>NC_133220.1:27207163-32007163 GCF_040436345.1 Pagrus major | reverse complement strand
TTTAGTTGGTGAGAATGTGAGAAACACAGACAGTTTCATTAACATATGCATACACAAGGGTCATGTTTGTGTATGGGTATCTAGAGGGGACATAACAAGCAGTATTTATGGAGAACAGATAAGAAAATAAGAGCTGCATCTTGTTTCAAGTATTTCCTGTTTTCAAGGCCAAGCTGATTGTCTGAACTTGTGGGTTGGCATCTCAACAGCAAAAACAAAAAGACACTGTTCTTTTCTTTTTGCTGATACAATGATTTTTTTAACTATAAAAGTGAAGTAAAGAAACAACTCTTTTGCAGGACCTTTCCGTTAGCCTTGCTGTGAATAAGAAAGGATTACCTTGCAGAGAGATGTTTTCATGTTCAAAAGGTTACGTGTGGGTGTACCTGTTGTTTGTTGAGGCTCTGGGAACACAGCTCAAACTGTTCATCCTTGGTCTCCATGGTTTTGCCCAGTTTTTGAAGGACCTGAGAGAGGACATTAGTTTCAGTATTAGGTAGACAATGGTTCTAGCATTAAAGGGTAACTCCACCACTTTTACACATTAAAGTGGGTTTACAGGTCTTGGGGAGTACTGCCTCATATGTGAAAAAGTAGCATAAACCTTTGTTGCTCCAGAGGGAGCTGCATGTAATCTGATATACTGCCAACAATTATGTCACTCCGTGGCTAAGTTTTGAAAAGCAGTCCTCTGGTCGAGCATTGCACTCTTACAACATTGTTGGACTTGTTATGGGTAGTTTAACAATTAACGGTCAAAATCGATACAGCAGAACCAGATATATCACCTTTTTATTCCATGCATTCTATTTCCTTTCACAATAAGGTGCCTACGTTACCCACAATGCAACACAGCCACTGAATTACCCTTTAATGATTGCTAGTAAAAGGATAACTCCACCAATTTATCACATCAAAGTGTGTTTATAATGCTGCACATGTGGAGAAAGTTGTATAAATCCTTTATGTCTGCAGAGGGAGCTGTGTGAAGTCTAATAAACTGCCTCAAGTGATCCTCACGTCGCATCAGTTGGGTCTGAAGACTAGACATTTGAAAAAATGACAAAAAAGCTAGCAGCTTGAGACGATATTAGCCGCAACTAGCATAACACACCCACTTCTCTGAATGAAATGTTAGCTTTTGAGTTGCATTGTGGGTAATGTAGATGCCAGGTTTTGACAATGAAGAAGGATGTGTGGAATAAAAACAGATTATATTTCTGGTTCTGCTTATCTCACCCCTTTATTTTAAACTGTGCATCGTCAGTGTGACAGTGTCACAAGTGCAAAGTGCAAAGAATAATCTTTTATTGTCTAGGCTGATAGATCAACCCGTATCAGCTTATAGCAGACAAATGACAGCTCGGTTTGTAAATTACCTCAAACACATCTTTGCCATTCTTCTTCTACAATTTCTTGTTACTTTTTGGTTAACATATGCTGATACTGATGATCAGGTGATGTAGAGGTCTAGCACTATACATAGCACTAATGCACCTTATATAGGACCACCTACTCATATGCTCCCCTTAAACTAAACACATGGCTAATTATTACAACATCCTTCACAGTCCACTGCTCGCAGCTGTTTGAAACTCTGAATGCCACATCGAATGACCTTTAACTTTAAATCTGCAACAAAGCCTCTCATTATGATGGCTACACTCCCACAATAAAAAAAAGAAAAAAAGAAAATCCCTGAATCCTTAAAATAGGCTCTGTCTTGCAGTTTCAGAGTAAAAGTAAACTTCTGTAGCTGCTGTTTTGAGGTGGAGCAGCGAAATCGACCACAAACTGAGTGAGAAAGGCTCGGCAAGCGAGAGGAAGTGCACAGACAGGAAGTGGCAGCTTTTGTGTCCGCACACAGCTGTACAGCGCTGAACAACACTGTGATGCTCAGATTGGAAAAGTCTATGCTTATGTTTTATTAATGCAACACACTAACAGTCAGATCATTCAAAAGTTACAGCATGCAGCTGACAAGGCTTAGAGCATGTGGCTTATAATGTTGTACATTCAACAGCCTGACAGAGAGCTTTTCCTTTACTCTCACAGTCACAGGCTCTTACACTTGATTATGATGAGGTTCAGCAGATGATTTTATCCCCCCCACCTGGGAGCCTCATTAAGAGTTACAATTTGGCACAGAGCTAGATAACGGAACTAGAGATTGGGAAAGTACCAGAACTGTAGCTGCAGAGCAACATGTTTCACGAGCAGCACAGTTAGAAATTCTCTCATTTGCCAATTCCTACATTAAACTAATCCTCTGAAGGAGCTGCGTGCCCCTGTTTGGGGGCCTTGCCATAGATCTTAACCTACTAGAAGCTGCACCCCCTTCAGATATGTCTCATACTCTGTTCCTACAGAAAGCTACATGTGAGTAACGCTGGAGAGAAGTTCACATGAGTTTATACTAACACGGGATCTAAAGCAGGACGACAAAACACACTTGAATAAGTCTGTCTTGTGGCTTATCAGACTGATGACAGGGCTTCTAGTACACAGTGTTGAAGTTAAACAGACCCACAGTGACTTCACAAAGCTCATTTGTGTTTTCCCTGACTCACCTTCTCTTGAGCTCGGTTCAAAGACTTCTGGACCCGTTTGGCGAGGAATCCAGCTCCAGCCTGGAGGTTTGGGCCCATCTTGTTCTCAGCCATCGTCAGTTTTCTTTCTCTCGGTTTCTCCTCACTGAGCAGCAATCCGCCTCCCGTCTGCTTCTTCCTGAGACACTGCCTCTGCTGCTAAACTTCACTGCGAGTCAAGGCGGTGGAGGTGGAGCAACACTGGTGTCAAGACACAGGGACGGACTGACACACGCGCGCGCACACACACACACACACACACACACAGTGTTAAACCCAGCGTAGAGTCAAGTCCTTTACATCATCGTCATCTTCATCAGCGGCTGTCGGTCCTGTTCTGACTTGTTGAAGGAATGACTGAAGTGTTTGTGAGTGTCCTTATCTGTTTAACAACCCGCACTGTTGCAAAACTGCGCTCCGCTCCCATCTGCTTTACGTGGAAGTCACCCAACGACACTCACCTGGAAATTATGCGTGTAAATTGGGTTTGTGATGATGCCTACCTGATTCAGCAACGTGACGTCAGCAGGGAAGTGGAGGTTTAGCGGTAGTGGCTGAAATGCTGCCTTCAAATGAACCTCAAAACGCAGGTTTTTTGAGTTTGTACATCAGAATTAAAAGATTGTGTTCTACATGATTGTATAGGTGCTCAAATTGTGTCAGTTTATTGTAAAATATCTAGCTGAATGACATTTAAAACACATATTCATTTCCTGTTAGTTTCTGATCAGCCAGTTTAATATCTCTGATATCATATGGCGTCACCAGCTTGTTGGTGAACTGAGCAGTCTTGTTTGCTCAGTTGGTCATTGTTGACTCATCTGCTTCTGTTAATAGGCCTAATAATATGAGTGACATGTAGCTCTAGCTCCCAACCCAGTGTGGTGTAGATAACTTCACATTGAAGGGGCATTATGTTGTTTTGGAGAAGAAATTCAAACTCAGATTTTTAATATTTACAATATTAATGAGGTAATAATTTAAACTCAACTAAGTGAATAAACAAGGGGTTCTCAGAGGAAAATAAGGCTCCCAGAAAACTGACCCTAGAAATGTAGCTGGGTTTGCCAAATATAAACAAAGTAAACAGTATGAAACTGTGTTGTCCTTTGAGGTTGGGTTGTTTATTCAGTTTTGTTTAGGCATAAAAAATCAGTCAAGATCTTTCTCTTCTGATTAAAATTCCTTCCCCAAAACTAAAAAGTGCACCTTTAAGGCAAGGCAAGTTTATTTGTATAGCACAATTCAGACACAAGGCAACTCAGAGAGCTTAAGGATTAACATTTTCAGTAAAGTACCATAGAAATTGAAGCTTTACTGATTGAACCTGTGTTTTTAAATCAGAGTGCCCCAACTTCCTGACACAATAATATAGTCTATGGTATTGACTGAAAATGTGTATTTGCAAATATCGTGGAAAAGCCACTCCCTGTTTGGTGTTAAAATAATGTAGATATGTAAAAGAAAGGATTAGGCCTATAGTTCACTTGATTACAAATATTTTAATTTAATTCAAAATGACACACAAGAGACACAAACCAACCGCATAGATACAGAAATTACCACAAGTAGACACAACAGCTACCAAAAGACACAAAACAACCATAGAAAGACAAACCATCACACAAAAAATGGTGCAAAATAACCAAAATATAAACAACCACAAAGAGACAGAAAACAACCATAAAAAGACCATCACACACAGAGATGGATTAGAAAAAGGAATGCAAAATGACAGAACAATGTACAAGGTAAATTTATCTTCATTTTTTAAATCACAAGGATTTAAAAAAACTAAACAATGTTTGAGTCCTTTGAGTCCTGCTACATCTATTTTAGACAATAGAGTGTTGATGATGAATTGAGGAGTCTCACAGCCTGGGGAAAGAAGCTGCTTGTGTATCTTTTGCTAGATGGCAGCAGGGTGAATGGACTGTGGCTGGGTGGGTGTTGTCTTTTAGTATCCTTTGGGCTCTGTGCAGACAGCCTTCCTGTCCTAGGCCGTGCATGCCAGTTTGTACCGACCACAAAGAGACCAAACCGACATTAAATAAACCACACACAGAGAGAATGATTAGAAAAGGGAATGCAAAATGACCAAAAGAGATACAAAGCAACCACAGAGAGACACAAAACAAATTTCAGCACAATAGTGTGTGTGTGTCTTTATCTGTTTATTTTGTCAACTTTAATTATTTAAAGAACAAATACAACCAATATTTAAAGATTAGTTCACATGTCACTGAGATTATTTTATATATTTATCATCTTAAAGGGGTACCCCGCCAATTTTACAAACATATATCTTTTAAGGCTACTTGTCATGTGGAGTGCTCAGCATGTAAACACAGTCGCATAATTACTTCTTTGGATCTGAAGGAAATGGTACATTTTGATCTGATGACGTCATCAGGGTTATCTCAATTTGGGACAGAGTACTTAAACATTTGAACTGAAAGCCTGTGTTGCAGACTGGTTGTGAAGTCTAACATAAGAGGCTTTATGGGAAGTGTAGGATCCTGCATTTTTAGAGCTTGACCAATATTAGGGACTAAAACCCAGAATATCTCTGCCTCTGCTGCTTTGATTTGATCATTCTTTTTTATTAATCTGTTTTTTGTGAGTTGCTGGAGAGCCCTCTCTCTCTCTCTCTCTCTCTCTCTCTCTCTCTCGCTTGTTTTTACTTATTTGACTATTTTGAGTGACAGTCTTAACAGCAAACCGATTACTGTAGAAATAGAAACATATCATGCCACAGTGAACTGACACTGATTTGATGGGAAAGTATTACTAAGTCTTTAAAGTAGGCCACACTCAGGCCTGGTTGACATGTGGTTTCAGTAATTATCTATAGGCTCTACAGTGTCCCAAGATTAGTCTGTTAAATATTAAAATACTTAAATGATCACGAGAATAGCCTACAATAGAAGACCTATTGAGTAGGCCTTTTAGTAAATGATATGGGGACGGTGCACCTGTTACTTGTCATATCTACTGTCACCAGCAGTTGGCGCTAGATAACCAACTATTCTCATGGACCAACAAAGACAAGTAGAGGTTACTTAGGGATAGAAATCTGAAATCAGAGCGAGAAAAAGTTTAAATCATCGACTTCATATTATCTTGCTGTCAATATTAATACTGCGATGCTTTTCTTCGCTTCACTTCTTTCTTAATTTGGGATTACCCGTATTCCAGAGGCGCCCGTAGGTCTCCTTATTTCTGTTATCGACGCCCCAAATAGTAGCGGGTCTACAAGCGTCTAATTAATATATCATTTTATTATATACGCTGTATAATTATTATTTGATGCTTTTACGGCATGTAAATAGGCAACCCTGTGACGTTTTTGTAGGTAGGCGCGTTTTGAAGCAAAGGGCCGACCGTGCGGGTGGAGTTCTTCCTGTTGTCAATGATGAGCAACGGAATAACCCCCAATAGCCGTGCAACACGGCGACTCTGATCGAGCGCACCCAAAGCAGCAAGACAAGAGATGGTAAAAGGCGTTTGGCGCGGTCGGTACACTATCTGCTGACAGCAGAAGGAGAGCAACCGAGGTCAGACCGGCGTTGCAGCTGCTTTCTAGTGTTTTCTCTTGGTAAAAGTACCGAGAGACATTCGTTCATACATTTACCAAGAGAGAGTTTGTGGGGTTTCATTTCGGTTTTCGTCGTTCTTTAGTCCGCCGCCTGTCGAAGCTTGCCCTGCGCAGGCTGACGGAAATACCTCGAAAAATGCCTCCCATCGATAACGACACCGGGAAGAATGAACTCAAAACTCGGATACAACATCTTATTGACTCCAACCAAGTGTTGGTCTTCAGTAAAAGCTACTGTCCGTATTGTGTCAAGGTAAGGTACTCATTTTGTCGAAGAGGGGGGGACCTCGCTTGTGCCGGTCGGAAACTTCCATCTTCTCCCGCGAAGTACATGGGCTTGGTCTAATTGCTGGTTTGTCCTTGCTGCGTTGACGCAGCCGCAGGAGCCTGAATACTCTGAGTTACTACAAGTTATACAAGTAACGTCGAGCCGCTTAACACAATTTAACTAAGGATGATATTTTGTAAAGAATATATCATTAAATATTAACTTTACTAAGTTACGTCATAAATGTGTTGGCCGTTTATCTAAATGTGGTCGAAAAGTTAGTGACCGGTACAACATTTATAGTTCATAGCTAACTTAACACCTGATAAGACCTCAAGTCTAAGACCCAATGTCCATTTAGCACCCATCCTGATTACAAACCAGCACTTGTTTTGGTCTGAAGTTCCCACTTTTGTCATTTGTATTCTTGTAGGAAATTTGTCTTCCGCCAACACAAGTCACACACAGAAGATGTTAGCTGTGAACAGCTAACAGGGTTATAGGATTTTACTGCAACACAGCAGTGTTTCATGACTAATATAAATGATGGCTGTGGAGTATTATAACGGTCTGCAATTAAAGCAATGTTTTGTGAATCCTTTCTGATGGGGAAAGATTTTTCGAGTCATATTGTGTATTCGGATATTATGAACCCTGTCACTGAGGAAATGGACTAATTGTTTTTCATATCTGTGTCTCTAGGTGAAAGATTTGTTCAAAGAGCTGAAAGTCGAGTGTAATGTGGTGGAGTTGGATCTCATAGGTAAGATGGATTTGCAGTGTTTGTGTGTGTGTGTGTGTGTGTATGTATGTATATATATATATATATATATATATATATATATATATATATATATATATATATATATATATATAAGGCTACAGTTTATACTATACTTAGTCTATACTTTTATGTGTATATATCAAAAAGCAATGTGGCACACAATGGTCCAAATAATGTACCCCAAGATTTTGTCTTTGTGTACAATGTTTCTGATGTTATGATGAAATTTGCATAGTCTTAAAATCTAGACTTGGATGTTGCCATTCTTTGCATAAATAAACTTTCACCACCCTATTTAGAATGTATAAGCAGTATATGTACATTAAATACAATCTTTGTAATTGTTGTTTTTAAAAAAAGTGTTTATTAATGTATTTTTCAACAGCTAAAAATGTAACTCATGAGTGGAGCTGGTATAAAAACTGATAATGAATGACCGTTAAGTAAAACACAGTTGTAATAACATATCGTCATGGGAGAAGTTGACAAATACTGTACATTAACAGGCACAAATGTCCTTATCCATGCTTAAAACTATATTATAACGTGTTACAAACCATTCAGTAAAATGTTAATATAAAATGCATTCGTATCCACAACAACTGGGGATGTTGTGTCACCCCAGAGTGTGCTGCGATCTCACTTTGCAGCAACACAAAACATGCTGAGTCACTCACCGAAGATATCTTGGCCCTGTGCCATATCTCAGTAAACTCCAACCTCTCTGCTCTGGATTATTTCTGTCATAGTTGCAGCTGCAGGTAATATATAGGGATGTTGAGGCTTAATCATCATTAAGAAGATGAAACTTGACAGAATATGATATTAAAGTTTAAGTTCATAACAGTTGTAAGACAAAGTCAGCCTGCTGCTCAAGCAGAAAATAGTAATTCCACTCTTGACTGAATTTGATTTTGAGCAACCTGTTAGCATCGACATGTTTCCTGCCACAACTGGAGACCAAAACTGATAAAACATGACACTCATAACAACAGAGTGAGGAATAGTGGGAGTAGTGAACTACAGGTAACAATAGCAACATTGCATTTATATTACTAGTAAACTCTGAGTGGCTAAACTGACTACATAGAAATGTTAGTAAGTATGTGACTGTTTGAACACAGGCTCTCTTTGTACTTGTGGTAAGTGGCCATAGTGTTGACACAGGAAGAGACTTGGAGATTTTGCTGATGTGTGATAATGATGGACTCGGTATAAACATTTCGTGCCATGCTTCCCCTTTTACTATTTTTGCATATCATTTGCATGTTAATCTATTCAGTGTCATATGTGTGTATTTGTATTCAACAAGTGTAATAACTTGCACTTCAACAACATGAACTCTTCTGTCCAGAGGAAGGAACCAACTACCAGGAGATGCTGCTTGAGATGACTGGACAGAAAACTGTTCCGAATGTCTTCATCAACAAGACACACCTTGGTGGCTGTGACAATACATTGAAGGTGAGGAGCAAATGTGTGTCAATAATTGACTGTCTTGTGGGAAGTTAGTTCTTTAGTGCTCAACAATCTTGTGTTACACATCTCCTGAATACATGATTGCCATGAGATGTTGCTCAATGAAGTGGCTTGCTCAGATACCAGTGGCTGTGTACAAACAAGCCTGTGTGACTCAATTTGCATTCGAAGCTAGGCCAGACAGTTTTTGATTTGCATGGAAAGGGCTTATGAATTATGCTGTGAACAATGGCTTCACTCTTAACCACAGAAAAAAAAAAACTTGGTAGAGCATTGTCACAGCAGACACAGCATGAAAGGAAGGTATGTAACCAAAAACATCTAGGTGTGCCAAGAGAACATACCAGTGAGTCATGAATGTTACTTGTGAGCAAATGGTGGAAACATGAGAAGATGGTTACAGTGATAACGCCCTCTGAGGTGTCGTGATGCAGGAGGATGAAGGGGACTCTTATTTTGTCTTGGTACAAACAACAGCTACACTAGTACATAGCTGCATGGGCAGGCAAACCTGCTTATGGAGTACATATGCAGCAGCAGGTATGACATTGAATCTTGGTTAGTTGATAATAAACAGCAGCAGGTTGTGTTGATGCTGTGGTAAACTGCAGTTTCACGTTTTTATGACTTTTAATCCTTGACTGGGACAGTACAATAACTTTAACATTTTGATTCAATCTCTACAAACTGTTAGCTCTTTCCCATTACCGGAACTTCACAATCTGTAACCTGGAGCCTCCCATAATCTGAACCTGCTTTGTTTTTTTTACAAACCAGAACGTTTTGGTTTTCAGTTGTTGAAAAATTTACACCGTGTGGTGAAACTAGGACAAATATTTTAATTTTTACTCTCTGCTCAGTGAGCTGGTATGCTGGTTGCCGTTCAGACAACAATGGAGAAAGTTGCAGTAGCATTTATTTTCCATTGACATGTGGTGACTTTTAAATATCAGTATTGTGAAAGGGTCTTACCTGTGGTAAAAAGGTCACTACTGGAAATGTCGCATGATTTTGAAAACACCAGGACTACCCGAAAGTCACTGGGAAACTTTGTATTTTGAAACAAACCGTCAGTGTTTATGTAAACACGTATTATTGTTACCATTTTGCAAAGCAGCTGTTTCATGCCTGCTCCCTGAGAGAACCTGGGATTTGAAATAAGTACCACATCCTGAGCAGGGCTGAAATGTAGGTTCAGGAAATTGCCCCTAGAATTGGAGGGGGCCCTGTCAAGAAAAAGGCAGAACCTGTGACAGTGGCTACACCCTCACTACACAATAACGTACATAAGATCTACATCGACACTAACATTGTGTTAATGTTTCTGTCAGGCACATAAAGACGGCAGCCTGCAGCAGCTATTAAGCGGAGAAAATGAAGCATATGACTACGACCTGATCGTCATCGGAGGAGGATCTGGAGGCCTCGCCTGCTCAAAGGTGACAGCAACACATACACAGTGAAACTTACTGAAGCTTATTGTAGTGGCTGTTGTGCAATTCTGTGGTTTGCAGAGACTCAGAATGAAACAAAAGCTAATGTTGTAATGCTGTAATCAGTAACCACAGTTATGATTAAGCCATTAACTGTTTCCAATTGCGTACAGACTGCAGCCATGTGTCTAGTAAATCCCAGATTTATGCAATGTTGCAGTAACATTGACTTTGTTGACAACAGGAAGCTGCTAATTTGGGGAAGAAAGTCATGGTACTGGACTATGTTGTGCCCACACCAAAGGGAACCTCCTGGGGTAAGATACTTCCACTTCAGGAATACCTAGTTACATACTGTACATGTGATGCCGCATTTATTTAAATCTAATTTGGTTGGTTAGTGATCATATCCATGTGGTGTTAATGTGTCCTGCTGTGGTGATCAGGTCTAGGTGGAACATGTGTGAACGTGGGCTGCATTCCCAAGAAACTGATGCACCAGACAGCCTTGCTCAGCACAGCGATGCAGGACGCACGCAAGTTCGGCTGGGAGTTTGATGAGACAGGTGAGCGCTCAGAGCAGCGACCTAGGAGGTCACGAAGGGGGGACATCGGAACAGCTCCCTGTGGTAAATCAGAGGCAAGCCTCTTTAGTACTCACTTGTTGTCTATCTTCTGATTCCACTGACGGACATCTGTCTACGCAGTGAAACACAACTGGGACACGATGAAGGAGGCGGTTAACAACTACATCGGCTCATTGAACTGGGGCTACAGGGTGGCACTGAGAGACAAAAATGTCAACTATGTCAATGCCTACGCAGAGTTCATTGAACCACACAAAATCAAGGTAAATGACTGCTCGTAATATAGGACACTTCAATGTCTCACGTGTCAAGTTGCCACACCAAAACTCTCCACTGATCTTGATAAGCTGTCTGCTTTCAAATGTTGTCTAACCTGTTTTGTTAGGTTAGACAACATTTATTTTGTTTTTCTTGATCAGGCTTAACTTGAAGCCTTTCTTTTAGCTGTGTTTCAGCATTGTTGTTGTTAGCTTTCATACTGGTGGTCAGACCACTAGCTGCAGCCAAAGCAAAAAGAAGATGCTTCAAAACCTCCTGCGTATATTTGACAAAAAGAAATCCTCTGCTTAATGAGTTGGTAAAATTGCATATTGTAGCACCTGCTTCAACAAGTGTATTTTCTGACAGGCAACAAACAAACGAGGGAAGGAGACATTTTACACAGCGGCTAAGTTCATCTTGGCTACAGGCGAGAGGCCACGCTACCTGGGCGTCCCTGGAGACCGGGAGTACTGCATCACCAGGTGAGGGTACAGTGCCACCAGCCTGATTTAATGACATGCTGTGTACTGGACACCTCTCCAGAGCTCATTTTTAGAACAGAATGTGTGCTCAGCAGATGTCTGAAGAGGCATATCAGGCCAGTGTGATCTCTGAAAGCACAAACACACCCTTTAATGGACTGGACTCCAGCTGTCTAAATGGTATACAAGATTATCCTCAGGTGTCACTGGTTATGATGCTGCTTTGGCAACCGACAAATCATCTCATGCTGCTTACTTAGTCCCACACATCCTCAAACCAAAAGTTGTTGTGTGGCATGAGACACAACCCCAGCCTGGGCACTTCTGTGTGGACAATATTTAGCTTTTTGTCCTATAGAGGCATATTTGTTGTTAAGAGGATAGGTCCTTGACTGTAGAGAGGTGAAATGTCACTGGAAGTGTATGGACAGGGTTCATTTTGTGAGGTTTGAAGCTGAGGAGTATCTCAGTTTTATGTTTTACCCCTGCTGTGTTTGTCCTCCTCTGTGTTTGTCCACCAGCGACGACCTCTTCTCGTTGTCTTACTGTCCGGGAAAGACCCTGGTGATTGGGGCATCGTACGTGGCTCTGGAGTGCGGTGGTTTCCTGGCCGGCCTGGGTCTCGATGTCACCGTCATGGTGCGGTCCATCCTGCTGAGGGGCTTTGACCAGGACATGGCCAACCGTGCCGGAGAGCACATGGAGGAGCACGGCGTAAAGTTCCTCCGCAAATATGTCCCTGTAAAGGTGAGTGTTAAGTGAGAGTGCTAAAGCATTTTTATAGCTGCAGTGGAATTGGATGTGGCCATGCAAAATTACAGTAAGTGCTTAAAGTCATTTTTTTAGTATCCATTGGTAACAAGGCAATAGGTTTTCTGCCGACTTTGATCTGTGCGTTATTGTACAGTATCAGATTTATCGTTGTACCATCTTGCATCATAAGTTTTATCTGTCAGCTAGACATTTGACAAAAGCACAAACTGACTTTCCTGCATCTGTGTGTGTCAGGTGGAAGAGCTGGAAGCAGGCACTCCTGGCAAGCTGAAGGTGACAGCCAAGTCCACAGAGACCGATGAGATCATCGAGGGAGAGTACAACACTGTATGTGCTGATCCGTTCATTCTTCACTTAACTCTCAATCTTTTAAAGGTGCTCATCAAAAACTGACGCTTTTGGAGGGTGGCCGACCCATCCTACATCCCAAAGCGTCAGTTTTTGATGATTTGGGAAACCCAGAGCGTCATTATTTGATGAGTTGGGAATGAGACTCAACAATCATCTTTTCTTACAAATAGCACCTTTAATGGTATTACTTGGCCGTGCAGGTTATTTGTGATGTTACTTTGTGGGCCAATTTTGTGTGGAGGCCTAAAGCGTTGAAAATGAAATGCATAAAAAATACATTTTTAAATAAATAATCACATGAATAAATTGTGGAAAAAATATTAGCTAACAATTTGTGGAGTAATTGAAGAAATGTTTCCTTTTAATTATTTGCATTTATTATTTAGACCAACTGGCTTAAAAAGGCTGCTAATGCTACTCATTTAGTCACCTACCAAGGTGTGCCTAGATTATTACTCAACATCAAAGTGAAACGTCAGCGTTGGCTTCATTAACTAGCACCTGCTGTGCAGAGCCAAAAGGCTGACATCATTTCTCTGCAGTTGCTCTTGCTGTTTGTCTGTCAATGGGGAACATCTTTAGAATTTAGCAGCTAATTTTAGCTGCTGCCATTACCACTGTCTCTTCACTGCGCTGAGCTTGTAAAGTAAGTGCATGTGCACCCTTTTTAAACTAAATAGAGTGAGATGTTAGTTTTAGTGTCTGTGTGCTATGTTTATTTACAGCAGCACGTTAGTTGATTCAGAATTACTGAAGCATTGTTGTTGCTCTAGCTAACAGAAGCTAACTGGCTAAATCTGGTAGCAGTCGTTGAGAGGCAGGGGACATATGATTGGCTGAAAAGTGACATGAAATGGAATACAAAATAAAATACAACCTTTTTATTAAACCCTGTTATGGTAAATAGACTGATGAAATAACGTTAAAAAAAAATGAGTTAAATTGGAACAATTCAGAAATGATTTCGGAAAATATTTTATAAATTAAAAATGTGGCACAATTTATTGATATGACAGGTTTTTTTTTATAATTGATAACATTGTGGGTCTCCATATGTCTGTTTCTGTTGACCAGATCTGGACAAACAAAATGTCAACGTGAAGCATCAGGTTTTGGTGTCAGCCTCACAAAGCAAGTGAGCTGCCCTGTTGTTCAAAAGCAATAATCTGTTGAAACAAACTTGGACATTTATGTGGTGCAGAATGTTTTTCTTTTCTCTTGTTTCTGTTACGTGCATTTGTCTCCAGCCTACATTCAGTCATCCATGTGTCAATATAAAACCAGCAACGGCTTCCTTTAAACTTAACAAGCCATTTCCTTGTTCTTCAGGTATTGATAGCAGTGGGCCGAGACGCATGCACAGACAAGATTGGCCTGGACAAGGCAGGGGTCAAAGTCAACCCCAAGTAAGTTTATTGTCTCATTGTATCTTTCTATATACTTTCATGCAATGAGATAGGGGCGGCCTGTGCCTTTAAGACTCGTGGAACAGTCATGGTGATTCAGCAGTTACTGCCACCCCATGGTGCTCTACAGGGGTGGTGTGTGACTGTGTCGGGGGATTTGGTTGCGAGAGTGAGAGGAGGGGCATCTTGTTAGCAACATGAGAAGGGCCTGTACAATCTATCAGCAACATAAAGTCAATTATCTTAATGTAAGAGCTTTTCCTAATGTTGTCATTATGTTGCAATGTCTGATCTGGGTGGATGCCTTCCGTCAATACATTTCCTGTTGCCCATTATAATTTATTTATTTATTTATTTAGTATTATTACACACAAAGAAAATGTTCCCTTTTTCTTTGAGGATGTTGTCTTTGCACTGTTTTGTGAATGACTGAATGATTCAGCCTATGAGGCAAATGGGGATTAAGACAGCATGAGGCCGGCTTATAAGAGCGCTCCATGAGTCATATGCCCCAGTCTTATGACCCAAGTAGTATTCAGATGAAGCCGATACACAGTCAAAGGGCCAGTGGGTTCAGGGGCCATCAGCATGTTTTTAGAATATAACGTGGCTTATAGAAATACTACTATAGTTGTGTTTCTCTGTTCTGCCCAACATGACATTAGACCCACTTTATTAGATTTTTGCCTTGTGATGGATAGACAGCCCTGTGCTGCATTTACAGAGGTGTTGGGTTGTTGTTGTTGTTCCTTTGGCCAAATATATAGATAGATATTTAGAACAAACTGGAATAAAAGTTGAGTAAAGATTATTAATCACAATGTTTTCCACTTAGTAAGGTAAAATGGATAATGGAAATTGAAATTAAGTAAGGCTTGTTCCCTGTGCCATCCTTCAGGAATGGAAAAATTCCAGTGAATGATGAAGAGCAGACCAACGTGCCCCACATCTACGCCATTGGAGACATTCTGCAAGACAAGTGGGAGCTGACGCCTGTAGCCATTCAGGCTGGCAAGCTGCTGGCACGACGCCTCTATGGGGGCTCAAAAGCCAAGGTATATCTGCATTTAAAGACTCTTCCGATGTAGACCTGCAAATTGTCAGATTTCCTGTCAGCATGTTAGATTTTAACATATTAACGATAAGGAGAGCTGCTTACTGTCAAGTTTAATGAATACTTTTTATTTTAATGCCTGATGTGATATTAATTGTATAGGCTATTCTGGAACTGCTATATTGTGTGACATGTGGCAGCAGGCGCCTTCATGTAACAACCAGTAATTAATTGTGTGTGTTTGCAGTGCGACTATGTCAACGTTCCCACCACTGTGTTCACCCCACTGGAGTACGGGGCCTGTGGTCTGTCAGAGGAGAGAGCCACTGAGCTCTACGGCCAGGAAAACATCGAGGTAACGCACGCACACACACACACACACACACACATCTGAATAACTGATTAACTATCTGGTTCACCTGACTGTGAATCTTGTGGCAGGCTAGAGTAAAGTGTATATCTAAGATCAATGAAGACATGTAATATATGTAAAACATATTTGTAGTATTTCTCTGTAATTTAAAAGTTCTCACTTGGTCACGTTCGTAAAACTTTAAGCTTTTCGCCAAGCTTTTTTGCGGAGGAAGTATTTAGATCCTTTAATTCAGTTAAAGTACTAATAATATACCGTTAAAGTACTATTAGAAGTAAAAGTCCTCCATTAATTGTTACTAAAGTAAAAGTATGTTAGTATAGTCATGAAGAGCTTATAAAAAATATTGAAATTGAAGTACACTTTCTTAAGTTTAATAGGATTTCTAAAGTAACAATTAACTAAAGCTGTGAGATGAATGTAGTGAGTATAAGTACAAAGAGGCGTGAAAAAAAAAAAACTCAAGTGAAGTACAAGTAACTTTGATTTTGTACTCAAGGACAGTCCTTGAGTAATAGTACTTTCCATTCCACCCCTGGGTGTGGTACGTTTAACGGGTTACAGAACTCTTCCAGTCAGATTATTTTTTGTCTGCAGTTTCCTTGTGGTTGCTGCTTGCAGCCTGAATGTCTCTGTTACAATTAACTGATTTTCAATTCTACATGTTCATGCATGCATGTTGGTCAATGTTCCAGCCAGGAAGTATAAAGTGTAGTCTGTCTGGGCGTATCTCAGTACACCCAGACACATTTTGACAGCAGATTTAGTTGTACAATAAAAAACATTTTTAAGGATCAGTAGAAATGGCAGACATTAGATTTGTCATTGGATGTGTCATTGGTAATGTAATAAAGGTGATTGCTGTTGACCCTGTAATAGCGCCTCACTGTGTTTGTGTTCTCTATGTTCAGGTGTTCCACAGTCTGTTCTGGCCTCTGGAGTTCACTGTGCCCGGCAGAGACAACAACAGATGCTACGCCAAGATCATCTGCAATAAACTGGACAACGTAAGATTGTTTCTACTTTTACATTGTTGTATCATTTCTGAGCCTTTAGCAACCAGCACCTCATACCCTTTTCATGTTACATGAATGATGACGTTTTGTTGTTCCTGTCTCACTGTAGGACCGAGTCATTGGTTTCCACTACCTAGGTCCAAATGCTGGAGAGGTGACGCAGGGCTTCGGGGCAGCCATGAAATGTGGCGCCACCAAGGAGCAGCTGGACGGCACTATCGGCATCCACCCAACCTGTGCTGAGGTAAGAAGTCAGCTCAGGTATATGCCATGGGGTGCATGTTAACAGCTTCTTTGGTACAGAACATCATGGCTGTGATGTGAGAAATCAAGTCCCATATGCGGGCAGAGGACAAGAAACCTGGATACTGTTAGTAATGTTAACAGGTTGATGAAAAACCAGATTTCTTGAATTCCAAATAAATGTCATATCCTGCATGTGGTTCAAATCAGGATAAGACTTATAACAGTACTAGTGCCCTGCGCTTGTAAACAAGCTTATGGACTGTTGCCATGGAAACATGGCTCTAAGGCTATGTTCAGACTGCAGAGAAATCAGATTTGTTTGTCAAATCAGATTTTTAAGACAGACTGTCTGCACTGTTGTTTGTAAATGACCTGATCAGATCAGATTTTTGTATATGGACATCACCCTATCGCACTATCTGCTTGGGTTGTCGTCATAACGATGTAGGCATCAGTAAATGTGCTGGTGAAGTGGCATTTCAACATGGAAGCATTAAAAATGGAGATCGATCATCTCACCACCAAAGATTCAAGCTGCCAAGTTGTGAAGAAGACAGTTATTTTAGCGTGACTGTCCACAGAGTGTTAGAGTTCTGTGTCGTCTTCCATGCTGCTCTACTAGTAGCAGCATGAATTCTGCTCAGCCGCTCTGATGCACCTCCGTGTCTCTGGACTTGATGATGTTGTTGTGTGTCGCATTGTGAGTCAAAAACAGATTTGGGCTGGCAGTCTGGACAAGGCATTCGTTCAGACTTAGCCTGAGGTTAGGATGGCTAATTTTTTTGTCTTACATAGTCTTAATTTTTGTGGAACTGTCAAATTTGCATCAGACTAATCTGAGGGCAAAATGAAGACTGAGTGCTACACTACAGACCAGTCCAAAATATCATTTATGAAACTGACCCAATACTTAACAAACATACCAAAACCTTGCTGTTTTTTATTTATTTTTATTATTTTTTACAGTGTGTTGCTACAGTATTCTGTTGACCACTAGTAAGAACAGACCAGAAATGAAAATGCTGTATAGCAAAATACTTGTTAGCACAAACATGTTGAACTCAAACACAAAGCTGTGTGTGTATGCATGTAGATATCATGTCCTTATACTTGAGGCTGATTTTAAAGATTTGCACTGCCCGTATACGTAGGACAAGCAGTAAAAAATCTAAATCACTCTGCACTTTGATCAGCTTTGCCAAGGTCATGAACCTTTGCTTCCTGTTAAAATATTTCCTGCTCGCTGGCTTGTTTTTCAGTCTAATTCTAATTCTAGAGTCTAATTCTAATTCTCAGTGCCAGACACAGGTTTGATCAGAATACATATAACAGGGCAGCCACAGTCAAAGGCTTAAAGTATTAACATGTCTGTTTCAGAGGCCTGACTTTGTTTTATCTCGTAGTTTAGTTTGTTTTTTTCTGTTATTAACCTTAATTAATATTTTAATTTCAGCTACTGTGGTACATGTTGTGCATTAATTAGCTTAATTAAAGACCTGCCTCAGGGTTATTCATTATGTTAATGGGGTCTGGTGATAATTGCAGCACATTAAGCTGCTCAATTGCCTCTTGTTTGATGTTTTACATTACTTGCATTTCCATTTTGAAACAAAGTGTTAGACACTGTTCATTTAACCATGTCATGCTCATGTCCAAGTTACATATTGTTTTATTGAACTATAGATTTAAACGCTAACAAAATGAATCCGCTTCATTTGACCAATTAGTTTTGTCTTTAGTTTAATTCCCTTTTAGACTTAAAATGTTTTGTGTTTGCTCCTGAAACTTGAAGACAGCTTGTTAAGGTTGCATAATAAAGCTGCACTGCCTAAAGTGTGTTTCTCTCTTATCCCGCAGATCTTTACCACCATGGAGGTGACCAAGAGCTCCGGTGGAGACATCACCCAGGCCGGCTGCTGAGGTTAAACCCTGCTCGTTTAGTGGGCTGCTCTCATACTAGACTCTCCTAATATCATCTTAGTTTCCAGTCAACCTCAAAGCTCAGCCTCACCTCCAGCTGCTCACTTTACAGGGCAGTTGTTTCTCAGGACAGAACTAACACCGTGGCCGTCTGAATCGGTAAAATAACTCATTCAGGCTCGCTGAGAGCTAAGAGGTGACTGGCAGAAGTCAGAGCTGAGGATGTGAGTCTGTAGCTCTGGCTGAGGTACTTTGATATGAGAGCAGCCTGCTGAACAGCGGGGTTACTCTGCTGGTTTTTTATTGGCCTCTACCAGTGAGTCTTTCTCAGAGGAGCACCAACACACACACACTGCTGCCGAGTATGTGTGTGTGTTTGGGCTGTTTGTGACGTCCTGACCCGTAACCTGAAATACTGAGGTGGGTGAGGATCGATGTCCCTCTGCAGAAGCTCCTGATGGTGGCCCTAATCCTTCGTCCAACCCCCAACTTCAAACACTTCTCATTCAGCCCCAGTGTACAGATGGCACACACACTGAAATTGACAGATTTAAATTGGCACACAAAACAGGTTTGAATGGATGCACAGCTCTGAACTCCACTTTGTGATGGAAACGTGTTATTTAATCTGGCGTGTGTATGTGCGCGCGCGCGTGTGTGTGTGTGTAGATTAAATGTCTCTTCTGTTGAGCCTTCTTCATTCCACACATTCCTCTTACCAGGTGTATACATGTTGCTGTCAATATTTGTCTTTGCTGTGTGGAGGCTCCAGGGTTGTTTTTACCCATCATCTCTACCAAAGTGTTTATCTAAAGAGTCTGCCGAGAGATAAGAGCTGACAAATGCAGATCATTCAAACCTTTATGTGCTGCAACACTTATCTTATAGAATTGAATGGAAAATACAAGCTGAATGTTGTCTTTAAAAAATCATCACCTGTTTTTACTCATTTAATTTAATGCTTGTTTGTTGCATCTTGGTGTTTGCCTCTGCATTATGTGTATGTAAAAGATATATTCACTCTTCTAGAGGGCAGCATTCTGGCTGCTGTCAGCAGGTGACTTTGGTCATCTGTATAAACGACTTGTTTGTTGGTGTCAAACCACTGTAGATTACTTCTTTCAAGATTTAATAAAGGATGAATTAATTCACCATCAGCTTTGTGACTTTTTCACTTTCAGATTGAACTGAAGCCTTAAACTCAGAGACTTTCCTTCCATAAAGTCTCTACAGAGCAATTGTTCTTAGCAACCTGCTCAACACTTTCCTGACTGAGGCTAATATTTTCTCATGTTTAAATGGCAGTTCTAAATTAGCGTATGACCAGTGTAATATATGCTTGAGTATAAGTGCTTGAGTCAAGTATTCATTATACATATTTAATTTAATTTTGAAGCATATCTTGTGTTTTTACAAGAGAATAAGTGTTGCCTCAGGTTTTATCCATACCCCCTTTAAACAGTTGCAACACAAAATTACTAACTATAGGTAAGTTTTTGATTTTTCCACTGGTCAAGACATTTAGCCTCTGGTAATGAACCAACAGTTTATGTAAATGGGGAGTATTTGTATGAACAGTGTTACTTAATTTTCAAATTTATTTTCAAATTACAACATTATACTTATTTAGACTTCACATTCACACCAGATCTCTGTATGTGGCCTAATAGAAAATGTGCAATACTAAGTAAAGTAAGTAAACTGCTTAAGTGTGAATGTATAATGTAAATTGAATAGATTCGTATTATGAATTTTATAAGAATATGTCATTAAATTCATAATTAAAATTAAATTCAAGTATTATTTGAAAACAAAATGCCTTTTTTAACTTTGTGATGGCATTTTTCCCAATGACACTTATATTTTATGTTACTTATTATTTTAAAATGTTTTATTGTATAATAATGTCCCTTTCTGTCATGACGGTGGAGTTGTCGCAGTCACCGACCCCTCAACTTTCCACCAATCACATGCATGCCGCCTCTCTAAGCAGACTCACAAACTGCCAAAAAAAATAACAGAGGTAGAGCAACACCAATGTCAAAGTAGTTCTGAATATTGTTGCTGCTAACCTTTACTTTGTTGGAAGTGTATAAAGGCTGCTAATATGCTATAAGACGCTACCTAGCTGAACAGCTAACTAACTAGACTTGGATTCGTGCCTGGATTGTTACTCTTCATCAAGAGTAATTGGGTTACTTTTGCAGCACTGTGGTGATGAATAAAGGTGTTCTTTAAAGAAAGTGTAATAAATAATAATACAATTCAAATAGACTAATTACAAAGGGCATTTTGAAATGATCACTTCAATAATGAAAATAAAAATGAACTATGTTACTATAAGGATGAAATAACTTTTTTTAATAATGAGTTTTAAACAAATTCTTAAAGTATTTCACAATTTATTGGGTCATGATAATTTTGTATAGTTTCTTATCACATTTATTTTATATTAAACACTTGGTCACCCCTGAGACTAGGAACCCTACCTAGTCTCGAGGGTCCTCATGCCTCTCATGTCTCAAGCTGCAGCACAGTTGAAAGAATGAAGAGATGAGGTGGTTGTATATTTTGAGCGCTGCTCATCCACAGGTACAGTGGATCAAAATCGCCCCGTTGAAGTGGGCAGCCCATTCACGTCATCTACATCAGAGAGCTGTGGAGAAATAATAGCATCATTTTCTCTGGGTGTCCGTGTTTCTGTGGGACTATTCAGCCCCACAAGTGGCGGTCTCGATCAATAGCATCTGGGCTGGTGTGAAGCCTTTGTTGGGCCCACCGGCTCACATCTGAAAACACTGTCACCTGCAAACGCTGTCATGACAACTCAGGCTTTGATGAGTTATTTTTGCTGAAACGTATTTTATTGAGGACAATCTATCTTTAATTTGAGCTAATCAATTCACTGTTGTTTGTTATTCCAGTAGCACACAAAAACAGAGGCTTGTTTAAATGCTGTTCTGAGGGGTTCAAAGCTGAGATGCATCTCCTGCTACCTATACAATGCTTGCTCAACTCACTTTATGTATATTTTATTAACATCCTCATACATCGACAGGAATGAGGAAGTATTAGACCACTGGTAACTCAGTTTCACTTTACAGATTTATTTTCCTCTCTGGTGTTCAAAATGAACAAAAGGTGTGGGATCTCATTGTCTCATTGTCCCCCACTGACCTGACCTTAACAGTGCATCAGAGGCTTTTCCAACCTTGACACTGGAATAAAAAATATCTTCTGAGCTTGGTTATATAACTACAGTTTAACAAACAGATATACACATAAATTATTTTCAAAGTAGGAAGGAAGGGATGCATAAAACTCTAGAGGTTTTGGTAAGTGAAAAGGAGAACCAAGTAATCTTGTCATTTGTCGTGTCTCTGTTGTCGTCTTGTGTCTCTTTGTAGTTGTTTTGCATCCATTCATAGTTGTTTTCAGTGTTGCTAAACAACTCAATTTAACAACTCCGTCTATAGTTGTTTTGCATCTTCTTGTGGTTCTTTCGAGCATTTTCTTTTGAGTTTCATGTCCCTTTGTAGTAATTGTATGTCTGTAGTTTTTTTGCATCTCTTTGTGGTCATTTTGTTTCTCTGGTCTTTTTGTGTGACTATCAAGTCTTTTTTTGTCTCTTTGTAGCTGTTTTGAATGTCTTTTTGGTCCTTTTTGCATCCCTTAGCCATGTCATGTGTCTTTGTGGTCATGTGCGTCTCTTTGTACTTGTTTTATGTCCCTTTTTAGTTGTTTTGCATCCCACTGTAATCACTTTGTGCATCTTTATAATCATTTTGTGTCCCTTCGTAGTGATTTTTTTTTTGTGTGATTTTTTTTGCCTTGTTGCCCATTAAGTGCTTTTTCTTATTTTATTTCTGAGAATATAGATGGATTTAGATTTAGAGGAAGATTTGTGCTCATAGCCAGAACACCACAGACACATGCGTACACAGAGAAACACACAGATATAGACAGCCCATAAAATCTTAATGCTAACATTTTTGCCCAATGCTCAGTATCCCAGCTGACAACGGAGCCAGCAAGGCAGTTTGTTCAGGGTTGCTAAAGCGGGCTCTTCTCTATTTTAAAATCCTGTCTGACCAGACAGTAGTTGGAATGTGAAGTGTTGATTGAGGGCGATCAGTTTTATTTGCTATTGTGAGTGCTAGGCGTGTGATGGCTTTGTCCTTCAGGATGAGGGTGTGTGTGTGATGCTGGTATGTTTGTTTTTGTTGGAGATGGTAAAGTAGCATGGGGAATGGCTCAGAAGAATGGGTTGATTATTTTGCAACAACCCACCTGCAACTGTTGAAAAAACGAAATCTTTTTACTCAAGCACCTTCTAATAAGGAAGTGATATTTGACACAGGTGATGTTGGAACAAAAGCAGGGACAAATCAGCAGACTTCATTCTGACCTCTTCCTCTGTCATAAAACTCATGTTTTCTTCCATGCTTATGGCTGATATAACCTGCCTTTAGAAAACGAAGGGGTTTGTACTTTCAGTTTAAATTTAAACCAGTTCATTTGAAAAAAACGCAGTTTCCTGTCACTTTCTACAGATAGCAGCTTTGTGAAGATGCAGTTCAGGATAAGTGTCCTGGAAACCTGGAAGTTGGCAAAAGGAAACTCAAGCCTTCTTGAACACTACGGCTTGTAATCAGAAGTCAAAAGTCATCAGTGTCTCACTATGACTTGCTGGTTTCACAACACGCTCCTCATCATGACTGGCCAGCATGCCCTATTGGTGAAACCCAGGCTTACATAATCAAATCACACATGTTTTACAACTGTGGACATAAATGTGTTTGTTTTGTGCATGCTTGACATAAACTTACACAAAGTAAAGAAGTTCAAGTCAGTCTGCAAGTTTCAACTACATCAGATTAAATGATGTATAACAAGGCCACTGATTAAAAAGATACTGTCTTATCTGAACACTGAGTTATGCAACCAGTTTTACCTGGAATTGTTTCTGTCTTCATCCGGAGTGGACCGGCCAGCACATTGTTAGAACGGTCAGACACTTTGCTTTACACCAGCCCGGCTTTCCTCGTCACATATCCACACAGACTAAATAAGGGGATACCCTCTCAGGTCAATGGGATGTGGCAGGCGGCGCTCAGCAAGAAAAGGGGACGTGCACCGCCTAGTGGAGAAGTAAGGCAGGTGCACACCTCACTCCATGCTGTCCTGCATGTAAGACCCCGAGGCCAGAAACAAGTGGCAGGCTAAGTCTGTTTTATGGGTGTATTGTTGTGTGCTGTCAGGGTTTGAATGTGTGTGGCATTTGTTGTTTTCATGTATTTCAGAGCTGCTTCCCTTCTGGGTTAAAGGCGGCTGGCAGTTGTTATGAGTGTAGATCGACTGCCAGCCTTTTTAAAGTTAGTTTATGTAGTTTTTGACATTTAATCAGAGTATGTGAATGTTTGTATAATAAAGTATTTTTCGTTGACTCTTGATATTTGTTTCCCCGCTGAGCATCAGGGGTCCATTAGCTGCTCTTGCCGTTGGACCATTTTCACGTGTGCCTTTTGTTTTGTTTGGCTCTTTTTCTATGCCTAGTCCGCCCTGGTAAGTGTGCTGGTAGTGGGCAAAAAGTTCTGGGTATTGCCCTTGGTGCAGACTAATTTACTTTTTCTGCTTTTTGATTGTTCAGGATGACTTGTAATCATTTTGATCCCCTGACTTTTCACTTCATGTGGTCCCATTTTTCAGGTTGGGAACATGGGACCCTTTTTTTAGAAAAAGGGTCCCATGTTCCCCGGTCACATACAAAGAGGGGAACATAGAACCCAGGGAACATCCCGCTGTCACTACTGGTGACGGAGGAGGACCACAGTGACGACCTGGACATACTGATGTGACACCAGTGAATCAATCAGTGCTACCTCTATGCCTGCTCTGTCACACATTATACAGATGCTGCTCTGTGAAAAGACAGGTGATAGCAGCAAGTATATTTCTACATAATAATCAGGAGGAACTATATGTAGGTTGGCAGTATTTTAGTTTATTTGGTAATAGATTTCACCCACCTGCGTACACATATATCCATACTCTACCGGGCCTTATCTGCACTGGCCAAACTCTGTTCATCTGTAGCTGTATTTAAACTGCTGCAGGTGATGTTACAGCATGGACATATATACATAAAGGCCTACAGTGAAGGTGGTTTAAGTGTTAAGTATTTGTTTTAACTTGAAAGAACATTTACTGTGAATATGAGTGCCCTCAGGAAAACACTTTTGGAAAACAACACAAGATCTCGAGCTTGAAACATGGCATTGATAAGCAATTTCTAATTCAGAGTTTAAGATTCATTTCAGGAGAAAAATCATCCTCCAAAACTAGCAGATACATCTGAGATTCCTGATGTGGAAAGTGATGTGAAATGAAGTGAGCTGGTCTGTCTTTCTATCTGCTGAGTGTTGTGGTCCCATTTCACTCTTAAGGCTTAGAGAGAGCACTGAAACTGTGCATGTTTAAATCATCACCCACACAGAGGCCCTGTGTGGTCCAATAACTAACAACAGCATCATTAACTGCTTACACCTGTTTAGAGAAGCTTTTGTGTTGTAAATATTGATAAACAGCAGTATATTTACTGCTTGCTTTAAGGTTTTCCTTGGTGATAAAGGTTTGATATAAAGTTTTTTTCTCCCTCTGTGTATATATATCATAACAAGGTAGTGAACTAATTGGTTATCATGGCTTAAAAATGCTGTCAGCTACTGGTTCTTTTCTATATTTAAGTCTTATTTTGAAGCATTTAGCTGTTTTGTCACAAGTACTTGAGTTTGGTCATTGTCTCAGATATCTTTAGAACTTGGTCTATCCATTTTGTTTCTTTGCCAGCAGTCCTACTTTGTATTAAGCCTGAGACAGACCTAAATAATCACATTCACCATCATTTAGTGTTGATTACATTTCTGTATGACTTGACCACCATGATGGATTTCAAGCATTTGAGCATTGGTAAATGCTTTACAGATCACAGTGTCTGTCCACGCACTGTATGGTGCTAAACTTGAGCTGGTGTCTTAAGGATGTGCTACTAACATTTAGCCATTGACTCAACTTTCAGAAGTGTGTTCATTTTGCTCTGTTATATTACATATTTATGATCTACAGCAAGTGTTGACAAAGCGCTAACACCTTATTTACAGCTTTTTGTTGAGTCGTAGCTTCCATGCCCTATTCATATTTGCTAGAAGTAGCACCCTGACATTATTTTTTGTGTTGTTGTTTTGTTTGTTTACCTTGTATATGAAACAGTTTCCCACTGATGAACCTCTGCAGTTATTGGCTTAAAAGCCTGCTGTCGTTTCTGATACTTAATGTGTACTGAGCTTTGGCTCTTGTCTCTGTCTCATGTATCAAATTATTAATTACAGCAATTATGTCAAACACAGTTTTATGTATTCTGTAGTCACATCTATAAATACATCTGATCTATCTATACATACATTTATACATACATCTTATCAATCTATACATACATTTATACATACATCTTATCTATCTATACATACATCCAACATCAATCTATACATACATCTGTAAAACAATCTATACATACATCTATACATAAATCCATACATCTATACATACATCTACACATACATCTTATCTATCTATACATACATCTTATCAATCTACACATACATTTATACATACATCTTATCTATCTATACATACATCTTATCTATACATACATCCAACATCAATCTATACATACATCTGTAAAACAATCTATACATACATCTATACATACATCTTATCTATCTATACATACATCTTATCTATACATACATCCAACATCAATCCAACATCAAAGATACACCTATGCATCAATCCATACATCAATCTCATCTATCTATATATCAATCTATACATTTATCTAAACATCTATCTGTACACCTATCTAAACACTTATCTAAACATCTATCTATACATTTATCTGAACATCTATCTGTACATTTATCTAAACATCTGTACATTTATCTAAACATCTAACATCTATCTGTACATTTATCTAAACATCTGACATCTATCTATACATTTATCTAAACATCTATCTGTACATTTATCTAAACATCAAGTCCACAGTGAGGAGAGGAGGGCAGCTGATGCTCTGCACTGGATGGACTTGGTGGAGGACCAAGCTGCTCCATCACCGGGTGATGCTCCACATCCTCTGATTGGCTTGACTCTGTGTGTGTCCTGCAGAAGAGGACAGAGATGTGACTGCTGTTTCTAGAACATGCAGCCAGGAGGCGGGGCTTACATTGTGCTCCTGTGGCAGGTGATACATGTCACTCACATGCACGGTCACTGCAGTCTGTGTGTGCGGCAGCTGCACCATGGCTGTCCACTGATGTGTGCTGTGACAGGACCGGGACTGTCTGAGGGGGACGTGGTTCCTCCACGGCTCTCTGTGAGGTCAAGGCCTCCATCACAGCTGCCCGTGAGGTGGATGCCACTGGTGACACACACAGCCTCTTAGACGCTGCTACACCAACAAACAAAAACACAGATCAGTCTTCTAAAACTTTAAAAACATTCTGAAAATAAGATACCTCTTCTTACAGCTGCAGTAAACGACATCTGAATAATAACATTGGATCACATGACATCATTTGAGAGTCACAACTTTTGTAAAGAAGCACAATTCAGTCTCCAGAACACTGTTTAAAGCTAGAAAGGTGGCAGGGTCCGCCACATGTAAAAAAGGAAAACAGTATGAAATTGTGTTGTCCTTTACGTCACTTTGTTTATTCAGTCATGAAAACAAAAAGAGTTTGTTTATGTAGTTTGTTTAAGTATATAAAAAAACAGTCAATGAAGATCTTTCTCTTCTAATTAAAAATAGTGCCCCTTTAAAGATCCTGTACCAGGAACCATTGTACCTCAGTGTTATCGTTCACAGTGGGGAAGTTGTTTTGCGCCATTCAAATGAAATCTAATAAAATGTACAATTGGTCATCTTTAATGATCCTGAACTTTGTATTCATGTAAATGTTGAATGGTGCTCCAAAGTGTTGAACTACTTGAACTAAATACCTTGAAATACATTTCTTTGTTTGAAAAATGAATGTATTTGTAGGAGCTTTTCTGCTGTCCCTCTTCCTCTTTTTGCCCTACACAATACCAAACACGTCTCTAAAGACTGTTTGCAGTGACTCTTGTCCAGTGATGTATGCGGTGATGTAAACATGTATGAGTTGTGTGTGAGCAATGTGTACTTACATAGTTTTGGCTGACAGACCAGCCAGAGTGTCTCTGGGCATGGAGCTCTCTCTCTCTTTTTGGCCTGTTAGTGGTATATGGCCTGCTCCTCCGCTGAGTGACTTCCACTGTGGACAGAAGAACAACACACTGTTTGTTAGCACACACACACACAAACACACACACTGACTACAGACACAAATATGCACACAGGTTCTCATTAATTGTGTCAATCACAACAAAACAACAACGGATGGAATTCAGTTTAAAAAGACTGATCATGAGAAAGTCACAATAAGGAGAAAAGTACATTTTGATCAAAAGTGTCCACAGCAAACTTACTTTGAGTTGGAGGTGCTCGGCTGAGGAGCAGCAGGGACAGCAGGAGGAGAGTACAACGGCTCTCCATTCCTACACAGATAACAAGTCAGATACACACGATTAGACAGTAGAGTGTGTGTGTGTGTGTGTGTGTGTGTGTGTGTGTGTGTGTGTGTGTGTGTGTGTGTGTGTGTGTGATGGTGTGTGTTACTTCCATCATTCCAACACACTGCAGGTTGTGGTCGAAGCCTCCAGGGAGCCTCAGCACTGGTACGTTGTTATACTGGAGACACAAACACACACAGAACAGGTGGTTAGACGAGCTGAGATGGTGTCATGTGTCCACCAGGTGTCAGGATTTCCCATCACAATAAATTATAATAAGTCTTTCAATGAGCTGCTGTCACATCTGTGGGATTAAAACACATCTGGAGAGTCTACAGCATTCAGCCATGACATAATGCACGTTTCTGCTGAGGGACTGTGGAGGACTGAAAGTGCCAAAATGTCTTTTTCATTTGCTTTCCCATTTAATTTTCAGGTTTATATATTCATTAAAATGTCATTATTTATTAAGGCATTTTTAATGCATTTATTTCTGTATTCTTTTCCCTTTGCGTTCGCCCCCAAGTTAAATCCACTAATTATTTCAGTATATTTCCTTCTACATTTACTTCACCATTTTTCCTCCATAATGCAAATGAGGAATAAATACATAATGAAATACAGAAGCACATTACACAACTATCAATTTTTGTTTGTATTTTATTAATTGATTAATGCCTCCATTAATTTTCAATATTATGTTTTTGTTTATTGAAACACATTCATTTCTTAATATATTATGATTTGGCGGTTTCTGCAGCATTGAATGAGTCATAACTTGATTAAAACTGTGCTTCACCTCTGACTAGCTATAAAAAAGGAAATAACATTCACCTGTGAACTGTAGTTTTTAGATTTATCATGTAACAAATGATCTGTTGGGATGATGGACTGTCTAACACTAAAAGAAATGATGGCTAATTTTACTGTTTTACTGATGTAATTAACGTGCAGAGTTGTTTAATGTTAAGATGTACTTGGCCTCAGCCTGACACCCGAAACCCTCACAAAATATACAACTGAGCTTCAAGAGCACACAGCTTCACTTTCCTTTAAATAATTCTAAAATGTGACATTTTTCTAAGGGACATTTGAACTGGAACTGCAGGACAAAGTCAGATTTTGCTTGTGTTTGTCCTGTAAAGCTGTAACTGTTCCTGCACTGATATCCTTCTCCTACAGCACTAAACCTGCTGTCTGCTGCAACCAAACTGTGGAGATGTTCAGAGTGTGTGTGGTGAACCAGGGTCTTACAGTGTGTGGAGGAGCAGCAGGGTGACTGACGGCTGCTGCTGCGGGTATCACAACACCATACACAGGCCACTGATACGGCAGGAACTGTGGAGACAGAGAGAGGGAGAGAGACATTTAATAAACCCACGACACCCTTTCTCCATACATGACATACAAGACACAGAAGAATGCAGACATTACATTCAGGAAAACAAAGTCATCTCACATTAAAATGGACATTTTTCCTGCCTTCTTTTGCCACAAAGCACCGACCATTGGAAAATATCTGTATCAATACATACATTGATCTAATTCTCATGACATCTTTGCCTAACCTATACTTAGTATCTCACCTGTGCCTGGATGTAAGCAGACATCCACCACGTCTTCTGACCAGACTGTGTGCAGGCGCAGGCTCAGGCTGGATGTTCAGTTCCAGCACAGCAGGGTCGGGAGGAGGAGGTGAAGGGATGGGTTGGAGGGATGGGTTGGTTGTCCAGTAAGTCAATAATGGCATCCTGGAGAATCATAATAATAATAATAATAATACATTTAATTTATATAGCGCCTTTTGGAGTGGAAGTTGAGACCATGTTTGCGAATTATCTGACCAAGGGGGAGTAGATGGTGAAGAGGAGGGGTCCAAGCACAGAGCCGAGGCACGCCTTGGTTGACTGGAGCTGGGGTGGAACTGGAGTCTCCAATGGTGACAAACTGTTTTCTGTTTGTTAGATAAGACTGTAACCAAGAGAGTGCTGCACCGGTGAGGCCAAGGTAGTCAGATAGGCGGGTGAGGAGAATGGTGTGGGAGATTGTGGCGAAGGCTGCAGAGAGGTCCAGGAGGATCAGAATACTGATGTGGCCAGAATCGGCAGCGACGAGGAGGTCATTGGTGATCTTGATGAGGGCAGTTTCTGTGCTATGGCGTGCCCTGAAACCAGACTGAAGGGGTTTATTGAGCTCATGGTTGGACATGTGCTGACGCAGTTGGGTGGCAACTGCTCTTTCCAGGATTTTGCTTAGGAAAGGAAGGTTGGAGATTGGCCGGTAGTTATGCAAGTCATCTGGATCCAGACCTGGCTTCTTGAGGATGAGGGTGACTGAAGCCATTTTGAAGATGGATTGTACCATGCCAGATTCTAGGGACGAGTTGATAATGTCCACCATGAGGGGGCAAAGGGCAAGCAGGCAAGACTTCACCAGAGTTGTTGGCATGGGGTCCAGAGAGCAGATGGAGGCTTTGGCCTGGGAGACCAACTTAGCAACAGAAATAGAGTCCACAGGAGAGAAGGAGGAGAGAGAGCACTGGGGCAGGCAAACAGTGGGAGGATCAGCTATCTGTGTCAGAGGTGCATGTGGTAGGGGGATGGCAGACGCCAGGAGTTGCTGGTGAATGGTAGCCACCTTTTCCTGGAAGAAGTCCAGGAACTTGAAGCAGTGGTCAGGGGCACCAGAAAGGTGGGGGACATCCAGAGGGCTAAGGGAGCCAGTTAATGGTGGAGAACAACATTCTGGGGTTATTTTGCTGGTCTCCAATGAGGGTGGTGTAGTAGTCTGTTTTGGCCTTGGAGAGAGGTTCTTTATAAGACCTCACGTGGTCTTTGTAGGCTTCATGGTGGACGGTGAGGCCAGATCTTTTATAGAGCCTCTCCAGGCGGCGAACAGTGGTCTTTAGGGAGTTCAATGGTGAACCAGGGGGCAGGATGGGTAAAGGAGACAGTCCGGGTTTTAAGAGGGGCAGGGGAGTCAAGACCCCAGGAGAGAGCAGCATTATAGTGGGACACCAGCCCATCCAGTGAGGTGTCAAGGGGATCAGAGGCCAGGTGGGTTGCCAGGATGTTGGTCAAGCCCAGTGTGTTCACTGTCTTGATGTTCCTGTATGTGATGGTACAATTTATGTGCTGTTTGGGCACAGGGACAGGAACAGTGAAGAGGACGGCATGGTGGTCTGAAACAGCAAGGTACAGCACTGCAGATGGGAGGGGTCTGTGCCAGTGGAGCACACCAGATCTAGCGTGTGGCCTTTGACATGTGTGGGACCTTTAACATGATGTGTGATGTTGAAGCAGTCCAGGAGTGACAGGAATTCAGAGGCAAAGGGACAGCTGGTGGAGTCCACATGGATGTTGAAATCACCAAGCAGGAGGTAGATGCAGACATGAAGCAGATGAAGGTGAGAAGCTCAGACAGCTCAGACAGGAAGGTGGTGGAGGCTTTTGGAGGGCGGTAGATGAGGACAACCTGAAGCTGTGTATGCCCAGCCAGAGAGAAGGCTGCACACTCAAATGAGGTGAAATTCAGCACTGGAAGTTGTTTAACCAGGATGTCGGCTCGATGTATGACTGCCAGCCCACCACCACGGCCCTTGGAGCGGGGGCTTCTGTATGTAAACATAGCCTGGGGGAGTAGCTTGATTTAGAGTTAAGAAGTCCTGCTGATGCTGCCATGTCTCAGTTAGGCAAAGAAAGTCAATTTTCCTGTCTGTGATGATGTCATGGATGAGTAATGCTTCGTTGTTTAGTGATCGAGGATTCAGCAGCATGAAAGCTGCAGTGTTACTCACAGATGCTGATGCAGGGGATATGGAGGAATCAGCTCCATTCACACAAGCCAAGGGTCTCAGATTGCTCAGTGTGCTTTTGTGTGTGTGGTTTTGATGACGATGTGCTGGTGTGATGGAGCGCCTGTCAGTCAGCACGGAGGGAAAAGCATTGTCCGTATAAACAAACTTGCCTCTTGAGGCCCTGTGCAATGAGCGGGAGTGCATAGGAGACCAAGAGATTTAATTTCAGTGATGGAGTTTGGGGTGAAGTGACAGCAGAGGTCCAGGAGCTCCTGCGCTGAGTATTTGAAGATCATGCCAGCAGCAGCGGAGCAGCGACCATCCAACATAATGCGAACCGGGGGAGACCACAGTGGCAGAGGAGGGCGATACAGGAGCCAGGCAGTGAATAATCCTGAGGTTGTGGTGGAGGGAGGACCAGCGGAGTAATGTTGGATAGCCCACAGAGTATTGAGCACGCCGGTTTGAAAGTTAGCATTGCTAGGCTAACAGCTGATCGGCGGGGCTAACAGCTGATCAGCAGAGAAAGGTTAGTCCACGGAGCCAATTGTTCAGGTGTGCAGCCACAGTAGCAGAGGAGGGCGATACAGGAGCCAGGCGGTGAATAATCCTGAGGTTGTGGTAGAGGGAGGACCAGTGGAGTAATGCTGGATAGCCCACAGAGTATTGAGTACGCCAGTTTGAAAGTTAGCGTTGCTAGGCCAACAGCTGATCGGCAGGGCTGACAGCTGATCAGCGGAGAAAGGTGACGTCCACGGAGCCAATTGTTCAGGTGTGCAGCCTTCAAAGTTTGTTGCACAGTCCCAGAGCTTGTAGAGACAACTTGGCTTTCTTTTTTCAACAGAAAAAGCAGTTTTGCTACGGATTGAGAAGCGGCGATATTCATGCCAGCATCCTCTCTCTCTCGCAGAATGGAGGACATCTCCTCCCAAGCCATTCCTGACAAAACTCGGTCAGCGTCTGGGATCATCTGCTCCATCTCGGCAGCAGGGATGATTGTCAATGGAGTTTCTGGTCACACACATTGTAAAGAAGCCGCTTTAGAGACACTTGTACCAGGACTAACATATATTATATTCACTTAGGGATATATTGTACTTCACTGCATTTATATGACAGCAGATATGGACAAAATATATGACTGGTTAAGGAAAAAGTGATTATTTGTTACAGATTCAACTACTTAACATACATGACAGGACACTGAAATGATAAATCATCACTAACTAACAAAGCACCACCTACAGGACTCACATCTCACACACACACTTACTTTGGGTAGTCTTTGGTGCACGGGGACTGATCCTCTCATCCTCATCCATGTTCAGCATGGCCTTCAAACATCCCTAATCCTCCTCAGCACAGGTACAACATGAACCGAAGGTCTTCCTCATCCAGGAGAAGATGCTTCTGAAGCAATTCTTCTTCTGATGCTTCTTCTTTGCCCCCGTGTTTTCTGAAAGTCAAGGGGACATTAAAGACCTCAGCCGTTCCTTCAAAATGCACAGCAGTTCAGACACAACTGGAGGTGACTGTTACTTACCACATGAGCCTGAGTCCTCACACACAGAGGACTTCATGCTCCTTTCAGTGTTGGTCACTGAGGACCCTGATGTCTCCTTCAGGCCAGACTGAAAACTGAAAACACCACAAAAAGTTAGAGTGTTATTCCTGTTATTGTCATCACATCTTAAAGCTGCAACAAGGACTTTTCATTTTTGTTGTTACTGACGCTCCTGCGGACCAAAACCTCCTGTAATAATGATCTTGATCTAGCTATCGTGTGGTTCTGATACAGGTCCTGATACTATTTTTCATCAACTCACCTGACTGCACTCTCCTGGTCTTCCAGCAGTGTGCGCTCGGCTGTAGCAGGCCGAACCAGGATCACACCTGATGGTAGAAATGTGGGCGATGGAGTGCAGTCGTCTGGTCGGACGTTAATGACGTCATCGTCCGTCAGAAGAGGGGCAGCAGGCTCACAGTCAAGCGCCTCACTGGAGGAAGTGATGGCTGAACTTCCTGAGATCTTGACAATGTAAGTCCTGCCACTGAACATGAAAACACACAGACAGAATTATCCTGTTATTGTCATAACATCTTCAAGAATCATGTCTCTGCTATTATTTCTGGCGGTCTGAACTATTTTCTCATCTGAGAAATGGGTGTCGTGACCAGAGGAAGACATCTCACCTGACTTTGCTCCCCTGACCTTCCAGCATCAGCGTGTTCTCAGCCGTCGCAGGCCGAACCAGGATCACACCTGATGGTAGAAATGTGGGAGGTAGCGTGCAGTCGTCTGGTTTGATGTCGACGCTTTCGTCATACTTCAGAGGAGTGGCAGCAGGTTGTGTGCCCTCGGCTGCTACACGATGAACCCAAGTAAGAGTGGAAGGTGGCCGCTTCGTAGTAAAAGCGGGGCGTCTTTTAGGACTCAGGACTGATTTCTTTGGTCTCATCATCTTCTTAAGGTTCGTCTTGGAATGTTCTGTCTTGCATGGAGGGGATGCTGCTGCCAAAGCCCCATTGCTACAAAAAGACACGCTCACTGTTACACTGATGTCCCAGAAACACGACAGGACACTGATCAAATGAGAAATTATCACTAACTAACAAAGCACCACCTACAGGACTCACATCTCACACACACACTTACTTTGGGTAATGGTAGTCTTTGGTAATAAATGGATGAGTGAGGACTTCATGGGGAGTGATCCTCTCATCCGCATCCATCTTCAGCATGGCCTTCAGGAGCTCGATGCACTGCTCTCGCTCTGTGGCCTCAGCTTCATTATTTTCCTCAAGACGCATCTAGTTGAGGAAACAACCGTCAAATCCACCATCGTGAAAAGACAATCCATCATAGTGACAATGAAAGTTACTTCACACTTACTTCTTTGAGATCGTCCAGAGACTGGAGCTTGTGGTCCTTGTTGACACGGCTGAGGTGACATCTGAAATACTCGAAAGACGTCTGAAAGAAGGTTCAAAGTGTTTGTATCATTGTTCCTCAACATCAGTCTGAATGATCGACTGCTGGGAAACGTAAACACGAAAATATTTTGATAAAAGATTAAAGGTCAAAGAAAGTTCACTGTGGTACCTTGAGCTCCCAGCTGTTGGAATCAGTCTTCTTGAAGAGGTTCTTTGTCTTTATACCAGCATTGAGAAGATGGTCCGCTGGCTGACCCAGGATATCAATGATGCTCTGCAGCTGGAGAGCAAACGCAGCATTACATCAAAATATGCAAGAGGAAGCAGAATATTGTTCTCAGGAGGGCAAAGTCATGAATCGCCATATCTGAATGGCCAGTTCTCATCGGTTGGTTAGATTTAGGCATGAGGAGTGATTACACACTCAAAGTAAATTTAGAGCATTTTTTCATTTGTTTGAACAAAACACCAAGATGGCTTCTCATTCCCTATTTTCTTTAAATTTACTTTTGATTCCCAGCTTAAGATTTCTCATCATACATGTGGGATGTATATGGACACTAATTAGAGAAAAACCACATGCAAGAGTGAAGACACACAAGTACGAGTAACTGACAAATTGTCTGACTATAGGAGAAGACTTACTAGTGCATACTCAGAACGTCCTTCGAACGGTAGTTTGCCACAGACCATTATGAACACCAGACAGCCCAGGGACCACATGTCAATGGCCTCAGAAAATGGACAGCCCAACAAAATTTCTGGAGACCTGAATGTGGAGGAGAAACATTACACGGGATGTTTACAGTGTCAGACTTGGGAACGGAGCAATAAATGGTAAACTACTCACTCATTCCAGTGTAATAATAAAAATAATGAACCCTACCTAAAAGCCAGTGGTTGCAGGAGCGCGCCCTGCCTGGCTTCCGATCTGGATATGGCACCACCGAAGTCAATCAGCTTGACTCTGAAGGGTCGTGTTTGGTGATTCTCCATCATGATGTTGTAGAGATGCAGGTCACCGTGGATCACCCCGATCCCCTTCAGCGCCTCAAATGCTTTAGCCATCTGAAAGTACAAGGTCAGAAAGAATGTACCAAAGCCTAAAGCGACAGAGTGCTCAGTGCTTTGCTTTCCATCTGATAGTGCTGAGTTCATACCTGCTGGATGATGGTTCGGATGTCACTCAGACGCATAGGCGCAAAACTTGTCGTTTCAAGGTAGTCGCCTAGGCTGATATCCAGCGCCTCAAACACGATTGCCTTTCCATGTTTGGTTTGAAAGCAATCGATGAACTCAACGATGTTGTGTTGGTCGAGTTTGAGGCGCTTGAACCGCCTCAGCATGGACACCTAGAGACACACGGCAAGTTTGACATGATTAGTTTTTTACAGTCAGTTAATGTGTTAACGTGTGAAGTCTTCATAATGTGATGCTTACAACTTAATGTACAGATAATCACTATCTCTTTACATAGTAGAACAAGGAATTGCTTGTTTGAACGAGGCACTTACTGCACCTCTGACTATACAATATCTTTTACAACCGTGAACATCAAAATCAACACCTCCTACCTCATTTATGGTGCCCTCCTCGAAGTATTTAGGCATCTTCACAGCCACAGTCTGCTCGATGTCCTTTCTCCAACATTTCAACACCTTTCCGAAGCAGCCCTCTCCCAGAACTTTCAGGACCTCATATCCATTGGGGAGCTGGACGGGTTTCATCTCGGAAGATGAGGTGGACACATCGGAGCCCATTTTGTCTCTCAGAATACTGAAACAAAACAGGTGAAAACAAGAAAAAGGAGAAGTTACTTTCATTCCCTTTGAAGGACCATAACAATGTTTCAGATATTGAGTATATTTATTTTTGCTACCATCCAACGGTTTCTACCCTGTCAACGATTAGATGACACAAAACACGTTAAACCACTGCTTCAGGTCTTTACAAAGATGTACAATACCATGTATTTGTTTCATATTCCACATTTCAGTGATCATCTGATTGTCTGAGGTCTGAGCAAAATATGGGGAATTTCCACTAAATGTTAATGATTTCTACAGGTATCTACAAATAAGAGATTTATATGAAAAACAGATAAAACCAGAAATCTCTGAGGAGGGTAATGCAGTGATAAATGTCCCAATTCAAGCCTATAAACACCAAAAACAATGTCTAAAGTACACCAGGGTCTTCAGAGGCAGAAAGGGAACGATACCAAATATTTTAAAGCGAAATGGGAAAAAGAACTAGACACACAATAATAATAAAACTATTGGAGAGACAGAGATGAGTCTGATTAGGGTATTCATTGATGCATTTAAAAGGGTCAAATTAACAGAAAACATATCTCCAGGATTTATTCATCTTTTCAACTGGAAAGGGGCCTTTCCACAATGTATATTAAATCAAGATGGGAGACGGAGGCTAACATACAAATGACTGAAAATGAATAAATATCTGTAAGAAACAGTCAAACACCTCAAGTTCAGGTATCTGGAGGAATTCACCTGGAAAAACACCTTAAGGTTTTTCATTACTCCCAGAATAATAAAATCCTGCAGAAACAAATCCAAATATGAGTGTGTCCTAATATCTCTGCCTTCTATCTTTCCAGCAGAAACAAACATGTTTACAGCTGGTTTCTGTAGATTATTCATCCCTTCATCTGAACTTTTATATAACTCACTGCTTTAAATTATATTAATGTTTAATGTTATGTATAATTATGGGCGTGGTCTCTTTGAATGACAAGTAGCTGTGAACTGTCTGCTGCCTCACCTCAGATCAGTCACTGATCTTCACCTCTCATTGTGTTTGTGCTGTTGGAGCCTTTACGAGGATTTTAATTCAGATACTCTTTACAAGTTACATTACAGATGAGGATTGTACATCTAAAACCTGTGATTAGCTCATACAATATGATGCAGTGGTACAGATTTGAATACCAGTTGATTCATTTATTATAACAGTCTATCATGTAAAGTAAGTAGGTCCTCCAAGTAGCCTACACAACCATTTGCCCAATGTCCTATTTATATACTGTATATCCGCCAGAACAGCGTGCACCATTACGCACGCTAAACTGTGCTAGCTTGATCAAAAAGCACGCAGTTAACAACAGGACTTCTCCAAAATAAGCACACAATAATCTGTTCTTCTGGGCACAGAAAACTAATAAAGCCACCGGGTTGTTTATTAGTCGCAAGTCATGCCTGTGGAGGAGACTGTGGTGTGGACCACTCTCATCTCTTCCCAACCTTTTCAATACCAACACGTCAAGTACAAGCTCTGAGTGCTGACTGAACACAACAGTGAAAAGTCCTCAAAAATATGATCAGCTGTGACCTTGAACTCATCCGGTTACACTTTAAGTTCAGTTTCAACAGTTACAGCAGCAAACTGAGCTGCACACAGAGAGAGGCCCTGGTGTGTTCACACCTGCAGTGCTCATCTCCCAACGTTCCATCGTCTCCAGTGCACGAGACAACAACGTTGTTGTTTTTTTAGCATTTTTCAAAAAAAAGGCCCGGTCGCCATCTTTCCCCCTACATTTTAGACATTAAATATCTAAACATCAATTCCCTCAAACAAAAATAACAGTGTTTAAAATTCACTACACAACCGTGAACACATTCCTCACCTGTCGCGGGACTTTCAGCACATTCTTATCATCTCAAAATCACTTTACACTGAGAAAACGTCAAGTATCACCCAAAAATGACTTTTCCTGAAAAGCTAGCTTAAATAGCCTACTATCAATATCCTATCTGTAAATTCAACAATTTACCAAGAGCATGTGCACATTGTCAACCGAACCCCACTTCTACACGTTTAAGAAGATGAATAAATACATTTGGTGTGAAAATAAAAGATGTCCTACCTGCAGAGACTCCGGACAGCAGGTGCCTCGCCACAGGGGGTCCACCAGAAACCACTTCTCCAGCAGTTACAGGTGGTCCTCGCTCTGCGGTAGTTGTCCTTGAGCAAAGAAATCCTATAGGTGTGTTTGGAAGAATCTTCCAGGTGATCAGGTGATTTTTAATCCGAAAGATGTGTCTGAAATTAAGTCTTCAGGTGTTCAGGTATAATCCGAAAGATTTGTCTGAAATGAAGCCTTCAGGTGGTCAGGTATAATCCAAAAGATTTGTCTGAAATGAAGTCTTCAGGTGGTCAGGTATAATCCAAAAGATTTGTCTGAAATGAAGTCTTCAGGTGGTCAGGTATAATCCGAAAGATTTGTCTGAAATTAAGTCTTCAGGTGGTCAGGTATAATCCAAAAGATTTGTCTGAAATGAAGTCTTCAGGTGGTCAGGTATAATCCAAAAGATTTGTCTGAAATGAAGTCTTCAGGTGGTCAGGTATAATCCGAAGGTTGGTTGAGAAGAAGTTTTCAAGTCGATCAGGTTTCCGAGATTCAAACTTTCCAACAACAGATCCGCAGTAGGTCAACTTGTCAAAGTTTAATGTGCGAACAGAGAAATGAACGAGGGGCTGCAGCTTTTATAACTTTGGTCAACGTTCTGTTTCCATGGCCTTCAGTGACGCGCGTGCGTGATCGAGTGACAGATTCTGTGCAGCAAATTGATTTATTTCGTTTTCTTATGTAAAATGTCCTCATTCAATAAAATGTAATTTAAATGTGTCACTAATGTAAATTCATTCATGCCAATAAAGTTTATTTGAAGTGATAGATATATGCACACAGACTAAATAAGGGGATCCTTTGCTGTTCCTTTGTCACCCAATTTCACATAAAGGGAAAATGTGCAATAAGTCAGTTTTCTTTGAAGGATTCATACAAACTTTTTAATCATATCACATCAAGTCAATATAACGTAGCAGGTGGCATTGAGCGAGAAAAGAGGAGGTGCACCACCTAGTGGGGTCTACGGTACATCAGTCTACCTATTATTAAAATGTAAATAAAAAAACAAACAAATCACTTCGCCCATCTGACAGAGGTGGATGCCATGACTGGATCCATTGAACATCTGTTAGCCTCCACTAGTAGATGCATTACTGCATCCCTCTGTGTAATGTACCTCAGATAGGTGACAAAGTGACATCTTTGTGTTTTACTGTATAGATCAGGGTTGCCAATACGTTTTTTCCTTGGAGGGCCAAAACTGAAACTTCATGGTGAGCCACAGGCCAAAAGCACACACCTTTTGTATTGTATTGTTAAGATGCAAAATGATCCCCAGTTCCTCAATTGACTGACTTCCTGCTCAACGAGTCACTCTGACCGTCATACTTGGATTATTAAAAAAAATAAAAAATTACAACATATTTAAGGAGCATTTTAACTCACACAGAATTAAACAGCATTGGTTTATATTACGTTAAGTGTTTTAAATTATTATTATTATTATTGTTATTATTATTATTATTATTATTATTATGTTTTTGGAGTTTTTATCTAGAAACCTCTGATGTCCAAAATCGAACCTTATGGCGGGCTAACTTTAACCCCTGGGCCCTTTTTTGGTCAGCCCTGATATAGACACACAGGTAACATAATTAATGATTAAAGTAATTTCAAATCAAGAAATCTTTTTTACTGGCACTTACTATAATTTAAACAGAAACTAGGGATATGATCCCCAGGATTTACAAACTCTTATGTCTTCTGGCGTTGACCAAGTACATGACTTCTCTCCCAGTAGCAAACTAAGCTCATTCAATTCTAAGTTTGCACATAATTTAACATCAATATGAATATGATAATAATTTAACATAAGACAAATCATCCAAAAATATATCCAAAATTAGATTACACTTGTAAATGATCTCAGCTGCTCTGATTCACATGCGTGCCCTGCTCTGTATAACACACTCTGGTGCTTACAGTCATCGGCCTTTAGAGGACAGCCTAGTCTCACAAATGTGTACATCTTGATCTGCCCTCTTAAGTTCTGAGAGGACACTTCTTACTGGGCTCACCAGTGTATACGTTATATTAAATAGATTTTACTAGTATATGTATTATAACATATTACAGCATGATAGGTTGTACATCATAATTTGCCCAAGTCCATTACGTCCTCATAATGCAACATTAGTAAAACTGTCTGTTGTAATGAGTTTTTTGGATCAAAATTAGTTAAAAGGATTCAGCAACAGTTGACAAGTATTCATTTACACACATATTGCATGTGAATAAGACAATTAATTTAAGAATGTCTTTTTTCTTTTGCATTGGTAAGCATTGCTGCAGTCTGCTCCTCTTGTACATGATGTTCCCTGTAAACCAGTGTGAGCCTCCTCCTCCTCCTCCTCCACCTCTGCTGCTGCTGCAGAAAATGTGTTTATAATGAAACTTCAGGGAAGGTTTTATAGACGGAGGGGGGGGGGGGGGGGGGGGGGGGGGGGGACTTGCGTTATAGAGTGTCTCTCCACCTGGGAGTTGAGCATTGGACTTGTCAGATACTTAAAGAGGGAACACATCTCTGCTCTTTGTGCATTACATCACTGTATCCTCATTTCACATGCAAACCACCACAACAATAGACAGAGGAGACACAACAGCCAGGTGGTGGGAAACTGTTCTGGTGTGCTGATATTCCTTTTACACTGGTGCCATTTTTCTAACTGTTACTTACTTTTATGTAAACATTGGATTTATTTATCAGGGACTGCACAATCAAAAGGGAAATCCACAGGTTTTTCACATCAAAATCTCTTTCCAGGTGTTGAGGAGTGCTACTGCATATGTGAAAAGAGTTGTATAAAGGCTTTTGTGGCTGAAGAAGGAGCTGAGCCCAGTCTGATGAACATCCTCAAGCGATGTCAATTGAGTCAGAGTTGGTTGGTTCTGAAGTTTGAAAATGAAAAAAAAAATTGAAAAAGAGTTGTGCAGTTAGACAGCTGCAATCATGTCATATCGTTCAGACCATTTCTGAGCAGCCCAGTGGGAAAAAAACATTCATGTCAACCTCCCACTTGTAATTCCGAGTCTGCGATGTTGGGAATTCCGAGGGCTGTGATATCTCCCACTTTGCAGAAAGAATTACAGACACAATTACAAAACCACCACCAGCTCTTCAAAGTAAATAAAACCTATGTATTTCAGTTACACAATGCTACCAATAGTAGACATAAATAGCGTACAGAGCGTCCAAAAGTATTTTTTCATTCGACTGATGAGATCACTTTATAGGCCACTATGTAGTACTCCCTCTGTAGTGAGCAGGGAGTAGTGAATGAGTAGTGAATGAGCAGTGAATGAGTGGGTGACTGTCAAATATCTTAGTACTGTTGTTTCTCCAATGAGCTGAATCACCATGGGCTAAGTGCCAAAGTGTTTTTGAAAACAGTATTGTATAAGCATACTTTTCCAAGCTGACAGATTATACTTCACTAAAATATCACAGTGATGGTAACCATTTGTGTCTCTTCAAGAGTTGTTTAAATATCTTAATGGACTTAAGAGCAGTTGTCAAACAAGTGCATTACATGAGGGAAAATCATTTTATAAATCATTAATGATTTAGCTGCTGTCTTAGTCAAGTTACTTCTGGTGAAGCCAGTTTTAAGCTCCATTTTCTTTCTTGTCTTTCCTTACTAGCTGCTTTAAAGGAACTGGAAAACAAGGAATTTGAACTCATGTACTAAATAAAGGTTTCTCCCATGAACAAATATGTCAGGTTCAACATCAGAAAGTGTGCTTTCATTATTGTATTCATTTACTGAATGTCGTTTACCCTTATGGTTTGCCGTCTCTCCTGCACTGGCAAACAGAATTAAAGGAAAAGTTCAGCAAAAAAAAAGTCATTGAAAAACAGTGTCGCAGCATTCTCTTAAACAACTGAAGTGGATGGGGAAGTCTTTTAAATTGAAAAAAAAAAACAGCGCCTATTGGTGTAATCCAAGTCTTCGGAAGCCCTGAGATCCCAAATTAATTTGAAAAGATGTTATTAACACCTTTTTTAAGCCAAAATCTTCACTGTAGCTGCTAAGCTGAAAGCGTTAGCGTTCATTTCCTTTTAGTATGAACTGTTCCTTTACACTGGAAGACATTGCAGACATTGCCTCAGCTCGCTGTCTTATCAAGGAGCATGGGGGGAAAAAACAAGGTTTCCGTGTGATAGTAAATTTAACTTTTGGACGGTGGAAGCATTCCTTTGAATTAAAAACACATTGACTCTATTACTCTGTTGCTCTTTTACTTGTTTACCTTGAGCTGCAATCTGTACGAATGCTGGTTTTGGATTGTCACAATGATCTTTTTCAAGGTTATTTTAATATCAAACTATTTGTTTCAGAGCTTCCAATCAGACTATTTTTATACACTCACATTTTAGTCATCATCACTTTATTTCTGATTGTTTCTCCTGCTCAAATCTGAGCAACATTTTATCAAATGTATCTCTCCTTTGAGTCAAAACTATACAACATCACTCACTCAGAAGCTCAGTGAAGACTTTTGAGCCAAGTTAATATTGAGTGCCATTAGATTTTATACCCTCACTTATCTGTCAGGAGAATGTCAGCTGAGAATGTAATTACCCCTAATTAACAATAGCTTTGGAGGGAGAAAAACTCAGTTATTCTCACTAATCAGTTTCCTCACGTAAGCATGCAAACCGATATCTCTGTAACCTTTGACAATACTTTTGTCCTCTTTGATACCTCTTGTCTGATTGGTCAGCCGCTGAGAGAGTGTGCGCTGATGTCTGACCGGCCATAACCCACCGACGGTTCCCTATCATTCCATTCTCAGACAGTAAACACTGACAGGCTTCACACTGTCCTGCCATCAGGCCGGAGGTTTGATCAGTCGCGTGTCTCCTAACCCATCCTGACTTCTCCCAGGGATCTGATCCATGATGCCTGGGAAGATGGACATGAGGAATGTGGAAAAGGTCAGAGGTCAAAAGCAGCTCTGCAGGAAGTCCTCCCTCTTCTAATAAGCTAAACTTGAGTACCTGCCCTAGAATATTTGGAGCTACAAGATGGGGTCCGGTTCGCTCCCTCTGGGCCTGAAGGTTCAGAAAGGGAGCAGTCGTATCACACGTCGGATTAAAGTCAGACTTTGAAGGCCTTCCCGCAAGTCATGCGCTCTCTCCTGTGAAGGTTTAACTCCACATGATGCCTCCGTCAGATAGGATGTTTGTCAAATACGTTACTTTTTCTTAAAAAAATCTCGGCCTCATATTTACTGCTGCTTGACAGTCTGTGCAAGAGCCAAAATTCAAGAGATTATACGATCTGGTTGACGTTTGTTCCCTTCGACTCATCCCCTCAGATTAACTTCTCTCTTTACACTGGCAAGTTAGAAGACCAGAATTTCCTGGATTAACTGTTCAGGTCACTGTGTCTTCATACACAGCTTCAACAACAACATTTTGGAGATGGAGAAATATTATGCAGATAAAATGGGAAAAATGTTGTTTGTCACCATTAAAGTGTAATTTGATGTATGACCACGTTGAGGGATATTTGATATAGTACATCATGATTATACCACTCATAAAAAAATACTAATAATTCTAATGTGATTGTATTTCTATTATGATGAAGCTCTGTTATGGTGCTTAGTAATGGGTTCATAGTGACCTGACCTTTGTCCTACCTTTTGTTTTTGTTTCAGTGGATTTTGGGAGGATGGCACTGCACTATCAGTGTACTTTAGAATCCAGCCAATAATTAAACTGGGGAGGAGGAGACATAAATCATTCAATCTACCCAAAAAGAAAAACACAATGAATTAGTTCATCTTAGCTGGTGATTTAAGAGTGATTAGTGAAGTGATGTTGAAAAGATGTGAGGAGAAATTAAAGGCAGATGACTCACTACAGAACAATCCATCAGATTGTGACATGTTGGACGGACATGTGGATGGTTGCAACACTGAAGCTTTATAAAGACAGCCAGAAGCATGTTGAATAACAGTGGATGTGTGTTCATTTTGGCTTCAAAATAAAAGCATGAAATTGCTTAACTTCACGTTGGGTATCAAGGCTCATTTTATAGGAAAGAAATGTCAAGAGAAACATCAAACCTCTAACATATTGTATGGGCCATAGCCAAGACTTTATAAATGCTGAGCCTTTATTCATCCAGTGTAACTCAATACCAATTTTCAACACAAAGTTTATTTTTTGCACATTGTCTTGATTCATTTAGCTGTTAAGTTATATTGTCTTTCATCTTTATCTCTGTCTTTATTTGATATTTTACATAAAAATATGAAGAAATCAGAATCAGCCTGAACCCCTACAGCTGAAATTTTTGTGTGCTTGTATTATAAAATACCATCATATAGAGGACATGAGCAGCACTCCCAATGGGATATGGTCATATCATTGGCTATGCAATTGAGGACAAAAATTAGGTGTAGATCACTGTGATACCTTCCAAATACAATGCTATAATTACACAAATAATTTGAGATTAAAGAGAGGGAAAAAAAAAACAAAGTAATGCAGTAGATAAAATAATAGCATGAAGCTCTTTGACAAAGGGATAGAGTGACTAGGCCTGCTGGGCCTGCCCTTATTACAATACACAACCCATCTAACATTAAAACCCACACCTTACAAATAACAACATGGCCTTTTGAATGTAGCTAGTTGTTTACATTTTTTTCATTAAAATAGACAATAAACATTTTCATAACTTACGTCTTCTGCACATCTTCAGTTCGTCTTTACAGCTGTTCCACAAATTAATCCATTTAACTGAAATACAATCACATTTTACATTATTGTGCCTCTTTGTTTCTTAAACACATATATTCCTCTGAATTCATGTTGGTTTTCTTTCTGTACCATTTAATCTGTACCATTTAAGGTTAATAAACAATAAACAGAACCCACTATTTATTGTTTATTATTACATATTGGTTCCTTTAAAGTTCACTTTACAATGCCGACTCTCTTATGAAGCCCACCACCACATCTATCTATTAACATAGAGATAGTCTTTATGTTCGGGAGCACAATACACCTATATACTGAAAATATGAAAACACACAGGACCCTTCTTTAGGGCAGGAATGCATAACTACAGGCCGGTGACGGAATGTAACTAAGTAGCCTACATTTACTCACTTTTCCATAGCAACATGTTTTGATATTCTGTTAAGAGATTATGTTGATGTTTCCCTTTATATGGGAATAGATTCCTTACTAATTTCGCTTGGACTGACATTATTGGGAGGTATCCATCACCCGGAAACTCTGGACAGGAGTTTTACTTTGAAAGGTCCGAGCGGAACTTGTTTGTTAAAAGAGCTGGAGCTCGACTACAAGTGGTTGAGGGGCTGCAGACGCTGTGTTTGGGCAGAAAGGGGTTAACGAGTGAAACAACACCCCCTTACACAAACAGACCGGTGGCCTCTGCTCGGACTACACGGACAGTAAAGCAGCCTGTTCCAGTTGGTGTGAACCGGCGGCAGCAGCGCTCAGTGTCGGCGGTAACAGTGAGACGCGGCGGAGCAGATAAGCGTTCAGCCTGGCTCGTTTCTTTCTGTCCTTCCCTTCATCACCGCTGCGACTTCCACACTGGGCAGCCGAGGATGTACAGGAAGATAAGGAGCCGCAGGGGTCAGCGAGCCGGATCGATGCTCCTGTCGGTGATAAAGTAGACACCGGCGGAACAACAAGAACAGCTTCTTCTTCGCATGAACCCTGGACCCAGGACCCGGCCCGGCTGCTCGGTCGTCTCCAGAGACTGAGGATGAGGAAACCTAAAGTCATTCGGATGGTTTTTGCCTTGAGTCTGGGATGTTTCATTATGGTCATCCTCTACTTCAACAGCAGTCTGAAGCCAGGTGAGCAGAAAGTCTTCTCTGTCACCTTTAAAACTGAAGCTAAATACATGACCGGCCTCCACTAATAGAGGAAACATCTTAAGACTTAATTACAAATATTAGAATAATAATAATAATAATTTAATAATAGAAAAAAAAGAAGGTAATTAATGAATTAAAAAACTAAAATGTTCTGCCTCAGTAGTAGTGAAAAGCACCAAATTACATTGAAATATGTCAAATATGTCAGGTGATTACTATAGTTTATCACCAGCCTTCTGCCAATCAGTTTAAATCTTTAATTCTAAGTTTTTCCATCTATAGGCACCAAAACACCGCTACTGCTAAGATCTGTCTCAGGATGTGCAAATGCATACAAATAATAAACATATCCCAGCAAAACTAATATTGTAATTAAACTGTGAGAAGATCTACAAACTTGAAAAATCCCCTGGTATAGCCATGGTATATTTTTCTTTAGCAGTGAATATAGATTTGCACACAGATTGCATTCATCTAAAACACATTTTGGTCGTTATAAAATGTGTCTTTATCCGGTAATAAAATACATCTGATGCCTCTGCTGTCTGGCCTGTTGATCTCAGTAGTTTACACTGTGCAGCTGGCGAGACAGTCACATTGTATTTCTATAAGGTTTGCTCATACAGTACACCAGTATGTCCCCCCTCCCTCCCTCCCGTCATGCTCATCCCTCTACACTCCCACTCTGTGTATGGAGCTTCCAGAGAACCGCAGATCTTGGGAATCTCGGGATCCCAGGAACAGTTTCATTACAGAACTGATTAGTGGTTGTTTCCTCTGCTACGTGGAGGAAGGCAGGGAGAAGTTGCAGCTGGCTGGCAGTGGGGTTGGCCCTCGCTGAGATCTGTTTCCACCTATTCCAGGTCCCTCTCTGCCACATACAATGGCTTCATTCAGACAGGCCCAGCTATATCGTGGACCAAATAAGCTTATATAGCTCATACTGTGAGGAGCGAGGGTTTTTAAGAGAGGGGTCAGTCAGTTCTGGATGTGTGTGATGTGAGACATGGGGCAGAGTTATTAAGAATCTATGAAAGACCAGCCTCTTGTGGAGACCAGACGGATTCCATAATGTCATCCTCCAAAAAAGTATTAGCTTAAAAATGTTCTGTTACACCACAAAAGTAAAGTTTTGGCCATTCATTGTAGCTAATAAAAGGCAAAGGCCTTTTTCCCAGCAGACGTTTCGTGGTCATGATGTAGTGAGACCAACTATGGTATGGTGATGTCTCCCAAACTGGCATGTGACGATGTTCACAGGAAAATATCACAATCGATGATGACGTTGTTGTTGTTCTGTGTGTAGTCACTGACACTTCCTCCAGCTATCTGACCCAGCTTGAAAAGTGTCTCCTGTCACCAGCAAAGGGAGTCAGATAAACTCTCACATCCCCTCACATCTCACAACATAGTCACGTCCAGCCTCAGAAGCTTGAAGCAAAGTCAGCGACTAGCTATACTGAGGAAGCTAAGCTAAGAAAGCGCAATTGCAATAACGACTGAGAGAAACACTACTTTATTGTGCTCTCTGCTGGTGCGCCTTTGACAGTCAGCTATGGGCCCAACTCTAATGGCAAGCTTGATCATTTGCAAGACATTAAAGGTGCAATATGTAAGAACTGGCCACTGGTTGAATTCATATTCGCAACAATTAGGGGGCAGCATATCACCAGAGCAACCGCTAACTCCTGCTAACTGTAGCTGCCATTAGCTAATTAGCTCGGTTAGCCGTGCAGCTAGCGGTCCACGGTGTTCACAACGCTAGCACAGGAGCTTTGAACCTGGACGGGCCTGGGCTAGCTGGTTCTGCATGCTAAACATTGCAACATCATACATTGACAGCATAACTTAAAAAATGTTATTCCTCCACATTCTGTTGAATGTTTTTAACCCAAATTCTCACACATTGCACCTTAAGTCAGCTATAATCAATGATCTTATATTAACAATTGATCAGCTGACTAGTTATTTGTGAAAGGGTTCATGCTTGCTGACTTAACTGGATTAACTGGAGATTTCAGCATCTTTCAGCTCATTGTTTTGATTTTATGGCTCTCAACTTTACTGTTTTGGTTCACCCTCACTGCTGTTATCGTGTCATTTTCACCCACTGGGATGCTGGTTTGTCCAGGCCTAATATTTTGCTTTATTTTTACCAAAGTTTACAATAGAATAGATCACCACTGGCTGAAAACAGATTGTCTTCCTTGAGAAGTTTTGATTTTGCACAACCGAAACAAAACATGGCTACGCATGAGGAGGTTATTATTACACTAAGATCAACAATGGTGGCAGCAGCAGCAACATCTGTTAGTTTCTGTTTAAAACTTTACGCCACTGTTTTTTTAGTCTTCTGCTGACTTTGCTTCACATCCCGATACACTGCCTGTACACTGTGTACAGTCCATGTGCTTTATTGAATTTAGCAGATGTCTTTTTAAGATATGCACAGCCAATCTTGTAGAGGTAATCTAAGAGCTTCCCTCTGATATTTTGACGTTGAGAAACTTGAATGTAGACGCAGTGTGTCTCATGTTTCGGGCATCAAAGCTGCCTGTCAGCTTTAAATCAATTTAATTGGTTTTATATATGCAGTCTGTGCTATTTGCATTTTGAACACCCTCACCTTCCCTCTCTTGCTCCATCTGGGGTAAAGGTCATATTGTTTGTTCAAAGACTATGAAAGCTGCATGAGTGCAGCCACACAGCAGAGGAATGCACTGCCAAGTCAGAGTCGTACAGTATACAATTGTCTTGTTTTTGAATTACACTCTTTTTGCACACAGGATTCGAAGAGCTAATCTAAATTTAGGATAATTACAGAGATGCAAAAATGGGTTTACTGCACATCTTGTGTGTGCTGCACTGTCATAGATACAGAGGATGGAAATAGTCGTTTTACAGAACACGAGATGCCTCCCACACTGAAGAATCTGACCATTTTAACCAGTCATGACATCTGTTTTTATCTTTTTTTTAACCACAGATGAGTTCTTTTCTCAAAGTGTAAAAAATGTGCCTGAGCTGACATAATGTCACTTGACTCAAGACAATCCATCTTGATATTTATAGAATGAACCACCTTAATATGAGAAGCAAGCATATTTTTGTCAATCTTTCGAAAGTTACAGGAAGTTTTCACTGATCCAGATGAAATGACTTGTTAAGATGGGCAGTTCTTCCAATGTGAGGTTTCTTTACTACAGGGCAGATGTGGGTTATCCATGAAGTTTGCACAAACGCAAGGACAGAGGCAGAAGAAGGCTGTGTGGTGCAGCATGGTCTGGAATGTGTTAGGTTGTATTTTATAGTCAGGATCTTCTGCTGTACACGCCTCTGGAAATAAAACCCAGGAACACTCATCTATATGTCACTAGTAACATTTATAGATACAGATGTGAGCTGATGGTTATCAGGGAGCTCGTTCAAGCGATTTAATTACAAGCAGAATCCGAGATGGTTTGGGCCTTGGGGCTGCTGTCGTTATCTCTGTACTGGAGAGGTGCCCCCATCTCATACCATCCTTGTCTGGGCTTGTCTTGAGGCCATGAGACTCATAAAGATGAACTGTTCAGCATTTCAATGTCATTGAAACACCTGCAGGACTTTAAACATAGTTGCTTCAGGGCTTCCTTGGACATGACTTGGACATGGCATCAGTTTGGATGTGACATTATCCAATTAAAAACGGAACAGAACATCCTCAAAGGAACAGTGCATGAACCAATCTCCATTTGATATCCTGCAGTTGCCAGAGGAAATCAGTCTTGCTGTCAGATCCTGGGCCATCTGGGGCTATCTTGTGACAGGTCAGGGTGGCCCTGCTGTTCCAACCTGTTCTCCTCCAGCCAGCTGCATATTCATGACACAGAGCTGCAGGAGCTGATGATTCAGCAATTACTCTGGGCCATGTTTTCTCATCCATTAAGACCATCTGCTTTCAGAGCCGAAATCCTCAAGTGATTTGATTTGCAGGTTTGTTCTCTCGCTGTTGATATCGCTCAATAAGACCACTCAATGGAATTGTATTGTTTTACTAAAATCTTTGGGCTATAGCCATGCTAATGTAAGTCAGCAGTCAGCTGGTCCAACACTTTGGTTCGGACTGAAATATCTTGACAAATATTGGATGGATTGCCATAAAATTTGGTACAGACAGTCAAGGTACCCAGAGGTTGAATCTGACTTTTTGAATAAGACTTTTGTTGAGGTGATCCCCTGACGTTTCATCTAGCGTCATCATCAGGTCAAGGAATAGAGCTATATATATTCAGTTATCCAGCCAAACATCTCAATGTCCACTTGATGCATTGGCAGAAAGTTTGGTACAGATATTCTTTGTTCCCTGAGGTTGCATCCTAATGATTTTGGTGAGACTGAAGTTAAAGATGTTGACCAGCGTAGTTTATGCTGCCTTCAAACTCTCAGCAGGACAACAGGGGGTTTATTCATTCATTCAGGCTATATCAGAGACATGAAAGCAGATAGAAATGGTGCCAGGCTGCCAGCCTGACTGAATCGCCACTCGGCCATAAAGTTCCCAGGAGATTTCATGCCCGTTGGCAGACAAAATATCATAGTAAGAAATAAGAGTGAGGTTGATAGGTAACCAATCTAAATGGTGACGGAGTTAGTATTCTATAGCCATTGCATTGTGCAATCTACATTTACTTCCCAATGATACGTTAAAGCAGAAAACTATTTATCTATCTATCTAATGTAAAAGTAAAAAAAGTAAAAACAAAAATGTACACTGTTTATATCTGTTTTCACTTGTTAACGAAACTCTGCCAATACATAACAGAAGATATTAAATAGTAATAATTATACCTCACAAGGTAATTATAATTAATAAGGTTGGCAGTGGGGGTAACCATCTATGAATGATGCTGGAGGAGTTCCAAGTCAGAACAACAGGAGGTTTTCCTGTCCTCCAAACTCTGCTGACAGTGTGTGAATGCAGCATAAACTCAGGCCGTCGACATGATACATTCCAACATGTAAACATTGTGATGTTAGCATTTAGCTCAGCACACCTCGGTTCCTTAGTGCATCCTGTGACTGTCATAGTCACATTGTTTTTAATGAACAAAAATGGAAGTTCCAAAAATTGATTGTACTCTTAAACAGATGATAGGCTTGTGACTGACCCGTAAGTGTAGAGCACTTGCAGCAGATTGTGGCAGGAGATCAACTCTCCAGTAAATTATTTAAACATTGGAGAGGTTTCAGAAGAGCAGAGAGACAGCTTGTGACATCTGCTCCAACAGCTGCAGATGTCAGAGCACATTTTAATTCTCCTCATCACCCTATTAGATGGCAGTTTCTTGCACACTGTTTACATGCAGGTGTGCGTGCAAATGGATAACCAGTAAACCAACCAATATGCCAACGCAAAGGTGCGCATCAGATCTTTGTAGCCCTGTGACCAGGATCAGGAAGACTCATGTCCCACATCTCCATACACTCTTCTAAGACTCATTAAACTGACACTACACCACCCACATGCCTCTGCTTTCGCACTGACACCCTTTACACACACATTTATGGCCTAAAAGGATCAGGCTTTCCCTTGGACAGTGCGTCTCTCAGTAAAGCTGCTCTTTGGCAGGAGAGGCCTAGGAGGGGGGAGGGGGCCCTAGTTTTCCCAATGGGACCTAAACACAGAGCTCCGTTTATGGCCTGGACAGGACGAACACACATCAGCCTTTCTATACTCTGCGTTTCCTAAGCCCTCGCTCCTACACGGGCCAGGAGGAATGCTACAGTGTTGGGTCTAGACAGGGTTAAACCAACAGGACTACTCCTTCCTTTGAATAAAACCAAGGCGGGGTTGGTGAATCTCCTGAGTGGTGGAATTTGAGCTAACAGCTGAGACAGTGTTTAGTTAGAATAGCATAAGGATTGAGTCCATAGCTTGAGAAGTAGTGTTTGACTTTGTAGTGTTTTTTTCACTTTTGGAGACACCCTTTTCACCCTTCCACACCTCTTTTGCTCCAACTTCTTCGCAATGCACATATCCCTTTCTTTGCATTGTAAGATCTCCAGCTGTTCAGCTTTAACAGTTAATACCCTGACATTTTTATCTGGCTCCGTGTTAAATACCTCTTGACAAAATGTGGATAGTAAATTTCCTCGCTTGCTGAGTTGCCTGCCACATTAGCAGGGGAGTGATGACACACAATGCACTCTTTCAGCCCAGTCAGTGTGCCATCTCAGCTTGTTGCTGAAACACTCACAGTCGGCCAGGTATTTGTCAGTTCTAAATTATTCCAGGCGTTACCTCTTCTGACTGGTGTTCATTTAAGAGAGGTAAAAAAGAAAGGTGCCTCTGGGAGTGGTCATGTTGGAAATGAGTCACTGGTAGTTTAGAAAACAGTTATAAAATCAGTGTACTGTAGCAGAATGCACAGCTCACTGTAGCTCAAGGCAGAAAATGAAACCTTCATTTGGCAGCAGCATCTCTGAGTCTGTTCATTCCACTAGTAAGACATAGTTTGACATTGTGGAAGAGCAGAGTCCACTTAGTAAAATGATTATGGATATGTTGCAAGAATTAGCTGTAATTAAAATGAAACTGACACTTTCTGCATACAGTCACTCTAGCACATATGGGGCAGTAAACTGTCATGTTGTCATAATAAATATGACATTTTACCGATATTTGATTTATCATATATTTTTATAAAATGTTCATTGTAATCAAAATCTACATCATGCACACTGTTGATGATTAACATTAAGGCCTGGACACAGCAGAAAGAAAGAACAGTGATTAGTAGATTTCTCCTCGGGGGCACATATAAGTGCATATTGTTCACATTGAGTTCCACTGTGGTGCACTATGACCCACAAATCTATGGCGTTGACCAATAGTACACCTGTCAGACCTCCTCTATCCTCAAAATAAACTGCTCCTTGATAAATATATAGTTTTCAGGCAGTTATACGACAGAAATATGTCTTGAATAACTTGTGTGAAAATACTGTGTTGTGCTTTTAGTGACAGGGGTAAGCTAATGAGGTAACTTTACTGTTAGCAAACTCGTGAGCTCAGAGAGCTTGAGAGCTTTTTATCAAATAAAGTGGTTTACAATTCTGAACAAAATGCCAGGGAGGAGTAAAGAGAACGGTAGAGAGAAAAGTTTGTGTGATGAATAAGTGTTAGTGTTAGTGTTAGCGGTCAGCTTGGCAGCTACACCAGCCCCCACAAGCCTCTTTAGTATAATCACAATGTCACCAAACTTGTAGAACCATATATTTCACACAGCTTTAATTACAAATGTAATTACTTTCGCTGTACCACTTTCTGGTGTGACCAGGCCTTGAACATAATACATCAATATACTTTTATAGTCATTTCTTACATTCTGCACACTGTGGTTTCACTTTAATTTGGTAGGCTTACACAATTACCTAATTAACAACTACTCACTTCATGCTCTGGGTTGGTTCAGTTGTCAAAAATGTCGAAGTCTAAATACATCCAGGAAATCTGAAAATGATTGAAAATGCATTCTATCAGGAAGTGTAAATGCATCTATGTGTTCAGACACATGTAATCTTTACACAACCAAGTATTTGTGGAAGCAGCCTCCTCGTTGTCTGTCGCCTGTAATAATGGCTGCTAAAGATGCTCTGAAATGATCCCGTGATTATAGCACACACAGTACACTTCATATAGACATTCAACCACCGACTGCTCTGTGTGAGTGAGAGACTGTGAAGACAATAAAATATTTGTCTGGCTCAAAGTGTTGAAAAGAAAGTGTTAAAATGAACCTATGAAACCTCTAAGGCCTGTGTGAATAAGGATTCTGTATAGACAGTGCACCTTCTTGTACATTTAGATGGTATGAATGCTGTAGTACACAGCCTGTCTAGTTTCATTTTTAGAAAATTGTGTCATGGTGATGCAGTTGCAAGCAGAAATAGTTTTATTTACTCTGCTGTTTTCAGGAAATGCTAAAATTTTACAAATGAGGATCGATGCCTGAAAAACTTTGCATTCAGAAGCTGTGGTGTCACAAACTCAAGCTGGAATAAAAGCACATGGGCTTTCTAAAAAGGCTAACGTGACTTTTGTTGTTTCCTGCATAAAGCAGATTGCAGTTCAGCCGCCAAGTCCTAAATCTCAATTGTTGGTGTTTACTTGAACATAACACCAAGTTGCTGTGATGAATAGGAAGCAGTTGGCAGTAGCTTTGAGTTTCCACAGTATTTGATCTGTAGTTGGTGGGTGATGTTCACAAATCACAAGTCTGTTCCTTTAACACTGTACACTCAGCATGCTCAGTTACTTGTCATATTTGGGTCATAACTACACATTCAGTTGTGTACATGTCTCACTGGTTGCCTCCATCAGGGGTGTGCCAGTGGGTTTACAGTTCATAAGCTGCTTGGCACCCATGACTGGCCCGATCACACACCAGTGTGGAAAAAGGTTATGCTGTCTCAGCAACTCTGGAGCTAATGACTGATTAAAATGCAGAGAAGATATGGATTATTTAATAAGGTTCTTTATAAGCAATGAAAACATACTGAAGGTAATGGGACTTTTACATTAGTTTGAGTGACGGCACTGCAGAATGGCAGCCATAAGATCTGTGAAGTGAGCAGCTGAAACACTCCTCTTGATCCTCGACTCAGTATTGATTTGGCGCGCTGATTCCCGACTTGCAGCATTGGGGCTCTACTTACAGATGTTTACTCCAGTGAAAACTAGCTTTTTCTCTAAGGGGGGAAACAGGCGTCATTGTATTGTTTAAGCATTGGCAAGGCGCGTCTCAGGAACTTGTGTGCTATGAATTCAGCCTCAAACAGATGAGTTCAACCCAAGCTCACGCCAGCCATTTTTGACTATCTGTTCAAGATTCACACACTGATCTATGAACTCAACTATGACCTGATAAAAAGTACACTCTGTTAAATGAATAGTTGTTGAAATGTTTGTTAACTTTTTGTGTCTGTAGTTATTGAGACGATCAATACCACTCATGTGTCCGTCTGTTCAGTGTGAAGCAGCAGTCCAGCCAGCAGCCGGTTAGCTTAGCTTAGCATAGCATAAAGACTACAAACCAAAACATGGTAGCTAGTTAGCATAAGAGGTGCTGGTAGGCATTTTGTTACCTATGGTGAGCACCGGGCTAACTGTTTCCCCCCTGTTCCAGTCTTTTAGTTAAGCTAAGCTAACTGTCTGCTGGCTTTAGCTTCATTAACAGTTTTGAGAATGGTATTGATCTTCTCACCAGCAGCAACAAAGCAAAGACGCACAATTCCCAAAATATTGAACTTTTTTTTATTCATTTCTTTTAGTTAGGGACCATAACTGTGTTAACAGCATTTTTTGCCATGTGATGTACCAGTGTTACCTAAAGCCTATTTTCGTAGGAAATAACACACAGGCAGACTTTAGTTGCAAACTATTCTAGCTCGTAACTTGTAGCTCCGTCAATTTTTAGCATGTATACTATAGTGTAGTAAGATGCTTAGTGGTGTTGATGTTGAAGTCATGCGACCGCAGTGTTGTCTGTTTATAGCCTAATGTTAACGCTTCAAAAATCATTAAAGTGGTGTTCATCAGTACAGATTATCCTGCTGAACTAAAAGTGTATCATAAACTTGTGTTTGCCACTGGGCTTATTTTCTGTAACAATCCAAAATCCAAGTTAAAAAAATCCCATATGCTTTTTGCTGAGGGGAAACAGGGCAATGCCAACTTCCGGGTTAGCCTACAAAAAATACGTCATCCACTCTTTTATAAGATACAGTATTATATAGAAAACCAGCTGTATCCACAAGGTTACAATATGTGGCACAGATCTGCTGGAAGCCTGTCCCTGAACAACACAGCTTCCTGTGTGTTGATTTGACATCACACACCTGTGGCTGGCAGGCCCACAATGTGATGCCTTGCAGGATGAGGAATTGCTTTAAAAATAGAAAAAAATGGAGCTCCTGTGGAGATGTTCAGTGTCTTGGTAATGTTTGAAAGACTCCTGTTTGAAAGACTATGTCAGTGAGACCGAGAAAAAAATAAGTAATGACCTAATAAACAGGATGTCATTTGATTGTTAATAAGCTTTAAAGGTGCTGGTAGGTGGATTTTGTTACAGAGTCAGGATCACTGATTTCCCTGTTTCCAGTCTTTATGCTAAGCTAAGCTAACCATCTCCTGGCTGTAGGTATCAGTCTTCTCTAACTCTAGATAAGAAAGCAAATAAGTTACCCCAAATTGCAAATTATTCCTTTGCTGTGAAATCAAACACAGAACTCATTTCTGTTGTTCTGTTGTGCGACGATGGTAACAAACCACAAAGAATCTCACCATTAATTATTTTTTCCAGTAGTCAGTTACAAACCTGCGTGACATGAAAAGTCATTTAAAACCTTCACATGTGACATTATGTGTCAAACTACGTTTAAGATGAATCTAACTTGAGTAGGTTTAAGTTGAAGATTCAGCTGCATTTGATTACAACGCTGCAGTGCCACGTTGCCTTGTAGAGGCCTCTTATATGTTTGTCCAAATGAAATTCTAGGTTCAGGTATTGGAACTGTCTGCTGTGGCTTTGACCCTGTGAAGCTGTGTAATCTGATGCTGAGATGAAAGCTCATCCCTCTAAGAGCTCAAGCTTGTACCCAGCAATGCCTCCCAACATGCCCAGATCTTATCTGGGTCATTTGACTTCTCTTTCGGCTTCTCTTACACCCACAAAGTCTGACAATAGTCACTCTTTATATAGAAAGATATATATTCTGTACTGCCAAAACATTTTATTTACCATTACAATAGCACTGGAGCAGATCAAACTATGGCAATAACAAGCCAATAAAAGTAACATGATTGTTCCCATGCAACATTATTTATTCCCAGTGTTACTGTTTCTTCTGTTTTGATAGGTGGATACAAAAAGATTTTCTCCTTCACAAAGCTGTGGTCAGGTTGGATTCTTGTCACTTGGACTCCAATCATGACCTACATTAAAGGTGGAAAGTAAAGCAGCGTAACCAGTTTCTTCATTGTCCAATTGTATGCTCGTTAAGTTCCAGTTTTTTACAGCCATCTTTAAATACGTCAGAGGGTAGATACTCAAAAATTAGATTTAGATTGTGGTTAAGCATGACTGTAAGAAGACTTGTCATAAACAATGCTCTGTTGGATGGTGAAAAGAGACAGCCTGTGCTCAGGGATTGGTTATGCCACATTTATATTAGTGTTTGCTAACTTTATATTGTTGTTGAATTTGCACTAGTCTGATTGCTGCTTTGACTTAACAGCTGTGCCTTGGAGGCTCTTTCAGTCAGAATACATGACAGATGTGTTGTGTTTCCTCAGCCTCGGAGTCAGTCGATGATAGAAGCAGCGGGCAGAAGTCGAGAAGGAGTCCTCTACAGACGCTTTATGATGGTGACCAGGTCAGTCCTCTCTAACCATTTCTCCACACAGTAACTAGTGCAAACAGTCTGTAGAACGTAAACGTCAAACAAGCCCGAGCCTGAACTATTATTGCAGGCATTAAATATTTATTCCTAAGTATTTATTTGGGCTTACTCATACATTTTTGGTAAAATATGTACATATTATATAATGAAAAACTCAAATTGGGCTCTTACTGATAAATTAAGACAAGCAGGTAATAGATGGATAGTTTATGATCTGATTCCTTGTGTATTCCTTGCACTTTCCTGCATTGTTTGATCCTTGACAGAGGGAATTTGAATATATAAAGTTGTAAATTCATATAAGGAATGTCTGTTTAAGACTGTCACTAGTGACAGGAAATGAAACAATAAGTAAATGACAATAAAAGGTAAGGTGATACTGGAACTGTCAGTAAAATTTGTAACATCATGTGCAGGTATAACATGCTAACAATGAAGAAAGCTGGAGCCATATGACTAAACATGGAAGTTAAAGCTAAAATATTTTTCAGGTATAGACTTCCCTTTTACAAACTTTATGGGATATGGGTGCAGCAGGGGTGAAGAAAACACTTTGCCACTGCATCACGTTCGCTTAATAATGGACATTTCAGTGGTTAGAGTCAAGTAACCTGATAGAAACCAGTCAAAAATACTATTTAGAGGTACATTTGTCTGCAGCACTTGCACTTGCAACTTTTACCACACACCTGTCTTAGCCTGTCAGCTCTGGCTAGCTAGCATTATACATAAAATTCCAGTAAGAAACTGCAGTTCATAGCAAAGATAATGCTAACAGAAGCACAAAGTTAGCGCTACAGGTAGAGAGAAATGAATTGTGAGTGTCCCAAAACATCAATGGGCAGTACAGGTTTAAAGCACGAAATCCCATCCTCACACAAGTGGCGTTTAAATGTTGGCATAAAAGAAAGTAACATTAGCATAAAAGAAAGTAACATTAGAGTAAAAGAAAGTAACATTAGAATAAAAGAAAGTAACATTAGAGTAAAAGAAAGTAACATTAGAATAAAAGAAAGTAACATTAGCATAAAAGAAAGTAACATTAGAGTAAAAGAAAGTAACGTTATCATAAGAGAAAGTAACATTAGAATAAAAGAAAATAATGTTAGCATAAAAGAAAGTAACGTTAGCATAAAAGAAAGTAACGTTAGAATAAAAGAAAGTAACATTAGAGTAAAAGAAAGTAACGTTAGAATAAAAGAAAATAATGTTAGCATAAAAGAAAGTAACGTTAGAATAAAAGAAAGTAACAGAATAAAAGAAAGTAACATTAGAGTAAAAGAAAATAATGTTAGCATAAAAGAAAGCAACATTAGAGTAAAAGAAAGTAACGTTAGCATAAAAGAAAATAATGTTAGCATAAAAGAAAGTAACATTAGAATAAAAGAAAGTAACGTTAGAATAAAAGAAAGTAACATTAGAGTAAAAGAAAGTAACAGTACCATAAAAGAAAGTAACGTTAGAATAAAAGAAAGTAACATTAGAGTAAAAGAAAGTAACAGTACCATAAAAGAAAGTAACGTTAGAATAAAAGAAAGTAACATTAGAGTAAAAGAAAGTAACAGTACCATAAAAGAAAGTAACGTTAGAATAAAAGAAAGTAACATTAGAGTAAAAGAAAGTAACGTTAGCATAAAAGAAAGTCATGTTAGCATCAAAGAAAGTAACGGCATAATAATAATAACGTTTATTGTCAGCATAAAAGATTGTAAGCATAAAAGAAATTAATGTTGGCAATGCTAGCATAAAACAAAGTAACAACAAACTGTATGGAATTCATCCTGTGTATATATATACATATATAGTATATATGTATATATATATGCCAGATATATCGCATTATCATAGATACCTGCAGTGTATACAGGCAGATCTTAAATCATAACTGTGTCAATACTGATGTTGGCCTTCCAGATGAGCTCATTGGCTCAAAACTATCACCATCTGTAATAAACTAAACAATACTTGTTTTTCTTACATTTGTGTTAAACAATTAACTGATAATGACCTACTGATGACAGACATATATGCTTTAATCTGTTTTCTTCAGATCATATTTCAAATATAAAACGTCATCTTTATCACATGTTTACTGAGGTGTCAGAAATTGTGAACTTAACATCATGTTTTGAAACCATAAAATGACTTCACTGTATTGGGGTTTGACAAAAACTGTTAACGCCACAAAACCTAATGTAAACCTTTGCAGCAGTGATTTCAGAGGTGACTTTAAAGTCAGTGAAATTTACACCCTCTTTTCATTTGGTTTGCATTATTATGTCCATCCCCTATATTGCATCATGGTCAACTCTGTCAGTGTCGAGCAGCTTATCTGGTGGACACTGTGTCTGTGTCAAATGACTTGTGCAAATGGTTTAAATGTTTTAAAAAATCCCACAGTAATTAAAGTCTGTAACATCCCACTGTCAGCTGGTGGTCAAACATTTCTACAGTGTGATCAGCTCACAAGACTTGCGTGGAATCAAGGCTAACAACTGTGGAGAAAAATAGAACAAGTACAGTCAATTTCTCTGCTGTCAGCTGATGAACAAATACTCAGTTATTTGCCATCACTAGTGAGTGTGTCACAGTGTTGAGTGTATTCATTGCTGTGTCTAAGGAGGGTTTTTTTTACCCTGATGAGAATATCTTTATCTAATAGGGTTCTGGTTTTAAATCTCGGTGTAGGATCCATACCAAAAGATTGTGAACTGTGTGGCAAGAATACACCGGAGAGCAGCGCAGTATTTAAAAAAGAAAAAGAAAGAAGAAGAAGTATTCCAATGCACTATTTTCCATTTGTATAAACGTAATTCTTATATGTCTAATTAATGTTTAAATGTAGCTGTAGGCTTAATTGCCCATGTGGACCAAATAATCACATAATTACCATAATTATTACATGTATTATTGCTGCTGCTGTAATTCTGGAGAGAGCCTGCCACCTTCCTGTTTAATGAGTGATGACATCATGTCTGTGAACAGCTTGCATAGTTTTTTGGGAGATTTTAGTTCAGGCCAATAAAAAGCTGTTCACAGCGAGATCAAGTGTAATTTTTCAATATTCCATTACTCATTACCCGCAATTCCATTACCCTCCATTTTAATGAGGTGGAGAAGTGAAGGCAGAGGTTTCAGATACGGATATGTGAAAACCTCACCGTAAAAGCTGCCTGGCTGGGTACCACTAGGTGTAAGTAGGATGAGCTGGACCTCTATGGTTTGGAGAAATGCTCAGTATTTACATCATTTCTTTAGAAGTGCAGTACGCAAACTCCATGCTCTGGAAACGTTTTCACCAGATTTCCTGCAGATCATAGTTGTTTAACCGTGTAATAAGCTAACAGTCGAGTGTGGTAAGCTGACATCAGCGTGGCTGTAATGAGGCTTCGGGTGTTGCACAGCATTTCTAGTGATCGCTGTTTGGTAATGGAGCCACTGGTCTATAAAATGTCTGTTCAGGTCCCTGTGTGTGGGATCTGCTCAGTCTGTATGACCTGAGTAGGTGTATGCAGAGCTATGTAAGAACAATAAATGCATGACTTTCAGTTAAATCCATCTGTCTTGAACCAGCCCTTATAAAGCTCAGTGATCTCAGTTTCTCCTGCTCTGAATTACTAACTGGCTGATACAGCACACATCACGCCAGATCTTTGTGATGTTTTGATCATCGTGATATTTTTCATGTCAGGTACCGCTGCTTTGATGTTGTTTTATCCTGCAGAAAAAAAGGTCAGCCATCTTTGTTGAATTACACCAGTGACATTTATTGAGGAGGATTCATGGCTTTATACTGCAGACGAGACACCAGTAACTTTAGAGCTGCATTCGATGAGAGCAGGAGAAACATGATGCTCACAGAGGCATTTGATTTCTTTGTATGGATTACACAGTGTGAGGCAGTATCATGAAAACATTACAACATTTTGTCTACATGTAGACACATCAGTGACCTCAGTATTGTACATTAAAGTATCATACAGTGTAATTTAGACTATGTGAGGAATGCTAGTGTTATCACAATCTTCTTTTGCTTCTTTGCCAAACTCTCAACAGAACTTCAGACTCTCTGTCCATCAGCCGGTTTGTCCATTACTTGGTCCCGACTGGAATATCTTACTGAATGGACTTCCGTGAATTTTTGTACAGACATTCATGGTCTCCAGAGGATGAAGTCACTGACTTTTCCTCAAGTGTCACAATGAGGTTTACATCAGATGTTTTTTTGTGAAATGTCTCTACAGCTATTAAATGGTTTGGAAATTTGGTGAAGACTTGTATCTTAATGTTCCCCTCAGGATGATTTGTAATAACAATGGTGATTCCACCATCACGTCAATATTTAAATATGTCCAATATGTTGGATTATGACCACATACCTGAAAAAATGGCATACCCATCAGTCTCAGCTGATACACATCAGTATCACTGTATCACTGCAACGCTTATATGTTTTCATCTTATCTTTTTAAAAACAACATATGCAGCCAGTAAATGGTTTTGTTTTGTAGCGTCAGATCTTCTGATAAGGTAGAGTATCATGTCCGGATAGCTGGACAGCTTTCCTTTATGGAACTAGACATTAGTCCTACCTATTAGGAAATGCAGTAAATGAGAGGATTATTTATTTATTAGCCCATTTTCATCCAGCTGCAGCCTGCTTCTTAAACAGTACTCAACGCTCAAGGGATCAGTTAAAAGTACGAGATGTTTGGAGCTCATAATTACACAGATGTATGACCACATACAAGCCTTTATTACCAGTGTTGCCATGAGTGTCTCTACTTTGAACTCATCATCTCATTTCATGGAGTTTCTCTGCAGTATTGTCACTGCATCACTGGGTGCTGATGTATTCACGTAATTTAAAATGTCTTTGCAGCCCCGCTGTGTTTGGAACCAAATCACATTTCATATTGAACACACGGTTGACTCAAGAGGCCTTTTAAAACAAGAGCTCGTCTGCACATTATGACTGTTGTGGTTGAGCTTTTAATCATGTTTGCGTTTTGAAATGAAAGAACTAAAAGGGGATTTTCTCTAATAGACACCACTGGGTGGGGCACTGAATAGACACTTTATCTCTGTGTAAATCCATACATATTGTCAGATATTCATCCATGTGTTTGAGCTGTTCTTGGAGACACAGTGCAGTTAAAACAGCTCTGATACAGCTGTTTCCAGTTAAGTCTCCCTGTGAGGAGAAGGAAGGTGTACACGCCAGAAAACAAGCAGCTCCAGCAGACATGATTTACTTTTAATTGCTTGTGATATTTTTTTTGTTCCTTTCCACTTAAATGCTTCCCCAGCGGGAGGAAGCTGCTAAGCTGTCAGGATGGAAACAGCGGTGAATTGGATTAATGCAAGATTGTTGTATTTATTTACATATGAAAACACAGTATGTTAATGCTTTTGTTCTTCTGTGCCTTGCTTGGTGCATTTTTATTCTAATGTGCAGCATGTAATTAAGTGAAAGGCAAAATGACAATAATGGAGGATAATGGCCTGCAGACCAGCGTCCCATGCAGATGCCAAAATAAATCCAGCTCTGTGGACGACCACACATTTATATCTTTAGATTAAATATTTTGATCAGTTGTCAATGGGTTTTATTTGACTGATACACATGATTATATGATAATAAGGAAATGTGAAAGATAATTTGTCTGAATACCCAAAATATTCTTCAAATGAAACATTTGACCATCTGACCTGCAGTTAGACGACCAAAAACAGCCAGACATTAAGAGGAAATATACATACTTTTATAAAAAGTCTCAACACTATTTCATTCTTTTTTTCTCTCTGCTGCTTTGAAGCAGTGGAACAAGCTGGAAATGCCACACATTACCTCGGTTATGTTAGCTAACATCTGGTCGACCTGAAGCAACATTGGCATTCATTTAAAGTCGTGAAGAACATGAGTCCAGTATTCACTCTCCTTGGTTGTAATCTCCAACTCCTGAGGGAAATATCTGACTCTTTGGCTGCCAAATGCTCCACTATGTTCATTGGCTAGTCACTAACTGTTGTCTATGTGCCTGACGGTGGGAAAGACCCAAAACAAAAAAGAGTTTTGGGCCGTGAAACCAAAACAATGAGCTTAAAGACGCTAAAAGCTTTGTATAGAGTTAAAGAGAATTGCAAAGTTGGGTGAAAATTCCTTGTGGTTTTGTCACTACAAACCTTACTTTCACATTACATGTAGTCATTTGATTAGTTAATATAAATACATCGATAAGAGAGAGCATACAACCCTAAAAAAACACCTATAAATGTGTGTTCTTTAATTTAATTCCACATCATAGGATAAAAATCTCTCCCTGAGTTTTTTCTTCTGTCTTTACACTTCTTTCAAAGGATCTTGCATAGATTATGTTTCAGGTTTCCTTGAGTGGGTTCCAGGGTGTCCTCACCGGAAAGGGGGATGATTTATTTTCTCTGTAATTCCATCTTTAAGTAACACTATGACAGAATGTATGACTATTTTTGGACCCAAGGACAAAATCTTGTCAAATGTGGGTGGTCTAATTTGGGTCAGTTTAGAGGTCCTTGATATGAAAACATTTGAGAACCATTGGATTATGATGCCTTGGGTTTGGTGAAATGTGTGACGTATTGATTTGGTTACCTAGTTAGTCTAAGGCTTACATGTAAGTGCAGCTTTTCACACGATTGACATGAGTATATACTGTATCTATCCAACACAAACAGAAGATTTTGATATTCTCTTTGAATCATATGTTTTTCCTTTGGTGGCTATTTACATTTGGTCAGGAAACGCTAGTAAGTCGTGCATTTGATATCCGTGAAGGGATTGAAGTACAGTGTTGTATACACAAAGTCGACAAACTCCTGCTGAGAGAAGGGTCAGTGTTGGCTCGACAGTCTTTGGCCAGTCCGGTGTATCCCTGATGCTGATGTTCCAGTGTCTGCCAGTAAACACAGAGAGCCACACATAGTGTCAGGCACCGAGTCAAACCCAGAGGCTCAAGGCTCCGACCGCTGCATTGGTGAGCCTGGCTGAGTAAATGAAAGAAGTAAATAAGGCGTTTGTGCCATGAGGAGGCCAAGCTGAACTGGCTGACCTGTGATTTTATTAAGGCGGTATGCAGATGGCAAGGGATTTACCATGATTAAGACCTCCAGGGGAGAAGTATCTGTAAATATACTTTCTCATAAGAAGAGAACTTGGCTCTATGCAGAGAGGGCAGGATATCTGCTCCACTTGGCTAACCTCTATGTTATACATTCTGATGGCTTTTCTCAGTATGGTCTCCGAGGGCTGACTGTAAAGTGACATAAAAATTGACACGAGCTTTTCTCCTGTCACAAACGCTTGAAGGGGATTTCCACTGATTTACTTATACTGCTTATGTGAAAAAGTTGTGATGTCATTTGAGCCAGTGTCGACTGGGTCTGAAGACAACTGAAGATTTTACAGTTTCAGATGATAATTTTAGCATTTGTCGTTGTTTTCTCCTACAAATATGTTGGCTAACCTCAGGGTTGGGATATCAATGGTTAACTGTCAATCGGTTAAGTCACAACTAGCTTACCTGTCACTTCTTCAATGCTGACTGGGAGAGGTAGTCCAGTGTGCTCCTCACTCAGAGCTTCTTGGTTCGGCACATAAGACAACCTCGCTGAAATCTGACCTGTGTGGTGGAATGAAAGGTCTTCAACGCTCGAAACCGATGGTCGGCTTGCATCCACGATAATGCCCAAAACATTGTGGCAGCTAACTTGGGCATGTGTGTCTCCTGGGACTCTGTGCCTCTCGTATTGATGATTTGCATTTTTTCATAAAAATGAGTCGGTTAGTGAGTGGTTAATGAGTTTCGGACTATCAAACGTAAAATTAACCGAAACTGACACCCCTACCTAGATCTGATTGTCACAGACTGCTGGTGTTCTTTGGTTAATCTGACTTTGAATTAACTTTGAGAGTACAATGTTACTATGACCATATGAATCATGGCCAAAACTATGAGAAAAACGTTGTTTATTAGTGATAAATAGTTCCTCTTGCTTAATTCTTCTTTTTCTGTTTCTTGTAGGTTGAGTCACCAGTCCAGGCGATCCATCAGGGCAGACGGGAGGTGTTAGAAGACGCCTGCCGCTCCTACACCCGGAAACGCAGAGTCCTCATCCCTGAGGACCTTAAACATGTCATCGTGGACGACCAGCACGGCTTACTGTACTGCTACGTGCCCAAAGTGGCCTGCACCAACTGGAAGCGGGTGCTCATGGTTCTGACAGGCGTCACCGGGTCCCTCAGAGACCCACTGGCGATCCCTGCTAACGAGGCCCATGTCCCGGGAAACCTCCGCACTCTATCAGAGTACTCCACCTCCCAGATTAACCAGCGCCTGCGCTCCTACCTGAAGTTCATCTTCGTACGGGAGCCCTTCGAGCGGCTGGTCTCTGCGTACCGCAACAAATTTACAAGAAGTTACAACACAGCTTTTCATAAACGATACGGCACAAAGATAGTGCGGCGGCACAGACCGGACCCACAGCCGGAGGCTCTGGAGAAAGGAAACGATGTCTCCTTTGAGGAGTTTGTTTATTACCTTGTGGACCCGGCCACCCAGCGAGAGGAGCCCTTCAACGAGCACTGGGAGCGGGTGCACTCGTTGTGCCACCCCTGCCTCATCCACTACGATGTGGTGGGTAAATATGAGACGCTGGAGCAGGACTCCCGCTACGTGCTACAGCTTGCCGGGGTGGAGGACCAGGTCAGCTTCCCCACCTCGTCCAAGAGCACCAGGACTACAGGAGACATGGCGGCTGAGTTCTTCCAAAACATAAGCCCCTTCTACCAGAAGAAGCTGTACAACCTCTATCGAATGGACTTCCTGCTCTTCAACTACTCTATACCAGCCTACCTCAAGTTTAGATGAGGCTGGGACGTCACTTAGCCACGGACTCAACTTGAACTTGTGGAGCCTGGACTCTGGTAAATGTGCAGTTTGTTTCTGAGATGTCTCTCTTTTAGGCCTTATACAGACACTGCAAATGCTGTTAAGAAAATAAACTCCAATTTAAATTAATAATTTTTACGATCCATTCGTCAGGCTGAAGAGCTCATGTAGAAGAGGACATTTCATTGCAAGATGTAAGTTGTTGCCTAAAGAAGGTTCTATGATGTTTTACTGTAAACGGTGATCCAGTGGATCTCAGTCACTGCCTTTCAATGTGTGAAATGCCATTCAACTTTTGGTTTCATTTCAGTTGTTGTCTGCTGTTTCAAAAGTGTAATTTGCACAACAAATGTAATCTCTACAAGGTGCCGTAGCACATTTAAGTATTCAAATCTTATTTAGCAGGTGAATGTCTCCAAATGTATGTGCCTTTGAACATGGGCCTTTATTTCACCCCTGCAGACAACTTTTGTAACTGTGACTGTTTTTTGTGCTGTAGGAAGAGATTTTTGTGTAACTATGATATTGTCTTAATTTATTGTGTTATTTTTGACTCTACAAAGTCAGACAAACCAAAATAGATCTAGTTTCTCTCATAATTTTCAAATAAATGCATTTCAGCAAGAATGTGTTTATTGGTTTGAATATTGGATTCATGTCTGTTTAGAAATTATGAAGGCAACGATCCTGATACTTGACGCTCACAGATTCAGAATACAGTAGTCATGGCTTACATGTCAGTCTTTTATTTCAGTGACAAATCATGGCTGCAAAGATGTCATCCAGAAGTTCTTACAAATGTGAGAGCACTACAAAGTCCAGTCAAGCTTGATGTCACTGTGAAAAAAGGATTATTACCATCTTTGGATGCTGTTGTCAGATCAGTTAAAGACAAGCATCTTTTCTAAAAGTGCATATCAAACAATTGAAAAGGCCCCATATAGAGAGATCCATACTAAATAATTTGTTCACAAAAATAGCACAAAGAAATACCTGTATTGTCAACACATACTAACTTAGATACAGCCGTAGATACAGTAAAGTACAACAGGCTATATTCAGTGGCACAAAACTAAAATGTCAAGTAGAAATTTGGCAAAACTCAGAGTTCATAGAAACACATCAGAGAACTGAAGGCTTATCACGGTTTAAAGGCACAAATCTACATAAAATAAACATAATAAAATCTAACATTCGTCCAGACAGTGCAGCATCTGAGTTATGTTAATATACGTTTACACTCAATTATATATTATTATTGCCTTAATACAATCATTTGCCATCTAACATTTAAGAGCTGACAATAGGTATACAGATGTGTCAACAGTTCACAATACAGTGGTTCTACAGTATTCCCACTTGTGTCCATTTTAGACGGATGTTGCTTCTATAAAGCCAAGCTGGGTGATGTTAATACAAGTGCAGCTCCAGGGAACAGTGTGCAACTACAGACCACAGTGAGCTGGCAAATATGGAGACCAAAGTGCAAAAAAAGTCCACGCTGTCCTCACCTTATTCTTTCCTTTTTGAGTCAGGTTGTGTCCACTTATGGTTTGCAACCTCTTATCTACAGTATGTCTTACATTTGTGCCTTGAAGGGATATCATGAGCACAGAAAACACTTGTTATTATATATGGGGTAAATTATCTCAATTTCAATCATTTAATTTGTGCAAAAAGAATTCTGTTCTCAATAAATATAGGTAAGTGTTTGCTATTACAGCATCTATGTTAGCACACAATAATAACCTCTGTCACTGTGGGTGCGTTCGTAAATCCAATCTGATACTGTAAACTAACATGACAGGGTGGCCTGCCCTCTTCCAGGTCACCACAGTGGAGGGGAGGTCATGTGGCTCAGGCACCTCTTGGCGATGCCTAAGCCTGCTCAGTCGTCTCCTGGATCCACACACTTTACATATATTATAATTTGTATCAGATATTTTGTCAATGCAACTTGTAAACTGTGATTTTGTTGTTCTTTTCTGTACATGCGACATCTATTGCATGTCTGTCTGTCCTGGGAGAGGGATCCCTTCTCTGTGGCTCTTCCTGAGGTTTCTTCCATCTTATTTTATTTATTTTTTTCCCTGTTGAAAAAGGTTTTTTTCCATCAACATGGCATGTTTTTTCTCACTCGAATCGAGGGTCTATGGACAGAGGATGTTGTTCACTGTACAGATTGTAAAGCCCACTGAGGCAATGTGATTGTGATTTTGGGCTATATAAATAAAATTGATTTGATTTTGATTCGGCTGTTCGAAGACTGAAAGCATGCTCTTTCTGTATGAATTAAAAAAACAGGTTAAACATCAGTCAATAATGCCATATTTTCCCCAAAATGTTGCCATTTTCTCTGTAACATTAACCTACAACTCAAATCAAACAAATAACCTGAATATGCCTGCTTGTCTAATGTAACATTAGCTAAATAACATTTCAACACAACACATTAACAATGACCAATACCTCTCAGCTAACTTAAGAAAAACAAAATTGCCTCTTTGATCCAAGCATGTGTGTTGAATAATTTTGGTTAACTGATTAATTAAGGACTGCCAAGACTGCTCTTGATGCTCTGCTGTTTGAGACTATTTATGAACACACCCACAGTTTTACCCTTTGACATGGTAAGTAATTAACAAGTCAGCTAGCTATATAAATATTACTCCAGCCAGGGTTTTACACACAGTACAAAGTATTTGGTGAGTTTAAACATGAAAAGGAACTTTTTTCAGAGGAACTATGACAATCAAGTTAGCCTGCTAGCTTAGTTTAGCTACTGTATGTAACAATAGTTTATTTTTTATTTTTACCCTAAATGGAGGTGGTGTTCAGACAGAAAAGGACATTAGCTGTTAGCTAGTTAGTTGTCTGTTCAGCTGAGCTCACAAACTAAATTTTTCTTTTCCCTCTCATCCCTGTACATTTGTGTAGCAGATGCATACAGCTCCAGGATATGTGCATTTTTTTTTCCTCAAGCAGAAACATTTTGAACTTGTGCGCATGTGGCCTCATGTCAGTTTGCATTGCCATGGGCTAACTCACTGGCAGTTTCCTTGGACTTTGTATGCAATCGTGCTGCCTCTATAATTTGCTTTGCACTCTGTCTAGACACACTAACACTGTGTCAGGTTGTGCAAGGCAAACTTGAGAAGACATGTTGGGGCGTCATGTGAGTTGCTGAGAAGTGAGTAAAAATGATTGAGAGCTTATTGCTATGCTCTATAATGACAATAGCAAACACAAATCCATTTGTTGAACACAGAAAATAAGTGGTCACATTAAATTATTCTTTGCGTAACAATTTGTCTACAAAATAAAATGTATACTCTTGCAAAACGGTATTTTTCTGTCCCATCACATCACAGTATTGAGGCACAAATATAACCTCCTGTGTCATCCTCACTTTCCTTTTAGCCCCCTAATGAACTTTGCAGTGTGTTTCAGCCACTTGCATATAGAGAACATTACATTCAGAGTGTACAGGACCATATGTCAGTGTCAAACTCCAGTCCCAGTAGAAGAGACCGTCAGAATCAGTCTGAAGCTCAGAGCCAAGAAGCCAGTCCCCAACAGGTCACCTAGAGCTGTGAGGTAGGGGATGGAGAAGTTGTCTGGGTCCAGTCCCCTTCGCCACAGCCATTGTACCATGAGGCTGGCCACATAAAGCAAAATCACCACCTGGATAATGAGAATATTAGTTTCAAAAGAGATCATTTTTTAATGAAGTCTTGAAAGATTACACAAAGCTTTTATCTGTTAATCTGACCTGAAGCAGAGCAGCAGACAGATAGCAGATGATGAAGATGGGGGTCATGGCAGTATGGCCACCCTGCAGGAGGTGAATGGTGTACAGGAAGAAGAGGTGACCCGGGACTACAAGGGTGACCAGGACTCTGGCTGATTTGGAATTCACATCTGGAGAAACACAGAATGAGTAGTAACCAGCTGTTTGATCTAGTGTGGCAGCTTTCAGTGAACTTCTAAAGAAATGTTATTGTGTTTCCTTCTACAGAAGAGGTACTGTTTGTTTTCCTGTGTGCTGGATTCTGTGTAGGTACTATGGCTAGCATTTTTTGTCATGCTTTGATTTTCAAATGAATTGCGATACTTTGGTGGAAGAGCCTGTGAAAAGAAGATTATTGGAGAGATGACTGGTGACATCTACCTTGATCCTGTGGCATTATTAAAATATTATTTCCATCAAACTTTGTTTCTTTCAACAATACTTATTTTGACAGAATAGTTAACTTCCGAAGTACGCTTATTTGTACTTGCTTGAGTCATTTCTGTAAGGTCTGTGGGCAGCTGGAACCAGCAGACTTAGCATCACAGTGTCCAAAGGTAACAAAATCTGCATACCAGAAAAAAGGCCAATAATTATATAATTAATGTCATATCTTGACATCTTTTAAATTGACATTTTTACAAGTTTTTGTATAGATTAACCAAACTAGCAAACTGTTACCTTTGGACAGAGCCAGGCTCTGTTATTTATCTTCTCTCATCTAAAGAAAATGAATAAACACATTTCCAAAAACGTCAAACTATTGCTTTCAGGTCTTTCCTCCAAGTGTTTACTTAGGAGGAAAAACATGTTGCTCATTTTCACTCCGTTATTCACTCCTTCCGCCATCTGCTATTGCTAGAGGCTTTGACAGCTTCATCTGCATTTATTCCAGAGGAGCCGCATCCTCGTGTTCATACCAATGATGATCCAGGAGATTCTCAACCTGAGGGCACATCAGGAAGAAGTCAAAGATAGCTGCTCTAGTTTTCTTGAAAATTGTCTTTATTTTAGATCAAAGCAGTGTTAATCATTCCTGTCCACTTGTATGCAAGCTGGAACAGCCATGCCTTGTTATCAGTCTTTTAAGTTGTTGTGGCTTAAAGGAAAAGTTCACCCAAAATTTGAAATTCTGTTACTATCTACTCGCACCCATGCTGATGGAAAGTCGGGTGAAGTTTCATAATCCACAAAACATTTCTGGAGCTTCACAGCAAAACAGCATTGCAGCATTCTCCTAAACAACTGCAGTAGATGGGGACTTGTTTTACAACTTAAAAAATAACCAAAAAGCAAACAAACATAAAGGGCTCCATGCAGCTCGTCCGGTGTAATCAAAGTCTCCTGAAACCCAGAGAACCCATAATGAATTGAAAAGACGTTTTTCGTCATCAACACATGGTCAAGCTCGTGCACCCATTTCAGATGGGGTGCATGCTAATGCTTTTAGCTTAGCAGCTATGGTGAAGTTTTTGTTTTTTTGTTGTTTTTTGCCCCATAAATGTTTTGTGGACCATGAAACCTGAGCCGACTTTCCATTGGCATGAGGGTTAGGAGATAATGACTGAATTTTTATTTTTAGGTAACTGTTCCTTTAAGTGTTTGCAAACAGTTGCCTACTTACATACCTCATAGAACAACATTAGCATTCATTTGGAGTTGTGTTTCTGGCCTCACGATGAATAAGTTTATAATTAATTCTTTGGGCTCTGATTTCGTCTCCACTGACTTCTTTGGTGAAGTTCTGTGTCTGGTTCTTTAGCTGGTAAATTTTTCACTATATTATTAATCAGCTTTACTTTATCTGTCCGTCCCTGGGCCGGCAGGATACTGTTGGTTTGATGGAGCGACTTTGCTGAAGTTTGCTGCTGGAAACATGACTGTATACTGTAAATGATGCTAAAACAGAGTAATAAAATGAGTGGAGCAGCAGATACAAACTATTGTCAATGAAAACTAGCTAATGCCTGATTGAAAAGTAATTTCATTTCCACTAATAGAGAAAATATTAATTAGATATGAAATGTATGTATTTTGTTCTGTATCTGACCTGAGGAGCAGAAGGTAGCACAGGGTCCAGGACAGTTCCCATTCATTTTAAATGGAAGAGCTCCAGGAACGCTCCAGTAGTGGAGGTAGGTGGACATTCTGCTCGCTTGGATGGCCACCAGATTTCCCCCTACACCTGAGTAGACGTAGAAATGAATTCCATGATAAACATTTAATAAAACCAGGAATAAGACAATAATAAATACGAGTGCATTTCAAGGCTAGACTGAATGTGGCAGTGTGTAATGTGTTTGTTGAGATGAAACCAAAATAACCTCCAGAACTTTTAAAATGTTTTTCATACCCAACGAAATTAGTTGGGTTTTTTTTCACCTTCACAGTATGTTTTAATATCTGCCTTTGTAAAATTCTTATAACACAATCACATACAATCTGCATCACCATCTTCAGTTGTTTAGCCATTGTTCTGTGATAATGCTGCAGCTGTACAAGAAGCTGAGCAGTCACAGTAGAATGAGAGTAAAAACTCTCGGAAAAAAAGACTCACTGTCCAAACAATAATTATGCTTGAAATCTATTCAGCAGTTATTCCTAACTCACATGGTCCCACAGGACTTTTTTTCTCTGAAGGCTTGGAAAAGGCAGTCTGGCTATTGTGCCATGTTCATTGTAACCCAGCTCTTCCCTCCGGCTGATTTCATTAGGAGCAGAACAAAACCTCTTGGCTCACAGAGCTTTGAAGCATATGGACCGTTGAGACAAAAAGGAGGGGTGTTTCTGGCAATGGTCGAATGTAACTAAGTACATTTTCCTTAAGTACAAATTTGAGGTATTTGAAGTTTACTTCAGTATTTGCATTTAATGTCACTTTATATTACAACTCAGAGGGAAACTTGTCAGGGAGTATTTTCAGACTGTGGTATTTCTACTTTTAACTTAAAGATCTGAGAATTTCCTCCCCCATGGTTTCTGGTGGAGGAAGAGCCCTGAATTGGAATGCAAATTAACTTCCTGTACTGGGACGGCAATACATGCCAGAGTCTTTGGTGGCACTGAAGCTGGCAGAAATGCTGCACGGGAGCCAGCGAATGCATAGTTGACATTCTGATCAGGCTTGTGGTTCATGTAAAGACCATTGTTATTCCTCTCTACTTAGTATGCTGCTTTGTGGGCACCAAACTTCAGTCAGTGAAGATCTGGTCCTACACGCCTCTCTGACAAGGAGGAGACCGTTCAACTTTAGAGGCACTTTAATACCTCATGATTGATGAAATTTGAGGCCCTTTTCAATAATAATGGGATTAGCTGCTGGGCGTCTGCATGCTCCAGCAAATTCCACATGACATCATTTGGCATGAGGATTTTTTTAATTGATAATAATGAAGCTTATTATGAAGCCTAAATGCCATTCTTCAAAGATTAGGACCAATGAAACACCAGGACCCTGAGTCCCAGCTCGGCTTACTCCCTCAGGAAAACATGCCAGTGCTCATTTCTTTGCTCAGAGCATGTGGAAGAAATGTCATGAATTGTTTCAGCTTTAATTGGGGGTTTTATATCCACTATAATATCGACTTCAGGCAGAAGTAATCAAAGTTATCATTATAATTTCATCCCTTGAGGCATCTAAAAGGATCCTGTTTTAGAAAGTGTCAACTTTGTACTCAAGCACATGCAGTTCTGCTAAAATTCAGCAGCAGAAGAAGTATTTACATGTGTTACTTAGGTAAAAGAAGTTATATCCCAGTGCAAAAGTACTCTGTTACAAGAAGAAGCCTTGTGGGGAAACATACCCTGTTATCATTCATGTTGGTTCGTAGAGCTTGGTGAAATCCCATAAGTCCCTGTACTACTCCACCCAATTTAAACCTGACTAGAGATCCAATCACCCTGGCTAATTGAAAACAACTGTTGTGGGTGTGCAATGCTTTTAATTTGCAAGTGACTATGGCTGATAAAAAATGTACTGACTTTGTTGAACATCTGACTTGTCCTCTAGTGCCTCCAGCAGGTCAGTGTTTTTACTTATCCTGTGAAACATCTCAATATCTAGTGGATAGATTGGTACAACATTTGGCACAGACATTCATGCTTCCAACAGAATGAGTCCTTATGACTTTAGTGATCCCCTGACTTTTCCTCTAGCACCACCAGAGGATTAGCAAGCGGTTTTAAGTGACATGTCTCAAAAATGCTGGATGGATGGCTATGAAATTTGGTACACACGTTCACACTCATCCCAGGATAAATTGGACTTTTTATCTACTGCCATCATCGGGTCAAAATTTCAATATACCCAATACTTAGTTTTATGCTATATAAAGATGGTGAAATACTGTATACGAACATTATACCAGCTTAAAATCAATGTTAGCATGCCATGGTTAGTATTGAGCTTGAAGCAAATACAGCATCCTAGACCTGCTAGTAACATGACTCTTACTGTAGTTTGATATATACATATATTTTAACAATAATTGTATTAGTATAATATCTATTTATCTATCCTTTTCACGCTCATGACAACTGATATGGAAGCAAATAACGACTTATCAATATCAAATTGTGAAATTTGATCACCATTTAATAATTATCGTTGAACTTAAAATACTGCTGGAATTATATCCCTGAAACATGCACTAAAAATTCTGATAGAAAGTTCCGAAATGTGGTTTTTGTGTCCACTGATGAAGGTCATGAGATGCAGCTGAAAGCTCTGGTAGAAAGTTGACGATGAATTAAGAATATTTTTGAAATTGAAAAATAAACATTGGAGCTCAATGTCTTCATGGTTTTAAACATTTAAGTGAATGATTTGTGCATTCGTATAACATGGTTATAAATGCTCTATGACACACTGGACATTAATTGTAATCAAACATTCATTAATTGTTTATACGCCAGCTGCCACCATGATAAGTTAATCATAAACATATTAATAAACATTAGAGTGTTACTTTTGTATTGAGTTTTGCATGCTTTCCACTCACCATTGATGACTGGAGTGAACACTGCCATACCCTCGTAGCTTGGATTGCTCACTGTCTTATCAAGAACCAGACCACCAATACTGGGAAGAAGACAACGTACAGTAAGTAAGAGTGGGACACCTGTGTGAAAAATCTAGTAGTCCCTTAATTGAATTGATTTATTTAAATTAAATAGACACATATTTTAATATGTCAAAGCGTTTGTGATCAGGACAAGAAAAGTTATTAAATTGTTGTGGACTGGTAGAGATAGTGTCAAAAGTCAGCTCACCTGCTGATAGACATGGCCAAAATGACAGGTTGCCAGCCTGACTTTAGGACCTCTCTGATTGGTGGGGAACGACGGGCAATAATGACCCACACTGGGATAAGTAGCAGGAAGAAGCCACACACCGCAGGAGGCAGGTACCACATGTCTGGAGAGCAACAGAGGATACAGCTTTCAAAATCTTTGATAACACTCTTCATAAAATATAAAAACTGCTGTTTGATAGATTTTTTTGAGAAAGGTACAAACAGTTGACAAGAAATAAGACATTCTGACCATGAAGGAAATGATGAAGAGGGCCTTTAACATGTCGTGCTGCTATCTACAATCAAGAGTGGACTATGCTGCCCTCTTCTGGCTTTACTACTCATCAATCAACACAATGTTGTTGCTCTGCAGTTGCATTTTGTATCACCCAAACTCATCTGAATTAGGTTTCAACCTCTTTGATCAATAAACCGGTGTCCAAACATTTCAGGTGGAGACTGCACTGAAAGTGATTCGCTGTGCTTTCTCGATGTAATGTGTGACCTCTGACCTTTGTAACAGAAAAAGAGGCTGCTGACCCCACCGAGCAGAGACAGAGTGGTCAGGTCTCCGAGGCTGGCAGCGATGGGCGTGGCCACATTATCTGGGTTGATGCCCACTTTCCTGGATCCAATAATCACTGCCACCATCACCAGACCTGACAAAGCACAAGATGAAGACTTAAAATAGAAGTTAAACATTCCACTGAGCTCATAAACTCGACTGTCCTCTGTGAGGCATTCTGTGTATCTACTGCATTATCAGTCTTTTACTCCTCTGCAGCAGTTTGTGCCTTTGACTGACCTAGAGACAGTGCAGCGATGAAAGCAGTCGTGACGCTGCTGGCACACAGGACAGCAGCATGGGTAATGTCCACTCGCCCCCTGGTCAGACCCCCAAGACCCACTGCTGCTACCGCTGCCAGGAAGCCCACAACTGTGGCCTGGACCTGAGGATGAAGGACAGAGAAAAGGATGCGAGGCTTAATTATTTATTCATGGAACATTCATATCTTTTTATCTGTCTATCCAACCATCTGTTTATTCCTCTATCTCTGTCTGTATCAGAGAGAGGAGAAAGCAAGTGGACAAAACATTAAGAGGAAGATAATGAAAGAGAAGTCTGTAAAAGTAGAAAAATGCAGTGCAAGACACAACTGTATGGAAGCCCAAAGTGTTAAATTAATGTAATACTATACCAACTATGATCCTACCCTCTCACTGAAGTTACACAGTGCAGAAACAAGTGATAGGGTGGCACAGTGGCTGAGACAGAGATGCCATTCACCCTATTACAAGACACTCAAATCAGATATTCTTGATGTGTCTGACTTGAAATTACGTCAGCTCAGAGGCTGACATAAACAGCTTTTCTTTCTTGGCTTCTCTTAATGACGGTTGAAATGATACTACTTGTATAAATAAATAAGAGGAGATGTAAATTTGCATGTCAGGAGCTAATTGGCTAATTTTGGCAGCAGCTAAGTTGAGTTGGGTTTGCTAGCTCAAGAGACAGGGGACATGTGATTGGCTCAAAGGTTCGAGGGTGGGGCATGAAAAGTGACATGATGACTTAAAAAGGGTCATTATAAAATAAAAGTGGCTATAGTCCTTTAAAATCGTAATATAAAAATAAACAATAAATAAATTGTATTAAATTACCTCACATGTTATTTTATTAACATCTTTCACGTTTTCTTCAAATGATTATCTATTTCATTATTCATTTAATGTTGATCATTGTGGGCCTCCATACTACCAGTTGAAAGCTTGTTGCTTTTTGAAAAACAGTCAAATTTGACTGGAGGGATCCTACATGAAGGTTTCAGAGGTCAACATTATACCGCCACACTGATATACTGTATATTCTACTAGATAAAGTACGATTTTTTATATTTTTTGGTAATTTCAATTATACCAAAATTACACAATTATCACAGAGAAAAGACTGAGGTAACACATTAAGCTGAAAATATCTGAAAATCTTCTGTTCCTCTTAACATTTGTTTCAGTTTCAGCATTGAATATGCCATTTCAGTTATACTTTTCAACATAAACTCACTAGCACTTTGCATGCGTGTACCTATTGTTGTTCAAACAATAGGTACACATATACAGCCAATAACTTACAATGGGAAATATAACTGACAATTTAGGACTGGGAATAGTTTTGCATTAGCTAGCTATAAACGTTCTTTTTTCCTTTACCTTTAGATTTAGCTCTCACACACAATATTTTATTTATCAAACTTTGAAAATAAATTCCAACAAACATTATGATCGCACCACAAACATAAAACTAATTCAAGTTTTTATTTCTGTCTACATTGTTGGGGCTCAGTTATGTTTTCTTGAAATATGTAAATGATAGCACCAAATAAATCTGTCAGAATCACACAGATGAATGCCTTCATTTGATTTAATGTCAAATGTGAGATCAGATTTCTTTTTTCTTTACTTTTTTCCATGTTTCTGAACCTTTAAAGACTTGAGGTCTTCACTGCACCTATTTTAGAACATACTGGGTCTACAGTTAACAGAATATATGTAACCTTCTGCATATACACCTTGTCGTTACCTTATAAACATCTGTCTGATTAATACCTTATTATACCTACTATTTGGAGACCATCTCTAACTCTTATCTTGAGTTGTATTTAATTGGCTGATAGATGATTGAGTGAAGTGTTTTGAATGAGAGGACGATCATATCATGCCAGCAATGCTTCTTGAGATAAATGGCATTGTCTTGAAGCCAGCACAGACACACCAAAGTGATGGAGTGTGTTATTAATAGGATGGAGAGTGTGCGGTGGAGCGGTGTATCACCTGAATGAGAGCCAGATTACAGAGCACCATCCTCCACTGCTGCTGAGCCTCATCCATCTGCCCCATGTTGGCCTGTGGGCAGAAACAACTTCACGTCATCACATATCTCTATTACATGATGCTGGAAATGGCTTTTAAGTTGTTTTCAAGTGTGATGGTGGAAATTGAATTCCCACAAGTTGCCAACATTACGTCAGAATTAGCCTAAGAAATGTTCTGATTCCTCCAGTGTGCATAGCTAATAAGTAATTATCACTCAGACTGTAGTCAGAAGGTTACTTGCTGAGGGAAAGTAATAGGACTGTGCCAGACTTCGTATTAAAATCAAATAAAAATCAAAAATCAAATAAAGAGTTTTCCTGTTATATAAATTGAAAGTAATTGTACTTTTCCCTTTTTGCATTTGTGTTCTGTACAGTATGTGTATGAGTGTGTGTCTGTGTGTATGCAAGTTTCCACTCACTGCTGTTGACAGTCTGGATGCCAATGTCATCTCCAGATTCCCCTTCAGCCCCACTAGAGCTGGCACCAAAATAAAAACCTCAGAGATCTCCTTAAATACCTCCCAGTGCTGAAAAACACCAGAGTGGTCTTTTAGTACACCTTCCACTCCCAAAAAGCTTGTCAAATACAGCCCACTGTTCAGTCACATCACAGTGAAACCACACTGCAACAAACGCTGTTAGTCAGCCAGGCTTTAAGCCTTGTATTCTACTTATTTAAACCTACAATAATCATTTTTTGGCCACTTCAGGGCAGCAGAAACAATGTATACATAACTTTGACATATCAAGCTTGTTCACACTGTCCCAACCTGGCTCTTTGGGCCATGACAAAACAGGAGACACACTGAATTAAGGAGGTCTAGTTGCCTAATTACACATCCAGCATTATAGAGCAACAGTTTCATTCATATAGACCTGATGTACCTGATGAAAATAAGCCCAATACTGACTCTTTTAACTCTTAATTTGGTCTCCACTAACTTCCTAGGGAGATATCTGACTCTTTAGCTACTAAATGCTCCATTATATTCAATACCTAGTCTCTAACTGTGTCTGTCTGCTGTTTGGTGCGTAGCAGGTAGCGTACAGTGGGTTTTTAAATCTTTTTCACTGTGAGCAGCTGCCTACTGAGGCTGAAAACAACTCTGTGGGAGCGTGAGATTGAACCAAAAAACAATGAAGTTGCAGCCCAGACACAAACAATGAGCTGAAATTCACTTTAAAGCTCTGTGAAGTCGAGGGTAGCTGCAGACATGTATCTGTAGGCTTAACACTATGAGCGAACCCTTTCACATTGTTTTCATATCGTCTTTTGATTAATTGTTATATAAAAATATAAATGTAACCAGTTACAAGAAAAATGTTAATTTCATTGCAGAAACACACACAAAACACACAATGAACCTTCAAAACATTTGCCAATAGTACATAAACTCCTGAGACCTTCTTCAGGGAACCTAAAAACCTGTTTTCTCAGAGTCCAAGTGTGTGTGACGTCGTCATACGTGAACACAAAAAATGTGCCAAAGTTAAAGCATTTGTGGTTACTTCACCTGAGAGTTTATCTGTCTGTGCAGTTCTGTCTGGGCGCTTCTCACAAGATTCACTTTTAAAAAAGAAGGGATGTCATGTACTCCCCTTCACCAAGACACATTTAGCAACATTTTAATCAAAATGTAATGGCAGGGGTTGTTTGAATTCACAGCACTGAATCATATCTGTCAATCATATTTCATTCACACCCACGCAGTCCTGATGAAGAAGGTTAGCTGAGGGTTATTTTGGTTCAATTCTTAATGAATAACACCGATGGTTGCTCAAAACTTTGAATGTTGCTTAGTCAGTTGTTAATATTTATTGTTACTGAATGTTATTTATGATGTTACTGTTATGTGTTATTATGTTATCTACTATGTACTGCACAATAGGTACCTATTATGAAGTTATACATGCTCTAAATGACTAATCATCGTCTCTTACCACCTCTCATATGCACCAGTGAATTTAGACAATCTGAACAGTTTGACAAGCGACGGTTCAAGGATTTGATGCATGCCTGTATTCCCGTGCACAGTAGCTCTTATGAAACCTGCTCTGTTGGCTCTTTATGCTTCAACTAGCAGCTGGCCGACCTGCTGCATAATTCAAGGTGCCAGTCGTGTCATGCTGCTGCTGAGGTATTTACAAGAGGAAGAGAGTTATTAGGTGGCTCGCTGCTGTCTGCTGTATGTGTCCTGAAGACCAGATATTATCAGATGTATAGTTAATCTGTATCACAGTTTTTAGTCAAAAGTTCTGTGTTTTTGTACTGCAAGATCTTCGATAACTATTAAATGACAGATTTAGCCCTCTAACAACTCACCACTGCTGTACTTTAAGGGTACAAGACCCAATGAACCTGTGGAACACAGGTGAATGCTGTCAGGAAAGCTTCACCTGTGTTATTCATAGTAGGTGTTTAGAATCTAATCATCTATTATTTAGTGTTCTAAGAAACTAATATTAATACAGTCCTGTAATTTCACATGCGCACACACACTTTGGAGTACTTTATCCCATACTTGCACTATATCCATGACTATCCCAGCTGCCACCATGCCCAGGCCGGACACCAGGTACGGCAGCAGGACCTGGAGTGTGATGATCCACGAGCTCTCTGGCAGGAAGCCGTGGGCCGATCGGGTCAGTCTGCATGAGAAGCCTCTCAGCTTCTTCCCCTGGAAACGCAGCTCCAGAGCCAGATGGGTCACGACCATGGCTGATCACTGTTAACCCATTCTTGCCTGGAAAGTGAGTCAGATTCCCTGTCTTCAGCTCACTCCAGGCTCTTTCAAAAGTCACAGAAGATGTTTTTTTAAAACGAAAATTGTGTTCCTTGAAGTAGTTTGACAAAAAAATGGTGACAAAGAAGGATTCAAGAAGCTTGTTTTGCCCTTCACCTGTCACTCCAGTACTGGTAGGGCAGCAACACAAAGTATTTTTGGGAATGGTGAACGAGGCGGGCGAAGCTTCTTTCATCCACTTGAATGGAGCACACACACACATATAAAGATACGTACACACACACACACGCAGGTCCACTTAACTGCAGGTCTGTGAGGCCTCTTATGACACTCTGCTGCTGACAGACCTCCACACACACACACGCACTCACTACAGCCACACACACACTCTCACACTTCCTCTCCTCATGCCTCACTCTTCAGCAGCCGGGCGGCCGAGGCAGAGCGCTGGAAGCCCGGTCTCTCGCGGGGCCTGAAGAAGGTCCAGGTCCTGTAGGACAAGGACATCCAGAAGGCCAGCAGCTTCTTCTCAGCCCTGCTGTGCTGCCACTCCTTCTCCTCCTTCTCCCTCCACACCTCCTTCTCTTTCTCCTCGCCGCTTGGCTGATGCCCCGTGTGAGCTTGACCACTCTGAAGCCCCTTCCTCATTTTGATCAGGGGAATGCCGGGATGTCCGTCCAGGCTGGGAGCTGTGTGAAGGGACAGTGATGGACGGTGTGATGTCTGAAGAAGTACGCCGATGGTCGTATCACTGCCAGGGCTTCCCTCTGATTCCAGACGGATAGATGAGTCGTGACAGTGCTCTGTGGTGGAGGGAGGGACAAGACGGAGGACACTGTGTGTGTCTGTGTGTGTGAGGGGGGAAGATGCTGCAGACGTCTGAGTAAAAACAAGGTGACCCGACTGTATCAGGACTCTTCTTTCTTCAGTTTTCCCTCGTTTTCTTCTCAGACCAGTTCAGAGGAGACTGCAGTTGTTCTCTCCCCCTCTTTGATAGCTCCTCCTTTCCCTGCTCGCCAATGTCCTCACTATAAGTGGCTGACGCACTGAGCAGCAGCAGGTGCTGTACCTGTCACCAACACGTGGTGCTGCTGCTGCATGGAAAGGACACAGTTTATCCTCTTTGATTGGAGGAAACACACAGGCTGCCACTTACTGTCCCCCTGGAGTTTTTCAGTCCGTCAGAGTTCATTACGTCACTCTTTCAGTCTTTGTTATGTAATTTGCTGTTCCATTATACAAAAACATTTGCCAAGGTCTGGCACACATAAAAATCAATAGCCTCTATGTACACCTGAACTGATATTTAGGTGTAAAAGAAAGACAGAAATGAAACAAGTTTTGACACTTTTTTCTAGTTTTTAGCCTCTCCTAACTCCTCAGTTCACACACCATATAATGTAAGAGAAGGGAGGAACATACACCTAAGCTATGCCCTTAGTAAAGCTATGTCCTCACATACACATAAACACACGCACACAAACACACACACAAGGGCAGTGACTCAGCTGAAAAGTGTCCTTGAGACATGGCTTGGAGTGGGCGCTCCACTCTCCGCAGCGCCCCCTCCTGACACTGCTTGTAAATTGAATTGTGAAGCAACAGCTGCTAAAGATTGATGACTGGAGGTTTATGATGTTTGTACACATGCATTAAGGAGTCAGATCACTCAGTGGGGATAGAGGAGTTTTCTGTCTCTTCTTGAAGATCACTATTTTTCATATTTTGGGTAACTGACAGTAAAAATCATTTGCCAGAATGACAGGGTGAGACATGATAACATGCAGCTTTGTTTTCAGACAAATTCTGAACTCAGGCCTTCACTGTCAAACAGTATGCAATAGTAAGGCAACCAGAAATGCTTTTTGTAACTCCTGGACCTGTCATCACTTCTCATACAGTCCTAATGTTTGTATTGGCCTCTGTCCAAATACAGTAGCAGCTCTCCTGTGAGTAAGTAGTGAATTACATCACAAAAAAGGAACTGGGAAATGGCTTTTGATTCATGTTCTGTGCCATCTGTCCTAATTTGTGCCTCATTTTGTTCAGTATTAATCATTAATCAATATTTGAAATAGTACTTAGAATATAAAGTAATGAATAAATTGTGTAAAATGTATAAATAAAATAATTTGTGAAATAAATTTTAAAAACTCAAGTTATTGTAAAATGTTATTTCGCCATTTTTATTTTAATATAAAAAAATAATTTCAAAATGCTCTTTTCCAAAACTCTTGGAAACTCTTCCATTCTTTCTATTTGATAATGTCACTGTTTTATGGTCGTGTTTAGCTGAAGCTAGCAAGCTTAACGAATGCTACCAGAACTAGCCACTTAGCTCGTTAGCTAAAGGGCAACAACAATATAAAAGTAATTCTGCATCAACTGTCGAGCTGCTTGCTGCTGCTCTAAATGAACAAAGTACTCAGGAAGCAACAGTGGGTTTTATTTAGCTAAAAAAAGCTACACATGCTACCTACCTGGCTGACCTAGCTGACTAGCTATCTAGACGGGATAATGAGCTTGGTTTATCAGCAGCATCACAATAAAGAGCCAGTGTTAACAGCAGGACAGCAGCAGGCTAATTCAGAGCTACCTCAGCTGTGTCTCAAGAGGGTCCAAATGTGGACTGCATGTCTGGGAACACTGGTTAGAGCCAGTGGAAGGAGAGCAGGGTTCCCATACACCAACAAAGCACAGCAGTGCCCCAAACATCACAATCTTTTTAGCATGTTTTTTTAAGGCTAACCTACGGAAGCCCTAAAGGGTTATGCATTCATACATTTTATTTCCTCCGTTTTCCCGTGATAACGTGTTTTTTTTCATTTGTTTTCTCGAGATCTCGATTTATTATCTCGAAATAACAACTGCCCGAATTAATTATATCTCGTTATCTCGGGAAAACAAAATTTCGTTATCTCGAGATCTTGAGAAAATTATCTCGTTATCTCGGAAAAAAGGCAGTTGTTATTTCGAGATAATAACTCGAGATATCGAGAAAACAAATGAAAATAACACGTTATCACGGGAAAACAAGATAATTTTCTCAAGATCTCGAGATAACGAAATTTTGTTTTCCTGAGATAACGAGATATAATTAATTCGAGATCTCGAGATAACGAAATTTTATTTTCCCGAGATAACGAGATATAATTAATTTGAGATCTCGAGATAACGAAACTTTGTTTTCCCAAGATAACGAGATATAATTAATTCGAGATCTCGAGATAATGACTGTGATATGATAGGCCTGAGATTATGGAGACGCCCAGGACATCGTAGCTGGTCAGCTATGTAGTAAACGACGACATCAGGCTCACTTAGATTGCACCGCCGATATAGCTGAAGCCTTGCTAACCGTCTTTTTAGATTACGCACACTAATGTGTATATTATTTGTAATAGGAAGGCACAATGCTATTTCAGCCTGTGTCAGGCCTTAATTGAAAAGATATGTGACATGGTGATCGATATGCTCCTGCTCCTCTGACATTGCTACACTGAATGATGTTTCCTGCAATGATTTAATATACTACACTATCATTTTGTTTTCTCAAGATCTCAAATTAATTATCTCGTTATCTCGGGAAAACAAAGTTTCGTTATCTCGAGATCTCGAGAAAATTATCCCGTTATCTTGGGAAAATGGCAGTTGTTATTTCGAAATAATAACTCGAGATCTCGAGAAAACAAATGAAATTAACTCGTTATCACGGGAAAACGGAGGAAATAAAATGTACGAATGCATGGCCCTTTAGGGCTTCCGTACTAACCCAAATGTTAGCTTCTATAACTAACATCATAACCTGCATTTAATATCAATCACGTTGTATTTTTAAGGTAACAGTATTTCTGTCACACCTACAAGAAAGAACATTTAGCTAGTTACATGACATAAAACATTACGTTAGCACTACTAAAAGACGTGATAAATTAAAATAAAAAGTAAGTGGTGCAATTCAGGTATGGGGAGCCTACTCTGCTCTTCCCAGTTGCTTGCAGGTCCACAGACATGAAGTCCACAGTCCATGCTAACTGGCTAAATTTGGTAGCCGTTGTTTAATACTTTCTTAATGTATTTCTCAGATGATTGTATCATTTATATATATTTCAAAATGTATTCATATGGTAATCTGTTGTCTTCCTTCTTAATTCAATATCGACCACAGTGGTTCCACAGACTTAGTTTAATATACAATTCAGTTTTAACTGCATGTTAACTTGCCTTAATCTGCAACTCATGATGCCTGGGATCCCAATGCATAACTGGATACTTGTACTTAATTAACTTGGAAATTCATGTGTTGCTGTACCTTATTGCAACGACCTGTTAATTTATTCTCATGGGGCAGGGTCACTTTATAGACCGATTAGTTCACTGTGACCTCCAAACCCACAGCACCAGGTCACAGCTCAGTCCATTCACCTCAGAGAGACACCAAGAGTCAGAGAGATGACATGAATGGACAGATATGGTTACCTTGGTGGACCTAAGCAGTCTTTCTTCCAGGTGGGAATATTATTTGATCATATTCCTGTTATTACGAGCTCTTTCATAGTCAGACTCTTAAGAAATAATCTAACAAGAACGAAGAACTCTTCCTCACTGTATCAGCAAATACACTTTAACGTGATTAAGGTATGGAAGACTTTTGCCATTGAATGTGATTTTTGCTGCAGATGACCTGTCCTACTGTCGTCCATGTACATATGATCTGTACTGATGTCACAGAGCTGTGTGAGTCAGCTGTCACTGACCTGCACCTGGTCCAGCAGCATGCCAGCCATCACCATGCCCAGCCCGGCCAGCAGGTATGAAGGCAGCACCTGGAGGCAGATCACTCTGGATGACTCTCTGGAGGAAACGTTGAGCTTCTCTTCCTCCATGTTGTCAGGAGAGCTACTGCTGCAGAGATTCATGTCTGGTCTGCACAGCTGCCAACTTTCTGTGCTCATTCAAACCAAACTGTTGCCAACTAGAAGAGCCCAGTACTGTTTGTCTTTAGGTTTGTCAGCCTGCCCTGCCCTGATCTATCTACCTCCATGGACTCACACATACCTGATATAATTTACAAATGCTAGATTGACAGAACGAGGCACTTTATACCACTGTTTTACCATTATATCATTATTAAGACAAAATATCTTATTTTAGTCAGTAAGTGCAGCACCGTGTGGCTGCGTTGTCGATAAATGTAAGACAATGGGTTACATCATAATTGTGAAACAACATATGGCATAAGTACACCTCAACTTCCCACAAAACACAAATCTGCATATTTACTCTCAATATATGCATAAACAGGAGGTCAGATGAATTGAACACCACCATAATACTGCACATTTACATACTGTAGATTAAAGAAAACTATTGAAATATTTAACGCATATGTATTTAAAAAAGGGTTAGGGTGAGTTTGATGTACTTTAAGTTAATTTATGCATGTAAAGACCACACTGAACTATTCCCCTATTGTTATAATATTCAAAGTCTTGCAGATTAGGATGCAGCAGGTTTATGTAGACTCTTAAAAGGTGTGTATAGATAACCAAACAGACTTTACATGAAGACCACTTTTTAAGATATTCATTTACAAACAACACCAAATAACATCATGAATGTCAACCTCTATTTACTTGGTCCCAGTGAAGAGATACTATGTGAAATTATGAGATACTAAACCAAATTTATGAAACACTAAATCTATAATTATGACCAAGGGTGTGTTCATAAATAGTCACTCCAGTCAAAGCAGCAGAGCACCAAGAGCAGTCTGTGTTTCATGAACAGGTAAAAATGGCAGTCCTAGCTAAATGTAGCAACGGGTGAAATAAACAAAATAATTCAACACACATGAACAGACCTTATTGTCGTAAGCATGTTGTTAAAGTAGTATTTCTCATCAGCTCTAACGTTGCCACCCTGTTACTGTCGACAGGTTCTTGCAGAAGAAGTGCTAGATTTTGTATTATGATACGTCATTTTAACGTTCATCCATTCTTCAACAGTTGACTGTCGTTTTAGTGAAGAGAGTCAGATCGGACTAACCAAAAGTATGGATTTCTAATGGGATACTAAGTCAAAATGTGTTTTTTAAGTAGTTTGTGTCTTGAACATTTCAATGTGTCCCCTTTCACGTTCAGTGTCAAAGCCAAGATGTGTCCATTTCTTATCTATTGGCTGTGCCAAGCCTTCTCCACAAGGATACAAATTGGTACATCTCACAGTATAATCATCTTGAAATTTAATGCTAAAAAAACACAACAACACTCAAACATTACTATACTGGGTCACAATGTCAACAACTAAAAGCTCTACATTTCACAGAGTTAGTTTTTGGTTGTTTTTCTGGTCGCTGTCAATCAAAACAGTCATATAGTATTCTGACAACAGGTTTCATGTCAGTGACCATAAAGGCATCTCCAGAGAACAGACGCAGCTCACCCCTACCTGCTATAAATATTCACTCTACACCTCCCATCCCGAGCTAAGGTCTCATGTTATATGTCAAAGGCTCAACTCAAAGCGTGGCTGCCATAGATCACAGTTTGTTCACCAGACCCAGTTTTGGTTGCAGTAACTGCTCACTCGCTTCAAAGGAACGTGTTGTTCGTCAAGTCTCACTAGATCATCTGCTTTCGGGGGCTTACGACTGCGTCATTATTTTTTGCTCAAGATGTTTGGTTTGGCTTCCTGCGGAGTCTTACTGGCATTTGCTGGCAGAGAGGCAGGCTCATGTCTGTCATCTGGTGGCAGTTGGGTTTGTAGCAACGTTGCTTGCAGACACTGAATAAGGTCGATGCAAGAGGCTAGCTCAACAACAGAAGACCAGAAGTCTCTGCTGTAAAGGTTTGCTCTTTCGTGAACATGTTTAGCATGCAGCAACATTTGTATTGCTTTAGATTTTAAGCTTCTGACTGATGTCTTCTCAAATGATTCTTTTTTTGTCTATAAAACTACTGATTGTAACAGGATCTTTGCATGTGCAGTTTGAAAAACTACTGTTTGTGATTAGGTTATGCATCGGTTGTGTTGTTTCTCAAGGTGTGTTTAATGTGAAGATCATGGCTGGGGCTTGTGAGAAATGGAAAGAGAGAGGTTCTGGTGAGAAGAGTGGGACCCAGACTCAGTTCATCAGTGGCTCCAGTAGCGTATCCACCACTAAAATGACTACCATCCGTCTCCGGGACATTTATGATCCTAAGCCTCAGACTCCCAAGGCCCCGGTGCGGATCCGCCCTCCAGGTCCTAGAGCTCCCCCAGTAAAGGAACCCAGTTTAAAGCAGACCTCACCCAGTGATCCCCCAACCAAGACAATCATGAGGAGGCGAGCTCAGTCTCTTCCTTCGTTACCAGAGAGGAAAAGGGAACTCAGGAGCCTGCAGGTACGCTTTGTGGATTCATTGGGCATCGAGTTAGAGGAAGTTAAAGTCTTCAAAGTTCAGGAGCACCCCATGATACCCCAACATGTTATGTTCAGACTACTGATGAGCTCCGAACTGGCTTTCGGGAAGTCATTGGAGCTCTCCCTGCCTTACTTCAAACCTTGTTTCCCTGAGAATATGGGAGCTCAGCCAGACTTCCTGAAGCGTCTCTGCTCTCAGAGTGTGTGTCTGGAGCAGGTCCTGTGTTCAGATCAGGGGATAACAGGGACTATACATGTAATTAATTTAGCTTATGAGAAAGAGGTCACAGTGCACTACTCTTTCACCAACTGGAGGACCCTCACAGAAACAAGAGCATCCTGGGTATCCAGTGGGTACCGTGCCAAGTGTGACGTTCCAGAAACAGATATCTTCAGATTTCGTCTGCCTGTCCCACCCTTCATTCTGCAGCCAGGAGCCATTTTAGAATTTGCCATCTGCTTCCATGTAAGAGGATCTAATTACTGGGACAACAACAATGGACAAAATTACAAGCTGTCATGCCACAGCTACAAGGTGACTGTGCCGAGAGAGTGTGAGGACAGCATGCTGCACTTCACCTGAGCGTCCACACGGTGGGGCTGACACACCTGATTGCCAAATATGGGTGACAAGCATAATGCTGTACTGTAACTATTAGAAGTATGTTTCTCTTTTCGTTTACTTACTCTATGTTTCTACAATTATGACGTACTGTACCACATTATACTGCGCTTTGATTTTTTATATTAAGGTCCTTGTAATACATTTATTTTATTTTAAAAAAAGGGGACAATGCACATTAATTTACATGCGCACATTTACATGATAGACTCTGGTGCTTGTAATAATTGTTAGTTAATAAAAACCCTTATAAGTCATCGTTAGAAGCTTATTAACATCAATAAGACTATTTATGTGTTAATAGCATCATAAACATGATTATTGTAAGATTATCAGACATTCTAAAGCACTTATTAGAACCATGTTCTAATAAGTTTATTAAGAACGTTAATACAGATCCATAAATAAAGTGGATAATCAAGAGTCCCTAACAAGGCTGTTGTTTAGATCTGTTAGCTGCAAAAAGCTTAGTTAACTGCTAATAAATGCATGATAAAGTATGTATTCATCTTAATTCACTCTAAAAAAAGGCTTAGATTGCAATATTATTACAAAGAGTTATGAGAAATACTTAAGGCTTTTAACATTCTTAAGCAGTCTATAACAATACATATGTTGAAAATGCTAATTAACACTTATATCCGAGAATCAGAATCAGAATCCTTTTATTGTCATTGCACAAGTGTACAACAAAATTCTAGCAGCATCCGAGTATTTCACACAACATAAAATAGAGTAAAAAGTACAAGGTAAGTAGTGCAATGTAAGTATAAAAATATAAATAAGTATGTGCAGTGGTGCAGATTGTAAGTATGGAAGATATGGTCTTATTAATGTTATTTAGCATCTTATAAGGACCTTATTACCCATTAAATAATACTGATTACAAGGGCCTTAATATGAAATATGAAGCGTAACCCAGTACTTCTCCTCCAATACATTTCAAGGCAAATATTTTATGTTTTTTTTTTACAATGTTTTTTAAAAAAAATGTTTATGATCAGTTCATAAAATGTGTATCAACAAACCCAACAATTTATAAAGAAGTTAAAATGGATGCCACCTCAACCAGCCAAAATTCTGCTTATATGTTAATACATGTCATATACATTAAGCTGAAAATACTTTTACTGAAGTAACATTTTGAATTCAGGGGTTTTCTTGTAATAAAGTATTGAAGCGCTGTATAGTTATACTTAAGTAAAAGATCTGAATACTTACTCCACTTCAGATTAGAATATGCTCTAACCAGGAAGAACTCAGATGAAGACTTTAACACCAGAGAAATACTGGAAACACTAGAATGGTCATAGGTTTGGGAAACATTGGAGGACGCCAGAACTTTAGTTTTAAAGGGGTTAATGCAGTTTATGAATCCTGCTGCCTTGGGTGATTTGATAATTTAATATTGTGCAATATTGTGATTCTGAAAGTCAAATGAGGGGTGTTTTTGTATTTCTAGAGTTAAAGCTGCATCTGCAAGAAAATGTACCACTGTTCTTAATGTTATTTTGCATTACAAATCAGCTTCTAATACATCCTTATGGTTTGATATAACACATTAGAATGCGTACAGTGAAACATCAACATCTGTTTAGCTTCTCCACACATTTGTAGCTCACCCCTTAAAGGACTATGCCATCAATTTAATTGTGGTTCAAAGCTCCAAAAAGCACATCGCCAACCACACATCCAGTTTAAAATGTTATTTTTCTGTTAAAAAAAAGTCTCTGGCTGAAGCTGAGAAAATCCAGATGACATCACAGCAGTATAAGTAAACTGAAATTCAAGTGTACAACCCCAGTTTTAAGTTGGGATGTCGTGTAAAACATAAATCAAAATCAGAATGCAAACAAACTGTGTTACAATAGTTTCACGATGTGTCCCTGAGCCCATGTGCGTAGTAATCTCCTTTATACAATCATGCATTTCCAAAAGTGGTGAACCTCGCCCCCATCCTTGCTTGTGAGCGACTGAGCCTTTCAAGGATGCCTCTTTCATACCCAACCTGTTACCAGTGAACCTGTTTACTTGAGTGACGTGGAGCATTCCAAACCTTCCCCAGTCTTTTGTCACCCCTGTCCCAGTTTTTTGTGACATCTTGCTGGCATCAAATATCAAAATAAGCATATATTTACAAAGATCAATAAGTTTGATGACGCAAAATGGGTCGAGCACCCTTTTAATATATTACGGTCTGCTTCAAGTCATGAAAGGATTTCTGTGGTACTGCTAGGCTTTTACGTAGATTAAATCCCTGCCACCTCTGTACAGACCTACAAAAGAATTTGCTGACTTGGCACTCTAGCAAGTCTGGTGACCCAATTTAATGATTGACAGTCTGAGGTAAACAGCCACTACTTTTGTTTCTTAACACAGAATTTGCACAACACTACAAATCCATATTTTTTCCTGATTTCACACAAACGAGGCGACTTAATGATCCGCTGGCGACCTGAGCAGCTTGTTTGTTGGTACTCTACTTTCAGCTGTGATCAACAGGGCCTGACCTCATTCTTCTGGAGCTTGTTTGTGTTTATAGAAGAGGACTGCGGGGAGCAGCGTTAGCTCTTCTGTTGCACTGTGACCAGCTCTGTTAGATTCCTCACAGCACTGACCTTTCACTTAAAAGTTTCCACTGATATCGGAGGCCGGATTCCAGACAACTTTCTGGCAGGGCGTAATGTTTGGCTCGTAGCAGGGCATTCTTCCATCTGCATTACTCACTGCAGCTGTATGGCATGCTTTAAACATGATAGCAGCTATCCCAAAACATTACTGAGCATGTCAAGCCTTAATCCATGATCCACCAGTCAGAGAAAACTAAAATAAAGCTGCTCATTAAAGGCTCAGTCTATGATCCAAATGTGAAGAAAAGGTAAAACTAAAGAAAAATATCCTTTAACAGTTCTTTAATTACAAACTTTAGTTCATTTCTTTTGATGATTTGTTTACATCCGTAACAACTGTAACACAGGCCCATACATTATCTTCAATTATGATCTCTTGCGGAAAAAAAAAAAGTAGATTTAAAGTTTTAAATCAAACCCCTGATGTATAAATGTGACCGTCATTACAATTTATGGGTTCTTAATAACTGTTTAGGGTTTGAGAAGAGTGGATTAAAATCCTATGATGTGCTAAGTGTGCATGCACATTGGTGATTGAAGTGCAGCTCTGTTGCAACACCGAACACTCATCAACCGCTCACTCTAGGAACGCTAGCAATTCCATGTGTAACTTGAAGCAGTCGGATGTTGCACTTATTGGACACAAGATGGCACCATTGTTCAAATCCCAGACCCTACATGTTCCAATCAAAGTAAATGTCAAGGTGTATTCACATTTTTTTGGAAGAAGTATTCAGATCCTCGAAGTAAAAGTAATAGAGTAAAACTACTATAATACAAGTAAAAGCCCTGCATTCAACAGAAAAGCTCCAGTCAATATGTATATATGTTATTATGTTGTCAGATTATAATGACTGTTGGTGGTTGAGGTAAAGCAAAGTTTAGCTACTTTTTATACAGTTTGGCAATTGGGTGTTGGATAATGTACAGTTTTAATAATGTATATTATGTAGAATCTTAATCTGCAATGTACCATAACTAGTAACTATAGCTGTCAAATAGGGCTGTCGCAATATCAGATGTTCACTACAGGGTTATCATGGCCAAACAAATTCAAAATAACACTATAATTGTGATATCTTTGCTAAATTAACAAAAAAAGCAGTCAAATCCATCTTTTACTTTGTTTACTGTGTGTTTTGTCTCTTTTTTGGCAAATTGAACACAAGTGCAGAGAGGTGATGAGAGGGTCAGTACTCATAACCGTACAAAGCGTACAAAAAGAACAATTACACTTTAAGATCCACATGTCCTAGCATCTGCGCTGTATTATTCACATGATATTATCGTGTGTGTTATTAATGTAAAATCAAAATACCAGTTTTTAATTTCACAGTTATTATCTGTCAAATCAATGTGGTGGAGCAAAAAGTACAGTTACCTTTGAAAGGTAGGAAAGAAAAAGTGGGAAGTAACTTAAATGGAAACACTCAAGTGAAGAACAAGGACCTCAAAATTGTAAGTGCCTGAGCAAATGTAACCTTCCAGCGCTTTTTGGTTCTAAACAATTCCAGTGAAGAAACTTTATGAATGCACATTGTACACATCAGTCCTTCTGTTGAGCTTTACTGAACAAATTCACTACCACAGTGAGTGTATGATGGAATCAACGGTAACCTTAAAGTGACAGCATCATCTGTTATGATAAAAAAAGACTGTGTTGTAGTATTTTGGTTGTAGATTGGGTGATGGGCTGGTTCACCTTCATTATCCCATCACTGATTCCTGATTCTTCTATCTGCCTTTAGGAAGATTTGTAGAAACATTTTACAGTGACATAACCCTCTGTTGTTGTTGTTGTTGTCTCATGCACTTGGCTCATGCTTGTAATTACTGGATTCACAGACGATGACTTATTTCACTGTAGCAGGTATTGTTAGGTGCAGTAGATAAAGGCGTGTGCGTCACAGTAAACTGCAGAAAGTCTTAGTGCTTACAGGCTTTATTACATCCTCTAAACCTTTTACAGTTGCACCAGAGACGAACACAAACATGCCCTCTTTACTTCGGGGCTGCTTGGTTTTCATCGCTCTAACATGGCGCTCGTTTGTACGGATGTTCTTCACCAACAGTCTAGGCTGTCATGCCAGTGTGTTGTTGGGGCACACATCCATGCAGCCTTGCAGCGCTGTGCCTTTATTTGGGGCTGTCATCTTGTGCTTATTGCCGGTAGTTATATAAGAAGGCACCATATTAGGAGCCAACATGATGCTCAGTAGTGACGTTTTCCCTGGGGACTGGCTGGGATTGAAATGTAAAAACTGATGCATCATTATTCCCAGCGATTATGAGTTACATCATTAAATCACCATTACGGTTGGTGTGATTTGGAATAAAAGAACTGTGTCACTTGTAATATTTGTTTGTTGTGAGTCTCAAGTGTAAGGCTGATTGCCCCATATGAATATTTATTTGTTGAAGCAACATTTTAATATGAAGTTAATGTGTGGTTAAAAATAACATCTATGGGTGCTCAGAGAGTAACAGTGACGTGCATTGTTGTTATGCAATACAGCTAAATTACCACTATTACTGGCAAAGTGTTTTTCAGGAATCTAATGGAAAAAGAAAATGATCCAAATTATGACGTGATCTATGATCCATAGCCTATTTTTGAGCCAGAAAGTCATCAGCCTTACAGTAAGCTAAAAACTGCTGAACATATGTTCAACACTTGGCCTCCACCCATCTGAGGGATACCCGGAAGTCAGGATATCCCCCTCACAACCGTGAGAGCATCCCTTCTTCCTCCCACGCAGCTCCACAGGTTAGTGGGCAGTTTGGACCTGACTGGCCACTACCTCTCAGCAAGTAGCCTCTCGTTTCATTACTACAGACAGCGAGCGGTCTTTGATCGCTGCACAATTTAAACTGGAGCTGCCATCTGTTCCTCCACCTGCGCCAGAATGGAGGCTGTGACTCATAACAGGCATGTTGATGTCAGGAAAGAAGCTAAAAACTACACTGCCGATCTGAACGTGCCTGGAAGAGATGTGACCATACCAGGGTTGGTTCACTTTTTTTCAAATTTAATATCAGGTAAGAGGTTCTGAAAGAGGCTTTCCAACGACCTCACATGACAGCGCTTGTCATTTTAATGTGTCTGTCTGATAACAACAAGCTCAGGGATAAGTGTGACACCAAATCAGATTGAATCACACACAATGGCTTGTTTCTCTCATTCTTGTCCCTCTGCCAGTAATCAGATATTAAATGCGGTCAGGTGAACTTGTTTTCACAAGGGGATTTAACCGAACTAACCTGCTTAATACCTGACAAATGATGCCTGCCCTCATTTGTTATGGAACCTAACACAGCGTGATTAGAAGAAACAGGTCACTGCCTGCATTTGTAAACTAAGTGCTGTTTGATCTGATGAAGGTGAACTTCACTCCGATATTATCTGCTTACTTAAGCACAAACGTGACAAGATAAATCTGAGAGGATTACAACTCGTTTATGATGTGTAGTCGGCAATCACCCTGAATCCGACCTTTTTAAATATCACGCATTTCTGCGATGTTAAAATATGATTTGAACATGCTGCACACAAGACAAACAAGCAGTTTGTTACAAATTGAAAACCTGTATTTTGCAGACAATAAATAGTGCTTACAAAGGGATTTTTGTCTTTTCCACAGACAAGGTTTCTGTTTACACTGTTGATATGAAACATCGTCAACTGAATCAGTGAGACTCAGACACAGCTCGGGGATGTGACTACTGATACTGGAGTGGGACTGGTCGACTCGGTCACATGCACATTTCCCCCATGTGGCATCAAAAAGGACGTCATTCAAAAGAGTCTGTTTACAAAAAGAAGTCTCTGCTTGTCTATGGCGAACACATGACCTTGATTCTTCCTGCTCCTCGGACAAGGTGAAGTGAGGGTTAAGGTCATGTTCCTCTGAGCAGGAGTGGAGCTTGCAGCATGCGTCCCCGTCTAGAGACATAGCCTCCAAGGTTCGCTGGACACAATTACCAGGACGCCCACTGACTGTGGGCCAGGGCGCTTGGAAGACTCTGTGCATGGTCTTCACTGACAGAACCAGATATCAGCAACTCTTCACAGAAGAAACCTTGCTAAGGCCGGTGGAACCTGCAATGGGGGAAAAGAGGGGGAAGTGTGAGCTAAAATATTCAGATACTAGGGCTTCATCAATCAAGAGGCCTATTATTAGCCCAATGGACAGTGCTCCCTATAGCAGCCAATGGCCTCCCCGCAAAAACAGGGTCCTGCGTAAGCACCACCCCAGCTAATTCAGGGTTTTTATAGCTACAGCCCGTCTTGAATAAAGCAAAACGTAAGCTAAATATATGAGGACATATATTATAGTGGCGAGGTGGTGCAAAAGGGTGCAACTTTCCCATCTCGAGGGGCCTGCTTGCAGCTAAAATTAAGCCCTACTCTGCAGGGTGTGCACTCATTGATGTGAAACTGTTGGATAATGCACCTTTGAGTTTTCGTACAAAGTCACACTGACCCTCTCAGACATCATCTGCTAACAGTAAAGCACAACAAAAAGACACAAAAAGGAGAATATAATAGGCACTCGAACTGACCTTGTCAGATGCTTGCTCGAGGAATGAACTTCCATCTCATTACTTTTGAACTCGTTCAGCTCCTTCCGTATCGCTGCCTGCGGAACAAAAGTGACAAAGAGCGTAAACCCAGGTGTGTCCCCTCATACTCCAATGCAATTGCTCAGGTGGTGAAGCTCAAATGAGTTTGTTATGAAAAGGGAGAAACATCTGTTGTTTAGGCGCAGATTATGTACGCTTAACTGGGTTTAATGTCAAAGAAAAGGCGGCCTTGATGAGCACTTTTCCCATTTTCACACCCACAACCAATGTCTGTGACTTAGATATTAGAAATGTCTATCATGACAGACAGGGTTTCTGCAGTTTGGGATCTCAGGGCTTCCAGAGACTTGGATTACGTTGGACAACCTGTATGGAGCCATTTTATGTATTTTTACATTTTTAAATAAGCCTCTTCCTACTTCAATTGTTTAGGAGAATGCTGTTTTGCACTGAAGCTCCAGAAAAGTTTTGTGGACAACAATACTTAACGCGACAATTCCTCTTTGGGTTTTTTCCAATACCACATAGAATGCAGTTAATATCTGTTTCATGGTCATTGCAGCATACGTATGATGAAAACCTAGACGGGACAATATGGCCTCGAATTATTTCTTATTAAATCATTAAGCATTTCTTTGCATCAATTAACCGAATGCGAACTAGACTTATGTAAGTGGCACTACATGGATGGATGCTTTCACTTATCAAAAATGATTCACTCGTATATGTTCATTCATGGTTTGGATAAAATTTTCACTAAATGAGACGAGGAAGCTTCCTCGCTGCTGCAGCTAGCAGTAGTGACAGTAAGTGAGACGGTGCTGACTGACAAAGAAATAACAGCCTCCTGCAGCACAATCCACTGTGAGAAAAATGACTCTTTTAGGTTTGTAAGTGTGTAACATCTCCTTACAGCCCACTTTTGTTGATCTAATTTAAGACGGTTTAATACCTCTTTTGAGGAAACCGAATTTATGACTTTTCAAGATCTGCAGAAACCCTGAAAGAGAGGCTGACACAGGTCTATTTAATAAAGATGTCAGAATATGGCCACGGAATCAAATTCTTGCACTCTTTTAATATATAAAAGGTCAGTGTTGCTCTGAGATGATTTTTTTAGCTACCTTGTCAGCAGCTGAGAGTCTGGTCCAGGGCTTGTCGGCCCGTCTGTCGTAGTCCTGAGCTTTGGCCACTTCCACATAGTCACTGAAACGAATGAGGATCTTTCTGTCCCGCAGCTCGTCCACTGTCGGCCGCTGGTTCAGCTGGAGAAGAAACATATCTGTCAGCTCATGTGTTTATCAATGCATTCAATCAGCAAAGAGATTGCTGCTAGAAACTAAATATTAAAAACAATAGCAGGTTGGGTATTAAGGTCTATATTTTGGCTGCCTGACAATCCCCATGAGGGCTGGTGTGTCAGCCAAATGTGGGATTAAATAGATGAAATTCGAGGAAAGTGTCCGGATCAGTGCGGTCGCTTACCTTTCTGTTGAGCCGCTGTTTGATCTCCCTCCTCTCCTCCTGTTCTGTCTGGTCATTTCTTTCTGTTGACACAAAAAAGACAAATACTATGAACAAAAATCATTTTTTCACTTTAATCAGGCACTAGCCTTTTTTGAGACAGTCAGTCATGGCACCAAATGTCAAGTAAATACCCTGCCACTGTTTCTATCATGGATTGGACAGTTGATGAAGTCTGTGATTAACAGAGCTAATATGTCTGATCCTCCTCACAGTCGATACCACTAAGTGAGCCAGTCTGCAACTGTGCTGAGGACGGGAAACATTGACTGGCTTACCTCCCGATCAGTACTGAGTTAGAGAGCGAGACATGGTCTGATGGGAGCGCTAACAACATTCATCTTTATTAGATACAGCAGAAACATCAATAGATGTCACCCCATTCGTTTTTTCATAACTTTTTGAGCCTTTTGGCGGCTTGGAGTATGTTTGATTGTTTGCTTTTTGTTAGTGGTTTGGAGACTGGAGGAATGAATGCGGCGTCCTGGCTGCAGAGGGAGGTGTGTTTGGTTTTTAGAACACATCTCCCTGTGCAGAGAGAGACGGGGTCAGTGACGAAACACACAGCTGCTCAGAGCTCACAGGTGGCCCGTCTCAACAGGGAGACGCAGCTCGCTACAAATGTGGAACTTCATTCCTCATGTGGCTGATTCATAATTGTTCTGCGTTGTCGGGACAGCTCAGCTACACTTACAGACTAGTTTCAAGGATTGAAGTGCTACAATCAGACACCTTACTCTTCTGAATAAAGCAGTGTCTTTGCTGCAACAGGGAGCTCGAGTCATTAAGGATTCAAATATGAGGTGAAAACAGCAGGAAAAGAATATTACATCGAGTCTGGGGATTTGGGAGCAGGGCTGTATCATTTAGTGGACAAAAAATAATCTGTCCATTATTGCAAATATGTAAAAAAAAAAAAAAAAAAAAGGAAAAAAGTAGGGTTGCAACTAATTGCATCGATAATTGATCCGCTGATTGTTTTCTCAATTGGTTCATAATGTCAGAAAATACTCAAAAAAAGTCCATCCAAAGCCAAAGGTAATGTTTCCAATTGATTTGTTTTGTCTGAGCAATAGTCAAAACCCACAGATAGCCTATCCCATCTACAATGATAAAAACCCACAACAAAAGACTGAGGGAATCCTCACATCTGAGAAGCTGCAAGCACATTATTTTAATATTATTAAAAATGTGAATTTTCTGTCACCGACCAATTAAATAATAGCGTAATGATTCTAACTATCCCTGCTATAAAAATATCTTTTAAAAAACCTACATAATAAGTCAATGATCAATCGTGATGATAAAATAGTGTGACCCTCTTGTTTTGAAATCCGCCCACGTCACACCAGTCTATAAAACTGAGGCCTGAACTATAAGGTTAATATAAACTTAAATGAGGAATTATATGAATTACAGACACAATAATATGTTTTGTATCTTTTGTTTTTCAAAATAAAAGCATATTTTGTACATAAAAAACCGCGGCGCGTCCTACAGTCAGATGTATCTAAATCTCTGCCATTGGCACAAACAGAATAGAGTGCAGGCTTATCATAAGAGATAATCCAACTCATTCCGGCATTATAAACCTGTGTCACTGGTTCAACTACTCACGTTTTAAGATGTTCCGGCTCTCCAGCTCCTCCACGGCCGGCCTCTGGCTCAGTCTCCTGCGGAAAAACACTAAAATTACATTCTGGACCATCTTCCCTCCCACGCTGCTGGGGCGTCTTTCTTCCACTCCCAGAGTCCTTTCAGTCTTTTTCACTACTACTAGCACTTTGGATGCTTGAGCCGGTGCGCAGAGCGCCAAGATCCGCACATCCAAAAAGCAAACACCGCGTCCCACCTCGAGTCCAAACAGCGGCTGGTTTTGGCGTTAGAACATTTAAGGCTCCACATCGGGAATAAAGTCAGGCTGCGCGTTTAAAATCACGCGACAGAGCCAGTTTACTGAAGAAAGAAAGGGAGGATTTCCCTCAAAAATCTTGTTTTAATGTTCCAGCAGCGGTGACAAGAAGTTTAGAGAGAGGAGCGCTGGTGGGAGTCCCGGCGGTGCGCAGGATGCTGAGCGCTCTGAGCTGTAGTGGACTGTGAGGAGAGTGATGGTGCAGCACCGCCTTTTACCACATGCACACAACTAATGTGAGGAGGAGAGGAGGAGGAGGAGGAGGAGGAGGAGGAGGAGGAAGAGGAGGGGCTGGGCTGAGGAGGACATTCCCCATGCGCGCGCGCGGACACACGCACACACCCACACACACACACAAAGCTGCTGCAGCAGGGAGCCGTGCTGCTTCAGCTTCATCAGAACAACACAGTAATACCTCACAACCAGGCCTGTAGTGAAGGCAAACCCACCTAAACTCTCTGCTTTCACTCTGTTAAAGGTGCAGTGTGCACGACGTGGACATCGTTTTACTTTACGTTCCAAAATATTTACTGATATTATCAACAGACTTTGAGGCAAGTTCTGATGTTGTGTCAAAGATGTTCTGTGTGTTGTGTTGCAGGTATGTCGACCGGAGTTAGCATGCTAACCAGCTAGCCCCAGCCCTTCCTGTCCCACCTTTGTCCCTCAAAAGACCATTCGGTTTGAAATGGGAGGTCGGAATGTCAGAGTTCCCAGTGAGCTGTTCAGCTGTTGGATTTCCAACTCAGAAAGTCAGACACATTTCACCAACACCCACCTCTAGACCCAAGATGGCGGCTTCGCTTATCATAAACTGTAGAATATACTGTTTATCAGCACTTCTTGTCTTACTCATGTCTCTTAAATCCGTCTTACACACAGTACTGTCCAACTTCTATCCGTTGCTTTGGTGTTTTTATGCGCAAAATACTGTGTAGGCTAATAACAGCCAAAGATAGCTACAGCAAAGGTTATAATGAGCAGCAGGTGGCGGTTAGTCTGGTGATATGCTGCTCCGCCTGTGTGGAGCGACCTTTGACAGGTGGCCCATCTTTACAAAGTGCACCTTTAATTTTCATAAAGCAAATGCACAGTGTACTATATCATATAGTGATATCTTGTGGTAAACTGAATATGCATTATGAGAAAATGAATACAACAAATACAATATCTGTGTTACTGAACAGCAGTAAAGCATTGGATGATAATGATTCTCCACAACAGCAGGGCATCAGCAGGGACAGTAGTCTGAATATTTAATGGCTGCTGTGTACAGAGTAATTCATTTTAAAGATATTTGAGTTACAAAGATATAATCCAGAGAACAGCTAACTATCTTCACATTTGAGACCCTCAACCGTGCATGTTTCTGGCATTTTTTGCTTGATTAATGACTCAAATGATTAATTGATTGACTCATTTATTATCAACTAATCCTTTCAGCACTCTCAAGGACTATAACTTGCTATATGTAACATGGTGGTATAGATGTAGCCATGTGGACGGAGATGAACTGAAACCAAACAGAGACACTGATACTGATACTGGAATTTGTATTCATGTGTTAAATGTATGCAGCCTACATGTTTAAAAAGATAGGGAGGTTTGGCACACCCAGATTAGTCCTCAGCATTCCGCATCACCTGAATTTTGGGATTCCTCACATGACTTTCCAAGAAAAATCTCCTCCCCACCCCCAACACACTCACTGCCACTAAATTTGCCACACAGCTGTCAAGACAGCACTGAAGAAACTTCTTATACTGCCTCATAGGAATTATATCCAAACTATATGCATTATAGAAAAATCAAAAACTGGTGGAAAAAAAAACAAAGAAAAAAGAAAGATTAATTTCAGCTCTGGACAGTAAATAATTAAAATAAAGCTTATCTTAAACTTAAACAAGTTAAAGAGCAGTATGGACAGTTTTTAGTTGTCACGTGGGTTATATAACAGTAATTTTTGGGGTAAAATAATCAGCTCAAAAAGCCATGAAAGGGGTATTAAAACCTTTCTATCTGCTCCCCAGTTTGCCAGACAGCCTAAAAACTTTAAACTCTATTTTTCTCAACTCCTGCTGTTTGTTTTTGTAGGGCAGAATTTAATCACAAGCTGTTAGACTGCCAAAAAAAAGGAAAAAAAAGAAAACGTGTAGCTTTAGTGGGCAGCCCCAACCACTTTCACATGCACTAATGTGATGCAAAGTGCTGCTGATCACACTTTGAGTGCACAAAACAAGCCTTCCATGAATACACAAAGGTTAAATAAAGACAATGAGTCACGACACACTTGAGAAAAAGGTGCGAGCTTGTAATAAAGTCCACTTTTATAATCAAGCGAAAAAGGGTCAGACCACGATGTATTCACACTCTTAACTGTTGGGAGATGAAACTATGATTCACACCCAGAGCAGGGACAATGTACACCGGGCCGAGCGAGCAGAAAATTAGATCAGATGTTGTTCTGACCAGCACAGGGACTTAAAGTGCTGACCGGGAAAGGGACATCAAATTTAGTGGGAACACAATGTCTTTTTTTATGAGCAGGACAACCCCCCCATCCTCCAAACTATCGAGGTGAACACAGTTTTTTTAGTCTTTGTTCACAGCAGGGTAACATGGCATTATCTTGAAATTGTCAAAATGATCCCTGAAGTACTTACTGTCCTCTGAAATTGCTCTTCCCAAGTCTAGTTAGAATAAATGTGACGGGGGTTTTCTATCGAGACATCTACGCTTTAAATAAGCTTGACTGTATAATCTTTTAAACCACAACTCAAAGACACATGTTTTTACTTCTCTTTTCTATGTATTTTAATTTACATGAATCATGTTTATCTGCACTGACCCTACAGACAGCAACACACAAGGATATCTGAAGTCCTGCATTGTTTATGTCTTTGTGTTCTTCTTTTTCACCGCCTTTGTCAGAGATTAGCTACATTTCTTGGCACATGACCATATCATGCAAAGCTGTGTAAAAGACCCGTTGGTGCATCGTGTCGCTTTAGCGCTTGGCCTCGCCTACCCATGAAAACAACATGGTCTCAGTCCTTTGCCAAATTAGCAATAGCATACATGCAATGTCCAGTTACACTTTTACAATAAAAAGGCACCAAAACTACTTGGTTAGGTTTAGGAACACATTGGGGTTTGGCTTAAAATAACTGCTTCCTTAAAACAGTCACTACTGACTACTTGCTTCTTAGGATGTTTGAACCCTGGTGACCTGGGCGCAGTTATGCACAGCAATGAACCACCTAACCTTGACCTCCTCCTGATATGGACTTCCTGGGTCTTTGTACTTCGTTCATCCTGTGCTTTTACCATTGTCGCCCCCAGCCCTGAAGTTTCTTTCAGGATGAAGGAAGTTTTATTTTATCTCATTTTGAGGTGGTATACTGGGCATTTATCTTTAGGTAAATACAAGTGCCAAGCCCTAACTGGTCTTAGCAGATACTCAATATTTTAGGGCTTTGATGGCCAAGAAAACTCTCCCACTAATTGTCCACAGGGTACCTTTAATGGCAGGTCTGTCACAGATGTTGGAACTCTGGTCTCCTGCTTGAAAGTCAGATGCTTGGCAATGGACATACTCACATCATGAGGTGCACAACTGATTCCTAGAGATACTTGGCTGGTTTTCATCATACTTGTGATTTTGAAAGCATGTTGTTACTCTGTTCTGATGACATTATGAATCATTTTGCCAACAGACATAATACCCAATTTGTATTTGACTTTAAATAGCTGAGTTCAGACTACGACAAAGACAAAATCATGTAAAACCTTTTATAAGCTGCAACATTTTGTCCACAGCCCTGAACATAATGGCACCTAAAGTGCAGATCTAAAATAAGCCTCCTGGCCTGTGACTGCTTCAGCTGTAACTAGGACCACTGAGGGCTTACAAAACAGGACCACAGACCTGGCAGTAATGGAAGCTGAGGGGAGTCGATGTGCTAAATGGAATGGAGCTATAGTGAGGATGTGTGGTCTGCAGCGGGTCAATAGCATTAGCCTCAGTTCACAGAGTGAATCAAATCTGCTGCGGCCACACTCTGTCACCCAAAAAAGGATGCACCGGATGTAGTTTACATGAAAAAATAAAAGTGATGTGGATTTAACGCAAAAACAAAATCCAAACACCAGAAAAGCCGAGGTGAGTCAGCCTGTTTCTATTTTACCAACAACAATCCTATTGGGCCTTTAGTCACAGCCTCCTGCAGCGATTCGCGCTTCTCAAGTACTCACCCACTCTTCTTGGTCAGAGGTAAAAGTTCCTCGTTTGTTGGAGAACTCACCAGCATGTCAAAGCAATGAGCTGCCTGTAAGAGCAGGGGCTGATGGGAATGTCAGCCCATGAGAAGTGGAGGAGAATGGGATGAGTCAGGCGCCACGGGCCGGGCGGCGGCCTGCTACTGCCCACTGAGGTGTGTCCTAATTCCTCGCTCCTTCCCCTCAGTGCCAGAGCCCGAGGACAGGAGTGCCACAGTCGGATGTGAAGTCTGAGTGAGCCCAGGACGGCCTGGGGGACGAGGGGTGCAGGGGGGCAGTTAGGGGTAGTTGCCAGGAATAATTAAAGGAACCCTCTTTAATGGTAGCCTACTAGAAGCCTGGTGTTTATATAACTTGGTTATGGTCCAGGACTTGTTGTGTTTAAGTGCTGACCTGGATGTCTCCCACTGTTACTAGGTCACATAAATATGAAAGACGGTAGTTATGAGGAAAAGGCTTCTTGGATATATACTGTATTTATACATCTATTATAGATATGAAAAAGCTCTGTAAATCACGCAAGAGCCTTCCAGCTACCTTTTAAAACTCCCTCTGTTCAAAGGCTCACTGCGCTATTGATGATAGATGAATGGGACACATTCAAAGACTCAGACATGAAACCAAGAATCAATTCTGTATCTAGCCAGTTGTTTGTCTCCACGGCTTTGCCCTTTAGCACAGGTCCACAGATCAAGTGGGTAGATCATGTCTGGCTCTCAAACAACCCGCTGGGAGCACAGTGAGGAGGAGGCAACTTCAAATAGCACGTTCCCGCCTTGAACGTTAGAGAACTGTACTTTCACACTGAAGGAACTTCAGGTGACTCTGTACGCTAAAGCACATATTCATTATGAGTTACTATCAATAAAAAAAGACAAGACTACTTTTCTATTTATTCTACAGCCATGCTAGAAGCTCTGTGAGGCTATATTTAGGCAATCTGAGGTAAACGTTAATGCCAGAAGGCTAACATGCTCACAATGACAATGCTAACATGCTGATGTTAAGCAAGTTTACTATGTGTTCACCATATTTTTTTTTAGCATTTTAGCAAATTAGCATAAGAGTGCGGCTGAGACTGAATGTAATAGCTTTACAATAATTTGGTTATAAACCAAATAAAAGAGAGTGAAATTCTGACCTGCTAAAGGTGTTAGAGGACGACCAAAAACTGATTCAAATTCATCCTAAGGTTAACATAGATGTTTACCAAATTTCATAGCAATCCATCTTGAAGTTGTGGAGACATTTCACTCAAAATGATGAACATGAATGTCATGATGGTGCAGAGGAAAGTCAGAGGATCACCAAAATCATCAGGATTCATCGCCTGGGGACCATGAATGCCTACACCAAATTTTCTGTCTTGAAGATGTTGACAAAATAATGTTCATTTATCCTCATTTATCCTCCATAAGTGGACCATACAATAATTGTCGAGATATTTCAGTCAAGACCAAAATCGTGGACTGAATAACCAGCCGATCTTGTCCTTTCCGTAACCTGTCCTGAAATGATTGAACATTGATTTCATAAAACAATTGACATCCATTAGCCAGAATAGCAGATGTACCCTATTTAAAAATCCATTTCTGTTTGCATTATGAACACTCCTACAGTCAACTGGTAAGCCAGAATCAATGCTAGAGATGGACAATGGCCAGACTGGGAGAACAAATGTACACCCTATGTACCCTGTATCTGTTTATTTAAAGCCTGAGATATGAAGCAGTTGGTGACAAGCAAAACAAATTTAGCAACATATGTCATAGGTCACGTCCCTGATCTAACCCTAATTTGGCAAGAGGTCGAAAGGAGAGAAAAACAACCAGTGTTCAGTGAGTGGGTGCAGAGGCTTTGACACTTTTGACATTTTAATTAGAGGGTACTCAAAGCTAGATCCCGAGAAAAAAAGCCATTGTGTAACGCTAATTACTGCATGTGGGACAGGGATGGTCTAGTGGTGACAACATGTAATTTGACGATTTCGCTTCTTGCCATATATGTGCAGGCTGTGTCATCCGGTGCTTACGTCTCTCCAACTGCTTCACAATATCTGCCAACTCCAGTCCTGTAATTGGATTGATGCCTGGTTGTGATGCTGCTCACTATAAAGGCACAAATAGACACTGGAGAGGCACATCCTGCAAGAAATGTTCCTCGTGTGAAACCACAGTGACAAAAACTACAGACTGTCTTCATTATTTGAACTCCCAGCGGAATACAGACATGTTCTCACATACAACCCCAACATTCAGCAGTACTAATCAATGTTCTTGAAAAAGGGACTTAATCATATTAAATTTGTAACCAAGGACACCACCCCACTTAGTGTTGTTGGTAAATATTCTTTGCAAACACACACATTAAAATGATAAACCTCTAAATGATAAAATAAATAGCGTGTGACTCACAAACACACTGATTCATATTTAGCAGGCAGAAGATTCTCAGCAAGGGTGAGCTGTGTGATCATTGTCAGACTAGTCCGTCATCTATCAAACTGAGTTACCGTCCAGACTTGCAGATGCAGACATATTGATGTTGCTATCTATTGGCAAAGAAAGAAAGAGCTGCTGCAATTTTAACAGTTGCACCACCTCCACCGCTGCACTTTTTCTTTTTTCTTTCTCTTTTTTTTTTTTTTACTTCTTATGTTGCTCTTTTGTGTGTTTGAGGTTTTACATATTACATTTGTGTCAGCTGTTACAATAGAACTAAATTACAAAATAAATAATCAATACAAACAAAACATAAGAATTATAACAAATATAAATCCAATACTTCATTTCGTATTTCAAATTCATCTTAAATCCAATGAAATAATCTCATGGAATATTTAGATGCTTTAGAAAAATATATATAATAGGGTGCAACTTTTAAAAATTTTTTTTTTAAAAATCTTCTCCTAACAAATGAAAACAATTTATTCATAACTAATAAAATCCACCACTGGCACCACCTGTCTGGTACCACTGTACCTTATGATGACTAAAGCAAGCTTTTGTCAGCAAACTCTAGATAGATATTGTTGTATAACTGTGGCCATCATTAAGCAAAAGTTACATAGACTAGCTTTAAAGTCACGATTTTGCAACATGTTTCAATACGTTTTTTCAGGTTATAATTATATTTTTAACATTAGTATTACATATCAAACAACACATCACTTAATCTTCATGACACTTGAACTAGTGTCCAGTATTAAGGCTTCGATTGGATCTTTTTCTCATTATTACAATATGGAAGTTTCTTGTTGTAACAACATACCAACTGATCGTGTTGTAACGAGAAATGTTACTTGTTTTAACAAAATTTTGTGTAATAATGACGAGATAAAATGTCATAATGCAAAAAAGATCTTGTTATGATATAAAATGGGTCTGTTAAAAAAATGTTCTTATAACAATAAAATGAGCTTCTTCTGTTTGTAACTGTGGCAGCATTTTGCTTCTGTAACGGTTCCTTCTCTCTCTAAACTAACCAAGGGCACAGAGGACACTCGATGACACTCTCTTCAAGGATATATGCTCCAGTTAACAAAACCCTGACCTTCTAGGTCAAACACACATGAACATGCAAACAGCATTATATAAAAGAAAGTACAATACTCCTCTTTGCTTGCAGATGGGGATAAGGTCACCATGGCAGCTGCTATAACTTTTCTTTAGATGCCGATGTTACTTTTCTTGCCCAGTGGTGGCTCAGTTTTGGCTTGCTGGCACTGCTGGAACTGATTTCTGCATTAATTGCCCAGTGGCGGCAGCACAGTAGCTCAGATGGGAGAGACCCATGTACAGAGGCTGTCTCCTCGGCACGGCAGCCAAGGGTTCGAATCATCCCGTGTCTCTCTACCTACTTTCCTATAACCTCTTCAGCCACCCCGTCTATCAAAAGCATAAAAAGCTTTAAAAGAATAAAACTGTAATATCACAGTGTATCCTCTTTAATTCAATTTAATGGCCATTTCGTGGTTGCATCAGTCGTGACTCTGCTCTTCACTGGCGTGAGAGCTGAGCACTTAGTCACTTCTGGATTTTGTGAAAGTGATCACTTGCCTAGCTAAGTTTCCTTACCCGCGGGAGGGAAAAAATACTGGGAGGGAAACCCGAGCAGAGAACGCATTAATATTTCATCTGGGGTGAAGGGGATTATGAAACTGAAAATATTCTCTGCAAGGGAGCCACCATCTGACAGCCTTGGTTGCCTGGAAACTGCTATCGTGTTGAGTAGCGTTCACAGAAATATCATTTTAAAGGAAAGTGAATGAAAATGGATTAAAGATTATGTTAGGAAACTGTTCTTTTGAAGTCAGTGATATGATCAATACCGCCCCTGCATCCTTTAGTTTCTGACACTTTTACTTCTTTCTTGTCTTTGTGGGGCACTCATTCACCGAAAGAGAAACATCTGTCTCAGCACATACAATTATTTTCACTCAATCTAACTAAAGCATTGGGATTTCTAAATGCTAATATAGCCGTCTTGCAGTCAGCTGCTGTGTGGCCTGTGCAAAACCGAGTTATTTATAGCAGCCTTAGACAGCAGCTGAGGTTCGTTGGTCCATCCTGCTTCACACAGTGAGCTGTGGTGTCAGCAGAAATTGGTCTATGTGCCACAAATATCCAATTATTGGTTCCTCCATGGCTCAGCGGACTGTGGCAAATACTGAGTATGCTCCTGTCATCATGCGTGTCTTCCTTCCTCTACCTTTCTCTTTCTTTACCATTGCTCCTTCCGCTCTCTGCTATGTAATACCCCAGACACACACAGACATTTCACTGAGGCAGACCTGGTAGCAGAATTAATCGTGTTTGTGGAGTTACACCTTAATGGGCACGGCCAAGGAGGTTTCTTCCTGCGCAAAATCTAGCTATCAGCAAATTTGAATCGCAAAGAGTTGCAGTAGAAATGTTAATGTATAGCTGTAGCAATCATATCTAAGTATAATTCATGAATTCATAAACAGGATTTTCATAATCGTATTGTGTCAGTCAGCAACTGTACACAGCTTACATTGATAACTTCATGCTTTACGTCTAGACTGAACTTGAAAGGTCAGACAAGCTAATCTGGTTAAACCCTTTTCACCGATGATCCCACCAACACTGCTGGGTTCAATTATTTCTATTAAAAAGTGTTTTGTAATTCAACCTTTGGATTCTGGCATAGGTATCTACAAGTGGCTGTCGTGATTATAGGTTTTAAAGGACAATTTCACCCCAGTCTGGCGAGATCAAAGATGCCAAATTGACTTGAAAAGACAATGTTTACGGTCGAGCTCACGGCCCCACTTCAGACGGGGTGCAAGCTAATGCTTTTAGCTTAGTGGCTACAGTGAAGATATCAGCTTTAAAAAGGGTGTAAATCAGACATTTTCAAGTCAATTGAGGATATCAGGGCTTCCACAGACTTGGGTTACATTGGACAAGCTGTATGGAGCCATTTTATGTTTTGTTTCCGGTTGATTTTTTATGTTTATTCCCCATCTACTTCAGTTGTTGTGCTGCAATGCTGTTTTGCTGTGAAGCTCCAGAAATGTTTCATGGACTACGATACTTCCCCCGACTTTCCATCAGCGTGAGGGTGAGCAGATAATGACTTTTCATTTTTGGATGAACTGTTCCTTTAAGCTTGTGTTAACCACAGACCAAAAAACATTCAAAGAGCCCATTGACTTTGAGACGAGGGAACTGGAAGAAATGCTAACTCATGACAGGGTTTTAGGATTTATGCCTGCAGCACTCTATAGGCTTCATAATTTTTTTTTACATTTTGTCTTCTTTGTCAGAGTTTTAGTTTTAAAAAACAGTAGCTCTTTTAACTTTAATTCACCCAGTGCAACTATTTTTCCCTTCAGAGCAGCTCTCCCCCAATATATGTCTAAATAACTAAATGTCCCATCAGCACAGAAACACTAATAAAGAATACCTTCAAAATATCTGCTTATCCTCTTTTTGTATTTTGTTGCCAACCCCAGCTCCTCTCCTCTCCTCTCTCACTGAACGGTCACCTACTGGGCCATCACATGACAGGTCGAAGGTAACGAACAATGGATTCAAAAAGTCACCCTTCTAAAAATAGAAGCACATGTTTCTCTTGGGAATTCAGGACATTGATGCTTTAAAGAGTTTTACCAAGTCATCAGACCCAAGATCACTTCTCTCTCACAACTTCAGAGAATCAGGCAGCTGCAGTAAATCTCAGCAGTGCTTTATAAGATGGTCTTTCTCAGTGTCATTTTTATGTAACCATGTCCTCAGCTGAGTGCACAGGCTGAGGATGCCTGCATGAAAGCATGTAACAAAGGGAAAAGATGGAGACATAGATGATTGCAGTAAACCGTGTCCGGCTCTCCACAAGAGCACTGCGGGCGAGTGGGGACGGTTCAATCAGAGGGGAACGGGGGAGGAAACGCAACCTCTCTATCAGCGGGGACCGGAGAGGAGAGCAGGCAAACTGGGCTGTGACGTAGATAGGCCATCGATTATGACTGCTGCTGCTGCAGTGTTTCGCCGATGAGAGCTAAATTTAGAAACAGAGGGTTCCCTTCTGCTATCCCGGGCCGGCCCACTGCTCTGCATTCTGCTGCAGAGCGCTGCGCTTATGTACAGTGAATCAATGCAACCTAGATATGTTTCATCACAGCACAAATGAAAAGAGCACAGCACAAATGATGTTGTATAAGAATTAAAGATACAATTGAAGGCTGTTTTAATAGCTTTGTTCTAATTCTTCTTTGTAAAATGTATGTACAGAAAACTAGGAGCTGAAATTCCATAAATATGTCCCATCTATTCTTTACATGTACTGATTGTGTAAAAAGACACCAGTCTTTGTTTAGTTTTGATACTTTGGTGTCTTTTTACACCCTCCAACACAGTTTTGTAAAATATTCACATCTACCCAAGTACATGCAAGATAAACTGATGAATAAACTTTAATAAAAGGACAAAACTGAACTTCTAAATGTATCAGTTGCATGTTTTAATTACAATGATTAAGGTTTAGGTCACTGTTGCTTTTTGTACCTTTGTGTCCTGTTCACTTTAAGAACACAAAGTTTTATCCAAGATAATCCAAAAGAATGTCACTGCACTGCAGCAATGCAGAAATTATGGTTAAGCTGAGCACCTTAGCTAAGAAAACTGACCAGCAGGTTCTGTAAGATATAGTCATCAAATGCCTTGACAGGTTATAAGGTTATAATCTACAGTTCAACATCTATTTAGTTCTCTGCTCTAATCTGCTGCTCTAACAGCTAATCAAAACAGAAAGTACAAGTCTCTGCTTCATGAAATCAATTTTACTGTCACAAATCTTAATTAAATTCTCATATTTTGATCACATTCTGAGCAGCTTGCCAGGACAGAACGGACCATGAACAGGTACAGGCCGAGTCATTTGCCTACCCGGGGCCAATGGTGAGCCACTACTCACACTATGCATCGTCGATTCTATGTGGAAGATCCTGCATCGATGCACTGACAGAACATAAAAAGGAGTTTGCAGCCTTCTACTGTTGAATGTTGATTTTTGGGCCTCTGCAGGACAATGAAGTTGTAAAGTTATGCTGCAACATCGCTGTCTTGCATTGAATTAAGGCCAAATGTTAAGCTAATGTTACTTGTATAGATTTGTCGGAGAGGGGCAGAGATCAGCAGCAACTGATACAAAATGCACCGAGTATTTTGAATGTGGGCATCTGGGCACACTTTAGATTTCATGAACTCACTGGGAAGCCTGAACACAATGGCTGAGTGTAAAGTCAACCATGAAGGCCACAGCGAGCCCAGTTAGTCATCCAAGAACTGAGAAGGAGCTGTCAACTTCTCAGTCTGAGGTGTGTGCAGCAGAGTCATGCTTGTGATGTTTGCCACATTCAACAAGTGGCCAGTCTCTGAGCTGTTACGTGACAACAATATTTTGGAGATTACAGCACACGTGTAATGCACTGCAGACAGATTTATGTTTTGTTTTTGTGATGTTTATGTACTGAGCAGGGTCACACATATACTGGTATTGAAAAGATGCAGCTTTTTATATTGTAGACTGTTGTAGTCTGACTTTTGAAAGACTTTCTGAATTTAAATAGAGTTCAGATTTATCTTACTGACTGTGTTAATGAATCAAAAAGTAGCTATATTCAGTAATTAAGGTGCAAGATGCATTGAGAATCGTTGACAGTTGAATAGAATCGAACTGTGAGGCCAGTGAAGATTCACACCTCTAACAACTACCGTGCAAATCTCTTGCTAGCTTTCCTGGTCAAAATGCCATTTTCACTGTAGCATGTGTTTCATTTTTTTTTTCAAATGATGCATTTCTTCTGACTGCAATGCATGAAATCTTGGTGTTTGATGATTTACAGTAAAAAGCTAGCAAGCTATTCTTGCTGGGTTTAGCTAACGTTATTCCACACAGCACTTTAATGTCCAGACTGTGGAGGTCAGACAGAGGCAGTATATTAATTAATCTATTTTTTCCCAAAACCTGTATGATAACCCATTTAAAAATTGTGTTTAGAGACTGAGTAGTCTCCACAAGAGCACAGACAGAATTCATTGGTCAGAGGGGGCCAGTGACCACCGACCATGACAAACATCTCTCAGTGTTCAGCTCCAGGTTTGTTAATAGGAACTCAACAAATACTGTATTCACATTAAAATCTATATCCTGATGATGTCCCAGTAGTTCGCTTTACTATTTCAGTGGAACCAAATTCAAAATCGTCCCATTTCTTCTTCTTTTACGGCACTTATGCATAGATTTAAAACACAAAAGAGGGGGTAGTTTCAAAAAAGACCCAGACAGCAGTGCACTCTGCTGCATCGATGTAGGGATTTAATTCTGGGGACTTAATTGAGCTGAACAAAACCCAGTCAGGACCAATTTTTGTCTAATTTTTCTACAAACAGAATTTTATTCCATAAGAATAATTTGTAGGGTGCTAAAATCTTATCACAATTATCCAGAGTGGCTACATAACATGACAACTTAATGTATCAATTCATTTTCCTGAAGTATTGAGTATTGCACAAGGTAACTTGGATGAATGCCTGAGCATCATGTTCCCTGGCATGTTTGGGAGTCAAGGTGAGACTGTTCTGTCTGTGATGGAGTCTGTTCTGTTCCTCATGTTGTACAAACTGCTGCGTGCCCAAGGCCCTTCACAGCACTCAAACACTGCCTCGAGAGCTTCAGACAGGACACAGCGTGCTGTCCACCTCCACAAACACTGCTCTGTTCCATTCAGCACGACTCATTCAATGCGACAGATTCAGAATGATTCATCCAGTGTGTACACAATCACTGGTACAGCATGGATGTTTAGAGAGCAGAGTTTAGAGAGGGTCCCTTCAGCTTTTGTTGTTGCTGTGCAAGCTGCCAGGAGGGCCCGGTCATGTCCTCTGGCAGACGAGCACATGGTGCCGTCACCCCCAACAATGGCATGTCTCAGCTGTCCGCAGCTCTGAGTCAGTTCATGGGGATGACTGTTGTTGAGCAGCCAGTCCTGCTGTCAGTCACAGTCAGAGCTAAGCACCGCGGCACCTGAGAGAGCGGAGCCGGGCTGCAGACACCGCGTCTGGGTCACACTCACACAAAACTCTGCCACAGCTTTTCTGTTAGCGGGAGACTTGTTGCATTTATTGTGACTGTCTGAAAACTTAAGTCCCCTCCTCTGTGTTATAAATACGTCCTAATAATCGCAAAATTATATAAAGAAATCGAAAGATTAAAGGGCAATAATACAACATATATAAAGGAAAAGTGGGGAAAAGAGGCAGGGAGGATGTTATCAGAGGAGGAATGGGGGTTGGTAAATGAAGGACAGTGGAAAACAACATGCTCCCTTTCATGGAGAGAATATGGCTGGAAGAACATTGTCAGATATTTTATTACACCAGCACAACAGAAGTCTAGAGATACACAATGCTGGAGACTTTGTGGGGAGAATAAAGCCAGTCATTTTCATATCTTTTGGGGATGCCCCTGTATTCTCCCTTATTGGCAGGAGTTACATAAGAGTATGGAAAAAATTTTGAAAGTGAAAATTCCATTTACATTTGAAGTTTTATATTTGGGAAAAGAAAACCAAGAGATTACAAGGTCAGGAGAAAAATACATATTTCGAATAATGCTGGTGGCAGCTAAAAAAGCCATCACCAGAAAATGGCTTAAAACTGATGTACCAAGAATGGAGGATTGGGTTGAGGTAATGCTCAATATTTATAGAATGGAGAAGCTGACTTTCTCAACTAGACTAAAAACAGAGACGTTTAAAAATTATTGGGAAAACTGGGTTAATTTTGTGTCTCCATTGAGAACAGACTTTGTGCAGTAAGGACAATTGTGTATGGTAGATTACGGATCCCCTTGGTTCAGGCTACAAATTTGTTCATTGTTCATATGTTTATTATATTTACCCTCCAACAGGAGAAAAGGGACGATGTAAGAGAGATGTGAAAATAAGGACAGGAGTGAAAAAGTGTTTCTTTTATTTCTTCAGATTTACTCTACGGTAACTTTCTTTGAGAATGTATGTTTATATATGTCTCTGCTCCCTGGCGGAGAAGATGTTGTATACTGTTTGAAAATTGTATATGTGAATTGTTAAATATTGATATGTGGAATCAATAAAAAAATGTTAATTAAAAAAAAAATAAATAAATACGTCCTACAAGTAAAAGCAAGCTGGAAGTGATCAAACTATGTCCCCTGATGTGATGTCTCCTACTTAGACTTTCTGCTGATGAAGATGGAGTTTCTGTAGGTGGCTCTCTTTTCCGTTCATCCATGGTGGCTATCACTGCTAATGCTACCTACCCAATTCTTTAGGTGTGTGTCGATAGGATCCATTGTTTCCACACTTCCTATTCATTGTCTATGCAAGCAGCCAAGTAATGCATTCTGGTAGCAGAGCGTCGCAAATCCTGGCTACTTTATGCAAATCAGTGGTGCATGGTGGATCATGTAAAACACAATTCGCAGAGCTAAATTTGTGATATAAAAGAAAGTTTCCAAACAAGCTGCCATGTTGGTCAAGTTTGAAATCTTGGAGCAGTGGCATCCCCTCACATCATATGACGCTCATGTGACCATGTACCTCTAGAAATGTTTGAACTTCATATTGAAAGATGGTTTACTGCTGTAAACGCACAGAGCATGTCCTTTACCGTACTTCCCTCCATTTCCAGAACATGAGAGGAACAACGGAATTAAGTAGCGCTGTTGTAAATCTGTGATGGATGTGATTAATCAGGTTCTCTCTCTAAAATAAGAAGTATAGTCCTCTGCCATGAAATTTAAATGAAATGAGAGAACAGAAGGCAAATGAGACATTTTCACATCACAGTAGTAAAAACACAGGCGTGAATAATAAAATCAATGATTGCTGGTTTTACGGTCTTGCTGTATTTTATATGCTGTCACATTGTCTTAGCTTAATGGGACACTTGAATAGAGTGGAGCCATTGTCAATGTTATTAGTAACACCTGTGCTTTTTCTAATCTGACAATTTAACAATGTCTGCTGTGGAAAATGCCTGTAAGAAATTTATAAGAAGTTATTATTAATTAATGTCTCATATTCCATCCTACTGTCAGAGTTCCTCTCATTCACCAATATTTCTTCCATCCTCTGGCCCAATCATCACTGATTCTTGGATAAGGCTACTTTTTTCAACTGTCAACAAATCCCATGAAGAACCAACATTGTGTCCGGGGGCGGACTGGGATTATAATTCAGGCCGAGAATCTAATGTCAGTCCACACTCCATTCACAACAGACCATGTATACTGTAAGCATTTTGTTGTATTATGTTTTATGTTTATGCCATTGACATCTCTTTTACTTAGTTTAACTCTTGAAACTGAAGTCACTTGGCTGTTTTTTTAATCAATTGCAAAGGAATACATATTCATACAGGATATATTATTAGTAGACTTTTCTCTGAGCTCTGACTGGATCAGTGTTTATCACCATGAAGCTCTGGTAGCTCTGAGTAAATGGAGGTACTTCCACCTGTGTACATGTCTTTACTTTTCAGATTATTTCCATGCACATGGATCTTTTGCTTTCCTACATAGCATGATTGGAGTTTTCTAAACCATAGAATCAATGCTGGAAAGGGAGGCTATTATGATAAGACATGCTGAGGGCAGCCCTGCTAGTACGTTCTTCTTCTTCTTTTAAACACCAGCCATGTCCCCTGACCGTGGTGTCTGTAATGTTACAGCATTCAATGGCACTTTCCTCTAAGGCTTTTCTCCTTTTAATGCACTCCCCCTCAGCTCTTAACCTTTTCTCTCTCTCTCTCTCTCTCCATTTCTTGCCCACTTTGCGGCCACACGCACTTCACAGACTGAACCTTGATGTGTGTGTGCATGTGAGGACACACAGTGATCATACCATCAGGTTGAAAACAGGTGGGGCATGGGCTGATGGTGGACAGCTCTGAGGGACTGTAGCTGCCCTGTGTTGTTTTTTCTCTGATTACACTTTTCATTTAGCATTTTTAAACACTGGCCTGACACTCACGGCCAATCAGCTTGCCAGGCCACCGGGAATTCTCTCAGAGCTCCCGATAGCCAATCCGCGCCCGAATGTGTCAGTCCATTTTTTATTTACTTTTATTACTTTTCCACTTTAACAGCTTGGTTTCTTTTTATTTCTTTTTAAAAATGTGCTCAGTAATTTTCTAAAGCAGCTGAGTGGGCACTGCAGTTTTTAACACATTTGTTGGGGACTATTTTCAGCAGCGTAACACACATTTGGTGCTCCAGTGAGTACTTCCAGCAGCAGGACAGTGTAGATGGAATTGAGTCAAAATAAACTAAAATGTGTGTTACAGACATGTGGCTCAAGACATCTTACCCAAGTCTCAGGTCAGTTCATGTCACCACAAAGTGACATTCTTTCCTGCAGTATCCAGTCTTTACAAAGAGAAAACTAAACTAAAACTAAGTTGAAAACACAAAATGAGCACAAGTCATTTGAGTTGCAATGTCTCTAAGTCCAAATTGAGTCTCAAGTCATTTTTTTTCTGTCAAGTACAAGTCACAAGGACTCGAGCCCACCAGTGTGTTCACAGTAAGGAAGGAACACCCAGTTTAACAGTGTGGCTCATTCATGTGTTTCTAATAGTATTTGGACGACACTGGAGCTCTATGGCACAGATGAATAAAACATATCAGGCTGTGATACAATACATTGTTGGTTTTGGTCTTTTCATGGGATGTGTTGAAATCTATATAATATTGTGTGCCTAATGTATTGTGTGCTCTAATTGATCCGTCATTACTGGAGCGCAGTTTGGCACAGATTCTGCAGTCAGAGGAAGAATCACTGCAGTAATGTAACATATTGAGTGAACTTTGCTCATAACAAACCTGCTGATCTGACCTCTGTCCTCAACCAGTACTGTGTACATACTGTACATAACCCTGCATCCCACTGTCATACTTACCCCTTATGACACATGATTGATCACTTCCTGTTTTCATTATGCAACTGTAATCAGGAGTTGAGTTTACATAAACAGCGTGTAGTGTTTGGGATGGAGCTCGGTCTCACTATAATGCCCCCTGCAGACTACAGGCCAGAGAGCCTCCATCATCCTCTCTGGCATGCTAAGTCATTAAGTTCATGCTGCATTATGCCGTTTGCTATTTTTCAATTACCCTCTGGAATTTGTCCATGTGCACACGGAGAAGCTCACATGGCGCAAAGCGTGTTTGGAACAGCTTTGGTTTATGATGGCGTCACATACATCAAACCAATGCACGCATAGCTGCTCCGGCTATCCAGATTGACACGCAGCTGTGAAATGCCTTGGGTGAGGGCGTAGGAAAAAAGCACATGGAGAAGCGTGATGCCAGGCTCAAAAAGGCTCATGAGCAGTGTTATTTAGCCTGTCTGAATGTCACCCAGCTTTACTCATCTCTCACAGTTAAGTTACAAAGCGGGGAGCAAAAGGCTTAGCTGTAAATTAATTAGGCTTCATCAAACTCTCGCTGCCCTGTTTCCTTGGACAGGAACGGAAACCAGCTCCGTTTCCCTCTCAGCTCAAAGTCTTTATCTCTTTAATTAGCTGCTTTGACCTGTGATGGCACTGGGTATGTAATGAAACTGCACCCAGACACACAGGGGTCCAATATCCCTGGAGCTCACTGAGGCCAATGGTGACCTGTTGATGCAGCACAAGTTATGTAATGACTATGACACTTTGCAGTAACAACTTCTGCATTATTTTAAGAAAATAAATTATTACAAATTATTTTTTTGTTGAATTTAAAAAAACAACAAACATTTGTTGGATGAATTAAGATGCTTTACATCCTGTGATGCCACGGGATTAATCCTCTTATAATGTTAATGCAAATAATAAATCAATAAATTAATAATCAAAAATAAACTATTCAAGGCCCAAAGAGGTAAAGTTATCCAATATTTAACAACAAAAATGAATCAAAACAAATTTGTATTTCAGGACTTTTTCTTTTTGAATTCCTCCTCTCATTAATCTCACAATCCCTCAGATTTATTTTGAGACCCTTTGGATGGGCCTGACCCCCATGGTTGGGAACCACCAGCCTATTAAAGTAGTTAAAACTGGCTCCACCACCACTGGTGCATCAGTGTGGATAATCTAATAAATGCTATACTGTTTAATTTATACTACACTGTATGTCATCCACAGGGGTTTGCAGCAGATTTCGTTTTGATATTTTAAAGAATTTTAGCTGATAATACATTTGCAGATTTATTGAAGTGGGATTTTGAGTGCAGGATTTTTACTTGTAATAACATGTATTGTTTATCTGTACACTACAGGCATTAACTCTGCATGCAATCTAAATTTAACTAGAGACTAACACAAATGTGTGAGCGTGAATGAAGGAAACCATCTGTGATGTTATGTCACTCTCTGGAGCCGCTTCAGGGACGATGAGCGACAGACTCACTTGAGCTTGTTTGACATCTTACAGTGAAATTACTTTGATTTCACAGTGACGACTCTGACAACTCTACAACAGCCACTAGCACACACTACAAATCACATGGGTATCCACTGCAAAGCCTTCTATTCATTGTTAATGGGAGCATTCGGTTCACATGCAAACACTATTGTAACATCAGCAGGTTGTCTTCCCTCAATGCTCCCTAGTGATTACATTTGGAGCCAGCCCAGTCCAGCCTGGGATCAGTTAAAGTGGATGAACACAGGGACCCATGAGAAAGTGAACATCAAGTGTTTTTAAAAGTGGACGGGGAGATTCAGTAATGTCTATAAAATACTATGAATAGAAATAAATGAGTGTGCTGTTTTGTTTTCACAAGAAGTGCTGCATATTTTCTAAAATCCTATTAAGGTTGTTGATACTGCATCTGCGTCTTATTAGTAATATTAAAACACACTTCAGGCTTTTCTTTCTGAACTAAAACCTGTCCGCTGTGCATCTCTGTACAGAAAGCACTTCATACCCCTGCCAGAAGGCACAATGGGAGGTTATTACCGCCATTTTCTCCATCTCTTATCTGAGCATTTCATGGGTTCATCTTTAGCCTGAGGGTAGGCGACATCCTGAAGCAAACTTTTTACAAGGAAGGAATGCACTGCTCTATTTATTTGACTGAGAGTGAGAGTGACTTGCCCTATAAACAAATCTTGACTAAATTACCAAAACACCATGTGAGCAGCAAATGGAAAGTTCCTTTTAGGCAGTGAAGGTATGAAACCTTTATGCCTCACATGCTGTATCACATGCTGCAGCCTGCTGTGACAGTGAAGACTGTACCTGTACTGCTAATAAGCCACTGAATATTCTATGTTGGACTTGCTTTGTAAAGTTATGACAGCTAATGTTAGGTTATATACTGTGGGTAAGTTAGGCTGAAGCTGCCTTTCAAAACTGGTTCCAAAGTGAACGTTTTCTCACAGACTATTTGAAAACGTTGATTGAACATTCACATTTAGACCATATCTTACCTGGCTTTGCAATACTGGCTTTAAACTGAGAAATGTGGATGTGGTTCCTCCAAAAATGACAATAGGCTATTATTTACACATTGTAGAGGATAAGGTATCTTTATATGGGGTACAGGCATCAAATTACCAAGCTTCTGTTTGATAGTAGGACCTGTATCTGTTGAGCGGCAATGGTCAAACATAGTTCCACGGCGTGTAGTCCGTATTTACTTCCCTACCATGTGCACTTTGCTCCCCAAGTCCTGTTTCGGAGTATTCAAAGATGTAACATTCTAAGTACTTCACAGCAGTAAGCACAATGTCTTACTTTACATTAATGTATAAAACTGTTCTCATTATGATGTCCTGGAAGCTTCTTGTTGGCAGTTCATAGCCTGTATAGCTCCATATTTATGACATTTTATCTGAAATCAATACTTGTCTCTCTTTCAACCTGGACAAATTCTCAAAATGAGAACACAATTCTTTTGTTTTGTGACACGTTGATGTTGTAGCCGCATTTTAACTGATTGATAAGAGGGCGAAAAGACGTCTTAGCTGTTCAGATTGAATATTACCCAGTTTTCAACTATAAATCAACGTTGTAATCCCTGTTGGTGCTCAATGGGAAGTTTGACAATCGCAATAGCAAACGGTGGCTTATTACACAACGTTGGTGAAAATAAGTCCAACATTCACTCTCCTTTTAGCTCAGTTTTGGGTGTCTACCAGCTCCTTAGGGCAAAAGTTAAAGCTAAATGCACCAATATCGATAGCTAGTTGCTAAGTTTGCCTGTGTAGTGGGTGCAAAGGGATTCTTTTTATAGGGTTGTTAGAGCCTTAATGCTGAAAACGGCAGTGAAACTGAACCAAAACGTTACAGTTTATATTTACTGTTAATCTGAGAACTACATCTGCTCAACAAGTGCCTCTCTTATTTGAATTCAGCAGGCACATTAGTTAATCCATCCATTATCTGTAATCACTTATCCTATGCACGATCGCAGCGGGCTGGAGCCGATCCCAGATGATGTTAGGCGACGGGCGGGACACACCATGGACAGGTCGCCAGATCATCAAAGGGCTGACATATAGAGACAAACAACCACTCACACTCACATTCACACCTACGGTCAAGTTAGAGTCACCAATTACCCCAACCTGCATGTCTTTGGACTGTGGGAGGAAGAACACGCAAAATCTCAGCTGGGAATGGCATCCGGGACATTCTTGATGTGAAGCCCCAAATTAGGTTATTAATTCAATACATATCTCATATTGCACCCATGCCACATTTATGACACACTGTTGTGTATTAATGACATTTCAAGATGTAGGTATAATGTGTCAACGTTCTTCTGATGTAAATAGGCATATAAACAGATCTTACCAGGTGCAAATGTGATGATTTGTCTTCTTCTTTTCTAATGAGCTGAATTCACTCCAAAGCAGCTATTTTGGGGTGAGAGTCGTTGAAGCTAATGATGCATTTGAAAACGCTAATTAGAAGTTTGCAGTTTGTTTGTCACTTTCTGAGGAGAATAGCTTCTGTTTCGACCTGAACTGGCAGCTGAAAGCAGGTCAACCTCCATTTAGAGCACTCATAGTGAAGTGTGACTGTTTCGCTAACAGGCTATTATCACTTCTGCCTATTTTAACAAAGGTATGAAAAACAACTAAATGTGTTAATAGCCTACAGAGGGAAAGGTGCAGGCAGGAACAAAAGCAGCTTCAACTCTCTGTCGGTCTAAAAAGTCAAATGGTCATTCAGGAGTCAGGAGAGCTGCTGTTTCACTGTCCTACACACACGCACGCACGCACGCACGCACGCACGCACACACGTGACACACACCAGAAGACAGATGCATAGATTTAGCAAAAGTTACTGTTTGTACAAACTATACATTTGGTGAGTGCATTCTCAGAGAGGAGTGAACCCTCCTCATCCCAATCGGAGGATTGCGTAAGTCTACCAGTACACCCTGCCACTGTATTATTCACTAAAAAAAGGAACCTGATTCCACTGTTAATCCTATTAAAGTCAACATAATAACAGCCTATGGCCTTTTACATAACACGACAAATACGATTATGTTGTGTGTTGCATTCCTCCTCTGCTTTCAGAAAATCCTGTTCCACACTCCCAAAATCAGTTGCTTGACCCAAAAAAGCAACATCCAAGGAAATGAGAGGAACAACAATTTAAAAAAACCTTTGTTGTGACTTGTTACAGCAAACTGATTCGTGCTTTTTTCAACATTTTCTGCCACTTTTTACTGGAGGCTGTTGTTAACACCTCATTGTTTGTTACACCACAAGCATCAAAATCTAAGTTAGAGAGAAAGAGTGAGAGCAACATGTCGTGCATGGAGGGTTTAAAAATGACAGGATGCACTGAGAGAGACAGAAGCTGATCCCTGGACGCAAGTTACGTAAACGGTCAATTCTTTAAACATGGCCACATTCAATGCATTGATAGGTATAAAGACCAACAGATGTTCCTGTTTTTTTCATTTACAATCATTTTACCTGCTTATTGTAGTTTACTGGACTGTACTGATTTGCTATAAAAGGTGTGCTAATATATAACCTGCAACAATAGAAAGCAAGACATTTCAAAAGCACCAAATAATACAGCCCGAATCTAAATCTTAATCAAAACTCAACAATAAAGGTAGGATAAAAAGTGCCCTGTGCATTCTGGTTATTGTAGGCTTTAACCCTAACCTTTTAAGCAAAAGAGAATACCACAGCCTATGTAGCAATGATAGTTGTGTCTTTCTACTGCATAGACAGACCCATTATATCACAAGATCATCTTTCCAGTGCTTAAAAACTTTTTTAAAGGATAAGTTCACCCAAAAATAATAATGAAGTCATTATCTACTCACCCCCATGCCTATGAAAAACAGTAGCTCATCCAACATAATTACAGTCTCTGGAAGCCCAGAGATCCCAAACTGATTTTGAAAAGAGGTTGCAGTGGATAAATAAAGCAAATTTCAGTTGTTTTTTTAAGTTTTAAAACAAGTCCCCATCTACTTCATTTATTTAGGAGAATGCTGCAAACCTGTGCCGTGAAGCTCCAGAAATTTTCTGTGGACAAGAAAACTTCTCCCGACTTTCCAGCAGCATGGGGGTGAGGAGATAATGACTGGATTTGTATTCTTGGGTGAACTTATCCTTTAAGCTCAGTAATTAACTGTGCACATATCTTCAAGGGCTGCCCCCAAAACATCGATTACTCAAATCATCAGTTGAGAAGCCCGTAGGTTGTCTTGTATCTTGTCAGTCATATCACTTCACTTTAATAAAATGAGTAATGTTTTAAAAGTTACCAAACTACTGTGATGGAGACGGGGGGCAGAGTGATGCAGAACAGCACAAATGGTGTCTGTTTGCTGCTTTGACGCTCTCTGCTGCAGTGCTAACTGTTAGCGAGGTTGGCTAGACTGTTTTCGATGGTACAAACTCTTCTACTGCCGTTCAGTTTGGCTGACAGCCTGTGAGCAGCAGGACAGTGATCACTGACCTATGACCAGGACACACACATTTATTCAACTGTGGAAAAGTGATGTTGCCACATCAGAGATGATGAACAGAGACATTAAAGGAACATTTCAGCCAAAAGAAGAGCCATTAGCCACAGCTGTAGCCTTTCTGGGTCATGTAGTGGTAGTCTGGGAAATTACCCGACACATCCCACCATGAAGAACACACATGACATCTCACACACTTGCAGGAAAAGAACACACTTGAACCATCGCTGGTTGGATAATAGATCAAAGACCAAAAATGTAACATTAGATCAGACGGAGGCACTTGTTCCTGCAACTTAAAGAGAGCTCTATCTGTTGTGTGCGATGGAAGCTTCCAGCGGAGTATGCTCTTAGCTTCGCAGCCATAGTGAAGATTTCCACATGAAAAAATGGTGTAAATAAGTTTTTTTCTAATCAATTTGGGATCTTGGGGCTTCCTGCGATTTGCACCCTTTTCACACAGAGACTCTGCATTATAGCCGCAACCAAGGCTTGCCTTTTCTCCACCTTTGTTTGTTCACACTGAACCAAGCAGCAACCAATTCATACAGCACGAAGGCGCTGTGGAACCAAAAGCGGCGTGACGGTACACATCATGACGTTGAGATCTATGTGGTTTTTTTTTTAACGTGTTCCCCCGGTGTCCACCTGTTAATATAAACATGTATCGGCGACTGTTATAATCATATGAATGCAGTTAGAAAGTGCTGTCATTGAGATCCTGACCCATCACGCATTCTGGAAAATGACAAAGTTACGTACCCTGTCTGGCTCTCACTCGTTGGGAGGGATGCTGTTTTCTGGGGGAAAGTTCACTGAAGTCTTGGTCGGGAGGGCTGACCGTCGCAGTGATTTTTTTCAATACAAGTTGCCAGAGACAGTAACTACAACAACACAATAGTGGAAGGAAGTTTTTTGCTCTGAATCGTATCACATAATCAACGCCATTTAACTGCGGGAGCCGCCTGGCTCTGCTGACACTTTTCCACATATAACTGCGGTATCTTTTTCCTCAGATAAGTTGCCAAAGACACTACCACCACATTACTGTTGTTTGGTCCTGTAACGTTGCTTTGCGGGTTGAGGTGTGGGACATTTCTGCTTTTACTTGATGAGTGAAGGATCTGTTTAGTTGTCACACTGTGAGCACCATCAGACTGACACACCCCTGCTCCACACCTCCGGCTGTCTCGCCTCTGCTGCAGCTCTGATACTACCTCCGGAGGTGGATCAGAGATGCAGTAAACCTGTCCCCGCTCTCCGCATCTGTAACTTTCACAAAGACGGTGAGGCGGAGTATCGCTGCATGATTCCCGCACTGCAAGGGCAGTGCGAATGGGGCTTTGGATTACGCCGGACAAGCAGTACGAAGCCATTTCATGTTTTTTTCCCCAAGTTGTTTCATATGTTTTAAAACAAGTCCCCATCTTCATCAGTGGTTTAAGAGAATTCTGCAACGCTGTTTTGCTGTGAAGCTCCAGAAATGTTTTGTGGACTACGAAACGTCACCTAACTTTCCTTCGGCATTGAGGTGAGTAGATAATGACTGAAGTTTCTTTTTTTATCCTTTAAAAAGTGAGTCTTAGTTACAAAACTGACCATCTCTAGAAACCCACACTGAAACCACAAATGTGCAGAAGTGAACAGATGTTCACATGTCAAAAAACTGTTTAACCTCATTTCTTCTCCTGAATATCTTTGCTGCTTAATAAAAGAGAGAGTAAACTGAGTTTACATGGGTTTACCTTCTGCTGGATCTCAACTTCAAAATACATTTTAAGAATATTCTAAAGTATCTACAGTGAAAGCCTTTGTGTTGTGTACAAGGAGAAATTGATAGGGGGTGATAAGGGACAAGCAGCCAAAGAGTAGACAACATGTTGAGTGATGAAACACACATACATACAGAGGAGGGTGGGGGGGCTGATGTGGGGGGATTGGCTGATGGCAGGCTGATGTGGGTCCACACAGAGCGACTCACTTGGCCAGCTTCATCTCGATCTGCTGACGGATCTCCTGCCGCTCCTGGTCGCTGCGGACGGGGAAGATGTTGCGGTCCTCCAGCTCCTGCTTGCTGGGTCTGTTCCGAAGCTTCACGGCCAGCAGCTCCTTCCTCATCCTGCGCGGGAGGGTCCCTGTTGTTGTCGGGCACAAATTAAGGTCAGTAACAGCACAGCGCTTCTCGAGCTGCCAAACATAGTTCACCAGCTTAACTCTCTGAACTGATGCTAATCAGCACACAGTGTACTTTTGTGCTTTCTCAGAAGACTTAACCTAACACCATTTTAATTAAATACATATTTGCATGCTTATTTCAAGATGCTGAAGTATATGTGTTTCCCATCTCAGCCATGGAAACCTGCAGCTCATTTATAGTGGTGCAGGGGGAGGGAGGAGCGCTTTTATTCCCTCCATAGACAATGTGACATGACTCACAGTTGGAGCTTGTACATCTGGGATCTGCCTGAAACTCATCGGTACAAACAATTTACAACTGTAAAATATCTATATAATAAAAGCTTCTGTATGGAAGATTTTCTTAGGAGAAGTTAACTTGGACTCACGAGGTTACATGTGATGCTAACAGCAGGTGGAGGCATCTTAAATTTTCAATTTTCCTTTGGATTTTGACTCATTTTGGGATGAATTCAGTAACTATGGTGCTACCGCTCTGATTCGCACCTCTGACTGACTTCTCCATAGCAACTGTATCAGAGGCTCATGGGTATTTTAGTATTTAGTCCGCCATGCCAAATTGTGGGACTTGATTTAAAAAAGTATAAACCTGGAGCACCTTTAAACTAAATGATTATATGAGAGTCCTGCATCTCTATGTTAAGAAAAAAATAATGGGAACACAGATTGGGGAAAAATCTGCTGTTCATATTGTTTTCAATTCCATTATGATTGACCGAACTGCACTATGAAGGATATTTGGTGCCTTGGAAAAAAAAATCTGAAAACTTACCTCCCAGCTGTTCAATACAGATGTATTTAACTACGACGATAGGCTGCACTAGTGATGTATGAGTGTTATAATAGAGGGCGTGAACACTGCAATTGATTAGTTTGTGTTTTAATGTTAATATATGCATTTAATTTAGGGAAATTTGATGTCTTAGGGAGGTGATTATTATTTATAGTTTACATATGGTATATTTTATCTGTATTACATTTTCCAGTTCTTTGTTAATACAGTTACAAATGAAATAAACACACACTTCAGCTCCATGTTCAAGGGACACTTCTTGTGTGGTAGTCATCTTCCTCTGCACCTTAGTGGTGAACTACTGCATTTTAATGACACACTAGTGCACCAACACTCAATGTGTGGAATTTTCTTCAAATGTAAAACCCTTTTCATTTGGTTGACACGGTCAAACTATAGTCTAACAAAACGACATCAAAGAACAAATGTTCTGTTATGTTTTCAGCCTAAAATTGATCACTAAATGTAGCACCTGAGCTCGCCCATTAGCACTGTTAGCATAACTGAAAAATGAAAGCTGTAAAATGAAATCTACGTGTAAATTCATAACCATTTGGTAAATCCACTCTTTAATCTGCTGCAATGTCCTCCACCACACATCTGCGGTCATCACATATTTATATGTCATCCTCGTGCTGGTGGTGTGCATGTCCATCATAACTCCACAGTCTACAGTTTTAGTATTTTCTCCCACAGAGTCACAGATATACATATCAACCGCAGACGGCTGTGCACCAATGACCCACATGAATGGCCAGGAATTAGGCCACCGGAGCAGATGTTGACAGGCCGCTGAAACTTAACACCATTAAGTCTGCTATTCGTCATGGCTGTAAATCTCCCTGTCATGCTCTCACTGTAAACAAATATCAGCAGAGATTACGCTGCTTCATTATCCACTGACAGGGTGCCCAGATTTTGCTGGCTTTGTACATTAAGAGGCAGATAATAATAGAGAAAATATTGCATCACATGTCTGCTGTCAGCGGACCTACCAGAGATCACAGACTCGTTCCAGCTGTCCTGGTCATTCAAGTACTCGTCCAGACGCCAGTTCTCTTTGTTCTCGTCAGACTCCTTCTTGCTCTCCGACTCCCCGGCAGGCTCTCGCTCTGTGCTGGACGTGCGGGACAGACGGCCGTCCATCCGGCGCTTCAGAGAGGAGCGCCCCTCCTTAGTCTGGAAGCTGAGATCACACATCACAAGACAAGCTTGTCAATTACAACTTTATTGTACCATGGCCACCCTCTCAATTCTCAGAATTCTTGATTCTAACTGTTTGGAAGTTGTGGATTTACTTCAAGTTACTAGAACTAGACACCTGTGACGTACTGTGAATGTAGTATTAAACTGCAGGTAAGGACAGCAACAGACAGACTTTGCTAAAGAGCTTGGTGCTAGAGTTGTTTGTGTAACAATCATCAACATTAACAAAAAATACGAGAAATATTTTCTCAGTGAGAAACACAGAATTTATTTTCAGATGTGTTGATATGAAGGAGGGCCTCAGGTTTTAAATTAGGTAAATTACTACATTTCTCTTTCTCTCTGGATTTCAAAACTCCAACCTTGGTTTTGTGAACCTATGACAATTAATGTTGTGAGGCTCAGGAGTAATATTTTATGTTCAAAAACAACAGCAAGCATCAAAATTAGTTGTATGCATAACTTAATGATGACAATTTCTGGGAGGCCGAGGTCGCATTGCCTCTTGTCACCTGTGTCTCAACCAAAGATCTGCACTTGAGCACGCCGTAAAGACTACAGCCAACAACCAACCAGCTTGTACATTCCGTATTGACATCACTCTCACCAATATAGCCACTTCTAATCGAAAATATGTCTGGTAAAAAGTTGTAAATGGCACTGGCGAAGAGTAAAAGGAGAAAAATAAGGAGAACCTCCATTTAACAGGTGAAATCACAGATACTACAGGGACGGGCTCAAGTGGCTTTCCCTTTCTTTATTCATTTCTCTTCTTGTGTACTGATCCTCTTCGCTGAACAGCCAGAGTGATTTCTCTCACTGACGGGGAGCCTGAGATTTAACATGCTCAACTGGCCACCCAGTACCAATGGTGCGGGACACACTGCAACAACTACGGACACAGACACTCACTGCCGGCTTCCACAATGGCTGACAGGCAGACCATCGGCCTGGTTTGTCAGTAGCAGTAAGTGGTTTGATAAAAAGCAGTACCATTCAAAAGTTTGGAATGGCCATAAAAGCTTGATTCGCTACAGTTAGATGGCTGAGAGGACTACTGTGTATTTTTGTATGCTCTTTCATGCTTTTAGGTTGTAGGAAGTCCTCTTCACAATTGAAGAGGATTTCAAGTGATTATTTTGTATGAAAGGTTTGTTTTGTACATGGAGAACAAAACGCCACATGATGGTTCAAACAGACTGACAACTGAAAGGGCAGGAACAGACAAAGATAACTCTGAGCAACAGTTAAAGAATATTAGAAAACACCAGCCAATGGTAAAAGAAACAGGAGCTTAGCATCAAAGGTGCTCCTTTAACATTAAAAGTGACAGCGCGAATTAAACAAATGTTGAAGTACTTGTATTCTATTACACATTTTTCATGATTTAAACAGATCTTTCACACCTATATTGTGAATATTCACACACTGAAAAAACACTTTTTTCTCAGACAATAAAAAGGTTGAAGCAATGTGATCTAAACAATCATCTAATCAATCTGATGCAGTAAAAATGGGAAATATTCTCAGGTTCAGGCTCAACTGTGAAGATTTGTTACTTTTCTGTGTTTTATATCGTTTTAAACTGAATTTTAACATTTTAACTGACATTTTAAAATCACATATGGGCTCTCAGAACTTGTGACTTATAAATTCTATATTTAATGTCCATGTATTGAAATGTTGCACATGTTGTATCTGACCTGTCCTGTCTGTGCTTGGAGGCCAGGGCACGGTGCAGTTCCTCAATAATGCAGCTAGGGGGCAGCTGTGAGTGTAGTGCCCCAAGGTGGGGGGACCCAGTTGGTGTGGAGATCCTGCCTCTCAACAGCGAGCCATGAGGGTCTTTGGGTAGTGTGAAGTTCCTGGGTAGGGTGGCTGGGGACTTCTTCATTGGCACTGGAGGAGCACCTGGGGGGGGGGGGGGGGTGAACAATCATCAAAGTGAGACACAGTGTTGCACGCGATGGTGAAGCTTTACATCACACTCATCAAACTCACTGTCTAGGCTGCCCAGTCTTGTGAGCAGTTTGACTGGCAGGTTAGGTGGAGTAGAGGTGCTGGCTCGTCTCGCAGGCTGGGCCGCTGTCACCTCCTGTTTCCCTTCAACAGCCTCCACCTTCCCCATCGGCTGCTCCTCACAGGGGTCGCTTAGTGAGGTGCTTTCATCTTCTCCATCTTCACTCTGACCCGCATCTCCCACTGTCTTTGAATCTTCAGTCATATCTTGTACTGCAATAAAACAGCAAAGGTTTGATTAGGAAGTCTCTGTCTCCATCTAGTGGACAATCAGAGACATGACGTCTAAACTATAGCCGCAGCCATCGAAGCTGCACCAGGAATTTATGTAAAACATTAGCCAGTTGAATCAACCAAATCACTCATTTTGTGACTAGTAATCAATCACTTTATCAGGAACTACAATATAAATATATAAAATAATGTAAATACAAGAATCTAATCTTGATTTACAACATTTTTTAAAAAGGGGAAAATCCATTTATTCACGGTCTGACCACAAAATAAAGTATTGAAGATTCCCCAACAAGAACAATATGTATCATAAAGTATATAACATCAGTTGAAGTAATTAATGTACAAGCTGTGTACCACCAGTACCAAGCTAATGCATTTTTCTGCCTCGTTGTTTGTCTTGCCTTTTATGTTCAGAGTTCTGATTTTTATTTTACTCAGTTCCTTTGATTGTGTGAAGTCTACACACAAAAGAAAAGTCTGGAGAAAGTCTGAACCCCCTCATTTCTTCTGCCAGCACTACACATGGAGAGGAAGAGTTTTCAGTTTACTGACAGGGCTGTGTCTCAAATGATTTATTCATTCACTGTTCACCGCACATTAAATGGGAGAGGATTTTAGAGCGTGTGAAATTGTATATTAAAAAGGAAAGGTTCTGAGGAGGACTCAGGTCTATCCTTTAATCCGACAGCTGTTTAGATGTAGCTTTTTCCCCCTCTACAAAATGCATGATGGATGTTAGCTCTTAGTGAGCTGCGATATAGAGAACACTTATTCTCACTAGGCATTTAGCAGCGCAGTGGTGCAGTAACGCTGTTGACTCACAACAAATGAATCCTAGGTTTGAGTCTAGAGGTTATTTCTATGTTTGCATGTTCTCCCCATGTCTGCCTGGGTTTTCATGCACAGTGCAAAGACATGCACTCTAACTTGACTGGTGTGAATATTACTTTTAGTAGTCGGCTATCAATTATAGCCCACTCATAACAGATTATCTTAATTGTGACCAGGGAACATACTGGGACAATTCATAGTGTAAGAATCATGTTCTCAGTGCTCACCATTGAACAAACTATATTATAGTGACAATGCTCCTGTTAGACTTCCTCACCTAAAGCAAGTGTGAGCTGAGATATTCTCCAGCCATGAGGACTCTGCACAGGTTGATATGTTGACCATTTTAGCAAAAAACTTCTATTTAAAAATCCAACAGGTACAGATCAACATTATTGTGCATTTGGGGTTGAGTTTGTGCCCATCTGACCAATGTAAATGCAAAAATTCCCTCTCTTTTAGCTCTGTATTTGGTCTCTACCAACTCCTGAAGGAATTATATGTCTATCTAGCTGCTAATTTCTCCACTATGTTTACCAGCTAGACTCTAATTGTGTCTGTCGGCTGTTTGGTGTTGAGTAGGTAGTGTACATTGTTTGTTTTTTTAAAGCTTTTTCTCTGAATGCAGCTGTCAGCTGCAACTATATAAGAGTAATGATAAGGAACCACAATACAGGGTTCCTTTTCAAAATTCCATACATTTCCAGACTTCTTGGTAGTTTATCCAGACCATACTTGACATCTGAGGACAAACGTTTGGGTTTTGTTAATGTAAATAAATGGTTTTAATATTCAACTGTTAACATGTATGTTACATTTTGGCTATGTACGTTATTCTTTTACCAAATAATAGCAAGAAGATTGTAGCTCACAGATATTTGGATTGATATTTGGAATCCTGAGCCAGCTAGGCTTAATCCATATATATCTGTACTTCTGGAGAATTTAAATCTTTTGCTAATTATCTTGTGTGGCCTGTCCTCTTCCAGGTCACCGTGGTGGAGTGGAGATCTTGTAGTGCCTTGGCCTGTTCAGTCGTCCTCCTAGATCCACACTCTTTACATATATTTTATATAATTTACTTGTATCAGACATTCTGTCAACGAAATTTGTAAACAGTGATTTTGTTGTTCTGTTCTGTACATTCTGACATCTATTGCATGTCTGTCCATCCAGGGAGAGGGATCTCTTCGCTGTGCGATCCCTGAGGTTTCTTCCATCATTTTTCCCCCAATTAAAAGGTTGTTTTTAACAGTTTTTCCTCACTCGAATCGAGAGTCTAAGGACAGAGGTCCTTCTGTCGTTCATGGTACAGATTGTAAAGCCCACTGAGGCAAGGTGATTGTGATTTTGGGCTATATAAATACAACTGATTTGATTTGATTTAATAATTGGGATTGTCAAGTCTTTTTGACCTGTACAATGGGAACATAAGTCACCACTATGTGTAAAGTTCTGGGCCATAAAACCTAAACATTGAGCTGAAAGAACCCAAGAAGTGCTGCGCTTTGTATTCAGCTATACTTTCTGAATGTTTACTTTCTGAGCATGTACTCTACCTGTTGAGGCTTCTAAATCACTGCCCAGGTCTTCACTGGTGCTGGCCAGAGGTGCCACAGGCTCCTCGTCTCTGTCCTCCACATCAGATTGAGTCGGGGTGTCTGGATCTTCACTGTTACCTCCACAAGCAAGATCTGACTCTGCATACAGGACATACAGAAAGAGGACGGCAGTGAGCCTTCATGTGGCTGAACAAGTGAGCTGAGATCAGCCTGGAGTCACTTATGTGCATGTGCGTGTCTGTGTGTGTGTGTGTTCTGCACCTGTCTCTGTCTCCCCGGGGTTCCTCTTGACGAGGTCATCTCTCTTCTGTCGTACAGCTGCCTTCTTCTCCACCGCTAAACAACACAAATATTTATGAACCTGGTGCACTAATTGTACCCGAAATGAAAACATGTGAAGCAGACCGGGTCAATTTGCAAACGCAGCCTCCATGTTGCTATTCCCTGAGTGATTCCCAAACCAGCGCAGTGTTTACGTCACACTCACTTGAAGCGGGCTTCAGCTTCTCGTTTTTCTTTTTCCTCCATTTCCAGGGCTTGAAGATGCGTCCCAGGCTGGCCAGCTTGCTGTTGCGGCGGACGGGAGGCGTACGAACCCCTGAGACCAGACAACCTGAATGCAGCACCCTCTGCTGGTCCATCACATCTAGGACACAAAACAAACAGGGCTGAAGCTTAAAATAGGCAGCAGGCGGCGAAATCCACCATGAACACAGACGTTAGTCACATCGATCACTGATCCAATGAGGTGAGGACTGAAGGAAGTTCTTAAATCACTTCTAACACAATTGGCTGAATACTACTACCCCCATCGTCATGTGAGAGGAGCAAATGTGGGTCACTTGCTGTAAATGCCTTATTGATTCCAGTCTAATTTCTGAGGAGCAGCAAGCAATGGGGAGAAGACAGAGAATTGCATTGTTTGTGTGTGACTCACACGGTTTCAGGGCAGCCAGACCTTCCTGGCCCCAAACACACAGACAATAGAGCACTTCTAAAAGACCTCTTGAAAGAGACACAGAGAATAAATAAAATCAGCTTCAGCACAACTGCCTTTTCTCAGGTCAGTGCAGACAGCTGCAGTCTGCAATCCTCTCTGATTTTATACTATTTTAGGCTCCGTACTTCATGTACTTAGTGAAGTACACAGGAATCTACAGCATAATTTGATCACATACATTAGTGACAAGAAATGAACAAATGTTACAGGCTGCTCCTGATAGACTGGTATTTTTCAGAGCATTATTTTTGGGTACTGACAAGAATCTATTACAGTGTTTTGGAAAGCCTATTTGTTTTTTTGTTTGCCCAAATCAAAAATAAATTAATACATAAATGGCTCAGTAAATATATGGATAAAAAGGCCCCTTTCACAATGTTGTATTTGTTGTAGTCACTTTAAGGTTTAAAGGAAATGTGTAAGGCATTTTATTATTCTCGCAGGATATAATAACCATTAACCATTTTGTCAATAAAATGTCGAGAGCAAAGAGACAAACTGCCCACTGCAGTTTCCCGGAGCTGGACAGGACATATTCAAATTGCTTGTTTTGACAGGACAAAGAAACAAAACCATCCTCACGTTGGAGAAGCTGTAACCAGAGAACATTTGACACTGGTGCTTAAAAAATTGACTCAAAAGATTATTTAACTTTGATCGGCAAATCAATTACTGGTGTGCAGACACTTTGACTTCTCGGAGATTGTCAGTCAATGATTATTCCTCTTAACTGGTACTCGGACTTCTCAAAGCGCACTTAAGCCTGCAGGCTGTGCTGTCGAGGAGGCATCACAATGACAGACAGACAGGCAGAAGAACCACAGAGGCCAACTGAGCTGACTTTTGCATCAAGCGGCAAAGAGAGAGGTTCTTTGGAGAAGGGACAGAAATAGGCACTCCCACACAGTCTGGCTCCACAACAAGCTGACACCTCAGGGAGCCTGCAGCTGAGTCGTGGGCCGAGCACGATCGCTCCATGAACGCTCGCATTTTCTGTCAGCAGCCTCTAAATCCACAACATCTGCTCATTTATATCCCTTAAGAAATTAATTAAATACACTTATTTCCTGCCCTAGTAACATAATAAGAAGACAAAGGGAAGTGATTCATACTGAGATGCACCACAGGTGTGGAGGGATTTGGCAGGATTTGGTGGTGATGATGACGGCATGTGGAAGCTGGCCAACTTAATGGCAGCCAAAGCAAAAGGGCAACATATTCAGTGCGACACTAAAAGTAGAGCTTCAACTAATGATTATTTTCTTGATCGATGCATCTGTTGATTCTTGTCTCGATTCATCGATTAGTTCTTTGGTCTATAAAATGTCATTTTGAATGGTGATAAATGTTGATCAGTGTTTCTCAAAGCCCAAGATAATGTCTCTGTGTCCACAACCCACAGATATTTGGTTTACTGTCACAGAGGAGTAAAGAAACCAGATATATTAAGATTTAGGAAGCTGAAATCAGAGAATTTGGACATTTTTACTTAAAATCACTCCATCATGGCAGTTCTAATAAAAAACAAGGTCAAAATCTGACTGACATTGGAAAAATATTCTCCAGTTGTACAAAAAGATGCAGCTAGCAGCCAGGGATGTCGTCCAAACTTTCAAGTAGCTGTGATATTTACACAGCCTCCCAGCACAGATACAAGCCAGCAACTATTCAATATCAAAATGTTCACAAGCATTAATTATTTATCAGGCCCCAACTAATGATTATTTTTTATTATCAATTTTTTATTTTTCTGTTTTGAGTATTAATTCGACAGGTGGCCAAATCTTACACATTCCACCTTTAATCAATCAATTGTTCAGTCCAAGGCTGGCCAAAGTGGGGCCTGAGGGCCAAAGTTGGGATGCAATGACCTTCAAATTGGTCTGCCAGATGCTTTTAAGTGAAAAAAATTAAAAATATATTTTAGAAAATTATAATAATGTTTACACTGTGTTTTAAACACGTCCAGTTGCCTACGATACAGCACTCAGAATTGCCATGACCTGTATGACCGAGAACCTTCATCAACTTTATGCTGTCTTATTTTCTGTGAGGCAAAATGCTCTTTAAATATGTGGGACCCCTCATTATTATTTTGTTTTTCATAATTTAAGCATGGTGGCCAGAGTAAGCACAGGAAGTCAGTCAATTAATCAATCCATCCTACACCATTTAGCATCTTAATGATACAATACAATACAATACAATACAATACAATACAATACAATACAATACAATACAATACAATACAATAGGTGTGTATTCCTGGACCGTAGTCAACCTTTAAGTTTCGGTTTTGGCCCTCCAAGGGAAAAAGTTTAAGCCCCGGTAAGTCTATAAAATGTCCATCAGAATCCCAAAGCGATCAAATGTCTTTCTTTTGTCTGACCAACATTCTAAAACCCAAAGATATTCAGTTTACTAGCTCATTAGATAAAGAAAAGCAGCGAATCCTCACACTGGAGAAGCTAAAACCAGAGAATATTTGGCATTTTAGTTGAACAGCTCCACTTTTCATAAAAGCTGGAAATCTAAAGACTCTGTTCCAGCTGTTTCATCTGCCAACAGCTTATTTTCACCAATCACTCTCACTGCATTTACAAATGCAGTTGAATAGACCTGTGACCTATTATAAACATACAGACTACACACACACAACATAAGGCCAATAATAACTTGAGTGAACTGATCCATGAACAGCAGCTTTCACTGACACCCAAAAGCTTCTTGCTCGCCAACAATGAGAAGCAGGTCAGTCGCCCAAGTCATGTGTGCTTTGCCCAGGATGCGATGAGAAATTCAGGTCAAGCCTGTCGTAGCTGCAGCAGCGCACCCAGGGTCAGGCTGCCGTTGCCATGGTTACCACACTGGATGCTGCAGAAAAGGCCCTCGGAGGCAGAGAATCACCACGGCATGAGGAATAGGGAGTTGCTGGGTGGATGGGAAGGCTGTTGCCACACAGTGAGACGGAGAGCCGCAGCCAATCACGGCCAAGGATGTAATGATGCATAATGTAAGTCGGGGTGCCGCTGTATATTTAATTTGTAAGTTATGTTGAAATATTTATTCAGGTGGTAGGGTTTGAGTGAGCATTGATGTGTGTTATCTGAAGGTACAAGAGTCATCTGTTCAAGCAGGAAAAAAATGTCAAAGTCAGCTACTGTACAGTGTACTGATGGATGAAGGTTCTCAGTCATCCAGGTCATGGTCATTGTAAGTGCTATATGTAGGCAACTGGACTTGTACAGTGTACTATGACCTAAAGAAACAGGTAAGGATGCCACACAACACAGAGCAACTGGAAATGGCACAACATCCTCATCACACACACACACACACACACACACACACACACACACACACACACACACACACACACACACACACACACACACACACATGCCCTTCCGAATTATGTTATACAACAAAGAAACATGGTTAGTTTTAAAATGAAACTAAGAGATTATTATTTGGATCTTAATTTTAACCATTAGTATAAATCTGTAAATTGGGTTTTGGCATCCCTGTGTGACAGGATACATAGTAAATGTTGTGTAGTGATTGAATGTAGGAGCTGGTAATGTCTGTTAGGTGTTTGTCTTGGATGTTTTGTTTGTATGTGTATGTATTAAGTATGTGTTTTCTGTATGTATTTTTGTTTTTATGTATTAAGTATGTGTTGTTTGTTGATGGTTTGTATTTGTCACTTATGTAAATGAAAGACCCCAGGAAGAATAGCTGCTGCCTTGCAAAAGCTAATGGGGATCTTAATAAACTAAACTAAACTAAACTAAACTAAACACACACACACACACATATATATATACCTATAACTTAACTAATGAGTTAAATGCTCCAGGTTTGCTTTGTTTAATTTAAATAAACCAAGTTACATTCCAAGGAAAAGTTGTAATTAAGCATGTGATATAATACCCATGATACAAGCCACCAAGGAAGTATTGTAGTTTTATCACTGTGATATCAACACTAAGAAGTATCCATCAAGTATTCATCAGTACAAACTCTCTGCTGAGCACCACAGGTCACTGTGGGGACATTAAAGGAACATTATAGTGATATCATGGGTTGAAATAGCACCGTTAAGTGCCACATGCTCATAAAGTCAAACACTACAAGTCCCGACAGACACGTTACATCAACAATATTGTGTTTAGGGTAAACACTTGGCGTGCTTTGCCATAACAGGACTACAAATCAGAGCACTACGGAGCCGAAAGCTAATACTTGAGATTAACACTCACATATCATAGGAGACAGCGCTGTCCAGTCCTCCAGCTCTCCGTATTCACATCATATGTTCCAAAAAGAGCCGCCGGGCTCACGCTGAGCGGACTCTGAGGGATTCACAGCCGAATTAAAATACTCTGTGGGACAGTTAGCTAGTTCAAAAAGCTGCCAGTCGTTGGTTTATCGGCGACGAGAGCGGAAACAAAGTGTGGGCGACCCGGGAAACATCGGAGGCTAGCTGCGACTGTTGATATGGCATGTGGGCCCCGCCCCTCTGGACGGGAGGAGCAGGGAGGGTAAACTGACACACTCATCCTCTGGTATAAGACAGTGCTGCTAACAGTACACTACAGTAGGTTATAGTAGTACAGTGCTGTAGGTCATAGTAGTACAGTACTGTAGGTCATAGTAGTACAGTACTGTAGGTTATAGTAGTACTGTAGGTTATAGTACTGTAGGCCACACACACACACACACACACGCTGACTTATTACTGTTGCCTCATGTTTTTGTATGAATATCAAGTATATAACTTTTGAGAACATCTGCTCAAGTAAAGCACACTCAGCTGCTGTCTTCATTATGGCCATTATCTTCCCAAGTATGCGATTTATCATCTGGTTGATAAAATGTTAGAAAGTGGTGAAAAATGTCAGTAAGTAAGTATGTAAGACCAAGGTGACATTTTTAAATATCACTTTTTAATAACTGACCAACACTCCAAAACTTATCCAAATGCAGTCTACTATCATATAAGACAAAGAAGAGCATTCTTTCTTGAAAAGTGAAGACAAAGACCAGAATAGCTTTTTTTTTCGATTGCTAAATCACTTAATCAAATAATCATTTCAGCTTAAAAGCACAACAAACCTCAACAGCCTCCGATATGATCATCAAATTGAATAAACACTTCTCCAAAACAGTTTCCACAGACAGTTGTATAATACTGCATTCGCTTTGGCTACCTTATAAACTATCAATATACTGTAATGTCCTTAAAAATATCCCTATATTATTCAGCATATGTGAATGAATTCTTTACAGTATGGGACAGTCTACTGGGTACTAGATAATAAATAAATCATGTCAGATATGTGAAAGGAAGAAAAACTAGAGAGAGAATTCCATATCAGACGTCATGCAGTTTTAATTTCCTCTTCAAGCACTTACTCACATAATACCTCCCAAAGGGCCTTAATTCTTAACTGACTTTAAAGCAGCTAGAAAAAACTTTTATTTGTTGTTGATTCTGGCGGCCCGTTTGGTAAAAAGTGGTATGAGCAGTAGGCTACTGCCTCATGTGGTTAAGATTATGATCTGGCTTAGCATGTACATTTTTTTCCGAAAAGACTGAGGAAAAGATGTAATGTAGTTTGATACTATTTTTCTTTTGTAAACACAGTCGTTTGCAGGATGCATAGCTATGAGGTAATGTTTCTATTTAGTTAGCCTACATGTAGCCTGCAGCTAACAGATTTGGTTGCTCTGTCATAGTAATTTTGTTCAGAAAACTATCGTTATCAATATTCCCTAGTGATGTTATGATAGTGCAGGGTATCAGACCCAATGACAGGCATTTAGAATAACTAGACATAGCCAGGTTTCTCACTAATGGTTTGCTTATGTCGGTCATATAAAGACATCTTTAAATTGAGACTCCTTGTAGTGTGTTTAAGGTATCCTCATCAGCAGGTATTTGATCACGTATTGGACATATTAAAATTTCACTTAAGTTAGTACAATTCGTCTTGAGGGGGATATGAATGTGTGTACCAGGTTCATGGCGATCTATCCAGCTTTTCGCCTAAAAGCTTACTAAACCTCACGGTGGGGCTAGAGAAGAAGAAGTCAGAGGATAACCAAAGTCATGAGGCAATCCATCCGATAATTGTTGAGATTTGTCAGTCTGGCCGAAAGTGGTGGACTGACCAACTGACAGACTGATATTACCATCCATAAAGCCATTCTGCTGACGTGGCCACAAACATTAAGGCACGTTAACATAAAAATGTCAAGCTGCTACTTAAGGTCAGAAAATTACACCACAGAAAATTCCACAGGGGATAAAAGAAGAAATAAACTCACACACTCAGGTCACTGTGAACTCTCTCTCCAGGCACAAACACCATGAATACTCTAGCAGTAATACAGGAATACCGTAATAATTTTTCTTTTTTTTTAATCAGATGTAGTGTGTATTTTTTGCTTTTCAATAAAAAAGGTAAAATACTTTTTAAAACTAATTTTGAAAAATATTTTTCCTCTACCTGCATACACTCCATTGCCTCAGGGGACTAATTATTAATAATTCAGACAGCATCACTTGGTGTGTAAACAAAGCCTTTGTGGTTTCAGATCGATTTACGAGAAGGCCACTCGTACATTAACAGCAGGACGGGCTGAGCTCCATCAGAGATGATAAAAGTCAATGGCTGGATTTCTCCTCAGGGACAAACAAGCAGTAAGCAAAGAATGTAAACAATGGTGTAGGCTACTCAGTGGACATGAATCTCATTCAGTATTTACAAGACTTCATTTAATATGGCCGAGGATGGAGTGAGGGCCAAAAGGGTGCGCACGCAAGTTGTGATCAGTTAATAAAACACTGACAGATGACCTCAAGCTCGCCAGTTCAAAGATGAAGAAATCTGAAGCGACTGCAATAATGCAGTGTTCATAATAGAAGCAGGCAGTGCCTCAGTGGGTCGAGTTGAACCGGCAAGTGTTTGGCATTGACATTAACTAAAGGGAAACATTTTCACAGCTGTAATTAATATCATTAACAATGGCTGCATCCCACTCAGATTGTGTCAGAGCCTGATTGGCTCACTGGCATGCATTAGTGGGACATTCATTTTAACAACTCTGGAATTGAGTCATTAGTGTTATTAGTCACACCTGTGTCATTTAATTACTAGCTGCCAAGTGAGAAAAAGTGGTCATGCCAGCGTCCTAGTCATAATAACCAATCAGAGACACCCGGACTTACGAACAGCAACAATATCTTCTACCCACACACGAGAAAAAAACAGCAACAACAAAGGTGTCAACAAACCGCTGGCGACATGGCTGCAAAGCCACCATCACTAACAGTTACATCTAATTTGAAATCCAATTTTAACGCCAATGGAGTCAGTTCAGCTGATGTAAAAATACCCATGAACTGCTTTTTATCACTACCAAGGAGGTTGTTTTCACCCGTGTCCATTTGTTGGTTGGTTTGTCAGCAGGATTACACGAAAACTACTGAACAGATTTTCATAAAACTCAGATGGAGGATGGGTCTCAGCCCAGAATAGACCCCATTAACTTTTGGTGCAGATCTGTATCATCTGTATGATCCAGGATTTTTTGCTCACTTTCTTCAACATTGCACTCTGGGAATAATGCATGGATCTTAACAAAGAAAATCTGGAGCATTATTTCTCTATTCTAATTCTAATTTCGTACAAGGTATCATGGGGGCTGGAAAAAATGTGGATATGAAGGAAATTTTTTTGCAAAAATATAATTCTAACACTCAAACAAGTGGCAAAAAGTTAATGCAGTGTATAGAAATAATCCAGTATAGGGAGCCTCCTTTAGCAACACAGCTACATGGCAGCCTTATGTACTTTTGTATGGATGATTTCACTCATTCACTCATGCTGCACAAGATTTATTCACTGAACTGTTGAGCAGTCACACAGGAGCCGACAGAAAATGGAGAGACGTGTTCTCCATCAGCAGTAAAACAGTTCAAACCTGCAGTTATCGAGTGTCCATTTGTGGGACAATTTCCACCAAAAGCACTTTACAATCGATTGCCAACCTCAACACATTCTGACTGATGGCGGAGAGAGCCTTGGTGTTTCTCAGTTCAGCCACACAACTGAATTTAGAGGAATATTATTGATAGCCGAGCATAATGTTCAGAATTGACAAAAGATGGTCCATAACATTAGACACATTATAACTCAGTAGTTCTGCACTGATGGTTTAAACTGCAGTCATATGCATTAAATATAAGAAAGAGGACATACTGCAAATGTCCATACAGCTTATGTAAAATCAAGAAAGCACTCTCATAGCATATAATGAGTATCGATAATTTAAAATATCAGATGACCCACGACAAAAAATGTCCTTGGTTGATTGTTGTTCTGTATAGTTCTGCCTGCTTGCAACGCATTTCTTCTGTTTCATTGTGTTTTGGCCGAGTTACTGTCTGTTTAAATCTGCATTCACTTACTTGCTTGTCATCCATGTTTGTTTGCCTGTTGCCTGGACATCACATTGGGATCCCTGATGCTGTGTTGTCTGTGATGTCAGATTAATTTTCTAAGTTAGAATAATGTGTTTGCTTTGATTGTCTTTTTATTTTGTTCTAGCTGTCCTGAGAGAAAGGTTCTTTAACACATGCACTGCTACCCTGAACTTCTGGAGGAGGAGCTGTATGCGTGAATGCAAATGTATGAATCATCTGGAGCAGACATTAAACAGACTTTACTCTGCCAACTCCATTTTTCAAAGTCCTTGTAATGATCGACTAAGCCCGTGTGTGAACAGAACCGGTCATTGTCCGAAGAATTATCAGCGAGCGAGTGGGCGTGTTGATGGCATTGCAGTGTGGCTACGTTGCACTCTTTTCCGCCTGCCCGTATATTGCTTTCCACTCTTAAGCTAATATTGCAGATACATCCAAATACATAAAGTAGAGCTATCAAAGCTAAAAAGGTCATCATATGGATGACTCCTCTACTCCTCCTGCACAATCTACCCATTAGGCCATTAGGTAGATGAGGATGCGTCTGAGGCAAACAATCTCAGAAAGCAGCTTTAGATCCCTGGATAATAGTGTCACATAATCCAAAATAAACCATAATATACTCTGTTTATCTAGGTAGTGTCTAAATCTCATTATGTAAGAATTATATGTTATATCTGCCTCCAAACCTTAAGGCATATAATAAAATCTGAAAGTGACAAGACCACACAAACAATGTGAGACCCCCCTTTGCATGTGTCCGCTCTGTGATGGTGATGAACATAGGGCAGTATTCTTTTCTGTAGCTGATCATTGGCGTTGGCTACATCTGTTCAAGCTACCAACCATTCTTCTTCTGTTTAAAAATCCATGTGTCAGACACGGCAAATATTACATCATCAAATACAGAACGTATGAATACCTTTAATGTCTGCTGTGTTCAATCAATAAACACTCAGAGCAGACAACAGATATGTATTAACGGCAAGAAGTCAAATTCTTGAAACATGTGCCCCAAGGCTCTACATCCCAGTGGTTATATTCAAAAGATTAAAGCTGGGATCCACAGACTACAGCCCAAGATGTCATGTAAAGCTTGGTGCTACCCAACAGGCGGTCAGTGGGAGACTGACTGTGTTTTCATGACGTGTTTAACATTTAACTCCTCATCAGGCATTGCATTCTGACAGTGCTGCCCATCGAAAAGACATAAATCTAACGTTCATAAAACCCTGCTGCTGCTGCTGCTGCTGCTGCTGCTCCTCTCCAGTACTGTGCCCCTTTAAATCTGCTGAATCATTCATCAGGTACAGCCACCGCCTGAGCAGCCTGCAAGCCAATGCAGCGTCACAGTGACAGTTAGAGGACTGTAGCTGTAGGGAAGACACAGCCTCGACTGCGTAGAGTGTGTGAGCTGCAAACAAAACAGTCTCTGGGATTCCACTGAAGGGGATGTTTCAAGGTTGGGCTTAGGCTAGGTTTCTCAGGTCGGACTTGGAGACGAATTTTGGATCAATCGATTTATCTTTTAGTTTATGTAATGTCAGATAATGACATAGTGAATTTTTTTTTCCCCAGAACTCAAGGTGACATCCTCAGGTTGCTTTGTTTGACAAACCCAAAGATATTCAGTTTACAATCATAGAAAACAGAGAAAGGCAGTCACTCCTCACATTTGAGAAGCTGGAACTAGCAATGTATTCCTCCAAATCCTCCAAAATTCATGAGGTTCGCTCGAGTTAAAGCAGAACATCAGTTCAGTGCTGATGGGTAGCTTTCATTTTTACTTTTAAGGGCTTCAAATCCAGCAACCAGTCTCAGCAGACAGATTTTTGCAGCTGCTGCCCCCGCCCCTCCTCCTCTTCCTTCTTTCACACTGCTGACAGATTCAAGTCAGTCAAAGAGATCAGTCTCTCCATGTCTACTCTGGGCTTAAGCGTTTGCTTTAATTACATCTGCCACAGAGAGCAAAGTATCTCTTTTTGTGATAGAGCTCTCACTCGACTGTTTCTACTCCTTATCTCTGTGGGATGCAGTGTAGATTTTGTAAAAACAATCGGTGGTCTCAAGCCTTTTTTTCTCGCCTTCCCTGGGCATCCAAGTGGTCATATCACAGCCCTCTGTTTTCATTTGTCGGCCCTTCCCATCCCCTTGTTGTGGGATGAGGATGTCAAAAGGATCAGCTGGATGCTCTGGTGTGCTCTCATGTGCAGCATATTGCTTTTACTCGGCTCTGAAAGGAATTAGGTCAGCACATGAAACATTCATAAAAGATACATTATGTGTAAATGGCTGACAGCTTAAGTCGAGTAGCTCCCCCCAACATGACTAGCCCGGTCGCTGGGTAGATCAGTGCCTCTGCTTAACACATAGTAAACCTCTGTCTTTCTTAAAGTAAGGCATATTATAGTATTTGCATATCTTACTACAGGAATGTGATTACAATTCCAGCATATTAAACTCAATAACAGCACAAAACAAAAACGTACACATGCAGAACAACAGTTATTTAAAACTATAAAGGCAGTGTTGCTCAAGTACAAATCGTAAACACAGAGAGCACAATTGCTCTGTTGGGAGAGAAAACACTAAGTTGGCTGTTGATAACATGCAGAGCAGTAAACACAAGCCATTTATCTTTTTGGCCATGGCTTCATCACCTCTCTTTTTTAAAAAAATCCTGTATTTCTGAGAATTTGAATACACCAGAGCAGCAAATTTTAAGTCTTTCTGTATGTGTGGCATCCTTGTTGTTTACAGATCCCATATTTAGTTGTAGGGGGAGGGGAGACAGTATTTGTGTGTATATGTGTGTGTTTAGCGGGGGATGGGGTACTGTACATCATTTCTGTCTGTGCTGCAGTTCAATCACGTCTGTACATGGAGACAAAGACTATCTATCTAGATTCATTTTTCTCTGTTCTCTGAAAGAGAAAACCGCCTAAGAACAGAATTTGCATATTGTTACGTGTTATTCCTTTGATGTTAATTGCATCCTGTGATATCAGACAATTTGTTCTTGATTCATGCAGCATGACTGTCAAATCACTGAGAATTTATGATAGCGACTCATTTCGAGGACACTTTGTCACCTGCCTGGTAGCCAAAAATCTCCTGTTACTCAGGATTTCCATTTCAAACTCAAAATTCTTCCTTTCTTTCTGTTTGTCAATGCTTCTTTCTTTAAAGTCCCAGAAAACCAAACATTGAGTATCGTGAGTAACTGTAACTTAAAGTTTGTTTCTGCTGCCTCAAAGTGATCACAATGTATGCAGGTTTAAGGTCGGGTTGTAACGATCCATCGATCCAAATTGATACATCGATTTAATGATTAATGATCGTACACCATAGATGCAAAGTTAGAACATCGATCCATATGATCATCTTTAGGTTACGCCTTTATTTTGAAATTCCAGCCTCACCTTTCCCGTATAAGCACACCTGCTTCCTAAACATTCAGACAGTGCTAGTGCCCGGCGGTAACGTTAAGCAGCCAAATAAAGACAACAAGAACATTGACTCCCCTCTCTTGAATAAATAAGCTGTGTGGAAATATTCCGGCAGTCTGTGAACTCTCTCTACAGCAGTATCAGCTGCTCTGTTTGAACAATGTTAGGCTGAAAAAACGTGCATGCAGACTGAAATTTCACCATTATGTTCTGTTGGGAGATGCAATGACTAAAAACCAGCGGTGAGTAAGAAAACGTATAAATAAATATAATGTAAGCTAATAATGGTGACGAGCAAAAAACATATGTCTCCTCGACCATTATTATTGAGCTGTATTTTATACTTTAAAAAGTTGTTGTTGTTAAGCCATGTTTTATGTTAGCGGAGACAGTTTAAAGTAAACTTGACTGCACTTTGTGATTTATGTGCTGGTTATAATTATTATATGTTGCTGTTTCTTCATGGCCAAAAGCAAAAAAAGGGATGGCAGCTTCCTCTGTGACTGATTGTGTTAAATGGGCAGATGATATCATCTCATATCGATTGCAGGCCCCTGAATTAAATCGAAATTGAAATCATATCATAGCAGATTTTGTGATATGGGCAGATATCGTATTGTTGTCCATACAATATCATATCAGGATCAAACTGGTGATTTGCATCCCTAGTTTAAGGTCTATGACAGCACTAAGCAATAGTCCACACCCTGTCCTACACACAGAATGTACACTTTTCTCCACCGATGGACAGCTTAACTTTTTTCCTTTTCAAAACCATAAATCTTAAATAGAATTAGATAGTGAGCTCAAAGATGGCGCCCAATGAGAACCACTCGCCCTGCACATATGCCAAAAAAGTTTTTAAGCTTCAGGGTTTGCCTCCTGGCTTTAAGGCCCACTCAATATGTTTGTAAGTCCACACTCCCACATTTTTTAGTCCTTTTTCAAACTTGTGGTCATCAGCCCCACCTGATGCCGACTCAAGTGACATCACTTGAGGAAATTAAGCAGACTTCACACAGCTCCCACAGTCATTTCACATACGCAGTAGTGCTCAACCAGAATTGAAAAACACTTTGATGAGCAAAGTCAGTGCAGTGCAGAGTTGGAAAAATCTCTCAGTCAGTGGGGTCCTGTTGGGAGACTTTGGACTCTATTTCTAGAGTTCTTGCTACTGCCCTGTATCTACCATATGAGAGTCCTCCATGTGGCGGTGTTTGTCCTTTCATTGCATTGGTGGAGGGTGATGTCATGTTTTGTCCTGCTGCTGTGCTGCTCCCCGGGGCTCTGTAGTCAGTGGGACCCAGGGACGTCTCTGCATCGTGTATAATGGCATGAGAGATGAGTTGGCACAAAAAAAAATGAGGTGCTTTTGAATTAGCCGCTGTACCGCTGTGTCTCGGCCAGCTAATAAAAAAGAATCAATGCTGCACCAAAGACTCAAGGGTAAAACTCACTGTTGTAACAACCTATTACCGTCTCAGCAAAGTCACATTTTCATTTTAGTCCTACATTAGAGTCACATCACTCCTGCAGTGCTCCACATTAACCATAACCATGCTGTCCATGCTAAATCCTTCACTGCTTTCAGATATTGCGCTTTTGAAATAGACATGAGATCCAAAAAAACTCTGAGATGTTGTATCAGTTCTAAAAATACCCACAGAGGGCCATCGAGTGAAGGAAAGTTTGGTTTTCTATGTGGAGTTTTCTGTTTCAACCACCCCTGATTGAATTTCAAAAGATTTCAAAGCTTCTTCTAATGCTGCCTGCACAACGTTCATCCCTTCTCACAGCCTGAGGGTTGATTTGGCATGAAGTGAATCTTCATTTAAAGCACAGCTCACTTAAGCCTAATTCTAACTCATCTTAAACCTTGCAGTATACCGCTGAGTAATCCTGAGTAAGTGTGTGTCCAGTCCCTCTCTATATGCAGCACGACCTTGGACAAACCATTTGTCCCTATTCTTTGTGAGAGGTCAGGTGACTGCAGTGCTGGACTCCTTGTGACAGTGACAGCTTACCTCATTTATGCTACATCTATCCATCTGCCAAGTAGAGCCCTCTTGTGGCAGTTTCACCCACTGATTCACTTTCAACTGCTCTTGACCCCACTTAGCAGCATTTTTGGACCTCTCCTACTGCGCAGCTGTTAAACATGCCTTTCAAAACTCTCTATTTTCATCTCTGCTTGGTGTATTCAAGAGGGTCCAACTGCAGACCTCATTTGTCAGATTCTAATATAATATTACTGATTTTAGTGAAATATGCTGAAGCTGCGCACTGCCTCACATGTTGGTTCACCACTTCGGTCTGGAATGAAATATTGCAATGCAATGAAATTTTCTACAGACCTTTGAGGGGCCCTATTATTCTCATATCCAGCTTGTTATTCTTGGACTGCACAAGATTAGCTTGCATGAGCTTGCATGCTCAATGGCATATGACCGCTTTAAACACAACTTTATAACTTTATTCACTGATTTTGGTGAAACTGGATCATATTTTAAGGAGGAGCAATTCTGTAATTCATGGAGATTGCTAGCGCACTAAGCCGTGCAGCTAGTTGGCTCAATTAGCTGTGCAGCTAAAGGTCCAACACTGACTCTGCTCGGAAATTGCTCTTTTTCTTGTTCTTCTCGAAATGTTTTACACCTTTAGCGCAGGGTTTTCGACTACCACTTTGATGAGGTTCTCAGGCCCGGGGTTGGGGGACCCGGTGGGGAAAGTCAGCTAATAGGACCGCTAACTGCACGGCTAACTGAGGCAACTAGCTAACACCAGCTACAGCAGTTAGTGGTTACTTTTGCAACAAGTAAAGCGCTCTTTCCATCAGAAAACTAAATCACAGAGAGTTCAGGCAGAGCAGATGCAGGACATCAGAAGGAAGACCAGAAAATATTTTCTCCACAAAATATGATCCAAATTACAGCCCTGGTGTCCTGTGTGAATCACCTCTAATACAAAAAGACAGACTAAGCAGGTGGATGGGGGCATCCCTGTAGAAAAAACGTTGGAAACCTAGTATTCAGAGCAGTCGTAAAGCAAAAAACAAAACAAAGTTTTGTCCATGTTTAATAAGAACATCCGATATTGTAACATTATATTAATGACAGAAAACAAGGGAACGCATCATCAGTCCCTTTCAATTCAGTTCTTCTAAAGATGACGTCTATTGACTTGCGATCCTCTGACTTTGCCATCATGACATTCACATGTTTGGCTTTCACTGAAATGTCTCGACAACTACTGGATGGATTATCATGACGTTTGGTACAGAGGATGACTTGTAATCACTTCTCTTCATTTGTACCATGACATGACCATCAGGTCAAATTTTTTATTAGTGGTTCATGGCCAAATACCAGCAAAACTAATCACAGCCCATCAGCCTCGGATGCTGATGTGTGTTTAGGCTAATTAGCAAATGGGTGGCCTTAAAATTGAGAAAATGCACTGAAGGGCCCTCTAGGGTGCCCTTCAGTGGAGAAAGGCAATGCAATGCCATACATGCTGTCCTGCATGCTATTAAATGAGTTGGTCTCTGTGTGCCTCAAAATGCTTAAATAGTTTATAGCTCACTATGTGTAAGTTGCCGGTGTACTAGTTAAACTCTTTTAATGTTCATCAGGGTTCGGAAATGTTTCACCAAATGCATCATGACTGGTCATCGTATGCAGCTTTAGCCCTTTCTATTTTTGTCACCCCTCATTATCAATTTTTGGTATAAGTAACAAAAAATAGGCTGTAGAGAACACTGGAAGACATTTTCAGTGAGCTCCCAGTCTATGCCATGGAGCTTTGTGACATGGCAATTCTTTACAGCTGACATCTCCTTTGAGAGAACTGTACACAATCGCACCAAAATGACATCTCTCTATTAGCAACAACGCACACCTTTCATCCCATCTCATCTTCAACTGCAGTTGCTGTGAAACGACTCATTTAGCACATGCTGAGCTGAACATGCCTGTGGGAGTGAGCTGCCAGGTGCCAGGTTGGCTATTCTCTCTGTTCAATCACAGCTCTGAATATGGAATGAGACAAACTGGCTCATGTATAGGCTTCCTGATTAATAAAACATGAGGCACCCTGATTCAAATAAAAGGAATCCTAATCTCCTCATCAGGCCCCCTCTGCCTCTTCTGTGTGAATGTGAGGACTAAACCAGGGCCTATCTGTAGCTGAGAGGTGCGGGTGGGGTGGTGGTGGTGGTGGTGGTGAGGGGGGGCAGTGGTTGGAGGACAGCGGAGGAGTCCAGGGAGAAAGCCTTTCATGTTAGAGCAGCATGTCAGATTAGTACAACAGCAGCAGCCTAAAAAGGGAGATGAGGGGAGCGAGAGAAGAGACTCCTGCAGGCTCGAAGCAGCACCAGGGATTGACAGGACACCTCTAGAGGTGTGAATCTTCACAGGCCTCACGATTCGATTACGATTCAGCTGTCAGCGAATCGATTGCAAAACGATTCTCAATGCACCTCGATGCATCTCAGTGTATGGCATCCTCAATGATCTATATCACTGCACATGGCTACTTTTTCATCATTTAAATTATTCCCCTTTTATTCAGAAAGTCCTTCCAGTAATCTGACTACAGCAGTGTACAAAATAAAAGCTGCATCTTTTCAAATCCATAAACATTACAAAAACACAACATTAATCCATCTGCAGTGCCTTACACGTTTGTTGTAATCTACAATAATATTGTTTTCACATGGCAGCTTTAAGATGAGGCATCTATTGACTCTGCTGCACACACCTCTGTCAAAGGTGGATGGCAAAGTTGACAGCGCCTCCTCAAATCTTGGCTGATTAGCTGGGCTTGCTGTAACAGTTATTATTTATGGCTGCAGACGTTAGCTTCAGGTAAAAATGGCTAACGTGTTTAGTAATTGTTGTGAGGCAGAAGTCACGCTCTGGGTCTCATCCAGTCCGTGCTTCCCAGCAAGGTCATAAAATCTGACATGTGCCCCGAGATGTTCGTTTAAAAAAATATGCCCACAATTCAAAACATGGGAGCAACGCCGTGACGTAACTAAATTGTCCAGCTGAGGCTGGACAATCATCAATCAACATAAGTGGCAGACTCTCGATTATACTCTGTCTCTGCATCGATGCAGAATCTTCCACGTCTGCATCGCGATGCATCTTAATGTCCACACCTCCATCATGTCTATTAATGTGCATCAAAAAAGATGCCCATGGTTGATGCTGTGTTCAAGCTATGGCCTGAACTGAGGTTACAACACTTCAATATCATCAGGGTGTCAGCCAGCTTCACCATTTCACTGCAGAAGCACACAACTGCACATCAGAACACTGATTGACAACACTTTCTTACCAGGATCAATAACCAGGGAATATTCATGGCTCAGATTTCCGGAAGCGAAGAATGAAACGAGGGTCACAGTCCAGGGTTCTGGTCAGGCTGAGGAGACGTGCAAACCGGCCTCCTCAACCGAATATTCCTCCAGCAAATGTCCAGTCACTGGATGATATGCTGGATGAACTCAGGAGCTGGGTGGCTTTTGAATGTGACACTAAGAACTGTAAAATTGTGGTTTTCATGGAGATTGGCTTGAATTTTCGATTTTCTTCTCAGCCATTGTTCCAGAGAGTATCCATTCACTGCATAACCTGACAACAGATTTGGGTAAGACCAAGGGTGGAGGTGTCTGCTTCATTTCAACTTAACCTAGAGCACCTTTGGATGGCACCCCTGTTATCTCGCCTGTTAAGTTTACATCAGTTGTCTTTAAAGAGGTGAACAACTCACAACTAACCAAGCCCTGGACAATCTGTATGGAGCTATTGACAGGACTGAGACCATGACCTGCTTTTTTTAACAGCGCCAACCTGAGGAAAGTCCTGCTGAGATACCACCAACTCATCAGCTGCCTATAGCGGTAACACGCTCGACCATGTTTATACTCCCTTCCTGGAAGGATAATAGGCCTTCCCTCATGCCTTCTTCAGCTAATCAGATCACGTCTCAGTTCTGCTTCTGCCTGCCTCTGGGCAGAAACTCAAGCAAGGCAGACCAATGATGCGAACCATGCAGCACTGGTCAGACCAATGAGACTTATTCACCAGTTTAGCACTACAGAGTGGTATGTGTTCCAGCTGTTCCAGCGTCAGCTAGTTATGTTTTAACCTTGAGTATGTATGTGTCATCATGGTAAAATGTGGTCCTCACGACACCTACTGTAGCAGGAACTACCACAGAAGCAATTTTGAGTACTTTGCAAGGTGTGTGTGTGTGTGTCTGTAGACAGATTTTCTCAAGGCAAATGCGTCACAGCTGCGCAAGATGCAGTCAAGAAATTTTAAAGGTGTGTAGTCTGTGGTTCTGGAGACATCTTTTGTAGCTGGGAGGCCGAATTCAAAGATGAATGTGGTCTTACCCCTGAGTACTGAGTACTAATGTAATGATCTAGTAATGACTACTGAGTAGTCATGGGTGGAACATGAACATATCGACAGGCTGGTGTGACCCCATCGCAAGATGGTCTATAGTTTTGAATTATATTTTAATCTTGTATTTTGGCTGCAGCACTTTTTCAGTTCTTGGATTCAGATGACATTTTACTTACTGGCATTCGCAGATATTAGCAATTTACTTGGCAAATACAATGTTATAGTAACCCATTGAAATAAACCAACCCATTGCTTACTTATAGCAGATACATACCAACTTTACCATTCACTTGGAGTCTTGGATGTTTCCATCTGTCTGGAAAATTTAAGTCCAATATCCACTCTAATTTAATCCCTCAACCAACTGCTGAGAAAGTATCTGGCTCGTTAGCTCCTAATGCTCCGCTATGCTTGCAAGCTCGCTGCTAACTTTTTCTGTCGGCTGCTTGCTGTGGTTGGAAACAATTCTAAAGGGAGTGGTGAGACTGGATTAAAATGGTGAAGTGATGAGTCATAAAACCAAAAAAATGAGCTTAAAGACGCTAAAACACTCCATAGAGCTGAGGGGAACTGCAGAGTCGGTGATTATTTTCTGTCAGTTCATCACTAGAAAGTGAGCAACTCCTTTCACACTAAAAATAGTGATTTCATTCATTGTTAATCTAAAATTATTGATTGGTGCAGCATTAAATTCAATTCAAATCCATTAATTAGGTATATCTTGTATGGGTATTATACTGTAGTTGAAAAATGATGAAAAAACAAACATGGATACACCCATTTGGCTTCACTTATCTAAATCACACTTGTCTTCGCTGCCAGCAGACTGTAAAATTTGGAAGAATCTGAGTCATTCTGCCAAGTTCTGTTTGCAGGCACGTTGTAGTGTCACATTGCACCAGCGTCGTCTTTCTCCTGAAGAAAGTAACGAATATCCGGTTCTACGACTCCTGCATATGCCAAAATCTAAAATGCAGCATGAGTTCCACCTTTGGGCTACAATGTTTTGGCTGCGCTTACTGTTCTGCATCATCTGTAACTCTGGAGCTAGTGATGTAACCTGTATGTGCTGAACAATGTGGCTGCTTATCACCAGCTCCAAATGAAATGAACTGCAGAAGTCAAGAGATTTTAATCGACAGCACACTGTTTTGCTCTCTCTTCATTCTCTAGCTGGTGGAGCAAAGCCTTGTCAACCAGCCTGTCAGGTGATAAGTTCTGCAAAGCATGTATTCAAGTTAAATCAGAGTCCTCGGTGCACTGTGTGCCTTATATGGCATCAAATTGAGCAGCATGAGAAATTGATCTGAAAGCATCAAGTGAGGGCTCAGTTCTCAGCACAAATGACAATTTACTGTGTTGGTTGTAGGCCAGGCCTCAGAGAAAAGACTAATTTTCCTCCAACATCATTATCGAAGCATCACGATGGAAGAAGAAGTCGTGTATCGAGTCCAGACTATTGTGCTGCTGATTCACTGTGACATTGCCCAGCTGGGTGCCATGATAATGCCACCATCAGAGATCTGTCACTCTCGCTTTTCTCCCCCTTAATGGAGACGGTTCTCCAAGTGCCAGGATCAAAGCCGCAGTAGGGGTGCCAGGGCTACGAAAGGGTTAGCTCCGAGCAGAGGGGGGGTGGAGGGGTGGGGGAGGGCAGGCGGGTTTTTCACTGCTGCATTGCCCGAGCCCCTGTCTGCCTGACGCTGCACAGGAAACGTCAGCTTTGGATGAAATCTGCGAAGGCGCTTTGGGTCGATCGGGGCGAATTTGATGTGAAGTTTGAAAAAAGGTAATGAGCGGGTATATCACAGGACAATCCCTGCCAGTGTTGTCTCGGAGTTGCACATACACCAACGCTGTTACGTAACCATAACAACCACGACAACGTGACAAGCACTGGATTCGAATCTGAGGGCAAGAGCACAACAATATCCTCCGTTGGCAAGACAACTTGAAGATCCTTCCTGCGGTGCTGCTGTGGCCCTCGTATCTAAAGATAGCTGGCCCTGCGAAATGTTCAAACAGACTGTAACATCACACACGAGTGGAAATGAGAGAGCAGTGCAGTATGCGTGCTATAATATGAAACCAAGACTCTTGTCTCAGATATTGTACTGCAACCCCCGCACACATCAGATTCAGTAACTGAGCCCCTCATTTGTACACATACAACAGCTGTACAGTATCAACTCATCACTTCTTCTGCTACCACTCTGCCATGAAACCAGTTGAATCTACAGTGCGTGGGCGATGACGGATGGCAAGCAGCAACATCAAGGACCTGCAAGTTAAAATGAGTGATTTATCCTGACTCCACATCAATCCAGCATTCAATACCTGTCAAAACAGTATATCTTACGGCTGCTGCCCGGTAGCTGTTGAGCAACGCTGAATGCCTGCCCGGTGGAAATGTGAATCCAATCTCACAAATAAACACGATTCACAGTCTAAGTGACATTTCACTTTGAATGGCTGGCTGCTGTACATCACCGAGTGTACTGGAAAAAAAAAAACGACCAGTGAGTGGAGCAGACAAACACCATGTCGGCTCACAGTTGGAGAGCCAAGTGCTGCCTTCTGCCATTTGGATCACCATGGAAACAGCCAAATACACAACCAGCACTCTCATCAGCTTCGACTCGACATACTGCAGTCCATGTGTGATGGCAAGTTGGACATTCTGTCTCCCCGTGCTGCAAATACACCTATTTCACAGATACAAAAAAACGGATCATGGAAAAATACATAGAGGACGTTCAGGTTTGCTGATTTTCATCGCTCTAATGGCATCTCTCTCATTTATCATCAACATTCATGTTTGATTGGGGATGTCAATCACAGCTTGATGATATGGAGAGATAAACTGGACAATGAGTGGGTGGCAGGAGGTGATGTACCACTACCAGTAAGCATACTGGCCTGCAAATGATTCAAATCAGAGGTGCAATGCCTGCTATCATTAACATATAGGCCTAATGAACATACAGCTGAACTAAACCTAACTGGTTTGACACCAGTTGGTCTCGTGTGTGGAATGACACAATTTTTCCTGACTCATTTAATCATTATTATCACAGCAATTCCACATATAAGGCCTGCAACACAGCAAAGCAGTGAGTCCATGTAGGGGATAGTAAATGACGCACGTTTACAACACAACCTACGTCTGTTGCATACAAATTCACTGGGATCACCGCGGGTGTGATCGGCTGCAGGCGAGCCCCAACACCGTGATGTGCTTCCTGTACGACCACCTGCCAAAGGCACACACTAATAATGAGCAGATGACAGATGTCCAACATGCGTCTCAGGGCCCCCTCTCCTCTCATTACCTGCTCTGTGCGCTTCACCCAAGCGGACCTCGGTGATGCTGCTCGGGTCACTCTGAGATCTCCCCCGCTGCAACACGCAATCCTCGTCCAGCCCGTCCGATGATGCCATGGTGGAAAGAAAAGAAAAATGCAAGAGTGAAAGGCGTAACCACCACCGTCTGCCAAGGTCACCGGCATCAAGTGGTGGAGCAGGTTTAATGTGGTCGGACTGCTGCAGCTGCAGCTCCTGGTCCCCGATAAGCAGCAGTGCTGGGGAAATCCATTACGCGCGCAGCATCATGCCACCTTCAGGTGCGGCTCGTAAACTCCTACTTCAAACATTTAAATTCGACTTCTTTTGGTTTTAAAAGCAAAATGTTTCACTGGTTTTGCGAAGGAGCTTCAGATCCTCAATGTCTGTGTAACACGAACCTATTGGTGATAAACATGGGCTGACATCTCTAGAATATGAGCAACAGCACTGTATTGATTTGTCAGGAGCAAGAATCAAAGACTAAAACGTCTCTATCTCTGTCCACAGAAAGCTGGACCCAACTATGATTTAAGCCTACATCTTCAGTATATACACAATGCGCTATTTACTGAACTGTACAACTCATCTTTACGCAAGGCTCGCAATTTCGCGCTGTAATGGCTCACATGTGAGGCCACCTCTTGAATGCGATATGTCCTACAGCCCTTGAAGGCAGCGTTGGATTCGCATCTTAAAACGTGAGGACTTTCTGAATCTAAAGGGTAACTCCACCAACACTAAGATGTGTTCACAAGTCTTTGTGGGTACTGAAGCAAATGTGAAAAAGGTAGTATCAAGCCTTTTGTAGCTCCAGAGGAAGATGCATGTAATTTGATAAATTGCCTCCAGTGATAGGCCTATATCACACTGTGGCTTGGTTGCTTTGGGGGTGATGTAGATGAGAGAGATTTTGAAAAGGAAGAGGAATGAGTGGAATGATAAAAAGACTATGTCTGGTTCTGCTGTATTGATGTGAAGATCTTTCTCTTCTGATTCAAATGTTTTCCCAAAATCACATAGTGCCCTTTAAAGGAGTGCAATGCTAGACCAGTATCGTGAATGTAACTGATGATTTGAGCATGCAAGAGCAGACTACATTTGAGCCAGCAATAGATTCCCACTCGTAATGATCAAAGCCGCTTGAGCTCCCTTTTGGCAGTCTGAATCCCCCGAGTGCAAACTCAAACTGAGAGCAGAGCATCACCTGTTCAGTTGACCAGGAAGTGAAGGATCATCCTTTACCTCTCTGACTCTAGATGGGAGTCAGTCACTATAGCTATATATCACAGTGGTTGTGTTAGATTTGTGTTAACATACATTTATAGAAGGATTTTCTGAACCAGATGTACATTTTATCTAATTTAGACCTTTTTTTAGGACTAGCCTATCATGATAATTATTAGAAAAACATAAATGAATGAGGCTCATTGTCACGTCTGAGTGCAATGCTTAACCTGACGCGCCATATGGTTTGTTACACAGAACCATGTGCAGTAGTCCTTAGAAACTGTTTGGAAAAGGGCAGGCACTTTATTTACATTATTGTTTTCAAGCACTTCTCTTTCTGCTCGTTGCCACACCTAAACCACACCCTCAGCTCTCAGGCTGCCAGTAGTTCCTCAACAGATGCTGATTGGTTCAAACACTGTGTGTTTGGCCAAAAGCCTTTAGAGTGCTGCAGGAATGAGTCCTAAAACCTCGAAATAGGTTGCCATTTTTGCACTTCCGGCTCCCTCGTGTTGAAGTCAATGGGTTTTTTTTAATGGGTTTTCAGTTAAATCCCAGATACCCAGACACCTTTACGCCTTCAGTTTGGCCACAGAAACTGTATGGGTTCTAGTCCATTTAGTTTTCGCCTGAGTTTTCACATGAACCAAGAGGTTTAAAAATAAGTCATACAGGCTGCAAGGTAAATCACTGATGGTTCAGTTTTGACAATGTCATTCAGCATCATAAGCATTACATGGCCCCCTTGAGGTAAAATCAAATTTGGGTATCCAACAGATTTATGACAGGTATGAGGTATAGTTGCTGTGTGGTCACAATATTCCTTTTGTTTCAGTGAAGAAGCACTAACCACGGTCTCAGTTCAGGTGTTTGGACCAAGTTCAATTGACGGCTTTCACATTATCATAATAACTGCAGTGTGTTTTCTGTACGCATAAACATTTACCTTCACAAGCAACACCAGCATCTTTGAGATGTCCACAGTTGTGGGACCCTGATTCCTGATGTGCACAGTCTGTTATCGATGAGTCATGTCCCGGACAATGAAGGTTGTTGACCCAGACTGGTTCGATGCCCTGTCCTTTTTTTGGTACTAACTGAGCCCAAAGGATACAAAATGACACCATGTACCCCAGCACAACCCTGCTATTTGTATAGGGAAAAACAACTGTATACTGATAGCTGTGGGATCTGCAGTATTGGAGATTTGTATTAAGATGGTTTATTAATATCCTACAGAGATTTAATCAATCAATTGGGTCTTAGGGATGAAAACCTTAAATAGAAATTATGGTAAGAAATGCGGGCGTATGACCTGAATAATAGCTGCTAAACAAAGACCTGACCTATTGAATATGTATGTCCTAGCATTTACTGGTTTCTGTTACACTTTAGTCAGCCTAAATTATTGTCAGCAGCATTGCAACAGCCTATAGTACACTTCTCCTGTTTGAACATCAGAGATTCAACATCATCCTGGCTGCCTCCCGTGCCAGCTGCACTCCTTTTAAATGGGGCTGCCTGCCCATTCTGGTATGCAACATGTGGCACATCAGCGCGGTCAGATGTGGTACTGAGAACACGAGTGGGGCTCTGAGGCCTTCCGTTTAATGTAATGCCATTAACGTCAACATTAAATAAATAAGTAAATACATACATAAATAAATAAATATGCCCAGGAGATAAATGAATATGCGCATTAAATAATTATTATGCCAATGAAAAAACAGCCACAAAGTAAATAAATGGGACATTATAAAATAAAGGCCCCTTTAAATAGATAAATGTGACATTGTGAAATAAAAGTTGTCCTAAAAAAAAAAAAAATATTGAACTATACTGACTCTTTTATATATTTATTTGTATATTTATTGCCCCATTTATTTATTTCAGGATTTATTTCATAGGCATATTTAGTTCCATATGCTTATTCATTTATTTATTGACTAAAATAGCATTTCGTACCAGTTTGACTATACCTTGAGTATTCTTGTGTACTCACTATGATATAACAATGCATATTAGGATAAAGAGACTAATAACACATAATATATGGCTGTATGTTACAATGTCGTAGGGTAAATGTCATTGAAGTGCATGAATAATTGAGATATTAAGGATTAATTTGTGAGAAACTTGATTTTGTTTTTGTTTTTGCTCCCAACAGTAGGTGGCGGTAATGTGTCGACATCTGACAGGCGACCGCTTCAGACCAGCTCAGAAGAAGATGCCAAACAAACATGTCAGGAAGGGAAGTGAACGATAGCCAAGACGCCGGCGGTTCAACTAATAATAGTGATTATCCAGAGAGTACTCCGTCACCGAAATCACCTGAAGATGAAAGCTCGGACAGTCCTGCAGCTCAGTATGCTCAGGACCTCAAAAGCGTCCTGGTCACCAGCGTTTTAAACCTGGAAGAGCTGGACGTAGACCTCTACAGGTAGCTGGCTGACGTTTGGTACTTTACCTTAGCTTATACTACAGTAAAACGATGAGGGGTATTTAGTGGAAGATACTTCAGTACTTTTAATGAAGCCGAATTTTGAATGGAGGTCTGTTGGTTGTAGCTTGACATTTTACATTGCGGTACTGCTATTTTTACCTAAGTAAAGATTCTGAGTACTTCCTCTAACACCACTGCTGGTGACCCAATATGCTTGTCATCACAAAAAAGGCTGTCTGATCAATTGGCTACGCTTACATTGGGAGTGAATGAAGCTTATAATGCTCAGTTTTTGCACATATATACTTGAGGCTAAGATAATATTAGGAAACAGCAGTCAGTATAATGTCTCATTATTGTACAACACCACCATTAAGGGTTCAAAGGTTCAAAGATTGAACTACAGCCTGAAAAAAGACAACATCTCTCAGGTGGGAAAAAAATAACTTTATTCACCTCACAAAGGCAGGATCTATTGTACGGCAACTATAATTGACTGCAATAAATTTAGGTATAGGGGTACACTTCTGTGAACTTATGAATAAATGTAAAAGACCACCCAAATACATGAATCACCTTCACTACCTAAGCATCATCTAGTGAGAGTTCATTGCAGATGTTTCAGGTGTTTTTCTATTTTTCCCCAGAGGGACACACCACTGGGTGCCTCGCAGTCAGCGTTTGTTTGGGGGTCAAATAGTTGGTCAGGCCCTAGTAGCTGCTGCCAAATCTGTCAGCGATAATCTCTATGCCCACTCTCTTCACTGCTACTTTGTACGAGCAGGTAAGATGAAGCATTGTTTTAAAGGTGCTAGTGCCCTAATATTAAAAACTGGGCTCATATTTGATGCAAATGAACTATGATGTATGAAACTCCAGCAGACTGTAACAGTAGCTGCAGTTATAATGAATCTTATGCTTTACCATGCTGCTAGTTTTATCAGCATTTGTGAACATCAAGGCCTGCATAACAAATACTGGACAAAACCTTCATCCTCCAATCATAATCCCATCAGAATCCTTGAAATGGTCTGATAAATTAGCCACTGTCAGTTCCAGTTACTGTTCCCTCATAGCTTTTTTCTGGGTGTTTTTCAGGGGATCCGAAGGTTCCGGTGCTGTACCAGGTGGAACGCACAAGAGATGGCCGCAGTTTCACAGTACGCTCTGTGAAGGCCATCCAGCATGGACAGCCCATACTTATCTGCCAAGCGTCCTTCCAAATGTTGCAGGAGAGTCCCCTGCAGCATCAATTCACTATGCCGGTGGTCCCCCCGCCTGAAGACCTCCTCACTGTAGAGGAGCTTATTCATCAATATCTCAGGTAAATCTGCTACAATGAGTCAGTCAAGAGAAAAGTAATTAAACTATTTTGATAATTTGTTGCTGCTTTTCTTTGTCACATCTGATTGTAACTTTTGAACATAAGGCTGCATGTAATAGCTGACAGCTAATCAATGCATTTTTGCAGCTCTAAAACCATCTGAGTAATATAGTATAATAGAATAATCAATAACGGCTAGAATGGCACCCAGTGGAGCACTTACCTCCGCCAAGGCGCAAATGTTCCCTTTAATTCAATCAAGCCTAATCCAATATCAAATAAAACATTTATATGTGTGAGATTTAGATTTCTTTGGGATCCACATCAAATTGTACTTACTCATGGATACCAGCCACCTACATATGCCTAATTTTTTTCATCAAGGTCCATGCATTATTCCCTGAGAAATTGAAAAAAAAACAACAAACAAAACAAATGGAAGTGTGGAAAAGTGGAAAAACAAGAACAATCTCACAGTGTCAAAAAAGTGATTAAAAAAGCCTCTCATCCTCCATCCAAGTTTTGTGGAAATCCATTCAGTAGTTTTTGTGTAATCCTGCTGACAAACCAACAAACAAACAAACAGACAGACATGGGCAAAAACACAACCTCCTTGGCGTAGGTAATAATCATAGCCTACGTAGTAGTTGCAGCCCTGGTCTCAGGTAGAATATCCAGCTATTTTATGAGTGACAAAACAACATGAACAAGGGACTTGAATAGACCCATGTGGTTTCATGCCATGCAGTTAGTTCATTTGTTTTTCTGTAGAGGATTTAAGATATCAGTCTGTCTGATCTCTGCCATCCCCCCAATAAAATGTTGGCAAATGTGGTTGATTTCTGGTGCTTCCACAAAACACATCTTGAGAAAATCCAAAAATTGAAATCTTTAGAAGGGTGCAGTAATCAAAAGACTGTATTTGTTGTATTCAAATTTACTGAACAGCGTTCAAGTATACACACCAAGGAATAACAGGGAGGCTCAGTTATGACATGTATTTTCTTCTTTTGTTTTACAGTAAACCAGACCTAGCAGAGAATGCAAGACAAGGCCTTAACAAACTGCTGGCTGATGAGGTGCCCATTGAGATAAAGCCTGTCAACCCACCACTCTTTTACGGACGTGCTGCAACTGAGCCGAAGAAGCTGTTCTGGGTGCGAGCACGAGGATATATTGGTAAAATGCAATAAACTCACATAGATATTTTAAAAATGTTTTTGCCATAAAGTTTTTATTTAAGCATTGCATACTTATTGGGTAAAATGTAATAAAAAATATTAATTAGCATTGATACTACACTAGGTAATTTTTTAGGTATTCTCAATTATAGTATTTTAGGCCCCCTTCTTAAGATTAAATGACTGCGAAAGTTAAAATAGAATACAGCATATTACATGATGACACATACTCAAGAAATAGAAACAGAGCACATTTTAACATTAAACAGCAAATAATTTCAGTACTAGACCAATATAGAAAATACATGCAAATATGAAAATACCTGAGAATGTAAATATAAACAAATATAACATGTAAAAAACAATCTCAGCAGTATTTGTGTATGCATTTCATTTGTGTGTTTATGTAGGTGAAGGCAACATGAAGCTACATTGCTGCGTTGCTGCTTATGTATCAGACTACGCATTCCTGGGCACAGCGTTGCAGCCTTATCCCAAGTACAGGGCCAGGTTTGCGGCCTCCCTGGACCACGCCATGTGGTTCCACAGCACTTTCCGCAGTGATGAGTGGATGCTGTATGAGTGTGAGAGTCCATGGGCAGGTCAGTATGTTGTTCACTTCCTATCTGCTGTACTTCATTTGTTTTGTCTGCCACAGCATCACAAGCAGGCCTTTTCCACTACAGGAATTTAAAGACCCGTAAACTGGAGCTTCCCATAACCTGAACTTGCAAGAACCCTTGAGGTCTGGGTTACAGGTTCTGCGTTGTTGCTGTCACAATATTGTCATTTTTATGCTCTGTTTTGTAGGCAAGTGCTGTGGGATACAAAACAGTAGTGGAAAGTGGAGCTAGTACTGTTTTTGTTTTACATTTACATGTGGTGACTTTTAAACATCAATACTGTTAAAATAATAGAAGACCCCTATCTGTGCTAGGAGGTCAAGAGAATGAAGCATAAAGAGAGCGCATGAGATTGACACCAGACGAGCTCCCACCCTGCTGTCCAGCTCTCCAGAGCTGCCACTCCTGTGTATCTGTTTTCTCTCATCACTGCTCAATTTAAAAGACGACTATCCTTTATGATTTTGTTATTTTCTTGAAGAAAAATATAACAATGCAGGTTTTGGTGCTGCCCCACTACTGGAACAGATGTCTCACTACTGGAAATGTGGAAATGTGAACGCTACCTGGAAGTTACTTGGAGATGAAAATAAGATTTAATTTACTCCTTATCTCCATAAATAGATTCATTCAGAATCATATGACTTCAGAATCTGGAGGCAAGGGACAAGATTTTGGTATTGGAAGCCTTAGGGTTTCCATTTGAAAAAGCAGAACCTGTGACAATGACTACACACTGAATAACTGGCCCTTCAGTTCCTGCAGTAGAAAGGGCCTACAAGTAAAGGAGGTCACATCTGGTCATACAGTTTATTTCTATGTATTTAAACAGGGCTTTGGTTCTTGTTGATTTATTTACCCGCAGATGCTTTGACAGTGCTTCACCTTTTTAACTAAACCTACACTTGCTAAACAGAAAGAACCTTAAGAATATTTAGTTATGGATGAATAGTAATGGAAACTTGTGTGTTTTGTATGTCATGTTTACTTTTGAAATATTGGTGTAAAAACAGATATTTTCAATTGTTAGTTTGACGGAAAATAGAACAGCTTACTTGTCAGTCATCCTTGTCAAAACATTGGACACAAATGACACTTTTCTGCATTCCTGGTTTGAGCCTAATGTGCAGCTTGTGTTGTGTCCCATAGGTCGCAGCAGAGGACTGGTTCAAGGCCGACTGTGGAGAGGAGACGGGGTGCTGGCTGCCTCATGTTGCCAGGAGGGTGTCCTGAGAGTGACGCCTGTCAGAGAGTCCAGCAAACTATAAGCACATTCCCAAGATTTAGATTGTTTTATTTATTTGCAATTGTAATTATACACTTAATTAAATTTTTAGACATAATTTTTTAATATAATAACAAATTCATGATAGTTTTATTTACAAATGATTGCAGAAATTAATTTTATTTCCAAACAACAACGAATATAATGGTAATAATAGATGATTACTTCTCATTTGTTAGCTGAGATGTCTTGCAAAAACTTACACCAAGTTGATTCCACTTGTTTTCATGTTCAGTCATGCTTGTATGTCAAATTCTATTGCAAAGACTGGGCTTTACATGATAACACATTAAGGCATGAAAAGCATGGGATTTTGTTCGGGTCAGAGGGTTTGTAATAAAATAAAATGGCCAATAATGGAAAGCTGCCTGCCACTGAGCTTTGTTGTGAAAGTTCCGCAAGTAGAAAGTGAGATGGCATAACATTTGTATGTCACATATGCTACTACCTGCAACAAGGTTATCTCAATAGGAAGGAAAGATCTGCCTGTTAAAGAGAAAAAAGGGGTTGAAGGAAAGGAATGCCCTGATCCACCAGTGGAAAGAGAAAAAAGTTAAATTATTGTGGAGTAGGACTTTAAAATACATGTACAACCTGATCCATGAATGGAAAATGAAATAATTGCAATCATTGAAGAGCGGGACAGCCTGTTCCTCTAAAAGAGACCAAAAAAGCTTTATGACAGGACGATAATGTATACATTTTTTACAAGGTGGCAGAAGGCCCTCCACATAATGTTAGCTAGTAACTTGCAGCATGGCTAAATTTGAGGGCCTTGAAGTTTTTCTCACAGCTATAGATTAAATGATAGTGTGAGGAAAGGAGATATTTTTACACCTACTTTCCTCACTAAACAGCAAAGTACATACATCATCTGTAATGAAGTTTCCCTCTTTTACCAAACTTAAAGGTGCTATTTGTAAGAAAAGTTCATTTCCGAGTCTCAATCCCAACTCGTCAAATAATGACTGGGATTGTAGGACGGGTCAGCCACCGTAACAAAGCATCAGTTTTTGACGAGTTGGGAGTGAGACTCAAAAATCAATTTTTCTTACAACTAGCACCATTAATTGCCTCACTGACTCATTCAAACTCAACATCAACTAAATACAACTTACCAAAACAGTCTTAGTTTGTCTTTCCATAATCACCTCTGGTTTGGTCAAAAGAAACCCTTGATTCACAGAAAAAAATGTGAAAATATTCTGGCTCTACATTCGGTTTTCACCCACTGCTGATGCTTGCCTCTTGTGTCCACCTCCTGCCGTGTCTTCTCTTCCAGAGGACATAGTCCTGATCATATCAGTTATAAATCACCTCCGTACTGTATCCCCTGTCTCGGCAGCTGTGTTCAGTCCCAGTTTGGTGTTGAGTCGTGTTCACTGGAGGCTGGTTGAACTGGGTCCTGCTGCCTACGGTGAATTCAAAGTTGCGGGCAGGCTTTCATCAGCTAATAGAGCTGCTTAGCTTCACAGCTAACTGAGCTACTTGCTAATGGTAGCTATAGTAGGGGGGTAGTGAGGGTTGTGATGCTCTTCTTTCACAATGTAAACTTAATGCAAGAGTTTTTGGGCCCCTGTGCATCCCGTGATGTTGTAATTACACTGCTCGACCACTGTGTCAAATTCACTTCATTGGCTGGCGCCCTTCCTGCAGCTTGGTCTGAAAAGTGAAGCCAGCGCGAGTAATTTGAATCTGCACTCTTCCTAAAGGCCAGCAGGGGGCTACTCCACTGGTTTCAAAAATAAACCAGAGTGTTTGTAAGCTTATGAGAAAGTGACCCCGTTTCTACCTTGATCTATTACCTCAGTAAACAGTATGATGTTCACTTAGCAAATTATGGTCGTATTTAAAGTAAAATAGACACTAAAGCAGGGTGTGCTGTAGGACATGGCTACCTTGTAACTGACAAGTCACTATCACGGCGACTGTCCATCAGGATAGAGGCACAGCAATGACCATGCTTTCCAGCTTCATCCTGTTGTTCACATATGGTCACTTCAGGCTCCAAAAAAACCCAAGATGGTGTTACTGCAGTCCATCAAGGCTGAAACCTCATGCCACAATAACAGCTTCTTTGCTGGCCTCATCAACAGGGACCCTCCCATCTCCCTCCCACCATAGATAGCAAGTTACATTAACATAAATCATGACATCTGTACATCTGCCCCAGTGCTTTACATTGACATAGATGTTTTGGATTAGTATTTCCGCATACTGCACATTTTCTTAACACTTGACACTGAACTTTTGCACATTCCTTGGTCAGTATTTTTCACATTCCTGCACAACACAGCTCTTTCGTTTCAAAAGCATATATATTATTAATATTCTCTGCTCTTTTGCAGTAGTTGCATTTTATCTTTTCTCTATTTTCTCTCTTTCGTCTCTGCTTATTGTTATGCACCAAAATACCAGGGCAAATCCTTTTTTATGTTAAAACCTGCCTGTTACTTGGGTGTACCAAGTGTTGAGCGTCGTTAATGTTATTCTGTTGGTGATTGGGTACGAAGTATTCAGGAAATAATCTAGCTCTGTCTTGCAACGCTAGTTATTGAGTCTTTAAATCCAAAATGAGGCCAAACGCGTGCCTTTCATGAATGAACTACAAACAGACTCAAGCATGTGCGCACTTGTATACTGTCCGGGTGCAGCACTGTGCCTTCGCGGTTGAGTTCCGCCCTTTTCGTTTCGTCGACATAACATTATTTAATAGTGCCTAACATAATCACAAATATAGATTTTTGGTATTTGTGACTCTTTTGAGAATCCTAGACGATCATAATAGCGACCCTTACGTGAATCGATGTCTTCACCCACCCCTACTTATTTTGCCAGACTGCTGCACTTGGTTGTCATGTGGTTAGCGCCCTTGGTTACCACTTTTCACCCATCATGCATCACTGCTAGCTAGGCAAATTGGGTAACTACAACTTGCAAGTGCAACATAACGAAGCGTTACAGCTGGACATTGATGTTATAGTCTGACAGTTACCGTAGCTCTCTCTTTAACTGAATGAGTAGAATAGAGAAACATTGATTGTACGCATCGAACTTTTACGTAAGGTAAATATGCCCAATGTTAGCCATTAGCTGCATTGCTAGTTGATGGCAATATTAGCTAAACGTCAACCCGTTAATTTAGTTGCCTTGTCAAAAAAAATGTAAACGCTAACGTCTGCATTGTAGTATTGCTGAATAATTCACGGGAATGTTAATTTTAGTCGGCTAATCACCGTGTTCACTAGATACATAAGTCGGCTAAGGTACTAATAATATTTTAAGGACATTTCAAAGGGGTCTTACTTGGAGTTACAACCTGTTTCTAGGTGTATGGACGCAAAGAAGAGTCAACTTTGGTGAGTGACTAATGAAAGAATGGAGAAGGAACAGCACAACACTGTCGTCTTCAATTTTTCGAAAAGAGAGCTGTTTACTACAAACAATGGATACAAATCCATGCAGAAAAGGCTCCGAGCTCAATGGAAAATCCAAGGGTAAGACCCTTCTCTGTTGTCTTCAGGATAGCTACTTGTTTTGGATTGAACCAATACATCTTCCATAGTTTTGCTGTAATGTTGAGGAAACCCCTCAGCTGCTGAGTAAAATGCTGTCTTCCTTAGTCTGAAGGAAGAGCTGGCTCTGGAGAGGCTGAAGGGCGTCAAGTTGTGGATAACTGCAGGTCCGAGGGAGAAGTTCACAGCATCAGAGGTGATGTATCAAAGGGGGGAAAGATGAAAAATTTCAGTTAAAAAAATAATTAACATGCTTAAATATGTTTGATTTCTATATAACTGTTCTTGGAATGTGAGATCGTAGAAATGGAAGCTTACTGGGAACTTCAGAATGAACTTTTACTGTGCTGCTTCAGATTTTCACACATTTGTCTCATTTTGTTTCAGCTCGAGGTGTTGAAGCAGTACCTGGATGGAGGAGGAAATGTCCTGGTCATGCTCGGTGAAGGAGGAGAAATGAAATATGACACCAATATCAACTTTCTCCTGGAGGATTTTGGAATAATGGTCAACAATGGTGCATATTAGAATTTCTTGAAATTGACATCATCCACACAGTTAAAGTATATGTATTTTTGTGACAACTGTATTGAATTCTGTAGTGTTTTTTCTTTGTCTTCATCACTACTGTAGATGCTGTGGTGAGGAATGTGTATTACAAATACTTCCATCCCAAAGAGGCGCTTGTATCCAATGGTGTACTGAACCGGTTTGTCTTGACAACATGTATTATTTAACTTGCACAAACACATCAATTTTATACTGTATTCAAATCAGGCCCTGAATGTTTGCAGCCTGTATACAGTATATGTATTCAAATTTAGTTGTTATAAATGTATTTCACTTGAATAAATTAGATTGTAACCTGATGCACATCAAAGTCACAATCGTTTACCTTTTTCTTGTTTAGAGAGATCAGTCGGGCTGCTGGCAAAGTGGTCACCGGAATCATTGAAGATGAAAATGTTGGAAACAATGCACAGTAAGAGATCAACTATTAGTACTGCATTTCTATTTTGAGGGGTTTTTAAAAAAACAAAACAAGCGTTTCTGTCTTTATTTGTGCAGGGCTCTCACATTTGTGTACCCGTATGGTGCCACACTGAGTGTGATCAAGCCTGCTGTGGCTGTGCTTTCAACTGGCTCAGTCTGCTTCCCCCTCAACAGACCTGTCCTGGCCTTCCATCAAGGAAAGGTCAGAGGCGCAGTGTATTTTTAATACTAAATCACAGGCCATAAAGTACTTGTGATGTTAATTAATGTCTTTTATGTCTCATGAAGGAGGCTGGCAAGCTGGCAGTGTTAGGTTCCTGCCACATGTTCAGTGACCAATACATAGACAAGGAGGAGAACAGTAAGATCATGGTGAGTCAAGTTGACATTTAAATATAATTTGTCAGCTAACAAATCAGCAGTGTAGGAGAGTATTCTGCTGTCCCGTGGAATTTGTTGAGTGTCAGTTTTTGTGTACAACAGCCTGTTGTTACATTTCATTCTAGGATGTTGTGCTCCAGTGGCTCATGACTGACAATATTCAGCTGAATCAGATTGATGCCGAAGATCCAGAGGTGAGGAAGTATACTTGACATGAGAATGTTGTCATTGATATTGTCTATTAGATGAGCTGACATCCATCTTGTCTAGGGCTGCAACTAAAGATTATTTAATTATCAATTAATCTGCAGATTGTTTCCACAAGTGTCAAAAAATTGTGAAGAATGCTCATAGGAAGAGGTACTGGAAGAACGGACATCTAACTTGGAGATGTGCCGACCATGATGAAATTACAGATAGGAAGGAAAATAGTCTCGTGTCCGTAGCCTCAATGCAAAAAATGCTTTAATATAATTACAAAGCTTTGACATGAGTTGTCCTAGGGATATTCAATGACGCAACAATACCCTTAAGAATAAGACTCATGTCGAAACTTTGGCAACTTATGAAAGCACTTTTTGTCATCGATAATTTTCCAAAGCCCAAATGATTCTTCAAATTGTTTTCTTGGTCCAATCACCAATCCATAAGACTCTTCATTTACTTTCATAAATCACAAAAAAGCAGCAAATCCTTACATTCATCAAATGTAAAAGCTGGAAACAGCAAATGTTTAACATTTTTGCTTTGAAACATTATTGAAGCAATGAATCAATTATCAGTTGTTGGTGATAAAGTTTCTCTCAATCTGCCAATCTCTGTAGCTCTTACCTTGTCCTTCTGTCCTAGATCACAGATTACACCATGTTGCCAGACACGGGGTGTTTGTCAGAGCAGCTCAGAGTGTGCTTACAAGAGGGTGATGAAAACCCCAAGGACTTCACCTCTCTCTTTGATATGTCTTTGTTCAATTTGTCAACTGACACTTTGCCCCAAGTCATTAGGTGAGAATGAAACATGTCACCCGGGTGTGTCACTGCTCTGTATTTCTTCATTGCTAAAACTTTTCTTAAATGTTTTCTGCAGTGCTTACAAGCAACTTAACGTCAAAGACGAGCCACTTCAGCTGATCACACCACAGTTTGAGACGCCTCTGCCTCAGCTTCAACCTGCTGTAAGTTTCAGTCCTGCATTTCTGTCCCAGACAGTGTTTTGTCATACTTAAACTGGCATAAAAGGTTTTTGCTTTATGAAGTAAATGTTGATTGCATAATGTCATGGCTACAGAATGACAAACTTTTGATTGGTTTTCCTGGGATTTTGTGCAGCTAAAATGTTATGGGAACAAACATTTTGTTCACAGCCTCACAAGCTTACACCCAGAACTGTCTTTTAGGTCTTTCCACCAGCATTAAGTGATTTGCCTCCACCCATGCTGGACCTGTTTGATCTAGATGAAACATTCTCTTCTGAGAAAGTGCGCCTGGCACAGCTCACCAATAAATGTAAGTTCTGTACTTCACTTAGCCAAACTTAACTGGATAGGTTTAGGCCCTATCCACCTATATAAGAATTTCTTTTTGATCACTGAAAACGGACCCTTTTTGGAAAACTCCTTCCAGGGTGGAGCTATTCAGAAACAGTTTTTATAGTTTAAAAAGTGTAAAGCTGGAGGGTTAGTGTTAGCCAACCCTTGGACAGAAATTTGGAGACAATGATGTAGACACACATTTGCTTCCTAAATAGAATCTTAGCATGTAGCTTCATTGGCAAATGTAAACCTGGAACAGGTGATATGCATTTTCAGGTATGCCTAATTGTTTTTGAAACGCTCATCTGGGTGGTATGATTGATTTTTAACTGGTTCCATTCTCAGGTACGGACGATGATCTTGAATTCTACGTGCGGAAATGTGGTGAAATCCTGGGAGTTACTCCAAAGTTGGATAAAGATCAGAGGGATGCAAAGCACATCATGGAACACATTTTCTTCCAGGTTGTAGAGTTCAAGAAACTCAATCAGGTGAGACACCCTTAAAAACTCCTACAACTGAGTTTATTATGTATCATTGGCCTCTTCTAAAATGCATTTCCCCTCTTACAGGAGCATGACATGGACACTGAGGCACGATTTACCCCATTGTGAGTGGAGTCACAAAACATTTAAGATTCTCAACTCTGTTCTTTCAATATACTGTACCATTACCAAGCAGATGTGAGTGTATCTTCAGTAAAATGAGATAATGGACTGTTACAGTTGTGGCCTATGCTCCATCAACATGGTACTGCAGTGATTAGAAACTGTACATAAAGCTACTATTTTTATACATCTTTCCATTGCATTTCATCTTGGAAAGAAATTGTTAAAATACACTTGAGAAAATAAAGTCACTTTTATTTAAATATTAAAATCTTTAAAACATGGTGTAGTATTCTTTGCATTAATCCTCACACATGGATCCTGTAAAACAAAAAGGGAGATAGAGTATGGTTTAGCAGTTTTTGCCGGAGCAAAAGAATTATTCAAATGGATAGCTATGCTGAGCTCCTTACCTTCACATGTACATCCAGTGTTTTAACTCAAATCCTTTTGTCCTTGATGCATGGTGAGTGCAGAGGCAGTCTTGTACCGCTCAAAATCCCATCCTTCTTCCTGCCAAACCTCTGAATTATCCATGATGAGGGTGGTAATGGAGGGACATTCTTGGCCACATCAGGGAGAAACTTCAGCACGTGAATGTTGTGAAGTCTGTGGTTTAGGACTCCATGTTTGCTCCAGAGCACTGGACTCCATGAAGGGTTTAGGGCTGTTGCTCTCGGGTTTAATCAAAGACACATCCCATGACATTTGAGAGGCAGTGAGATCATTGTTCAGCTGGTCAAAAAAAGCAGCCTTTTTCTGCTTTTGAAGGAGCACTTGGGGAGTAGAAGACATTCCTTGTAAAGGCACATTCAGGTGACAACTGTCAGTGTCTTGAGCATTTAAGCTGCTCATTGAATAGGCCTGAGTGGGAGAGATAGCATCTGAGGACAGGTAGAGAGAAGCCAGGATGGACAGTCTGGCGTCAGATCCATCAGCTACTGTGTCATTGGACACTCTTGATGTGGACAGTTGTTCCAGCGACAAAGCAGACAGCAAACTCTGCTCCTCAAAAAACTTCCTGTCAAGCTCCGATGGAGATGAACACTCAAAGCTTCTCATATCTAGGAGGATAAATGTTAGATACCACTTAGAATCACATCATCTGATCAGACTTAAAGGAGTAAATCTATCTTGAGAATAAAAATGGTTTTCTTACCTTTAATGACAAAAGCTTTCTCCATTGTTTCCTCTGGGCCACTGCGTGTCTGCTAAGCTCCAGGTGGGTTTTAAACTGTTGAAGCCGCTTGTTAATTGACCCAGCTGGAAGCTGAGTAGGTCATCAGTGTGGAGGAGGTTGGGTAGCATACAGCCTAGAAGAAGTGCAGATATATTTTATGTATGGTCAATTTTTGTTTTTATATTTTTTCTATCAATTTTTTAGTAAAATGTTAAGTTCATTATGTTTTTTTAAATAGTTTTTTTTCTTATAAAGTTTGGAAAAAAATCATTTTTTTTTTAACTTTCCTGAGCACTCAAATAAATAAATGCAAGGCTCCAGCTAACAATAATCTATATCACTGAGTAATGTATTGATTATTTTTTTAACTTTTAAATTAATCAGTAACTGTAAGAAAATTTCTCATTTTGAATAACCAGTATTAAGAAATTTTGACTGATAAAACTAACTTCTGACAAACTAAAAACAAAACCTTTATACATCAGATATGGGATAATTGTTTTCTAAAAATTATAATAAATATAATGTTTTTTTTATTTTCCATTATGCATTCATAATTATCATTTAACAATTATAGGTGGGGGGGTTACATGACAATATACTGTATATAGGGCAATGTACAGGATTCAGGTTGTCACTATATCGTAAATTAATGTATAACCCTTGAATGTATTACCCTAAGTTTGCTGATTGAACATTTTTGTTTAAGATAAGCACTTTTTACTTTAGATTTTATTTTGAAGCTCCCACCGGAAGTTTTCTATGCAGCCTCTTGACCCTGCGCGCACATCTAATGCGCATCTACGTCACCATCCAGTGTCTACGATAGAGAAGGGCGCGAGATAGAAATCCAGGAGCGCGGATAACCCGGGCGCTCCGCTCCAGCTGGTTACAAGCTACAACCCGACCACTCAACACAACAGCACCGAGCCTCCATCACCACCACCGACCACGTCATTTAGACAATAAACCTGTGGAATACAACCGTGTGATACTGAATATACATGCACATGACGTACAACAGCAGCAGGACAAATCACCGTCTGACCGTAACAACAGAAACAGAGGGAAATGTCTTGGTGGCCGCGCGGGTAAGATGTGAATCTGTGTTATCTGGATTAACAGTATCGTTAGCAGTAATTATTTTATTACAGACGAGTTTAACATTAATATTTAACTTTACGGTTTCGATGGCATTCAGTTGGCTAATGGTAAAGGTTTGATTTTTGACCTCCAACTTCCCATGACTACTTCACGGACCCTCGTCTGTGCCGCCCTTTTCGAAGAAACTTGATAAAAAGGCTTCAGTACTTGATTTAAGAGACACTCACAGCGATCAAGTAAACATGTCATACTCTGTACCGACCTTATAATTCTGGCAAACAGTAGTTTATAAATGTGAGATTGCCGCTAAGAAGTAAACCTGATAGTCAAGTTTTCCTCGCCCCACCACCAGGGCGGGGGTGAGGAGCTAGTTTCTGCTTCCACTGTCAGCTCACCACAGCTGTTTGTTTCTCAGTGAGGATGGAGAGGAGGCCATGCATCAGGACACTGACTCTGATGTGGCAGAGCAGAGGGACGGTGGGAAAGTGAAGGTGAAATGGACACAAGAGGAGGTGATTGCCTGGACTTGTCCCAGTGATTTGCATATTGTCTCAGGGATTCTCAACCTGTAATAATGGCTGCAGAGGCAGACAGCAGACATAAACATGCATGTTTTGTGTTTACAGGATGACAAACTCAAGGCGTTGGTTCAGAAAGTGGGACCCAATGATTGGAAATATATTGCCAGCTACGTACCGGTGAGTTTGGTTAACTATTTGGTCTTCATAGTAAGCCTTAAGGCGCCATGTCCACGTAATGTCAACAGTAATCCCACTCAGTGTTTAGAGCTATCGTGCATTTGTTTTGTTTTGCTCAGAGTCACACTGAGCACCAGTGTCAGCACCGTTGGTTTAAGGTCTTGGATCCAGAATTGGTTAAAGGTCCATGGACCAAAGAGGAGGATGAGAAGGTAGGTGACATGTTAGCTAACGGTGCAGGGGTTTAACAGAATAGTATATTCAGAATGAGTTGTAATTCAGGTGCATTCCCCTCATTCCTCAGGTTATAGAGCTTGTGAATCTTTACGGCAACAAACAGTGGGCAATGGTAGCCAAACATCTGAAGGGCAGACTGGGAAAGCAGTGTAGAGAGCGCTGGCACAACCACCTCAATCCCAATGTGAAGAAGTCATCTTGGACGGCGGAGGAGGACCTCATCATCTACAAGGCCCACTGTCTGCTTGGAAACCGCTGGGCTGAGATCGCCAAGCTGCTCCCTGGAAGGTAAATACTGTCCATCAACGCTGCATCAGCTCAGAAGATGACTTTGAAATTGCTGACATGGATTTCTGCGTGGAAATGATTTAAAATGTTATCATATTTATTCACAGAACGGATAATGCGGTGAAGAATCACTGGAATTCCACCATCAAACGCAAGTTAGAGATGGGCTTCTACGCTGGGGAGGTCTTTAGGCCAAATGAGCTTGAAGAGCTGTTGGCCCGTGTTAATAAAGATGTGCAGGTGGGCTGTCTTTCCATGATGTTCTTCTCTGAAATTGATACAGTGTATGGACAGTATTGTAAAATTCTGTTTTCTGATCCAGCAGGTGTCCAGTTGCTCTCAAGATGTTGCAGACAAAGAGCCAGAGCAGAAAACACATCCCTCAGTAAGCATCCAGTCACATTTGAAATGTGTCACAATTTAAATTAAGGGTAGCTTTGAATAATTTAATCTCGTTGGAATTGTTTTTAGGGGTCGGTAAAATATTGATATGGCAATACATCGTATTGCTTCCTCTTGCTAGACGATTATTGCCAGATATTGATTATTGACACGGGCAGGCTCTCTAAAACAGATTCCCCTGACAGTGTGACTCACCAGAGACACTACTCCATGACTCCTTGTGTTGTGATGTAAAATTCTGTAATCTTAATTTATACAGATTGAAAAGGATTTAGTGACCCGTACTTGTATCCTTCCTTCAAACATTTTAACTCCAGAACTGTTCTGTTCTCTGGCATCCCAGCCTTTTGCCAGGTTATGGCTATTTTACATTGGAATGATGGTACTCATGGACATTGTGTCAGTGTGTTAAAGAGGCATTAAGCTAAGACTCTATGCACTTTTGTACACATGGTTTCATCTCAGTTCATGTCAAATTCAGGGAAACTGACCCTATAATCCAACGCATAAATACAGAATTTGTGCATTTTACAGGATATTGTGATGTATCGTTAGATGATTGTCTTGCAATGTATCAATTATAAGCAAGGTCATGATACTATTGTTATCATGGGCAGAGTATTATATTGTGAGTTTCTCTGTGATTCCCGCCCCTGCTTGTTATGAATAGAATCTACTCGAAAGAATATCTGTATTACACTGCAGTGATCGTGTTTTAAATGTCAGTATTGACATAGTTGTTTACTATTTCCACCAGCTACAGGAAACATTGGTCTCTGCCCCTGTTAAAGTCCGACCCAGCGAAGCAGGGCCGTCAAAGGCTGAGTCCTCTCCAAAGGAGAGTTTAAGCCCCAAGACTGAAGCAGACACGACCTCAGGAGACATGAGCTGCTCCAGCTGGGTGGTGGACAGCTCCGGCTTTCTCTCCCCTAATGGTCCAGCACTGAAGGAAGTGCTGGACATGGTGGATGGGGTAAGTGTCCCCAGTAACCCAACACATAGCATGTAATTTAAATGTGTACCCAATAGTTGATGCTGCTGAACTGCAACCTCTTTACAAAATGTCTCTTCTATCAGGACCTTGAGGGTTGGTGCAACCTAGCAGCCTTTGACCTGCCAGAGGAAAGTCCGAGCCCAGAGCGCCACCAGTTCCGTCTGGAGGGCAGCGCCTTGCAGGAGTTGAGCAAAGGCAGCAAGGGGGAACTTATCCCGATCTCTCCTGGAGGGGTCACTCCGCCCTCCATACTGAACCACAGAAGCAGGAGACGCATCGCCTTGTCTCCCGATGCCAACAACTCCATGACTCCCAAGAGCACTCCTGTCAAAATCTTGCCCTTTTCTCCATCTCAGGTAGGTAACATGATGCTGTAGCATTGACCAGGGCAATGTCACATGAGACACTCTACTAACTGCAGTGTGTTGTTCCAGTTTCTCAACATGTGGACCAAGCAGGACACTCATGACCTGGAGAACCCGTCCCTCACATCAACACCAGTTTGCAGCCAGAAAGCCATTGTTACCACACCGCTACAACGTGACAAGACGCCGCTCACTCAGAAGGAAAACTCGGCGTAAGTGGTGTAAAACTAGTGATATGTTTATAGATGGTTCCATTTTGGATCGGGTTTCTGATCTGCAATAAACATGGATTCATTAAGCTCATCAAGTCTATTATCAAACCTGTCTCCTCTCGCTCTTTAATTATAAGCAAAGATCAAATAATCATCTTAAGCCATTTGAATCTGATCAATTTCATAGCTCTGAATCAGGATATTTGGAGTACATTTCTCATTCTGTCCAGGAGGCTGTTTGTTGCATGTGTCAGATACACTTAATTAACATTTCATGTATTAACCTGCTCATTTTAAGGTTGTAGCTACAGACTGCGAACATTAGTTTCTTACAAATGTGGAAAGGTAACCTAATACAATCTGATAAAGATACGAGTTCCCTAATCGATGCTGGAGTTGAATTTGATTTTGAACCTCCGTGTTTTGTTTTCATGTAGATTTGTCACACCCAACCACAAGTCCGAGCTCTGCACAACCCCACGGACTCCGACGCCGTTCAAAAATGCCATGGAGAAGTACGGTCCTCTGCAGCCTCTGGTAAGCATCTGTGACTGTCAGTGAAAAGTTATGAAATCAGTCAATGGTTTTATCACCGCTTCATTAACACTACAATGTAATGTGTGTGTAATGTCAGCCCCAGACTCCAAATCTTGAAGACGACATAAACGAGGTCATCCTAAGAGACTCTGGGATTGACTTGGTTGTTGTACGCTCGACTCCGCCTGAGCAGAGACGCAAAACGATGGTAACTATGAGTCAACTTTCAGAGTTTAACACTTGTTTTAACGTTTTAATCCACTGTTAAAGGTATACCATAACATTTTTATGTATTTGTGCTTGATCATAGAGCCATCATGAGACATAAGGCAACATAACAAAACCTCATTCAAAAAATGTGCTTATTCAAAAAACAACTACTGTTGTACATTCTTACTTATTGCTCACTGAATATAAAAACTTTTGGAACAACAGTTTTTCCGGAAGACCACTGAAATTAGACCTCTGAATTAGCTCTCCAACTCAATGTTAGTGAAAATTCTGTTATAAATGAGATGTGAAAGCATCAAACATGCATTTTAGATGAAGTAGATGTGTACACTTGGAAATAATGTCATGAAAAAAGTTCAATTGAATGTAAATTAATGTGTGATGCAGGGGTTTTCTATGCTGAAGAAATTGTAAGCAAACATTGTGATTCAATCTATTGCTCTGAAGCTAACGTAACAGCAGCTAGCCTAGATGTGAAGTTCGAGTTCAGCCCTCTGTCAAGGTGCATGGTAACACTTTAGCCCAGTGTAAATTTAGTTTATGGTACAAGCTAGACCTGTGGTGCAAAATAAGTAAGAGCTGGAAAAGTGTCCTCAAACGTCTACTTGTTAGTTTTTTTGTGATCAAGTAAAATGCTGCAACTCTTCAGTGTATGTATGTAAACTAACACTGTAGATTGTCGTTAGAAGGTGAATCTTGTTCCCCTTTCGTGCTGGCCAAAAACCCACTTACACTCGCTAACGTTTGGCTTTTGTGTGCAATGTGAATGGAAATTTTACTCCCGGCTCAATTAACCCTGCAGTTGTCACGGTTATTTATCGCCTCTGGCTCAGCTGAGCTATAATGTAAGCGTGACACTCCTTTTTAGGCGCAATGCTGTGACATTTGCTGAAGTTAAGGCTGCTAACTATCTTTCTATCTGTCCCTGTCGAGCAGTGCTTGATCATTGCTCAATCAGGCCTGAGTTTAAAAGAGGGACTGCAGTTAAAGACATTAAAAAAGTAACCATTTCATGTGCAACTCTCATCAGAGATCAGAAAGAAGCAAGATATCTCACTCACTAGCAACTTCCGTTATCAGCTCCTGGAAAAAATTATGTATATAATTTAGAATATTAGCGATTAAGACTTTAAAACAAGTTTAATGCCTTCTGGATGTATTCTGATGAAGTATATGATCTGCTGCTTTCTACTGTTCACTGTTTTTCTGGTGCCTTCGTGATGGGGGAAAAAAGCAAAGGCAAACTCGTCCACTGGCAATGTGAATGGAGTTCATTGCAGATTATAAGTGGGTTTACCCGCATTTAAAAAAAACCTACAAATACACGCTAATTTCGGTGTAAAAGTGGTTATCGTTTGACTGCTTGGGAGTGTTGTGTACTTGCTGTTTTTCAGCTCTACAATGCTTCACGTTCACACATTCACACCTTGGAGCTTTGCATTACAAAGACAGTGGTCCACTGTTGGTCAGTAGGCAGCTGCACAGGAGTGTGAAATCCCCCGTACTATCACTTCCCCCAAGCAGATATATCTTGGCTTCTGCTACCACTGCAATTCAAGAATGCTTTGAACCAATATATTTCAGCTTCCATGCTATAACCTTGATGAAACCTGCTTCTGTTTATTACCTGAACTTACTGTTATTGCTGTATTTATTTATTTATTTTTATTCCTAGCATCGGGCTCCTATGAAGAAAGTGCGAAAATCATTGGCCTTAGATGTCATGGACTGCCAGGTGATGCCTAAATCCAGACGCAAGTCCCTCAAAACTGAAGTCAAACCCAGCATCAAGGTAAACAATGTGCAAATGTATTAGTTATTAGCCTGTCCCTAGATTTAATGCATCTTAACAGATTCTCCTCTCCGTTTTTGGCCACAGGAAGAATCCGTGTTAGTTCCTCTCAACTCCTCCTCGTTTTGCAGTAAGCAGCATGAAAATATTCTGGATCAGGGCTTCCTTTTGGGACCAAGTGACAGCGCAATATTTCCCAGTTCAGTGGCTCCCGTTCCAGTAAGTTCCAGCTTTAACTTTAAATGGAATGAATTCCTTCATCAATGAAAAAGTATTTTAACATGACTTTTTTACTTTGATTTAATTCTGCTGTGATGATTTTTTTCTCTTCAGATGTCAAAAGAATGGGAGACGATTGTCTGCGGACAGACTAAAGACCAGCTCATAATGACGGAGAGAGCACGTCGCTACCTTCGCTCACTAAAACCCCACGCTACCAACCGGGCTCTGATTCTGTCCTGAGACTTCAACATGTTAAAAATACACAACTTAATATTGCTGTTGTCCCCTTACTTTTCGCTGTTGTAATTTGTGATGGGGAGAACATGACATACGTAGGTTTAGCACAGTTTTTGAACAAGTCATTATTAATCAAGCTATCAATAATTTGAGAGAATGGAGCTTTTAGATTTAGTCTCACTCCAGAGGCCTATTGCAAGGTTTAAAAAAAATGAATTCATCACAGTTCATTGTATTGTTGTCATTTAAACATGTTTGATTAGAAGAATGAATGTAAAATTGAAAAATCACGGCTATATACTTATGCTATCACTGAAAAGACATGGTTTTACATTGCATAATGTGTCTGTAATGTAACAGTTTTAAAAGTTTGAAGAGTACAAACACTCAGGTTGCACCTCCATAGCTAAAGTTCTGTTGTATAATATGTGAATATGGAGTAAATTCAGACAGCTTGATCAGGAGTACATTTAGAGACAAGGGATCAATGTTGAAAATGTCAAGTTAGCATTGTCTGTTCAGCATGTGTGTATAGATTTATAATATAAATCTCAATACAGATTAAAAAGGAGGGCATCACATGAGTTAGATTAGACATCTGGAAATGTAAGCACACACAAATAATCCATCAATTTGACTTACTGCTTACTGAGATACAACGAAGTGATGAATATACTTGGGAAGGTTTTATGTTGTATCCAAGTTGTTCAGATATAATGGAGGCATTGAAGGCGTACCAATGTTGATGGCAATGGTATAATGTTATTTGGCACTGTTTGTAAATATTTAGTGTTGTATGTTTTTACTTTATCTTAAAACATTTTGTTAAGAATTGTAATTAAAAAGCCTATAATATGGCCAATATACATTTTCCTCCTGGTATGAATGCAAGGCAGCGTCATACTGTACTGCATATCAAACCTTTCATTTAACATTTGGCTAGTTGTGGTTTTATTCAACCTGGATGAATGTCTAAAACAGTTCCACTTAATATAAAGATGTGCTTAACACAGGTGATTGAGAGCAAACAGTATTGTCTGTTACAGAATAGTGTACAGTTTCATATTTCATCTTAGCAAATGGGTAAAGTTGTTTCAGGTTGATTGTCCATTTCCCTGCTGTTTTAGTGCCTGGAAACAAGTCAAAGGACAATAAAATACTTCCAGATGGAAAATTGTTTTGTCATTTCTTGGATGCCTGTAACCTACTTAAGATTATCATAAATATCAGCTTCAATTAAATTCAGAACCCTCTATTAGGATTTTTATACATGTCACAATTTATGTAGGTTTATGGGCCTTATATGTAGTGAACTCTGGAGTGTTTTAAATGTTGAAACATAGGTATATCTTGAATACAAATAGTTACATATTTAATAGTTTCAATTGATGAATGATTATAAAAATAAAAAAATGCTTTGAAGATAAATAATAATAAATAAAATGTCCTACTTGTTTTGAATTATAAATACGCCGTAGCCTACTTATTAACATTATAAATGTGGTAATAGATTGCTAATACAATAGTCATGAAATCATCATTATTATTAAATGGTGCACAGCGTGCAATTGTGCCAACGTGTACTTTTAAGACATTGCTTTATTTTGAAATGTCAAATATACAACCGGATATTACACTTGTGATGACAGCTCACTCTCTGAGACACCGGAAGCAATCGTCGGTTTTGGTGACGCTGCATTAGACTGCAAGACATGGACCGGTCTAGTAAGTGAATTTCTTCTTAAATTTCAGATATAATATTAGAAATGTGTGTTCTTCGTGCAATTTACCTTTTGTATGCCATTTAGGAATTGCCTGTTTCAAAATTAGTGTAAAAATGGCACGCGGCGCGTGAAGTGAGTTGCTTCCTACTGACGTTAGCTAGCTCGCCTCGTTAGCTTAACCTGCAGTGAGCGAGCGAGCGTTATGTCAATGAATGAATTGATATCGTGAGAAGAAGTAGTGGATTATAAAATTGTTTTATAGTTTCCTCTCTTCGGTGGTAAAAGATAAATACACATTTCGACCGGCCGGCAGGTTAACTTGTGTAACTGTGTCCGCAGGGTTGCTCGGTTTGTTCCTCCTCAGCCTGGCTCTTGCTGGAGCTCAGGCGCTCACACCGGCGCACTACCTCTCCCTGTCTGATGTGTCCCGACTGCAGAACCTCCTGAACCAACAATTCACCGACCTGGAGTCAGCATACTACTCTGTTGTTGGTCTGACCAAGCTTGGAGCAACTGTTCCCGATCAAGACGTAAGAAAATCATTTATGCGGTTACTAGTTATAATAAAGACGAATGGGCTCTTGAAATATACATTTAGTCATACACGTTCAGATATCTAAATAATATATATTACATGAAGTGTTGATGCTCAGTGTTCTTAAATATGTGTTTTTGATTCCAGGGAGTATGCCAGTTCGTAAAATCCCAGCTGGACCCCACTAGTGTTGACTCTCTCTTCTTTGCTGCCGAGATCAGTCAGGCCATTTCAGGATGTGAAGTATGAAAATATTGTTATTGCTTTGGTCTTTTTTATCTCTCCTATAGCCTTTCATTACAATCAAATGCATTTTTGGAGTATATAAGTGTGTAGCTGTGTTGGACAAAATAGAACAAATGTGACCTTTTCTCATAATAAATCATTTTGGGTGAAACATGCATACTTGCTTCATGATAAAGATGTTAAAACCATCCCTAATATGATTTTTTTGAGAGCAGAATAACCATATAAGATAATTAGTTTGACCTGAACATTGATGTGGCAATGTGGATGTTGCTGTACTATTGTGTGAACTGCTAAGAACCAAAATATTGATTTGAGATTTTGTTCACTTCATAGATCCCTGTGTCCAACGAAACCCGTGACATCCTCCTGGCAGCAGTCAGTGAGGACTCCACCATGACTCAGATTCATCGGGCGGTGAGCGCAATCGGCTCTCTGGGGCTTCCTCTGGCTTCTCAGGAAGTTGTCGGTGCTTTGACAGGTCGCATCAACAAAGAGGACAATGTCATGGCGTAAGTGTTAGTTATGTTGGTTAAGGAGAGCGGCATTATGTGTGGAGGGTCCTACAGTGATTGTACAAATGAGTGGAGCAATTTAATTAACAATAAATGTATTTTCTCTTTGGACAGTATCACTTTAGCTCTGCAAACAGCAGCCCGCCTGTCCCAGCAGGCAGAGCTGGGAGGAATTCTCGAGGAAATTGAGGTGAGCTCTTTAACTTCCACCAGGTGGTGCTGTGCCCCTTTCCTTTGACTCAGAGCAAGACTGACTGGATCCCTCATTATGTACCACCTCCTTATGTTTTTAGCAGAATACATTTTAACCTATTTTTTGCTATCTTTCTCTCAGGACTTGACCGCTCGTTTGGATGATCTTGGTGGCATCTACCTCCAGTTCGAAGAGGGACTTGAAGTGACTGCCATGTTTGTGACTGCTGCTTATTCCCTGTCAGATCATGTGGACATGGAGCCCCCTCTGAAGGAGGTATGATCGCCGTCTGTCAGCTGTTTTTTCATGTGTTGGTGTTATCTTTCCTCTGAAAATGATAGACGATGTGTTCTCCCCACAGGACCAGGTCATCCAGCTGGTGAACTCTATCTTCAGCAAGAAATCCTGGGACTCTCTGGCTGAGGCCTTCAGTGTGGCGAGTGCCGCCGCTGCTCTCTCCAGCAACCGCTTCCATGTGCCAGTTGTTGTTAGTGCTCAGGGCCCGGCCACAGTGTCCCACAGCCAGCCAACCCTGCAGGTGCAGATGCTGCTACTCAATCCAGCTACAGTCCTCTGCATGGTGTTTAGTCACCTAATAGTGACCCTGTTTCTCTGTCTCATGCACAGCTCCTTGTCACTGATGTCATGTCTCAACCTTTGGCCTCAGCCAACGTGCTGGTGGAATCTGCATACGCTGTGGCCTCCAAGAGCATCATTCTCAGCCAGGCACCGTTCACACTTAATGAGTATGTATCATTAGAGTGATAGGTGTTAGCTTTATATTATTTACCAGAGGTGTGGACTCGGGTCACTCAACCTGACACAATCAAAATAGACTTGCAACTTGACTTTTAACACCAATGATTCATAACTTCACACAGGCATTATTTAAATGGTGTGGCACGAATCACTTAATTTCAACATTCAACTAATGAATTCCCAGGATGTTGACGCTAAATTCCTCGGATCCACTTTGTTTGAAACAATCAAACAGCATCCAATTAAGTTGCATGAGTGAACCATGAAGAACTAACAAGTTGCAAAAAGAAAGGTTAGTTGAGGCGCTGTTTTTAAATATGGCATTACATTCTGTGAAGAGCAAATTATGACTTTAGGACTCGAAATTCAAAGTTTGGGATTTAGGAATTGAGTGCAAAGACTTGAGATTACTTGTCACTTGCACAACAATGACTCTGTCGCAACTCTGTAATTTACCCAGGACCCCCGGTACTTAAGAATTATTGCAAAAGCAGGAAAAAATATACACATATGATATTTTGTTAACTCATCTGAATGTTCAGCTTAGCTTAGCATATTAAGTTTCTTTCATGGTTGTACCTACTATATCTACTTATGTTAATCTAGTTTGAGGTGTTTAAGGCAATATTCTTCATCAGTACTTCCAGGTTTTGATAGGACATGCACTATTTTTCTTTTTTCCCCAATTTTCAGTGGCATCTTTGAACTGAACTTCATGTCCAACCAGCCAGCCAGTGGATATTACCAGTTTACTGTTGCAGTGACCGGAGACAGCCGGCTGGTTGCCAATCATGTTGAGGTGAGGTGGTGTTCGGTGTCCTAGGTTGGCAGTCAATCTGAATGTGGTTTTGTCACTTTGTTTATGGATTTGCATGCTGCCCGTATTTGATGTAACTTTATGTTTTGCTTATGTCCACCCGTAGCTTAAAGTGAAAGTGTCCACTGAGGTGGCTGTCACTAACATGGACCTCTCTGTGGTGGATAAGGACCAGAGCATCGGCACAAAGACCAGCAGGTTAGGAGACAAGTTTTATAATTGAAACCCTTCTTTCTGAGCTTTAGTAGCATGATAATAAAATACTAAATGCTTTTGTGTTTTAAATGATCCAGGGTGGACTATCCTTCCAAAGCCAAGAGCTCCTTCACAGCAGACAGCCACCAAAACTTTGCTATGTCCTTCCAGCTGGTTGATGTCAACACTGGAGTGGAGCTGACCCCACACCAGGTGTGTAATCAGGGTGGGACAAGACACATCAACAGCAAAATCTGGAGAAAGCTGTTGGCTGTTTCATTATCACTGTTGTGACCACACATGTATATCTTGTTAGCCAGAACAGTCATGAAAAAACTTCGACCAGTTAGGAAAAATAAGGTTTCCAATCCTGTTTAAGATTAAGATATATACATTTTGTCTGTCACAGACTTTTGTAAGACTGCACAACCAGAAAACTGGCCAAGAGGTCGTGTTTGTGGCTGAGCCCGACAGCAAGAATCTGTACAAGTTCGAGTTGGACACAGCAGAGCGGAAATCTGAGTTTGACTCCATCTCTGGTACCTATTCCCTCTACCTCATCGTTGGGGACGCTACCCTTGAGAATCCCATCTTGTGGAATGTGGTAAGTGTCTCTTCAGCCTTGGTGGCGCTAATGAGGATTATTTACTCGTGTAACAAGTGCTCAGCCAGTCAGAAGTTGATATTGGGCTCTAACGCTGAGTTGTGTTCTTTTAAAAGGCTGATGTGGTTCTGAAGTTTGTGGACGAGGAGGCACCGGCTACCATCCAGCCCAAGACTCTTTATGTACCCAAACCAGAGATCCAGGTAATACTCATGTTCTCCTTATTCCCATCAGATAAACCACTCATTTTAATCAGAATAACTCATTTCTAGCCAAATTACTCCTTATTTATATCAGAAGAATTCCTTATTTGCATCAGAATTACTCCTAACAGAATTATGCCTTATTCCTATCCATTTAACTCCTTATTTATATCAGAATAACTCCAAACAGAATTACTCATTTCTAAAAGATTAACTCCTCATTACTTTCAGATTATCTCCTTCTTTATATCTTAAATCTTTTTCTTACTTATATCACAATTCTCTTAATTTCTATCTGAATAATTTATTTTTTATGATTCCAGCAGTTTAAACTCTCCTCTTATCTCTGCAGCACTTGTTTAGGGAACCAGAGAAGAAGCCTCCCACGGTGGTTTCCAACACCTTCACTGCACTCATCCTGTCTCCGTTACTGCTTCTGCTCATCCTGGTAATATTGGAAAACTAACTTTGTGCAAAATCAGTTCAACTGTAGAGCAACTTATTTATGGAAATGATTTACACACCATTAATGTTATTTAAAGGCACACCTAATAACAAACCTACTTCCATCAATACTCAAAAGCTTTTTTAATCGAGCATTCATCTTTGTTATTATAGTTGTAAGCACAGTGTTCTATTTTTTCTCCCAGAAAAGCTCTTCAGTAGGAAGCCTTCGTACATAGTGAATGGGGCTCCAGTACTGCATGAATATAATGTTTGTTTTAATTATTTTTTTAATTTGAAATCACAAAAGCTATGGTGTATTTTTTTCCCTGCCATTTGCAGTGCTGAGTAATAGTTATTGTTGTGGTGGATCAGAGCATTGTGTGCTTGGTGGTAAACAATTTGTCAGCCCTTTTGTGTGCAGCTCTCGCAGAGGATCCAAATCACATTGTCTTTTATTCTCCCTCTCGTCTGTAGTGGTTTAAACTCGGCGCCAACATTTCCAACTTCAGCTTCTCTCCCAGCACCGTTCTGTTCCATGTAGGACACGCAGGTGAGTCCCTATCTTTGAAATGAAATGTTTTTTTTCCCTAATGTGATTGTTTTACAGCCTCTTCATCTACTAATCACCTGCTGTTGTTCAAGATGATAAGTGAATTGCAGTAATTACAGTGTGTGACATTGGGCATTATTATAATTAATTATAATTATTAATTTCAGCTATGCATTATTCATGAACTTCCACACATAAAATCTTTTAATGAGATATCCCCAAACCACAAACATTTCTCAAACGTTCTCAGTTTTGTACATCACAGTCTAGTTACTGTCAGAATTTAGTTAAAATTGCAGGAAAATGAAAACTGAATGTGCGTTTTCATTGACTGTACATATTCAAATTATATTAATAGTCTAAGAAAATTAAAGAAATTATTCAGAAGGAAGAATAGGAATTTTAATCTCAGAAATTATTTCAAACAAAAATGGTTAAAATTTGATTCCACAAATATTTTTTTAATAATTATGAAGACTGCATTGCCGTCTGTAATTAAATTTTAGTCAAATAAAAAGAGGGAGTTATGAAGTGAAGGTCAAGTTCAAGAAGTATAAAATGTATGCTACAATATGTTTCTGAAAACATTTTAGGTGACCAATAGGCAGTGTAGCAACAGAATCTCGGCTTATAATTAAGTTTGGTCGGTCACCCCTCACTTGATTCAAGAAAGAGGAGCAGGTGTTTCTCTCTTTGTGTCCGTGGATGTAGGCATAAAACATGCAGAAGTACAATCTAATAACTCTGGTAGCTAAAGATTTTTCAAAGACGTCTCTTAAGCTTACTAATTTTGTTCATTTTCAAAAGTCATCTGCGAACTTTCCCTCTTTATGAAAATCACGTGCCAAGTAGCTTTAACCATACAGACTCGTTTTGTTTTTGGTGTCTTTGGCCCATTCTTAAGCTGAGTATATGTTTGAAAACACTATATTAAAAGGGTTAGTAATATATTCATGAAAACATCGTCCTGTCTTCTAAATATGGAGTGACGCATTATTAAATATGTACAATAAAAAAAAAATTGAAATAAATTAGAGCACCCCACTCGCTTGTAGAATCACTGACACTAGGGATGTTATATTACATTGTTGTTGTGGGAGGCACCTCACGATTTGATTCAGAGGGCTACAGTGTAATTATAAAACTATTACTGGTGCATCAACTCGGTTGTTTCATTTCAGCCATGCTGGGCCTGATGTACGTCTACTGGACCCACCTGAACATGTTCCAGACTCTGAAGTACCTGGCAATTATTGGCGGCGTAACTTTCCTCGCTGGGAATCGCATGCTGGCCCAGAAAGCAGTGAAGAGGTACGTCTCCCAATGGTGCCTGGCACAAATGATTTCTAGAGAGTCCTTCATCCCAGAGAGAAAGCCTAGCCCTCTTTAGACGACAAGGACACGGGATCTTTGAGGCCTCTTGGTAGTTCTTAGCCTTAAACCTGAGGAAAAGTGCCTATTCCATATCAGTAGCTCCTCAGTTGGTCCCCAGAGGTTGACTTCAGTGGCAGGAGAGCTAGCATGTACTTAGATCAGGAGAGAAGCGTGGCAGCAAGATCTGTCAGAGTGATGCTCTGAGTGGGCAATTTCTTCACTATCAATATGTAGAGCCCTCAAAGGGCCCGAGGGAGCAATTTGAAGCCTGTGACACTGACTCCTGACATCACTCTAGAATTGTTCACTTTTACTTCCTGTTCTTAAGACAGCCCATTTAACCCTTTAAAGCACGTAGATTATTGCAATTAATGATTTCACAAAATATCCAGTGAGGACTTTATTTTCCTTCTTTTCCTGCTAGTCTGTCTCCTTGCAGCTGTGTCTCTTTAACCCCTCTATCCACCCCTCGCTGTCTCTTTGCTCCTTTTCAGGATTGCCGCAGAGCAAAGTAGTAGGTTGGCAAAGTATAGGAGCCTACGATAAAGCCCCCCATTTGTAACAAATGAGTCGGTCGTGCTTCCAGGCTGAAGTAAGGGCATCCTCAGAGAATGCATCTCCATAATGGCTGGCAGCGTGCATGGCTGTGTGGTGCTCACTCATTCTAACTCCCCGAGCGTTCACATGTACTTGCCGCCCTCCCCCTAGTTTGCCTCTCACTCATCTCACCATGATCATTACAGCCATATCCATACCCACACTTTAATAATTCCTCCACTGTGTTCTGTTTGACTGACATATTTTGTGTTCATGAGTCAAGGTGTGCATCATCCAGATCTGAGACATTAGTCATGAGAGTTTCCCCGTGTTCTTGCCACCATACATTCTGTTTGTTCTTGAAGGGAGCACATTTAAATGCATGATCGACCCTGTATGTGCTTTGAGAAAGATGAGCTATTAAAGACTCCGGTTTGTTTTAACTAATGTTTGTTTTTTTTTCTCTTCCACAGAATTGAGAAAAAATAAGGGCGGGAAAATTAAAAGAAGACACTGACAAAGCTCATTTTTGTTTCCAAGGAGTCATTCAACGAAGCATCAAATCAGACTTTAAACACGGCGTGGCAGTTCAAGAACCCATTCAACAGTTTAAACATGCAGTTTGTCTGTGTTGCCAAATGGAAGAAATCGAGATATCACAGTGTCTCCGAGGACAAACGCTCACCTACTGAGGGCTGTACAGCCACTGATCATTGCACTTCATCTTCCTGTGAGATTTTTTTTCTTATTGTCCAACATGCCAGTGTTTTCTAAGTGAGCTGGGATTTTTATTTGTGGTCTCTTGATGGATTTTTTTCCCGTTGATTTGTGGATTTTCTTTTTTTTGTACATTCCTCTCTGTTGTTGCTCAGTGCCCATTTCACCTCATAACAGAAGCTGTTAGTCAACATGTGTCGGCTGATAAAAACTATTGGCAGTAGCACTGATTCTTTGGTCATTACTAACTACGTCAGTGTGTTTGCTTCTATGGTACATCAGATGTGTGGGAGAAGTGGTAATCTCCTATTTGATACAGAGTAAATGTCCCCCTAGAAAAAATGTTAATAAATAAATATGGGCAATTTGAGGATATGATGTTTTTGTAATGAAGGAGAGGAAATAAAGAGTCTGAGGTGAATTGAAGTTTCTTGTCTTTCTTTGGTAGCAGAAAAAGGGGACTGAAACATTGTGGGCTCAGTGGAAAACAAGTTGGGGAGATTCATGAGCAGACGTGCAAGATATTTTCCCCTAAAAAAAAAAGTCAACACCTGTTGTATTGTTAAAAGGAAAAGTTCACCCGAAAATGAAAATTAAGTCATTATCTTCTCACCCCCCTGCCGATGGGAAATGGCATAATCCAAGTCTCTGGAAGCCCCGAGATCCCAAACACATTTGAAAAGTTGCATTAACACCCTCAACCAGCAATTGAGCTTATGCACCAGCTTTAGATGGTGTGCTTGCTAAAGCTTTTAGCTTAGCAGCTACAGTGATTTGGGTGTACAGAAGGGTGGAAATAATGTCAAGCTGTATGGAGCCATTTTTTTTTCTGTTCAGTCCCCATCTCCTTCAGTTGTTGTTATTTGGAGAATACTGCAACACTGTTTTGCTGTGATGCTCCAGAAATGTTTCGTGAACCACGAAACTTCACCTGGAGATTTTCATTTCAGGGTGAACTTAGCCTTTAACATGAAAATGGTACTAGATCACAAGTTCCCTCAAGTGACTGACTTACTGCGCCAAGTGTCACAGGTTTTTTTGTTATTTTTTAAATTAATCAATTTTAAATTTTTTGGCTAGAAACGTCTGGCGGTCCAAATCAAACCTTATAGCAGGCCAACTTTGGGCTGTTCACAAGTGACAATTCCAGGATAATGCTAACCTAAGTAGAGAAGAGTCATAAAATCAGCAGACTGACTCACTAATGCCTGTTATACAGCAATATCTCTATGATGTTTCCTAAAGTTAGCCACCATAAGCTACACTTTCCAAAATGTTAGTGCTTATGAATGTAACTGAGCAAGAAGGGCTTATTTGTTCTTCAAAAGTTAAACTGTCTCACTTTAGCCCAGCAGTGAACCAGCACGCATGACACCAGGACCCCAGCACTCAGTGGAGTGGAGTATTTATCAGTTGTACCTGTGCTTTGTCAACTGTGATTACACAAAAGGTCTACAAGGGGTCCCCACCGAACAGCTGCCACAGGACTAACAGGACGATGAGAAAAATATCAACCACATTCCGTAAGTGCTCACACAGTCCTGACAAGAGGGCCAACCAGAGAATGTAAGTGAAAACACCTGTTTGTAGGAGCTGTAAAGCCCAGCTTCTCACTGTGTGATGTGTTCCTACACTGACAAACAGAAAGCTTTTGGTTATTTCACCTGAGAGAATCTTGTATTTTATTTTATTTTATTTTATTTCTTTGTCTGTGCTATTTTTACTGCTCTGAAATGGGTGGGACTCAGCTTGAAAAGTGATGTCACATTCTTCTTTAGCTGCACTGGAATCAGAATCTGATGACTGTGGGTAGGAAAATCGGCAAACCACGACCACACAGTCCTGATGAGTGAATGGTTTGTTTGTGACGTATGATCAGCAAACTGTACCAATGTAAAAATATACAGAATGGAGTGTTACATTATGACATACACCGATCAGGCGTAACATTATGACCACCTGCCAGATATTGTGAAGGTTCCCCTTGTGCAGCCAAAACAGCTCTGACCTGTCAAGACATGGACTTAAGACCTCTGAGGGTGTCCTGTGGTGTCTGGCACCAGGGCATTTTATAGTGGATCCTCTGGGTCCTGTATGTTGGGGGGTGGGGCCTCCATGGATCAGACCTGCTCCAGCACGTCTTACAGATGCTCGATCAGATTGGGATCTGGGGAATTTGGAGGGCCCTTTATTGTTGTTCCTCGAGCTGTTCCTCGAGCTGTTCCTCGAGCTGTTCCTGAGCAGTGTTTGCGGTGTGTCAGGGCACATTGTCCTGCTGGGGGGGCCACTGCCATTGGGTAGTGTTGTTGTGATGAGGGGGTGTACTTGAATACCTCTTATCAGCGGTTCTCAACCTTTTTTCTAGTCACAACCCCCCCACCACTGGGACTTTTCAATCACAACCTCCTGACAGTGCCACAATTTTTTCTTTTTTTTTCCTTTTACAATCAGAACTCATGTGACTCACACTTTGACTCTCACAAACACACTTAATAAAATCTATTTTAAGGCAAATTACATCACTTGTACAGGTAATGTAATGTTGAAAACTATTCTCCAGTCAAATTATGTTATTTTATTTTTTTGTCTATAACCAGTTAACTCAGCATCCCTTTGGCAGTCCCAGCCCTGTTATTGAGGAACAATCCTTTCCTTACTGTTGGGTAATTTAATATATGTCACTACATCATGTTTTATAAGCTAATCATATGGATTCAAACAACTTGTGGGCAACTGAATAGACAACAAACTAATAGGCCTAACTTAAAAAATAAAAAGATTGTCCTCTGAAAGGTGACTGAGCATATCGTAGAGTCTTAAATCTTTAAAATCCATTGTTGTTGAAGATTAAATTAATACAATTATTCCATGTTGGTATTTCAGTAGCCACTTAAACAAAAGTAACATTCTTGTATTTCTGTTCAAACAAGATTGTTTAATTTAAAGGGCCACTATGTCGTTTTGGAGAATAAATTTAAACTCAGAATGTTTATATTTACAATACTAATGAGGTAATAATACCATCTCAGAAATATTTATTTTTCCAATAACTGAATAAACAAGCTGTTCTCAGAGGACAATAAAGTCCCCAGAACACTGTTTGAATCTAGAAAGGTGGCAGGGTCCACCAAATATAAACATGTACATGTTTATTCAGTCATGAAAACAAAGAGAGTTTGTTCATTTAGTTTGATTAGGCATTAAAAAAAGAAGAAAAAAACAGTCAATGAAGATCTTTTTTGACCAGAACTACATAGTGCACATTTAACTGCTGGACATAAGAAGTCACAAGCTGGGCTGTAGGTTTCATCACAGCTTTAATGGGAATACAAAAATGACAACATCATTTTCATCCGTACAGAACAGGTCGGAGGAAGTTTTAGAAAACAAGCAGTGATGGCTGAATAGTGCCGCAACGAGGAGCTTTTTGTTGTCCACCCCATCAATCTCAACTCAGCAGTCTGTAAGGAGGAAAGACTGACGTCAGCACGCTGTAAAAGTCAGATTAGTATTTCTAAATGTTTTCACTGGAGCGATGAGCTTTATGGTAGCTGTTCACCTGGGCCTCATGACGTTCCCGTGCACTCCTCTGTATCTCTGATTGCTCAGAATGGATGTAAGATCTTCTTTATAGGTCCCTTCATAGATGTCTGACCGACGCTTCATGTAGCTCTCACTTTCATCTCTGTGGAAAGAAACCATCAACAACTCATGTTTCACTGTGTAGTCCTGCTGTTCATCTTACAATACACAGACTTGCAGATTGAACTGACATCGTTCCTCCTCTGCTACCTACCCCAGCCGTTTGCCCATGATTGTCTGAAGGAACTTTCTGGCAGAGATTTGACCCAGGACCTTCCTGTAACTGTTTGTAAAGATGGCATCAGCGTGGCGTCCTGAGCTAAAATCAGAAAGTGGACACTTAATTACATGACAGTATTCATGAGTAGCTTTCAGAAATAAAGTAAGCTATAGTGCCATGAAGCAACAATAAAAGCGGTAGGCCAACTAAATGGGTCAGTTCATGTAAAAGCACATTTCTTTACTTAACACTAATGGCCCAGCTGTGCAGATGGTTTTGTTTTATTTGCCCAGATGTTGAGGTGTCCTTCTATCTCACCCTCCTGGAGTAAACTTCCTGTCTTTTTTTGGAACCACGTTCTAACAAATAAGGAGTCTCTATAAAAACTGTTCACAGTGATGTCTGGAAATAATGCAGAGTAACTGGTAAACTTTTTATGAAAGTACGTGCTGATGTTGAATAATATAAAAAATAAAAATAAAACATTTAAAGATTTGGCTGCTGTGAAGACCACTACAGCAGTTTCATTTGCCTCTCTTGTACTGAGGTGGAGGCAGAAATCTTAACAGGCAGATATTTTAAAAACCAAATCAATCCTGATCCACTAGAGGTAAGTGAGATTTTTTTCTTAGTTTGACCCTTTAAACCGTCCTGTACATCGGCCACTCAGTCCATATTAACAAACTGACCGTATCTCTGTCAGCTCCCTGGGAGGACTGGCCTCTTCCCGCAGCTGCTCTGCTGGATTCTTCATAGAAGATGTCATCAGGATGGATGTATCCCTCTGGCCAAACCTGACAAACATCCACGTTAACTCAACTAAATGAATGTAGAACATCGCACTGATGTGTAAATGTATTCAAATGTCTGCCCAGAAAATGTACTGATTAAATTATTACACAGAGTTTTGATGGTGAAGATGGATTTCAGACAAAAACAGTATCTTAAGAATACTCTTGTCAAATAAAATATTCTGCAGCTTGGCTGTGACTACGGCACTGTGTAAACGTAACGTGTTGATTAATGCAGACATCTTGACCCTTTTTAGCATAACAAGTGCAGAGGGCACAGCTCTGACATGCAGTGAAAGGTTTAAACATCATGTGCTGCATGCATGAATGTGCCCATTCTTTGAGCCCTTATGTCATTGTCTGAAATCAAGCCTATGTTGTGTATTCTTCTTTTACACATGTTGATTTTATCCCTGTAAATATGAAGTTAATTATTATGCTTTACATTTCACTTTGTAAAGCTTTGTGATCATTTCAGCTGAAGCTTGGTTACATTGTTACTTAATTTGTCAGAATTGTATTTAAAAAATATCTTATTATATTATATACATACACAAATTCAACCACATTTCAGTATTTCTACAAATTTCAACACCTGAGTTTACCCACACGTGTGTATACACACACACACAAGATTATATTTGTATATATATAGATACATATACAGATATTATCTTCACGCACTTTTCAGTATTTCTTCAGATTTCAACACCTGAGTTTACCTGTCATAGTGGATTTAAATAACTTTAAAAATAATCTACTAAACACTTACACAAAAATTCAGTAATTTGTGTAAATCAGTGAGGACTTACCTAATGGATGGGTAGAGCCGGGCGCCTGATAAAGACATGACCAGGCAACAAACCAGCAGCAGTGCAGATTTCTCCATCCTCACAGCTAGTCCAGGAGAAGAATGGACAGCTAGAATAAATGACAGGAGAAGAAATTACATTAGAAAAAAATGCTGAAACCGCAGCTCCCCTCAACCAGCCTCATCGCTCTGCACAGGGCACTGAAGTTGCAGCAGGCAGAGATGTACGCTGTGATGGAAAACATCAACATTTAGTTTTAAAATGATCACAGACATGAAAGTTACAATATTACATTTACACACGAGGTGGACGAGTTACCTAGATATCTTGTGTGAATTCAGAGTGTCCCTGCAGCTCCTCTTTATTTGGCACCTTCCACTTTCATCATCTCTCACTGCCAGGAAAGGAACTGGACTGAAGAAACACTGGATCAGTGATTGTTAGCCCTGCATCCATGGTCAGTTTATATTGAACCTGGAGCGCCCAGACACTCCCCATCACACATCATCAACTCTCTCTCTCTCTCTCTCTCTCTCTCTCTCTCTCTCTCTCTCTCTCTCGTTGTACTGGAGCTGCATGCTATTTTTTTCTTTTTTTCTTTCTCCTCAGATTCAAAGAAAAATAAATTAAAATCAAAAGAATATACATGAAAGGATGAGACAGTTGTTGGTCAGTATAGGATACTGAACATAGTGGTAATGTTTAGAGCAGAACAGAGTACAGTCCCACACACATTTTTCACCCATGCATTGATAGATTTGTTAAAAAAGGTTGATGTGTCTGTCAGAGTGCGCACAGCCCACAATTAAACAGCTGTCGAAATCATTCAATATGTATAATCCCTCACACCAAGGAGAGAATTTTCCACTACTTCACTTTCAGTACTATACATAGAAAATGAAAAACCTTTTAAAACACACAGGTTAAATGTAGAAGGTCTATTTGGACATTTGGCAGTAGATTTGGTAAGTTATGTTTTATAGGACTTTTCAGAAGAAGACCTTTAGATCCAGGTCCAAAGGTCTGAGAGACTCTAATTCAGTAATTCAGGGTTCCTTTCAAAGGGTAACTCCACCAATTCTACACAATAAAGTGTGTTTATAGGTCTTGGGGAGCACTACTGCATACAGTATGTGAAAACAAGTAGCATAAAGCCGTTTGTGGCTCCAGAAGAAGCTGCTGAGGAGGGGGCTGTTAAAAGCAGCAGCAAAGTGTTCATAATCAAAAATGAACACTTTGCTGCTGCTTTTAACAGCCCCCTCCTCTGTTTTTTCTTGCATGATTGCACTTAAATGTTGTTTTTTATGTTTGTTTTTAATGTTCTTTTATACAAGCCTGTCAAAGAACAATTTCTGTCACTCATGACAGACAATAAAGTCTATCTATCTATCTATCTATCTATCTATCTATCTATCTATCTATCTATCTATCTATCTATCTATCTATCTATCTATCTATCTATCTATCTATCTATCTATCTATCTAATCTGATAATTTGCCTCCAGTGAGGTCACTCAGTGGCTAAATTACATTGCCTCCTTGTCTGTAAATTTGAATCTGAATACATGTATTAATAGTAGTATGAATAGTGTGACGATGTTCTGCCATCTTAATCTTTGAAAACATGCTGGAATATAGGCCATACTTTAAGTGTCTTTGGTACTTTGGTACCAAAGACACTTAATGAGATAGATGCCTCCGGTGGTTGTACAGGAAATTGTGCTGCAGATTTTGTACTTATTTCTTGATACAGGGTGGTGAAAAGAAAAACACTTAGTTGTGAGGTGGTATTGTGCAGTGTCCACATTTGAAATCGCCTTCTGGTAAGGTTGACACCAGTCGGGTTGATTTAATATGGAGACATTTGAGTGTACCCATTTGTCTTCGAGGTTTCTTCCTCTATGAAAGGTTATCCTAAGATGTTCTTTATACAGTTCATCAACTTGTGGGTCACCAGTTAGGACATGTCAATATCTTTAGACTCACCGCTTGATCTGTTGTCCCCTTTGAGAGTATCCCAGGACACCATCTAGGGTGTCAACATATCTAGATATGTTGGGAGCTTGTTCCAGTCTCAAATCTCCAAATATTTTATTCAATGCTGTGTTTGGTTGTTTGGTGACATATCATATCTCCTTGAGTCTTTCCTCTTTGATGGAATTTTGGGGTAATTTGACTCCCTGCATGATAAAAAAGAGATAATTTGTGTGTTGCCTTTGACTATTAGAGCCATTACATTATCATCTTCAAAATCCTTTGTGCAAAATGTTCACTAAAATAGTGTCTTCAACTATTCCTCCTCAAGGAAATACAAATGCCTTCATACCTTCAAAGCATAAGAACCTGGTGGGAAAAACAAACAGAATCACAGTTTCTACCATAGTGGATATGATGAAAAGACGCATTGCAGCCTCATAACTAGAATACATTTAAATGAGCAGTTCTGATTCAGACTGCATTGTTTTAATCATTTATGTTGTGCACTCCTTGTATTTATCAGTTGGTGATACAGATGGAGTGACAGCAAAGATAATGGTGAGTGTTTTTATTCTGATGATCAGACATATCATCATATTCTGTCACTGGAATCATTTCTGTGAAGAGGAGTTATTAGAACTGTTAGTTTTATTTTTTATTTTAATTGAACCCAACTCCTCCCTCCCCCATCGACCCCTCATCCTCGGGCTCCAGCTTGGGACCATAAGGTGAAAACTAAGTACGTATCTCTTATATACAAGAGTTCAGCTTTTATGGCCGATTCAAGATTTTAGTGATACATTCAAATGAAGCTCTGAAGCTTATTTTCGCTGATGTCCGGAACGTCAAGAAGGTTTTTAGACGGACCGTGAAGTTGGACGTACCGGAGGACACCTTTTACTAACGGACTGTTGCGATGCAAGAGGACTATCTGTCGCTTCGTTCCGTCTTTGCTGAGCAGGACAGCCCATTTTTATCCACCGTCAGGCCTTTAGCATATAACCGTGTAATGGTGATATCGTTTAGGTACGATATTTGGCTCCTGGCGCCATGTTAGAAAATTATCAGAATGAATAATAATCAAAATAATCAGGCTAACAGTTGCTCCTGTTGCTCTGGGCTAATGTCCGACACAAATATTGGTTGTGATAGTTGTGGTAGTGCCAGTAGTAATATATATAGATAGCATTTCCGCCTCCGTTCTCAAAATGATCATTATTACCGACCGGTATTATTAAATAACATTCGTATTATTTGGCAGCTCAACGCGTTTTCCGGGTTTCTATCACGTTACGGTGGAATGAGGAGATACTTCTCTTGGTATTCAGACGTCTTTGGCTCCACTTGCCATGAGTGTCTAAATGACATTCACCCAACGTAGCTAGAACTCAAACAGCACTTTATCCAGAAAGATACGTAATTGACAATGTGTGGGCTGTGAAGTCGGCTAAAAGTTGCTAACTTCGCTATGTGGTTCCTCAGTTAGCGCGACATTAGTCCAACATTAGCAACAAACCCTATGCTCTTGTAGCTAGCTAACTTCGACAAGCATGGAACACATCAGGACTTTAAAACCCTTGTTTACCATTTCCCAACACTGGAAACCCACCAGGTGTATCCGACCCAGATATTGTTCTAATTTAGCTAAAACCAGTGTGACTTCCAAAGAGAGGAGGAGAACTGTAGACAGGTTCAAGTCCCAGGTATCCTCTGGTCCAAGCTTTCAGGATTTCATCAGAGGAGTTTCAGTTAAGAAGACTTCTGCTGCAGATGGAGACCACTCTGACAATCAGAGTTACCTGTCTGAGGACTTGGAGCTGGGGAATTCAAGAAAAGGTTGGTCTGCATCACTAAGAAAAACCATCAAGTTAATTTTTAGTGTTTGGGAGAAATGCTGAACTGCTGTTTTGACTCAATGTTACAGTGTATTTTGAAACCTATGGATGTCAAATGAATGTAAACGACACAGACATAGCCTGGTCCATACTACAGGGGAAGGGATACCTACGCACGGTTGACTTAAGTGAGGTACAGGAGAACTTTAACTTCCTACAGTTTTAACGTTAGTTGTGACAAAACATTTGACTAAAAATATCATTTTGCTCACAGGCAGATGTTGTCCTGCTGGTAACATGCTCCATAAGGTAAGATCATGTCACAAACCTAAAATCAAGCTCTTTGAAATGTTACCGGAGTTTTCATGAGACTAAATCAGATACACCTACTAACTCTTCTATTAACAGAGAAAAGGCTGAACAAACTATCTGGAATAGACTACAACAACTAACAGCTATGAAGAAGAGACGGTTAAAGACACAAACACCAATGAAAATTGGGATTTTAGGTAAGTTAGTTCACTAATGTGCACAGCTTGGGCTGTCTTACAGAGGCTACAAATGTAGATCAATGGTTGTGTTTGTCCAGGGTGCATGGCAGAGAGGCTGAAGACGGAGCTTTTGGAGCGGGAGAAGCTGGTAGATGTTCTTGCTGGTCCAGACGCCTACCGGGACCTTCCCCGCCTCTTGACTGTAGCTGACGGAGGTCTTCAGGCGAGCAACGTGCTGCTGTCACTAGAGGAGACCTACGCTGACATCATGCCCGTCCACTGTGCTCCTCAGGGATACAGTGCTTTTGTGTAAGTTGTTTTTTATTCCCCCTGTTCTGCACAGCATTACTGTGTCTTTATGTTGTAACATCTGATGACTTTGTGTGTGTGTTTGTGCTGGCAGGTCCATCATGAGAGGCTGTGACAACATGTGTAGTTACTGCATTGTTCCTTTCACCCGAGGGAGGGAGAGGAGTCGACTGGTCAGCTCCATACTTGAGGAAGTTCGTATGCTCTCTGACCAGGCAAGTTAGAGCTTCAACTCTAAACTGCTACACTATCAAGCAGACATACAGATGCTCTGTTCATACCTGGTATTACTATCCGTCCCAAGTGATTGAACACAAGTGGACAGCTCTAAGTACAGTTGTGGCCACACTGACAGCCTACTCAACTGACATCAACAACAACAACAGGCAGAATGGATTACAGAACCATGTGGTTCACTGTAACCGCAATATCCCCAGACTCCTCACAAATTGTGTGATTTTAAGAGTTGGGTTAGCAGAAACTTAAAAAACTTTGCAAAATGGCTACGGAAAATTCCATTCTTTTGGTAAATTCGGCATCAATTGCAAAACATGAAATTGTTTCTTTCATTGTGAAAAATATCGGTTTGTCGCAGCATCCCTGTACCAGCTTGTCTGCTTCTGTGTCTAAAGTGCGTCTTACCTGCCAACATTTATCAGCTGTTTGAGCACACTGTTTCAACGGATTTCACAATTTACACTTAATTTATGAAAGCAGAGAACATTTTATTGACAGTAAACATGCAGAGTGCAAAAACTTGTCTGTTTGTCTCAGTGATGTACGTATTTATTGTGAGATCTGATCACAAGTGGTCACTTGAGACGCATTTTAATGGCAGGTGTGAGCTGATGGAATTAGAACAATACTAGAATAGTAAGGAAGGCTGTGACATTGTACACTGTAGATGACGATGAGGAGGTCAGTCATATAACGTGGTGCTTTAAAAATGAGTAAAATGAAGAGCTGAAAACGATGCTCAAATTTACATAATAGTGTAAGCTCAGCACTGAAAATGAATGTCGTGAATAAATAATGTGTGTATGTGTGTGTTGGGTGTTTTTGTTCAGGGTGTGAAGGAGGTGACTTTACTGGGTCAGAACGTGAACAGCTACAGAGACACGTCAGAGGAACAGTTCTGCAGCTCAGACCTGACCCAGCTCAGCCGGGGTTTCAAGACCGTCTACAGACCTAAACAGGGAGGTCTGCGCTTCTCCGACCTGCTGGACCGAGTGTCACGCATCGATCCCGACATGAGGATCAGATTCACTTCCCCTCATCCCAAGGATTTCCCTGACGAGGTACACAGTACACAAACAGAAAGGGTTCGGAAGTTCAAACAAAGTGTGATGCAGGTGCTCTTTGATATGGAAAACAAAAGAAGAAAAACAGCCTTTATTCAGATGGCTGTTTCATGGTGAAATTCTTAAAGATGTAGACCATGAATGTCAAAAACAAGCTCAGTAACAATCCACGGGTAGAGACACAAACAGCCTTCTTCAGGGTGACACACTCAGCACAGTCTCCCGTTTAATAGATCCTAGATAATTGCAAAAACATGAGTAGAAGGCAAATGAATTCACGGGTGAGAAATTACAATAATTACAAAGTATGACCACCAGATGGCCATACAACATGTATAGAAAGAAGACAAAGAATATAAAAAGTGTATTGAACAAAACAAGAAAAAATGTGTGCACAAACAACAGGAAAGAAACAGCAGGGACATGTTACACTTCACTTGCTTTCAATTCTGCTTAAGACAGCAGCTGCTGAATTATAACAAAATTAAGCACTAAAAAACTTGTCTTTTTCCTATTTGATCACACTTCCCTACAAAATCCTGCTTCTTTATTTTTCCTGCATTAACTTGGATAATTGAGACTTCCTGACCTGGTCTATGTGCTGGTGTTGTCAGGTTTTGCATCTGATTGCAGAACGAGGGAACATTTGTCAGCAGATCCACCTTCCAGCCCAGAGTGGGAGCAGCAAGGTCCTAAAAGCGATGCGCCGTGGGTAAGAGACCACTATGCTTTATTCCCAAATTAAGTCATCAAAGCAATTAGTTTCTTAAAAAAATACTTTAATTTAAATTCACAGCTACACAAGAGAGGCCTACCTTGATCTGGTAAAGAATGTCAAGAGAATTATCCCAGGTAGGCCACAAAAAACAACATTTTTTAAATTTAAATTGCAAGGATGGAAAGCGTACTAGTACTATAGTTTACTCAAGTGTGTGTGTGTGTGTGTGTGTGTGTGTATGTGTGTGTGTTAGGGGTGAGTCTCAGCAGCGACTTCATCTCAGGCTTCTGTGGGGAAACGGAGGACGACCACCAGCAGACTCTGTCTCTGATCAGAGAGGTGGGCTACAATGTGGGCTTCCTGTTTGCCTACAGTATGAGAAAGGTGAGCTTTTGTGTGTTCGTACTGTACGTGATGCCACAAAACTGTGTTTCACAATGAAATCCAAGCTGTTATTTTCAGGCGTTCTTTTCAGACGCCCTATAAAATCTAGTTTAAATGTTTCTCTCTCAGAAAACACACGCCTTCCATCGGCTACAGGACGATGTGCCAGCCGAGGTGAAGCAGCGGAGGCTGGAGGAGTGTATCAGTGTGTTCAGAGAGGAAGCTGCGAGGGTCAACGCTGCTCTCATCAGCAGCAAACAGCTTGTCCTGGTGGAGGGAGTGAGTACTGCAGGCGTGGCTGACACATACTTTAAACTTCATCATCCTTGGCTATACCTTGGATTTGATGCTGATCAGTACATGGTAGCGTGCTAACTCACTAAACTAAGATAGTGAACATGTGAAACATTACCCTCCCTCAGCATCTTCATGTTAGCATGGTGACATTTGCATTTAGCTCAAAGCAGGCGATGCCTCACAGAGCCACTATCATGGCTGTAGACTCTTGTTAATACTTTGACCTCGTTCTCATAATGTGAGGGAGGTGATTGATTGGCTCCTATAGAAATGCAGACATTGAATCATGAATGAGAAACCCTGCTCCACCTGGATGAAAGAGGAAGTCCTGTTCCAGTGTACCGGGCTACTGCAACATGTTACCAGGCAACAACGCTCATCTCTGCTTTCCATTTTTATGCAGGAGAGTAAAAGATCTGCTCAGGACCTGTGTGGGAGAACTGATGGCAACATGAAAGTGATTTTCCCCAAAGAAGATGTTTCTGTTCAGCCTGCAGAGTCCAACACTGCAGCGGTCACTGCTGGAGACTATGTGCTGGTGAAGGTAGTATAACTTTAAAAAGTCACACACTTGGTTACATGTTTTATTAAATCAAGCCTGACTGGTAGATTTTAGTTTAAGACATATATTGATATTAATTGGCTTATAGTACAGAAAGATATGTTTAAGGTCATTCAGAAATAATGTTAAGGGTCGTCCACACCAAGAACAAGAACTATAACAATATACTATATGTAAAATAAATAACAGATAAAACAATTTTCTAACTCAAGCACATGGTGGAGTCCATACCACAACTATAAAGTCAAAGACAGATTGGCTGTCAGTGATCCCAAAGAAAACGATCGCTGACAGCCAATCAGAATCCATCTGAATTTACAGAGGCATCAATTAGTTTGATTCTGGAGACATTTTTCTACAAAATAATTGTTGCAGGAGTGCTGATAATATTGGTTTCTACCTGTAGCTGACCTCTTTTATGTTGGCTAATTGAAACACTTTTCAGATGGTCTACTGTAGAGACTCAGTCTTGGTTATGTATACAACTTATTAATCACTTAGTGAACAGACATGCTGCCAACAGTCGGTGGCACTAATGGGGTCTCTAAAGTTCATTTAGTCTTTAATGATATCCCCAGGATCATTGATTTTTACTTGTACCACAGTAGGAATAAAAGACAGCAACTTTCATGTCAGTGTTGGATTCCCTGAACTCTGCTTATCTTTGAAGAATTTTGTGAAACCATTTTAAAATGTCATTTGTTTGTTAGTTTTTGCATCGTGCAGCAGTAACAGGTCATCTGAAACTATTTTCCTAAGATGCCGACACAGCTGGAGCATGCAGCGGCGCTCGATGTCACATTGTTATCATTATAATGATAATGATCCTTCTTGGTGTGGATGGCCTTTGCTTTTTGCACCAAAGAGCACTAATATGTTTTTTTACCAGTGTAAAAAACTCTACACTCATTCTCGATAAAAACATGTACCTTTCCTCTCCAGTCAGTGCTCTTGATCAAGGCACTGGCTAAGATCTGGAGTTGGTCTCCGGGCGCATACGCTGCCCACCACTCCCCTGGGATGGGTTCAATGCAGAGTGCCAGTTTCACCATGTTGTACGTTGTATGATATGTGACATAAATAAAGATTCTTCTTCTTCTTCTAAAATGAGAAATTAATCCCAGGTGTTCAGATTTAGGCATCTTTATTAAAATCACATAAAATTCATGAATGTCTCAGAAACTAGCATGAACAAACAGTCTGCTGATAGTCAATGGTAACAGTCGGAGGACATCATTTCAACACAGTGAAGAACTTTAAGGCATTATCTGGTAATTTAAAAGGTTTCTTCATTCACTCATTCATTCTTTGTGTCTTTAATATAGATACTGGCGGCCAACTCGCAGAGCCTGAGAGGCCGCGCCATCGGTCACAGCTCCCTGAGAGGCACGGTGAAGCACAGCGAGCTTGATGAACATGTGGCCTCAGACATAAGCAGGACTGAGACATGCCCTTGATTGACCCAGGTGACACCGCAGGAAACAAACTCTTATTCCTTTGGAAAACTAGCACACTACCCTTGTTGACAGTGAAGACACACAGAGGCTGGTTTTACTGGGATTTTGGTCATCTTACAGTCACCCTGGACTGCTGTGAAAACTGCAATGTGTTATTTATACAGTCAGTATTTACTAGAGCTGCGATGATAAGTTGATTAATCAACTAGTGAATCAATATGAAAATCATTGTTGGCTGCAGCCCTAGTAATACCAATGTGTATGTACATACTGAACTGCTGATGATGATGATGTCAAATATAGTGATTATTTAATACAAACTACTGTATCTTATCTGTTTTGTCTTGTATTTGATTGATGTCTTTGCATTTTTTTCTGGGACTGCAGTCAAGATGTCGTGGGTCAGCACATTTGCCGAAATCGCTCCGTGAGCTACAAAGTCAGAAAGTTTTTAGAAAGAATTTTCCCAAAGTCAGCAACAGAAAGTGCTGCGATCTGCTTTGGAAGAAGCATGTTATTATAAAGAAGATGATTGTGGTGACAAACTGCAAACCCTGTCCTGCAGACTGTGTCCTGTTACTACACGACTGCAGTTACCCTGCTGGAGAAGTTCATCTACATTTCATATATAGAAAACCTGGTCTGTGTTCAAATTTAAAAGATACAGAAAAATAGAATAAAAAAGCCAAATTATAAAAAAAAAAATTGAGGAGATGCTTGTTTCTCAGGCTCGTAGAAGTTGTACTCTGGCTGTGATCATGGTGGCGTGTGCAGTGCAGAAATAATCTTTGGGAGTTTGCAGAAATGCCATTAACCTGTGAACCGGACATCTGTCCCAATCAGGATATTGTCCTAGAGAAAAACACACCACAGAAAGATTTTAACAGTTATTAACAGATCTGAGGTTATGAATTCTGTTGATAATCTACACATTTAAATTCCATGTCAAATAAGAAACGCAGCTCGCCACAAAACATGCATTTTGCAGAAAACATGCAGCCTCTTACCTTCAGGATCTGAACCCTGGTGTTCAGAAGGGTCATGTTTCTAAGTGCAGGAAGTGGGTATCCCTTTGCAAGTTGAACTATGAAGCAAAATTCATACATTTTAATAAACAAGCATCAAAGTCCAACATTACAAACATTATTATGATATTAGCCTGGGTTTTGTGTTAAATTTTAATTATATTGAACATCATGAAATAGATAAACATAACAAGAACTAGAACAAACGGGATTAAATGAACTCTAAAAAATAAAATTAAAGGTGAAATGCAATATAAGCACAGATGCTAACAATGTGCTAGGAGGTTGTATAAATATGACATTAATTAAAACAAAGTTGTTTAAAAAGGGAAACCAAGTCTTTCGCCTGTGTTTAATTTAATCTGCAATAACATTTTTCCTTCTGGCCACTTGGGGGCAGCAGGAACAAGTTGTGAACAGACAGACATTACATCACCTTTCACCTTGCTTATAATATTCACACATCCAGCAGTTATGGAGCAACATTATTATTTAATTGGATTCCTGGTGAATGTAAGTCCAACATTCACTCTCCTAGCTCTCTTTTTGGTCTCTACTGTCAAATTATGTGTTCTCATCTTATAGTTTTAGATGTATTATCTCATTTGTTAGAATAATATGCTCCCTTATTATGATTTACGACCAATTTATTTTATCCACCTATTTTGCAAGTCATACATACAATGTGACTTGTTTTTTTTGTGTGTGCAGAGAGGCATTGTGGGTTGTCATGTTGTTTAGTTCTAACGGAGCACTTGCCATGGCTACTGATGATTTTCCCGGAGCTGTGAAGAAATGAATAAACACATGGAAAGATCTATACGTTGTATTTCATTAATATGGCAAATGAAAACGGAAACGCAAGAGGTTATGGGCCCAGACGTGATACAGGAGGAGGAAGATGGCAAAGATTAGTTTTTGACGGAGATGAAAATAACTTTGAGCTGTGGGAAGTAAAGTTTCTCGGACACCTGCGCATTGGTAGGCTTAAAGGACACGATACACTCTGAGGATGACCCAGATCCAGAAAAGAACGACGAATGCTACGCAGAGCTAATTCAATTCCTCGATGATGAAAGCCTGTTGTTGGTGATAAGAGAGGTGGCAGATGACGGCAGAAAAGCGCTACAAATATTAAGGGACCATTACGCCAGTTAGGGTAAGCCCAGAATTATTGCCCTATACACAGAACTAACTTCACTAAAGAAAGAGTCAGAAGAAACTGTGATGGACTACATCATCCGAGCTGAAAAGGCAGTAACTTCCCTAAGAACTGCAAAAGAAGTCGTAAGTGACGGGCTGATAATAACCATGATACTGAAAGGCCTCCCAGAGTCATATAAGCCTTTCGCCATTCATACAACGCAGAGCAGCGAGAAATTAATGTTTGTCCAGTTCAAGAATAAAGTACAAAGCTATGAAGAGACAGAAAAGTTCGACACTAAGGTAAAATCAGACAATGTGATGAAAGCAGACATGTCATCTGTCGTCTGCTATGGATGTGGAAACCGCAGCCATATTGCGAAAGGTTGCCACCAAAAAGAAGAACCAAAGTGGTGCAGCTACCACAGAAGCTCACCACACAGTGACGAGACAGGCAAGAGAATGACCAAGCACAAAGATGAGCAGAAGAACAAGAAGACCAAGAGGAAGAACAAACATTTGTATTCAAGGTCATACAAACATTTCTGCCAGACAATATCAAAAGAAACGGACTAATGGTAGATTGTGGAGCAACATCACACATCATAACTGAAGAAAGCACATTCACAAAATTTCATGGGACCTTAGACCCAAATGCACATTACATGGAGCTAGCTGATGGAACCAGGATAAACAACGTGGCATTAAAACGAGGGGAGGCAGAGGTGTGTTTGCAAGACAGAGAAGGAAGATGCATCAAGGTCACACCTAGGAAGGCCTTATTCATCCCATCGTATCCACAGAGCATATTCTCTGTACAAGCAGCTACAACCAACGGAGCCAAAGTCATCTTCCAAGAGGGACAAAATGAACTGATACACAAAGAGTGGACTGTTTTCAACATAGAGGTGTATGAGAGACTGTACTACCTGAAAATGGTAAATGCCAAACAATGTGTTGAAAATATAGTAAATGATATGATGTCCAGTGACAAAGTGAGTTTATCTTGCGATGTCAAAACATGGCATGAAATTCTGGGACACTGCAATATTGATGATGTGTTGAAATTACCAAATGTAGTAGAGGGTATGAAGATCACAGGTAACACCAAGATAGACTGCATTGTCTACACTGAGGGTAAATTCACCAATAGCAAAAATAAGAAAACTGATGCAAAAGCTAGTGTGCCCCTGGAGGTAGTACATACAGACTTAGCAGGTCCCATTGAACCAACTACTCAAGATGGACATAAGTATGCAATTTCATTCACAGATGATTTTTCAGGTGCTGTGTTTGTTTACTTCCTTAAAAACAAAAGTGACACGACTCTGGCTACAAAGAAATTCCTTGCAGACAGTGCACCATATGGTAGGTTCAAGTGTGTAAGATCAGACAATGGCATTGAATACACTGAGTGATGCTTTCTAATCACTGTTGAGGGAAAAGGGTATAAGACATGAAACATCATCTCCATACTCTCCTCATCAAAATGGTACAGCCGAGAGACAGTGGAGAACCCTTTTTGAAATGGGAAGATGTCTCTTATTAGAGAAGGGATTACCAAAAGTATTCTGGCCCTATGCTGTACAACATGCCTCTCATGTTCGAAACAGATGTTACAATGACAGGACCAAAAATACACCATATTGCATGTTAACAGGAAGAAAACCAAATCTGTCAAAAATGTGGGTGTTTGGATCTGAGTGTTATACCTACAAACATGATCATAAGAAACTAGATCTCAGAGGTGAGAAAGGTATATTTGTTGGGCACAGTAAGAACAGCCTGGCATACCTGATCTACAATCCACACACAGAAAAGGTGTGAAAACATAGACTGGTGAAGTTCATTAAAAGGAACAGTGTTGAACAACAGTCACAAACTGAATTTGATTCAGAAATCCAGGGTTATGAAGACGGAAAGCTTTGTACTGAGAACAGTATCGATGTGACACAGTGAAAAGGAGGAAAATCTGTCCACAGAGTATACAGATGAATCACAACATGATGAGACAACAGAGAACGTAGTCCTAGATAAAACCAAAAACAGTGCAGATCCTGAACCTTGTCACAGTCAAAACCACCACCAAAAGAGAGAAAGAAAACCCCCAAAATACTTAGAGGACTACATAACAGGTGTTAAAGATAAAGATGTAACCCATGCAAGTGTTGATTATTGTTACAGGGCAGTTGTTGGGATTCCCCAGAACTACAGAGAAACACTGAGGTCACCCGAGGGGCCAGGATGGGAACGTGCTATGAAAGAAGAGCTCGACTCACTTAAAGAAAATGACACATTTGAACTGACCTCTCCCCCCAAGGGTAGGAATACAGTGGGGGGGAAATGGGTCTATGCCATTAAAGAAAATGCTGAAAAGGGGAGTATATTTAAGGCTAGATACGTTGCAAAGGGGTACAACCAAACAGAAGGCATAGACTACCATTGGACGTTTGCTCCAACAGCAAACCTCACTTCTGGGCGAGCATTGATGCAGGTAGCAGTTCAAAACGACATAATTGTTCATCAGATGGATGTGAAAACAGCATACTTGCATGCCCCAATAGAGGAAGAAATTTTCTTAGAACAACCAGAGTGTTTTGAAAAGACATCAGACACAGGAGAGAAACTAGTATACAAACTAAAGTACCAAGTACCAAGACCCCCAACATTAACAACTCTAGGGCAGAGAAGATCAGCCAGATAAGGCAGGAGCTGCGTGTCCTGAAGCGGCAGTACAAGGAAGCGTGAGAAGAGGAAAGGGATGCACTATCAGAACTTCACGGCATCCTCAGGAAGAAGCTCACTACTCTTCGAAGGGCAGAATGGCACAGACGGCGGGAGAAAGAGACTGCCAAGAGATGATCTGTCTTCATCGCAAACCCCTTTGGAGACACCAAGCAGTTGCTTGGGCAGAAACGAAGCGGCCACCTCGTTTGTCCCAAAGAGGAGATCGACCACCATCTCCGCAACACCTACAGTGATGCTGCTAGGGAGGAAGACCTAGGTCCCTATAGACCTTTGATAGACCCCCCAGGACCCACCACAGACTTCAACAGCAAGGAGCCCAGTTGGAAGGAGGTTCAGGAGGTCGTCAAGGCAGCCAGAGTCAGCTCAGCCCCTGGACCAAGCGGAGTGCCCTACAAGGTTTGCAAGAGGTGTCCCAGACTCCTTCACCAGCTGTGGAAGATCCTGAGGGTTATCTGGAGGAGGGGAATGGTAGCCCAACAATGGAGATTTGCAGAAGGTGTCTGGATTCCCAAGGAGGAGAATGCTAAGAACATCGAGCAGTTCAGAACCATCTCACTGCTCAGCGTTGAGGGGAAAATATTCTTTGCCATCCTATCCCGTCGGTTGATGGAATTCCTCCTGAAGAATGAGTACATTGACACCTCTGTACAGAGAGTGGAATCCCAAGGGTCCCAGGATGCCTCGAGCATACAGGTGTGGTCACGCAGTTGATCAGAGAGGCAAGAGAAGGGAAAGGAAACCTAGCAGTGCTGTGGTTCGACCTCACCAATGCTTATGGATCCATTCCCCATAAGCTGGTGGAAACAGCACTGGATCGGCACCATGTCCCAGGTAAAATCAGGGACCTTATCTTGGACTATTACAAGAGTTTCAAGCTGAGAGTCACCTCTGGGACAGTCACATCAGAGTGGCATCGGCTGGAGAAAGGGATCATTACTGGATGTACTATTTCAGTGATCCTCTTTGCCTTGGCCATGAACATGCTGGTCAAGTCAGCCGAAGTCGAGTGCAGAGGTCTGCTCACCAAGTCTGGAGTCCGCCAGCCCCCCATCAGAGCCTTTATTGATGACCTGACAGTTACAATGATGTCAGTGCCGGGGTGCCGTTGGATCCTTCAGGGCTTGGAGAAGATCATCACCTGGGCTCGGATGTGTTTCAAGCCTGCAAAATCTAGGTCCCTGGTGCTCAAGAAAAGGAAAGTGACTGACAAGTTCCGCTTCTCTCTGGACGGTACCCAGATTCCATTGGTCACCATGAAACCCATCAAGAGCCTCGGCAAGACCTCTGATTGCACCCTGAAGGACGCTGCACCTATCAAGGCCACAAATCGGGAGCTGGAGGCGTGGCTGACAGCAGTGGACAAGTCGGGTCTGCCTGGTAAATTCAAGGCTTGGATTTACCAGCACGGTGGTCTCCCCAGGATTCTGTGGCCCCTGCTTGTGTACGAGGTCCCATTAACATCAGTAGAGGGCTTCAAGGGGAGGATCAGCCGCTACCTCTGTAGATGGCTGGGCCTGCCACGAAGCCTGAGTAGCATCGCTCTGTACGGGCACCAACAAACTGAATCTCCCCATTAGCAGCCTGAATGAGGAGTTTATGGTTACCTGTGCAAGAGAGGTGCTGCAGTACAGGGAATCCAGTGACCCGAAAGTCTCCCAGGCTGGCATCGTAGTCAGGACTGGGAGGAAGTGGAGGGCGCAGGAAGCAGTCGAGCAGTCGAGCAGGCTGAGTCATGCTTGCATCACAGTGTGCTGGTCGGCCCAGTGGCATCTGGACGAGCAGGGCTTGGTAGCGTTCCAACCACGCGCTATGACAAAGCTCTGGGCAAAGACAGACACCGACTGGTCCAAGAGGAGGTGAGAGCTGGTGTGGAGGAACTGCGAGCAAGCCAGATGGTGGGGATGTGACAGCAAGGCGCATGGACGAGATAGGAACAGGCAGTGGACCGCAAGATCTCCTGGTCCAAGCTGAGCCTCACCGGATCAAGTTCCTGATTGCGTCCGTCTATGACGTCTTACCCAGCCCATCCAACCTCTTCTGCTGGGGCAAGGTTGACACACCAGCATGTCCTTTGTGCCTCAGAAGAGGAATGCTAGAGCATATCCTCAGCTGTTGCCCAAAAGCCCTGGGAGAAGGACGCTACACTTGGCGCCATGACCTGGTGCTGAAGGCGATAGCAGAAACCATCTACACCAGCATCACCCAGAACAAGCCTCTCCGACCAGCAAGGCAGGTGATTGCTTTCGTCCGAGCAGGGGAGAAGCCTAAGCCCAAGCCAAGGGGGGCAGTAGGACTCCTTGGAACCGCACCGGACTGGCAGATGAAGGCCGACCTGGGGAAGCAGCTCAGATTCCCAGAGCACATTGTTGAAACCACCCTGAGACTAGACATAGTTCTGTTCTCAGATTCAATAAAACAGGTGGTCCTACTGGAGCTGACAGTTCCCTGGGAGGAGCGCATGGAAGAGGCCAATGAGAGTAAGCGTGACAAGTACGCCGACTTAGTGGAGGCGTGCCGCAGACGGGGGTGGCGTGCCCGGTGTGTGCCAATAGAGGTAGGCTGTAGAGGCTTTGCAGTGCGATCTCTCTGCAAAGTATACAGCCTGCTTGGCATCACAGGTGCACGCTAGAGAAAGGCCATCAAAACCACCACAGAGGCTGCTGAGAAGGCCTCTAGATGGCTGTGGATCAAGAGGGGCATTCCATGGGTACATGCTACTTAGACACAAGTCGGGACTTGATCAATCCCGGCTGGGTCGCCTGGGTAAAGGTGTATGATGTTGAAAGACACGAAACACCCAATGATCCTAGGTTCCATCACTGATGATGTGTCTAAGTGCATCAATAGATGTATATTTAACAACTAGAAGAAAACAGCTTTGTGAGAAATCTATCTGACCACTATGTGTATAGAAAGCAGATAGGAAATGAAACTATTATCGTGTTAATCTGAGTGAACGATCTGCTCAACAGGTTCAAAGAGACCAAGAAATCCCAATTCAAAATGAAAGATCTGTGGAAAAAATCATTCTTCCTGTGCATTGAGTTTGAACAAAAGGCAAAGGAAATCAAAATGAGTCAGAAAAGGTACATCCTAAAAATGCTTAAAAAGTTCGGAATGTCAGACTGTAAACCTAGTTCTATCCCATGTGAGCCAAGTGACAGCGAGAAGGAGGGCAACAGCAATGATGTTGCAAATCCCAAAGAATACCGGGAAATTGTAGGCAGTCTGATATATGCCATGACTTGTACCAGACCGGGTATTAGTTGGATAGTGAGTAAACTGTCGCAAACACTGGCAAAGCCAAAAGCAAACAACACTAACGAACTTAGTGGCTGCTAAACATGTTTTGAGATACCTAAAAGGTACTTATGACTACAAGTTACACTTCAAGAAAACCGATGAGGACTTGAAACTAATAGCCTTCAGTGATTCTGACTGGGCATCTTCTGTTGAAGATAGACGTAGTACAACAGGGTACCATTCAAGCTTAACAAAACAAGGCCCTGCCATCTCATGTAAATCAAAGAAACAACCCACAGTGGCATTGCCAACATGCAAAGCTGAATACATTGGCATGGCAAACACTACTAAGGAAAGCATGTATCTAACCCAACTACTAAATGGCATAGATAATAGAGCCTACAGTTGCACAAAGATCCATGGAGACAATCAGGGTGCCATTGCACTGAGTAAGAATCCAGTGCACAGATAGAGGTCCAAACACATAGATGTAAAATATCACTTCATTCATGATGCACAGAGGGAGGGCAAAATAGACACTGTCTATTGCCCATCAGAAGACATGGTTGCAGACATATTGACAAAACCTGTAACTAAGATTAGAATGGTTCTTCTAGAAAAGGTTCTTCTTTGGAAGTTAAACTTGTATGAAGATGTATATGGCTTTGGATGATGAGAACAAGTGGGGGTGTTAAATTATGTGTTCTCATCTTATAGTTTAAGTTGTATTATCACATTTGTTAGAATAATATGCTCCTGTATTATATGATTTACGACCAATTTATTTTATCCACCTATTTTTGTAAGTCATACATACAATGTGACTTGTTTTTGTTTTTTGTGTGTGCAGAGAGTCATTGTGGGTTGTCTTGTTGTTTAGTTCTAACGGAGCACTTGCCATGGCTACTGATGATTTTCCCGGAGCTGTGAAGAAATGAATAAACACATGGGAAGAGATCTATATGTTGTATTTCATTAATATGGCAAATGAAAACGGAAACGCAACATCTAACAACTTCTGAGGGAAATATCTTGCTTTTTTGCTCCACTGTGTTCACCAGCTAGTCTCTAACTGTCTGTCTGTGTTTGGATACCGAGCAGGTAGTGTTCAGTGGGTTTTAAGGGCTTTTTCTCTAAAAAATAGCTACCTGACTGCTGTGGTGAGAGTGAATTAAAACATGTTGCAGCTGTACAGGTAACCAATGAGCTGAAACTCAATGTAAAGCTCCATAAAGCTGAGGAAAGCAGCAGATTCAGCTGGTAATTCTCTGTAGGCTCATCATTACGACGGACTCCTTTCACATTGACACGTGATTTTCACATTGTTGTTGATTTCGGTATCGATTATAGCTGCTTTTAAACAAAACCACATTCCTAGTTTCATAAATTAGGGTGTAACACATACAATGATAATGAATCTGCAATATAAACATGTCCAAGACTATTAAGAGCTTTGAATGTAAGTGAAAGAATTTGAAATCAATTTTAAAAGTTACAGGAAGCCAGCACAGCCTGTCCGCAATTGGCTTGACTTCTCTTTTGGGTTTTATACAGCACTGTTCAGATTCAGAGTTGTGTACCTGAAGCCTGTCAGCAGAGCATTTAGTAGTGATATGGCACCTTCTTCATATAGAGTACAAACTGAAAATGCAAGAACTCACCATTCAGCGCAGGTATCGCCACCAATTTGAGGACCATTTCAAAGATGCTGTTGAGGGATTTGACCTGCGGGGGTTAGAGTCAGGGTTAGTCTGTTGTGTTGGTACTGATGGTACCTACGGTGACTCATGTTAGAATGCAGCTCTCACCTGAAACTCTCCCACAGAACTTGTCCCCATGGTCAGATCAAATCTGTGCAAACCAGACAAGCAAAATTAGACTGTGATGTTCATTTTTACGAAGACCTTTTGGCCCCACTTTTCTCTTCTGAGAGCAAGTAGTATTTTTTTAGTAACTCACTTGTTTAGGGTGACAGCTCCACCCAGCCTCATTCCTCTGAGAAACACTCGGACACTGACACTGCTCTCCTGTAAAGACAATTACATAAAGTCAAACTCTTGAAATAAACAACAAAGTTTTTGCCAACGTCTTATCTTTTATTGAGACCATTTGCTTTTCCTCTTCACTAAAACTTGAATCTTTAAGTTTTAGAAACTAAAAATTCTCAGATTAATTGTTAATGACACCATTGACATAGCTTGGTTTACTATAAACCTCACTTTCACTAATCTCGATTTTTTTCCTGGAAAATTGAGGGTTGAATAACGACACTGAGGAGGCGTGTCTGCCACTGCAAAACCAAACCAGGAATAGGCATAGTTTTACCCAGTCGCTATTCCCAGGTAACGGTGGAACAACCGTAATAACTGTGGAAACTCTACACTGCAAAAGAGGAACCCCGCTGATGGAGGAGGCAAAGAAGGTGACGAGGAAGAATGATAGAAACCGAGGTAAAACGAGAGTGGACCGACAATGGAGAGCGCCGTGACTGTGTCAAAGTCTGTTCCCCCGCTGATGTGTTCCCCCTTCCCAGCAGGACTTGAGACTGTTTTTTCCACTTGATCAGCAAGTAACAAAACCTGCCTACTTATTTATACAACTCTGTGTTTTACTCCAAAGTGGGATTTTTAGGGTTGTTTTTTTTTTGTCTATTTGAGCTTTACAGGAGCAACATGTAAGAACTGGCCTCCTGTTGAATTCAAACTACAGACAAAACGAAACAAATAGTGGGCAGCGTATTACAATCGCAACTGCTAATTGCTGCTAGCTTTAGCTGCCATTACCTACTTAGCTGAGTTAGCAGTGTAGCTAGTGGCCCAATTAGCTGACGGGGGTATGCCCGCACTGTGAGCTCACATCATTAGCACAGGAGCCATGGGCAGTTGGGACTAGCTGGTTAGCATGATAACCTTGAGTACATTTTTTCTGCAAAACAATATATAGAAGTCTTTTTTCCTTTTTTTGTTTTTTACAGTGTTCACTTTTTCATCATGCGAGCTGTGTAACCTACCAAGTTCAGGACAAAGAGAGAGGAAAGCGTGGCATTGGGTTGGATAGCGTAGGCCGTCACCGTGCCAGTGACATTAACTGTCATGTTGTCAGGCTCAAAAGTGACAATGGGATCTTTAGCTGCCTTCACCACCAGTTTCATCATCAGGCCTGGGAAATGCCTGGCAATCTGAAAATAAACCAAGATACAGCTGACTGCTCACCAATGAAGGTAATGCTTCTTATAAAATCAGTGGAATCTGTGTGTCACCTCCGGGATGAAGAGTCCAAACGTTCTGGTGTTGAGTCGGATGGGCGAAAATCCTGGGATCTGTTGTGACAGAAAGGATGTAGATCAGTGTGATGTCATGAAGGTGGATTTATTAGGAAATTTGGAGGATAAAGCTCACCATGTCATCAGTGACGTCCTGGCTGAGGATTCCAGCTCTGTTGTAGACGAAGCCTGCAGAGTTGGCAGTGTAGGCGGACAAGCTGATGTACACCATGTTGTTGACCTGGGGCGGCAGGGAGATGGCTTTTGGGGAGAAAGGAGGCTCCTGATGGTTCCCGATGTTGTAAAACTCACCCTAAATGACAAAGACGGGCAGAAAAGTTGTGATATGACCACGACTGTCTATTTCTTTATTACCAACCTGTCCTTAAATGTACAGTATAACAGTGTGCAATTTTTTACCTTCAAGTTCAAGTCAATGAAGGATGTTGTAACTGAGGGCGATGACACCATGGAGTATTCAATCTCTGCATGCTTGTCCACCCTGGCCAAAACTGCAGTGAGGCAGAAAGTCTCTCAGATATTCAGCATCAAAACATCCAAATATTTCACACAAAGAAATTTTCTTTTCTTGTTTTACCTTTGAGAAGTTGCAGACGAGGGTTCATAGCAGATACTGCCTTGGTCACCAAAGGGCAGATCTGCAACAATGAAGAGCAGAGAAAAATCTATTGTTGCCAAAATGAATACACCATTGTTTACTTTTGTTTTGTAGATCAGATTTTTAGAGTAAATGGAGATACCTCTGAGGCAGATTTTTTTGTTTTGTTAGATCTGAAGGATTGTAGTTTCTCTACACTCTCCACGATAACTTCCAATCATCAGAATGTATTTTTGTTGTGGCTGAATTCATTAAACATCATAAGATCGTAAGTTTAACTTGTAATTGAGTATTTTTATACCATTGTCTACATTGTTTACTTAAAGCTATTATAAGGAATGTTCATTTTCTGATGGTTCTGGCGCCCCCTGTGGACAAAAGATGACGATGGCAACACAAAATTGGATCGCTTTAGTGTTGCACCATACCAACAGCCTGTAGGGCAGATTCTTTCCTCAGGCTGTGCTACCTCCCAATTCATCCTCAACACTCCGCTCCAAAAAATAGTTTTAAATTATGACTTATCTGACCCGGTGACAGGCATTAAGAATAACTGTAATAACTATAGCAAATCTTCTCGCAGATGGTCTCCTTTGCTTATGTAGGTCATATAGAGGCATCAGTATTAAAGTGACCAGTTAAAAGTTTCTTGTAGTACGTTTAAGTAAAGTATCATTTGCTAATCTTTTCTGACATTTATCCAACTGAAAACAGTGAAAGACAATATATATATGTGTATATATATATATATATATATATATATATATGTATATATATATATATATATATATACATATATATATATATATATATATATATATATATATATACACTGAACAAAAATATAAATGCAACACTTTTGTTTTTGCTCCCATTTTTCATGAGCTGAACTCAAAGATCTAGAACATTTTCTATATATACAAAAGAACCATTTCTGTCAAATATTGTTCACAAATCTGTCTAAATCTGTGTTAGTGTAACCTTCACTGGCTCCCTGTCCCACACCGAATCAACTTCAAGCTCCTCCTACTCACCCATAAAGCCCTCCACAACCAGGCCCCTCCCTACCTCACGGACATCCTCCACCACCACACTCCTTCTCGAAACCTCAGATCCTCAGACGCTAACCTTCTCTCACCCCCCCTCAGGACCAAGCACCGTACCTGGGGGGACAGAGCCTTCTCCATTGCTGCCCCCTCCCTCTGGAACTCCCTCCCCAAACACATCCGTGACTGCCCAGACTCATCCACCTTCAAGTCATTACTCAAAACCCACCTCTTCAAACTCGCTTTTCATCTGCACCTGTAGCTGTTTGCTGTACTCAACCTGTTCTCCCAAAAAACCTACACAGATCCATATCCTCATACACTGTTCTTTTTACTACATATTTCTCCTCTATCGCACCATGCACCTGTGTTTATGCACCATGCACTTGATTTTATGTATTCTTGTATGTATTCTATTCTTGTAAAGTGTCTTTGAGAGTTTTTAAAAGCGCTGTACAAATAAAATGTATTATTATTATTATTTATTATTAGTGTTCACTTCTCCTTTGCCGAGATAATCCATCCCACCTCACAGGTGTGGCATATCAAGATGCTGATTAGACAGCATGAATATTGCACAGGTGTGCCTTAGGCTGGCCACAATAAAAGGCCACTCTGAAATGTGCAGTTTTGCTTTATTGGGGGGGTCTGGGGGGGTCAGAAAACCAGTCAGTATCTGGTGTTCAGCTCATGAAAAATGGGAGCAAAAACAAAAGTGTTGCGTTTATATTTTTGTTCAGTGTATGTATATAAGTATATATATTTCATTGATTTCTGAAAATGTATGCTTATTGTGAATTTGATGCCAGCAACAGGTTCCAAGCAAACTGGGACGGGGCAACAAAAGACTGGGAAAGACCTGTTTGGAATATTCCACATTTTCATTGCTGACAGGTGATAGTGTCATGATTGAGTATTAAAGGCTCAGTTGTTCAGATGGGGCGAGGTTCACCACTTTGTGAAACACTTGATTGTATAAAGGATATTACTACATCACACTCCATAAAGTCGTTGCTGATTGCGCTCTTTTTTTATTCCGTTTTATACAACGTCCACATTTTTGGGTGTCAGGGTTTCCTCCATGGCTGCTCTCGGTAAAAGTTTCTCTTAGCAGTGAACAAGTTAGAAGAAGAACATGTTAAGAGGATTTCCCTCACCTGTTTCTCCAATGCTCTTCGCAAAGCCATATTAATGTGTTTTGAGAAGAGATTGTACAGCCAGCTGCAACAGAAAGCAAACATGGTAATTAGAGGAGAATGCAGTGTGTCAAGGACGAAAAGTTACACTGATCATTCACATGACTTCAATCGTAGTGCATGGCAGGGTTTCTTTTACCTGGCCCCACGGTGGAATTTGACTTTAGCACTGCCGACATTGGCCGCACAGTTGGCACTACTGACCACGGGATGGCCTGTCGCATCACTGCTGATGGCAATACTAGCAGAGATACTGAGATCCTTCACATCCAGATCAAAATAGCCACTGCCACTTCTGTCAAGAGAGAGACATCACTGCTGTAGCAAAATATCACACAATAGATTTTAGTGCATTAAAGAAGAAATATTTTCACACTCACATAAAGAGGTACTTGACCCTCCAGTTTCCACGCAGACTGATAAAGGCACCACTAATGGACATCTTGACACCCGTCCCTGGCACCAGATTCACTGCAGATGTCGGCAATCCCACACTCGTGATAACGATACTGGAAGAAACAACATGCTTCTTTGTAAAGGCACTTGGCTTCCCAGTATCCCAGTTTTCCAACAGAATTTACAGTGTTGGATGAATTGGTGACTTACTTTGACAGGCTGTAACTGACCCTGCCAATGACAGACAGCCTCTCTTTCCCTGAAAAATCAGGGACCCGGATGGCTTTGAGTTTCTCCTGGAGTGACGCCATCCCCAGTTGTCTGCCTATAACGAAATGCAAGACAATTTGATGCTGAAGCACTGGAGAGATCGTTGTCGTTTTCCGACTGACAGAGGAAACCGGTGCTGCAGTGCTTACCATATTCAATGCCTTTTGCTGTTAGTCTGACCTTCACCCCGGGTTCGGTGCTTAAGGTCATAGGGATCAATGCCACCATAGCCAGCCAACAGAACAGGGACATCTTGACTGTTGGGAGACAAAAAGGACAAGATTGTTGACAGAATTCTCATCATTTTTCTCAATATGACACCTTAAAATCAGGCGAAGTTTCTCCTTTTGTGTGATTGGCAGGTTTGCTTTTCTACAAAGTACATTTAGGAAGCAATGCAACGTGGCTTTGTCTTTATAGAGCACCTCTCCTGTTTATTACAAGTTACTGGTTCCTTATTCTTCAGATATCCCATAGATAGATGCCTTAACATAGATACTTACTCAGTGGCTTCTCCTTAAAGCTCAGACCATTATTTACTGTACTACTGTAATCATAGACCTCTGGAATGCGACAAGGAGCCCTGCTTCTTCCAAAAGATCAGCCATAACATTTTTTGGTTCGTCCTCTAACGGTGTCTTCTGTTTTAATAAGCATATCATATATTTTTTTTAAAGGGGCACTTTGTAGTTTTGGAGAAGAAATTCAAACACAGAATTTCAATATTCCAATTTCAATGAGGTAATAATACAAACTCAGAAATATTTCTTTCTTTCATAAACAAATAAACGAGCTGTTCTTAGAGGGAAATGAGGTCTCCAGAACACTGTTTGAAGCTAGGAAGGTGGCAGGGTCCGCCACATATAAACAAAGTAAAACGGTATGAAACTGTGTCGTCCTTCAAGGTCAGTATGTTTATTCAGTCATGAAGTGAGTTCATTTAGTTTGTTTAGGCATAAAAAAATCAGTCAGTGAAGATCTTTCTCTTCTGAATAAAATTTCTTCCCCCAAACTACAAAGTGCACCTTTAAAATAAAGGCTTAACATGAACATTAAATCCACAACAACTTAATGTCGTGGACTGAAAAGTTAAGTCATGTTTCCCTCTGAAAGTATCTTTCTGCACTGTATATCAGATCATTTTGAGATAGAGATACTTGTAATTGTACTACTTGAGTACGTGTACTTTCCAGTGCAGCCTTTGGATTCCTGTCACCTGTAGAAGAAACCACATCAGCACTTGATTGAATTAGGCTGAGATTAAAGGCGCAGGCCACCATTTTAGTCCAGTCTGAAAATGGATATTTGAATCAGTGTAGATATTTTTGAGGTTTTACAGATGGAAATAACTTTCTGGATCATTCAAGTCATCGCGTTTCAAGACACAATTTCAAAATTTCAGTGCAAGAAAATGCTACGGCCGTCACGTGCTGTTTTTCTACAATGAAGAGCAGTGGAAGTAGTGGAAATCTGTCTTCAGGACATTTCCATGTTGGTCACAAGTGCAGTGAAGGAAGGGAGGTGTTATTTTCTGTATTTATGTGCACAAATAAATAAAGAATGAAACACTCTTTGTCTCTGACTGGACATTCAAAGACATCAGCACTTAATTTCTCCCTAAGTCATTATATTTCATCAAAATGTTGGCCTCCACGTCAAAAAACAAGCAGCACTGACACTACTATCTTTCCTAATTTGTTTTGCAGCCATTTCAGTAACTGAATGTCTATCGTATGAAAACATCCTTCACCCCAAACACATCAGAACCAACTTCAGGACAACTTATCCACACTGGAATCTGCCTTTGTTAAAACTTTCTGATAACTCAAGTTTAAAGTTGGACCCATGCAGATAATATACAGCCATTCTTACCTGAAGCAGCAGTTTTTCAGGACCAGATGTGTCACTCTGACTACCAACAACTGGACTGGGACTTGCATTTATATAGACAGAGTGAAAGAGGAAGTGAAGCACACACCCTCTGATTCACTTACTTACTCAGAAACTACTCATATCAGTCTCATATCGATTCTATGTTATTATGACTGAAATGTGCTTTATTTGGAAGCAATTCGTCATGTGATTAACTTTAGCCTACTAGTTGCATTAGTTGTGCACTATTAGATGAATCCGCTGCTTCACCGCTCCCCCGCATCCGTAGGGAGAGCTGAGGTCCGAGGTGACCCTATCCCCCAGACTGCTAGCGGTAGCCATGTTGCTAACACTGTCTTTTTGACACGGAAACGCTAGGGGGGTGGAAAGTTGACAGAAAGTTGTCAATTTGAGCTTTACAGGAGCAACATGTAAGAACTGGCCTCCTGTTGAATTCAAACTACAGACAAAAAAAAAAACAAATAGTGGGCAGCATATTACCATTGCAACTGCTAACTGCTGCTAGCTTTAGCTGCCATTACCTACTTAGCTCAGTTAGCAGTGTAGCCAGTGGCCCAATTAGCTGACGGGGGTATGCTCGCACTGTGAGCTCACATCATTAGCACAGGAGCCATGGGCAGTTGGGACTAGCTGGTTAGCATGATAACCTTGAGTACATTTTTTCTGCAAAACAATATACAGAAGTCTTTTTTCCTTTTTTTGTTTTTTACAGTGTTCATCTTTTCATCATGCCAGCTGTGTAACCTACCAAGTTCAGGACAAAGAGAGAGGAAAGTGTGGCATTTGGTTGGATAGCGTAGGCCGTCACTGTGCCAGTGACATTAACTGTCATGTTGTCAGGCTCAAAAGTGACAATGGGATCCTTAGCTGCCTTCACCACCAGTTTCATCATCAGGCCTGGGAAACGCCTGGCAATCTGAAAATACACCAAGATACAGCTGACTGTTCGCCAATGAAGGTAATGCTTCTTATAATATCAGCGGAATGTGTGTGTCACCTCCGGGATGAAGACTCCAAACGTTTTGGTGTTGAGTCGGATGGGTGATAATCTTGGGATCTGTTGTGACAGAAAGGTTGTAGATCAGTGTGATGTCATGACGGTGGATTGATTAGGAAATTTGGAGGATAAAGCTCACCATGTCATCAGTGACGTCCTGGCTGAGGATTCCAGCTCTGTTGTAGACGAAGCCTACAGAGTTGGCTTGGCTGACAAGCTGATGTACACCATGTTGTTGACCTGGGGCGGCAGGGAGATGGCTTTTGGGGAGAAAAGAGACTCCTGATGGTTCCTGATGTTGTAAAAACTCACCCTAAATGACAAAGACGGACAGAAAAGTTGTGATATGACCACGACTGTCTATTTCAGCAGATGGTTTTGTTTTATTTGCCCAGATGTTGAGGTGTCCTTCTATCTCACCCTCCTGTAAACTTCCTGTCTCTTTTTGGAACCACGTTCTAACAAATAACGAGTCTCTATAAAAACTGTTCGCAGTGATGTCTGGAAATAATAAGTAACTGGTAAACTTTTTATGAAAGTACATGCTGATGTTGAATAATATAAAAAATAAAAATAAAACATTTAAAGATTTGGCTGCTGTGAAGACCACTACAGCAGTTTCATTTGCCTCTCTTGTACTGAGGTGGAGGCAGAAATCTTAACAGGCAGATATTTTAAAAACCAAATCAATCCTGATCCACTAGAGGTAAGTGAGATTTTTTTTTCTTAGTTTGGGTAAACTGACCCTTTAAACTGTCCTTTACATCGGCCACTCAGTCCATATTAACAAACTGACCGTATCTCTGTCAGCTCCCTGGGAGGACTGGCATCTTCCCGCAGCTGCTCTGCTGGATTCTTCATAGAAGATGTCATCAGGATGGATGTATCCCTCTGGCCACACCTGACAAACATCCACGTTAACTCAACTAAATGAATGTAGAACATCGCACTGATGTGTAAATGTATTCAAATGTCTGCCCAGAAAATGTACTGATTAAATTATTACACAGAGTTTTGATGGTGAAGATGGATTTCAGACAAAAACAGTATCTTAAGAATACTCTTGTCAAATAAAATATTCTGCAGCTTGGCTGTGACTACGGCACTGTGTAAACGTAACGTGTTGATTAATGCAGACATCTTGACCCTTTTTAGCATAACAAGTGCAGAGGGCACAGCTCTGACATGCAGTGAAAGGTTTAAACATCATGTGCTGCATGCATGAATGTGCCCATTCTTTGAGCCCTTATGTCATTGTCTGAAATCAAGGCTATGTTGTGTATTCTTCTTTTACACATGTTGATTTTATCCCTGTAAATATGAAGTTAATTATTATGCTTTACATTTCACTTTGTAAAGCTTTGTGATCATTTCAGCTGAAGCTTGGTTACATTGTTACTTAATTTGTCAGAATTGTATTTAAAAAATATCTTATTATATTATATACATACACAAATTCAACCACATTTCAGTATTTCTACAAATTTCAACACCTGAGTTTACCCACACATGTGTGTATACACACACACACAAGATTATATTTGTATATATATAGATACATATACAGATATGATCTTCACGCACTTTTCAGTATTTCTTCAGATTTCAACACCTGAGTTTACCTGTCATAGTGGATTTAAATAATAAATAATCTACTAAACACTTACACAAAAATTCAGTAATTTGTGTAAATCAGTGAGGACTTACCTAATGGATGGGTAGAGCGGGGAGCCTGATAAAGACATGACCAGGCAACAAACCAGCAGCAGTGCAGATTTCTCCATCCTCACAGCTAGTCCAGGAGAAGAATGGACAGCTAGAATAAATGACAGGAGAAGAAATTACATTAGAAAAAAATGCTGAAACCACAGTTCCCCTCAACCAGCCTCATCGCTCTGCACAGGGCACTGAAGTTGCAGCAGGCAGAGATGTACGCTGTGATGGAAAACATCAACATTTAGTTTTAAAATGATCCCAGACATGAAAGCTATAATATTACATTGACACACGTGGTGGATGAGTTACCTAGATATCTTGTGTGAATTCAGAGTGTCCCTGCAGCTCCTCTTTATTTGGCACCTTCCACTTTCATCATCTCTCACTGCCAGGAAAGGAACTGGACTGAAGAAACACTGGATCAGTGATTGTTAGCCCTGTATCCATGGTCAGTTTATATTGAACCTGGAGCGCCCAGACACTCCCCATCACACATCATCAACTCTCTCTCTCTCTCTCTCTCTCTCTCTCTCTCTCTCTCTCTCTCTCTCTCTCTCTCTCTCTCTCTCTCTCTCTCTCTCTCTCTCATTGTACTGGAGCTGCATGTTATTTTTTTCTTTTTTTCTTTCTCCTCAGATTCAAAGAAAAATAAATTAAAATCAAAAGAATATACCTGAAAGGATGAGACAGTTGTTGGTCAGTATAGGATACTGAACATAGTGGTAATGTTTAGAGCAGAACAGAGTACAGTCCCACACACATTTTTCACCCATGCTTTGATAGATTTGTTAAAAAAGGTTGATGTGTCTGTCAGAGTGCGCACAGCCCACAATTAAACAGCTGTCGAAATCATTCAATATGTATAATCCCTCACACCAAGAAGAGCATTTTTCACCATTTCACTTTCAGTACTATACATAGGAAATGGAAAACCTTTTAAAACACACAGGTCAAATGTAGAAGGTCTATTTGGACATTTGGCAGTAGATTTGGTAAGTTATGTTTTATAGGACTTTTCAGAAGAAGACCTTTAGATCCAGGTCCAAAGGTCTGAGAGACTCTAATTCAGTAATTCAGGGTTCCTTTCAAAGGGTAACTCCTATAATTCTACACATTAAAGTGTGTTTATAGGTCTTGGGGAGCACTACTGCATACAGTATGTGAAAACAAGTAGCATAAAGCCGTTTGTGGCCAGTGATGTCACTCAATGGCTAAATTGCATTGTGGGTCATGTAAGCATTGGTTAAAATTGATGAAGTTACCCTTTAAGTTGCCTCCTTGTCTGTAAATTTTAACCTGAACATGCTGAAATAGGCTATACCCCAAAGACACTTAATGAGATAGATGCCTCCGGTGGTTGTACAGGAAATTGTGCTGCAGATTTTGTACCTATTTCTTGATACAGGGTGGTGAAAAGAAAAACACTTAGTTGTGAGGTGGTATTGTGCACTGTCCACATTTGAAATCGCCTTCTGGTAAGGTTGACACCAGTCGGGTTGATTTAATATGGAGACAATTTGAGTGTACCCATTTGTCTTCGAGGTTTCTTCCTCTACGAAAGGTTATCCTAAGATGTTCTTTATACAGTTCACCAACTTGTGGGTCACCAGTTAGGACATGTCAATATCTTTAGACTCACCGCTTGATCTGTTGTCCCCTTTGAGAGTATCCCAGGACACCATCTAGGGGAGATTTGTTGGGGGCTTGTTCCAGTCTCAAATCTCCAAATATTTTATTCAATGTTGTGTTTAGTTGTTTGGTGACATATCATATCTCCTTGAGTCTTTCCTCTTTGATGGAATTTTGGGGGAATTTGACTCCCTGCATCACAAAAAAGAGATAGATTGTGTGTTGCCTTTGACTATTAGAGCCATTACATTACCATCTCCTAAATCCTTTGTGCAAAATGTTCACTAAAATAGTGTCTTCAACTATTCCTCCTCAAGGAAATACAAATGCCTTCATACCTTCAAAGCATAAGAACCTGGTGGGAAAAACAAACAGAATCACAGTTTCTACCAGAGTGGATATGATGAAAAGACGCATTGCAGCCTCATAACTAGAATACATTTAAATGAGCAGTTCTGATTCAGACTGCATTGTTTTAATCATTTATGTTGTGCACTCCTTGTATTTAACAGTTGGTGATACAGATGGAGTGACAGCAAAGATAATGGTGAGTGTTTTTATTCTGATGATCAGACATATCATCATATTCTGTCACTGGAATCATTTCTGTGAAGAGGAGTTATTAGAACTGTTAGTTTTATTTTTTATTTTAATTGAACCCAACTCCTTCCCTCCCCCATCGACCCCTCATCCTCGGGCTCCAGCTTGGGACCATAAGGTGAAAACTAAGTACGTATCTCTTATATACAAGAGTTCAGCTTTTATGGCCGATTCAAGATTTTAGTGATACATTCAAATGAAGCTCTGAAGCTTATTTTCGCTGATGTCCGGAACGTCAAGAAGGTTTTTAGACGGACCGTGAAGTTGGACGTACCGGAGGACACCTTTTACTAACGGACTGTTGCGATGCAAGAGGACTATCTGTCTCTTCGTTCCGTCTTTGCTGAGCAGGACAGCCCATTTTTATCCACCGTCAGGCCTTTAGCATATAACCGTGTAATGGTGATATCGTTTAGGTACGATATTTGGCTCCTGGCGCCATGTTAGAAAATTATCAGAATGAATAATAATCAAAATAATCAGGCTAACAGTTGCTCCTGTTGCTCCGGGCTAATGTCCGACACAAATATTGGTTGTGATAGTTGTGGTAGTGCCAGTAGTAATATATATAGATAGCATTTCCGCCTCCGTTCTCAAAATGATCATTATTACCGACCGGTATTATTAAATAACATTCGTATTTTTTGGCAGCTCAACGCGTTTTCCGGGTTTCTATCACGTTACAGTGGAATGAGGAGATACTTCTCTTGGTATTTAAAAGGACTTTAAAACCCTTGTTTACCATTTCCCAACACTGGAAACCCACCAGGTGTATCCGACCCAGATATTGTTCTAATTTAGCTAAAACCAGTGTGACTTCCAAAGAGAGGAGGAGAACTGTAGACAGGTTCAAGTCCCAGGTATCCTCTGGTCCAAGCTTTCAGGATTTCATCAGAGGAGTTTCAGTTAAGAAGACTTATGCTATTACTTATCTGTCTGAGGACTTGGAGCAGAAAAAAAAAAATCAAGTCAAGTTAATTTTTAGTGTTTGGGAGAAATGCTGAACTGCTGTTTTGACTCAATGTTACAGTGTATTTTGAAACCTATGGATGTCAAATGAATGTAAACGACACAGACATAGCCTGGTCCATACTACAGGGGAAGGGATACCTACGCACGGTTGACATAAGTGAGGTACAGGAGAACTTTAACTTCCTACAGTTTTAACGTTAGTTGTGACAAAACATTTGACTAAAAATATCATTGTGCTCACAGGCAGATGTTGTCCTGCTGGTAACATGCTCCATAAGGTAAGATCATGTCACAAACCTAAAATCAAGCTCTTTGAAATGTTACCGGAGTTTTCATGGGACTAAATCAGATACACCTACTAACTCTTCTATTAACAGAGAAAAGGCTGAACAAACTATCTGGAATAGACTACAACAACTAACAGCTATGAAGAAGAGACGGTTAAAGACGCAAACACCAATGAAAATTGGGATTTTAGGTAAGTTAGTTCACTAATGTGCACAGCTTGGGCTGTCTTACAGAGGCTACAAATGTAGATCAATGGTTGTGTTTGTCCAGGGTGCATGGCAGAGAGGCTGAAGACGGAGCTTTTGGAGCGGGAGAAGCTGGTAGATGTTCTTACTGGTCCAGACGCCTACCGGGACCTTCCCCGCCTCTTGACTGTAGCTGACGGAGGTCTTCAGGCGAGCAACGTTGAGCAATGTGTACGCACATGCATCCTGGGCCACACTGACAGCCTACTGAACTGACATCAACAACAACAACAGGCAGAATGGATTACAGAACCATGTGGTTCACTGTAACCGCAATATCACCAGACTCCTCACAAATTGTGTGATTTTAAGAGTTGGGTTAGCAGAAACTTAAAAAACTTTGCAAAATGGCTACGGAAAATTCCATTATTTTGGTAAATTCGGCATCAATTGCAAAACATGAAATTGTTTCTTTCATTGTGAAAAGTATCGGTTTGTCGCAGCATCCCTGTACCAGCTTGTCTGCTTCTGTGTCTAAAGTGCGTCTTACCTGTCAACATTCATCAGCTGTTTGAACACACTGTTTCAACAGATTTCACAATTTACTCTTAATTTATGAAAGAAGACAACATTTTATTGACAGTAAACTTGCAGAATTTTACAAATACAGGAAACAGTAACCGATATAGGACACTCTTTTGTCGCCCATGTAGAAAATCCCAAGACTCCCTTAAAAATCACTTAGTTTTGTGGGTCGTTGTGTCAGGAGAAACTTTATAAAGTTAGTGAAACGCTGTCTCTGACAAATTCTTAATCATTTGGACCTTCTTGTAAATTTGACAAACATTATACAACAATTTCTTTCTTTGTGTAAAATATTTGTCTATTTGTCTCAGTGATGTACGTGTTTATTGTGATATCTGATCACAAGTGGTCACTTGAGACGCATTTTAATGGCAGGTGTGAGCTGATGGAATTAGAGCAATACTAGAATAGTAAGGAAGGCTGTGACATTGTACACTGTAGATGATGATGAGGAGGTCAGTCATATAACGTGGTGCTTTAAAAATGAGTAAAATGAAGAGCTGAAAACGATGCTCAAATTTACATATTAGTGTAAGCTCAGCACTGAAAATGAATGTCGTGAATAAATAATGTGTGTATGTGTGTGTTGGGTGTTTTTGTTCAGGGTGTGAAGGAGGTGACTTTACTGGGTCAGAACGTGAACAGCTACAGAGACACGTCAGAGGAACAGTTCTGCAGCTCAGACCTGACCCAGCTCAGCCGGGGTTTCAAGACCGTCTACAGACCTAAACAGGGAGGTCTGCGCTTCTCCGACCTGCTGGACCGAGTGTCACGCATCGATCCCGACATGAGGATCAGATTCACTTCCCCTCATCCCAAGGAATTCCCTGACGAGGTACACAGTACACAAACAGAAAGGGTTCGGAAGTTCAAACAAAGCGTGATGCAGGTGCTCTTTGATATGGAAAACAAAAGAAGAAAAACAGCCTTTATTCAGATGGCTGTTTCATGGTGAAATTCTTAAAGATGTAGACCATGAATGTCAAAAACAAGCTCAGTAACAATCCACGGGTAGAGACACAAACAGCCTTCTTCAGGGTGACACACTCAGCACAGTCTCCCGTTTAATAGATCCTAGATAATTACAAAAACATGAGTGGAAGGCAAATGTTTATAATTACACTGTTCATATTGTAAATATTATGTATATACAAGTCAATTCCATTTCTTATCTTCTTAATATATTGTTCATTTTTTACTTTTTATTATTGTTTATTGTAATTACTGTCCTTTGGCTGCTGTGACAAAGAAATTTCCCCATTTGCGGGACAAATAAAGGAATTCTGATTCTGATGAATTCACGGGTGAGAAATTACAATAATTACAAAGTATGACCACCAGGTGGCCATGCAACATGTATAGAAAGAAGATAAAGAATATAAAAAGTGTACTGAACAAAACAAGAAAAAATGTGTGCACAAACAACAGGAAAGAAACAGCAGGGACATGTTACACTTCACTTGCTTTTGTAACGGGCGTGCATTGTCTTTAACAGTTTCATATCAGATTGGATGCACATCTGTTAACCCTTGTATGTTCTGCGTTGTGTTCTATGTTGTGCTGAATGAAGGAAGGACCGGGACCACGACCTGCTGCTGGTTGCTCTTTAAATGAAGGTAGAACAGTGGATTTGTCTGTACAAATCAACAGAAAAACACATAAGGCTCTGTAACATGCAGTCTCCTCCACACAGCACACAGGTCTCAAGCTCCTTTTAGCAGATAAACATACAGAATTCCTGTAGACTAGCATGTGGAAACATGTCTACTTTAAAGCTTGCAAAAAGTCTGTTTACAAGGTTTATATTCAATTGACACATTAACTGCATGTTCACAACCTAGAGACTAACATTTATACATGCATAAAACAAGGTTTGCATTGTCCAAAAACCGAAATAAATGTTCAAAAATGACGAGCAAAATAATACATTACCTCCTCTCAGCTAGTTTGGCGCGACTGAGAGAAGCACCGGATGACGGCACAAGGCCTGCAACCTCTGAAAGTGACAGTAGAGGTATTAACACTTTGGTCTGACTACAACATTCAGACATGAATATAGGCAATAAAACACATCTTAAACATATAGAAAACAATATTCATCAGGATTTGGTGACATTTCAAACGTAAAAATAAAGATATAATTTCAACCCAGTTACACTTTCAATTCTGCTGAAGACAGCAGCAGCTGAATATGCATTCTCAAAAGCACTAAATTACAACAAAATTAAGCACTAAAAAACTTGTCTTTTTCCTATTTGATCACACTTCCCTACAAAATCCTGCTTCTTTATTTTTCCTGTATTAACTTGGATAATTGAGACTTCCTGACCTGGTCTGTGTGCTGGTGTTGTCAGGTTTTGCATCTGATTGCAGAGCGAGGGAACATTTGTCAGCAGATCCACCTTCCAGCCCAGAGTGGGAGCAGCAAGGTCCTAAAAGCGATGCGCCGTGGGTAAGAGACCACTATGCTTTATTCCCAAATTAAGTCATCAAAGCAATTAGTTTCCTAAAAAATACTGTAATTTAAATTTATAGCTACACAAGAGAGGCCTACCTTGATCTGGTAAAGAATGTCAAGAGAATTATCCCAGGTAGGCCACAAAAAACAACATTTTTTAAATTTAAATTGCAAGGATGGAAAGCGTACTAGTACTATAGTTTACTCAAGTAAAAGCACTGTTACTTTAAAGACAGCTTACTTAAGTAAACGTAAAACTACTTGTGTATCACAGCCATGTTGCACTTCCCTGCTCATAATTTGTTTAAGATAAAGTAGTATGTTTTCTGTGTTTAACATGAATGACGTGTGTGTGTGTGTGTGTGTGTGTGTGTGTGTGTGTGTGTGTGTGTGTTAGGGGTGAGTCTCAGCAGCGACTTCATCTCAGGCTTCTGTGGGGAAACGGAGGACGACCACCAGCAGACTCTGTCTCTGATCAGAGAGGTGGGCTACAATGTGGGCTTCCTGTTTGCCTACAGTATGAGAAAGGTGAGCTTTTGTGTGTCCACACTGTTCGTGATACCACAAAACTGTTCTGTATTTCACAGTGAAATCCAAGCCGTTATTTTCAGGCGTTCTTTTCAGATGCCCTATAAAATCTAGTTTAAATGTTTCTCTCTCAGAAAACACACGCCTTCCATCGGCTACAGGACGATGTGCCAGCCGAGGTGAAGCAGCGGTGGCTGGAGGAGTGTATCAGTGGCTGTGTCCCAATTCAGGGGCTGCATCCTTCGAAGGGCGCATTTGAAGGCCAATTACGTCACAACGGTGCGCGAAGGCTGTCCCAATTGGAAGGCTCCTTCAAATGCACCCCACAAATGCAGCCTTCCTTTCCCTCTTTTTGTAGGACACACTGCTACTATCCTTTGCGGCCTCCCATATCCCAAGATCCTTTGCGCACTGCTGCTCAGTCCCAAAACAGAAGAGGAAGCAAGAGAAAATGGCGACATCAAGTGGCGCAGACTTGACATTTAAATGTAAGTATTGGGTTTATACTCGGTTTTTAGTCATTTGAACATCCAACGCCAGATATGTTAAACTTCAAGGGACTATAAAACCTCCAAATTTGAACTTTCAGTTAAAATACGTGACACTGGTAATGCTATGGTAAATGTAGTTGTTATTCACCAATGGGTTAATGTTTATTTTGTAATGTTGATAATTTAATTTTAGATTTGACACATTTTGTCATTAATTTTTGTACACACACAGATAAATGTACACGTTTGATAGATTTGAACCAAAACAGACCTATAATAATGCATCTCTTCATTCATAGTCGTGACGTAAGAGTAAGGGGCGGGAACATCTGGTGACGCAACCAGGAAATGCTCCGAAGGCTAGACCGTCCCATTTAACAACGGTGGACGCGGCTTTCGAAGGTCTCTCCGAAGGACTCGCCTTCAGAGACCGCAAAGGCTGCGTCCTCGAAGGATGCAGACCCTGAATTGGGACACAGCCAGTGTGTTCAGAGAGGAAGCTGCAAGGGTCAACGCTGCTCTCATCGGCAGCAAACAGCTTGTCCTGGTGGAGGGAGTGAGTACTGCAGGCGTGGCTGACACATACTTAAAACTTCATCATCCTCAGCTATACTTTGGATTTAATGCTGATCAGTAATTATAATAATAACAATAATACATTTTATTTGGAGGCGCCTTTCATGGCACTCAAGGTCACCTTACAAAACAATAAAACAAATAACAACAAAATAAAAAATACTAAATGACTAAAAACAAATCTGCAATCTTCAAAAATGAGAGATGCAGGGGGGGGGGCAAAGAGAGTTAGAGGGAGTAGGCTTGTTTAAAATGTTTTCTGTTTTCAGATGGGATTTGAAGGTGGAGAATGAGTCAATGTTCCTGATGCTTTGGGGGAGGGAGTTCCAGAGACGGGGGGCAGAGCGGCTGAAGGCTCTGGCCCCGATGGTGGACAGACAGGCAGGAGGCACAATGAGGCTGATCTGAGTGTCCGGGAAGGGGTGTTGATGTGGAGGAGGTCAGAGAGGTATGGAGGAGAGGTTATGGATGGCCTTGAAGGAGTGGAGCAGAATTTTGAAGTCCATGCGGAATTTGACTGGAAGCCAGTGAAGCTGTTGCAGAACAGGTGTGATGTGATTGATGGATGGGATCCTGGTGATGATGCGGGCGGCAGAGTTCTGAACCAATTGGAGTTTATGGATGAACTTGTGGGGGAGACCAAAGAGAAGGGAGTTGCAATAGTCCAGGCGGGATGTGACCAGAGTGTGGACCAGGATGGCAGTGGAGTTGGGAGCAAGGGATGGACGGAGGCGGTTGATGTTGCGTAGATGGTAATAGGCTGACCGGGTAATGTTATTGATGTGGGTTTGAAATGAGAGAGTACTGTCAAGAACGACACCCAGACTCTTAACCTGTAGGGAGGGGCAAACAGAGGAGTTATTGATGGGGATGGTGAAACTTGGAGTGTTAGTGAGAGTGGATTTGGAACCAATGAGGAGAACCTCGGTTTTATCACCTATGAGTTTCAGGAAATTGGAAGAGAACCAGGTTTTGATTTCTTGTAAACAGTCACAGAGGGAGGAGGGCGGGAAGGTGGAGGTGGGTTTGGAAGAAAGGTAGAGCTGGGTGTCGTCAGTACATGGTAGCGTGCTAACTCACTAAACTAAGATAGTGAACATGGGAAACATTACCCTCCCTCAGCATCTTCATGTTAGCATGGTGACATTTGCATTTAGCTCAAAGCAGGCGTTGCCTCACAGAGCCACTATCATGGCCTATCACAATAAATCCGCGACAATATCATCTCCACCTGCTGTATCAATATCATCTCCACCTGTTGCCATTTTCAACGTCGGCTATCAATCACAACTCGCTAGTTAAGCTAGGTCTCGCGTGATTGCAATCGGTTCATTGGATAAACGCAGCGTGATAGGCCCTCCCATTCCCAGAAGGCTTTGCTCCATTCTACGTTAATTTAAGTGACCATGAAAGTTCTGTAACGCCTGAATAAGAAGAATGAAATTAAGATAGGCTACACAAAAATCAGTAGATTGATGGGAGAGATCAGAGATGAGTGTGCAGGGTAACCATGACTGAGATATAGAGAGTGAGCAAGTGGCATAAATATTGGTTGGACTTTCAAATTACTCTAATATAGTAGATCTTAGAGATTTTCGCGGAGAATTTAAATAACGTCAATAATTTCGAGGAACCCAAGGGTCGGCCGCGGTTGTCTCACGGCCGCTTAGAATAATCTGTGGGCTGTTTCGCGCAAATTCATCGGCCAACCGGGAAAAATCCCGATCGTCCCGATTACCACTCCGCCCCTGGCTGTAGACTCTTGTTAATACTTTGACCTCGTTCTCATAATGTGAGGGAGGTGATTGATTGGCTCCTATAGAAATGCAGACATTGAATCATGAATGAGAAACCCTTGTCCACCTGGATGAAAGAGGAAGTCCTGTTCCAGTGTACCGGGCTACTGCAACATGTTACCAGGCAACAACGCTCATCTCTGCTTTCCATTTTTATGCAGGAGAGTAAAAGATCTGCTCAGGACCTGTGTGGGAGAACTGATGGCAACATGAAAGTGATTTTCCCCAAAGAAGATGTTTCTGTTCAGCCTGCAGAGTCCAACACTGCAGCGGTCACTGCTGGAGACTATGTGCTGGTGAAGGTAGTATAACTTTAAAAAGTCACACACTTGGTTACATGTTTTATTAAATCAAGCCTGACTGGTAGATTTTAGTTTAAGACATATATTGATATTAATTGGCTGATAGTACAGAAAGATATGTTTTAAGGTCATTCAGAAATAATGTTAAGGGTCTTCCACACCAAGAACAAGAACTATAACAATATACTATATGTAAAATAAATAACAGATAAAACAATTTTCTAACTCAAGCACATGGTGGAGTCCATACCACAACTATAAAGTCAAAGACAGATTGGCGGTCAGTGATCCCAAAGAAAATGATCACTGACAGCCAATCAGAATCCATCTGAATTTACAGAGGCATCAATTAGTTTGATTCTGGAGACATTTTTCTACAAAATAATTGTTGCAGGAGTGCTGATAATATTGGTTTCTACCTGTAGCTGACCTCTTTTATGTTGGCTAATTGAAACACTTTTCAGATGGTCTACTCAGACAGCAGCATGGCGCCTGTGACTGGCACGGCCGCTGCCTCGGCGTCTCGTCTCTTTACGTTGATTCTTGTCCTGACACTTTCACAAGTCCTATCAACCTGCCTTTCCAGCCTGTGCTATGATCGGACCATGCTACTACACATCAGAAACTCTATGGAAGAATTCAGTGCAAATTGGGGCTACAACTTCTTACCTCCCCCGTCTGTCTGCGCTGACCTGTCGCTCGGGGGGCTGTTGCTGCCTCCACTTCGCAGAAGACTGCGGAAACGCGGATCCAGGGCCGGCGTCCAGGTGTGGCTGAGGCGGAGCAGGCAGTTCCCTCCCGTGTATGACCGGGCGGAACCCACGAGCTACCTGCGTCCCATCTCCTTGCGAGAAACCGAGGAGGACAATGACCCTCAGCCTCTACCCCGGTATTCCCAGGTCTACCGCAGTCTCTGCCCATGGCGTGTCGTCGCTCCGCAGGTCAGCTGTCTGTCAGCCGTCAGATCTCAGTCAGCTGGCGGTGACGTCACGGTGGTTTCACGGTCCAAGATGGCCTTACTCAATGCACGCTCCATTGCAAACAAATCCTTTCTCCTGTATGATTTGCTCATCCAGAAAGATCTTGATTTCCTGTTCCTGTCTGAAACTTGGCAGCAGCACGGGGAATTTATCCACTTAAAGGAGCTGTTTCCCCCGGAATACTCTTTTGTTGCTACACCCCACCTCACAGGATGCGGCGGGGGCCTCGCTGTTGTCTTCCGTGACCGCCTCAAAATTAGGTTGGTGAACTCTGACTGTTTCCCCTCGTTTGAGCTTCAAGTGACTAAGATAAATGAACAAAACCCATTTTACTGCATTTTAATCTATCGCCCTCCTGGCCTAGCTAGTGGGTTTCTATCCGACTTCACTGAACTTTTAACTTCTATTATCAAACTGGATAAGGTCCTAATTATTGGTGATTTTAATATTCATATAGATGTTCAGTCATCTAACACTGCTGCTGAGCTTTTAAATATCACTGAGTCTTTTAACTTTGTGCAGCATGTCTCTGGTCCCACACACACACTAAGGGACATACACTGGACCTTGTCTTCTCACATGGATTGACTGTTGAAAATCTACATGTGGAGGATTCTCTTGTCAGTGACCACAGCTGTGTCTCCTTTGATTATGGAATACGCTGAGAAGCACCTACCATGTTTTGCTCAAGGAAAGAAACGTTTTATTAATCAGTTGTTGAGAGCTTTATTTCCTTGTTTGATGCTGAGCCTGCTTCAAACGATGATGATGACTGTGATGATGATGATGATGATGATGTAAATTCACTGGTACAGTGTTTTAATCTTCGATGCAAGTCTGTTATTGATAAAGTAGCTCCAATCAAACCAAGATCCACCTCTCTAAGGAAGCCCTGCCCTTGGATAAATGAAGAGATTCAAAATCATAGGAGAAGCTGCCGCAAGGCAGAGCGGCTGTGGAAAGCATCAAAGCTAGAGGTCCACAGGCTGTACCTCAAGGATCTGAGATTAGTTTTAAACAATACGCTAAAAACAGCAAGAACTGCTTATTTTGCCAAACTTATCTCTCTTAATAAAAGAAACCCTAAGTTTCTGTTTGATACCATTAGCTCCATTACATCCCCAAATGTCCCCACTGCCCCAGTCTCCTCTACGACTGATTGTAATGCTTTTGCCAGCTTTATGGTAAACAAGATAAATGACATTAGGGCCAACATTCCTCTAACTGTTTCAAACCCTTGCACTATTCAGCCTCCCCGGTGCAACTGGTCCTTGTTTTCTTTGGTCACACTGTCAGACATCAGTGCGCTCCTTGCCACCATGACTCCGTCCTCTAGCCCTCTGGACATACTTCCGACATCACTGTTCCTTAACACTTTTGGCTTTATTGGCCCCTGCATTGTAGAGATTATAAATCAATCTCTCCAAACTGGCGTTGTCCCAGTTTTCTTTAAACAAGCAGCAGTGGAACCTAAATTAAAGAAACCAAACTTGGACCCTGCTGATCTGAAAAATTATAGGCCCATTTCAAAGCTCCCTTTTCTGGCCAAAATTCTAGAAAAGGTAGTAGCCGAACAATTAACTGCCTTTATTGATGAAAATTCTATCTTTGACACCTTCCAATCAGGTTTCCGGAAAAAACACTCCACTGAGACTGCCTTAATTAGAGTTTCAAGTGATGTCCTGATGGCAGCAGACTCTGGTCAACATACAGTCCTGGTACTGTTAGATCTAACCGCTGCATTTGACACGGTGGACCATAAAGTCTTATTAAATAGACTCAGAGACACTTTTGGGATTACTGGCACTGTTTTAAATTGGTTCAGGTCCTATCTGACTGACAGGAGTTTTCTGGTCCATGTAAATCAGTTATTATCTGACCCGACAGGGCTAGCCTGTGGGGTCCCACAGGGATCAGTCCTCGGCCCTTTTCTCTTCTTGCTTTACATGACCACTCTTGGACAGATTATCAGTGAGTTCAGTGATGTCTCTTATTATCTATATGCTGATGATGTTCAGCTCTACTGCTCTTTCAAGGAGACTGAGCTGCATAAATTAGACAACCTAATTGCCTGTTTGACTGCCATCAAAAAATGGCTAAATGACAACCTTCTTCAACTGAACTATGCCAAAACTGAAACACTGATTATTGCCCCAGATAGTGCCAGTCCCCCCATAAAGCAGCATTTTGGTCAGTTAGGTCTCTCTGTCCAACCTAGCTTACGTAACCTAGGTGTTGTGTTTGACAAGGACATGTCTCTGGACCACCACTGTAAACAGTTGGTGAAGAACTGCTTCTATCATCTGCGGAATATTGCTAAACTGAGGTCCATGATTTCAAGACCTGAAATGGAGATGATAATTCATGCCTTTGTTCGCCTTCAAACTGTGCAGAATGCAGCTGCAAGGCTCATAACTGGATCGAAGAAAAGGGATCATATCAGCCCAATTTTATATTCCCTACATTGGTTACCAATTAATTTTAGGATTCATTTTAAGATTTTAGTACCTCCTTTTCGAGCCCTCCATGACCAAGCTCCCTCCTACATCATGGAGCTACTGAGACCCTACTCTCCCTCACGCTCTTTAAGGTCATCAGATCAGAAACTCTTGATGGTCCCCTGCACTCATTTTAAAACACGAGGTGATTGCTCTTTCCAGGCCACTGCCCCTCGCCTCTGGAATGCACTACCATTGACCTTACGTAGCATAGAGTCCACTGAAGGTTTTAAGAGAGAACTTAAAACCTATCTTTTTAGACAGGCTTTTTACTGATGTTGATGTTCTGGGACCTCTGTGAAGCTACCTGGATTTGTGCCATTGTGTGTTTTTTGTTGTGATCTCTGTATTCTATTGCATTTTATCCTTGTTGTAAAGCACTTCGTGATTTTATCTATGAAAAGTGCTATATAAATTAAATTTACTTACTTACTTACTTACTGTAGAGACTCAGTCTTGGTTATGTATACAACTTATTAATCACTTAGTAAACAGACATGCTGCCAACAGTCGGTGGCACTAATGGGGTCTCTAAAGTTCATTTAGTCTTTAATGATATCCCCAGGATCACTGATTTTGACTCGTACGACAGTAGGAATAAAAGACAGCAACTATCATGTCAGAGTGTTGGATTCCCTGAACTCTGCTTATCTTTGAAGAATTTCGTGAAACCATTTTAAAATGTTGTTTGTTTGTTAGTTTTTACATCGTGCAGCAGTAACAGGTCATCTGAAACTATTTTCCTAAGATGCCGACACAGCTGGAGCATGCAGCAGGTGCTGGATTGTCACATTGTTATCATTATAATGATAATGATCCTTCTTGGTGTGGATGGCCTTTGCTTTTTGCACCAAAGAGCACTAATATGTTTTTTTACCAGTGTAAAAAACTCTACACTCATTCGAGATAAAAACATGTACATTTCCTCTCCAGTCAGTGCTCTTGATCAAGGCACTGGTTAAGATCTGGAGTCAGGCGCATACGCTGCCCACCGCTCCCCTGGGATGGGTTCAATGCAGAGTGCCAGTTTCACCATGTTGTACGTTGTATGATATGTGACATAAATAAAGATTCTTCTTCTTCTTCTAAAATGAGAAATCAATCCCAGGTGTTCAGATTTAGGCGTCTTTATTAAAATCACATAAAATTCATGAATGTCTCAGTAACCAGCATGAACAAACAGTCTGCTGATAGTCAATGGTAACAGTCGGAGGACATCATTTCAACACAGTGAAGAACTTTAAGGCATTATCTGGTCATTTAAAAGGTTTCTTCATTCACTCATTCATTCTTTGTGTCTTTAATATAGATACTGGCGGCCAACTCGCAGAGCCTGAGAGGCCGCGCCATCAGTCACAGCTCCCTGAGAGGCACGGTGAAGCACAGCGAGCTTGATGAACATGTGGCCTCGGACATAAGCAGGACTGAGACATGCCCTTGATTGACCCAGGTGACACCGCAGGAAACAAACTCTTATTCCTTTGGAAAACTAGCACACTACCCTTGTTGACAGTGAAGACACACAGAGGCTGGTTTTACTGGGATTTTGGTCATCTTACAGTCACCCTGGACTGCTGTGAAAACTGCAATGTGTTATTTATACAGTCAGTATTTACTAGAGCTGCGATGATAAGTTGATTAATCAACTAGTGAATCAATATGAAAATCATTGTTGGCTGCAGCCCTAGTAATACCAATGTGTATGTACATACTGAACTGCTTAAAGTACTAAAACCTGTCAAGATGATGTCAAATATAGTGATTATTTAATACAAACTACTGTATCTTATCTGTTTTGTCTTGTGCTTGATTGATGTCTTTGCATTTTTTTCTGGGACTGCAGTCAAGATGTTGTGGGTCAGCACATTTGCCGAAATCGTTCCGTGAGCTACAAAGTCAGAGAGTTTTTAGAAAGAATTTTCCCAAAGTCAGCAGCAGAAAGTGCTGCGATCTGCTTTGGAAGAAGCATGTTATTATAAAGAAGATGATTGTGGTGACAAACTGCAAAACCCTGTCCTGCAGACTGTGTCCTGTTACTACACGATCACAAGTTCATCTACATTTCATATATAGAAAACCTGGTCTGAGTTCAAATTTAAAAGATACAGAAAAATAGAATAAAAAAGCTAAATTTTTTTAAAAAAATTGAGGAGATGCTTGTTTCTCAGGCTTGTAGGAGAAGTTGTACTCTGGCTGTGATCATGGTGGCGTGTGCAGTGCAGAAATAATCTCTGGGAGTTTGCAGAAATGCTGTTTAACCTGTGAACTGGACATCTGTCCCAATCAGGATATTGTCCTAGAGAAAAACACACCACAGAAACGTTTCAACAGTTATTAACAGCTCTGAGGTTATGAATTCTGTTGATAATCTACACATTTAAATTCCATGTCAAATAAGAAACGCAGCTCGCCACAAAACATGCAGTTTTGCAGAAAACATGCAGCCTCTTACCTTCAGGATCTGAAGCCTGGTGTTCAGAAGGTTCATGTTTCTAAGTGCAGGAAGTGGGTATCCCTTTGCAAGTTGAACTATGAAGCAAAATTCATACATTTTAATAAACGAGCATCAAAGTCCAACATTACAAACATTATTATGATATTAGCCTGGGTTTTGTGTTAAATTTTAATTATAGTGAACATCATGAAATAGATAAACATAACAAGAACTAGAACACACAGGATTAAATGAACTCTAAAACAACAATGCAGTGTAATTCAATTAGAAAATAAAATTAAAGGTGAAATGCAATATAAGCACAGATGCTAACAATGTGCTAGGAGGTTATATAAATATGACATTAATTAAAACAAATTTGTTTAAAAAAGGCAACCAAGTCTTTCACCTGTGTTTAATTTAACCTGCAATAACATTTTTTTTCTGGCTACTTGGGGGCAGCAGAAACAAGTTGTGAACAGACAGACATCACATCACCTTTCACCTTGCTTATTATATTCACACATCCAGCAGTTATGGAGCAACATTATTATTTAATTGGATTCCTGGTGAATGTAAGTCCAACATTCACTCTCTTCTAGCTCTCTTTTTGGTCTCTACCAACTTCTGAGGGAAATATCTAACTTTTTTTTCTCCACTGTGTTCACCAGCTAGTCTCTAACTGTCGTTCTGTGTTTGGATACCGAGCAGGTAGTGTTCAGTGGGTTTTAAGGGCTTTTTCTCTAAAAAAAATAGCTGCCTGACTGCTGTGGTGAGAGTGAATTAAAACATGTTGCAGCTGTACAGGTAACCAATGAGCTGAAACTCAATGTAAAGCTCCATAAAGCTGAGGAGAGCAGCAGATTCAGCTGGTAATTCTCTGTAGGCTCATCATTACGACTGACTCCTTTCACATTAACATGTTATTTTCACATTGTCGTTGATATCGGTATCGATTATAGCTGCTTTTAAACAAAACCACATTCCTAGTTTTATAAATTGGGGTGTAACACATAACATGATAATGACTCTGTAATATAAACATGTCCAAGACTATTTAGAGCTTTGAATGTAAGTGAAAGAATTTGAAATCAATTTTAAAAGTTACAGGAAGCCAGCACAGCCTGTCCGCAATTGGCTTGACTTCTCTTTTGGGTTTTATACAGCACTGTTCAGATTCAGAGTTGTGTACCTGAAGCCTGTCAGCAGAGCATTTAGTAATGATATGGCACCTTCTTCATATAGAGTACAAACTGAAAATGCAAGAACTCACCATTCAGCACAGGTATCACCACCACATTGAGGACCATTTCAAAGATGCTGTCGAGGGATTTGACCTGCGGGGGTTAGAGTCAGGGTTAGTCTGTTGTGTTGGTACTGATGGTACCTGCGGTGACTCATGTTAGAATGCAGCTCTCACCCGAAACGCTCCCACAGAACTTGTCCCCACGGTCAGATCAAAACTGTGCAAACCAGACAGGCAAAATTAGACTGTGATGTTCATTTTTACGAAGACCTTTTGGCCCCACTTTTCTCTTCTGAGAGCAAGTAGTGTTTTTTTAGTTTCTCACTTGTTTAGGGTGACAGCTCCACCCAGCCTCATTCCTCTGAGAAACACTCGGGCGCTGACACTGGTCTCCTGTAAAGACAATTACATAAAGTCAAACTCAAACTCTTGAAATAAACAACAAAGTTTTTGCCAACCTCTTATCTTTTATTGAGATCATTTACTTTTCCTCTTCACTAAAACTTGAATCTTTAAGTTTTTGAAACTAAAGTTGACAGTTGACAGAAAGTTGTCTATTTGAGCTTTACAGGAGCAACATGTAAGAACTGGCGTCTTGTTGAATTCAAACTACAGACAAAAAAAACAAATAGTGGGCAGCATATTACCATCGCAACTGTTAACTGCTGCTAGCTTTAGCTGCAGTTACCTACTTAGCTCAGTTAGCAGTGTAGCTAGTGGCCCAATAAGCTGGCGGGGGTATGCTCGCACTGTGAGCTCACATCATTAGCACAGGAGCCATGGACAATTGGGACTAGCTGGTTAGCATGACAACCTTGACTACATTTTTTCTGCAAAACAATATACAGAAGTCTTTTTCGCTTATTTTGTTTTTTACAGTGTTCACCTTTTCATCATGCCAGCTGTGTAACCTACCAAGTTCAGGACAAAGAGAGAGGAAAGCCTGCCATTGGGTTGGATAGCGTAGGCCGTCACTGTGCCAGTGACATTAACTGTCATCTTGTTAGGCTCAAAAGTGACAACAGGATCCTTAGCTGCCTTCACCACCAGTTTCATCATCAGGCCTGGGAAACGCCTGGCAATCTGAAAATACACCAAGATACAGCTGACTGTTCGCCAATGAAGGTAATGCTTTTTATAAAATCAGCGGAATCTGTGTGTCACCTCCGGGATGAAGACTCCAAACGTTTTGGTGTTGAGTCGGATGGGTGAAAATCTTGGGATCTGTTGTGACAGAAAGGTTGTAGATCAGTGTGATGTCATGACGAGGATTGATTAGGAAATTTGGAGGATAAAGCTCACCATGTCATCAGTGACGTCCTGGCTGAGGATTCCAGCTCTCTTGTAGACGAAGCCTGCAGAGTTGGCAGTGTAGGCGGACAAGCTGATGTACACCATGTTGTTGACCTGGGGCGGCAGGGAGATGGCTTTTGGGGAGAAAGGAGGCTCCTGATGGTTCCCGATGTTGTAAAACTCACCCTAAATGACAAAGACGGGCAGAAAAGTTGTGATATGACCACGACTGTCTATTTCTTTATTACCAACCTGTCCTTAAATGTACAGTATAACAGTGTGCAATTTTTACCTTCAAGTTCAAGTCAATGTAGGATGTTGTAACTGAGGGCGATGACACCATGGAGTATTCAATCTCTGCATGCTTGTCCACCCTGGCCAAAACTGCAGTGAGGCAGAAAGTCTCTCAGATATTCAGCATCAAAACATCCAAATATTTCACACAAAGATTTTTTTTTCTTTTTTTTACCATTGAGACTTTGCAGACGAGGGTTCATACCAGATACTGCCTTGGTCACCTCAGGGCAGATCTGCAACAATGAAGAGCAGAAAAAAATCTATTGTTAGACTCCAAAAGAAACTTGATGTTACACAGTGAATTCTGAGAAAAATTATTCTTAGAAGTGCCCCAAAATGAATACACCATTGTTTACTTTTGTTTTTTAGATTAGATTTTTCTGATGGTTCTGGTGCCCCCTGTGGACAAAAGATGACGATGGCGACACAAAGTGCGGATCGCTTTAGTGTTGCACGATACCAACAGACTGTAGGGCAGCTTCTTTCCTCAGGCTGTGCTACCTCCCAATTCATCCTCAACACTCCGCTCCAAAAAATAGTTTTAAATTATGACTTATCTGACCCGGTGACAGGCATTAAGAATAACTGTAATAACTATAGCAAATCTTCTCGCAGATGGTCTCCTTTGCTTATGTAGGTCATACAGAGGCATCAGTATTAAAGTGACCAGTTAAAAGTTTCTTGTAGTACATTTAAGTAAAGGATTATTTGCTAATCCTTTCTGACATTTACCCAACTGAAAACAGTGGAAACACAATATATATATATATAAGTATATATACTTCATTGATTTCTGTAAATGTATGCTAATTGTGAACTTGATGCCAGCAGCACGTTTCAAACAAACTGGGACGGGGCAACAAAAGACTGGGAAAGGCCTGTTTGGAATATTCCACATTTTCATTGCTGACAGGTGATAGTGTCATGATTGAGTATTAAAGGCTCAGTTGTTCAGATGGTTGAGGCTTACCACTTTGTTAAACACTTGATTGTATAAAGGATATTACTACATCACACTCCATAATGCCGTTGTTGGGAAACACAGTTCAGTTCCAAATGATTGCGCTCTTTTTTTATTCCGTTTTACACAACGTCCACATTTTTGGGTGTCAGGGTTTCCTCCATGGCTGCTCTCAGTAAAAGTTTCTCTTAGCAGTTGTGAACAAGTTAGAAGAAGAACATGTTAAGAGGATTTCCCTCACCCTTTTCTCCAATGCTCTTCGCAAAGCCCTATTAAGGTATTTTGAGAAGAGATTGTACAGCCAGCTGCAACAGAAAGCAAACATGGTAATTAGAGGAGAATGCAGTGTGTCAAGGACGAAAAGTTACACTGATCATTCACATGACTTCAATCGTAGTGCATGGCAGGGTTTCTTTTACCTGGCCCCACGGTGGAATTTGAATCTAGCACTGCCGATATTGGCCACACAGTTGGCAGTACTGACCACGGGATGGCCTGTCGCATCACTGCTGATGGCAATACTAGCAGAGATACTGAGAGCCCCCACATGCAGATCAAAATAGCCGCTGTCCCTTCTGTCAAGAGAGAGACATCACTGCTGCAGCAGAAAATATCACACAATAGATTTTAGTGTATTAAAGAAGAAATATTTTCACACTCACATAAAGAGGTACTTGACCCTCCAGTTTCCACGCAGACTGATAAAGGCACCTCTAATGGACATCTTGATACCCGTCCCTGGCACCAGATTCACTGCAGATGTCGGCAATCCCACACTCGTGATAACGATACTGGAAGAAACAACATGCTTCTTTGTAAAGGCACTTGGCTTCCCAGTATCCCAGTTTTCCAACAGAATTTACAGTATTGGATGAATTGGTGACTTACTTTGACGCCCTGTACCTGACCCTGCCAATGACAGGCACCCTCTCTTTCCCTGAAAAAATAGGGAGCCGGATGGTTTTGAGTTCCTCCTGGAGTGCCGCCATCCCCAGTTGTCTGCCTATAACGAAATGCAAGACAATTTGATGATGAAGCACTGGAGAGATCGTTGTCATTTTCCAACTGACAGAGGAAACCGGTGCTGCAGTGCTTACCATATTCAAGGCCTTTTGCTGTTAGTCTGACCTTCACCCCGGGTTCGGTGCTTAAGGTCATAGGGATCAATGCCACCAGAGCCAGCCAACAGAACAGGGACATCTTGACTGTTGGGAGACAAAAAGGACAAGATTGTTGACAGAAGTTGACAGAAATTTCTGCTTTTGTGTGATTGGCAGGTTTGCTTTTCTACAAAGTACATTTAGGAAGCAATGCAACGTGGCTTCCTCTTTATAGAGCACCTCTCCTGTTTATTACAAGTTACTGGTTCCTTATTCTTCAGATATCCCATAGATAGATGCCTTAACATAGATACTTACTCAGTGGCTTCTCCTGAAAGCTCAGGCCATTCTTTACTGTACTACTGTAATCATAGACCTCTGGAATGCGACAAGGAGCCCTGCTTCTTCCAAAAGATCAGCCATAACATTTTGGAAACAACTGGTTCGTCCTCTAACGGTGTCTTGTGTTTTAATAAGCATATCATATATTTTTACAAAGGGGCACTTTGTAGTTTTGGAGAAGAAATTTTAGTAATACAATATTAATGATGTAATAATACAAACTCAGAAATATTTCTTTCTTTCATAAACAAATAAAGAAGTTGTTCTCAGAGGTCAATAAAGTCTCCAGAACACTGTTTGAAGCTACAAAGGTGGCAGGGTCCGCCACATATAAAGAAAGTAAAACAGTATGAAACTGTGTCCTCCTTTAAGGTCAGTATGTTTATTCAGTCATGAAGTGAGTTTATTTAGTTTGTTTAGGCATAAAAAAATCAGTCAGTGAAGATCTTTCTCTTCTGAATAAAATTTCTTCCCCCAAACTACAAAGTGCACCTAATAAAGGCTTAACATGAACATTAAATCCACAACAACTTAATGTCGTGGACTGAAAAGTTAAGTTATGTTTCCCTCTGAAAGTATCTTTCTGCACTGTATATCAGATCATTTTGAGATAGAGATACTTGTAATTGTACTACTTGAGTACGTGTACTTTCCAGTGCAGCCTTTGGATTCCTGTCACCTGTAGAAGAAACCACATCAGCACTTGATTGAATTAGGCTGAGATTAAAGACGCAGGCCACCATTTTAGTCCAGTCTGAATGGATATTTGAATCAGTGTAGATATCTTTGAGGTTTTACAGATGGAAATAACTTTCTGGAACATTCAAGTCATCGCGTTTCAAGACACAATTTCAGTATTTCAGTGTAAGAAAATGCTACGGCTGTCACGTGCTGTTTTTCCACAATGAAGAGCTCTATCAGTCATTGAGAAATGAGAAACATTTAATTAATTCTATCTTATGCTTTTCTCTCCAGCTGATTTTGCTTGAACTTTAGTGTGTTGCATGTGAGAATAAAAGATTTAGACTCTGAATGCATCAAAGGACTGAACTGATGATCTAAGACATGTGACTAGCAGTGGAAATCTGTCTTCAGGACATTTCCATGTGGGTCACAAGTGCAGTGAAGGAAGGGATGTGTTATTTTCTGTATTTATGTGTACTGGACATTCAAAGACGTCAGCACTTAGTTTCTCCCTGAGTCAAAAAAGACAAGCAGCACTGACACTACTATCTTTCCTAATCTGTTTTGCAGCTACTTAACACAGTTTCTAAACGTGTAATACTTGTCTTACTTGTTTGCTTCCAAGTGAACGTAATTGAATGTCTATCGTATGAAAACATCCTTCACACCAAACACATAAGAACCAACTTCAGGACAGCTTATCCACACTGGAATCTGCCTTTGTTAATAACACTTTCTGATAACTCAAGTTTAAAGTTGGGCCCATGCAGATAATATACAGCCACTCTTACCTGAAGCAGCAGTTTTTCAGGACCAGACAGCTTCAGATGTGTCACTCTGACTACCAACAACTGGACTGGGACTTGTATTTATATAGACAGAGTGAAAGAGGAAGTGAAGCACACACCCTCTAATTCACTTACTCAATCAGGAACTGATTGGCCGCTTGGAAATTTACATTTCTTCATTACTTCACTGCCCTGCTCTCTTATAACCTCTTCAAAATCCCAATCCACCTACGGTGCTCTTATCTGAGTGCTATTTACCTGAAAAACAAACTCAGACAGCTACAGTTTGACATGGTTTGGCAGTGGTGGTCCTAGCTTGCATGACGCCCTGGGAAAACCTCACCTTCAGTGCCCCCCCAAAAAAATTAAAGGACAAAAAAAAACACCTCATGCACAAAATAACTTTTTTACTAAACTAAAGCACGGGACTAGTATCACCTGGGGACCTCATGGGATTTAGAAAATCCCCCACCATGTCTGTGTTTTGTGTGGCGCATTCGCACGTGATAAGCGAAGTCTGTGTTTTAACTTGAATTTACTGACATTATCCCCCAGATATGATGTCAAGGCTCTGCGTAACCAACAACAACAGTAACTGTTCTACACGGAAAAATGAATAAATAAATAAAGAACACTCAGTGTTGGATTTATTTTTATGGATTTATTTTCTCCTAAAAGACAATGCAGTACAAGGCTGGATTACAAAGGCTCTGAAAGGGATACGATCACACCGGAGCCCTCGTTGGAGCAGCACAACCGTTAGATATGGATATTTTTAATATTATAATAACTGGTGAGCCTGTTGAAAGATGCTGCCATGCATGTAATCCATCTAATCATCTTTCGAGATTTCGCTCTTCTGATGGATTTGAGCTTGCTCTTTCTGCAAATGGGTCTCCATGCTGTGTACCTAGATGAGCCTCCTGAATTTGCACCCAAAATGCTGTCAAATCTTTCATTTATAATTGCCAACGCAGCCTCCATAATTCTCAACTGGGAAAAAGGCAGAAAAAAGGCATGGAAAACACAAAAACCCTTAAAAAAAAACAAAAAAACGACCCCAAATCACAGAGATGCTGATTCGCACGGGACTAATATTATAACATGACCTCTGTGTTTGGCGAAATATGGTAGGTAATTTGTGGTGGAATTTTTACATCACAAATTACGGACATAGCAGATTCGCACAGGATTAAGATCACAGACGACCTCCACAATTATTACAAAATACTAGAGGTCCCCAGGTAATACTAGTCCCGTGTGAGGAGTCCACAATATTTACATTATTATTGTACAATATCAGTCTGTTGTTGCGAGCACCATCTTCTTTGCTGTGTTGTCCTGGGGTGCGGGCATCAAAACGAAGGACACTAACAGACTGAATAAACTCACCAAAAAAGCAGGGTCTGTTGTTGGCTCTAAGCTTGTCACCCTGGAGGAGGTGGTGGAGGACAGGATGCTGGGACAACTGCTGGCAATCATGGGCAATGTCTCTCACCCCCTCCACAAAACTCTGGACAAGCTTAAGAGCAGCTTCAGCAACAGGCTTATTCAACCCCGCTGCCTAAAGGAACGGCACAGGAACTGATTCCTACCTGGTGCCATCAGACTTTATAACGCTCACTCCACAACACACAAATAATGCGCTTTAAATTATTATTTTCGTATATACTGCACCTTATCCTCTTGCACCTTATGTTCCACTTACCTTTACTCTTCGATACCTAAGTATTTTATTTTATTTACCTCAGTGTTTTATTTTATTTTATTTTATTTTATAGCTACTTAAGCATTTTATTATATATAGTACTTTATTGTTTCTATATTTGCCCTTGTATTTTGATTGTATTTGTACTTGAATGTACCCACTGCTATGATAACCTTATTTCCCCTCAGGGATTAATGAATCTATCTATCTATCTATCTATCTATCTATCTATCTATCTATCTATCTATCTATCTATCTATCTATCTATCTATCTATCTATCTATCTACCTACCTACCTACCTACCTACCTACCTACCTACCTATGTATGTTATTATGACTGAAATGTGCTTTATTTGGAAGCAATTCGTGATGTGTGTGTGTGTTTTAACAAAGTTTAAAAAAAAAAGAGCGCAATCATTTGTAACTGAACTGGATATTACTACATTACACTGGATATTACTACATTACACAACTACATTACACTCCATAAAGCCGTTGTTGGGATGTTTCCCAACAACGGCTTTATGGAGTGTAATGTAGTAATAATATCGAGGGACTGAGAGCAGCCATGGAGGAACCCTGACACCGAAAAATGTGGATGTTGTGTAAAACAAAATTTAAAAAAAGAGCGCAATCATTTGTAACTGAACTGGATATTACTACATTACACTCCATAAAGCCGTTGTTGGGATGTTTCCCAACAACGGCTTCCACATTTTTCGGTGTCAGGGTTCCTCCATGGCTGCTCTCAGTCCCTCTCAGTCCCTCGATAAAAGTTCGACAAACCCCCCTCTGATCAGATAGTCAAAACTCCAGCACCTTCCTATCTATCTATCTATCTATCTATCTATCTATCTATCTATCTATCTATCTATCTATCTATCTATCTATCTATCTATCTATCTATCTATCTACCTACCTACCTACCTACCTACCTACCTACCTATGTATGTTATTATGACTGAATTGTGCTTTATTTGGAAGCAATTTGTGATGTGTGTGTGTGTGTGTTTTAACAAAGTTTAAAAAAAAGAGCGCAATCATTTGTAACTGAACTGGATATTACTACATTACACTGGATATTACTACATTACACTCCATAAAGCCGTTGTTGGGAAACATCCCAACAACGGCTTTATGGAGTGTAATGTAGTAATAATATCGAGGGACTGAGAGGGACTGAGAGCAGCCATGGAGGAACCCTGACACCGAAAAATGTGGATGTTGTGTAAAACAAAATTTAAAAAAAGAGCGCAATCATTTGTAACTGAACTGGATATTACTACATTACACTCCATAAAGCTGTTGTTGGGATGTTTCCCAACAACGGCTTCCACATTTTTCGGTGTCAGGGTTCCTCCGTGGCTGCTCTCAGTCCCTCTCAGTCCCACGATAAAAGTTCGACAAACCCCCCTCTGATCAGATAGTCAAAACTCCAGCACCTTCCTTTGTTCTCTCTCCTCTCTTCTCCTCAAGCTCTCTCCTGTCTTACTCTAACGCTCTCTCTTACTCTAACGCCCTCCACTCCTTCGACTTCTTATCCTCAAGGGCTCCTCTCTATCTCCCCCCCATGGGTCTGCCCTCAAGATCTCTTCTTCTGGGCCTAACAGCTGCGGAGAGCTGCAAGCTGCATTTGCAGCAGGCCCAAAGAACTTTTCCTCACTGCAGCGACACGAGGTCCTGCCAGTATTCCTGATCAGTTAGCACCAGCAGCTGCAACACAAAGCTTGCCAGCTAACTTCACAATCTGAGGAACACCAAGCCAGTTAGCACCGAGCTGCTATCCTTGCAAAGGAGAGGAGCGAACCGTTTTCTCCTCTGCCGACTTTCATCCGTCCTTGCACAGCAAGAACAGCATTCAAAATTAGAATCCCAACGTTCTCCTGCAACCACCAGCACTTTTTCTTCAAAGACTGGTAATGTTGAACTGGGCTTAGATAGCATAGCATAGCACGGCTAAGCACAGGACTTTAAACTCTGGTTGATGTAATGCATATGTGTTCAATTTATGTGTGTCCACTGTTTGAGTGTTATTGTGATCTCAGGTCAGGTTATTGGTAGTTTGCTTTCCTAAACGGCTAATTCGACTTTTTGTCAAATGATGCATCACACAGACTCAGGGTTTTTGCATGCAACTAACCATCTTCTATAACCTGGCATCACGTCACACACACACACACACGCACACGCACACGCACACGCACACGCACACGCACACACACACACACACACACACATTCCTTGAGCCTGGAGCATATCACACCCACATGTGATATCAGTGACCACACACATACACACACACACCTGTATATAGTACATGTTAGTTAGTGTGTTTTCATCTTTGTGTAAATAAAAGACTTTGAACCTTCAAGCTGCCTATTTAATATTGTACAAGTGTGAATGTTGCCAACCTCTACTCTGTCAATAATAACTTTTCTGAGACTGATTTGGTGAATTGGCTAACTTTTCCCTTCTTCAAGGGTGGTGCCCCGAGGTAATCTAATGTAAATTGGATCTTATTATTAATCATAATTAATAATTATCCCTGATAATCATTAATTATTATTGATAGCCAAATTTAACCCAAAACTCCCTATTACTGTTGCATGAAGCACTACATAATGGTGCCTCGTGTGATGTGAGCACAACATAAATGGTGCTCCGTGTGAGGAAGTGTACTGTTGGCAATCATTCATAAATGTGCAATATTAATTTCAGCATAATTTGGACAGTGCTAAAATTTGAGATTCACATCTTGAACCTTTTAGCCAAAAGTCTTTACATTTAACCCCACTAGTCTACTACAGGAGTAGACGTTGATTTGTACCTACAAACAATTGCAGTGTGGTGAGAATTGATTCATCAATCAAATTTATAACCAATGTGATTAACCAAAATCTTTTAGGTCATTATCTGCCACTTTGAGCCATTTGCTATTGCCGCTATTGATTCAAGTTGAAAGTGCTCTGTAGAAATTGTAAGAATTTCAGTTCAGCATTTGAATATCCCATATTCAATGCATTGTAGTCAAGCTGTCAGAATTTGATGACAGTTTAAATGCTCCTCGTGTTAATCACAGCATGCCACCGGCCCTGTGATACAAAGAAGTTTATATGTGGCTGTTACTGCCTTGCATTTCAGCCTGAGTAAGAAGTAGAGCTGGAGATAGAGCCACAGCGTGCTACAAGCCCTGTGAAACAGAAGTTTTGTACTTAGCTGTTAATGTTACGTGTTTCAGCCCGAGTCAGCTTTAAAAGATAATCGTCTGACTGAAACACTTTTCAGATGGTCTACTGTAGAGACTCAGTCTTGGTTATGTATACAACTTATTAATCACTTAGTGAACAGACATGCTGCCAACAGTCTGTGGCACTAATGGGGTCTTTAAAGTTCATTTAGTCTTTAATGATATTCCCAGGATCATTGATTTTGACTCGTACGACAGTAGGAATAAAAACAGCAACTATCATGTCAGAGTTGGATTCCCTGAACTCTGCTTATCTTTGAAGAATTTTGTGAAACCATTTTAAAATGTTGTCTGGTTGTTAGTTTTTGCATCGTGCAGCAGTAACAGGTCATCTGAAACTATTTTCCTAAGATGCCGACACAGCTGGAGCATGCAGCGGGTGCTCGATGTCACATTGTTATCATTATAATGATAATATTAATGATCCTTCTTGGTGTGGTTGGCCTTTGCTTTTTGCACCAAAGAGCACTAATACGTTTTTTTTACCAGTGTAAAAAACTCTACACTCATTAGAGAGAAAAACATGTACATTTCCTCTCCAGTCAGTGCTCTTGATCAAGGCACTGGCTAAGATCTGGAGTCAGGCGCATACACTGCCCACCGCTCCCCTGGGATGGGTTCAATGCAGAGTGCCAGTTTCACCATGTTGTACGTTGTATGATATGTGACATAAATAAAGATTCTTCTTCTTCTTCTAAAATGAGAAATTAATCCCAGGTGTTCAGATTTAGGCATCTTTATTAAAATCACATAAAATTCATGAATGTCTCAGAAACTAGCATGAACAAACAGTCTGCTGATCAATGGTAACAGTCGGAGGACATCATTTCAACACAGTGAAGAACTTTAAGGCATTATCTGGTAATTTAAAAGGTTTCTTCATTCACTCATTCATTCTTTGTGTCTTTAATATAGATACTGGCGGCCAACTCGCAGAGCCTGAGAGGCCGCGCCATCGGTCACAGCTCCCTGAGAGGCACGGTGAAGCACAGCGAGCTTGATGAACATGTGGCCTCAGACATAAGCAGGACTGAGACATGCCCTTGATTGACCCAGGTGACACCGCAGGAAACAAACTCTTATTCCTTTGGAAAACTAGCACACTACCCTTGTTGACAGTGAAGACACACAGAGGCTGGTTTTACTGGGATTTTGGTCATCTTACAGTCCCCCTGGACTGCTGTGAAAACTGCAATGTGTTATTTATACAGTCAGTATTTACTAGAGCTGCGATGATAAGTTGATTAATTGACTTGTGAATCAATATGAAAATCATTGTTGGCTGCAGCCCTAGTAATACAAATACAAACAATACTTTACGCAGTTCAGTATGTACATACAAATGTGTATGTACATACTGAACTGCTTAAAGTACTAAAACCTGTCAAGATGATGTCAAATATAGTGATTATTTAATACAAACTACTGTATCTTATCTGTTTTGTCTTGTGTTTGATTGATGTGTTTGCATTTTTTTCTGGGACTGCAGTCAAGATGTCGTGGGTCAGCACATTTGCCGAAATCGCTCCGTGAGCTACAAAGTCAGAAAGTTTTTAGAAAGAATTTTCCCAAAGTCAGCAGCAGAAAGTGCTGCGATCTGCTTTGGAAGAAGCATGTTATTATAAAGAAGATGATTGTGGTGACAAACTGCAAACCCTGTCCTGCAGACTGTGTCCTGTTACTACACGACTGCAGTTACCCTGCTGGAGAAGTTCATCTACATTTCATATATAGAAAACCTGGTCTGAGTTCAAATTTATAAGATACAGAAAAATAGAATAAAAAAGCTAAATTATAAAAAAAAAAATTGAGGAGATGCTTGTTTCTCAGGCTCGTAGAAGTTGTACTCTGGCTGTGATCATGGTGGCGTGTGCAGTGCAGAAATAATCTCTGGGAGTTTGCAGAAATGCTGTTTAACCTGTGAACCGGACATCTGTCCCAATCAGGATATTGTCCTAAAGAAAAACACACCACAGAAACGTTTCAACAGTTATTAACAGCTCTGAGGTTATGAATTCTGTTGATAATCTACACATTTAAATTCCATGTCAAATAAGAAACGCAGCTCGCCACAAAACATGCATTTTTGCAGAAAACATGCAGCCGCTTACCTTCAGGATCTGAACCCTGGTGTTCAGAAGGTTCATGTTTCTAAGTGCAGGTAGTGGGTATCCCTTTGCAAGTTGAACTATGAAGCAAAATTCATACATTTTAATAAACGAGCATCAAAGTCCAACATTACAAACATTATTATGATATTAGCCTGGGTTTTGTGTTAAATTTTAATTATAGTGAACATCATGAAATAGATAAACATAACAAGAACTAGAACACACAGGATTAAATGAACTCTAAAACGACAATGCAGTGTAATTCAATTAGAAAATAAAATTAAAGGTGAAATGCAATATAAGCACAGATGCTAACAATGTGCTAGGAGGTTATATAAATATGACATTAATTAATACAAAGTTGTTTAAAAAGGGCAACCAAGTCTTTCACCTGTGTTTAATTTAACCTGCAATAACATTTTTTTTCTGGCCACTTGGGGGCAGCAGAAACAAGCTATGAACAGACAGACATCACATCACCTTTCACCTTGCTTATTATATTCACACATCCAGCAGTTATGGAGCAACATTATTATTTAATTGGATTCCTGGTGAATTTAAGTCCAACATTCACTCTCTTCTAGCTCTCTTTTTGGTCTCTACCAACTTCTGAGGGAAATATCTAACTTTTTTTTCTCCACTGTGTTCACCAGCTAGTCTCTAACTGTCGTTCTGTGTTTGGATACCGAGCAGGTAGTGTTCAGTGGGTTTTAAGGGCTTTTTCTCTAAAAAAAATAGCTGCCTGACTTTTCAGATTCAGCTGGTAATTCTCTGTAGGCTCATCATTACGACTGACTCCTTTCACATTGACACATTATTTTCACATTGTCGTTGATATCGGTGTCGATTATAGCTGCTTTTAAACAAAACCACATTCCTAGTTTCATAAATTGGGGTGTAACACATAACATGATAATGACTCTGCAATATAAACATGTCCAAGACTATTTAGAGCTTTGAATGTAAGTGAGAGAATTTGAAACCAATTTTAAAAGTTACAGGAAGCCAGCACAGCCTGTCCACAACTGGCTTGACTTCTCTTTTGGGTTTTATACAGCACTGTTCAGATTCAGAGTTGTGTACCTGAAGCCTGTCAGTAGAGCATTTAGTAATGATATGGCACCTTCTTCATATAGAGTACAAACTGAAAATGCAAGAACTCACCATTCAGCACAGGTATCACCACCACATTGAGGACCATTTCAAAGATGCTGTCGAGGGATTTGACCTGCGGGGGTTAGAGTCAGGGTTAGTCTGTTGTGTTGGTACTGATGGTACCTGCGGTGACTCATGTTAGAATGCAGCTCTCACCCGAAACGCTCCCACAGAACTTCTCCCCACGGTCAGATCAAATCTGTGCAAACCAGACAGGCAAAATTAGACTGTGATGTTAATTTTTAAGAAGACCTTTTGGCCCCACTTTTCTCTTCTGAGAGCAAGTAGTGTTTTTTTAGTAACTCACTTGTTTAGGGTGACACCTCCAGCCAGCCTCATTCCTCTGACAAACACTCGGGCGCTGACACTGGTCTCCTGTAAAGACAATTACATAAAGTCAAACTCAAACTCTTGAAATAAACAAAGTTTTTGCCAATCTCTTATCTTTTATTGAGATCATTTACTTTTCCTCTTCACTAAAACTTGAATCTTTTAGTTTTAGAAACTAAAAATTCTCAGATTAACTGTTTATAATTCAATTTGTCACTTGCAATTATTGTATTATCTCAACAAAAGATCATAGGTTGGCAAATAATGACACCATCGACATAGCTTGGTTTACTATAAACCTCACTTTCACTAATATCGATTTTTCCTAGAAAATTGAGGGTTGAATAACGACACTTAGGAGGCTTTGGACAAGTTTTTTTGCTTTGGACAGTAGCCAGACTGCTAGCGGTAGCCATGTTGCTAACACTGTCTTTGTGACATGGAAACACTAAGGGGGGGGGGGAGTTGACAGAAAGTTGTCAATTTGAGCTTTACAGGAGCAACATGTAAGAACTGGCCTCCTGTTGAATTCAAACTACAGACAAAAAAAAAAAAAATAGTGGGCAGCATATTACCATCGCAACTGCTAACTGCTGCTAGCTTTAGCTGCAGTTACCTACTTAGCTGAGTTAGCAGTGTAGCTAGTGGCCCAATTAGCTGACGGGGGTATGCCCGCACTGTGAGCTCACATCATTAGCACAGGAGCCATGGGCAGTTGGGACTAGCTGGTTAGCATGACAACCTTGAGTACATTTTTTCTGCAAAACAATACATAGAAGTCTTTTTCGCTTATTTTGTTTTTTACAGTGTTCACCTTTTCATCATGCCAGCTGTGTAACCTACCAAGTTCAGGACAAAGAGAGAGGAAAGCCTGCCATTGGGTTGGATAGCGTAGGCCGTCACCATGCCAGTGACATTAACTGTCATCTTGTTAAGCTCAAAAGTGACAACGGGGTCCTTAGCTGCCTTCACCACCAGTTTCATCATCAGGCCTGGGAAACGCCTGGCAATCTGAAAATACACCAAGATACAGCTGACTGTTCGCCAATGAAGGTAATGCTTTTTATAAAATCAGTGTAATCTGTGTGTCACCTCCGGGATGAAGACTCCAAACGTTTTGGTGTTGAGTCGGATGGGAGATAATCTTGGGATCTGTTGTGACAGAAAGGTTGTAGATCAGTGTGATGTCATGACGGTGGATTTATTAAGAAATTTAGAGGATAAAGCTCACCATGTCATCAGTGACGTCCTGGTTGAGGATTCCAGCTCTGTTGTAGACGAAGCCTGCAGAGTTGGCAGTGAAGGCGGACAAGCTGATGTACACCATGTTGTTGACCTGGGGCGGCAGGGAGATGGCTTTTGGGGAGAAAGGAGGCTCCTGATGGTTCCCGATGTTGTAAAACTCACCCTAAATGACAAAGACGGACAGAAAAGTAGTGATATGACCACGACTGTCTATTTCTTTATTACCAACCTGTCCTTAAATGTACAGTATAACGGTGTGCAATTTTTACCTTCAAGTTCAAGTCAATGAAGGATGCTGTAACTGAGGGCGATGACACCATGGAGTATTCAATCTCTGCATGCTTGTCCACCCTGGCCAAAACTGCAGTGAGGCAGAAAGGCTCTCAGATATTCAGCATCAAAACATCCAAATATTTGACGCTAATACATTTTTTTTCTTCTTTTACCATTGAGAGTTTGCAGACGAGGGTTCATACCAGATACTGCCTTGGTCACCAGAGGGCAGATCTGCAACAATGAAGAGCAGAGAAAAATCTATTGTTAGACTCCAAAAGAAACTTGATGTTACACAGTGAATTCTGAGAAAATGATTCTTAGAAGTGCCCCAAAATGAATATATCATTGTTTACTTTTGTTTTGTAGATCAGATTTTTAGAGTAAATGGAGATACCTCTGAGGCAGATTTTTTTTTGTTATATCTGAAGGATTGTAGTTTCTCTACGCTCTACATGATAACTTCCAATCATCAGAATGTATTTTTGTCGTGGCTGAATTCATTAAACATCATAAGATCGTAAGTTTAACTTGTAATTGAGTATTTTTATACCATTGTGTACATTGTTTACATAAAGCTACTATAAGGAATGTTCATTTTCTGATGGTTCTGGCGCCCCCTGTGGACAAAAGATGACGATGCGACACAAAGTGCGGATCGCTTTAGTGTTGCACGATACCAACAGACTGTAGGGCAGCTTCTTTCCTCAGGCTGTGCTACCTCCCAATTCATCCTCAACACTCCGCTCCAAAAAACAGTTTTAAATTACAACTTATGTGACCCGGTGACAGGCATTAAGAATAACTGTAATAACTATAGCAAATCTTCTCGCATATGGTCTCCTTTGCTTATGTAGGTCATACAGAGGTATCAGTATTAAAGTGACCAGTTAAAAGTTTCTTGTAGTACCTTTAAGTAAAAGATTATTTGCTAATCCTTTCTGACATTTACCCAACTGAAAACAGTGGAAAGAATATATATATATATATATATATATATATATATATATATATATATGTATATATATATATATATATATATATATATATATATATATATATATATATATATATATATATATATATAAGTATATATACTTCATTGATTTTTGTAAATGTATGCTAATTGTGAATTTGATGCCAGCAGCACGTTTCAAACAAACTGGGACGGGGCACCAAAAGACTGGGAAAGACCTGTTTGGAATATTCCACATTTTCATTGCTGACAGGTGATAGTGTCATGATTGAGTATTAAAGGCTCAGTTGTTCAGATGGCGCGAGGTTCACCACTTTGTGAAACACTTGATTGTATAAAGGATATTACTACATCACACTCCATAAAGCCGTTGTTGGGAAACACAGTTCAGTTACAAATGATTGCGCTCTTTTTTTATTCCGTTTTATACAACGTCCACATTTTTGGGTGTCAGGGTTTCCTCCATGGCTGCTCTCAGTAAAAGTTTCTCTTAGCAGTTGTGAACAAGTTAGAAGAAGAACATGTTAAGAGGAATTCCCTCACCTGTTTCTCCAATGCTTTTCGCAAAGCCCTATTAATGTATTTTGAGAAGAGATTGTACAGCCAGCTGCAACAGAAAGCAAACATAGTAATTAGAGGAGAATGCAGTGTGTCAAGGACGTAAAGTTACACTGATCATTCACATGACTTCAATCGTAGTGCATGGCAGGGTTTCTTTTACCTGGCCCCACGGTGGAATTTGACTTTAGCACTGCCGACATTGGCCGCACAGTTGGCAGTACTGACCACGGGATGGCCTGTCGCATCACTGCTGATGGCAATACTAGCAGAGATACTGAGAGCCCTCACATCCAGATCAAAATATCCTCTGTCCCTTCTGTCAAGAGAGAGACATCACTGCTGCAGCAGAAAATATCACACAATAGATTTTAGTGTATTAAAGAAGAAATATTTTCACACTCACATAAAGAAGTACTTGACCTTCCAGTTTCCACGCAGACTGATAAAGGCACCACTAATGGACATCTTGACACCCGTCCCTGGCACCAGATTCACTGCAGATGTCGGCAATCCCACACTCTTGATATTGATACTGGAAGAAACAACATGCTTCTTTGTAAAGGCACTTGGCTTCCCAGTATCCCAGTTTTCCAACAGAATTTACAGTGTTGGATGAATTGGTGACTTACTTTGACAGCCTGTACCTGACCTTGCCGATGCGAGACACCCTACGTTTCCCTGAAAAATCAGGGACCCGGATGGCTTTGAGTTTCTCCTGGAGTGCCGCCATCCCCAGTTGTCTGCCTATAACGAAATGCAAGACAATTTGATGCTGAAGCACTGGAGAGATCGTTGTCGTTTTCCAACTGACAGAGGAAACCGGTGCTGCAGTGCTTACCATATTCAAGGCCTTTTGCTGTTAGTCTGACCTTCACCCCGGGTTCGGTGCTTAAGGTCATAGGGATCAATGCCACCAGAGCCAGCCAACAGAACAGGGACATCTTGACTGTTGGGAGACAAAAAGGACAAGATTGTTGACAGAATTCTCATCATTTTTCTCAATATGACACCTTAAAATCAGGCAAAGTTTCTGCTTTTGTGTGATTGGCACGTTTGCTTTTCTACAAAGTATATTTAGGAAGCAATGCAACGTGGCTTTGTCTTTATAGCCTTTTATTACAAGTTACCGGTTCAGATATCCCATTGATAGATGCCTTAACATAGATACTTACTCAGTGGCTTCTCCTTAAAGCTCAGGCCATTCTTTACTGTACTACTGTAATCATAGACCTCGGGAATGCGACAAGGAGCCCTGCTTTTTCTAAAAGATCAGCCATAACATTTTAGAAACCACTGGTTCGTCCTCTAACGGTGTCTTCTGTTTTAATAAGCATGTCATATATTTTTTTTAAAGGGGCACTTTGTAGTTTTGGAGAAGAAATTTAATAAATTCACAATATTAATGAGGTAATAATACAAACTCAGAAATATTTCTTTCTTTCATAAACAAATAAAGAAGCTGTTCTCAGAGGAAAACAAGGTCTCCAGAACACCGTTTGAGGCTAGAAAGGTGGCAGGGTCCGCCACATATAAAGAAAGTAAAACAGTATGAACAATACCACACTGTGGTGGCATCAGTGCTCCTTTTGCAGTGGTAAAAAAAAAAAGTAAAAATAAAACACTACTCGTCTCTGACTGGACATTCAAAGACATCAGTATTTAATGTCTCCCTAAGCCGTTATATTTCATCAAAATGTTGGCCTCCATGTCAAAAGACAAGCAGCACTGACACTACTATCTTTCCTAATCTGTTTTGCAGCTACTTAACACAGTTTCTAAACGTGTAATACTTGTCTTACTTGTTTGCTTCAAAGTGAACGTAATTGAATGTCTATCGTATGAAAACATCCTTCACACCAAACACATTAGAACCAACTTCAGGACAACTTATCCACACTGGAATCTGCCTTTGTTAAGAACACTTTCTGATAACTCAAGTTTAAAGTTGGGCCCATGCAGATAATATACAGCCACTCTTACCTGAAGCAGCAGTTTTTCAGGACCAGACAGCTTCAGATGTGTCACTCTGACTACCAACAACTGGACTGGGACTTGTATTTATATAGACAGAGTGAAAGAGGAAGTGAAGCACACACCCTCTAATTCACTTACTCAATCAGGAACTGATTGGCCGCTTGGAAATTTACATTTCTTCATTACTTCACTGCCCTGCTCTCTTATAACCTCTTCAAAATCCCAATCCACCTACAGTGCTCTTATCCGAGTGCTATTTATCTAAAAAACAAACTCAGACAGCTACAGTTTGATATGGCTTGGCAGTGGTGGTCCTAGCTTGCATGATGCCCTGGGCGAACCTCACCTTCAGTGCCCCCCCAAAAAAATTAAAGGAAAGAAAAACAACCTCATGCACAAAATAACTTTTTACTTAACTAATATTCATAACATTATTGTACAATATCAGTCTGTTGTTGCGAGCACCATCTTCTTTGCTGTGTTGTCCTGGGGTGCGGGCATGAAAACGAAGGACGCTAACAGACTGAATAAACTCATCAAAAAAGCAGGGTCTGTTGTTGGCTCTAAGCTTGTCACCCTGGAGGAGGTGGTGGAGGACAGGATGCTGGGACAACTGCTGGCAATCATGGGCAATGTCTCTCACCCCCTCCACAAAACTCTGGACAAGCTTAAGAGCAGCTTCAGCAACAGACTTATTCAACCCCGCTGCCTAAAGGAACGGCACAGGAACTGATTCCTACCTGGTGCCATCAGACTTTATAACGCTCACTCCACAACACACAAATAATGCGCTTTAAATTATTATTACCTTAAATACTGCACCTTATCTTCTTGCACCTTATGTTCCACTTACCTTTACTCTTCGATACCTCAGTATTTAATTTTATTTACCTCAGTGTTTTATTTTATAGCTATTTAAGCATTTTATTGTATATAGTACTTTATTGTTTCCATATTTGCCCTTGTATTTTGATTGTATTTGTACTTGAATGTACCCACTGCTATGATAACCTTATTTCCCCTCAGGGATTAATGAATCTATCCATCCATCCATCCATCCATCCATCCATGACTGAAATGTGCTTTATTTGGAATCAATTTGTGATGTGATTGACTTTAGCCTACTAGTTTCATTAGTTGTGCACTATTTGATGAATCCCCTGCTTCACCACTCCCCTGCACCCGTAGGGAGAACTGAGGTCCAGAGGTGACCCTATCCCCCAGACTGCTCGCAGTAGCCATGTCGCTAACACTGTCTTTGTGACACGGAAACGCTAGGGGGGTGTAACTAGCTGGTTAGCATGATAACCTTGAGTATTTTTTTTCTGCAAAACAATACATAGAAGTCTTTTTTGCTTTGTTCACCTTTTCATCATGCCAGCTGTGTAACCTACCAAGTTCAGGACAAAGAGAGAGGAAAGCGTGGCATTGGGTTGGATAGCGTAGGCCGTCACTGTGCCAGTGACATTAACTGTCATCTTGTTAGGCTCAAAAGTGACAATGGGATCCTTAGTTGCCTTCACCACCAGTTTCATCATCAGGCCTGGGAAACGCCTGGCAATCTGAAAATACAACAAGATACAGCTGACTGCTCGCCAAAGAAGGTAATGCTTCTTATAAAATCAGCGGAATCTGTGTGTCACCTCCGGGATAAAGACTCCAAACGTTTTGGTGTTGAGTCGGATGGGAGATAATCTTGGGATCTGTTGTGACAGAAAGGATGTAGATCAGTGTGATGTCATGACGGTGGATTTATTAGGAAATTTGGAGGATAAAGCTCACCATGTCATCAGTGACGTCCTGGCTGAGGATTCCAGCTCTGTTGTAGACGAAGCCTGCAGAGTTGGCAGTGAAGGCGGACAAGCTGATGTACACCATGTTGTTGACCTGGGGCGGCAGGGAGATGGCTTTTGGGGAGAAAGGAGGCTCCTGATGGTTCCTGATGTTGTAAAACTCACCCTAAATGACAAAGACGGACAGAAAAGTAGTGATATGACCACGACTGTCTATTTCTTTATTACCAACCTGTCCTTAAATGTACAGTATAACGGTGTGCAATTTTTACCTTCAAGTTCAAGTCAATGAAGGATGCTGTAACTGAGGGCGATGACACCATGGAGTATTCAATCTCTGCATGCTTGTCCACCCTGGCCAAAACTGCAGTGAGGCAGAAAGTCTCTCAGCTATTTAGCATCAAAACATTCAAATATTTGACACAAAGAGATTTTTTTTTTTTTTTTTACCATTGAGAGTTTGAAGTAGAGGATTCATATCAGATACTGCCTTGGTCACCAGAGGGCAGATCTGCAACAATGAAGAGCAGAGAAAAATCTATTGTTAGACTCCAAAAGAAACTTGGTGTTACACAGTGAATTCTGAGAAAATGATTTTCAGAAGCGCCCCAAATGAATACACCATTGTTTACTTTTGTTTTTTAGATCAGATTTTTAGAATAAATGGAGATACCTCTACTTCAAATCATCAGAATGTATTTTTGTCATGGTTGAATTCATTCATACATCAAACATCATGAGATCGTAAGTTTAACTTGTAATTGAGTATTTTTATATCATTGTCTACATTGTTTACTTAAAGCTACTATAAGGAATGTTAGTTTTTGATGGTTATGGCGCCCCCTGTGGACAAAACATGACGATGGTGACACAAAGTATGGATTGCTTTAACGTTGCCCCATACCAACAGACTGTAGGGCAGCTTCTTTCCTCAGGCTGTGCTACCTCCCAAGTCATCCTCAACACTCCGCTCCAAAAAACAGTTTTAAATTATGACTTATCTGACCCGGTGACAGGCATTAAGAATAACTGTAATAACTATAGCAAATCTTCTCGCAGATGGTCTCCTTTGCTTATGTAGGTCATACAGAGGCATCAGTATTAAAGTGACCAGTTAAAAGTTTCTTGTAGTATGTTTAAGTAAAGGATTATTTGCTAATCCTTTCTGACATTTACCCAACTGAAAACAGTGAAAAGAACTGGGACGGGGCAACAAAAGACTGGGGAAGACCTGTTTGGAATATTCCACATTTTCATTGCTGAGAGGTGATAGTGTCATGATTGAGTATTAAAGGCTCAGTTGTTCAGATGGGGCGAGGTTCACCACTTTGTGAAACACTTGATTGTATAAAGGATATTACTACATTACACTCCATAAAGCCGTTGTTGGGATGTTTCCCAACAACGGCTTTATGGAGTGTAATGTAGTAATATCCAGTTCAGTTACAAATGATTGCGCTCTTTTTTTAAATTCCGTTTTACACAACGTCCACATTTTTGGGTGTCAGGGTTTCCTCCATGGCTGCTCTCAGTAAAAGTTTCTCTTAGCAGTTGTGAATAAGGTAAAAGTAGAACATGTTAAGAGGATTTCCCTCACCTGTTTGTTTATTGCTCTTCGCAAAGCTCTATTAATGTACTTTGAGAAGAGATTGTACAGCCAGCTGCAACAGAAAGCAAACACAGTAATTAGAGGAGAATGCAGTGTGTCAAGGACGAAAAGTTACACTGATCATTCACATGACTTCAATCGTAGTGCATGGCAGGGTTTCTTTTACCTGGCCCCACGGTGGAATTTGACTTTAGCACTGCCGGCATTGGCCGCACAGTTGGCACTACTGACCGCGGGATGGCCTGTCGCATCACTGCTGATGGCAATACTAGCAGAGATGCTGAGAGCCCTCACATCCAGATCAAAATATCCTCTGTCCCTTCTGTCAAGAGAGAGACATCACTGCTGCAGCAGAAAATATCACACAATAGATTTTAGTGTATTAAAAAAGAAATATTTTCTCACTCACATAAAGAGATACTTGACCCTCCAGTTTCCACGCAGACTGATAAAGGCACCACTAATGGACATCTTGACACCCGTCCCTGGCACCAGATTCACTGCAGATGTCAGCAATCCCACACTCATGATAACGATACTGGAAGAAACAACATGCTTCTTTGTAAAGGCACTTGGCTTCCCAGTATCCCAGTTTTCCAACAGAATTTACAGTATTGGATGAATTGGTGACTTACTTTGATAGCCTGTACCTGACCCTGCCAATGACAGACACCCTACGTTTCCCTGAAAAATCAGGGACCCGGATGGCTTTGAGTTTCTCCTGGAGTGACGCCATCCCCAGTTGTCTGCCTATAATGAAATGCAAGACAATTTGATGCTGAAGCACTGGAGAGATCGTTGTCGTTTTCCAACTGACAGAGGAAACCGGTGCTGCAGTGCTTACCATATTCAATGCCTTTTGCTGTTAGTCTGACCTTCACCCCGGGTTCGGTGCTTAAGGTCATAGGGATGAAGGCCACCATAGCCAGCCAACAGAACAGGGACATCTTGACTGTTGGGAGACAAAAAGGACAAGATTGTTGACAGAATTCTCATCGTTTTTCTCAATATGACACCTTAAAATCAGGCAAAGTTTCTGCTTTTGTGTGATTTGCACATTTGCTTTTCTACAAAGTACATTTAGGAAGCAACACAACATGGCTTCCTCTTTATAGAGCGCCTCTCCTTTTATTACAAGTTACTGGTAATATACTCCTTATTACTCAGATATACTCCTTATTCTTCAGATATCCCATAGATAGATGCCTTAACATAGATAACTTACTCAGTGGCTTCTCCTGAAAGCACAGACCATTCTTTACTGTACTATTGTAATCATAGACCTCTGGAATGCGACAAGGAGCCCTGCTTTTTCTAAAAGATCAGCCATAACATTTTGGAAAGAACTGGTTCGTCCTCTAACGGTGTCTTGTGTTTTAATAAGCATATCATATATTTTTTTTAAAGGGGCACTTTGTAGTTTTGGAGAGGAAATTCAAACAGAATTTTAATATTACAATTTTAATGAGGTAATAATACAAACTCAGAAATATTTCTTTCTTTCATAAACAAATAAACAAGCTGTTTTCAGGAAAATAAGGTCTCCAGAACACTGTTTGAAGGCAAGGCAAGGCAACGAAACATTTATTTGTATAGCACATTTCAGACACAAGGCAACTCAAAGTGCTTTACAGGGTCATAAAAAATACATTCAAAGAAATTAAAAATTGCATTTAAAAATACATTAAAACAAAACATTAAAACATCTTAAGAAATAGGAAAGTTGGCTAAAATAGAAAAGGTTTAAAAGAGATAAAATATTAGCGTGGCGTCCTGAGCTAACATCAGAAAGTGGACACTTAATTACATGACAGTATTCATGAGTAGCTTTCAGAAATAAAGTAAGCTATAGTGCCATGAAGCAACAATAAAAGCGGTAGTCCAGCTTAAAGGGTCAGTTCATGTAAAAGCACATTTCTTCACTTAACACTAATGGCCCAGCTGTGCAGATGGTTTTGTTTTATTTGCCCAGATGTTGAGGTGTCCTTCTATCTCACCCTCCTGGAGTAAACTTCCTGTCTTTTTTTGGAACCACGTTCTAACAAATAATGAGTCTAAAAAAAAAAAAACTGTTCACAGTGATGTCTGGAAATTATGCAGAGTAACTGGTAAACTTTTTATGAAAATACGTGCTGATGTTGAATAATATAAAAAATAAAAATAAAACATTTAAAGATTTGGCTGCTGTGAAGACCACTACAGCAGTTTCATTTGCCTCTCTTGTACTGAGGTGGAGACAGAAATCTTAACAGGCAGATATTTTAAAAACCAAATCAATCCTGATCCACTAGAGGTAAGTGAGATTTTTTTCTTAGTTTGACCCTTTAAACTGTCCTTTACATCGGCCACTCAGTCCATATTAACAAACTGACCGTATCTCTGTCAGCTCCCTGGGAGGACTGGTGTCTTCCTACAGCTGCTCTGCTGGATTCTTCATAGAAGATGTCATCAGGATGTATGTATCCCTCTGGCCACACCTGACAAACATCCACGTTAACTCAACTAAATGGATGTAGAACATCGCACAAGCATTTCCACACACACATCTTTCCATACTGATGTGTAAATGTATTCAAATGTCTGCCCAGAAAATGTACTGATTAAATTATTACACAGAGTTTTGATGGTGAAGATGGATTTCAGACAAAAACAGTATCTTAAGAATACTCTTGTCAAATAAAATATTCTGCAGCTTGGCTGTGACTACGGCACTGTGTAAATGTAACGTGTTGATTAATGCAGACATCTTGACCCTTTTTAGCATAACAAGTGCAGAGGGCACAGCTCTGACATGCAGTGAAAGGTTTAAACATCATGTGCTGCATGCATGAATGTGCCCATTCTTTGAGCCCTTATGTCATTGTCTGAAATCAAGCTGTGGAGGGGGCGTGGTGCATCGGCTGCAGGAGAGAGGTGTGGGGAGGGCTCAGGAGAGCAGCGCCAGGTGAGAGTGATTGGCACACCGGTTTCCTGTTGAGCTAATCACTCTCTCCTTTAAAACACAGTAGCGTGCTGGACCTGGAGGAGGACGAGTGAGCCACACATGGACGGATGCTCCTGGCGGTCGGCAGCAAAGGACGCCTGTGATCGACCCCGAGAGAGCTATTGTGTGGCCCGAGTGTAGAGAAATAAAAGAGCGTAAAAATCATCCCTCCGTGTGTCTTTTCCTGCCGAGAAACCCACAGTGGCATCAGACTACGCCACATTGGCGCCCAACGTGATTCGGCAGGCGAACGCAGAGACGGGGGATGACAGAACCGCAGCAACCAATTATGGCGCTGGCTCAGATGCTGGCAGAAATAGCGGCCATGAACCGAGACCAGGCCATGCTCAGCAGGCAGCAGCTGGCAGCGCTTCAGGGTCAGGCCGAGAAACAGACCCAGCTGTTAGAGGTGATGGTGAATCGGGCGGGGGCAGCGGCACCGGCCCCCTCGCTCGTTGGGTTGGCGCTCCATAAAATGTCGGAGCAGGACGACCCACAGACATTTCTGGGGATGTTTGAAGAGACGGCGAAGGCATGCGGCTGGCCGGAGGCGGAGTGGGCCGTGCGACTGCTCCCCCTTCTGTCGGGGGACGCTCAAACTGCGGCGCTCGGCCTGCCTGCCCCCTCCCGACAGTACGAGAACATAAAGAGGGCCATCCTGGACCGACTGGGATTCTCCGCGGAGGACCATCGCCGCAGGTTTCGGGGAGCCAGGCTCGGACCCGCAGAGCGGCCGTTCGTCTTCGCACAGCAGCTGAAGGACGCGGCAACGCGATGGCTGCAGCCCGGGGATTCCGCCGGCGAGGTCCGGTTGGTAGACCAGGTCGTCTTGGAGCAGTTCACGGAGGGGCTTCCAGCTGCCACCTCGGACTGGGTGCACTGCCACCGCCCGGTGGACCTGACCGCGGCCATCACACTGGCGGAGGACCATCTGGCCGTGCTCTCCAGAGCCCGGGCACATGAGGGTCGGCCAGCCGCTCCCGCCCGCCCCACGCCGGAACCCCGGAGAAGACCTGCGCCCGACCCACACACATACACGCACACACCCGCTCGACCCTCTCCTATTTCCCGATCTAATCCCCCTTCTCCTCTCTTTCCTTCCCAGGTTCCAGCCGCTACAGGGGCTGCTCTCAGCCCACAGAGGGTTCCTCAGGCGGCAGGGCAGGAGTGCTGGAGGTGTGGACAGCCCGGACACTTCCGCCGTGAATGCCCACTCATGGAGGTCGGTCAAGTGATTCGGGTTGTCGGCCCTCCAGCACCCTCCCCCGGTCCAAGAGGGACGTACAGCGTTCCGGTAAGGATTCAGGGGGGTACATATCAGGCGATGGTGGACTCGGGCTGCATGCAGTCTATAGTTCGCCAGAGTCTGATTCAACCCGGGGCTCTGATAGAGGCTGGATGGGTGGATATTAGGTGTGTGCATGGGGATATTCACAGATACCCTGTAGTACCAGTGGAAATTCGGTTTAAGGGAAAAAAGCATAGTGTGAAGGCTGCGGTTAGCTCCCGCCTAACGCACCCCCTGATTCTGGGTACTGATTGGCCGGGGTTTGATAAGCTAGTGGGGCAGTGTGTGGGGGTGCGCTCATGGCCGACAGGGACATGGGATATGTGCGCTGTGCTCAGCAGTGACGCGAGGTTGTCCGACACTGCAGACGGGGAGGGGGAGCCAGCGGAGCCTTCTCAGGAGACTCCGCAGGTTCCTGTGTTTGACTCCATGGAAGATTTTCCACTCGAGCAGTCTCGTGATGATACTCTACGCTTTGCCTTTGACCAAGTGATAAAAATTGATGGTCACACGGTGCGCCCTGACACAACGTTAACATATCCACACTTTTCATTACGTAGGGACAGACTTTACAGAGTGAGCCGTGACACTCAGACAGGAGAAATAATGACCCAGTTGTTGGTACCGAAAAGCCGCCGGGAAATGGTCTTCCAGGCGGCTCATTATAACCCGATGGCTGGACATATGGGGTGTGAAAAGACACTTAACCGTGTAATGGCCCGATTCTATTGGCCTGGTATTTGGGCGGACGTGCGCCGCTGGTGTGCGTCTTGTCCCGAATGCCAGTTGGTTAACCAACCGGCCACCCCGAGAGCGCCTTTGCGCCCATTACCACTGATTGAGGTCCCTTTTGACCGTATTGGGATGGACCTCATCGGGCCATTTCACCGGAGCGCACGTGGATATCGCTTTGTGTTAGTTCTTGTGGATTACGCAACACGATATCCAGAGGCAGTGCCGCTGCGCACCATCTCTGCAAAGAGTGTGGCGCAGGCGCTGGTTCAAGTTATCTCCCGAGTCGGGATCCCGAAAGAGATCCTGACTGACCAAGGCACCCAATTTATGTCACGAACACTGAGAGAACTGTACAGATTATTGGGCATCAAGTCAATTCGGACCAGTGTTTACCACCCTCAAACTGACGGCCTCGTTGAGCGCCTGAATAAGACGTTGAAGTCCATGATCCGTAAATTTGTTCACGATGATAGTAGCAATTGGGATAAGTGGCTAGATCCTCTGTTGTTTGCAGTACGCGAGGTACCCCAGGCCTCCACGGGATTTTCTCCCTTTGAACTGCTGTTTGGCAGGAGACCACGCGGGGTTTTGGACCTGGTTAAAGAAAGCTGGGAGGAAGGTCCAAGCCCCAGTAAAAACGAAGTTCAATACGTCCTGGACCTGAGAGCAAAACTCCACACACTAGGACAGTTATCACGTGAGAATTTGCTCCGGGCCCAGGAACGTCAGCAGCGGCTGTACAACAGAGGATCTAGGTTAAGACAATTCTCACCGGGAGATGAAGTGCTTGTATTGCTCCCATCTTCCAACTCCAAATTACTCGCCAAGTGGCAAGGGCCCTTTGTGGTCACACGCCGAGTGGGTGAGGTTGACTATGAGCTTGTGCGATCTGACCGGGGAGGGGCTACACAGATTTATCACCTCAACCTCCTTAAAGCTTGGAGAGAGGCGGAGTCTGTTTCCCTGGTGACGGCAGTGGCAGAGAGAGATGAGTTGGGGCCTGAGGTACCAAAATCGACCAATCCTGCCTCGCTCCTATGTGAAAACCATCTCTCGCCGTCCCAGAGAGCAGACATTGCCAGGTTGCAGCAGCGTTACGCTGATGTGTTCTCCCCCCTGCCAGGACGCACAAGCCTTATTCAACACCACGTGCAGACTCACCCGGGCGTGACAGTGCGTTCACGGCCCTATCGTTTGCCTGAACACAAGAGAAAAGTGGTCCAGGCAGAATTGAAAGCCATGTTGGAGATGGGGGTAATAGAAGAGTCCAACAGTGCCTGGTGTATCCCCATCGTTCTTGTAACCAAGAAAGATGGGTCTATCCGGTTCTGTGTGGACTATCGTAAGGTGAATGATGTTTCACGGTTTGACGCCTATCCTATGCCCCGGGTCGACGAACTCCTGGACCGCTTGGGCACTGCTCGTTTTTTCACGACGCTGGATTTGACCAAAGGCTACTGGCAGATTCCCTTATCTCCAGAGTCTAGGGAGAAAACGGCCTTCTCCACTCCGTACGGTTTGTACCAATTTGTTACACTTCCATTCGGGTTGTTCGGGGCCCCAGCCACGTTTCAACGCCTCATGGACCGGGTGCTGTGTCCACATGCTGTATATGCTGCCGCCTACCTGGATGACGTCATCATCCATAGTAACACCTGGGTGGAGCATGTGCAGCAGGTGGCCGCGGTGCTCGAGTCACTGAGGCAGGCGGGGCTCACGGCCAACCCGAAGAAGTGTGCAGTTGGACGGAGGGAGGTACGGTATCTGGGGTACCACTTGGGCGGCGGGCAGGTGCGTCCTCAGGTAGATAAGACAGCAGCGATTGCAGCCTGCCCAAGGCCCAAGACCAAAAAAGAGGTGCGGCGGTTTTTGGGGCTGGCCGGCTATTACCGGCGATTTATTCCCAACTTCGCAGAGCTGACCAGCCCCTTGACTGACCTCACCCGAAAGGGTGCCTCAGATCCGGTCCAGTGGACGGAGCAGTGCCAGGGGTCGTTTGAGAGGGTTAAGCAGGCCCTCTGTGGGGAGCCTCTTCTCCACACACCTGACTTCTCTCTCCCTTTTGTCCTGCAGACTGATGCGTCGGGCAGAGGGCTGGGGGCCGTTCTGTCCCAGCAGGTGCGGGGCTTCGACCGCCCAGTGCTGTACATCAGCCGCAAGCTGTCCGAGAGGGAGGCCAGGTACAGCACGGTGGAGAGGGAGTGCCTGGCCATCCGGTGGGCGGTCGATGCTCTGCGGTACTACCTGCTGGGGCGCCCATTCACCCTCTGCTCGGACCACGCTCCCCTCCAGTGGCTCCACCGCATGAAGGATGCCAACGCCCGGATCACCCGGTGGTATCTGGCTCTTCAGCCGTTTAAGTTCACGGTGATCCATAGGCCGGGGGTGCAGATGGCTGTGGCCGACTTCCTTTCCCGCTCTCATGAGGAGGGGGGGGGGGAGTGGGTTAGGCCGGACGGCTCCCCGGCCTAAGTCGGGCGGTGGAGGTATGTGGAGGGGGCGTGGTGCATCGGCTGCAGGAGAGAGGTGTGGGGAGGGCTCAGGAGAGCAGCGCCAGGTGAGAGTGATTGGCACACCGGTTTCCTGTTGAGCTAATCACTCTCTCCTTTAAAACACAGTAGCGTGCTGGACCTGGAGGAGGACGAGTGAGCCACACATGGACGGATGCTCCTGGCGGTCGGCAGCAAAGGACGCCTGTGATCGACCCCGAGAGAGCTATTGTGTGGCCCGAGTGTAGAGAAATAAAAGAGCGTAAAAATCATCCCTCCGTGTGTCTTTTCCTGCCGAGAAACCCACAGTGGCATCAGACTACGCCACACAAGCCTATGTTGTGTATTCTTTTTTTACACATGTTGATTTTATCCCTGTAAATATGAAGTTAATTATTATGCTTTACATTTCACTTTGTAAAGCTTTGTGATCATTTCAGCTGAAGCTTGGTTACATTTAATGTTACTTAATTTGTCAGAATTGTATTTAAAAAATATCTTATTATATTATATACATACACAAATTCAACCACATTTCAGTATTTCTACAAATTTCAACACCTGAGTTTACCCACACATGTGTATACACACACACAAGATTATATTTGTATATATATAGATACATATACAGATATGAGCTTCACGCACTTTTCAGTATTTCTTCAGATTTCAACACCTGAGTTTACCTGTCATAGTGGATTTAAATATATTTAAAAATGATCTACTAAACACTTACACAAAAATTCAGTAATTTGTGTAAATCAGTGAGGACTTACCTAATGGATGGGCAGAGCCGGGCGCCTGATAAAGACATGACCAGGCAACAAACCAGCAGCAGTGCAGATTTCTCCATCCTCACAGCTAGTCCAGGAGAAGAATGGACAGCTAGAATAAATGACAGGAGAAGAAATTACATTAGAAAAAAATGCTGAAACCGCAGCTCCCCTCAACCAGCCTCATCGCTCTGCTCAGGGCACTGAAATTGCAGCAGGCAGAGATGTACGCTGTGATGGAAAACATCAACATTTAGTTTTAAAATGATCACAGACATGAAAGCTATAATATTACTGTGATGAGATTTTTGTACTTCATGTAGAGGTATGTGAATTGAAGTCTTACACAGCCCTATTCAAAATAACTGTTTAACGTGAACTATGACCTGTGACCTTGTTTTATGACCCATGTAAGGTATTGATATGGTATTGTAAGGTACTAAAGGTTGTCATTTCCTTCTCTGTTAATTATTTCTTTAAGTGCTGGAGGGCATAAATTAGTAGCTTTCAGAATGAAAACACACCCACAGAAATAGATAAATAGCTAAGGTTTCCTCCTCAGAAATTGAGTCTTCACTTTGTAACTGTGCTGATCCCCCCATCTGTTTAATGCCACCTGCTGGTAGTTTTTGGTATAGTTAATGCTCTTAAGTTTCATTTTCTCACTATGTGCTCAGTTGATGAGCTAGCAGCCTACAGTGTGTGCAGCATTTTCTTTATGTTACAGCCTTGGGAAAGATTTGTCCGTGAGTATAACTCAGATATTGTTTAAATTCATATTTTTTGTGTTGATTAAGATTCATAGTTGTTCTAAAAAGGGCAATATGCTACTACAATAAGTTACTGCTTTAAAGCTGCAAATGTTTGCTTTGTCATCATTTCAAGTACATATATGTATCGTGTACAATGTGTATTGATTTGTTATTTTTGTTGTGTTGTATCAGTTTTACAGAAACATTAAACCACAAAACCAGAAGACGGATTGTGGGAGGTTTTGTTTGCTATCTGTATAGCATTGTTCTGCTACACCAGTGTGAGGGCAGAATAGTAAAAGGACATCCACACGGCAGGCTAAGACCTGGAGATTCAACGCTAAGAAGCACACTGTTCTTCAAAGCAGCTCTGAGTGATCAGTTATGCCATGGAGCAACAACATGATACCAACCAGACGCAGCAACGCTTCGAAATCAGGTCAGAGGTCTCAGGCTCTAAGTCATCATCCAGATCAAGTAGGTCTTCGGACAGCGCAGTGGCAACCAAAGCGAGGGCCAAAGCGGAGGCAGCTTGTATACAGGTCTCATATGCTGAAAAGGAAGCTGCAGTGATGAGAGAGAAAGTACGACTTGAGGCAGAGCACCAGAAAATGTTAGCTGAAGCAGCACAACGCAAAGCGGACTTAGAGGCCAAACTGTACATGTTGCAGAGAGAGAGAGCAGTGCTACTGCAGCCTCAGCTGAAGCAGCAGTCTATGAAGCGGCAGCAGAGATCAAAGCTGAGCCTCTTGAGGATTTACCCCAGGTTGCTCTTGAATGCACAGGTGAGTATGTTCAGGCCCATTCTTTGCCATCAGACACTCAACAACATGATCCAGTCGTACAGCAACCACTTGTCACACCTCACCACGTTGAACCGAAAGCAGATCATGTTATTCCACCTGCTAAGACAGAGAAACTTCTCTCCAAGCTGAGCATTAAAGATGAAACTATTGATGACACACAAAGGAGACTTTATTCGTATCAGCCACCTCCACCTATGTCTCATGCTGCCAGCTTTCACAACTATCCACGTGAAGCTCCAGTAATGACAGATTTGGTGAAATACCTGGTAAGGAGAGAGATGGTGAGTTCTGGGTTGTTAAAATTTGATGACCATCCGGAAAACTACTGGGCTTGGAAATCTTCCTTCCTAGATGTTACAGAAGGGCTTGATTCATCAGCCAGAGAAGAGCTTGACCTACTGATTAAGTGGCTTGGTCCACAGTCAGCTTCGCAAGTGATGAGGATCAGATCAGCTCATGTCCACAGTCCTTTAGCGGGTGTTCAGATGGTTTGGCAGTGATTGGAGGAGACATATGGCTCTCCTGAGGTCATTGAACATGCCCTGCTACAGAAACTGGAGAATTTTCCAAGAATCTCCAACAAAGACAGCCAGCATCTAAGAGAACTGGGAGACTTACTGGTAGAGGTAGAGTCAGCAAAAACAGGTGGCCACTTACCTGGTTTAGCTTATCTTGACACTGCTCGAGAAAAGCTTCCATATGGTCTGCAAGAATGCTGGGTTGTACAAGGCTCCAAATACAAAGAAGAACAAAATGTTTCCTTTCCACCATTCAGTTATTTTGTAGACTTCATCGGCAACCAAGCAAAGATCAGGAATGACCCAAGTTTTGCCTTCTCTATGCCCAGTAGCTTCAGCCATTCAAAAACAGAGAGACCTGGGAAGTACAACAGTCAGAGATCTGTCTCAGTGAGGAAAACTGACATGTCATCCCTTCCCTCGGCTTGCCAGGAAAGCACATCTGGAAAGACAACAGATGAACCACATGATCGGTGTCCAATACACAATAAGCCACATCCTTTAGCAAAGTGTCATGGATTTAGAGGTAAACACCTAGATGAAAGAAGGGTGTACCTTAAGGAAAAGTCTATCTGTTTTCGGTGCTGTGCATCCACATATGGCATATGGCTAAGGACTGTAAGATTGCAGTGAAGTGCAAGGGATGCAGCAGCAACAGACACATTTCTGCACTGCATCCAGGTCTGGCTCCTTGGTCGGAGGAGGCTCAAGTGAAGGACCAACAGCATGGCAGGGAGCAAGAAAATTATTCTTCCTTTGAAGTCACATCTAAGTGCACAGAGATCTCTGGCAACGTTCCTGGTCCCAGATCTGTCTAGTCCATGTATACCCTGCTAATCATCCAGACAAGGCTCAGAAAATGTATGTGGTCTTAGATGACCAAAGTAATCGGTCACTAGCCAAGTCTGATTTCTTTAATCACTTTGGTATCAAGGGAGCTCCATCTTGCTACACTCTGAAGACCTGCTCAGATGTAATGGAGACAGTAGGAAGAAAGGCTAGCAATTTTGTTGTTGCATCACTTGATGGGAAAACCCAGACAGCACTTCCCCCTCTTCTTGCGTGCAACATGTTCCCAGACGATAGATCTGAAATTCCCACCCCTGACATTGCTCAGTTCTCCCCTCATCTTGTACCAGTCTCCAACAAAATCCCACCAGCAGACTCCAGTGCTCCTATTTTTCTGTTGTAAGGATGGGACATTCTGAGTGTGCAAAAAGTGCGAGAACAACACAATGGTCCACATAACACACCGTATGCTCAGCGTCGGGATTTAGGCTGGGTGATTGTTGGCGAGGTGTGCCTAGGAGGAACCCACAGGCAAACTAAGGTGAACATCTACAGGACAAATGTGCTACAAAATGGACGCACCTCATTTCTCATGCCATGTACTGGATCAATCCATGTAAAGGAGAAATTCAGCATTCCCACACAGCAACTTCTTTTTAACCCCACTGAAGTGGCTGAAGTCACCAACACAGATAACCTGGGACACACAGTTTTCCAAAGGACTCCACATGATGATAAACCAGCACCGTCAGTTGAAGATACAATCTTCCTTCAAATCATGGACAGAGAGGTCTACATTGACGAAGAGAACCACTGGGTGGCACCGTTGCCTTTCCGAACACCTCTGCGGTTTCTTCCAAACAACAGAGACCAAGCTCTGAAGCGTCTCAGCAACCTGTGGCACATGCTTCAGAGGAAGGCAGAAATGAAAGAACAATTCATCGACTTCATGAAGCAAATGTTTGAGAAAGATCAAGCAGAAGCAGCCCCACCTCTGACACCTGGCGAGGAGTCCTGGTATCTCCCCATTTTTGGAGTTTATCACCCCCAGAAACCGGGGGAAAATTCGGGTTGTCTTTGACTCCAGTGCACAGTGTGAAGGGATTTCCCTGAATGATGCACTCCTGAATGGACCAGATCTCAATAACATGCTGATAGGTGTTTTGCTGCGCTTTTGCAGGGAGTTAGTGGCTATCACCGTTGATGTTGAGCAAATGTTTTACTGTTTCAGGGTCAGGGAGGACCACAGAAACTATCTCAGGTTCCTTTGGTTCCAAGATAATGACCTCACTAAAGATGTTGCTGAGTTCCGCATGAAAGTGCACGTTTTTGGTAATAGCCCTTCACCAGCCGTGGCTATTTATGGGCTGAGACGGGCAGCTGAATTGGGTGAAGAGGAACACGGCTCAGATGCGAAGCAGTTCATCTTTAGGAATTTTTATGTGGATGATGGACTAACATCTGTACCCACCGAAGAGGAAGCCATCAACCTCTTGAAACACGCAAGAAGCATGATGGCAGAGTCAAATATCGGGCTTCACAAAATAGCCTCCAATCACCCATGGGTAATGAATGCATTCCCACCAGAGGAGAGAGCCAATGATCTCAAGGACTTAGACCTGAGTGCTGATCCTCTGCCGCTTCAGAGAAGCCTTGGTGTGAGTTGGAACTTGCAGACTGGCAGCTTCACATTTCAAGTGGCACCAGATGGCAAGCCCTTCACACGGAGAGGAATTCTTTCTGTTATCAACAGTCTGTATGACCCCCTTGGGTTTGCTGCCCCTGTCGTGATTCAAGGGAAATCATTATACAGGGAACTTACCTTGGAGCAGCAGGCGTGGGACGAACCTTTACCAGCAGACAGGGAAGTACAGTGGAGGAAGTGGACTGACTCACTCAGCGAGCTTGAGCATCTCCAAATACTCAGACCCTATGTACCAGTGTCATTGTCCTGCACTCAAAAGAGAGAGATATGTATCTTTTCAGATGCATCTACCATGGCTATAGCAGCTGTCGCATACCTCAGGGTTATAGACACTGATGGTCAGTGCCATGTTGGCTTTATCATGGGCAAAGCTAAGCTAGCGCCATCCTCTGCTCAAACAGTTCCACGCTTGGAGCTATGTGCAGCCGTCTTAGCAGTCGAACTGGCTAAACTGATTACAGAGGAGAGCGACATTGATCTGCACAGAGTCACCTTCTACATGGATAGTAGAATTGTCCTTGGATACATTCACAACAGTGTAGGAACACATGTCCCTCGCCTCTGCATTCCATTGAGGTTCTGATCTTGGATTAATTACTCCTCTCATCTGCAAGCCGACTGTTTTCAGGAAAGAGACGCCATGAAGTCTCTCACCTCTTCACCTGACTTGTTTTGCTTTCAATGAAACCGTCAGATGGACGCTTCACAGGAGAAACCCCCTCATTTATTTACAGCTTTGGATAACCATTTGTCCTCTTTCCCCACTCAAGATATTGACACTCCTTTCTCTCAGGTCGGTCGAGGTCATCATCAAATGAATCCACTCTCCAGAGTAAAAGTACTCTGGGCCTCTTCTCTGTTTTTCTAGCCCTCCTGCCCTAATGGTTTACTACTATGCTTCTCTTATCACACATTCCAAACTATAATGGTTTCTGCCCTCATCCCGATTTCAAGCAAGTTCTAAAATACCATTAAACCAGGAACTCATCCTCTTAATTTTAACAGATTAGGAAACAGTGAAAGAAGTTCATAAAACTGATCTTTTTCCCGTTTCTCTACGATTAAGATTGACTGAGATCAAGTTTTAATGTTTAATCTGTCCTGTGTTCGGTGGAACCACAGCACCTCCTGATGGTGAGTCCTGGTACAGTTGGAGGAGCTGTTTAAGAAATATTCTGTTTAATATGTTCATGGTTATCCCCAGTAAATGTCTCATATGTTTTTGTTTTAATAAGTATTAAGCTAGAACTAGGAGAAATATGTATAAGTGATCAATTCTACCAGTTCTACCTACTGTATATTCAAGTGTGTTTTCTTTTACGTTTTAATCAAGTTTTAATTCCTTTTGAATGTTAAGTGATTTTAATCATGTCATAATCCTTTTTCATGATAGACAAAGTCCATCTATTGAGCCATGGTGAGATTCTGTGAAAGGTGAAGCACGGTTTTGAAACGTTTAAAACTATAGTTTAGTTTTAGTGAGTTCCTGTGAATTTTCACACTTTCACACTATCTACTTCGAGACAAAAAGCCGGCAGTCCTGCCCCCAGGCACGCCCGCCATTTGGAGACAACAAAACAGAGAGACATCACTTCTCTCGAGTTAGTCTAAGCTTAGTTTTTCACTCTTACTCTTGTAACTTACTTTTGAAACTCTCGTCTTCAATTTTTCCGCTCTTTACTTTTACTTTGAAACATGCTTCAAGACAGCGACCTCAGCAGAAGTGCTCATGCTGAGGTCTGACGTTGATTTTTCTCACTTTTATATTTTTCGCAGTATTGATTATGTGACGGCCTCTCTCTAATCCTCCCTTATGTTTACCTCTCTGTAGCCTCCAAGTATCTTCCAGGCCGTCAGCTGGTTGGTTACACCTTGAGAGGGTGGAGCTGGATGATATATAAAGGGCGGCCATCTTAGAGTCTCTCTCTCTCTTTTGTTCTGACAGCATGGGAAATTCAGTTTGTTTTGAGTTTGTTCATTTATTTGCCACTCACACATACACCCGCTCTACACCACTGATGAATAACATTCGCACAGTTTAGGTTGTGTTATGTTTAGTTAAATAAATGTTTTGTTGCACTATATTGGTGTGTGGACTCATCTCCTTTTGTTGTGAACCTTTGAGCCAGGTTCGTAACAAATGGGGGCTCGTCAGGGATCTTGGATCCTTAGTTTTCTATTAAGTATTTGATAGTATTTGGTAGCGATACAGCTAGAGGATGAGAATCATACGGGTTATGGTGAGTACAGAGTCTAGTGATTGTTATTGGGATTCTGTGCATTTTTGTAGCTGTAGGCTGAAAACAATAGTACTGGAGAGAGTCCACCACATAGGGTTGATAGTGCAAGTGGTTCAGATTAGTGTGGAGTGAGGTTCCAGGCTTCCAGGCTTTCAGGCTACCTGCACTGAGAAACTGTGTTCTTTCAATTTGTGTTGCTCCCTGATCTGGTTAAAAACTTAAGCCACCCTTGTTTGTGGAACTACTTTCCCGTTAGGCATCAGAACGACTTCCATTCCTGGATTCGTTGTTTGTTGTTTTAGTTTATTTTTTTTGTGCAGTAGTGTGGCCAGAGCATTTTGCTGAGGGTACACCTCCATGATTGTCTGGGTAGGTCACCAGCTTGCTGGTTGCCTGGCTGAGTCATTGGGCTTTGTGTTTAAATCTCCCACCGCCGCTATTGCATGAAGACTAGGGTTGAGTCAGCTAGCCAGTTGCTGGTTAGGTAGACAGCTAGGGGAAAGGATGTTCCACATGGTCGCTGTTGTGCTGGTTTAAAGGGGGTTCAAAAAAAAAAAAAAAAAAAAAAAAGTGGCAGTTTCTGAGTGACAGGGGAGCTTATTGAGGTTTAGGAATAGTCAGTGTGGTACAGTGGTTTGTGTGATGTCTGCTGTGGAGGAATTTGAGAATAGTCCAAGTGAAGATCGGTTGGTGGCCTTCACTAAGGATAACTTGGTAAAAATAGCAGAACATTATGACATTAAAATCCCTAGTCAGGGACGTAAGGACCACCTTTTTGGGGTTATTAAAGAAGGGTTGGTTCAGTTGGGAGTTTTGGTTGCTGGGGTAAAAGAAATGGACAAGCAGGATGAAGTTGCTCCCCAGGTTAGTTTCCCTGACCTGCCTGTGGAAAATGTACAGCCTGTAGCTGGGGTAGGGTTGACATTTGAACAGCAAAAGGAGTTGTTAATGTTGCAGCACAAGCATGAGTTGGAGCGCGAAGAATGGGCTTTGGAACGAGAGCGTACAATTCGGGCACAGGAGCAAGCTGTGGAGATTGAGAAGCTGAAGTTGGAACACTATAAGCTGGAGTTGATCAAGGACGGTAAGATCTTTGATCCCTCAGCAGTTGTACAAGGAGATAGTGGGGGGAGCAGCTTCTCACGTTTTGATGTCTCTAGTTGTTTACGGTTAGTTCCTAAGTTTTCAGAGAAGGATCCAGACACATTTTTCTTGCTGTTTGAGAGGTTGGCTAAAAACAGGAAGTGGAGCGATCCTGAGCAGACTTTGCTGCTGCAATGTGTTTTAACTGGGAAGGCTCAAGAAGCTTATTCTGCTCTGTCTACAGCCGATAGTGAGAACTTTCAGAAGGTAAAAACAGCAGTGCTAAAAGCATATGAACTAGTACCTGAGGCTTATCGACAGAAGTTTAGAGGTGTGCGAAAATATGACAAACAGACCTATGTGGAGTTTGCACGTGAGCTGTCTACTCTTTTTGGTAGATGGAGGTTGGCATCTGAGGTGCACACATTTGAACAGTTGTGTGAACTAATTTTGGTGGAGCAGTTCCATGACACACTTCCTGAACGCATAGCTACTTATCTGAGTGAAAGAAATGCCAAAACGTTGACTGAAGCAGCAACCATTGCAGATGAGTATGCATTAACACATAAAGTACGAGGTGACCGACACAGGGAGGTGTTTTTTGGTCATCAGAAAGGGTCAGGAAGTGAGTTTCCATCATTCAAATCAAGTAACACTGGCAGTAAGTTAGATCAAAGTTGGGTTTGTAATTATTGTCTGGGTAAAGGTCACTGGAAAGCTGAATGTCCAGTGCTGAAATCAAAACAAAAATCACAGCACGGTAATCGTTATATAAAACCTGTGGCCCTTTCTGCTCCAGCACGGTTAGGTGAGAAGGCTGATGCTATTGCGGCAGTTCGCCAGCACACCAAGTCTAACATAGTGGATGATCTTGTCTCCCAGGTTGCTGAGCATGCACCTTCTCCTGTGGAATCGCCTGGACTCTCCCAGGAAGTCTCCTCTCTAACTAACATGTCCAGTGAAATTGATCCAGGCTATGATCCATTTGTGTCCAGCGGGTTTGTATCTTTAACAGGATCTGATGAGAGAATTCCTGTCAAGATATTGAGAGATTCTGGTGCTTTGGATTCTTTCATTCTGTCATCAGTGCTACCATTCTCTTCAGAAACAGACACAGGAAATTCTGTATTGGTTAGAGGTATGAGTCTAAATTTGGTCCCTGCTCCTTTGCATAAGGTTGTTTTGTGTTCAGATCTGGTTAAAGGTGAGGTTGTTTTGGGAGTGCGGCCTGCTCTACCAGTGGAAGGGGTGCAAGTTATTCTGGGAAATGAGTTAGCTGGGGGTCGTATCTGGGCAGATTCACAACCCTCTCTAGTGGTTACCCATACTCCTTCTGTGAATAAAACTGAGATTGAGGACAAGGGCCATCCACAGGTTTTTCCAGCATGTGCTGTTACGAGGGCTCAGGCTTGTCTGAACAAAAACAAATTAGAAGAGAAAAAGGACGAAAAAGTTTCTCTCAATGTTGTGTTGCCATTGCCTGCTTTTCCCTTCTCTGTGTCTCGCTCTGACCTGGTACAGGAGCAGCAGAACGATCCTACTCTGGTTGAAGTGTTTCAGCAGGTGCATCCAGTGGAAGAGATTGAAAGTGTGGCACACGGATACTTTTTGGAAGAAGGCATGTTGGTGAGAAAATGGCTGCCTCAAGGTGATAGGTTTGTTGGCGATGCCAGGTTCCAGATTGTCGTTCCAACAAAGCTGAGGGATGGGATTTTGAGTACTGCTCATGACATGGTAGCTGGGCATTTGGGAGTTAAGAAAACGTATGATAAAATCTTCCGTTACTTTTACTGGCCCCGCCTGAAAAAAGACATTTCAGCATACATCAAAACCTGTCACACTTGTCAGCTCACAGGAAAACCGAATCAGTCAATTAAACCTGCTCCATTGCATCCCATACCAGCAGCTGGTCAGCCATTTGAACATTTGCAGATTGACTGTGTGGGCCCACTGCCCAAGTCTAAAACTGGTAGCATGTATCTCTTCACTGTAATGTGTCAAACTACCAGATATCCTGCTGCCTATCCTCTGCGAAACATTACTACCAAGTCTGTCCTAAAAGCTTTAACACAGTTCATTTCTGTTTTTGGCATTCCAAAGGTGATCCAAAGCGATCAGGGAACAAATTTTACCTCTGGCATGTTTGGAAAAATGTTAAAGAAACTCAGTATCACCCATGTCCAATCCACTGCTTACCATCCAGAAAGCCAGGGAGCTATTGAGAGGTTCCATCAGACACTAAAGTCGCTTTTGCGCTCTTATTGTACTGAACTGGGTCGTGACTGGGAGGAAGGTTTGCCTTGGTTGCTGTTAGCTGCTCGAGAGGTGACCCAGGAGAGTACAGGTTTTAGCCCAAATGACCTTGTGTTTGGTCACACAGTTCGTGGTCCATTAGCAGTGTTACATGCTGACTGGAAGCAGTCTCCTCCACCTACAGAACTAACAGATTATGTTAATGGATTTAAAAGACGTTTGTATGAGGCAGGAAAATTGGCAAAAACAAATCTAGACAATTCTCAAGAAAAAATGAAGAGATTGTATGATCGCCGGGCTGAAGTGCATGTGTTAAGTCCAGGTGATCAGGTTCTGGCACTCCTTCCAGTTGTGGGTTCTCCTTTTCAGGCAAAATTTTCAGGCCCCTACACTGTTCTTCGCCAGGTCTCAGATTTGAACTATTTGGTTTCTACACCTGACCGGAGAAGGTCCTCTCAGTTATGCCATGTAAACATGCTAAAACCTTATTTTCTTCGTTCCACTACAGATCAGACTGAAAGGGAAACGAAGCCGGTGGCTCTGGTGGCTTCTTTGGGTGTAGTGTTGTCGTCTCTGGGGAAAGACAGTGGTGAGGAGCCAGTCCATACTCCAGACGACTGTGTGATGCAAGGCCGACTGAAAAATTCTGAGTCACTAAATGACCTGGATAGGTTGTTGGACCATTTGCCTGATGTGGAAAAGAGGGAACTGTCTGACCTCATTTTGTCATTTCCTGGTTTGTTTTCAGATACTCCAACCCAAACGCATCTCATTGAACATGATATTGACATAGGAGATGTGGAACCAATCCGACAAAGGTTTTACCGGGTTTCTCAGGAGAAACGTATTCAATTGGAGTCGGAGGTGAACTACATGTTGGAACACAACATTGCAGAACCCTCATGTTCGAGCTGGGCCTCCCCATGTGTGTTAGTAAGCAAACCAGATCAAACATTTAGACCATGTACCGATTTTCGAAAAGTAAATAATGTCACCAAGCCAGACTCTTTTCCACTACCTCGTATTGAGGATTGTGTTGATCAGGTGGGCTCTGCTAAATTTGTAAGCAAGTTTGACCTTTTGAAGGGTTACTGGCAAGTTCCCCTATCCAAACGGGCTCGAGAGATTGCAGCATTCGTAACACCTTCAGGCCTCTACTCCTACACTGTCATGCCATTTGGGCTGCGAAACGCACCAGCAACCTTTCAACGGTTGATGAACAAGGTAGTGGCAGGGTTGGAGGGATGTGCAGTGTATTTAGATGATGTTGTAATCTATAGTGATACCTGGGAGGAGCACGTACGCCGTATCAGAGCGTTGTTTGATCGTCTTGCTTGGGCCAATCTCACTGTGAATCTGGCTAAATGCGAGTTTGCCAAAGGGACGGTCACCTATTTGGGGAAGGTTGTTGGCCAGGGGCAGGTACGCCCAGTTAGAGCGAAAGTTCTGGCTATTGATAAGTTTCCACCGCCAACCACAAAGAGAGAACTTATGCGCTTTCTAGGTATGGTTGGGTACTATCGTGGGTTTTGCAAGAATTTCTCTACGGTAGTGGCCCCTCTTACCAACCTGTTAAGTTCAAAGGTCAAGTTTGTTTGGTCCCCTCAGTGTCAACATGCTTTTGAAAATGTAAAGCGTCTGATTTCCTCTGCTCCTGTTTTGGCAGCTCCGCGTCTGGATGAACCGTTTCAGTTGCAGGTAGATGCCAGCAATTTGGGGGCTGGAGCTGTTCTCCTGCAGACTGGTAGGGATGGCATTGATCACCCTGTGAGTTTCTTTTCAAGGAAGTTCAACTCTTACCAGTTGAATTATTCTATTGTGGAGAAAGAGGCCTTGGCTCTTATTTGGGCATTGAAACATTTTGAGGTCTATGTTAGTGGTGGAGGAAAGCCACTTGTTGTTTATACTGACCACAACCCCCTGACATTCTTAAATTCTCTACAGAATCCCAATCAGCGTCTTATGCGGTGGTGTCTATTTCTTCAGCCGTTCAACCTAGACATTCGCCATATCAAGGGGTCTGATAATGTTTTGGCTGATGCTCTATCGCGTGCACTACCTCCTTAAAGTTGGTCTTAAATGATCATTTTTCATTAAGCTGCTCTCCTTCTCTCTTCTATCTCTTAAATTGCTTCTTCCAGGTACCAGAAGTTGCTGAGTGGCAGTGAATGGAGCGAGTGGTCTGATGAGGAAATGGATGGGGGTGGTAACAGACTGAGCGTGCTGACATGATTGTTTTGAATAATTTGATTTTCCTGCTGTATTTGAGGTACCCCTTTGGGGGCCCTCATCGTTGTGGGGGGGGGGGATGTGACGGCCTCTCTCTAATCCTCCCTTATGTTTACCTCTCTGTAGCCTCCAAGTATCTTCCAGGCCGTCAGCTGGTTGGTTACACCTTGAGAGGGTGGAGCTGGATGATATATAAAGGGCGGCCATCTTAGAGTCTCTCTCTCTCTTTTGTTCTGACAGCATGGGAAATTCAGTTTGTTTTGAGTTTGTTCATTTATTTGCCACTCACACATACACCCGCTCTACACCACTGATGAATAACATTCGCACAGTTTAGGTTGTGTTATGTTTAGTTAAATAAATGTTTTGTTGCACTATATTGGTGTGTGGACTCATCTCCTTTTGTTGTGAACCTTTGAGCCAGGTTCGTAACAATTAGCTTCTTTTATTAAGTTTGTACCAGAACGAAGTTCTGTTTTAGTTTATTTTATACAGTTAAGTATCGTAACCTGATTTAGAGGAAGTGAACTTAATTTAGATTATCTTGCATTAACTAACAACGGAAGATCCGCCTGATCAACGTATCATCCTCAGTTATTTTATTCAAGAAGTTAGATTTAGTTTACAAAGTCAGAGCCTGAGAACCACTCGAAGCAACGAAGAAGAACATCTTTATCAAAATCATCATCACGACACTACAGCAACTTGCTGTGTTGAGATGGTGAGATGGTGTCTATGGCTCTGATCTTTTAGTTTAAGAGAAATTCGGTTAGGATTTTGGTAGTATTAAAATTACTCCCGTAATATTTAAATGCTTCAACCTAACTCGTGATCTCACCATCAGCCCATATTCCACTAATAACCCATTACTTATCCATCCATCCATCCATCCATTTTCTACCGCTTATCCGGGGCCGGGTCGCGGGGGCAGCTGCCTGAGCAGGGACACCCAGACTTCCCTCTCCCAGGACACTTCCTCCAGCTCCTCCGGGAGGATCCCAAGGCGTTCCCAGGCCAGCCGGGCGACATAGTCACTCCAGCATGTCCTGGGTCTTCCTCGGGGTCTCCTCCCCCAGGTGGGGCATGCCTGGAACACCTCCCGAGGGAGGCGTCCAGGGGGCATCCAATATAGATGCCCGAGCCACCTCAGCTGGCTCCTCTCGATGTGGAGGAGCAGTGGCTCTACTCCGAGCTCCTCCCGTGTGACAGAGCTCCTCACCCTATCTCTAAGGGAGCGCCCTGCCACCCTGCGGAGGAAACTCATTTCAGCCGCTTGTATCCGGGATCTTATTCTTTCGGTCACGACCCAAAGTTCAAGACCATAGGTGAGGGTAGGAACGTAGATTGACCGGTAAATCGAGAGCTTTGCCTTTCGGCTCAGCTCTCTCTTCACCACAACAGACCGATATAACGACCGCATTACTGCAGCCGCCGCACCGATCTGCGTGTCAATCTTGCGCTCCATCCTTCCTTCACTCGTGAACAAGACCCCGAGATACTTGAACTCCTCCACTTGAGGGAGGAACTCTCCCCCAACCCGGAGGGGACAAGCCACCTTTTTCCGGTTGAGAACCATGGCCTCAGACTTGGAGGTGCTGATTCTCATCCCAGCTGCTTCACACTCGGCTGCAAACCGCCCCAGGACATGCTGGAGGTCCCGGCTCGAAGAAGCCAACAAGACAACATCATCTGCGAAAAGCAGGGATGAAATCCAGTGGCTCCCGAACCAGATCCCCTCCGGCCCATGACTGCGCCTAGAAATTCTGTCCATAAAAATAATGAACAGAACCGGTGACAAAGGGCAGCCCTGCCGGAGTCCAACATGTACCGGAAACAGGTCTGACTTACTGCCGGCAATGCGAACCAAGCTCCTGCTCCAGTCATACAGGGACCGTACAGCCCTTAGCAGAGGGCCCCCGACCCCGTACTCCCGAAGCACCTCCCACAGAATGCCACGAGGGACATGGTCGAATGCCTTCTCCATGGGCAAAATCCCATGAACCCTCCAGCACCCTGCGGCGGGTATAGAGCTGGTCCAGTGTTCCACGGCCAGGACGAAAACCGCATTGTTCCTCCTGAATCCGAGGTTCGACTATCAGCTGAATTCTCCTTTCCAGTACCCTGGAATAGACTTTACCAGGGAGGCTGAGGAGTGTGATCCCCCGATAGTTGGAACACACCCTCCGGTCCCCCTTTTTGAATAGAGGGACCACCACCCCGGTCTGCCAGTCCAGAGGCACTGTCCCCGACTGCCACGCAATGTTGCAGAGACGTGTCAGCCAAGACAGCCCCACAACATCCAGAGACTTGAGGTACTCAGGGTGGATCTCATCCACCCCCGGTGCTTTGCCACCGGGCAGCTTCCGGACTACCTCGGTGACTTCGGCTTGGGTGATGAATGGATCAACCTCCGAGTCCCCAGCCTCTGCTTCCTCTATGGAACGCGTGTCAGTGGGACAAGTATTCCCTCCACCGCCCGACGATATCCCCAGTCGAGGTCAACAGCTCCCCACCTCCACTGTAAACAGTGTTGGTGGAGGGCTGCTTCCCCTTTCTAAGGCGCCGGATGGTTTGCCAGAATTTCCTTGAGGCGACTGGTAGTCCTCCTCCATGGCCTCCCCAAACTTTTCCCAGACCCGAGCCTTTGCTTCCGCGACCTCCTGTGCTGCAGCACGCTTGGCCTGCCGGTACCCGTCAGCTGCCTCAGGAGTCCCCCGAGCCAACCAGGCTCGATAGGACTCCTTCTTCAGCTTGACAGCATCCCTTACTGTCGGTGTCCACCACCGGGTTCGGGGATTGCCGCCACGACAGGCACCGGAGACCTTACGGCCACAGCTTCGAACAGCCGCGTCAACAATGGAAGCGGAGAACAAGGCCCATTCGGACTCAATGGCCGTGTCCAAATTCAGGGGCTGCAGCCCAGGAAGGGCGCATTTGAAGGCCAATTACGTCACAACGCTGCGCGAAGGCTGTCCAAATTCGAAGGCTGCGCCACATGCAGCCCACAAATGCAGCCTTCCCCACCCTCGTTTAGGAGGACGCACCGCTACTATCCTTCGCGGCCTCACATATCCCAAGATCCTTTGCGCACCGCTGCTCAGTCCCGAAACAGAAGAGGAAGCAAGAGAAAATGGCGACATCAAGTGGCGCAGACATGACATTTAAATTTAAGTAATGGGTTTATACTCGGTTATTACTCATTTGAACATCCAACGCCAGATATGTTAAACTTCAAGAGACTATAAAACCTCCAAAGTTTAACTTTCAGTTAAAATACGTGAAGCTGGTAATGCTATGGTAAACATAGTTGTTATTCACCAATGGGTTCATGTTTATTTTGTAATGTTGATAATTCAATTCAGATTTGACACATTGTACACACACAAATAAATGTACACGTTTGATAGATTTGAACCAAAACAGACTTTAATGCATGAACACCTGGTGACGCAACCAGGAAATACTCCGAAGGCTAGACCGTCCCATTTAACAACGGTGGATGTAGCCTTCAAGGTCTCTCCGAAGGCCGCGGCCTTCGTGGACCGCTAAGGCCGCGGCCTTGAAGGCTGCAGCCCCTGAATTTGGACACAGCCAATGTCCCCAGCCTCCCTCGGGATCTGGTCAAAGCTCTCCCGGAGGTGGGAGTTGAAGACCTCCCCGACAGAGGGTTCCACCAGACGTTCCCAGCAGACCCTCACAGTACGTTTGGGTCTGCCAAGTCTGTCCAGCTTCCTCCCCTGCTAACGGATCCAACTCACCACCAGGTGGTGATCAGTTGACAGCTCAGCCCCACTCTTCACCCGAGTGTCCAAGACATACGGCCGGAGGTCAGATGACACGACCACAAAGTCGATCATTGACCTCCTGCCTAGGGTGTCCTGGTGCCACGTGCACTGATGAACACCCTTATGCTTGAACATGGTGTTCGTTATGGACAAACTGTGGCTAGCACAGAAGTCCAACAACAGAACACCACTCGGGTTCAGATCGGGGAGGCCGTTCCTCCCAGTCACACCCCTCCAGGTAACACTGTCGCCGCCCACGTGAGCGTTGAAGTCCCCCAGCAGAACGATGGAGTCCCCAATTGGAGCACTCTCCAGTACTCCTCCCAGGGACTCCAAGAAGGCCGGGTACTCTGCACTGCCGTTTGGCCCGTAGGCCGAAACAACAGTGAGAGACCTATCCCCGACCCGAAGGCGCAGGGAAACGACCCTCTCGTTCACCGGGGAAAACTCCAACACATGGCGGCTGAGCTGGGGAGCTATGAGCAAGCCCACACCGGCTCGTCGCCTCTCACCGCGGGCAACTCCAGAGTAGAAGAGAGTCCAGCCTCTCTCAAGGAGTTGGGTTCCAGTGCCCAGACTGTGCGTGGAGGCGAGCCCGACTATCTCGAGCCGGTAGCGCTCAACCTCCCGCACCAGTTCAGGCTCTTTCCCCCTCAGCGAGTTGACATTCCATGTCCCCATGGCTAGAGTCACCGTCTGGGGATTGGGACAGGACAGCCACCCAAATCGTACCGCACCAGCCCCTTCTGAACCCTCCTGCGGGTGGTGGGCCTACTGGAGGGCGGGCCCACGTTGCTCCTTTGGGCTGTGCCCGGCCGGGTCCCATGGGCAAAGACCCGGCCACCAGGCGCTCGCCTGCGAGCCCCAACCCCGGGCCTGGCTCCAGGGTGGGGCCCCGGTGACGCCATTCCGGGCGACGTAAACTTCCTTGATGTAATGTCTGTCATAGGGGGCTTTGGAACCGCTCTTAGTCTGACCTGTCACCTAGGACCTGTTTGCCTTGGGAGACCCTACCAGGGGCATTAAGCCCCGGACAACAGAGTGCACAGTCTGAAGGGATTATCATTCAGGTGCTCAAACGCCTCCATCACGGTAAGGTGTCGGTTCAAGGAGGACCCATTACTTAGTTATTCCATATTTCCTGTTACCTGTTGTTATTCATTTAAATTGCCATTTCATTTATTTAATCTGAATTATTTAGTCAATAAACATATTTAACCTTATGTCGTTGTCTGTGCAGGTTTGTTTTTAATGTGGAGAACCGATGGATCTGTGTAGAAGTCACTACTTCATTTATGAGATTGAATAAATTGATCTGAAATTGATTAGAATTGATACAAGTTAAACTTGTCCAGTCGAATTTGATTAATTACCTCCGGATTATTCAAATAGACAAAACAACGGAGGCGGGGAGTGTGCTCATCCCTCAACTGTTTATCGTCACCTGCTGGTAGTTTTTGGTATAGTTAATGCTCTTAAGTTTCATTTTCTCACCATGTGCTCAGTTGATGAGCTAGCAGCCTACAGTGTGTGCAGCATTTTCTTTATGTTACAGCCTTGGGAAAGATTTGTCTGTGAGTATAACTCAGATATTGTTTAAATTCATATTTTTTGTGTTGATTAAAATTCATAGTTGTTCTAAAAAGGGCAATATGCTGCTACAATAAGTTAATGACCGCTTTAATCAGAATCAGAATAAGAATCAGAATTCCTTTATTTGTCCCGCAAATGGGGAAATTTCTTAGTCACAGCAGCCAAAGGACAGTATCACACTTAAACAATAATAAAAAGTAAAAAATAAACAATATAATAAGAGATAAGAGATAAGAAATAGAATTAACTCATATATACATAGTATTTACAATATGAACTTGGTATTTACAATATGACATAGTATTTATAATATGAACAGTGTAAGTATAAACAGTTTGGTATTTTTATTTACAAACAATAAATAATACATATGGGTATTAAAAATTGTCCAATTAGTGCAAACCTAATTGGACAATTTTTAATACCCATATTAAAAAAAGCTGCAAATGTTTGCTTTGTCATCATTTCAAGTACATATATGTATCGTGTACAATGTGTATTGATTTGTTATTTTTGTTGTGTTGTGTCAGTTTATATTGAACCTGGAGCGCCCAGACACTCCCCATCACACATCATCAACTCTCTCTCTCTCTCTCTCTCTCTCTCTCTCTCTCTCATTGTACTGGAGCTGCATGTTATTTTTTTCTTTTTTTCTTTCTCCTCAGATTCAAAGAAAAATAAATTAAAATCAAAAGAATATACATGAAAGGATGAGACAGTTGTTGGTCAGTATAGGATACTGAACATAGTGGTAATGTTTAGAGCAGAACAGAGTACAGTCCCACACACATTTTTCCCCCATGCATTGATAGATTTGTTAAAAAAGGTTGATGTGTCTGTCAGAGTGCGCACAGCCCACAATTAAACAGCTGTCGAAATCATTCAATATGTATAATCCCTCTGTAGCCCCCATAAATTTAACATAATAGTATATTGATTTGAAGTGTTGTGATTTTGTATGTAGTAGCGTATGAACCTCCACAAGGTGGCGCATAGTGCTCACCAATGGGTCTAAAAATCAGCGGTAGAAATGAGGAAGAAGGAGGAAGGTGGGAAAAAAACAAGATTGGATTCCAGATAAGATTCGACAAAACAAAAGAAAAAGGGGCCCCTACCTAACTGAACAGAGACTGAACTAACCTCAAAGGAGACAAAGTGATTAAAAACTTTTGACTGGACTAAACTGAACTTGAAGAAACAATTTTCTTTTATGAGGAAGATCCCACTTTACAGTGGAGGTGATTTTATTTAAGTTAGTTATCTTAAGTGCCCGGGTACAGTAATTTACATTTGGACAATTGAGGTATTTTGTTTTATTTTTTATTGTGATCTTGGAGAGCTCTGGGTAAACAGAGGTACATTTAATTTCACTTGAACCTGGTTCACTGTATTTTATTTTACCATTTTGTCAAAGCATAACATAGAGGTGAATAAGCACTTATTGAGAGAAGTGTTCCTTTTTTTTTATGTTGAATAAATGCACTCGGATGTTGTCTAAATATTACACTTGTGTTTTGCTTATTAATCCTCCACCTAGTACTTAGATTTTAGATATTGATGTCATACTATTCCTCAGACTAACCTCTCTTACTGTTAGTGTTACACCTCACACCAAGGAGAGCATTTCTCATTACTTCACTTTCAGTACTATACATAGTAAATAAAAAACCTTTTAAAACACACAGGTTAAATGTAGAAGGTCTATTTGGAAACTTGGCAGTAGATTTGGTAAGTTATGTTTTATAGGACGATCCAGGTCCAAAGGTCTGAGAGACTCTAATTCAGTAATTCAGGGTTCCTTTCAAAGGGTAACTCCAACAATTCTACACAATAAAGTGTGTTTATAGGTCTTGGGGAGCACTACTGCATACAGTATGTGAAAACAAGTAGCATAAAGCCGTTTGTGGCTCCAGAGGAAGCTGAATTTAATCTGATAAATTGCCTCCAGTGATGTCACTCAGTGGCTAAATTGCATTGTGGGTAATGTAAGCATCAGTTAAAATTGATGGAGTTACCCTTTAAGTTGCCTCCTTGTCTGTAAATTTGAATCTGAATACATGTATTAATAGTAGTATGCCAGGCTGAGGTTGGGGTGGGGGACTGGGCTGTCTTTGCTTACAGTTGAATAGTGTGACGATGTTCTGCCATCTTAATCTTTGAAAGCATGCTGGAATATAGACCATACTTTACCCCGAAGACACTTAATGAGATAGATGCCTCCGGTGGTTGTACAGGAAATTGTGCTGCATTTTTTTCCTCATTTCTTGATACAGGGTGGTCAAAAGAAAAACACTTAGTTGTGAGGTGGTATTGTGCAGTGTCCACATTTGAAATCGCCTTCTGGTAAGGTTGACACCAGTCGGGTTGATTTAATATGGAGACATTTGAGTGTACCCATTTGTCTTCGAGGTTTCTTCCTCTACGAAAGGTTATCCTAAGATGTTCTTTATACAGTTCATCAACTTGTGGGTCACCAGTTAGGACATGTCAATATCTTCTCACCGCTTGATCTGTTGTCCCCTTTGAGAGTATCCCAGGACACCATCTAGGAGAGATTTGTTGGGGGCTTGTTCCAGTCTCAAATCCAAATATTTTATTCAATGCTGTGTTTAGTTGTTTGGTGACATATCATATCTCCTTGAGTCTTGCCTCTTTGATTGAATTTAATTTGTAAATTTGGAATGAGGAGATACTCCTCTTGGTATTCAGACGTCTTTGGCTCCACTTGCCATGAGTGTCTAAATGACATTCACCCAACGTGGCTAGAACTCAAAAAGCACTTTATCCAGTAAGATACGTAAGGGACAATGTGTGGGCTGTGAAGTCGGCTAAAAGTTGCTAACTTCGCTATGTGGTTCCTCAGTTAGCGCGACATTAGTCCAACATTAGCAACAAACCCTATGCTCTTGTAGCTAGCTAACTTCGACAAGCATGGAACACATCAGGACTTTAAAACCCTTGTTTACCATTTCCCAACACTGGAAACCCACCAGGTGTGTCCGACCCAGATATTGTTCTAATTTAGCTAAAACCAGTGTGACTTCCAAAGAGAGGAGGAGAACTGTAGACAGGTTCAAGTCCCAGGTATCCTCTGGTCCAAGCTTTCAGGATTTCATCAGAGGAGTTTCAGTTAAGAAGACTTCTGCTGCAGATGGAGACCACTCTGACAATCAGAGTTACCTGTCTGAGGACTTGGAGCTGGGGAATTCAAGAAAAGGTTGGCATCACTAAGAAAAACCATCAAGTTAATTTTTAGTGTTTGGGAGAAATGCTGAACTGCTGTTTTGACTCAATGTTACAGTGTATTTTGAAACCTATGGATGTCAAATGAATGTAAACGACACAGACAAAGCCTGGTCCATACTACAGGGGAAGGGATACCTACGCACGGTTGACATAAGTGAGGTACAGGAGAACTTTAACTTCCTACAGTTTTAACGTTAGTTGTGACAAAACATTTGACTAAAAATATCATTGTGCTCACAGGCAGATGTTGTCCTGCTGGTAACATGCTCCATAAGGTAAGATCATGTCAAAAACCTAAAATCAAGCTCTTTGAAATGTTACCGGAGTTTTCATGAGACTAAATCAGATACACCTACTAACTCTTCTATTAACAGAGAAAAGGCTGAACAAACTATCTGGAATAGACTACAACAACTAACAGCTATGAAGAAGAGACGGTTAAAGACACAAACACCAATGAAAATTGGGATTTTAGGTAAGTTAGTTCACTAATGTGCACAGCTTGGGCTGTCTTACAGAGGCTACAAATGTAGATCAATGGTTGTGTTTGTCCAGGGTGCATGGCAGAGAGGCTGAAGACGGAGCTTTTGGAGCGGGAGAAGCTGGTAGATGTTCTTGCTGGTCCAGACGCCTACCGGGACCTTCCCCACCTCTTGACTGTAGCTGCTGCTGTCACTAGAGGAGACCTACGCTGACATCATGCCCGTCCACTGTGCTCCTCAGGGATACAGTGCTTTTGTGTAAGTTGTTTTTTATTCCCCCTGTTCTGCACAGCATTACTGTGTCTTTATGTTGTAACCTCTGATGACTGCGTGTGTCTTTTGTGCTGGCAGGTCCATCATGAGGGGCTGTGACAACATGTGTAGTTACTGCATTGTTCCTTTCACCTGAGGGAGGGAGAGGAGTCGACTGGTCAGCTCCATACTTGAGGAAGTTCGTATGCTCTCTGACCAGGCAAGTTAGAGCTTCAACTCTAAACTGCTACACTATCAAGCAGACATACAGATGCTCTGTTCAGACGTGGTATAACCATCCGTCCTGAGTGATTGAACACAAGTGGACAGCTCTAAGTACAGTTGTGAAAGCCCCCGAGATGCATTGGGGACGTATTTTTTAAATTTAATTTGCAAGGATGGAAAGCGTACTAGTACTATAGTTTACTCAAGTAAAAGCACTGTTACTTTAAAGACAGCTTACTTAAGTAAAACTACTCGTGTATCACAGCCATGTTGCACTTCCCTGCTCATAATTTGTTTAAGGTAAAGTAGTGTGTTTTTTAACATGAATGACGTGTGTGTGTGTGTGTGTGTGTGTGTGTGTGTGTGTGTGTGTGTGTTAGGGGTGAGTCTCAGCAGCGACTTCATCTCAGGCTTCTGTGGGGAAACGGAGGACGACCACCAGCAGACTCTATCTCTGATCAGAGAGGTGGGCTACAATGTGGGCTTCCTGTTTGCCTACAGTATGAGAAAGGTGAGCTTTTGTGTGTTCGTACTGTACGTGATGCCACAAAACTGTATTTCACAATGAAATCCAAGCTGTTATTTTCAGGCGTTCTTTTCAGACGCCCTATAAAATCTAGTTTAAATGTTTCTCTCTCAGAAAACACACACCTTCCATCGGCTACAGGACGATGTGCCAGTCGAGGTGAAGCAGCAGAGGCTGGAGGAGTGTATCAGTGTGTTCAGAGAGGAAGCTGCGAGGGTCAACGCTGCTCTCATCAGCAGCAAACAGCTTGTCCTGGTGGAGGGAGTGAGTACTGCAGGCGTGGCTGACACATACTTAAAACTTCATCATCCTCGGCTATACCTTGGATTTGATGCTGATCAGTACATGGTAGCGTGCTAACTCACTAAACTAAGATAGTGAACATGTGAAACATTACCCTCCCTCAGCATCTTCATGTTAGCATGGTGACATTTGCATTTAGCTCAGAGCAGGCGCTGCCTCACAGAGCCACTATCATGGCTTTAGACTCTTGTTAATACTTTGACCTCGTTCTCATAATGTGAGGGAGGTGATTGATTGGCTCCTATAGAAATGCAGACATTGAATCATGAATGAGAAACCCTTGTCCACCTGGATGAAAGAAGAAGTCCTGTTCCAGTGTACCGGGCTACTGCAACATGTTACCAGGCAACAACGCTCATCTCTGCTTTCCATTTTTATGCAGGAGAGTAAAAGATCTGCTCAGGACCTGTGTGGGAGAACTGATGGCAACATGAAAGTGATTTTCCCCAAAGAAGATGTTTCTGTTCAGCCTGCAGAGTCCAACACTGCAGCGGTCACTGCTGGAGACTATGTGCTGGTGAAGGTAGTATAACTTTAAAAAGTCACACCCTTGGTTACATGTTTTATTAAATCAAGCCTGACTGGTAGATTTTAGTTTAAGACATATATTGATATTAATTGGCTGATAGTACAGAAAGATATGTTTAAGGTCATTCAGAAATAATTTTAAGGGTCGTCCACACCAAGAACAAGAACTATAACAATATACTATATATAAAATAAATAACAGATAAAACAATTTTCTAACTCAAGTACATGGTGGAGTCCATACCACAACTATAAAGTCAAAGACAGATTGGCTGTCAGTGATCCCAAAGAAAACGATCGTTGACAGCCAATCAGAATCCATGGGAATTTACAGAGGCATCAATTAGTTTGATTCTGGAGACATTTTTCTACGAAATAATTGTTGCAGGAGTGCTGATAATATTGGTTTCTACCTGTAGCTGTCCTCTTTTATGTTGGCTAATTGAAACACTTTTCAGATGGTCTACTGTAGAGACTCAGTCTTGGTTATGTATACAACTTATTAATCACTTAGTAAACAGACATGCTGCCAACAGTCAGTGGCACTAATGGGGTCTCTAAAGTTCATTTAGTCTTTAATGATATCCCCAGGATCATTGATTTTGACTCGTACGACAGTAGGAATAAAAGGCAACAACTATCATGTCAGTGTTGGATTCCCTGAACTCTGCTTATCTTTGAAGAATTTTGTGAAACCATTTTAAAATGTCATTTGTTTGTTAGTTTTTACATCGTGCAGCAGTAACAGGTCATCTGAAACTATTTTCCTACGATGCCGACACAGCTGGAGCATGCAGCGGGTGCTGGATTGTCACATTGTTATCATTATAATGATAATGATCCTTCTTGGTGTGGATGGCCTTGGCTTTTTGCACCAAAGAGCACTAATACATTTTTTTACCAGTGTAAAAAACTCTACACTCATTCGAGATAAAAACATGTACATTTCCTCTCCATTCAGTGCTCTTGATCAAGGCACCGTCTAAAATCTGGAGTTGGTCTCCAGGCGCGTACGCTGCCCACCGCTCCCCTGGGATGGGTTCAATGCAGAGTGCCAGTTTCACCATGTTGTACGTTGTATGACATGTGACATAAATAAAGATTCTTCTTCTTCTTCTAAAATGAGAAATCAATCCCAGGTGTTCAGATTTAGGCATCTTTATTAAAATCACATAAAATTCATGAATGTCTCAGAAACTAGCATGAACAAACAGTCTGCTGATAGTCAATGGTAACAGTCGGAGGACATCATTTCAACACAGTGAAGAACTTTAAGGCATTATCTGGTAATTTAAAAGGTTTCTTCATTCACTCATTCATTCTATGTCTCTTTAATATAGATACTGGCGGCCAACTCGCAGAGCCTGAGAGGCCGCGCCATCAGTCACAGCTCCCTGAGAGGCACGGTGAAGCACAGCGAGCTTGATGAACATGTGGCCTCAGACATAAGCAGGACTGAGACATGCCCTTGATTGACCCAGGTGACACCGCAGGAAACAAACTCTTATTCCTTTGGAAAACTAGCACACTACCCTTGTTGACAGTGAAGACACACAGAGGCTGGTTTTACTGGGATTTTGGTCATCTCACAGTCCCCCTGGACTGCTGTGAAAACTGCAATGTGTTATTTATACAGTCAGTATTTACTAGAGCTGCGATGATAAGTTGATTAATTGACTTGTGAATCAATATGAAAATCATTGTTGGCTGCAGCCCTAGTAATACCAATGTGTATGTACATACTGAACTGCTCAAAGTACTAAAACCTGTCAAGATGATGTCAAATATAGTGTAGTGTAGTGTAATATAGTATCTTATCTGTTTTGTCTTGTGCTTGATTGATGTCTTTGCATTTTTTTCTGGGACTGCAGTCAAGATGTCGTGGGTCAGCACATTTGCCGAAATCGCAAAAAAACCTGGTCTGAGTTCAAATTTAAGAGATACAGAAAAATAGAACAAAAAAGCTAAATTATAAAAAAAAAAAAAAAAATGAGGAGATTCTTGTTTCTCAGGCTCGTAGGAGAAGTTGTACTCTGGCTGTGATCATGGTGGCGTGTGCAGTGCAGAAATAATCTCTGGGAGTTTGCAGAAATGCCGTTTAACCTGTGAACTGGACATCTGTCCCAATCAGGATATTGTCCTAGAGAAAAACACACCACAGAAACGTTTCAACAGTTATTAACAGCTCTGAGGTTATGAATTCTGTTGATAATCTACACATTTAAATTCCATGTCAAATAAGAAACGCAGCTCGCCACAAAACATGCAGTTTTGCAGAAAACATGCAGCCTCTTACCTTCAGGATCTGAAGCCTGGTGTTCAGAAGGTTCATGTTTCTAAGTGCAGGAAGTGGGTATCCCTTTGCAAGTTGAACTATGAAGCAAAATTCATACATTTTAATAAACGAGCATCAAAGTCCAACATTACAAACATTATTATGATATTAGCCTGGGTTTTGTGTTAAATTTTAATTATAGTGAACATCATGAAATAGATAAACATAACAAGAACTAGAACACACGGGATTAAATGAACTCTAAAACGACAATGCAGTGTAATTCAATTAGAAAATAAAATTAAAGGTGAAATGCAATATAAGCACAGATGCTAACAATGTGCTAGGTGGTTATATAAATATGACATTAATTAAAACAAATTTGTTTAAAAAGGGCAACCAAGTCTTTCACCTGTGTTTAATTTAACCTGCAATAACATTTTTTTTCTTGCCACTTGGGGGCAGCAGAAACAAGTTGTGAACAGACAGACATCACATCACCTTTCACCTTGCTTATAATATTCACACATCCAGCAGTTATGGAGCAACATTATTATTTAATTGGATTCCTGGTGAATTTAAGTCCAACATTCACTCTCTTCTAGCTCTCTTTTTGGTCTCTACCATCTGCTGAGGGAAATATCTTACTTTTTTTTCTCCACTGTGTTCACCAGCTAGTCTCTAACTGTCTGTCTGTGTTTGGATACCGAGCAGGTAGTGTTCAGTGGGTTTTAAGGGCTTTTTCTCTAAAAAAAAATAGCTGCCTGACTGCTGTGGTGAGAGTGAATTAAAACATGTTGCAGCTGTACAGGTAACCAATGAGCTGAAACTCAATGTAAAGCTCCATAAAGCTGAGGAGAGCAGCAGATTCAGCTGGTAATTCTCTGTAGGCTCATCATTACGACTGACTCCTTTCACATTGACACGTTATTTTCACATTGTCGTTGATATCGGTATCGATTATAGCTGCTTTTAAACAAAACCACATTCCTAGTTTCATAAATTGGGGTGTAACACATAACATGATAATGAATCTGCAATATAAACATGTCCAAGACTATTTAGAGCTTTGTAATGTAAGTGAAAGAATTTGAAACCAATTTTAAAAGTTACAGGAAGCCAGCACAGCCTGTCCGCAATTGGCTTGACTTCTCTTTTGGGTTTTATACAGCACTGTTCAGATTCAGAGTTGTGTACCTGAAGCCTGTCAGCAGAGCATTTAGTAATGATATGGCACCTTCTTCATATAGAGTACAAACTGGAAATGCAAGAACTCACCATTCAGCGCAGGTATCACTTCCTCATTGAGGACCATTTCAAAGATGCTGTTGAGGGATTTGACCTGCGGGGGTTAGAGTCAGGGTTAGTCTGTTGTGTTGGTACTGATGGTACCTACGGTGACTCATGTTAGAATGCAGCTCTCACCTGAAACTCTCCCACAGAACTTGTCCCCATGGTCAGATCAAATCTGTTCAAACCAGACAGGCAAAATTAGACTGTGATGTTAATTTTTACGAAGACCTTTTGGCCCCACTTTTCTCTTCTGAGAGCAAGTAGTGTTTTTTTAGTAACTCACTTGTTTAGGGTGACTGCTCCACCCAGCCTCATTCCGCTGAGAAACACTCGGGCGCTGACACTGGTCTCCTGTAAAGACAATTACATAAAGTCAAACTCAAACTCTTGAAATAAACAAAGTTTTTGCACACCTCTTATCTTTTATTGAGATCATTTACTTTTCCTCTTCACTAAAACTTGAATCTTTAAGTTTTAGAAACTAAAAATTCTCAGATTAACTGTTTATAATTCAATTTGTCACTTGCAATTATTGTATTATCTCAACAAAAGATCATAGGTTGGCAAATAATGACACCATCGACATAGCTTGGTTTCCTATAAACCTCACTTTCACTAATATCGATTTTTCCTGGAAAATTGAGGGTTGAATAACGACACTAAGGAGGCGTGTCTGCCACTGCAAAACCAAACCAGGAATAGGCATAGTTTTACCCAGTCGCTATTCCCAGGTAACGGTGGAACAACCAGAATAACTGTGGAAACTCTACACTGCAAAAGAGGAACCCAGCTGATGGAGGAGGCAAAGAAAGTGACGAGGAAGAATGATAGAAACCGAGGTAAAACGAGAGTGGACCGACAATAGAGAGTGCCGTGACTGTGTCAAAGTCTGTTCCCCCGCTGATGTGTTCCCCCTTCCCAGCGGGACTTGAGACTGTTTAAAACCGCCATTTTTTCCACCTGATCAGCAAGTAACAAAACCTGCCTACTTATTTATACAACCTGATGTTTGACTCCAAAGTGGGATTCTTAAGGTTGTTTTTTTGCTTTGGACCGCAGCTAGACTGCTAGCGGTAGCCATGTTGCTAACACTGTCTTTGTGACACGGAAACACTAAGGGGGTGGAAAGTTGACAGAAAGTTGTCTATTTGAGCTTTACAGGAGCAACATGTAAGAACTGGCCTCCTGTTGAATTCAAACTACAGACAAAAAAAACAAATAGTGGGCAGCGTATTACCATTGCAACCGCTAACTGCTGCTAGCTTTAGCTGCAGTTACCTACTTAGCTGAGTTAGCAGTGTAGCTAGTGGCCCAATTAGCTGACGGGGGTATGCTCGCACTGTGAGCTCACATCAATAGCACATGGGCAGTTGGGACTAGCTGGTTAGCATGACAACCTTGAGTACATTTTTTCTGCAAAACAATACATAGAAGTCTTTTTTGCTTATTTTGTTTTTTACAGTGTTCACCTTTTCATCATGCGAGCTGTGTAACCTACCAAGTTCAGGACAAAGAGAGAGGAAAGTGTGGCATTGGGTTGGATAGCGTAGGCCGTCACCGTGCCAGTGACATTAACTGTCATGTTGTCAGGCTCAAAAGTGACGACGGGATCCTTAGCTGCCTTCACCACCAGTTTCATCATAAGGCCTGGGAAACGCCTGGCAATCTGAAAATACACCAAGATACAGCTGACTGCTCGCCAAAGAAGGTAATGCTTCTTATAAAATCAGCGGAATGTGTGTGTCACCTCCGGGATGAAGACTCCAAACGTTCTGGTGTTGAGTCGGATGGGCGAAAATCTTGGGATCTGTTGTGACAGAAAGGTTGTAGATCAGTGTGATGTCATGACGGTGGATTTATTAGGAAATTTGGAGGATAAAGCTCACCATGTCATCAGTGACGTCCTGGCTGAGGATTCCAGCTCTGTTGTAGACGAAGCCTGCAGAGTTGGCAGTGTAGGTGGACAAGCTGATGTACACCATGTTGTTGACCTGAGGCGGCAGGGAGATGGCTTTTGGGGAGAAAGGAGGCTCCTGATGGTTCCCGATGTTGTAAAACTCACCCTAAATGACAAAGACGGACAGAAAAGTTGTGATATGACCACGACTGTCTATTTCTTTATTACCAACCTGTCCTTAAATGTACAGTATAACGGTGTGCAATTTTTACCTTCAAGTTCAAGTCAATGAAGGATGTTGTAACTGAGGGCGATGACACCATGGAGTATTCAATCTCTGCATGCTTGTCCACCCTGGCCAAAACTGCAGTGAGGCAGAAAGTCTCTCAGATATTCAGCATCAAAACATCCAAATATTTCACACAAAGAGATTTTTTTTTCTTTTTTTACCATTGAGAGTTTGCAGACGAGGATTCATATCAGATACTGCCTTGGTCACCAGAGGGCAGATCTGCAACAATGAAGAGCAGAGAAAAATCTATTGTTAGACTCCAAAAGAAACTTGGTGTTACACAGTGAATTCTGAGAAAATGATTCTTAGAAGCTCCCCAAAATGAATACACCATTGTTTACTTTTGTTTTTTAGATCAGATTTTTAGAGTAAATGGAGATATCTCTGAGGCAGATTTTTTTTTTGTTAGATCTGAAGGATTGTAGTTTCTCTACACTCTCCACGATAACTTCAAATCATCAGAATGTATTTTTGTCGTGGCTGAATTCATTAAACATCATAAGATCGTAAGTTTAACTTGTAATTGAGTATTTTTATACCATTGTCTACATTGTTTACTTAAAGCTACTATAAAGAATGTTCATTTTGTGATGGTTCTGGCGCCCCCTGTGGACAAAAGATGACAATGGCGACACAAAGTATGGATTGCTTTAGTGTTGCACCATACCAACAGACTGTAGGGCAGCTTCCCTCCACAGGCTGTGCTACCTCCCAAGTCATCCTCAACACTCCGCTCCAAAAAACAGTTTTAAATTATGACTTATCTGACCCGGTGACAGGCATTAAGAATAACTGTAATAACTATAGCAAATCTTCTCACAGATGGTCTCCTTTGCTTATGTAGGTCATACAGAGGCATCAGTATTAAAGTGACCAGTTAAAAGTTTCTTGTAGTACGTTTAAGTAAAGGATTTTTTGCTAATCCTTTCTGACATTTACCCAACTAAAAAACAGTGCAAAGACAATATATTTAATGGTTTACCTCACCAGCTTCATTGATTTTTGTAAATATGCGCTTATTGTGAAGTTGATGCCAGCAACACGTTTCAAACAAACTGGAACAGGGGTGACAAAAGACTGGGAAATTTTCATTGCTGACAGGTGATAGTGTCATGATTGAGTTTTAGAGGCTCAGATGTTCACAGGCAAGGACGGGGCGAGGTTCACCACTTACATGGGTCCAGGAACACTTCATGAAGCCGTTAAATTCCGTTTTACACAACGTCCACATTTTTGGGTGTCAGGGTTTCCTCCATGGCTGCTCTCAGTAAAAGTTTCTCTTAGCAGTTGTGAACAAGCTAGAAGTAGAACATGTTAAGAGGATTTCCCTCACCTGTTTCTCCATTGCACTTCGCAAAGCCTTATTAATGTATTTTGAGAAGAGATTGTACAGCCAGCTGCAACAGAAAGCAAACATGGTAATTAGAGGAGGATGCAGCGTGTCAAGGATGAAAAGTTACACTGATCATTCACATGACTTCAATCGTAGTGCATGGCAGGGTTTCTTTTACCTGGCCCCACCGTGGAATTTGACTTTAGCACTGCCAACATTGGCCGCACAGTTGGCACTACTGACCGCGGGATGGCCTGTCGCATCACTGCTGATGGCAATACTAGCAGAGATACTGAGATCCTTCACATCCAGATCAAAAGAGCCGCTGTCCCTTCTGTCAAGAGAGAGACATCACTGCTGTAGCAAAAATATCACACAATAGATTTTAGTGCATTAAAGAAGAAATATTTTCTCACTCACATAAAGAGGTACTTGACCCTCCAGTTTCCACGCAGACTGATAAAGGCACCACTAATGGACATCTTGACACCCGTCCCTGGCACCAGATTCACTGCAGATGTTGGCAATCCCACACTCGTGATAACGATACTGGAAGAAACAACATGCTTCTTTGTAAAGACACTTGGCTTCCGTGTATCCCAGTTTTCCAACAGAATTTACAGTGTTGGGTGAATTGGTGACTTACTTTGACAGGCTGTACCTGACCTTGCCGATGCCAGACACCCTCTCTTTCCCAGAAAAATCAGGGACCCGGATGGTTTTGAGTTTCTCCTGGAGTGACGCCATCCCCAGTTGTCTGCCTATAACGAAATGCAAGACAATTTGATGATGAAGCACTGGAGAGATCGTTGTCATTTTCCAACTGACAGAGGAAACCGGTGCTGCAGTGCTTACCATATTCAAGGCCTTTTGCTGTTAGTCTGACCTTCACCCCGGGTTCGGTGCTTAAGGTCATAGGGATGAAGGCCACCATAGCCAGCCAACAGAACAGGGACATCTTGACTGTTGGGAGACAAAAAGGACAAGATTGTTGACAGAAGTTGACAGAAATTTCTGCTTTTGTGTGATTGGCAGGTTTGCTTTTCTACAAAGTACATTTAGGAAGCAATGCAACGTGGCTTTGTCTTTATAGAGCGCCTCTCCCTTTTATTTCAAGTTACTGGATCCTTATTCTTCAGATATCCCATAGATAGATGCCTAAACATAGATTACTTACTCAGTGGCTTCTCCTTAAAGCACAGGCCATTCTTTACTGTACTACTGTAATCATAGACTTCTGGAATGCGACAAGGAGCCCTGCTTTTTCTAAAAGATCAGCCATAACATTTTGGAAACCACTGGTTCGTCCTCTAACGGTGTCTTGTGTTTTAATAAGCATATCATATTTTTTTTTTTTTAAAGGGGCACTTTGTAGTTTTGGAGAAGAAATGTTAATATTTCAATATTAATGAGGTAATAATACAAACTCATATGTTATTGTTTCCATAACTGAAGTAACAAGCTGTTCTCAGAGGAAAATAAGGTCCCAGAACACTGTTTGAAGCTAGAAAGGTGGCAGGGTCTGCCACATATAAACATATAAAGTAAAACAGTATGAAACTGTGTTGTCCTTTAAGGTCAATATGTTTATTCAGTCATGAAGTGAGTTTATTTAGTTTGTTTAGGCATAAAAAAATCAGTAAATGAAGATCTTTCTCTTCTGATTAATTTTCTTGTGCACCTTAAAATAAAGGCTTAACATGAACATTAAATCCACAACAACTTAATGTCGTGGACTGAAAAGTTAAGTCATGTTTCCCTCTGAAAGTATCTTTCTGCACTGTATATCAGATCATTTTGAGATAGAGATACTTGTCATTGTACTGAATTACATACTTTCCAGTGCAGCCTTGAGATTCCTGCATCAGTGCAGGCTTGTGAAAGAGCTAGCTGTCAGCTGTAGAAGAAACCACATGAGCACTTGATTGAATTAGGCCTAGATTAAAGGCGCAGGCCACCATTTTAGTCTAGTCTGAAAATGGATATTTGAATCAGTGTAGATATCTTTGAGGTTTTACAGATAGAAAATGCACTTTGTGGAACATTCAAGTCATCGCGATTCAAGACACAATTCCAATATTTCAGTGTAAGAAAATGCTACAGCTGTCACGTGCTGTTTTTCCACAATGAAGAGCTCTATCAGTCATTGAGAAATGAGAAACATTTAATTAATTATATCTTATGCTCTTCTCTCCAGCTGATTTTGCTTGAACTTTGGAAGGTTGCATGTGAGAATAAAAGATTTAGGCTCTGAATGTGTCGAAGGACTGAACTGATGATCTAAGACATGTGACTAGCAGTGGAAATCTGTCTTCAGGACATTTCCATGTGGGTCACAAGTGCAGTGAAGGAAGGGAGGTGTTATTTTCTGTATTTATGTGTACTGGACATTCAAAGACGTCAGCACTTAGTTTCTCCCTGAGTCAAAAAAGACAAGCAGCACTGACACTACTATCTTTCCTAATCTGTTTTGCAGCTACTTAACACAGTTTCTAAACGTGCAATACTTATCTTACTTGTTTGCTTCCAAGTGAACGTAATTGAATGTCTATCGTATGAAAACATCCTTCACACCAAACACATCAGAACCAACTTCAGGACAGCTTATCCACACTGGAATCTGCCTTTGTTAAGAACACTTTCTGATAACTCAAGTTTAAAGTTGGACCTATGCAGATAATATACAGCCACTCTTACCTGAAGCAGCAGTTTTTCAGGATCAGACAGCTTCAGATGTGTCACTCTGACTACCAACAACTGGACTGGGACTTGTATTTATATAGACAGCGTGAAAGAGGAAGTGAAGCACACACCCTCTAATTCACTTACTCAATCAGGAACTGATTGGCCGCTTGGAAATTTACATTTCTTCATTACTTCACTGCCCTGCTCTCTTATAACCTCTTCAAAATCCCAATCCACCTACGGTGCTCTTATCTGAGTGCTATTTACCTGAAAAACAAACTCAGACAGCTACAGTTTGACATGGTTTGGCAGTGGTGGTCCTAGCTTGCATGACGCCCTGGGCAAACCTCACCTTCAGCGCCCCCCCAAAAAATAAAAGGACAAAAAAAAAAACCTCATGCACAAAATAACTTTTTACTAAACTAAAGCCCTATTTGCACGGGACTAGTATTACCTGGGGACCTCATGGGATTTAGAAAATCCCCCACCATGTCTGTATTTAGTACAAGGCTGGATTACAAAGGCTCTGAAAGGGATACGATCGCACCGGAGCCCTCGTTGGAGCAGCACAACGGTTAGATATGGATATTTTTAATATTATAATAACTGGTGAGCCTGTTGAAAGATGCTGCCATGCATGTAATCCATCTAATCATCTTTCGAGATTTCGCTCTTCTGATGGATTTGAGCTTGCTCTTTCTGCAAATGGGTCTCCATGCTGTGTACCTAGATGAGCCTCCTGAATTTGCACCCAAAATGCTGTCAAATCTTTCATTTATAATTGCCAACGCAGCCTCCATAATTCTCAACCGGCAAAAAGGCAGAAAAAAGGCACGGAAAACACAAAAACCCTTAAAAAAAAACAAAAAACGACCCCAAATCACAGAGATGCCGATTCGCACGGGACTAATATTATCACATGACCTCTGTGTTTGGCAAAATATGGTAGGTAATTTGTGGTGGAATTTTTACATCACAAATTACGGACATGGCAGATTCGCACGGGATTAAGATCACAGACGATCTCCACAATTATTACAAAATACTAGAGGTCCCCAGGTAATACTAGTCCCATGTGAGGAGTCCACAATATTTACATTATTATTGTACAATATCAGTCTGTTGTTGCGAGCACCATCTTCTTTGCTGTGTTGTCCTGGGGTGCGGGCATGAAAACGAAGGACACTAACAGACTGAATAAACTCACCAAAAAAGCAGGGTCTGTTGTTGGCTCTAAGCTTGTCACCCTGGAGGAGGTGGCGGAGGACAGGATACTGGGACAACTGCTGGCAATCATGGGCAATGTCTCTCACCCCGTCCACAAAACTCTTAAGAGCAGCTTCAGCAACAGACTTATTCAACCCCGCTGCCTAAAGGAACGGCACAGGAACTGATTCCTACCTGGTGCCATCAGACTTTATAGCGCTCACTCCACAACACACAAATAATGCGCTTTAAATTATTATTACCGTAAATACTGCACCTTATATTCCACTTACCTTTACTCTTCGATACCTCAGTATTTTATTTTATTTACCTCAGTGTTTTATTTTATTTTATTTTATAGCTACTTAAGCATTTTATTATATATAGTCCTTTATTGTTTCCATATTTGCCCTTGTATTTTGATTGTATTTGTACTTGAATGTACCCACTGCTATGATAACCTTATTTCCCCTCAGGGATTAATGAATCTATCTATCTATCTATCTATCTATCTATCTATCTATCTATCTATCTATCTATCTATCTATCTATCTATCTATCTATCTATCTATCTATCTATCTACCTACCTACCTACCTACCTATGTATGTTATTATGACTGAAATGTGCTTTATTTGGAAGCAATTCGTGATGTGTGTGTGTGTGTGTTTTAACAAAGTTAAAAAAAAGAGCACAATCATTTGTAACTGAACTGGATATTACTACATTACACTGGATATTACTACATTACACTCCATAAAGCCGTTGTTGGGATGTTTCCCAACAACGGCTTTATGGAGTGTAATGTAGTAATATCCAGTTCAGTTACAAATGATTGCGCTCTTTTTTTAAATTTTGTTTTACACAACATCCACATTTTTGGGTGTCAGGGTTTCCTCCATGGCTGCTCTCAGTCCCTCTCAGTCCCTCGATAAAAGTTGGACAAACCCCCCTCTGATCAGATAGTCAAAACTCCAGCACCTTCCTTTGTTCTCTCTCCTCTCTTCTCCTCAAGCTCTCTCCTGTCTTACTCTAACGCTCTCTCTTACTCTAACGCCCTCCACTCCTTCGACTTCTTATCCTCAAGGGCTCCTCTCTATCTCCCCCCCACGGGGCTGTCTGCCCTCAAGATCTCTTCTTCTGGGCCTAACAGCTGCGGAGAGCTGCAAGCTGCATTTGCAGCAGGCCCAAAGAACTTCTCCTCACTGTAGCGACACGAGGTCCTGCCAGTATTCCTTATCAGTTAGCACCAGCAGCTGCGACACAAAGCTTGCCAGCTAACTTCACAATCTGAGGAACACCAAGCCAGTTAGCACCGAGCTGCTATCCTTGCAAAGGAGAGGAGCGAACCGTTTCCTCCTCTGCCGACTTTCATCCGTCCTTGCACAACAAGAACAGCATTCAAAATTAGAATCCCAACGTTCTCCTGCAACCACCAGCACTTTTTCTTCAAAGACTGGTAACGTTGAACTGGGCTTAGATAGCATAGCATAGCACGGCTAGGCACAGGACTTTAAACTCTGGTTGATGTAATGCATATGTGTTCAATTTATGTGTGTCCACTGTTTGAGTGTTATTGTGATCTCAGGTCAGGTTATTGGTAGTTTGCTTTCCTAGACGGCTAATTTGACGTTAGTCGAATGATGCATCACACAGACTCAGGGTTTTTGCATGCAACTAACCATCTTCTATAACCTGGCATCAACTGCCTATTTAATATTGTACAAGCGTGAATGTTGCCAACCTCTACTCTGTCAATAATAACTTTTCTGAGACTGATGAATTGGCTATCTTTTCCCTTCTTCAAGGGTGGTGCCCCGAGGTAATCTAATGTAAATTGGATCTTATTATTAATCATAATTAATAATTATCCCTGATAATCACTGATTATTATTGATAGCCAAATTTAACCCAAAACTCCCTATTACTGTTGCATGAAGCACTACATAATGGTGCCTCGTGTGATGTGAGCACAACATAAATGGTGCTCCGTGTGAGGTAGTGTACTGTTGGCAATCATTCATAAATGTGCAATATTAATTTCAGCATAATTTGGACAGTGCTAAAATTTGAGATTCACATCTTGAACCTTTTAGCCAAAAGTCTTTACATTTAACCCCACTAGTCTACTACAGGAGTAGACGTTGATTTTTACCTACAAACAATTGCAGTGTGGTGAGAATTGATTCATCAATCAAATTTACAACCAATGTGATTAACCAAAATCTTTTAGGCCATTATCTGCCACTTTGAGCCATTTGCTATTGCCGCTATCGATTCAAGTTGAAAGTGCTCTGTAGAAATTGTAAGAATTTCAGTTCAGCATTTGAATATCCCGTATTCAATGCATTGTAGTCAAGCTGTCAGAATTTGATGACAGTTTAAATGCTCCTCGTGTTAATCACAGCATGCCACCGGCCCTGTGATACAAAGAAGTTTATATGTGGCTGTTACTGCCTTGCATTTCAGCCTGAGTAAGAAGTAGAGCTGGAGATAGAGCCACAGCGTGCTACAAGCCCTGTGAAACAGAAGTTTTGTACTTAGCTGTTAATGTTACGTGAAGTCAACTTTAAAAGATAATCCTCTGACTGAAACACTTTTCAGATGGTCTACTGTAGAGACTCAGTCTTGGTTATGTATACAACTTATTAATCGCTTAGTAAACAGACATGCTGCCAACAGTCAGCGGCACTAATGGGGTCTCTAAAGTTCATTTAGTCTTTAATGATATCCCCAGGATCATTGATTTTGACTTGTACGACAGTAGGAATAAAAGGCAACAACTATCATGTCAGAGTGTTGGATTCCCTGAACTCTGCTTATCTTTGAAGACTTTCGTGAAACCATTTTAAAATGTCATTTGTTTGTTAGTTTTTGCATCGTGCAGCAGTAACAGGTCATCTGAAACTATTTTCCTAAGATGCCGACACAGCTGGAGCGTGCAGCGGGCGCTCGATGTCACATTGTTATCATTATAATGATAATGATAATGATCCTTCTTGGTGTGGTTGGCCTTTGCTTTTTGCACCAAAGAGCACTAATACGTTTTTTTTACCAGTGTAAAAAACTCTACACTCATTCGAGATAAAAACATGTACATTTCCTCTCCAGTCAGTGCTCTTGATCAAGGCACTGGCTAAGATCTGGAGTTGGTCTCCGGGCGCATACGCTGCCCACCGCTCCCCTGGGATGGGTTCAATGCAGAGTGCCAGTTTCACCATGTTGTACGTTGTATGATATGTGACATAAATAAAGATTCTTCTTCTTCTTCTAAAATGAGAAATCAATCCCAGGTTTTCAGATTTAGGCATCTTTATTAAAATCACATAACATTCATGAATGTCTCAGTAACCAGCATGAACAAACAGTCTGCTGATAGTCAATGGTAACAGTCGGAGGACATCATTTCAACACAGTGAAGAACTTTAAGGCATTATCTGGTAATTTAAAAGGTTTCTTCATTCACTCATTCATTCTTTGTGTCTTTAATATAGATACTGGCGGCCAACTCGCAGAGCCTGAGAGGCCGCGCCATCAGTCACAGCTCCCTGAGAGGCACGGTGAAGCACAGCGAGCTTGATGAACATGTGGCCTCAGACATAAGCAGGACTGAGACATGCCCTTGATTGACCCAGGTGACACCGCAGGAAACTCTTATTCCTTTGGAAAACTAGCACACTACCCTTGTTGACAGTGAAGACACACAGGCTGGTTTTACTGGGATTTTGGTCATCTCACAGTCCCCCTGGACTGCTGTGAAAACTGCAATGTGTTATTTATACAGTCAGTATTTACTAGAGCTGCGATGATAAGTTGATTAATTGACTTGTGAATCAATATGAAAATCATTGTTGGCTGCAGCCCTAGTAATACAAATACAAACAATACTTTACGCAGTTCAGTATGTACATACAAATGTGTATGTACATATTGAACTGCATAAAGTACTAAAACCTGTCAAGATGATGTCAAACATAGTGATTATTTAATACAAACTACTGTATCTTATCTGTTTTGTCTTGTGTTTGATTGATGTGTTTGCATTTTTTTCTGGGACTGCAGTCAAGATGTCGTGGGTCAGCACATTTGCCGAAATCGCTCCGTGAGCTACAAAGTCAGAAAGTTTTTAGAAAGAATTTGCCCAAAGTCAGCAGCAGAAAGTGCTGCGATCTGCTTTGGAAGAAGCATGTTATTATAAAGACGATGATTGTGGTGACAAACTGCAAACCCTGTCCTGCAGACTGTGTCCTGTTACTACACGACTGCAGTTACCCTGCTGGAGAAGTTCATCTACATTTCATATATAGAAAACCTGGTCTGAGTTCAAATTTATAAGATACAGAAAAATAGAATAAAAAAGCTAAATTATAAAAAAAAAAAATGAGGAGATGCTTGTTTCTCAGGCTCGTAGGAGAAATTGTACTCTGGCTGTGATCATGGTGGCGTGTGCAGTGCAGAAATAATCTCTGGGAGTTTGCAGAAATGCCATTAACCTGTGAACTGGACATCTGTCCCAATCAGGATATTGTCCTAGAGAAAAACACACCACAGAAACATTTCAACAGTTATTAACAGCTCTGAGGTTATGAATTCTGTTGATAATCTACACATTTAAATTCCATGTCAAATAAGAAACGCAGCTCGCCACAAAACATGCAGTTTTGCAGAAAACATGCAGCCTCTTACCTTCAGGATCTGAAGCCTGGTGTTCAGAAGGTTCATGTTTCTAAGTGCAGGAAGTGGGTATCCCTTTGCAAGTTGAACTATGAAGCAAAATTCATACATTTTAATAAACGAGCATCAAAGTCCAACATTACAAACATTATTATGATATTAGCCTGGGTTTTGTGTTAAATTTTAATTATATTGAACATCATGAAATAGATAAACATAACGAGAACTAGAACACACAGGATTAAATGAACTCTAAAACGACAATGCAGTGTAATTCAATTAGAAAATAAAATTAAAGGTGAAATGCAATATAAGCACAGATGCTAACAATGTGCTTGGTGGTTATATAAATATGACATTAATTAAAACAAATTTGTTTTAAAAGGGCAACCAAGTCTTTCACCTGTGTTTAATTTAACCTGCAATAACATTTTTTTTCTGGCCACTTGGGGGCAGCAGAAACAAGTTGTGAACAGACAGACATTACATCACCTTTCACCTTGCTTATAATATTCACACATCCAGCAGTTATGGAGCAACATTATTATTTAATTGGATTGCTGGTGAATGTAAGTCCAACATTCACTCTCTTCTAGCTCTCTTTTTGGTCTCTACCAACTTCTGAGGGAAATATCTAACTTTTTTTTCTCCACTGTGTTCACCAGCTAGTCTCTAACTGTCGTTCTGTGTTTGGATATTGAGCAGGTAGTGTTCAGTGGGTTTTAAGGGCTTTTTCTCTAAAAAAAATAGCTGCCTGACTGCTGTGGTGAGAGTGAATTAAAACATGTTGCAGCTGTACAGGTATGTAAAGCTCCATAAAGCTGAGGAGAGCAGCAGATTCAGCTGGTAATTCTCTGTAGGCTCATCATTACGACTGACTCCTTTCACATTGACACGTTATTTTCACATTGTCGTTGATATCGGTGTCGATTATAGCTGCTTTTAAACAAAACCACATTCCTAGTTTCATAAATTAGGGTGTAACACATAACATGATAATGAATCTGCAATATAAATATGTCCAAGACTATTTAGAGCTTTGAATGTAAGTGAAAGAATTTGAAACCAATTTTAAAAGTTACAGGAAGCCAGCACAGCCTGTCCACAACTGGCTTGACTTCTCTTTTGGGTTTTATACAGCACTGTTCAGATTCAGAGTTGTGTACCTGAAGCCTGTCAGCAGAGCATTTAGTAATGATATGGCACCTTCTTCATATAGAGTACAAACTGAAAATGCAAGAACTCACCATTCAGCACAGGTATCACCACCACATTGAGGACCATTTCAAAGATGCTGTCGAGGGATTTGACCTGCAGGGGTTAGAGTCAGGGTTAGTCTGTTGTGTTGGTACTGATGGTACCTGCGGTGACCCATGTTAGAATGCAGCTCTCACCCGAAACTCTCCGACAGAACTTGTCCCCACGGTCAGATCAAATCTGTGCAAACCAGACAGGCAAAATTAGACTGTGATGTTAATTTTTACGAAGACCTTTTGGCCCCACTTTTCTCTTCTGAGAGCAAGTAGTGTTTTTTTAGTAACTCACTTGTTTAGGGTGACTGCTCCAGCCAGCCTCATTCCGCTGAGAAACACTCTGGCGCTGACACTGGTCTCCTGTAAAGACAATTACATAAACTCAAACTCAAACTCTTGAAATAAACAAAGTTTTTGCAAACCTCTTATCTTTTATTGAGATCATTTACTTTTCCTCTTCACAAAAACTTAAATCTTTAAGCTTCAGAAACTAAAAATTCTCAGTTTAACTGTTTATAATTCAATTTGTCAATTGCAATTATTGTATTATCTCAACAAAAGATCATAGGTTGGCAAATAATGACACCATCGACATAGCTTGGTTTACTATAAACCTCACTTTCACTACTAACGATTTTTCCTGGAAAATTGAGGGTTGAATAACGACACTGAGGAGGCGTGTCTGCCACTGCAAAACCAAACCAGGAACAGCCATAGTTTTACCCAGTCGCTATTCCCAGGTAACAGTGGAACAACCGGAATAACTGTGGAGACTCTACACTGCAAAAGAGGAACCCCGCTGATGGAGGAGGCAAAGAAGGTGACGAGGAAGAATGATAGAAACCGAGGTAAAACGAGAGTGGACCGACAATGGAGAGCGCCGTGACTGTGTCAAAGTCTGTTCCCCCGCTGATGTGTTCCCCCTTCCCAGCAGGACTTGAGACTGTTTTTTCCACTTGATCAGCAAGTAACAAAACCTGCCTACTTATTTATACAACTCTGTGTTTTACTCCAAAGTGGGATTCTTAGGGTTGTTTTTTTTGGTCTATTTGAGCTTTACAGGAGCAACATGTAAGAACTGGCCTCCTGTTGAATTCAAACTACAGACAAAACGAAACAAATAGTGGGCAGCGTATTACCATCGCAACTGCTAATTGCTGCTAGCTTTAGCTGCCATTACCTACTTAGCTGAGTTAGCAGTGTAGCTAGTGGCCCAATTAGCTGACCGGGGTATGCCCGCACTGTGAGCTCACATCATTAGCACAGGAGCCATGGGCAGTTGGGACTAGCTGGTTAGCATGATAACCTTGAGTACATTTTTTCTGCAAAACAATACATAGAAGTATTTTTTCCTTTTTTTGTTTTTTACAGTGTTCACTTTTTCATCATGCGAGCTGTGTAACCTACCAAGTTCAGGACAAAGAGAGAGGAAAGTGTGGCATTGGGTTGGATAGCGTAGGCCGTCACCGTGCCAGTGACATTAACTGTCATGTTGTCAGGCTCAAAAGTGACAACAGGATCCTTAGCTGCCTTCACCACCAGTTTCATCATCAGGCCTGGGAAACGCCTGGCAATCTGAAAATACACCAAGATACAGCTGACTGCTCATGAATGAAGGTAATGCTTCTTATAAAATCAGTGGAATCTGTGTGTCACCTCCGGGATGAAGACTCCAAACGTTTTGGTGTTGAGTCGGATGGGAGATAATCTTGGGATCTGTTGTGACAGAAAGGTTGTAGATCAGTGTGATGTCATGAAGGTGGATTTATTAGGAAATTTAGAGGATAAAGCTCACCATGTCATCAGTGACGTCCTGGCTGAGGATTCCAGCTCTGTTGTAGACGAAGCCTGCAGAGTTGGCAGTGAAGGCGGACAAGCTGATGTACACCATGTTGTTGACCTGGGGCGGCAGGGAGATGGCTTTTGGGGAGAAAGGAGGCTCCTGATGGTTCCCGATGTTGTAAAACTCACCCTAAATGACAAAGGCGGGCAGAAAAGTTGTGATATGACCACGACTGTCTATTTCTTTATTACCAACCTGTCCTTAAATGTACAGTATAACAGTGTGAAATTTTTTACCTTCAAGTTCAAGTCAATGTAGGATGTTGTAACTGAGGGCGATGACACCATGGAGTATTCAATCTCTGCATGCTTGTCCACCCTGGCCAAAACTGCAGTGAGGCAGAAAGTCTCTCAGATATTCAGCATCAAAACATCCACATATTTTATACTAAGAGATTTTTTTTTCTTTTTTTACCATTGAGAGTTTGCAGATGAGGATTCATATCAGATACTGCCTTGGTCACCTGAGGGCAGATCTGCAACAATGAAGAGCAGAGAAAAATCTATTGTTAGACTCCAAAAGAAACTTGATGTTACACAGTGAATTCTGAGAAAATGATTCTTAGAAGCTCCCCAAAATGAATACACCATTGTTTACTTTTGTTTTGTAGATCAGATTTTTAGAGTAAATGGAGATACCTCTGAGGCAGATTTTGTTTTTGTTAGATCTGAAGGATTGTAGTTTCTCTACGCTCTACATGATAACTTCCAATCATCAGAATGTATTTTTGTCGTGGCTGAATTCATTAAACATCATAAGATCGTAAGTTTAACTTGTAATTGAGTATACCATTGTGTACATTGTTTACATAAAGATACTATAAGGAATGTTCAGGAACACTTCATGAAGCCGTTAAATTCCGTTTTACACAACGTCCACATTTTTGGGTGTCAGGGTTTCCTCCATGGCTGCTCTCAGTAAAAGTTTCTCTTAGCAGTTGTGAACAAGTTAGAAGTAGAACATGTTAAGAGGATTTCCCTCACCTGTTTCTCCATTGCACTTCGCAAAGCCTTATTAATGTATTTTGAGAAGAGATTGTACAGCCAGCTGCAACAGAAAGCAAACATAGTAATTAGAGGAGAATGCAGTGTGTCAAGGACGAAAGTTACACTGATCATTCACATGACTTCAATCGTAGTGCATGGCAGGGTTTCTTTTACCTGGCCCCACCGTGGAATTTGACTTTAGCACTGCCAACATTGGCCGCACAGTTGGCACTACTGACCGCGGGATGGCCTGTCGCATCACTGCTGATGGCAATACTAGCAGAGATACTGAGATCCTTCACATCCAGATCAAAAGAGCCGCTGTCCCTTCTGTCAAGAGAGAGACATCACTGCTGTAGCAAAAATATCACACAATAGATTTTAGTGCATTAAAGAAGAAATATTTTCTCACTCACATAAAGAGGTACTTGACCCTCCAGTTTCCACGCAGACTGATAAAGGCACCACTAACGGACATCTTGACACCCGTCCCTGGCACCAGATTCACTGCAGATGTCGGCAATCCCACACTCGTGATAACGATACTGGAAGAAACAACATGCTTCTTTGTAAAGGCACTTGGCTTCCCAGTATCCCAGTTTTCCAACAGAATTTACAGTGTTGGATGAATTGGTGACTTACTTTGACAGGCTGTACTTGACCTTGCCGATGCCAGACACCCTCTCTTTACCTGAAAAATCAGGGACCCGGATGGTTTTGAGTTTCTCCTGGAGTGACGCCATCCCCAGTTGTCTGCCTATAACGAAATGCAAGACAATTTGATGATGAAGCACTGGAGAGATCGTTGTCGTTTTCCGACTGACAGAGGAAACCGGTGCTGCAGTGCTTACCATATTCAAGGCCTTTTGCTGTTAGTCTGACCTTCACCCCGGGTTCGGTGCTTAAGGTCATAGGGATGAAGGCCACCAGAGCCAGCCAACAGAACAGGGACATCTTGACTGTTGGGAGACAAAAAGGACAAGATTGTTGACAGAATTCTCATCATTTTTCTCAATATGACACCTTAAAATCAGGCGAAGTTTCTGCTTTTGTGTGATTGGCACGTTTGCTTTTCTACAAAGTACATTTAGGAAGCAATACAATGTGGCTTCCTCTTTATAGAGCGCCTCTCCCGTTTATTACAAGTTACTGGTTCCTTATTCTTCAGATATCCCATAGATAGATGCCTTAACATAGATAACTTACTCAGTGGCTTCTCCTTAAAGCTCAGACCATTCTTTACTGTACTACTGTAATCATAGACCTCTGGAATGCGACAAGGAGCCCTGCTTCTTCCAAAAGATCAGCCATAACATTTTGGAAACAACTGGTTCGTCCTCTAACGGTGTCTTGTGTTTTAATAAGCATAGCATATATATTTTTTTTAAAGGGGAACTTTGTAGTTTTGGAGAAGAAATGTTAATATTACAACATCAATGAGGTAATAATACAAACTCAGATATATTATTTTTTCCATAACTGAAGTAACAAGTTGTTCTCAGAGGAAAATAAGGTCCTAGAACACTGTTTGAAGCTAGAAAGGTGGCAGGGTCCGCCACATATAAACAAAGTAAAAAAACTGTGTCGTCCTTTAAGGTCAGTATGTTTATTCATGAAGTCATGAAGTGAGTTTATTTAGTTTGTTTAGTCATTAAAAAAATCAGTAAATGAAGATCTTTCTCTTCTGATTAATTTTCTTGTGCACCTTAAAATAAAGGCTTAACATGAACATTAACTCCACAACAACTTAATGTCATGGACTGAAAAGTTAAGTCATGTTTCCCTCTGAAAGTATCTTTCTGCACTGTATATCAGATCATTTTGAGATAGACATACTTGTCATTGTACTGAATTACATACTTTCCAGTGCAGCCTTGGGATTCCTGCATCAGTGCAGGCTTGTGAAAGAGCTAACTGTCAGCTGTAGAAGAAACCACATGAGCACTTGATTGAATTAGGCCTAGATTAAAGGCGCAGGCCACCATTTTAGTCCAGTCTGAAAATGGATATTTGAATCAGTGTAGATATCTTTAGATAGATATCTCAAATGCACTTTGTGGAACATTCAAGTCATCGCGTTTCAAGACACAATTTCAGTATTTCAATGTAAGAAAATGCTACGGCTGTCACGTGCTGTTTTTCTATCTTATGCTTTTCTTTCCTGCTGATGTTGCCTGAACTTTAGTGTGTTGCATGTGCGAATAAAAGATTTAGGCTCTGAATGTGTCGAAGAACTGAACTGATGATCTAAGACATGTGACTAGCAGTGGAAATCTGTCTTCAGGACATTTTTCAATGTGGGTCACAAGTGCAGTGAAGGAAGTGTTATTTTCTGTATGTATGTGCACAAAAAAAAAAAAAAAAGGAAACACTCCTCGTCTCTGACTGGACATTCAAAGACATCAGCACTTAATTTCTCCCTAAGTCGTCATATTTTACCGAAATGTTGGCCTCCACGTCAAAAAACAAGTAGCACTGACACTACTATCTTTCCTAATCTGTTTTGCAGCTACTTAACACAGTTTCTAAACGTGTAATACTTGTCTTACTTGTTTGCTACCAAGTGTAAGTAACTGAATGTCTATCATATGAAAACATCCTTCACACCAAACACATCAGAACCAACTTCAGGACAACTTATCCACACTGGAATCTGCCTTTGTTAAGAACACTTTCTGATAACTCAAGTTTAAAGTTGGGCCCATGCAGATAATATACAGCCACTCTTACCTGAAGCAGCAGTTTTTCAGGACCAGACAGCTTCGGATGTGTCACTCTGACTACCAACAACTGGACTGGGACTTGCATTTATATAGACAGAGTGAAAGAGGAAGTGAAACACACACCCTCTAATTCACTTACTCAATCAGGAACTGAATCTGGCAAGGGGAATCTCCCACAAAGAACAAACATTAGCAAACTTGGAAATGTACATTTCTTCATTACTTCACTGCCCTGCTCTCTTATAACCTCTTCAAAATCCCAATCCACCTACAGTGCTCTTATCTGAGTGCTATTTACCTGAAAAACAAACTCGGACAGTTACAGTTTGACATGGTTTGGAACTATCACTTGTTTGTACTGTTGCTGATAATGTTGTTTTCTAGTTCCTTCTATGAATTTGCAGAACAACACAGAGAGAAAAAAAGTGCAAACATAGGGCACAGTGTTTACGAGTTTATAATTATAAATAATGTTTATTGATAGGCGAATGTGTTATTTTACAATTTTCCTCTGTCAGCATTTGCCATCAAAACACACAATGCAAGATGGTAATAGATTATAAAATATCCCTTGTACTAACATACTGTATAGGAGTTTCATTAAGAGGAATGATATTATCCATCCTGTTGCAATACATTTTTAATGAGAAGCAACATCACCTTTCATCTTTCTTTTCTTTTCATCTTAGAGGTCAGTCAAAGAGGTGGTAATGTCAATTTTCTCAGGACAAAGAAAGAAGCATTGTGGAGCGGTTCTTAAATATTTCTCATTTATGTTGTTTCGTAGTGTGATGATAACATTTTTATCACATAATGTTTTTATGATGCATTATTAATGGTTTTTAGTGATATTTCTTGCTGCTCTATACAATGCTTTATAAAAGGTTCTGTTTTGTGCAAACTTAAAGAGGCAATGTGTAAGATTTTAGTTGAAATCCTTCAAAATTAAATAAAATATCGATAAAAAGTGAAGGAATAGCAAATTGTTTTGATGTTATGATGTTCATGTTGCAGAAATAAATAAAGTATTTCTGATATCAAGTGAGGTTAGCATGCTAATTAGCTCACCCTGGACTGTGGGTCCTAAAGTTCCACTAATACTCTCCTGGTCCCCGAGCTCCCAGTGTGAACTGCTAGTTGCAAGGCTAATTGAGCTAACGAGCTAACGGCAGCTACAGTTACAATAAGCGGTTACTTTAGTGGTTGGCCTCTATTTGTTTTGAGCATTAATTTGACATGTGGTCAGTTCTTATATATTGAACCTCTTAGCTGCTCTTCTGCAGTTTAGGGACCAAACAGGGTATCACCCATGTTTCTTATTGGACACTCCCCTCACCTCTCTGTCAGTCTGGGACAACGATTGGCCTGAAGCCAATTATTAATTTATTCATAGATATTTTTCAGAAGTACATTGCTACACACTATAAATGTATTGCAACTACTTGGTCATATCTCAAAGTAAAAGGTAAATAGTGTATATAGTCTTATTATAACTGTTATTATTATTATTATTATTATTATTATTATTATTATTATTACTTTTTCACTTCATCTTTATACTATTCTATTTTTGTCTTGCATGTTCTTTTTAATTTTTTTTTAAAACTCAGTCACTGTTGTTCTTTCACTCTGCATATGACTCCTAAGCTCTTGTAACATGTGAATTTCCCTGCTGAGGGATTAATAAAGTCTAATTTCATCTCTTAAACCACATGACATGACTACCAACCCACCTTTGTAGGTGCTCCATTGGCTGATATGATTGGTTGTCTTTCAAAAAAAGTATATTTTTTATACTTTTTGGTATTTTTTTCATCTTTATACATACCCTATTCAAATGTTGTTTGTAATGTGTATCAGGCCACATGCCGAAACATAATACAACAATACAATACGTTGTGTTGCTGGACTTTTTCCCTCCTCCATGCACCTTGGAGGTGTAGGTGAAGGTGTGCCAGAAACCTCTAATCTGATTTCATTCAGACCGTCATTACTCATCATCTGTGACTTGATGCTGATGCTTATTCCATCTGCTGTGGAATTCGAATAACTAGTTACAGCCACTTGGCTGTCTGTCAGTAGCTTTCATTGAGACACCAAATGTGTCATGAGCAAGTAGAACTTCTTGCACAATCTACAGATGGGTGACAAGTGTGAGGAGGATTTCACTCAGACCTACAACAGAGAGCCTCTTTTCTTTTTGTCTTCACCGCTGATCCTGTCTGTACACACACGGACACTATGAACAGGAAAGACTGAGATGTTTGAAGTAACCAGTAACTGAATGTCAAGTATGGGTTCTGAATTTTATTACGATCACTGAAGTTCAGTGTTCTGACCATTTGCATATGCATCAGAGGAAAACAACTTTTTTTAATGTTAATGACCAGAGATAATTCACAACACTGTGACCCTGGAATAATGCAGTTTTCAGTGTGCATGTACTTGAAATACCCCAGACAGAGCTAGACAGACATAACACCAAAAATATGAAAGTATATTTGTAAATTATAATTCTGAGGTACATTTTCTGCTTCTTTAAACTTCCACTCCACTACAGCTGTAGTCCCTAGTTACTTTACAAAATAACACTAAACACACTCAAAAAGCTTATAAAATACATTAAACCACTGGTATCCAATGTTTTTGCCATGTGACCTCTTATATAAAACAGTGTGTAATTAGTGCTCCTTGTGACATGCTTCAGATGTCTGTGAGTCATTGGCAGCTCTACCAGAGATTTATTACCTCTGTAAACCTCTCAGATGGTTTCATTTAACGGAATGTTCGAGGCCCAAAGAGGTGAAATGATCCCGGGCTTCCCAAAAGTAAATATTATTAAAAACTGATGATTCAGGAAAGTTTGAAATTGTGAAATTTGTGTGTTGAGCCAAAGGACTAAGATGAATTCTAGACATAGTGAACCAGATGGCATAATCCAGTAACAACAGATCAAACAGTTACAAGCTGTAACTTGCACACTTCCTGGACAAGTCTTACGCAAAGACATTAAACCTGAAAGGAATATTTCACTGCTGGAAAGATGGCTGTTGCATAAGACTGGGCTGTGGAAAGACACAAATCCTGAAATTGCTGCTACATGACCAGAAAAAACAAATTAAAAGGGCTGTGGAATTCCCTTCAGCTCAGAGAAAAGCAAGCAAAAGAGTGTGGGGCTCTGGCTGCAGGCAAAATGGAGAGAAGTTTACCATTGTTCATTTGCAAATACCACCAACAGTGTAGTCATCCACAGCTAATTGAAAATTGGCAACATTCCTTTTTAATGGCAACACAGTACAAAGAAACCACCGAACGTGACTTTAAAAAACAAACTGTAGATAAAGTAGGGCTTCATAATTAATCGCAAGATAATCAAAGTTGCAACATGACTAACTGGGATATCCAAATCGCAAGAAACTGCAACTTTTACAATATTTTGATCAAGGTAAAATATGTAAGAAAACAGTAAAGAAGTCGTGCTGCGGAGATATCAAACAAACAAACAACAAATCCTGTTCTCCAGATGTAAGAAAACACGTTTGTTTAGTACAGACACCAATAAATGTAACATCATCATGATTTTAATTGTTTCTTGAGTGAAAATAAAAATTGTGATGCAAAAATGATCATTCCCACAAAGTGGTAAAGGTTGCTCTTGGAGAAAACTCCTAGTTGGCTGCGTTCCATACAGTCGATTCTTTGTGAAAATAACCTCAGAGGAAAGTTGATCATCAAAAAAGTGGGCTAGTTAAAAAAAAGTTCTGCAGTGCATTACAGCTTTACCAATGGATCTTAAGAAGAGAAGTAAAACTGAACATCCACACTCCATTTCCAGTTGTTGGGAAAGAAAATCTCATAATGAAACTTTGGAGAAATTGTTGTATTTCAACTGCTTTTCTGTGACTGGCAAGTTTGCTGTTGTGCAAGGTACGTTTGGGAAGCAATAACACGTGACTTCCTCTTTATAGTATAGTGTGCTTTCCATATTTATCACAAGTGACTGGTTCCTCATTTAAATATCTTGTTCACAGTTGAGGACCTTTCATTAACAAAGATTACTTACTCAATAGCTTCTTCTGAAAGCACAGACCCTTCTTTTTAAACTATTATCCACATTTACTGCTCTTTAATCAAAGACAACCTTTAGATCCAGGATGTGTGTGTAGTCCTTAAGTCATTTTCTATTTGCAGATATGAAGAGTTAATGAGCCACAGTGAAATCAGTGGTTAAAAAAGTGGTAGAAGAAGCACTCACATTCTTTAATGGCGTGAATGCAATGGAAGGAGGGGATGGAATGGCCACACAATGTATCATTCAGACACTAAATGTGGCCCACATTTAGTGTCTGAATGATATCAGTAACACCTTTAAAGGCCCTGTATGATAGGGATGCGTGAAATATATCTGGCTGACAAGTTTTCAATCATGGGAAATTAAGGTTATCATTCTTCTGGCCCATAGAGCCGCTAATACAACGCCAAATCGCTTTTATTGACTTAATAAGCAAAGCGTATACACAATAGTTGGCTGTATGCACCTTTAGAGTTGGTTTGCGATCTGCCAATAAACACAGAGAACAAGAAGGTTAAGCTGCAATGTGTCATTTTGTTCACATATGTATTTGTTCCTACATGAAGATATATAATCATAAACCAGACTAAAATGACAGAAGGTCATGTTTGTAGTCCAGGGTGATCTACATGAGATCTCTCTTACTTCACTCCTTGGGAGTGAACCAGAGGTTAAAGATGTTCTGCAGCTCACTATAGAGGTTGAAGTAGTCCGAAAGGGAAGTTCACACGGAGTTCAGGTTCATTGTCATGTCATTCTCTGTTCCCGCCTCAAGACTGTCCACAGACAGACTTGCAACAGAGAGCCTTTTTTCCTTTTTGTCTCTACCACTGTGTTAAGGAAAAAATGAGAGTTTTGAAGTTGCCAGTAACTGAATTTAAACTATGGGTTGTCACAAATTAATCAAAAATGCTTTAAATCATTATCTACATTTCCTCAATGCCACATATGAACATCAAGCCGATGTTCCTCCTGAATCATGTCTCTTCAAACATGTACTGGTGGTGCGCTCCTGCCCTCTTGAGGCTGAAGACAGTATTGAATCAAATGGTCTCGAGATACAATCAACCTTTGCTTGAATGGCAGCACCACTACCGCACTACAGCAGACCCCTTTTATATCACACTGTTTCTGATGCAGTGTCTTATCAGGAAAAAGCAATCACAGCTGCTGTTGTTTTTTAAGGATCTGCTGAGAAAATCCCCTAAATATTTTGGTCTTTTGTCCCTTAGGGCCTTCACACTGTTCTTCAAACAAAGATCCTTTTAATTTCCGATAACCCTTGATATGAGTGCTTTTAAGTACTTTGTGGACCCTCAAAAACTGACATTGGTGTTTGCTGGGGAAGTGCCACTTCTTTCTCAGCATTGTAAAGTGAATACTTGAGAGCTGAAAACAGTAAAGGGTTGTTGAAATGAGTTATAACTCACGCTGGAATTGTATTTTGGTCAGAGAGGGGGATGCAAAGAGAAGTTGTTGTTGTGGGGTGTTTTCTTTAATAAATAAATTATACATTGCAACAGCCAATAATAAGTGACTCTTCTCTGTCTGTCTTGATTGACAGATGGAGACTTGGAAAAAGTCTGATGTGTGACATTATGTAATAAATTAGTCACGTCAAAATGGTGTTGTGCAATAATCAGACTTTGGTAAAGACGACACCTTGAAATCAAAACGGCTGGATTATACATTTTAAAGGAAACATACATCCAAAAATGAAAATTTAGTCATTACCCCCATGCCGATTGCAGGAAGACTGAAGCTCCACAAATCATACAATGACTCCATATAGCTAATTAGAGTCTCCAAAGGCCATGAGATCTTGGGGATTTTTTTATGTTTTTGAAACAAGCCCCATCTACTGCAGTTGTTTAGGAGAATGCTGTAACAAGCTGTGAAGCTCCAGAAATGTTTTGTGGATTACGAAACCTCACTAAACTTTCCACTGGCATGAGGGATAAGAGATAATAACTGAATTTTCATTTTTGGATGAACTCATCCATGGCTATATTATATATTTTGTCTGTATTTATTTACTGACTTACTTGTTTATAATATTATATTATTATATATTATATATTATTCATTTACTTAAATTTTGACCACATATACAGTAAGTGACATTTACACTGGGGACATATAACTACCACTTTTTAAAATGGCAGATTTCTCTCCATCATTTTAAAAGCATTTCTCTGAAAGTTTTAACTAGAAAATGGGAACATTTAATCTCTTTTAGCACCTTCAGTTGAAACTGGCTGCTGCTGATTCTGGTGCGAATATGTAGACTATAAACTAAGCAAAATTAGATCACAGATTTGATCAGCATATACGATAAAATCAAAATGACGGTCAGATTAGAGGACCTGATTAGCCAGCTAGCTAGCTAGCTAGCATGCAAAGCCTATCAGCAAGAATAACCGAAGGTTTGTAAACATATTAAGACTGTTGTGTCTTATTTGTTTGATTTCTTGATACATAATAAGATAGCGACTTAAAGTAGTTTCTATTTTTTCCTCTCTTGCTTGCTGTAAATTAGGCTAATGCACTTGATATCATCAAAGTGTTGAATCTAGCACAACAAAGAGTGAAGATGAAGCTTTACAGACCCAGCGAGTGTTGCATTTTTCCTTGGGCTTAGTCTCTTGCAGAACGCAGACTCCTGACTAATCTGATTGCTTGCATACCCAGTTAAAATATTGACATTTGGAAAAAATGCCGACCTTGGAAAATGATGACAACATATTTCTTGCTTTCCAAAAATCGATATATTCAAATACATAAACAACTGAGTTTATAGAATGAAGTATATTTGTGCCAGTTTAGATTTGCAAGTTTCTGCAGGGAGCGGGGGAAGTTTATAAAAGCAAATATTGACAGAAACACCGTTGACATATTTTGAAAGAACTGTTTTGCATTTTGTAAGTTGTACACCCTCACAACTAGCCTATGTTGCAGGGTTTCTTTAAATTTTCATGAACTCTGTATCTTCAAGGTAAACCAAGGGCAGGAGACATTGTAAACACTCTGGCAGTCAAGTAATGGGATGACTCAGATGGCCTAGGCACCCTGTGGTCACACTGTGGGCAAATCCATTACTCCTTCCTCGAAGATGGAGCAGCCTCAAGGGCATCCTACCACACATTACAAAACAGCACAACAACTTTCTTTTCATCACAGCACAACTAAACTGAGTCAGATCAGATTACAAATGTACATCAAATAATGAAAATTTCTCATTTACAGATTTAATGATCCATATTCAGTCGTCTGTGGCTATAACTTCTGGGATAGGGAGGCCAGCAAATAAAACTAAAACATTACCTCATCCAACATTTGTGCCTGAGTCATGTGAGACAGACTTTTTATCAACAATGGTGGTAGTTAAAGGGTGTGTTCACCACTAGCGAAGTGAGTTTGACCACGGGATCATCTGTGTTTATACGTGTTACTCCTGCAGTGTCTTTAAGTCCCTAACAACCAGATTATTTTACTGTTTATTAGCCGTTAGCTAGCGAGCAAAGACATGCACCAAGGGTGTGTGTCTGTGAGTTTAAATCCATGTCAATCACCAGACTTAGCACTCAGCAGAGAGTCTGGTTCTCTCTCTTCTTTTTCCCCTCTCCTCTCTGTAAAGTCGTTCCTGTAGTAAAGTACACTTTCCCTCCAACTCCAGTCTGAAGTCAACATTACCAACGTTACATAAACACCCAGCAATGGAGGTCACCTCCACGGATCACTGCTGCAGTCAGGTTAATGAACAGGAGTGGAGATAAATCCACTTTTTAGTCCCAAAAGTTTAAAAGTAATCCGTGAGCTCTCCTCTCATCGCTAAACGGCTCCAGATCAGAGCAGAATACGATACAACTGTGGGTGTTTATTCCTCCAGAAGGTCTGGCTCTCTGGCAGGCTCTGAGCAGCTGCAGTGGCTGTGCCCCCCAGGTCTGCCCAGCGCTCCCCCCACAACACTCAGCAAATGTCTTTTGTCTTATTTTGATAGAGCCCCCTAGCAGCAGAAATTAAGTATTGTGCATTTAAATGGGTGAATGTGTGTCACATCACCAGTTAGTGTTTGACTGGATGATCAGTATAACATCTTATTCACTGCAAGAATGTGACACAATCATCCACGCTATCCCAGAAAATTTCCATATTTGACTGCAAGATTCACTTAGCAGCAATTACGCCACTGAAACTGACAGCTGAGATGATTTCATTTAACACCACTGTTTAATGAGTCGTGTGAGTTATCCAAAAACTCAAGGGTAGAAGTAAACACCGGGAAATGCTTAAATGAGCAGTTTCCAGTTGCTCTCCTTTGGTAACCTCTTAAATTAATGACTTGAAATGGTAATGAGAATTAATTTAAACTGATTCCTGAAATCGTGCAGTGGGGGATCAGTAAAACGCACGCAGCACGCTCATGATTACCACCCAGGTCTTTGATGGCTTAATACCAAAAGATACCAAAGGGCTTCCTCTAAACAGAATGTCTGCTCCCTGCTGTGATATTTCATATTTTAAATTTTCATTTCCTGTTAGTGCCAAAGATGTCCTCTCACAGACTTTGGAAAAGTCATCCTCTGCTCCAGCCCCAATTTATGTAGAGGCCTGATGAGACCAGTGTATAAACAAACTAATGTAACAAGGCTGAGAGTCTACAGCCGTGCAGCAGCTCTGTGAGGCCGCACAATCTGCGCAAAGCACAGTGGGGTATGGTAGGGTTATGCTAACTTTAGCATGCTAACATGCTAACAATGATAATGTTGACATGTTGATGTTTGAAAGGTAGGATATATCTACCATGTTCGCCATTTTAGTTTAGTGTGTTAGCATGCTAACTAGGGGTGTAACAACGAAGTCAATCCATGATCGAATTTCACTTTCGATTTCAAGGTCATGATTCAATTTGATTTTCGATTTAAACATTTCTTTTCAGCAGATCAAAACCAGATAATTGTTTTTATGCCCTGACAACTGTTTTAACATTTACATGTTCAAATTCTTTAAAAATATAGGGGTATTCATTAACAACAACAGCATGACTTTATCCTGGTGGTTATTTCATGTATGGGTTAGGCAAGTTCAAATAATATTAACCAAAAATAAAGATTGCAGAGTTTGGTATCTTAAATGTGTTTTGATTAAACACTCTACCCAAACAAATCAATAATCCATTTCTAGTATTTCTGAGTCAGTATGCCTGACTTCCAAGCTAAATGTGTTCCAATGCATCTGCTTGGTAAAACATGGATGCCCCGCAGCAAACTTCACAGCAACTACAGCAGCAGATTTGACAGATAAGCACACTGAAAAAAGACAGGAGGAGCAGGCTTGTACGCATACTCATAAATATTAAGTATAAATCAATTGAATGGAAATGAAAATGGCAACTACAAAGTTGTTGTTACAGCACGTTTCACAACACACACACTACATGAAGTAAAAAGTGATATAACGCAGAAGGTTCACTGTGTGTGCCTCCATACTCCTGTGATGTTGTGTTTATTTATGTTGGTGAAGTTGGGCTTGCCTGTGCTGGAATTCTGACTTGGATGACCATTCCATGGCACTTTTCCCTATCGGAGGTCGTTTTTTCCGACTTCCAACTACAGTAGAATGCAGCATTAACCCACCGTCTGTTACACTGTTGGCGTTACCTCCCCCACTGCACACCCGATAAGAGTGTGAAAGCAAGCTGCAGGCTACTGGTAAGCTAGTGGTGTCAAGGTGTCACCAAAGTTGTTAAATTCATCCTGACGGAGACATGAATGTATGTACCACATCTAAGGCAGCCTATCGAATGGTTGTCAAGACATTTCACTGAAAATCACACATTTAACAAGTCAGGGAGTCACCAAAGTCGATATGATTAATCTTCTGGGGACCATGAATATGTTTACAGAATTTTGTGGCAATCAATCTAGTACCTATTGAGAAGCTTTACTGGATAAGTGAATGTCTGTACAAAATGTCATGACGATCAGTTCAATAGTTGTTGAGATATTTCAGTGTAGATCAAAGTGGAAGAACAAAAAAATTGCCAGTCTATTTTAAAAAGTAGTGGTACTGAATGTAGTGCATTTTCTATAATGTACATATGTGGATCATTTATATTTTAAATGCATGTTGCTCTGTCTGGAATACACTCTTGCTCAATGTAGGTCAGTTAATATTTCATCACTTGCTGTACTGGAATAATGTCACATTTGTATGTGTTTTTCTCTTGGCGGTGGTTCTCACTCAGAATGTAATTAGATCTCTGTTTGATCATTTTTCAACATCAAGACACACTGTGAATAAAAAGGAAAAACTCAGTTGTAGATGAGCCTAATCAAGCCTTACTAATTCCAACCACTCACACATTAGTGAAGGACGTAGCAGGGACGGCAAATAGTGGAATTAGAAAAGTTGCTTTCCAAAACCATAAAAGAGCTCCAGCCTCGTATTGACAGGCTTCCTCCCACTGAGGTTGTAAACTGTTCGGCGCATTAGCCAGCGGAGAAGTGCAGCGAATATCAATCAGGCAACGCTGGGCCAGTAGAGTGATAGCTGACCACAGAGAAAAAGAGACACATAAAGAAAGAGAGTCTGGTGGGGTAGATTGATTTTTTTAAAATCGGAAACAGTTTGGGATGAACCCTACCCCGTAGAGAATTGACCAACTTTCTGTCATGTAAACTTTTACAGCTAATACACAGACCTATAAACAGTTATTGAAACATCAATGAACAGCGATTTTCTGGACAACTGTTATAAATTTTGTTCTTATTTTTAATCCACAAGCTGGTTACAAGGCTCCACATTATGTTCCCTCAGTTTATCTTTAATAATTTAACCCAGAGAGGGCTCAGCTGGAGGTTTGGTACAGAGACCGTCAGTGGCAGATGAACTGTTTGTCAATGCATCTGTGCAGATGTATGCAACACATCAGGTCAGATGGGATATAGTATACACTGGCACTTAAAGTCAGACTTTTTCACTTTTGAAAGGAGAAATAAGCCATTCTTCTTCTTATAAACAAAAAGTTGATTTATAACCAATGACACTCCATCCACCTCAGTGCACTCAAGGGATTTGCTGCCGTAGCCTCACTCGGTCTGGTACAACCAGCTTACGATGACTAAGGCTGACTAATATTTCTGAACTACACCTAACTGACATTACTCAGTCAGTTTGTAGTACCGGAGAAAAACATATTTGTGATTAAAATCAATAGAAAATGCATTTTTGTCATACCATGATTGTTAAAACCACTATTTTTTTCTGATGGAATGAATAAAGTCATTATGTAAAGCCCACTACTGCTACTACTAATATTTAAACTAATAATAATTAATGTAGAAAGTAATGAGATCATTTCAATTTCTGCATTAGCTGAAGCTGCAAAAATGACTGAAAAAGACCTTTTCACCAAAACTGTAATGCATCTAAATTTTTAACCAAGGTAGTAACATTTAGCAATAATTTCTTACATCTTACATCTTAAAGCTGCACTTTTTGGCTACTTTGTGACAGTGGGACAAGCTAACACAACATTGACATTATCACCATAAAAAGTTGATATGGTAAACTTCTAGCAAACAGTTGCTTATTTACACATACAGCAGCTACGGAGAAACACTAGTCACCTGATGAATGAGTCCAACATTGACTCTACAACTAGCACATCTTTGGAATCCTGAAGGAAAATATGTGGCTCATTGCTATATGCTCTAGTAAGTTCACTAGCTAGTTGACAGCTTTGTCTTTCTACGGCCAGGTGCTGGGCAAGTAGTGTACAGTAGGTTTATAACACATGTCAAATACGGCAGCCTGGTCAGTGGCCCTACGGTCCTCAGTATGATGCCATAGTTACCCCTCTAATATAATTTCTGGAGGTTGTCTCTCTAGCGTTGTAGGGACTTGTTTTTAATCATTTTACGTGAGTAAGAACCATAGTTATTTTAACCCAAAGCATGTTCTTTTCCGAAACTTTTAATTACAGCCCAAAAGTCTTAATATTTCATAATATGTGAACTGTTTGTCAGCAAGTTTTATTTTGAAAGTTTGAATGTATTATTGGTTAATTAGCTGTGGAGCCCTGCACGTGCAAAACTGACACTAGATGGGTAACTTAAAAGTCATATGCTGCATCCAAATGCCTGGACTTCAACACGCTTGCAGACTGTGCTGAGGGCTGTCCAAACCCATGGTTCATCCAGTCCACAAGGGCCCTCAAGCGGACTTTCTACAGGCTTCCAGAGAGTCTTCTCGGGGTACACACTTCACAGGACTTCACTGATTAAATTACCCACAATTCATGGCAATGTGATGAGGTTTTTCCAGTTGCTAACTGAAAAAACAAAGAATTTATCAAAGTATAAAATAATTAGTTAATTTGTGTATGCCTGAAATAATATTCAACCACATCATGCTACACACATTTGCACAAAAGAACAGGCTGCAAGGACAATCAAAATGTATTTTATTATTGTAGTCTTGTCTATCAGGGTCTTATATTAGCCTTGCAGTGTCACGCCTTGGAGACCTGGCATGAAAGTGAACACGTCACAGTACGTTCAGTATAAGGGCTGAACATTTGTTACAATGAGTTCTTGGAAAGTAGGAATGTCACTGAATTTGCACAATTTATAAAATATTTAGTATTTCGTACGATTAAAAATCTCTCTCATAAATGTATCATTTAGATTAATGTTCCCTAATTTAAACACCACCAGAGGTTTGTAGTTCATGAAATCTTGGAAACAGAGATAACGTTTCAAACTTTCACTTCCCCAAAATGACTCATGCTTTGACAGCAAATAAATGTTTGCATGCGAGATGCTGTCAGATATTGTGTTCACTGAGCCCTGCTGGGGTCTGTGCTGACCTGAGCTGTGTTGGTGCAGCGGAGACGAGGCAGCCTCAGATCAATGGTTCAGTGTGTTGGGCATAAAAGGAGCAATGTGCCCCAGAGAGAAGGGCTGTCTGTGCCCCAGCGCCATGCAGCTGTGGGACCCGGGCACCCATCCATGCCCTCCACTCCATACACTGTTAGTCCTCCCTCTATGGCCAAAACACTGCAAGCTGTAAAATTATTTCCATAGAGGACTGCACTGAAGATGCATCTGCTACAGCAGTGCAATGTTATGTGTCATTTTAAAATGTGTCAGCTCAGGAGTCAGTAACTTTATAACCTGTGTTTGACTTACTGCAAAGGCAGCTACACAAGCCCAGTGAAGCAGCACGAGGAGGGCAGGAAATGTATTTTTGTACCCAGGATTTTTGCAGTTGTTTCGTCCGTTTATCATGTGTTTGAAAGTTCAATGATCCCTGAAATCTGCGAAATGAGGTTTTGCACAATGGGAGGCAGAGCAGGGGCATGTTTGTGACCACAGGGCTGCATGCTCAATGGCACACACAACAAGGCCTCTTTAGTCCACCCTAGGATACATATGGCTTTTGATCTTAGATATTAGATTCTTTCCTAGACCCTCTTTATCTCCTATGGTAGTGCGATGAGGTGGAAACCTTTTAAAGACACTGACAAAGATGTCAACGAAAGAGCTTCCTTGTTTGAAACAAAACAAATACAGACATGGTGATGGCTGGTCTAAGATAAAATTTAACTTCTCTTTGTTGATGTGAGCATTTCTGTCGTCTATCCCAGTGAAGAAAAACACTTGGGCAAATTAACTTGATCAGGCCTTAAAGGGATTCTCCATGGACATCCATATAGTTGGGGTAGCCACAAGATACATTAAAAAAAAAATGGTCAAAATAAACTCTTCGTCCAAAAATGCTTGATCCTACATTTTCCCACAATGCAACTCAATTGCATCTTTTTGATAACTCTCCCTGCCTGGTAAACAACCACATCTTTCCAAGGCCCCAGCACCACGGGCTTTCTGTTATAAAGCTGTTGTCTACAAGCCCAAACTGAGATAACCCTGATTACATCATCAAGGTTAATTTCTCAGATTAGACAAAGAGCAACATTATACAAGAAAACATTATACAACTGACACTTCCCATGAAAATTAAACTGGTGGACCAACTCAATAACTCTTATCACTGATATGCTTGTCAGTATCAGGTTTGTAATAAAGGAATATTTGTTGGCTGATATAACGTTGTATGCACTGACTCACACTTTGAAAGCTGCATTAAAGGAGCACTATGTAGTTTTGGGGAAGAAATTTTAATCAGAAAAGAAAGGTCTTCATTGACTGAGTTTTTTTTCATACTAAACAAACTAAATAAAAACTCTCTTCATTTTCATGACTGAATAAACAAGCTGACCTTAAAGGACAACACAATTTCTGTTTAACTTTGTTTATATTTGTCTGACCCTGCCACCTTCCTAGCATCAATTAAATAAAAATATGTTTTATTTATAATATAAGAGTTTGTTTTATTACCTCATTAATACTGTAAAGATTATAATTCTGGGTTTATATTTCTTCTCCAAAGCTACATAGTGCCCCTTTAATCAGTACTTTTATATAAATGACTGGATTAAATGACTGTGAAAGTGTAATGTGAAAAGGGTTGCTCATAGTGATAAATCAACACAGAAATATCCTCCAGGTTGCAGAGCAATAAACAGAGCAAAAACAGAGTGCATAAAGGACAACAAATGCTGCTTCCTCTCCAAGCCAGTCTCATGCCAAAGCATGTAATAGCACCAGTCCAGTAGAGGTCAGTGTGTGAAGGTCAAGGTGACGGTTTACCTTACCTAGATGCGAAAGTACGTTTGTGAAGATGCAGTACCAGCAGGGGGCAATTATGATGGAAATAATGGATGAATGCAGATCAATTAACCAGAAAGTCATTGTTGGAAGGAGGCTGGGTGGACTGTCACCCAGGCAACCAGAGTTCAGGTCTGGAATGAGGCCAGTAGTGACCACGAAATGAGGCGTGTTGTTTTCACGGGTAGGAGAGGCCAAATGTGACAGAGCGGTGGGTCTCTTGCACGGTTTGGTGTGACACATTTCTGATAGATATGTAAATTGTGCAACTGTTAGCCTACAAGCCTCCAATAACAACTTTACAAGGTAATAAAAACTGTCAGATGTTATGTTTATGGCTTCTACCATGCCTCACTTGATATCACTTGAGTAAAGCATTGGTTGGGGCCGAGGACTACAAGTTTGAAAGTTGAGAAATGAAAAAACAAACCTGTGTTGCAGTAGCTGTCGTGGCTCTGTAGCTGTAGCTCCTCATCCCTGCCTAAGGCTAATGACTCAAGGCCATATTAGCCACCACTAGCATAAGACACCGGAATCTCTGAACTGTCAGTCGGTGAGTTGCATTGTGGGTAATGTAGGTGCCAGCCAAGAATAAAGACAGTAACTCCGGTACTGCTGCAATGATTATGCTCTGTTAAAATGTCCCCTGTGAGTCCTGAGATGTTATAGAAATGCAGAACTAAATCAGTGGAGTACTCTTTTAATATACTCCTAAAAGAGAATGAATATAGGCTCTAATCAAAATGACCATATGGTCGTATGAAAGTGTTTTGGAAAGTGAAATCAGAGTTGAAACTTGTACCATACAAATACGACAGTGAGAGCCTCATGAAGACTTCATGAATAAAATTGGTTTTCAGATAATGAAATGCCTTCGCCCCCTCAATTCAGATGCATTAATCCAGCCTGTGCCTGACTAAGATTCAAATGAGAAAGCTACTAATAAACATTAAATATGAGGATAATTATGACATTTATTACACACAACATCAAGGCTGAATTCTTAATGTGAGTCAGCCTCTGTGGGAGCAAACAGAGAGAGGAAGTACTCGGTAGCGTAGAGGGACACACCGTTCATTTAAGCTTTTGTGCAACAGAAAAATATAACCATAATTTTTGATTGTGTGTGGATACATGAATCATCAGACCACTTGTATTTATACATCAGCCTCACAGCATGCCTACACACAGAGTTGACAGCATCCTCCAGTGTATAAGCTGAACAGTAGCAGTTACCCATGCATGTAGACAGTTTGTCAGCAGAGAACACTTTATTGTTCATCCACATTATGCAGAATCTTTTGTTTTGTGTGATGTCATGTCAAATACATTTTACATTACAAAAAAACAAAACAAAACAATGAACGGCTTTATCGTGTTAGTATAACTTTGACTATGTAATCCAATTTCAGATGTATGAGGCAATATGGTTTCAAATATGGTTAAATTAATATGCTCATTGTACAGATGAGTTTGCATTTACAAAAATAAATTGGAGGCTTGTAGGTATGGTAACCTAGTTGGTAGCTGGTTTAAAGGTTCAGTGTGTTGTGTGTAGTGGCAGAGTGCAACAAACAAAATACCCCTCATCTCACCCTCTCCTACGATGGCCGCTAAAAACCTGAAAGGCCCTCTCTGGAGCCTGTGTTTGGATGTTTGTATGATTCCATTTCTAACAATAGAGCCCCTTAAATCCACTGGACTTTTAATTCTAACCTATGTAAGTGTATAGAGTAATGGTAGCATATCACATTCACTAGAAGTCATTCATGGTGTTCCACAGGGATTCATTTTTGGACCCTTAATCTTCACAATACATATAATACAAATGATATGAAATCTGCATTTGATTGTGATCTTTTGTGATTTCCAGATTTGTTTATTAAGTTCCTTAATGTATGTTGCAGGAAAATGTTATGTTGGATTTACAGTATCTCATCTCGTCTAGACTATTGCAGCTCCCTGTACACATCTCGACCAAAAGCCTCTCCATTGCCTCCAACTTGCAATAAAATGCTGCAGCTCAGCTCTCAACTGGTTCCAATAAATATGACCATGTAACTCCTTTTTTGGCTTCCTTTCATTAGCTGCACGTCTCTTTTAGAATCTATTTTGAAATCCTTAAAATCACTTGTCTGGGTTGGCCCCTTCTTATATCTCCAAGCTGCGCTCGCCTTATGGGCAAGCTGTTTTAAAGCACTCCTAAAACTCACTTGTATAAAGCGGCTTTTGTTCCTCGATCTAGATGCTTTTATCCTTTTTTTAAATTCTGGTTTCACTTATTTTTGTCTCCTTGTTTTATTCATTCTGTTGTTATTATATTTATATTTGTAATTACCCCTGTAATACTTGCTTTTCCTTGTGACTTGTTTCATTGTTTTGCTATGTTTTATGTATGTACAGCAAGTTATTATCATTCTTATTTTTCCCATGGGCTTTTTAAAAACCAACAAAGTCACTTACAGATTTTAAGTTATTTGAACTTTTAGTTATTATCCTGTGCCATGCTTCACTTTTATGTCTGATGTGTTTTTCATAGTTTTTTTGTTGTTGTTAGTTTTGTGTTTCAGCATAATCATCTTCTATGTTGGATTTGTTTTTGTTTGTTTTTTTGTGTGTAAAAATATGTTATGTGTTGGTTGTTTTATGACAGAAGAAACCACACCGACCCAAAGCTCTGGTTGTGTTGCTCCACTTTTCCTCCAAGCCATCCTCTCTTGCTGATGAATGTGACATACTGTGAAGATTATTTTTGTTTTGGTGTCTCATACTGTCCGTGGAGAGTGGTGTCAGCAGGCTGTTGTTATTATTGTTGTGGTGACCATATGTGGTGCAGGGGTCGCGAGGTTCGGGATGCCACGGCTGGTTTCCTGCGCAGCTGCGAGGGAGCTGTGCTGCCGTCTGCGATCATCAGACCTGTCCAGACGCACATGCATGGTGGAGCATGACAGGCAAGTTCCCCTCTGACCCCTGATGCTGCACAGATATGTTTTGGGTGAGGCTACAGATGGCACAGGACTGAAAATGCAGCAAGAAATCAACACCTGGGAATCTCAGTGTTGTGTGGGTAAATGAGCAAAGCTGGAAAACAATCTTCAGACAATTCCTTCCAAGGTCAAATGCAGATTTCCTGCTAAATTACATTTAATTTTAAAATGTTCGTAGTCTGTTTAAAAATGTCTTGAAGGTCATGTTATTATCTATGAGCACAGAGGATCTGCTGTGTAGTGTTATCAGTATTATCAGGTGGGGTTTCCTTGAAGGGCGAAAAAAAAATCCCATTTGTTTTAATGTTACGCCATCAATTATACTGTCAAAGTATGAGTGTCACCTTCTTGTTGCATTTGAAACTCTTCAAACCTGTACAGGCATAAAAACAACCATGAAATAACCTCTCGCAAATAAAAACAATGTGTTGACCCTGTAGTCTCGTTCATTGCTTGTTTGTTTTTCTTCATTTTCATTATGTCACATAATGAGACTGCAGTTTAAATGTAACCTTTCGAGTTTGTGTTTTAGCCACAATACCTTCCACCGTTGCAGAAAAGGTCATGTGGTGATGGAACAAATGAAGAGAAGGAAATAGCCATGTCCTGGCCAACAGATAGCAGGGGGCAAAAAGAGATCAGCAGTGAAGAGACAGGATGCTGCAGCTCTCCTCTGAGTCTTTTCAAAAACACTGTAAATCACTTGGATGGGCCCATTTTATCATTTCATGCCAGACTTTGTCACACAGTGAGGAAAATTGTATGGGATGTGACTGTTTTACATAAACAGATGGACTAAGCGCTAAATGGTAGCAGTGAGGATAATAAAAAAAAGGGATTTTTTCACAGGTGTTGTCCAAAACACATCTTTTTTATTGTTAGTCTGCAGAACTAAATAGTTCCTGTTCAAGTGGAGTTAATTTGCTGTGATGAGGATATTCTAGGACATGTTGGCCCAGTAGGAAGGTGCACAGCAGGAGGGACCCAGATTTGATTCCTGGCCTGTGCGGACGCCTGATAAAAGCAAATCAAATTTGCCTTGGGGGCAGTGAAAAGTGGTGACTTTATGAGATGGTTAAAATTTTCAAAGCTTCTAAGTTTAATTTTTTGTCCATATTATTTTGTCATAAAAGCACAAAGGAAAAAGTACAGAGAGAGTAAAAACATTTAAGACAGATCCCCGCCTGGCTTCACTCGTCACTGTGAAATAAAGACATTACATAAATCATCACATGAATGAATGGTGTAAAATAGCAAAGTTGAGAGGTAATTTGTGAACTAGGCTAATTGAAAAAAAAAACCTACCTAACTATTCAATGCTATTTAATCATTTTCATGATAACTACTTTGGTAGAAATACTTTTCATTTTGTTAGATTTTTATATTTCTTATGCAGTCTGTTTTGATGACAGTGGGGTTGTCACTGACCTCTCACTGTTAGCCACATACATCCTGCTGCTGTAAATAAACAAAGCAAACAGACAGTAACTAATCCTCTATGGCTTTGGTGCCTTAGTTTCACAAAGCTGCTAATGCTACCTAGCTAGCCTGCTTGATCATTGGTCCACACAATAGGGTGTAGTATCTATATTAAATAGATTTTACAGAGACAAGCCATGTAGCTGCATTTCCTTACTTAGACTATGAAGAGAAAGTTGGCAAACAAATAGTTGGCAATTGGTCATTCCTTCATCAATATGCACCATGCATGGGTTACTACAGCGCTTCACTGGCTCCATCTGACCAGTAGCATATTGATAAAACTCTTTTCAAGAGTAGATGCATATTGCCTAAGATGCTGCCGTTACCATGGGCACCAACAGCCATATGTTTTGGACTTGTATCCAGCTGGAGGAATTTTTGGACAGAAGTATTTACTTTTCTCAAACGTTGGGCGCTGTTATCAATTTGAACCCCTTCCATAGCCAACCAAGCTGTGCCTGCTTGAATACTCATTCGCCTCAGATGGAAAAGACTGTATCACCATCTCATAACGCTGGATGGAGGATGTAAAGCATACTACTGCAGGCTCAACAAGAAAGATAAATAAGATCCGTCAGCCTTTATTACCCCAACACAGGAAATGATTCCATATATGAAATAGGAGTAAAAACTATATTTCAATTAAAATGATCCCAAGCCAGAGCTCTACCTGTCATGTGTATGCTTTTCCGGCCCTGTAACAGTTAAATGCAATTTCGGGCAGTTTATTTTAGACACTCTTGACTCTACAGTGCCCATCAGCATGAATGCAAGCATCTGTCTCTTTGTGTTAGTCATGTGGTGGACTACCTACTTGTGTTTTCCTGCCTCCCACTCGGTGCATGCTGGGATAGAAAACTGCACAGGTGAGAGGGGAGAAGATAAAATAATTATGATGTTCTGTCCTATTCAAAAAACATCCCTCTGAAGCAGCACATCCCAGGGAACATGCAGCGTCATTGCTTCACATGAAGTATGCCTCTTGTCTTTGATTAGCAACCTGCAGCTCATAGCAGACGCCAGTAGAGTTCTAAAAGCCTGTCTGAAGGATCTCCCATAGATTATCTATCAGTTCTAGCACCAGCCCAAACAGAGGCAGAGGCAGTTGGATTAAAGGTAGATATTGTGTTTTGTGTGGTTTCAGCTGTTTGTTTTTTTGTCCGCAGTGCTTCCACTGTCCTGCCAACTGAGCGCTCGCCTGGAGCCAAAGAAATCCTGCTTCTGTGGAGTCAAAAACAGACAACTAGTGTACACTACAGCCTTAATTAAATGCAGTACTGGGTGTGGTGCGCCTCCCTGTCTACTGCTGATCACCAAATAATTCAAATTATGTGGGTTTCAGTGGCATTTTAGTATTTCATCATAGTCTAACTGCTGGATACGAGACTTCCACAATAATAAGAATAAAGCTGTGACAGAAATACTGGACGTTTGTGTGTTTGACTTGAAAATGTTTTGATTGTAACAGGCAACTTAAGTGCAGGCTGAAAAGCACAGGCATGTTTGATGAGTGTAGTCAGGTGTGGTCAAAAGCATGTGCACACCACACCCAGCAGTGAGAGGTGACACCTAGAAGACAGCCAAAACAAGAGTGTTAAGTTTCCAATAAATGGGCAATTTGTAAGATATGGTCAGAATTTTAGTTAAAAACATTCAATAAATGAACCAAAATCATCAACAGAGGAGTAGAAACAACAGTTTTGATGTCTATGCACTGTACTGCAGAGATGTCTACTGAAGTTAGCATGCTAACCAGAAGGATAACTGTGACAGGCAGCACCAATCGCTTATGTATGATGGTTTAGAGTTCCTACTGTAAATGTAGATGATAGAAATATTTGTTCCAGCTTTCATTATACTGAAGGGCGTCCAAATGGCCAAGAGCAGAATTCATATTGGCATGCAAAATACTCACGCTACAGTGGTTTTACTGCTGAATGTGCAATATTTCGGTACAATTAATTTTTTTCCCCTGATTTTTGATAGACACACACACACACACACACACACACACACACACACACACACACACACACACACACACACACACACAGGCAATATGTGTAATGTAATACACTCATGCTGGACCAATGAAAGTTTCCCCAAGGGCTCATTAAAGTACTTCTTATATCATCTTATCTTATCTTATCTTATCTTATCTTGTCTTATCTTATCTTATCTTTATTTTTTCCTCTATGATATCAAAACAATTTAACTCATATCAATTCTAAATACTTGATTCATCGCTCAAGGAGTCGTTTGAGGCAGGCGAGTTAGCTAACTTGGTTTGTTTATATACAGGCAGTCTTGAAATGCATTCCTGATGGCTTAGCTCAAAGTAGAGGAAATTAAAATGAATAATAATTCAATATTAAAGGTGCAATATGTAAGAATTGGCCACCTGCCAAATTCCTATTCAAAGTAGATAAGGAGCAGCATATCACCTGAGTAACCGCTAACTGCCCCTCACGATAGCTGCTGTTGGCTGGTTAGTTCAATTAGCCGTGTAGCTAACGGTTTGGACTGGGAGCTTGGGTTTATGTGTGTTGGTCATGACAGCACTAGCACAGGAACATTAGAGCAGGACAGGCTGGGGCTAGGTGGTTAGCATGCTAACTTCTCAGCAACAAAATAAATGGACGTCATAATGTTAAAACTGTAATTTTTTTACATTTTGTCGATGATATTAGTTAATATTTGAATGTTTTCACAAAATTCTTACATATTGCCCCTTTAATAATGTGAATCACGTAAAAACTCAACTCAAATGGCTTGGTACTTGAACAGAATAAATATTGACTTAACGTCTTTTAGTGTAAGCCTAGAGGTCGATGTTGTGGACAAAATATGCCGAGTTGTATACATGGACGTGTAACATACAGTTTGACAATGTAACTTATCTGTAAGTATATAATGTTGGGAATATTAAGCAGCATTCAAGTTTAGATAACATTTTTACAAGCCTCTCCATAAGTCATGAGCTTTAGAGCAGAGTGTAAATGATATAAATTTATAATCACAGCACACACATTTCAAACAGCATCCAGGATGCTTCCTGAACAGAAGTTTGAGTTGCTGGCTGATGGTAAAAAAGCTGCACTGAGTCATGTCTCTGTGCTTACTCAGCCTGTTTGGATGATTAAATTGTGACTAGAGGACTGGCACCCAGCATCAACGCATTCAGATTTTAATGTCTGATTCTCTATGAATATGCATCATTACTGATCTCTGTTCAATTATTTGTTGTCCATGTGTTTGTGACTCTCCTCCAAGGCCTGCTCATCGTCTCTTTACACCTCCAGCTTCTCATTATGAAGAGTCACCTGCACTGATGTTTCCTGCTGCAGATGACAGAGTTGATGAGATGTAATGTAGTTATGATTTGTAAATATACAATTTAAACAATCTTGTGTGTATATGTATATCAATGGGTAAACACTTTTCATTCAGTGTTTTCATTTTGTTGGCTAATATAACAAGATGCATTGTGCTTAGACATCCATTGGCTTTAACTAACTGCAGAGGTAGCAGGTATACAGCAACTAAAACACATGTAGCTTTTGAATTTATGCTTGCACTGTATGTCCTTGAGGCAGCAGTGCCACCAGTAACACACTCCAAGTAAAACATAACTGGCCCTTGACAGAAACCTCAGGATGGTGCCATATACAGTATACTTTTATAATGAGGTTTGAAAACAGGATTTCATTTTTTATATTTTATGTTTATGTTTTATGGACTCTCAAACACTATTTCATCTTGGCAACTCTGTCAGTGAAAACGTCTTAATGATGCAGCCCTGGGAACAATATATATACAGCAGTGTCAAACCTGAATAAATGAATGGAGAAACATGACGATGAAGATGCTTCCATACAGGGCAGGCAGTGAGCTTAGTGGTTTAATGAGTGTGAAAGTGTTGTGAATCATATGCTGTGGCTTTCACAGTCAAGAGATCTCAAGGCAAATTAACACCTACGGTTGAACCCAGCTGTAATGGAACAGAGTGGAGATTTTGTGATATATAAATCTCAACCCCTAGGCCATAGAGATGCTTACTGAAACACTGGATGCTGTTTCTTTCTTTAATTTGTTATCCATAGATCAGAAGTTATAAAGAGTAATAAACAAGGCCAGATAAACCTGTCTGTGGGCCTCTAGGCAAATTTAAGATGCTAGGCCCTTGTTATTATCTGGCTCCTTAGGGACTAAATATTCCACTATGGTCAACAGCTAGCCACTAACTCTGCCTGTGTGCTGTTTGGTGCTGAGTATAGTGGGTTTATCGAAGTTTTTTCACTGTAGACAGCTGCTGTCTGTGGCTGGAAACGACAGCAAAACAGTAAAGCTGTGGGATGTAAAACCAAAACAATCAGCTGGAAGACACTAAAATGTTATGTAGAGCTGAAGTGAGCTAAAGAGTCATCACAAATATTATTGTTCCAGGACTACCAATGCAACTGACCAATCATGTTGTTGTGATGTCACACCTTTGTGACTCATGTTGGTGCTGTTCCTGAAACATATTAATCAGTGTTGCTCCAGGAAACATCATTTCTACTTATGAGAGAGCACCAGAGAGAGCTTGCATCTAGTGCAAGCTGTTGTGGTGGAATTGGTTCAGTACAAGACCACTGTATTCACCAAGGAGACTGGGATTTTTATCCTGATTGGAAGGATATAATTATTCAGTCCTTATTTTCTGCTCCTTTTGAGTTTTCTGCCAATGTTTGGTTAGGTTTAGGAAACAAAAATACTCGGTTAGATTTAGGAAAATATGGTTTGGGTTAAAATAGAGCCTTTCATAATGTTAAATGTGTTTGAAAGGATAACTGCTCCCATGTGCATACTTTTCTGGTCTTTCCCCCCCGAATCTCGAAGCTATGACAACGCAAAAACGTGATTGGTCAGTTGATGATGGCTCTGGAGCGACATTAATTAACACCAACACGGCAATATCAGATCGCACAATATAAAATCTCTGCTTTACTTGGTTTCAACTCATTAATCTAAGCATATCCGAAGTGCAAAACTGAAATGATGATTGTGCAGGAACCATATTTTAAGATGGCACCTCAAGATCATAAGACCAATTTTAAAGGGGTATTCCATAGATTTTATACATCAAAATCTGTTTACAGGTCTGTGGGAGCACTGCTGCATATGTGAAAAAGTTTGATACCAGTATAAGGAAGCAATGTCTTGCCCCTTCTTGTGCCACACGGGACATGATTGTGCCATAAATTACATTTATGATGTTTATTAATTTAAAAGATAATATTGCAAGTCAAGAAAGTCATAGTCTGTTGTAGAGCTAGTAAAATACAAATTAGTCTTCAGTCTCAAACACCAACATCAGCTTAGCACATAAAAATAAGTTTGGCCATATCTACAGCTGTAGTTATGCCAAGGGAGAGTAAGTTTTGTGAGCAAGCTAATATATGGGACCTTTTTAATTGTGTTTCACAGCGTTACACTTTATCAATTTGACAAACTGTGACTTTCTCTTTTTTAACTGACAAACATTATACAGTATATGTAATTCATGGCACCGTTCAAACAAGATCAAAACCATTTACAACCATACTGTATAAAATAAGGTCCCATGTGGTCCACCTCAAGGGGAGGGTCTAAGTCTCTCTACAGCAGAATCTGACAAATCTGTTGGCGAGGGAGTTGCATTGTGGGTGATGTAGGCGCCAGATTTTGACAAGGAAGAGGAATGTGTGGGATAAAAGAATGAAAGATACTGCTGCATCAATATTCATCATTTTTTTGTTTAAACCATCCACTGTGAGTCAGCTTCATTCGAGGACCATTACCATGTCTCTCAGTGTTGTACTTTGTTGGTACATATTCCAAAATAAATGTTCAATCAGAATAACAGACCAACTGCATTGACCTGTTGTTATTCCAGCCTTTAGTTATAAGTACAATTACAGTGACCTTGTATGTTTTGCATGTGGGCTCATGGTAATATGCTGTTTACACTACACTGACTGTGATTAATCAAATCAGCAACATCACCCCCTCAGCAGTGGTTAATTATATCAAACTCAGCTTGCCTTTCAAAATAATACCTTGTTAATTTACCAGGCACAGTGGGGGAACTGATACCCATTACACGAGTTCCCATTAATATTTGTTTACTAGTGAGGGCGCGCTGCCCTTTGTGCTGACAAATTCCATCACCTCTGTATGCAAAGGTGACGGAGTTAAGGGTGTGTGTTGTCAGCAGTGGACTAAGTGATGAAATCAGAGGGGTTGTGCCATCCTGACGACACTGCGAGAAATAACAGCAGCTCCTCTGATATAGCGCTGGGGCTTTAAATATTTCAGTAAAAGCCAGAGAGGGGATCTGAAGAGAAACATCTCCACATGAGAACCAACAATCCAAATACGTTTTAATGGTGCGCCTCTCTCATACTGTTGCCTCTCTCGTTACAAAATCCCTGACACGTACATGAAAGCAGCTGCTGTGGAAACAACATGTCACCTTGTTGGCGTGTTTATTGAGATTTGACTACTTGTTGACAGAGAGGGGTATTTTTTGCAGGAATGACACAAGCGTTGTTTGGTTTTACGCATTCCGCCTCAACACACAGGCTGACTGTGTGCGTGCGTCTCTCTCTCTCTCTCTCTCTCTCTCTCTGTGTGTGTGTGTCTTCCTCCCTCCTGCCTCCCTGCATCTGACAGTGTCCCTCCCTCTTTCTCTCTCCTCCTCCTCCTTCTCTCATTAGGGCTTTTCACCGGCAAAACACCGACACACTCCCTTTCCCTAAACCCGGGGAATAAACACGGAGCGGCGGCAGGAGCAGGATTGACCTCCCCCCCGGTGCGCACCATCTATGGTCCTCCTCTGGATGTCTGTCTGACAGGAGGGTATGTTGAAATATTCATATTTTTTGCCCTGCCGGGTTGCTCATGTCGTTAAGAGCCCGGGCTCGGTTGTGTCAAACGATTTGTTGAATGTCGGGCTTTAACGTTTGCGACATCTTCCTCCTTTTTTAAAAATGTATTTTTACGCGTAATTCGTCAGTGACTGCGGTGTTTTATTATATTCTCTTTGTGTTTTTGGCTGCTGCGGTGAAATTGCTTTTATTGAAAGCTGCAGCTGTTACAAGGACCATCATTTCATAACGCGCATGGACTTTGCCCACTTGCTTGCCGTCCTCCTCCTCCGCCAGGGGATGGATATTACTGTACAGTGGGAATGAGGCAGGAGCAAGTTGTAGCGTCGTTTTGTGCCCACTGGCCCAGTCAGTGTTGACATCCACCCTGCAGACCTGCAGCCAGGCAGTCAGACCCCCCCTCTGCCCGGACAGCCACTCCACACATGATGTTCCAGCAGGTCCTCACTCTCATTTAGGATTTTGTTCGTGCCCCTTCAAAGTTGCGCCTGGCTTCACAGATCAGCTGTTTGTGTGCTTGTGTTAGTTTGTGTCTCAGCCTGTCAGGGCGAACAGGATCTGCAATTGGCTTCGTCAGTGTATTCTCCAACACACCCATCACTAATTATTATGCAACAACCTCACTGACAGATGCACATTCACACTGAGGAGTGTTTTGCCATTGTCAGGCTCTCATCACCGCCCTCTGGTTTGCCCACACAGAGTGGTTGAGACTGCTTTTTAAACATAACTTAAATGAATTTGGAGTTGACAGATCTCGTCCCTTTTTGTCTCTCACAGTATGATAATATGTGGAAATGTTGTAAAATAGAGACTGCAGCTGAATGCTGTGGAGACCTCAGAGGGGAAGCAAGCTCAGGCAAGTCCATGTATGGAAATGGGCTCACCTTTGCCCCCACTGGCTTTCACTGGTTTTGTGGATTACGTACAGTACTGAAGAGGAATGTTTCAGCGCTGCACGGGCTGACTTCACCTTCAGGATGCTCTGCTTGGACTTTTATAGTTCTGCTGGAGCCCGGCCGATACTCGATTTTTGGGGCCGATGCCAATATCCCATATCAATATATATCAGGCCATACACACACATTTATTGCAAAGATCCCTCTAATGTGGTTATCAAACAGTTCTGACAAAGACATGTAATGGAGGCAAGATATTCAACAGTTTAACAATAAACTCGATCGTCCAAAAGGAATTTAGTGCACTGAAACAGTACGCTTGACTTGGAATCTATTGATAATAAATGACCCCAGCCATATTTTTCTGTATTTTATTCTCAAAATGTGTTTTTTATTTCGGGGCATAACGGACAACATATACGCTGATAGTGATACATCTGTGATAGGCCAACAATGGCTCATAATAAAGGCCAACTGATATATCAGCAGATCTGTAATGATCTTTGCTTTTTTCCCTTCCTTCAGTTCTCTTGCATGAAAAAGGTCTTGAAAGTTGAAAAGATCAAAGTCCGCACCAATGGGAGCTCCTTTCTCCAACAGGAAACACTGCTCCTGAAACGCCTCGTCAGTAGTCTGGCCTTTAATTCCGTGACTTTGTGACATCACACTACATCACTGTGTTACACATGTGCATAATTTCTGCCTACGGGCTAGTTTGGCACGTAAGAATGAATTCAGCACAGCTGTTCTGTTGTTAGTTGTGCTTGCTCAGGTGTGTGGGAGCTGACCAATAAGAGGAGACTGGGCATTTGGGTAAAAAAAATCCACATCATGCATCCCTAATATTTCTTATTGTGTTGACTTGCCACGTCCTTGCATTTGTGCAAGTCACACCGAGTGCTGCTCAGTTCCTCTGCAGTGCTGTGGCCTGCTCCCTGTTGCTGTACAGGTGGGCCTGTGATACTTGGTCACACTCTTCTTTCAGGCCACACACACTGTCAGCCTCAGCTAGCAGACCTGCTGTCACACAGCACCCGTGTTGTTAGCATCGGACACACTCCTGTGCCTGCTGTGTCAGTCTGCCAGCCAGCCTCCCTCTGAGCACCTGATGCTTTTTCTGCTCCCCTAACTGCCAGGGAGTCATTACCTCACCTCAGCCCCGGCGTCAGTTTCTCCACTGTGATCATACCGAGTTTATACACATCCAAGTGAATCGAACTCAAATATTCTGCATGGCTTTTAATTTTAGTGTGTATGTCCACAATGTCTCGCTACTACTGTCGTGTGTAGATGCCGGTGTTGTTCGTGAGTTCAGATGCCTGAGGGTGCTGCTGGGATTTCACAGCCCAGCATGCTGCCTGCCACCATTTGCAATTCAAATGAGCACGTATGAGGCATCTAGTGAGGCCGAAGCAGCCCTCTTCTCCTCTGTGTCTCATTAAAGACATTCATCCCTCGCACTTGCAAGTTAACTCTGCCATTTCTTATTCACTTCTCCATTGGAACAAGTGAGCAGGTAATGTCTCCTCTGTATAAGAATATTTTCAGGTGGCCATTTTACTGGAGTCATAGTGTATTTTGTATATACTGAAGCTCCTGGCACTGGCATGGAGTGCTGTATGACTGTGTGTGGTCACCTTCATGTTACCAATGATGGCGCCAAGGCATACAACAGGTCATATGTGTGACTGTGTGTGTGTGTGAGTGCTGTGCTGTGCTGTGCTTGATTGTCATTGCTGTTGGCCCGGCTGAACGTTCTTTGACCCGCCGCCATGTTTTCATAGTTTGGTGAGTGTGGTCACATCTCTTCCTGCCTGCTGAACAACAGTGACCAATCACACTGAGACACATACACATGCATTTGTACTTTTATACTTGTGAGTCCCATTACTGAAATCATCATAGTTACTAACCCTAACTGCATCTACTACAGCCAGCCTGACCCCGATGCTTACCCCAAACTTAACTTAAATCCAGTTGTAATCTCTCGGACTGTGAGTATATCCACCCCGTTCTGATACTATTTTTATTTATGGTAATAACCATCCATTGTGCATTCTGTCATTGCCTCGCTCTAAAGTTATTTTCACTGATAATGGCGGAGTCCGCCTTTCCTGCGCAGCATTCAGATTGCATACCCAGGCACAGGGGGATTCACAGGAAACAATGCATGCATGTGCAAGACTTGATACACGACCAAAGCTGGTGCATGCACATGTTTTGAGAAACAACATTTGATCGTGAATCTATTTGGCATAATGAACCACATAGTCAAACCCCTTCTTTAGTCTTCTTTATCTAAAAAATGCCCCACAATAAACCCTCTCAGCCTGTGTTTTCCCCCCTGGTGGTAGATACACATACACGTAAAACTTTTGAAAGGAACTTGTTTTGTGAAAACACTTCAGCTGTTACCACCAGTAAACACAGGGCCTGCCAAAGTGCCACTCCACTGATTAGGAATATTTACTCTGACTCTAGAAAGCTTCTCCAGAGCCACAGGAGACAGTACACAGCCGAGTGGTTAACTGAACTTTATGTGTAAAAATAAGTGGAGGGCAGGGTCAACTTGGTGAAGAAAACTTTTAGACCTTAAGCAATACCTTGGGTAGTTTACTGTTAGTAACTGGTTGTTACTGGTTGTACTGTACATTTATTTTGAGCAATCTCTGGCACAAGATGTTCCTTCAGGGTTAATAAAGTCCTGTCTTATCTTATCTTATCTTATCTTATCTTGAAGGTGCAATCTGTAAGAATTGACCACCTGTCAAATTCATTCAAAAAACCAATAACTGCTAACTGCTGCTAACTGTAGCTGCCGTTAGCTAGTTAGCTCAGTTAGCCATGTGTTGTGTTGGATCTCTGGGAGGGGTAGGTTTTGAAGGCCAGGACTGGGTGGACCCAGCAGGGAATGCTGACAGGATGCGGGGCTGGAATAGGCACCAGAGCCTGGGTGAGTGGGCAACGGGCTCAACAGCCTCTGAAGAAAAAAAAAGGCACCAGACAGGACAGACGGAAAGTATTATTATGAGACAGGCCATGGCTAGCTGGTTAGCATGCTAACTTCAGTAGACACAATATATAGACAATGTTTTTTGCTTCACATTCTGTTGATAATTTTAGTTATTTTTTAAGTGTTTTAAATAATAATTCTCACATATTGCATATTCAAATGTAGAATTCCCTTTTCAACTAAACACTTAAAACTTTCCATATGCAAATAAACACATTGTTTACACACCATGCACCACCTGATACCTGACAACTGTGTTATTGATTGTTAGCTGATAAAGCTGTAATAGCAGCAGTACGGTGGTACAGTTCACTGCAGCTTTGTACTTGTTTACCCGATATGCACAATCTTTGACCCAGATCTCTGTTTTACATGCTCTTTTATAAGCTTTGTTTGGAAAAGCCAAAAGAGGATAACACAACATTAGCGGAGCTGAATCCACCAACAGTAATCACAGTGGCTCTGTGTTTTTGTTTTATGGGAATTGAATTAAGCCCCACCAGGATGCTGCCTCCTCTGCAGTCCTGTCTAAATCTTGTTACAGTGCAGACTTGGACATCATATTGTTTCACTGGGTTATCTGTAATGGTGTGTCCAGGGTTTCCAGCTACACTGTCCGCAGTTATTTACAGTGGCCAAATCCCTCTTTTTCCTTCTATCCAGGGTCTCTCCCCGAGCCAGTCGCAGTCCTGTTGTTGTCTGTCTGATCAGGGCTTTATTTTTAGCTTCGCTTTTTACTCACACAGCTATGGGCGATTTATTGCCTTCCTCAGATTGCATCATTCTGTCTGTGCTCGGATGTGAGAAGAGAGAAAGAGAAGCTATTTCATGCCGTATGACAGCTTTATTTCTCCATTCTATTTCCCACCTTCAGTCATATAGCTCCTCACAGTTGATGGGAAGCATCACTTTGTCCTTCTGAAGGGGAGGCGGCGAGCTCTACCCCGAGCAGCGGCAGCAGCTCAGCTTGCCTCAGCCTGATGATTACAGTGAGTCAGCAGGTTCTCCATTTTTTTTCCTTTTTCCCCTTCCTTTGCATACCTACGCCTTGTCTCCCTTGCTCCCTCTCGACTCCCCCTTTCTCTGAACAAATCCCCTGCCTCTCAAGGATGAGACTCATCATGTTGTTGTCTGGCTTTGATCTGGTGCAACCATACCCATAATGCTGCTCATCTTTGCTTCCCCACAGTAAAGCACAATTCATATTTCAGGCAGTGCTGCTTCATGTAGGAAAAGGGAACAGTTGCCACTTTTTTTCAGGCTGTTTATTTTGCCTTCATTGTGGTCTGCAGTGAAAGTATTTTTCTCCAGCTTTTTTGGTCTCTTCCAACAAACCGAGCCAGCAGTCATTGTTTTCTTTTGGCCACTTTACACTTGGCAATCATTAATTAGAGCATTTGCATTCAACAGTTGTGAAGGAAGGCTAATTCCATTGTTGATCTGTGTTCATTCCCCTGATGTGTTACTTTCGCATGCTCTATAAAAAAAAAGAATTGAGAGAAAAGAGTTCGTACCAAGGTCGAGCTTAGTGCAAACTATTTATAAAGACATAAAACAAGACCTAAGAGGCGGATTAGGAATTATTAGAGTTGGAGAAAAGCAATATACTGCTTACTGTTTCTGCTAGTGAGGAAAATTCAGAGTTGATTTGCACACATGATGAAGTTGCATGTTGTATCGTTATCCTGATATGAGTCTACATTTCATCTCGGTCTTGGGTATCATTACATTGTGATAAGGCATACTGTAAGTGTTGTCTTCTCCTGGTTATACATTCAAGATTCATTTGTCATTATGCAATACAAAATCGTTTAATGAAATTTTTGCTGTACTTCCCTATCTACATACACACATAAAACAAAAACTGTACGGACAGAAAAAAAAGATTATTAACGGTGGAGTGTTGATGATGAGTTCAGGAGCCTCACAGCCTGAGGACAGAAGCTGCTCTGTAGTCTGGTGATATTGCAGCGAATAGTCCTGTATCTTTTGCCAGACGGCAGCAGGGTGACCAAATATTACAGTAAAGTGATGTACTTTTCTGAACTTACCAGACTGTATGTCTTTACCCACATAGTCATCATATCCACATTACTGATGATTACTTCTCAAAAATGTATTTTGTTTATATTTTGTGTATCATTATTCATCCCTACAGTACCGTCACAATTTCGAGGTGTTTGGTCGAAGATATTGTGATATTTTATTTTGTTGCCTAGTCCTTTTGAGATGACTTCAAAATATCATGTGTCAGGATATAGCCTGAAAATACCACTATATGGCCCAGCCTTAGGTGCAGGTAGTACAGTGAAGCTGCTCAGGCCGGCTCTGAGGACCATGGTCCCATGATAACTGTACTGTGATTGAAAATGGCTGCTGCTGCTGTGTGTTCAACAAGATATGCAGCTCCACTGAGGCAGGTGGGTACACTCTGACCTCTGGATTATATTTCACTGGTAATTAGACTAAAATATGATTGCGCACAAATGCTCAGTCAAGCACGTGGGTGTAGTTTGCAGCAGACTGTGGCTGGCTGTCGGCTTGTTGGAGAGCACCCGCTACTTCTTCATGAGAAATGTGTTTGCCGAGGGTCGTATTGGCTTTGTTTGTTGCAGTGGTCTGTGGAGGAGTGGATACACACACTGCTCCCAGTCCCTTTGGGCCTGACGTGTGGCTTCTAAACTGGTCAGACAGGTTGGAAGGCAGATCCAGGCACAGCCGCAGTCATTACTCAACTCTTTGTTACACTCACACTTGGTGTGTGTGTTTTACTTCTCTCACTTATAATCTGCGGGCGCACGTGACACATGCCTTGTGTGTGTTTTGTGCGCGGTTCAGAAGATTTGGTTTGTTGCAGCGACTTGCTTGTTGCTGTGTGTTGAAGAATCAACTGTACTGTACACACACCAACACGCACACAGGCAATCTGGACTACGTGGCAAAGACATACAAGTTGTGTACTCCCTCACTCTTCTATCAGATCCCCACCAACACTTCATATTATCAGATCATTTAGGAAATTTTCTACAGATCTTCTGTACACTGTTTTTGCCAGTTAGCTCCATTGAAAGCATATAAAATGAGGCGTTAGCAGTTCTTCCTTGCAATGTATGCATGGATGTCCAGATGACTGCCACTGCAATACTATATTTTAAAACCCTAAAAAATATGAGGAAGTTCTGCAGTTACATCTTTTTTCTATGACTTCTAAGCAGATTTATGGACTCTCCCTTCACGGGGGGCATTCCTCACAGTTTGAAAACCTCTGCTGGAGCCCGATATCAAAGCACACCATGTGTCAGACTATTGGACATGTCCTACTGTTTCTTACAGGCAGTCCCAGGCTTCCATTTATTTAATACGGGTGGAAATAATCAACTTGTTCAGACGATTATAGGGCTGCACCTTATGACTATCATTATCAATGAATCTGCACATTATTTCTGCACTTGATTATTTGAGCACTTGATCATTTGGTTACAGTGTGTGCACGTGGAATAATGGACTGATTAGAACAGTGGACTCTTTCCGTGGTGGGTTCATGTGTGGCACGGAGGTTCTGACATGACAGATTTGAGAGTTAAAGCTGGGGAAGGTAAAACTGTAGAAACCAGCAGCTGCAAGCTGCTTTTGAAAGTATCCAACTGAAAACATCTCACCTCCTCCCTCCAGGCCTACCTTTAAAGCAGCTCCTTCGAAACACATGAACGCACACTGCCTGACCCTTAACAGACTGGCCTGTAGCTCTCACTGGCTAGCTGGGAGATGCGTGTTAGCGGTTAGTTTGCTAGGTTCACAAGCTCTCTTACATACCTCAGTCCGAAAAGGCTACCCGGTGTGACAGTTGCTTCTTACTACTGCCGTAGCTGTGTGCTTTGTGCTAACGTTTTAGCTAGGTGCTGAACAGCAGGGACAGTGGCTGTGTGCTGTCATCGCCAAACATATCCATATCCAACTACCTCATGTCTCACTCACATGTAGGGTTGCTAATAGCTTTAGCAATATGGCCGCCTAGCCTGGTGGAAGACATGCGCAGTAGGTGCATGGGTAGAGCACTGGTACATAGGCAGGTACAGAGGTAGACAGCCAGGTTGCCTGTCCTCTCTTTCCATATTGGCTGAGTGAGACAATTGGATGGGTTTATTAGAGGCCTGCAACAGCCACAGATACTGGATTTTTTCTTTTTTTTCACAGAGCATTTAAATTATTGATGACTGATCGGATGCTAAGAGATGTTCAAAAAAATATAACAGTATAACCTAACAATAGCTTCAATAGCTTTATCTTCGTTTTTTATTATCCAAAGAAATTGCTTGGTAGTTTAATTAGAGTTCAATTCATTCGGGATTTGGCCTTCGGTCCAGCACTTGCCACCATGAATACACACTTACAATTGTGTTTTCAAGCAACCGTAACAGAGCAGAGAAATACGTTTTCACTGTGATGGATTGCCTCTCTCAAGCAACTGTCAAAGAAAAGCACATTTTTATACAGAAAAATTGAATCCAAAATAAAACCGAAAAATACTGACAATACAATTGAAAGCATCGTGAGTGATGTGAAGTTCGCATGTACTTGTTTGATCCTCGAGTTTGATCCTTTTACTCATAAGAATTAGTTCCTCTTTTAGGTAATTTAGCACCCACAGTGTATCCATCACAGCTGAATCAGCCGCATGCTCCTTTGTTCCTCTTCACTGCCTTGTTCCTCAGTGTGCCAATAAACGTCCTCTCACCTCATTAATAAGGTTGTTGATTTATAATCAGAGCAGGCGCTCTCATCTGCAGCGAGCTTCTCTGTGAAATCATACACTGATTCCGCTGCAGCAACATTAGGTGGACAGTGATTCAATATTAAACCCAGCATGCAATTTACAATAAAGTACAACGACAAAGTCAGAGGTGGTTTGTAGAGGAAATGTTGTTTTTGGGTGGTCCGCCTCTGCCTGAAACTGCTGTGTGCTTGTTGTTTGATCACTCATGTGATGATGTGTTATCGCACCCTGCACGACACTCTCACTTCTCCTCCCCACCTGCGCTCGTGAGTTGTAAGGCCACTCCTCAGCAGCGGGAGCCACTCGTTGTTTTGGCATCAGCAGCTCCCTCTGTGATTGTCAGCTGTTTTCTTCAACTGCTGGCTTTTCTCTAATTGTTGCACGGTTTTTAGAGCTGCTGCTGGCCGGCGTAAAAATGTTTCACTCTGCACGTACTGATCATTCATGGATTCTCTGTCATGCATCGATCTTTTTTCTCTTTTGTTTTTATGTTGGCGGCGATAATGAGAGGCTCCTTTATAATTCATGCCATGATTGATGTCCCTGTGGTAGCAGTTTTCATGCTGCAATCTCACCAGACCCTCTCACGCCAACAGCACGTAGCTCTGCCAAACACTCCAGTCCACAGATTAAGATGCTCGGTGTTGGCTTTCAGCTGCCATTTAGCAAACCACACGCTGTTGTCCACATAGTATACTAGCGCTTGGCAAGTGAGTGATCGTGTACAGGAAAAGTTTAGCCTACAAGACAACTCTAAAATATTCTTGAGCGGTATTGACATGCCGTTCAGCCTTAGTCTCTCAGTGCCTGTCCCTGTCTATACTTAAACAAATAGCACTGAGCTCCTTGTTCAGCATCTTTTCAAATCCTCTGACACTGACACCAATAACACAGAGAGCTCCTGTAGCTTCCTTTCAGCCTCAGCACTGATCCTAATAAGGAGATGAATGGTTCTATACAAACAGTAGAGTGAAGCTTGGGACTGGATGTATGCCCACCTCCTCTCTCTCTCTCTCTCTCTGTCTCTTTCTCTGTGCTGATGATGAAATGGCTGTTTCAGGCCGCTATGATCTGCCTCTGCTCCTCTGGTGACCTGGTCAGGTGCCGACAGAGAGGACAGCTCCCACAGCTCCTGGACTGGGCGAAGCTGATAGTTTGTTTAAAGTGGAAGCCTAACAGACACACAAGCTTGGTGTGTTTCAGAAAAAAAGTCCCCAGAGGTGACCTTATCGTGATGCCACCACTGCAGGTTAATGCCGTGACGATACTGGAAATTCTGACCTTGAAAGATATTGATATTTGAAACCATTTTCAATACAACAAAGCTATAACATGACAATGAGATACAACTTTTCTGTTCCTGGGTAATAGCAGAAAGTCTGTAGTAAACATTAAATATAACATTTTTTGGGAGGATCAGGCCTTCAGCATTAGTATGTGTGTCAACTCTCGGTTGGAGAGAAGAGAAGAGAAAGAGCAGCTGTGTCTGGTGTATCAGTAAAAATCATTTCAAATATTCAGAATTGATCACAATGTATTGATATTTTTGACAACACTACTGCAGGTGAATAGTTAGTGACAGTAATTACAATATAATCCTCATATTCAGCCTCACATTGACTAACAGATCTATCAGTCTAACACTTGATGACTACAGTATCTTTTCTGATGCTGTAACATGCTTCAGTAAAGCTTGTGAAAAACAGGACACACAAAAGGTATAATGTGTCACAAGAGAGCATTATAATGAAGTACTGTAGTGCTGCAGAGATGCCCTGACTGTGTCATATGTAAGAGAACACGTTTGTTTTGCCACAGTTACATCATCATGATTTAAGATTGTTTTTTGGATTCAGAAATAATCATTCCCACTAATCATGAATCATATCGACATTGAAATATCCTTCAAAATAACCGCAGTGTGACTTTTTTTACTATATCGTGCAGCACTAGTTCTGCTGCACGCTTGGAAGGGTGAGACAAGAGATATTCAGTTGGCTGCAATCTACAACCCCACCCCGAACACAACTAAATCCTACACAGTGGATTTTTTAATCAGCAAAGAGAAGTATATATAACACAAGACACATGATAAAGAACAGATTTTTTTTACTTCATTGCATCTTTCAAGCTCCAAATGGTGTAACAGTACTCTCTCTGCTCGCCAAAAGAACACACAGTTTGCATTAAATGTGGACAATTTATTGGATAGGGCTGCTCTGTGTGCCACAAGTGGAATACAGATAATGTGTCTATGGAATGTGGGGCTCTGTGCAACAGTGGTGGCCATAATGGGCAATGACTGTCACACTTGAAGGAAGGCAAGACTGTAAAAAATGAGTTTTTTTTCCTGAACTCTGCTTTAACACTGGCAAATAATCAGCAGAGCACTTTCAAACCCACAGTGTCAGTTTGCTGCGAAGTATTGCTTCTGTCCTCAAGTATATTTCAGGGCTATAATGTGAACCGCCATTAGGTTAGTAATGGAAAAGGCTCCATTAGAGATTGCCCAACAGTCTGAATGCGTTTGTGTCATTTAGAAACAAAACAGATTTGTTGATTTCATGGATGATGCCACATTTCAGCTCATTTCAGAAACAAAATCACAGTAAGGGACGCAAATAATTTATTTTAGCTCATAAGTAGTGTCCACATAAACTGAGCAAGGAAATAGCATCAAACTTTTTCAGTTTTTTGTTGTGGTTAGCAGGTGTTTTATTGCGACCTTGTACGTGCTTGACAATACACAACAAGATGAGAGGAGACTTGTGTTAGAAATACTTTCTGCGGAGGAATATGAAAATCAGAATTCTTCAATATTTTTATTGTCTTCCCTCTTATTTATTTCTCTCAGCAGAGAGTGGGAAGCTCTCACCGTAAAGTGGTTTGCATTTGCTCATGTTGCATAACAGATAGAAAAAATGTGGGAGTGAAATGGTGCACTGTCACAGCATCACCGGGATTATATATATTTCTGTTGTTCCTTGGTTGCAGGATGTTTTTAATGCCCACTTTAATTGCTTTAATTGTTCAAAAAGAGAATGAATGTGGTGGATATTTTACCCCCAAAACAGAGGAACTCTCCCCCAGCCCAGGGCTTAAACAGAATAAAACTCAAGCAGGATTGGTGTATAAAAACCTAAGTTAAGTGTTTAATTTAATTTGGCAGCATCAGATTATCAGTATCTTAACAAAAGCAGTCCCGGCCAGTGTTTTTTGGTGTGTATTGTGTGTGTTTGAGTTTGGATTAGTCAGTGCTTCTGGTCACTTATTGCTTAGCCTGAAAGCAAACATGATTCTCTACACCTGAGTCATTGCTGCTGCACATCATTAATCAAGACTTTTACTTTACCTGTAAACAGCGTTTTTGACACCGCACTTATTTTAGCCTTTGGCAGTCTGGCAGTTTCACTGATTATTTTCATGGCCTGACTGACCTGGACAAGCTTTTCCATGAGCAGCCAGCCAAAATCTTGGCAGAGACGTCTTAGTCGCCCCAAACTCTGGATTGACATTGAAAGCTGAAGGGCAGCCAAGGAGTTTCACTGGAACACTGCAGGTATAAGAACTGTCCTTTCAGAAAGTATTTGTGCTATCAACCCTTTTTATATGCATGGAAATTTAGCTGGCAAACTAGCCCCACTAACTGATGAGCTCAATGTGCCCAACTAATAACAGTAGTAGTGGATGGTAACACTCATCAGTTAACATTCCCTTTAGCCAGTTTTCACATGAAATTTGTTTAAAATTGATTTGGATGGGAACTGACAAGTTAGATTAGGAAGGTCAATACCACTCTCATTTTTGTGGGCTAAACATGAAACTAAAGCCAGGAGCTAGTTAGCTTAGTGCAAGGACTGGAAATAGAGGGAATTAGCTTATGTTTTACCCTTTGGTTTTTGATTATTAATGAAACAAGATTGAACATACTGTTTAGTTAGCGTTGGTAGTGCTGGTAGGTGGATTTTGTTACCTTTGGACAGAGCCAGGCTAGCTTTTTACCTCTGTTTCAGTCTTTGTGCTAAGCTAAGCTAACCGTATGATGATGAAACAAAGCATTTCTTATCACTCATCTAGCATATCAAAGCAAACTGAATAACGGTTTAGAGCAACAGCTGATAAATGTGTTAGCACACAGTTGCTTATTTACACATTCAGAAAATTAGTAGTAACATTAGCATTTATTCATGTTTCCCCTGGCTTACAGTCTTTGTGCTCAGCTAAGCTAACTGGCTGCTAGCTGTAGCCTTACTGTAGAGCCATGAGAGTTTTAGGCTACTGATCCTCTCATATTTCTCATATGTCATATTTCTCAACATGTGGAACTATCATTACCCTTTAATAATGTTTTATGAACACATTAACAGGTTGCACATCACTGTCAGCCACTTCTGTGTTGTCACTGAAACGATGGTGGTGAATGTGACAGATGTGTTTATGGAATGTTTCTGAAGCTGTAAGTGGATAAATGTTTATTCCTGCAAAATCTGGATCTCGTCAGTAATCTGCAGACTCCTCCAGCCGCCTCCACAGAGCCTCAGCCAAGATGAGGCTGCATGCTGCCATTAGAATTTTCAAATAGATAAACAAACAGAGCAAATTAGATAACTCAAACACTGTCTCGATGACACGTTTGACATTTCTCTGGGATCGATCCGCCCTCCCCGCAGCTCCAGCCCCACGAACACAATCAAAAATGTACATGGATGGGTGACGCAGGGCAGGATCGTCATCGCTCACTTCTCCACGTTGCTTTTTGTCATCACTTAATCCCGTAACACTCTGAAAAACACATTAATAATTCAGATTTATTACATTCTTGCTTTAATATTTTATGTTTGGGGGACCATTTATCTCTTATTAAAGAAATCCTTCTTGGTTTGAAGTGCTCATATTTAACTTCTTCATCAAGAAAAATGTACTATGAATGATGCGGGGTAGCGCACAGAGATGGATTTCATCAGGAAGTCCCACTTCTCATGGATCAATGTTTATGTAACCCTCATTCATATTCACATCATATCGTCGAACTGGACTGTAGACTGGAAATAGACACACTACTCCAGAGAGTGTGAGCAGACTAGTAACAGAACATTCAGTCCAACCACTATTACCTTGTATTGTGTGCCTGCCTTTAACTCCCACAAACCTTCCCATGTCGTACTCTGTGGTATAGCTTGCTGCCTCTGGCTGCTCATGACAGATTCACAACAGAGAATTTTCTTACTGAGACTAGTTGTTTCTTTTAGTTTACTATCCTCAGAGAGGTAATTTGTGTTATTGCACACAGTACAGGTGAGCAGATACAGAGACACGTCACCACAACTGCACGTAACAATTCAAGTCAGGGCAACTCAAGAGTAATACATGAACATGGCCAGTGCATTCTTACACAGTATTGCACTTCACCATAAGTCTACAACACCCTTCATTCTGTCATAGCCGTGGGAATAAATTAAGGATTTACACAGCAGGTGGCCAAACGGTAGTTAAAATTCTACTGCTAACCTGTCAGCCATCATAGTCAGCCTGGTCAGGTAAAGGTGCTACAAGTCTGCTGCAACCCTAAAACGTTTCCACAGCTCTTCACAATGTTCCCTCGGGGGACTTACGCAATTACTTGGTGGCACCATGTCATTGGTGGCCTCCCGCTGCTCTAGTTCTCTCTCTCGATTCCTTCCTTTTCACTAGAGTTTGTTTGGTTCCTGTGGTTGGTGATGTGATGTTTAAAAAAAACACATTTTATCACTCTTCTAGCGTAACAAAAGCAAACTTATTAACAGTGTACTTGAACCTACATTAACTGATAAACATTCTGCAAATTGGGAGTGGCATTAGCATTCATGATGACTCATATTTGTATCCAGCTAACAAATATCAGAACATTCACCCTCTCTTTGTTCTTTCTTGCTTTTTATCAGCTAGTTCTCAACTTTGTTTGGTCTGCTCTTTGGTGCTAGGCAGGTAGTTCCCGACGGGTTTATCAGAGTTATTTTCACTCAAGCAGCTGCCTGCCGGAATGATGTTGATGAGAGCAGTGAGACCGAATCACTACAGTAAAGTTTTGGGATGTACAAACTAAACAATAAGTTTAAGGATGCTGAGGGGAACTGCAGAGTTATGGTATTTATTAATTAGTCTCAAAACCCGCACACTTAAAATGCGGTCGCATGCATGTGATTCCAGCACACAGAACAGTATCTGAGAGTGGAAAAACATCCTCACAACAAAGCATTTCTGGAATAGACAGTGGCTGATGTCTTCCCTCCAATGACCGCATTTGTGCAGTGGGAGCAAAAATGCTTTCTAGCGTTGATGGTTTTCCGCTTGCGGATACTGTCTATTGAAAATCCTCTGTGTACGTCACTATGACCGTGCCCTTTTAACATTACATCATTTGATCCAACGTTAATGGAAAAGTATTGATTACAGAAGCTTTAACTGAATGCATCTTGCATGACATGAGCTATCAGCTGAGGCTGTTCTAGTACACACAAGGTAGCAAAGGCAAATGGTGGTGCTACTGGACTGATGCCCTCCCTGTAGCCTTTGGCTGGTTTCAGGGTTGCAACAGTATGAGATGTTCATCATCTCAAACCAAACAGGAAATATCATGGTTTCACGGTGTCTACTATTATAATAATTATCATCAGTTACAGTGACCTTAATGGAATGAAGACATTTATTTTTTTGTTGAACCAATGTTTAGAAAATATGTCTTGACAGACATGAAACTTCATTTAAACAATATATATATTTATTTAAATAACACTAATACAGTAGAATTCCATACCGTAGGTAATAAATGTAGATGATATCATAATTGTCAATTTTCATACCATTGTATACTTTGAAAACAGTATATTGCTGCAACCCTAGCTGTTTTTTTTTACAACTGCCAGATAGACCCAGATGGCAAGAAACTGTCATTTGTTTTTTTCTGTTGCTGAACAGCAGCCAATGAAATGGCTGCAGTCCGATCTGGATGGGCCAGGTGACACTTCACTTGCATCAGTGCAGCCTGTGTGTCCACAGGACTGTAGACTGCTTCCTGTTGGAATATTGAAGCTGAATTAGCCCAGCAGGGCATCCACATCTCTGTGTTTGATCACGTACATCATTTATTCCTTTATCATTGCTCGTCATGCCCACATTAATAATTCATGCTTATTATACTTTCATATTTTTCATATTTCATGGTTTGGGGTGATTAGCCATTTCTCACCAACTCCTGTCCAGTTTGGGTTTGTTGTGTTTGTATGAATATTTAATGGCTGCAGATGGAAAGTACATGGCTTCAGCACATTAAATGTTGTCATTCATATGATTGGTGAACGAGGGGAACGGCAGAACTCTATTAGTTCTGATTTGTTCTGTTTTTGCCTTTGAGCAGTGTTCAGTGCAGAATTAAGGGCAGACCATTCATCTAATTCATATAATTATATCTGTGAATTTCTTGCTTCAGAAGTTTTGCAGGAAGTCTGTGTGTGTGTGTGTGTGTGTGTGTGCGCGGCTGCAAGTATGTGCCTTCGAAGATATTGTTCCCTGAAAGTGTTTTTCTATCAATTTGTGGAGAAGTGAAACAGCCTCACTTTCAGATTGATAACCATGCAAATTAAAGAATATATTTGGATTTTAAATTAATTTCCTGAAACCTAAGTGTGAGTGATGGAGAGCGCTAGCTTTTCAATTCTGTTAATAATTCATGTGTAAAACAGAAAATATGAGTTGGAGTTACAAGGTTTCCACATGGCAGCAGTACTAGAACTACAATGAGTCAGAATATTTTGCATCTCACGCCCTAAAATCCTTCAAATTAATTTCATCTCTTCAACACCTTATAGCCATAATTCTGTCTGACAACTCTGCCAGATTTTTGAAGGAAGTAAAAATTGAAATTGACAGAAACTGTACTTGACAGACCCTGACAGACTGCGATTTTCCCTAACGCTCTACAATATGTACATTGTCTTGCACACTTTTAAGCATTAGACCCATTAGCGTAAAGTGTGAGAGGAGACTGACAGTAAGACAATAGTGTCTCAACATAGAGGAGTTAGGGCTGTACATTTTTCTAATTAAGTTATTTTAAGTTATTAAATGTATTATGTTTTTAAATGTTTGCTGTGGTAACTTTTTATAAATGCTACAGTTAGGGCTGCACAACATGTAAAACGTCAAATGTTACATCTTGTAAATCAAGAAGTTACAAGGAAGTTTCTGTCATAAAGCTGCTTTGAGTGAAGTCTAACAAGTTCTGCCGAATACATTGTTTGTAGCTGCATTTAGTGACGCGTAGAGGCATGTTATAGTTTGATGCCCTTATTGGCCGATGAACTTAATTTGTCTGTCTGCCAAAACAGTTACAAACCACTGTGAACAATGAATTTGTTTTATGATACTACTCCGTGGTTCAGGTTTGGATAGGCTTAGGCACCAAAACAACTTGGTTGACTACTTTGTTGAGGTTAGGGGAACTTCCTTGTCATGGTTACAATAATAAACACTTAAAGTTCCCACGGCTAGTGGAGTGCCATTTGCTTTTGCATAGTTTCCTGTAACAACAGGCGGCTGCAGAGGGACTTCCCACATATTAATCGGCTTTTACAGTAGCCAGTAGCCCTGAATGTTACGCCCTCCCCACCATGGAGCTAGTAGTCAGTAAACTCTGTCCGGATTGGCAGCTCCCAGTGAACACGGAGACCAATTTGATGACAGGGAACACAGTACAGAGATGATTTTCTTGCCGGGTTTGGCTCCTGACACCCTGGGGCTGAGTTAGCAAATAGGACCGCTAGCTGCACAGCTAACTACCTAATGGTAGTCTAATGAAGTCTAATGTGTTTTTTTTATTGACCATGATGTCCGTCTTACATAGACTACGTACCGTCACCTGACTTAATCCTTTGCTCCTGTCGTAACTCCTATAGCCGTTAGAGGGTGTGGTCACTTGAACATAAAAGTCATGTTGGGGCACTTGCGAAAGACGGATTCTGTTGTTTTGTGGGAGGAGAGTCTCGAATAGACAGCACCAAAAATTGTGTCATGAATAGTTATTATGACTCTGGCTATATTGGTATTTACCTTATGTAACTGAATCATCAAGAATAGAATCAAATTGAATGGGTAGGTCAGTGCCAGGTCTACCATATGAATAAATACTGAATATTTAAAGTATTAAAAGCTGTTCTTTTGGGGCTAAAATTAAGATTTAGACCCAAAATAACAGGTACCTCTCAAAGGACACTTACTCTGAAGGAGACCAGGCAAGTTGCACTTCATTTGTCTGGAGAGTACTTCAACCAGCCTCTTTTCTCTCTCTTATCTCTCAGTATTCCTCCCTCCCTCCCTGCCTCCCTCCCGTCTTTCCACTTCATGCCCTCTCTCGGCAGTATTGCACTTCGGTCACCCCTCCAACCTTCCATGATTCTCGTATTGATGTGACGCAGGTATCTTGGCCAGACTCGGAGGGAACATCGATTAAACTGGGCGACAGGTTATTAGCCATCTCTTTTGTTTACCCAGCTGAACAGACTTCAGCAGAAGTGTCGAGCAGGATGCAGAGTGAAGATCAATGTCAGATTCAGAGCAGGGCTTTTTTATCATGCCGCATCAATCACAGGTGTCTGCCGGTGACTCATCCTTCATAACTTGTTTGATAGAATCTCAATTTAAGCATCTTCTCAAGGTTATTACAATGCTTCTTCAAAAGTCAGGGGTATGCAAACTTCTAGTAAAAATCTAAAACTGCCTCAAATTGTAAGCGATGACAATTTTTATGTGTCAGGGCTGTTTATTAGGGTCAGACTGAGCTGAAGGCCGATCATTGATGTTATTTTCCAGTTGGAAAAAGTTACTTGTTTGACTCCTGTGGGTGTATTCGTCCTCTGCGTTTGACCCAAACTTCTTAAGAATAGAGATTGGCTCTCAGTGCCAGGGGAAGCTGTCCAATTCAGTGCCTAAGCCAATAGCGATGTCAGGAGTATTTTTAATAACAAACATGTATGAATTTTGGTGTGGGAGGAAACCAGGGCAGCCAGAAGAAACCCACACAGAGACAGCAAGATCATGCCAACTCCAGACAAGAGCAGGGCTGAGATTCCAACCCAGGCCCTCTGAACAGATAGCCGCTACAGCAGCATGCTGCCAAGTAAACACAGTCAGTGACGGACAAGTTCAGTAATAAAATAGTCAAACAAAGGTTCATGAATAAAGTTATTTGGCCTATAGGGTTAGGGTTTTGGTTTTCAGTTTATGATGTTAACCCTACTGTTGCAGGGTGAGGGGGGAAAGGTCAGCAGTCCTTGGCTTTGGAATTTTAAATCCAGGAAGAGGTGTATCTGCGTGGGCTCGCCATCAACCTCCATTCAACTCAAAAAACCTGACCTGCAGTCATTGACGTGGTTAGAAATGTTTATTGATCACTCAAGTAGAAATATAGACTGTATTTGTTCTCAGTGACTCTGTCTCACAATTTCCTCGCCACAACGATGACAAGAATGCGCAAGGACATGTAACACCATCATGTTGCTGATAACAGCAGAAACTCTAAAGATCTAAAAATGTGTTTTTCTATGAAGGAAAGGGAATAACCCCGCTATAGATCTGGTGTTGCTGACTGCATCATCATGATTCATGAGGACTTGAAATGCTCGCTTTTTAGGTGCAGCGAGAAACTGTTGGCAGCTAAAATGCACTGATAAACTCACTGTATGCTACCTTCTTAGCACCATACAAACACAGTTGGTGAACATTGTGGAGCAACGAGCTGTTTAACCAGCGAACCAGTTGTATTTATTACGAGTTGGGAGACCAGAAGAGAGCTGGGAGGGAGAGTTACTATTGGACTTACATTTATCAGGTGGCCAGAGACACATCTCCAAATGAATGTTAATGTTTAAACTACTGTGTTACGAGCCTACATACTTGAACATGTCAGAGGAGTGCAATACTGAGTGCCTTATCAAATTGATAAGACCATAATGTATTACATACATACATTTTGCCCTAAAGCTCTGCCATGGAATTGCAAAAGAAAAACAGAACCAAACTCATTAGTCCTGCTTTCAATCAAAACTGAGCTCTAATATCCTCTTCATGAGAACATTATTGACAATATGTGCAGGAAGATGTATAAATATCCATTGAGGATCTAAATTCTTGCTGAACATCTGTCGACTATTTTTCTAGACAGGTGTTTTACAGTTGACTTCAGTGCAGTCAAGGTGTTCTTGTAGCAAACATTTTCTGATCTTGATCATCAGAGCAGCTGCAGCTCTACCGCCTCTGCATTCGCCTTAACATTCAGTCATGGCTGTTGACATTTGTGCTAACAAGTCAGTGAATAAATTAATACATGAATAGGTGACAGCTATCTACAGGACTTGAACAGCTCCAACTAACCTTTCCTCTGATATTTCTGTTGATCGTCTGTCTTGGTTGTCTCTGATTCTGTTGCTCAACCAGTTTTGAACTGGAATTTAGTTCAAGTGGTGCTGGACAGTTATTGATTTTATGTTTTCCCCTCCATGCTTCTGTTGGATTGTTGCAGTGCTCTGTCCAGAGCCTGACTGACATCTCCCTTAACTATTCCAGTCTGCACATATTCACCTTGTGAATTTGAAATGAAACTTAAGCTTGCAGGGAATTATTTGTTCACAGATTAAACTTGAAGGTCAATACTGAGTTGAAGCTGAATATTGAGTTTTCACTTTGTTATCAAAGTAGTATTGAATTCTGGTTACTGTATAACAGGGATTGTGTGTTTCCTGCAGACTCCCATTCGTTTCTCACTGAATTCAGGCCGTTTTGTGACATCCAAACTAATAAAACTGAAACGATGGCTCGGCTGTCCTTTAGCTGGACTTGCTTCTTTTTCAGACTGCCAGCCTTTGACCAGGGTTTAAATCTCTTTGCATCACATTGTAATAATTACTCTTGTCAGCCATCTGTATTACAAGCCATTGCAATAACAACATAATTGGTATAATTATGAGCTACAATTATGGAGATTCATCACATTAGCTGTGATCAGAACGAAACAATTTCATTGCTACAGTAGAAGATGAAATGACAAAGCGGTATCTAAATTAAAATTAAAAGTCTAGTCATATTGGCAATGTTGTGTTGGTATGACCCTCATTTATATACTAGTCATGCAGCAGAGGCTGTTTTGCATTACTGAGGCAGACAGTGCCTAAAGAAAGGTCTGGCAAAAAACATGATTTTGGGGAAAAAATGTCTACTTAGGTGATTATATTTGCATTTCCCTCAGCCAGTCTCAATAATCCACAACAAGACTCAAGGGCTCAGTATTGAGCATTGTTTGGTCTGCAAAGGAGTGTGTGTGTGTGTGTGTGTGTAAGAGAGAGTGAGTGTCCACTAGCACTCAATCCCCTCCACAGACCAGGCTGACAGGACAGATAGCCATTTACCTACAGAGTGCTGGGTCAGCACATTCAGGCTCTCTTATTTCAAGGCGGCAGGCTGCCAGTCATCCCATGAAAGGGAGGAGGAGGATTTGAAAGGTGCTTTTGTTTTGGTGTGACGCTGCCTCTTGTCGCCGTACGAGTACTACTATGTCCAGCTACAGTTACAGTCGGCCTCTGTTCGCTGCTGTCCCGTCTGCTGCCACGGAGTTACAGGGACTGAAAGGGATGCGCAGGAATACAAGGTCATGGACTGAGGCAGCATGCTAGTGCACTCCACTTCTCACTGATTCTGCTTGTTGGACACATTTTCATCACGTATTATAAATGTCTTAAATATTGTATGTGCAATCATGCAAACTTTAAAACACCACTTTACACCTTGTAGTGCAATATTAATGAAACTCTTCACTCTAACTCCCCATGTCAAAAGTTTTGTGCTGGATTTGAAAGATTGGACCCACTCTTTAAATTTCTTCTTATTCCATTCATGCAAGTCTGATGTGCAAGTCTGATTTTGTCTAATCTGTGTGAACACCAAAAAAATCAGCATTTTTAAAATTATCTTTCTATTCTTAGGCCTGTCGATCGTGAATATCCACTCGTATCTGAGCATGCACAGCTGTCAGTTTTGGCATCCACAGCGGTGCGCTTTCAGTTCCAGAGCCATATGTCTCTGCTGAAAGACTTGCCAGCAAGTGCTAAATAATATTGTTGTCTTAACCATCTTTCTGTTTCTTGCAAATACAATCATCTAGTGATTAAGTCCTCGTTGGCTTGCTCAAAGGCTGGTGCCAGTTTTTTTTTGTTAGAAACCCATGACAAAGTGTTTATGTTCATTTAAGTGAGCTCGACTAATATTGGCCGATGTTAGCCGATCTCAGATAAATCAGTGCCGGCGTATATGTTGTCCAATATTTGCACAGCATATACGCCATATAAACAATTCTTTTAAGATATTATAATGTAGAAATGATGCTTGGGCTCATTTATGATGAGCAATTATTGCCTCCAACACAAAGTGTTTGATAACTATATTTGAGGGATCGACTCCATCAGGACACTCTGGCTTTGTATTTGTACTGTAAATATAGAATATGTAGCGTGTCTGCAGTAAAGTGTCTTTAAACGACACAGATAGATTTTTGGTTGTCAAACAAGGAAGACAACAACTCCCATGATCCCACGTACATACATATTTTGTTTAGTTTTGATTGATAGACCCTTAGCAGCAGAAATAATATACTCTGTGTTTTATTTATCAGTAGAGGTGGAAATCACAAGTCACTTGGGCGATTTGAATCACTTTGCTTAGTTCAGTTCGAGTATTTGTAGTCACTGACTCTGTAGCTAGAGCTTTTTCCTAATCCAAACAGTCGCATCATCGCTGAAATGCACTTCGGTATGTAAAACAGTAGGTGGACGCATCGCTGTTCCAATGCACTTGTATTTGCATGTACTTGTACTTAGTATCTCTTTTCATCAGGCAGACTGCTACAATGGGCCATTTGGCCTGAGACCTTCTGGAAAAGTGCTGCAGGGCATCTTTATTAACATTTACAACTGCAGAACTGCTAATTAACCTCTATTAATGACTTATTAACATTTGTAGCTCTGACATGAGCATTATTATAATGGCTGGAACAACCTGGCAACCCAAAGTTGTGTTATTAATGTATTGTAAATTATCTATAAAGCTTTAGTAAATTACGTATTAACCATTTATAAATATCTGATGAATATGTGAATATCTGACCTACAACAAAGATGAATCGCTGCTGAAATAATTGGAGAACACTGAAATTTCAGTATGGTGTTGTCTGAAGGCAATCTCACAGTTTGGTTAAAGCTGTGTAAAAGGAGGGTTAAAGAAAAAGAAAAAATCCCCTTCCTCTAGCATTAGCTGCATTTTTTCCTTCCAGCGTTCTTCAGAAGTGTCACAGGGCGGCTGTTCATGTCTTAAGGAGGACACAGAAGTTGCCTTTAAGCAGAGGGAATGCATTATTCAAGAGGGAGCACACGGGAATAAGGAGGGGAATCATAACCAGCAAAGAAGCTACTGATCTGAATATCCTCTGATAGCTCCTAATAAACAGACGCAAACATCAGTATGAATGTAGAACATCGAGGCACACATAAGGGACTCGAACATCGACAAGTCGCATCACATGATAAGTAGCTGCTCGTGCCGTGGAGTATTCTCGTAGATGATTTAAAAGGTTTGGTGATCGAGAGGAATTATGAGTAGCATGCTTGCTGCACTCAAACCTTCCTCTCCTTCTCAATTATTCATCCACTCAGGTTCCAGGTCAGCCCTTGTTTAGCACAGATTGATAGATTTTATAAATGGCAGGTTTTTACTAAAGGTTCCAATTATACCCAGGGCTAACGACAAGCATATTAAGCAGGAGATTATGTGTAATGCTTTCTGCAGTCGATCTGTGAGGGTCTTGGAGGTGACAAACAGTGCAGGAAAAGAAGAACAGGGTGAGCCATACGTGCGCCCACACACACACACACACACACGCACACACACACACACACACACACACACACACACACTGATGTCAGGCTCAGATTCTAGCTGAGGGCATGGTTTGTGGTGAATTAGAGACAGCGTGCCCACCTAACACCCACCTTCAGGTCAGCTTAATTGAACAGAATGTGATTTTTGGCTCCAGTAGGCACCAGCCCAGACCTGGTATGTTTTAGACTATTTTACTGAGCTGCAGCAGAGCTGTGTGTGTGTGTGTGTGTGTGTGTGTGTGTGTGTGCGGGGAGAATCTGTCAGCTCTTTAATGTTGTACAAGAGTTGAGAACCCAGAAATGTTCTCTGTTTTACGTCAACCTCGAGCTGCATGTTAAAAAAGCTTGTTCAGACTTTTCACTGACTGTCAAGAATTAAGAAATGTTTGGTTTGTCGTTGGCATTTTTGTGCTTGATGTTTGCGTAGTTATGTTATGGCATCTCCTACCACTATAAGATCTTGTAACAGTGCAAGGACACCTTGTCAAATCAAATCCAACATCTGACCGAAGACGAAGACGTCTTTTACCCATTGGACCTGGAGGCTTTGAACTGCCTTGCTTGAAGACTTTAAACATACATTTTTTGCTCGCTCTGGGGCAGTGGAAATAAGTTGTGAACACAGTATTGACATATCCTTACCTTTTAAGTTGATATTTACACATCCAGCAGCTACGGTACAACGTTGTCATTCATTTGGAGTCATGTTTCTGGCCACCTGGCGAATGTTAATCCAATAATCGCTCTCTTTTAACTTGTTTTTGGTCCCTGAGGGGAAATATCAGGCTCTTTAGCTGCTATATTCACCTGCTAGTCTCTAAACTGTGTCTTTCTGCTGTTTAGTGCTGAGCAGGTAGTGCACAGTTGGGTATTAAAGCTTTTTCTCTGAAAACAGCTGCCCGCTGTGGCTAAAAAAATGTTAGCAAAAGCCAATTTTTTATTATATCTTATATTATTGATAATGTCTCTACAGGCTGATGAGGTGAACTCTTTATTTGGCAGCCAACAATGTTGCAAGATGAACAAAATGAAACCCTGTCTGGTTGATATGCACTCTGCGGGCTAGCATCTGTGCTGTTTGTAGGCTACTTGTTAAAGATGGATTTGCAGAGAAAGACAAACAACACGTATCATTTGTATGCTGAAAAGAGTGTACTGTGTGTTTTTGGTGTTCAGAGAGACCAACGGACGAGTGAGACATTCTTAAGATAACATTCTTTAAACAAACTAGGCTGTTAGCATCATGTAAGTTTCAGACTGTTAGCTAGCAGCTAGCTCGTTAGTAGTTTGTGAGTGTTAATGACTGACAGCTGGTGGGTAGAGAGCAGCAATTGTAATCTCCCAGTTCTAATATTGAGTACACCGTATTGTTAGTTAAACTTAATAGCTCGTGAAATATCTCACACAATATCAACTTTCCCTGGTTAGCTAGTTTGAAAAAAACATCTCAACGTTACCTCAACAACTGGTAGGCTGTCTGTCATTTTATCTCATTATATTCATGTAATTTGGGATTTATATGGTGAAAAAATGGGCCTGGAGTTGAATTAATTGAAAGTATTGTGATATTGGGCAAAAACTCAGAAATATGAAGTCCCTCAGATTCTCCAGCCCTCTCGCAATGTATGCAACAGTCTAAGGTATTTGTCTAAAATGTGCTTGCTTATTTTGTCTTTACTGTGTTTTCATGCGCATGGTGGGTTTTACATGGTGTGTGTTTGAGTATGAATTGTATTATTGACTTTGAAGCGGGACTTATCAGTCATTGCAAGGCACATCAGGAAGGACGACACAGCTCCTACACATCTCCACCCACCCCTCTAACACACACACACACACAACCACACACACACTGTAGAGTTTCCTGTGCCGCAGTGGCTCTTGGCATGCCCTTAGTGGGAGGATAGCACAGATTGGATGAGCAGTCGTGCCTTCATAAACACAATGCAGTAGCTGATGTGTGAGTGTGTGGTCGACTGTGTGTGCAATCTGCAGCAACAAGGTCATCTTAGACCAAGTGTGTGGGCCCTCACTGATGTGTGTGTGTGCGTGTGTGTGTGTTGTTTGTTTCCCAAGTGAACAAAGTCAGATTTAAGTTGTTTTAGCTTCAGTACCTGGCTGCGATGTGTGTGTTGTGTGTATTTTACTGTCTGCGTGAGAGTGTGTGTGCATGAAACGCTCCCCTGTGTAATTTCCCCGTAGGAATGCATGTTCATGGAGGCAGTGAGGAGTGCTGGGTGTCCCAGTGTGAACTCCCGTCAAATTCTGGAGTAACGTCACGTTGCGTAACTGTGTCAGCTCATGGACTATTTCTCCCTCTGGGATTACACTTTGAATGTTGTTTATTTCCTCCTGGCACTGTAAAGTATGACACAGTAAAGCACAACTTCAGATGTATCATAACACATGGCAATGGCAGAAGGAAATATGGTCTGAAAAGGACAAGATTATTGGGAAAAAGGCTGTCTGGCACTTGGTCAGAAGTACGCGTTGTGCCTGTCTCGGTGATGAATGCAGGAAAGAGACTTAAGGCGGTTCTGAAATCCTTCATACAAGGACTGGGATCTGAGTTAAGAGAAATTGTGCCCGTTCCGTCTTGTCACGCTGTTGCGTTTGCTGTGTGACAGTCTAACACTGCAGATCATGAGAGTCAATAAAAGCAGAATGACTTCTCTTACTCCGACAGCTTGCCCAAAGATGGCTCTCTCGCTTGTGTTTGCTGCAGTAATGATAGCTTTTTTATTTTATTTGTGAAATCAAGCATGCCTCAGGCTTAAAGCAGAATAAAATAGGACTCAAGTGCCAGCCAAAGTGTTAGGTTTTATCGATTCTGCAAATGAATTTGGGCATAGTGCCGTGGTTCATTTGCAGGGGTGCGTGAACCTTTTAGATATCTTTCAAAATGTCTGTTTGAATCATCAAGAGATGGTTTGATTTCAATATTTCAAGACAGCACAGTATCCACCAGAACAGAATCAAATTAAAATGTCTAGATGTTGATGTTTTGTTCAACACATCCTCATCACCTTACCTAACCTCACCTACACGACTTAATCAAATGACCGTCGCAGGGTACCAGTGACAGGCTGACTGGGCCTTCATCATACTGTCACAGTTTGGTTAGGTTTAGGCACTAAAACTGCTTGGTTATGTTTAGGAAAACATTGTTGTTTGGCTTAAAATGACTATGTTACCAATATAAATTCATTTACAAACGTTTTCTGATGAGGATATCCTGGTTTTGTTAGTGTCAGATTCCAAACTCACTCAACCCGCAGACACATGTTCTTTCACTATCATTGGCTCATATTGTGTTTCCATCCAGCATATTTAAAAGAGGATTCTCAGGAGTGTTGTGTGTTGACTTTTTTTCACACTGAAAAATCCATCTCTTTTGATTATTAGCTTTCATCCATGATCAAAGCAACTGTGAAATACTGACTTTGATAGTTCAACTGTTTTCACAGTCCACATACTAGATTCAAGTGAATAATCATTTCTTTCATGTATAGTCAAAAATCACATTTCAGCTGGATTGCAAATCTGTATGTGCATGTGGGAGATTGTTGCAGCGAGGTCGATCCTGCTCTGAAGTCAGTGTATTTTGAAAATCTGAAGCTGCGATGTGAAAATCTTAAATGGAGAAACTGCATGAGCTTGTGTTTAACAGGAGGGAGTAAAAACACTTCTTCACTGTCATAACTACAGCGCTTGTAGGCCTTTTCCTTCCCGGGTGCCCTCCAGGAGCCACGCGCCTCTTGTACTGAACACATTTCACACACTCCTGATGAATACCACTTAAATGTGTAAGCTGAAACTGAAAGGAGTCGATCTCTGCAGGCAGGCTGTCTTGATATATAAGATCTTTATTTTAATTTGCCCTAAAAACAGCCAAAAGCAGGGTTCGACTTATGTGGGAGCCAATGGGAGCTGAGCTCCTATAAGGTAGGATCTGAGCTCCAGTGTAAGCAGTAAAATCATACATCTGTGGGTGTCTCTAACATTATTTTAATCACAAATAATGAATTTTGTGACAATGACCACGTAAATCTCTCTCTCTCTCTGGGGTGTGCGCTGTCATACCTTTTCTTATTTAAATTAAATACTTGTTGTTGTCATCTACTTGACACAATTGTTGGAAGAAGTGGGCTGCTATGCATGTCACTATGCATTCGAGGTCAGGTGTGAATTCACGGGCTTGGAGCTGTCCACTTGCCGCCAAATTCCACCAGATCCATGTTTGGTCCGTCTCTGATCCACCACGGCAGCGGAGCTGATAGGTTTCACTCTAGTCTATGTGTGGCGTTCCTACTCCGTTGCAGCTCTGGCAGTCCGGACCCTTCCGTAGCAGATACGCAAAGCTTCTATTTTTGCCAGATGCTGGAGCATGGCGCATTAATTCAACCGAATTCAACACAGAGCAGACAGGAAGTCAGACACCGAAACAACAACATAACATCTGGTTAATTTTTGGGATGAAAAATTAACCAAAAGGACTTGAAATGATCAGTTTAATGGTCTGTCCTGGTGTGAATAAGTTAGTTACAATAAGGTTTCCTGTGGACATTTCGAGACTTTATTTAGGCACTTGAATCTAAGTGAGCTTTCTAATCTTGATTTAAAGTCAGTGGAAGCCTGAGTGCAGCAGTAGTGGCTTAAATTTGATTTTGAAAAGGTGGAAATCAAAACAGCCTCAGTCCTTCTCTCTGTTATAACCACCCTGCGTATTTGCAGAAGAAAATAAATGGCTTTTAGAGCCAATCTCATCTTCAATTTGGTTTTTCAGTGGTGAAGAAAGAAGAGAGGCAAAGGAGCATCTTAATGAGATGTTGAACAGTCTCCTGCCCCCTTCTATACAATCGCCATTGTTTCAGAGCATGTGTTGAGAAAATCCCAAAATGCAGAGTTTAGTCAGCCGTGGAACACAACAGAACCACTGCTGCTCTACCCCTGCAGCAACACCAAATTAACTGAGAGACAATTTTGCAATTCAGTTAATTGTTTTAAGTCATTCATCAAGTGAAAATACCAAACACTTGCTTCTTCAACATGAGGATTTTCAGCTTTTCTTGTCCTTTGTCATTCTTTCTGACATTTAAGTCAATTTGTCAAAAAAAACGAACTAGATTATAAATTGACTTTGGAAATAATGCGTGCACCCTTAAAGCAGGATTAGCAGCTAATAGCCACATAATTGAACAAACTCTACTGATTCCTTTGAAGTAATCTATTCATATTCGTTCAGTGCAGTGTGTTCTGCATTTGCTCACATATATACACACATATCTCGAAATATCACTTTAAAAATGTAACTTTGATTATTATTTTATTATTATATTATATACATAAATATTTATCATCTAACTTTCCGTGGTCTGTAGCTGTGACTCTAGTGTGTTTCTGTGTAACCTTGTGGCATGAATGCTCAGTGCCCGCTGGCAGATTGAGCCACAGATGTTGAACAGGACTGCGGACTGCCCAGAGACCACTCTGTTGCTTTTTAAGGACAAGCAGCAGAGGACACTTTGAGGAGGACGGATCGAGTGTGCTGTGGCAAATCTCATACCACAGAGAGCAAATACACATTTTTCTCTCTTTTTGTAAAGCCCATGCTTGTCTATGTGGCGTTTCCTGGTCCAGTGGATAGAGCTTGGATGCATGGATTGCTGCAGAACCATACGGTACTGGATGATTTTTGATTACAGTCTCGATACACTCTACACAGCAGAGTACTGCAGATCACAGTATGCTTTCATGTTGGGCAGCTGCTTCTTGTTTCAGTGGGGTTTGCGGTGTTGGCAACAGTGAACTAGTGCTGAATGAAAAGCTGGGTAAGGCAAAAAAGGCGAAAAAACAAACACCAACAGGAAAACTTTTTCTACATAGCTAAAATTTTGTTGAGTTTACATTTACAGTAAACAACATATTTTTTATAACAAGCTTGGCTCTGAAAATCTACTGATGATAAAAATGTAAGACATTATATATGCCAAACTCTATCTGTAGGCCTGATGGAAGGAGTTTAATGCATCATCTCTTTGATATATGAGTCCTGGTTGATTTGGCAACACCTGTGTTTACTATGGTAACAGCAAGGGCGGTGTAAAGGTAAAATATATAACATTTGAATACAACTTTGATAACATAACTTTGTCCATGAGTCATGTGAGATAGATTTTTTTATCGGCAAAAGTGGTTGTTTAACAGTGAAGGAAACTACTCCCATGATCCCGTGCTACTTACGTCTTTGTTTTGATTGAGAGACCCCTAGAGGCAGAAATAAATTACATACTGGGCATTTGAGGCTACAGCAAACACACAGGAGAGACTGGTGCATGTGCTTACCGTGCAGCCAAACAAACTCATGTTGATTTGATAAAGAAGTTGGTCAATAATAATTGCACCTGCAATTTGATTTGTGGCAAACACATTGTGTCCTGTGCCTGCTTCACAATAAAAGCCACCTCATACGTCCCCAGTTGAACATAATTGATATGACGCAGTGGCCTTTGAATTAGCAGTAACTTAATGCAGCTCTGATGTGGCTGCTGGAGAGTAAACAGTGAGCCTGATATCAGTGAGATAAAATTACAGACGGTAATGTTGAATCAACATGCTGAATGTTTTCCTGTGAATCCCTCGTTCTTAGGAAATCGGAGTCCAGCATGGGAATGGCGGACCACCACCAATAACAAATACTATACGGAAAAATACAGTTTGATTTTATGTAAATGTTAAAGATGATAACTTTAAATGAACAAAACAAACAGATGACATAATAACCAGTACAGCTGACAGAGAGAGCTCAGAGCGGAGCAGGTGGAGGGTAGAGATGTTGATACTGCTGATGCCTCGCTAGAGGTAAATGTAGCACAATGCAAACTGTAAATGTCTTATCGTTAGAGTGCAGTCATAGCCTGTAGTGATTTCACAGTTCACTGAACGTTCAAGTTTAATTTTATCGGGCACAAAGCACCACTTCCTATCTCCTGCTTGTTCGCTTTTTTATGAAATATTCAATTGCGTTGTCATTTGTTGTTATTGTTTATTTTCTTTTTCTTTTTTCTTTTCAGTCGTCTATTTTGTTCCAGTCTTTTATTTTTAGTTAACGTATTCAGTCCAGCTCCCTAGTCACATCTGTTGCATGCTCACTCTTTGTCCACTGACATTTAGATTTCTGCTAAAAAAACAAAAACTCAAAAAACAGTGAATGCATCACATCTGTGCCTGAACTTGCAAAAACCCTATCACATCTGGCCCATGTGTGATTGCAGTCCAATGGTATTTTTAAAATCGAATTTTCACACATTTTATGATCGCTGAATCCACGAATACATATAAAGATTCATCTATTTATTTATGTTTTTAATTGAAAAATAAAAATGTTATGCCTTGTGGTACACAGGCATACGAGTTCACGTCCTTTACTTTGTGTCTCAAAGGGAAAACAACACCCAATATGACCAGCTGACAACACCGAGTCAACGCCTTATCAAAATGCTAAGCATGCTGAAGCTAATATTAGGATCTTTCGCGCCATTGACTTTGTAAAGCTAGTCTTAACCTCTGCATGATAATTACATGTCACAATGATGGCTTCCACTGTTATTACAGCGTGCCACTGCTGGGTTGCACCTGCTGAGATCTGTGTAGCTTTATCTGCGTGCTGTAATGGAGCTGTTAGCAGATAACACGCTAACTGCTTATTATTCTGGGCCTATCAGATCACAAAGGGCAATGGGGGGAAACAGAAAGAGAGGCGGAGAAAATGTGCCTGCCTCAAATATGCTTCTAGACCTTGTGTCTTCATCTGCAGTCAAGATGACCAGCCACAGTCTGTTTCACATGTAAAGCGGGATGCCTTTTAGCTTGTTTTAGTGGCCTGGCAAAGGTGCTGTCTGGTGAAGGGTCTCCGGCCCGGTTATGAAGAAAACCCTTCTGATCACAGAGACATTAATTAGTCCAACACACAGGATCCTTCCTTTCACAGCTCGGCTCTCCTGCAGTGCTGCAGCCCGTCACATAGAGTACCATATGGCGTGGCCTTGTGCCACCTTCTCCCATGGGCACCGGGGAACGAGCTTCAAATGGGCCATGACAGGGACACTGAGTGATGCTGCAGGCTCTGTTGCCATAGTAGTTTGTGTCAAATAATCTCTCGGTTGTGGATCAGTCCCGTAATTTGTTACAGAGACACCACACACATCGTCTCCTCTCCTCTCTTTCCTGTGTGTCCTCGTTGCACTGCGGTATTTTGCATGCATGTGGAAGAGCCTTAGACAGCCATGCCACGGCTTCATTCTGCATCCTGGCATGGAGAATGTCAATCGGCCCATAGCCAAAATGCTTTGGAGTGTGCACCGCTCTCCTCGGATGATGGAAAAGCTTAGGCCTGAGGTGTGTCTGTGTGTATGTGTGTGTGCGTGAAGAAAAAGTGGGGAGGAGTGTAGGCAAGCAAACAAACACTCACACATTGACTCATGCGCTCCAGCCGCTGCCTCTTTGTGTGGCGACAGTCTGCACCTGCAGCATGCCAGCCATGCTTATGCACATGCCCACAGTGGCTCTGCGTCCTCTCACTTTAAGCAGTCCATTAGCCAACAGCAGCTGAGTGCTGCTCATGCTAGTTGGGCAGCAGCAGGATGTGTTCAGCTGGCAGAGAGTGCTGCTGCTGGGAAGCTAGCAGGAGGCCCATTTGTGCCAAAATAGCTTACTTCCAGCAACCCTCTTAAGTTTTCTGAATTGTTCCTGTTGGAGCACACTGTAGTGTCATTCTGATGATTTTTCATGAAAGGCTGCTTCCATTAACACATTGCTGCATGTTGCTTTCAAATTATGGAAAAAAACAGCTTTATTTTCCTCTATATGAATCACCACCTCTCTCAGAAAGGATACTGTCAAAAGAATTCAGCTTCTGAGCAGCATAAAGGTAATTCTCTTTACTATGGTGTAGTTTTTCACAAGAAATGCTGCAATGATCCCAAATTCAATGGGGCTTTTGAAAATAAAAATGCTACAGGCTTTCTCATGGGAATCCCAACAATACCTCCTGTGTGCTGCCAGCTGATCCATCTTGATCCCCTGAGATAAATACAGTATAAGAGTGTGACTATAACTCAATGCGACCTGTGAAGAGATGAGTCCTGCTGTGAGGGCCTTCCTGACACCCACCATTTTCTTGTTGATTTATGGTGCACTCTATGACTTCTAAGGGTGAAAGGAAATTGGAAAAGCCACCTTGGAGGTGAGTGCTGTGTATATAAATGGCAGCTCAGTGTTAGTTGTGTCCTTCCTCAGGTAGATATCCAACGCTTGTGGCTGAGTTGTTGTCTCTGGATTTATTCCCACAGAGGACAGCTCTTTCTGATGAACTCATGAACGTTACAAGGACATGCACTTGCAAAATGCAGCTGGGCATGACCATTAGCATAATATTATGCATATGCAGGTTCACACAGGGCTTCATTGCCACTTTCAGGTGTAGGACAGATACAGTATTAAAATCTTGACCAAGTAACAGCAATATTTGTGAGTCAAATAAAAGTTTTCGGAACATAGATTGACCTTGAATACAAGATGAAACACATTATCATTGGAAATAGCCTAAAATGAAGCTCTCATTTAAAGCAGAGTTCATTAAAAAAAAAACCCTGTGTGCAGATTTGTTTTCCACTAAAAAGGAAAACTAATCTGAGCCTTGCACCAGCCAGGCTAACACTGTGGGAAACAAAGCCGGTATTGTGCCAGTGCTTACAACAGGATCATGAGGCAAGACTTGCAACTTCCCGGTTGGAAGGGATGGATTTCACAACAGACTTAGGTATTTATCTTGCAGTTACTAAGGACTGAAGAGATGCAAATGGGTGTCCAGAAACAGTGTAATGCCATTAACAAATGACTGCACTCTGTACGATCTGTTATTGATTACTGAGATTAATATTTTTAATTCTATGCAGTGGATTATACCAAGATACAAGAAACAAGATTCAATTATTGCTCATCATACGACACAGGGTTATACCATGACATGTTTTTCGTAGTCCCTTTATGTTCCTCACAAAATAAAATTACAGAAATCAATGAACAGATTGTCAGTCCTTAAAATAAAAGCTATTTTTTAATTTGAGTGTAGAGGGTGAGTTCAGGAACCTTACTGCCTGAGGAAAGAAGCTGCTCTGTAGTCTGGTCTTACGGCAGTGATACTTCTGTATCTCTTGCCAGATGGCAGCAGGGTGAACAGACTGTGGCTGGGGTGGGTGTTGTCTTTTAGTATTGTTTGGTTTCTGTGCAGACAGCTCAGTTTACCGATGTCACTGATTCTCTATAGATGGGTCCCAATGATGTTCTGGGTGGTTGTAATCACCCACAGCAGAGACCTCCTGTACTGGGCCGTGCTCAAACCATGCCAGTTTGTGATGTTTCCCGTCAGGATGTTTCTAGTGCACCAGGTTCTCTGTAATGTTGATTGCCAGGAACCTGAATCTGTTCACCAGCTCACTCAGCTCCACTGGTGTAGACAGCGGTGCGCGTCGCATTTTGTCCAAAATCAACAATCAGCTCCTTGGTTCTGCTGACGTTGAGCCGCAGATTTTTCTCTGCGCACCACTCTTCAAGATTAGCTGAGGATGATGGTGTCACAATGAGTTCTCCTGATGTCTGAGTCATGGTTGAACAGGGTGAACATGAGGGGGCTGAGCACACAGCCCTGGGGGGCTCCAGTGTTGAGCACTAACATAGAGGCAGTGTCACTGCCAATCGGAACTGTCTGGAGTCTGTTAGTGAGGAAGTCCAATATCCAATTTCAGAGTGTGGTACTCAAGCCCAGAGTGTTAAGATTGCCAATCAGTTCCATGAGGGAGAACTGAAATCAACAGCATTCTGTTTGTAGGTGTAGGTGTTATTTTCAAGGTGTGAAACACAGAAAGTTTGCCAGATCTTAAATAAAGAGGTGTAGAGCTAAGTGATTTTTGTGAACTCCTTTTCATACATGGAATATGTAATTATACTGGCTTTATCCGTCCGATGCCTTATTGTCATTGAGACAAAAAAGTAGGCGTCTGTTATGTAAATGTTTGCTTTATTTAGACATGACACGACTCTTAGAGGAAGAGCTGAGGCTTGATGGATATTTGGCACACCAGCTGAAGAACAGAGGTGTGCTGAAAAATGATATTGAGAAAAAAGATTGTTCGTAGTTCTCATTTAATATGTTCACATTAAAACTGAACCTGTCAAATTTTTTATGTGAACTAAAGTTCAAATGGTTGTGTAATGTGAAAGGGGTTGCTCAAAGCGACAAATGCAAAGAGAATTATTACCTGACTCAGCCATTTCCATCAGCTCTATGTAGGGCTTGGTTATACGCCATTGAAATAATATTGCAGTATTTAGCCTATATACTATATGTATATATATATGTATATATATATATATATATATATATATATATATATATATATATATATATATATATATATATATATTTATATATATATATATCTATATATATATATATATATATATATATATATATATATATATATATATATATATATATGTATGTATACACATATTTTTAAAATCTCCTCAGAAGACGAATGCTAGGACTGGGCAACAATCAAATATCACAATGTTTTTGACCAAATACCTCAATATCAATGTTATGACATGTAGAGGAATGCCTGTTGGTACTTTCATGAAATATTGACACAGTTAGATTTTTGATTAATAATCATCAGTAATGTGGATATGTAAATTAAAGTATTAGTATTAGTCTCATATCATGATAACAATATAATGTCAATAAATTGCCCTGCCCTACCTCTATGGACCTTTTTAGTGTCTCTCAGCTCATTGTTGAAGCGTTATGGCCCACAGCCTCACTGTTTTACTTCACTCTTACAGATGTCATTTGCAGTTAGCAGCTGTTTTCAGTGAAACAATTTAAAGCTCTGATAAACCCACTGCATGCTAGCTAGCACCAAAAAAACAAACAAACAGACAAACAAATTTAGTGACTTCCTGGTGAACACAACACTTAGCAGCTACAGGTCAAGATATTTCTGTCAGATGTAGGTGGAGAGCAGATTTGTTGGCTGGATAGAAACACAACTCTAAATGAATGCTAGTGTTGCTACATGTCTGTTTGGTTGTGTAAATAGACTGTTAGCTAACATGTTCAACATATACACTTTTATAATAATGTGTGGGTATTGCATTAACAGTATTAACATTGCATTTTATTTTCTCTGAAAAATGTAGGTTTAACGTAAAGGCTACAGCTGCACAAAGTTAAGAACACACATAAAGAGTAAACTACGGGACGTTGGCTCATTCAATGTAATCAATGTATCAGTTAGCATTATTCATGCAGGATTGATAAATTATACTACGCTCTCAGGAGATTGCTGTCGTGTCTTTTGCATCAGAGTAAAGCACACATATTCAGACATTATTCAAACATGAGGCCAACAATTCACATTTTCATCACATCAAGGTGCGTGTCTGAAAGGGATTGCCAACAAATACTCCTGCATTAAAATGGCTGCGTTCCAACTAATTGCAAGGCGGTTGATTTATTTTTGCATAAAAACAAACAGAATGACAAAGTACAGTAAACAATACAAAACAGTGCAGGAGTGAGAGCGAGAAGGAAAGCAAGAAACTTTTAAACATATCAGAGCTGAAGAACAAAAAATATGAAGACTGCAAAAATAAAGATTTATACATAAGAACAAAAAGAAAACTAAATTACTGTAGACCTAATGCAAAAAGTGAAATCAAAGGGAAATTGAGAGTGTGTTGCGTGGGAGGATGTGTGTGTGTGTGTGTGTTTGTGTATTTCTTCAAAGGGAAAGGGAAAATGAGGATGAGACTAGCTGAAACTTCAAGCACTTTGGGTCATCAGATGAGTCCTGTTTGAAATTGTCGAGCGATGTGGATTTATTGACAGCGTGACTCGAACTGTGGCACAGTGGAGTTTGCCTTATCTAATGGAGAACAAACAGCATCTTGTCTGGGAATCTGCTGAGTTTTGGGCCTCGGGAGCATCATGCGTTATACTGTAAGACTGAACTTGTGAACTGCATAGAAAAGCACTTTAAAGTGGGATTTTAACTGATGTTTGTATTCATAAGTAAAATACTTACAATACAAATGGCCTGCTGTCAGTCACTAGATATTGTCAGCATCTTGACACTGCTTATCTTTTTTTGTGATCACATTATCTTTAACCCTGCAACACTAAACAGTAAATATGCTTGTGAGTAGTTTCATACAGGTTCTAAAACGACTGAGTGCAACATTACTGAGACCGCACCGACCTGTTTGTTGTTTGTCATCAGCACTTTACCAAAGCCAAAAACCAGCTGTAGCTGTGCTTCTGAGGAAATAATTCTCCCGCTCATGGATTATAGTGGTGGAGAATGTGGTTGGGGATGTGCAGCCATTGTGACAGTCTCTCATTAACTGGAGCACAGCGGAAGCTTCACGCCGAGTCAATTACACGCTGGCCTTTGAGAATGTGACAGCACTTTTTGACAGGAACTGATAAAACCGGAGGCACACGTGCTCGTATCTGAATGTGTTAGCCTCCAGATGAGTCTTTATGTAACATATTGTATGCATCTGATGATATACAAGTAGAACAAACTGTGTATTTTTCATGAATAGTACAAAGGATCCTCAAATTATTTCCATTTGGTGAGGAGAATTTGAGCCCTTGCCATGAAATAATAATTATTCAGACACAAAGTGGGCGGTGAGAGAAACAAAAACTGCTGGAAGACTTGTTTTGGAAAAGACTTTGACAATTGTAGCCTGAGCACTCGCAGGAGACAAAAGGGAATATTTTCAAAAACAAGCATTTGAAGGGTAATGCCTTTAAGTCGCATGGATTCGAGTGTGATATTAATGGTTCTAAGGATTTAGCTCAGCTTTGACAGCACACTTACAAGCCAACAAGCTTTGTCTTGCCACCATGTGTCTCCCTGCCCCCAAGGTTCATGATAGTGCATGTACAATTGCCCATGTTCTCCCACATGCATGTCCTAATTTCCCTGCTCTAAACTCCCATTAGCATGCTCTCAAACTGCTATGTTTCCCTTAAGCTACACTGCCTGTGCTCATGTATCAGCTCAGAGAGGGGGGACGATGGAAGGAGGGTGAGGGGAGAAAACGTTGCATTTGTAGTCTCTGCGGTGTTTGGCGTCTGGCAGCTTCAGGGACAGACCCGTCAGCGGTGAGACGTCCCGCCTCGTGCATGCACCAGTGGTCTCCAGCACAGCATGAGAAAGGTCAGCTTCCATTAGAAACACTGTGACAGAATGATGTCTGCGCAGCAGTTTATACTGAGTCGGTGTCTGGCTCTCTATCTGTGTGTGTTGATATTGAGAGCGAGCACCTTTATTTTAGCCAAGTGGCAAACTTTGTGCTGCTTCGTGTTCAGATGTGTAGCCTACTGAGAGGAAGGTGAACACGTGTTATTACTACAGCTGCATGGAGGAAGCGTGGTGTTTTTTTTTCTCTGGGGGTGATTCCAGACTGCTGCAGGAATGTGAGGCTTGAAGAGTCATGCAATTGTTGTTGTGGCTTTACTTCACCCTCAGTCTTTCGACTAAGGCTTCATCTGTCACCAGGCATCGACAGAGGCTCCCACAGGAAACTTAGCAGAGTAATGAAGGGACTGGAGCTGCAGCGTTGTCTTTTGAAAAACACACTGCTTCTCTGAACCCACGATGCTTTGTAAAGCGGTGCTGCGGGCGATGCCTGAGTGGCTTCCATCAGTGTTGTTGTCGGTGTGTATGACAGCCTGTGTGTGTGATATTGGCGAATGATAGCAGAGCCCGTGAGCCTCCACTCCTTTCCTCTGAGTGACTGTATGAACTGTCACTGACACACTGCAGTGTGGATCAGTGGGGCCGAGACATGTCAAGCAGAAACACTGGTGCTTTCTAGGAAGACGAGCCACAGTTGTTGACGGCGTGTTGAGGTGTTTTTTACTCGATTTACTGCTGAGTACAGTAGCAGATGCCCACTGAACCTATATGGACAGAAAACTCCAGCATCACATTTAAACTCTAAATCAACTCGCAATCAAATCATCAAATCATCATCGCTGTGATGGATGGATTGCAATGAAATTTGGAACAGATATTCATGTCACCTTCAGAATAAATACTTTATACTACATAAATAATAATATAAATACTAAATACTTAACTGTCTAATACTTCGGTTTATGGCCAGACACATGCTTAACTATCATCGACTCCTATCAACCTGCTGTACGTTGTGCTTAGTAGGGTTGGGTGATGTCTACCAAATTGACATATGATGATATCCACAGTGAAACATTGTGATGGATGATGACTTTGTTGTTGTAGCCACCACTCTTTCCCACTGTCGCTTCGACTCACTGATCTCACGTCACCACTGACATAAATCCCCATGTCAGGTTTAAAAGTGTCTTCTTCTCCGCACCACATGTCCCAAACAAAGTTAGCCACGCCAACAACTCTTGCCTCGTGGAAGTTGGCTCCAAATTAATTTCTTAAAACCTTTCTTTATTTAGGGGGATTTGACTGAGAGCAATGCTTTCTTTTCCAGGGAGCCCTGATCACTGTTACAAATTCACACCTGGAAGCTGCTCAGTACAAGCTTGCTTCTCTAATCTTTAGGCTACCACTGACACAGGACAGCCAGGATTCTCAGCCTCTGATGCTCCAGTGTTGGAGCTGTAAAACCACAGCACAAGAGTTGCTGAGTTCATCCGAGATTAACCCCGAAGCTAAAACTGAACTATAAACTGAATGAATGTTTCTACAAATAGTTACTGTTAGCAGTGCACTCAGTAGAATATGAAGCTTGGTGGGTGGATGTTTTGATTGATCCAGAAGTGTTCCATATCCATCCAAGCCTTGGAGGCACTCAACTGACATTTCTGACTTTGATTTTTGAAGCTTTTGGCTTTAAAGAGGGTGTAAATAATGTCTTTTCAAATCAATTTGGGATCTTGGGGCTTCCTTAAATTGAGATCACACTGGATGAGCTGTATGGAGCCATTTTGTTTTATTTTCAGTTGTTTTTTTTACGTTTTGAAAACAAGTCCTCATCTACTTCAATTGTTTGGGAGAATGCTGCAACACTATTTTGCTCTTTAACTCCAGAAATGTTTTGTGGACTATGAAACTTCACCTGACTCCCCATCAGCACAAGGGTGAGTAGATAATGACTGAATTTACATTTTTCTGTGAACTTATCCTTTAACTCTATGTGCCTTTAATCCCTGACATTGCTTTTAGCTACAGTATAATATCACTGTTGCGTCACCATGGAACAGTAATATTGTAAATTCTCCTGCTTTTACTCAGCAGTAATGTTATCTCACTCTTTCCCCTAACATCATTAACGGCCAGTTGTCCAGAGTGCTTCTGGTCCACCTGACCCAACATGAATCAGATCTTAACCTGTTTCTCCTTTTAAATTGAAACGTATGAACATTTTAAAAGGTGCAAAAAGGAACATTTAAAAATTTAAATTGAAACGTATTAACATTTTAAAAGGTGAAACATGTCAGTCGTGAACTATCGCTGTAGCTGCAGACCTGTGTGAGCACTTACATGACTCGATTACAACAGTTGAACCCATATGCAAATAATTCCAAAGCTAGTAAGGGGATGCATAGTAGCTGCTTTTGTGTTCTGTCTCTCTCTTTTGCCAGTGCAGTGCACTTTGTAATTACACAACTGCATTGGGTGCTCAGTGCATGCTAATGGCTAAATGTGATTAAGAGCACAGAACTGAGCCATGGATTGTATAGTGGCATTAGAGTTGTGTATGGGCCAAATAGTGCTGACTGTGCACTGTTAGGGCTCAGATGAGGTTCCCTGGTTATGGTAGGGGGAGGTTAGCAGCAGCGACCTGCATCTCTGCTTCAAACTGCTCATCCGTCCCTGCATGCAGCCGCTCCACCGCTGACCAGACGGGAGGCTGCTTGACATTTCTTTTGAGTCGTGGTGCCACATCAGCTTATTTCCTCCCTCTTGTCATTTCTTATCTTTTCAGTTTATCCTTGATCATTCTGTCTTTCTGGCCGCCTCATCTTTTGGCCTCTCATCTTCCCTCCTTGTTGTTCGGTTCATCTCTGCTTCTCTGTCACCCCTGTGTGGAGAGGGACGATCAGGCTTGAAAAAAAAAAAAAAAAATAGAGTAATCTATGCTGTTACCATGGCAACTGCATCCAGGAGCTGAGCCAGTACTCTTCCACAGACATGCGTGCTCGCTCTCTCATTCTCCCTCCACTTGCCTTACTTAGATTAAAGCTCACCTCTGATGAGAACGAAGAGAAAGAGAGACCAGCAGGAGAAACAAGGGAAAAGGCTGCGCTTGTTAGGGAAGAGTGGCGTTTCATAACCCTCCCAGGAAACAATGTGCCTTTTCTCTGTGATGAATCATTATTACTGATGGCGGATAATATCAAAGACAGACATCGTCAGTGAGCTGCACACAATGTACAACAAAGGAAGCACGCAGTGTACCACTGCACTGTAAGGTGCTTTCTTCTCCTCTGTAGAGGTTTTGGTTGCTGGGTCGACGGAGGCGATTGTGGGTAATGGTCTGTCACAGGAAATTAATGCATTCGCAGGGCTCTACTGCCTCGCTCTACGACATCAATCTATATTAATTTGGCAATTAATCTGATTTCACGAGAAGATGTCTCAATAAGGGACCCCATTTACCATAAACTAACTTTGGATTATGTGATTTGTATTCTCAGTTGTGTCTATGTGTGTACACGTGTCCCCGATAGGCTTTTTCATTACTGACTGACATGTATTGTACAAATTTTTTATGACCACTTCGAAGCAACAGTAACTATTGATCTGGGTATGGTTAGAAAATGTGCCATGGTTGGTTGTGTGCTCGTTAATGTGTTCAGAACAGAAGTGAAAAACGTCCACAGAGGGGAACATAAATGGTTCGACTGAAGCTGTTGTCACATAATTTGTTGATGTGAGCACAGCTCGGCTGTGGCCGGTATATTCACACAGCACTGCTGTAGATGAATGCATTGTGTCATGTCGCCCAGATGGATGTTAAGTGAGGGGGGACGTTAGCTTCTGTTTGACTTGGACAGAATGAGAAAATGCGCACCTGTAAAGCACACAGAGGAGACGCTCGTTATTTTCAGCCTGACTGAATCGGACCAGGAGGCAAAGACATGGCGGCGCTGAGTGTTTCCTTCCCTCGCCATCAGAAAAACGATACCCGGTGGAGTTTTTCCCCCCCAATCAGGAAGTTTGTTTGGCAGTCCTAGCCACGATTCAGCCAGTGAGGGAAAATTGATTTAGCAACTTCTAGTTCAGTGCCCAGCTGGATCAGACAGCAAGGGCAAAATGAGGCCCTGAGTGGACATACACTTCATTTTCGTCCCCGAGGAGGGGAATTCATTTCTTTCAAATCACTGTGATTGTAAGTAATGGGAGGGTTGTGATAGCTCAGCAGAGAAGGAGAGGGAGGAGGAGGAGATGGAGTGAGGGGGGAGTGAGAGGGGAGGGTTTCACACTCCTTTAACCACGTGCAATATGTCAAGACCTTCTCTGGTTGGGAGTCGGAGGGGGGTTGTCTCGTCTCTGAACCAGTGTGAACCGGTTGTGTTCCTGCTCATGATCGCCCACAACCCCCAGGTGCACTATGTTGATGTGATTTGTTGCTCAAGAGGCACAGAGACCTCCAGGGTCATATAGAGACTGGATTACATACAAGATCCTGGAGTACTGTCTGGGGAACCCTATAATACACAGCCAGTATTCCTATATGCCGCATAGTGCAGATCCCACTGAGGATATGTTCACACATTATGTGCCTCATCTTCCTTTTATAGAAGGTCATGGAAGAACACGTTCCAGGGTCATAACCATTGTGTTCATCTGGTGAGGAATCCACTGAGTGGTCATAAAAAAAATTCAGCCTGGAGCAGAAAAAAATCTATCCACAGTGTACCTTTTATTTGGGGGTTGATAGGCAGCTTAATTTTCTTTCACACTTGAATAAGTGGCAAATTTTCAACTATCTGTATCATATCACAGTGAATGTCAAGTTTGTATCTTCAGTATCACTGAGCAAAGGCTTCATTTTTAATTCACCAAGCCTTCAACAAGACATTCAACAGTCGTAAAGGGAGAAATCCACTGTGGGGGAGACAGAGAATTTCTCCTCAACAGATGACAATGTGTTGAACACAATGTGAGTTTTATTTTTGCGGCATTCACTTAAAAGTACCCTGCCTAGCCGGTCTTATAAGACATGAAACACACAGTTGTGAAGCCTTGTCAGAAAAGAATATGAATTATTACACAAAATTCTACTGTGAACAAAATACTTCTTCTGTGTTAGCTTTTATAAGCTTTAAGAACAATTTCTGACACAAAAAGGTTCCTCTCTGAAAACTCAACTCAAGTCTTTCATCATTATTTGAACATTGTACAGTCCATAAAACACACAGTTTGCAGTAGCAATATCAAATCCATAAGAGGGAGGTCATTTTAAACCAGCCTGTTTGTAGGACTGCTGGTAATGCCCTTGAAAAAGCTACTACTGCCATACTACTGCCATGCTACTTTGACATAGAAGCTAAACAAAGTATGTTCATAATTTAGGTCCTCTCCTTACTATACATAAGAAATTCACTTCACATATTGTGACTATGACATGTTTTGTAAAAAAAACGAGAAAGCTTTAGCGAGAAAATAGTTTGCTTAGCTTAGCATGAGGATTGGAAACAGAGAAACAGCTAGCCTGGCTCCATCCAAAGGTAGCAAGATTCAAATACTTGCACCTCCAATGATCACTAAATAGCAAGTTATCTTCTTTGTTTAATCTGCACAAAAACTGAAGTCAGTTGTTATTCCTGTGAGGTTGTCAGGCACTGAGCACTGACAGGAAGTTCCATTTAGTTATTGTTCTTGGCCAATAAATAGCCCAACACATAAATCCCTGCAAAATATCAACTTGTTATTTTTTTACAACTTCTACATTTTTTCACAACTTCTACGGATTAAACAAACAAGGTCGTTGAGGTCATGCTACCGTGATGTAGTTTGTTTGTAGCCTAACGTTAGCTTTTTAATTCTGGAAATGTAATTTAATCTATGAGTTCATCTATGAAGACTATCTTGCTGGACTAAATGTGTAAGTACCATAAACTTGTGTGTGCCACAGAGCTTATTTCTGCAATAATCCAAAATCCAATGGAAAAATCCCAGAGGCTTTTTGGGAACCGGGGCGACGCTAACTTCTGGGTTAGACTACAGAAAGACATCATCCCTGCACTCTTTATCTAACAAACAAACAAACAAACAAACAAAAAATAATAAACATATTTCTCAAATTGACAACCTGTTGCGGTAACAAACTGTATTGTGAATGTAACACTGTCAACCGTACTGTACTGTTATTCCTTAATGAGAACAAATGCAGACTTCTCCTGACTAGTCCAAATCAAAAAGTCCCAATTAATTGATTCTAGTGAGCTTCTGTTTAGGCATGCTTACTACAGTACACACCTGTCTAAACTGACAAAAGTTGCTCCACTTTCACTTCAGTCAATGTTACTGTTCAGTCCACCCACACCTACAACAACTGGCAGCAAACTCCAACCGATTTCCAGTCAAATCTAGATACTGACAAAGTGAAGTGGATGAGGTAGGCCATGGGGAAGTGACTGCACAGAAAATAAAATAACAACACATATGACACATAACAAAATATTGGTCAAACAACCTGCTCTACGCTGTAACATTATATTGTGTGCATCTTTGTATTGTTTAGTATTAATACTTGAATGTGTTTATTATTAGACAAATCAAAGACAACATATAGCACTTCTGCCCAAGCATCCATATCCACTCATGGATGACTGATATACTCTTATCAGTTTTCCGGTTTAACACCTTTGTGACTAAAGGAATGCACTGTTGATAGCCGTGAGCACTGACTGAACCGCTCATGGCCTAATTCATTTTTTTGGTAATATTCATCTTAGTGCCGGAGCTTGCCTTGCTCAAATAGATGATCATTATCTGGCTCAGTGAGGGATTTATAATTAAAGTAAATGTCCTTGACGGCAAGGTGAATTATGTCTGTGGAAATTGTGTTATATCAAGAACCTACAGCTTTCAGAATATGTAATGAAGGTGTGAACCTGGCGCTGGTGCCATTATTGTTTTGGGGTGAATTAATTCGTGTTGAGAATTTTTCAGTCTCCAGCTGCAGCGCCTGCTGTCATCTCGCTCTTTTGATTCTGAAAGAAAACATGAATTAATGTTTTTGATATGGCATTATGAAAGAGAAGCCTTTTCACACAGATAAGCCAGCATTTGAACATTTTTGCTGTGTTCTCGTCTCTCCTCAGGTTGGTGTTTGTTTGCTGAAGCAACAGAGGCAGGCCCTGAGTCGGAGGTGAAGAGAGCCAAATAGGAGTCCTCCCAGACAGCAGGGAGCAGCAGCAGGCATGCAGGACTCCGCTTCAGACAGCAAGATGGCTAAGCAGGTCAGAGCGGCCCTTATTCCACAAATGGGTTACTGCTAAACCCACAGACTATTGTTTATTCACTATTTATTTCTATTTCTTCAATATATTATATCATATATATATATATATCAATATTTAATTGAAATACTGACCCATCTCTGACAGTCTTAGCGCAACATTTTAAGGTATCTTATTTATGTGAAATGTAATATAAAATCTTCTCAGTTAACATGATTACTAGAGAGCACTTTACTGCGTCTCAGGACCGATTTGTCGACCGAACACGGTACAAGCCAACGTTCGTTTTGTAAATTGGTACAGTGAGCTAGCAGCAGCCATGCCTGCAGTTACTGGCTGTAGCTTTGTGAGAACTGCATTTTAATTTAAGAATAATCTTTAAACTTAAAAACTAAACTAGTTTGAATGTGTGAAGAGCTGATGCAACCTGCTCCAGAGCCTGTGTTTTAGTGAGCTGAGAATATCATTACATGGCAGAAAATAGGGTTCATTTGTTCAAACTTCCGTCTTTACAACATGCCTTCGGGTCTTTTAGATAATGAAGATGACACTGATTATGAAGAAGTTTTATCTGGATTCATTAACTCAAATTATTTCTTGATATTGCGGCAGTTTTGCCTGGTCTGAAGCAGACTCTTCTAGTCTTTGTTCCAAATAGTCTGAAGTCTATGATACTGTACTGTATATATCTATTATGTTTGTAGGAAAATGGCTGTGATTCTATTTTATTTCTGATGTGTTTGGTCATAGTTCAGTGATTAGTCTGAACAACTGAGAGTCACTGCAGTTCCTAGTAGATCTACTATACTGTATGTTATTTAGCATTTGAATTAGCAGAGAACGGCTTGCACACAGCGCCTAAAATCCAACACAAAGCCACAATGCTGACTCCACACCACTGACTTTCCCTCAGGCCATCATAATCAAAGAACTTAATCTTAAGGCTCTGTCCTGATACTGGTGCAGTACTTCAAAGTATTATAACTGTTTTAAATTTCCACTCAGGTATCAGGGCTGATAGATGAAATGTTATATCTGTGTCATTTGACTGCCTTTTTTGATTTTCAGGACCAGAACTCCAAGCATCTTGACGAACACAGAGAAACAGATGACATGTCTGAGAAGACGTCCCCAAGCAAAAACCTCAAATCTCCCCAGAAAGGCTCCAAACGACTTAAAACCACCCCCTTCAAAGTGACCCTGCTGGACACAGCCGAGTACGAAGGAGAAATTGAGGTATGCGTGATGGAGAAACAATTTGCTGTAACATTCTTTCAAGAATTACCCTTTGCATTCTTTGAACAAACGACTGAAAAGCAACAGTCTTTCTAGCCTTTGTTGTTATTTTCCCTCTGTAGGCAGTTGTGTGTGCTGTACAGTGCTGCACAGAGGGAATAAAATGGACAAAAAGAATAAAAGAGAGGGTGCCATGCTGAGAGCTCACCAGGGGTTTGGAGCTAAAGCAATGTTACACATTTCTGTAATACACACAGTGGCTCAAAAGAAAGTGCACAAAAATAGTGCACTATGAAAGTCTTCATTCCACACAGGATATGTGTTGTCATTACTCCAGCAGTATGAAAAGGAGATTTACCACTGCTGGCAGAGAAAGCTCAGGGCATGCACAGTAGAGGAGGAAAGAGATAGGAAGCTGGAGATTTTGAAGCTTTTGTGATTAACAGGAGCACACACCTCTGGCAGAACAGGTCTATCTTCACCTAAAAAATACATTTTACAATGTTGTGGTTGAAGGAATTCATATCCAACTTTGACTGTGGAGGTGACGAGGCAGCAATATTTTTAGCTATCTCTTGTTTAGGCTCAACTTTTGATTCTACTCTCTTACAATATATATAGACACTCAAATCTAGGACATGATGCTTCTGTCTGGCACTGCTACCTCTATACCTGAGATAAATCAGGCTCCTGTCTGGGCCGGTTGGTGGCAGCCAGCCTGTGTCACAGCTCAGTGCGCTGCCTCTGCATTTCTTAGGCAAGACTGCTGTCTGATGCTGCATGGACTGGGACTGGAGATGTATTGTGCATGTTCATGTGTCGGGCTGTGTCACTGCTTTTCGAGTACCAGTGAAAATGTTTCTGTAGCATCGAGTTGAAAGGTACAAGTCCCCAGACTTCAATGAAAAATAGGCCATTGCCTAAAAGATTGTCAGTCCTTTGCAAAACAATTACCAGCAGGGCGACACAATTAATCAAAATATTATCAAAATCCTATTATGGCCAAGTGCAATATCCAAATCACAGAAGCTGCATTTTTTTTATTAAGGTAACATTAAACTAGCATTATAATGAACTACTGTAGTGCTGCAGAGATCTCTCTCTCTGCCATCCCTGAGCTGCTCTGGACAGATAGCCTTACTTGTTGCTGAAGTAACTGCTGAGAAACATACTGCTAACCAGCAGCTTCTCAATGAACACCTCTGGACTGGGGCCACATGCAGCCTCCGAGAACGATGATGGAGGACAGTTACACCCGAGGGCATATATGGAGTTTCCTGGTAGGCACATACCAGTAGCTTTATTGCTAAAGGAAATAGGAATGAGTCCAAGAACCCAGAAATAAGTAAGTGTGGGAGAAAAATCTAAGGTCCAGAACACTCACCTCACAAGATAAGATGTTGTACGTACCCTGTATAAACGTTAGGCCCGATAAGGATGAGGCCATAGGGACATCTGATCTATGAGTTTATATCTTCATGGTCTTTGCAAACTTATATAGATATGTTAGATATGTTTACAAAACGGATCTCTGACAAACCAATGCTGAGTTTATGTAAACTCGTAGGATGGCCTTCGATCAATCTGCCAGTCTTCTATTCCTCACTAAGTCAGAGGTGAGAAGCTCTGCAGTAACTTTTCACTTATTTGTTGTTAAACAGATAACCATGTATGGGAGCGGTGCTTCCTGAGCTTAGAGGATATAACCTGAAACTAGGGAAGGATTTGGGAGGGATTAACTTGACAATGCACTGTGTATACAGTTGTGCTGTTTTTTTGTTCCTCCTTGCAAGTTTGTATAAACTACTTCAACGTAAGTCATCTGTGTCTCTGAGTTTTCTTCATCTCTCCAGGATGGTTTAGCGAGCCGAAATTCCACAACAGTTAGCATTTTTGCACTTTGGGTCCGTCGTCTCAAAGTCGATTGGTTTTTTGAATGGGTTTTGGGTTGTCTGAAATAAGGTTTGTGGTTAACACAAGCTTAAGAGATTTCGTTTTGATCTGTGACATAAAATACATCAGTGAATACCCCACATGTGAATAAAGCATTTACGTATCTTTAAAAATGCTATCAAGTGGCTAAATGAGACTACAGAGATTGTTTGGGAGATTAAATGTCATTACGCCAAACCCAGAGACTCATCTACTCACTGCTGTCTTTAGTTGCAAACTATAGTAAACTCTAACTTTTCAACTCATCTACAAGTTGAAAAGTGTGTGTAGTATAATGTAGTAAGATGCTTAGCAGTGGTGACATTAATGTCATGCAGGTGATGTAGTTCGTTTATAGCCTAATGTTAGCTTTTTACTTCTGGTGGTTGCATTTACGCTTCAAAAATCATTGAAGTTGTGTTCTTTTTTGAAGATCATCTTGCTGAACTAAATGTGTAAGTATCATAAAATTGTGTTTGCCACAGAGCTTATTTTCTGCAATAATCTAAAGTGAAGTTGATAAATTCTATTAGGCTTTTTGTCGAGGAACCCAGAAAGATGCTGACTTCTGGTTTAGTCAACGAAAAGACATGATCCCTGCAGCACTCTATTAAGGGTGAACCTGTAAATCCAATCTCACACTCTACACTATATTTCTAGCGCAAGGAGTGACTTTTTAAGAATGCACCCTAAAATGACGCCTCAATGCAGACAATGAGTGGTCAAAATGTAAACAGCAGAGGCTGAAGTGCCCCAAATTTATATATAGGTCATCCTCCAAAAACACTGGAGCCTACATTTGACAAAAATGCAACTCATACTGTCTTTCATTGGACACTCCAAGGTAAATGACTCATCGTTCAGAACCTTACAAAGTCTCTCTGAGATAGCATGAAGACATCAGTGTTACTTTCTCTAATTTCAGAGAGCTCTTCCAGAGCCACAGAAGACATTATACTTTCTTTTTCAAAAGTTGAGTAGTTAATTGAGCTTGGTGTGTAAAATCAATAGAGTGCTGTATTTGTGTATTTAGTCAAAAAAATAAAAAAAGGGTTATAATTAATTGTGTTAATTGTGTTCATATCCCCCAGACTCAGGTATCATTAAAGTACTTTCTTTGGCATAAATACTGATTTGGCACGAATATATAAAAATCTTCATTAGATAGTGGGTCACAGGATGTTGCTTTTGTCCATTAAAAGCCTTCAGCACAGGCTGTTAACAGGGTGTGAGGAAATCTATAGTTATTACATGGTTGCAAGCCAGGTGCAGCCAAGGAGAAAATAGAAGAGCAATGTTATTATGAGCCACCCCTGAGGATACTTATGCACAAGTGCATGAAACTTTGTGTGTGTGCGTGTGTTGTGGTGTTTTCGGGGGAGGGTGCTTTTTATGTGCGAATGTGTGTGAGGCAAGAATATCAGGAATGTTGCGCTTGCACCATCCTCGCTCTCAGCACTGTGAAAACATTCAGAAATACCTCTGGGCCTTTCCACACCACAACAATAGTTCACATTATGGTTATGAAAGCTTTTGTGTCTTAAGTGCACTTCCTGGATATTTGCCTGCCCTTGCTGCTCTGCCAGTCATTGCCAGAGATGGATGCCACAAAGCAGCCTGTTGTCAGCCCATGTTTTTGAAAATTCTAGTTTGGTGAGAGCCTTGGACCTCCAGGTCATTGCCAGGCTTGCTCGCGCTTCCTGTCTTTAATCGGTGGGGTTTCACATCATGCCTGCCGAATCCGAACCGCCCTCTTGCTTCCAGGAGTTGGTGATAACAGTGTTGCGGGAAGGCAGGCGCTCTTCCTGCAGGAAGATCCGCATTCATGGGTTAATTAAGTCTCTTGTCATGGATGCATGGTTGAGCCTCCCCGTGGTCCTCAGGCGGGAGGGGAGGCACCGCGTCCACACCCACTTACCCACTTCTCTCACCCAGCCTCCCCCTCTGTTCACTGGGGTGTAATCTAGCTTGACTATGCACGGTCAAGCCTGGTCGGTCCGATGTGTAGAACAGGACTATTTTGGATGGAATCGAGTGTTTCATGCTGCTCAGTTCCTGCCAAGATTCTGTCTTGGGTGTCCATTCAGGTGGCAACACTGAGATCATTATTGTACAGTTGAATATTTAATTGCTCCAGAGAAGAGAGCGAACAGCATGGATCGACTCAGTCATGGATTATTAAGACTCCACTTGCTGATTTGTTTATTTAATTGTGCCGACTGCTCCTGCTGTCACACAGCACACTCTTGATTTACATTGACAATGTTGCCGTTGGGATCTTCTGACTGACATGAAAAGAGCTTAGAAGCACCTCCCATGTGTTGCTCCAACATCCTTTCACCCATAATGAGGCAAAGGAGCAACTCTTTTTCAAGTCTTAGCCTTGAGATATTAAGAAACAAGACAGCAGAGGCATAATACTGCATCTGTTACCCTGGCAACGGCTCGCTCTATCTCCCTGTCACCTTGCAAAGTAGGCCCCAGGGGAGAGGGCTCCATGTGTGTGTGCGACTATAATACAGTGGATGTGTGGTTCAGTGCTAGGTCGAAACATTAACACACTTTTTCCTTATGGGCTCATGCATGAATTGATGATCAATATTTCATTTGCTCTATGATGTGTAACTATTTGTGTGATAAGAGCATTATTTTGCCTGAAACAAGGTAAGTGATTTCATTTGAAAAGATTTCTTTAAAAAAATCAGGATTTCCTGTAGGATAGTACCCACTGTCGATCAGATCGACTATTGACGACTGCAGAGATGATTCCCCCCCCCTTGTGATATTAAGGAAATAAATTATATATATAATTTATAGAAAACAAAATCTAAAATTTGCTGTCTACTGTGCATGTTTCTGGTAGAATGCTGATGGTGATGATGATGATCACTGTTAATCAGCACAAGTGACTCTGCTAGTTGTTCTCATTTACATATTTTTCTGATGACAGAAGTAGTGTGAAATTTGATAACAGCTCATGAATACTACCTCCACAAGCAGTGAATATCAAGCTGCGGATAAAATTATTATATGATTTCCACATTGTCTGACAAATTGAACAGAAATACAGGTTAATGACAGTAGCTGTGCTGTGATATCAGCTAGGCATTTCAAATGAGTGAACAGAGAGAAAGTGAGAGTCTCCCCTAGCATCCATGTTAATTCAATTGCAAACCAATCAGATATCAGTACTAGGAAATTAAATTACTTAAAATAACATTAGTGTTATTCTTGTTTGTAGATATCAGAACTCCACAGAAGCAAATCTGGAGTCTAGTTTTGACTTCCAAGTTGGCAGGCATGTGTCCTAACCTACTGAGTCTATCTTTTTTAATTATACAACATATAAATATCAATGCAGTTAGAGATGTTCCGATACCATTTTTTCCTTTCTTTGGTATCGGATCGGTGCACAGACTCGTGTACTTGCCGATACCAATACCTGCATTTTCGGCAGTATCGGTGGCATTTCACTAGATCCAATCCATACTCGAAACAAGAGTATGGATTGATTTTAAATGAAAATATAAGATTGTCTCACTCACCTAGCCATAGCCATGGCAGTGTTGATCAGTGGGTCGACCACTTTTGTCAAGACTGAAAAATCATCAACTATTGCATGGATTACCACAACATTTGGCACATTCGTTGTCCCCAGAGGATCAGTCTCAATGACTTTGGTGTGGCCCTGACTTCCTCTAGTGCCACAAGCAGGCCAACATTTTACTGATCCAGTAAAACAACTCTACATCTACCAGATAGATTGGGAAAAAAAATTGATTCAGACATTCATGGTCCCCAGAGGACGAATCTCTGAGACTTTTGTATTCCCCTGACTTTTCACAGAATAACATCCTGTCCAGTGATTTTATTACAACCAAAACCTACAAAAATAATGACATTTCCATTTGAGTTCATTGTTTTTTGCAAAAATATCACTTTGATTACACTTTTGATTATTGTGCACATCATTCTGTCTGTTTCCATCTATCTTACATCCAGGCTAAATTTTAAGGATATACTGATCTCTGGTCTAAGGCTCTTTCAGTACTGTGAGCAAAGAGGGTTTATTTTGGTATCCTGATGTTAACTACACACAAAAAAATAATCCACATTGAAACTTCCTCAGTACGATAACATGAACTCTTCAGTTGAATGTGAAAAGAAATGTTTCTGAAATGCTCACCTTGAACTCTGTCAGCAGCAGATAAAATCTCTCAAAGAGCAATCTTCCCCAGCAATTCACGGACCATTTTCACTGTCAAGTGTTTGATGCACACCGACTGTGACACGACACCAAATGGCTGAGCTCTTTTATTGTGTGCAGAACCAGAGAACAGGAAAGCAATCTTTACTAAGCACAGCTGTCTAATGGGGTCTGATATTGGTGAGCCAAGTTTTTCCCAATAAAACTGAGCTATACTGCTAGAAAATTCTAAAAAAACGCATATGGTATTTGAGAAATATATAGTAGAGGATCTTTATTCTGCTTCCTTCTACATTGTTGTTGACCTTTTAACCACTGACATGTATTCTATGTTTGTTTTTGCAGAAACACTCCAAAGGACAGACCTTGATGGACATGGTGTGTGAGCACCTCAACTTGCTGGAGAAGGACTACTTTGGTCTGACCTTTGCCGACACAGACACCCAGAAGGTCAGTGAATTGTGCTCCACAATAACCTTGTGGGAGGTTTCAGTGCATAAACGTTGCTCACAAAACATATCTGTATTCCTCTCACTTGTTGGCTAGGTCGACTCTCTCAGGGGTGCATTATCCATGAATCACTGAGAGATGAATGGAAAATGGAAATTTCCATTCTCTGTCTGAGTCTGGACAAAAACATGTGCAGTTGGAGGAAAGATGAAAAATCGCCTCATGTTCTCTCTGCAAGATGTATGAAATTTAGCAGCGCTGTGCTGGATGCTCTCCTGGTGGTTGAATCGAACCTCTATTGACTGAAGCAAAAAAAAAGATGAGAAAAAAAAAGTTTGGTGAGAGTGACTTTTTTCAACTTTGCCGACTTTCTTAACCATGGTAGGTAAGTCAATAAGCAGGTAGCTTACTAGCTTACCTTTAGCCTACAGCTATAGGCAAGCTTTAACTTGCCTATGTAATGTTTACTGAACAGCAGCCACTGTTGCTCCAGGTAACATTTACATGATAATGGCAAATTTGTTGACATTAGTGTACATTGGCTTCTATGAGTTACATGGTCACACCAGGCAAAGTAAGGCTTTAGCAGCAAACCCTATGATGTGTATTGAATTAGAGCAACATTATGTAACCTTTTTTTTTTTTTACCTCAAAATCACAGCTTCAGAATAATCTTGATGGTACAGTGTCTTGTAATAGGGTGAATGGTGTCTCTGTCACCTGCATAAACAATACATTATTGATATATTATCACATTTAAAGTCCATTTAAAGCCAAATATGTTAGCAAACAACTGCCTATTACACATACAGCAGGCAACATTAGCACTTATTTGGAGTCATGTTTCTGGCCAGTCCAGAATCTACAGTACTTTCTTTTGACATGACAGCTAAATAATCCTATATGAAAAGTGCTGACAGTTCTGCATGAAATATCAGAGACGGATAGTTTAAAAGCTGGGAACATTAAACCAATATTTTAAAAATATATTTGGTCAGAAATGCTTCTGCTTCTTTGCTTCTGTCATCTGAGGTTTAATTATTTCTGCTTCTGAAAAATGTACATACATTAAACTTCAGTCAGCTCACAGATCATTTTGACATTTCTAGTAGAAGGTCTGAATATGCTTCCCTCTGATCTTTGTTGTCTTGTTCGGGTGCACAGACCTTGGCTGCTTATTATCATACAATCAAGCAATTGACACTGAACTGATGGGTCTTAGCTGTCGGCTTATATAAGTGAGCAGATGTAGGTTTTGGTTTTTCACTGATGCGAGCTTCCCTTAGGGCGGGTTTGTGATTGCAACATGCTACAGAGGAACCTGCTGCCTTTTGAAGATAGGAAAGATGACAAGACTAAGTCCCTTTCATCATCTGGAGCATAGCCTCTGTCACCTTCATCAACTCGTGCATGCTTTGTCAGCTCACATGTCTTGACTTGACGCGTGTCTGACGGCTGAGGCTGTGGATCGAGTTTGATTTCGGCCCAAACAGACAGGTTAACTGGGGTTTTAGAGAGGTAAACAGGCTTGAAGTTCAAATATTTTCCTCTCCCTGACTGTAGGTAAAGCTGCAGCTTGGATGAACATGACAGGCTCATCAAAGACAGGCTTATCAGAGTGCAGCTTGAGCCTACTGTCTGGGGTCATCGCTGATTGGTAGACCAAATAAGCCTGAGAATTGAAATGTCATTTCAGATGCCCTTTCTCTGTCTCCATAGGGGGAACGGGGATAATCTTCACCCTTTGGGAGAACATTTATTCTGTGTGATTGCTTGATGAACTAAGGTTGCAAAATCAAGAACGCAGCCTGAGTCAATGATTAAAAGTTTTTCCTGCTTTCTGCAGAGAAAAGCAAAGAAGCACAGAGTGCCTTACTAATTGAGTGCTCCTTGGCCTTAGCTGATATAAGATAGATTCAGGGGGACGATAAATGCCTTTGGCTCATTAAAGTCTTTAGCAGCCTGATTAAACACTGAATGAGTTTGTGTATTTGTGCCGGTGTACTGATTGAGTGAGCGTGTGTGTGTGTGTGTGTACGAGAAGGCACAGTTCAAATAGCCAGAGATGCTTGCAATTTTCCCAACATGGCCACACGATTGCACTCTGCTCTGTCTACCTTTCATGCTCCTGATTCCACTCTGACTGATGTGATACCAGCTGCCAAAAACCCTGTCAGTATTAATAAGCAGCCGCTGTGTGGTATTCAGGTTAGTGAAGATCAGCATCAGCTCTGCACTACAGGCAGCACAGAAATATGTTGCATACAGCAAACATCTGTTTCTGTGCGTGAGTGCAAGTTTCTTCTGTCTAAGTCACAAATTATATTAACTCCCATTACTGTGAGCAAGTAGACTTCTTTGTCTGCTTATATTTCTTTCTAGATTATGTCTTTTCCTGCTTTTAAAAACTACATTACTGTAAAGTGATGCAATTTTCTGTTCTGTTCTACTTGTTCTAGTACTCGTCTTTACCCACTTAGTCATTATATCCACAATACTGATGATTATTTATCAAAATCGTATTGACAAGTGACCTTATTATATTGTATATAAATATTGTCGCCATATACATATTGAGATTCTTGGTCAAAAATATAATGATACTTGATTTTGTTGCCCAGTCCTGGCATTTATGTAGTGCTTTTGAGGAGATTTCAAAATATCAAGATACATATTCTGTATTGCATTATAGCCTGAAAATATTTCAATATTATTTTAAGGCCATATCGATCTGTGGGGATTTCTGGCACAACTTTGCTTACTCTCAAGGTGCAAAGAGAAGGGAAAAGAATTCTGAGGAGACCAACATGCTTTGACTTATGGTTTTCATCAGGGTCACTGAGGACTGCTCTTAAATCTTGACTAATTAGTGTTTATAGTGGTGTTCTGTGAGTTATTAAATATACACAGATCCATTATATGTGTTTATATTACTTTACTCAGTTGTCTAATTGCTGTTTCTCTTTTAGTTTTGTCCTTAGCTTTTATGTGTTTTTATGATACTCGTGATAAATCCTTCATAAAGGGTTTTGAAAGTATGCCAAATTAAAGAGGCACAGTAAAGACCTCCTCTGTACCAGCAAAGATATACATCTGTTTAAAATGATGAACATAATGACAGTCACAAGCTGAAACGTGTTGGTCTCACAATTAAGTTGTTGCTTAAGTTTTAATGTGTGATCCAGTCACACCTGTATACAGTAGCACACTCGACAGAAGCTGTCAACCAATAAATTCCCAAATATCATTTGGGAATAGAGATAGGGAGTATATCCATAGGATATCAAATCTATAGATTTATGTTTAAGTCATAAGCTAAGCTAAGATAAGATAAGATAAGCCTTTATTAATCCCTGGAGGGAAATACAAGTGTCATAGCAGCAACAGAATCAGAATCAGAATTCCTTTATTTGTCCCACAAATGGGGAAATTTCTTTGTTACAGCAGCCAAAGGTCAGGAATATTACAATAAACAATAATAAAAGTAAAAAATAAACAATATAATAAAATAAAAAGATAAGAATCGTATCTAGGATCGTATAGAAGACTCGTATATACATAATATTTCCAATATGAACAGTGTAATTATACACAGTGTGGGCAGTGTATTTTTATTTACAAATAAGAAATATGGGTATAAAAATTAAATTAATTGTGAGAATGGGATATGTGTAGAGTTTGAGTACACATGTGAGGTCTACTGGGAGCAGTGCTGGTTGTACAGTCTAACAGCAGCAGGAAGGAAGGACCTGTGATACCTCTCCTTCACACACTTGGGGTGTAACAGCAGTAACAGGTAACATATTAAGGATAAAGATAGAAATTAAAGTAAAATTAAAAAATTAAGTTAGAACACTGGGTAGTTTGCCTGAGGCTTATGACAAGAGTTTTTAGAAAAAAATATTGTTGCTGATTAACTATAATTACCTTCACCAAGCAGGTTGTGTCTCTTCCATGTCTGATTGTTGGTTGATTGGTTTGTCAGCAGGATTACACAAAATAACTCCACAAAACTTGGATGGAGGATGGGTCTCGGCCCAGAATAGTCCTGATTAACTTTTGGTGTGGATCCAGATAAAGGGATGGATCTGGGAATTTCCTCTCATTGTCTTCAACATTGAGAGATAGGGTGTATTTTTTTGTTTTTTATTACAAACTGTTAAAGCCAGTTTCAGCAGGAGAAGAGTTCTTGAGGGAGGTATTTCTCTCCATTGCTGTCTGTGTGTTGCTGTGCCTCTAAACAACATGGTTTACAGCTTCTCTTACAACTGAGTCAGTTTGCACTGCACCACTGATGAGACGCTCTAGAAACCACATCAGAAATGATGCCCCTATAGGCGAAGCGCTTCACTACACGGTGGGATGCGATGAGATCAGATAGGTAACCGGCTGGCAGTGATTTCGCAGCACAATGAAGAAACAGATGCTGGAATTAAATCTTCTCTCTGCACGTTTGAGCGGCTCAGCAGGGGAGGGCTCCATTTCTTTATTTAACCATATGGAAAGGCTTTCATTAGAAACACTGACGGCAATTAGAGCAAAATGTGACACCGGGGTGTGCATTAGCCATGTTTCCAGGCTGCCCTGTGTGAATTCTGCCTTCTGTCTTTCAGAACTGGTTGGACCCCTCCAAGGAGATCAAGAAGCAGATGCGCAGTGAGTGTCTCTTCCAAGTAGCTGTGATTTTAATAATCAATTAGTAAAGTCGTAAAATTAGATTTGTCGGCAAATGAACTGATGCACAGTTCTGTGATAATCTGATAAATTTGTAATTACAAGTTCCCTGACAGGCCACATATTTAAGCTTCCAGCTCTCATTGTAATTTCTCCTCAGACTCTCCATGGAACTTTGCCTTCGCTGTCAAGTTCTACCCTCCAGACCCCTCCCAGCTCACTGAGGATATTACCAGGTAGAATATGTCTTTAACACTCTCATTCTTACAGTATGAACAGTTGTAACTCCTCTGGCTGTGCTGTCAGATGCTCTTCAGAGTTAATCAGGGGAGAAATTGGTTACAAATGTCAGTTCTGCAGGTAATTCGCCTCCTTTATTTTCATAAAGATGTCTGTTTATATAAAAGTATTGTAACAATTTACATGGCATATTCGCCCCGGTGTCAAAGCAACCTAAATCCCTCACTCCTTTTTGAGGATTAGACCTGGAATGCTACTAACTGCCATGGATTAACTATGCTGAATACTTGTTGGAGCTTGCCTTGGCTCAGGCTTGTTTGACTGCCAACACCCTCCTCTCCTCCCCTTTTGTCTCTTCTGACAGATACTACCTGTGTCTGCAGCTGAGGGATGACATGCTGTCAGGTCGACTGCCGTGCTCGTTCGTCACTCACGCCCTCCTGGGCTCCTACTCCGTTCAAGCCGAGCTGGGGGACTACGACCACGACGACCACGGCTCTGACTACGTCAGCGATTTCCGCTTTGCCCCCAATCAGACTCGCGAGCTGGAGGAGAGGGTGATGGAGCTCCATCGAAACTACAAGTACTGAACACGCTCATGTTTAAATTTCATCTATCCACAAATCTCTTGGGATGATCTGCTGATGAGTTCGCTAAAGTGTTAAAACACTCCATCACGCATATGGTTGATGGATGCCGTCACATTATAGCACCATCTGTCATTGAGATGTACACAGTCTGAGTCTTGCCAGTGTGAGAACACTTTCTCACTTAGAAGGTCTCACCATGCTCTGATCTGGCAATGCTTTTTGGCATAGCACCAAATGTAATGCTTAGGGGGATGGATGGGAGAAATTTAGAGTTGAAGATATCAGGGATATTACTAAGATAATTCAGCCCCCTCTGTGCAAGATTATGATTTCATTATTTAAGAAGGCCTGTTGTTGTTGGTTACAGATATAACTGCTTCTCTGCCCACAGGGGGATGACTCCAGCAGAGGCTGAAATTAACTTCTTGGAGAATGCGAAGAAACTGTCCATGTATGGGGTAGACCTCCATCACGCTAAGGTTGGCTGTTTTAATTTGCATGAAAGTGTGCTTCAAGGATGCATACGATGTTGCTCTTTAATAATTCCTGCCTCTTTACTGTCCCTCGTTGGCTGCAGGATTCTGAAGGGATTGACATAATGTTGGGTGTCTGTGCCAACGGCCTGCTGATTTACCGCGATAGGCTGAGGATCAACCGCTTTGCCTGGCCAAAGATCCTCAAGATCTCCTATAAGAGGAGCAACTTCTACATCAAGATACGACCTGGAGAGGTATGCAGTATGGTTAGGGATAATTAAACGGGCACTCTGGGGCACTATACTATACATTTTATAGTACAAGTACAAGTTTTTTACTTGCAGTTAGAGCAAAAAGAAAGAGTTGCGTAATATCTGACAAAGTAACACTGCTGATGTCATGATGATGTCATCCAGGTTATTTGGGCCTGTGGACTGCAAATTTAAAACAGAAAGCCTTTGTGATAAACTGTGTATGTGAAATGGACTGAGTGTTAACCAGGCAGGGATTTTAACATAGACATTCTATTCAAGTTGCATTATGGGAAATGTAGCTGCTCCAGTTTTTTTGGAGCTTGACCCATACTAGGGTGTAAAAGTAAGGATATTTGGGCCTCTGCTGCTTGTTTCTTGTCTCTCACAAGTTCCCTACTTCTATTAAAATGCAATATTAAATCAGTAGATTCCTTCTTTAAAGGAACAGTGTTTAAATTTGAGAAAATCATATATCCACTGTCTTGTGTAGAATTAGATGTGAAGATTGATGCCACTCTCATGTGAGTCCGTTTAAGCTAAGCATGAAGAATGCAGCTTTAGTTAGAAGTCAGTTAGCCTAGCTTAGCATAAAAGCCCCCCCAGTTGCACAATATGGATGGTAACTGAAAGTTACCTGCTTCATACGGCCAATTAGCCAGTTAGATAATTTTCTTTTAATTTTAAAAAGAAGTTTATAATCTATAGTTTATGCACACCTGAGGGTAAGAAAGGCTAACATTTAGTTAGAAAATATGATAATTTGGATCGCAAACCAACTTTCAAGGTGCAAACAGCCACCAACCTTATCAGAGTTTGTAAATACTGGACTTTTTTAAACAGTGAAAGCAATTTTGCTTCATATTATCTGCATGGCGAGTATGAGCTGCTACCGTCTGGTAGAAGGTTTAGAGTTCCTCACTGCAGACTGAACAGATTCAAAAACTCGTTTGTTCCTGTGTCAATCAAGCTGTTAAATGAGGTCAGATAAGTTCAGGTGACTTGCGTTTGCTTGTTTTATATAGGTTAGTAATTTTCCTACTACAATTTTAGCACTTTTTTGCACTCCAGCACTTTATATGATATAGATGTGTATATCTATTGTATGTGATTGTGTGTATTCGTATGTTCTGTGTTACTTATGGCTGCAGCATGGGCGAATGGCCCAGAACAAATTTCCCACATTGTGGGACAATAAAGTTAATCTTGAATCTTGAATCTTGAATATTATCAGCATTATTAATCGGCTAGAATTTCACCAATACGGTAAAATAGCCAGCATACCAGCACCTCTTAAAATCACTAATTAACACACTATTTGAATAAGTAGGTGCTGATAAGCTGAGTCTTTTACCTTTGGACAGAGCCAGGCAAGCTGCTTCACCCTGATTCCAATCTTTATGCTTAAGCTAAGCCAACCATCTCCGGGCACCGGCTACATACTGGGTCTCATTCATGAAACGTTAGTAAATTTGTGCGTAGATGTGCACATAAAAGCCTACGCTACTAAAAACCTACTCCGGATTCATGAACACCGCGGGAAACTCAGATCTGATCGTAAACACGTGTGTATGATCGTGAATGCCAATCCATCGTAAAGTGACAGCGCGCTCCCGGTAATCAGCTATTAGCATAAATCCCCGCCCATGAATTGCCAATGACCACCATATAAGGAGGTGTAGATGCATCCGGTCGACCTGTCAGTCATGGCACAAACGAAGAAAGGGAGAGAAAGAAAAAAGAACTTTGCGGAAGCGGAGATAGAAATACTTTTGGGTGAAGTGGAATTAAGAAAAAAAAAAAGTATTTTCATCTGTTAGCAGTGGTGTGACAGGGACAGGCAAAGCGAAGGCCTGGAGGGAGGTGACAGATGCCGTCAATATTGTCTCTGTAGTCCAAAGAACCATGTCCGAGGTGAAGCGTAAATGATTTGACATGAAACTGGAGGCAAAGAAACGCATAACCTCACACAAAAGAAATATATCAGCCACAGAAGGAGGAGGCTCACAGTCGCAGCTATCACCTGCAGACGAGCGCATCGCGGGGATAACTGGGGAGACCTCTCTGTCAGGAATTATACCTGGCGGAGACAGCGACATGCCTCCACTGGAGCCTATATTTTTATTATCATCATTCAACATGTAGAAAGAACGTGTAATCTATTGAGTCGATTTACATAGATAATTCACAATCATGAACCTAATCTGGATCTTAAACCTGCCAATTGCCAACTACTTTAACTAAATGTGTTATATTTTATAATATGTTTAGGCTATATCACGTGTTTCAAAGGCATCTGCGTATTGTGTACATAACAGAGCGCAATATGAATTTAAATTGTAATTTCCAATAGTGACAAGCATTATTTATGTGCATTCTTAAATTTACACAAGCACTGCGCGTGGTCAGCAGCATGTGGAGATTTTGTTAGTAGCTACGAAAAGATCGGAGCTACTAAAATATTGATGAATGCGAGATGCACGTAAATTTCCGTCTGCGAACAGTTTACACACAAATTCGTTCTGCTCACGTTTCATGAATGAGACCCACTGTGTTTAGCATACAGGCATGAGAATGTCATTGATCCTCTCATCTAATTTTCAGCAAGAAAGCGAGTAAGCCTATTTCCCTAAATGTCATACTATTCCTTCAAGCCATGACCTCAGATTGTTAGCACAGTAATAATGATGTTCTGTCACAACTGTCTCTAAAAAGCCATGGCAGGAGTGACTGTGTGGTCAGTTGTGCTGAGCAGATGGCTGTAAAATCCTTTGCTTTATACCTCCAGTTTTGCTCCCCTGCACGGTCAGGGACTATATTTTGGCCTGCCTCATTGTGCTGTGCAGCGCTGCAGCTTATCCTCCATACTGAGCCTCAGTGTGACAGGCTGTCTGGGCCAGACCCAGTCAAGTGACAGAGCCACACAGTGAGCCTGTGGTTGAGCCAAATAAAGAGCCCCTTTAACAGAGCTGCTGCAGCTGCATCCACAGCCAGAATAGAGGGATAAAGAGTGTAAATATAGAGCCATGAAATAGTTTTCCTCACTTTTGCTCCCGGTGTCTGAACATTCAATATAATCCTTCCCCTGCCTTCATCTGCTCCTTTCTGTCCAGTCAGCAAAATCCATGTTCTATATGTGTTTATGCTAGCACAAAGTAACAACCGTTTAATTGATGGGGTTCAGAGATGTAGTGGATTTACTGAATTTTTTATGAATGTATTAGGTTGCCCTGAACCTTTTTCTATGCAGAAGTACCGAGTTTGCCTTTAGCAAAACAAAGTAAGCACACTTGGTTTTGTATCCCTTACAACTTTCCTCACATTTCTCTCTGTCTCTCCACTCTCTCCCCTCCAGTACGAGCAGTTTGAAAGTACAATCGGCTTTAAGCTTCCGAATCACAGAGCTGCCAAGAAGCTGTGGAAGGTCTGCATCGAGCATCACACCTTCTTCCGGTGAGAATTGATCCAGTCTCATGGTTGGAAGGTTCCTGTCCGATCAATACAAACAGAACATTTCCATGTGTACAACTTTATCAGGCGCACCACACACAGTTCATTACACAGTGCTTTGTATCACACACAGTGACTCTACAGCTCATATTACTTTCATGGCCACCTTGGCTTTACAAGTGATCTGGTGTTGAATACTGATACACCTTTACAGAGTGTGCAGGCGATACAAAGAATCAATTCCTTCATTCAAATACAAGTGGTAAAGCTCGCTTTGTAGTTAGCATGCAGAAGGCACAGACACAAGCAGAACAGAAGATCCAACTTGAGCATAAGAGCAGTTTGAACTTTAAGGTTGTGGGTTCACATAGAAAAAAGAGGATATTTAATGTGTATAACAGAAGCTTTTTGTGCATGGAAGTTAATAATTAGGATACCAGCAGGTGCAACATATCCTGACTAATACATCCAATGATTCATGAAAAATTTAATCGTGACAGATGCAGATTCTGGCTATTAGGGTTTCCCCAGAGATGAGCCTTTGAAAAAAAGTGATTGTCCACCAGGAACTGATTGCCATCTGTTTCAGAGATATTTACACAGGTAAAAAGGACTGGTCTGGTTATAATTCAAGTCACCGAGGGAGCAGATAAAAGGATGCAGAGTCATGAGAGTAATTGCAAAAGAAATCATCATATCTAATCAATCTTAATTTTAACCCATCCAAAAATCATGTTAAAGTGATAGTTCAGGTCTTTTGATGAGGGGTTGTATGAGGTACTTATCCCTAGTCAGTGTGTTACCTGCAGTAGATGGCCGTCAGCTCTCCCCCTGTGTGGAGAAGCAGTGCGTAGCACCAACAGGGAAGCAGAGCATTGTACTGCTAGATGGCACTGACAGCAAGACATATTTTAGCCACCTTAAAGGAAGGCACATCTAAAAAATATATATCCGTTTACATGTACACTATATTTTTCATATTTTTGGCTTTTTACATTGCCGTCAGACAGCCCTTTGCTTTGTGACTATATTCCCTCAACCGTATAATGTCTGTATTCCTACACACAAGCACAGCTATGCCTGCCACACACTGTATTACGCGACTGTCTGAGGACAATGTAAAGCACCAAGTTTAGGCCTAAGCAATATTGATTAAATCTTTAATCACGGAGACTAAATGTCATTCTTGATTATGCTATCAACTGCAAACAAAGACATACAGTTACCGCTGTAGTTATACGCGGAGCACATTTAAATTTGTGTATAATCTGGGTGAAATAATATATAATTAATGAGGAAAATATAATATAACCTGCAGTGATCCCCCCACAGTGGAAACGGTAAATGCGCCTCTCCGTTAAGAGAGCTCTGCTCTACGCACAAGACACAGAAGCCTGACTTCAGTGATGATTGAAATCTTGGGACACACCGACAGGAATTAATATTCTGTGTTGTTCTACGCATCCAAAAGGTCAGACACACAAATGCGCTCTCCAGATTCATAAAGCGAAATTGTTTGGAGTAAAGCAGCCTGCGCTCCATCGAAGCTGTCTCAAAAATATTTATTTCAGAAGCTAAAAGTTTAATTCTGTTTCCTCTGAAGAGTTCCCTCTGTCACATAATGTGTTTACCCTGTATTATAACAGAGCAGGCAGGATAAATAGTTCTGTGTTATTAGAAAAATAATGAAAATATCAGAATCTTTATGTGAATTTTTTCTCAAACTGCTCACTTTCTCAAACTGCCTGTGGCTTTAACCTGGAAATGAACAGCATTGACAGCACTTTGCTACCTGATGACCATGGCTGCTCCAAATCACACAGAAAAATGTGATCACATATCAGCAAGACAATGTAATGTAATGGCTTCCTTTGTGAGCAGTTACAAATCATCCATGGAAAATGTTCTAACAGAAGTTTGCTTGAATTCCATTTTTAGTCTAACACAATTGGAGCCTTTGCCTTTGTGTTTTTTGTTACATGGTACAGTATGTGGTCAGGAATGTTCACCGATGACTGTTTTTGTTTTCACAGGCTGGTGTCTCCAGAGCCTCCTCCAAAGGGCTTCTTAGTGATGGGTTCAAAGTTTCGATACAGTGGAAGGACGCAGGCTCAAACCAGACAGGCCAGCGCTCTGATAGACCGGCCTGCTCCGCACTTTGAGCGTTCCACAAGCAAGAGGTACCTGTTGTCCAGGAGCTTGGACGGAGGTGAGAGTCACAATAGTTCCTTCAATGTGCCCTTTTTTCATTCTTGGTCTGGACCAAATCAACCGGACTACAGGCGTCAAAGAACCCTGAGAATATTTCAATATATATATATTTAATCATTCAACTCTTGTTACCAGCAGAGTTCTCAAGGCCAGTATCGGCCATGTGTGAGAACCACGATGGCCTGTCCCACCGCAGCGTCAGTGAACAGCGTCGTCTCCACAGCCCCTCTATGGATGAGCAGGAGACGGAGCTGGAGCCCAGTTTGGAGCAGGACGAGGAGGACAAGGACCAAGAACAGGACCAGAACGAGCAGGACAAAGACCATGATGGCAATGTCACGCCGAGCAGAAAGAAGGAGATCATGGTAGTAAAGACTTCCTGAATTTTATGAATTCCACTGTGATAGGGTTGATTTTCTCATGTAAGATCCAAATGTAAAGAGCTTTAGTCAACATGAAGACACCTCGGTCCCGGTGCAGGATGAAGGTATGGACTGCAGGGCTACTGACGTACATAGGTGCAGCACAAGCTCCTCAAGTCAATTCAGGCTTATCCAGCCGGGGTGTAACGCTGTGGTGGCTTCAGTGGATTTAGCATTTACTAACTCTTCTCCTTTCACTCCTATTCACTCTGGCTTATATGCTTACACCGCACTGCTCATAAATCCCGCTGACAGCTTTACAGTATTTAACCCTTTCTCATTATGCTAAGAAGTGCAAACTCGAGCCTAGCCCTCTGTTGCTAACATGCTTTTTTCTTTTTTTTAACTCTTGCTGGCGTTAAGGAGGAGGCTGGGTCACCAGTTGACAGTAAACAGGAGGTATTTGGTGTCTGGTGATTTGGTCTCTGTCTGTCTGTATACCTGTCTCGATCCATCCATTGTTATTTCAAGTATATCTGTCTAATTGTATCTCATTGTTTCTGCCTGTCTTCCACTATCTTACTGTGACAGTAATTCTGTTATCAGAGAAAACACTGTGCTGCATTGCACTATGAGCAAGCAAGAGCTGCTGCCAAGGTTGTGTCATATTTGTCATAGCATCCCAGCAAACATTTGACAGACAGTGATTGGTAAGATGGTAACAAATGTCAGCTGTGCACGATACGACGAAACGCTCAAAACGCTTTGGAAACCAGTCTGAACTGATGTAAGAAGAATATTTCTGTCTTGATTTCACATTTGGTAAAAGCAACTATGCTTCAAAAACCTCCACTTTTCTACTTTTGGTGCACTTGCATGCCAAACCAGGATCTATTAAACTCCAAAATGTCTACTGGGATGTACTTTCGAGTAATTTCCAAATTCGTCTTGGCATGGTAACAAGTGGCCAAGTGTAGCCCTCCAGTCTGTGTGCCTGCCTGTCCTCTGACTGACTTACCTTCTCCCACCCTGTCTCTGCACCCGACCTTGTTCCTGCACTCTCTGACCCTGCACTCTTCACCTCTGACCCCTCTTGTGCTCGCCCATTCTCCTGCCCCAACTCAGCTCTCTCAGTTGGACCAGGAGGCCACTCCTCGGCACAAACAGGAGGTACAGGTTCCTGTCTTCGGCCCGTGTGCTTCTTGTCGTGTGCACCGCTAGTCTTTTGGGGTTTTTGCAGATTGAGGTTTGCCTGCAGCCGCCATCTTGGATCAAAGGACATCCTTTTTTTTTTTTTAATGTCATAGAGATTTAAAAGATCAGGCTTACAAAGTCTCCTGTGTTATAGATAGGAGTGAGCCCTTCTTCCGCCCTAAGCGCCTTAACATCAATGCATTTCCTCACTATTTTGGAATATTCTGCTCTGTGGGAGAAGCACTCAGATCCTTTCCTCAAGTGAAAGTTGACAACAATCTAAAAAAAAATCAAGTCTCAAGACTCACAAGTCAAAGTCAAACTCCCCACTTAGTAAAAGTATTATCAGCTAAATGTACTTGATGAAATGTATAAAATACAGAAAGTACTTGTCCTGAAGAAAAGTAGTCCCTGTGACTGAGAGACGTTCAGTGTGGATCTGGTTGGCTCTTTCCATTGACTGTGTTAGCATGAACTGAACATCAATATTCACCACGCCTGCTACAAAACTGGAGTTTATGGCCAGCCAGTCTAATGGAGAATGGTTGTTCAAATGAGTTCAGACATTTGCACTTCATTTTAATGGGACTGTCTTTATTTCATCTTCTCTTTAGCTTTTTAGCAATCAGGAATCTGCCTGTGAGACAAGATTATTAAATTATTATTTCATAGAAAAACTAGAATAAAAATCAAGAATGCATATTTTATTTCAACAGAGGAATAACTATGCAGTAAAAGAAATTGCTAGTGAATTGAACTGATCACTGCATTGTTCCTCCTCTACCGAAGCCACTTTACATTATTACTGTGTGTATTTATAAGACTATTAGGTAGTCCAGCGGTTTTCAACCTGAACAAGATCAACCTGAGTAGCTGTCTTTGGAAACGCGATATTCTGACATCACTGGGCGTCGTTATCTAAATGAAATCATCTGAGAATTTAAGAGGTTAAAAGTCTCCAAATGTTTGGTGGAACTGCTCACAACTCACACATGCAATACTTTACAAGGTCTTCCAACTACACACAATTTTAAGCAATGCATTGCATTTAATAAGCTTATCATATATTTTCAACGTAAAATCTGAAAGGAGACATTCAAAAATTTTCATCTGCCTTAGAATAATCTCATAAACAATGAAACAGGTTTTTTTTTTGCTTTAATCATTCCTCGTGATCATACCGGCTGTGAAGAAATCCCTTCATAATTTGCTTCTGATAGAAGAGATGGGCGACAAGATCCACAGTTCTGGTTTTATGCCAAAATATGTTCTTAAGTTTATCTCAAGTTAATTTTAGGCTTTAGCAGTCTGAATTAGACAAATCCAGTGGGTGTCTTCCAAAGTAACAGTCTTAAGTATAAGATCGTCTTTCTGTTTTCTGGACTGTGTTCACTTGTTGAGCTGCAGTGAAGAGACTGTGACACAAAAAAGGGAATTTTGCTCTAAAAAGACGGTAATGTTGAAAGAAAGCCTCTTTTTTTTACTTCAGATAAACTTTAAAATGTTTTTTTTACATAGAGGACAAAATATTTTGTCCCTTATCACTCACAATGAGGAAGGATACATTAGGAAAGGATCTCTTAATGACCAGTATGAACATGGGGGATGATTGCAGTAAGCAAAAACTGTTTTAAGTGTATATGAGCACCTGACTGTTGTTTAAAGATGGACTTTTTGAACCTATTGTTTAACCTGTAAAGTAATGTAAAAAAAAGTAAATCTGATAAATTGCCTCCAGTGATGTCACTCACTGGCCAAGTTGCACTCCACTGAGTAACATCACTAGAGGCAATTTATTAGTTTACATGCAGCTTCCTCTGGAGCCACAAAAGGATTTATACTACTTCTTTCACATATGCAGTAGTAGTCCCCCTAAGCCCCCTAAACACACTTTAATGTGGAAAATTGGTGGTGTTACCCTTTAAGTTAGCAAAAAATGGCAATCAGATTCATACTACTTTCCACCAATGAGTGTCATCATTCACAAAACACAAACAAAAAATAAATGCACATTTTAATTATCTAAAAAGGTTAATAGACTTCACACACTCGTTACTTCATCATCTACTTTGCAGTGAGTGCATTGATTGCAGTGTTTGTTTATGTCTAAAAAACTAATTCAGTCGTCAGTATAATTGCTTTTGTTTTCTGCGAGCATCAGTAGCATCTTAAATGTCATTTCTCTCCATTTGCTACAACAAAGAGAAGTACAACACCAGCATATTCTCTAGTTAAAGTAATTGTTAGCACTTCACATCCCATCTTCTCCTGCGTATGGGCCGTATTATCTCACATCCCATTTAGTCATGCATATCAGATGTGTTGATGTGAGTACTGCTGCTGCTGAAAAGTACGTTGACATCCTGCTAATGCATTTCCTCTTCTCTTCCCGTCTTGTTTTTCTCCTTCTACACATTCTCCTCAAGTTTCTGGATAAGTCGCAGGACTTCCTGCTGAAGCACCAGGCCAGCATCAACGAGCTGAAGAGAACCCTGAGGGAGCCCAACAGCAAGCTGATGAACCGAGAGAAGCGTCTGTCAGCCACCTCCCCGACAGGCACACCAGAGAAGAAGGCTGTGAGTAGGGGCTCATGCTGGTGGGGGGAGGGGGGTTGGGGAGATTTGTGGGCTCTAATGTCCACTATGGTCAATATCTCAAATCCAGCGACCTCTGATGCTTGACATTCCATTAAAGGGCATTGATATTCCAGTCTGGCCGCTGTCATGTTGGATTCTTCTTTTTGCTGCTTGACTCGAGACAGGCCATATTCTGTCACAGGGAAGCACTTGTTTGGCACATTTTTTTGTATGCTCTTTTCATTTCGTTTAAATAATTCAAGCCTGAAGATTTGCTGTACCGGTATGACTGTATAAAGAAAAAGAAAAAGCAAATGAGCGTGATTAGTGAAGGTAGTTATGGTTCTTTAATTTCTTTCCTTCAGGCGCTTCAAATATATATCTCCTGTGCAAAGACACTTCTGCTCGAAGGAACAAACTAAAAATCTGCAGTTTATTTTAAGCGGTTTATAATGAAGTGCATCCTGCCTCTCTCTGGTGTACCAGAATAATTCTGACAATATCTCAAAGGTACTTGAAGATGACTGACAAGGAGCACAGAGGGAAGCATCTTGATGAGATTAGTTTCAAGATGTTTTTTGAGGATTTACTCAATGTGAGGCACTTGAGAAATAATTATCAGTTATCCCCCCCACCCCCCACCCTTGATTGCCTAACAGTGACACAGTTTCCTTTATGCTGGATCACGAAAGCACTCAAGCTTTGATCACATTTGGTAATTAGGCTTTTGAAGATAGAGCACTGAGATAGTAGTGTTCAGATAGGATGCCTCTGTCTTTGCCTGTGCATAAGTTGTCTACAGACAATCTCTCATCTGCTTTCTGGGATGATCAGATTATGCCCATAGAATGTCAAACGCCTGCTGCAGAAAATGTAATCTGCTCTGTGTCTCATTCCAGGTAAAATGACAGCGAGGGTAGGCTGGTGGAGGGGGGTGTTATTCTGTTTGACTGACAGTTGAAGGCTTGGAAAGTCTCTGTGCTCTTCACTGTTTCCAAGAGATTCAGTCGAACTTGACTCTTTGATGTAGTCACAGAAAATATATTTGCATTGCAAATGTCTGCTGATTTGGTTATGTGGATTCAGTGTCTGTCAGGTACACGGGATTGCATGTTTTTAGCTTGAAGTTCATTAAAAAGTTTCGACAGAATAAGTCAGTTAAGTCCTTGTTGCACTGATTCTTTTCTGCCTTTCACATTTTCTCCCTTTTGCATGAAATAGTTTATTATGCCGCTCACTAATTTACTCCTCATTTCAAGTCCGAGCTCAAACAGCTGTTCTTCAAAACATGTATATTCAGTTAATTCTCCAGTAAGTGCCCTCACTGGCTGTGATCTGGAGTTGGTCCCTCTGTGCTGTAGGCTGGCATCCCACTGCTCTACTGTGATGGATTAAATGCAGAGAACCAGTTTCACTATGTTGTATGATTGTATGTATATATAAAATAAAGATTCTTCTTCTTTTCTTCTTCTTCTTTTTTCCTTCTCTTTTAAACTCTCTCCTCTGCCTCGTGTCGAGGCAGTTGGTTGGCCGAGCAGTTGGAAAGGACCCTGTTAACAGCCTGTCTGTTGAGGGTTTCGTCCAGAAGACTCTGGTGACTTCACCTGAGGTTGCACATCTCTCACTCTTTCTCTTTCATGATACAGTTTACTATTTATAGCATATGTGGTCTGGTGTAATGCACCGCCTACTGTGCATTATTATCACTCACATGTCTATGTATTCAAGAAAATACTCCCAAATATTTAACTATAAATCCCTAAATGCAAATGCATGTTTACCAAAACGTGTTCCCTTGTTCTGTGATTCAAATCATTGAGTAGATTTCATTATTTGTAGAAGGTTTGCTTGGCATGTCTAACTGTGTTTAATCTATACCAACATATAGGGCTCTGAGGAGTGGGTATTGATTGAAAAGCAAGAAACGTATCAACAGGACCATGACTGGAAGGCAGAAGAGGAGAACAAATCTCTCACATCTGATTCCTCGTGGGAGAAAAAGGAGCTGGAAAAAGAGATAGACATTGCCAAGATGATACATAAAGAGGTAACAGGGTATGACAGGAAAGAAATGAAAAGCCATATTGATGAATTTCCATCAACAAAATCGTCCAGAGAGGCAGATGTATGCTCTGAGCCTCGGCCAACCGGCAAAAGTCGTTTTGTGATTCAATTATCTGAGAATGCAGACTTGTTTCAAGACAAATCTCAAGGTAAACCATCGAAAGCCTCAGACCCTGAGGCAAACAGTGACGTGGCTCTGGGCTCGTGCCAGATGAAAGAACGCACAGCTTCTAAACCAAGGAAAAAGAGGAGACCCCAGAGCTTAAACCTGGGAATGCCTGCTGAGCTCATCTACAGAAAAGGAGACAGCGATTCTACTGGAGATGAAAATGACGGCTCAGATTCGGACAACAGTCCAGAAAAAACCTCAGCAACAGGAAATCATTGTGACTTGTCCTCAGTGGAGATGATGAAAGATGATCAGGGATTAGCAAAGGATCAGTCTGTCAGGGGCTATAAAGACAACAAACAGGAGGATATATCAATAGGAGAAAGCAGTGAGGTCTCCACTCAAGGAACAGAGCAGGTAAAGAAAAAAGTGAGTCAGATTGGGCCAACAGATATCGATTTAGGCTCAGTGAACGGACCCGGAAAGATAGAACACGATAGTTCATTAGCAGGTGTTAAAGGGGAGGTTGTGAAGAAGGTGCGAGGGAAGGGCCTTATTGACAACAAAGAGCTAGCTGAGGTGAAGCTGCGACAGGTCAGGACACATGAGAGGAAGATCAGTAGTTCTGGGGCAGAGGATATGGAGGGTTTCCTGGGAGACAGAGGTCAGAGGACGTCCTTCCACCGACTGTCAGGCAGCAGCTACCAGTCGGAAATCACCAGGATTGTTCCTCTCAAGCCAGAGCGATCAAAGAGCGTAGCGTGTAAGGACGAAAGGGACAGGTCAGGTCAGGACGAGCCCACACGGGTCCTCAGAAGAGAATACCGCTGGTCGGTCGGCTCTCCAGAGGGACCCTCAGACCTCAACTGGACTGACGTCTCTACCTTCCATCCAGCATTCGCAGCAGATCAGGAGGGTATCGCTAAATCAGAACATCCAGATGATAGCTATCAGTCCGGTAGAGGACCTATAGAGAGTCAGTCGTTCGGCTCAAAGATTTCAGGGCTTCCCAAAATGGCTCCCCCAGCCCCACCAGTAAAAACACAGAAGGTCAGGGAGTCCGGACTAATGCTGCGGAACAGCCGAAATGTCGGCAGGGAGCCGAGCCTGGACGCAGCCAAGAAGAGACACTCGGTAACTCTGCTTGGCATCTGCTATTCAGTCATTGGAAATACAGCATCGCATGAGCTTCAGACAGACTCGCACGCCATTTTTCTTTTTTTCTACGTTTTCAGTGACTTGAAACACTCATCCATCTTACCTGTTCGTGCCTGTATGAAGAGCAGGCGGAGCGATACTTGTGTGTTCCGTCTTGTGGCAAAAAAACAATCAGAAAGTTTGGACATTTTCCCATAAGGCAACCCAATTTATCTCCCTCCCATTGCCCTCAACATGCACCACACTGTCTGGCAAATCTGTACACTTCACCACTGGCTGTGAAATTTAAAAAAAAGACAAAAATCAATATCTCATGTTTTGATTGTTGGTTTGTCTTCGCCTTCTGGAACTTGTGAGCCTCAAATTTCTTTCCAGCTCACGTTGTTCTCTGTCAGAGGATTGCAAGGAAAGAAAGACTTACATATTATCATCGCTCTGATGAGTTTTGCACATCTCCGTGCCATTTTCAAACTGGAAATGCAAAACAAATGATTTATTGCATACTGATGTTATAGATTAAATCACTCATTGGAGAAACAAAGGGTGAAAAGTACTTCCATCCATTACTTTATGTTACAGACAGCCATTATTGGCCCAAATTAGAGCTAAATGGAGTATAGAATTGGTTTCTGATTGAGAAACTACATCAAACTGACTCACTTCAAAAGAATTTACAAAATATCCCTTGATCCTTCAGATTGGTGATAATAAATCATAAATCTGCCTCTACCCCACCTGGATAGGAAGCTAAGCGGTGTTATAAACCCATTGGTTCCTCTAACTGTGAAGCCCCAGCAGGCAGCGAGCAGCCAGACACCACAGCTCAGTGCCTGACACAGTCAGATTTGCTGCTTTCATTTCACTGTTGGTATCATTAGGAGCTTGCACGCGTTTGGCACTGGAATGAAAGGAATTTGAAGTGAATAGACATGACAGCTTTCATCATTTCCCACCTTTTCATCTGAGTCAAGCTCTTTCATATATTGGATTAAATAGGCATGAGAAGAGGTGTTGCGCAGCTCTCACTGGCGAGTGACAATCATATCGAGATCAGATTGAACTCGGGGGAGTGTGGGGAAAATATTAGGCGCTCCTCCAAACATGTGGACCCACTCACACAGTCACTCTGACAGGCTTTGAAACGCGCCCCTGCACCTTTTATTGGACATTTAACAATATCATTTGACGGCATTTGAATACACCCTTCTTGAAATTCAAGGTGCGTAATGTTGCAACACTTTCTCCGTTGGTCAATGAGTGGCTGCTGCTATGCTGAAAACCTGCTCATTATAAAAACTGCATTATTCTCTTGCCCTGCCTCTGCTAATTCTAACAAATGAACTTGGCTGTAGATGTTTTTGTTGCAGTAAGCTCACCTCTTTTCTGTCCTGTATTGCTGTTTGCTATGTTACTGTAGAGTAGGGCTTGAAATTTGTGCCTGAATCCATTTGGACCTGACTGGTTCTGGACAGACCTAGTGGGTTAGATTGGGTCTGGCTGAATTTCTCACCTAAACCTGGGTTTGAGTCATTTAAAAGTCGGGGTGTAACAGTACACAGGAGTCACAGTACGGGACATACTTCGGTTTTGGGGTCACGGTTCAGTACGAGTTTGGTAGAATGGGAAAAAGCAACAAAAGAATCCCATCTGCATGTGGTTTTCTGTTCATTTATTTTCAACAGACAGTATTGCAAGTTACAGTTTGCTTCACCGAGTGCCGTTAAGCCCCCATAAAATAGTTGGTACAGTCTAACAGACATTTAGGTGTCTCATTTTAACTTGCCATAGTGCGTAGTCAGTCACAGTGTCTTCTCCATCTGGTTTTATTGTGTTATCATCTTCTTATGCTTATGTCGTTTTAAAAGAGAACTATTATTCCTTTCCTTCAGTGTTTTTACATTTGTTCTCGTGCGTGTAAAAGATCTTGAAAGTTAAAAAGGTCAAAGTCTTCACCTCTCTCCCACAGAAAACACTGCTCCTGAAACGCCTCGTCAGTAGTTCCGCCTTTAATTCCATGTCTTTGTGACATCACACCACGTCACAGGGTCATACATTTGCATGATTAATGCCTAGCGGCTAGTTTGCGCATGTGAGGATTGATTTAGTGCAGCTGCTCTGTTGTCTTTAAAGAGACAGCAGCTAAGACAGAGCGTCTCATACAGAGGGGGAGTACAGTGCTGCAGCACTGGATAAAACAAGAAAACTGTTGTGTTTTTTAAACACTAAAGCATGTAAACCTGTTCTAGTAGTAACACAAAATAGAATTATGAATAATATGAGCATAATATGTCTCCTTTAAAATTTGCACAGTTGTGTTTTTGTTTTGTTGTTTTTATGAATGACAGTGGCAGAAGCTAAGTTTAGTGTTTTAAAAACAATTTCAAGTTCTGACATTTTCTATTAATTTCATGCATACTACTACCACTACTACTACCTGAAAATGAGCATGTCTCCTTTAATGGTGGTTAGAAAACAGCTTTTTTGTGCATTACCGCCACCTTCTGGATTGGAGTGTGAATCAGAACAGTTATACTATACCATAGTGTGACTGCCTGAGCCGGTTGTGTTTGTCCGCACTGTGACACTTTGGGATAAATACATGTACCGTTACACCCTCTATTTAAAAGACATTAAAAACACTGAATTATTAGCTGCTTTGAAACATGTGGCTATATTCAGTCTCATTGAGTGCTACAACAGGATCCCAGTTTAGGTCTGGAGTGAAATATTTTGTGCTCAGAACACACTGAGCTCATAGTTTCAGGCTCCAGTCAAGCTCTGCTGGTTAGATTTCTGTGTGTGTGCTATGTAGTCCACTGACCACTAAGCTTGTGCTAACCTTCACATGCTCTCTGTGCTCTTTCCTCTGCTTCCCCCTGCAGGAGCCTGTCTCCACTCCTGCCATTTACGAAGAGCCGTTTGCTGATTTCAAGGTTATTCATTTGTATTTAAACCCACCTTCATATGCTCTACACATCATCTCTGCACCCCTTGCGGGTAAACTGCATGCCTCGGCACTGACTGCACCACTTTCTCCTCATATATAAAAATGATGAAGTGTGTTACTTTTCACTGGCTACTCAGATGCCCTCATCCATCACCATGGTCAGAGTTTGAATTGAATCTATGTGCTGTATACAGAACCCCCTGTGCTTTACTATTGCTGACATCATGATGTTTTTACTGTGATAAGCAAGTGTACGTGCCTAATTAATGTAAGTGGCATTACTTTAATTTGGCTGAGATTTATTGTAATTTAATGGCTCACAAACATTTTGGCTTAAGACAGATTAAAACAGATTAAAACAGATGTATATTGATGCTGAACCCTAGTCACAGGTTGTATCATGGGTATGGGTCAGCTATACTGTTTTTTCCCCCATTGTTTTATGTAGAAATCTGTGGAATCGTGACTTCAGAAGCTAAGAAGTTGACGATAAGGTTTTCAGGCTAACTCGGAAACTGATATAATCGCCTTTTAGCTTTTTTCGCTAGGCATTTGGCTGTCTAGGCTACTATTAATATGTGAAATTAAACAAATGTATTAAATTTACTCTAATAAAAAATGTGATTTAGAGGCAGCTTATCCACACTGAATCACATGAATTCCACTTGCCAGCAGCTGAGATGGCAGCAACTGAGATCTGCTAAGCTAGTTACCATTAGCAGGAGTTTAACATTCAGGTGTTTGTTTCCCCTCATCAGATTTAGCTGCTCTAAAAGGCAAAATAGTTTATCAATAGCAAAACAGATGTCAAAAAATCTGATTCTAATTTTAACTTAGTTTTGACCTGTATGCATGTAGTTAGCCTTTGTAGGTTCCAGTAATCACAAAACAGAAGCAAAGAGTCCAAAAAGTCAGAAAATAAATCAGAATTTATATCATGGAAATATTCCCTTTTTTTCTTTTAATTATTTTGTGACCCCTTGTGGTGTCCCAACCCCTAGCTTCAGAGCCACTGTTGTAGTTTAAACCCTATTCACTTTTTCATTTGTGACATGATTGCATGCCTGATCATTTTCAGCTGTATACTCAGGATATGTTGCATGTGTAATAGCTTTGAATTTTGGATCCTCCATGAAACCCTGCAAACATGCAACCCTCAAACACCGGGGTGATACTTCCATTCCATGCCATCTTCATCATCCACCCGTCTGCAGTTAAGTAACCTTAGAGTGGTGATCGTGTGTCTGTACCTGCCCCAGAAGGAGCTCGGGGACAGGAGGCCCCAGCCGAACATAACCTCAGAGGAGGAGCAGGAGCGGGACACGGTGGCCTGCATGAGGGAAACACACCTGGGCATCGAGCGCAAGTGCTCCAGCATGACGGTCAGCTCCACGTCCAGCCTGGAGGCTGAGGTGGACTTCACAGTCCTCATGGACCTCCACTCTGGTGCGGAGGACTTCTCCAAGGGCATGTCGGAGCTGGGAGAGAGGGAGCGACAGCCTGAGGTTGGTCGGGAGGACTTTGAGGAGACCTCCAGATTCTACTCTGCCCGTCTGATGGGCTCCCGGGACAAGTCTCCCATTGAGGAGAAGCTTCCTGAGGAGGCAACACATCGTGAGGTAGATGAATCAATCTTCATCAAACTTCATCATCACCCACTGGATTCACCCTGCCTGGCTGGACTTGGTGCCATAACTACCTGGTTATGCAGTTTTTACATTTTATTTTATTTTTGTTTATTTCCCATTGTTTGGATTTAGTTTCATTTTGTTTATGTTTGACTGTGTTTAAAATTCTACATATTTTATTCTCTTTGATGTATTAATTTATGAGTTTTTCATCATTTTATTTTTGTTGGTTGCGTCAGTGTTTCTTTGAATTCCCCTGCTGTTGCATCATCATTTGCATGTTTTCATCTAACCGAAAAATCCTGTAAAAAAAATATATATTTCAGTGTTTGTGCCTTTAAGTCAACAGTGTTCAAATGCTTTTATCTGAAGTGTATGCCGCTTTATTTTTCAGTGGTCTTGCTGTGAAGAAACTGCTTAACGTTGGTTGACTTTATTGTTTGTGTGTTTCACACAGCCTCCCGTGGCAAAGAAAGACCCCAGTGCTGTGAGCATGGCTCATATGTTGAAGAGGTCCGAATCCAAGACGGAGTCACATACGAATGGATCAGAGGTCCACCCCAACATCATGAATGTCTCACCGCAGGTGAACAAACCTTACTTTACTGTCATGTACAAAATGTTGCTGTTAACTCACACATCTGCTGCCGTTGGTTTTTGCTGTCATTTAAAAAAAACGTATTTGCTGAGTAATCAACAATGGCTCCACAGTTTCAGTCAGCGAGCGACATTGTAACTTACAGTAAACTCTTCTCCAAACATTATTTTAGTAAACTGTAGTCTTTACCACTTTTAGTGTAGTTAAAGTCACCTTCATATTTATATTCAGACCTAACAGATTTTAAGGAACTGCTTGACATTTTGGGAAATACAAATATTGTCTCTCTGGCTGAGAATCAGATGAGATCAATATCGTGCTCATATCTGTTCAATATAAAGTTACAGCCAGCAGCCTGTTAGCTTTGAATAAAAGCTGAAAACTTGGAATCTGCTGGTCTCCAATCCACCCAGCACCTTTAAAACTGAATTATTAAGTTACATCTTACTTATTTATTTTTTTCAATTTGTTCAAAAACCACAGTGTAAAAACAGCACCTAATGGTTTTACAGGAGGTTATGTGCTAGGTGCAATGTCTCCATTGGTTGCTATGCAACCTCATGGTGGAAGTCGTTTTTACACATCTGTTTTTGTATTGATTAATTAAACAAGAAAGAACATGTAAATTAGGGACCATTAGAGGTGCCGACAGAGCCAGGCTATTTACCTGTGTTTCTAGTCTTTGTGCTAAGACAACAAATTGCTGGTGGAACTCATCATTGCGCCAATGGGGCTGCAGTATTGGTACAGTGAAGCCTCACCTCCTAATGCGTGCAATGGAGGCAGAAGGTCTATCCACAATGATCATTATCATGACTCTCAATCTTCAACTGAGTTTCAAGAGGTTTGATTTGTAACAAATGCAAGACACGTATTTAACATACAGGATACTCGGTTAAATAAAAAAAATTTCATACCAAAGTTTTGATCTCATGTAGATAGAACCAGTAATAATTCTCGAATACTAAATATGAATTTATTTTACGTAACTACTTTCTAAGTATCCTTTTTTCATCCTGCCTTGTAAAATGGCCACCATGATGTAATTTTCTTTATAATTTTAGAAATAAAAAAAGACTACATTCATTTTAAAAAAAGCTAAACAGTAAGTACATTTCTGGCAAGCGTCACAGTTCTGTTTTTAATGACATTTTTAGTTTTGCTGTTGTAAACTTTAAGTCACATATTATGCACCAGCAGGGTTGTGCAGAGTTGCACATTCTTCACAGTCTTCACACATTCACAAAATTTGACAGCTTTGAAATATAAAAACTATACTAAATCAGCTCAAATCGCAAATCAACACATTCAACACACTAAAATGTTGTAAAAGAACGTCTCCTATGAAGTGTTATTCCCTGTTGCCTGGTTTTAGTATTTCCTTTGTTATAACATCCAACAGCAGCACAAAAGTCTGTCATCTTCAACTATTTGAACAGGACAGAAACCTGGTGCAAGATGGTGGCAGCAGAGACACAATATCACAATATGGTGGTAGCTTCAAATTTTCTGTACAGCCTTGGGAATGATATCAATCTACCTGTGTCACTCTTGGCAATAATAAGAGTATTTCACAAAAATGTTCAACTATTTCTTTAATATGTCAAGACATTTTTCTTTTGTTCTTGTTCCTTTTTTCTATTGAATATTTGATATAACGCTGATACATTTTAAGCTCCAGTATTTGCAGAGAGGGGCGAGTGAGAAAAATATCACAGGCTCAGTCCCATCAGTCACCCAACAAAGACTTTAAAACTTCTGCAGAGCACTGGAGCTGATCTTCATTAGGGGAGGGAGCATCTTCTCTGGGCCTCAGTGCTATGAAGGCCATATTCCCCTGACAGGGGTGACATAATAGCATCATTATGGAGTGATTAAAGTATTGACAGCGTATTAATACGGATGATGAAAGCAGGTGGGAACGCCATTTATCTCCCGAGGCGAAGATTTGAGTGCTGGCTGGCTGTCCAACAGGTGCCTTATTAAAATGTAATCATCGCTGGGCTCTTTAGCCATTGAGCTAATGGTGTGGATGAACTTGGGCAATGATGTAGAGAGGGAGGCTTTGAAGTGCCACATCAGTGCTGAGTCAAATTTTTTAAGATGTCAGAGGAGGAAGAAACAGTGCTCCGCCTCGATGTGCGTCTATGTGTGTGTGTCTGCAGCAAAAGGAGGACGACGTCATCGATAGGCAGACAAAGGTCTCGAGCAGCAGCAGTGTCAGCCAGCAGAGGGAGCCTCGTTCTTTCTGTCACACAGGCCTGCTGTCAGCTGACTGTGTGTCAGTGACAGCCTCTGAATCTGAGCAGCAGACTGTAGTAAAAGGAATTTGTTCAGCTTGTCTTCATAAACAGTTCAAGTATGCACATACTGTTAATAGCTTAGCTGTCAGTCATGCCTGTTAAATGTGTACAATGCAAAACCTTTGACAACTCAAAACTTCGCACATAAAGCAATAGAATGATCATATTTTTAAAGTCTCTGCATTGTATGACACTTTAAGTTTAAGGCATGTTAGACCTGACAATGAAATTAGACCAGAGTAGTACACTTAGATATAATGAACCAAATTCTACATTCAAAGAGTTTCTAACATCAGCCAGAGTTTTTAAAGTGAGACTGTGTAACTGTTGAATAATGAAATAACACAATCTCCCTCTTATAAAATCGTTGTCACACTTTTGCTGAGTTCAGTACACTCAGGAGTTCTGCTACAATGCCACTGGGTCCTGTATGAATAGTAAGTTATGGTTATGTTATATTTCATATTTTACCAGTCAGATATGTTTTATGTATTTAATTTAAAACACTTTTCAGTGGTTTTTATCTGAAAAGAACCAAAATACAGGAAGTAAACAACCCGCTGCACCTCACCAGCTGATGTTTGTTGTTGTCTTCTTGAGACCTCTCTTCAAGCAGACAATGTGACTTTTCACCACAGGTGTAACTAATGACATTAGCGAGCGCTCCAGTGAGCCCTGTCGATGAGCCAGCAGGAACCGCAGACCTTTGTCACAGCAGACTTGAGAAGCACAGGTGAAACTAATTTAGTTAACGATGGCTCGGTTCCATTAAGTGTCTCAGCGAGCCAAGACAGTGAGCCAACATGCACAATACCAACACCCTGGAACTATCTCAGCTAAATGCAGTATTATCAATTACACCTGTGCTTTCTCTGCACTGACAAGCCAAATTAGCTGTGGAAAGATCTATACCAGGGCCCAGGAATTGTAACAGCCAACTGCACTGCTGTCTGTATGATACAGTAATAATACAGGTAGATGTTAAGGTATTACGTACACCTTATCATTTTCTTGCTATGGCATGTCAGAATGTCTGCTGTGAAAGAGGTTAACACCACTTGTACTGTGTTCTATCAAAGTAACAAAATAAAGTAGATTTAAAGTAGAGGGGAGACAGACAGAAGTGTAATTGGCCCTGAAGTTTGATCACAGTCACAGTTTGATTGACACCCAACGTCACACACATTGTATCATGTCCTGTTAGTATAAAATGGTATATTGATGAGATATGTTGAGATTTTTGTATACAAGCTGTCTGTAATATGAATTTGTGACACAGTCAGTTTAGCTAATGATGATGTCTTTGAAGCTTTTCTACATATTTTTATACATAAAAATGGATCAAAGGGCAATAAAAAATAAATGAATGCTGTTTTAGTAGATATATATCATTCTCTGTGGTTCCCTTATTACTAATGATTTATTTCTAATATGCTGTTGTATATATGCTGACTTACTGCATTTATTTGATGTAGCTGGAATTAGTACATATTAGGAAATAAATAATGACTCTCTCTCTCTCTCTCTCTCTCTCTCTCTCTCTCTCTCCTTTAGAACTATGGAGTCGTCAGCCCACGGGAGGCTCCTGCTGCCCTCAAAGAAAATGGCTCCCCTGTAAGTATCTTTACAGAAGTGTCATCAGTGTGAAAGCCTGTGTGTATGTGGTGGCAACGTAAGAAACTCTGCTGTCGCTGTCTCCTTTTGTTGCCTCGACCTTTACTTCATATCCTCCTGATTAGTGTTGAAATGAAAAAAGGTTAGACAAGGATGAATCTGCATGACTTTGTTTTATGAACTAGAGAATGTTTGAAATTCAAATTGAGAGAAGTAGATAAGAACATGCTAATGCCAGGGTTTGGATTAACTGATTTCTCTGAGTGCTTATTATATTTTTGTGCAAATGTCTTTTCTTAATTGTATTGTCCTGTCAATAGGTGACATTCCAATTATTACTGTCAGTGTTACAAACAGTAGTTGTGGTGACTTAAAGGTTTTATTCTTTGCTCTGACTGGCTCTCCCCTTCAGGCTGGTGTCACAGTACAGCCTCCTGCCAGTGGTTTCACCACTTATGTACAGGTGGCAGTGGCATGTCAGGATATGTCCACAGCGGCGTCCACAAAGACAGGGAAGAGGAAGACTGCAATCTAGAAACACAGATTTCAACAATACTGGATTCAAAATACTTGTAGAAATATTTTATAAGGGAGGAAATGCACTTCCATTTTTTAATTTACTTGACACTCATCGAAGTTGAGGCAAACTGCTAATTGACAAAAATGCAAAAAGCACAATTGTCAGTCTGCAATCATTATAAATCCCCCCATTGCCCCACCTTGGCTGTTTGTTTGTGGTCTGCATTCAATAAGAACCTGAAATGATTGATTTAATAATACCTAACAATGATTATCTCATGAATGAATGTGAACTAACATTTGAGAACAAAATGAGTTTGTGTCCAGAGCAGATTCAGGTAGACAGAGGTTATGAGCGTGTGTGTGTGTGTGTGCGTGCAGTGTGTCTCTCCATGTGTGTATAACTCCTCTTTTATGGATGTGCTGTAGGTAAAAGCTGCCACCCAGACGAGGGAGTCTGTTGTGTCCCCGCTGACCATCACCGCTGAAAACGTCACCTCAGCAACCACAACTCAAGTTACCAAGGTAACACCTCATCTGTAGCCATGGTTACAGTTTGAGTGGAGCTGGGAATCACATATGTATCTCCTGGTAAACATCTGTATGTTATGGTAAACAAATTTATTTTATGGTGCACTCTGGATTATGTCTTATCCCTCCTTGTTGACTCTTAGGAGCAGATGGCCAAATACAATGAATAGATTTAAAGAATTGGATTGACTTATAAATGATAATAATAAAAAAACAATATCTAAGTTTCAGTTGCCACAATGTTAAAAAACCTCCAACAGGATTTAATAATATTACACTTTCCTTTGTTTTCAATGGCATTTAAGTACATCTCTGCTGCTCTGTTATGAGTTAGACGATGTAAAACAATAGGGATTCAATGTTTCTGAAGAACTGGTACAGAAACACCACAATGACACAATGAGTTTCTTGCAAGGATGATGGAGATACAAATACAATAAAAACAACAGTTCCTTTGATTGCTCTTTTTGTCATTCATTAATTTTTCTGCATTCTGCAGACTGTGAAAGGAGGCTATTCAGAGACCAGGATCGAGAAAAGGATTATAATCACAGGAGACGATGATGTGGACCAACATCAGGTGAGGAGTATTATAAAAATAATAACACTTGCACTGTATGTTCAATAAGTTGAAAGGCATACAGAGCCAGTATGAAATTTTTATGACCCGTGTATTGGCGCGTCATGTCCCCAGGCCCTCGCCATGGCGATCCAAGAGGCCAAGCAGCAGCACCCCGACATGCTGGTGACAAAAGCAGTGGTTATCAGGGAAACAGAGTCTCCCACTGAGGAGCTGCAGCAGAAAGCACAGGTATGTGACTCTTGTGATGATGAAGATGTTACAGGAATACTGCACTTCCGTGTGCATGGATTGATTACTGAACAGGCATACTGGGCACAAGGGGGAAGCAGGGGTTCCTGGGTCAGATGTGCTGTTTAAAGGGACTGTTAACATTTCTTGTCAGAATGTCAATAAAGCAACTACGAGGAGACCCAAAACATTTTTAAACGACTATTAAGACTCAAACCGACAACTAAGAGATGTAACATAACTACAAAGATTCAAAACAATCGCTAAGAGGAACAAAACAAAAACAAAAACTTGAAGCAACCACAAAGATATGCAAAATGACCAGAAAGACTTGTAGCGACCACCAAGAGATACAAAATGACTACAAAGAGATACAAAAGGAAAGCAGAGAAGCAAAATGACCTGACCTTACTCTGGGTGTCTTGCCTCTATGTAGATATGTGATCATATGTTCTTATGTGATGATAGATCTCTGTTTTGTTGTCTCGTTGCAGTCCTGATTGGTCATGGTGGCTCCTGAGACGGGGGGACAGGAGAGGATCCTCCAGCTGTGTGTCTCTTGCCCCGTCCTGCAGTACGCCACCAACCATACATGAGGACTTTCTCCCCCGCCTGTATACACACCTGACACGAGAAGAGACTGCGTTCTACGAAGCAGTAGACCTCCACTCCTGTCCCTTTAGACAAACCAACTGTGACTCGGCCTCTGACCCAAACCGGCCTCCCGTTATATCCCGGCCTGTCCACTTCCTTATGGAACAGGAAACCTCTATTGGATGATTTAACGCTTGGTTTAATCAAGTGGAATGATGCAAGATTGAAAGTGAAACCCATTAGCATTTGTTACTATTTGAAGTCACCTCTGTTCGAGTCATTTACATGAAACTTGACTTGCATTTTATTTAATCTGATACATTTGTACCCTGAGGGTCATTTGAATCAATGAGTTTTCAACCCAAGCCAGCCGAGGCCCAAGGTTGCTCCCTTAAAAAAAGTTCCCTTAAACTTATTTTTTTTACTTTAAGGTCCCAAATATCTGCCCTGTGCTACCGTCACATATGTAATGAATAAGATATAAGAGCAGAGGAAGGTTGTGTGAAAGGATCAGGACAATGCTGGTGGTGGAGGGGGTGGGATAGGGAGGTTGGTGCCAAGAGGCAAGAGGCAGCCTTTTGCTCGTTGTTGCCACCTCCTGGCTGTGACACCTTCAGTATAATCAGCAGCTGTCTTATTAGCTTTTTACATTTTTATCTATAGAGGGTCTAATTTATGTTTAGTGTTGGCTTGTTTATGAAATATGTATAATATCAGATGATTATAATCTGCATGATTCAATTACAAAATAGCCGAGGGAATGAAAAAAACAAATTCACGGACATGTCAACATTTGAAACCCATAAGAAGCTCTGAGACGATGGGACTGAGCACCTACGGAGAAACTGTAAAAAAAAAAACACTGGACCGGTGAGTGGTGGAAACAGTGATTTTGATGGACTCTTCTGAAGAAAGACAGTTGTGGACATCTGGAACTCAAACATACAAACGTCACTGTCCTCGCATTTGCCCCGCTCACTGTTACTGTTTTCATTTTGGTGTCAACTCGCCAACTCGTTAAATAAATGCTGGTCACATGTTTTGGGCACAGTCATAGGATTTTTAGAGAAATTTTAATATAAATAATGTTTTATCTAATACGTTTCAGAAATGTGATATGTGTTCGGATTTTTTCTTACTTGATTTTACTGACTTCCTTCATAAAACAGAGTTTATGTGTTATTCTTGTGGTTTTGGACGTTGCAGTCGTCAAGTGTGAACGTGCTGAAAACTCTGAGAGAGAGCTTCAATTTACTTTGCTCAGAGCTGTGTTGCAGTGGAGATCTTACAAAGTTAATCAGAGAGAAATCACTGAAATCTAGAAACTCAATCGCCACATTGTGGAGTTTTATGCTTTTCATTCAAGATCTTAACCGATGTCCCTGTCAACAATCAATATCAGCATCATATCCGTTTTTTCTGCACCTGGTATAATTTATTTTCTGGCCACTTGGGGGCAGCACATCAAGCTGTAAACACAACATTGACATAAAGGCAGACGTATTAGCAAACGGTTGTCTATTCACATGTATGGCCTCTGGTAAATGTAAGTCCAATATGCAGTCTCTTGAGGGACATATTTAACTCTTTAGCTGCTTAATTCTCTGCTTTTTACTAGCTGGTCTCTAACTTTGTCTTGGTTTGGAGCTTACCAGAGTTTACCAGATCAGTCAAGTTGTGGGCCATTAAAAATGTGTGTTCTGTGGGCTCGTTACTTTCACATTACACACAGTCATTTGATTGATTTGTAGTGTAAAAACAGTGGTCATGGCACATTTAAACAGCAGCTTCATACATCGATTTTCTAGTTTTGAATACGTACACGTTCACACTACCTGCAAGGTTCAAAACCCAGAGATTAACATGGGTACTTTTTTGTTTTCTGTTGGATTAACTCTTTTAAGTTATGGTGTATGAGTTTGTAATTGTATTTATAGGAGTGGTGAATGTGAGGCCTGTGCTTTTCCTCCCTGTTCCCCTTACTGACAAAGCCGAGACTCAGAGTGTGACACACATGAAGCACCACTTACCCACAGAACCTGCTGGCTGTCACCTAACATATATCCTGGATGACCTTTAATACTATACTATGCATCACTTGTCATACATAAGAATCCCTCTGGTGGAGCCTGACCCATGTTAGCCGTGTTGCCGTCATTGTTAACTTCGTGCTAATGTTAACCGAAAGCAGTGAAGCGCACTGCTTGTGAGATTTGCAATAAGCAGCCATTATTCTTATCCTCGATGTCCTCTAAAGGGAGAAAACTGTGAACTCTCATGCGTACCGAAGCGTAACCAAAACCTATAACACAGAGTTAGTGATATTCAAAGGAGCTTTTCCAACACTTGTGACCATGGCTTTGTCGCCCTTGTCGTCTAACCCTCCCATCCCCCTGACTTGAACCTGTCGACCTGCTGTTAATGTGTCCGAGGAAGCAACTGATAATTTGTATATTCTATTTTATGTTTTTTATTTTTTCTGGTCATATGACACTGGACTGTTGTGAAGGCACTTGCTTGCAGTGATAGCTGCACATATACTGTAAACCATGTCGGGAAAAATGACCTGTCTTCGCTGTAGAATTGGACACACTACTGATGGACGAGAAACAACTGTAGGCATCAGGAGAGGAGTCGTGTACTGTGGGCGACGTGGTGAGTTGAAGGATGGAGGGCCTTTATTTATTTATCAATAACCATACTCCTGTGTATTATCCTGTAAACTATGTAGAAATCAAAAGGAGCAGGGACGTGTTTTAAGGGTCAAGAGATGATGATCTGAAGGATGGCAGTGCAACCGAAATGTCCCACGAATGGGTGCCTTATGTTCGGAGTTGTGATAACGGGAGCAGGAGCTCAGCTGAAAGTGCTGTTAATCACCGCCAGGCAGATGTAGAGACGACCTCTCCTCTGAGTCCAAGGTGAGGAGGGGCTGTCATGAAAGTGAATTAGTGTCTTGTAAAGAATGTGACATTGAGCGTAGTGACAAGGAAGCCTTTCTGAATCCAGACCGCTGGTCCTCAGCAAGATGAAGACATTTATTGGCCCCATTAATGTAGAAAAACCAGCACAGTACAGAATATGGATATGAGCTTTGTTTTCCCGGTGAAGAGCATCAAACTGCTCTGCTGTTTAGCCTCCACCTTCAATTCTCCACTGCCTTTTGCTCTACATTCCCCTAGTGCTTGGTGGTGTGTATTTGCTGTATTTGCATTCAGTCTAAATGGAAAACATACATGCATAAATAAATGTCTCAGTATGATTCAAACACTGTGTCTGATTGTGGAAAGAGGGGAGAGGGATTTCACTCTGACTAGTTACCAATAACAAAGAAGTGATACTAGGGAGATGTATCCCTTTTTAAACTTAATCAACAGGCACCATACATTAATTATTCATCATATGAAATAGATGGTTGTTTTTGTAATACAGTGATGGTATTATTGCAGTGAAGCAAAAGGAAGCTGACCTTGTTTTGTATTGCCATCTTGTGGCCGAATTCAACACATTTACTGTAACTGAGGTGCAGACTGAACTTATTTGTGTGCTCTTAGTGCCATCTAGTGTATTTTTTGCTCAACATATTAAAGGACTTGACACACGCATTTATACAAAATCCCATAGATTTATGCCATTTATATGTTATAAGATGAATGTCCTGACAAATTACTGCCTTCCCTCTGCCAACCCTTCAAGTTACAGTTAACATCCATGTCAGTCCAGAGTCAGTTAATGTACAGTATATAGTGAAGACTGATGGAATTTTTAAAAACGTATTAAGTGCATTTGATTTTTGCGAAAGGTAAGTTATTACAAAATCGCTGTTTGATTTCAGTTAATAACCCTTTTGTAAGAAACATTCCATCTTCACTTCGAGACTATGTTTACCGAGGAGTACAGAGGACTGACAGAGAGCTTCATCACATGGTGCAACGACAATCACCTCATGATCGATATCAGCAAAACCAATGAGCTTGTGTTGGACTACTGCTGTACGTCTATGAGTGTGTACATTCATCGATAGAAATTAATTTCCTTGTATGTGTTCACTTGATTGGCCGATAAAGCTGATTCTGATAGAACACAAAGAAGCTACAAATTCTAAACATTTGGGATGCTTCACACACATTTTCAACCCAGCAGCTCAGAAGATCCCTTCAATCAGCAGTTTGAAGATTAGCACTCAAGACAAGTGTTACTGACTCAGTATCAGCCCAAATGTGAAATAAAGTCACCACACCCCCCCTTCTGTTTCTGAGTTATGGTGTTAAATAATGGCCAGAAAAGTTTTCTTGCAGAACATTATGTCAGAGTGAGGTTGACTTTTCTGACCTCTTAGATATAAAATGTCATCACCTCATCATTTTATCCTATTAGACATTTGTGTGATATTTTGTCAAAATTGCCATTTGGATTATTGAGTTATTAGCCATGAACTTGTTCTGTGAGGTCACAGTGATCTTGACCTTTGAAGACCAAAATCTAATCACTTAATTCTCAAGTCCTGTTGGACGTTTGTGCCAAATTAGAATGGATTCCTTCAAGGTTTACTGAGATATCACGTTTTCGAGAACGGGAAAGACAGACAGCTGGAAAACAATGCGTCTGGTCAAAGCTGTCACTGGCGCAGAGGCTAAACACAAAAAATATAGTAGATTGACTTTCACCTCTATTCTTTAAAGGAGTACTGCACAGACTTTATATGTCATGAGTTTCCAAGTCATGAGGAGTAGTACAAATCCTCTGAAAACAGCTGTATAATGTCCTCTGAGGTTCTGGAGGAACATTTTCCAAGTCCATGAAAATAATCCCTTATGAGGTCAAGGGTTTTGAGATCACTATTTCCTTAAAAAAATCTTTTTGTTACAAATTTTGGATGTGAGGTTTGACAGATGTGGTCATTTACTTGATATGAAGTGTAATTAGGAGGTACAATTGTGCTGCATTATGGGAAATGTAGGCTCTGACCTGTATTAAGGACTGAAAGTGAGGATGATTAGGCATCTACTGCTTTAATTTAGACATTTTTCCTTTTCTTTCTCTTTTTTTTATTTATACAAATGCAATACTAAATGGATTGGAATAGACTTTCACAGGCCCAGTGTGTAGGATTTAGGGGGATTTATTAGCAAATATGATATTAATAATTATTTTTTCATTTGTGTATTATCAACCTGAAACTAAGAGACCTTGTGTTTTTTTTCCGTTACCTTAAAAGGAGCCTTTTATATCTGAAGAGGGAGCACATCCTCTTCCATCATGTGCAACATCTTGCACTGCTACGTTTCTACAGTAGCCCAGAATGGACAAACCAAACACTGACTATAGAGAGGGCCTCTGGCATTTGTAGCAGCCATCGAATGGGATGGTGAGATGAGATTGTTCAGTTGGTTGCAATCTGTAACCACACTGATAGATACCACTTAATCTATATATAAAGATGTATCCAGCCCCTTTAACTGGTGAATCCAGATATATCCTATCATTCAATTCAGTTGTGCAAATGCCAAAGCCAGAGGAGGAACACTCCTATATGTCAGTTGTCACATAGGTCATATGAGTATTGATGGATGGACCAACAGAGCTTGACATTGTTCTATAAATCAATAAACTTTATTAACACAGTATAAACAACAAACAGCAACAGAGGAAACCCTCATGTAGAGCGTATATGGACAGTAGAGCCAGTACATCTCAGAGGGGCTGACTGAGACAGAAGCACAGACATGGGGCTGACCATGGTTCAGAGTTCATGGTACACATACAGTATACACAAACCTATCAGATGCATGGACCTTGCGTGTTCCTAAAGCCATTCAGTCGGTTTGCAGATGGACAGAAGAGAGAGGACAAAGTACAGTCATGCTGAGCAACAGTTAGCTACAGTATGAAACAGAGTTGTTACATAAAAACCAAGTAAATCATCTCTTTAGAAAGGTTTCTTTTATATAAATGATTTGAAGTGTACAAAACAGTATATTACACATTTCTTGATGCATGATTCTGAGCAAGACCCAGTAGCCTACGGTACACTTCCCTTCAAAGTACAAACTACTTAACTGGATTACAAGCTACATACAGACTGCACTGTACCTCTGCAGCACAGCACTCCCACATGGCATCAGGAGACTATGGGAAACGGAAAAGATCAGCAGCATTGTCTTTTATTAAGAATACACACCTATAAAAATGCACCAGGCCCTCATTATATTGCCAATATCCCATGCGAAACAGCAGAGCGCCATTCAAACTAACCTTAGCAACCTCAGAATTTCAAAAAGGATGTTGGCCCCCTCAATCCTGACCGCATACAGCATCTATCAACACAGCAGCATGTAAACATCACCGCGGCTGCTTCATAGTTCTATATTTCTAATGTTTTTGATATACATATGATAAGTTAAGGCTCTTTAAGGACCTGAGGATTTTGAACATATGATGAGGCACACAGAAGGCAAAGAATAGCTTTAGACATAGGGCTAACTGAAAGAAATGAGGAGCATGAGACAGCCACAAGGGTGGTCCGGTCACCAGTGCAGTTCAATGGCCGAGGTGGAGGAACCCGGGGACGATGATCTCCAAAACAGCACGGTGCTATCTCTGGTAACAAGCTCAGTAACTATCACGTGGATGGCTTCATGGACTGCATCGACTTTTTGGGGGTTCTTGGTCACCTGGCACCAAAAACATGGCATGCTAACACATTAGCATCCACATCGTTATGGTTTGGATTTTTCTTTTTGTTTTCATGCCATATGCACACAGAAAGACTTATTGGTAATCATTCTGTCTGTCCACACTAGCTGTGAGGTGTTGTTCCATTAGCAAAATCAAGTGGTTATCTTTGTAATGCTGTAGGTTTATTGCCGGTGTATTATTGTAGCAAGAGAACTTACCTGGGACTACGTGAGTAGTACTGCACATTTGGCAAAAAACATATTACTTTGGGGATTTCATATAAAGTAGAACAGAACTTTGGAAACAGCTATTTGATTGAGCTGACTCATGTAAGAGTTTGTCCCCCATTTTAGCGAAGGGCCAGTGTGGACAGGAGGAATCATTACAATGACTCAGTGTACATATAGTATGTGAGTATTGCATTAAGACAGACTTGACAAAAATCCCAACCTATCTTTTAAGTAATTAGTGCCAGTCAGCATTATCTGATGTAGGAGGGTAACCTGAAATTAAAGGGACAGTTCACCTCGAAATCAAAAACATGTTTTATTGGTATGACCTGTAGAGCTATTTATCCATCTAGATTGGTTTTGTGTGAGTTGTGAGTTTTTGAGAGATCGGCTGTATAGATGTCAACCTTCTCTCTAATATAATGCAGCTAACTGGCTCTCGGGTTGTGGGGCTCAAACCAAAGAAAACAAAACAAAAAGACACATTTAAAAAAACTCATCATGACCCATTTATTCAAGATGATTCACAGACTTTGTTGTGAGCAGTTTCATGTAGGAACTATTTTCTTTCTCTTTATTTCTACACCCACCAACTGTATCACTGCTCAGAAGGAAGCGTGCATCTACTCATTGGCGATAGAGGTGCTCATGTTTGTGTCAGCGCAGGAAGCAAACATTAATGACATCCTCCTCAGCTGAGTTTCATGAGTGGATGTTTGCTTCCTTCTGCCTGACAATACATAAATGTGGATTATCTTGACTAACCATGATTTCTGGGAGGACACTTTACTGTTGAGTTTTTCAAATGTAATTTTTTGGCACTTTGAGCATCACGAGCCCAGCGCCATTTAGATCCATTATATCCAAGAGAAGACAGACGTTTCTATGGTCGATTTCTCCAAAACTCTGCCACTCACACCAAAACAATCCAGATGGATAAACAGCACTACAAGTGGAAGGAAAAATATTTCCTGTTCTGGAGTGAACTGTCCCTTTAACATTGTTTTTTATTCTGTATTTTCTGCTAAATTGGGCATGTTAAAAGAGCATTTCATCATTAATGAAATCCTTATCAAATTAAGCTAATGCTAAGCGGTGGTACCAGTGTGGTAAAGCATTAGCATGTAGCCTACTGTTAAGAAATAGATGTTTTTAAATGCTAATCCTCTTATTTGTAAGATGACCAATAATGACAAACACCCAACATGTCCATGCAGTCCTTAGCATGGAATATTTCTGAAATATTGCAGAGAGAGGAATGCAGAGATGTAACAGATAACAGTTAATAGATCATTCACTTGAAGAAAAGAAACTACTCTGGTCTGTAAGAACCAAAGTTACAAGTATGATCTTATTTTAGCAGACAAAAGGTGTGCTGTCAAATCACATTCTTAACCTCCAGACTGTCAAATTTGATGTTGTTTGCCATGCACTTAATTATTCGCGCCCCAGTAAGCCCAGACCGACTTCAAATCGATTAAGAAAACAAAATCTATAAAAGCTCAACATGTCATACAAAAAGATGCATATAAGACTTTTTTCTCTTTTCTCTTTTTTTTCTTATGAAAGCTGCTTTGGTAACAACATAGTCACGACATCGGTCAATCTCCTTCGCTTAGCCTGGGTGCTGATGGGGACTCCTTCCCTGTCATCTCAATGTCGCACTTTTTTCATTTTTTCGCCAGCATTTTTCCCTTCTGCCTCTAAAATCTAAATGAATGGATCTAGTTACACCAGAGTGGGCTGTGTTTGCGTTCCGCCGTGGAGCTGTCTGCACATCAGATGCAACGTCTGCTGGGAGCTGTTTGTCATAAAGATGTCCGCGCTGTGAAAGACAGTGCTATTGTACTGAGGGCTGACAGAGTGGAGACCTTGGATGCTGAGCCGACTGCGTTGGGGCCTGAAAAGGTATTGAAAAGAAAAAGGCCAGCGTTAGTGTGCTTGATGTGGTTAAAAAAAACCCACACCGACCTTTTGGCCCTTCATTTCTTTAATCATCCGTCTCTCCAGCATGCTTTAGAAATTACGATCTGAAAAACATTAATTTCCTAAAAAATGCTGGAGAGTTATTACTCGAGCAGCAGAATGAGACATTGGAAGTATTCAAAATAAATTGCTCAACTTTTCATGCGACGATTGCATTATGATGTCATGTAGAGGCCGTAATTGCACAAATGTCTCATGTAGCACATTATTTTCCCACTCTCTCTGTTCCTTTGGAGACGATGATAGACTAATCTGTTCTGCTAAGACAGCAGCAGGGGAGTGGATTATTCAGCTCAGCCATGAGGGAGCCACTAACTAGCTCTCCACTGACCTGGTATCCTTGGGATGGTGATCTGCCTGCTACTGCTGCCTTCCCCTCCCTCTCCAAACGGCTTGATCTGGATGATATAATCCTCATCAGTGGGGAGGGCGAGCTCCACAGAGGTGGTGTTGGTTTCCATGACGTTGGGGCGACTGTGGCGATTCTTTTTGTAGAGCACCTGATGACGAACGGTGCAAGTCGAGTCAAGAGTCAGAGCACGGAAGCAAAGGCAGCAAACACAATTTTCTGATAAAACCAAGCGACTGGGTGCTTACTTTGTAACCAGTGACCTCTGACTCATTCTCCAGGGCTTTGACCTGCTCCCAGTTCAATATAATCTTGGAGTTTGATGTGTTCCACATCACTTTGACCGGTGGCTGACTGGGTGCTGAGAGGAAGAAAAACACATCATTCACCTCAAACAAAAGCTGACCAGTGGGCACAGATGTTCTGATTCGATTGGACACTTACGTGGTTTTTTGGTGGTGACGTTGACAGTGGAGCTGGGAGGCCCCGTTCCTGCCGTGTTATACGCCCTCACCGAGATGTAATACGTGGTGCTGCCTTTCACCCCACGGATAATAGTGGATGTTTGATTTCCTACAGTCCTTTGCACATTGGCTGTGTCTTCCTTTTCGCTTCTACTCCAGTACCTCAGCTGAAAAGCAACAGGGCAGAACCGTGAACGCAGAAAACGCGGCGGACACCTTAAAAGCTTTCAGTTACACCCTGTCAATGAAGTGCAAAACTGGAAACAGGAAGATGTGAACCCAACTGGATGGAGGATGTGAACTGGTCTGAAAACACACGCCTTAGCAACATGTCACCTCGTGAACCTTTTGCTCACCGTGCCTCAGCTCATCAGACACGTGTCATGATTTAAGGTTTTTGTTAAAGTCTAACATGCAAAAGAGGAAAAAAAAAGGAAAACAAAGAAGAGGAAGAAAGAGAATCCTCAAAAATCCCCTTCCATCAACTTCCACTGATAACAGATTGTCTTTGTCACCCTGCTTGTCAGGGCTGAAATAGCTGGCATGCTTGACAGCACAAATATAATTTGTCTTTCCTCACAGGAACGGTTTGCTCAGGCCCTGCTCCTCTGTTGACTTTGAGTGGTCAACAATTTATAATTCTGGCACTTTATGCAATCCATGGATGAAAGCGGCGCCTTTGTTCGCATCTTGGATTTCAATAATGAGCGGCATTAAAATGGCAAGAACTAACTGAGCGCAAAGCCAGTGTCTGAAACTGCTTTGTTGTGTGTGGATTAGAAGCTAAACGTTCCGTCCCTCAGAGTATTGCATCAGTACGCTAATCAGGGTGGTTACAGTACTTAGGTAAACAACAAGAGAAACACAACTAAACCCACAAGCATGGCACTAGGCTGGACCATTATGCATGCAGCAAGCTATTATCTCCTATGCCCAAGGTGCATGAGCCTGAAACACTCATCAATAATAGAGGCAAACAAGATTTAACAGCATTAGTTGAACTGTGCTCGTGCGTGCAGAAAAACATATTTGCATCCTGTGGAGGCACATACAAACAAGGAATTTCAGTGTAGCTCACCTCGTAGCCGAGCACTCTCTTCTTGCTGGCGTTCCAGGGCAGAGCTTTCCAAGAAACTTCAATCTCGGACGCAGAGAGGCTCTTGGCACGGACCCTGGTGGGCGCTCGGCCAGGCTCTGGAGTTAATGTAAAAAGACTCTGAATGATTTTAGAAGCAACACTGAGCTTTGATGACCCCCTCAAAGTGGTCGACATCAAAACTGTTTCAAAGCGGTTTCTGTCATCCAAACAACAGAGGGAGAGAAGTATGGCGAAGACATCTGCAAGTGCTGATAGAAGAATGCTGGCTGCAAGATCACTGCTGTCTCTGTTTAGACCCTGAATGGATCTAGTCATGTACTCATGCATTAATAGTGGCTGAGCGAGTAGAGCTACTCCATAACATGACATGCTGTGTGTGACATGAGATCATACGCACCTTCCTCAGCAGAGTAGATGGTGGTAACAGGTCCAAACGGTCCCTCCCCCTCATTGTTGTAGACCCCGACCTTCACATGGAAAGGCGAGAAGGGCTGGATTGTCTCGTTTTTAAAGACGTATTTGGACACTTCAGCGGATGGAACGGCGGCCTGCATCCATCCCGTCGCCCCGTGGGGTCGAAAAGCCACAACGTAGCCGAACCCTGCTCCGTTCTGCAATTCCTCTGGAACTGGCTGCAGAGAAAGACCTTGTTTGAGCACTTGTAAACTAGAAAATACCTTATATCAATGCAATTTTGCACAAATAGACATTTTTACAGAGGGTTAAACTCTCAATTCATCCCTTAGGTAATGAATTATCTTTAAAATGCTTTTTTGACTAAAGACCTAAACCAAGAGGAATACTTTGCCTCAAATATAGCACGCTCTACACACAAGAACTATTCCTGGACACATCCATTACACAGTACAGTGCACTCAGCATGATACCATATCAGCAGCTGTTGTCCACACTGATAACATGCCTCATACATTTATAGCTGCAGACTTCATTCTAGTGGATAAAATGCACCCTCTCCACTCTCAATAGATACATGCTCAGATATAAAAGCACTTCCTCTCTCTGTTTTTACCCTGCTGGAGGCAGGTGCCTCTGGGTAATCAGACTGTGGATGTGATATCTCAACTGTGGGCCAGAATGGACAATTATGGGAATATGATATGAATTGCAATTACTTTTTATAATAACTTTTTTTTATAATGAGCATTCTTTGAATATGTTTTGGGATTTATCAAAAACTTTTGACACAATAGGTCATATTGGCTTTTAAGTTGTTACATTATGGCTTTAGCTATCTAATAAACTGCTTATTGGAAAAATGTTGTAAATATAAATGGACGGACTATTATTCATGATGTCCCACAGAGTTCATTCTGAGACCCCCGTTGTTCTTCATTTACATGACTTGATCACAGCATCTACATCTGTTGATAGTTTGTGTCTTCCAACTTTTTCTACACTTTGAACAAACTTCCTTTAAATTTTAATTAATTTCATTCTATGATATTGTGGTGCACCCCAAAAATATAGTGACCATTTTTGGTGTTTATTTAATTTAATAAGCTGAAAAGTAATTTCCTTTAATTTCTTGGGTCTAATATTTTGCCTAATAATATGGGGAACCGTCTAATTATTTTAATTTTCATGTGTGGAAAATGCCAGCAGCATACAGGTGGAACATGGGACACAGGAACTATTGCGCTCCAGGTTGTTTCGGGGGGAAACTTTTGCCCGAACCCCAGAAGCAATCTGGATGACGAACGGTTAGCGTGTGTCTTCATTGCTGCTGATCTTTATCTGTATTTTACAGGTTAGTAATTGATAAAAGAATATAAATGTCAACTTCTATAAGCTTAACTTTATGTAAGCAAGTGTTTCGAAGATATTTTGAGATAGTCTGGATACTTTATAAACCCAAGTTTCTGCCTTTGTCTCGCGGCAGGTAGACGCCGCTGCTTCACACGGTTCAGTGGCTTTTTATCACCTGTGCAGGGTCTCGCAGGCAGGTCGTTGGGGTCTACGTTTACAATGCAAAGACTTTATTTGGGCTCCTACACATGTAATAACTTCAATGAACAGTTAAGAGAAACAGAACTGTATTTATTTGTGGAAAAGGTTAAAATGATAATTTACAGTATGCAGTTATATACATTTGAAACCTTAATGTTATGTTTAGTTGGTTTTGCACTTGAAAGGATTTATATTTTCTCATGAGTGATAGTTATGTGTAAAGTAAGTGCCTAGGTCCAGAGTCACTTTAGAATAAGTGTTATTTGCTTTAAAGACAGTTAAGGATTACTGTAACTTGCACTATATTGATATAGTATCCTTGATTCACATCAAAATGTGTGAGACTATATTTGCATGCTACCTGACACGTAATATGCTCACTAGAAATCGGGGAAAGGTTAACATATTGTGAAGTAATTTGGATTTGACTCGAATAATATTGTTTTATGGACTTCATATGCACTTGAGATAAACATGGACTGAAACAGAAGCTAGCACTCAGGAAAATATGTTTTGAGTATGTTATTGAGGAATAAAGCCCCAGAAGCAATCTGATGACGAACAGTTAACGTGTGTCTTCATTGCTGCTGATCTTCATCTGTATTTTACAGACATCTATTTTGTTACTTCGGTACCAATCCTGGTACCCGTAACAATATTTATTGACAAAAACACTTGATTTAACTTTTTCTAAATGAAAAAAATGAATTAAAAAAATTGACAATTGACAAGTTTTGACAAGTCCTTGTGTCAGCTGAACAATGGTTCATTATTTATTACATTTACTTATTTTTTGAGACAAATAATAATCTTCAATTGTACTTTGTCGCCTTTTTTCTCCTTGTAACCGACATATGAACTTATCTTTTGTTTATTTTATTGTTAGTATTGTTGTTTTTTTGTGAATTGTTACATGTGCAAATAACTGAACTAAACTAAGCTTTTCCTCTACTGCCCCCATCAAGCTCAGATCTGAACACGAAACAGAAGATTTCTCATAATCTAATTGGCAGATAACCCGGGGAGTTTACCCACTTGACATTAATGACCCTCTATACAAAAGTTATGTTTAGTCCCACTACAGGTTATCCACTAAACTAGTAAGCTATATAAAAAACAACACTCCATCAGGGCTTTCATGTCAAACAAAAAATACCTCAGGAATTTTCAGGACTGAGGAAAAGTAGCAGCTTTGTTAAGCAGAACTCAGACTTTAATTGAACTCTTGCATATTGAAACATTAACAGTGGTTCTGTCAAACGTTTCACAGCAGGGACTGATGATTTCGAGCAGCCTGAATAAATATAAGCTTTTGGAGCTGAATTGATATGCGAAGGCTTTGTACGACAGAAGGAAACGAGAATGAAAGAAAGAAAGAAAGAAAGGGAAAAACAATCTGAAACAAAGTTGGGACTTCGAAGGAACCACTGGGTTTAATTATCTTATTGAAACCTCAAAAGCATTTTTCTCTCCCCTAGGGTGACAGCAGCAGTTATTGCCTCTCTGTTCTTAAAAATGAAATGCCATACATTAAGCCATTCAGCTGTTATTAATGAAACAGAGGCCCAGATCCACAGAGAATAATGACGTCTGGCTCCCTCCTCCATGGGTGACGGGGTCCTGAGCGAGCTTGCTTACCTCCCATGTGATGACTAATTCGGAGCGACTGCCACCGCCTCCACTCACATTAGCTGGTGTGACCTTCGGAGCTGGGGGAAGAAGACAGATCATCTTAGCCCTGTTGACTTCACACGACGCTGAGAAGGAACATGTAATCATTTTCCATGTTGCTATGGCAGAAGGAGGTAACTTATTGGTGACATATTTGAACTTTTAACATTCAGAAATCCTGTACGATTTCAGCAAACTTCTCATAGTCAAGTCATGTTTGCAGCCTTTTGGTGCTTTGGTGCGTGGTGCTTTTTGTACCAAAATATACCCAAGGAACAAGTCACAAATGTCACAAAAATCAAATATAACCATTGAGCTTTATCGTTGCTGTTGCTGGAGGATTTTGTTTGCTTGCTGTTTCCCTGTCTTTATGCAAAGCTAAGCTAACTGTATCATCATATCTAACAGACATGAGAGTAGTATCAATCTTCTCGACTGAATCTTGGCAAGAAAATGCACCTTCATGCCTGAACCCATCCTTTATTTCTATTCCTTTGAAGAAATGATGAAATAAGTGACATGCGTTGTGCAAGGGGTGAACTAACAAACATGAAATACATTTTTAAAAGAGGAGAAAGGACATTTTTTTCTGCTCATGCAGTACATACAGGTCCCTTTTGTCCTTGCTTGTTTAGATGGCTTGCTGGGCTCGCCAGTCCCGATGGTGTTGCTCGCCAGGACTCGAAACTCATACTCCACCCAAGGGCTCAGGTCTATTACTGTAGCTGTCAGCTGGTGGCCCCCCACCACCTCAGGAACTGGCATAAAACACACAGTGCCCCCTTCAGTATCAAGAAACTTTATGTATGTTTGTGTGTGTGTGTTTTTTCTATGTGTGTGTGTCAGCTGAACATCAGCAGCATGCTGTCCTCCAGGCTGACAGGCCTGGTAGGACTTCACCATAGGGGTAATGGGACAGGTGTAATCCCTCACAAGGACACATAATGCACAAACTCAAGTAAACAATAAACATAACAAGGGATCGGCCCAGTCGCGTCAGTCAGCGTACAAATAACACTAGATTTTCAAATTTTGTACAGTACATTTGAAATTTTAAAATTCTCCCAGCAGGTGATACGCTAATCCTCCTCATTGAGTTCTGTGGAGAGCAGATGCATCAAAATACCACACATAAAAAATGACAGGTGATGTCGTATGAAGAGTGAGGAATATCAACAAGGGTGGAAGTTGGGGTTGATGGAAGGATTAAACAAACACAGGACTCTCGCCCAGGAGACCAATGTTCATGTCCCTTGCGAAACCAAAAGTCAATGTAAGTTGAAGCACGTTTTGTATCAAACTCATGTCACATACAGTACATAATGTCATTTTTTCCTAAACCTATCCAAGTAGTTGTGTTGCCTCAGCCTCACCAAACTGTGATGCTGCGTTTATCTTCATATCAGATGCTGCTGTGATCTGGAGCCGTTTACCAATGGGAGACTACAATTAAACTTTTGGGATAAAAAATTGGATTATCTTCACTCCCGTTTATCAACCTGACTGCAGCAGCCACAGGTTACAGAGAGGAGAGGCCAAAAAGAAGAGAGAGAACCAGAGTCTCTGGTGAGTGCTGAGGTCATTGAGTGTTGACCTGAATTCAAACATACAGACACACACTACCTTGCTGTGTGCCGTTGCTCACTAGTTTACGACTAATGTACAGTAAAGTAATCCGTTTTATAGGGAAAAAAAACAACTTACGCGAGTAATGCGAATAAACGCTTATTAGTGGTGGGGTCAAACGTGCTTTGCTGGTGGTTAAACAACATTAAACAACAGTGAGTCATTCTGAATGTTAATTCAGATTTCTTAGATATTAGCTTAAATAGGAAAGAAATGGCGAATCACCTGCACGCAAAATTGGACTGGGCTGCGAGACAAACACTGACTATTAACTTGCTAATTAAATGATATCTAGCTCTCTCATAAGATATGCGATATAGCATGATGTCTATGTTGCTGGATTCACAGCAAAGCATCAAAATCGCAGTGATGCACAAAATACATATATATAAATAAAGACATCATTTCAGAATAAAAGTCATTTTCTCCTGTTGACTACAGAGGTCTGTCTACCTGCAAGGTCATAATGTAGTTCTGTTTCAAATATATGACCATGATGAGTGAAATCAATGAGGCCAGTAAAACTATCTTACATCAAAGTGTCCTTAATTCACAAAAATATCAATAGAACAAGGTATACAGTATGGGATAAATGCACATTACACCAGTCATACGTGAATGCTAAGGGTCCCATAAAGCGGATGTGGGGAAAAATTACACCGGTGCTATCACTTAACTACACTATTAAATTACAGCCTTGGCAACAAGCTTCGTCATCAAGCTGAGATCTATGTTTCAGGACTCCCAGGAGTCAGATAAAATGGCGGTCAATGGTCATGCTACAATTGGGTACCATTTGGTGCTGGGGTACAAATTACATCTCCAATATTCTCACAAGCGAGGCAGGATGAAGAGTGGCCCCCTCCATGTGATTGGAGAAGGCCACGGCTGGTTGGAGAGAGCTTACCTGTGGTGACAGCCTGCCACCCGAGGGAAAATGGTGTCCTGGCCTGGATGGTGTATGCCGTAATTGGACTGTGATTATCAGGACCAGGCCTCCAGGACAGAGAGGCTGTGGTATCAGTGATTTCTTCTACATGGATGCTGGTGGGGGGCCCCGGGGGACCTGATAGATGGCATAACCAGGCAGGAAAGGGGAAGAGAAAGATAGAGATAGAGAGGCAGACGGAAGAAGGAGCAAGAGGGAGGGAGGAAATGTAAATCAGGAAGAGATGGAAAGATGGTGGAGAGAGTGGTGGTGGTTTTAGCACCTGGGGCTACTGTAGTGGAGTCAGTTCACTGTGAAACCTCTGGGAACTATTTGGTCTAATTAGACAGTAAATTTCCTTTAAACCTTGAAGAGCGAAATTTCTATTTGCCTTCCTTTTCAGTCTATCCTTTTATTTCTTCATCAGTGAGGCACAGTAAACATTAATCACAAAAAAAACTCCTTACTTCTTCAGCAGTAGATGGATAATGAATCATTTAAATGTTTTCAAACCTTAAAGACACTGCTAAGCTCGAGGATGTGGTCAGCAAGCCTTGTAAATTAAACTATTCTCAGTGTAAGCAAAGACAGAGTGAACGTCCACAGTTATGTCTTACCTCTGACAACCAAGTCAACAGCTATGGAAATGCTGTCCACCTTCGTCTGCACGGCGCACGTGTACTTCCCCGCGTGCCTCAGCTGGATATTCCGAATCATAATGTCTCCTGCCGAATGCTGCTGTCGTTCAACACATGCACAATCACACACACACGCACAGAGTTCCATAAGCAACATGGTAAGCCTCCAGCTATTGTAATTCAGGAACAATACCGACTTTTCCAGCCATATGGGAACAAAACCAGGAAGCTCATTCTCATGTATGTGTATCTTGAATAATAAATCCATGATTCTTCATGCAGCCTTTCCCTCTACATTCTAACAAAGGACACAGAAAAACATCTCTCTGTTGAGCACACATGCTCTTATTTTATCAGAATAATGACAGAAATGTAATCGCTCAAATAGCTCGATTTTGATGGTATAGAGCACTTCAGGTTTTAAGGAGCATCCTAATGGCTAGACTACTTCTTTAAGGGAGGCTTTCATTCCATCTCTAATTGCAAATCTCACGCCTAAATAATCATTTCATTAGAGCAGAGCAGGTTCTCTAATAGTGAGGCAGTAAGAATATGGAGTGGCTGGTAGCCTGATCAATGTAAGTGTGCTTGCATTTCAATTTATTAGGGAGAGGAGACTGTAAATAATACAGGAAGCCCCTAAATCATGGAAGAAACAGGAAAGACACCTCACTGCTGTATTTTTTTCTTCATGCCTGCAGTTTTTAAAGGAGTATTGATTTTTATTTTATTTATTTTTTTAGGGAAAAATAAGCCTGCGTATCACATGCTTAGATGTAAGCTGAAAACCTTTTAAAGTGTACAGCGTCTGACTGAGACTGGTTGCAGGGTGTGTATGTAAATTTCATTTTAAAATAAACCACAGGCAGCAATTTTCTGGCCATAAATAATACACTTGATACAAACATTCCCTCTGCACTGCGGCGGAATTTATTATGACCCTGCTAAAAGAGGAAGGAGTATAATATTGATGTACCAATGAATCTTCAGAGTCACCTCTTGACCTTTATTCAGTGAAATCTCTGAAGGGGTCGGAAAATAAATCAATGTCTTTTGTGTTGCAGAAGAGCACAGTCGCACTAATAAAATAGGCATTCTTCAGCACAGCATAATAAGGTTTGTTTCTCAGTTATTCATTGTATATTTCAGGTCATCCAAAAAAAAAAAAAAATAATAGAGCTGCAACTTACAGGGCAATTAAATTAATCGCCAACTATTTTGATAATTAATCTGTCTGAGTAATTTTTCAGGGAAAAAAAGAGTGGAAATTCTCTGATTCCAGCCTCTTAAATGTGAATATCTTCTGGTTTCTTTGCTCATCTATTTTATAGACCATGTAACTAATCCATCAATCTGGAATATAAATTGACAGATTAATCAACAATGAAAATAATCGTTTATGAAAAAAAACAAAAAAAACATTAGGTGTTCTATGAATTGCAACAGTAATGTGTGAAAAATGCTCAATATCCAAAGAGGCAAAACTGTAAGCTCAGAATGTGCAGAATTAGAGAATAGCATGCAGTGATCTGGTCAGAGCCCTGGATTTCTATAAGTGGTGGATAGTTTTTGACAGACACTGATGAAGAAGAAACCTGTTTAAAAGCTCTATTTTGGTAAACAGTTTGACGTGCATTTAGAGCTTCAGTGTGGCACTTTAAATCTTTGCATGTTGATGGCACTGCTGTGAGCGAGCCTGTGTGCTTTAAAGTCTCTGTAATTGTTATCACAGTCTCTTGGTAGGTCTGACAGATGTCTGGTGGTTTGTATTATAAAGATTTTTGGAAATGTGAGGATGAGTGGTTCATACAAATGTATGTCTTAAAGGTGCAATCTATAGGATTTAATAGCATTTAGCAGTGAGGTTGCATAGAACACCAAACAATATGCCCCTCGTCTCATCCATACTGATCCATACAAATAAGAGGGAGATTTCCAGGGGTATCAGCAAATGTAATACCCTCATAGCACCCACCACAATATAACCCTACACCAAAGGTTAATAGAATAAATACAAGAATGTGAAAGTAAAATAACTTGTAATCTTACATTTAAGGCTGACAATACAATTAATTTAAAAAAAGTAATTAAAGTCAACATCTAACATCTACATCACTGTAAGCACCAAATGGAGTGAAATTTGGAAGCGTATCTATTCTTGGGGTCTGTTTGATTCTTTTTCATCACAACCTGAGCAGAGCAGAAGTATTGAGCCAGCACATGTCAAGCAGGGTTGTTTGTTTGTGCGTGCTCACCTCCGCCTCTGGTTGGGTTGCCAGGTAACATGACACATATCTCATACGGAAACGGAGAAACACTTACTTTATTTGTATCACTATAAGAATCGGAAGAAAGTACCAGTTGGGTGCGAAATGGGAGAAAAGTTTCAAAACAGGAGACTCCCAGGAAGACCTGGACTGTTGGCATGGTCTCAGCCTCCCTACACTGGCTGCTAAAAACACAAAAACCTTGTAAGGCCCTCTATAGAGCCGGTGTTTCTGGGTCTGTTCTGGGCTAATGTGGAAACATGGCGGTGCAACTTGGTGGGCACTACAATTCTTAATTCCAGGTGATTTTACACTAATGAAAACACAATGATGAATATTATGTTCTATTTCCCCCAATAGATAAATCCTCCACACTGGACCTTTGACAGTATTTTCATGTGGATTTCAGCAAGTCTTTATTTCTAAATAGTGAAAATGTTCATGTACTGTATAAGCTATCCTGACATTGTGCCAGCTTGATTTCTAATCCCCTGCTGCATGTGTATCCTCAATTGTTTGTAAATGGGAAACCCATCTTTGCAGTTCCCACAACATGACAGTCTGTTTAAAAATCAGAGACCTGACAGCCTAACAGGTTTTGCGAAACATCGAGGGATTATGGACTTACGCCTCCCACTTTCTCAAAAAATCCACCATGGCTCCCGAAGTGGATGAGCTGCTCGTTGAAGAACCAGGTGAACTTGAGCTCCAGAGACGGGTCGTGGCTCACTTGACAGGGCAGGACCACACTCTCCCCGACGGTGACGTCCAGCGTGGACGGCAAGGTGGTGATGATGGTCGGCTCTGAAACACACATCCATATAAGTTTGATCAAACACAGTGTTCAGCTCCCCTTTCCCAGGCATCATAATTCAGCACAGGACGTGGCTTTGCAAAAAGCCAAGCCCTTCCATCATCCTTATGGATATGTCAGACTCAGTTAATAGAAGGATATATGGGACAGAGCACATAGCAAACTAGGGCGCACAGCTACAATAACTGGTATTAGTTTCGGCCTGAGCCCGTCTCTGTGGGGACTCGCAGACGTGGCTCTCCTGCATCCTGAGTCGCCTCCATGTGTCACTGCCAGCTCAGCCTTCAGCCTGGAACTCCCCCCTCGATCAGCCCTGAAATTCCCAAACCACACTGCTAGGAAAACAGTAAACAGCAGTGAGCACTTCTTCCAGTCGTCACTACTCTCTTTTCAAGCCTGCAGTGCATTACAATGGCATCACAAGGGAATAAGGCAAGCGTCCCCTATCTGCACTTGTGTGTAAGCTGCGGAGAAGTGCGGGCGGAAGGACATGAGAGAGGCGAGATGAGAGGGAGAGGCTTTGTTCTGCGAGTGTACAACACCTGTCTCCCTCTTGGGGGTGCTGTGATTACTCGGTTGAAATTGCCACTCTGAGCACACAGACTAAATTAACCATGGCAAATGATCCCTGGACAGGCATGGATTCATGTGGAAAGTGCCGGCAGTGCAGTCTTCATCCAGAGTGAATTCGATACTTTCATTGTATTGGCCCCGACACACACACACACACACACACACACACACACAACCACACGCTTCGAATGTGATTTATCTGGTCGTTTTCTGATATCAGGCCAGAATGCTATCAGCTGGTAGGTTTTGTCATAAACACAATGAAAGTGTGTGTGAGAGGCCCACTGCTCTATAGCTGGGGCTAAATGGTGAACGATGGCGGTGCAGTAAAAATGTCGTAACGTAACACACAGGGGGTATTCAGGGGTCTGTCGACTCTGTCTCCTGTGTTTCAAAAGGCCGGCTACACATTGTGGAACAATGCAGGAAGGAAAAAAGAAGAACTGAAAACTTTAAAGGATAAGAAAGAAAGTGTCAGCGCTGTTTTGCAGTGGTTTTCATTGCGAGAGAGTTACTCCAAATGATGTGAGGAGAAGGAAATAGGAGCAAACAAAAGGCTCAGGAAGGATCTGCAGGGAAATGCAGTCAAAAATATTCCCTTCCCCATCTCTGCAACACGGAAACATACTACAAAGATTTATTTCCTTTACTATTTCTTCCCCCGACATGACCTCCTCTCCTTGTGGTGTGTGCTGCCTGGTCTCTTATGGCCTCCAGGGACTCACTGGGACAATGACGGTGGGAATATGCTCCCTTATTACCCTCCTCTGTCATCATATGTGACAGATTACGGACAACCAAGGTTGGTTACACAACCACACACTGGGCTCTTGCACATAATTTGATTGATTTCTATGTTGTATAATGCCTTGCTACCTACTACCGCTGTAAATGAGGGGATGGTAAGCTGCTCACTTAGCGGGGTCAATCTGAGACAAGGCAGAGAGCACCTTAATGTGCTGAGACCGACAGACTGAGCGGCAACTCAAGAAGTGCAGCTGAGGTGGGTCAAAGCACTGTTGACATGTTTCAGTTTGTACATAAGAGGTAGAAAATTCCAGTGTCTCTTCATTGTCACCTGTTGCTACATGTCACAGTGTTTAGCAAGAATAAGTGACAATGAATTAATGAAACACCAACTATAAATAAATATATTTTCACATCATTTTCTTGCAAGGGTTAAGTATACAAGGTGTGATTTCTCCAACATTGTACAATAATTCAGTAGGCCATAAATTCCACTTGTCCTGTACTGGACCAATGTTTGATTCAGGAAAACTATTTTAAAAACCTTATCAATAAATTGGCTGTATTTGGTGGCTGTGACAGAACTGTATGATCAATCATTTTGAACCAATTTACTTACAACCTGTCCACAAAAACATTTTAAAAACAACAACATCCTTAAACAGGATTTGTCATCATAGGAATCCTTTCAATCACACATTTTTGTCATGTTTTGACATATACCAAATTCTGATTTTGCTGTTGACAAGACTTTGAGTCTGCATGTTTAATATGACAGAATTGATTTCTTGTCAATGTCTTTCCAAACTGTTTTCTGACCGCTTATCATGAAGGCCTGGTTTTGGCAACCAAAAACTAATTTAAGGTAAGAAAAACATAGAAATACACACAATTTTACAATGCAGTACTATACAATATGATAAAATATGATAAGATGCCAAACAAAATGATATGATACGATGGAATACGATGCATATGCTGCCATACAATACGATATGATGCAATTTGATACGATGCGATATGATACAAAACAACACGATACAATATGAAACAATACAACACAAAACAATACGATACTCTGTAATATATATGTGAACAATTCGATGCATACGCTGCCATACAATATGATATGATACAAAATAATAGGATACGATGCAATACGATGTGATGCAACAGATGCGATATGGTACAATACAAAGCAATATAATACAATGTGATATAATATGATACGATACAACTTCACTGTCAGTTTACCCTGAAATTCATTCTGGATCACATAATGCCTAAATGTACAAAGCGCTTAAAAGGGTCGTGACCATAATCACATAATATCCTCAAGATTCAGATCTTAGTTAGCAGCATGCTGATTTTGGTTGAGCAACAAGATTGACTAATGTATGACAAAAATGTAAAATGGAGAGACTTTAAATCGAGTATTGGAAGACAGAAGCTGGCATTCTCCAGGACATGGGAGGGGTCAGAAGAGATACTGATAGCAAGTCTGAGCATGCTCTTGTTGTGGGCTGCTTGACAGGTTGGCCAATAACTGGGAGTTGATTACATAATTTAGTTCTAATTTCACAGATAGGCTTTTGGTTCCAAAATATCAGAATATTTTTTCCAAGATGCTTTGCTGTAGGAATTATTTAATTTGGTACAATAAATGGTAAGTCTGTAGTCCAGTCTACAGACCACTCAAAGCTCTATACAACAGTTGTCACATTGATACACTGATGGCAGAGGCTGCCATGCAAGGTGCGAACTGCTCATCAGGACCATTTTGGGGTTCAGAATCTTGTTCAAGGATACTTTGACATGAAGATGGGGGAGCCAGCGACGTTCCCCTTAACTAGTCGACCCGCTCTACCTCCTGAGCTAAAGCTGCCCCCAGACACAGATAGTGACAGTGTTCAATTAGTTCACTTTCAAACAAGTGTTTCCAGTTAAATACTTGCCTAACCTGAGAAGACAGCTGAACAAGGAAAAGTACATAATTTAACCCTAGACTAAACTACCATCATGACTGCAAGAGTACACATAAACATGATCTTAAACATTTAAACACAGCCATTGTGAGAGTCTCCATGATTGCTGCATTCAAGACAAGTGGCATTTAAATGAAAAACATAAAAAAAGAAATAAAAAAAACAAAAAACAATGTAAGGTCTGCGAGAGCTTTTTAAGCTGAAGACCCCCAACTCTGCTTAATGATTAAAAGAATGAGAAACTGATGAATATTTTATAATTTAAGCAACATCACAGCAGTTGGAGTACTAACCTTAAACAGCAACAACAATCACAGCACTACATGGCATTGTAAGGCAAAGGAGGTGTGGGAGCCAAACAGATGACTTACTGACACTGGTTCACAGTGGGAACTCTCACAGAAGCTGTGTAACAATAACATATGGTTGGGCAGAAAACAGAGCGAGCTAACGGTTACCAAATGACTCCCTGCTCCTCTCCGAGGCGTACTGACATGCCTCACATGGCCAGTTTCACCAGTCTTCCCACAAACAGCGGCCATCATGAATAATGCTCCCTCCCATGGAGAATCCCTCCCAGCTTTGATGGTCTGAAGCTGTAATGTGTTAGCCTATATTCTCCCTGTGTGTGTGTATATATATATATATATATATATATATACACACACACACACACCTTAGTTTTTGCACAAGGTGAGTGATGTGAGCTTGAATAATGCAAAAAGGAGGTTGTTGAAGGGTCGCGGGTCACGTGATGTGGGGATTTGAAAACAAATTTAGCAGAACAAAACCTCAGCCTCACCCTCAAAATGGGATTCACACAGATGATCCCAAGACATGCAGGTTCGGGAAAAACACAAACATGTAAAGAAAAAGGTTTTTCACTGGCTGGCCTTTACTATAAAGGCTGCGCAAGATGTGATGATGCATGTCGGGCTAAGGTACATACCATATATTTGAAAATGGAAATCACGCGAATCCTTTCAGAACTCAGTCTCTCGGGTCATTTTGGAATAAAACTGTTGTGACCGTTATAAAAGGAGATCATTCCGATCTCATTTTTTCCTCTCCTTGCTTTTCAAATTAACAAACCAAGACGAACACTTTCATCAGCACAGCACAGACTCCTGTACACTTTTCTGAATGCAACTCATTTTCCAAAGCAGAAAACAAAGGTCTCTCAAGGACGAACTTCAATTGCAGGGAAACCTTTTGTACATCTTTCAACAGATACATACAAGATTCTCTGAATACTGTATTTGTAGGCTGTGCAGTATCACATCTGTAGCAACCTGCTGGTGATCACTGACAGATGGCTGCTCATTATTTTTCTATATGGCTGTCAGGAGTAACACGTCGCATTTATTTCACATAGGACCTCCCAGAGTTCAGCATAAATCTGGGATGATTTCAGGTCTATTATTTCTATTCAGCTGGACATAGGGGCAGTATGAAAAGTGATCGGGTGACTTATCGTCTACCTTAGATCTCCAAAACTAAAAAATGACAAAGCTATGATCATTAAGCTAGGCTAAGTCTGACATTTATGTAACAATCCAACATTCGCACTCACTGTGAAGTGACTGGCCAGGTGTGTGAAGGTGAGAAAGAAAACTAGTGGCTCTGTGAGGCTTTCTAAATGCAAAAGCATGCAAACAACATACTGCCTTTTAGCTGGTATGATGTTTACCATCCTCACCTTCTTGCTTTAGCTTGTTAACATGCTTACATTTGCTTATAAGCACTAAACACAAAGCACGGCAGAGGCTGATGGGAATGGTAGTGGCTTTGCGGGCATTTGGTCATAAACTAAAATATCGAGTAAAATTACAATTTGGACCTCATGATGGTGTTAGAGGAAAAGTTGACAGCTAACATCAGCGATAGAAATTCATTCTAAGGGGAACGTAAATGTCCGTACTTAATTTAATGGCTATCCATTGTTGTTGAGGCATTTCATTAAAAGCCACGTATGTGAACCACATCGTGGCGCTAGGGGAGAGTCACAAAAGTCAGTCAGATTCATCCACTCATGGTTGGAGCCTAATTCATTCCCATGAAAGCTGCTCACCAACCAGTGAAGCCAATAAAGTTTGACATCCGGATATTAAATTCCCCAAATATTCTGCATTGCTTCCACATTCTGCAGCACACTAGAGGAGGCCGAGCCAGCTGACTGTTGGTTCAGTCGGATACAATTGGTCAATCTTGCGGCTCTATTTCCTAATGTTCTGAATGGATCAATTTCTGATGTGAAATTAGTCTTTTCACAGAAAAATAAAGTGGTCTACCTCGCAATTTTAAAGAAAGTGAGAAAGAAAAAATAAATCAGGGATCCGTCCCTTTATCTGGATCCACATCAAAAGTAATGGTGTCTATTCTGGGCCGAGACCAATCCTCCATCCATGTTGCGTAGAGATCTGTTCAGTAGTTTTTGTATAATCCTGCTGACAAACCAACCAACTAATCAACAAACGGACAGCAAAACATAACCTCCTTGGCAGAAGGTAGTTATCCACTGTTTTATAGCCGCTTCATTCACAATGTAAGCTAATGAAAAAAAATCCCTAATGGGCCTCTGGACATCACAGGATGTAATTACACAGTTTGGCCACTATATAACATTGGCCTCAAACACTGGTACTCTTCCTGGAGTCCCAAATTCACTTCGCTGTTCTGTTAGCATGGCTAAAGTGTCAAGTATCTTAAATGCAAGTGGAAATACAGATAACATGACACAATACAGCACTGGTCTCATTCCCAGGACATCAATTACCAAAGTTTTTCCCTGCCCCTTCTGCATCTTAAACAGCATGATCTTCACCCAGGAGACCAAATGTCAAAGATCTTTTACTAAACCTTTTTAATTTTTGAGCCTGAACCTCACCAAACTGCAACGGTTTTCCAACATTAACCATGTGTTAGAAAGGCTTACTGGTGCTTTGTGCATCCCACACAGATGCTAAAAGGTACCTTGTGGGTGTAAGACGCCGAGGGGCGTGACAAAGCAGCACTGGTATTTGTCAACCTGGGAAAACCTGAGAATGTGTGGTACAATAACCACTTACTTCATTTTTACTTACAAACACCCCCTTCAAAGCAAGTTGTTGCAGTGAGGTGTCACAAGATAAATTGCCTGCAGGTTTTGCAGAGGCAGACAGAAGTGAACACAGTGTGATCTCAGAAGTTTTGACTTCACTGACCATCTGTAATGATCGGAGGCAACCCTAATTGCAACGGCTCATCTCCAGTGTAATCAAAATTCAGGGAGCACATCTATAATCAAGTGCAATTAATCTGCTAATATCCCCCCAGTGTTGGAATAATGGGGACATTAACAGGGCTCATCTGTTGTGACTGCTCCTCTGTGGCTGTTTGCTAGGTGGCTTATTCACAGCGGGAGACACCAAATGCTTTTTGACAGGTATTTTTCTGCATTCATATCACCAAAGTCAATTTGAATAAACTACTGTCATCTCCCATAAGGGCTGCTCCTGCAACACAAATTTCCCCCTGCTAAACAGGTCTCCAATCCTCAATGAAATAGTGCATGTAAATTACCCCATCCCATTTTCCAAACAATATCGATTGTGACAGAAAGGCACAAGATCATATACAGGAACATTTGTACATCAGCTGCAGAAAACAGATTTAACATATGATGATGGAAGGGAAGCGAGTGAGAGAGGGTGTCAAATAAAACCCATATTCCCTTTCAGAAGAATAATAAGTGGATGAAGGCGCCGTCTATTTATGCTGAGAAGACATACGCGGGTGTGTTGCTTTGCAGCTTGATTGGAAAATCACATATAGGCCATCAACCTGAACCTACAGCGCGAGCGGCAGGTCCCCCCGCACACACTGATCGGCTGGGGGGTTCTGTACCATTTTCATTTCACAGTGTGAGATAAATGGGTAGAAAAGGAGAGCGTAGAGTGTGACTGGCAGAGTGAAGCGATGCTGTGCTTTTCATTATGCCTTGAAGTCGAGCTCTGTGCTTAAAATTTCACAGCAATTAACATGATCATGTGCCAAAATACAAATACACTGACATTTTACACTGGTAATTTCTTCACTTCAATTGTGCAAAGGTTACCGATTACTTTAGAATAGGCAGAGTCGTCAATGGGAGGCAGAGTGAGGCATCAGCATAAATCAGCAGCAAGGTGCACTCGAAGCTCTCCCGCATCCTTGACTGCTGCTGACTTTCAGGCATTCATAATATATGAAATCTGTCTTTTATAATTCAACAGAAAAAGGAAACATGCCTTGATAGTGATTTACAGAAGCGAGAGCTGGTCTAAAGTTTTTAAAAATTCCATTATGATATTATGTGATGTGCCTTCTGGTAAAAAGGGAATTACTGTAGATACAGTCCAGGACATTCCTCTTGCTGTTATATATGCATTGTACTGTATTATTGGCATTAATCAATGGTTCATTAAGTATTCAATTCAGGTTTCTATAGAAACTGACTGGGAAATCCATCCAACTGATTTTATTAGCAGACTGCTGTGCTGTTGACACTGCATTGCAAAGGATTTTACAGATTGCTAACTTGTAGAAGAAAGACAATTAAATGGATTTAAGCTTTGAGCAAAAATCATAGACCACAGAGGAAGAAGGAGAAGCTCAGGCTCCAAGACAGAAAAATGATTTAACTTGAGAGAGGGTTGGAAAACATACAGCGCTTCTAAACATACATCCTGGGGAATTGGAAGGATTTTGGCACCACTTCATTACTTTATTAACAGGTGAAAGGTCTCTTAAACGCCAACACAGGCAGTGTGCGCTGCTTGTTTACATGAGGTTATGCTGAACAGTTTTGTCTCTGGTGAATAAATAAATGTTCTGAGTGAATTTTCCGAGCACAACATTGCACACGCAGTTTGATTTAACATCTCTGAAAATGCTGCTCGTCGTGAAACTGATGAAATGCAATGGCAACTGCCTGATTTGTCTAAAAGATTAGATGTGACTTTATATTGCAATATACATGTAAATCTATACCAAACCGCCTGAAATATGAGGCATGAACTTTTCTCCATAAAGGAGAGGCCAATATAGGCTACTGAAGAGCAATAATATAAATCTACACAAGTCAAGGTAGAAGAAACAACAATGTCACAAATGGATTGAGCAGCCTCTGTGAGAAGGGGGTCGCAGAGAGGGTATAGTTCACTGAATATGTCAGCAAATTCCCCAGAAACTAGAGGAGGTGAGAACACTCTCCCCTGTGGACAGAAAAACAGCAGTGTGCACAGATTAAAGCCACACGATGCACATCAATTTAAACCCAGCTCGCATTCATTTTAAAAGAAGGCAAGGCGCATTTCATGCACAAAGGCAATCCGCAGTGATTTACATAATATATTAAAACCTAAAAAATAGAAAGTAAAAGAAAATAAAAAACATGAAAATGCAAATTAAAAGAACAGAAAGCTTTTTAAAGGTAATCAAAATGTTAAGAACAGAAATATAAATAAGGTTTTGTTGATGAAAATTGTTGGTGATGAGGTGCAGTCAAAGGCAGCTCAAAACACACAAAGTTTTTAACACAGATTTAAAGGTGGTCAAAATTGGTGCAAGTCTATTAACCTCTGAAAGTTTTGCTGCAGCTCCGGTGCACAGTAACTTAATGCAGCTCCTCCATATTTTGTTTGCACTCTGGGAACAGTTAACAGCCCTCTACCTGATGACCTGAGAAGCTGAGAGAGTTCATACAAGACAGTCGGAGGAGTATTTTGGTCCTAGGAAATTGAGCGATTTATAGACAAGCAGCAGCACCTTAAACCCCTTCACTAAAACACTGAAAAATACAATGCAGAGACCTGATAACTGGTTTGTTGTGTTCAATTTTCCTTGTCTTCTGAATGAGCCCAGAGAAAACCATTATAGTAATCTAACAAGCTGAAAATCAAAGAGTGGTAGGTTCAGCCTTGACATGAATCCTCTGATTCTTGCTTGTTATTGTTTTTTAAGATTGTAGAATGCAGACTTTGAAATTGATCTGACATGCCTGACTCAGTAATTAAATACGGACTTGGTTTTGTTTTAACAAACTTACAGCCTTCCTTTGTTAGTGCCAAACACAGTTATCTCATTTTTGTCTGACTAAAGCTGGAAAAAGGCTCATCCAATGATTTATTTTCTCCATTCCTCTGCAGAGGGACTCTTTGCAACTGTAGCTGCTTGGTGACGGAGCAAAATTGTAAATTTGGATGTTGTCAGTATAAATATAATATATAATATAATAGTTGATGTCATTTTTTCATATATTATGGCCTAATGGAAGCATGTAAATGTTAAATAGAAGAGGTCCAAGGATTGAGTCCTGGGGAATGCCACACATCATGTTGGGCAGCTCTGATGCATTACTGAGACAAAATAGTTCTGAAGAGATGACTCGAACCACATTAGCACTAAGAACTGAGAGCCCAACACAACGTTTCCAATACAGTATTAGTGAAAGGTAAACTACGTCAAAAGCAGCACTTATATCTAATAAGACTAGAAATGAAATCTCCCAGAAATCAGTTTTTAATGAATATCATAGAGAACCTTTATGAGAGCTGTCTCAGTACCGAGGTGGGGCTGAAATCAAAGTAATCATTTGGAGGTTATTAACAAAGTTTGACATTGGTCTGTACTGTAGTTGGTAACAACAGATGTATCTAGATTACTTGCTTTTAGGAGAGGCTTGATGACTGCAGTTTACAAGACTTTAGTAAAATAATCTGATGACAGAGAGCTAATGACTGCTGAATGCATTTTTAAAGAAGCTTGTTGGTAGAACATCAAGACAGAAGGTGTGTGGCTTGAGACGCTGCACAACTTTCAACCATAGTCCTTTAGTTTGATTGTAGTGTTGGTTTTGGCATGGCACTGAATGTTTGATGGCTGGTCTAATGCCTTTGAGTTTTTACGGCCAGCCTATCCACAATACCTCATTATTCGTATTGTTGCTGATGATGTTTGAGAAAAATAATTTCCTTGACCTTTTCATTTCTGAATTGTAAATGTTTGTCTTGAAATATGTCAAAGTGAGTCTAAATTTTTATTTGTCACCGTCTGTACTCCCATTCCATTTTCTCGGTCATTATTTGATTCTCAATTTCATAATCAAAATGCTGTAAAAGACAGACCACAAAGGACAAAGAGAGCGTAGGCAATCCAGAGATAGCTTTCATGAAAAGGGCACCAGTACTCTAAACAGTGTACCTCTTTTAAGGAGTAATATACAAGAAGAAAATGCTTGAATGTTCAAAAAACACATTATTTTTCTCATACTCTCTATTGCTGCAGCACCTCTATTCACCATCTATCTGAATGCTCTGTTTTAGTGTCTGTCCCCTCACAAAAAAGCCCAGTCTACGTTGTTTGGTCAGCTCTTGCAGGCCTCAGCAGGCACTGCTCACCACATTTCTGCACCAGCTCTGCAACCAAGGAGGTGCTGGGGGCATGGCTATGGGTGGTGAATGTATAGTTGTGACATCAAAACCTTACAGAAGTCCTAACTGCTCGTTTGAAGGCACAGTTTCTAAATACGGGCTGTTTGTAGTATTTTATGATCAAACTGACAAGGAATCTCACTTTCTATAATATGGGACCTTTAACAACCTGAGTGATATACAGAACAAGTGCGTGTCCTGAACTGTGGGTGAGCCCATCCAAAAGCTGAGTCAATCCGAATGTGTCCAAAATGGGAAAAGAAGTTCTTCCACCATGTTGTGATATATGATAAGTCACAGCAGCAGAGCAGAAACAAAGCCCAGCTCAGATGATCTACCAACACTAGGCCTGTTTCACACAACATATCCTCTGACAGTACTGGAGGCACTGAGCCAGTGAGCTGAATGTTTCCAACACCCCTGCAAACAGACATAGCAACCGAGGTGTGTCTGTCTCTCCACTGATGGCAGCACAGAGAAAATGCCCTGCTGCTCATAACTTATCAAACGATGGAGGGAGTGAAGTGGTTGGGAGGCTTCACAAATCGCTGTCCTTCTTCTCTATGTTGGTCATGTTTTATGTATGAAATTGAGTACTCCAGGTCAGGTTTTCAACGAGCAGAATGAAATATCAAGCAACTCTACGTGCTGTCAGAGTGAAAAACATGCATCTGAAGAAGGTGTCCAGTACTTTATTGGTCAGGGTCCCTACTAAGTAAAGTACAAAAGGCACAGTGATGAAATTGGAAAAAGGGAAGAGGAAATACCTTTAACTGTGATGCTTCCTGTGCTGCTTGCCACGCCAAACTGGTTTCTTGCCACACAGGTGTAGAGACCTGCATCAGATTTAGTTGCATTCCATATCCGAAGGTTGCCGTTGCCCAAAATGGTGACCCTGTGGTAAAAAAAAAAAAAAAAAAAGTAGATTTAATGTATGTAATGCCTATAGCTTTTACCACTCGGGGTCTCTCAATCAAAGCAATGAAAATAAAAGATGTAGTGTAGTTTGATTACGTGTGGAGTCATGGGAGTTGTTGTTTTAAATGGTAAATAACAGCACCGCTGATGAAAATATATGTGACTCAGGCAGAATTAGTCAAAGACAAGTAAACGTTTAATTTTTTTATTCACTTTGCATTTGGTCACGTTCGCTGAATTCCTTTGTCACTCTGATGAAATGCTCGATTAAAGTAAAATTACAGATTTATCTGGGTTTTAACATTTTTGCAAACATTTGGGATAATATAAGAAGAACACTCACTTTAAAGCCATTTGAATGCAGAAATGTTACATATTATATATTTTATCTAAAAAACCTCTATAGCATCAGCTTGTACTATTAGTAACAAATGCTGCTGTGCACATATTGTACATTTTAGCTGTGTGTCATAGGGTTAACACAGCAGCAAAGATAAGTGACTAACACAGCACAGAACATTTCTCTCTGTCTCTAATTAAGTTCTGCTTCTTGCATATGACGACGATGAGAAATAGGATTGTATTTTCAGGGGTGATTAATTCAGTACATGACTTCCAGATATCCAGGACAACAGCGGCTTCATGCCCTTTATACAATGGCCACAAGTGCTTCAAAAAAGGTCAAAAGGCCTTAACGAAACTTGACATTTACTAAATAACAAGCAAAAATGGAAATAGCGCCCTTGAAAGCAAGGTACTGTGGGGAATCAAGGGTGGACCAACTCATCAAAGCACGCTGAATTTTAATTTTCTGAAATGCTCTGCTGAATCTGCAAACTGTAAATATGAAACGGCGTCAGCCCGATTGCGAGAGGGGTAAAATGATGTGTGGCCGCTAAATTACTCTGTTCACCTATTAACAAAGAGTCAAAGGAGTCAGAGCAAACAGACTCATCCACTGTCAGACGGCAGTGTGGGTTTTAGAGATTCAAGTACACTGTGGAATTAAAATACAAGGGCACGGGTGATTTTGTTTAATGACAGTTCTTTATATTCACACACAGACACAGGCATATGCATCATTCTACTTGTGTGAGGAAGATGCATAAACACTTTAAGCTGCAACAGTTGATATTTTTCTATTATCCTTGGGTGTGAAATTGCAACATGTAATATGAAAGAGCTTGCACAAAGAAACAAACCCGCAGAGAATATTCCACACTCTGCAGTTCCCCTCAGCTTTACAGATTTTTGGGGGAGTTTACGGCCCACAACTTTGTTATGATTCGTCTCACAGCTCTAATCATCCATGATACGATATATCCATATGTATTGATCCTGAATGTCTGAAATGGTTTCAATGATCATTTTCAAAAGAAACAATACAACAGTACCAGCAGCGCCTTCTCTCTCTCTCTCTCTCTCTCACACACTCACACTCACACACACACACACACACGCACACACACACACACACACACACACACACTTTTTAAAGGCCTAATCCAGAGAGCAAACAAAACAAATGTTTCTAAAAATTTTTTTACTACAATCTTTCTGCTGTTCTCTGCTATTTGCCAGAAAAGAGAAGTTGTATCTCAGTGTCATGTTATACACTTTTCATATCCATCTTTCGATAAAAATCTAAACTTTTACACGCACACTGTTGTCGAAAATTGTATTAAATATTTATATTTTTGAGGTATGCTATCGAAGTTAGAAATTCCAATATCGTGACAACACTGCAGTCAACAATAACCCACTGACTGACAGACAGACAAGATGGTGAAAAATGGCACAGCACATAGCAGCTAAAAACATATTTTTCCCAGGAGCTGGTAGAGACCAAGGCAGAGCAACAAGAAATAAAGGACATCCAGGAACTCAAATGCAACTGAATGATAATGGTGCTCTGTGTCTGCTGGATGTGTAAATAACCAACTGTTTGTTAAAAGGGCACTATGTAGTTTTGGAGAAGATATTCAAACTGAGAATGAGGTTATAATACAAACTCAGAAATATTTATTTTTTCCAGAACTGAATAAACAAGCTGTTCTCAGAGGAAAATAAGGTCCCAGAACACTGTTTGAAGCTAAAAAAGGTGGCAGGGTCCGCCACATATAAAGAAAGTCCATAAGGTCAGTTTGATTATTCAGTTTATTCAGTCATGAAAACAAACATAGTTTATTTATTTAGTTTGTTTAGGCGTAAAAAAATCAGTCAATTAATTATTTTGATTGAATTCTGATTTAAATTTCTTCCCCCAAACTATGCAGTGCTCCTTTAACACATATACTATATTTAAGGTGGTTATGTGTCGTTGTATTTACAGATTTTTGCTATTTTATATATTTCACCTGCTGTTTAACAGTGGTAAGTCTTAACCAAAACCAACAGATGCATTTTTGTTTTAAAATTTAAGTTTAAAAATACTTTCTATAAGCTACAGAGGTTTTTAGAAAATCCTTTTGTAAAACAGTGTCAGATTTCCCAAATCACAGTTGTGATAGCAACATCATTGATAAGATTCAAACCCCTTCAGACTAAAGCAGCAGTGTGAAGCAATGATGGTGAACCTGAAAAGTAAAGTCTCCAGGCTGAAAACCAAAACATCAAGTGGAAAGTTGTCATGAAGCATCACAGATCTGCAGAGTCAAGAGATAATTCAGAATTCATGTGATCCACACTTCATATTAAACTATTAATGATACAAATTTCAATTTTTTATAATAACTTTACTAGAAAGTGAAAGTAATAGCACGATTTACATCCTTTCAGCTGAGAGATTATTGGCTGTTCCCTTTACCCTACTGCTCTAACTGTGAAGCACTAATTAAAACATTATGTTCCTACTTTATTAAAGTACTAACTTCATGACTGCTTTAATTAAAAGATCAGCAGGACTAAAATTCAAAGTAACAGAGTCTGTGTATCAGCACACTACAGCTGTCTGATGGTACAAATCAGCTTAAACGTATTCCTCCACTGCTTTTGATGGACTCAAAACAGCCATTTGACAGTTGAAGATAATTGATGATGCAGCCTGAGCCGAGACAGAAAGGAGTGTAACAGCCATGGTAAAAGTCCAAGTGACACATGACACGGAACAGTTCATCAGCTTTCACTGTTGATATGTGAGCAGCCTGTTTTCTTGTTTGCACCAGTGATGCGTTAAACTGGATGTACTTGTGAAACGCAGCTGATACGCTGTGACAGAGTGTGAGATTTTCCCCTCTTGCTTCACTGTCTACATTGGGTCTTTTTCAAGTGTTGGGGGTGATAAGAAAGTGCAGAGATGGTTGGTGTAAGAGAATATAAAAACCACATGGTACTGCTGAGTGGAGGCTTCTTGGTTCATATCAGGCTAAGAGAAAAGTGCTGAATGCAAAATAGCCAACAGTGGCCATCAGTTACATAAGGGGCATATCGCTGTGGGGGATGGCCCGCAGTTAATGACATCAAACCCAGAGGCCGATAAATTTGAAGAAAATGGCCCATTAAATGGCACCACAGTCCTACAACTGACCATAACCCTGAGCAGAGTAAGCACAATTTAAACAACTAATATACATTAATTACATTTCAATAATGGCGCTCTGTGTGTATAGCTAAGTTTCTTGTCTAAAAGGAAACTGTGAACTTAAGGTTATAATTCTGCGTTACAGTGAGTTTTTACAGCCCAGTCACCAGAATAAAATGTAACATTAGATGCAGTTAACATTTCTGCAAACCACTGATACGTTCACATCTGTGCATGTCATAGGCAATGTTTCATACTGACATTTTTTTATCAAATGTGTCACATCATGGCCATATTACATCTTAAAGGTGAAATTCTGTAGTTTTTTTTAAACCTGGGCAGTATTTTCACATGTCTAGGTGTGTGAATGATTCTTACTCGCCAAAGGTTTTGGAATTGGTCGAGTAGATCGCCTCAGCTGGCAGCTGCGGCTTAATCCTTTGGGGCAACTCCGACTGTCAAAGTTACGTCCACAGAAGGTGCTAAAAGTGTTTGTTTTTGCCACTTACCGGCTTAGGTCGTTATTTTAAGTGGCAGTTCATCTCGGTTAGGGCTGTCCAAAGTGGGGCCTGTGGGCCAAAGTTGGCCCATAATGAGGTTCGACGTGGCACACCAGATGTTTTAAAATAAATATGAATTAAAATAAATAATAATACAAATAGCTGTTTATGCTATATTATTTTGAGGTAAAATGCTCTTTAAATATGTAGGATCCATAATCATTCATGGTAGGTGGCACTGTGCAGGAAGTTAGGCAAATAAGGGTACTTGGGATCCTGGCACCATTTCTCATCATAACAAAACAATACAACAGGTGTTTGCTTCAGTTTCAGTTTTGGTCCTCCAAGGGAAACAGCTTGGGCTCCTCTGCTCTAGGTAAACTCCAGACTCCTCTCTCCAACCCTCTAACTCATGTTTCAGACCGAGACCTCTCCTTGAACGAGACTTGGTAACAAAACAGACCTTATCATTCAACAAAAAGGTTGCATTTGAACATTTGTAATAGGGAAACCACTGAATATTCCTGTTCTGGACAAGACCTCTGTGTTTGTGGTGACAAAACAAAATATTTTTGACAAAACATCATCTTTTCCCAACCCTTTTGAGCATAAGCCTAACCACTGCAAAGTAACAGCTTTGTCACAAGATAAAATAGAAAATTTAATCTAAAGAAGCATAAAATTACAACATAAAGGAATTCAAAGTTTCAACATATCCATCCATGACTTGCAGAAATGTACACGTACTGGGTTGATTTATTATCAGCAAGCAATCACAGTGAAGGGGAAAACAACTTTTAACTAGAACAAGCTCTGACCCAATTCAACTTAACCAGCACAAGGCTCACAGCAATACCTCAACATAACTAAATACCTGCTGTATATTGTGTGCCATATATCCACAATCCCCTTATCCCCAGGGACAAAATAGCTATCATGCGACTTGTGCACCATGCATCTTGTAAGAGGAGGCTCTGCAGAGAGCGAACAAGTGGTGCAGCATGCGGGCACAATGGCTCTTATAGAGAGTTAAATCCTCAGTAGCCCTCCTGTGGAGCCAAGACTGTTCTCAGCCACTCACAGCATCGTCTACCTTTTTTTTTTTAAAGCTTTATATGAAGACTGGAGGCACTTTCCTTTCACCGACGTTACAGAAAGAGGAGTAGACCGGCTGTCTGCACAAGTGTTAGGCATTTTAGTCTCAGACTAATGGAAGATGAGGCAGATGAGGGCAAATACAGTAGAAGTCAGCCAAGGCGGTGGTGAATAAGAGATGGAGGCTTACTATTAACAGTTTTGCTCCTGTCTTCCTTCTTCACTGCTGCGGCCCAGACAACATGTCTGTGTGATGTGCCCATTATGTGAAGAGACGTTTCCCACCTCCATCCCAAGAGAAGCCAGCGGAGGGGCAGGTATCAATAATTCACATGTGAGATGAACACAAGTGCCACTCCTTTCATCCCTGCCTCACACAGGTTTAATGGACACAGCAATAATTCTCCCAAAAGGAGGCGATTATTTTGAACAAGAAGAGATGGCCAAATGCACTCGTGTAGTCCCAAAAAACACAGGTGTGTATTTTGGGCGAGATCAAGCCTCCGAGGACAGGGGCTGTACAGTGTTGATCCTCCCTGCTCTGTGACAAGATGAAAGAGACAAATAACATCAGTCACACAGCAGCTATCATGGGCACTGTGAAGTGGAAATCGCAGGAAAGAGCTGGGTCCAAAGTAAAAGCCTGCTTTTTGTTATTTCCTTACATTCTCTTTGAGACGCTGTTAACAGATGCAGACGTTGCCTTTTTGTAAGCTCCCTCGCAATCAAAAAGGCACTTGAAAGCCTTGTTTTGATGTTTCATTCAGACATATTTTGTCTTTGATCTGTTTGATAAATTCTACATTGTGAGAGGAAACTGTCACAATCCAAATAATGAGTAGCAAAAAAGGCAACGAAATCGTGCGTTGAAAGCGGCGGCTTTGAACTAAGTGTGGACCTGGTATGTGGAGCGAGTTTATGATGGCAGCAGCAGGAACCACCGTGCTCAAATGGGGGAATCATGTGAGCTCTTGTTCTGCATACACACGCTAACTAGCTAATGCCGTCGAAGAACAGGGGCGCGCTCATAAAAATTCCACATACAAACAAAATGCCTAATCACAGATTAGATTCTGATTTGAGAGTTTCAAACAGGGCCGTTCATGAATACTTAGTGACTCTGAGATGCCATGGCTGATTGGTAGCATGACTGCAGGGTGGAGGCCTGTATCCGACTCTACTTAATTAACAGGGTAAATAAAACAGGCTTGTGAAAATAGGGGTTAAGATTCTATCAGTGGAATTACTCAGCCATGAGACCACAGGAAGAGAGACCGACACAAGCTTACGGTGATTTCACCATATAATTAGTCTCAGCTCAGGCCTTCTATACACAGAGATTATTGCCTCAGTGCACGCACAGCTCGCTCAACTCACCAGCACAGCAGCCATTCACTTCCAAATACCAGTCAACTAAATGGAAAAAGTAAGTGTGTAAAAAGTACTGCAGGGGATGTGTTTGATATTGTGTTTGCCAGCCGCGGTAAGCTCACAGATAAGGTGAGGTGTGTCTGTGTTACTATTTTCCAACCCACATTGACCATCATCGACCTACCTGCAGGTTATGTTTCTAATCATAATTGTATCAAAACGTCAGTGTTGCTAACAGCGCCGGAGGCGAGAGGCTGTAACGCGGGGAAAGAGGCGAGGTCACCATATCCTCTGAGCCGGGGACAAGGGGTGGGACCTAACTTCAGGTGTTGATCTATGCTCTGGAGTGCTTTAAAAACCCTGAAGTGTACAGGGGGGAGGGGCTGTCTGAGATAAATTGAAAGGCTGTCTCTCCTCAGGTTCCCCACAGTGTGCTGTGCTGGAGAGAAACGGCCTTGTCAGCGGCATAAATCAAGCCCAGCTGTGCTCGGTAGACCCAGGATGCAAAAACCTGCCGAGTGCGATGCAACTGTGGTACAACTTCTCAGATATCTGCTTTATGCAGCATCGTCACTAAAGAAATTCTCTTTTCTTTTGAAGTTGACAACATCAAGGTTAACGGTCAATTACAGATTACAAAGCAGGTATGCTCCTGATTTTTTTGTTGTCAACAAAGTGATTGCTCCACACCGGTGAAACGGGGACACCTGGGCATTTAATTTTGACAATTCTCCGATATCGGTGTAATTGATATTGATTTCTGCTGGACTCAGACTTGTACCAATGACTCTCCCCTTGTCACATGGATCATGAGCTGCTGCAAAGGTTCAGAGCATTACCACATGGTTCTATGATAGGAGATGAGTAATGCTGAGGTGATCTGAGATGTAAAGCTGTGCCAAACTAAGTTTAAATGAGTCAACCAAACCAATCCTATGGTGGCCCTGAGGGTCAAAACACAACAACATTTCACTATCTGTCAAAAAACAATAGATGTTTGATGAGTGTTGTTCAGGAAGGGATGGGTTAGAAAGAGGGGCTAGAGCTGGTGCTCAGTTCTTCAGAGCTGGCCAGCTCTGGAGGAGACGGTCAGGCCAGAGCCCCAGTCACATCGGATTCTGCTCTGATCCAGAGACATTTACCGGCAGGAGGAGAGCTTAGAGATTACTTTAGAACTTTAGGGATTAAAAAGTGGATTTATCTTCAGGCACAAATGTTCAAGCACAAGGTCATGTTTTAAAGTTTTATACGTGTTATATTTCGTCTCATTTGCTGACTTCCTTTCTCACTCTCTGACTCTCTCCCAGGACTTATAGCGACAGGAGACCTCATAAAACACCCTTACTTTGAGTAAACTTGTGGATTTCTCTGGGTCTGAACATTGTTGGAAACATTTGGGATAACAATTAGGCATTTAAATGCAAAAATCTCACATATTATATCCTTTAAGGGAATGACATTCCCATTGGCCTAAGCCGTGCTTTTTGACTTAGTGTGTAGCATTCTGAGCAAATCTTGACAGCTGTCTCAAAGTAAACCTGCCTACTGTGTGGCCCACCTGGAATCACATCTCTTTAATACAGCCATGGAGGTGCCAGGAAATACAAATACAACAATCCTGACACCAAAAATATGAAAAGCACATTGTGACATCGTTTTACTTTCAATTTAGCCCTTGAACTGATAACTATCATTATTTATTTCCCGCTACTATGAAGCCAGGATGCTGCAGGAAGAAAAAAGTGGTCCAAAAGTATAACTACAGAGATGACTGCAGTACCATAAAACTGTATAAGACAGTGTATGACCAGATCATTTTCTCTTACATCTGACTAATGTCTTTGAATGTCTGTCTGAGCAACCAATGTGACAAATCGTTTATGCCACGGATGCTTTTGGGTTTAATTTTTTGAGTACCTATAATGCTGTAGGATAGGTCTGGTGAGCCGTGCATGTCTGTGAGCAAGATGACAGAAATAAAGTACAGGTAAAGAAAAAAAAAAGGAAGTTGGAGCTGTTCTTTAAATGTTCCAGTGAGTCAGTGCTTAGTCTGATCACATCATGAAAAATGCCTGGTAGCCAAAAAGGGAGCACAAATCCCTCCTCAGTGTTAGAAGTTATTAGGGTGCTCGATTACAGTTTACCCTACCACTTTGAGCTGCACAAAAGCACTGTACCTTGCAGACAATTACCATCAATCGGGTAGAAAATGCCTGTCTGACAGGGATCTTTTGGAGGCGTCAATCAAAGCTCAACAACAATATAAGTGCCTTTGCGGCCACTGTTGCAGGGAGCTCTTGCTTCAAAGCAGAGCAAATTATTAAGAATGACTGACACAAAATAAGGACTCATTCTCAAAGTCTTCACAAAAGCAAGCTTTTTTCCCCCATTTTCGGCTACATTAACAGAGGAGTAAGTTGCAGGCAATACTTGAAATGACTTTCCTTTTGGTTCGCTGTGTATTGACACTTGTCTCCAGGGCACCGGCTAGCATTAAAGCTTCTTTGGCAATATTGTTGCTTTATAAAAACACGGCCAGGGGACAGGGGTGGTGCTCTGTGACACACGTATTAATCCCTTACTCTATGAAATGTACACTACTGCTACTGCTTCCAGTTCCCTCGTCTCAAAGTCAATGGGTTTTTTTGAATGGATTTTCAGTTAGATGCCTGAAATAAGGTGTAAGGTTAACACAAGTTTACAAGAATTTCCCTTTTTTTTTCTCTACAACATAAAAACATGTCAGGAAATAGCCCTTGCAATTTTTTAAGCATTGCAGTGTTTTAAAAAAGGCAGTTGTTATCAAGACACTAAATCACGGCATACACGGAGACTCAACTATAAAGGCTGACATTAGTTGCTATAGCTATAACTTTCCACTTTGTAAAGTGTGTATCGTACATTGTAGGCGGACACTTAGTGGTGGTGACATTGCAGCCGTGTGACCGTGGTGTAGTTCATTTATAGCCTAACGTTAGTTTTTTTTACTTCATGATAGCATTGACTCTTCTAAAATCATTAAGCGGTGTTCATTTGTGAAGATGATCTTGCTCAACAAACTATGTATCAACACATTTGCGTGTGCAACAGAGTTTAGTTTCTGCAATAATCCAAAATCCATCAGAAAAATCCCACAGCCTTAATGTTGAGGAAACCAGGACGATGCTAACTTACAAAAACATATCATCCCTCCCACGCTCTATTGTACACTTGTGCACTGCATTATAATACTAACAATAATAGGTACAGTTTGTCATACCCATTGAATGCTGGACAGTCCACTCCAGGAATTGGTCACTTGATTTATTTTCTAGTAACAACAAAAGTTTAGCCTCGATCTTCATAATGCTGAGATAAATTAAATTAAATGTACAACAAATGTTGGTATCTGGTCTCACCTCCACAATAAAGGGGGGAGTGCTCAGAGTCAAATAATGTCCCCAGGCATGAAAAAACTTGTTATCAATGCCTATAATGAAAAAATAACAATAAAAACTTGTTTTGTCACTACCTCCTTCTCTCTCTCTCTCTCTCTCTCTCTCACACACACACACACGCAATCTACTGTCTAAGGAGCCTCGGTGCAAATGAGCCCTCTCAGAATAAATGTTGTGTAAACGTGTGCTTTTTTATAGGAAGGTGTCTTAATGAAGCAGGCTGAGTGAGAATGTCTTAATTCCCGCCTGTGGAACATGATGTGATTGTGTTGGTAATTGCATTGCGAGGACAGGGAGTCTATCGGCCCGGGCAGCTGAGAGGTTTGTGTGTGTACTTCCAGAGGATTCCTTTAATCACAAATTGCTCTCCTGGTCTATTCCCCTTCCAGAGATATTCATCTCTTCTTGTGTGCTGAGGTATCCCTCCAGGAATAAAGAGCACACACATGTTCCACAGGAAATTGTCAGAGGAACCAAGATGGATTACTCATGCTGCGCTGGCGGATTCTCACTTTGAAAAATGATATCAGCCACAGTCTTCCAGATAAAAATAATCCCGGCGAGCAGTACATGGGATGCAGACGGGTAAAGAGGGTTCTGACCTAATCTCGGCAAACATCTCAGAATTCACTTTATCTCTGGCCTGAGATTTATTTGAGTTTAGTCAGTCAGCAGCAGATTTTTTTTCCGCTGAAGCATGTTTTACAATGCCCCCTCCTTTTCCAGAAAAAGGAAAAACTGCTAATATAGCAAATGTAGCCTACAGTTGGGCTGCTAAATGATTGAGGATATAGGAGGGTGCATGATGTGAAGTCTAAATGATTTAAAGGATATACCCTGTCTGAATGTGATGCAGTGGGGTGTATGAGGTATGAATATAATGATGGAAAGCAAATTGATCCACTAATCATTTTGATTGTCTCTAAATGCAACAACAAAATTGCTCAATGCCAATGATCATGACTGACGATGTAGAGTCTGTCCATCAGGGAAGTGTCCTTCATCATACTACATCACCCTGACCACAAGTCTAAGAGGCATCGTGTTGAATTGTTAAGCTTAAAATTTCAGTTTGGCTATAAATATATCACAAAGCCTGCTCTGTATCTGTCTTCCCTGCTCGCCTTTTCTCTCTTCTTATGCTGTGCATGTGGAGACAGAGTGGAGGAGTAGTCATACATTATATAGTCAACAATTCTCAGTGGTTCAGTAAAACCTCAGTGGGAAGAGTCAAAGACCCATCAGTTTTCTGGCTAACTTTAGAACACTGCTGACAACTTGCCGGTGTTGTGCCTACTTTTAGCAAACTTTATAGATCATGTTGGCAGCTGTTTCCACAAAAACTGAACAAGATGACCAATACGCACACACACCATTTGAAAAAAGTGTTAGTGTAATGTATTTGAAAAAGCTAATCTGTAGCCGAGATGTATCTTTGTTGGCCAACCCTGAAGTTGGCATAGCCCTGGTTCCTTCAACAAAAAGCCTGTGGCATTTTTTTCATTGGCTTTTGGATTATTGTAGAAAATAAGCTCTGTGGCAGACACAAGTTTATGACATTTAAGTCTCATTATTGCTCATTAGATACACACATGGACACAGCTTTCTGTCCATATCTGCGTTCATGCCGTCCGTATTTCTGCATGTTTTTTGAAAGCTTACAGATACAGACCAATGGAGCAGTAACTCTGCTAGCTGTGGGGGGCAGTGAAGCCAATAGTTCAAGTTTTAAAAAGGGCGGAGCGTTTTGAGGAAACTGTATTCTACTTCGCCTGGGCACAGGGACAAACAGTAGCTACAGAATAGCTGGGAGGAGATTGGACAGTGGCGAAGGAAAAGTGGAGGTCCATTCGAGACCCATTTGACTATGAGTGGCACGCTCTAGTGGATGTACTGCTTAACATACATGCGAACGTGAAAGACGCATAGAAGTATGTGGGCGGTTATATCGTTTGGAACAGGCTGATCTATTTCCGTTTGTAAGTTGTACACGTTTTGTTCAGCAAAGTAATCCTCACAAATAAACACCACTTTTATGATTTTTGATGCATAAATGTGATTGCAAGAAGTAAAAATGGCCACATGACCTCACCACCACAAAGCTTCCTACTACACTATACTATGCACATGTTACTATGAAGTTTGAAAAATTTCACCTGTAAATTCACCTGTAAAGATGTCAGGTGGGTAGATGAGTTTCCGTGTTCAGCATGATGACATTAGTGGGATATTTTCTTATATATTTTATGCTGTAGAACAACAGGTGAGAATATCTTAAGGTTGTGTTAACCACAGACCTTATTTCAGGCAGCCAAGACTTAGAAATGAGGGAACCAGAAATGCAAAAATGCTAACTTACATCCAAGTTTTAGGACTCCTTCCTGCAGCACTATATAGTTAACTCAACATTGGCCATTCACTGCCCCCTTTGCTACGACTGTCAAGCTTTCAGTTCTTGTGCAAATTATCTTTGGAAATTCTTTTAGCGAGGAGATATTATCAGTTGTAGTTAGCTGGCTAACTATGCCATGTAGCTCCTAGGTTTTGTTGAAAACCTATCTGGTCGACTTTACTTGATGGACATGGTATTATTCTCTAAAGCGAACAGGTCCTGGCAAAATGGCTGCATCCCCAACAGCTGATGATCCGTGCAGACAACAAATAAATGAAGGAAACTTATTTGTTCTTATTTTGCAGTGGAGAACTTCTTAGTAGTTTGTAGATGCTCTTTGTATAGAGTTAGCTCATATTGTCCAGTGGTTTCCAACCATGGGGGCTGTGCCCCTCCAGAGGGCCACAAGGTTAATCTGATGGGTAATGAGAGGATAAATGGGTGAGGAAAGAAAAAAAAAAAAAAGTCGTGATACATACATTTGTTTTCATTTTAATACCTTTCTCTAATAATTTTTGTCAAATACTGGAGTCTTAGCCAACTGCATATCTTTAAGTCTCATTGTTTTTTTAAAATCAAAGCAGGTAAGATGTTTGAAGTGAACGACAACTAACACCTCATACTCACATTTGAAATATGTACTATGACAAAAGGCCTCAACTAAATCTGTATTTTTTAAAGGGGTAACAAGACCCAAAGGTCGCAAAAAACTGGTTCATTCTTGAAGTGTTGTATTTTATAAACTTACAAGTACAGGTTCCTCAAAATTATACTTAAATAAGGATACCTGAATACAAGTAACCCACTTAGTTACTTTCCACCACTGGATTTAGGTTACTACTGTAATTTCTAAGCTAGTTAGTTGGACATACTAATGTTGGATGAGATGAACAGAATGTTTATCCTGATCCTGACTTTTTGGTTTGGCGAATGGTCCTCTGAGCCTGATTAAACAAAGAGCCCAACTGTGAGTGTTTAGAACAGTGGTTCTCAACCTTTTTGGGGGCCAGCGCCCACCTATCCATTATCCAGGACCTTAACTGCCCCCATCAAATAAAATTATGGCTAATTGTCTTCCCTGAATATTAATGTTGATTATTATTCTGTGTTATATCATTAATAAAGCATGCCATTGAGTTCAAAATAACAGATGTGATTGAACTGGACAGTTGGAACATCATTATCATTAGTTTCCCAGGGAGCAAAAAAGCTGTGTGAATAAAAATTATATTCATGAGTGTTGAACAAATGCAACAATTACAATTTAGACGTTAAACTTTAATTAGGTCTCATATTGACTAAAAACAGCAGCCCATCAGAAATACCCAACAAGAAGCATTCTTCTACAGGCAACTATAAAAAAGCAAGACATGTAGGATATCCAATTTGTCTTAACATTTGAAGGAAATAACTTAAATTGCTTCTAAGGTTAGTGTCTGCTTGTTGACAGAGAGCACTTGGTTGTTCTCTGTCAGTTTCTTCATTGCAGCTTGCGGAGAAGTTTCAGCCGTAGCGCCCCTGAGGCCATCAAGTCAAAGCAATTGTGGTAGGCTACTTGGACTAAACATGCGGCCCCTTGCTGAATCCCCACTCAACAAGATATGCTTGGTAAGATATGTTTGGGAGAAAATCAGGCTTCTTCATCTTGCTTTCCAGAGAGCTGGCTGAAGCTGGGCATATTTGACCCACACGCTGCCCCAGCCAGAGGGGGAGAGAGTAGCCAAAGATTCATGACTTGACAAAGCTGTTTTAGAATGGTGGAGAAAAAAGTTGCTGTGGTGTAAACACCGCCGTCTCAACTGGAATCGAGCCGAGTGATGGCAGCCACAGCTTGTCATGGAACCGTTATAGTCCGTTTCTGGATGCTACGTGCTAAGTTACTTCACAGGAAGTCAGACTATATTCTTAACTAGGGCGAAAACAAGGTAATCACAGTGAATCTCCTGGAAAATTAATTCTGAGTTGACATAGTAAACGCAATGTTGGTTAAATTCCACCCAATGAAAAACTTTTGTTGAGATGATACTGTGACTCATTACATCCCATAACTCTAAACCCTCTTGAACTTCTAAGAACTTCTGAAGATCGTAACTGTCTAAACAAACAGAATCTTCCATGTTATATGAACATACAATTCCATGTTACTGTAATGTATGAGATGTACATATAAAATAAACATGATTCTGCAAATACATGGCCTAAAAAAACACATTTTCATGATTAGGGTTCATGCTCATATCTGAATGGAGAGACCTGACAGTCTCTTCTTGTTCAACCTACTATTAGATATGTCTCAGATATACTGTAAGCAAATGCCTATAATCCACACTTGCTGGACCACATTGCACACTGTGAAGATCATGGACTGCTTGTCCATCAATCCAAAGTTTATCTGATGATCACAGCATGTCAAACACATGGGGTAGTCCTCTCCTGCTTCGTGCCACAGATACATCAGAATAATGATTCATTTTCAGATGCAGAGAAGTGACTCTGGCAGCCAATGGCCAAGGGTTGGACACACAGCATGAAAAAAAAGGAAGGAGGCAGAAGAAAAGCCAGTATTATGAAGCCTTGCAGTCCTAATAAAATATAATGATGCCGTGATAAGTCATCTGGGTGGGCTACTTAGCCTGCAGTAGCTGTCATTCATGTTCAAGTTAGTCTTCCTTGCCTATAACTTCCCAGGTAACCTACCCTGCTGACCTCCAACATCATGAATGTCACGGTCATTACTGACTTGAACAACTCGTATGCTATAATAACATGATCTCACTGCCAATTCCTCAAATATATCAGCCCTTGAGCTTCAAACTATGATGCTCTACCTACCCATCTAGTGTCAGTTTTTCACATAAAGGGCACTGCGATCAAGTCAGCAATAATACGGAATATAAAACGTCTGGTTACACTTTCAAAATAAAGGCTCGGCTGTTAGTCACAAAAACAACTTGATTAGGTTTAGGTACAAAATGATAGGATAACTAATCAAGCCAGCCATTTACATGACCTCCCTTCCAAAAGAAAACTTAAGCTCTGCCCACTGAGACGCAAACAAACCAATGAGATCATTTCCCCTTCCTAAGCAGCTCTGACTCTGAGACTCTGTTTGGATAAATAAAACATTTAATCTGCTATGCGGATGTGTGTGTGTGTGCTAGCAGGCACCTCTGAACAGTATCGGCTGTTGTCTGCAGCTGCCAGGATCAGCACAGCACTAATCCTCAGCTTGCTCCCATTCTCCGGTGAGGGGGGACCGCACTCCTGGCTTTTTTAAGCTACAGCCAGGGTGGAGAGGTGTAGGGGTGTAGGCAAATACAAAATGAAAAGCACCAGTCAGCTGTCCATGGCAGCCTTGTCAGGTAGTTTCCTCGAGGCAAAGTAATGAAATAAGTCTTTCCGGGCACATAAGCTTTCAGTATTCAGTCCTGGCACGCTGCTAACCTCCACAGAGAGACAGAACTCCACTTCACAAGCAGATGTTCAATTAGAGGCAAATGAGGAAATTAGAGATCTGATGAGAAAAAATGCGAAGTGACATTTAAACATGATAAACAATGTTTTTAATAACTATAACAGCATGCAGGCTGAAAATGAGAAGACTGAAGTAGCAGAGCTGGGCCGTCCGTCCATATATATGGTTTAATAACCGCCTTTATTAATACACCTGTTTCTATACAGTCCTTATTAATTCCGAGTCTTCATAAAATCAGGCCCTGAGATATTTGATGAGACTCTTATTAAAATCTCCTTGAAACAGAAACAAAGGCATCATGGAAAGATAAGAAGATATGCGATAAGTAAATGAATGCAAAGTTCGCCGCCGTGCCTCTTCTACAGTGCTGGTGTTCTCCTGACGCTGATTCTTTCTGGAGTGCGTCTGGCGGAGCAGATGGGCCTATAAATGGAGATCACTCTGCGAGACATCTCTTCATTTACGTGACAGCCATGCTTATTTTCTCTGCCAATGTAGGAGGGATATATAACATGCAAGTGGGACAGTTTACCAGTGGGTCATGACTACAGATGTAATCTAGCCAATCCAGCTACAGCAAGCATTGCTCTCTCCGCAGACTAATGGACTGATCAACATCTAGGCCACATGCATATGCCCTCCTGTGTCTTCTCACTTTAACTCAGGAGCCAATCAGAAATTTGTCATGTTAAACTCGCACCTTCAGATCAGACTAAGAAACACCACTTAAAGCTATAAACACACCTAGAATATGATTCCCAAATGGCTCTGGGCACGAGATGAGTCAGAGAACATCCTGTAATAGTAATTTCTCATGCTCAATGATTCATGCGCCACTCTCGCACTTTAATGGGTGTGTCGATAGTTTGGCAAAAGTAAAAAGCAGATTTAAAGAGGCCTCAAAGTGTACATTTGAGCTCAATTTGTGCTAAGTGATAAAAAAAGAAATATGGGAGGGAGCAGGGGCTGACATACGGGGCAATTTCCCAACGGCATTTTGATTTCTCAGAGTAAATGGCATAGACGTTGAAAACAACTGGCCCATTAGTGTGTCGAGCTGCTCAGATGTGGCCACTCCGAGATTTGATGGCGTTTTCTATATGATAAAGGTAAATGTAATTCGGACATGTTACACATGGACCTACTGTGCAATGAGATACACAGCTGAAAGACAGATGGGTGTTTTTATGTAAAGCTAGGCTTGGTCATGTACGTTGTAAAGAGACTCTTCCCGACATCATTCAATAAATCAAATCCTCTGACAAGAGAAGGGAAAAGATCCAGTGTCTGTCGCAGGCCTCTTATAAAGCTGATTCATTCCACCAATTTGATTCGTCAGCTAACTCAGTTACATTAGCATAGAACAGACACCTACAACAGTTAGTAGAACCTGCCTCACCAATAAGCCTTTTTTGACTTAGGAAAGTTTGGGATTGGTATTTTGTTTGTGTTAATATGATGAAATTTAACAGGGTTGATTATTTCTGTATGAATGTGACCCAAAAAACCAAAAAGCTAAAAATGCTTGTTGAACTAATCGCTAACAAACATCTCCTGGTTGACCAACCAGAGCTACGGGGCAGTTGGTGTAGTCATGCAGTGTTTTTCTTGTTTTTTGGAGGAGTGGCTGTGGAGGGAGTGCTGAAAGGAGGGGTTGGGATCCTATAAAAAACTAGCTTAGTCTTGGTTTCTCTAATCTAACCAACTAAAGTTTAATTTTTCATTGAATAGACAAGAAAAAAAGCCTGAGGTTGACTGTATTCCTTTTTTAACAGATTTTAAAATACTAGGAACTATAATAACATTTGCCACATTGTCTTGAAAGTATTCATTGTTATAGAATTTTCAGTGAAATTTGACAAATACAAATACAGCTAGCATAGATACAAAGGGTTAGGGTTAGCTCAGGTTAACTGTATATGAAATGTGACAACAGAATGCATAATTGATAAGTTAAGCTCCAAAGGAAATTCATCCAAGCTATCCCAAATATGTAGAACTGAGTCAAAGATAATACGACCTTCATGACATTTCATGTTTCATAGTACATGGTAGAATTAATTAAAGACTCTTTCTTTGCCTGTGATCTTTATCTTTTGTACTTTGTCCATTATTCAAATCTCGGAGTCAGCTGCTTAGCCTTGCTTCCAGTTTTAGAGTGAAATAAAAACAAAAAACATGCAGAAAGCTGTACAAAGACAGACATCTCCCGCTGCTGATGGTTCAGTATATGACCAACGCTATGTGGGCTTGCTGGGAAAGTGGGGGAAATGTCTTGTATCAATGTTTTGAGGCTGCAGGGCTGACTTTAATGTAATGACTTGACTTTAATTTAAATTCAAACTTATCCTGAACATAAAACCTTTTGACATCCACATCCACCAGTCTGGCCAGTGATGCCAGATATTAGTGCCATCTGGCCAAATGACACCAGTGTAAACATTTCTAGTATTAAGCCTGCTCAATGTATTGTTCTCTTTAACCCGTGGCTGTCCCAACTGATTGCCTATATAAGCGGTGACTTACCCGCAGTTTGTGATAAAGATGCAGCTTGTTTGTACTGACGTGCCATGAATGCACTTACTGAATAAAGCTCTGTTGATTTAGATGCTTTAAACCACTGACAAGGGAGTGTTTTCCAACAAGATTAGTGTTTCTGTCTTATCATGTCACAACCAAACCAACCAATGAAGGCTATTTTTGATCAGCAGCCACGCAGGGCACTAAGTGGATGGTTGCTGTGAGATTTCTTGGCATCAATGTGGAATTATTTTTTCCAGTAAATGCATTAAAACCAAACTTGTATGAAATTGTGAAACCATGCAACTATAAAATCTAACACCTCCCATCTTTTTTGTGAATTCAGTAAGGATTATACACCGCAACCACATAGAAGTAGAGTTCGGCTGCAGTTTAGAAACCAAAAGTAACACAGTAGTAGTTTAAGATCTGTGAATTTCAGTAGTTTTGACTTAACCTCGCTAAAAATCCCCAAAATTTTATGCATGGCAGAGCAAAGATTTTGTGTTTTAACTCAGAATATAGGACTGTTTCTGACAGCTTTACTAAGACCAGTCGTGATACATGAATTTTAAAAAATGCTGATATTTGGGACATGTTATGCACATGTCTTCTGCCTCCCCCCTCTTCCTGGTACCATCGTCCCTTTATGTTTGTGTCTGTGTGCAGTGGGACTGTGCATCGGCAGTTGTTTGAAATCACTAATCTTGGATAAGAAAGAGCTGATAAAACTTTGAACAGGTGTTACCTTGGCAACAAGCTTCCTATACTCACCTTGTTCAAAGATGTCACTCAAATGGTTACACTCCCAGCCACACAACGACTGCTCACAGCTCACACTGGTGCAGCCTTTTACACAGATTCCAATGGGGGTGTAACGTATCTAATAGCAGCATCTGACTTGAAATCACTAGAAAAATAGAACATGTGATTCATTGAAAGTCCTCTCAGCTCTTGTAAATCACCCACTAAAGAAAATAAAAACAACCCTGAAGATCCACAGCTCTTGTCTGTAGAATAAATAACGTGCCAAATAAACAATTACAGTACCTTACAGAACCATCGGCACCATTTCAGAGCCTATAGAGCCATCCCATAACCATTTCTTCTCCCATTCAGAGCAGATTGTTTCCTCAGTGCACTACTGATCTACAGTTATTTTTAGGTGAACAGAAAGAAGATTTTAATTTCAAACCTAAAAAAAAAAAGGTTACATTTGTGGAATCTTCAACTCCTGAATTGAGTTTCTGAATGTCACAAATGCTAACATCATTAGTTGGTTCTCTCCAGAGCTCAGAATATGATTTAATATTGACTTTTGAAATCCTTTAATAAATGTCATTAAAGTACTTCTTAGCAGCTATTTTCCATTAGATGAGGCATTTGGGATTTTAAATGAATCAATCGATACACACAACACATTTTTTTGATATATTGTATGTCATCTGTTTTGTGCACTTACGAGCACAACAGGAGCCCGACTGGCATTTTGACTGGGCAGCAGTTTGCCAGGTGCACTTTGTTCTTGGAGTGCCATCGCCCCTCAGCAATTATAATACAAATGAAGGACCACATTCTGCTTCCACGGGGAATCTACCCATCAGCAGGGTTCGTATTCTCCCTAGTCTAAATACCTTTTCTGAGAGGTATGATGCATAATCTGGAATAAAAATCTTACAGTGAAAATGATAGAAAAGAAAATTTTGCATGAAATATTTGCATCACATTGTCATCCCTCAAACCTATTTAAGATGTATGACCTTTTGGACCACGCTTACTAAAAGGAATTGCCATGGATACCCGAGGCATGCTGAACTTCTGACTGTCACTCAACGAGCAGGAGAGGAGGGGAACAGAGCGTGAATGCTAAAGAGCAAAAAGGCTTAAGTATTATTATCCTCCATCTTTTGCAGTGTGGACCAAAAGACTCAACAAGGCAACACGTTAGTGCAGCAGCAGAACGCCTGAAAACAAAGGCGAGGGGATTTGTCCCAGCCACACCCAACGCACCTAAATGCCTCCCTCCAGGGGTAAACACCCTTTTTCAAAGATCCAGCACAAATATTTGTGTGACTGCCAAAGCTGATGGAGATAAATAGTGAAGCTCTTTAAAAGATGGTGTTTAATGCAGGGGGGAGTAACCTCAGGACGTCAGCACATACTGTGGCAGCTCATGAGAGGACAGCTGATTGAGTGTGTCTGCTATGGGCGGCCTAACAAACTTGATTTCTTCCCGCTAGTGACATATTGAAATGGCGTGTTTTCTGAAGGCTGCTGCCCGCACCTGACACGGCCCACTTACACGCTCATCAGCAAGACCTGCTCTGCTCTGCGCTCTCAGCTGCTTTGTTCCAGCTGATGTCATCTAAACCTCGTCCCTGCAGGGTTGTCTGGGGTAGATAAGACGCCCCTCCCCAACATACACCCCCCTCCGCTGGTCTTCTGCAGGGAAAAAAAAGGGGGAGCTGCTGCTATGAAGATGGATTACCCAGTCGGTGACATTGGTTCCCTTTCTGCCAAAGCCACGGTGGAGTGCTAACGCAATTAAGGCAATTAATCTTCAACAAAAGGGGTTCACAGCTGCCTCTTAAGAATTTGCACCTTTCTGTACAGGTGCATAACTAAAAAGACCTGCTCAGACATGCATACACAGACTACAAACACAATTCTTTTATCTGGGCTTCATATGCAGAAAAACATCAACAAAGTTAACAAGCAAGAAATGCAGCACTCATGCTTATCACACAGCTGATGTGTGAAATCAGGATGTTGTTTGTCCCGTCATTTGCAGTTCACTCATTTGCATCAGTGGCCTGCTTTTCCTAAAGTCTCGTGATTTTAAAAACAAGCAGCAAGGTAAGAGTGAATACTGTCGTCCACCTACAGGCAGGACGGCTATTATTGGCCAGCCGTTTCAAATACGACTGTTCTAATGATTACAACAACAGATGCCGAGCATTTTAACTGTGCGGCACACAACACGGGTGTATGTGTGTATGTCACAGATGAGAGAGAAGGGAGATAATAGGAAAGAGAGTAAGTGGGAGCTGTAATCAGCACATTTAAAGGCACTGCCATGTGTTTTCAAGCTCTGTAAACAGTTACCACACTGCCGTAGCTGGCAACACAGTCCGTCATCATGGCAAAACATTTCCTTTTAATGTAATACAGCTGGGACTGCTGAATTTTAATTTCAAATCTGCGCTTCTTTCTTATTCATTTTGCTGCAGCGGCACAGGTGGTCTGAGCCAAATATCATTTATTTAGTGCGACTAAAAGCATTAAGACATATTTCTGAACATCAGTCAGACTTTTAAAACTACAACAACAAAGAGTACTAGAAAAATCCTTTTTCTAATTGGTCATGATTCTCTAGAGTAATGGCTGTAGCAACCTGGAACAAAAGGAATTCTTTAATTTAAACAGGTCATATTATGCTCATTTTCAGGTTCATGCTTTTATTTGGGGGTCCTAGTAGAATAGGTTTACATACTTTAATTTTCAAAAAACACTTTATTTGTCTCATATGGTGCATTGCTGCAGCATCACTTCACAGTGTATCTTGAACGCTCCGTTTTAGCTACAGAGTGAGACATCTCGCCTCTGTTCAGTATAGCCAATCAGAGACAGAGTAGGGTGGGTCATGCAGAGCAAGGTAGTGTGATCTACAATAACACCGCTACAGCAGCAACTGTATGTCTGCCGACTGACTGGAGTGTATATATATATTCTATAATAAATATATACAAATTAGGGTTGGGACTTTATCGCGTTAATTACGATTAATTAATTACAGAAAAAATAACACGACAAAAAAAAATAACGCATTTAATTGCAATTTATTTTTGCACTCCAAACAGCGCGGAACGTTGCTCCTTGCACAAGTTCCCGGCAAACCCATAATACTGATGCACAGGACACAACACGAGAAATGGAAACCGATGAGAAGTCGTTGCTGTGTTCGGTGGGCGGAAATTTTAGTTTTAAAAAACTACCGGGTGGGAACCTGGATAAAAGCACAGTTGTGTGCAAATTGTGCAAGACAGAATTTCACCGGAGCACTTCCAGCCTCCGCTACCACCTCAATGCCAAACATGTTGCAGCTAGCACAGACAACGCTCCTAGTTTGAGCAGGCAGTGTCGCCAATCCACACTTGACAAGATGACAGGGTTCAGAGCCAAAATGAGTCCACGACTGACAAATTAACAAACGCACTGGTGAAGTGGATTACAGTGGACTGTCGGCCACTCTCGGTGGTAGAAGATCAGGGGCTAGAAGTTACAGATAGTGTCGTCTGACCCAACTTATGAACTGCCATGCAGAAAGACAATTTCAAACAAAATTCATCAGCTTTATGACACTGAAAAGCATTCGTAAGCTCATTTATGTGTCTATTCATTGTTTCAGTCATATACCAAAAGCCATTTAAATTGAAAAATGTTGCTTCTCGTGTCAAATATTGATATGCGATTAATTGAGGTTAATTAATTACAAAGCCTCTAATTAATTCGATTAATTTTTTTAGGTGTTAACGTAACCAGCAGTGTTTTCTGTGGGAGAGAGTAACTCCATTTGGCGTGGACTTCACTTATGATCTGATTAGATTTAGACACTGAATGAGAATATTCTAACTTGTATGTGACTCCAAAAACCTCGAGAAGAACTTGACACGGTGTGTGATAGAAGAGCAGGCGCCTGGCGCTCCGTCCCTTGGGAAAACATCTTTTTCGACTTTTTCGAGTGAGGCGTCTCTGTATGATAAACTGCCCAGTTTAACTTCTTCTATCTTTCATTTATTGAGGAGCAGGATCTTGACCCTTTTCTGTGGTCTTGCTGGCCTCGCCTGCAGTACTTGTTGCACCATTGCTTGTATTGTTTTTTTGTGTTTTTTTTAAAAATAAAACTGGCCCAGGGATGTCTGCTTCACATTTGACATTTCGGACCTGTGCTAACTGCTCTCAAGTCAGTGTCCATGTATGTTTTTTCAGGCAAAAATCAATGGCAGTCTTGACAGAGGATGGAAAAACACATTTTTGCATAATATGTTTATATTTTAGTTGTCTTAGCAACATATGTCATAGGTCACACAATATTATGTTATTTTGTATACTTTTAATGAATGTATTCATTTATTTGGCTTATTTTCCACCAGGCATTTGGGCCGTTGATATTTTCATCTGCCAGCAAAAAGCCTGTATATGCAGCTAATGTAAACCCTGCTCACGACTTCTCTTAAAAAATGTCTGATTTTGTTGCCACAAACCATCTGTAAAATTTCATGACGTCTTGTAAAAAATATTCAGTTGTTTCACACTAACAAATTTTGAAACATCGTCTGGAACTGTGACCATTGCTTGGCAGCCTTCTCGCCAAGCCATAATGCCACCACCATCCGTGCCACCTCCAGACATGAAAGTCAGCTCATAAAAAACATGTAATGTGAACGTGGTATGACACGTATTGTAGACATGTCAATATGGTCTGTATGGCATGTATGAATCTGAACTTTTCCATGGTTTGCAGAACCAAACATTGTTTTTCTGGCGACTGGGCTGGTTTATAGTAAAGAACAAGTGAGAGCAGTGATGGACAGGTACATGCAGTGACAGAATTCCAGCAAAACAAAGGACCATAAAGCACCTTTTTAACATTGGGACAGGCACTGCCTTTTCATTTATCACTTCAAGAGGACGTCACACCAAAGACTAATGTGAAATCAATCTAGTCTATGAATTCAAAACACCAGGATCAAAATGGCCCAGGTGCTGCGAGGTTGAAATGGTGATGGAAGTGGTGCAGGGCGAGTGAAGGGCACCAGCAGCGAAACCACTATGCAAATCTGCCGCCACTTTGTTTGACAAGCAACAACACCGCTTTGTATATATGCAAAGCCTGGCAAGACACTGTGCACACAGCCCTGCTGTCAGAGCCGAGTCATGCTAGAATGGTGACACCCAATGGATGACCCCTGTCTACAATGAGGCTACTGGGCCAGACTTCACGCTTCATCCAGGCAGACACACACAAACACTGGCCACACACAGCACACATCACATCTCAGGGGTCAAACATGGCAGAACGCTGATCGCCCTCTGTTCCCCAGACACTTGGAAACCAGTCAGAAGTTGAATAATTTGATTTCAGGAGCCTGTATCATCCCTGCTGAGGTGAAAAGTACTTGATTAGCACTTTGAATTTACTCAGCAGGCGGTCTGTTTGGCCACCTCTAAAGATCTGGAGATAAAACATGGCAAACCCCATTAACCCATACTCAGTTAGGCTTCATGCTGCTTTTTCTCTTTGCTGGTCTGTGAGTGTTCTCACTACCCCTGAGGATGCATCATCACATCTCCATGGAGAGATTCAACATGCCACAGTGACAGCAGCCTTTTGATGGACCTTGATTCAGTACTTCTGAATTTAGAAAAAAAAATCATAATTTTATCTGACTGAGTAATACAACCCCAATTCCAAAAAGTCCTGCGAAACTTGAGTCAAAACAGAGTGCAATGATTATACGATTATATTTTTTTTTACCTCTGTTCAATTGAATACTGTAAAAAAATAAAATAGATTGTATTTGTTGTATATATGGTGTGCTCTCAATAATTTGATGCCTGCAACACTCAAAAAAAGAGTTTCACACCTTCTTTTTGGAATTTTACATTGTAAATGTTTATTTAGTATTTTTAGTATTGTTTGTTGTTTTGCACCTACAGAACACGGTGCATTCCTCGTTTGTCTGAACTTGGCAGTAAAAGCAGTTCTGATTCTGATTCTGATTCATAAAGATCTTGAATTGCATTAATAATAGATAATCTGCTATGTTATGTAAGAATGTCATTTACATTTTTGTCCTATCTATTTTTTTGATAGGGGCAGTAGAGAGGTGACAGAAAAGGAAAGTTGCCCTGATGGACTCAAACTTAAACCCTTGGTTGCTACTGCTACATGGACAGGATTGTTAACCCCCGGACCACCAAGGCACCCAATTATACAGGCCAATTTTGATTGATCAATGTGACAATGACCCAATGGGCACAACTGTTTTGCAACAGAGTTAGCTTGCCTTCACCCATGACAGCAGACATAAGCTAACATTACTGGAGCTTGTTGCAGCAGCAGACCTCTGCCAGACCAGCGTCATGTCAGTGAAACGTTGGTTCTATGTGAAAAACACCAGCGGAGAGAGAAAGACTCAACATTTGCGTTTTAAGAGATTCAGGTGAAATCAAGGAGGCTGTATGCTAGTTGTGTGTCATGCCAGAGATGTGTCTGAGGCTCCCGGAGTGGACGTTCAGTCCAGAGGAGCCCATTAGTATGCAGATATGTAAATCAACTTCACCTTAAACCTCTCCTCGCCAAAATGGTGACAGAAAGATGAAACCGAAAACCAGTGACACTGAACAAAATACTGACAGGGTAAAAACAATGTCACAAAAAAAAAGACAGGCCTTAAGAAAAAATCAGAGGATTGTATCTGAAGAACACATCAGAATACTGATAAATCACACCAACCATCAAACCCAGTTTGTGAGTATTTAGTAGTCATTATTAAATGTGTACTATGATTGGCAATGTCATTTGATACAAAGCTGCAGAACCATGTAAATGAATATATGATGTGTAGGAGCGACTTCTATGTTTTAAAAGTGAGCTTCTTGGGTTTGATTGCTGTCTGCAGCTATGTTCCTCTGAATTTCTAATTACTGGAAGCCTTTGTGAGAATGATGCAAATTTACATTTACATTATAGCGGCACATTTCAAACAAACTGCATTTTATATTATCATAACAGCTCAAGCCACCACTGTGGATTTAAGGAAACAGTGGAAAACAATCTATTTTCCTTCTTTCTCTTCAAATCTTCTAATGCAATGATGTGAAAGAAACAAAAAGCAACAAATAAGTAACATGAAACAGATTTCTGATCTCACAGTTTGATCTCACAAACAGTATGGGGAAGTTGCACTACAGGGTATAGCAACAAGAAATTATTAGTGCTCAGCAGGGTAGAACTGTGAAAATATCTGCTAATTCTACTGGCAAAATATTGGATCAACCAGAAGATTGTCATTGAAAAACACATCAAAATACTAATAAAATAAAATAATCACCAGCTGTGACATCATCAACTGATAATACTTCCACCTTGTGAGTTTGTGTGAGTGTGTCCTGGAGATGCACATTATCGTAGGACCTAACACAGAAGCAGTTTTGAATGCTTTGGCATGTGTTAATATAGTATGTCTGTCTGGGGACAGATTTTGCGAACACGATAGCATCACAATTGTGCAAAATGCAATCAGGAAACTTTCCAGGTGTGTAGTTGAGATCAAAATGAGGACTAAGTTTGAAGTTGGGTGTGGTTGGAACGTTGACATGTGGATAGGCTGGTGTGATCCTATTACAAGATTTTTAAATATTGTTTTTGTTCGCAACTGTTCTCACTGCCAAAATACTTTTTTCAGTGCCAATAAAACTTTTTCATTTACAAATGTTTCCATGCCAATGTCTAGCGATTTTCACTTCAGATTTTGTTTTCAATGCCAAAATTCCATCTCACTCTTCTAGCCCTATACTTTAATGAGTGCATGTTATTTCAGATAATGATGATGACACACCGTATGAACCGGGTAGGCCGGTAAGTAAGTATTTGACCCACAAGCTTAAAGGTGTATCCAATGTACAGTTTACTGCACAGTTTATATTACTATGAAACATGATTTTAAACCACTTTAAAGGTGCATGATGTAGTTTTGGAGAAGAAATTTTAATCAGAAGGGACAGATCTTCATTGACTAAATAAACTGAATAAACAAACTGACCTTAAATGACAACAACATCTGATACTGTTTTACTTTGTTTATATGTGGTGGACCCTGCCACCTTTCTTGCTTCAAACAGTGATCTGGAACCTTATTTTCCTCTGAGAACAGCTTGTTTATTCAATTTTTGAAGAAAATAAATATTGTTTGTATTATTACCTCATTCATATTATAAATATTGAAATTCTGAGTTTGAATTTCTTCTCCAAAACTACATAGTGCGCCTCTGATGTTACCATGGCTTCATAATTATATCTTTTGTAACCACAATTGCGAGGTAAACAGCAGAAACACAACATTCAACTTACAAAGTAAGTCATGATTGTGCGTTTATACTTAATACACAACCTTGCTGGACGATGCTGCAAGGCTCAATATTTTCTTCTCGGAGCCCTGCATATTTTTGCTCTTGGACCCCTGCTGTGTTGCTAGACCTGACCAATTCAAATGACTGAACACAGATGAAGTGAAAAGCTTTGAGGTTGCCTCTGGCCTGTTGTTGGCCCAATCTATTAATGATTTATGATACATCTTGCAGTGAACATAATGTTTTGATCTAGAATAATCAATTGAATGCCATTGATAATGTAGATTTCAACCTGTTTGAGATACCGGCTTAAAAATAAGTGGATCTTCCCTTCAGAATGTTTAAATGCTTATAAGTTCTCCCGGTGAAGGGAGGATTGGAAATCAAGGAGGAAGTGAAAATGTGAAGCACTATTTGTTGACTTGTTTCTACATCACATTTCTCTCTCATCCAATATTGCAACCAGCATCACACTGGAGATGACTTAAATTGAATGTTATGTATTTAAATGTGAACAAGATGATACATCTGGAAGCAGCGAGTGTTGTTCAGCATAAGATGTGTGTGTGTTAATACACATGAACACGAGGCCTCCAGGAGTCCGTACCTGGCTAAAAATAACGAGAACTCATGCAGAGAGAAGTCCTGCCGTCCTCACAGTGGCATAAGAGAAGAAAAAATTGATGTGAATGTTGTTTTACCTGTTACTTTCTCGGAGTGGTTCGCTGCCCTTCCGCCATGACACCACGCCCCAAGGAGACATCTTGGGCTTGCACTCGATGAGCGCATCTCCTCCCACCTTCACCAACGTCTGGCTCCTCAGTTGGCTGTGAGAGAAATCTGGGGCAACAGCTGAGACAAGAGCAGCATGTTAAAGCTGCTGTTTGTAAAAGCCTCACATCTCTTCTCCTCCAAATGATCTCTGATTATTTATCCGATATTACGTCTCATCATGTTTTCACCACTTTGTAAAATGAGCTTATAAATTAACTCCTTGATTTCTATGGATAATTCAAAGACACTAGATTACACTCTTAACAATCTGAATAATTAGTAATCAAAAAAGTCTTAAAAGTAACACCCATGATAAATGTTGTGGAGTTGAAGAGATGGATGTAACTTCATTATTTTCAACAGAGACAGAAAAACAACGAGATCATTTTCTGGAGATCTCCAGATCACAAACTTTGTTTCATTTCATTGTTTTGTTCTCATGTAGACAGTAAGCCTATTTCTGCATTTGTTTTGTGCCGCACACTAATATACATATTATCTATAACAGCAAGGTATAAAGCAATTTGTTAATCCTGTGTCAGGCCTTGACTGAACAGAAATGTGATGCAACAGTCAATATGCTCCTTTTCATCTTACATGCAATAGTTCCTGCTAGTGATGTCAGTTTCGGTTAATTTTGCTTTAAATAAGCCGACACCCATTAGGTGGTGACTGACTGGTTATTTATTAGGAATTTAAAAAAATGCAAAACGACGTAAAAAATACAAGAGGTGCTTTCCATTTAGTCCTGCACTTCACTGACTCAGTGAGCTGCTGCACACTGCTTCAGTTTTTACCCAAGACAGCTCCAGTCTGCTAACAGATAGTGTGTCTGTGTGTAAATGAACCTGTAGACCAACATATGTAACAGGTCAAAAATATTCTCGCCGGTTGACATCCCTAGTTCCTGCAGTGATTTAAGTCTTATGTAGGCTCAGCTACTATATCTCATTATTTCAGGAAAACAAAGTTTGTTATTTTGTGATAATGGTTTGACTGGGCCTGCAAGATATCCGTAGCGGAAGAAGAAGAAGAAAAAGAAGAAGAAGAAGAAGGAGGAGGAGGAGGAGAAGGAGAAGAAGAAGAAGAAGAAGAAGAAGTGAAGAGAAAGAAGAAGAAATTATATAATTAATTGCTGTTTAGGCTGTTTTTAGTGAGGTAAAATGCTCTTTAAAAAAAAAAGTAAAAATAATAATTAGAGATCTGGCATATTTAATCTGAGCATGGCGAGCCCAGTGACACTTTATGTAGAAGTCAGTTAATTAAGGGAACTTGGGCTCTTAGTAACATGGAAGCCCTGAGAGGCAAGAGAAAAAGAAAAAAAAAGCCTTGCTATTAAAATAAAATAAAATTAAATACTAAATACTAACAAAATTTTTTTTTGTCTCTCAGGGCTGTGTAGTAGCATATGGCATCTAAACAATACAATGGGTGCTTGCTTTTGGCTTGTGGTCCTCCATTAAGATTCAGTTTTGTCCCCCCAAGGGAAAATGTTTGGGTACCACTGATTCTTGGCATCTGCAGACCACTTTAAAAACACATTATTTGCCCTTTTCAGAACGTGTGCAGCTCTCCAATACTGTCACATCCTTTATTCTTAAACCTCCACCTTGCGTTTGTCCACTTGGCTGTGCTGAGCCAGATTTTTATCAGCAGCATGATCAGGATGAGACATGTTGGAGGATGAATAGTGAATGAGAGCTGCTGCCAGCCCAGAGAGGAGAGTGACAGGCTTGACAGGGCAGATGGGCGAGGCTGGTGAACAGAGCAGCTCTGGCAGACATCACTGTCAGCCGGACGCATTCATCTTATAATTAATGCTTTTCAATTAGTGGCCAATAAGAGTGAGGCCGGAGGTCATCCGGCGCCATTGAGCAGAGAAAAAAAGACGGGGCAAACTTGAGAACAAATATGGACTAATGTATGCTTGCGCACACGTCTCCATGCCAACTACTGTATGTACACACACACATATACACACACCCACAAAGCTTACCTATAACTCGGAGCTCCGCATTGGAGTAGACCTCGCCGTGCTTATTCCCAGCCACACACTGGTACATTCCTGTGTCGGTAAGGGTCAGACGACTGATTGACAATGCTCCATTGGCAACCTGTATGCGCTCCTGTGGACATAGAGACACATGCCTTTAATATGCCTTATTCCCAGAGCTCATCTACATGAAAACAGCCAGCCAGTGGGCCAGTGAATTATGGTCTGGAAGTGACAGACGTGGCAATAAATCTAGGTTTTCATCACTAATGGAGGGAAAGGCTTGGGTGGATGGAGGCAGGGTAGCAGAAAATGACCCTAATCAATCTGCATGTTTATGAGAGTGAAATAAAACCATGCCCTATTTATATCTGCGACCGCACCACAGGGCCTGTTTCCCCTTCAGCAGGAGGAGGGGATAAGAGGGTAAGAAATATCGTAACATCTGAGGTATAATGCATTGGGAAAATTGCTTTTCTGATAGGTATGCCACATACATACTGAGTGCTGTTTACATGGTCAAGCTGCACCTCCTCTTCATCTGTTTGGACTATCGTTTTCGCATTCCTGCAGGAGAGACCTCTCTCGCCACTGAGCCGTCAAATTAAGATCTACTTAAGGTTGGCTGGGCCTGATGAACTAAAAACTCAGTTGGATCAGTGCATCTGTTGGACATTTAATCCTCAATATATCTCTCTGAACTCGGGCTCTCACTCAACTCCTTCACTACAGTGTTAAATCCTTGAGCAGTTTTCATACATCTCTATGCAGCCGTGTCAGACTCTGCCTCCTCGTGCCCTTCATCTCCTGTGTTTTCTTCGGGCTCCCCCATAATGTCATTAGAGCCCATTTCCATAGGGGTGTCTGAAGCGGCCTGAACTCCAGTCGCGGGGGATTAAGGTACTGTCACATGAAAAGAGAGCCTGTCCTCACTGAAAGATCACAAACTAATCCCGTGTTTGAGCAGGTTGTGCCTGAATTTCCATAACGCTCTGCAGCTCTCTGGATGTGCAGGGGCGAATATCCCTGCTGGCAAGGGAGGCGAATGGTGGCGTATATCAGTCTGTGCATGGAAAGCACTCCCGTTTACGGCTGCTATTAATTAAGCATGACGTTCCTCTCAAATCAGCAGTTTTTCATGCCGGGACCTGGGGGGACCATCTGCACGCCTTATGCTGTAGGAAAATGATTGGCAATGTCATTTGCCAACAACACTGGGTTGATTTGTTTGATATAAAGCTGCAGAAACATGTAAATGAATATATGGAACGAAGGAGTGACTTTTTTAGTTTAAAAAGTGAGCTTCTTGGGTTTGAATGCTGTCTGTAGCTATGTTCCCTCAAATTTTTAATTACTCGAAGCCTTTGTGAGATGCAAATGTACAGCTGTACATTTTAAACAAGCTACATTTTATATAACAACTTAAGCCACCGCTGTGTGTATAAGGAAAAGGTGAAAATCAACCTTTTTCCTTCTTTTTCTTCCTCAAATGCAATGATGTAAAAAACAAAAACCGGCAATTAAGTATAGTCAAGCTCATTTTGAACTGACAAGTTTGATCTCACAGACAAAAAACGAGAAATAATAAGTGCTCTCCTGGGTAAGATTCAGGGCTGCAACACATGGTAAAAAACTCATATTGCATTCATTTTGACAGATATTGCAATATGATTCACCATTAGTGGGAATGATCATGATGATGTGACATTTGTTAGGGTCTTTATCAAACAGTTTTTTTTTTAACATCTGATTTGTAGACCAGGACATGTTTGCCACACCACAGTACTTCATTATAATACTGTTTTGTCACACATTCTACCTTTATCTAAAAATTGCAGGTTCTTCAATTTGGACACTGCACTTGCCTCAACACAATCTCACTTCAAACTTGTCAAATACAGCAGCTTAGTCTTTGGCCTTAAGCTTCAAACTATGGCACTTTAACTAACCCTCTGGTGTCAGTTTTGGACGTGAAGGGCTCTAACCCTAACCCAGAATGTAGCTGGGTGGGTGTTATCTTTTAGTATCCTTTGGGATCTGTGCAGACAGCTCACTGATATCACTGATGCTCTGTAGATGGGTGCCAATGATGTTCCGGGTGGTTATAATCACCCCCTGCGAAACCTTCCTCTCCTGGGCCGTGTATGAACCATTCCACTTTGTGATGTTTCTGGTCAGGATGCAGTGACACTAGAGGGGCAGCTACAGTGGCAATCTTAGAAGCGCAAGGCCACTGACCAGGCTGCTCGATACATCAAGAGTGAGAATGGGCTTATATGGCCATATACCTCTTTCGCTAGTATTTTAATTAATTGTGCAGCCCTAGTAGAACTGTAAAGGAAATCTGCTACATCAACTCATAGTCATTGGATCAATCTACTGTAATCTACTGTACGTGCCTGAGTATCAAAGGGCTACTCAAGCTTAACAGCGGCTTCGAACAAAACCTTTAAGCTCAGCCGGTTTGCACCACTTGAGCAAAAATATCTTTCCTGTCCTAATCAGGATGAAGTGGACTGCATTAGATCACACATTCCTGAAAGTTAAAGGCTTTGAGTCCTAAGAGGAATAACCTCAATGAAAGTACCATACTGTATGCCATCTGCACGGTGGTCCCACTCTAAATGGACTAAATCCTGTTTCACGGTGGAGTTTCCCTTTAATTGCAGAGGCACTTAATCCTGTAGCCATTGTCAATAAAGCAGCCGAGAGTGAAGTCCTTCAGATGAAAACAGCCACAAGAAAAGATGCATTCCAATAAAGCATTTTGACATAGAATGGTATTACAAAGCATCACCAAAGTCTCATAATGTGAAACCTTCCTGCTGGTGGAACACAGCGGCATGTTAACCATCTGTCCAACAAAGAGCCTGATACTTGTGGAACCAGTTTGAGAGGTACTATTATTAGAGTGAAACACTAGAAATAGTTGGGGTTCTTAAATATTTTAAATGACTGACATTGAATAATTGAATGCACATATACTCAGCTATATATATCATGACCCTTTAGAAATCTATTGTAGTGTATAGTCATTTTTTTCCACCAGATATAACACATAGTTTCTGTTTTCTTATGTTTACATATTGATGGCTCTGTTTCAGCCACTCAAAGTTAGAAGCCTGTCAACAGAAACAATTTCCGGTGAACTCTGCAGTCAGAAAGGTCTCAATTGATTCACTGTAATAAATAACAACAAATGGTGCATCCTCTCCCCACTGCTCCTTACATCATTGACCTTTCCCTCTTCCACTCATTAAGCCACTGTGGTTAATGGTGGCATTTCAAACAATGTAACACCTTTGCTGATTAATCCATTCACCCATGCATTCGGAATATATCCATTAATTATGTCAATGTTGAGGAGATATGCAGAAAATCCACAGTCCCAGTAACCTTTAATCATGCATTCATTGCTTTGATTCCAGAAGGCTGAGTTTGTCGAGGTGCAGCTGTAGTTTCACCCATTGTTAAGGATAATTTCAACAACAGTTGTTTTCATTTGAATGTATTAAGTTCAGAATAAACTGAGAAAGAAGAAGTAGGAGTAAGGTCACATTAACAAAAGAAAATATAACCACACATGGCTGTCACAAGGCCTCTAATACTGACTATTTTTAAGAAACGACCTATTAGGAGAAACAAACATGTGGTTTGTTTAACACATAAAAACAGATGGGTTGTCTTGTTTTCTAACAAACAAACACAAGAGTGTTGTTACCTTCTAAAGGGTTTTGATAAAAATGCTCGCCATTGGCCAAACAGATTGTTGATTATTCTTCGCTGATAGCGAGCCAAATCTGTTTTTTATGAGAAAGAGGCTTTGCTGTGCAGAGTGTTGCCTCTAGTAACACAACAACAGACTGGGTTCATTCCAACAACATGTATAACATTCATGCACTGATCGATATCCTCTGGTGTACGTGTTGCCTTTTTTGCATAATGAAGCAAATTAACATAATGCCTGTTTATTTATCAGGTGCAAGCTGTGCGCCAGTGTCCAATCAATCCTTTCCAAACAACCTGGCTAAAGGATCCCATTTAATAATGCAATATAATAAAGGAATATTGAATCTTGTTTTTTGCAAATGCCAAAAACATTTCTCCCTTAAAGTTTGATCTTCAAGTAAGAAGGGCTGCAACTAAAGAGTCTTTCATTGTCCATTATTTTCTTGATTAATTGATTAGTTGTTTGGTGTAAAATGTCAGAAGAGGGTGAGTACGGCAATATTCAACTGTCATAGAGGTGTAAAGAAACCCGAAAATATTCACATTTAAAGGGTAACTCCTCCAATTCTACACATTGCAGTGTGTTTAAAGGTCTTGAAGATATATGAAAACGTAGTATAGTAGTGTAAGTATTTTGTGGCTCAGAGGAAGCTGCATGTAATCTGATAAACTGCCTCCAGTAATGTCCTTAAAGGCGGTCTTACCACTAAACAGCCGTCTTGCCCCCAGGCAAGGTTATATTGGGCTAACAAGACCAGGTACATACAGTATCTTCATGAAGAGAGCCATAACTTCACTTTTAATCACCACGGGGACATAAAAACTTCATCGGCAACTTCATGTTGCATGCACAAAGTCTCACGACGTCAACTTCATTTACGGCTGAATCTAGAGCACTGCGATGGGATGTTGTCAGCTCATCCCATCATAAGCACTTGAATGAATGTGAGTTTAAACTGGCAATGGACACACGTTTTCTGCTTCAGTGTATCATTATGAAGTTAATGTTGATTGCACAACGTAATGGATATAAAATAATGAAGCCATCTGTGTTTATAATTCTTCCCTCCAACCCTCGATATCACTACCGCTACACAATTTTGTCTGCCACCGGGGACACGGTCACCCTGGAGAAGGAAGAATAACTGGCTATCCATTTCTATCATGGACTAAATGATTGAATAAACTCACATTTTGTCCTGTGTTGTTGTCATTTGTGGATTCAGCTGTCTTTGCAACAATGTCGGCAACAATAATAGCACTTGGAAAACACTGGGGAGGAAAAGTTGTCTGGTGCCACTTTAATGTCTAACATTTGAATAACCTCATCATCCTTGGTAATCCTGTGTAGCAGCAAGATATCCTTATCTTCCATGCTTATTAAAAGTCTGCAGCCGCACAAAATTGCATGAAACTGTCACAAATCCTAACTGTGCACTCGGGTCAGTAGAACAACACAACTGGTTGATATGTTTCCCTGTCCGGCTGTGATAAAGCGGACGATTCGCGGGAAATGCTACTTGTGTTTTGTCTCCCTCTTAATGTCTCTGATGTCATTCAGTGGCTCAGCTGCATTGTGGGTAGTGTAGGCACGAGGTTTGGAAAAGGAGGAAGAATGCCTGGGATAAAGAATCTCTGGTTCTGCTGTATCGCTTTTGATCATTTGTTTTAAAAACGCTCCATAAAGAGTCCGACGGTGATAAAGGGATGCAATGTCAGACCAGTGGACTGCTTTTCAAAATCTGGTGCCTGCATTACCCACACTGCAACGTAGCCACTGAGTGACATCACTTGCACACATGCAGCTGTCTCTGGAGCCACAAAAGACTTTATTCAACTTTTTTCACATATGCAGCAGTACTACCCAATTAATGGAGCTACCCTTTAAGAAGCTGGAATCTGAGAATGTTTCCTTTTTTTCTTTTTATTATTATAAAGTAAAAAATAATACTCATCTATCATCACTGCACCCATAATAGGAAGTCAGAGAGGTCAGGGAGCTAAAATGAAAGCAGGGTATACAGTGTTTATATAGTGAATCTTACATTCCCGTCTTTGGTGGCGCAGGCTTAATAAGTGCACTTGGTGAAGAGAGATTTAACAGAAGATTAGAGGAGCTCTTACATCACTGCGCTCTACAGACAAGCATAAAAAAATGCTTGGCCTGCTTACAGTTCAGTCTCCTCACACAGCAGACACAGTCTAATTCCTTTCAAATGAACACTGTTCTGCAGAAGTGAATAACATAATGTATTGCTGCACAGGAGGCGCTGTGTTGTAATGAAGAAGACAATAATGCATGGTAATTAGCGAGCAAAGCTTGAACAAACAGCACAATAAAGCTTTGAAAATACAGTACATGGTTGCTCACATTCTTCATTCAGCAGCAGCAAGTATGCGAGGAACATCTGTGCCGGAGCTGCTGCTGCTGCTGCTGCGAGTCTAACCTTGGAAGGAGAGCTTTATCTTCAATTTCTAAAGACATGCTAGGGCTTGGCAGATCTCACCTCTGCAGACTCCAGGTTCTCTCCATTTTTCATCCACCTGTACGAAGGCTTCGGCTTCCCTGTGGCTTTACACTCCCACACCAACGAGTCATCAATGAGCTTCTGGACATCTTGGGGTTTCTCAATGAGATGAGGCGGGGCTGGAAACATTGAGAATGTGAGAGTGAGCTGAGGTTGTTGAATTAGAAATTTTGACATAGACAAAATAATGTACTTGTAAGGGAATGACAAATTAGAGAAGGCATATTGTGTCCTGATGTAGTTACTAAAATCATGTGAACAGTAGCTGTCTGAATCTGTTCACTTGCTACAATCCAGTTGAAGGAGGAGGGGAGTTGTTGACAATGTTTATATTCTCATCTTAGTCACTTTCAATTATTAGGCTAGTATGCACTCACAGAAATTAAACTTTAATGAGAAGTAGTGCACGCTTTGTGTACTGTACTTTTTTTCAACCCTGGGTTTCACCTGTCAGGCTACATAGGCCTACAGTCTGCACTTATTATTTCTGTCAGTATTTGCAGCCTCAGAAGAAGACTGCAGGCACTACTCAGGGCTGACGAAACCTCATGTCCTTCAGTTTTTATAAGTCTATATGGTTTTATTTCCCATATTCTCAATATTCTCCTAAAAATAACTGAACATCAATTACAGACAATGCAGAGCGCTCTTGATACAGGAATATCATCTTATCATTGTGGTTTTACTTATCATTAAGACTCAGATCTCTATCAAGGAAACATGAGTATAGGTAATTTAAAAATCATGACATTAACTCAAGATTTGGTTAACTTGTTGTGTTAGTCCATGTATCAAAAGAGATCCACAATCAGCAGTGAGACAATGAGAGCAGCCTTTGTTGTCTGTGTTGAATTTTAGCGGCAGGACCTTGAATCCCACATTTACTGCTTTTAGTTCAAGGCTAGTTCACATTTTAAGGTTCCTTTCAGTTTCCAAGTGTGGAACAAAAGTGGTTAAAAACCAGTTCCATATACATAAGGGTGGCTACTGGTGCCATAAAACCCTCCATTCAATACAGTCTAAGTAAATGGTGGTATAATTATTCAGGAGGAGAACTGATTGTTGCTGTGTCATGCAAGTAACTCAAGGTTAGTTAATGATTAAGCCAAAAAAAATGGTACATAAAACTCGATCTGTAAGGCTTTGTGTGTTAATGTCTGAACATTCTGGATGATGTGTAGGTCAAGCTACTATCATCCTATATCACACAAGGCCAGCGGAAGGACAAGAGTAATGGCTGACCGCACTTTTCCATTCCGCAGACCTCGCCTGATGTCACTCTCAAGGACTGACCTTTGTGGAGGCTTTTCAGCACCCGTACAAATCCGGCTCTAATTGGCCTCGGCTATACAGTATTTGCCTTTCAGTAAAGCGGGATAACACAAAGAGCAATTCAATAACTGCAGATGTATCTCCACGATCTCACTGTGAATTACAACTTCAACATGTAGTCGATGTTTGAGCTTCGCTGTGTGTATGTGGGTGTTCAGAGACACAGAGCGAGGGCTGATAAAAAGAGGTGCATGCAGAGACCGGAGGGGGGTATTTGTGCGCTCTGGTGTATTTATGCTGTAGTCCTGCACAGATTCAACATCAAAATCCAGTCCACTATCAAAGAGATATTTGTATTTGTGGATCATGTGTCGTAGCGTAGGCCTCTAAGATCCTTTTGGCAGCCAAGGCTGCAGCACGAGGTTGGCTGAGGTCATTAACATTTAACTTGTGTGGAGGCTGTGCTGCTGCCATCTGTGCAAACAGTAAAAAGGTTACAATTCCCTTTGAATGAGAGCTGCTGTTTTATTCTGCTACAGAAAAGAGACAATTATGCTCAAACTATGTGGTGTGGCATCTGTGCTAACCTTCACTTTATTACAGGTGCTATAAAAAAAAAATATAAATCAATTTAATCACATTGATATTAGGCGTGTCACGATTTTCCAAATCCACAATTTGACTTTTAAGGTCAATTTTTAATGTCACGATTCGATTCGATTTTGATTTTCTTTTTTTTTCTGCACTGACAGCAATGTTCTAATTAGACAACTGCATCTTGATTTGAGAAGATAAGGAGATCATTGGTTAATGCCCTGAAAACTGACATTTACAGTTTTTTCTTTGAAAAGATAAGCTTATTTTACAACCAGGGTGCGGAGTACTGGGGAACAAGGGGGAGCTTTGCATTAATAAGACATGTGCTCCGCTGTAAAGAAGATTTTTGGGGTTCTCTAAAAATTTTTCCACGACTTTCTCTTTTTCTGCATGACGACTCACTCGTTTTGCTGCTTTGTTCCCCGGCCTCTGTGGTTGCTTCTGTTTTAAGGTAAGGGCTTCTCTTAACTGCATAGACATTTAGAATGTGCTTTTAGACCTCGGCACCAGCTCCCTCTGCCCTGACCGCATTATGCCACAAATGACGGTAAAGAACACCCTCTCATGTAATTTTGCTTAATTTCACTTAATCCTGATGGCTGTTTACCACCCTTCAGTGATTTAACAATGAATGATGTCTTTGAATTCAATGATCAGTATTTAAAGCTCATTTCAATCGATTTTGGATTCAGAATCAAAATCGTGTGACCCCTAATTGAAATATTTTTAAAATCAATTTCAGCTTCATCACCAGCTTCATATACCTGAAGAAGTCGGTGTGGTATTTGCGTTAATGCGTGTTCAGAGAAAGATGGTAGGGAGTTACTCCATGGGACTCCATCACCTGTCATTTAACATCACATCCCTTCATGCCACCGCAATCCTCCATCAGAGCCTGGCTGAGCTGCTCCACCCACTGCACCTTTCACTACTGCACTGTTGTTGCCGGTTTTTTACTCCTCACTGTCAGGGTCCCTCACTCTATCCCTCACCCGCTGCGAACGTATTGACTCTCAGTCAACGCTTACCAAATGAAAGCAGGCAGCCCATCTCTGCCCACGCCGGGCCAAGCGCGCATACAATCAGAACAAACGTCAAGTGGCTAAAGAAGGAGAGAGATGGGGATTTGCCTTATCAGTGAATCACTGTGAGATAATGCAGCCGTGAGTGAGCAGAAACACAAACGTGAATACAGCGGGGCAAACTAACCTGTCAGAGGTTTGCATTTGCTTTCCCTCGGAGTAATATCAACATCAACGCACTTTTTTTTGTCTTTGGCTCGAGTAGTAGTTAAAAACATCTTCCAACACAGAATTATAAAGAAAGACTGTGTCTGAATGCACCCAACTAAAGAGAACTAATTAATTTAATATCACCTCGAGCTTAAAACTAAAACTGAGCATCAGTGCAGCTAATGAATTCCTGTTTCAGTTAGTAAATCAAGGCTAAAAGGAGAGATTGAAAAATAAATGATTTTAAAAACACTATTTTATATTTCAAACACATTATTCTTAGAGTATTAGTGGGATTGAAGGAAGATTGAGTTCTAACATCTCAGTAGACTAACACTGCATCACAAGTGCAGGAATGTTTTAAAAATGACCACAGTGCCACCATAAAGTACCACTCGCACTTCTTCCTGTCTAACACAAAGCCCAGCTCGCCTGGATGTACTAGAGATACCCTTATCGATTCTCCCATTGGCTTACACTGCTGACGAATGTCTCAAAGGCTTAATTCAAAGGGAGTTCAAAATAAGATTACTGATTTTTATCACCTGCCTGCAGACAGCAGGGGAGGGAGCGAGAGAGAGTGAGAGAGAGCGGGAGTGACAAAACACATCAAAAATGAGAGAGGAGCTGCAGCTCAGAAGGACAAATGAAGCCTCAGTGGGTCGCAGCGGGCTCCTGGGCTATTAGACTGAAAGAGGCTGAGAGCTTTCAGAGCTCTTGTAAATAATAGCAAATTGTTTAATGCCCCAAATGAGTTATTGTTTGACAGTTGACACAGCGTGACTTAAAAGGGAGAAAATCAGAAGGAAGAAAACAGAGGGCGGACACGGTGGGAAGAAAATCCATACATTGTTCAAAGAGCAAGTTAACTGCCGAAACCTGAACGAAAAAAGTCCAGCTCACAGTATAATGGGAATGAATTGTTTTTATACACTCCTCTGTGACCATGTCATTCATGAGGTAGGTAAAGAGCTGTAATAATACAGCTGATTTCAACTCCTGTGGGCAGCGAGGTTGGCTAACTTTGATTATTAAGTATGACAGACACATTGGATTTATATTAGCTTCCTCCTCGCTAAAATATTTCCCTTCTTCCAAAGCTGAGTTATACTACTAGGCTACATTAAGCAACATTATGTCCCTTTTTTTACCTTAAAATAACAGCTTCAAAATCATGTCGATGGTACATTGTCTTGTAATAGGGTAAATGGTGTCTCTGTCTCAGCCACTCTGCCCCCCATCACTTGTTTCTGCACTGTGTAACTTCAGTGAGAGGGTAGGATCACAGTGTTACAACTTCAAAATACAAGTTTTCAACACAGAACATTGATATAACGTTATGTTACGTTAACAGTGGTGTTGCTACATAATGTCTATAATGTTGTATAATCTACATAATGTTGCTTTGATGTTTATTCATAAAATATGGCTGCATAGATAAACTACCCAATTTAAAGTAAGAAATCAACACTGTCGAATAAAGATTAGAGTTTTCATCAAAAAGTTGTCTTTAAAATATTTAAATGTCTAAAATCCTTCATTTTGTGCGAGCAGATTATTTTCCTGATGCTGGATAATGGGATGAAGAGTCAGCAGTCATCATGACTTCTAGTATCTAAGCTCAGTAGGTGACTCTGTGACAATGAGTGTATCTACTAACCCCCTTCCAGTGGATCCAGATGCTGCTGTGCAGATTATGTCCCTGACATATGTGCCACTGGTCTATGTATAGTACATTTAACGGCTTTGATCTGCAGTCAAGTTGGATGTCAATCATGATGCCATCTGGTGGAACCCAATACAAGGCTCACCAGCAAGGTCGTATCCAAGGGCTCAGCCTCATCCGCATCACTCCTTTAATCTGGATCAAAATATTAGAGGCATCATGGCTGACAGCCTTTAATCATTTTGATGTGCTGTTAAAACGAGCCTCCCTCCTCGCGTGCGCCACATGATGCCTCTGCTGATCTCCGCTGACTGCTTTATAAGACCGGTTGTGTCTGCTTGTGCTGCCTTTTCAGTCTGAGCAGGTCTGACAGATGCGGTTCGGCTGGTCAAATATTCATGCACGTCAGGATCACCTACCGTAGAAAGAGAGCTTTCCTTTCACTGTGTTCATTCCCCTGGAGTTCTCGGCCACACACTCGTACGTGCCGGCATCCTCCTGCTGGAAATATGGGATTTCCAAGACGCCACTGGCTTTCCTCATGTCTACTTTCCTGGGGAAGGGCACACCGTCCACTCTCCTCCAGTTTATGGATGGTACCGGGCTGTGAGAAGAGACGTGGAGATGATTAAGACTCTGAAGCTGCAGCTTTCAGTTTTTTGTGAATGACTTACTGCTCAAGGGCAGATTCTGACTTATGGAAAGGTTATTTGAGGGCTTGACATGAAAAGACACATGAAAAGAACCATTATTTCTTCATTTGTGTACAGTGAAAATCATTTTTAGTATTATAGGTTAATGTTTTAAGGACAAAGAATTCAAAAACATATACCAGGCACTTGTTATAAAGACACTAGGGGGTGAAAAATGCTGAGTCTAATTCCTCATATATGTCCCTTAAAGTCTCCCTCCAGCCAAAAAACTTGTTTTTTTTTCTTTTCCCTACAGAATGTTTGAGCTTCACTGTGTAGAGATATAAACCGACACTAGAAAGCTGTTTTCACATTCATTGCTCAGAATGTACATTCATTCATTTATAAACAGTTTGGAAGCCATTCCTAGTCCATTTTTAGAGCACACACTGAGAATGAACTTTATAGTGAAGTAGGAGACATCTTGTGTCCAGCAGTTAAACAGTGAAATGAAAAAAAATATATATAGAATATTTGTATATTCATATATTCTGGATTTTTTAATGAGGGAGAAGACATCTGTGCCATTTTAAGTATTTTAATGTGGTCATTATGCTTTCCTTTGCAAACACCATGTCAGACACACATTAGAGAATACGTGTGTAGGGTATTTTGAAAAAACATAACAAAAAGACTTTAAAATCACCTCAACTTTTCCATGATCTATACACTTATATGAACTCACAGTCTATTAAATATGTGATTTTAGCATATCATTTGCAAGAGCAGGCTGAGGAGTGAAAAATCTAAGGTTATACTTTGGTCTATCATCAGCCCGGTCGCCATAATAAAATGTTGCCAGTTAACATTTCTGCAAATCTCCAATATGCTCACATTTGTACTTCTCACGGGCTACAGATCATATCACGTTCACATTACATGTTCAGGACTTGACTGTCATATCAGGAGGTGGAGGGGATGATGGTGGAGTTTCAGGCGAGAAAGGTTGCCAAGCCACTGACCACTGATCAAAACTGTGTCTCTAACTGTGAAACCAGAAACCTGTTTTACAACATGATTTGACATGTTCCACGGCCACTTCAATATTAGGTTCATAAGAGAAGTTGAAGGGGCTTCTAAGGTGTGCATTGTAAAATTGCAGAAATTACTCAATAGGACTCCCTGGACTTAAGTCCAACTGTTCAGTAATAATTAACCTGCGGCATCTTGCCCAGTCCTGTACTCCGGGTTTTTATAGATTGTCTAACAAAACCTGATATTTCAACTTAAGATTTTCTAGACCACAAAGATGTGCCCCCTCATTTCTTAGATGTGCAGCCTAGCTTGAAACACACGAGGATTGCAGCAAAGTGGTGAAACACATGAAAAAAATATCCCAGCGCTCTTCTGGTAATATTTTTCTTTTATGTGTTTGTGAGCATGCTGAGTTTGACTAAGAGTGGGCTTACTTTCCCAGAGCAAAGCATTCCAGCTTTACAGTGGATCCTTTGGCAACGTGAACAACCTCTGGAAACTGAACTTCAATCTTTGGCTCGTATTCACCCATCACACCTGAAAGAGAAATGCAAATGAGCATCAGTGCAAAAAGCAGAGAAAAAGTTGTATTTTTGATGTGTAACTCAGGCTAAACAACTCTGGCAAGAAAACTAAATAAAGACCCAAGTTGTGGCTTGTGCTGTTGCTACACAGTCAGTGCAAACCTTTTTCAAGTACAGCCCTCTTTGACTATGAGCTGAAATGTTTTTCAACTTCCAGTGCTATGCGATCTGAGCAGCAGAAACACTCCCTGCTCTCAGTGCTGTCTCCCATTGAAAAGAATGAGTCAGAAACACAGCTTTCCAATGGACATGCAACACACTGATGTTGAATGGAAGAAAAAAAACAACTTTGAGAATTCGTAGACGGTTTGAGCTTTTACATCCAGATGAGTTTCATCTTGTTGTAGTGCTAACAGCTATGAACCAGAAAATGGGCCCATAAAATCCCCCTGGGTACCGCTACTGTGTCTACAAAGCATCCCATTCACTGTCGGTGAAGCAGCTCCGGTGGATTATAATATTGCTGCTGTGCATGCTAAAAATCTCTGGATAAAGGAGCAGACGGGAATGTGGGCTCTCTGGTGTTCTAGCTTTGGGAGAGACTTATTCATAAATCAAAACTGGAGTTTCTAACATTGTTGGAAAAGAAGTGTTTTTTCTTCTTCCCCTTAAATGACACAAAGACAAATTATATTAATGAAAATGTGTAATTGTACTCTCGTTTCTCCTAGCTGTTCCAATTCTGGGTGTACAACAAGGTATTTTAAGCTCCTCTCATCCAGCAGTGTAACAATAGGTTTTCCCCATTGCTGTAATTCAAGGCTGTGTTGCACAAATAGCTCTGGAGATGGAGGAAACAGGCCAATTTCATCTTACTGATTTGGCGAGGCATGTGTTATCAGGATGGCTCCCTGAGTGACTGTGAAAGCTAATTCAGATCCTTATCACAACTGTCTCATACTGGAACCCAACCACAGCACTATCAGCCATTTTAAGCAGACAGGTGGAAGTGGATGGGTAATTGTCTCATACCATAACCTTTTGTAGGGGACACCTGTACAATGTGCACGCCAGCACCCCCCCTACCTGAGCCCCTGTGACTGTGTGGCAGAGCTGATGTTCTGCTGCTAGGCCTGTTCCCTTGGTGAAATAAAGGTTTAGTGACTAAAGGAAGGAGGGTAGGGATGTGCCCGGGAATTGCTTGAAAAGACGGTCACTCAAATCAGACAAGCTATTAACAATTTTGTCTTCCATCCTGTGAAATGTGAAATAAGAAATTTCTCTAATTTGTTTCCACAAAATAAACATTAAAGGGGCCCTATGTAACAATCTGTAGCAATTTACATGTATTAATCACTTTTTTGGCCATGTGTGAGGGAACAGGGTGTATTTTCAGCAGCAACTGAATGATTACAGAACTATTATAGGACTAGTATAGGAATTCTACAGGCAGCAGTGTGTCTACATGATCCGCTCTTCTGTGAGTACACGTTGTCTCTCTGATCATGCAGGGGACACTGCTTCATGGAATATATTGACTCCACTATTTTATATGATTCACTAATCAAAGTATAGAGATAGAGTATATTGTTTAGAGAATATTACATATCCAAGGCGAAACAGATGAGAAGAGCAGGACTGTGAAAAAAGGCACTGTTAAGGATCCGTCTGCTACTTCAGCACCAAGGACAGCAATACAGATTCAGCATTACACAGTTAGGCTACTGATATTTCAGAGCCATGGTCCGGGTCGTAGATTCTAACGTGCACAAACCTCAGACAGATAAAGACAGATAAAGGATTAACGAGTCGACTAGACAAACATATTCAAACTCTCTGCTACTAGGGGATAGCAGGTTAAAGCAGTATTATTTAGAAATCTGCATTTTGACCTAACTCATTGTGGTATAACAATGTTATGTGTTTAAATGTGTATCTTGAAGTAAACATGTATGTTACACTGCGATCCATAGTGCGGAAACATTTAACAGGGGGGCAGAGTGGCTGTGACAGAGACATCATTCACTCTATTACAAGACACTGTACCATCAAAATGATTTTGAAGCTGTTATTTTAAGGTAAAAAAGTTACATTATGTAACTTTAATATGGGAGATACATTTTGGTCATTTTGTTAAAAGGAGGATGGCATCCACCCTCATCCCTGCTACAGTTGTAATTATAGTTTAACCAATAAATCAGCTTAAAGTGACAAGTTAATATTGGCCAATGTGTCATCCAATATTAGCTTAACATAGTTGTTAAGTAACAAGAAGTTGCAATTATTTCTTTCTTTTTAAATATAATTCAATTTTTTCAATTGTAGGGTTAAAAATATATATATTGTGTGCATGCTTATGTGTAAATGTAAAAAAAATAAAATAAAATGTAATAGATCATTATGATTTTTTTATACTTTCAAGGTTTAGGTATCAGTCTCAGATGATATATTACTCAGGCTAAATCGTATTTAACCACCAGTTTTAAACATATGTTAACATTTGTCCTTTTTTTGTGAATTTGTGAATTTTTTAACAACACAACACATTATTATTTAACATTAGAAAGATAAGAAAGACAATGCCCAACACATTTATAGGATCAGAGGTAATGTTCACTCTTGGGAGTTTTTTTTTTTTTTTGCAACAGATCAGCTGTAATTAATTGGAAGACAAAAACTGATATAAATGTCACAAAAGACATTCTTGTGAAAATAACATTTTGCCTCATATTTCTTGTTCTGCATTACATTACATATGGTACGGAGCATGCTTCTGGGACAGAAGTCTACAATCACATTACTTGCTGACAATGACCTTTCCTCTGGAGTGCCTTGATAAGGCCAGCCTAAAGCATCAGATCCACATGTTAAAGGACATGCTGAAATTAGCAAAGAAAGAGATAATTAACCTTTGAGTTTCATTTGTATTCCTTCAAACCACTTGTCCTACTTTCAGGCATCCAACGAAGCAAGTTTGGCTTTTTGTTTATCATGACCACAACTGAAACAAATTCTCAGCACAGCACTGAAAGTATTATGAGGAAAACCCCATTAAGAAAAATTATACAAGTGAAAATAAGACATTTTTGTTTGTGCAAAAATTAAAATGTAAAATGTATGGTGCCATTAAGGAATGGATATTTTTAATGTCCACTTAACTACAAGTGTATTATATTGCTCATAAGACAGCCACCTACAAAATATAATGTTCTAGACATATCAAAACAAGGTGCACAGTGATAACGTATTACTCACCGTCACTGCGGAGGACTAGTGGTGTGGGTGGACCCTGGACTCGGGTCTTTGTGACGGTGTTGGTCACCACACAGGTGTAATTTCCAACATCTGAGGGCTCCACTTTGGCGATGTACAAATTCCCTGTCTCCTGTGAGATGAAGCGGCGAGTATCTTGCTTCACAAATGTCGGGTACTCATTGAAGATCCAGGAAAATATGAGATCTGTGGAAGAAAGAAGAAAACGAGAATTCTCACTTTAAATGAAGAAACAAGGGGCCATTAAACACAGGGGAAGGAAGTGACATATTTTGGTTGTGCTGGTGTGTGAGAAGTTTTAGACCTCCTGAGGTTGCGAAAGTTATATCACGCTAAGGTGAAAATTGATGACGGGATCTGCAAGAGGTCGCAAACAAATGTAATTATCTGGACTGGACTCAAATGATCATTTATCTTGTGGATGAGGTCTGCATACTCAAATAGGGATTTGGGAGACACTGGGGTGCGTGTTGTCATGACTAATTACAGTTCCCCACACAGCCAACTGCAACAGAGGCCGTTTCTAACAGAGACCACGGCAACAAAAGGCATGAAACTTCAAATAATAAGTCAACATAAAAAAAGTCATTTTTTCTAAATTTGGCTTCCTTAATAGCATAAGTCAGGACAGAATAACCAGTATATATACACAATGATTAGTTTTGAGTCATTTAGAAGCTGATTCAGATATTAGTAATGATAGTTCATTATATAACTGGTTAGTATGCAGACTCACAGATACTCTATTAAGCAATGACACCTGATCATTAAAATAATATCCAGCATCTGGCTCTCAACTAACTGATCATCATTTTTTATTTATTCCTTGTTTTTAAAGATGTTAGTTCTTGCTTAGTTCTTTGAAATCAAACATTATATTAATTGCATAACACTTAATATACATTGCACGTTAAAAGTTTGGATGAAGACTTGGTACATATGATTTATTAAGGGGATGGAAAGCTTTTTAACCCCAAATGTTTATCCTTGTTGGATACAGAATTGCTTATTTCACACAAATCACTACCACAATAGTGTTTCTACTTTTCATAACCAAAAACAGGCCCAATTCTCCTTCCAAGAGTTTACAGGCATGTTGTTATTGCAGTTACGCTGCAAAGTGAGGGCCAGGATTTTCTAATGTGACATCTCTACTGACTTCGAGAGACCAGCCAATGCTGTGACTTATTGCTAACAGGAAGTGGAGCATCATGTTGGTGAGCGCCTGCCAGACTGCTAAAATCAATAGACCAGTGTTAGAGTTTAAATGCCAGCCTTTCCCCAAAGTCACGTTATTGTGTTGGAGTATTTCAAAACGAGCAAAACACACATTTTGAAGTCTTGAGATGCCAAAGAATTAATCTGTCTGTCTTCAATGACACAATATAGTTTACATAATATGTTTAAAACCAACTTAAAAATTACTTCATCACTGGCAGCTGTACCATGATCCAACCATAGAAATCATCTCCGCCATGATTTCACAGAGATATCAGAAATGTGTTGCAGAAGTGACTGCACAGCAGCTATGGCATCTGAGAAATAAAATCTAATCTCATTTTACAACCTGCTGTCCTGCAATTTCAAGAAATGATGTGAAGGATGTGCTCCATATATGTGAAGTGAGGGAAATAATTTTGTCACATACTTGTCATAATTCATGCCTCTATTTATGTTTCAGCAGCTGCGTTAAATGATCTGAATACAGTATATAAGTAATAGTCCTGTATGGCTCAGGCTCGTTCATATGAGAACTGCTCCTGGATGAGTTTTTCACATTACTGATGTCAGCTCATCATCTGAAGGTTGTAACGTAATGTGCTGCTGTGGAGTTTTGCAGCCGGTCTAACTGACAGGCGCACGCCATTTTCCTGCTGAGCTTAATCAAACCCTACCACTTGTTAGCGGACTAGCAATTAAACAAAACAGCCAAGGAGGAACCCTCCCCTTCGCTTCCCCGTGCTGCTTGGCCATTTATCACAGCATGATCCTATACTCCTGCTGACTGAAAGGCGCCAGTGCTGTACTGTACGTGAAGCAAAGGAGGCGGTGGATCAGTACCATTTGGGGCTCGGGCTTATGCTTTGGCTGCTGTGCGTGTGGAACACAGAGTGATGGCACATCAGTCGTCCATGGGGACAAGGGACACTTCAAGGCAGGATAAGGCATGTTGTTTGTTTCCTCTCCAGTGCCTTTGGACTACGGCTGCACCTGCTCTCGTTCTATGGTTAAAACCCATATGACTACATGGCACAACATGAGCTGCACAATGCCGCAGAGAGCAACAACATAATGAGATATCTTTCACAGCTGGCCCAACAGCCTTCACAAAATCATCCAGGGCATTGATTTTATGGGTTACACAATGCTCCCTGGTATAAAACAGGCCATCTCCAAGACAAAATGTAGAAGAAATCCAGCTGGGAGACAGCATTACAATCACTGCCATGGTAACAGCAAATCAGCCTCCTTTTATTATGACGATATCAGCACGAGCTCAAAATTTAAGATGTTTAAAGGGGACATATTTTTCTCATTTTCAGGTTCATAATTTTATTTTAGCGTACTATTAGAATAGGTTAACATGCTTTAATTATCAAAAACTGCATTAGTTTCCTAAAAGTGTCCAGTGCATCAGCACTGTATTCTCCCTCTGTCTGAAATGCTCTGTTTTAGCTCCTGTCTCTTTAAGGCCCCCCTCCTGAATACCCAGTCTGCTCTGATTGGTCAGCTCACACACACCTGAGCCAGCACCGCTCGCCATGTCTTCGCTCAGCTAGGTTGCATTTTCAGCTTCCAGTTAGCTTCACTTCTACCGTGATTATAGACATAAATTATGCAAATGTCTGACATGGTGACAGTGATATCAAGAAGTCATGGAATTAAAGGTGGGAATACTAACAAGGTGTTTAAGGTACCTCAGGAGAAGTGTCTTCTGTGGGAGAGAGGAGCTTCTGTCTGCTCTGACTTTAGGCTTTTTAAATTTCAAGACCTTTTACATGCACAAGAACCTATATAACACTGAGGGAAAAGGAAAAAAATGAAAAGTGATATTTCAAAGCAGAACGTTTACAATAATCTTATGTTTAACTACTTGTAAAACTATTTCTTTTGGGCTGTCCAAAAATCCTTGTTGTATTTCCAAAACATGATCCTTCTGAAGCTTTCAGAAGTCCCTGAAGTCTTCTTTGTGGCTTCCCTCTAGGTTAAAGATCAATTTGCATAAGTCACAATGAATAAAGCTGCTTCGCTCACAAAAGAAGACCTAAGAGCGGCTTCAAAGGACAGGCCTCTCTGAATATTCAAGGACTGAACAAGACGTGCAAGTCAAACATGCCTGTCTCCTTACGCAGTTAAGATCACGCCCGGACTGATTTGTGATAATGTAGGGATGAAGCATGAAGACAAAGATGGGGGGCAGTAATCCCCGAGTAGGTCCATCATCTTTAATAACAGACCAGACAGGAAAGGGCTCTATCAATGAAGGGCACCTGTGAATGGACAGGCATACAGTTATGTGTGTATACTGTCAGCTCATGTGTTACTGTACAGTGTGAGCAGGTCATTCCATGAAGACAAATACATTATTCAAGTCAGTGTCAGTATATACATATGATAATGATAGTTAAAATGCAACTCTTATGATGAAATATTTGAAATACTTTTAACTTGCTTTTGTAGTATGTTTACTTATTAAAAGGGCACTAGTAATAAGTAACCCTTTTATACCCTGAATCCCAATTTTAAAACCCTACTCCGTCTATTCATCAGTGAATCCTCTGAACATGATTTATTTATAGCAACATAACTGTCTTTATATATCCTGTCGAGACAAAAACCGAACAGAAGTGATGATGTAGGGCTTGGACACAGTCCTGTCTGTATACAGATATAAGTTTTGACAGAAATTCTTTAAACTTTGAAATATTAATATTATCTGTATTTGAAGATGGCATACATAGACTTTCAATTTTCACTTTTCAAATTGTTATAGGTGCCTGCGTCATTCCTCCTGTATCCTGGGTTTCTAGATCATTTCCGTTGCCCTTAGAGACACAAGTATTAACAACAGGCGACAAAAATGTGAGGTTATTCATTAATTTATTCTATTGGAGAAGTGAAGGCACATAGCAATGGTGCCAGGCTGCCAGCCTGACTGGATTGTGAGGTAGTGGCGGACAAAATAGCATAGTGAAAGTGAGATTCATAGGGAACCAATCTAAACACTGATGGTGTCATTATTCTATAGCCATTATATTGTGTAATAAAAACTTATTTCATAATGTTAAAGCTGCTGCAAGTGATATTTTGTTAATAATATATTTAGACCGTAATCACTGTATTTTCTTGTATCCCTGCCTATGTTGTCCAATCAGGACAGGGAACCCCATGAAGAGGCGGTCTTGTCTGCTCATGAATACGCAAAGAACAAGTTTACTCCTGTTTGCTGCTATGTCTGCTGATTACAGCTGCACGGTCATGTGGTAACATAGAGAGGAGGAAGAGGATTGTTAACTGCAAAACAGACAGGAAGTTAGCTAAAACAACGAGAACGCTTTCAGCAGCTTTGAGTTAAAGGAAATCTGACACAACGATGAGTCAGACTTGTCCCAGTATCACTAAAACAAAGCCAAAAATGTATGTATGTATGTATGTAATGTATAGAAAGTTGGCAAAAATGTTTACAAAATGAATGTGGACTGTGCAGTGGTCGAAGATAGCTAAGCCAATTTAGTTTACAGCTCAGTTACACTGAACATACGTAAGGCCAGTTGACTCAATTAGCAAACAACCGATATTAACACTAAATACAAAAGCTACAGAGCTCCACTAAACTGTATGTGTTATCTGGTGTATAAATGAAATCAATACACACCAAAAGACCAGAGGTGGAAAGTACACTTCTGAGGTACTTGTTCTCAAAGGGATAAACCTTAAATTTAAATAAATATGGTCAATACTGATGAAGGAAAGGAAGCCTTACTTTAATCTCCATAAAATATGGGCTAATCCCTAAAAATGCTGTATTTGTTCATCTCCCGTAACACTTTGTCACAACCATCATCAATAAATGGTTAATTTATGGTTAATTATAATTGTATTAATTAGTAATTCGCTGTTAGCAAAAAAATAAATTGCTTTATAAACCATGTATTAAGCAATAGTTTATTGTTAAGTTGTTAATACATACTGTGCATTTCATTTATAAACATTATTTAGACAACCATTATAAAGTTGCAACTGATGTTTATAAACCTTTATAATTGCTTAATAAATGGTTTATAAAGCATTTCATTGTTATAACAGTGAAATAACTGATGTGTTAATGTGTTAACAAGTGTTACCATTCAACCTGATAGTATAACATGTGCCTCCCATGTCTTTCCAAACTTAACACCCACAGTTTGTAACAGTCTCCAATCCCAACCCTGATGACATCATCTGGCTCATTTTTTTTCAGACTTTAGAAAGTTGCTCCAGAGCCATGAAGAGATTGTATTACCATATCTTAGGCTGAGTAGTCCTCTCCCTTTCATTTCAGTATGAGTATTCTTATATGTATGTATCAATTTGTACATATGTGCATTACCTCCCATTTACGTTCTGTACAGTGAAAAACATGTGAAGGCTTCATTCAATAAAAGCATCCATTACAGGATGTATACAGGATGGAGGCCGTACATTTCAGTGTAATTTGCTGTGGAGGTTTCTCCGGCTTTGTAAATATGGCATCATAGAAGTCAACAATGAAAAGGTGAGCATGCGCGCCGCATTTTCCACTCAGAGTTGATTTGAGGTAGATACACAAAATGCAGCCGATGACAACTGAACAAAATCACTGCAGAATGGAGCAATTGCGGTAAATGACTGTGGCTGCTTCAACTGGCAGCCCTCATGTCTCTGTTACAGTCGGTGACGTCAGCTAGCAGTTGAAAAACCAGCCGTGTTTTTTTTCTTTTCTGTAATGTGATTAATTTTTACACAATACAGGCCCTGGCCTGCTTCTCTTCCTCCTGCTGCAGCCCCAGAGCACAGCCAGCCACTGACACCATCCCAAGGGGCTCTCCCTACTCCTAAAAGCTGTACATATTCATTTGGACATGGACAATATTTATGACATAGCCGACAACAACAAAAAATATACGTTTTGGCAACAAACAAAGCAGCCATCTGTCAGCAGTTTTACTGTTCCATCAGGATGCTTTGGCATCATAATATATTATCAGCATCAGCTGCCTCATCATTTGATATTAATAATATATGTAAGAGCACACTGACAACAATATGCATTTTTAATAACCCAATTACAACACAGTGGAATGTGGGCATGCAGCAAAATGCACAGATTTACAACAAAACTGTGCACATTGGTCCTTTCCCAAGCAGACTGAATAATTCTCTGATTACAGGCATCAGTAGCATGGTATTACATTCATGAGCAGGAGAGTGTTCTGAGGTAAAACAGGGTAAAACATGCTGATCTGGTACAACATGAACTAGTTTTTCTAAAATACTTCCGGAGCAGAGAGGAGAGCTGAAACAGCGTGGTCACATGAGAGTCGTCCTAAAATCAACAGAGAAACCGAAAAACCTCACAATTTGGTCCTATTAGAATCTGCACATTCACTGCTTTATATAAGAGCGTCTTTGAGAGGTTGCCTCTTCGCGTGGAAACAAACAATCAGAAAAAGATACTCTGCACAACCCTCCTCACTTAAACTACTGTCATCCCACATTGTGTTACTGAGTGCAGTACTCCCATATCTGCTCCAGGCTCCAAGAATCCTCTGCTTACTGTTTCCTTTACAGGACCGGACAGGATGCACATGCTCTGTGTTCTCAAAGCCTCGGGTGGGAGCAAAGCAGGGACAACGCATGCACACACACACAAACACACAATAACAGCAAAAATCTACTCTTAGTGGAGACGCACAAAAGTGATTTCAGTGCTGGCCTGATTTCCCCATTAGAAAATAGAGGTCAGCAGCATTAGGTCCACGACTAAACACAGTAATCGTGTAGTACAAAGAGCGAGGGTGGGTAACACTGGCAGCCCATTAATGCGCTTGGCTTTGAAAAAGACAGAAAGTGACAGGCTCTCAGCTCCTCTCCCTGCCTCTGATCCACAGTGACAGACAGGAGGGGAACTGGACTGCACATTTGGGAGAAACACACATTTCGGCGGCGGCTTGGTTTAAGAAACACGACTCGTGCTGTAACCAGGTTGAGTTAATCCATTCTCCTTCCTCGGACTCTGCAGATAGTAATTACCATACATTGGTGGCATGCTCGACATCAGCCTGTCAGATGGAGAGGGAGTGTATGGATGCAGTGTGGAGGTGGCAGCCCGCTCTGCCTTTGTGTTCAGATCCAGACTGGCAGGGTGTGTCATGGCTGATATTCACTCAGGCTTTTCTTCCTGTCTCTCTGCTGCTGACTGAAAGAGCAGGTAGGATCTCTGATGACGCTGGTCATATTCATAGGTTTGATTGGCAAAGGACAAAAAAGCAGGAAAATATACGGCACACCTACCACGACGCGGCGACAGCAGCCCCCCCCCCCCCACCTTGGCACCATGACAAAAATGACTTGATTAAGTTTAAGTAGACCTGCATATAAAAAGGAAAGACAATATTGGCTTTGCCTACCTGAATCATCGTGTTCACCGCCTTGTCAACTGAAGCTGTTCACGTGAGTAGATTGTTGTGCAGGGTTTACTTTTTCTTTCTGTCTTGCTTACTTTACGTCTTGGTGACATGTACATCACATTACTGCATAAGAATATCTTATAATCTCATCCAAACCATTAGCCAACCCCAAATTTTAAATACAATTATTTTCTCCGTTGTCTTGTCAGGTCAGGCTATTCTGATCATGCTATGACATTTTCTCGTTGTGCAGCTGGCTCTAGAGGCAGTATTTTCTAACCATGTCGGGGGAGTTATTCTTATGCGTTTTAGAATAATGTCACTTGCCAGGTCATGTAAGGGGTAGACTACAGAATTTATTATACTTGTCAAAATGAAAATAGGAACTCCACTATGTCTCTCTTTACATTTATTTTGTCCCGTTGTCGGCTTCAGCTAAGAAAGAAATAGTTTGCCCCACACGTTCAAAAAAAGAATCACACCCCTGATATTAGAAAACACACAGTAGAAACTAATGACGGTTTCTGTTTAAGTTAATTGACACTGACTGACATGGATTTTGGAGGCCAGCACTGCTACTATTTTTAGATTCAAATAGCTGCTAGCTGATCACTGTTCAAATATTCAATGCCTTTACAGTTGACCGCTGTGGTCAGTCGTTTGATACAAAGTTTTTTTTTACTGTAAAGCCACTCGGTGTAGATTTGAATAAAATACGACTTTGGCACCCAAAGTGTTTGATTTGAAAAAGACCCAGCCCCTTATGGATCGGTTGATATAGCAACACATGGACTGCACCAATTTGTTATTGTCTCCTCATTCTATAAAATAAATAAAAAATAAAATAAAATGAACCTTGATTCAACCATTCCCTGTATAAAACTGAAGTACATTTACTTTTTTACTACATATACTTGTACTTTGCTTGAGTATTTCTATTTTCTGCTATTTTGTACTTCTACCCCACTATATTTTGGAGGCAGATATTGTAATTTTTACTCCACCAGATGTATCTGATAACTTTAGTTACTAGTTAATTTGCAGATTGTACGCTGCATCAGGGTCAGGTTGTTAAAAAATTGTTGAAATTATTTGATCAGAAATCAGATAAAACAACAAACATTTGTTCTGACAATAACAGTAAGGCTGAATATCAAATCTGATAATTGGCCAGGTCCATTATCGGTCGACCCATGGTTAATATATAATCCATACATGAAAATATATGAACATAAAAAAAAAAAAATACTTTTGATACTTTGGTACATTTAATATCAGATACTTTAAGACTATATTTGGGTTACTTTAACTTTAACCAAAGTAAATTTGAACACAATATCTTTTGCTCAAGTATGAGTTTTCAGCACTTTCTACAACACTGTTGTGCTTCCGAGTCTTTAAAGTGAAGAATACCTACTTTCCTTTAAATGGCCAGCAAGGGGCAACTCTACTGGTCGCAAAAATCAGTCCAATTGTATGTAAGCTCATGAGAAAATGACCCTACTTCTCACTTGATTTATTACCACCGTAAACAGTTTCCTAATAAGTTTATGGTCTCAATTGCTAGTTTCAAGTCTTCTTCAGTACAACATGATTCATTTAGTAAAATATGGTCTCATTTAGAGGAAAATGGATGACAAAGCAGGGTATGCACAGGGCTACCTTGAGATTTAAAAGTAGTCACTAATACGTGTCCTTGGGTTCTCAGCCAGAACCAATCAGGATACAGCCCAGTCACCTGGATATAATGTTAGCAGTTAATGCGTCTGCAAACCACAGATGCATCCAAGGTTGACATGTGTACCAAATGTGGCATTACCTGATTTTCAAATGCGGGGGTGGAGGGGGAGTTGGTGGCGTTATTACAAGCCACAAGGCTGCCAAATAGGCAGCCGCAGTTCGAGTCCATTGGGGACATTTCCAACCCTTCTACTGGCGACCAATACCAGCTTTTTACCAAGCTGTTTTTGTGGGCACCAAAACAGGTATTTTAAGCCAAACCATGATGTTTTTCTTTTCCCTAACCAAGTGACAAGAGAGAAACAGAAAAACTGAACCTACACAAACGTCTTGTTGCAACATAAAGAAACGTTAAGTTTTAATTCATTTTTGGTTTTGCAGAAACATACTTAGCTAACCCTTATGTATTCTGGGGATAGGGTTGCAGGATATCCTCCAGAGCTCCACTGTCTTCTCCAAATGTGGTGGCTTTTGGCTCCAAAAAATGATGGTGACAGCCATAATGCCAAACTCATGGCTTCCACAAACCAATGGGTTACCCTGAAGTATTAATTAAGGTGAATCAACATAATGCCATCCATATAACTGAAAACTGATATTTCTCAGTCAAGACAAACTTAAGCTGTTATTTCCTATGCCTAAAAATCAAGGTCCAATATTGAATTTTCACATTGCCATGTCTTGCAAGCTTCGATCTACTCACCAACTGAGGTTCAATGCCTGGGGGCACAATGGAAAGAGTCAGAGTTTTTGAGGTTTTCCTTCATGCCTACATTGGGATGCTACAATATAAACCTTTACTACGATTTAATACAAATCAGAGAGAAGAATTCTAAAAACTAAAATAACTTCAGTTGGAATCACAAAATATAAATTGAGTGGAAAACAGCATTTTTAATACTTTTAGATGCCAAAAACATCAAAATTCTACACCTGGATGTTCACATTGTATTAGACTTTATAATTACTCGCCATTCGAAGGTTTTGGCTGCGGTGCCGGTTATTATGTTGCAGTAGTCTGCCCCATTTGCATGCAGCAGAAGTAGAAAAGAGTAGAAAAGGTTTGACACACATGCTGTATGTTTTATTCAGCATGAGATGACTGAAGGTGTGACTGGCCTGGTTTGCTTATTCTTACACATCTGTTCTCAGCTCTTCATCTTGGGCTTTGTCATCCTCACACTGACATTTCGCTCTAATCTGTCATTTGTATTGTAGTTAGCCTTATCTTGGACTTAATACTGTAAACATACCCTTTACTAAAATAAAGGGTATGTTTACATTGTATTTATCTGTTACACTATGTTGCTATGTGTATTTGTAAACATATCTAGAGATCTTGTTGTATATCGCCCTTGAAGGGACTTGAATGCAGTAGGGTGGATGTAGCAATGGCGCAGCAGAGGGATATATGTGGACACTATTTAGGCACTGCTCCTTAAAGGACAGCCAATGGACATTTAACAGTGGTACAGCTGGTATCCGGCATATGTATTTGACATGTCATGTTGATCCTACTAATTGATGAACCTATGCTTTTAGTTAGTTGCTTTTAGTAGTTTCTTTCTTTCTTTTTATTTTGTAGTTTAATCAGTCATTTTTACTACTGTATATTATTTCTATCGTCTTTCCACTGTCTGACTTCAGCTGAGGATTGTGCTATTGGATTTCTGTGAATTGGTGCTATATGAATAAAGATTGATTGACACAGTATTTTTAAATAAAGAAAAAAACATCAATATACAGTATACAGTATGTCATTACATCTTAAATATATGGAGAATCTTTTGTTATTTCATCAAATTAACCATCAAGCCTACAACTAGCAAAGCAAAATTGGATTAAATGTGCTCAAAAGAATCAATTTAACATTCATTATAATCTGTATTTCACTGGCACTTTAATCTTCAATGTCCAGCTCCAACTGCAACTTATTTAAAATAGGACACAACAGAGACATGTGCCTCTGAGAAATCCAAATGTTATGACTGTAACTTGTATTCCCTCAAGAAGAGCAACAGGATTGCAACATACTGTCTGATGTAGCTTGAGTACAGACGCTGGCTTGCATCATTCTTTCAACAGGTAAAACTGAGCGCACTGGGACGTATGGGACAACATGGATCCTCAGCGGTCCTGCTCTCATGAGACAGCTGCTTACACTAACACAGCTACTGTTCCGCTGCAGGCCAATACCCTTATATTACGAAGAGGAAACCTTGCGGGTGAAAAAATATACATTAATAATAATGCTTTTTATACAATATGTGATTAGCTTTGTAAAAGATTACTCCACCCTTTTAGAACTGCGCTCCTATAATATTGTCTGACTTATGATGGACAGATTTAATTTTTTTTTTTAAAAAAAGGATTAAAATTGATACAGCTTTATCACATTTTGAGTAGTACACCCAAGACCTATAACTGGAAACCTGGAGGGATGGAATTCTCCTTTAAACCCCAAAAAATGTCACTTCTGCCATTAGAGGTCTCTCAATCTAAACCAAACTAAAGACATAAGTTGCATGGGATCATGGAGCTCGGGTTAGGGTTGTCCTCACTGCAGATGAAACTCGAACAATGTCACTCGGGCAGAAGTGTTCATGGACAAGGTAATGTTTTAAGTTTTTTTTGTTTTTGTTTAGTCACGTTCAACGACTTCTTTCTTCATTTGCTGACTCTTTCCTGTAAGGTATGGAAACAGGCGACCAAACGAAACATACCTTTTTTGGGGGGTTTTGAACATTGTTGAAAATATTTTGGATAATGTAAACACACAACTCAAAAAAATAAACAACAAAGGTTTAGTCGGTTTTAGACATTTTAATGTAGAAATGTTACATTATATCTTTAAGATCATTTTGTTTTTATATTAATGCATTTTCTGGTGCTTACTGGTCATTTCCACGGTGTTTTGACACTTCAATGAGACACTGCAACAATTGACTACTTGATTAGTAGATTGTCCAAAAATAATAAGCAACAAATGCCAGCATTCTAATTGTCCAGATTTATTGATTTTCTCAGTTTTATATGGCAAGGTACCTGACACTTTGTTACCATGGGTTCTGGAAAATTGAAAACTATTTTTTTCTGACATTTTCTTTTGTTATTAAAAAATAGATAATATACTGCAAATAATCATTAGATGGCATTTTAAATTACACCGCAGTGACTACTGCCACAACAGCGAATGGATCCATGTATTGGAAATTAATGTTTCTTACGGTCGGTTGAAATATTAATATTAAATATTTTTAGGCTATATCCCGATATGTGAACAAGTGGAACAGCCTGGGAAGTTCGGGAAATGACAAATAATAATGAAGTTTTAATAAACCAGGAAAAGACAACACTTGTGCCATATCACAACATAACGATAACCAAAATCCAAGACGATATGTAGTCTCATATCACGATAACAATGTGATATCGATATATTGCCAATGTATCAGTTATGCAGTAATATTTGACCTTCAAATATTAAAAGACACAAACATACATAAAGCAGGATATGAAACATCTACAATTTAGGTAAACCAGTGTGTTTCAGTAACCTCACACAGTCTGAGTGTAGCAAACAGTCCACCCCTAATTGAGCTGAACTCTTTGCAACAGGAGCTGCAGCAATATAGCTGTAAAGGCTGGCCAGCTATGAGGTGTTATGGATTCGATTTAAAACTCTGGTCCAGTGCTCTGCTAAGCAAGCAGGGTGCTGTGGACGGAGCTGTCATGTTTTCGACAATTGTTATTTTCCCCTTGCACAGCAGGTGACAGCGCATTTCTTCTGGGATGAAATCCCCACAGGCACCGAGGGATTTGTGTTTATGTAGCGGCACCGGGGAGCCTGAGGACATGACGTGTGACTGCAGCCCAGCGGAGAGGATGGAGGTGGTTACACACAACCAAAAGGAAACAGGCACCTCTGAGTTTAGATCTTTACATGTTCTGCACACGCAATCAGGTGAACATGTATACAAATATGGACCTAGAGCATGCTACAAAACCTTTAGTTCTTCCTCTCTTTTTGGCTTTCATACCCCCCCACACACACTTCAGATGCAACAATAACAGCAGCTATGTGTACTGTAAACTTTAAGAGGCTTAGAGGGAGATTTAGGAAGCATGTCACTCACACACGTCTTCTGGGAAATGTGTGCTCGCTACACTCAGACTCCTCTGTGACCTTTTCATACGTGATTAGAAACTCCAATCAACTCAGAGTGTCACTGCCTGGAAATGCACTCTATCCCATTTCATGCCGCTGTCATGTTGTTGGCTGTTTGTCACTGAAGTTTCTCCTCACTGTAAGGTAACTGAGCCACGTTATGTCAAAACTGTGAGGGGTTTGGAGAAAAGGCTCTGTGGGCTCAACATTGGATGGTGTGACAGTAACATGAGATATTATTTCAGAGAGCTGAAGTCCTCAGACAGAAGAAGAGGACCAAATATGACTCAATGTGGGATTGCGAAAGGAGATTACTCATGGAGATTGTGAAATGTGTCATCTACTAATCAGATTAAGAGCAGAATAATCCCCGATGGAAATGAGAGAAACTACTAAATATGAGTCATGAACAGTATTATCAACAAATACGACTGGAGTAAACATGTCCTTCCTCATAGTGAAACTGTGATGTTGCATTCATCTCAGAGTCCCTTCAAAACAATCTCAGACTTTGTTCTTGACATCGAAAGTCATTTTTTCAATTTGTAGGATATTCAGGTGCTTAAATACAGTTGCTAGGCAACTGACAACAAAGATGAATGTTGCCTTGTGTCCTTAGGTAATAAGAAAAGAATAGATAAAACAAACACATCTCAGAAAATTAGATTATGTATTTATTCATTTATTTATTTATATAAGTCATGAATAACCCATCATCATTTAGATTGTCTCTTGTCATGAACTTGATAAACTCAAGCCCATGTGAAGGCACCAACAGCACCCATATTGGCATCTACATTACTTCTGCTAAATAATTCTGCTTTAATAATACAAGTTTTAATTGATTTCTTTCATGATCATTGTGAACATTACACTGCTTCAATATTCAGAGGGGCCAGAGATTGCAGGGACCAGGTGAATAAAGGTCCAATAAAAGTATTGTATTGTCATGAACCTCATCACAGTTTACCATGAACTTTATTCATCAACCTCCAGATAAACAAACATTTACCTCTAGGAGAAATACTCCATACTCCCCCTGAAGAATCGCCACCTTACCGTAGAGGAGGGGTTTGTGTGTCCCTGTGATCCTGGGAGCTATGTTGTCAGGGGCAATAGCTGCAGATCGGGTCTCCCAAGGCAAACTGATCTCAGGGGAGGGACCAGACTAAGAGTTATTCAAGAAGACCCTATGATTCGGCAGTCACAGGTACAGAATACCTCACCCGGTACAGGGACACTGGGGCCCCCACCTGGAGCCAGACCCGGGAGGGGAGCATGGCAGTTAGCCATTGGGGCCCAGCCAGGCTTGGCCGAAACGGCAACGTAGGGCTGCCCCACTGTGAGCTCACCACCCGCAGAGGAGAGAGAGATGGGTTCGGGTGCATTGTGTATGGGGCAGCAGGTAAGGGTGGGGACCTGGGCATCCTGACCCCTGGCTTCTCCTGCTGCCACCCCAAACAAGCGGACAACCAACCAACCAACTAACCAATGGACGGATGGACGGATGGTGTTTAATACTTGGTATCTCATTTCACTGAGAGGTTTACTGCTATCATACTGACATTAATTATACTTGTGCTTAAATTGCCCCCCGGGGACAAATAAAGTATCAAGTCACATCATCAATTAAATGTTTATTTGTTTTCACAGCTGTATTTGATCATAATAGTAATATAACCACGTGTGTCAAGCAATATCAATCCGCCTGTGGTAAAAGCGGGGGTCATATCCTTTAGAATAGTCTATATGTTTTCCCGTACGGTGTCATGTGCTGAAATTGTGGTACATCTTCTCCATCAAGAGATCCTAAAACCCCTCTGCTGAAACAATACAAATGGACTACATATCCTTGCATAATAATCTTGCTAACTTCTCGGTGATGGCATAGCTACAAGCTTCTGGCAAGGGGCCTGCTGAAGCCGAGTGTGGCGAATTGTAAGGAGTTGTTGCTCCGCTCGTCTGTTGTGGTTCCGCTGCCTCACTTGGGTGACAAGCTAGCAGGTGAGTTCACAGGTGTATGGCAGAACCCAAAGTACTTCCACACACTGCTTCTCAGGTGCTGTGTTGCGATTGTCTGCCCAGGACGGCTTTGCTCACAATCGCCTCTATTTTTGTATGGGTAGGTCAATAGGATATGCAATAACTAAAACTTTTAGTTATTGTAATAGTTCCATTTTTAGAGCGCCCTCCGAACTACTTCAAACGGTGTGTTACGCTGTGAATTTTTAATTGTCAGGTCATACGGTTTGAATATAAACTTTTTACCTCACGATTGAACGTTTGTTTGAATTTCAAATAACTAAATAAATGACAACAACCCTACACCCAGTTTACCACCATGAAACTCAATAACTAATTACCCATCTGTGTCTTGTAATTTCTACAGTATATATCTTGTTAATGTATAGTGTAGACACAGCACACATCCACTGAACACACACACCATATTATGGGTACTTCTGCATTACGCCGCAGATGTGTGCTCTCCTACTAGCAGCGCACTAACACACTCCCACGCTTCCATATTCCCTCAAGATGTCTCCTTCTATCTCATTCCACACCCATATCCTATGCTCTTTCTTCTGTCCGGACACGTCCTTCTGCATGACCGAATCCGTGCTGCATACATTGGGCAGGACAGCTGTCTGCCATACATAATGTGTCCTCTGAGAGCCCCCCCTGGCAGGTGGAGACCCACCGGGGCATTGGGGATACGGCAATGGTCCCATCACTATGGGAAGGTCTGCAAACATATGGTGCTGAATAGAGATGTGCAGAGGTTTTCCTTGGATGTGCCACCCACATGCAGAATTTGATTAAACTGCAATGAGGTCCTTGTGAGGCAGGGAAGGTGGTCTAACAGTCATTATTGTCTTGTTATTGGCTGTCAGGCTGCTGATGCACACTGAGATATATCTCCTCTGTGTCACAGTGATGTTGTGAAATATGACTGCAGATGAATGAACACATGGAAGATTTCTCCAAGTCAAAGCATGCTGAACACTCCAAGCACTGACTATGTATCATCATGTTTTTTTCATATTTTATTTTCTCATTCATAGTTAGGTATTCAGGGTTTCGGGCAGTGTTGCTATGCTTTATTACACCTGCTCAAAGCAGCCTGATGCAACATCAAAATGTCCAATATTCCCTCTATTCAAAAGCAAGGAAACTGGCTCACGAATCGGTTCTTGTAATGGCAATCACCCATATCAGGAGGGTGTCACCTGCACAAACAAAGTTAACAACAGAAACATTTTTATTCATTTTGATCAATTGTAAATTGTCAAGACAGGAAAGTCATCTCTTCAGGTCAAACAGCCCTCAGAATCAAGAAAAATACATTCATGAATATAAAATTGCATCCCATTATCATCATCTCTCTCTTTGAGGCGGCCTGCAGACTTTTATATTTCCTCACATCCAGGGCATATTCTCTATATCATGGTGGTGTAGTTGGCTTTTTCCTCATTTAGTCATCTTGTTTCAGTGAATTTATGTGAAAACATATACCACTGCATATATTTTGACAGGCCAAACAGATTTGCAGTAAAATAATAACACAACTGAGATTGATGACTGAGCTGCTTCCTGAATTCTTGCCCAAAGTTAAGCTGGGAAAAAAACAAACATTTTTCTCTGAGGCACCACAGCCAATGACTAGTGTCCAATATATTATGATTATTTCTGGTCATAAAACTGGAGAAATTCAACTTTCTAACATACATACATGAACTTTGAGATAGATTCACGTTTAAAGGAGCACACTGGATCAGTGTTGCTAATGCAAACCAATGTGTTTCAGAGCCGTATGGCTTCGAGGAAGAAGATATATTAGGATTTGATTACTGAGCTAGAAAAAAAAAAGACAAACCTGCTGGTCTTTAAAGTGTTAAAAAAAGGCAAAAGAAGTATCTGCACTATGCTCCTGACTTTTATGAAATTAGCCATTAAAAATAATAGGTTAATACACATACATAAATCAAAGCACCGAGTGCTGCACAGAGTGAGAAATCACCAGGTATAATTCAGTTTAGCAAGACAAATTATCATTCAATACATATCATGCTACTTATTTCCTTTCCAGACCAATTAAATTTAAAGTAATTCAAAATACAAAATGAATCTTCAGTTTGCTGACTAATGACAGAACTTTCTGGCAAACAGACATCCTGATCAACATTTCAATCACTTTGATTTCAGCACAATGTGGAAGAAACAAATCTAAATTGCCAGATTACCAGCATTCTTCCTGCTACAACTAGAGGCGAATGCCATTTTAGGTGTAACAAAAGCAACATACATCAGGTCAACAAAGAAAACCAGTAGTGGCAAAACACTTAGGCCTTTGCCTGCAGACTGATTGCTTTTCATTGTTGCCAGTTTGAATAGCCTGATGATCCGACCAGCTGTGTGTGTGTGTGTGTGTGTGTGTCTGTGTGTTGGGCTGAAACAATACAGTAATAGACACTTAAAGGGACTTGGGGCAGGATCAAGAAATAAGACTCAATAGTGACTCGCCGGCCGTTGCGGCCGTTAGGGTAACTGCAGCCATCAGCCGAGCCGGCGTGGGAGCGCGCATGAGCTCTTCACAACAGTGCAGCTGATGCCGTCTCATCCCTGTTCGTCAGACGCTTGGCGCTTGGTCAAGTGCCTTAATGTGATGCCAGACTGTTTTGTATTTTCCAAGTCAATGTTATGACTGTAACTGAAAGTTGTTCAATAAAGTGTTTATAAAAAAAATAAAAAACCTTGGTCAAGTGCCCCTCGCGTCGATACCTGACGCAGGAGGCTACCCCTTTGCGTTGGTCTTATCCTCTACACATGAAGCAGCCGGGAAGCTGCTCGCTGTGTGTAGCGACACACAAGCGCAGCGATTTACAGTTACGGTTGATGCAGTCTGAAAGGCACGGGCGAAAGCAAAGACGGCATATCGGGGGACAGAGAGATCGTCTCTGATACGGGATTGCTGTGTGTTAGCGGCTAATGTTGCTACACAGACACAAACAAACTGTTAGCCTGGGCTTTCGGTCCCATATATAAAGGGACATATTTCTAACTATTCGGTTTCAGACTAAAGGACCGTGGAAAATGCGCAGTCTGTAACTACTCAGTGTTACACAGCGGTGACTAAGTTACGTGTTTGCAGCTAACGCTACTTTGCACGTTAGGTCACCCGAGTCCTCGGTGATCTCATATGATTTTCAAATCAAGCTCTAAACATGACCTGTAATGTTTTCTTACCTGGTTACTAGGAAATGAGCCATGTCAGCATCTGTTTTCAGTCCCAATTCAAGTTGAAGCTGCCTCCATGAGTCCAACACGTATCCGATGTGTATTCAGGTGCCAGCCCGGCTTTGGCCGTAATTTTGTTTCGACTCACAACATGCCGCTGATAAAACCTTTGTTTTTTTCTTAGTATGACTTTTTAGTGGACTTTGTGTGGTGGTGGGTCGTTTGCTGGCTGTAGCAGAATCCATTACTACCCAAACACTAGTTTGGGTCCGCCGCGTTTGTTTACTTCCTGTATCCAAGTCGAAAGCCGGTCGAGGACGCGCATTCAGTGTCATCTGACGTCACGTCCGCAGGACTGCGCGGGAAATTTGAGCCCGAATTGCAGTACATTATGCAGCACACAGCCTGTTCAAGGCGATGGAGAGATACGCGGGTGGGCTCATTCTTTTTGGTTTTGAACGCTTCATCACCCATTAGCATTAAAAATCTTAAAATGCTTGTTTATAATTTCACAGATCCTGCCCCAAGTTCCTTTAACCACCAAAGGGTTAGGGTTAGGGTTGCACTGAAACCCCTAAAAAGTCTTTCAGTTCAGCTGAGCTTATTTATATACTTTCAGTCATTCAGACATTCATCAGAGCGTGCTCCGCATATGTCTAAGTGATGTGGACATCTCCTCTACCAGTTTGGACTCATTGATTCTGCATAGTCCCAGCTAAGGGAAAAATGTTGGTCTATCAATCACTAAAAGGAAGATGGAACATTAGTGCAATTGAAACAGACTTTGCAAATAAATCATGACTAATCGATGTATGTGACTTACACGTCGCTCACCCAGGAATTCCACTGGTTGCATGTACGTTGCAGAACGGCTCTGCTACGGTTTTGCTCCATTGTCCGTCAACCCCCGCTGGCTGCGTTTTATGTGCGGCATGGCGCAGCACTGCCGGACAGCTCGAGTTGTGAGACCGAGGAATTCCCACGATAATTACAGAATCACGCCGACCGCAGTTATAAGTATGTGTTATAAACACAACAACGAACAGACAAAAAGGTTTGTGTTTCCAACCGAGGATTGGAAGAAGTGCTTGGTTTTGTCTCTTTTTTGAGATTTGTGTGCTGGCGTCAACACAGACTGTTTAATTATGAAAATTAACTGGATGTTATGTTGTTGTTTCGGTGTCTGACTTCCTGTCTGCTCTGTGCTAAATTCGGCTGAATTGATGCACTGTGCTCCAGCATCCGGCAGAAATAGAGGCCTTGCGTATCTGCTACGGAAGACTCCGGACTGCCGGAGCTGCAACGGAGTAAATACACAACACAGCGGAGCCAGTGGAAATAAACACATAGACTAGAGTGAAACCTATTGGCCGATCGGAGATGGACTGAACACGTACCTGGTGGAATTTACGGTCTACCAAGCAACTGATAAAATGTTTAATTTTTTTTTTATTTTTTTGGCCAAATACAGAATGTTCTACAAAGATTATTCATAGCTATCTTGATAAGCCTTTTTCTAATAGCATGAAAATATTTTACAATCAACACAGTTAAAAATATTTGCTTTTCCGAAAAAGACATATATTTCTCAGAATATTCTTAAAAAAAAAAAAAAAAAAAGCTGAATACAGATGAATCAAATTTTGGTCATTTAGGCCTGTCTTTCAGAATGTGTCGGTTAAAAGCCAAATGGCCTTGCTCCTCATATTATCTGCCTGATATTTGCCTCCAACGTCTGGAAATCAAGAACCAATAACTGTATTAAAACTCCAACTATACCATAAGGTTTAAGGTTTAGATATTTGCACATGGAGAATGAAATGATGCTGAGCCTAATTGCTGTGCATGCAACCTTAATCCTGCACTCGAGTTACAAATAATTTCAACGTTACCCTTGTTCACTACCAGCCTTATAGAAACAGATTACAATTTAAATGTAAATGTTGTAGTCCATAAGTAACATTACAAGCAATATTTTCACATATAATGAAACAAAAACCACAACAACAAAACAAAAAAACAACAACTTTAAGATAACAAAACAAAACTAACTAACTTTTTTTGATGTTGGAGGAAACTGGAGCGCCTGGAGTAATTCCACACAGCACACTGAAAGGCCCTAGGACCTCGTGAGGTAACAGTACTGACCACTGAGCCACCATGCTAACCTACTCAATGTCTAAGATATATGTCCAGATAGCATTAGTTCTTTTGATATCAAAGGGTAACTCAATAAAATTTACACTTTAAAGTATGTTGACAGGTCTTGGGGAGTACTACTGCATTTGTTAAAAAGCGCAATAAAGCCATTTGTGGCTCCAGAGGAAGCTGCATGTGACGAATTGCCTTGAGCGATGTCACTCAGTGGCTACGTGATGTCATTCAGTGAGTATGTGGCATTGTGGCTAAGGTAGGCTCCACTTTGGCTGTCCCAGCTGCAGTGTGTCTGGGCTAGTTAGACATTACCCACCACCACCTCTAGTGCTGTAATCCATTTCATCAACTAGGTAAGAAATTGTAATGAAGGGGTGTTTTGGGGCATGCTCCGGTGTGATTCTCCTGCGAGGATTCATATGTAGACATGACTTTAGGAGGCTTAAAAATGCCACCATATCTTCATACTCAAGAGCATCTCTGCTCAGTTGGTGTATCTTTACTGCTTCTTCCAAATGCATGTACATGTCAAAAAAAAAGCAAGTAAGTTTGGCCTTCAGTCCTCTTGCCACCTTGTATTCCTCCTGCTGGACCTCTCCTCCTTGCTGAAATATTGCAAGGTGTGTATTCCAGCACTCAGCAAGTGGTCCGCATGGTTAAGTAGTGCCATAGTGCCAGGCCAGGGATGATCCTTGTGATTGACAAGCATGCCGTTTTCCGGTTTCAAGTCTGTGTGAAGCATGCCGATACCCTTCAGAGAATCAAATGCTACAAGTAGCTGGTGAATCACAGGGCAGATTTCATTAAGACTCAACGTGTCCCCCCCCTCTCCTTCATCAGGTCCAAAAGGCTTCTGTCCAGCATCTCAAAGGCCAGGCAGGACAGGTTGTTGAACCTGAAACTTTCCATGAATCTTACTATGCTGTTTTTCTCTGGGTCAGGAGCCCAAATTGCTTCTAGCATTTCCACCTTCCTCTGAATGATGTGTTCTTTATTGTGTGGATCTTTACTGCTACCGTTTTGCCCTTTTTTAATTGAGACACTTGGCAACTTTGCCAAAACATCACTCTCCATTCAAGTCCATTACCAGGTAACAGGTTGAGTTGCTGAAGAGTGTATCATGCTTCTGCACCTGAAATATCCATCTTCCAGTGTGAAAGTCTCCATTGTTGCCAGAGAAACACATGATGGTTGGATCAATATCATGTTATCATCACTGTCACTGGATCTTGTAATAAAAAGATTGCCATTTGTTTGGCATCTCTGTACTGCACCCTCCAAATTCATGTATATGTCACAAAAACTGCATGGAAATGGGGCGCTTGGGACCAACAGCCTGCCCAGAATGTGTAGAGAAGCTTTGTAAATCTTGATATGGTGTCTCTTGTCTTCGATTTCATTTTCTCTGGTGCTTGAATGGAGAGATGTAAATAGAGCTGAATGTCTTGTGTGCTGATATACAGTATGTCACAGCGTGTACTGACAGGTACATTTATGGTGATTTTGGTGAATTTTCAGGGTTGCTATATTCTCATTTAATGTCTTGGTCTAAAGCAGGGAGGCAAATGTGCTTCAACAAAGCAACATTTTAATCATTACACATCAGGGATTTGAGATAAGACGAGCCAGTGTAAACCAAAGGCACATCAAAACGCTCTGTGTTAAACTGCATCTTCTTAATGCAAGAAGAACCTTGATATGAGCCAAGTGACGAGTTAGTTTATCCAGCTGAATGACATGGTGATAGTGGCTTCTATTATAGCTGAGAAACACAACTCACTAAAATGGACTTGTAATTGACAGCTTGTATTGGCTCTGTATATTAGTGGGTAGACAAGTGTCTTCAGGGGGCTTTTCATGTGCGGAAAGATGCCTGACATGTTGGAATTATTTCCCAATTGGTCTTAGAAGCCAAACCTTAATTGTATCACTGCCGCATAAATTGGCAGATATGAAAAGAGTCAACGAAGCAACTGTTCACAGTATACAGGCGTATCAGGAGAATTAATTGCAAATAAATCTAAAACATTCAGATCGCCACAGAGCTTGCCAAGCTTTCACCGGGTAAAACCCCCAATAGATATAAGCTCTAAACAATTACAATCATTTCTAGACAAGCAGCGTTTTATACCACAGCAGACCAGTGCATGAATCAGTGATATCTGCTAGGTGGCTGTCAGTTGGGTGAATGTAATCCAAGCAGCTGCTGCATTTAGCAGTTCCAGTAAGTGAAGTGAAGAAGCTTCGAAAGGACACATCTGCTGCAATTAGACAGAAAATATGAGGAACTTTGCCAGAAAACTAAGTTTAAACTCTAAATAAATTTAGCTTCATACCAGCCACATGGTGCGCCCGATTCATGCCACATGTTCCTTGATTATCTGTGGAGTGTGTAGCAGCTGAGGGAAAAATAGTGGGCCTGTTTGCAGAAAACTACCTTTGCAGTCTTATAAAAGAAAACGTTTGACATTTTTGGGAAATACTTTTTTGACTTTCTTGCACCAAGTTAGATCAGAAAAATGATACCACTCTCATATCTGTGTGCTTAAGACGAAGCTTGAGTATGGAGAAGGTTAGCTTAGCTTAGCATATCGACTCAAAGCTATCTTGGCAAGCTGGAAGTAACTGGCTTTTTACACATTTATTTTTTATTTTTTAAGACAGTAAAATAAAATAAAAAACTGTCTACTCTATCGCTCCAGATTAGATTTATATCTTTCCTGTAACCTTTTCCTGCCCACATACTCCATTTCATTTAAAAATATGTCTTATTGCAGAAGCCGAAGATGCTCTAACATCCATTTCAGTTTGACTTCAGGCACTAAAACGTCTAAGTTAGGTTAAGGCTCTAAAATTACTTGGCTGGGTTTAGGCACTAAAACTACTTGATTATTATTAAGTACTTAGGCATTTTAGTACTTGGTTTGGTTTAGGTACTAAAAGTACGTGGCGGGTTTAGGCACTAAAAATACTTGGCATAGTTTAGGCATTAAACTACTTGGTTATGATTAAGCACTAAAACCACTTGCCGTAGCTTAGGCATTTAAATACTTGGTTTGGTTTAGGTACTAAAAGTACTTGGTTAAATTTTGTGAAAGTAGTTCCAAACATACCTACATTACATATGTTAGCTCATCACGTTATGTACGTGATGACTTAAGAAAGTTAGAAATAACTTACCGTTGAGTTTTACTTTCACACTGGACATGAACACCGGTGCTAACCCTAAGGCCAAGTCAATCCCTGCTTCAGCGGAGTATTTTGTACATAGATGTTAATACTGATCTTCTCATCTGACTCTAGGCAAAAAAAAAACAAGGTAACATTTTATGTGTTCCTTATTCTAATGCATCCAGGGCACTGTTTGGCTTTAGATTGAGAACAGAAAATAATAACACGGAATTGAGGCGGAGAGATAAAGCTCTAATCAAAGCAGACTCAGCTGTAAGCACCTGACAGCACGGCTGTCGCAATTCTCATGGCCTAACCAAGACTGATCGCACCCAAGGATCACAAAAACCACTTGGAAATCATTCAGTCCCCCATAGTGGCAGATGTAGTGAGGTGTTGATTACCGAGCCAAAGGTGTCATTGAAACAGCTGGATCCTCAACAGCACCAGCCCAAACCAAACACTAAGAGCTTCAAACTGCAAATCCCATCTGAACACATTTTAAAAATTATGATCTCATTCTGTTTTCTGCTTTTCAGTCAGCCTAAGACATAAAAAAAAAAAAAGAGAATGCATTACTTTACCTCCAGAATGTGGTGGTGGGCCGCACAGCAGAACCACTCCTTGACCTTCACGTACTGACACAGAGCTTCTTTTGTGTGTCTTGAAGTTTTCCAAGTCTGAAAATGACAAAAAGGGCAGTAAGTAAAACATCCCCACAAGTCAGAGGCTGATACATCTGATCCTTGAACACATGAAGCCCTGCCATGAACAAATGACTGTTTTTCTCACTGCGCTGTTTTGCTTGCTTCTTACTCCTATTCAAGGTCACAGCCTATGGAGCCTAAAGCTGAGCGCAGCAGGCGGGGAAACACTCACACCAGGTTGGCAGTTTATTATAGAGCTCACACAGATAAACACACCACACACTCACACAGCACCAGACCGTCCCTGCCCTATATTTCTAAAGCCTGACCCTGACAAATACAGTTCTTGTAAACTCCAAGGGCCAAAGTTCAAACCCACACTGTTTGTGTGAGACAGCAGTGCAAACCACCGACCCACTGCAGAACCCTCATAAACAAATTATATACAGCAACACCATTATCCTCTCTATCTATTCTAGTGTAAGGAACATTTTGAAGAGTGAAAATTCTTTGGGTGGTAAACAGCCTTTGGCTTCGCCTCAGGCCAAATCACCCCCTGTCTGCGTCTGTGTATATTGTGGATATCCAAGGCTCACTGTGATGCTGCCACAAGTATCAAAAAGGAGTGAATTAAAGGGTCCCAATGGGAACTTTTGCATGAAAAAGACAGCAATGACTGCTTAACTATTCTAAAAGTTGAGAATATGATGAAAAAAAGGACCGCCGGGTAGAATGAATAAATGCTAAGAAGCTGAGCCCCCCAACATGTCTTCTCAAGGGTTGGGTCTAAGGGATTTGTGTGAGATAAGCAAAATGAGCAACTTCCAACAAACAAAAGTATACAAGACTAGAGAATGTTGTATGTCGTTTTTTCAACATTTATTTATTATGTTTGGCTTTGATGTTATTAATTAAATGTAATGATATTAAGTAGGTGTTGGAAGTCTGGATGCTTTATTGCGAATATCAATGCAGATGGAGAATACAGACGTACAAACAAATATACATTTTTAATTTTTTACAGTGGGACTTTTACTACGTTTGTTTGTGGCTGAATAACTAAAAGAACTGCTGCCAGTGTTGCCTCATCTTTTAACGTTAACTTGAGTATGTAAGGCTTGTAATTTTTTTTTTTATTCTATGAAAAAAAACACATATGGGATTTTATTTATGCTTATTTAGACTGGTAATATATATATATATATAAACACAAATAACAACCACAAATGAATTATAAGTGAAATACCACATTTTTTAAAAATTCCATTTTCAGTGCAAACACTAACTAGTTTAACCTTTTAAGGATTTTTTTTTTTTTTAATTGAATCTGATCATTTGCATTTTTAACATTTTTAGAGAATCACAAGAGAACTTTGTTTACTGCAGAACTGCAGTGGGCCATGTCTTCTTGGAGCAGGAAAACAACTCACTTTGAATCTGGCGGGACATAAAAGCTGGGTAAAAAAAGCAGTTTAAACTGATCTGCTCTTTTAAAATCGACTGGGAATATTTTGATTAAAAAAACAAACTAGAAAAGCTGAAGATGATAAATAAACATAAGGATATTAAGATACAACTTATTGAAAAGCATCTCTAGAACATTTCTGGTTACTTTAAATGTCCACAAAAGATTAAAAAAGAAATTCCCTTCATGTGGAGCCTTGGACCAATAATAAATGTGTGTTTCCATGCAGTACCTGTTGCAAATATTATGCGGTGTGTGCATCAAATTAAACAGCCTTATTCTCTAATCGGATGCTGTAAATCATTGCAGTAGAAGAAGGCACAAAAACGCAGAGCAATTAAAAGAGATCCAGCAAAACCTAAATGAACAAAATGTGGGAAATGTGCTGGAAAAATACATTTTATAGTTGTTTCATGTATCAATGTGAGGGAGGCTCCACACAGATCGGATGTTTTCATGCGCTGCAGCTTCTCGTCTATTCAGTCGAAGCTCGAGGGACAAACGGATCACATGCTGAATTATTTTTTAGTCGTATGCACTTTGTTACATTTAGTTTTTACTGACTGACAAAATTTCCACACCAGTTAAATGTCTTTCTGCAACATTAGAAGTATAGTGAAGACCACACCATAAACCTAGACCAAGTCATAAACAAAACCAGAGTATATCAACACAGAGACAAAGTCAAGAATTTGAGGGGTTGAGACCAAGTCAGACAAAGACCAAGGCTGGGTGACACTGAGTGAATACCAAGACCAGTCCCACGAGTCCCACAATGCACGACACACTTACCATGGAATGTGAAACATGCAAACAACAAACTACATTCCCATTATATAAGTGTACCATGTGGGAATTTAAATCAAACACTAAGGAACTGCATTCATCTTAACCAATTCAACCCAACACTCTTTTTCCATGTTTTACCACACCTACGTGACACAATACAATTTCTGTGCAAGCATCAGGCTCCCTGGGTAGACAAGAATTACCCAATACAAGCCGTCATGTAGTACAGAATGTATCAAACAAATTATTCAACACAGTGATACACCTGCAGTTGTGGTCATGCATGTGTGTGTTTTAATTTTGGTAAGTATAAGCATTTGTAAATATCCATAATGCATTATGAGCATACTTATAATGCATTATAGACAGCAATAACAATTATTCTGAATGCTCTATAATAATAATCATACATTATGAATCATTTTATGATGCCTTATAAGGTCAAGTATCAATACTTCACTCACTATTTTGGTCAGGAGGGTCTGTTAAAACTGTCATAGTTGTAATTCATTAGGAACATCTTTTTAGCATAGTATATTCTCTTTTATAATGCATTATAATGTGATTCTAAGTTACTGTAAGTGGCCATTGGTTGCTTTAAGTAAAGTAATGTAATCCCTGTGTTATAGGCAGATGTAGTTCATCACTTGCTGGTTATAAGTAAGTATAAGTGGTCATGGTTTGCTTTAAGTAAAGTGAAAAAAAACATTTAAAGTGTATTTTTTTTTAACATACATTATACTCATGATTATAATGCAATATAGCCATCTGTGTGATAATGAGTTATGATGAAGAATTATGAATATCCATGAGTGCATTTATCAATGAAAATTTAAAATAAAGCATTTTAAGTATGTTCATAACACAGTATAATACATTATAGACATGGGCTTCATAAAAAAGTGTAACCAGAGTTTTTTTTTAATTCTCAAATTCCTGGTGTTTCTTTTTAAGCACAAATTGAAATTGTGCATAAACGGGGGCGAACTGTATCGCACTCCCGCTGCAGCAGGAGCGCCTCTTTTGTTCGCATCACTGTCAGATCCGAGTAATGCATCCTCCTTCATTTTTACATTATTTGTGTGCTTTAATTTATTTCCCTGGTTTTAAAAGCCACATTCAATGAGGCATGTTGAATGTAACAGAAGACATACAGTTTTACCTGCAACATAATTGCATAGTGGAAGAGACTGAGAAAGAGAGGGAGAAAATGAAAAGAGTCAGACTGCCCTGCGCCCTGCTTTAGTAATTGTATATTCCAGATAATGAATGGAAGTCCTGCATGAGCTAAATTCACTATGAGAAAAAAAAAAGGGTTGAAATCAATAGTGACACACACACCCACTAATATGAGCCAAACAACAATCTGCAGCCCTGCTGCTAAGCAGAGAGGGTTGCTGTGGCGGGTCACACATGAGGGATTTTAATAGCTCCGCTGGTAATCAGGTTACCTTTCATTCATCACGCCCACCACCACTGAACATTACAAAGCTGTTCCTGGTATGGTTTTAACAACAAAAGTACTGTTGAAGTGGAGTCATTTTCCTTTGACAATTGGTAGAAACAATAGCGAGTCATAACTGCTTTCAAGGATCCGCTGCACTAATGAAGTACATCCTGGTGGAGCTCAGTAAATGTGATTCACACATCACACAGAGACTTAACGTCTGCACTGATGTCTTGGGTGGGAGTGGGAGAAATATCTTCCTAATGAAATTGATATGAGAACAGCTGTTTGACATTTAAAAGAAATAGGCAAACATGAATCAATTACCACAACTTGTATTTATGGCCAAATTGTTCCTACGTTATTTAAATACATAGCCTTAAATAATCAAAACAATCAATTTTTCTTATTTGTCATGTTCCATTTACACTTTTCTGTATTTAGTTTGTTCATTTGGTACGCGTGCTTTGAGGTGAGAGTGCATTCATAAACGTGCTTTGTAGAAAATAGACAGAATATGTGAAGACAGGTGATACGGGGTCTCAAATGTATCTGTACATATTGTCTAAATTGGATTAATTGACCTTAATTAACCTTGCTCTATTTTATATGCAGCACGTTCTCAAGTCAGCACGAGCAGCGGTGCAGACCTGAGCGCTCTCCTTGCGGACCTGCTCGTTGCAAAATTGCAACCAATCCACTTTCAAATGAGATCACTGATTAGTTCAGCTCCAAGTGATGTAAATGTAAAATTATTGGGCTCACTGATTTATGAAGAGGACTATAAGGTCAGTTAATATATGTCATATTGGCTGCAGGACAAGTCAATTAAGAAGCAGCCTTTAATTATTTCTTTAAACATAAATCTTTTTCTCCACCCATGAGCCCAGTTTAACTAATGGCTATTTGAGACTCTTAAGCTCTATTAAGAAAGCAGGTTTTAATATTTTTCTAAAGATTAACACCAGATTTGGCACAGTAAGGTCAATTTGATTCGTCTATCTCAGATGGGTAAAAAACTGGTTGCAAAAACTCTTGTCTCAGCTGTACGAAGACATTTATATATGTCACTTTCAAAACAGATAATTCACTGTAATATTACACAGCATTGTTTTATCCAACAGTTTTGATAGTGTGTGGAGGAGATTTAGTAACCACTTATACATCATTTTTTGGCCTTTTCATGGCTTCAATTGACAGGACAGGTGAAGTATGACAGGAAACAGAATGAGACAGAGAATGAATTTTGGACCCTGTTTCCATTTATTGATCATTTATACACAGTTGTACAATAAAAAAAGGAAGTTGTAGACATTTCACACTACAGAAGTTGGAGAGGAGTGTGGAGGATGAGTTAAGAAGCCTCACAGCCTTAGGAAAGAAGCTCGTCTACAGGTACCAAACTTGTTGCAACTTTAGATTTCTTTAAGTTACATTTTTTTAATTTATGTTGTGGTTTTGTTGCCACAAATGCGGCTGGAATTTGCCTCTGCACAGGGGGTGCAGGCACTGCTAACTGAGCCACTGGGGCGCCTCACGGTTGTCATGCTTACAACTGTAACCCCACCACCATCCCCTCCACATCATGTTATGACTGTATGTCAAAAAAATGTAATGTGAATGTGATATTACATGTATTACATGTATTATTTTAGAAATATCAACATGGTACAAAGCCTATGCATGTACAAATGTGAACATATCAGTGGTTTGGAGAAACTTTAACTGCCAACATGTTATTCTGGCGACTGCGGCAGGAGATACTACTGTATGTTTTGCCAGACTGCAGCAGGGTCAGGTAGAGGTAATTAGAGTATCTACTATATTGTCCCAAATAGCTTCCAGTTATAGATTTATTGTGATATTTTTATTTATTGTGAAAACAAAAAAAAAAACAACTTCTGCAAGACTTTGCTATTGTTTTCCTCTCTGTGCCTCTGGGATGTTTGCTACTCAGCTCAGTCAGCTACAGGAGCTGAGAAAAGCATCTTGGACAGCCCAAATACCTTTCGCAGTGTGTACACTCAGAGGACACTATGGATTACTTCACATTTAAAGCAAGTTGTCAAAACACACTCATATGAGAAAGTGTAACAAAAAGCGAGGTTCATGCTGCCTCTGCTCTGGCCGGGAGGCGGCATGACCCCCCCCAGGAGGTGACTGTAACTGGTAGTGTTTGTGCTCCAGTTGGCCACCAGCTGCAACAGAAAGTGAGTCACAGTGCGGCGGAGGGTTTCATCAAGGAGTGTTTGTGTTTGTATCGAGGAAGCGCAGGTGTGTGACAACAAATTCAAACTTGAAGAGATAAACTGAGAGACTGTGAGAAAGCCACCGCCTGCTGAGGAAGTACCTTGGTGTAGCAGTATACTGTGAATAACACCGAGACAGGGTGAGTGTATAGATACCAACGTCACTGAGTTCTCAAAGTTCTCAAATCCAGTTTAATTTCTCTCAACCATTAATTAACAAGATCAAAAAAAGGCTAGCTGATTTTTTTTTTTTTTTAACTAAAAAAATTTCACCAAGATGATGACAAGACTCACGGCTTTTCTGTTACATTGACAGTGACCTGGAGATATAGACACTTTATATTTTCTTGACTTTAGTTTTGACTGACATATTAGATAAACATCACCTGTTTTTCTTTTCTTACCTGCCAAAAATCTGTCCACTGTCTTTTGTGTTTCATTTGGCAGAATCTTGATCGAAAGTGAGAAAGCTGTCTTATTGGTTTATTGCTCCTGCCTCAAGCTGATTTATACGCCTCTATACCTAAAGGGGTCCTTCCCAACAGTTTCAGAAGCACAGAACAATGCTTGAGGTTCCCTACGTGAGGGACAGGAATATTGCGGCTATAATGACCCAGTGTAAGTAGTAAGTAACCAAGATCATATACTCATGTACAATTTTGAGGTAGTTGCACCTTACATGGCTATTTCCATTTTTTGCTACTTGATACTAAAACTGCACTATATTTCAGAAGGTAGTGTTGCACTACTTTACATAATTAAAATTGACAGCTGTATCCATTTCAGATTTTACATTCAAAAAGATGAATAGAAATAAAATGAGTTATATATATCTACCTAGTTACTACCAATCGTTACTTATTGAGATACAATTAGTAGAAATTATTACTGAATAATAAAATAAAGAATGTTAAATTTTAGCGTTTTTCTTTTTCTTTTGTGGCTAGTTCAGTATGTCTTTGGGGTAGGTTACCGATACGGTCTTATATGAGATGCTGTGAGATTATCATCAACGTAGGATTTAAGAAAAAAATAATATTTCTGCTACACTGATTTTTTTTCCCAGTTATCTCTGTCACCTTTCTTCTTTTCCTTGTATAACACTGGATAGTTTTACATGTTCAAGCCAAGAAAGATTCATCATAAACAGAAAAGTGAGAGTGAAGGAACGATCACTGTCGTTAAACTACTCATAGACATGTACAATCTGTGATAATGTGTTGCAAGCTGACATTACTTCATTCTTAGGGGTCATGAAACTATTAGAATGCAGATTGCTGTCTTATTGACTAATTTAAAGTCATATTTTGAACATTTTGTAAAAGTAAATAGTCATTTTTATGACTCCCTGGTATGCTGTGATAAACCATCAGTGCTACAAAGTGCTGTGCACTCCGCCAGAGTTTTACAAAAGCTCCATAATTCACCATTTAAAGGCTCCAATATGTCATAATAACTTTTCTATATCTACTGCACTAGGTAATTCATCTTGTAAGAGGTCTGTTTCCTGTGTCCGGTGTCTCAAGTGTGACTTATTTACACACCTTCAGAGTGGAGAAAAAAAGTGCAGGATTAAATTGCTCATAACATGTTAATCCACTCATTTGATTTATGTACTTGTTTGTCTCTGCTCCTTACTGCAAAAACAATATGCCACACCAGAATAATTGAGCATCTGAGAGCAGTCCATAGATTGGATGACAAATTCGCTGTCCACAGTCATTTTTAGTCTGCAAATCACTGTCCTTCCAAATCATATTTTCTGGGCTGCGAGACAGTGGATCAACAGTGGCGGGTGGTGACCAACTCATAAAAGTGCTGAAAAAGGAACGACAGGGCAAAGATGTTTGAAGATCTGAATTTAAGATGCTTTCTCAGAGGTTTATGGTGTGTGCAGAATTCAATCTGGCCTCCGTGCTTAAATTAGCCGATTTATTTTTATAGCTTGTCATATTTTACACATTGCTACTTTTAAGGAACACTAGCTGTCTGGTTATCTTTTAACTGTCAATCAGAGGTGATTAATGTTGCAGCAAGGCTAATTGACTTCCCTGTTGTCAGTTGGCTTCATGTCTGGTTGGTGTTGCTCATCAGAGATCAGTGATGAGAGCTTGTAGAGCTGAAATATCTGCTCTGCTTTTCCCTCACCTCTGCGCCTTCAGTCATATGAATCATTTTGGCTATGCATTAGTTATTTTTCAACTCTTGGATGAGCAACAAAAAAAGCCACAAATAGGAAGACGTTTCTAAAGCAAACATAGCTTGAATTGATGGACAAAGTACTCCTTTTTGAGTCTTGTCAGAACAATCTGGCCACTCCAAAATGGTGACAGAAGCTTTTCATGAGTAGCCCCACCACTTACTTTCATCTGAAGGCGCGATAGAAGGTTAGATAAAAGCACCCAAGCCTCCCCAAAATACGAGCCTATAGAACAAAGTGGACAAGAGCAAGAGACATCTGAGGTACTGAATTTATTCCAAAAAAAAAAAAAAGTCTTTTTGGCATTATTTTGGCTGAGATCAAAGCTGTTGTGATTTGTGAAGTGGCGATGTCCACATCTCTAAAGCCAGTGATAGTCCCTGTCCACATCTACAGACGTGGCCTCACCCGTGCTGAAAGCATGCTGCAATAGCGGTAAAATCCAGCCCCCCTTAACACCTCCACCATCCATCCACTCCCAACGACACAAAAAGAGCAAAAGAAGCATTGTTGTGAAAAGGGCGGCAAAAAAAAACATTATTCACAACACGACGCAGCCATTGCCTTCAGATACATCGAGAGGTGATGGCAGTTGAGCAAAGACATGCTTTTCAGAGCGCACACAGCTGTGCATATGTTTGCTTTGAGTTCAAAAGAAAGCATGAAAGCGCACAGTTTGCCTGCAAGGGTCATTTCAAATAACATACCCATTATATTTGTCACATAAAGGAATGGCAGTGAACATAACTCCCCTCAATTTTTCATTCAGAAATCATTGAATTGTACTTTTTTCCACACCGAGCTCACAGAAAAGCTTCAGTGTAATTTTGAAAGGGAAAGCGGCTAACAATGATTAATCGCTTCAGAACAAGTAAATGTGATGTCCCATCTAGATCCATTAGCATAAATTAGCTCAAACCTGGGCTGGCATTACAAACAATGATCCAGATTAGGCTGATGATCACATCCCAGACATATGAGCTTTCCAAATGCCAACACAACTTATCATACTTCAACGAGCCTGTCCAAGCGTGACCGTGAGATTCATTACAACCTGCGACTCCTTGAGGATGCTCTTTGTCTTCGAGTGGATGGTGTGTGTGTGACTGTGTGTGTCACAGCTTTCTTTGTACAGTTTGTTAGAGAATATAATCACACGTGAACATACGAAGGTCATCTTTTTTGTTATAACTGTTTTAGAGAGGTGCTCATTCACTTTTATGTTTACGGTGCTCCTGAATTGTATCTCAGATTTGGTTTACCCTCACTGGAATAAATGGAGTGGACTATTAGAAACACCTGCTAGTTGTAAAGCAATACAGTTCAACAGCAGCATAATCTGCGACCTCCAAAATGACTATAAAGTTGAATCAACACGTCTCTTAAACAGTCTCAACAGAAACTGAATATTATTGCCTTCATGAAAAGACGGGTTATTGCAGGTCTATTGTATTAGACTCCATTAGTTTCAGCTAGGTGTACATAGTAACTTGGCAAGTGAGTGTAATTGCTGCTGTCCTTTAATTTTTCTTATTTTAGAAGGTAACTGATTCAAAAAACATATTTAACCAGTTAATGCGGCAAACAGCAAACTTTTATAAATTGAAGAAAAGCTGGGGTTTGCAGATATAAGAACATAAAAATATGTCAATTCGCACACAGAAGTGATTTCAATAAAAGTGGTAAGCAGCTGACCATCAATGTTTGATTCTAACTCCAGAGATGTTAAGTGCATTTTGTTGAACTATATACAGTAAGATTGCCATCCCTTTACCTCATAATAATAATAATAATAATAATAATAATAATAATAATTATAATAATAGTAATCCTTGTCTATTTATCTTAAACACAGCCAATCTAAAATGGCACATTGGTCCTTTTTGCTGTGTACCAGACTAAGAGCAGATGAGAAACCAGACACAAACAAACAGTGTATATCTCCTTTTACATTAGCTGAATCAACTTTATTATCCGTAAAAGTGTTAATTTTGTTTTTTATTGTGAGAAGATAACATGGAAATGTTTTAAGACTCTGCTTGAATGATTCTGAATATGTCTAAATATGAGGTAAACATGACATTTAGATCTCCCTGCCACACAAATAGCCATCTCTTTCATTCTGCTAGTTTGTAAAGCTTTTTGCTTACATTAGGCATTAGGAATTACATTCCTTACCTTAACTATGTGTTTATCATTATAACCAGTACTTATCTGAATCCAAACCATAATCTTTCCCTAAACCTAACTCTACCCTAACCATAGTGTTATCACATCTATAAACTGAGTAATTTTACATGGGGCAGATAAATGATGTCATCTGTCAATAGAACCAATCTCAATGTTTGTTAAGAATAACTTCTGGGTAGAAAACCACTGCATCATGCAGTAGCTTACAGATAAAGTATTTTTGTGTGATATTATTAAGTATATACATCTCATTAATCTAAAACACATTTGATGCTTTCAATTAATTCTGTTTTTTTTGGCATATCCAAATTGTATCCAGATTGATTGTATGAAGTCATGACAGCAAAAAACACCAAATCTAATCCAAACTACATTTGGAGGTGGTTCAAAATGCTATTCAGATTTCTACAGATGCATCTCAGTCCTAACGCATGGGCCACTTATGTTAGATTTCAAAGTGTGTTTTGGGTCATCCGCAGCACGACAGAACAACAACATCAAGTCCAGAGTCACGGAAGTGCATCAGAGTAGAATCCCTGCTGCTACTCGCAGAGCAGTGTGGAGGACAACACAGAGAACAACTGTCTGTGGATTGTCACACTGTAGTAAAGAGTCTGCTGCAGTTAATGTCTGGAAAGCAAGATGATGGATCTCTATTTCTCATGCATCCACGTTCGAAAGCCACATCATCAGTGTATGTAGTTGTTGTTGGGTCACAGAAGAAATAGACAGCTTGAGTTGACCTAAAATTAGCAGTTGGTCTGAGATGTCGCTGCTGGGTAGACTTGGTTTATCAAATATGTTAGCAAGGCAACACAATACATGAAATAGGCCTGGTCGATATGGCTAAAAAGTCTATCATGATAGTGAAGTTTAACATTGGCCCATATCGACAATTATTAATCATTTTTAATGAACCGTCATATCTTTATCATTTTTAAAGACCAGGTGAAAAAAGGTAGAATTTAACCTCTTTTATTTTGAAAATCACCACTTATCAAGGCACACAGGTTATAATTACTATATGTTAACACAACAATGAAAAACACACAAATAAATGGAAATACTGCCATACAAGTGAGCGAACCTGCTCTTTTAAATTGACAATTGACTGTCCGTCAGTACTCATTTTCTCACTCTAGTGTTAATGGGTTGCGCTTGTGTTTTTCTCGTGGTTGGTTTGTAAAACACTCGACCAGCGGTGGCGCTGGTGCTGCAGATTGTGAGTCGTAGTTGCCCAGGTGGTTACACCAACCACTTTGGCTGTCGCAGCTGCAGTGTCTCTGGGCTCGTAAGTAGAGCAAACAGGCTGGGTGGCAGAGCAGCGGTGGGCAGAGCCGGCCTGTCCGCTCTACCTAACAAGCCCGGAGACACTCCTGCAGCGAAAAGCAGCGCCGGAGGATGTGTGACACCAAGAGGAGCCATAAAGGACCGGGATAGAGGCCGAAAGGGTCAGTGTGTTTGCCCGCACGGCTGCGGATCATAGCTCAACTTCATCACACCACAAGAAAATAAGACATTACTTAGGTCACAGTGATCCTGTCTATAGGGCTGTCACATCAGAAAACCTGTCTCTGTGACATCTGACGTTCATGGACCAACAACGTATTTTGTGCTTTAATCTGAAGGACTCTTTGCTTTTCAGTGGCTGCAGTACTTTCTGTCAATAGTAAAGTTTAAAAGAGTATATAGGTTGTCTTTTGGACATGAAGTAAGAAATATAATAGAATACAATAGAAATAGACTTCTAAGCCTTATTGACAAAATCTCAGACAGTCAACAAAGTTCCTAACTATTTGTGCATCTCAATTGTTAACCAGTATTGTAGATTAACAGTAAATCCTGAGTTATGCAGCCATAAAGCAGGTCCTTGAGAGTGATATCTTGATAGTGTACTGCAGATAAAAAAGTAAAAGCCAGAGTACACCCATTAGCTATTTACACCTCATTAACTAAGTCAATATACTCACTCCACATTATCACAACAGCTGAGAGGAGTCGAGAGGATTTATTTGCATTTAAATGAGGTGTTCATGTTCCCCCCCCAAGGCTTTAAAGCCTAGTCTGATGACATCAGGAAGTCTCACTCCTATATGCTTGGCAAAATATGAGCTTGTCTGACACTGATGAGACTCTATAAGTAACTGAATATACATGTACACTCCCACGCAAAACAAGGCGAGCTCCATTACCAAGAATGTTCTGGACCTCCTCTGGACCTATGGAGCTGAACCTTCTTAACTCTGTGGTCATAAAAAGGCATTGTGGAAATTTCAGCACTGAATAAGATTGTCACTGCATTCAAAGCAAGGCCCTCTCAGTGCCACCCATGTAAGCGGCCCACGCTGTAATTCCGATAATGAATATACAGCCTGTTCATCAGTTTGAATTATGGCTGTACATCTTTTACATAATCACTGATATAGAATCAATAGACATACTAATCAAGGGCAGTGAGTATTGAGTGGGAGCGCCCACTGCCCATCAGTTATCCTTGCCTCGGGGGGTAGACAGCCACAACCCTTGCAAGGAGTAGCATCATCCATCAAAAGTTTGTGACACGGAGGGGGATGCTGAAGGATTTGGAGTCCCGCCAATTTCAAAGGATAACCTTGAAGGCGTCGTGGAGCATGTAGACTAACAAGTGTTAACCAAGGAATATCATTTTGCAGAAGAGCGGAGTTGCACTGTACAGTGTGTTTACTTTTGTCTCCAGAATATATAACATGTTCAGGAAGCAGAGGTCCTGCACACAGCTTTGCAAAGAGAAATTCAGACTGAGGTTTCAGTTGTTTTTAGCAGTATCTTAAGTATTAAAGTATAATGAAGTGCTAGGTAATATTATATTAAAAAGAAAACAGCAAGCTGAATTTTTGGATGACAATGTAATTGTAAAAGGAAGACCTACATGCATGTCTACACTGAAATGGCACAATTATCATGCAGAGACGATGCATTGTGACGTCAACAACACTAATAATGCATTTTAGAAAGATTACCCTCTAGGAACAAGATTAAGACACCACTGATGCTTATTTAATTAAACATTAGGCAGAAATCCATCACAATCATGGCTAAATGACTAAATTAGAAGTCAGAGCATGTTCACTGCGCTCTCCTGAAATCAGGAAGTTCTGCTCCCAATGACTCACTATCAGGACTTCATTATCAATTTTAAGACCCAGTTTTAAATTAAATATAGTTTCTTGTGATTAACGAGAAGTTTATTTCAGTTTGGAATCACTTACCCTCAGTAATGTGTGAAGTTAATGTTCAAATACTTTTTAACTTCAAGCACTTAGTAGATTTTGCCTTAAAAATATGCCACAAAATTTAGAACATTCACAGTTCACAATATTTTTTTCACGCATCCTTTCCATACGGATAATAAATTATTATGGCAATAAATGACATCAAAGCTTGGCAGATTCCCATTAAAATATGAGTGAATTCATTAATGATGTAGGTACATTTGCTAAAGCTCTCAGAATGTAAATGTTTGAGAGCATTCCTCTCACGTAAAATTATAGATAGATATCTAGAAGCCTCAATTAATACATGATTTGATCAATTGACTAATGATGTAAGAAATGTCTCAGGTTGTAAATATTTATAATTCAGTCACAATGTAGCTTATTTCAGACTACATTGTCAGTAGTTTAGAATTAATTCTGATTATGGTCATCTTTAGATAAATACTGGAGGATAATTTGGTTACGTTTTAACTTTATTGAAAAAAAATCACATATTTGAAAAACCTTAGAAATATGTTTGGTCTTTTCCACTGTGACAGCTACAGCACAACGCTGCCTATTTGCACATTTAGCAGAGTAAGGAGCTTTATTAGGATTTCTTTGGAGTCGGGTTTCTGTCCCCTCACCCACAGAGCCGAAAACTCTATGTGGGTTTTAACTACAATCAATACCTTCAACATTACACATACTTATTTTTGTTCATACTAAAATATTATTATAAGATACTGTACTTCTGGTTCAAAGTAATGTTCATATTTTGACCAGAGTTCTTATATTAGCTGCAATACAGTATATTGGTAAATAAAATCTATAAAATGTAGTCTTTATTTAATTGGTGCTGCATCCATCTAAAAGCATATCTCCAACAATGTCTATTATTTATGACACATATGGCCATATTGACTATGAATCACACGGCTTAGTTCAGAAACACAGACAACTGATGCCATACAGTTTGCAGCATCACCTTTATTCCTGGGTCAGGCTACAAATCTACTCAGGTCTCGCTTGTCTTGGTCATTCCAGAGGAAAAACATTTGCCCTGTGGTCAGGAAGCTGATCATAGAGGGTGACAGGAGAAAGATGTATCGCATGAAAAATAAAGATCATTGCCTGCCTGCCTCTATTATTAAAGAAGGATTCAACATACCACTGAGAGCGTTCGCAATGAAATACAAAATTGGGGTTCTGTCATTTCTCTTTAAAACTATTATTATAGCAAGGAGGAAACAGTAAACATTTACTTTATATCTGTACCTTCAGCTCTTAAAATGACTCAAGCATACAGTAGGTTAACGTAGTCTAAACTTCTGCTGGCTAGCAGCATCACTGAGATTACAAACTTTTTTTTCTGTTCATTTCGCAAATCATAAATGTTTTGAATTGTTGTTTTTCTCATCAGTACTTTCAAGCAGAAAGCAAAAATTACATGGCGAATTATGTGACAAAGGACACTGCATTGTGGCCTGGGATGGGTAACCTCCTTGTGCAGACAGACTTCTTCTTCTACCTCTTCTAAGCTATATGGCTGTGCTCTCTTCAAATCCAGACTACTTTGATAAGAACAATAATTTGCAAAATGCTGCTGCCTCGAGCGTTTAGTGTGTTTGTTAATCTCATGTGACCTGACTCGGCCCTGCAACAGGCAGCTGAGAAGAGCCATGCGAATGCAACTTCTCTTTACCTGTCAGTGAACTGGTCAGTGCTGTCAGTGCTGAGTTTATTGCATTTTCGTGTTGTTTATTCCTACTGTCTTGTCCTGAGTGGGGCAAGACAGTAGGAACACTGTTTTCTTTACGATGAGTGATACCCCATTTTTACTGACTGTCTACAAATTTCATGAAAGTACAAACCAGCAATGTGTTGGTATGTCACTAAAAACTTTCCAACCACCTGTCTGTGGCTCTCAGCCCCAACACCACTGGTTCCTACTGAAGACTGAAGATCAGGAGTAAATAGTTCTTAGGGACTATGTTCAGACGTGGATTATACAAATTTGGTGCTCTAATGGATATTTAAGCCATAGGGAAATTTAAGTGGGACTGACTCAAAAGGATTGAGTACCGATGTTCATTGTCAAGACATGTCACCCAGTGCAATGGTGTAAATCAAAATCCCTAATTAATCAATAGTATCACAAATTTTACAGTCCCACCCCTTCATGCTTTGATCAAATACAAGTTTCTTCAATGCTCTAATTTGTCTTATTGATATATACTCTCAGCTGATCCCTCAATGTATTATGTTTAATCCCATTTCAACAGGAAACACATGAATTACAGGAAGTTAGATACAATAAAGCCAGTGCAAAATTAGATCAAAGATTTGATGATCTTTAAATATCTTGACTTTTGACCTTTCAGGTGTAGCAGATGTGCATTTTTATAGTTCAAAATGATTACTCCCATTTTGGCTCTGACAGCTGTAATTACCACCAGGCTTATTAGAGGTGTGAGTAGACTCAAAGTCTGTCTGGTGTCAAAATTACAGTCAAATTATGCGTAAAACTAATTACCAACGAAAGGTCATGGTCTTTACTGGAGGGAAATGGAATAGGTGCTGAAACACCACTTGCACCTAGAACACATGTCGGTGTGTATGACTGGTAGTCTGTGTTACACGGGCAGAATATCTCTGCCTGCCTCCCTGCAGGAGAAAAATTCCTGTACTTTAGTTGCCTTAAATTTTTATAAAGAATTACATGACAATCTCCAGTAATACCAGTTGACCTTTAAATTATTCACTTGAACCTTCACCGTTCCGTCATGCTGTGGAGTTAATTAAGCTATACCGAGAGCAATAAAGAAGATAGATGACACTCGGTCAAACATGCACACTCTGACTCGGTGACAACAACTGAAGGCTGGTAAGGTCAGAGCCCAACAATTGATGGAACTGTCATCCTATCATGGTGGGAATCCACTAGCAGAATCAGATTGCAGATTGACTTCTCACTGGTCCAGGGGACCAAACAAATGGGCCCGAGACATATTGGTGGCCTTGTCCCCGAACGCTAAACCTCAGAATCTAATCTGAGCGAGCGATCACTCACTTGCTGTTAATGTCATCATTTATGCCCGACCGATAAATGGCACTTACAGTAGGCAATTATTGACTTCCTGTTGCTTTAGGGATATGAAGTCCAGAGGCTGTCAGTTAGCCTCATCAACATCTGTCAAGCAATCTATCATTATGATGGTTGGAAATCGGTGAAAATTAGTCATTAAAGAAACATTAATCTGCAAAACTATAGTGCTGACTGTGCAGCTTGCAATGTTGTTTTTCTTTCGTTTGGTGTTACTTTGTTTTTTGGCAGTGGTTTCAAAATAATGTACATTGTTTTTCCATACAGCATGGTTTAGCTAGTCAGCAGGCTGAACTAGCGTACAACTAACATTAACACTGAGTGTCATTAACCTTTAGATAAATACACACTGAAACTTGGTGGAAGGTACAATTTTGAGATATTTGTTCTTTACTTCAATTTGTTATTTTATGCCTCCACAGCTCTACAATAGAGAGATTGTGCTTTTGACTCCACAACATTTAGTTGACAGTTATAGGTACAGATTAATTTTATTTATTATTCATTATTAAAGATGCACGGTTAAAAACTACTCACAGAAGGAAATTAATATTGCCTTCATTCAAATCAGCCACAACTATGAAGCTAATATGATAATGTAGCACATTAATATGGGCTATACTGCATAATGAATATTTTTTTGAATACTTCTGTACTTCTGCTTAAAGCTGGCCTATTGCCAGTGCAGCGCTGGCATATTACTACCATATAAAGTTGACAGGGTGAACATTTTAGTCATCTTGCAGACACAGAGCAACTCTAGTATTCATTTGTATTCATATTTTTAGCCATCTGAATTTAAGTACAATATTCACTCCATTTTAGCTTTGTTTTTGGTCTCTTCCAATTTGTGCAGAGAACATCTGGCTCTTTGATTCATTTGGTGTTGAGCAGGAGTCTACGGTGGGCTTTTAGAGCTTTTTCTCTGAGAACTGCTGCCTGTGCAGTGGACAACGATGCTATGAGAGTGGTGAGCTTTAAATAAAATACACTTTTTAACACTGGCTCCTTAACAGTAGAAAGCAGCACTCATAGCAGTTATATTATTTACCATAAAGAAGCCTTGCTCTAAGATTCACTTCACACTGACTTTTCCGTAGGATTGTTTGATCTGCTGTGATGACTTAGAGTAATCTCTAGGCAGCACCCACAGGGAGATAATAGTTCCCCAGAGAGAAGTGTCTCTTTTCTGTTGCATATCTTTATCAGAACTCAAACGCCACAAAAGTTTGCCCAGAGAGAGACAGACAAAAAAACAAGACTTACATGCAAAGGTTAGACTGGCCTCTCGGCTGACGATGGTCCCAAAAGAGTTGGACGCCAGGCACTGATACGTTCCAGCATCTTGGTCTTTGTTCAGATGGCTGATTCTCAGATTGCCTCCAGAAAGGCTGTAGTGAGATCCAGATTTGGGACTGATTTCTGTGCCATTCAATTTCCACCTAAAAAACAAACGAGGAGAATTAACATTTAAATTAACAACTTAAATATTGTTCAGTGACAGACTGGGGAGATGGAAGCATTACAGACTACGTAGTCTGTACATTTGATTGTATAGAAACAGAAAGAAATAAAAGGTGGAGAGAGCCCAGAAATCATGCCCTCCAGCTTAGTGTTAATCTAAGCAGCAGTGAACCACTGTGGTGCCAAGGACTTGACTTCCTGAGAATAGATAGCATTGCAGCCCATCCATCTTGCCAGACCCCAGTCAAACTGCATGAAAATGCTACTTAATCATTATGGTGCGACAATTAAAACAAATGCCTGCAACCTTGTCTTCACGCTTGTGTATTCTAGACTAGTCCACATGATAATCATTGGTGTTAGGGGTGATCAACGAAGGGTATAATTCGCTTAAAATGGCAACAGCTTCTCCAATCTCTGCACACAGAAGCACCTTATTAGAAGAAACCCAGGTGGGAGGAAAAATCAGTCATTTCAGAAAAATGGTTTCAAGCCATAACTTACTTCAACCGGGGCACAAAATGAGCTCAGACGCTTTTATTTGTTATCAATGATGTATAACCATCAGAGCAACAAGAGCTTCTGCACGGATAAACAAGCATAAAAGGAGCATTTTATACCTTATTGGAAAATGGACAATGCAGATTTGATTAGGGCCCAAGGTGATTTAGCGGTTGATTATTTCTTTGAGGAGAAGTTCTATATTTCCCTCTGCTTTGATTTTTTTAATTTTCTCTGAATAATTTCAGGTTCAGCTGGGAAAACAGAGTATTGTTTCATTCGGAAAAGAAAGCAGCTTTGATGTGAAGGAAGGGGGGTTTGCTAAAGCCCTTTTGTACAGTAGACAGAAGTTGTGCAAAGCTGTTTTTGTGCACTCCTATCTTAACTCTCCGTGTTGTGCCAATTTTGTGCCTTTGAGGCATAAGACCCTTTTTGGGAAAACACTGACAGTGTTGTTGCATTATCTCTGTGCTATTTTCTTGCTATATTACACCCTTTATAGTATATTATACCCTATAGAATAGACTCATTTGCTTGTTTTGTTGCAGAAAATCAACTATGTTCGGTGCCGTGGCCACTGGAGTCAGTGCAGGATCACCACATAATACACAAGTAGGAGCTGATTACATGAAAAACAATGTCAGACTGTGTTGCTTACCCGCCTACCCGACACTGAAGCTTCTCACAAACAGCAGGCTATTTGTGGGCCGGGCATTGCAGCACTCACAAAGTGCCTCTACAGAATTTTTTCTTTTAATAGACAAAATATGTAGCACAATAGTCTTTCATGGCTCCTCTCCGGTTCAGTTATAAGTAAGTGTATGCTCTCCAGAGCCTTATTATTACACACAATAGAGAAGAGCCTGGGGGGGGCGGGGTGGTGGCTGCAGTCTCACAGGACCACAGCAGCGATTCATTTGCAGCTGAAGTGGAACAAAACAAAAAACCAAGAGAAATATTTTACAGCCAGGTAACACCTGCAACTGGAATAAGAAAGTGAAGTGGACAGGGGAAGGAGTCGACTGACGGCCTAAACCTCAGTATCAGGCTCAGAAAGTGGCTCCCTCTGGTTCTGAAAAGGGATCCCGTCAAATACGAAAGCAGCCCTTTCACAGTCATAATTGCTCGGAGAGGCTCTGCATTGTATCCGTACTGAAAGGTTTAATGGGGTGACAGCTTGAAAACCAAATGTTGCAGAAGTCAGTTGTGGATTTGATGCTCTACCCATGTTTCTCTCAAACATTTGACTGGATTTGCTAATTAAGCCTATAAAATGTTTTGATGTATCTGAGTGAGTCATCATGTTGAAACGCATAAAGAATTTACCCAGTTGGAGGAAGATATTGTGAATCCCTGAAAGGACCCTAAAAGTATGTGTGTGGTAATTAAACATAGTGGTAGTTAAAGATAATTGCTCACCCAAAGCTTCCAGTGCTCTTTTGTGACAAATTGAATGCCCTATGACAGCTCTTGTCGCTTTAAGCCAATTAGATAACAACTTTAAAGCCGCTAAGTGACAGATACTCTAATTTCTAGGAAACTCAAGCACTTTCTAACTAAGATTAAATGTAGACTAGTTCAGGAACAGTGACAGAAAGCAGCATGAGGGGAACTTCAAATAACATGATTGTGTCACTGTGTGTCCTCCTCCGTGGGAAGTATATCGCAACAGATTACATCAAACACATATAAACTAGATTATTTAATAATTCTATTTACAATGATTTATGTTGGCAAGCAGGCCACGACAGCAGCTCCATTTGTAAGGCACATGCTTTATGTAATCATGTAACAACAGGCCGTGTACACAGTGGCATAATACCACACCATCTGGCTTATGAGGCTCTGAATGTTAGACGGTCTGTTCCTTTTTTTCTTAAGCCTGGCCCTGTAATGTGCTAAAAAATGTTAGAACTTCTACTTTGTAAACGCCACACCTTAAAAAATTACAATTTAAGTAATTATTTTCAGTTTAATTCTCAATCCAATAATAGAATATTTCATGTTAATGTAGTGCACTCTAAAATCTAATATATATATATATATATATATATATATATATATATATATATATATATATATATATATATGTGAGAGAAATAAATACAAGGTGTTTCCTACAACTGCCCCTGCTCTTGAAGGGTAGAAGAAATCACTTTTACAGATGTCATCCATGGGTAGGTTTCTGCATAGAAAAAATCAACTCTGGGAACCATATCATACCACTTAACACATTGCCACAATAGGTAAAAGATGAGCCAGATGCCCAGATAATCAGTTTTTGTTAATTTATGTAGTTATTTCGCTGTATGTAGTGTTTTAGTGTTGCCTGTTTGTAAGTGTATGGCACACATCAACAGTCTCATTCCCAACTAGTCAAATTCAGGAGCTTGGTCAGTGGCCTTAAACTTCAAACTATGACACTCTACCTACCCCTCTAGCATCACTTTTGCATGTGATGAGCTAGTTGGCACTTTACATTACATGCAACGTCCAGTTACACTTTCAAATTAAAGCCTCCGTGGTCAAATTTGCAGCAATTACGTAATATACAACGTCTGGTTAGACTGTCAAAATAAAGCGTGCTAACAAACAGTTCACATATTATAACATATTATGACTTTTGGAATGTTAACATTGTCAAATGGTTGTGGTTTGGTTAGGGTTTAGGACATACTTAGGGTTAAAATAACTGCATTCAGTCTTCTAAGTATGCGACATGCATACATGCATGTCGACATGCATGTATGCAGTTACGTCATTTATGTTGGTAAACTTACTTATGTTACATAAATTACTTGACTCTCGGTCACAAACGGGACGCAGACCCTGGTCTCCAGAAGAAGAGTCTTGTGAATAACCCTATAACGCTAGTCGCGATGTTGATGCTCCGATCCATGAGGACTCAGTAGTCACTGCAACATTACTACATGAGTACTCAGTATTTATGGGTCAGACCACACCCATCTTCGAACTCGGCCTTCATTTTGATCTCAACTACACGCCTGTGAAGTTCCGTAACTGTATCTTACACGGCTAAGATGCTATTGCGCTGACAAAATGCAGACAGACAGACAGACATATGAACACCTGCGAGAATACTCAAAACTGCTTCTATGTTAGTTCCCGCAACAAAAGGTGTCTCCAGGACCACATTTTGCCATGATGACAAACACATGGACACACAAAAGGTAAAAACATCACCAGCCAATGCTTTCGCAGATGGGAAAATATGGAAGTGTAGAAACAACAAATCCCTAGTTTATCTGGAATACTGCTGAAATTGCTACAGTTCAATTTTTGTACTAATTCAACAAAGGATATAAACATATTAAAAAATGAGCTTTAGAGATGCTGGTAGCGGGATCATGAGACAGAGCCAGGCTAGCTGTTTCCCCATTTCCAGTCTGGGGATGTCCTGCGATGTCTGGCACCAGGCTGTTTGTAAAGGATCCTTCGGATTCTGTATATTGGGGGCAGGGGTTTTGCCAATAACCGATATTGACAATAACCGTGATATAAAAATAAATAAATATTGATATCAAGTTAATATGACATATGACATTTGAATAATCCAGCACCCCCTTAAATCATTTCTGTTTCTGTCTGTTCTCGTTTTGTTATCGTAGGTGAGGAGGTAATGCGCCTTAACACTGGTTGCCCACTGCCGCACAAAAAGCAAAAAGACAGAGAAAAAGCTGCAGTAACTGTTAGCTGGCTAGTGCGTGGCATGGATCTGCTGTGTGGCTGCTACTCATTGATTTACTACTGCTGTGCAAAATCATTTGTGGTTACAGAGATTCTCTCTCCACCTCCCTACACTTGGATAAAAAATGTTATTCATTTGACAGAAAACAGACAAAACACACAATAACTGCCATTGGAGAGTGCCGTTCCCGTGGGGGGGTTTACTTGGTCTACAACGGTGTTTCGATGGGTGGTGTGCGTAAGGTGGTATCCACATAGATGCCAGGACCCAAACACAGTAAAAGTATACAAAAAAATAAACATTAAAACATTCATTAACAAGTTTTGTAGATTTATTATCAGGTTTAAATATCCATCCGGTTTTTAAATAATCATTTTTGTTAAGGTATCTTGCGACTGTGATACTGTATTTTTGTTTTTTATGTTTTATGTTTAATTTTGCTGTGTCCTTTCATTTTGAATTGTGAGTAAAATGTATATAGGTGTGAAATAAAGATACATCTGCTGGCAGATGTGACTGTGATATCAATCTTCTCATTTAACTCTCACAAGATATTATGAGAAGTACGGTGTGTGTGGTATAAGACTACCTACTGGTTTGGTGGATAAAGACTCAATGATACACATTGGTGAATATATCTAGAAAAAAAACTGTACGTATGTATTTTATTTTATTCATCAGTCCATATTTATCAAAGGAACAATTCAGTTGAGTGCCTGGAATTGAATTTATGTCACCGCCTCCCTATATTCTCCTCTTTGAAGAAAGGAAACATCCTCTGCGTCCCTTGATTCAGGTTTAGTGCGAACGATGCTGAGCACATATCTTTGCTTGTGGCATTTAATGTAAACACTGCAGCTCAAACTGTCAACTTCACTGCTGTGGGATGTACAATTAATGAACTTTGAACATGATTTAGCTGTTGTCTGTTTGTTGCAACACATCTTTAGGAGGCGACGGTGGCTGCTCTGACAGGACCGCACAGCGACCTTGACAGGAAACGGCTGATTAGGTCATCCTCTAAGCTGGCTCAATCCCAAGTATTAAATGTACCAATCCTTCCAAAATCTCAGCCCAGCAATTTCCGTGAGCAAACATGATTGATTTGAGCTTTTACTTGCCTGAGATGCTGCAACACAACACCAACACAACACCCCTTCAATAGACTAATGGTCCATGAGAGGAGGGAAATAAAGAGGGCAAAAAACAGCTGCTCTTTGAACTCTGCAGCAGGAAAAACGATGTCTGAGCTGGGTGTGAGGCTTAACATGCATTCCTGGGCCACAGACACGCCAGACATGTTTCCAGCAGGGGGTTGAAGGGAAAATCCAGCACAAAATAGAAATTGATGTAATACATTCCTATGATCCTGATCAGCTCAGGCTTGATTTGCGAGGATGAACAAGACTTTTCTAAAGCTAGAAACAACAGAGCCAAGACTCTCTTGTTGCTGCATCAAGACGCAAATCCTGGAGCGGTTTCATTCGGGATGAATGGAAGACCGAGTCTGGGGACACAAGGACAATACTCAGCACTATATTACAGGATGTGGACGCTTTCACTGCTTCATTACTGTGACGACTACAATGAAGTAAAGCACATTTGAAAGTACAAGCTCCAAACACTTTTTGAGTGCAAGAAAAAAAGAATTCAGTGTCAGTGGGGCAGCTTCAGGCTTTGTCAGATTAGAAACTTTCTGGTTTCTAGTTTCAGAACAAAAGTGTCATGCAGCGTGTATGGATTAAACTGTCTTAGATCAAAAGAACAATGTGCGATCTCTGTTGTACAGCTCATCGTTTCAGTTTGAATCACACGACAAAGCTGCAAATCCATAACTCTGTAATTACTTTGTATTCTTACTATACGATCAGGAATTACACTGATTTAACTCTTTCCGAGACTGTGAACCGTTCTAACAACCCTTTTACCCATTCTGGTTTGCATTTCCATATTCATGTAAAACAGATAAAACTGCTTTAAAGAATTAAAACAGTACCAGCTTTATGAACCTTAGTTTAAGATAAGGAGAAGCATTGTGATGTTGTTGTTGAATCATATGCTTTTGTGTGTGTTTTTAATGGGAAAAAAAAACAAACAAAATACATTCACCTAACTGCCTGGGCCCAATGCTGTCAAAAAATGTACTGATGTAAATCAAACAGACAAAAAAGGGAATTCTTCATGGGTTTTGCCACTCCTATTTCCATATTTCCATTTGTGATGGATGTGTTTTGAGCTTAGGTGCTATTGCTCCACTTATGCTGTGGGTGATGTAAAGAGGGAGTGTGATATTGCAATAGGGTAAATGGGTAAGATGTGCGCTAAAGCTGAACCCCGTGGTTTTGTTAATGCTTGTACTTGTCCACATTTAAGCGAACCTGCATCACAAAAAGACAACCAGCACCAGCATTAAATGTGTTCACGGCAGTTTCTGTTATCACTGCATGTACACACAACTACAGTGATTACTTCTGATACTCAATTTGGTGAAAATCTAAGTGTTGACAATTCTTTTGATGCCTATCTTATTTAAAAAAAGGTATCTTTTCAGTACTAATTTATCTTATTTTATCTTTGTTTTTATTACTACTACCTTCTATTTACTTCTATATTCTGCACTATGCAGCTCGGGAAGCTCAACTATCTAACCAGGAAGGTTGGGTACTGCTTTTAGGGGTACTGACTGAATTATGTTGGTACTGTTGAGTATCAACTCACAATAAATCAAACGATAACAAATTTCTTTTTCAGCATGCTAAAACTGTTAAAGGATTATCTTATCTTATCTTAAAACAGTATGTGGGATTTTTTTACCACGTCCGAACCTTGGTATGAAACCAAAAGAACGACAATTACATAGTATTTTCTGGCAAATCTATAATATGCAAGCGCTGCAATAGTGACGACATTAACAATATAACAGACAATACCAGTGCTGCTTCTTCGACTTTTTATAAGGCTGACGAAATGCTGCGATGGTGTATTGCTGCCCCCTACTGTTATACTAATGTTCCTTCTAACAGTTATGTTTATATTTTTATAGCTACTATATTAGATCAAATGTCAACGGTACCCAACCCTACCTACCAGAGACTTAAAATGATCGTATTTTAGAAAAAAGTTATTGCACAAGTTATAATGCGTAATCTTAAAGAACACGTATTTAACCAAATTGTTGACACGCCTTCAAATCTTCATCGAGTTTTTCTTTAGAGCAAGCTGATGTAGCTATGATGCGTGGAAGGTGTGTCTATAAGTCCATCACTCACACAATTTTGTAATAGCAGTACGAGACAGCACGACTGCTCATATTCTGCATGAAAACAGTTAAGGCCACGAGCCAAGCTAACTAACATATAACAGGAATTAGTGGTGCATTTACATCCTCTTACTGAGAAAGTTCAAGCTCCGCCTGCAAGTTGCTTCAAACGACAGCCGTACTCGCCAGTCATGTTTATCATCAGAGCTTACACCTTGCACGACTGGATGGAAAGAGGTCACATGAGACCTAGGATCCGTCCTTTGCTATTCTGATCATGTCAGAAACCCACTACTATTACAAGCATCACCAAACGATCAAATTATTATACATTATGGCAATTTTGTGATTGTTGATCGTACAGCAAAGTTATCGTACAAATATGATCATAATTGCACATCTGGTACGCCTGGCTCTATGGCACTTCAGCATCAGTTGTAACAATGTTGAATAGAAAAACAAAATAAAAGAATAAGAAAAATAAGACATAACATAATAAAAATGTAAAACTGACAGTTTCCTCGCTGCATAATGAGTAATTTTACTGAATGATGAGTACTTTACTTGTGCTTTTGTGACTTTTTGCAGTATTTTTTAACCCCAGTTTTGCAGTGCATCTGAGTACTTGTTTAACTATTCATTTAATGGGTGTGAACGACTCTGTGCCCCTTGTGATCAATCAGTAAGTATCATTTGATGGTTAAGTTGGAAAAAAATGTGAACATGTTGCATTATGTTAAAGGATTTATGGATATTTAAGGTTTCCCAACAGGTCACTGTTATTGTTAAGGTGTTAACACGCAGAAGGATTGTTAAAGACAAGATGGAACACACTCACCGGTAGATTGGAGGTGGGCTTCCCTGGGCTTCACAGCTGAACACCACCTCCCTGTTCCTCTCCAGAGTCTCCACGGGATATACAATGCTTCCAGGCTGCTTGGTGAAAACAGGACTCTGCAGGACACTGCTCTCTGTAGGACAACAAGGCAAGACAACACATCTAAGTATAAACTTAGAGACACAGGCCTGTTTGTAAAGCAGCCAATTAGTCAGCGGCAGAAAACAGGTTGGTGCTGCTCAAAGTGTTTAGAGGGGCAAAACCACAAGCAGACAAAAGATATCAATTTGAACCTCCTGTCACGACACCACGGCACAGAGAAGAATGATTTGAAGTGAGACGTGTCTTGAGCAGCTATTCAGATGGTAATAAGATATAGAGTCTGATTTATGTAGAGCAATTATCTGGGAAACGGCTTCATTTACTTCCGTCAACCCGCTCTTATTAGCTCATTTATTTATTTATTTGTTTGCCCAGTGATGTTAGGATTGTGTGTCCATGCAGAGGTGTTATCAAGTGGTTTTTGTGTGGTTAGAGCTCTTTGATGTAAACAACACAATAGAAGTCTCAGTTACTCCATTAAGGCGCCATTAACGCAGTGTGCATGGCTTTAGAAAATATCAATGACACTTTGAAGACAAGGGAAAGGAACAGCCTTAATCACTTCTTTCTCTGTAATAGTTTTTTTCTTTAAGGCTGATGCAACCACAAGCAGTCAGAGACACTGGAAACAGATATCATTCAGCTTTCTTTATTTACGTCAATCATCCTTTTTTGTATTGGCAGTTTTATCCAGTTGAAAGTTAACACAGATGTTGGATCTTACTTTGCCAAACTGAAATCAAAAGTAGTAGAAGAAGACGAAAAAGAAATACAGCGCAGAACAAAGTTTGCATGTTTCCCTTTAGAAGTCTGAGCCCATTCATGTTTAAAATTGTCAAACTGAACGTTGATGATGAGGAAAAAAACTCAGTAACGTTCTACTTGTCAGAAACACACATCTCGCAAAGTCCTAGTCACTGCAAAATAGGGTTGTTAAAAATATCGATACTACAGTACCTATTTGATACAAAGAATTAGAAACGGATACGATACTGATTGTCAACAGTATCGAATATATCAATAACATCAGCGCTTCCCCCGTCTCCTCCACCAGCTACACACACAACTACAAACAGGGAGGGACACACCCACCCTGTACGCTGCCGACCGGTGTGATACTGTGACCAGCTACCACGGCAGACTGCAGGCAGGTGGGTTGTAGCCAGAAAAGCGTGTGTGATTCCCAAAGGAAATGAAAGCCTTGTCAACATGGTAAGTGCATCACAGCCTCCGCGACCAGTTGTGGTTGAAAAGGAAAACAGCAGAGGTGCTGTTTGGAAGTATGTTGCATATGAGGCAGACAACCAAGGAAAGGCTAAGGATAGGCCTGTACGCAAACCATGTTACAAAGAGGTGTTGACGAAGCAAGGTGGCACATCAAACTTGTCGGAGCACCTGAAGGACCAACAACCAAGATTTCGACGGGAAAGCTCCCGTTACAACATCACTGAAGTATTAAACATTTATCATAAGCATCAACGAAAATAAACGTATTATTATCTGTTAGCCACATTAGCCATTTGCTAAGCAAATCGAATACAAACGTTAGCCACATAGAGGTAGCCTGTCCGAGGAAATTTAACAACATATAAAATTATTTGCGGTTGAAAACACTAGACCAGAGGACATTGCACTTTTCTGATCCTTTATTGCCGTTTGTGTGATTTCAGATTTTTTGTGCACTGTATCTCAGAATTTTTGAACAGGTGTAGCTGCTATAAGAATACTGTTTTACAAAGATCTTGATGTTAACTAGTTGCTACTGATATCTGCTGCTGCTAGGCATAGCCAAGAAATTAAAACTTTCATTTTATTTGAGTTAATTTGACTGTTTTTTATTTTTATTTTTATGACTTGGCCTGCCTAAATGTAAAAGTGGTCTTGCAGTACCTCAGACAGTTTAATTATTGTCAGTGATGTTACAGCAAGGTTTATTATTATTATTTGTTATTTTTGCACAAACTTGAACACTGTAAAATATTGTTCTAATGTTTGTTACAAAAGTTTTATGCCTCTTAATGTGTTGTCATTTTCATTTGTCATTGTGACAACCCTACTGCAAACTCACTGCTTACACAGATTGCGGCCATTCAATAGTAGGACAATGCAAAATAGAAGTTACCTGAATGTAACTCCATTTTTTGTATATCACATGAATGAAAGAATGTAAACAGTTAAAATACAGTCACATTACACTTCTGTTCCGATTGCCCTCACATGCGAGTCTGAGAAGGAACGCAATGTCAAGGTTCTGAAACTGTAAACTATGAGAGCGAGGTAATGAACTCACTACATGATAAAACACACCAGGGCTGACCAAAGTGGGCCCTGTGGGCCAAAGTTTGCTGATTTGAATAAAGGAACGATAGGGCGATAACATATTCGTTAATTTCTCATAAAAATGCATGAATCTTGGTGAAATAAATCAGGTGTATTTAGGTGGCTGGTATCTACAGAGCCCCTGAGCCTAAAGTCTGTTGTCCTGAGCTAGAATAACAACTTCGTAGGACAGAACCATAATGTGACCGTACCTGTACCGAGGGGGATATAATGAATGTATACACACATGTATGTTTCAGCAATTACAGTGAAATGCGTATCTACTGACATGCCACGGAAGGGTCTACCTGTAGTAGATGAGATCTGACTGCTGTGGGTAATGAGCTGACAGACTGGAAGGACAAGCTGAATCGTGGTCAGAAAGTACGGGAGTTAAGGCAGGTGATGACATTCATAAATTATCCAGACACCTAATCATTATTTTAGCCCTCCTTATTGAGTTTCTTGCGGACCTTTCTTGACCAGGAAGTTACTCAATAACTTGATGGTTTGAGAGGTGTAGGAGGACTTCAGGTAATATTGTACAGTTTTTATCATTACATTTGAACTAACTAAGATGAGTACAGAACAACAACTAGCACCATGTCAAATGTAGCGTTGCAGGTCCAGAGAGCTTAGGCTGCAGGGATTGTTATAGGAGTCTCACACGGAAGCCTTAATGTGTGTACCTCAGATTTACATCCCAACATATGGAGCCACAAAGTAAATATATCAGAATCCAAGATGATTTCATTCCTTAAAAATGTCACAATTCTGCAAGTTTAAATCTTTAATCCTGCTGAATATGTCACTGACCAGACACAAAATGAATTTACACAGTTTAAATTAATGGTAAAGGCCATACATATCAATCATATTGACATTTTTCCTGATATCTGGTAATCTAACTTCTATTGCAGCATATACCACTACACCTAAGGGATATTTGCATTGCCACTGTCTGGTTTCAACTAGTGATGTTAACCTACTGTTGACATGAATACAGGTAAAATCAATTTTGTTTTAAATGTCAGTGTGCGTTTACTGAGGTAACTCAAATGACTAATTTCATCGATGTAATTATTTACTTCAACTAACGTGTTTTTATTTAGTTTTATTCAGAGGGCCAGTAAAAAATGCCCAACAGTGATTCCTGAAGGGGACACCAAACGTGCCACCAAAAGTAGTGTTATATCAAATGTCTATAGAGAAAACGGTGATTACTAGGCATTCTATTAAACTATACTGTATATAAGTTATTGTTACATTATGTTGTTAATAAATGTTTTAAATTTGACAATGTAGTGTGGTACAAGGTCAGATATTATATTGCATAAAAGTCTAGTCTAAAAATGGCATAGCAACCTGTGCTTTAAAAAAAAATAAATGTAAAAATCGAGAATCGAATCGAACCGTGACCTTAGAATCGAAAATTGAATCGAATCGAGGATTTGGAGAATCGTGACACCCCTAGTATAGACACAGATACAGAACAAAATGCAGTCATAACTGTAAGAATGTGTTTTAGTACGGTCACTAGGATACAATTTTAGCACTTATATTTTCTGCGTTTCTCATTTCATGGACTAGCATATTGTACTTACATTTCTGCCATACTTGTCATATCACGTTCACATTACATGGTGATTAACCGACTTTCGTGCAGGTATTTTTAACAGGGACTGCGGCGTTTCAACATTTGTAAACGTGACGCCACTGGATATTTTTTTTAAGTAGACCGTCACTTTTAAGTAGACACTTTCCAGCTGCGTTTGTGGCAAAAAAAATAAATATTGTTTTACCGAGACCTCAGGACATTTGTTTATGGCGACCAAACACAGGTAACCAGCTACGTTATGCCAAAACACTTTCCCTATGCTAGCCAATAGTTTTTGGTGCCTAAATCTAACCAGAGCATAAGCACAGCTTTTTAGCGAGAGACATTTAGCATCTTTTGTTTTAAGCTAACTCCTGCAGAGTAGCTACTTACTACTATCAGCCAGCACGTCACCTTCCCATAGACTGCTCCACAGAGGCAATACTCTTTATTACTGATGTGTGTGATATATACTGATGTGTGTGGAGGTGCAGGCTGATCAGCAGTAGACCAAACCACTTTTAGGCATATGGAGGGGGGGACCAATCTTTAAAAACTTAAAAACACATGTTTAATGTCTTTAATTAGCGCTAAAGTTTGATGCAAATTATTATACAATTTAAAGTCTTATGTTATCAATTATGTAGATTATAAAGGGGGGCAAATCTCTGTTCTTCCCAGGAAAGAGGGTCCGGACTCCCCTGTCCACAAAGGGGTGCATGCTCTACCAATTAAGCTACTCCAGCACCCTAACCATCAATGTTTAAGTAGGCCAAATAATAGTAATGTAATCTATTACATATTTTTTGTATGGTTTAAATATAAATACAGCACTTGTGTAAGTATTTTCATACCTACATGCTTTTTCCCTTATTTTTTAAAGCAAATTATATAGTATAATATAATAATAATACTGCAAAAAGTGCAGTGTAACAAACTGAATCGATGGACTTTTGCAATACAGTATAGACTATAAAAAAAGTTCATGTACAATAGAGCTAACATTATTTTGACAGGACATTTTTAAGCATCTTTGCTCTGTCTATTTTTTTATTATTATTATTAGGGCTGGTCACCACAGTTGGTTGGCTGGCCTGTGTGTCATAATATCTGTACAATTACTGTACAACTGCCAAATTGCTTTTGAATTTATTAAAGATCTCAAGAACACGTCTCTACAAGCTCTCTCCACATCTAATGATAGGTTTACTGAAATTTGCTGCTGATGCTGCTTTGTCACCCCCATCCTGCCACAACCTGCACAACAAACGAAGCAAAACGTTGGTTTGGACAGTTCTCTAATTACTTTCAAATACAGTCAGTGGTAGAACGTGATATACTGCCTCCACAATGGAGATCGCAATCATGTATTATGTCTTCAAGCTACGGAAACTTTAAAGCAAAACAAAGCTTCGGCTTCCGGTTGTGAAAGTAGTGACAGACCTGTGCACAGGATGACATGAACAGCATAATGCATAATTCAAAGAACTGCTCAATAGGAAATCTAATTCAAGAAAATGTCTCCCTGCACATGGCACATTTTTACCTCATCAGAGTGTGCTTCCAATCCCCCAGATGCATTCAAACCTCATGCTAATTTTAGCATGGAGTAAGCTATTCTTTTTTTATGCAAAACTGAACACAGTGTTTAAAGGTATCACCCCTGACAAACATGCAAGTCTGCAGGGTGATTTTATAAGGCAAAAAGTGAGGGAAAGTAAGGGAAAAACACAAAGGGATTAAATCTCTATATGCAGATTCCATTGATGCTGTCAGAGCAGTTGTCACTACTCAAAGCTCAGCCGGTGGAAAATGTAATGATCACTCAGAAGATTCTGTAATTTTAAACACATTGTTTAGGTTTATAATCTAAATTGTAATCATGAATACAACTGCTTTGTGTAGAGAGAGCAGACTGCTGCGTTGCTTCGCCCGGGAATGCCTTTCAGACATTAACCAACATGCCTCCAAAAGAGGATTTAAAACAATGCAGCGACATGCTTGCTAATCTTTTCTCTTCTAATTATTGCTGGTGTGCATTAGTTGTTTCCTGATCATCCAGTAGTAATAATTCAGGTCATTCAAGGACAACAATAAATCTGTATATTTGTAATCATTTTGCTCACAAAAGGCCCAAGGTGCTTACCGTAACCTCATACATTCTCAGGCAAAGAAATGAATTGGCTGTGTGTTCACTGCCAACAGTGCACCATTTGCAACAAAAGATAGTACTGACTGTCCCACAGTAGCCAGCATGGTCACGTTCAATAGCCATTTTTTGACTGCAATAGTAGCATGAGTCAAGGGCTTTTCAACGACAATACACTTAACAAACCTTGGTGTGTAGCCTCTATCAATGAGAATTGCGAGAATAATTTTAACCTCATACAAAAAGGGAGGAAAAGGCAGAGAATAGGATGTTTCAAACGTTTCTCTGTATTAACTGACCTCAGTCAAACACAAAAGAAGCAGAATTGAGGACTGAGGAGAAAGAAAAAAAAACTGTAGCTGTGAGAAAAAAAAAGCTAATGTTCCCGACAGCTTACAATGACGCCATTAATTCACACCTGTCAGAATAAAGAAACAATGCTCTGTGTCAGTTGATAAAGTGACAGAAATTCAACATCACTCAATTTTATATTCAGTGAAGATTAATATCTTTATTACTCATAAATCATCAGAGCTTTATTCTGTGGGGCCACTGTGAAAATATCTGTGAAATCATCTCCACTGATAGGGCCAGCCTGTGTTATTGTGGTTATGTGCCAAACTCAATGTATCATGCGCCGAAAACACATTAGCAACTATAGCATATCTTTAAAACGTGCAGTTTTTCAATTATGAGGCATATTCATCTTAATCCAGTCACCAAACAGGCATTATGCTCACTTTTGTTCCTGTTGTTGGTGTGCAATTCTTCAAGGCATAACAAGGGCTACAGGCTGCATACATATGAAGGAACCAATGCAGACCTGCTATCTGTTTTTTTTCCCTCAAAAATCTGTATTCAGATTTAACCCAGAAACATTTGTTGGTTGTACTGGAAGTCAACAGAAATCTTCCAAACTGCTTTATTTTCTCTGTTAAATTGTGTTCTATTGAATTGTATAAGCTCTATAGCCTGCATATATTCATCACTTTAGAAAGCATGCTAAATAACATAATATTTGTAATTGAATAATGAAGCCTAATAAAGTAAGTATGTATTTGAATCCACTCTCATAACACTTAACAAACCACAGGTATGATTTTTAGGAAAGAGCAGAGGTTGTGTATGTAATGGGACAAGGCCCAGATGTATGTGGAGATGGTCTGAAAAGTCCGTCATAAAAGATAAATAACAAAGCAAAACAAAAAAAAAAAAACAGAATGCTATTGAAAAAGGGGGGCTCAAAAGCCTCATTGAGCAGAATTGTGGGAGGAGGAAAGAAGAAAGGAAGATGAAATAAAATATGCTTTAAAGTGAGAAAGCATATTTGCAAAGTTATGAAAGCTCTCTCTGTCATTTTGCATACCAGGAGGCTTCAATATCACATCATTAGACAAGTGAGACTGCAGCAACATAAGTCAAGCTTTATCCAGCGCGGCACAACTAATCTGTTGAAAACTGAAAACAGTTATCGAGGATTAACCCCAATACACACAGTTCTACACTTCTGTGGTATTAGCCTGTAGCACATTTGTTCACATTTTAGCAAATCTGTATCATGGAAAGCTATGCTGCTTTGGGTACTACAGTTCAACTGAAGAAAACTGTGGAAAACGATGGCTATGAACCAAGATCTCAAGTAATTAAGACACAGTTATGAACATTTATCCTCAGTGGACAATGGAGTAAGAGTTAGGGCCTTAAAACAGCAAAATTCTTGAATCGCCATGATCAGAGTATCTGCTCGAGGAAGGTAATTTAGTCAGTGTGAATGTTGAATGTTGAACATTGAGTTCAGCTTTGGTGAGCTCTGCAAATTTGTGCCATTGATCAAAAGCAAGCCTTCGTGAAAGTGAGCGTCTTAAATTAAGAAAAGCATGTTAGCTTATTAGCTGTGCTGCACCAATGCAGCAATATCACAAAGTCAGGATTGATAGGACAAATGATGAAACGAAGGATGGCAGACCTATACCACTGTTAAATACACTGTGTTAACTTGCTGTCCTGTTAGCGAACCAAGCTACACTACTTAGCCAGGTGGAGGTAAACAGAACAGCAGAAAGAACCTAGACAAAACAACTTCTGAAGAAATTGCAGTGTGAATGCTGAATGGTGAAAAGCTGATGCTGAACTGCATCGCTGGCTTAACTTAATACGAAGAAGGTGAAGGAGTATGAAGAGTTTGAAAAGTGGTAAAGGAACAAAGAAGGAGCGGTGTAATGAGCACATCGCAATCAGCTGCGTACCAACCTGCAATTAAAGGTTGCCATGGTGATGGTAACTGCTGAGCGACGCCTGGGTCAGACAGTTCATTTAACAGAGATAAAGCTGAAGGCACCACTCAAACTCTAGCTTATTAGTGTAATTGCTATCGCCTAGACTTTTACATCGTGAGACGGAGTGGACTCTGAATGCTATGCTGTAAAATATACGACACATCCTACACCACTGAATAGGTTGATTCCCAGTGAGTCCCAAAACAACATACATCACCGTTCCCATAGGTGGAACTAGTCAAGTGCCGAACACGTGAATAAGAACTTTTGAATTGAACACCAAATAAGTTAAGACTGACGTATCTGAAGAAGATATGGTTTTACATTGAACAAAACAGAATATCACTGCATCTTACTGAGGTGAACCCCAGCTTTGTTTCAGTTCCTTGTGAGCAGAACCAGCTGGAAACTTTCCTCTTACCCAGTTCAAAGATAGCTGTTTAGCATGTCCTCATGCAGCGGAGTCGTGCTGAGCAGAAGTAGAAGTAGGTCATCATTAAAATCCGAACCCTATGTTTCTCCAACACCTAGGTACCTTCACCATGCCTCCCAGTAGGCCTCTCACACCTGCGATGGGCTGCTTCTCTTCTCACTGTTACAGCCTGATTTATCTGCATGCAACTCTGTGGGAGGAACATGTCAGCCCAAAGCACCAGGTTACTGCCACAGGGAATTCCACCAGAGCTCCAGAAATTGGCTGTTGCCTACATTATGGTGACATTCAGAGATTTTTAAATCTTAAGTTGGCTGAAAAATATGTTCTGATGTAGGAAAAGGCTTTGATCTTTACAGGCCTCACTTTTCTCTGTGACAGTCTGAGGATCCTGCCTCTCATTTGAACGTATTATAGTCGACTTCTGTATTTATTTTGGTACTTTAAACGTTTACAGGGTGCTCTTCATCTAAAGATCATAGGCCTTTTTATACATCCTCTACCCTTTAACTGACATATCTGCCTTCTCGAACATTTTATTATTATCTCAGGTATCATTAAATCTTCACCCGAGCCAAAGTTTATGAAAAAGAAATGTTCCCTAACAGTCTGTTCACTGACACACTATGGGATGCCTGCCATTATTTGGGTTTAATGTGGGCCAAAAAGACAAACTTTTCCTGGCTGTCTATGTTTATATTACATTAATAGATTAACAATCACGACCCCAGTTAGCTGAGTTTTAATTAAGTGAGTAGGTCGAACCTCACATGTGACCAAAACTGATGGCCTCGGTCACTGCGAACTGCAAAATGACACAAACTCGAAAACAGTTTAAATGAAATTGTGGAATTAGGGTTAGATGTGCATATCAGCTGTGAAGCCTATTATTATATGTGCTCAATAGTAAGTATATAAAACTTCATAAGCATTTGAGAGTCTTAACTTGCTGGTTATTATTGCTGGACACTGATCCTTGACATTACCTCCTGCCAGATGGTCACTGCTGTTTGTCATGTATTGTCATATGTATCACTGGTTGTTTGTTATGTGTTGTCTTTATATGTAGTGTGTGTATGTTATTTTTTTTACCATGCCAGCCTCAGGAAATACCCCTCGGGGATAAATAAAGTTTTTTTTAATTTGTATTGGGTTAAATAGCAGATGTAGTGTGATTTGTTTTGGTTCAAGGTTATGAAACTGTTTTAATGAGTCTTTGCCCAATCAATCCATCCAGTTGTTTTTTTCCTTTTTTTTCTTGTCTTTATTTGTAAATTGCATATTTGTAATTATATATTATATATACATGTATAAATAATAGATATGTATATAGATATGGTTATATACAGTCTATATATATATATATATATATATATATATATATGTATATATATAGTCTATATATATAGGGTCTAATAGATAGATAGACAGATAGATAGATAGATAGATAGATAGATAGATAGATAGATAGATAGATAGATAGATAGATAGATAGATAGATAGATTTAATTGGTAGTTACAGTCTGTGACCAGAGAGATGTGGGATTTCACATTTGGAATTTGAAGCTGTTGTTTCTCTAACAAACTCAGACAGCGTCCTCTTCTTTCACACAATATCATTTTCCCTGTCAACAAGGTGTGTTAGTTTCTGATATTTTCACAAGAGCACATCATTTGCAAGATTATGTTGTCTGGGTTGAAATGCATCATGCTAGCTGTGATTATTTTGTGGCACAAATATTGGTCTGCTATTCAACGACTCCTGCGCTCATGGAGCCCCACTCGATCACTCGCTTTGTCTTGTGTAGCCTTGTGTATACTGGGTCTTTGAAACTAATCCACTGAGGGCTGGCAGGTTTTAATGTCATCTAACAATGCTACAATCAAACAGCTATTCAGATGGTATCAGCATTGATCTTCTAAGAGCTGGAAGGGAGATATTTTTGGACAGACTATGCACTCTCTCGCTTATGCCTGCCATGGAGGAGGAGATTAACAGCCTGAAAAACGGTTCTGATTTGGCCGTCCTGAATTGTATTCATGCTTTCAACCTGACCTGTTTGGAAAGGTTGCTCCACTATTGGAGCCACAATAGAACACCCACAGAGATGAGGTGCGAACTATTCTGAGAGAGGATGGGACATTTCAGGACATCCATGTTCGAGTTCATCATGTGTGAAATGTGAAGTCACCGGCTGGATGTGTTTTTTTTGTTCGCTATAGTTAGGTTACCAGGAACAGAACAAAGGTTTGACCCTGAAGGAAGCACAAGATAATGATTTTATTTGTACAATTTGATTAGCACCCGTCCTTTTTTATCTTCAGAAATATGTATTTAGCATAACACAAAAAAGATGAATGCTGTATATAATTTCTGAAGGAATACAATCAGAAGAAAGCTCTGACTCATGGTTTTCTGTAAAACCCTGTAAATACGGTTTGTGCTTTGGAACATAAGACTTTTGTTTGCCTTGCCCACCACCACTGCTCTTCTGCCAATACTATTAGGCATGCTGCAAATTTATAGTGCATGCTTAGTGAACAGCATGGCACTCTAATGTGGCCATTTTAAAGCCTTACTGCACAGTCTGCAGTGCAAACAATGAGCCAATCAACTTTATAGGTAAACACTCTGCACCACCAGACTGTACATGAAGAGGACTGTCAAGACAGAAATAAATCATATTTTCTTATTCCATCACCCTCCAATTACAGCGCATTTGAACAGTATAATTGGGCTGATGTTCTTTCCACTCAGTCAGACATGTAGTCTCAGTCCTCACCAGGGTGACTGAATTCCCCAGTGAAGTGACAAATGAGTGTACATGCATTAGCACATATGATGTAACACCACAGCATTCAGGTAGCGACACCTTGCATGAAACAACAAAGAAGACACCTAAATGCCAAAGCAAGTCCTCTGAAATATACAGCAAAATATGTCAGAATAAGTGCCCTCCAGAATGACATGATGTCTCATCATCAGCAGATAGTGCGTGAAACACTGTTACATAAAAAAAAAAAAAAACTGGACAGAAAGCTCAACAAGGTTGACCGTGAATACACTGACCTCTGCATGTCCGTTAAGATGTTGTTTTTTGTATATATCGGCTGGTGATTTTGTCCATAGAATACAGAGCGTGTCTCCTTTTCTGTAGTTGTGATCATTAATGCTACTGAAACATTGTAACTCCAGTTTTATGCTTGCAGACAGATCCCCTGGATTCTATAGACAGTTACCCTGCCTATAGAGTCCAATTAGACTCAATCCCAATTCCAAGTCTTAACACCCACATCTTGTTTATAATTGGCCCCTTGCCTACCAGAACATAGTTACAAGAAGTGGTGGTTGAAATTTCCCCGTATGAAATAAATGGAACAAACCTTCAACTTATATGTCATCAGTCATCGCTTGTTGTTGATGGCACCACCAGACATTTCTGTTGTCTCCACATTACAAATGGTTCCTCAAAGCTTAGTTTTTGGACCAGATCTAATCACCATTTACATAAATAATATTACCTGTTCATGATACAACTGCAATTTCCACCTTTACGCTGATGCTACTATCCTTTATTCCAGCACAGATTCTATTCCTAATGCCACTCTTAATCTGCAGCTGTCGTTTAAAGGTGTTATTGATAACATTCAGCCACTAAATGTGACATTCAGTTTATCCCCCTTCCATCACGTTCACGTCACAGCAACACTGTTATTCGAATTATCTGCCCCCTCAAGTCTGTTGCACTAGCTAATGTTGCTTATGCTGGCTAGCAAACGTTGACATTGCTAACACCAGCTAGTAAACATACATTTATTTATATATTATTATATATATTTATAAATGTTGCTAATGCTAGCGAGCAAGTGTTACCGTGCTAATGCAAAGTAACATTAGCATTGCAAATTGATTTTTACGTTTTTTTTCCACAAACTGGCTTAATTAAGGAAAGAGTTGCTTTTTTCTGCACCTTTCTACATCTGTAGATGTGTTCTGTAGATGTATTATTTTATAGAAATTTCTCATAGAAATGTTATATTTATGACCTTTAATTGTCTTAAAAAAAACACATTTATAACTTAAAACTTGTCCTAAACTGCGAAAACAAAATGGATGTTGTTTTCTAATGCAAGAAATGTTGATGATGATAGTGTTGAAATTCCTTATGATGATAACAACAGAAAAAGTGCAATGTTACAAATATTTAGGTATTTGGATATATGAGAAATTTGCTTTTAATACCCATACTGACATGCAGTTATCTAACCTGAGACGGATACTGGTCTTTCTTTTTTCTGATATTGAAATATGTCAAACCGCGAGACTGTTGTGCACAAATCAGCAATAAAATGTAACTTTAAGAATGATCTATCATACATTAAAATGACAGAGTTCTGTCCCTATCCCAACAAGAAGTGGGACACCTCACCCTGAGGCATCAGCAGAAAAAAAAACAAAGGGGTTGGGCTAAGTGGAAGGTTTAAGAGGTGTATTGGAAGAGGGCCTTAAAGGGCAACGCCTGCATGAAACACAGGTATGTGTCCAATCTGATAGCAGCTTGTAGTCTATCTGATAATAAGATAATCTGGCAAACTTTGAATTGCCTTGCATAATGTACTGTAATAGTCACACACTTGCACTGATTTCACAGATATTGTCCCCACGGTGGCGGGATCCTGAGATTTAATAACACTGTGTTTAATAAACACTGACATGATTGTAATGGATAAAAATTTTAATTAAAGTTCACATCTTTATCATTATGGTTAACATGAAGCCTCTGCTCCTGTGAAACAGGCATCACAAATGTGCCCTTGGGGATGGGGGTAGTAAAGCCCTGTAGCTCAGCTTCTCCTCTGCTGTCCTTACCTCGCCTGTGCCAGGAACATCTCATCAGTGTTCTTTTCCAGCCACTCAATTAGCATCGCTGTCTTGTTAAAAAACCTTACAAGCTGTCGGAAAACTGAAAGAATAGTGTGTAGTGTAGTCGCGGTTGTTCAGCACCCTCGGTGTGACAGTCACATAAATCATTCATTTCTTTGGGTTGCATGAGAGCGAGGCAGTGTCGCAGAAGTAGCTTTGAAATGGCACCCTCGTCCACACATACACAAGGCGAATACTTCTTGTGCCTACAGACAACAGCAAGGTGATCTCGACTGATTTTCCTCCAAAAGGCCATGAATAAAACATGTGTTGATATGCATATCAAAAGCCAAGAGTTGACGAAGCAAAACAAAGCCAAACAAAGATGTTGGGGCAGTGGAAAGAGGAGGGGAGAGTGCTTTCTCTTGAACCTGCTCTGAATCCCTAACACCGCCAATTAGCGAGGGCTTGGCTCGGAGGCCATCTGGGGATGCCCCCCTCCTTCATCTTGACATAATTGCACCTCTTGAGGAAGAGCAGGTGAGTGCACCTTGAGACGCCTGCTCCAGGTTAGCCAGACATGCTCTTCAATTTCGTGGGCTACGGCTGAGCTCTCACTAATACTGTCATCAAGCAGATCTCAACCCTAATGAAAGCATTAATAGGTGAGAAAACAGTGTTAAAAATGATGAAAACCTCAGAGAGTCAAATAGTTCAAATGATTGGGGTCCTGAGGTCACGTTGCAAGGTACAAATTTGCTAAAATGTGGACAGTTTTCCTTAAGCACTGCTTTGGATTAGATGATCAAAGCCACCTCACAGAGTAATCTACTCCTAATCAGCACATAATGAAGCGGGGACAGCTGGGCCTGTTTGGAGGTGTGCACAGAGGCAGACCCAGGGGCAGGGGGCCACGGAGTCTGCCTAGCAGCATGGATCAGCTGGCCTGGCACCGTCAGGCTCACTGCAGGCTGCTCACCCAGTGGAATGACAGAGGTCAACGTTCATCCTTTCACTGTAAAATGGCCTGAAGAGATCAGGGCAGCACTACTGGAGGAGACCTAGACATATGAGGCCATCTGACATGCACGTCAACCTAAGACATGCCCTTCATGGGCAATGGGCATGATTATGGAGACACATTAGGAGTGCATCATTCTGGATGGCAGTTATTGCAACATCCAGGAGTGCTGCTGCCGCTATGACAGATGCTGCACGTCCTTTAGTGAGTCAACAATATTAAACCACAGAACTGATTGAAGAGCTATATTAATCAGTGAGCACCTTTAGTCAGACTGGAGCTGGAGTGATGTGTTTATGTGTAAATTGATGTTTAGCACTAGAAGAAAAGTTGGTGCCAGATTGGTTTGATGCTTTTCAGCCCAAATGGATAAAGAAACAGCCAAATATTATCTATAATAAAGAATAAAAATGAATTAATAAACAATGGCAACAGTGTTGTGGTTATGAATAATCAAGGAACAATTAAAATGTTCACGGGTGCTCTACAACACAGACAGGAGGCTGAATTGTAAAATGCAAGTATAAAGCTTTTTTGCCATTTTTGCCCTCAGCCCTAAAAAATAGAACAAAATAAAGACGCAGCTCAAATTACAAAAAATAATAGGTTTTGTCTAACTTGGTTAAATGCAACAAGCCTTGACAGTACCCCAAAGTCCTAGAGAGTACGCATGCAATCCCATGCTATCAAAATGCCAAAGAAATATTCTTATAATGTTGAATGCAAAAATGGTTTCTGTTACAATGAAAACGCTACAGCTTGTGTGTGTTTATGGGCAGAGTAGGTCAGGTGGGTGGAAATGATGGTAACTCATGTCTTTGCTCAGCAAAATAAATGAACGTTATTAATACGTCATATCTGAGGTGTGCTAGGAGACTGGGTGTGTTTGCATAACTAATGATTACAATGTGTCAATGTATTTTTAATACAGTGAAATTTTGTATTTCAAAACCCACCCAACTCACAGTAAACCAGCTCAAATCCTGTCCACCCACTCAAACCCATTTGAAGCCACACAATGCCACCCAAAACAGCCCAATCTGGGTGCTGGCAGACATTTTTTTTGATATGCAGTTATTTGTTATGCTTACGTTGACCTGTTGGATTTTATTGGATACATTTGAATGTAATTATTGAATTATTTATCATTTGGAATTGTTTGCTTGAGGACGCTGTAGTATTTTACATTTTTGGAAATTTCCTTCTCACCTTCCACACAGTAATTGGATTTCATTTATTTTGCGACATCTTTAAACTTAATTTGCGGAGTCTTAACTTGCCTGAGATACAAAATATATCAGAGTAAACATCTTGTCAGCTTCTATTGTTGTTAATGCAGTTGTAAATGCAGAATGATATGGAGAGTTTTTTATAGCATTACCGAACAACAATAACTTCATATAAATAACAGCTGTCATCATATTCACTATGATGGATCACCTGCCTGAAGCAGGTTTACATTTTTTTTTTGATCAAATCCTGCAGAAATGAAATGAAACTTGTGGCAGCACAACAGGTAGCCTGCAAAAAGGCTCAAAAATGGTAAAAACACATGAAGTATTTGGAAGGACTCCAAAGTCCTCTATATTATACACTGTCCTTCCTTAGATGACTGCATGGCTGCCTACAGTGAGCTAACGGTGAGTCAGCTTCACTGAGTGAGTTAGCAATGAAACATGAAATGAAACATAGCTTATTCTTCTTGGAGCCATGTTTCCCCAACTGCAGAAAACGTTCAAAGCTTTGTTTTATATCAATTTTAAGTACAATGTAAAATGAGCTGTTGCCTCAAAATACCAGGCCACTCTCACTCCCAATGTCAGGAGTTGGGGTGGGGCATTGATAGGACCATCTCTCCGGAGACTGAGGTTTGCGTCTGTGACCAAGAGTCAAGAGTAAATTGTTTTAATTCATGTGACTTAAGTAAGTGAACGCATATAAATGATGTACCCAATGTCACATACATTACGTGAGAGACATCTCGTACATTACGTGATATGAGTTACGTCTCTTAGGGAAGTTATTATTACTTTTTTATTTTAACCCAAAGTATGATCTTTTCCTAACCCTAACCAAGTAGTTACATTTTTTACTAAACCTAATTAAACAGCAGCCATTTCAAAATTTTAATTACATTCCAAAAGTCATAATTAGAATTTTCAAAAATCTAACCAGACTTTAATATTACATATTGTTGCTTGACCGCAGAGCCTTTATTTCATAAGTCTAATCGGACATTGCATATAACTTAGTAGTACTAATTTGACAGTAGGGGTAGGTAGAGTGTCATAGTTTGAAACTTAAGACCACTGACCAAGCTGCCGAATTTGACGAGTTGGGAGTGAGAACCAGGGACGCTACATTAAAATCTGGACACAGTGTTGGAGGCGAAGCCACATTCATTCCTATGAAAGCTGCTCAGTGGCACATGATGCCAAAAAAGCTCGATTTCCCAGCTATAAAATTACTGCGATCTTCTGCTTTGTGGGGCCCAAAGAGCGTACGCACTAGAGACTTCCACCGACCGAGCCGCCTAACTTCCGGTTTAGTGCCTGGCTGACTTCAATAGAAATAAAATAATTTATTCTTGTGGCTCTTCTAGACTCTCCCAATTTTATGGCTTTGTGAATGACTTAACTTACAATAGTCATTTTGTAGGGCTTGTGACTCTCACAAAAATTATCCACCATTTTACAGCCGCTTCTTTCACTGTGTAAGCTTATAGAAAAAAGTATTTTTTGCCCCCAGTGCATCAAGTGACATTGTAATTACACAGTTTGGCCACTATGAAAGTAGTCGGGTCAAAGTCGGGGCTTGTTGAGAACATGTTTTAAAATACATGACAACGTGGTCTATTAGCTGCTAACTATTGGCTAGGTGGTAACTTATAGCCTATCTACACCAGCTACGAACATCATCATGGGATTAGTTTAGTACTCCCTAAGAGTGTCTGCATTAGATTGTACATGTGAGAAAATGTTGTGTAGTGATAATGCCTGGAAAAAAGTATCCTATACAACAGCTTTGCCATTAACTCTACCTTATGCAGCATGTTCAGTTTTTGTTTACTGTCAGTGGGGTGTAAATTCAACAATAAATCTATTATTGAGTTTGCAGTTTGTGATGTTTTTTTGTCTGACTGCACTCTATTTAAAAATGTCATATATGTATATAACTTTTAAAAAATTCAAAACAAAAAATGAACATTATTGGCTTACTGAATGTAGTTTTCTGGCAAAGCTGCATATTGGATTTTGTTAGATTGTCATGATGTACACACAACAACATGGTCACTGAGTGTTGCATTTAATGTAACTGCAGAAATACCTAAACTCTTCAACCAGCACTTCTGCAGCAGCACAAATGGATTTATTTATCCCTCAGTGTGGGCCAGCACTAGCAGCAAGAACACAGTTACTAACTCTTTCATCAAGAGGGGATTATAATGCTGGATCGCTGGCGGAGGAAACAAGGCGCAGTGCCACATGACTAATCGGCAAAGTGAAGCTGATTCACTATTGGCCGAATAAGCATTCCTCCAGTCACGTCTCGTAGTTCTGCACGTGTCCCAAAATGATAAATCCCAATTAATTGTCTAACATTAAAATTCCAGTTTCTGCAACTGATATAGACCCTGTACTTATTTAGGCCTCTTTTTTACAGATACAACTAAAAGCATTAATGACAGCTCAGCTCCATTTGAGTATCATAGTAACACATGTCAGTGATCCAGCATGCAGAATGTAGGTATTGTTAATGCTATTAAGTACACCCGTGCTGTCCACCATGAAAAAGGCCTACGTTTTCCTTTCTTCACTTTGCCATTGATTGGAAGAGGTTCACAGAGAAATGTAAATTCAACTTAGATTACATTACAGCGAAATAAAATATACATGACCAAAACAAACTCAAATAATAGCCAAACAAACTGGCGGAGACGGACCCCTTTGATATGCTAAAGAGTGCCATCTGTTGCCAGCAATAACTTAATGTACTGAGCAGATAGTGCCATCTGATTTCATTACTTTCAAAGTATGTTCTGAAGTACAGGTAATGATCCCCCTCTTGCTCATAACCCTTCACCAGCACAAACAGGAAGCTGCTTCCTGTTGGTGAACCTGTACTTTCACATGTTTGATATCACATCAGATAGCGATCATCTTTGTGGGAGAACAACAGAAGTGGGAATCATGGTGCTGTGCAACAAATCAGACCTGGAGTTTATCTTATCGAATGTGCGGCCGCTTTGTAATTCATTTTCAGGGCTAAAGGAGCAGCATCCTCACTGCATGCTCGCTCAAAAATTGCTGTAACACCTCCACAGAGATCTATTTAATGAAATGTCATAATTAGGCCTCCAAGCACCAATAGAAATCTGCTTGTGCAACACATTGCATAATGCAATGAGTTTGGATAATGCATAATGCATCAGTGCACTCCTGACCTGACAGTCTTCAACTGTTTTACAATATCATTACGAATGAAAGAGTCCCATATGAGTCTTTTAATTTTGCTAGTCCAGTTGCTTTAAGTTCTGAGTGGACTATGACTTTAATGTAAACTGTTCATTATTACGACAGCAATACTGTTACAAAGCTGTATTGTATGTCTGCACTGATAAGCAAGACTGATTAGCCAGCAGTATGTCTCCACTGACTATTAGAGCCAAAGATTCATGTACATGAAAACTATATTATTATTCACTACATTAGAGCAGTTTGTGCTTTTGCTGGAAGGCTTGAAATCTAAATATAGCTCTGTTATTAATATGAGGTTGCATGCAAGATCACACCAAGCAAAGGTTGAGGAGTGCTATGCGTGTGAGGAGTATTCATGTACGAATGCATGTGACTTCAGGACATAATTGTTAGATTGGATCCAGAAACGTGCATTTTACACTTTTAATACACAGCTTCAGTTTGCACAGAAGTACCATAACTGACCTTCTTGTTGAAATGTGCTATATGATCATCTTGGTGGTTTTCTATGCCCCTACATTATACAAAGGTCATAAAGTGTTATACAAACTGCCTCTCAGGGACGAATACTTTTCATATGAAAATAATTAAATTCATACAGACATTTTTTTATGATAAAGGCTTGGGTATCACAAAGAAGAAAGAAAAAAAAAGCAGGATTCTTGTACATTTAGCTTGCAAATTACAATAAAATAAATAAATAAATATAGTTTTTAACCTTGTTCTTGAATGTCAGCATCCGCAGCCCTTTGCCATGACTTCAGCAGTTTGTCCTATTTTCCTATTTGCGATGACAGTAAGCTCGCAGTGGTCAAGCGCATACTGTGTCCTGCTCGGGGCGAGCTATGACTCACAGAGTGAATCCAGTCTTGGGGTGACACATGGCTAAATGGCTCCACAGTTCCCCCAGCTATGTGTCTGTCTCAGCATTAGAGCTGCTAAGCTGCTCACTGAGCATTTTAGGTGCATACTTGCATTGGCTGCACTTCTGACACAGTCGCAGGAAATGTTGTGAAATGCTGGAACACAGTTGACAAGTTGGGAACACGAATAATGTGAAAAATTAGGTGATAACTGGAGACAGTTTTGACAGGTTCCTTGTGTTGAAAGTGTGAGTTATAGGTATATTTATCTTATGAAACTGATTTTGATAGATGTTAGCCTTGGCTTAAATGTAGAACTAGATGGATAACCATAGATGTATTGGCCTATATTAAGTTTTTGAAGATTTATTGCATCATTGTAAATTTCAGTCGATAAGTAACAAGAAATTGCAGGACAGAAATGCTAAACTATGTCCACACCGTTTAACACTGTAATATAAAACTTCATCACAACAGTGTGGTTGTTTGAGTCCATGAAAACTTTTTAGCTTTAATCATGTTTGTGATGATGGTGTAAATGATTGCTGTTGTTTGAAAGCGGTGATCTGCTATCAACAATAATAATGACATCAATGTTGATCATAATGATGATGATCATAATGATGATAACAGCGAGGCTGATTACATAGTATTTTCTTGGTGGCACATTTTTCGGTCAGTGGCTTTGTTATAGTCACATATTTCCAAGGCATGGGCAATAATAGCACTTGAGCTGTAACTGGTCACTTTTAAATTGGTAAACTGTTCATGAGTCTCAGTCTGGCACTAAATATTAGATATACCAATCAGCCACAACATTAAAAGGACTAACAGCTGAAGTGAATAACATTGATCATCTTATTACGATGCAATGTACTGCTGGGAAACCTCAGGTCCTGGTATTGTTGTGGATGCCACTTGACACGCACCACCGATCCAAACACCATGACAGCCCGGGGTCCTCCCGGCAGGACAATGCGCCCTGACACACCACAGAAATTGCTCAGGAATGCCATAAAGGACATGACAAAGAGATCAAGGCGTCAACCTGGCTTCCCAATTCTCCAAGTCCCTATCAAATCAAGTTCCCTCAAAACATCCTGAAACAAGTCTGATCAACCCATCCAAACACTGTTATGGTCCCTTATGGAAAAGACATTCCCTGATGACAGTGCCCCCCCTGCAGGACAGTGTGCCACGACAAACCACAGAAACTGCTCAGGAAACGGACCAAGGAATGTGACAAAGAACTCTGGGCATCAACCTGGCCTCTCAATTCTACAAATCCCAATCAAATCAAATATCTACAAAACATCCCAGAATAGGTCTGACCACGGTGGCCCCACCATCAACCCGCAGGACTCAAAGGATCCACTGCTAATACCCTGGTACCAGACACCACAGGCAACCCTCAGGGGTCTATGCCTCGACGGGTCAGAGCCAAATCTGATCCATGGTAGAGCCTCCGTGGATCTGACTTGTTATGGCACTTCCCAGGGATGCTCCCATGGATGCTCAATTGGATCTGGGGGATTTGGAAGCCATGTCCATGCCTTGACCTCTAGGTCACATTCCATGAGCAGTTTTGTGGTGTGGCAGGGCACATTATCCTGCTGGGGGAGCCACTGCCATCTGGGAGTGCTGTTGCATGAGGGGGTGTAATTGGTCTGCAACATTTTTGGGGTGGGTGGTGCAGGTCAGGTAGCATCCACATGAATGCCAGGACCCAAGGTTTTCCAGCTAAACATTGTATTGTAACAAAATGATCAATGTTCATGAATTGACCTGTTAGTCCTCTGGCTAACTGGAGTATTTATACCTTGTATATCTAAAGATGACGGTGATTGCGAGGAAACTATAAGTAGATTGACACTCTTAGACATGATGTTGCCTACCTGGGTTCATTTATAATGAATTCAAAGAAGGTGAAATGAAAACCTGTTGTCATTTTGCTACAGACCCCTTGAATCCTGTTCACGAAGCCCCCCATTTTGTAGACCCCCAGCTTGGTGTCTGGTTGCTTTTAATAGCCAAGTGTCACCATTTGCCTCTCAGTGTATAGTGTTAAATCAGGTCAATCAGTGTATCCAAGTGTGTTACTGTGATCTGTTTTACTGTGAGGTCTTTGTTGGAAAAACCTCCAAAAATAAATGTATTCAGTAATCCAAAATGTGCCTAAACTGACAGGCAGGGGTTATAAATGAGAGGATATCAGCCTCCTATTCATCTCTTTGCTCCCACTCTCAAGCTAGTATTCACAGCAGAGCTGCTTTGGTCTGTCAAAGAGCAGTTTCCATGACAAGTGACAGTTTAAAGAAGAAAACAAAAACCTCTAGTCCAATTGCAGGCGACAGTATATGAATTTATAGAGCATGGCTCAGCATACATCAAGTCAAAAAAAAATCCAATTGAGGAGCACCTAATTGAGTCCAGTTTGTGAAATAAGGTTTTCATTAACTCCCCTACGTACTCTCCTAACTCTCATATAACAACCTGCCCTCAAAAGCAAAGCAGATGATAGCACATCTTCTGAGGAGGTGGATCAAATATCTTGTGCAGATGTTTTTTTTCTGAGACTGTATGTGGAGTTCATTAGAGATAGTGTCCTCTGTGATTGTTTGAGATAATACACAAGGCTCTGCTAGTGGAACAGATACGGCAGCGCCACATGAACCTTGAAGAAAATGTATTTTCTCCATGTTGCTGGAGGCTCGCTGAAGTAAGCCTGCGAGGACGTAAAAGCCTTCATAAATGTGTTCAAAGAGACAAGAATTCTGGCTTTCTTATAACTATTAGGATAGATAGTTCTGTCACAGTGTGTAAGTAGTTCACTGGGCTGGGAATATTCATTTTCTCTGGTCAGGACACTGATATATGGTATATTTTTTAACAGTAAGGGTCCATTTCACACCCAATGGTTTTGTAAAAGCAGAGAGAATGAAAAGCGAACTTAACATGCTAATGATACAATGTAAAACAAATAAATTACAGTTATTTTGTCGTGCTCTTAATTTGGAGCATTTGCACTTTGTATCCACAGGAAACTGAATGCTTTTGAAGACCACCCACTTTAACTGGACATTTACAATTTACTACAATTTAGCCTAATTAATGTGAAGTTGACAGGGGCAACCAATCTAATTTTTTTTTTACCCTTTTTCCTATTATGTATGTGAAATAGTAATTATATTGTGATGACAATATTTTATAAATATGCATCCATTGCCAGAACAACACAATATTTTCTCTCAATTAATTTGTTTTTCTTTTTTTCAGTCCCCCTGACCTACTTTTGTTCAGCACAATAATTAGCTAAAGTAAAATGCCTCTGATTAGTTTTAAACACCTTTTTTATTCTGCCACTCTTCTTAATCTTTCACTTCTGATTACACTCCTACATTTACAATAATGTCATCAGCAACAATTAATTCAGGAAATTTGTTTTATTTATTTATTCGGGGTTACATTTTGCTGTAACCTGTAAGCAGATTGTTGTGTGTTGTTCTGCTAAGCCTGCCTGTGGCATAAATATTGCATGTCACCAAGAAGGGCTATACATAATGTAATTGTTATAATTTCATATGTTCGGGGTCACTCTGTGTTTCTCTTGTTTGGTACCACTGGAGACTGTGGGGGGCTCTGGGGTCACAGACACTCACAGTTCTGCTTAACTGCAAGGACAACTCTGATACGACTGAACAATAAGTCGCCATGTGTGGGTTGTCTGAAGGTCTTGGAAGAAAATAGATATCATGTAAAGCCTAAAAGGAATACATAATTCAAAGCACTGTTCTCAAATCTAGACAAGAATTAATGCAGTATTATACAACTTCAGGCAGCATTCTGCTGTACAGCTGACTGCTGAGGTTTTGAAATATCCATCACAGTAAGATTTCTGCCTCTCCAGTTTGGCTTCTAGTGATCAACGAACTGAAAAATGACACTTGAAAAAGCGCAACATGTCTTCCCAGAAACAATATCCTGGTTACTCTAAATAATTCACTGACTTCACTGTCAACAGTTTTATTTGCAATCAAATGCAATTTTTTAATGGTTTCCAGCATCACAAATGAAATTGCATTCAACTCCATTGTGTTTACTGTGTCAGCTGAAGTTTGAAAAGTGAAGGTTGTTTCCTGTAGGATCCATGATGTACAAGGTACAGGGCTCAGCAGTCGATGACAGCCATCAACAAAGGACGATGGCATCGTCCTCTCGGGCCAACCATTATATTATATATATTATTTATATATAGTATACACATCAGTTGAGTGTTGTGTAGGCAGATAAAGGGGTATTCCCGAGGAGCAGTGTATATGGGTTTTAATGCGAAGTTGCTGTTGTTGTGGATGAATTTCATTGTCCATACCACTGCCCTGTGTACAGTTTAAGAACCCTGTTTTTTTGGTTGTCTAAAGGTGATATGTTAATTTGACTCTTTAAGAAGATGTTGAACTTATTGAAAATGCGCAGCAATTAACACTGTATCCAATATAGTGATACCTTTTATTTTTTTAATGAAATGTCCTTATTTTGAATGTGTGGAACTAGATATTCTGATTCTTGATGCTATATCAAGGAAACTGGACTTGCTTGGGTTTCTTGAAGACATTTCACCTCTCATCCAAGATGCTTCTTCAATTCTAACCGATTAGTGGGAAGTTGCAGGCTCTTTCAGAAAGTTAACCCTTATAGAGTCATTGAGGTCACTTGTGAGTCGCTCGGGTCAACTGGGTCTGAGTGTATATGGGTGTTAGGCCGTCTGAGGAGGGAACTTAGGAAGTGGTTCTATATACAATGCAGTCCTAAGTTTCTGTCGAGGCCTGGCTTTCTTCTGCCATTGTTGCTGCCGAGGCATGTCAGCAAAGTACTAAAGAAGACTCTTGGATAAGAAGTGAAACTTCTTCAAGAAACTCGAGCAAGTCCAGGAGTGTTTGTATAGCACTTTTATGTACCATTACTTGGATGACACCAACATGTCTATTGTCTTGTAAGCCCACGGGCTGGACACTATAGTGGTACTGACACTTTGGGTTTCCCATCTTGTCAAATAATGACACTTTGGGATTGAAGGTCTGGTCAGCCAGACTTGGAAATGAGAATATCTTAAATCTATATTTCCTCCGCACAGATCTCATATAGTCTAAGGCATTGGAATGTACATAATGTATAACTCTAAAGCTTGAATGTGATCTCTCTAATTTGTTTAATTTTGTATTTGGCTTGTATTTATTACATTCAAATAGCTCTCTGTTTTATTTTTTAACACTTGGCCTGTCTCTAGTGTTGCTGTAACATGTGAATATCCCCCCAGGGAAAAATAAAGTCTTATTTATCACATTTAATCCTTTCCTAGGTTATTGCCTGACATCTTATTGCTGCAGATGACTGGACTTGCAAAACACTGTGTGTTTATTTAGCTGTCACCTCAGCAATAATACTCTTCTGGGGCTCCATAAAACAATGCCTTTGAATATCACAGATGGGAGATGTATATCAGCGGACACTCTCACTTGAGCGGAAGACACTTATGAACTGATTCAATCTGCACACACCGAACAACCACGCACACACATATACACCTCCCACAGCAACTGCTCTTGAGCAAAGTAGTAAAGCAGCTTGTTGGCGAACAGCACAAACAAATTTGATCATACTGAGCAGTTCCCAGGAGAGCTTGTGAGTATGAGCATAAATCATGTAACGCTGAAAAAGAGCAAGTGTGTTCGGCAAACAATCCTCAAGTGAATACAATTCAGAGACAAAAAAGATATATGATCCCCCCATGGTTCCTATATGATCCTCTCAAATGGATATTCAAATAAATAAATTAAGATTCAGATAAATATTTGATGCACAGGACAGAGGAAGCTTTGTTATATTAGTGTACTTATTCATATCAGCAGTAAGCTCGAGGCAGTTATCTTTACATATGAAATATTAAAGAGGCTGACACTTTGAATCATTTATTGTAACTAATGTAGGTACAATCTATTTAATTGCTCCATTTGTTAGTCACTTGTTAAGTAACACACACACCTTTGGTGACACTGTTACATGACTCTTCAAACTTTAAATTGTCTGAGCCTCATTAGTGACATTCTTAAATACAACAAAACTCCTCTGATGGAGAAATGTGCAGCGCTTGTAACTGTGTAGTGAGTGTGTATGTGTATGTGTGTATGTATGTTTATTTTGTGTTGTTTATTCATGTACTGTATGATCTATTATGTATGTTGTAGGGAACTGATTTAATGACCTATATGTGTAATGTAGACATATGCATTGGTTACATCTCTGATGTTCACTGTACTAAAATAAACAACTGTTTGTACTGAGAGCAGAGCTTCGTGTTCAGACTTAGAGACACAGATGTGAGGTGGAATATGTATAGGAGGCAAGTAAATCAAAGCCTGTGGTTCATTTACATGCTGTGAACTTCGATTAAGGCTGGGTTGCAGCAACAAGGATACATTTTATCTAGGATTAGTTCTGTTCAGAGTTTAGCAAAACCAGTTTTAAAATTTGTAAGAAAGAAGTTTTTTAAGTCTCATTCCCAACTCGTTGACACCTTTGGATGGCGGCTGACCTGACCTACAATCCCAGGCAGAGCTCTGTTGCACAGTTAAATGTTTATTTAAGCCAGGTTTACTCATGTAAACTAAAGTTAAACAGAGTTTAATCAACATGGAGATTCTACCCAAATTAAAATAAATACATAAATATAATTCATTTGTGTGCTGTCGGGACCTAGTAAGTCTAGAGGCGGGAAAAAACGTTAACATTCGGTTGCTCTGTACTGTAGGCTATTCCTTAGCTAGCTAGCTAACAGTTACATCATGTTCGTTTTCAGCTTTTTCAGGAGGCTAGTAAAGTTACTGCAGGTGATTTCCTGATTTTGCTGCTTAATAATAAAAGTTGACTTTTATAGTGTAGAATTTATAGGAAATGACATGTGTGTTTTACCAAATTAGCGGAGCTTTGTCAGCACTGATTCTCCGATAATAATGCAAGGAGGAAGACTGCTTACAGCCGCTCCTATTACGGCTAGTCACAGGAATAGATGAGCCCGCGTCTTTTTATTGACTTTGACTCAAGACAAATGAGTCTTTAGTTAAAGACACACCTTGAAGCAGTAACAAAGACAGGTTAAAAGTCCCTAAAGTGTAAGCTTAAAGTTAATACTGGATCATGGTTTATATTGAAGTTTAAAGTTTTGGTGAGAAAATGATTACATTTAATCTATGTTTAGACTTAAAACTAAACTGAGGTTTCTCTTCTCACATGAGCTGGTATCATGTGCACACACCTGGTTTTAATGTACGTGAGTTATGAGAATAATAAAACACCATAGAGGAGCTCAATTTCTCACTCTTTCTCAGTCATTGCCGTCTCTTTCAATGCAGCTGACGCAACATCTCCCTTTTTATAAAAAGAAAATGGGAGTCAGCTCTGGAATATATCATCCACTTATGGCAACTTTGGTCTTACGTTAAGGTATATTTATGATTTGGCAACTTAACAAAGGAAATATTGTCTTTACAGCTAATTAAAACACAACACTAATTGAAGGTCTGTGAGGGAATGCACACTGTAGTTACCTGCCAGCCGTTCACCACCCCCACCTCCACACCTTGCTTTCTGTCATGCTACATCAAGAACACAACACAGACTATAAATGTTGGCACTGGACATAAAACATGAAGTCTGGATGTGACAAAATACCCCCCACGCCCCCTACAAAACCCCAATTTTACAGAATATACCTCTAACAGTTCCCTTTGAGTCTGATTGTACTAAGCACAGGAAGCTGTCTTTGTAAATCCTGTAACCTCTTTTGAAGTGTTTGCTGCACATATGGTAGTCCACGAGGCAGAGATGCATATTTATGCCAATTTGTAGAACAATTAGCCAAAAATGGAATCTCTCTTTATAGTCGATGAAAACTGCACAATGTGTCCCTTGTTGTATTTTTGCATTTCAAAAAACTTGCAGACACAAACATCCTCTTGCATTTGCTACCACTTCTCAAGCGTGCACACAAGTTAAATTGATAGTGAACTTCAGCCACCCACTTAAATAAACAAACCAGTGAAGTGAGGCTGCAAGTGAATTCGCTATGCTATGCAGTTTGGTATGACAGCTACAGGGATTTCCAAGGGGACTTCTCTCTGTATTTGCTTGTGGTTGGGCACAAAGAGAAGTGTTTGAGATGATTTCTGTAGAATTAGAGTTTTCGGGAAAGCTGGCAAAGCTTGAAATGCTCAGTGTCCTTCTTGTCCATTTTCCCATATCTTTATAACAAAAGAAGTGAGGAAAAATGTATCATGAACAAAAGGGGAAGACAGAAACCCACGTTCATATATACTGTATACCACAATATCTCTTAAATATCTCACAGACAAAATGGCAGCATTGTTTGAGTTGTTGTCAGGTGAAATTACCACCCTCATAAATGTGTTACCCACCGGTGCCTGTTGTTGCAGTCAGCTCATGCACAAGCAGGTGACTCATTTAAAAATATAATTGGATTTTTAGATTCAACTTGCAACTTCCATGTATTATTATCAAGATTTTTACTCATTTGTGCATGAAAAAACAAATCAACTTATAGCTCCCCAGGCTGAGGAGTGTAACCAAAGCCACAATAAACATCTGTACAATTCCTTCCCCCAAGCCTATATGAGGTTAACAGCACTTGCAAATCCATTCTTGCACTCTGCAGCATATTAAAGCCAAGCTTTTTAGGTCTGCATATTGTACATAATTCCTGTTTCCAGAAGTCAATTTTCAGGCACCACTCCAATCCATATCGAGGCCATATCATCCATTGTAGAGTGAGTTTTGTTCCAAACTGATAAGCGAGAGGGTTAATACAATAATCTTGTGCTCAAGCTTAAAGATCTAAAAAATGCTCCAAGATCTTCATTTCCTGCTCGACTGGAAACAAATTAGCATTACAGTGGTCTGAGTATATGCATCCCTGGAAGATTGTCTAAAGCTAATGTTCACGTCTGGTGGGTTTTGCAGGCAGGATAAACCAATTTTAGTCTAAGAGCGACCCTTTCACGGCTGTGGGTCACAGACGTTCTCAGTGGATCTGTGAGGGAACACACTGCTCTCACTCAGTGGTTTAAAAATGTAGGAAATGTGTCCTCATTAACCCCAATTTTTCCATGATGTACATCTGAATACCCTGCTCTTGCTCTTACATAAAAGCTGTCTGAGTAAAACAGAAGATAAATATTCATAATAAGACACTTGTAGAGATCTGGGCAAGTACTATACGTTACCTGATATGACTTTGCTAAGCAATGTTCAAAAGGCACCAGAAGGGTTTTAATTGTTGCTAACTAGACAATTAAAAGCCCAACATTCCTAGGAATAATATTTAATTGTGGATGAATATCAAACACAAGATTAAATGCCAATATTTAGTGTCAATGCTGGAAATAGTGCCCTATAGTGAGGTGATAATAAAGTGCGACACATATTGGAAGCTTCACTTACTGTAAAGGAGGAGAAAAGTAGTGATGGTACAGTGCCAGAATGCTGCCACAATGATTCGGGACACAAATGTCAAATATAAACTGCTGCTTTTATGGAGAGCTGCCTCACATCACTGCTGCCAAATAGGATAGTGGAACATCTCAACAAATGAATGCATGCCTAGACACCATTAGTGCGCAGGCTTAAAAACAATGGATGCAAGTGTTTTGATGTGGTGTGAAGGTCAGGGTCGCAGATGGGCTAGTAGCACATCCAAATCTCCTGTGGGAGACTGGCTGTCCAACCATAACCATAACCTAACCATAGTTTTTCATAACCACAATCTTTCCCTAACATTTATCATACCATGCTAAATGTTATGAGAGTGAATTGAAACTCATTCTTCTGAGTTCTGTTGCAGAAGGAGGACATCTTCATTCAAAATTTGGCATAATTTGCTCCACTCTTCATTGTTTTTATTTTTCAATGTTAATTCATGATTCTGGTTTTAACTGCCTTTAAGCCTCAAGTTAAGCATTACGGACATTGCCATCTTGTTTTTTTTAGCCAGAAACCATATTTGGATGGGTAGCAATGCCCCAAAGAATACTGTCTATATTACGCTAAAAGGGGACCATAATTCATAAAATGAACATCATTATGTGTTGAAGAAGACTTAAAACTAGTGATTGAGACCATTAACTCATTAGGAAACTGTTTATTGAGGTATTAAATCAAGAGAGAAGTAAGGTAATTTTTTCATAAGCTCATATACAAGCTGACATCTTCTTGAAACCAGTGGAGGTAAACTAAAATCCATATGGATCATTGTTGATCCAGTGATCCATATGTTGGTTTGTTACAGATTACTCTATGTTCCAAGTTGTTCTTTATAACAGAAATCAACTCCATGAGGCTTCAGCTACACCCAAATGCATGCTGGTCCATTATCACCAGCTGTCTGCTGTGTGATCATGTGGGATTGTTAGACCTACCATATGATGAGCAGCGACGTGTTTTAAAAAAAAAACTACAAGGACAATGCAATATAACTCAAGGTTCCCTTTAACAAATCTAATAATCAAATGTGCAGAAGAGGGCAGGGGGTTCACAGGAGGCCTAATGTGTGTTGAGTAATGAGATGGAAGGTTTCACCAGAACACAGACCTCATCAATAGAGTCTTTTATTCATCTTGATTCGTGTAATACCTGTTGATTAAACACTGAGTGATTCAACTGATGCTCTCCAGTGACCCCTCCTATTTGTAAAGGAGACAAATTAAAGTCCTCCATCAAAATGTGATCAATGCCAGGGAGCCTCTGGCTGAAATGGGCACCGTGGTATAATGAAGCTATAATTCAACTTTACTGCGTGGTAAATGAATGATGGACATTTGAAATAACCCTGGAAGGATTTCCTGTTAACTCATTGCCTCTTTTATACATCAATTTGAGAAATTAACCTAAATCTAACCTTTACTGTAGCTACAATATTTACATTCTTTAATGTATTTAATTGATTTATTAATTCATTCATTGGTTCACTGAATGACTGATTGAATGACTGGTGATGTACTGTAACAGACCTAATTAGGATCAGTCATGCTCTTCGTAACTGATGTGAAATGACTTTAAGTTAGTTTAATGCAACATTATACTTACACTATCATTCTATTCTCCAAATACAGCAGCTTGGCCAGTGGCCTAAAGCTTCAAACTATGACGCTCTACTTACCCCTTTAGTGTCAGTTTTGCACATGAACGGCTCTGAGGTCAAGTATTACATTTTATGCAGTGTCCGGTCGGACTTTCAAAATAAAGCTTGTTGACAGTTCACATATTATGACATTTTTATTACTTTGACTATAACTCACTTTGTCAGACGGTTGCGGTTTAGTTAGGTTTAAGCACAAAAAATACTATGGGTTTAGGGAAAGATCATACTTTGGGTTAAAATAACTACGTTCAGTCCCCTAACTTAAGTGAAATAACTTACATAAGTGATGTATCTCACATCACAGAACTTAAATTACGTCATTTATGTACGTTATTTTACTTAGGTAGCTTAAAGAGGTAAGGTCAAGTGTGTGCCTCATCCAAACACCCCAGTCACTTTTCTCACTCTTCATACTACTACACTAGTGCTGACATTGTCAAACCTAGAGGCATACGATCACGGACCAGGCTGTTGCATTTGACACACTGGGAGTGAGAACAGGCTGAAGAAAATATATTGTTGAGGAATAAATGCCCAACAGTATGTAGACCCTTTAAATAGCACACATAGGTGAGCTACAACATGAAAATGCTGCTATATATACAGTACATTAGGAATAATAACCTGAAAATGTGATCTATTTTTTCTGTAACATAATGCTGAAAGGAGCCATTGTGTTGTCGATAAGTACATTCCGTTGCTAATGCACCTGTACTGTCAAATAAGTAAAATTATGGATGCAGGACTTTTACTTTTTAAGTGGTGTATTTTTACAGTATGGTATTGCTATTTGTACTTAAGTCAAATATATATATTGACATCACATTAAGTCTACATTCTATCTAACAACATAATACAGCGTTTACCAAAGCATTACTGTAGGTTAATGACAGTTTTCTCCTCCTGATAAACTCCTGATCTGTCAAACTAAATGAACAGAATATTTATCACCTGCTTTGATGCGGTACACTCCCCTCATTCACATGCAGGATGATATTGCCAACATTTCTGGTTGCCAGATACAACACAACACTCAGGCAAAGTCAAAATGCAACATTGCCGGTGATTGGAAGTGTTTAGCAGACAATGGCTTACTTCAACAATAACTCCCTTGCTGAATGGATTCCACATTATTTTACACCAGCAGGAGGAAATGTGTTTGCTCTTGGCTAATCTTCTTGAGGTTGTTCCTTTCTAAACTACGGCTTTCATACTGTCACCTGCCCCAAATACATATGAATAAGGACTCAGACTTCACAAAGGCAGCTTTGGCATGCATCAAAAGTTCTTAATAAGATACGTTACCTGCAAGGCACCCCATAAGTGACTGCAGCACCAGCAGTTTCCATAGCAACATCATCTTCAATTCTGTAGGGTCAAAGTAGTCTCACATCCAATCACAAATGTATGGAATCCGATTTGCACCCCTCTGGTTTCCCAGTCTGTGGAAAAGCAAACAGGTGAGATGAGCGGTGGAAAAGTGGTAAGGTTCTCATTAGCAGCGCCTTTGAAAAATCTGTCTTTGTCGTTACCTGCACGGCATCGTCATTTCACATGGGGTGCGACACAAAAAGACAGCACATACAGCAAAGTGCACTGAGACAGTATCACATATTAACTGCATTAATAGGTGAACTGAACTTAGCCTGTGATTTTATGACAAATTGATTCAATCATTTCAATTACGCCGGACAAGTTGTATGGCGCTATTTTATTTATTTATCTTTTTTATCTTTTTACATTAAAACTAGTCCCCATCTACTCCAGCTGTTTAGGAGAATGCCGCAAGCTGTTTTACTGTAAAGTTACAGAAATGACTACAAAACCCGGCTTTCCATCGGCATGGGGTTTGTGTGGATACTGACTGAATTTTCATTTTTGGGTGAACTGTTCCTTTAAGTCTTTCAATCTCCCTTTTAATCATCAAATCAACAGTGCATTATATTCCTTTTCACACCTTCCTGGAAGTTACTCCGCAGAAAAAAAAAGAATAGGTTTCAGTGCTTTGTGGACGGTTAGCACATTAACACAAAACATCTAATGTACATTCATTTCCATATCTGCAGCAACTCTAGGGAAAGCAACTTTTAAGTCGATATGAAAGCAAAGTCACTCCTGTAAGTTCTCACACTGTAGCATTGTTCTCGCTTGAAGCCTCGTAGCTTTTATGCTCATAAAAGAGCAAAGCCAAGAGATAAAAAAAAAAATGCTGAAACATCTAGAAGAATTTCACAACCATTTTTTGCACTTTTTCCTCAACACAGACAAGATCTCCCTGGAGTGAGAATTAAAACTGGAAAGTTTGTTGAGTGGCAGGAAGGTAGCAGCTGTCAGCCTCTCAAACCCCAGGAACAGGAAAAAAGCTAAGGGTATGGATGAGGCTGAGGTGAAGAAAAGAAAAGACTGTCAGTGCTCATGAAAATACTTAATAATTTTAGTCAAAAAAGGAACCCCAATGTTATGAAATTGTTTTGTTGGGGACTAACTTCTCACTGATATATGACAGTAAGTGTTGACACATTCATTATCTTGACACAGCACATGCTATACTGGGTACAAAAAGAGAATTTACAGCACATCCTTTTTACTAGTTCTGCAGCATCCTCACCAAAACACTTGTGTTAGTTGAACCTTGAGCTTTTTTCTACAGGCTCTTGACAATGAGTGTTTCATATTGTTATTTTAGATGACTCAGAAGTGCCATCATTTGGCATGTGAATGGCCTCGAAACATGTTCTAGGACAAATCTTATGAAGAATAAAGTTAATACTGCAATGTCGAAAAATAAGACTTGCATCCAACTCAATCCAACATTGTTTGAGTTTTTACATCTTTTAACACATCATTTCTCGTAATGTTTAACGGGAATGAAAACAGTGAGATGTTGACATGGCTCGTGTTAAATGAAGGCTACATTTTGGCAAATTTCTGCCATGGAAAGTTTTAAACTTCACTGCAAGAGATGTACAGCACGTAGTAACAGTATAACAGTATAACACGCAAGGGACACTAAGATGATATACAGAATTTAGTACTTTCAGATGAAATGTTCATGTTAAATTTAAAAATAACCTCAGAAAAGTTGGGCTTTTTAGTTATAAATTTAGACTAATTAATAAAAATGTTTGGCCAAAATACCAAATAAATAAAAGCAAAACTTCTGTTCATATTCATTTTATCTTAGCATTACATTTTTCTAATCATGTGATCACATTGTGGCACAACACTGAAGGTTCTAAACAGCACGCTTTTATGTAATTTCTCAACAAATTCATGGACTTTTATTAAAAGATTTAAAGAAATCAGTTTTAGGATTATGTCTTTAGCTTTCTGCCTCATTGGGCAGTGATTGTGTAAGGGACAGAGAACATGAGGAAAAAGGGGTATGAAATACAACAAAGGCCCCCTGTCGACTCGGGATGATATATGGTATGCTCTGTTAGATCCGGAGTATACCCCTGTTCAGGAGGTACTGGACCAGCTCTCCGTTATAAAGGTTAGGTCCCTAAACATACAAGGTGTTACTTTAAAGTGGAATTAAATAGGGACTGCTTAAGCTGGTAGCGAGGAGACTCGCCTAGCTTCTCACTGCCTACGTACGAACAGCTACCCTGCTACCTCTGGCTTGGCAGCTGACTTGAATAGCCTTTGAATCAGATACGGCCACCAGCCACCATGATCTGAGTACTTGTTATGGTGCTGGGATGAATTTTAGGGGCTTTTTGTAAACCCTAAGGGGCTGTTTCAATTTGGTAGGCTAGAGTAACCTTTAAGAACCTTTAAGATAGCGACAGGAAGAACCCCATTCTGTCCGTGGTTCTTGTTAATATACTCTTTTGGATTTGGATTTCTTAGACGCTGAGCACATCATACTTCAGGAATGAATGTATGTGTGCAGTGCTCCGGGGAGTGGCTTCGTTTAATTTCCTCACAAGGACATCTTAGCTTGTCTCTCCTCTTGATGACTAATGATCTGGTGATATCTTTGCACTGTCATCGTGATACAAGCACGTTTTAACTGATTCATTTCTTCATTTTGATTCCAACTGTTTCTTATTTTCATCATGTTTTAGCTTCATCACTTTCATTTTAATCATGATAAAATCATTACAGGTTCAACACAATGCAATTGGCAGAGCTCTTATAAATTTCTTAATCACCATTAGGACCATGTATAATGTCCTTTATACTTGCCGTAGATTGTGCACAGCAGGAGTGTATGGATCTCAACTTTTCAGACATCTCCTTCACCAGTAGGCTATCGGTTGCCCTGTGCCTATGACATTTATTGAGCATTCAGACCAAAAACAGCTCTGTGTAAAACAATGCAAAGGGCTCAGTCGGACCGGCTGTGTTGACCAACCCAATTGCCAATAAATGCAAATAAAAACATTAATAAAAGATTTTAAAAATTGAATAAATGTTGCCAATGTATGTTTCTGCAAACCACAGATATGCTGAAACTCTGGTGCAACTTTACGTTTCTTGAGGTTACATTTTAAATTGTGTGTTGTGACAACACTGTGCTTACGGTCTGGTTAGGTTTGGGCACAAAACCCACCTGGTCAGATCATGTTCATCAAGATCACACTGAGCTAAAAATACATGGTTTTGTCAATACAGACGTGTCTGGAAATTGTCATAACGTCCTGTTAAAAATATGCAGTGTTTTCACGCTAACAAATGTCGAAAGTCTTTGAGCAGCTGTTACCGGCTTGTCAGCCCTCTGGCTTATAACTGTAATGTCACCACCATCACCTCTGCCTCCAGACGTGAAAGTCAGCTCATATATATGTGATGTGATTATGATATCTTGTATTATAGAAATGTCAATTGCCGAATGAACGTGAACTTTAAGTTGCATTTCCTTGCATTTTCTTTTTTATCCATTCATATGTGTATGACGTATGTTGACTTTTGACAGTAAGGAGGGGCGCAGTGGAGCTGTAGGGGGTTAGGGTTGTTTTTGAATGCAATTTCTACCTCATAAAAAAATGTGCTAAACTTTTGTTTACATGGGTTTGCCGTCTTCTACTTCTCTTATTTCATTCCTCACCTTCTTTTATTATCTTTTATATTGTCTGTCATGATTACATTTTATTATTCCCTTATTATTCCCATCGCTAAATCTTTTCAAACCCATCGCAGCCACCAACTGCCAATATACATTACCGCCAAGTGTATTCTGCACCTGTGTGCTCATAGCATGAATATACGCTCTCACAAAAAAGCAATGGTGGAACTCTCTCTGTTAAACATCGCTCTACAGTGCCTCTGGTCGTTAAACACTACACAAGGTACATTTAATTTTCCATTCCCAGGCTGAACATTAAACTTTTTTCTAACTGTGGAACCAATTTGATAGGTATTTGGTTAACAGGGGCTGTTGAGTAAAGCGGGATGTAAATAGGGCACAGTGAAGAGAGGCAGATGCAGTTTGCCAGCAACTCTGAGAATACAGAATAAGTTGGAGGAAAATGTCAGAGGCTGCCTCTGGAAAAGCTGCACTGATGTACGAATTAAAGCAATACAACCAGTTCAGAAGTGAAATCTACCTTTTGCAGAGCTCCTCTAGGAAACAAGCAGCATTAATCTAATGTCTCCTGGGTAAAAATATATTTAAAGAGCTGAGGCATGTTCGACACAAACCTCACCAAAATTACAGCTATCTGTGTAATTTCCCCACAGCGGAGAAGCAAAGAAGAACTCTGTTATTCCACCCCTGCTGTGATTCAGCATAGACAGCACAAAGTTTAAAAACACAGCGAGAGAGAGTGGAACAAAGACACTGAAAAACACATCCAAAAGGCAACTGAAGCTGTTTGAGTAGACCACGGTTCCATTAATCTCAGATTCTTTACCTTCCAGCTCTGTCTCCTGTCTCCACCTACGGAAAAAGAGGCCTTTAATCTCCAGACATCATATATAGAGGGTTGTCAGAGTCTGTCTTGGGTACATCAATGGTCTAAGGCTGTGCTTTACTCCTAGAGAGCAGTTTTATGCATATTAAAGTCTTGTAAAGCCCTCTGTGTCTTATGAAAGCACCAGGCCCTGTGCCTATTAGGCTAATGCCTGTTTTGTCTGCTGTGTTGGTTTGTATCTATGTGCCACGGTGCAGCCTCGTCAGGGTGGAAAATCCAGCTAAAGGGCGCAGCACGTACTCATAGACTGTGGTTACTTTTGGTAACTTCTTTTCCTACAGTGTGTTAAGATCTGTTTTTACACTGTCACAGTCATGCTTGGGCTCCCCCCCACCCACCTCTTTCAACTCGGCCTGATAAAGCACCCCAGCAGCTAAAGATAACACACTACTGCGAGCCTCGCAAACCTGCTCTTGCCTATTACTGCTGTAATCTATTTAGTTACTTGATGCCAGGAAAATGGAAGTTGATACATGTTCTGGCTACACAGAGCACATCCAGCTGTGCCTCGCTAACAAAGGTACTGAGGTTTACAAAACTTACTAATGCTTGTAAAGTTACAACTGTGACACGCATCACAACACAGTCATGCTCATTTGCAAGGACGTATTTTAGAGCGAGCAAGAGCAAAGACGACAAAAGGAAAATAAAAACAAGGTTGACACTGTAATTGGAGTGTTACTTTGACCCATGAATAATTGAATTCATACAGCTGTTAGTGCGGAGAGAGCAATTAAAAGATGCAAATAGGAAGAAAGGATAAGTGGGTATCTTAAGGGGACACTAAGGCTGAAAACACAATTTTTTCATGCATTGGTCAATTTTTAGATCTCGGGCTATTTTGCCTCCAGAACACGTCTTCTTTCAGACTAGTCAAGAGAAAATGTCCAAAATACACAATTAGGTGTTTGTTTAAGCTCAGATTTATGTATGCAAATGAGTACATTTAATTAAATTGACTCATCTGCATATTCTAACATAAAATATAAGAAAACTTACACTAAGACAAATCTTTTTTGTATTAGTAAGTAAACAACAGGGGGAGATTAATGGTGATATCTATAACTTAAAAAATGTACCCCATTCATCTGGAGTCACTCACTAAATTCATTCCTCACCACAGCCACTGTAGTATTAGAAACAGTATTACTACTTCTACTGCAATATCACTAATACTGCTGCAACTACTTATAACAATACTACCCCTGTTCACTGTTAATAGATCTGGGCAATTAAATAAAACTTTATTTTCAATGACAATTTTGGATTTCAAGTATGAAAACAAGGAAATCAAAATAAAATGAATATATTTTGCAATGATGCTAATGTTTTGTTCCTGCAGGAGAATGTTCCCACCTGTCACAAGACAGCCACCATCGTCCCTGTACCTAAAAAGTCTGCAGAGTCTAGTCTCTTAATGACTGCCACCCTGTGGCTCTCACCCCAATCCTGATAAAGTGTTTTGAGAAACTGGTTTTACACCACATCAAAGACAAGATCCCTGTCAGCCTGGACCCTCACCAGTATGCTTTCAAAACCAAAAGATCCAAAGAGGATGCTATATCCACTGCCCTAGACTCAGTCTTCACACACCTTGAGAATAAAAACAGCTACATCAGAATTGTGATTAGGATTTTTACTATAATCACACATCCCTGGTACTTCTACCACAGCTACTACTACTACTACTACTACTAATAATAATAATAATAATAATAATACAAATTTTTTGTAATGCTGATATTCTGGTATTTCCTGCTCTAATTTTCTATTTTGCAATTGGATTCAGAACCATTCAAGCATCAGATATTATGGCAGGAATATCCTGCAGCTGCATTTGATATAAAGAAACGATGCTGCAGGGTATAAGGGGAGGACATAATCAATGTATTCAGCCAGTAATAAATTACTAGAAAATTGAAATATTGATAGAGTTTCGCCCATTATACAGTTAAACCTTGATTGAATTATTCATGTGCAAAATGAGTACATTAACCACAAATGTAGACACTGGACCTTTTAGTAATTAGACTGTAGTTGTGAGGTTTTTCTGCACACTGTATCCCATGAAAAGGTACTATCAACTAGCTGCTGAAAATTTTGAGCAGAGAAGTTTATGCACTTTTTCAAACTTGCTTTTTGTTTGTTGTTTTTGAACCCATCCTGCACATACATGGAAACAACTCTTTCGTTTCTCTTAACATCAGTGCACCGTTCTCCATCCAAAATTTGGTGAAGAGTCGAGAATCGATCTATTACGAAAGCTTGTTCCAAGAGGAAACTGATGTCTTCTTGCAGGAGGTGCAGGATCACACCTTGAATTAAATTAGCTTGGAAGGAGATAACACGTTTGGTTAATGTACTGCACTGGTCCTGAGAGACCCATCGTCCAACGTTCAATGATATCAGGGCGGAGAGCCAAACGCAAGCAGTGGTGATCGAAGGGACAGATCAGCTTTAATAGAGGTGTATCTACCAGTCACTTTCTACCATCTGTAGATGCAGTCACCCTTATGAAATGAATTCCTTGCAGCATGTACTGATCACTTTATGTCTGATGTCAATCTCACCACAGCCACATGAACAATGGAGGAGTCAAACCAGCTATCATTCACTAACAGAGCAGGGAAGCTTTTAAATGAAACCTGTTAATGCTCACGAGATGTTCAAAAAATACAAAACATAAAAATGCCGTTTGTTTGTGACCTGTTCTTAGAAAATGGTCAAGGTGAGCAAAACTACCGGCAGCTGCTTCCCACCACACAAGATAACAAAAAATAATTCAAATCAAACATATTTTACACAAATGCTGCTGTATTTGAAAAAAACACATACACGGACAGAGATGAATAATGTGTCATGTACAAAAGCATGGCCAAATACCTTTCCGAAGGCAGCCTTTACTTTCATAAATCAACCAAAATGATTTGAGTCTTTAGGACTAAGGGAGACATACAAATACTCATCTTTGTGATGCGTACTCTGTCAAATGTTACTTTTACTATACAAATCATTATTTTTTACTTACTTACTTTTACTTACTTACTACATAACCAGTTGTTGAGTTATCATTATTTTTCTGTTAGTCACCAATTCCATTAATCATTTCAGCAGCACACATTTTCCTTTCCCTTACAAAGAGTAGATCAGCTGCACTCCTCAGCTTTGATCACCAAAAGTGGGCACATTTAATTAGAAATACTGCAGCTGGAATCTTTACACACTGGGATTCATACAGAGCAGGGTCAGATATCAAACCTGGAGTCCTTGTTTTCCTCCAAGAGAAGCATAAAATAAGAAAAGTTCAGTGACCTGTAATCATTTCGTCTCAAAAGGAAAGGTTTTCCTTTCTATGATCTCTGTATAGTGTGGACCCTTGGCAGGCATACACTTTTTCTTGTTAGTCAAGCCACGGCACATTCAAGCTTACATAAAGTCCTTCGGTTTGAAGAAGTGTGTAAGCCATGGAATCCTTCACCATGGGGTCATTGTGTTACATCCAATTGTTTTCCACTTATGCAGGAAAAGAAAAACTGTGCATTACAGGAAGTATAATGTTGTCTTCTCATACATGTTTCGATTTAAAAATGCAGAATATAAGGTGTGGTTCAAAAACTGAAACTTTTGGAAGCAAATCATCAGGCAAGAGGAGTGGAACAATTAAGAGGAAATATAGTGATTAACGTTATGTTGTTGATGTTAGCTGCTTGTTAGCATTCCACCGACTGCAGCAAACCTTCTTTTCCAACAAAATCTCATACCTGAATGACGAGTAGGTACATTTGCCAATGATTTCCAAAACGACACATATAACTTTTACCAAAAAAAGATAACTGTTACAGCATACCAGTGACAGCCGAAGTGGACTTTCATCATACAGTCGCAGATTGGTTAGGTTTAGGCAAGAAAATGACTTGGTTAGGTTGAGGAAAACATTGTGGTTTGGGATTTACATAATTGTGTCACTTCAGTTGAGAACGTACGTATGTTGCGTATGTACCTTAAGTTTTATTATACACATAAGGTGACTTCACTATGTTAGGATGTTTTAATAACTCACTGGACCATCAATCCTCGACCTCCTCCCTTGTCTTGTCGTTCTTTATACTACTATGCCTGACTTCCTCCGTTGCTGCCATATTAATTATTATGACCACTAGAGGTTGCTGCCTAACAAGAAAGGTAAATATAGGTTTTTACCTTCTATACAGATAATTATTCAACCAATTTAAAAAAAATAAAAATCCAAATCCCAGCCATTCCACATGGCTACTCAGACTTGAAATAACAACCAAATTCTCTCCATGACAGAACCCAGTAGCTAACAATGTTACCAAGATGCAGCTGTCCTCCTCATCACCTTATATTTTAACCATTTACTTGATCAAATTAATGAAAGCCATGTAACAACGCAAATACATCTACACTCACAGAACTAACTGTCATATAAGCCAGTTTCAACAGTTAAAATCAGGGCCATAATCAATTAAGTACACCCAAGGTCCTTGTACAAGTCTACTGTGACAGCTTTCTTCTGTGTATTCACACCACTGCTGATGTGGGTGGCCCTCTGGGACACTTCTGAATTGGAGAGCGACTTTTTCCTACTGTATCAGCCTGCCACATCTCAAGGGTTAGTTCAATGTTGAGAACTCATCAAAGAAAAACTGAGCTTTAGCTTTAGTGAAGGGATTTTTGACTTGGCTTTGGTTTAAGAAAAGCAGTCTCGACCAATGTAGAGAAAACACACAAATATGCTGCTTTTCTTTTGATTTTGTTTAAGCTTTTCCTTGGTATATCATTTCTTGTTGTCCCATAAATATAGGTCAGCATTTTTCTGGTGAAGACAGTCTGGACATTTTTATTATTGGAGTGACAATCACCATCAAATTTTCTTGAAAACCTGTCAAACATTTCCCAATCCATTTCCTTTTGGCAAATAATAATAACACACAAAGACCTTTCAAATACTGTGATGAGTGCAACCCACAATACAAACACACTGTGCTGTTTGAAAGCTGTTTGAAATACTGCACTATGCACTGTACCGTTCAAAATGCCTATTGCATGTTTCTTTGGGCATGCACATGGGCAAAAATCAATTAGAAAGTTAAAGACAATCATAAATTTGAGATTGTTTGTATTCCAGTGTTTTCAAACTAAAGTACATGGCTCGCTGTATATATCACTGTAATATCTGATTTTGACAAAATATTCTGATGCTTGCTGACAATCAGGCAGGCCTTGAGGTCAAGTGATTACACTTTTAGACAGAAATAACACGCACATGCATGGGCGTAGGTTTCTATATAGATGGTCGTGACATGTCACAACCAATGTTCGAGGATTGCAAAATAGTCACTACCAATATTTGTCTGCTGCTGAGCCAGTAGTAACGTTAGTGAGTGGTAGTAGTGAGCATCTTCCAAACTGTGTCCGCTACTTGAAATGGATAAGAGGAAGAAACAGCTGAGAAACAGCGATTAAAAAGTTGAAGTCTCTGGAGGTGGAGGCTGCTAAACGTGCGAAGTTGACGGAGCTTTTTGGTGCCGGGACCAGTGACACCGACCCGCCAGCAGCCACAGGTGCTGCTGCGCCGGGAGACGAGGCAGGAGGACCTGACGATGATGAGCGAGTGGAGGCAGACAGGGTCAGTAACGTCAGCCTGGGGCTGGCTCGGCTAAATGTTTGAGACATGTCCAAAACAAAGTAAAAAAACGTTTTTACATTGAATGTGATGCGACCTCACTAACTGCATACTGATGAACGCAGCTGCCGCTAATGCTAACGCAGCTGCCGCTAATGCTAACGTAGCTCCTCAGGGACTGAAGTCGTTATTTTCTAACTTTGACAATCTAACATGTGGCAGCACATCAGCCCAGAGTTAAAGGGCTGTGACTGTTGGTAGTTGTGGTTGATTTTGTTCAAATACGCCGAATTGTGATATTATGGGTTATTATTGTTCAGATGATTTAGCTAAGCTAGCTAACAGATGCTAACGTCAGCGGTCTCTTGTTGCCATAGCAACAGTAAACATTCACGTGGCCTGATGAGCTGTAAACAGAGATACAAAACACAAGTAAACCTATAGCAAATAATAAATTTAATTTGCAATATTTACCATTGAATTTATTGTAATCTTTCAATTCATTTATTGTTTACTGAGGTGATAACTATCTAATAGGTATAATTTGTGTGTAAATGTGTTACTTTTACTGTAGTTTTCAAATGGCTGTGTATAGTGTTAGTGTATAGTCTTGAGCATTTTCAGGTCACAAAGATCTGGCTTTTTTGCATTGGGAAACACTAGTAAAGTGTCCTAATGAAAACACGACAAAGCCATTTGACTACCTTGTTCATAAATGATGGTGTCAGGACTTTTTTTTATGACACACACACTTTCATTGATAGGAATACTTGGTTTTGAGGAATGACCTCTATTTTGAGCATGTGACATGCTTTTGCAGGTTATCAACAAGGTTTTGCAGTTTGTACTAATTGTTTTGAGAAATGCACCAACTGTTGTGCAAATGTAAGTAATGATGTGAGAAAAACTCCACCCCGTCTCTGGTTTTGGGTTCTTCCCGTTAGTCTCGTCCCACCCCTGGTCATAACATAACTTCTGTTGTGATTTGACACTATAATGAACAAAGATTGATTGGTTGATTGCTATAGCTGTCAGTTTTAGTCCTTGAGTTCATAGCTACGTGCTTTATTTGTTAACTGCTATCAAGGAATATGACTCTCCTTTGTAGTATGTGTGAGAAAGGACGCCACGAGATTTGTGGACTTCTTCGTGGTGTCCGCTGATAATATAGTGGGCTGGTCTGGACAGAAAATGCCAGAGCTGAATTTTTGTCCCAGTCCACCCCTGGTTATGTCACTACCAAAGCTGAGACCAAACCTACGCCCTTGCGCACATGTTTTTCAAAAAGGCAGATTTGAGGCCAAGGAATAATTGAGGTGTATCACACAGACACACAGTGTATATACAATTACAATCTGATAGTTGATGTTTCCAGCCTGGATGAAACAGACACACTGATGACATAATGACCATGTAAAGGTCGGGGAGACTGGGCTTGATTGACCTTCCCTTTATATGGAACTGGTCCCTGCCATATGATTGTCTGGCACAAACAGTTTTGAGGTTGAATAGATTTGCATTTTTCATTTTGAATGAATAAATTAATCTGTTGTACAGGAAATATAAATAGGCATTATTTTTTGTTCTTTTTCTTATTGTCCTTGGTTTAAATGGATGAACCAGCTAATTGCGCTTTGATACAATGACTACAGAATCTCATTTATCTGAAGCATAGACATCTGAAATGGTCTGCTAAACAAACAGTGCCGTCCTGGAATGCCTAATTATTTCATTCGAGAAAGAAATGAGATTTTGAACACCTGCACTTTGCATTATCTGCAGTTCTCACAAACGTATTTCACTACTTTACATGAACATGATGTTCTTCATAAACGTAGTAATGCTCATTAGGGAGTTTTTCCTTGCTGGATACAAAACAACAACGTTTTTCAGGGACTTTAATCAGCAACAAAAGGCAAGTAATGATAATGACCAGAGACGCCAAAGCCGTAAGTTCCTCATTTAACAATTAGAAGACATCCATTAAGCAGCTGCAACATGTGTTTGTTGACTGACACAAGATTTCTATTTTCTTTTGCAGCAAAGAATTCATGTAAAATATCATGTTGTTTTTGAATGAGGATAAAAGAGCATCAGCATGTTACTCTGACTGATTGCATTCAAAAGCTGATACCTGTATAAATGTCGTAACGTACTTTGAAACAGTGCATGGTGACAAGTTAATATGTCCTTTGGGTTGTCGTTAAACATTCTCCAGATGCTTTTGGTACAATGAAGGTGCCCTTGAGCATGACATTTCAGACTGTAGTGGTATTTAGAAGTTCATAGGTGTAATTGTGTGTATGAAACATAATACTACAGCGAGCATGCGCAGGAATCTCACTTTATCTTTGAACACATAAAGGTAAAACAGATTAAAGGAGACCAATTTAGCTTTTTTGGTTTATTCCTTTCCTTCAACCTTTTATATAGATTCTAATGCATATAAATGGTCTTGAAAGTTAAATAGCCCAAAGTGCCCGAAAACACCTCATCAGTAGTCCTGCCTTTAATTCCGTGACTCCTTGACATCACTATGTCACTATGTCACACGGTAAAAGTGAAGCGAACTCGAAGCTGAAAACACGACAGAGGCGATCGGAGACATGGTGAGTGGTGCTGGCTCAGGTGTGTGTGAGCTGCCCAATCAGAGCAGACTGAGTATTCAGTAGGGCGTTTCAGACAGAGGGAGAATACAGTACCGCTGCACTGAACAGTTTTAGGAAACTGATGCATTTTTTGAGCATTAAAGCATGTGAATGTAATATTTTTTTGTAATGTAATTTTGTTTTGATTTCTCTGTTACAACGTGCTGCATTATGTCAAATCAATGTGATGACAACCGAGCAAAGCTCATCCTCTAATGAAGACTGTGAATAGAAAAACCAATAAATGGACCTGTGTGAGGATGTATTCTTTCAAACTTTGCAAAGGTCCACTACAAAAGACATTACTCACCTGTTCTGACAGGCTGCGTAGTTCTCCTCATGACAACTGAACTGATGTGTAAAATAAGTGGAGTATGGCTCAAACCTTCTGTAGTGCATGATTTAATAAATTACACTAGTTAGCTATTCGCTGAAAATTCCACCTAGGCTGCCAGTACAAAATGCTATTATAATGTACCAGCTAATCAAAATGCCATTTGAACAAGGTGTTGATTTTCATAATTCCAGTGCCTTTTTTTCCTCCATCTAAAATATGAAAAATCACCTTTGATTAGGAAGAATTCCCCTGCGAAATAACAGAAAACCACCATGAATAATGTGACCTCGCTTCTTCATTTCCATCTCTTATCCTAATTTACTCTTCTGATTCAAAATAATCCTCTTTCTAACATAATCAAGACGCACTTCTTTGTCTGAAGCTCCATAAACCCTTTGTATGCCCTGCTAAGCCTGTGAGGAGGAAGACTTGTAGTTTGAGAGGAAATACAATGACAAACTGTCTCTTCCTTTGTTATATGAGAGTTTAAAGGAGAATGCCACTACGTTAAAAAAATCTTCTCTCCTGGTCTCCGAAGCCTATGACAGAATCAGGAACAGCTTGTGCTGCTGCTTGTATTTATCGACACTTGTCAATAAAAACCAACACAGTGTTCAGGGTATATTTGTAACATTCTTCTGAGTCATCTCAGTCCATCTATTCAGTCCTTTAATCTTGAATCAGACAAAGAAAACAACAATACCCTGTGGGGAACGCAGTTTTATCGAGCGCTTATATTAAACTAAACGAGAGTGGAAAGATGGCTCCTACACAACAGCCACACCCAGTGGAGCACAATACACCTCTGAAACGGTGCTCTCGCAGATCTTTTGTATCCACATTTCTGTGACTCCTACTATCAAGAACAATCATCAGCTTCGGATTGCTTGAAAGAAGATGTTTGCAGGCCTTATATAAGCGCATTTAATAATGCAGCACTCCCAGTGCTCAGATCCCCCCCCCTGAAGTTTGCTGCTGTGTGGCGTCGCTCTTATTAAGCACTCAATTAAAGCCATTCCCAAGGAGAGGCCGTGTGCAACAATGTTTGAATTAGGAAGCGTTGCAGGCTCAGACAGTCTGCGAAGACTCACCCCAGAGGACCGCGGTGCCTTGAAACCAAAAGGCCTACAGTGACAGAGCATCATAAAGCATTGCTAAAGCAGATAAATTATTCTAATATGATTGGATTACAAATAGGGCATTTACAGAAACCAACGAGACAAGACAAACAGCAGGAAACGGAGCTGTCTCAATGAGCTGCTTGGATCCTCGTTTCCTTCAATCTAAATATTAAAATTGAACAGAGATGTGGGACTAGGTAGACAACACAGAGGAGCTCTGCTATATTATCGTCAAGTGTACTTGTCCCTGACAGCTGTGGGCTCCCAATTCACAGCAGTGTGCATACAATCACTTTTGATGGTGAAGACGGGGACGTATTTTTGTGTAAATTACACTTATTCATGACCTTCCTTTGAATCAATTAGGCAGCAATTCCTCATCTCTCAGAAGTGAAGTACACTAGAGTAACAGTGGGTGGACGACTTTGTATGCAGACTCGAGCAGATAAAAGATTTGTTTCAATGAAATCCAGTCTGCTCACCTACAGGAAAACATCAAACTGGAGGCAACTCATTTAAAGAAGCTGCATTTTGAAGAGTTCCTTCTCCTCCAGTAATTGTATTTTTAGCAGAAAGGAACCAAAATGCACAAAATTGTATCAGCTAGTCGCCTCGCAGTGAGTTCGCTACTTGTTCCGTCCAAGCTGACTCTATAAGCCACAGTCAGCTTTGATACAGCGAAAACAACATTCATCTTTTCTGTATCTGCTCACCGATGTTCTCCCGCTCACCGTGATGCAGCCTAATCATAACAATCATACCTTTTTATTTTTTAGATTTTTTTCAGAAGAATAAACATGTAATTTTCCATCATCCTGCTTGACAGGAGAGATTTCTTCACCACTCTCAGCTCAGCTTGTCAAACAGCTCCATTATGTCAGATTCAAACAAGTAATGCACGGCATACATAAAACCACACTGCACTCCGGTGCGGTGGTATCAGGGGCCTGCAGCTTCCTCATCCATTATGGTGCTGTGGAAAATCTCACAGCGCTGTTTACTTTGAAAATCCAGCAGAGAGAAGCAAAAAAGCAGCTGCGCTAAACAACTGACACCATACATTTGTTTTTATTGGCTGCTTGCTTCTTTACCTGCGAGGAGTCAGCAAAGGTGGGCGCAACATTACACACGCTTCAGATGTTAGTTACACTTCATAATTACCATCATTAATAAATGGTAAATTTATAGGTAATGAAACATTAGTTAATAGTTATTTCACTGTTAACAAACAATTACATGTTTTGAAACCAATTATTAAACAATTGTAAAGGTTTATAAACATCAGTTGCAACTTTACAATAAACAATTGCTTATGTTGTCTATTAGAGGGTATGTAAGGATGATGGTCGACAGCAATGGATCCAAACCAGTGGGGTTGGGATCCAAACACGGGACTTGAGATGGTTCTAATGGGTCAAAAGATGATTTGGGGAGGAAATAAGAAAATAATAATTGTAAAAGCTAAAATAATGTTTATTTTGAATCAGTTTTTTCTAATCTTTTCGATTTTCTTGTAATATAATGTATATGTGAATGTAGCGTGAAAAATGACTCAAACTTTGACGTTGACATCTAGGAAACCGATTTTCCTCAGAATTACCAAGTAAAGCAGACAATTAAATTCAAGTTGTGCGAGCTATAAAGTTTCAACAACTTAAAATTATAAGTCTACTTTACTTGGTAATTCTAAAAAGCAACCAGTTTCCTAGATTTTTTTAAGTTACGTCACTTTGTCAGATTTTACAGCATAGTTTCGTTTTTGAAACCTTAGCATTGTAAAAAATGAGAATTAAATGTACCCTGTACCTTGTATATAAGGATTGCAATGAACTATTAATCTCTATTAATTTCTCTGTCAATCAATTCATCATGTTGTCTATAAAATGTCAAAAATAGTGATGACGGAGATGAAACTATTAGTCACTCAATCAATGAGTTGATCAACAGGAAATTAATCAGCAGCTGTTTTGAAAATCAAATACATTTTCACGTAATTTCATGCAAAACATTTTGTAGGACGAGCATCTCAAAAGTGAAAGTTTGCAGCTTCTCCTCTTACATTTTATTACATTTAATAATACTCATGCTTTAGAGTGTTGGTCCAACAAACCCTGACATTTGAAGACATCAGTGGGCATTGCAAAGTGTGATGTCAGTTTTCTTACAGTGTTCTGTTGTTTTATGGACCAAATGATTAAATCGTGTGATCAGTCATCGTGTCTTTTATTCATATTCTCCTTGATGACATTTATGTTGTCTATAAAATGTCAGAAGACGGTGAAAAATGCCCATCACGATTCCTCAGAGCTTATAGTGACTCATTTTAGTCTGACCCACAGTCCAAAACTCAAAAACATCAAGTTAATTATCATATAAGACAAACAAAAGTAGCAAATGTTCACATTTAAGAAGCTGGAACCAGATATTTGTTTGTCATTGTTGCTTGAAAAATGACTCAAATGATGAATCGATTATCAAATCAGTTGCCTACTAATTTTCTGTTGAATGACTACCCAATTTGAACGAACTGCTTCAGGCCTCTAAAATGATTAGAAGCTAGATTAAAGGGTAAAATACACAGGTTGAACGGCTCTGTGGTGCGGAGTCACAAGCAGAAACAGTTGGGAACAACTGCTGAACAGAACAGGAGTCATAGTGTTGCTTCAACAATTCATTAATACCAGTCCATTCGGAAGGACAGTCCAGCCTGAAATGTCACCGCAGAGGTAGAAAACAGCTGGGAGCAAGGTGACGGATGAAGCAACAAGTCATGCTGCCACCTCTCTCCCCAACTCCCAGTCTAAACAGCTGACAGACTGCTGTTAAGACTATCATGATTAATGTGAAGTGTCCGTATGGCTGTAGCGTCAGCACTTCTCTGATATCCTGTGGCCAAACAAGTCAAAGTGAAGAGTGGCTCGGCCACACATGGAAAGTTCTCCATCATATTTCACTTCGTACAGAAAACACACACTCTCCCTTTCTTCTGTTCCTTGAGTCTGCTTTCCTGGAGAGACATGAAATAAAAATGACCCTGACGACATGCTGCTTCAATACTTCGAGACCATACAATGAAATTTTTATGCCGCGCCTCTAAATGCACCTATCCCAGGATATTTTTGACGTCGCTTCTGTGCTCCAGCACTCCTGACAGGCTCGTTGTCTTCCAGGACGCCGACGAGCATTAAAGGGCTGTTTTTTCCTGTGTGGTTGTATCTGGGCAGCCTGCTGGGCCACATCACGCCATCACACACGTCGTAAACACACAGTTAATTGAGCTGAAGCTTGATTTTGCATCTCCTTATGCAAAGTTTCTCATCATTTAAATCAGTTGCTCGATCGACTCCCTTGACTTTAATTCAGCCATTTTTAGAAAATCTTAAATATTTATGCTCGGATCTCCAGAGAGTCTCTGCTCTCTTGTCTCAGGCTTTTGGAGAGCTATCGCACGCCCCGTGTTCACAAATCAAGACTGAGCAGTAGAATAATCTCCTACCACAGCCACTTTAAGGTGAAGTTTTCCCTCCTTTTTTCCCCCTGTGCTAACCATTGGAATAAGTTCACCCCCTGTCAGATGAGAAGTCTCTGCAACAGATCACACACAGTCAGAGGAGCAGCTCCTCGGCTGGTGAAGGGAACAACGTATGTGCATCGTCAGATAGATAGATGCTGGGTTGTTGGTGCTCTGACAGGTGTTATCATCACACGCACACACACTTCCCGGGACTGCGCCGTGTGCCACGCAAGGGTTATTTTATGTTTTCTGGAGCAGGGAGACCACAGGAATCGCTCTCGGTTGTTGTCTGAGTGGGCAGTTTTGGCAGAAGTTAGCACGTCAGATGTGCTGAAGCTGCACAGATGCTCATATCTATTAACATATTAGAGAAGGCTTATGTGGCATTTGCCAGCCATCAGACTCCGGGCCCCACACGGGCCAGCTTGTGTAGTGAGTGACAGTTGCACTGATGAACCCCCATTAGAGTGGTGACACAGTGACGTGACGGCTGATTCCATCTGACAAACAAACTATTAAAAGGCACAAACTCATAACTCATATTTTCAATCACTTCTGGGTTAGTGAAAGTGCATGAATCAGATGGCTTTAGATTGTATTCAACACTGAATTTTAAAGATGTAGGAGTACATGCTGTATCAAGTTTTCTCCTGGGGGGTGTTTCCGCCCTAATCCCGCCCTGTCCATCCAGGACTAGATGGATTCTCGTGGCCGCGGTAGGTGGTCAGCAGCGGCGGCGGCGGCGGCGGCGGCGGCGGCATAATCAGTAAAAATCCGCAGGGATTATTTATGGGAGGGTCAACGGCGGCGGATTACCGAACATCTGCACTGATCGGAGGGACGCACGCAGATTACTTTGCCCGCACCATGATAGTCCCACAACAAAAGTAGACGCGGGCAAATGAGATCAGCGGAGGGTGAAATTCAGAGAAGGCAATCCCGGGCTGCTGCTGCCGCTGCTGCCCCCCCACCACCCCACCTCCTCCTCCCATCTCCACACAGCGTCAAGGTTTTAATGTAATCTGTGAAAAGTTAGGATGGAGGCTGGGTTGACAGGACTGCTGAGCGGAGCTGATGGGGATTAAACTTGAGAGGTGCTGAAGTTACAGACTGGATAATAATAATAATAATAATAATAATAATAATAATAATCTTACCTGTTCTCCTCGCAGCTGTAATGTCTCTGAGGGATTCACAGCAGCAGCAGCAGCAGCCTCAGGTTAATCCTAAACAAAACAGTGCACACAGACATCACTGTCGAGTCGCGGCGGCGCTCCCGGTCACGGAATATCCGTCCGACTTGTGCGCAAAAAAAAAGACGCTGCTTTTTCCTTTTCTTTGTGCCGCGCGCTACATTCACGAGCTGTTCTTGTTCTTGTTCTGTTCTGCTCTGGTCTGTTCCGCGCGGCTCCACTACTCTTCCTCCATCCCTGCCTCTCTTGCTCTCTTGCTCTCTCTCTCTCTCTCTCTCTGTCTCTCACTCTCTCCCTCCCTCTCTCAGTGTCAGTGGCACAAGTATCTGACGGCGTGGCGTCTCGCAGGTTGCATATTGGAAAGTGAAGCGTCGGTCGGTGTGCTCACTCACTCACTCCGATGCGTCAAGTGTCTCTCCCTCACCCTCTCTTCCCTCCCCTCCTCGGGCCGTGCTGGAGCTTGGAGCTTGGAGCGGAGCGGGACGCACGCACACGTGGTCGGCGGCGGAGACAGCAAGAGAGAGAGAGAGAGAGAGAGAGAGAGAAGGAGAGAGAGAGAGAGAGAGCGCGCTGTCTTCTTGTCTGTCTTCGGCACCCCCGACCAGCCTCCTCACTGCTCCGGCCATCCAAGCGGAACAGACTCTCTCCTCCTACCAGGCTACTACTGCTCCATCCTCACCTCCTCCTCCTGCTGCTCCTGCTGCTCCTGCTGCTGGGATGTCCAAGCGGATGGGATGTTGGTGGGCCATATATATATATATATATATATATATATATATATATATATATATATATAGCTGGCTGTTAAATTGTAGTAAACTGTGTGATGTACACTCACTCACTCACTCACTCATTTTTTTCCTTTAAGTCCACAGAGTGTGAAATTCTGCACATTTTCATGATAAAAATGTGTTTTAACAGCCGATGAACACATTTAAAGGGGAACCCCACCAATTTTTCACAGGAATGTTTGTTTAACAGGTCTTGAGGAGTGGGCTACTGCTGCATAAAGAAAGTTGTATAAAGCCTTTTGTGGCTCCAGAGGGAACTACCTGAAACCTGACCAACTGTCTCAAGTGATGTCTCTTGAGTCAGCATGGAGTTGGAAAGAAGTGACTGAACCAGACCTCCTTAGCCCGCTCCTAATCTCTGCTTGACGTTACCTTAGCAGCTACCAGCGCACTACACCTGAATCTCTGACCCAACTGTAGGTGGTTGCATTGTGGGTAATGTAGTGTTGACGTTAATAGTTTATAGATTTTCCAGTAGTTTCCTCATAGTTCAACTACAGTCGTATTTGCATATGATTTCAGTAGTTAAATTAGTATTGATTATTGCTTTGTTGATAAACGTGCAAAGAAATTGCGTAATCCAGCATGGTGCAATAGTTCCACCTGGCCTCTATAGTGTTATGACTGCAGATGTCTAAATGTTGGACACTGTAATTCCTGCCCATGAATAGTGCGTATTTTGTTTTCTGTGGTTTATGTATGAACATACGTACGAACAAGTGGGCACTTTTTGCAGTAAACTCAACTGAAAGGCATTATTTGTATTTTATTTTGTTAATTTCAAATCACATGTCATTTAGATCTTTTTGTTTTAATTAATTAGTCTGCGATTAGTACTTTTTCTTCACTTAACTGAAGTACCTTTAGTTAACCAAACTAGATCACTCCTTGGCAGGGTTGCCAACAGGGGGGAACATATTTAGATGAGCCAAAACAAAAATGATGTACCCTTTTCTGAAATTACCTACCTTTTTTCCATGATGGGTTATCAAACATTTTAGGGCGTGGCCTGATGCACTTGACAGGTCGTCACTCTTCAATGCTTTGATCTGATTGGGACCAAATCTGGGAATGTTGTACATAGGGCCACACTGCATCAATCTGTAAAATGATGTACAATTCAATCCCCAGGTGGCGCTACAGAGACTATTTAACATGATTTTTCTGCAAATCATTTGTCTTTAGGAGGATGGAACTTGGTACACAAGTTCTCCATTAGCATGTGTACGACAAATTAAAAATGTGGTATTAACAGCACCATCTTGTGGCCATAAAATGCTGCCATATCTCTTTAACGCATGATTCAATTAGCACCAAATTCCAGTGGCACCATCAGACATCTATTGCCAATGCTGCTGTGAAAGGTGATGTCGTTCAGCTCTAGGTGGCGCTACAATACAAATCAAATTTAGCTGAGTTTGGTGGCAAATCTCTGTGAGCGCAGTATTTTGTGATGAATTTATCACGCACAGGAAATCCATTATTGCATGCATCGCCTGCCGTGAGCAACAGCGGCAGATCACAAGAGATCACCCGCAATCCCAATCATTTTCTTCAGAACATGCAAAGTTTTCTAGTTTAACGGAACTTTGTGAATTTCCTAATTTTCAGAATATTTCTAATAAAAATAAAGTCCACCACAGAACACATCACTTTACCTCTGTATGAGGTCTCAGTCACGCCAACTGGTTAAATACAATAGATTTTCATAAGCTCTATATCTGTGACTGGTGGTGACAGTACTCTTTTACACAGCACTACAACTCCCAAATGAGTTAATTAAGTTAATTTATTGGAGGAAAACTTATTTAACCTTAATTTCTACAGGTGATCTCTTGGAGACACTGGGTTTCTTTCTAAAGAGAGACCTTGTCAAGAACACAGCCACAATATGGCTCAATTTTACATTCAACACGGAGACAAACACATCATACAAGTGCCAAAGTTAAAGTCATTTTTTCAATACTGTATGCAAAAGCAAACTGCCACAGACGCTTTCTCCACGCTATGTAAAAGCAATTTAAAATCTCCAAGGGGAATCATACCGAACAGCTTCAGTTCCTGCTGTAGTGTGTTCCAGGTGGAGGAGTACGAGAAGGGCCTCTTTTCCAAATTCTGTGTGGACTGAAGGGATGGAGAGAATGATTAAGCCCTGGGAGCACAGGTTATGGCAGTACTGTTTCTGTGACATGCAAGTGGATAGATAAGTGGGCAGCAGTCCAAGGATAGATTTATAAATAAATTCTACAAGTGCAAAGGTCTGCACATGCATGATGATGGCCAGTTGACTAGAAAACACAGTATAGTGTGTGTGAGGGGTTTACAACCAGTAATGAATCTCACAGTTACGTGATGGACAGCATCAGACAGATGAAGAGAGCGGCCGAGGCATTCATGAACATGAGTCCAGGAGAGAAAAGAAAGTGGAAGCAACGAGCCATGGAGAGACAGGATTTGTTCCTTAAAAAATGAGCCTAATTTTACCTTCAGATTCTTTAAAAGATGATCAATATGAGATTCAAAAGACAGTGATGACTAAATATTTGTAGGTGGTCACAGTCTCAATGTGGGTATGAGACATGATGCAGGGACAGGCAGCATTTTTTTTTTTTTATTAGAAAAGAACATGACCTTGGTTTTGTCTCCATTTAACACCAGACTGAGGTGGAACAGGTGCGACTGAATAGTGCAAAATGCAGACTGCAGATGGTCAAATGCCAGGGCAGCAGTGCTTACACAACAGTACAAAAGAATTGTTGGCATGAAGATGTAGAGGGGAGTTTTAGTCAGATGTCTCTGGGGTCTAAATGACCCCCCAAAAACATTCTTTGGCCAATAATAGGAAAACTATACAGTATATTTGTTCATGCATAACACATATACCACATGATAGGCCTATATTAAATATTGCATTTCCTTATTTGGTGCAATGACAATCCTTCATGATCATTCCCATGTTTTTATCACCTTCAAATGTGGATGGTCAGATTGTGGCACAAAAAAGGGATACCACTTGAAAACATTTCTACAAATTGGGTTTTTGTAAGGTCAGAAGAAAATGAAAACAAAAAATGGAGTCAAACGGACACCAAATACTGAGGAGGTGAAGCCACTGTCAACAAAACACAATGGGTTATTATAATTGCAGTGTGTCCTTGTGTTAAAATAATTTAGTTGTGTATTTTTCTTTTCTCAAAAGTAAAATCATGTTCAATAATTCAATTAACTTCACACAAATCAAAGTGTCACTATCTTGAAATTAAACAGAGTGAATGTTCTCCAAACACGTGTACTTCCACCAGAATACGTCATCGCCTCTCTTGTATTTTTAAAATGCATGAAAAGTTCGACTCTTTTCCCCGTCGCTCTAAAATGAGCAGCTATTCACTTCTTTTTCTAGGTCATATCTAACAACAAACAGCCCCACAGGTATGTGGGACAAAATCTTATCAAATGTTTAAAGGCCCAGAAAAATGAAAGAAAAATAAAACCTTTGAGTTCCTCCTTTGTCTTACAACGCTTTAGTAACTAGTCTGCAAACGTCCCTTTTGAAGAATAACAATCTCTCCTGTGCTCACATCTATTTGGATTCAGGAGTGCACCTCTCCCAGCAGGAGTCGTTCAAGTAACTTACTCATGCCTGGGTTTTTGAGAAAACTCAGAGCCCACCCGCAGGACCAAGAGAACAATTTGCATATGCCAAGTTTCCTTGAAGAAAAAACTATTGCATTCCAACAATAGTACATGATTTCAAGGATCCATATTTAAATAATACATTACTTTATATATTAATGTATATAATATAGTGTCTGATTGTACTGTAGTGGGTTATTTGAAGAAAGAAAGAGAGATGGCCCAGGTCAGTATACAGCCCAGTTGCCAGCATAAAATGGTACCATAAACATTACCATTAACATTTCAACAAAATGTGTCATATCACGTTAATATGTTCATGACCTAACTTTCATATCTGGAGGTGGAGGGGATGGTGGTGGAGCTACTGCCGACAAAGCTGGCAAGCTAGTGACCACAGCTCAAGACTGCGTTTCAACACTCGTAAGTGTGACACTGTGTTTATGGGGACAAAAAACTGATATTTTTGACAGGAAGTTGAGACATCTCCAGTTGTGTTTGTGGCAAACAAAATAGGTATTTAAATAAGCATAAGCAGATCTATGTCCAGCCCAGGATATTGTGTTAGCAATTAACTTTTCTGCGTAACACGTTCACATTACAAGTTTGTGTGGTGACTTTCATATCTGGCTATAGACGGGACAGTGGTGGAGCGTGGCACCACTGGATATTTCTAAGGAAAGCTGGCGACCTTTCCATCTGGGTTAGAGGCAACCAAAACTGGATATTTTTTGACAGGAAGTTGGGCCATCTCCAGCCGTGTTAGTGGCAACAAAAGCGGATGTTTTGAAGGAAGCCTCTGGACTTCTACCCATGTTTATGCTGAACAAAACCAGATATTTTTCACAGGAAGTCGGGCCATCTCCAGCCATGTTTGTGGCGGCAAAACTGGGTGTTATGAAGGAGACCTCAAAAGAGGTATTTTAAGCCAAACCATCATGTTTTCCTAGCCCTAACCAAGTGGTTTTTATGCCTAAACCTAGCTGTGATTTTTGCAGAAACATACTTGGCTAATATTTATTCTGGTGATTGGGTTGGTAAAGTCACTAAAACATCCCTACAGTGATTCCACATGGTCTATTACCACCCACTGATCCCATTACAGTAAATAAAGCACATGCGGTAAGTGTAGTTTTCCTACAAACACCAGCTAATCAACCATTCCTCTCCCTCATGTGGATAAAATCACCTCACCATCATTCATTTCGTTCTCTGACCATTCAATTCAAAGAAAGGGCTCCCTTCAATTAAGTCGGATTGCACGAAAGGATCAATATTTGCCACTGATATTGATGCAGGGGCAGGAGGTCAAGCGGGTCCATCACCCCTCTGCATCGTCTCCTTAATCAATACACTGATTCTACCTGTGAATCTGACGGTACTCACAGATTCCAGCCCACAGTACATGGACCGTTGTGGCTGCTTTGTGTGTGTGTGAACAGTGAACCTCAGACATTTGCATAATCACACAGGCTGTCACAGTGAAAGAAGTGCAGTGTATCAGCAGGAAATCTAAGTGTCGGGGAAGTTCGACTTAAAATGTGTCAAAACCTTTAAGGGATGAATCTCAGCAGCTTTGACAGGTCATTCCTACACTGTATCGTTCCTTCCTCATACTGAGGCTCTGACCATCATTCTGGGTTTGGTATCCATTTAATGCTCAATAATAACTACCAGATACCAGTGTGTTTCAAAATGTTACTTAGACACTGCGAATGTGCACAAAACTATTTTTATTCTTGTTTTCATGCACATACAACACTGTTTGTTTGTATCAGTTTTTGGGCACACTTCATTGATATGCATATTAATTCCCTGGAGGCTTCGCAGACCTCAACGACAAGCTAAAAGGAAGCACAAAACTTTTTAGCTGCAGCTAAATGCAGTCGCAGACAGCTATTATGTCTCTAATTAGATGCACTGTCCAACTTTGAGCTGGTTTGAAGTCCAGAACTTGTCCCGAAATGTGACATTGTACAGACCACACACAAATGCACACCACACACACGCACACACACAGCAGAAAGCAATAAAGTCCCCAAACCCCATTTGGCAGCTCCATGCTTATTTCAGAGGTGTGACTTTGCAGGGAAGTTTTCTCACTGTGCCATAATTTATTCCCCAAGGAAAGAATATTTATAATGATTTCACCTCCCTCATTTACTAGGCGTGTAATAAATATATTTATGGCTCCCTGGGTTTTAGGCACCACATCACGCCACAACACATCTTGTTAAGGGTTCAGGTTTTCAAAGGCTGGGGGGAGATTATGTGTTTATATCAGAGGATGTGTAAAGTTGCAGGAAGTGAGGTTGTTAAACACAGTTGTAGGGTGACTGGCCACTGGTGGCTATAATGAACATTAAAAAAAAATTGCAGGATATGCTATGAAAATCCAGTGTCCGCTAGAATGTCTTATACTCTTATTTAACCGTGATCGGAAATATAGGACTGCAAATTGTCATTTTTACACTTTATTTTTTGTAAGATTAAACCAACACGATAACTGCTAATTTGAGAGCTTTAGAGGAACTGGAAAGCAAATTTTGTTCCCTTTGTACATAGCCACACCAGCACCAGCTTGTTTCAAATCTTTATGCTAAGCTAAGCTAATTGTATTATTATAACTTGTATTATTTTCAATGGACAAACATGAGAGTGGTATCAATCTTCTTATCTAACTCTCATCAAGAACGCAAATAAATTAGTCCACTCTGCCTTTAATAACATCAAAAACAATGATTTTCAGAGTTTGTTTTAAACCTCTATGTTTACAAAAAAAGGAGGATGGTGGCCAGTGTCTTGTTTTATTCTGTTCCATGTTGGGGAAACAGCAATAATACCAATGATACAAGCAGGATTTACACAAGTGGAGGACATGTACCAAGTTCCTGGCAATCCATCCAATAATTGTTGAGATTTCTCACATAAAACCACAATTATCAACTTCAGGGTGACACAAAAGGGAAAGTTGAGGGATCATCAATGTCACAAGGATTAATTCTCTGGACTGTTGTCTGTGCATATTGTCATTTCTAACCCAAAGTAGTAGACGGTGTGACCAAATGACCAACCAACTGGCATTTGATGCGATCATGGCTAAAAAGTGTGTTGAGGGACTAGATGCTCCACAGAATTTTCAGTCTCTTGTGGTTACAGTTCTTGTAATATTTGGCTGTTTTCTTGACATGATTATCTCCGTCAAGGAGGTTATGTTTTCACCCATGTCTGTTTGCTGGTTGGTTGGTTGGTTGGTTGGTCTGTCAGCAGGATTAAATAAAAACTGCAGAACAGATTTCCATGAAACTTAGATGGAGGATGGGTCTCAGCCCAGAATAGACCGCATTAACTTTTGGTGTGAATCTAGATAAAGATTCTAGTGGCTGGTATCTATCAGTGAGTACAAAGGTGGACTTTTGGGCCTTGGCGGAGGTATGCGCTCTACTTCCAGCCATTCTAGTTTAAGTTTCCTTTCAAATGTATTTTTGCTGCAGTTATCAATTTTTAAGTTTTATATGTATTACGTGTTTGACTGGTCTCATCTTAAGGTGTATGATTATTCCTTTATTGATTGATTGATTGTATTAAAATCATTTTTTTAGTGTCTGAGCATGCTCCTAGCTACACTAACATGCTCCTGGAATAATATGTCTTAGTTTTGATTCTACTGTAGTGGCAGCATGTCTAAGTGTCTTTTCATTTATCTGGGAATTAACGAAGTAAATCGAGTTAATCTAATTAATTCAATTGTGGGATAAAAACAGATTAAAAAAAAGTGCTTGTTTTCAGAAAACAGATGTTGTATCACAGGATGTGTTATATTGCTAACAGATGTGCTAATTCAGGGATTTGATGTGTTGATGTGTTTGTTGTATTGGTGTCTGTCAAGCCAGAAACAAAGAACTCAAGGCTGTTAACATTTAAGTCATACACTCTCTCAGTTGTTATAGTGTATACCGTTTGTGAAAATGCCATTTAAAAAGTGTTAATGTTTAATGTCAGGCTTTTATAAATGTGGCAATATTCAGGAAAGCTGTCACAATTACAAAATCTGCAGGATTTGAAAGCATTCTGGAGCCAAACTCTGTATTTAGTGTATTTTCCTGTCAAACACATTGTATCTATCTCAGGTTTCTTCCCATGAAAGGCATGTCTCCACTCTCAGTACCTGAATTACATGCTCAAGTCTGCAATTAATTCAACATTTGATCCACCATTTTTCCATTATCCCGATATAAGCCTTAATTATAGTGAGAGGGATTTAAGAAGATCTACTCCTTTAAAAAAATCAATTTATATGCCAGGCCAGCGGTAATTAGTAAGAATGTATAGAGGATATTCCTAGTTGACCTGTAAAGAGCGGAAAAAGAGAGAGATGATCTACTGGTTGGAAAAAACAGCAGTATTAACAGGGGAAATCTCACCTCATCTGGTGTCGGTAATAGCTGAACGTAACCCTCTGATGCTCTATTGGTAGCTACAAACACACCTCCTCCAATGTACTGATAGCTTCGCAGGTGTATATCTGACTCTAGACATTTGCCCCACACCATCTCCTATCCCAAATCTTTTCTGTGCATCCAATCTCGGCGAAGCAGAAGAGCCATTAAGAAAATGTTTCACAATGTGTTCTTGCTGAGGGAATGGAGGCGTTGTGGTTGTATTGTGCCCACTTCTCATCCTGCTAATGACCGCTTTGCTAGCCTCTATAAGATCCGTCCTGTCTCTACAGGACAGTAAAGCCTCTGAACCGAGACGCAGAGCCAGATTTTTTTTCAACAATGAATGCTATTTTTCTCTCACAAAGTAAACAGCCAGGGTCCATTAGCTTCAGCTGGACTAAGGATGGATATCAAGTAATGGATTAATCGATTACTGTGTTAATCAGCACACTGAGTAAAATATGAAGGTCATTTAGAACATGGATGATGTTTTTTGATGTATACTTAGGACCATTGTGAACCGCACTTAAAAGATTTGTCCCAGAGGACTGTATGTGTAAGATTGATGCAATTGCTTTTCACTTGAGAGTGCACCGGAGAGCTGCACAGATAGAACCAGATGACTGAAAATGGAATTTCTCATTACTGTCTCTCTGATATCTCAGGTTATTTTCTCTCACAGAACACAACCATTGTGTCTGAAAGTCAGCCACGACTGAGAGAGCTCACACTGAGGCTTCAGTGTGAGCCCCCCCCCCCCCCACCTCCTCCCCTCCAACTGCCACCCCAGAACCACAGAGCAGCATATGATATAGAGCAGAGCTGTCATCCTCGGCAGCCCGGGTCTCATTACTCAGGCCGTATTTATCCATCCATGCTCAGGAAGTCTGCGTTTATCAGGCCTTTTTATCGATGGCCATTGAGGTCATTACTAGGGATGGACAGTATTTCCTGTGCAGCCGTAATTAAGTCATAGTGCTGCAGTCATTCATCAGTAAGGTTATAGTTTGACTGAAAGCTGCAAACGCCCTGATGGCCAGCTTCTCTAAATAGCGTTTCGCAGAATTTCAACATCACCGAAGCCTCTTTGTCTTTTTTATGACACCTTGTCAGGGGACATTGTCTTAATTGAGTGGTCTACACACACACACACATACACACAGTTGCATGATTTGCGAAACCCTGATCCATGTGTTTAACAAAACCCTCATCCTTCCACATATATTAAAATCATGTTGTCGTCTAGTGCACCCGAGTCATCACGTATTCACCCCTGGGGTCCGGATCAGAGTTATGGGAGTGCTAGCAGGTTGGAGAATTACAGTGCATGGGGTGGCATGGCGACTAGTGAGAGCTCAGCATTTAAAAGCTAATTTCAGCATTACTGTCATGTTGATTTCTGCCGCTGCAATCCTGTGTTTTGACTATTTAAAAATAAAAGACAACATGCAGAATATACAGGACAATGGAGGTGCAATGGAGGGACACATTGGCTCTTGTTTAACATCTATGGTATACATGGATGAGGTTGTTGTCACCATGCAGGATGGATCAGTGCTTTTACCCTTGCTCTTAATGAAATTTGAAAAAAAGAAAACATGGGATACAAGTGACAAAGTCAACTGAGACCTTCTTCAATTTGTGGCATAAGCAACGCGTAAATGTTGCTGAGAGACAATAAACAGAAAAGACAGTTAAATCTCTATTCATCCCCTGATGGAGGAGAATAACCTTGTTTTATGGGCTGCGCCACAAAGCAGAAAATTAGTTCCTGAAAAAGTCATTAGCAACTTGCTTGTTTTATAGGGTGACATGCCCTCTTATGACCAATACTGTGCATTTTTCTCAGCAGAAGCTCTTCCTTGTCAGATACTTAAACAGAGGAGGAGAGTGGAAAACACTTACAGACACGTTCATACAGTAAATTATTCCGGTACCGGTCTGTGAAAGTGCTTCCTGCAGACATATGGTTAAACATAAATATGCTGTTATTTGCACACATAAAGGAGGAAATGGTTAGGAATATAAAATCATAAGTAAAAGCAATAAAAGACATAAAAACGCATGTTAGATATTTGCAATGCATGAATATTTTAATCTAAAAATACATGGATATATCACTGAAGTTATCACATAATTTCAAAGGTTGATTTCATATGGTATAATGTGCATTCTCCCATTCACATTCTGCCAATATATCCATTTCTGTCCGTATTATTATGTATGATGATGTAAATATGCTATTATGCTTCCAGGCATTCTACGTGCTGATGAATGGCTTTCTAGAGTGTGGAGAAACTACATTAGAAAACTTCACTTTAACACACATTTTCAAACTATGCATACTACACACATACTGTAAAAACCACAGGCCAGGTCCTTGGCATTGGAATGATCCAAACTATAATTGATTATCAGTCACGGTTCTAAGTTTAAATTAGGCTAAATGATGCAAGTAGAAATTCTGAAGTTGGAACTTTTTAACATTTTAACATTTAAATGAATAATGAAATCTTAAGGCCATGGTACAGATATCTTGGAGAGCCTTTGAGGGGAATCATTGAAGGGAAAGTTAGTCATTATTACTGTACGCTCTCTTTAGAGGATACATTGTAGTTTAAACATCATAAAATGAATTAAAATTACCAACAGAATGTGAAGAAATAACAGTTTTAATGTTATGTATAAGACATAGAGATGTCTTAAGGTAGCATGCTAGGTAGCCCTAGCCGCTGCTGTCTTGTAATCTCACTTTGTACCTCAAGAGGCAATAGTGGGTCGCTGTAGCATCCAGTCTGCCCTCGGTCTAAAATGGAGGATGAGGATGTAGCGCCTCCCCGCACGTGTATTCTAACCTCCCGTCACTTATGTCCAAGGCACTGCTGCTGATTAGACCATTTAAGGACAGGCAGTGAATGGAACAGTAAACACAACGATGGCTGAAGCTCTTGGCATGTGACAATTCACCACCACCACCACCTGCTTGGCACGCTTTTGGCAGCAAAGAAAAGAAGTGACAGAAATAGACGCAAAACAAAGATAAACATTGGGGTTCCTTTCCACCACATGGAGACAGCTCGTGGTGAGTAAAGGGGGGAAGTTTTTGCTGAATTTGTTACATTTCTTTGAGCATGGTAAGTAAGCAGCTTGTGAAAACAATTTTTACCTAATAGATATCATAAAAACTTCCACAGTTCATTACTTACATCCAGACATTTTTTTGATGATACTGATATTTAATGTTTACATATGAAGATGAGACTATTTAATTAAATACTGTGTGTTACTTTGCATAAATGTACAGAACAGAAATCTGAACTGAAACAAACACACAAATACATTTTCTTCCCACTAGTCTGAATGAAGACGTGTTATGGAAGCAGAATAGCCCTAAATCTCAAGTTGGAACACTTTTTATTGTTTTGCTCTCACTCTGCTTGACTGCTCTCAAAGAGTCATTTTCAGTGGCAGCAGGTAGAGTTTACAGAGAAATGTTTCAAAATCCCACTGTATAAACCCTAAAACAAGAGCAGACAGACACAGATAGGTGGTATTCAGACCCACTGTGCCTTGAATGTTACGGAGTTGTGCAGCGGTGTGGGAGTGTCACTTCGTGGTCCGAGTGTGTGACATGTTGGGAACCCCCACTGATCAGTTTGCCAAAAGGCGAAGTTGCTATGTTGTTATGCTACTAGCATAAAACGAGTGATTACAAATGAAACATAATGCTAAACAGAGAAATGTCCATTGTGTTCTCTCTGTAGCATTTAGCCATGCTAAATAGCATGCCCCACTACTGACCCGGTCTACTCTGTCTCTGATCTGCGGTCATGCCTCTGCCAGTGCAGAGTTACCATGTCGGTCCTACAGTGATCGGTTGCACATGACAGTGAATGTACATGACACATTACGTTACACTTCAGTGTGGTTTGATTGCCAGCTTATGTGATTGGCCACCACAACGTGACGTCAGGCAGCATTCCTCCAAAACTTGAGTAGCATTGCCGCAGCCATGTTCATTCAAAATGAATGGGAGGACCTGCGTTTTTGCCACACCACCAGATTTGGTCTTAATACAGCCTTAATGACTAGCTGGTGAACACAGTGGACAGTTTAGCGGCTATAGAGCCACATATTTTCCTCAGGAGTTGTGGGAGACCAAAAACGGAGCTAAAAGATATTGGACATACATAGTTTACACACAAGTTAACTATGTCCTGGTTGTAGCTTCATATTAAGTGTCCAGTTATGAGGGTATCAATCATCTCATAATGTAGAACTGCTGAAATCACTATTTATTTCCATGTGAAACTAAAATGTGCTGTATCACTGAAGGGATGTCTTTTTCCCAAACTGACATGTGCCTGGTAAGGAGAAAAAAAGCAACTTGCAAAATTCAAAATGTCAAGGTATATCTTTAAGATCCAGACAGGGAGCTGTTTTGTCAGAAGCAGAAAATGTGAGGTGAATGGAGACATGACACCTTCAGAGGGCTCTGGGTGAAGCAGACACTGCAGAATGCTGCTTGAAAACAAGCATAAAAAGTTGCTGTAATGTTCACTGCACAAACTGAGCATGTACTGTATGTGAGAAAACAACTGATGTGATATTTTTCTCAGGGCCAATGCCTTCTGTGCATGCAGTGTCCTTATTCACCCACAGAATCATTCTCACATCAGGAGAAAGCAAAGGTGGACCAATGCCTGCCTGGCATTGTCATCATGTATTTTCCAAATGAAAGAGCATTTTGTCTTATAAAAATAAGCGTCCTTCTGTTAACACGTTTGAGTGTCTATGACCACTTGTTAAGCTCCAGTGCTTTTCCAGATCAGTGTTCATTAACCGTTAATGAACAGTGACGGAATCAGCAGGGATATTACTGACTAACAATTAGACAGGCACTCAAACAGAGGCTGCACAGGTCAGAGTGCAGCACATTAATTACCTCTGTCGTGTGCAAATGAAAACGGAAGTTACAAGAAAAATGCTCTGGTAAAGGATGCGTTGATCCTGTATAATTTTTCTCCTCAGCTATTTTCGGGCAATGCAAGAATATGATCTTAAGATTAAAGTCTCTGAATGTGGAGCTGGAGAAAAAAAACAGCAGCATATACCGTGGCTCCAGCGAAGAGACAAGATTTTTTCTTCCTTTTTCTCCGATAGGAAAAAGATCATAAACAGAGGTAGAGTATAAGGAGGCACAGGGAGAAGTGTAGTGTTTTAGAGTGTGCCACCTCATCACCCACGAGTGATGCACTGATCTTCATTTCCCTGCGCACTGTAGCACGTCTCATCTCATCACACCTTTCCAGGTGCAGTCTTTTGAGCGGTTCCCTGGTGTCAGCTGGGCAAGCTGAGCTGCTCGAGGACGTGCTAACAAGAAGACGTGGAGGGCGCTCTGTGCTCACAGTGCGCAGCGGGGACATGTGATAATGTGGGACCTAGTTAGACTTAAGATCAAGTTAAGCTCAATCACATATACATCTGAAGTGTTCACCCATACTGTGTGTGTGATTTTGAGCGTTTTTATGTGTAATAGTCCCCAACATGACTCATAGCGGGTCTTATGTATTTAAAGCCCACCTCCAGTCAGTTTCTCCTAACGGTCAACGTTCTTCCTTAAACAGAGAATGGGGCTGTGATTAATAGTCATACGTAGTCATTACCATCGCAACCAGATTGCCCTTCTAGCAAGATCATTACCATCGCAACCAGATTGCCCTTCTAGCAAGATCAATATCACTAGCATGGATTAGCAATAACATCTATATTAGCATGGATAAGCAGCATGAATATTAGCAGAGATATTGATAGCTGTCAGTCAAACAGAAGTTCTTCTTATGTATTGAGGAGTTGCAGAGTTTATTCATGGTCAAACAGTAACCTGTACTGTACGTTTGCTGCCGCTAGTCAACTTCTCTGCTAAACTCTCAGTGTGGCTCATCAACTTTGCCAGGAAAGGACTCGGAAAATTATGAAATATCATAAAAATACCAAAATAAACTGGAGGGGGATTTAATAGAGGAATTGCATCAACATTTTGTATCACCCCTGTGGCCATGCTTGCAGACCATCATGTAACCATTGTCAATCGCAAAGCAAACCTGATGATCGATTTAAAGTTACATCACACCTCCACAAATAGTGAGAGTCAACAAGAAGTGTGATTCGATCACAGAGAAAGAAATGTCTGAGTGGCAGTGTCTCTGCTGTCATTGCTTGGCAACACAAGTGTCATAATATTAGCTGTTGATTTCATTACCTAACCTATCTACAGATTACAAGATTGGTATTTCAGTGTAAGACAATACACTATGTTATAAACCTAAAACTTTTTTTTTTTGATAACCAATGACCAACGCAACAAGCTTCAAACCTAAAGCCCCGTTGAGACCAACGATTCATGACAAGACGAGTTGAAACTTGCAACTTCTTGCAAATGTGCCAGTCGGTGTAGAATCTCATCTGCAACGATTCTCTGTACTTTCGTACTATATGCCGGCTTTTCAGGCCTTTTCTTTATAGCAGTTATTACACTTATTACAGTGGCATTGGTAGTAAAGATGAGATGGCCAGAACAAAAGATGTGTGGGAGAGAAAAAGAAAGAGCGGTGGAGAGGTGTGGTTGAGTCAGAGAGGGAGAGGTGGAGAGGCTGTGAGTGCGAGCGGAAGAGCAGTGAAGTTGTCAATCAAGCAGAAGGCGCTTATTACATTGATTACGTACATTGTGTTCTAAAAGCAGCCACAGGTGACCTGACAAGCTGACTTCAGTCGGCCTGAGTCAAACTGCAATAAGCCTGCTCACACTGCTGCAACTCCCCTGAAACGTTCTAAAACGGTTTTGTCACGACAAGAATCTTTGGTCTGAACCGCTCTTAACATAGCTATATTATGGCAGTTCACATCCCGCAGACATGGAGCAACATGAGCATTTATTTGGAGTGGTGTATCTATTTGATACATTCAGTTCAATATCTTTCAGCTCTGTTTACTCTTGAGGGAAATGTCAGGCTACGGTGATGATAAAAGCTCCACTATGCTCACCAGCTAGATGCTAACTTTGTCTGTGTTTTTTTTTAAAGCTTTTTTAGTGAAAATATCAGGCTGCTGCTGCTGGAAATGAGGTGGAAAAAGCTGTTAAATGAAAAGTAAGTTGTAGGCCCTATACCGAAAACAATGATTTAAGATTTTGCTTAGAGCTGAGATATACTGCAGCAGTCTAGTCGCTGGGAGATAATATAAGCAGTAAGCGTATCTGCAAACCACAGATATGTCCAGGTTCGACATGGCATAGGCTATGTACCATACAGACATGTGTACAAGACATGCCATATAATATTCATGTTACACGTTTATTAACCGACTTTTACATCTGGAATTGGAGGGGAAGGTGCAGGAGTTACACACAAGGACCTTTCCAGCTGTGTTTGTGCTGACAAAACCGGGTGTTTTTAAGGAGACCTCGGGATATCTCCAGCTGTGTTTGTGGCGACCAAAACAGGTATTTTAAGCCAACAATGATGTTTTCCTAAACATAACCAAGTGGTCCTTGTGCCTAAACCATAACAAGAGCATAAGCACAGCATCGCAAAGCTGCATGATAAAGAAACGCACAGCTCGTTGTCTGCAGAGTCTGGTGATAATTCTTTGTGAAATCAAATATGGTTTGATTGGTCTGGAAATGTTCTGTAATGTGTTTTATTTTATGTTTATGGTCTTAGACTGATTGAGCCGATATTTGATGTGGCTATATAGTGAATGTACAGTAGAAAGCTAAACTCTTCTATAATGTACGCTAGAGAAGCTCTGCTTTTGTCAAAAGGTTGTGTGTTGTTATTGAGCTTCTCTGTTTTTTGTTTTGGATAGCCGGTCTGGCAGCGCGTGCATGTTAGTGCATCCCCTCCCTTTGGAACCGTTGGACTGTCCCGTTTATAAATAGACACAGCGAGCAGGGTTGCCAAGTCTGCATTTTTTCCACGGAAATTGTGTTGAACATTAGGGTAGACCTATTTTTCAAGCAAAGGCGGTCTTGACTCTGGTGTTTGTCCCCAAAAGTGGTATGAGTCAGAACACACACACGCATGCACACACACACACACACACACACATATAACACACACATGCAGCGTGCCATTACTCTCTGCCTTCCGGCGCCTGCCTCTCGCTCCCAATTCTGCTAGATACTGAAGCAAATAATAGCCAAGGGGTCCATCCTCTCGCTTGCCTATGGTACTTACATTACATGGACCGTAAAAAGGTAACTTTATTCTGTTATCTCCTATGTTGAGAGGAAGCTTCCTCTGTGCTTCACAACACCTGCTGATACTGAGAACGGCAGAAGGTAGAAAGGGCGGGGACACGTAGACATTTATTTAACCCCATCATGGTATAATACAGATGAGAATTTGTTGAACACTGCCTGAGCTTGGCTTTGTTTACAATGCACTCGTAGCAAATGTATAAGCAATTAATCAAAAATATGATAAATAATAACACAAAATAAGTATCGCAGCACATCTGCAATGTTATGAATAATTTTTATATTAAAGAAAAAACTGAATATTTACAGATACTGCTGCTGGGAATGAGCAGGTCACTGCTGTGTTAAAAAATGTGCTGTTTTCTTGTCTGCACGTTGTCTCTAGGGTTTAAAATAGTGTATATATTAAAATGACTGCTATTTTTCTCAGATCTCAACATATCGCCATGGCTGTATAGAAATCCGTAATACAGTGTTTTAAAATCAATCTGTAGAGACATACACTGATTATCTACAAGTACTAAGTCAATAGTAACTGGATTCACAATTTTACACTTCAGGAACTCCTTCAGTTCGGCTGGCGGATTGGGAGTTCAAGGCATTTGGGTTGCTCACACATTGATGTCACATGAGGATGGTTGGGATCATATGGTCATCATGTGAGAGTCATGGTGGAGGGTGTAAATTGGTGTGAAACTTCCTGGGAAGTGATGATAGGGTGGCACTACAGGTGGCTGATAGGTGCTGTCGCATCACCCCACCAACCCCCACCCTCTTAGGGAAGGATTATTCCAGGTTGACATACATGACCTCCTTCACTCTTCTTTTCTAACCAACTGTCCTCTCTGTCCAGAATCCATTCATTGTCCTTATAGGAGTGTCAGTTGTTCTTTAGATGGAGGTAGACTGCTGAATTTTTTTGTCTTCCGTATGTCTTGCCACTGCCGTCACAGCCTGTAACAGATGCAATAAAAACATAATCTTGGTTTCTGGTAGCAAATCAATATATTTTTGGTGGCTGCTGAGGTACTGAAGCTCATAATTTGGGTAATAAGATGTGCCAAACATAGGCGTATTGTCAGTGTGATGGAGAAACAACAAAATAGGGAACCATTGTTTTGGTAAACTTGATAAAAGTCACATTAGCATTTGTAGTGACAGAACTGTCAGTGTCAGTGTGTTCAGAGCTGCACTAAATGACAATATGAATTTTCTTCATCTACTCTTCGGAGCAACATGAGCTGCAAGGTAGGGTTTGTTAAAGCATAATGTTTGGTGTAATGCATTGTATTATGTTTGTGCCCTGTCTCCTGAAGGCCACATTCATGTATAGCATGCTGCACTGAACATATCTGCAAAACCTTTACTGATAACGTGTGTCATTCTTTTCCCATCAATACAATCACCAGAAGAATTGTTGGCCACGTGGGTAACGCTTCATACTCAGGTCCTTGTAATTAACATGACTTAATAGACAATAAGACAATAAGACCCTTATGAGTCCCTATAGAATGCTTATGAACATTAATAAGACTATTTAAGCATTACTTATAGCATAATAAACATGCTTACAGTTTAGATTATAGGATTGTAAGACATTCCAGTTCATAGATATGTTATTAAAAGCCTTTTTAGTTTATGTAATTGTTTATTAAAGCATTCCAAACACATTAATTGAGTGTAACTAACTTATCTATTATGTATGTGTTAAACCTTAACTGAGCTTTTTTTTTGCATTATTAAGATAATTCATTATGTACTTTTTAACAGTTAACTACCCTTTTTGCAGCTACCGGATCCAAAGTGAGAACAATGCCTTGCTAGAGTTAAATAACTTTTTTTGTATGTGTTTATTATGCTGTAATTAACATTATATAGTCTTATTATTGACCCTAATATAAAGCGTTTCCCCATTTCCTTATGTTGCAACTTTGTTTTCTCTGATTTGGATTTCTATTTTATGTTGTGAAAACACTTTGCTTAGTCTGCTTAGGTTTAGGCACAAAATCCCCTTGGTTATGGTTACAAGAAGATCATGTTTTGGCTTAAAATACCCCTTTTTGACATTACAAACGCAGCTTGAGATGTCCTGAAGTCTCGTCGATAACACCTGGTTTTTGGTGCACGAACACGGCTTGAAATTATCCCGAGGTCTTTAGTAATATCACACGTACACGTGTTGAAACACTATGGTCCCTCAACAAATGGTTGGAAGAAATGTTAACTGCCAACATTTTATCCTGGTGCCTGGGCTTCCCAAATGCTTTTGGCAAATACATATGGTTACCATCCATATGATTATGTCTAAGTAGCTCATTAAGATTAGGATAAATAGTGTCCTTGGTTATATATTGAGGAAAAAAAACAATCTTGACACTATAGGGTGTATTTTTTAGAATATTGACTAAAACAACCAACTTTCTCTTACCAAACCATGTTCATTCCATCACCTCATTGATTTTCATAGCCTTAATCTGCCCACACATGGGATACAGGACATGAAAGTTGGTGCCACAGTGTTATGGATGTAGCAAGCAGACAAATGCTTCCAGGAAACATAATCCTTGCAGCAGGTTTTCTCCAAAGCACATTTGGCAAAGACATTTAGTGGCAGATAAAAGTTTAAGGAGAGAGGGTTGTTGTGTTGCTAGATTTGGGACGCATTCAGCACAAGAAATCATGGATAATTTAATGCACAGTTTAAAGCAGCCACAGGCATTACCACACCAACCACACCATGCACAATTTTTGGACTCTCTTTACCTCTCATGTCTTTACCTTTCACTTCTGTCAGCTTGTTTGGAAAGTTCTCACCATCAATGTCACCCTTCTCAAACAGTCACACTTGAACAAAGACAATCCATCAAGCTAAGCTAATTAGAGCAGAGATCCAACAGCAGCATCTAGTGCCTGGGTCATACAGCTTTATATTTGTTTTACAACAATGGATCTTTGTCATTTGTTTTTGTCGGTTTGACAATGAAATGTCTCTCGATGCCATACCATGTCACACAGTTGTAGCACCATCCTCAATTGTGAAGCAGCTGCAAATGTGAAAAGAGTGGGAGGGGGATTGCATATTGACAATACAGCAGATAGAGACATGTTTGTATGAGAAGTGAGCTTTGGAAATATAAAACCACAGTGACGATTAGTTATATTTAAATTTTGGGGTTACGGTCATTTTTTGCTAAAAGGGTGAAAAAGAAATCTTAGTGACTATTTATTTCAATCCAACTTGTGCAGATGAAGATAGTTGGATGCACGACATCTCTGTCATCACCCACATGATGCTGATATTTGTCTCTGCACTAAGCACAAACACAGTTCTTACAGTCTGCTGTTGGTTGCAGTGCATATCGATCGATATGTGAAGCAGTGCTGATTTTGACATTTGACTTTGATTAAGTTTCTTTGATTAAAATGTTCCTTGGAGTGAATCACTTTCCTTTTGATAGTTTTAGTTTAGTTTTCATCATTGGATTTTCTGTCTCTTTAATTCATGCATTTTTAATATGTATGTCTTCAAAGGAATCTTATGGCCAAGGCCATTGTAAATGCATACTGTACAGTTACCGTGGTTACAAATGTTCTTGTCTATTATACGGTGACCCGAAAAGTCACTGTTAATCTGCGTAAACTACTGACTGTATAAAATATGGATGGAGCTTCCGAGTCTGAAAAGTGAAGCCAGCACATAAGTGTGTTAAACCTTTACTCTTTCTAATGGCCAGCAGGGGGTGACTCCACTGGTTTCAAAAAGAAGACTGATTGTATGTAAGCTTATGAGAAAATGAACACACTTCTCACTTGATTTATTACCTTAATAAACAGTTTTCTAATAGGTTTGTGGTCTCTATAACTAATTTCAAGTCTTCTTGGCTACAGCATGATGTCCGTTTTGTAAATCATGGTTCCATTTAAAGTAAAATAGACAATTAAACAGGGTATTCTGCAGGGAGTGGCTACCTTATGATTGGCAAGTCACTGCTATGGAGTGTCCTCAAGTTGTCATTTAGATCCAATCAGTATCCTCCCCAGCTCTACCCTCTTGCCCAAATGGGGTTACTTTTGGCTTAAAAAACAAAATGGAGACAGCCATTAGAGTTAGACTCAACAACAACTCATCAAAATAATAAAAGGAAATACAGGCTGATGGCAGGGTCTACAGACTCCCCCACACAATTTTAGTGAGTCATTAGTGATTATGAAAAGGAGCCTACATATCATTTTTTAGGAAAATTCTGCAGAGTATCTTTAATTTTGATCACACAGAAGCCTGATACACATTTCACAAAAAACACACAGTCTAAAAAGCCTAAAAGGTAGTCAACCATCCCCAGGCTAAGAGCCAGCAGTCAGTAACATCTGCTGACCAGTGGAAGCGGAAAAAAGTGAGAAAAAAAAAGGTTTTCTAAGAATGTTTTGGAGCAAGTAATTATAAAGAAAACTTTTAGAGAGTGAGGACATCATCAGTTGTTGCACACAGAAACTACAGAGTTAGCAGACTGTAGAGTTAACAGATGTACTGGGTCCTTCCACATTAAGATGTAGCAGCATTTCAGCTCTGCTTCAGGTTGGCACTGCTACATAAAGACATTTGGATTGTTGAATTGTTCCTGAAGAAATACATTTTGTGTTGGAGTGGACGGGGCAATCTGACCGAACACCAGCAGTAAACAATAATTCTGCACCTATTCCTACTGATAGCCTGTGAGCACAAAGGACAGACGTCAGCTTACTTGTTGTTTAATTTACTGTTTTATGTTCCAAGACTCAGTAATGTCAGCTAACATTAGCCAACGCTACTAGCAGAGACATAAAATTACTGAAGTACCAGAGGCTAAAACAACTTTTGGGCAGCAGAGGATACTGTTAAACCAGACGGGAGCATTATGTACGGTGCACACATACACACAGGTTGAAAAAAGAACACTTTGTATTCAAACCATAATAAGATCAATCGTCCATTTGTTTGACAGTATTCATTTGCGTTTGTTGCCAAAAACTGCAATATTTACTTTTCATTTTAATGCTTTACATCTTTATTTAATCATTATGGATCAATTGTATACAGTTTAGAAACGTCCTAAACATGAGTTTTCAGTTTTCACAGTTGCATTGTCAAGGGAAGTTTCACAGAAGTTTTACAAGCAATATAGAGACATTGAAAAGGTCAATAGTATTAACAAAATAGTGCAATCTAGTATGCAAAGATAACAATCAGAGTAAGGGAAACGGCCAGAGGAACTTACTCCATTTGATAGGCTGACTGTATCCCCAAACTTGACTTTCCTCACACCTTTCATGGCTTCTTGCCTCCTTAGTCAGCTCACTGGCAGAGATAAGGGGCGAAAAGCCTGTTTTGAACCTCAGCACAAAACAGCCCTAATGGTCTTAGATCATGTTCCCTCTCTGACACACCATTAAGTGCTAAATGTTAGGAATTGCATTACTGCAGCTTCTAAGATTAAGAGTGATAAGGAAAAGCTGTTATTCCTATCCTCTGTGCTCACTAGCACAGGCCATAGCTTTCTGCTGATGAATAATTCACACAGCCAAATCATCCGCCGCAAAAGATAAAGGCCCTCCAACCACTCCTCAAGTGTATTGATTTTTGTTCTCTTTGTATGTTGGACTGAAGAGTGTCAAATGGATGGTGGAAGCACAAACTGTAAGAAAAAAGAAAGAGAGTCATAAGCACTTTCAGTCACTTCAACGTTTCTTTTTCCTGACACATGAAGGACATAAAAGCTTAGGGAAATTAAATACTTTATATACCTAAAATTAGACTCAGAATTGCCACCAGGATAATTATTCCTTTTCTTTTACTTCCATTTTTATTTGATTTTATTTATATTGAACAAAAGAGTAAAGGAATTCCAATTTTCAAGTGAGGTCAAATTGGTTTTCATATGTATTTTTCTTCCTTTCTTCCTAAAAAGGGTGGTTTAGCATATTTGAAAATATGGGTGTATAGACTGTATTTTGATTGACAAGTGTGCCATTGCCTGTATCTTTCAAGCCAGTGACATGGATGTATTAATAGAGCTGGAAACGGCACCACCACTCAGCCTTGCTGCTAATTTGTCCCAGTGGCCATTCAAAACCTGCTAAAAAAAAAATACATCCCCTGCAGCCCGGAAAGCATTGTCCCCATGGACGGTCATTATAAAAAAATAGTCTGCAAAACTGTTGGCAGGACACCTCAAACTGCAAACAAGGTCAATTATTACTCCTTTATTAAATTGTTAAATTATATCGTTTATTCTAGTATGATTTTTAGGTTTGTATTTGTTAAACTCTCTCAGAGTTCAGGGAGTGAAGTGTGCAACATCACCAAGATAACATCTACTGGAGCTCAACTAAGGTGAACACTTTGCTCGTCAACACATCCTCATACCACAACAATCTAAATAGGTTGATTGCCATCCACTCCCAGCACAATGACTGATGCAGGGTACCAGTGCAGGTGTACCAGATGTTCATTATGTGCTCACAGTGTTTTTTTTGTTCATTTATTAGTTTCTTGGTTAGGTTGTGAAAAAAAAAAAAGTAACTTCAGTTACATTATGTATACTAAAATAACTTTCCATTGACTTTTGGTTTCACACAGGACATGAAAAGAAAAGTGAAAGATTGCTTTTTTGCTCTATGTGGGCTTTGTCTCTCTTTGTTGATTTCCTCCTTTGCTGCTGCATTAATTACTACGGCCACGAGAGGTCGCCATCTTACAATTCATGTAAATATGGGTCATAATAACCTGCCTTAACAGTCAACCTATGTGATTGCTTTTATGATGAAGCCAGGCTGTTTCTAGTCGTTGTATTGAGTCCAGCAAATCAAGGTGCAACACAATGGATACGCTCATGCAGTGCCATCAAGCAATGTGTACTGTATATCTGGATATTTCAGAGAATCAGGGTTACATCTGAAAAAGTATTACTGTCTGATGACTATAGGCTTTTAAGGTTGCATTCAGTGAGTATTTTCATATTCAAAACTTGCACTGCAAAGCTAGTCTAAAAAAAAAAATCCACCATGTAGTCAATGAAACTTAGAATTCAGTAATAAACCTCTGACACAACAGAATCTATTATGGATACGAAGAAATATTTACTCTAAGTTAAAGCAGTTGGTTGCTGTATAACTGATATCACTTCAAATCTGTGTGGAACAGCTCGTACAAAACACAATAGGTAATTTACTGAGTGTGTCAGAAGAGTTCTCTACCCATAATTCTTTCCCGGCAGCAGTGCACCCTTTCAACCACGTGCTGCCCCCTAGCATTTGCCTTCACTGCACCAGCAGCTAGCCGTGTACTCTTGTTTTAAGGTAAGGAAACATTAGCTAAAAGCTGCGTTGCAGTGTCAGTGTCATGTCAGTTTTATAATAAAGTGAGATACTGCCATGTAGTTCAGTTTAGGGTTGAGGTTCTCTAGTTAAATAGACTGGCGAACAACCTTTAAGAAAAAAATAACAATTAACAATTTTTATCTTTCAAAAGGTTAAGGGATGTTCTTGGGGAGACTTCATTTGATATCATAGAATATAATCTGCAGTGTCATCTGAGGTTGCTCTGTGTCAGATTTTTTGTCACCAACAACTGCAAAATGTGAATGGATCTAAATTTAATACACCTAAGTGCAAAGAGAGACAAGCCTGTGCAATTGTTTCTGCCTCCTCCTTATTTAATAGATAATCTGATCCGGCTCCAAGGCTAATAGGTAGCTTGATGAAACATGGATTGAATGGATGGCCCCGCTGCTGGTATATCTGCTCTGCTATTTGATTCGTTTAATATCAATAAATATATTGCTTATGTGATCACTGGCTCCTCTTGACACTTCATTGAAACTGTTGTAGACACACGCCTGCAGAACTCAGCGATAGAAACCCCTTCAGGAAGAAAGTGTTAATGAGAAATTTCATGCCATATATCTCTGGGTCTAATGGGATCTGAGTTAGAAGGAAAAAAGTTTTACATGAAGAACTTTATCCTTTCAACTTCATGAAGAGTTTTCACAAGTCTGTAAAAGAGAGAAGTGATGCAGTGATACATTACATTGAGGAGAGGAAGCCTTTGCCGGCTTTGTTGAGAGAGAATTTATCACTGATGGAGCAGTGCAGATCTTTTAGATTCATACGTTTGAGTACATTTGGAGTGCAGACTTTAAGCTTTGCTGTTTCGTAGGAGATCTCTAACTGAACTGCCAGCAGTCGAGGTTCATTGTGGGTAATCTAGGCACCAAGTTTTGACAAGGAAAATAAAGTGTGTAATAAAAAAGGATATCTCTGGGTCTGCTGTGTACATTTCTTTCAACTGTTGTGAGTCTGACAAAGTTATAGGTTTGCAACTAAAATGACAAAGACTATATGCACTAATACAGAAGTATGTGCACCCTTTGTGTCATTTTTATGAACCTATGCATAGGCATAGTTCTGTTCCATAAATCTCACTTAAGGTATTGCAAGCATCAGTGATATTGGTGGGATGTCTTCACAGAGCCCAAAAGACGCTTAAAGACAACACCCCCGCCAGCCACAGTGTGTTCACCCTGCTGCCGCTGGTGAGTGATACAGAAGTATCTGCTACCATACAATCATAGTACAGAGCAGCTTCTTTCCTTCAGCTCGCCTGTAATTGTTTTAACTAATAATGTTCGTTTTGTATGTTTGTATTTCTATTTTAACTGGTTTTTGGTAATGCTCAGCATTAGTATAATACAGTGGATGACAAGGGTGAAGGCGCTGCAATTTAATAGACAAAAAATAGACAAAACACGAGCAATTAAGAAACATCTTCATCAGTTTAACAACAACATGTGCAGCATTTAGGAAATACGCCACAAATACACACAACACATGCAAATAGATGAGCGTGCTGCAACGGCCGAAAACACTTCCATTTAGAAAAACATGCAAATACAGATGCAAAACAATGCAAAGTACAAAAACACACAAACCCCGAAAACACATGCAACAGGAAAAACGCTGCATATTCAGTCGTCACAACAGAGGTTATCCAGGCCTCCAGGGGGTGTGCTCGCCACCAACTACAAGAACCAGGACTTTATTCTGTAAACAGAGTACATATTGTGTGGCTGGTGGTGACGTTCAATAAATGTACTTCAGTACATTTACGTATTGTACACTTTTTGTGTTTTCACACTAAAATGCAGTTAACTGTTTTTCGCTTTAGGTTCCCCTGAACCGAAACTCTCAGTCCTGCTCTGTGTTTAGCTCTGCTGTAAGCTATCAGCACTGGGAGCTGTGAGCTTTTAGCTCCATTAGCAGCTAACTAGTTCTCCTGCTGCCGATTTCAGTACAGATTTTCACTGCCCTCTTGGTTTAACCAATGCAACATTTTTTCGAGTCCTGCCAACAAGCTGTTTTTCTGTGGGATGTGTTTTCAGGGTTTTGTATGTTTTTCACTTTGTATCTTTTCTGTATTTGCAGTTTTCTTAATGGAAGTGTTTTGGGCCGTTGCAGCCTGTTCATCTATTTGGTTATGTAATGTGTATTTGCAGTGTGTTACCTAAATGCTGCGCCTCTGTTGACACATTGATGATGTCTTCTTAATTAGTTGTGTTTTGTGTTTTTGCATGCATTTTCTTTAGTTGCAGCCCTTGTCGGTCACTGTAGTGAAAAAAAGTTTTTCCACTCCTCTGCATATTTCATCACTATATAGCTTTGTCCTTGTTATTCATAGCTCTTTATCAACTTTCTTGTTGTGTCAGCTGTGTTAATGATATTGCGCCGTACAATACAAAAGTGTTAAATACTACTTTCCTCTACCTTTACTCTTTTCTTCTCACTTTTACTTTTTGTCTTGAAGACTTCAGGAGAGAATGGCCAAACACTATTTTTTATTTTAAAAAAGCATGTTACAAGGATGCATGTATTTTCCAATTCAAACATTTCCCTCTTTATGTATGTGAAATGTCCCCTCTTTATTTGTTGGAAATGGCATTTGCATGTTTTTTGTGCAAACGATTACATCGTACATCTGACCCCTGGAAAATGTTTAATTTTCTCTGTGTTAGAGAGGTATTGCACCACCATATAGCTTACAGTAGGAAGAGTTAGCCTTTTCTCACTTTTACAATAATATCCTGTCAGACAAGGTTATTAATGTAATCCTTTGCATTATTACAAAATAGCTTGTAACCACCTCAACCCTGAATGGGGCCATTATTTGTCACCATATATTGCAGTACCATAACCTGGTACTCTTGTGCCATAAATTCACAGTGTACAGCAGCAGCACTTTGTTACGTCTCCAAAATGCCAACTCAGAGGAGACACAAACTCTCTCGATCACTGGATCCCTATTTTAAACATATAACAAGTGTCTGCTGGGGATGATAAGTGACTATCATCACAGTCCATTAAGCACATGCCAGAGAATGTTCCACAGAGACAATTGAGAGTACAAATTGTCCATACACAGAATACCCACAGTCAACCGTAGACTATTGTAGGCATTACCGTTGTTGAGGAGCAAATGGAATTGACTTGTGCCCTGGCCACATCCTAATCAATCTTTTTCCTATTGGAGTGCATCATATGGAAATGTATGTACAGGAAGAGGAAAGAGGAAGAGGAGACAATAAAAGAGACACATAAATGTCTGGATTAGCAAGGCCAGACAAACAGTGCCGCCTCATTAGTCGTTGTGTACAGAGGTCTTAGTTTACAAAACCAATATGAAGCTTCCCTATTTAAAAGTTGTACTACTGACAACAGCATATCACAGAACCTTCTCCCACTGTGGAGTTACATTAACTGCAGTAAAACAGAGGCCAAGGATAACAGTCAGTTTTGATTTACTGAAAGATGTCTACCACCGAAATATAGAAGAGGAAACTAAAGCAGCTAAGAAGTAAGGTTCTGTTATGCTCTATTATGCCTTGCACTCTTTGATAATTTGTCGACACAGTCTGTAGTAATGATGAAAGTTCCAGATAAAATCGCTGATCATTATGGGTGAGCTCAAAAAAACATCAGCAATGATTCAACAAAAAAAAGGCACTGTCTGCATCAGGGAAACATTAGGAGGACAAAAATCTTTCTCTCACAAAAAAAAAAGAAAAAAATGTTGGTCTGCCCAAAAACAACTCAATAATATAGAAATTCCAACTTAATAACTTCCAAATCAAACATTTATGCCTCTCTGACCAAGAGCTATACCACAGGACATTGCTCTCTAACTGAGACTGTCTTTAGCAGCAGAGAATGTTCTGTCAAAGTCTAGCACAAACTGAAACTTGTAATCTGATATAAAGATTTTGCAAGTATGTACCTCTGCCCTTTTTGTCCCAGTTAACCTTTACATGGTCAAACTGCAGATTTAACTGCCAACAGTGATGATCTCATTAGACATGAGGGGTTTATAAACAGTCTGACAGGCAGTTATTGCACCATATTTCCTCTATATGTAGACTATTAATCCAAGCAGAGATCTTATCTTTCTACAAGAGCTTTCACTGGTCAGCAGTGAGGTTTTATAACCACATATAATGTACACATTTGTGAGAGATGCCAAATTGGATTGAGAAGAGTCTATCTGGCCTTGCTGGGGAAGTAAACTGTGTGTGTGTGAGGTCAAGCTATCGGTTATATGTGAAAAGCAAAATGTGTTGTATCAGGATTGTGCACACACATTTTAATGGGCAGAGATTTCCATGTTTTTATATAAAGCAGGTCTAATTGCTAAATAAATACTGTGAAAGTATCAAAACACTCAACCCATGGAGAATGCATACAGCCTTTATTCAGAAACTGTGACTTTAAATGAGTTGTTGGACACCACCCTCCGCAACTAGCATGTTTTCTGGTTGCAAAAACACTGGCAGAGCTAATGCAGAAACACAGTTGGTGGTGCCTGCTCAGGCCTGTGAGAGTTGACCAATCAGAGCAGACTGGGCTCTTCAGGAGGGTGGCCTTAAAGAGACAGGTGCTAAAACGGAGCAGTCAGAGGGTGAATAGAGGTGCTGCAGCAATAGAAAGTTTGAGAAAAATTTAGTTTTTTTAAAACCCATTATTGTAAACGTTTTCTAGTAGACACCCCAAACAATTGTACCAACCTGAAAATGAGCATAATAGGTAACCTTTAAAGAAAGCACACGACCCCTCACACTCCTTCGCTCTCTCCACTGCTGATGTAGTTTCACACATGCCTACCCCCAATTGATGCACTTTACAGCACACTGACCACATAACCAAACACACATAGCCTCCATGTGTGACTCTCAGTGTTAATTAACTGATTAATGATTAACAATTAGGAAAAAAAAATAGTCATGATTAGTTTCATCCAAGCATGCAAAGCGACCATAATGGCTGGATAAACACTGATGATTATAGTTTACAATGTGTTTATTCACAGACTAAGGACTAGGATAAAGATCGCATTCACCCTCAGTCAACAGCCTCTGTAGGGTCTGTCCAGGATCGGATTTTCTTAAAGGTCCAGTGTGTAGAATTTAGTGGCATCTAGTGGTGAGGTTGCAGATTGCAACAATATGACCCCCCATTGTCTCATCCTCCGCTGTGGTTGCCGCAAAAAAACGCAAAAACATGTGAAAGGCCCTCTCTTGAGTCAGTCTCTGGTGTTGCTCATTCTGGCAGACTATAGAAACATGACGGTGCAACATGGCGGAGGTGGATGGTGTGTGCCATGGTGTGTGGTTTTCATCATGAATGCCAGGAACCTGTTTGACTGTTGACTCTGAGGACAATAACTGAGGAGGGTCTGTCAGAACAATAATAACAACAGCTGGAGCGGCAATAATGATAGCTAATACCATATAATTTGGTTCGAGAAACGCAGCTTTTCACCAAAGAAGCAGTGGGTGTGGAGACTCAAGAATCAACTTTCTTGCATATTGGAGAAAATAATTTGCATTACCACAAGAGAAACATGCTGTACATGTAGCATTTGAACAAAACAACCAATGCCATGGATGCTAATTCTGCGTGTGCTCAAGAGCTCAGGCAAGCGTGAGGAAATGAAGTGGCCATATCTAGAGAATAGGGCACAACATCTAATAGGCAAATCAAAGTTTTAACTGTGAGCCAAAGCTGAGTTAATTTCCTTTGTTAAACTTTATTGGTTTCCTGACAGTCCTCTGTAGGTTTTCAGTACCCACTGGTTTCATCAGTGCATCATTTTGCGCTTTCATATCCCTAATGAACTTGTGAACTGCTGCTGTCTGACCTAATTGGTTCTGGGTGGCGTCATCTATGTCAGGCATCACCAGGGAAATCATAAATTTGGCACCTATGGCCAAAGATGTTGTTTTTCTTGTGAGAACAGTTTTCAAGGGACACCCCGCTGGGGTAACAATTGGTCCGGTTGCTTTTCTGTTGTCAAACAACATGGGCGGACAATTTGTTCCGTTTTTTCACAAATTGTCTATTCCACAAAATAACGGCCAAACCTTTGTATGTCAATGTACCAACTATCAGCCTGCAGACACACATCTCCGTTTTTCTGTTGAGGAGTACAACTAACAAACTAACCAATTTCAATGCTTGTGTTTAAACTAAAGTCATTCATTTTTTGAATTGTCTTGCGTAAAGAGTTTCTTTTCAGGTTAAAAAAAAGTAGTCATTTTTCTTTCCTGGAAGAGTATCTACATATCACTGTTCAAAACTCATGAAAAAGCAAAGCAGGTTTTTTCAAAAATGTCCTCCCAGAGGAGCTTCATGCCCCAGGAATGCCCCTAGCATTCAGGGAAAGAAGCCTTCTAAAAGGTTATTTTTAGACAGATTCTGCTTTAATGACAATTCACGGCGAAAACTGACAGTATGGTGGAGAGAGGGGAGGTGACGAGACTCAAAGGCTCCAGACAAGATTAGTTAGTTCACTGATATGTGTGAGTGGCACCAGTGGGTTTTGAAAATTGTGTTTTGCACAAGACAATTAGTCTTCGCCCAGTCAACCCACACGAGTCCATTTGGGACACAATTACAACGATGACAATGAACATTGTATTCTTTTTCACTAAATGATGTAAGAAAACCTACGGGGACATGAACAGGAATGTTTAAAAATCATAATGTGCCAACTAAAGGAATCAAAAGAGAACACTTAGCGGGACAAAAAACAATCTCAACATGAGCTATGGCAAACAGCATGGTGAAAATCTCTAAAGAGAGTTTGTGTGCAATAAAATCCATCAATCAGCTACTGTGCACCAGCTTTTCCTTTCAGAGGGTGGCAGGGGGCTGGAGCCTGTCCCAGCAGACATTGGGTGAGAGGCGCTATATACCCTGGACAAATGCAATAAAATCATATAGCTCATCATCATATAGTTAAAGAGCAATATTATGATTTATATTATTTTCCAGGAATTTATACAAGATGGAGCCATCGATGAGTTTACAATGAATACTTTAAATTCAGTGAGTCGAAGATAGAAATTAAAGCAATGCCCTAAACACACAGGGTTGTAATTCCAACCTCCACGATAAGTGTCGGCAATGTAAGTTTCTTCAAACCACAGTTATGTTGAAACTTGACAGTTCTTTATGTTCAATTTTCTATTTCATGTTGAGATAATGCTGTGCTTATGGTCTGGTTAGGTTTAGGCACAAAACCACGGGGTTAAGGTTAGGAAAAGAATCCTGTTGCGGTTTAAAATATCCAGTTTTGTTGCCACAAACACAGCTGGGAAATGTCCTGTCTTCTCATCAAAATAACCAGTGGCTTCATGTTAAAACTGTCTTGAACAGTGGCCACTGTCTTGGCAGCCTTCTTGCCTCACTGTAACATCATCCACCTCCCAACATGCAAGTCAGCTCTTATACATGTAATGTGAAGGTGAAATGACATGTATTATAGAAATGTCAATATGTACGACATTCCAAAAATTGGAACAGATCAGTGGTTTACAGAAACTAAAGTGCCAATATTTTATTCAGGTGACTGAGCTGGTAATTCAGAGTTCAGGGGAGCAATTCCAAGCAAATGCATATCAGAGAAACTTTGATGAAAAGACAACACAAATGTGATAAAAGTTTAAATCTCCTCATCTGCACAAAGCATTAGTGATGCATCAGCATCATTTGATGTCTAAAAACAGACAACAGCAGTGAGTGAGCGGCTTTAAATAGACACAAGTGCTGATTGTAAACTATTTACAAATACAAACATTGGATCACTGAATATGCTGTCAATGTTATTTGACATATGAACATCTTTAATGGATAGATTAAATCAGACCAGATTCCATGTGTGAAAGTAATGGCTTTTGGGCTTTCGAAGCCAACTCTCCATTATATAAATGGCTCAGCATGGCAATGTCCAAAATAGGCAGGACTCTTATAGATAGAGCTTCAATGCTTGAGTGACATTTGCTAATGCTTTAGTAGATGGAGAAGCGGCATTTCACAGTGTGGGTTTCTTTGTATTGCAAGTTTTCTGAACTACATTTTTCTGTCTAAATATGCAAATGTTGCATTTCTAATGAAATATGAGCAAATTTGTGTAACTTTCCAGAGCAGAAATCTGAACATTGGACAAAGCCAGCTTCAAAATTCTTGTTTAATTTGGTTGACATATTAGAGTCAAAGTTTTTTTTACAGAGGGAGTTTTGGATATCTCCTCTTATCACTACATAAATCATAAAATCATGATAAATCATTAAAAAAAATCAATTTTCACTGTTTTTCAGAAAGAAATGTTCTATAAATCATGCTATGAATGATGTATGAACAAACCCCTCTGTAAAAACCTTCAGTATATAGATAGGATTAAAAGTGGGAGGTTTGGTGTATTTTTGTGCCACTGGAGATTTCTGGGCCAGAGAAAACACTCCTTAAAGATATGTATTGTAAAATCCATTGCATTTTTAGACAAACAAATGGGAAAATCTGTACCTCCTAAATACCTCCTTAAATTAAATATATATTTCTTTGCATAAATGTACTATTATTATTATATTCATTTATTTATTTATTTATTTTTTAATTCATTTATTTGCTACACATGTCATGGGAAACAAAATAGCTAAACATCTCAAAATTGAGCAATGCATGAAAAATGGTTTAACCTGTTAGTGTCTCCCATTAAAAACTGCATATAATACCGACTCAGTATCCCTTAGAATTATGATCATATTGGACACATCTGCACATCATAATTTAGTTCCAACATTCAGTGTGAATGCAGGAAGTAATGTTTGAGTCAGGTTGGTAGATTGGTGTGGAGCAAATGTGATTTTCATACAAGAGACCAGGGGTTGCCTCTTGACACAGACCGGCAATAAGCATTCACCTTCAAGTGTTTTAGTTGCCTAACCTTTCTCGTATCTAAAAATGGACCCTCAGGAAGAGCAACAGAGGAGGGATTTCCATTTACCATTTCCATCAGAATGACACAGCTTTGTTAATCAATAGAATAGTTTGCTCAAGCTCATCATGTACATTCTCACATGCAAAATATACAAGCAACACATTTAAATGCAGCTTCTTACACATTTTGCTTATGGGGCAAATCATCAGATATCACTTCTCAAATATGTTTTCAATAAAGGGTAAGCTGAGTTTATTTAAGAGTCCATTAACCCAGAGAAATTCTTTCTACGTTATCAAATTCTGAACTTTACTGTTACAAGTGGACGTTGATATAATATCAGTGATGCAGGGAACACTGGCAAAGCTTGGGCCATCAGAAAGTTTCCCTGAACTGTTTCTAGTACAATTGTGGCATAAACACAAATCTATAAAAAACCCAAACGTCCACGGAAATGCAGGAGTCTGTACAAGAATGCATTAAATCTGTAGTCTTGAGACCTAAGGCTTTTATTAGTCAGGTTTTCCTATTAACATTCGCAGCGTGACAGAGCCCACCTTCCAGGTCAGACCTCCATCTATAAATGAACAAGCTTGTGTGAATAGGAAATCCTTCCCCACCATTGCTGAGCAGGTAAACTAGAGCAGACTATTGTCCTTCAAAGGTTGTGCAAAAGCTAATGGTCTGCAGCTACTAACCATCTTCTCTCATAACTGCAAACATGATGTGATGCAGCCAAACATTATTATTATTATCTTGAAGCAAAGTGGGCTGGCTCTGTCCGTGAAACATGCATTTAGTTACTTGTTGATGAAGGTTCTCAGGGGGACGGCCTTCCATTCCGAAACACCCCCACTCCGAACACCGCTGTTCCGAATCCGACTTTCAAATTCCAATTACTTCCCAATAGGGTTAGGGTTAGGGTTAGGGTCAGGGGTTCCCCAATAGCCTTTTCGGAATAGCGGGGTCTTTAGAAAAAATGGGAAACCCCGGCATTACGAAGAATGGAAGTCTATTTTCGGAACAGCGGGGTTTCGGAAAGGCGGGGTGTAACCGGTTCTCAGCCCTCCAGGTCATAGTAATTCAAGTTCTGTATCGTAGGCAACTGGACTTGTTTCAGTTTCTTGAAGACATTTCACCCCTCATCCAAGAGGCTTCTTCAGTTCTAACTAACTGGAGGGAAGACATTGGGGAGACAAAACAACCCCTCTATAAACAAATGGCAAAACACAGGAGGACCATCTCCTCAGGTCAAGACTCTGCTGTCTACTTACATTTGAAGGAGAAATCATTCCTTTGAGGACAACAATGAAAACATCCTGGCCAGAGAAGACAGATGGTTTGAAAGAGGACTAAAAGATTACATCTTTGTCAAACTGGAATGACTGTCTTGGAACAGAGGAGGTGGCCTACGACATTGCTTATCACTCATCTACAATGCAGTACTGAGTTCCCTCCCCAGACAGCTTAACAACCATTTACACCTGGGCTCACCTAGCCCTAGCAACCCACATGAAGGCTGGTTGGGTCAGCGACCCACAAGTGGCCCTAACACTCTGAAACTCAGAGCTCACACTAGTCCTTAACGACTCTGTAAGGACACTCCCACACAGAGTTTAAAGGCCTGCAACTCCCCTCCAGTTGGTTAGAACTGAAGAAGCCTCTTGGATGAGAGGTGAAACTTTTTCAAGAAACTGAAGCAATTTAGTTACTGTATAAACGTTTTCTCAGTTTTACAAAACATTGCACAACCCCCATATGAGTACGAGTTTAAGGATACCCCTGCAAAAACCTTCTAATAAGCCTGACACGGTTACATTTTTACATACAGTATCAGCTAGTGTTGAGACCACTTGGCTTGTGTATGCTCCTGGTCACTTCCAGAAAGTCATGTGACATTATAACACCTACACTCAACATATTGCCACAATTTTGGCAGTAACACCTTGCCAAACAAATTACCAACCCCGTTGGTGACCGGCCTTTTCACACTGCTGATCTCAAAAGTAGAGCTGGCTGAGACAACATTTCCCCAATAAGACATTCATCAGCTTTTGATTGTATTAAGTCTTCTCTATTACCTACAAATAAAAACACAACATATTTTTTACAACAGTTGTCATCTATGGGAACCTACTCACCTTTAACTGAAGCAGCAGTACTTCTTGTTCAATCTTTATCTGCAGCTTCATGTGGTCCACTTGAAGGTTAACCTTTTCTTTCAGTAAGTGGTCTCACTGTATCATCACTTCAATTATATTTTTAAATATATTGTAATATTTTTTCAGTATGCACCCAGGACTCCCTGGACAGTAATGTTAGACTATGTTGGCAAAATAAAGCTAAGTGAAATTAGAAGCTTGTTCAGAGTGAAACAGGGCGACTTTTGCTGAACAGCCACAAGTGATGATTACATGATAAAGATAATTGTTAAAATATAATGCAATGAGAAGAGGCAAAAAGTCAGTTAAAGGTTTCAGTAATGTCAGTTACACAGCACAAATTTAATTTACAATAGCTAACGTTTGCCACAATTGCTGATTGTTTCTGGTAATAAAGGCTGTGGCAGCAAAACCCTTGAGTGTTGTGATCTGATGCAGATTACAACCAATAAAATACCCCTCACTTCAGTCTCCCCGTCCCAGCATAGTAAAACCTATTGTGACCACTTAAAATGTGAAAAGATGTAAAAGACCCTGTTCAGAGCCAGTGTTTGGTTTGTCCGTTCTGGGTTACTCTGCTGTAGAAACAGGGGGATGCAACATGGCGGACTCCATGGAAGAGGACCTGCTCCCTCTGAAGATAAAAAAGGCTCATTCTAATGTAAGAAAAACACAATGATTCTTAGTTTTAAGTGATTACACACTAATGATAATTATGATTATGAAGTTTTATATTCAGTTTCTGCCAATAGATTCCCCTAAATCCTACACACTGGACCGTTAAGAACTAGCCCTGAAGGCTTCTTGTTAGAAAGGCATCTTGAACATGATGGTTAAATGTACCAAGTAAAAATGGTTAGGAAACAATAAGAGGAAAAGACCAGGTAGGTAGGTCTCTATAGTTTTGTAGAGAAAAATCCATACCACATGTGAGGGAGGCAGCAATAAGACCAACACCTGTCAACACTGCCGTAGTATACGTTTGAAGCTTCACAGGTGGCAGCAATTTAGCAGTGTCTGATTGTCTGAGGAGGCACCCAGTTCAACTTAGAGTCATCTCTCTGCTACATTTTTCACAGTTTTAAAGTGAAATCTGCAAAATTGTTGCTAATCATCTACTTTAAACATCCATCAGAGGTAAGTAAACATTCGGTAAAAAACTTTTCCTACCATACTTACTATACATGTGCACCCAGTTGTGCGACAAGGGGATATGGTTGACATTTCTGATGAGCTCACTTTGAGTTTTACCCCAGAATAAAGTGGTTTGGAAAATCTGGCTAAACTGTTGGCTTCTGTTCAACCTGATCACACGACCGCTGATGTTTCTGACTTCAGACTTGACTTGTTGTTAACCCAGAGAAATAATGGCCAAAACTACACAAAGGATAGAAGTTGCAAAGGCAACACTTCTCATTTGCAAAGGGTGTTTGCTTTTTTGCCAAAATTCACTTCATTACAGTCTTCCTTTGCTATGTTGTTTCTATATCGCTCTGTATTTTTTTCTGTTTATCAATGCCGAACATTCAATGCTGAATTCAAAGGTAAATCTAAAAAGCTACACTAATGAGTTAATTCCTTCGCACCATCACAAGGCTGCAACACATTGTTGAAAATGCAATAAATAAAATAATAATGGAGTCTGCATAACCAGAAGAGACAGTGTTGATGTGAAACCCAAAGAAACACTGAATGGTTCAGATTGAAACGTGCATGTTTTTACTTGCCTCATCGTTTGCACTGCTCTCTCAGTATCGCAATGCTAAAAGCATTAAGTGATTGCTGAGTGGATGCAGATCTTAAGGTCATACTGGGGCTATGCAGCGTAAGCCCTACTAATGGATGCTTTGAATGTAACTCTGTTGAGATATTTTAAGACGTGCACAATATGCCCACATTGAAAAGCTGTGACGCTTGAGAAACAAACACCAAATCCACATTTTTCCACTTCAATGATCCAGTAGACAAGAAATCTCTTTTACTCTCTTCCTTGTAGGCTAAATTACCTGTGTATCTGCTGTGTGGAGATAGGCTCTTATCTTATATTGAATAAGTTGACAGGGAACAGCATGGTCTGTGAGGTGGATCCGATGGGATGGCATATCTTGAAAGCAGTGGCTCTGCATCATTGACAATTCCCCATGCAGCCTTTGCCATAGTTGCTCCAGTTCAGCTTCTGCTCAGTACTTGTTTCACCACGTAAGCAGTATTGTTTTTCTTACTGCTGAACATCAGTTATGGCTTTGCCACTGTTCATGCTGAACGTAAAAGTAGCTTCAATGCAGAATTTAAAGCTGCACTCATCAATATATTTTGTGTAATGCAAATGGGGTGGCTCAAAGTAACAGACCCAGACTCATAATGCAGTTTCCTACAACTCTACGGAGCAAGAAGTTTAATGATGAAACAGTATGTTTACTATGTAAATGTTTGCATCTGATGACCAGACTGAGCAAATACATGGGTCTGATTAAAGATTTATTTAACTGGAATCCAGCATGATCGCATATCAAACAAATGTATGAAGTATTGTGAATTGAAATTGATTAAAGCAGCTACAAAGAACTGTGATTTGTTGTTGATTCTGGCGGCCGCTGTGGACAAAAGTGGTATGTAGCCGGTCAATATTAAATTGAGACTGATCCATAACAAGGTAAAAATCCCTTACCGTTAATTTCACTGACATCTATTGTCTTAGTGCAAACTATCACATTAAGTCATTCATAATGACTTAATCATTTGTTAATGCTGAGCAACAGGAATTTATGATACACCCTGCATTCATTCATGCATTAAATCATCATAAATCATTAAGGATTACTTAAGTATCTAATTTGTACCTTTATTATAAACCTCACATACATAATTAATTTAATAACTTTACTTTCAAGTGAGAGAGAAAAAATGAGAGGGCATACAGATGGGAGGAAGACAGCAGTAAAACTAAACCTTAAAGCTCCTGTTAGTAAGAAAGTTGATTTTTTGAGTCACATTCCCAACTCGTCAAATACAGACGATTTTGGATGGCAGTCGACTCGACTTACAATCCCAAAGCGTAAGTATTACTATCTTACCAACAAAAACTCAACAAATATTTTTTTATGTTATGAACTTAACTGTGTAGAATGATGTATGCGCAGAGTTTGACAGTAGACCGCTCAAATTCATTGCTCAAAGCGTGAATTTTCTCTCAGCTCAGTGAAAATCTGGTTTCAGGTGGCAGGCATACAAGCATGATTTGTGACATCACAAATAATCTGGAAGTAAACCCTAGTCCAATATTCAGCATACACAAGTGTAATGTGGAAACTTGAATCCTCAAGGTGCCCGTACACAGAGAATGAACTTTACAGGGAAGTAGGAGAGTGTCCTGCAGTAAAAACTTGTAAAATGAAATATATCTAGGTGTAGATGGAGTAGGTGTCATTTTAAGGGTTTTAATTGGTAAAGCCATGTCACATGGATGCTTAGCAAACATTTTTATGTATACCTTAATATATGTGTGGAGGGAAGCGTTGACATTAACATAATAATAATAATGATATAATAATAATACTAATACTACTAATAATAATAATAATAATAATAATAATAATAATAATAATTTGTCTAATAGTTTAACTGTGTAACTATTTCCAATGAAGAGCTTATTTTAGCTATTAAAGTAACACTGCCAACACAGCTGCTGGGTGTGTAAACAGGCCTTTATTGCTATCATTCACCATAACACATTCATTAGGTGGTAATGTGTCAATGTCAAGTTTTTTTCCAAAAACATATTACTGCTGCTTTTAAAACTGAATATAGACCAAGGGAAAGTGATGTGCTCGGAGTTGATTCCTCTCAGCTTTGTTTGAATTTATCAAATGAGAAATATAAAAATGAAAGCATAATGACTGTAATGTCAATCAGTCTCGAGGAAAATAGATTGTTCATTAAAGTTTAACAGCGTGATTGATAAAATTAGTCTAATTATCATGATGAGCTAAATTTGAAGTAAGAAAAAGAACTAGATAATTAACAGGTAGTCTACTGAAGCTATGTTGAATTATATATTTCTTTTTCATCAACATGATGAAAGAAAAAAACGTGAATTATTTTCTTGTGCTGCAAAATTAAGGCTCCAGTAAAATGTGACATGGGCTGTAAAAGAAGCTGTTGGGTTATTTTGCACGTTACCATGGATTTTTTAATGAATATTTATTTTTTAATATTGTGCATTCAACGTTACATAATTGTAATCAAGCTTTAAAAAAATCACTCAAAGATTTCATTGCATTTTCTAGCTGGGATGTTAAAATATTGATGTCACTTTGTAAAAGCTGTAGTTTCTCTCAACAACACTTTGTTTGGTTTAATTTTGGGTGCAGCCAGCTTGTCGGATGGGCGGGGCTGCTGTTGACACTGTGACATGTCTCTCAGAAGCTGTATTTTCACAGTTAGCAGACAAGTGTGAATACGAGTACATTAGCTTGCTTATACTATACATGTGAAAGTGAAAGATAGATGAGCTACTGTGAATTTGCTAATTATCTGACTATCTCACAATGTGTTGGTTTAAAGTTCTGTCAGACTGAAATAGCTCCCAAGCATCATACCTTAATGTAAAAATCAGTTCAAATGAACTGCAGTTGGCAAGCGAACAAATATTCTATTTGAGATTGCACTATGCATGCTTCATGAATCTATGGGGTGATGTGATGGGGGATGTGATCAAGTAGGCAGAGCCAGGGCTGAACCCTGGATCTTACAACTGAACTGACTGTGTCATATTAGTGATTTATTTCTTTGATATGTGGGCAGGAATGCTCTAATCTCTTGTTGTGGGATGTTTAACAAAGACAGTGAGCTGAAAGATGCTATAAAGCTCTGGAAGCCAAGGCAAACGGAGTGTCAGGAAATAATGCTCAGCGGGGTTCGCAATATGTGCACACCCTTTCTGTCATGTGACCACATAATATAAATTGAAATAATATTTAAAAAGAAAAATGTAAAGACTTCAACTTTAGACCAGGCCTATTCAACTACTTTTATAGAAGGGCCAGATTAAAAAAAAGAGAGGTGCCAAGGGGCCAGACTTTTACATTCCCTATGTCTGGAATTTAAATGTGAAAACAATTTAACACATTTCTCCCCTCCACTTTGTTAATTAGTTGTCGCAATTGAAAAAGGAAACATTATACAAAAGTTGAGAAACACAACAATGCAAAATTTTAATCTAATGCTGTGTTCCGGACAACTTGGAGCTCAACAGTTTCCAACCTCAGACTAGAAAAAGTACACTGTTAATTAGTAAACAACATTTTCTTGCAACATTCAATTTGTTTTGATTTATTATTTAAATACATAACACATTTAATTTCCAAATGACTCCAAACAGTTTCAGGTCAGCCATTTAAGCCATTAAATTTTATTGTTGTAAATCATATTGGACATCATTGGATAATTTGGATGCATTTGTTCTGCGGATAATAAATACACCTGGAACATACTTATAACATACCTGCGTAATATCTTCCAGCCGATATTTGAATAATGCACCACATCCATTGGTGGATGGACCATCTACGTCATCATTTTGTTAATTAATTTGTCTATCTTTATTTTACATCTGTTTGTTCATTTATGAGCAGTGTGTGTTATTATAAATGATAAATCTTGTTCAGGGCCACCAACATCCAAGTGCCAGTCTTGTTCATTACAATAAGAGTGGGGACCATCTCAACCTTATGGAACTCCAAAGAGTCAATCATTAAATAAATATATAAAGACATCTGATTATATACATAAATTGTGTAAATATATAAACAAACAAACGTGTGAAATAATTGCAAGAATTTTTGTTACACAATTATTGTGTAAACCACTCACAATTACCAGCAGGATATGACAAATGTTGTCTGAAGAACATTATTCACACCAAATAAAATATATTTTTTCACTTTTCTCTTTTACAGGATTCTTGTGCAATAACACTCTTGTGGTCCTAGCAAGGCTTCCTTGAGACAGCCAAGCTATAGATCATGCTGCCCCGACCTGCCATCCAGCATGGGTGAGAAATATGCAGTAAGAGACTCTGGCAGTAACATGCTGGACTTTTTTTTAGCTACTGAGAAAATGAAATAACTTCATCCACCTACAGCTTCATCCATATAACAGCCTAATACCATTTTTTTTTGCTGTGTTTTAGCACATTTGATACATTTATTCCCGAATAACATGCCTTTAAAACTTAAAATAATCCTCTGGCTCACAAACAGGAGACCACTGTGTGTAAATGTGTTATTGTACCTGCCTGAAATAAAAAATAAATAAAAAAATCAGGCCATCAAGCTGTCATATTGTTAACGGGCCTTCCCACATTCTGTACACGCGTAGAAAAGCCATTAACGAGTCAATGCTGCACTGTGACATGGACTAAAAAGTCGACCGACCGGGAGATTGGCCTCAGGTGACAGGGCCACATTCTTCCCAGCAGCAGGGGCCTGAAATCTATAATGGAGGACTTGTCAGGGCTTAAAAGAGGATTCATAATGATATCTTTAACAATAGACTGTCAATAGGCCCCTGCCTGTGAGGGGAGCACAGCCAAATAAGATGCAATTGAGGTGCACAAACTGCCTTCCTACTGGAAAATAATGTAAATCTGATGTTTTAGGGGGTCTAAAATCAGGATCCATGCGATCATTTAAAGCTCGAAGTTCAAGACCAAGAGTGTTGACCATTTCCTGAAATCACAGTATTTGATATAACTTTCTTGGCAGTAAAGAAAATCTTGGTCTCACTCATTCTTTTCTTTTTGCCCCAGAGATGTATAAAAACCCGGCGCTGCCTTGTGCTGCCATTGTGATAACAGACCCCAAGTTCATGGCTCTTCCCTGACATTATTATTACACAGTGCCAAATTGGAAGTGTCTCAGGAGGTAGAGATGACATTCAAATATCCTGTCCGGCTCTATTCATTATGGCCAGAGTAAGTGTTCCCCCAACTGGGAACCAGGTAAGCAACTCTTCTCTCAACTCTCACCTAATCAGCTCCCTAGAGAAATCAGGTTTCTGTGGAGATATTGCTGTTGGATGGATGACATTCAGATTTGTATTATTTTCAGGCAATGAGGTCAAATCTGCACAAAGAAAGTCATGACTGTAATGTTCTGTACAAGCTCCTGATTAGTAACAAGCAGTCAGCTTTGGACGGATATGTTTCTTTAGGCAATTTAGATATATTTTTAATGTTCTTTCCATTATAGCTTCAACAGAAAAAGGAGCGAGTGACAGCTATTCAATAAATATCCACTTATGTTTTTTTCAGGTGGTGTGATATTACCCTGAGGTGCCATAGCAGTTGTGCAAGTTATTGACTCTGTTTAACAGAAGTGCTTTCTTCCGCCGCTTATACCCTAAAACTATATACTCAAACTCGCAAACATGGATGAAATTTCATTTTTGTTGAAAGAGTACACTTTGTACATTGCTGTATTGTGTCAATCAAATAAATGACCCAAAGTTGTGGATCCATTTTAAGGCTTTCAATTGCCTTGAAGCAAATCCCAAAGTGGATGCACTCAGCTCAAATTTCTAAATTAGCGTGTCCTCTTTTGAACACAGGAAGGCATACTAAGAAGAAAAGCAGAGGTGGTTGGAATGCACCAGAATGCCCATTTCCTACTGAGGAATTATTGGAGCGTATCCCTCTGGCTGGCAGTGTAGTAAGTGGGCTGAGACACTATGTACTAATCATTTGACAGTAACAAAGGAAAAGAAGGATAGAGCATTTAAAAAAGGAGGACTACTTTGACCTCTGGTGTCCTCGGAAAAGAGGCGGCCTGCAAGTCCCTCGATGAGTAATACTGCTGTGTCTTCAGCAGACAGGGAATATGCAGCACTATTACTGTATCTCCGGAGGGGTTTGCTTAAATGTTAACATTTCTGTACTGACCGGAATCCTAAACCTCATTCCTACTTTACAGGCTGGAATGGAAATGTTAGGGGACAGAGGTAAAAGAAATCAAAAGTCTTCAGCGGAATGTGAATACAGCACTACACGTGTGCTGCACATCTTTGAAGCATGTATTTTATACAGGATTTTAGTGGTGTAAATAACCCTGGGTTAATTTGTAATTAAAAAAAAAAAAAGAAAAAAAAATAGAGATTAGAGATTCACAGACTGATATAAATATTTGTTGGTCCAGACTGAAATATATCCTTGACTTTCCCTCAGTGCCTCCATTAGTTGTTATACATTTTTTTTTATTTAAAATGTTATTTGTATCAGAGCAAATTTGAAAATGTATATATTGATGACACATACTATAGTCCAGTTTGTACATAGTTAGCTATCATTGCCACCACAGTGTTATATGAATGCATATTCCACATTGACAATGTTGAAAGCTGGCAAAAGCAGACATTTATTTAGATTTAAAATTTGACTTGTTCATTAGTTCTCCTGCCATCATTTCTTTAAATATGTGTTGTGTTCTGTCAGGATGGAGAATGGAAATTTAAATCAGAAGAGAAAAATCTTCATGACTGATTAAACTGAATAAACAAACTGTCCTCAAAGGACAACACGATTTCATACTGGTTTGCTTTGTTTATATTTGCAGGAGTCTTCTAAGTAGTCACCTCACCAGCTTCAAACAGTGTTCTGGGGACCTATTTCTCCTCTTAGGACAGCTTGTTTATGTAGTTATAGTATTAATAATTATTCATAAGTTTGTATTTTTACCTTACTAATATTGTAAATATGACCTTTTCAGAGTTTGAATTCCTTTTCCAAAACTACACAGTGCATGTATGTCTTGTTTTAGTCCCAAACACCAGTGCACATAACCTCATACAATTAGTCAAATACTAGGTGGGAGTTAAGTTTTGAGTTCACCAAAAAAAGAGCTAAAAGAGAGTAAATATTGGACAAACATTCGACAGGTGGCAGAGACTCCAAATGAATTAGAATGGTTACTGATTATAACTGCTGGATGTGTGTGAATAAGCAGCTGTTTCCTAACAACTTAAAGGGTGATGAATAATGTCAGTGTGATTCTGACTCACTGGATTTAGACTGTGGGTATAAGCCTGCTATTTCAGGCAGCTTTCCTCTCCCTTGTGCTTTCTGCGTGCTACTGTTTTAAATCCCCTTTGCTGCATTGTAAATTTTAAAAGGTTGACTTTACATTAGAAAAGTTAGAAAACAAACTACCTCAGAATTACCAAGTAGACTATTACATTTAAGTTGTATGAGCAAAATTATTAGTCTACATTACTTGGTAATTTTGAGGTAATTGGTGTCCTTGATTTTTTTAAGTCACTTTTTCACATTGTACAGTGTACGGGTAGAAACAATTAACAGCATGAACCTAAACAAGCTAACAGCTGTTACCTTTTCTCTTGTTGGGATATAGCCATTATAATGCCAGTGTTCACCTCTCCACAATGCAAAACAAGTCCCCCCCGTCCAAGACAACTGTGATTGGTCAAAAGAAATACAAACAAGCTAGAGTGTTTTTCTTTCCTCTATACCAGAATGACTTTCGGTGCAGCCAGGCCTTTCTTCAGTGATGAAACAGCACTGTGGAGGTCAGGCTATGCGAGACCAGTGTGGTGTTAACAACTTGTTTTCCACTGACCCCAAGTGGCAATAAAAAAAAAAAAGTTATTGGAGTTTTGTAATAAACTGTACTGAAAAATTCATTTGCATTTGGATGCTATCATGAGACATGTTTTTCTCATAAATCACAATCAGAGTCTCATTCTAACCAATCTCATGAGAGGAACATCCCTGAGGGAGGGGAGGTCATTGCTTGGGTTGCACAGTGAGGCAAGAAAAACCCTGATCAAATTAAAAATCCAGTGTAAATTCTCACTGTTGTATTAGAAACCTGCAGCTGCATGTCCCCCTAACATGGTCCCTGCTTACACTAACCTGACCTCAGGCATTGTTGCTGATGAAAAGAAGCAGCCTGATCTGTCTTCTAAATATAATTCCTGTGTTGAAATGTGCCCGAGCAGCACATTCACCTGCATTTAATGAAACACACGCACAAACATTTCATACGGGGTCTCAAGGTGATAACAGGATTTGATAAGTATTGATTTACACAAGTAATATGAGACTCTTACATACTGTACATCAAAAGTCTTTGACATCGCCGTTATTTGTTTGAGATAAGGCTATCCATCATGAGACACTCAAAAAAGAAAGCTGAAAAGAGTCAAGAAAAAAAACAAGTGTGTCTCTGGAGCGGTAGATTCATTGCGCTTTGATTCCTATGCGATTTCAGTATCACTATTCAAGTAAGTTTCCTTCTTGTCACTATCCCCTGAAGAGCATTTCTGCTGAAGTCGAGTTCTGGCTTGGGCTGACGAAATTAATCCTAAAAATCAGCATTTCCTCAACAATCATGCCTGCAAATACTTACGCCCTCTACCCCTTCAACATCCACCACACCTTTGACACAAACTATAACAACAATCACGCAATTCCGCAGAGTGCCCCTCCAAAGGGAGCAGCCTATTTCATATTTATACCTAGTGAGGAGATGGTGTACTTCGCTGCGCTTTTGAGCGAGAGATTTCCCTTGCCTCTCACAAAAACGCTGCCACCCTTTAAACATTCAAGTCATGGTTCAGTAAGGTGCCTGCTGTCAATTTTATTTATAAACCTCCCCGGCCTGTTCTTTCATTCAGACAGGCGCTCTACCACCGCTCCATCCACCCCTCGTATATTGCCACGAGAGATGCAGACACCACCTACAAGGCATCCTCAAAGGCAAAGGGTAAACATGGCTCACAACAGCACTTAATGCAATCACTGGGTAAAAAAAACACTTGCCTCAGCAACATCAAGCTACAACACTCTGCAAGGTGTTAAGATGAATAAAAATGCCTCACTACATCCCGTGGCTTTGGAAGTGTAGATTTCTTCTGAGAGCCACATTGCAGAAATTACCCACTGCCTCCTCTGCCCAGTATTTGCCTCTCCTGCAGCAGACAGTGAGGTTGTGAGGGCGTGATGACTCCCTGGTTGTAAGTCTGACAATAGACTGTGATACTCACAAACCAAAGTGATGGTTCCCTGTGTGGGATTGCAAAGAAGGAAGCCCCAATAAAACAGATAGATGCCCTGGAGAGTGCCAGAGGAACACTCAAACTGTGAATTTAATGACATAATGAGGCCAGTTGCATGCATTTCCTATTAATTTGCAGTTTCACTTTATGCGAGAAGCATAACAGTAACCATGTGAGGATGTGAGACGGAAGTAAAGACATGCTGCACCAAGGCGGCCATCACAGAGGATCTTGTTAGACTAATTTGCATTGTTTTCAACTCAACTATTCCCAGTTGCACATTGTTTTTACCTATGCAACCAGCGTTCTTTTGCTCTCACTCCCTCTGTGTCAAAAGACTCATCTCTGCAAAATGTTATACCATGCCCTGGGTGAATATTGGGTGGGTGGAGATCTCCATATTTTCTGCATAACCTTTAAGATGTATGCTGCTGCACAGTTTGATAAATGGGCTACAATTTAGAAGGAAAAAAAGCCATGTCTACTATTATGTAGTTTGAGGACACAATTCTCCAAGAATTGAATGATATGATTTTTAAAAAAAAAATGGAATAGCAGAACAGATCTACATGTATTCAGTACACAACTAAAGGTATGTTAAGACAGTTCAGCCTGACATCATTCACACAAATGTTATAACTGGACTGCAGCCAATGTACTAATTGTATGTAGTTATGTAAGCTAGCTAAGAACGGATGCACCGACTGTTTGTAGTATGTCTATGTGTAATCGGATGGTTGTTTGTATTGTCTATATATTTCATTTCTCTTCTGTGTCCCTCAGTCTATGTTTATTTTGCAGCAGGCATGGCGATCGCGGCAGGTGTGTGGCACGCCCCTTACCGGCACCTGTAGTGCAGCCGCATCATTGGCCGCTGATGCGGACCTGTTCTTATACCCCCGCTGTTTGTTTAGTTGCTCTCTCTCCTCTGCCGAAGCGAGTGCTGGCCGGCGTGCAGCTCCGCCAAGCTGTGGTATCCCGGCGTGGTAGGTGCCGTGTGTTCATTCTCCAGGAATGTAGCACAGTCTCATGATGTTGTGAAGATGTTATAAGGTGCCGTGTTGACAGTCCTCTGTTGTAGGTTGGCGTGTTGGGCCGAGATGGTGTGTGTGCCCCCTTCCGGTTCTAGCTTCTGCCGCCGTAGCTGCTAGCAGCTAGAGTATTGCTGTGTGCAGGCTACAGCTAACCACACAGGTAACCAGTGCCTCAAGCTTAGTTCTATTTTGTCTGCTAGTGTTTATGTATTGTCACTAACAGCTGGCTTTGTTACTTTTAAAGCTTGCCTGGCGTTAGGCTGCTGTTTGCCCTGCCTTGCCTCCAGCCTCCTTCTCTTTACTTTTTTTTTGCCTCGCTCATTTAGGCTTATAGTGAACAGTCGCTCTGTCACTCTGCCTTCGTCGTTTAGACGCTCTTTTAACATAGTGTACTGTAGTTCAAGTGTGGTCAGCCCCAATCAGACCGTGACTCGTTGGTGGGGGGTTATTACAGCAGTTATAGTGGAGGACCTGCCAAACTGATGCATGTGCATGTTTTCTTTTGTTTTTCTTTTGTTTTGATTTGAGTTTGCAGTTGATTTGTATATAGATATTTTGTTTGGTTTCTTTTTGATTATTTGAGTGTGCAGTGACCTCTGCCACAGCTAACTGTTGTAGTTGTGCCTCTCTTCCTAACTGAACCGCTGTGGGTTATTGTAATGGCTGAACATTATATTCTTTGGAAATAAAAAGAACTATATAAATGTTTTTTTTAAAAGAGAAACATAACTTAATAAAGGAATTATTTTATTGTGAGTAATAAATAAAATTTGTTAAATGACCCTACATCGTGCCTGTATTCATTTTGTGTACTGACCTGTGCATGGGTTGTTTTTTGGGAAACCCTCTCTGAGAAATTAAAGTTAAACGAGTATACTCTTTAGGTGCAAGTCCTAAGGTGGCGTTGTTGGTGTTACATAGATTCTCTAGATCTGCCACTCGCAGTTCAACTGGTATCACCACATATGCATTTGTGTACGGCTCAGCCTCTGATTGAACTCACCAAAAGTCTGGTTCTTCATGTTATTTCAACATGATCTTATGTAATAGCGTAAATAACCATTTGCCTAACGAAAAGAGCTTCACAGTACAAGTCAGTTTGCAGCTACGTCGCTCATGCGTCTTTTGTGTGTCATTAATTAATGTCCCCACTGCGACAACAAGTCCATGCAACTTCATATCACACTGGGAGCGTTGCAGGGGTCTCATTTATAATACTCTGCGAAGAATCCACACTAAATGTTTGTGTACGTCAAAAAATATTGTAAATGGACTTTACAAGGACACTTCGACATGCAGCTGGGGGAGCCGGGGATTCGAACCAGCAACCTTCCGATTACTAGATGACCCACTCTACATCCTGAGGTGCAGCCGCCCCAAAAAACATTCTGATTTATAAAACCTGCCGTACGCCTAACAACTGGCAATATCATTTTATAAATCCCAAATCAACTTGGAAATGTGGGCACGTGGATCTGCCTCATATACCGCCCTCTCCACACCCACATTCAACCATAAATGGTCAATGCAATGTGCCACATGAATGTTAATGCATGGAAATGAGCCACTATTCGCTGGTTCTTTACAGTGAATCATGGCCACGACTAGAGAAAGATGAAGAAAATATAAACATATTTCTGGCACACAGAACGAGGTGTTTGTTAGTTACAAAGCACATATTGTAAACATTCATTCACGTTGTCCTCTAGAAGTGCAAGGACAGTCCATGCAGCATTACGCAAGAGTGGCACCGCAGTGTTTATATGTTTACAGACTGACAATCAGACTTACTGATCCACTTGTCAAAATAATCAGGACTATCAGTGTTATCCCCCACCCTAGGATATCATTTGAAAGTGGAAGTTTGACGTGTGACCACAATTTATTAATTTATTTAAGTTTAGTTATGGTGAGTGCAGCCTGCATTATGATTAGGACTCACAATGAGAATATCTAGAGTAACTATTGTGCGAGAGCTGTCAATGACTTTATTTCCACATGTTCTTAATTTAAATAATCCATATGTGCTGGTTGTGAAGATGTATGGGGTGAAGAAGGCAGGGTGTGTGTGTGGAAGCCAGAAGTCTCCAGTGCACTCCGTGCAACAGCACAGTCAATGGTGTTCACTGCAGCGGTTTTACACACAATATACACACAAAGTGTGTATATTGTGTATATTAAACCAAAATGTAACATGCTTTTCCCCAGAACAACCCTTCACATGATGAACACATTATAAAGACACAACACATGTAAACATTTTCAAAATCTTTAATTATGTAGGCAAATGTACTCTTTAACAAACTGAAAATGAGCATTCAGGCAAATGCAACTGATAAAGATGTATAGTTCAGTCAGGACCACTTTTGTCAAAATAATCTTTATTTACTTGCACAGTTTTATTTGGCGGTATGATACTGTTCTGGGGCCCCCTGCTCTTCCACGCGCTTGCGTGGAAAGCCTGAGGCAGGAAGAGCACCTTCCTGCCCTTCACGAGCCATCATGAACGGCATAAGCAGGGAGCGCAGCAGCAAAAGAAAACCCAGACAGAGCAGAGCAACCAACATGAATACAGGGGGAGCTGGGGTGGAGGTGGGTTGCGAAAGTGCCAGCAGCAGAGGAAGCAGGAAGGAGGGTCGGGCGAGAGCAGATTAAATACCCCGCTCTTAATGCAATTTCCCAATAGGGAGCGGGCACGCAGAGTCAGCTGAGCCATCAGCTGATCTGCGCCGGTGATGACAGCTATGCAGTTAGAGCTTGACGTCGTGGCCTGCCAGAACTAACGCTACGCTCAATTTCAGTCAGGACCACTTTTGTCAAAATAATCTTTATTTACTTGCACAGTTTTATTTGGCGGTATGATACTGTTCTGGGGCCCCCTGCTCTTCCACGCGCTTGCGTGGAAAGCCTGAGGCAGGAAGAGCACCTTCCTGCCCTTCACGAGCCATCATGAACGGCATAAGCAGGGAGCGCAGCAGCAAAAGAAAACCCCCAAAACGACCATACCGGCAAATCCTGGAACCTCTGCTACAAGAGATGCCAGGAAGCTATCTAGGATGAAATAATTTGTATACAATTTAATAGGGAATAAGCCACACGCTGCCTCTTAATAATAACGATGATAATACAATAATATAGTAATAACAATATAATAATAATATAATAATATAGACGTAGCCAATCATGCCTATGAATGAATATTTACTATATCAAGATTTACAGAGAGAGGCTCATGGCTTTTTGAGCATCTAGGATGGCTTTATTGCCAGGACGCACGTAACGATTAAAGGCAGAAGAAGACCACCTGCCCATAGCTTTCAGGGTGGCCACAGGAGCGACCATTGCTGCTGTCGTAGCTGCTCCTATGCGGAACGAATGAGGAGTGTAGCGTTCCGGAGGGAGACCGCAGAGTTGGCAAAGGAGGCGGAGGCGAGAGGCGAACCAGGCTCGTGACAGGGGCTCCCCTCTCTCTGTGACGAACAGCGGCTCCTGAGGGCTGGCTTGGGCACGGCTTTTCAGATAGCGGACCATGGAAGACAATGGACAGAAATCAGAGTTAGTTTGAGAAATGATGACAGATGTTCCCCTTCTATCTCTGTCAGTTTTAGAATGTTTTAAGAGGATACAAAAGTAGTGACTGTGAACTGATACATCGCCTATGGTGAGGTCTTGTGAAGGATCAAAAGATCGTGAGCGTGTAGTGAATTCTCCGCACCTTAAGAACCCGTAAAAAGCTATGAGGAAAACAGTTTCTAACAGTGAGTCTGTATATGGACCAAAGCACCCGTTCCTTAAGTGAGTGATTAACTTGTGCAGAAGTGGAGGAGTAAAAGGGAGACGGATGTCATTGCCTTGAGGTTTCTCTCTTTTAAAGCCGTTTAGCAGAAGCTTAATGGATGGATTTTCTAGTAAGCTGTTGGAGGACGGGTCCAGGCAACGCAGGTGAAACTGGACACCTGCGAGGAGGCCTTTGATGGAGGACGGCTGCATTTTTCGGGACTCAAAGCAGTGAACCAGAAAAGCACATACAATGGGAATACTTATAGGAAGAATAGCAACAGAGAAAGAGAAACAAAATGCTGTGAAATAGGACCATGCAGAGTCATACAATTTTAATGTAGACTTCGCTAAACCAGAACGCATATAGCCAGCAGCTGACAGCATGTATTTTTGCAAGGTGCTGTCTAATCTAGCACCGCATGGTGAAAGGGGGGGCAAGGCAGGCTGGAGGGCGCAGCTTCCGGACACAGTCTGTGGAATTTCTGAAATTCAAATCGAGACAGAGCATCAGCAATATTATTATCCAATCCTGGAATGTGCGCTGCGCGGATGATGAAGTTCCCCAGCACGGATTCCCAAGTAAGGCGTCTTACAAATCTGTTAATAAATGGAATAGATGAACGCCCTTTGTTGATAATGTGGACAGCTGCTTCATTGTCACAAAAGAAAATAATTTTCCTCCTGGACCAGGATTTCCCCCAGAGAAGACAAGCTATAACGATTGGGTATATTTCCATAAGCGCAGAGGAAGAAGCACTAGCTGGCAGAGATGACAATTCTTTTGGCCATACATCAGCAAACCACTGATTATCAAAGAACCCCCCAAAACCCACGGAAGGAGCTGCATCTGTGAATAATCTAATGGCCAAAGATGATTCAGTATTGTCGTTATAGAAAAATGAAATGCCATTCCATTTCTCGAGCAGCAAAGACCAAAACCGGAGCTCTGATCTGCACCCTTCATCCAGAGTTACTGTGTCATGAAGCTTTTCAACTGACTTTGAGAGGTCGAGAAGCCTGGATATGAATGAGCGGCCCTGAGGAATCACGCGCATGGCGAAATTGAGATGACCTAGGAGGGAGAGCAGATCTCTTTTTGAAATGGACTTTGAAACCTGTTCCTTCATAATTTCTCTGATGCGGTTTAATTTCTCGAGAGGCAGGGAAGCTTGCATGAGGACACTGTCTAGTTTGATACCTAGAAATTCGATGGCTTGAAGTGGACCTGAAGTTTTCTCCTCAGATAAGGGGACTCCCAGGTTTTTGAAAGTATCTTTAAGAGTGATAATTGCGTGGTCTGGCTTGGCATGAGGATAATCTACGAGCAAGAAATCGTCTAACAGGTGAAGCACGAAAGGCAGCTTGCAATTGTTTAAGAGAATCCAGCAGAGAGCTTCAGACAATGTGTCAAAGATTTTTGGACTGCTGCGACACCCAAAAGTGAGCCTAACTGCAAAATACAATTTCTCTCTCCATTTCACGCCGAACAGATGCCATTGGGAAGGGTGCAAAGGCATGACTTTAAACGCATCTGTGATGTCGGCCTTTGATAACCATGCTCTTCTACCTGCTTGTTTGATGAGCTTAATGGCATCGTCAATTGAGGCATAATACAGAGAGAACGGCGGGAGTGGAATGAGACTGTTAATACTTTGGACTTCATCATGATGAGGAGCTGATGAATCTATAATGAGACGCTTTTTACCAGAATATTTCCGGGTAGCCACACCTATGGGGTTTATGCGAGATACGGGGAAAGGGGATTTATCCAGAGGACCGATCATAAAACCCTTCCTGACTTCTTTTTCCAGCAGAGTGTCGACAACTTCAGGCTCTTTTAAAGCAGACTGCAGATTGCTACAAGCAAAAGACAATTTAGGCAACCACAATAACCCAGCCATGAATCCTTGAACCAGTCCGGTAAGCAAATAATTGACAAAGCAGCGGTTCGGATGCTTCTTTAGAGCCTTGCCCAGCTCAGCCACGTTGACTGGGGTTGAAGGTTTTATTTTTTCTTTTCCTTTCTCACAAGGCGGGTTCGTCGGGGGCACACAGACTTTGGATGACTGTCCCCACAATAGCTGCAAGCATGAATATATTTACAATTTACAAACCTGCACACATTCTCATTGAAATTATGGCACATGGGAGTCCAAAAAGGTGTCACCTTAGTCTCATCGGATTGCGGGACTGCCGGTGGATGAACTATAGCCACGGATTTGGGACACATATTGGGAGAGTGCGAGAAAGAGCCACAAATGGAGCAGGAGAGAGCTTGGCGACCAGTGCAGTGCCTGCTGATTAGAGCCAGGTCGACTACGGACCAGTCCAGTCTTTGGTTAAACCTCTGAATGAACATGGCGGCCTTGGCAGAGAATGATTTATGATATTCATAGAACAAAGTTCCACCATATGTTAAGGCAAGATCTGCAATGATGGCCAGATAGGTGTCCAATTCTGCTCGACGGGATGGATAGACCTCACAGATTACATCTCTGAACACACCAAAAGCAACAGTAAATTCTGCTAGAGTCAAGGTCTTTGAAAGTCTAGGGTCACTATCCTTTAGCATCACAGACACATCACCACAATCTACCACACGCTTGTCACTAAAATCTGAGCACAGCAGGATTTTCACTAAATTGACATCATTACCTGCAAGGATCTGGTTTCTCAGATTGAAGGAGATGGCAGCAGCAGGAGGGTAGAATGGCACACCGGTGGAGATTGGGACTGCACTACCCAGAATCCTGCGCGGGATAGAGATGCCGTCGAGGGGCGCCGGAGTGACGTCACTGAACTGCGTCGCGGAAGAGGCAGCAGCAGCAGCAGGTTCCCGGGATGTAAACACGGCGGCCTGGAACGCAGAGCTGGTGGATGGAACGGCGGCGGCTTCTAAGGTCTGGATCCTTGAATTCATGCTGGAAAGGGAAGACTGAATAGAAGATAGCGCTGCCAGGATGGCGTCGTTTGCCGGAGCTGAGGAGGCGACTGCTGTGGCCGGGGCTCTGGCTCTTTTGGCCGGCGGGGCAGCGGCTGGAGTCGGAGCGACTACTGAGTTCTGGGACCAGTGTTTGCGCTTTGGCTGCGCTTTCCGAGGAGCGGAGACAGTAGGAGCGAAGACAGTAGGAGCGAGGACTGGACGCTGAACTACTGGTGGAAACCCAGCGCAGTTCAGGAACAGCGCAAACAGTTCCCGGTGAGACGCTCCGACCGGAGCAGAAACATCATTGCAAAACAGGAACTCCAACAGTTTAGGAATCGGCCAGTCATCGATTGATGGTGCGATTTGGCCGGTACCCTTTCCTGCTATGCGAGAGCTTCGACGGAGAGAAGAAGGAGCCCTCTCCTCGTCGATGGCTTCCTCTGATTCAGAGACTCGGTGAGGCTCCACCATGATGCCGTCGGATTGCCACGGGTCTTCATCATCGTGGACGAGGGGCGACGACATCGGGAGCAACAAGGTAAATACGAAAGTGAGCAAAATGTTCTTCATGCGGGAGCTTGCGAAAGTGCCAGCAGCAGAGGAAGCAGGAAGGAGGGTCGGGCGAGAGCAGATTAAATACCCCGCTCTTAATGCAATTTCCCAATAGGGAGCGGGCACGCAGAGTCAGCTGAGCCATCAGCTGATCTGCGCCGGTGATGACAGCTATGCAGTTAGAGCTTGACGTCGTGGCCTGCCAGAACTAACGCTACGCTCAATTACAGTCAAATTATTTGCATGCATTTACTGTATATAAATATGTATACAAAAAACCCCACTCCTCTATGGGGTTTACGTTAAGGTGTTTGTGGATCCATTCCTCCAAAACATTTGAACTGACCCGTGGCACTTTTACCCATCTATCGTGAGGTTCAGATTGATGTGTGAACAATTTTGACTCTTAGTGTTTCCAAATAGGGAATTGTGTGTTAATAGTTACAGCTGTGATGATTTGAGTTAATCATATTGAATGTGCTCAATGTGTTTAATATGATTGAAAGCACAGGCAGTGATAAATGAAGGGATATAGATTTTGTTTTTTAATTTATGGTGTGTAAGCAATCAGAAAACTACATTTTATGTACTGTGCTTTGCTAGCATCTTTGATTAACCAAAGTTTAACATTTTAACAGTACAGAATGTTGCTGTTCTATACCCTTTCTGCTATTTGTCATTTCAACTAATAAGGAGGAAACAGGAAACCACAAACTTTTAGGTGGGCATGTATTTAGCTTCCAATTCAGGACTGAGAAATACTGATGTAAGCCCACCAACACAAGTGGGTGATACAGGAATTCAAAAGGAACCAGCTTAGTCAATATTCAAGTCAGCTTTATTTATATAGCCCAGAATCACAATCACATTGCCTCATTGGGCTTAACAATCTGTAGAGTGTCACCCTCTGTTTTTAGACCTCACAGTACAGACATAGAATGGATGTCGCATGTACAGACATTCCAACAAAATTGTAGCTGACAACGCAGGCTGTACATTAACAACTTATCCCTCCCCCTTTACATTTGATGTTCCCTTAACAAAAGTAAACATTTTAAACAATTCATTATAACAGAACTTTTCTGTTGCAAATAAAGTCTAGTTCTCTGGAGTTCCAGGTGTTATTACCTGGATTTCTTCCCTTTATATAAAAATGAATAAACATACTTAGTTTAGCCATTGAACTTCTACCTGAACTAGGTGAAGAGGGTAGACTACCTCAAACCTGACAGATCCCAGGAGATTATTCTGCCCCAATTTCAAAGGTTCATCTCCATGCCACAATGACACTCTGAGCAGGTCGTCTTTTGCCTGAAGCAGGGGAAGAGGGTAGACTACCTCAACCCTGACTGAACCCAGGGGATTATTCTGCCCCAATTTCAAGGGTTAGTCTATATACTGCAATGATACTCTGAGCAGGTCAGGTTTTTTTTGTCTAACCAAGTGGAAGAGGGTACACTACCTCAACCCCCGACTGAACCCAGGGGATTATTCTGCCGCATTTTCAAGGATTTGTCTCTATGCTCCAATGACACTGTGAGCAGGTTGTCCTTTGCCTGTACTAGGGGAAGAGGGTAGACTACCTCAACCCCGACTGAACCCAGGGAATTATTCTGGCCCAATTTCGAGGGTTAGTCTCCATAGTACAATAACACTCTGAGGAGGTTGTTTTTTTTTCTAACCGAGGAGAAGAGGGTAGACTACCTCAACCCAGACTGAACCCAGGGGATAATTCTGCCCCAATTTCAAGAGTTAGTCTCTAGGCTACAATAACACTCTGGCTGTGTCTCAATTCAGGGGCTGCATCCTTCGAAGGACACGGCCTTTGTGGCCTCCGAAGGCGAGTCCTTCGGAGGTACCTTCGAAAGCCGTGTCCACCATTGTTAAATGGGACGGTCTAGCCTTCGGAGCCTTTCCTGGTTGCGTCACCAGATGTTCCCGCCCTTACCCTTACATCTCGATTTCTGCCGCCCAGGCCTGCGAAAGTGACTACGTAAACCCCGACTGGACCCAGGGGATTATTCTACCCCAATTTCAAGGGTTAGTCTCAATACTACAAAAAGCTCTGAGGAGGTTGTTTCTTTTTCTAACAGAGGAGAAGAGGGTAGACTAACTCAACCCAGACTGAACACAAGGGATTATTCTGCCCCAATTTCAAGGGTTAATCTCTAGCCTACAATAACACTCTATGGGGAATTTGTCATTTGCCTGAACTAGGGGAAAAGGGTACACTACCTCAACCCCATCTGAACCCAGGGGATTATTCTGCCCCAATTTCAAGGCTTAGTCTCTATACTGCAATAAAACTCTGAGGAGGTTGTTTTTTTTTCAAACAGAGGAGAAGAGGTTAGACTATCTCAAACCCAACTGATTCCAAAGGATTATTCTGGCCCAAATTCAAGGGTTTGTCTCTATACTACAATGAAACTCTGAGGAGGTCATCGTTTACCTGAAGTAGGGGAAGAGGGTAGACTACCTCAACCCCGATTGAACACAGGGGATTAGTCTGCCCCAATTTCAAGGGTTGGTCTCTATACTACAATAACACTCTGAGGAGGTTGTTTTTTGTCTAACTGAGGAGAAGAGGATAGACTACCTCAACCCCGACTGAACCCAGGGGATTATTCTGCCCCAATTTTAAAGGGTTAGTCGCTATACTACATAAAACTCTGAGGAGGTTGTTCTTTTCTATCCAGGACGGAGAGGTTAGACAACCGCAAACCTTGACTGATCCCAGGGGATTACTCTGCCCCAATTTCAAGGCTTAGTCTCTTGCACTCTGATGAGGTTCTTTTTTCTATGCAGGAGGGAGAGGGTAGACTACCTTATCCCCCACCTGTACCCAGGTGATTATTCTGCCCCAATTTCAAGCGTTAGTCTCTATAGTACAATACAACTCTGAGGAGGTGATTTTTTTGTCTAACCGAGGACACTGAACCCAGGGGATTATTTTGCCCAAATTTCAAGGGTTAGTTTCTACACTACAATATTATGTTGAGGAGGTAGTTTTTTTGTCTAACTGAGGAGAAGAGGGTAGGTTACCTCAACCGCGACTCAACCCAGGGGATTATTCTGCCCCAATTTTACAGGTTAGTCTCTATACTACAGTAACACTTTGAGGGGACTGTTTTTTCAATCCAGGAGGGAGAGGGTAGACTACCTCATCCCCCGCCTGAACCCACAGGATTACTCTGCCCAAATTCAAGGGTTCGTCTCTATACTAAAATGAAACTCTGAGCAGGTAATTTTTTTTCTGCCCCAATTTCAAGGGTTTGTCCCTATACTACAATGACACTGTGAGCAGGTCATAATTTGCCTGAACTAGGGGAAGAGGGTAGACTACCTCAACCCCGACTGAACCCAGGGGATTATTCTGCCCCAATTTTAAGGGTTAGTCTCTATACTACAATAACACTCTGAGGAGGTTATTTTTTCTATGCAGGAGGGAGAGGGTAGACTACCTCATCCCCCGCCTGTACCAAGGTGATTATTCTGCCCCAATTTCAAGGGTTAGTCTCTATACTACAATAACACTCTGAAGAGGTTCTTTTTTCTATGCAGGAGGGAGAGGGTAGACTACCTCATCCCCCACCTGTACCCAGGTGATTATTCTGCCCCAATTTCAAGGGTTAGTCTCTATAGTACAATACAACTCTGAGGAGGTGATTTTTTTGTCTAACCGAGGACACTGAACCCAGGGGATTATTTTGCCCCAATTTCAAGGGTTAGTTTCTACACTACAATATTATGTTGAGGAGGTAGTTTTTTTGTCTAACTGAGGAGAAGAGGGTAGGTTACCTCAACCGCGACTCAACCCAGGGGATTATTCTGCCCCAATTTTACAGGTTAGTCTCTATACTACAGTAACACTTTGAGGGGACTGTTTTTTCAATCCAGGAGGGAGAGGGTAGACTACCTCATCCCCCGCCTGAACCCACAGGATTACTCTGCCCAAATTCAAGGGTTCGTCTCTATACTACAATGAAACTCTGAGCAGGTAATTTTTTTTCTGCCCCAATTTCAAGGGTTTGTCCCTATACTACAATGACACTGTGAGCAGGTCATAATTTGCCTGAACTAGGGGAAGAGGGTAGACTACCTCAATCCCGACTGAACCCAGGGGATTATTCTGCCCCAATTTTAAGGGTTAGTCTCTATACTACAATAACACTCTGAGGAGGTTATTTTTTCTATGCAGGAGGGAGAGGGTAGACTACCTCATCCCCCGCCTGTACCAAGGTGATTATTCTGCCCCAATTTCAAGGGTTAGTCTCTATACTACAATAACACTCTGAAGAGGCTATTTTTTCTATGCAGGAGGGAGAGGGTAGACTACCTCATCCCCCACCTGTACCCAGGTGATTATTCTGCCCCAATTTCAAGGGTTAGTCTCTATAGTACAATACAACTCTGAGGAGGTGATTTTTTTGTCTAACAGAGGACACTGAACCCAGGGGATTATTTTGCCCCAATTTCAAGGGTTAGTCTCTACACTACAATATTATGTTGAGGAGGTAGTTTTTTTGTCTAACTGAGGAGAAGAGGGTAGGTTACCTCAACCGCGACTCAACCCAGGGGATTATTCTGCCCCAATTTCACAGGTTAGTCTCTATACTGCAATAACACTTTGAGGGGACTGTTTTTTCAATCCAGGAGGGAGAGGGTAAACTACCTCATCCCCCGCCTGAACCCACAGGATTATTCTGCCCAAATTCAAGGGTTCGTCTCTATACTACAATGAAACTCTGAGCAGGTTGTTTCTTTCTGCCCCAATTTCAAGGGTTTGTCCCTATACTACAATGACACTGTGAGCAGGTCATCATTTGCCTGAACTAGGGGAAGAGGATAGACTACCTCAACCCTGACTGAACCCAGGGGATTATTCTGCCCCAATTTTAAGGGTTAGTCTCTATACTACAATGACACTCTGAGGAGGTTGTTCTTTTCTATCCAGGACGGAGAGGTTAGACAACCGCAAACCTTGATTGATCCCAGGGGATTACTCTGCCCCAATTTCAAGGCTTAGTCTCTATACTACAATAACACTCTGAGGAGGTTCTTTTTTCTATGCAGGAGGGAGAGGGTAGACTACCTCATCCCCCACCTGTACCCAGGTGATTATTCTGCCCAAATTCAAGGGTTAGTCTCTATACTACAATAACACTCTGAGGAGGTTCTTTTTTCTATGCAGGAGGGAGAGGGTAGACTACCTCATCCCCCACCTGTACCCAGGTGATTATTCTGCCCAAATTCAAGGGTTAGTCTCTATACTACAATAACACTCTGAGGAGGTTCTTTTTTCTATGCAGGAGGGAGAGGGTAGACTACCTCATCCCCCACCTGTACCCAGGTGATTATTCTGCCCAAATTCAAGGGTTAGTCTCTATACTACAATAACACTCTGAGGAGGTTCTTTTTTCTATGCAGGAGGGAGAGGGTAGACTACCTCATCCCCCACCTGTACCCAGGTGATTATTCTGCCCAATTTCAAGGGTTAATCTCTATACTACAATAACACTCTGAGGAGGTTATTTTTTCTATGCAGGAGGGAGAGGGTAGACTACCTCATCCCCCACCTGTACCCAGGTGATTATTCTGCCCCAAATTCAAGGGTTAGCCTCTATATTACAATACAACTCTGAGGAGGTGGTTTTTATGTCTAACCGAGGACACTGATCCCAGGGGATTATTTTGCCCCAATTTCAAGGGTTAGTCTCTACACTACAATAATACTCTGAGGAGGTTGTTTTTTTGTCTAACTGAGGAGAAGAGGGTAGGTTACCTCAACCGCGACTCAACCCAGGGGATTATTCTGCCCCAATTTCACAGGTTAGTCTCTATACTACAATAACACTTTGAGGGGACTGTTTTTTCAATCCAGGAGGGAGAGGGTAGACTACCTCATCCCCCGCCTGAACCCACAGGATTATTCTGCCCAAATTCAAGGGTTCGTCTCTATACTACAATGAAACTCTGAGCAGGTCGTTTTTTTCTGCCCCAATTTCAAGGGTTTGTCCCTATACTACAATGACACTGTGAGCAGGTCGTCATTTGCCTGAACTAGGGGAAGAGGGTAGACTACCTCAACCCCGACTGAACCCAGGGGATTATTCTGCCCCAATTTCAAGGCTTAGTCTCTATACTACAATAACACTCTGAGGAGGTTATTTTTTCTATGCAGGAGGGAGAGGGTAGACTACCTCATTCCCCACCTGTACCCAGGTGATTATTCTGCCCCAATTTCAAGGGTTAGTCTCTATACTACAATAACACTCTGAGGAGGTTCTTTTTTCTATGCAGGACGGGGGAGGGTAGACTACCTCATCCCCCACCTGTACTCAGGCGTTTACCTCAGGTATGTTCACTCCTTCCTGTCCATTTTCTTTTGTCTGTCCAAATCTCAAGTACATACTGACCAAGCTGCATTAAAAGGCTCTCCTAACATTCTAGAACATGACATGATAAATTGTGATGAAAGCAATAGAATAAATCAAAGGATATCCATGAACATTCATATTGACCATATATGGACAATGCATCAACAGTTCAGTTGCCATGAAAACGGATTGGTTGATATTCAGGCCCAGTAGGAACTTTTGACATCTTTTCCCAGGCGCATAGTAAAAATATTTACTGTGGGAAACTATTCACCTGCAAAACATTTTACAACTCAACACAGCAACTTTTACACAATGCATTTAGGTCCTATTACCAGGCCTGTGTGTGTGTGTGTGTGTGTGTGTGTGTATGTGTGTTGTGGGTCATCATGGCAAAATGTGGTCCTGGAGACACCTATTGCAGCAAGAACTACCACATAAGGGTTTTTTTTATCTGTGGACAGATTTTTGTCAGCGTAAGGCAGACAAAATATGTGCAAAAAATTACCTCAACAACAAGTCTTTTTAATCGCATAATTAGGCTTACCTTGACGTCTAGGAAGCGCAATAGTGGTATACCAGCATTAGTATTAAAGGTCCCATATTATGAAAAACACGTTTTCTCTGGTCTCTACATATCTAAACTGGTCCTCCCTGAGCCTACCAACTCCCAGAATGATGAAAGCAAATGAGTCCTGCATGGTCTCTGCAGCCCACCCACTGGTAAAACGGGGCTCCTACAGGCTGTTCAGAGTCAACTCCTGTCGTTACGTAACAACTGGAGTGATTTGCATAGGCCGGGCTCCTCTGCGCGAAAACACTCCCCCCTCTCCCCGGAGATATCCATGAGGGGGGCGTTCATCCCCGAGGTGAAGTTCGGTATGTCCAGCGGTAAGATAGCAGTGTTTCGCAATGTCGTCGCTCAGAGCTAGACACGCAAATTGCTCTGTTGTTGGTTGTAAAAATCAACATAAGTGCCTACATTCTGTCCCAGCTACAGAAGAACAGAAGAGACAGTGGTTGCGTTCATTTTTAACGACAACGTGCCGGCTATGGTTCCTGTAAGTTTGTTTGTGTGTGCTAACCACTTCTCATCGGACTGCTTCAGTAACAAGGGTCAGTACAAAGCTGGCTTTGCCTCGACACTGATCCTCATAAAAGGATCAGTCCCAACCATACAGGACCCAGCAACTGCACCCAAGCCACAGGTAAGTGTCGTCACGTTTTGATAGTATTTACAGTTGCCTACAAGTTTGGTGAAGTCAGTTTGAAATTGGCTAACTAGTTAGCTCCGCTTTGGTCCGCTATGCAATGGCGTTTGAAGCGAGTTTAATGTTAATAATATTACGAGGGAGCTTGGTTGTCACAGTAAAAAGTCTGGAAACGTGCAGACTGGAGACAGAGACTATGTGAACAGTGTCCAAGAGTTTGAAGACTGTGTTGGAGACAAACACAGCTTTTGCTAGCTGTTTTTAGATGTTACCTGTTGCAGGTCAGTGGGGGATGGGAGCCAGGTGGTTGTGTTGGGGAATGGGGAGTCTCTCATGTAATGGAGTGTTGGCTTATCAAGCTTATACAATCAGTTGAACGACAGCATCTTGGCGAGCCAGAGCGATACATCCACCGTAAACATTAGCGCATGCTACCGCTAACGTAAGCAGCATCCTCTCCCTGAGAGGGGCATGTAGCAGCCAAGGCAGGCATTTAAAGACGGAGCTCATTAGCATTTAAAGGTGCAGGCACAGAAACAGCCTGTTCTCAGTAGAGCTCAGTAGAGCTCACTTGAGTGACTTTCAGACAGCTGAAATTCAGGACCACTGATGGGTTTTGGGCAATACATTTCGAATACAGTGTTGTTGGACCTCTGACAGCTGTGTGAAATTGATGAAAAACAGTATAATATGGGACCTTTAACTTACTATGGGGTTGCCTATCTGTTGTTTTCAGGCTTTGACTTTATTAACGTTATTAACATTTTCAGTTTTTGAAACTTCCATTACAAATCACAGCTATTGTATCGCTAACGTTAGCCTCCCAACACATCTGTCTTAATATCAATAATGTTACAGTGGGATAGCCACTGGGACAGTCTACAGCATTAGTGTTAGCTACGTTGCTACTATTAACATGCCAAAAACACATGCTGGCTAACCGTATACCGAGAGGTATACATTCAGTAAAATATATTACATAACTAGACACTGAAACACCTGCATACCTTGTAAGTGAAACCGCTCTCTATACATCCATGGTGTCGTCTCCGGTACTGAAGAGATGGCATGTTCAAGACCGACTTCTCCTGGGTGGGCAATTTCAAATTTCGTAACAGCTGTGCTGCCCTGTTGCTTATGAATGAATTACATTCAAATCCTCTGCAGCTTACAGTAATATGCCAAATAATTACCCATCATGTTTGCAAAAGTTGGATTACAGTAGTTTATTGTGAGAATTTACTGTGAAAACCTCGTACTTGTTAACAGAGTGTTAAAATAACTCAGTGTAGCCTTTATGTTATACACTGGACTCAAACAGTGGTGCATTGGGTCAAAGTCCAGTGCGTATTTAACCCAACCAACCATCCCCAGCCCCTACACTATACACTACATACAGTACATGTTGTTTTCTTCTGATGAAGATGCCCTGATCGTTCCTACACTCCTCCAGACTCTCTTGCTCTGTGTACTAATTCCTCTGACATTTTTTACCTCTTTGACACACCTAGACAGAGACACAAAAAGCTTATTGTGGATTGCATTAAATGTATGTGAAAAGCAAAAAATGTGTTTTGACAAAATGGGAAATGACACTGACAATGACAACTAAGACGCTGGCATTTAATCTTTTTGCTAGTGGTGAGACCAAGCCTGTTATTCCCTTCCATTCTTTTCTGTTTTTCCTCTTGCCTCTGTGCCTTATGAAGTAGACGTTTAAAGACTTTTAAAGAAACACTGTCTGCAAGTGCACAGATGCCTTTTTTTCTGCTGGTATTTTTTGTCATATGGACTTGTTTATGGTTATTGGACTTGAAAGACATAAATTAGGCTTTTGAATTAAGCTGCCTTCACATTTCTTCAATTGAATTGGCTATCACAAACTTTAATGAAGATTGTTTAAGTTGTGATTCTACCCACAGTTAGCACATTAGCATGCTAGCAGCATTAGTTCTCAAAGTGGTAGCTGCCCATACTGTATATTACTAGTGGGTGTTGCTATTGTTAGTTAAGATACAACCTAACTCTGTCCCTGTGTAAGACGATATACAAGCTTTTGTTGTTTTTAATATGATCATCAGAATCAGAATTAGAATCCTTTTATTGTCATTGCACAAGTGTACAACGAAATTCTAGCAGCATCCGAGTATTTCACACAACATAAAATAGAGTAAAAAGTACAAGGCAAGTAGTGCAATGTAAGTATAAAAATATAAATAAATATGTGCAGTGGTGCAGGTTGTAAGTATGGAAATGTGAGAGTATAAATAAGTACAGTAAAATAATCTTTACAATTTTGCACATTGTCCTTGGGTGGTGTGTGTGTGTGTGTGTGCGTGTGCGTGTATGTCAATGTCAGTGCCGGTTTGTGTTCAGTGCAGTGATGGCTTGTGGAAAGAAGCTGTTCCTGAGTCTGTTTGTTCTGGTTTTGATGGACCTGTAGCGCCTGCCAGAGGGTAACAGGTCGAACAGGTGATGTGCAGGATGGGTGCTGTCTCTTGTGATTGCCTCAGCTCTGATGTGTAAATGGCTTTGAGGGAAGGGAGGGGGCATCCAATGATCTTCTGTGCTGTCTTGACCACTCTCTGGAGACTCTTCCTATCTGCCTCGGTGCAGTGGGAGAACCGAACCTGAGGTGTTTGCAGACCAGGAAAGGTTAGCAGAGATCACGGTGCCCAGGAAGGGGAAGGTGTGGGCCCTCTCCACGCAGTCGCCGTGTATGTAGAGGGGAGATGGACCTGTCCTGTGTTTCCTGAAGTCCAGGATGATTTCTTTGGTCTTTGTGGTGTTCAGAGACAGGTTGTTTGCTGAGCACCACTCAGACAGTTTCAGGACCTCGTCCCTGTAGGCAGACTCATCTCCCCCCGTGATCAGTCCCACCACTGTCGTGTCATCTGCGAACTTAACGATGGTGTTACTGGAATGGGCGGGTCTACAGTCTGTGGTGTAGAGGGTGTAGAGCAGCGGGCTCAGCACACACCCTTGTGGGGAGCTTGTGCTCCGTGTCCGGGTGGAGGAGAGGTGGTGTCCCAGTTCGACTGTCTGGGGTCGGTTTGTGAGGAAGTCCTTAATCCAGGAGCAGGTGAGTGGGGGGAGTCCCATGTCAGACAGTTTTCTGACCAGGATGTCAGGGATGATAGTGTTGAATGCTGAGCTGTAGTCAATGAAGAGCATCCTGACGTAGCTCTCCTGGTGTTCCAGGTGGCTCAGCGCAGTGTGGAGTGTGATGGCTATTGCATCCTCTGTTGACCTGTTCGCTCTGTAAGCAACTGGTGAGGGTCGAAGGAGGGAGGGAGGCAGGTCCTGATGTGGTTTAGGACCAGCCGTTCCAGGCACTTGGTGATAATGGGTGTGAGTGCAACTGGGTGGTAGTCCTTGTGGCTGACGGTGGTTGATTTCTTCGGTACTGGGATGATGGTGGCAGACTTCAGGCAAGCTGGGATGGTGGACTGTGTCAGGGAGAGGTTGAAGATTGTGGTGAAGATTGCGAGAGTTGTGCAGCGCAGGCCCTGAGCACCTTCCCCGGAACACCGTCAGGTCCAGAAGCTTTCCTGGGGTTCACCCTGCTTAGCATCCGTTCCACCTCCTGTGCCACCCCAGCCCCACAGTTCTCTGTTTCCAGACCTGAAGGCGGTGTTGCGGTCTTTGTGGAGTGTCTTGACCTGGCTGTTCATCCAGGGCTTCTGATTGAGGAACACTCGGATGCGTTTATCCACTGTTACATTCCCCATACAGAACTTGATGTAGGATAGTACAGCCTCTGTATGTACAGTCAGGTCCTGATGTTCAAAGACACTCCATTCAGTGTGCTGGAAACAGTGCTGTAGTTGAGGAAGCGCATCTTCAGGCCAGGTTGTGATGGTCTTGGTCACTGGAGTTGTGCTTCTTCTTAGAGGTGTGTATGCAGGGGTAAGGAGCAGAGAGAGGTGGTCTGACTGGCCTAAGTGTGGGAGTTGTATGGCTCTGTATGCATGTTTAATGTTTGTGTAAACATGATCTAAAGTGTTTTCCCCTCTAGTAGCACAACTTTAAAATTTAAGCAGGACAGACTTCAGGTTTGCCTGGTTAAAGTCTCCTGCAACAATGTGTACGCCATCGGGGTGAGACCGCTGTAGTTTGTTTATTGTGTCTGACAATAGCGAGAGAGCTATGCTAGTGTTAGTCATGCTAATCACGACTGTTTACATACCACCTGTTGCTGTTAGCTCTCTGGGCAGAAAAAAAGGACAGGCTTTAATAGAAATGAACTCTATGTACGGTGAGCAATGTGTATGCGTGACTACGTTGTTTTTAGACCAGTCGTTGTGCACGTAAATACACAGGCCACCACCTCTGCACTTACTGGAGTCTCTGTTGCGGTCTCATTGGTGCATGGAGCGGCCTGCTAGCTGCACTGCAGCGTCAGGCATCAGCGGGTGAAGCCAGGTTTCAGATATGATCGAAACACAGCAGTCTCAAACATATCGATTACCCTCAATGAATAGTTCCAACTCGTCCATTTTGTGGATCAAGGATTGTGCGTTGGTGAGAAACATACTCGGGAGGGGAGGCTTGTGTGGGGTTCTCCTCAGTCTAGCTAGTAATCCAGACCGACAGCCTCGCTTCTGCTTCCTCTCTCTTCGCCGCCTTCGCCACCTGCCAGCACCGACAACAATCCATGGAGCACCCGGTGACAGAAAAACACTATCTACATACCATAACTACATCTACTGTAGCTGTGCTTTCTGTTAATATGCAAAATGAACTGAATGTAGGAGCTGCTGTCTGCAATTGATGTGTTCTGTTGAGAAATAATGAAAAAAACATTGAAAAGTAGCGCTATAAAGGTCATCGTCTGTTCAGATTGTTAAATATTACATATCATTTTGGCTAGTTGATTTTAATGAGAAAAATACAGACCTGAAACACTTACAGGACTATTGTCCTCTGAGTGTGGCCAAAGCACATCTTTTTGAGTCCTGGCACACACTAAAGCTGTTTCGATGTAAATATGTATTTGTTACCATGCAAACATTTGGTTATTGGCACCAAATACTAAGTACAGCTGAGGCCTGATTGTGGCAGAACTTTATTAAGTTATTACAATTCATCCTGGGAAGCCATGATTGTTCATAACAAATATCATGGCAACTATCCTGTATCTGTCGAGACATTTCATTCAAAACCCCAACTGTCAACCTCTTGGTGGTACTAGAGGGAATGTCAGGGATCATCATCCAAGTCATTGGAATTCTTAATAATAAATGTCAAAAATCTTGTTCAAATTTTGTTTTGTTTTTAAAATGTATTTTAATGATCATATTTAATTTCATAAGTAAAAACTTTGAGCTTCTGATGGCAGTAGAGGAAAAACCAGGTGATTACCAAATTCAGTCAGATTTATCGTCTGGGCACCATGATAAATGTCAAAATTTATTGACAATCCATCTAATAGTTGACGACTAAAAGACTGACAGTGCCGCTAAAACCTCCTGGTGCAAAGTTAAGAAGAGAGCATGACCCACACACAACTCAACTGGGTCAGCAGCAAGAGAATATCTGAATTAAGGCTGGGAAGACAAAAGTAGAGCAGTCATCAAGCCGATTCATTGCCTTTACTCGTACTTTACCTTCAGATATGGTTGCTCATACTTCTGCATTAATTCTGTTTTCTATAAGAAGACCATCTATAAGGAACTGATGGTCAAAATGAATACAAGACCAGTCTTATCAATGACCTCCTTTATCTGCTGTTAGATGTAGTTGCTGGCACCATAGCACCCCTGAGTGCTGGTACTTTGAGGTTATGTCCATGAAAAGAAAAAAGTCTTTGTTGCATTAAATGCAAAAAAATAAAGTTTTCTTCCTTCCTTCCTAAATGCTTAAGGAGGGCACCTAGAGGATGATGTAGATGGATTTTCCCAGTGTATCTGTGCATTACCTAAATGCAGCTTCAGAGCACTTGAGCAGTGAAACCTGTAAAAACAGCTGTACCACTCCATATAAACAAGTGAGAAAATGGACAATCAGGATGTTATGTAGTTTATCTCCCATTGCAACTTGAGTGTTCTTTACTGAAGGGCCATGTATTAATCGCTTTTGGGCTCAACTGCCTTTGAGTGTGTATTGAAGCAGGGCATTACCAGCAAATTACAACTTAACCTAAACCTCTAAAGTGAAGTGGTTGCATTTTGAGCATGAAATCCCAATGGCAAAAACATAGGAGAATAGAATTTTCCTTTACATAGATGGGGGCATTAAATGCAGTTTCGCACACCAGTATGCTAAAAAACAGAACTGGTTAAATATTGTTTCATAGTTAGTTTTTAGTGTTATAGAAAAAAATTGTAAACTTCAGTACACTTCCTCCCAGAGTTATTCTTCATCATTCCATAAGTGATAATGTAGAATGTGAAGAAACACTTAATTAGCAAGAAAGAAATGTGCTTCAAGATAACAGGTTCATTTTGTGATTTTTCATTTGTAATTTAGATTGTGTTTTCACGCAAATAGTCTGGCTAGTGCAGCTTGAACAAGATAAAGACTGGGTAAACCAGAGATTGAAGGAGGATGCCTTGCTTTACATCTTGATGTCTAAAAATGCTGATGAGACTATGGGAGAGTTTGATCTTGAAATGAGATTTTGTGACAGAGCTGTGACCATTACTGCCTGCTACTAGCAAACACACCAACAAGCATACACACTCACATACACAGATAAGTGGTGTCTGCACAAAAGGTATTTCAGCTGTTTTTTTTTCAGTCATGTTTCAACAAGCTATTCTCATTCTCAGGTCATCAAATAACAACATTTTGTTACAGCCCTGAGGTGTCTCATACAGACACTCAAGGTACCCTTGGTAAGATATGACAGCCTCTCTGCCAGAAAGTCTCTCTAACATGTTGTTAATGTTGTTAAACAGTCCCATCTTGGTAAGGTCATTTTAAAGATCATGCTTCTGGTTAAAGTAATTACATTACGTAGGTGAGGCAAGTTAATGTACAGGTCAACTTCATTAGAAAAACGAACAATTAGGTCAACTGTGAAAGCAGCTTATTACGACTCATATTCACATTTCTTGTTGGGTGGCACCCTCTAAGCAGCTGTAGTAATAATTACAGCAATAAAGGAGGAAGGAAGATGAAGTAATCTACAGAGTTACAAAGTCCACATTACGAGGAGGACAGAATGGACAGTTGGGTTAATCAAGCACAGGACTTTTACCCAGGAGACAGATGTTTTGTGTCCAGTGTGAAACCAACAGTTGACGGTCACTAATTTTTACTTACCAACGTAGTTAAGGGACATCATGTACTGAAGTTAAGTACGTAACGTAGGTGCATTGGTAACTTAAGTTATGCAAGTAAAGGAGTTATTTTAACTTAAACCACGATATTTTCCCAAACCTCACTGTAGCCCCTTTAACCCCAACCCCTTGATAAGATGATAAAAGGCACTAACATTTGTCTAGGTTTGGATAGCCTGTGTTATTTGATTAACTCACGAGGAGAGAGTAGACGTGCAGTTGAACGGTAACAACAATTTTATTGCCTCAGACACAATCAAGTGGCAGTGCAAGTAGTTACAAAAATATAAAATATAGTATAAACAAAATAGAGCTCTTCCAAAGTGCAAAATAATCTTAAATAAAACAAAGTTCAAATAAAGTGTCCTTTCTTTGCGAAATCCTCCTTTAATGGCTTAAAGGTCAGAGTTTGTTTCCTTCAGAGGCACTTCTGAAGGGAAGGTGATGAAACGTTCCTTTGACTTTGCGTTGCACGCTATTTCTAGCACTACCCAGGTAGTTTTAATGTGTTAGTTCTTATCTGTTCCTGAATGAATGGAATGAGTTGATGGTCCTGATGTCCTCTGAGGGCGGACCCACGGCTGGCCACACCGTAGTTCCGGTCCGTCCACAGTCAGTCGTCTCTTGAGCTGCTCGCCACTGAGCCCAAAAGGATTCAGATTCTGAATCATCCAATTCTAGTCCAAGATAAAACCAATCTACACACATAGTGCAGAATGCATAGTTATATAGTATCTTATATTTCTATCCATCACTAGACCTCATTACTTATTTCCATCATTCAAAGTATCTTTTCAGGTATAACCAGCTACTCAGGATATACAGTACTACATTCCTTGTGAAATGAATTGTTATACTTCACAACAAAGTATTTTAGTGCAAAGGAAAGAATTATCTATGATCAATTTCCATATCAAAATCTTAAATAAACAATGAAATTATTTACTTCTTTTAAACACTATTTATCTTTTTAAACAGTTCCTTAAATATATTCAACCTTTTAAAACATCAAGATTAACTGTATTAGTACTATTTATTGAATAAATGCATTTTAGCAAGTAAAGTGAAGTAAATCAACTGCATCTGTGACAGATATCACAGTGAATGAATACTCCTTTTTGGGAGTCACTGGCAATTGACCTATTCAGTCATTTTGGTATGAGGGTGCGTTGAAAGTGATGTATTGATTTAAAATAACACTACACTGACATTGGTTCCACAACAGACACGAACAGTGCTCTCCAGGGTGAGAATCCTATGTTTGTTAAACCCATCCATCAACCACGACCTTCTGTCTACAGCCACTTTTCCTGCTTTTTATACACCATCCCTAGACTTCCTCTGAGTGTCTAATATTGCTGGTTTACATTGGAATGAGTTGGAAACCTGGTGTGTTTCATACACACACTTAACCATGCATTGTACATCTGTATGAGATGCTGAGAACCTGGGAATAAAAATGGTGTGGTCTACATTGCATCTGATGGAGCAGATAAACTTCTTTTGTCACAACAAAAGATGATGTAAGATGGTGGTCAACTGTTGGAAGAGAGAGAGAATGGACCACACAAGATAGCCTTTATAGGCTGATGATGCTCAACTGTCAGCCAATTGTCTTCTGAGTTTTTAATTGTAGGAGATACACTAATAATAAATGTAATTTATCAATCACTGGCGATTAATAAAACACTCGTTAATGGGGCACCACCTCCGTTATTTTGTCTATTTGAATAATCCGGAGGTAATTAATCAAATTCGACTGGACAAGTTTAACTTGTATCAATTCTAATCAATTTCAGATCAATTTAATCAATCTCATAAATGAAGTAGTGAATTCTACACATATCCATCGGTTCTCCACATTAAAAACAAACCTGCACAGACAACGACATACGGTTAAATATGTTTATTGACTAAATAATTCAGGTTAAATAAATGAAATGGCAATTTAAATGAATAACAACAGGTAACAGGAAATGTGAAATAACTAAGTAATGGGTTATTAGTGGAATATGGCTGATGGTGAAATCACGATTTAGGTTGAAGCATTTAAATATTACGGTAGTAATTTTAATACTAACGAGACCCTAACCGAATTTCTTTTAAGCTAAAAGATATGAATCAGAGCCATATACACCATCTCATGTATCATGTGTGAATCCAGCTGTTGTGAGTGATGGAGAGCCTACTTTCTCAGCAGAGTTGCGGAGTCCGCGGCGGCGGATTCCCTTGGGTGATTTGCGGCTCTGGCTGGCAGTCCCGGTCCAATGGCCGAGGGTCAGCTCGTCCGGTATCAGTCGGTTGGGCACCTCGGTCCGTTGTCTTAGGAAGAGGGCAGCTGGTCCCGTACCGATCCGGTGCAGATCTTGGCTCAATGCCCAGCGCGATGGTACCGCTAGCGAGCGATGGGGGCTTGTCAAAAGAGTCTTTCGTTGGAAACCGCTTGCACGGTCTCGGACACAGCAAGTTGCTGTAGTGTCGTGATGGTGATTGTGATAAAGATGTTCTTCTTCGTTTCTTCGAGTGGTTCTCAGGCTCTGACTTTATAAACTAAATTTAACTTCTTGAATAAAATAACTGAGGATGATACGTTGATCAGGCGGATCGTCCGTTGTTAGTTAATGCAAGGTAATCTAAATTAAGTTCACTTCTTCAAAAGCAGGTTATGATACTTAACGGTATAAAACAAATTAAAACAGAACTTCGTTCTGGTACAAACTTAATAAAAGAAGCTAATCAATACTGCGAAAAATATCAAAGTGAGAAAAATCAACGCGTGAGCACTTCTGATGAGATCGCTGTCTTGGAGCGTGTTTCAAAGTAAAGTAAAGAGCTTCAAAATAAGTTACAAAAGAAACTTTAAAACAAAACTTAAACTAAAACAAAATTCAAACTAAAACAACTTTTAAAACCTGACAAACTGACTCGAGAGACGTGATCTCTCCGTTTTATTACTTGCAAATCGAGGCGTGTCTAGGCGGGGCTTACCGGCTTTTGTCTCCAAGATTTAAACGTTACAAAACAGTGCTTCACCTTCTCACAGATTCTCACCATGGCTTAATAGATGTACGTTGTCTATCATGAAAATGATTATGACGTAATTAAACATTAATTATACATATTTCAGCTTAATACTTGTTAAAACAAAGACATATCAGAGTCATTTACTGGTTATAACCATGAACATATTAAACAGAATATTTCTCGTCCAATTGTACCAGGACTCACCATCAGGAGGTGCTGTGGTTCCACCGAACACAGGACAGATTTAAACATTAAATTTGATTAATTTCATCACATAGAAACGGGAGAAAGATCAGTTTTATGAGCTCCTCTTACTGACCCTTAATCTGTTGGAATTAAGAGAATGAGATCCTAACTTAATGGTTAATTAGAAATGGTCTGAAATCTGGAGGAACACAGAGACCATTTGGTTGGAATGCGACCACAGATAAGGGTCGTAAATAACAGAAGACAGAGTAACAGCATAGAACAACTCATCAGAAGGTGTCTGGTGTCCACTCTGGAGAGTGTTTGTGGATCAGAAGTCATAGAGACAGAGAGAGAAATAGGTAGAAAGAGATCAGGCGTGTTACTTAATCTGCAAATGTAAAGACATTGTATTAACACAGTCTCTGATAACCAGATGGCTCCGGTCCCTCCTGATGTGGAGAGAGTAGGTAACTTCATGTTTCCTCAGACTGACCTGTGAGGGCAGGATTTATCTGTTTTGAGGGGAAAGAGAGTTCAGAAATGGGAGAGAAAGTTCATCCAAAGGCTTTGGGTTGTAAATTAATTAAAACTGTCCTCATTTGAAGTCTTTATGGTCCAGGAGAACACTATCCTCTCTGCCAGGAGATAAGATGGTCAGCCTGGAAGACGCCTCCTTCCTGTAAATCGTCTTCATCCAGATGAAAAGGGTTAACAAGAACAACAGGGCCTCAATGTAATGCAGAGGCGATTGACAGATGTTCCTACATAATCAAGACGTTTCAGTCGCACTATGCACACATAACCACATACAAACGCTTTTTTATACGCTTCAAGTTTTGTCGGTTAACACAGGTAAACACAGGTAACATACACTCAACACTGTGCCTGAACGTGTCCTGTGAAGACAGAGACAGAGCACTGAAGCTGTTGCTGGGCTCTTCATACATCCTGCATTAATTCAAGAATTAAAACAGTTTAAGGTCTTATTTGTGAGAATTCCCAACTCAAATACTGACACGTTGGGATTGTAGGTCAGTTTCGGCTGCCATCTCGAGGCATCAGTATTTGACAAGTTGGGAAACGCAAAATGTCAGTGTTTGACGAGTTGGGAGTGAGACTCACAAATTAACTTTCTTACAAATAGGGCCTTTAAGCATTACCTTAGTATATGTTTTGTACTATGGCTTGCTGCTTTCACTATGCAGACTGTGTGGTATATTGAGAATGCTGTACAATTTTTAAGGGCCTCTCTACAGTCGGTCTCAGTGTGGCTACAGAGAAGGTAATATTTATTGATTCCTCAACCCCTCAGTTGACAATGAATGAACACAAATCTAGAAAAGTGATTGTTTCCATGATTAAGTACCTTTAGAAAAAAAATCTTTTCAGTTATCATTTGGAGAGAAAGTACAAACAAAGATTGGGTGGCTTGGAGCTACAATTGGCTTCAATTTCTCTGCGCAAACAGCCGGAACAGCATGGACAGAGCTCACTTCATTGTTATTTTTTTATGCTTTTCACAGATCCACCATGTATATTGTTGGATTGTCTGTGAAGCATGGGCTGTATTCCCTTGAATAAAATAGCCCCGACTTGGATGTATTTGCTCAGTGATGCCTCAATAGCATTTACTACCCTTGCAGACGGCTGCTCTCCTATAGCCTGGGGGGGGGCATAGTCAAGTCTGAGCTGCTTTTAACTGTAACCCAGTGAGTTGGCTTCGGTTGTGTTAGTATTTATCTCAGGGAGAGGAGTATATTTATCTCCAGAACACTGGGAAAATTGAACAAGAGAGGACTCTCAACACTTTCAGGGGTAAAAGTGAATGCATGCAAGTTTCTATATAACCGCCTGTGGATGCTCTCCTCAGGTTAATAAGACATGATCAGTTGGGCTCAGCATTTTGCATCACACATCTCTGCCTTGCTATTTCAAGCGAAGTCAGGAAGCTCAGTCATGTAGCAACTCTCGTGCAATTCCCCATGAGAGAGATGATGAGACTAATCCAGGACCATTCGATCAAATGAAACTTTTCAGTCAAGCTATTTTTCAATGTCACATTTCTTTATGTTTGATCCATGAGGTAGGCTTGTCCCATTGGCATCATCTATCATCATCAAGTCGCGCTACCGGGCTCTCCTGACCACTGAGCAGTCGCTCTTGGGAGACGGATGCCTCCGAGGAACATCTGTCAATCAAAGACTCGTGCAGGTTTTGCTGCATTTCCATCTTCAATCAACCACAGAGAAACTCATGAATCTTATATGCTGGCATCTAGCTGCAGACCTGTAGCTTGTAAAGGTATGCATGCAAGTGTGCTGGTGTACACATGCACTCACAAACACTGAATATTTCTCTCTCTTTGACGCTCCAGTTATCCATATAGAGATTTTCACATGCCTGTCACTGATTTGATTCCCTTGCCAGCTTTGTTAAAACTACAGCTCCGAGCCAAGACTGGGAAATGAGCCTCTTGGAGGAGAGGGTTTTGAAGCCAGGAGGAGTGTAAACATTAATTCTAGTTAGAGTTGGCACCTGTGTGTGTGTGTGTGTGTGTGTGTGTGCTGAGGTGAGTGGAGCACTCTAAAATTTGAAAACGCCCTCAATCAGTCTGCATTCAAAAGATTTGTAAGATGCAGTATTAGCTCAGAGATGAATGCAAAATAAGACTTTGTCAAGCCTTTGGCGATGCAAGAGCAGCAGTTCATTCTGTCACTAGAGAATCATTTTTGAGCGACTTTGAAGGCTAATCAATGGCATCCGACATCTAACTACAAAGACCCCTGATTTAAGCAGTCTCGTTAGCAGGAAATATCTAAACATGCCAGCGCTGCTCACCTGGATGGAGGAATGAGTCCTTGAAATATCAATGCATCGAACAGCTGCTGATGAAGTGCTGACAGACAGGCTACAGGGGGGATAATCAGTGAGTGAGACAGTCCCCTGAAGAAAGGAAGGACAGGACAGACGACAGATTTTTGGGATGTTTGCGGTCACCAAAGGTTGAGCACTACTCAGGCCCAGAAGATGACAACGTTAATTGGGGTCACACCTCCGGGACATCCTCTCCTTTCAATGTAATTTTCGTTGGAGGATGATTTGCCCACAGGATCAGAGGAGAGACTGGTACAAATGAGTCCAATTTTTCTTCAGGGACTTAGCAATGAAGTGGGAAAACAGGGATCATTTCAACAAATCATATCAGTGTTTAGACACAATATGTAGCATTCCTCCTTTGCCAATAATAATAAGTACTAGTTGCCAAGTTGCAAGCACCATGTCATTAATCTGCTGTGTGCTGCACTCAATTACTCCATTTTCTCCAAGGAGTTGGGAACAGACTGCGGCCTTAACTGTGGTTTCACAACATCTATAATTAGAAAAACAATTATTCAATTCCATGATAATCACAGTTGCAACACTGTGTAACACACAAATCACACCCTGTGTACAGCTGTGGTGTCTCCCTCATTGTTCCCTCTCACCTTCAGAGTTCATGTGGGGCTAATGAACACAGCTCATAAGAGCTACATGCTCCCCAGTGGTTCAGGAAGATATTTCACTTGTTTATGTTCGCCATATGGTTGGTGCAACTTTTCAGTGGGGACCTGGGGATAGGGTTACCTTCAAAAGAGGTCTCTACACAAATGTCCTGTTTGCTTACGTGTTAGATGTGCAGAACCTACTATTTTTAAATGCTATTTTTAGGTCACTTTGAGGGCACTGTCACTGGTCAACAAAAAAACACTGAAGTACCTTTTTTTTTAAATAATTTATCATGTATTTTATTCAGCATGCAAATAGACCTACCCAACCCCATATCAAGGGCAGTAGATGATGGGTGGCATTTGTAAATCTGAAAGGGGTAGAAAGAAGCTCTCCCGGACATCCATGCAAAAAAAGGGATATTTATTAACAAAATATTATTGAGACAGAGGCTAAACTGACAGTACAAGCATTCAAAGTATACACAAAAAAAACAATGATTTAGATTTCAAAGTTATTGCTGAGAAAATGACTTGCCAATGGGCAGCAAGACAAACCTGTGAGTGCACCAATTTTGAAGGAGGATTATCACCTGAATCTGAAGCTCCCTCAGTTTTACAGAGCTTCATACTGAGTTTTCAACTCATTGTTTAACTGTACAGCTGCAACTTTAAGGTTTTGGTTCACTCTCACCGCTCTCATAATGCGTCATTTCCAGCAGCAGGCAGCTGTTTTCACGCACTTAACCCGCTATAAACTACCAGCTCAGCACCAGACAGCAGAGAGATTAACTGGTGAACATAGCAGAGCGTTATCAGCCAAAGAGCTAAATATAAAGAGCCAGATATTTCCGTGAGGAGCTGGGAGAGACCAAAAACAGAGCTAAAAGAGAGAGAATATTTGACTTACATTCATCAGGTGACACAAACATGCCTCCAAATGAATGATAATGTTGCTCCATAACTGCTGTAATGTGTAAATAAACTGTTTGCTAACACGTTCACTATATAAACTATAAAGGTGATGATATGTTTGCACAACAAAGTGGCCAAAATAGCCCCAAAAAACTGTTATAGCAGGTTTCAGTAAATGATATCAGTAACAGCACGCCAAGCAAACAGAATTTTAACCAGAGATAATAACAACTGGCTTTAAAATGCTATCGGCTAAATCACTGTCAAAATTGGCTGACTTGACTTATGATTAAAAACTTCATCAAGCAAGTGCAACAACACAAGACACATAACTAAGAAAACTAGCTAATATTACTTACTATTCAACAGCAACAAGTAGAGCTTGGCGTCTGCCATGCAGCCTTTTATTTAGTGAAGCTGCTGTTAACGACTAAAAGCCAGTCTAAGACTCTTGTCTCCTGCCACTCGCTTGGTCACTGTCTTTTTCTTTTTCTCTTCTTGGGTTCCTACATCAACATTCTCATCGGTCTCTACAACTCTGTCAGAGCTAACGTGTAGCAACAGTGAGCAGCAGTTACAAGTGATCCGGTTTCACCAAAATCATGTACTGCCGTAATGATGCTACCCACATAGTGCTGAAACAAGTGATAGGGGGGCAAAGTGGCTGAGACAGAGACACCATTCACTCTATTACAAGTCATTGTAACATTTTGATTTTCTTAACTTAAAATAGTCAGGCTACATTATGTTGCTTTAACAACTCATTTACTGATTTGCTCTTTCTCCTACAACCTGACTATACTCAGTCACCCACTGCTTGGAGGACTTTATGATGCACACCTGCTTTCACTATTCTCGTTAGAGTGGATAATATTTAACTGCACAAGCAGAACAACTACAGAGGACAAATAACACCACAATTAGGGAAACATATCAGAAACCTCTGGAATGTAACTACAATTAAACAAGAGCAACACATTAAACATTAGACAGAAATGAATGACGTCAGAGAGAATCTAATGGGAATTGAGGAGAGCTGCTACAAGCTGAAACAATATAACAAAAGTAGATCGATCACAACTATCGTTCCTATGAGGAAATGGCTAAATAATGGCAGTTACAGTGCTCCCGCTCTACCATCCAAACATACACATGTATGCAGCAAAACCTCATGCAGCCTGTAGTCTGCCGTGCAGCGCTGACAGTGTCCAGATGTATACACAGTACTCACACTGATTGCCTGAGACAAAGCAATGAAAATAAATGCCTTCGCTAAAGGAAAGTCCAGACCAGATCCGAGCTGAGGCACACAGGAGACAGCTAGTTAAGTAAGTCAGGGCATTTGAGGTCAACTGCAGATTTCTTTTCTTTATTTACCCACTTTTTTTTTCTAAATTATTCGAATATTTGCTCAGTTTTGTTTATTACAAACGTGTATTCATCCAGTCTGACGAACATTTCAAAGTCCATTTTTTTCCCCTCATCGTTAACAAATGGAATCTGGTAATACAGCTAACAAGCTTAGTTGTTTTCTGCAACATCTATGCATCTTAATGATGTCGAAGCAATTGGTTGTCTCAGTAATTGCATCTTTGAAGAGAACTGCTTCAGAGACAGCACAAATGGCAATCCTCAGATTGGTAATTAAAAGTGTGCAGTTGGTGCTGGGATGGGATGATTAAGGCAGTATGGACTCTCTACTGACAGATGATGGAAGAAAGTGTTATTGATGACAGTGCAGAGGAGGTATCAGTGCAGCTCTGCAACAAATGTTTCATCCATCTCCAAGCAGTACACACACAAGTCTGTGTTATGGACTCATAACTAGTGTTGGGCAAGTTACTTCAAAAATGTAATGTATTACATATTACTACTTGCTATCATTTGAAAATAATAAGTTACGCCACACTTTACAAAATTATTGTGTAGCATATTCATTTATAACTTTGTTATCATTTTCCATGTTCCACCATGAGCTGCGTTTAGACGCCACTCACTGCAAAAACTGGCTCTGTCTGACCGGGCCCTAAAGCAGTCTGTGAGGCGGGACTTTGTACTATAACACGCTGAAATAGCTCACCTCCTATATGTCGCGCTGTCATGGTCTGTAAGGAGTGAATGATATTCGCAGCACTCCCCCATTCACTATTTTAGGGTGGGGGTGTCACGTGTGCCTCTGTTGTGTGTTCTGCTCTCCCTCTCTCTCTCCCCGATTTTCATTCCCCCCCTCCTCCCTCTCTACCTGAGCACACCTGAGTGTGATCGGTGATTGGCTGGAGCGGGGGAGGTGATAAGGGGGCAGAGGGTGCAGGGACAGGTGAGCTTGGACACACACATGAGCAGCAGCGCACCTGTGAGGAGTTGTTTTGTCCTCTTGCTTCTCCTCTTTGAAAAGGTTGGTTTCTCAGCCTCCACGCACGCTTAGGTGCTGGGGCTTCGTGATTTTGGTTAATATTGCTAGTCTGGCTGATCTGGAACAAGCCTATTGACTGCTGACTATTGAGGGTGATTGATTTGTTGATAGCCAAGAACAGCTAGATGAAAGACCCGATCAGCTTTCCAAACTGGGAGCACTTGCAATACTCCAGTGGCTGTCTCGAGGTAAAAACTAAACAGAAAAAGTTGGAGACACATAAGAACATAACGTAAACAAACATATTCAACACCACCAGGCAGGAAGAATACTAAATATGTCTCCTGCGGGATGAAGTTATGTTTTTGTTTGACAAACAAAGTTGGCAGACGTTTAGACGAAAGTAGCTGGACTTGAAAGGACAATATTCACAACTTGGATGAATTTTAGGCAAAAATCCTTTTTGATTATTTTAATCAGTGGACACTTAGAAATATAAATAATAAGGAGTGGACACAAATCAGGACTTTATGACTGCTTCAAAGGTCGGGAGTCACCACTTTTTTCGGTCTCTTTTGCTTACCTTGCAGGCAAATCTGAATGAGTCTTTCTTCAGTTCTTATGGTTTTCGTTAGATTAACTGAACAACTGAATTGTGGAGAATCTGACCAATCTAACCATGTATATCATGTCCATATTGACAAAGTTTAAAAGTGCAATATGGAAGAATTGGCCACTTGTCAAATTCATACTCCAAAAGCATATCACCTTACAGCTAATTGCTGGTAACTTTACCTGCCAATAGCTAGTTAGCTCAGTTAGCTGTGCAGCTAGTGGTCCTCAAAGTAAAGGCACAGGTACAATATACATTTTAGTAGGACAGGTGGATTTTATTGGGATGTGTTGATTATCAGGGCTAAAAGCTGACAGGTGTGCAAGTCAATTATAATGCTGGAGTGTAGTTAGTTGATGGACTACATCAGATTCATGTGGAAATTTAGTAATTTTGATAATTTCAGATTTGCAACATTTTAAACTAAAATTCTTACATATTACACCTTTGAAACATCTACAGTATACTGCTCTGAGGCACTTTAAAAAGCTTGTCGACCCAGTGGGTGTGACCAGGTTGAAAAACATCTTTAAACACTTAATTTTGGGTGGTAATGCATGAGAGGACATAGTAACTGTCCACGTTATATTAGTCTGTTACTGCTTAAAGTAATCAACACTGACACATTTACTATGTAGTACTGGAAAAATCTGAATAAAACTAATGAAACAATCTATCTTTCCTTCTTTTTCCAGGCTTTTGAGACAAAGTTGGCAAACCTAAACTCACCAAAATTAAGCAGCCATTCCAATTTTTGCTCATGTGTACACCAGACTAATTCAGAGTTTTGTTGAGCCATTTCATGAATCGTTAACTCTCTTAAATCGTTATAATTTGTACAGTACCAAAGGAAATGGGACTTACTTTCCACTTCACTCAAATAGCTCACACAATCTGTCCACCTGAGCATTTTCGAATCGACATGATTCTCAGCCAAACTTTCATTTTACTTTTTTACATTTTTTTTTTAAAATAAAGTAACATTACAACAAATGATTCCTATAGATAAATAGCACACTGGTATCAGATATGATGACACAATGCTAAGCAAAGCTTTTGCTGCAGGCTCTCACCTAACTCAGCAGATCATTTGTGAAGCCCAGTAAACCACAGTGAGGAACAATTTAGGGAATACACACCTACCAAATTAAGCAAATGACTCACTAAGACCTTCCACTAAATCACCTTTAAGGCAGCTGCTTAATGTGAATTGCAGAGGTGCTAGAGCCATTCTACGAGTCTGACTGAACACTGAGCCATTGGTTGCTTAAAGGCTTCAGGTAGAGGAGAAAAGCTAACATGAAAGAAATCATACATGGAAGCAATTATCTTGTTGGCAAAATAATGCAGTGAAGAACAATATATGTGGAAATGAATACAACTACAAGAAGAAACACAAACAAAGAAGAAAGCCGTATGTACTTTATCATTACATGAACATTATATCATTAGGATTAGAAATTGCTTCAAATCTACTTTGATCTCGAAACAAAGTATTACTGCTTAGAAATCTATTCCAGCATCTGATTTATATCTGTTTCTATGGGAATCAACAAACAACCACAACTGCCTCAAGTCAAAATAGTTTCTTTATTATTTTTTAGAGCAGAACAAGGTACTGGAAGAAGGAACATTACATTCTGCCACTCACAAATGAAGTAAATTCATTAGCAGTTGTATACATCCTATATATCAATATATCCTCCATATGTCTTTCTCTATATCTCACCTATACACAAGTATCAGACAGTAGGTAATTTCGATCATTTTCTTGAGTTTGTAACTTTGTGGTAAATGATAAAAAATGTTGATGACTCCTCTTGCACTGTGGGGCGTGTACTAATTTTGCGTCAACTAAGTGCTCTCTTGATTTTTATGATACTGCTTTGGATGTATATTAAGGACGCAAGGACTCCCTGTGAACACCTCCTGACTGGGGCCGTATGCAGCCTCTGAGAACAACAGAAGCCAGTAACAGTATTGAAGTGTTTTTTTGGAGTTTCTTGACTGATATGTAGCTTTGTCAATAAAGTACCTGCTAACTGCTGCTAAATGTAGCTGCTTTTATCTAGCAAGCTCAGTTCATAGTCCTTTTTTGTTGATTTAGGAGCCAAAACCCAAAAAGAAAACCACCTCAGTGCTATATTCCCTGTTGTCAATCTTGCCTCTGTTTTGTTGTAGGCTGTGTTGATCTGTACCAGTCCTGCCGTATTCACTGGAAACTGCCAATCCAGGCAGAGTCAGTGGACCACTAGCTCCATGGTGGTGACGTAATGGATATTCAGCACTATTAGCCACACCAAAAGCCAATCTATACCCTTCAAACTCCTTATCTAGCTGCCAGTTTTTACATGAAACATGTAACTGTGCTGAAGCAAAAAAAATCCACTAGCCGTTTTACGAGAACTTTAAATAACTTGAGATATTGTTGTGTTGAGTCAGTGCAGAGATTTAATTATGCTCAATCACATTTCCAATTTTTACCCCTACCCCTTGTTTTTGAGTGCCCCTCCAGAAGAGAATTACAATGGTTGATGGTAGAAATCTCCCCCTACGTCATCAGTTATCTAACAGACATTTGATGATGTCTTTTCAGATGAATGGAGGATTTTGAAATGAATGAATATTCAATGTTCAAATACTGTAATTTCCACTCGTGGTAACAGTGGCCGCTATATAGCTAACATTAACGTAGTCTGATGTTAAGGCTTAAATATAGCCCTGATAGCCACGACAGAGTCAGCCACCATGGCTATTAGGTTGAAAGGGGGCTAATTTATGTGTTCACATTCAGTCAGACTCAGCATCTGGTGTTTGAAATGATTGATGTAAAATGCATGTTTATTTGGAAAGCTGAAGGAGGCTCCCGTAGCTTGCCCTGATGTACGTTGCATTGGGCGAGACCTTGTTTCATTGAATCTCTACGTCAAAAATTTGAATAAACACATAATAATTGATGCATTTTTTGTTAAAGGGATAGTTCGGATTTTTTGACATGAAGTTGTATGACATCCTCACCATCAGTGTCGTGCATCAGCAGTGACTTTTCCCCCACTGCGTCCTGTGAGCCAAGGTCTGTCCCGCTGTTGTTGCTGAAGAAAGTAGTTACGGCTAGTTTGCGGGGTCACTAAGATAAAGCGTTTTGCTTCAAAAAACAATATCCGTTCAAAGGAGTAAAACATTTGCATCACAAAATCGTTTACGACAAAAAAGTCAGACCTCACGATCACCTGGCACTACTTCCCCTCCCTTCCTATCACTGCGCGCTTCCGCCTGTTGACACACGGCACCGCTCCATCAGCTGTTTCACGGTGTTTTATCTTAGTGACCCCGCAAACTAGCCGTAACTACTTTCTTCAGCAACAACAGCGGGACAGACCTCGGCTCACAGGACGCAGTGGGGGGAAAGTCACTGCTGATGCACGACACTGATGGTGAGGATGTCATACAACTTCATGTCAAAAAATCCGAACTATCCCTTTAAGTAAACGTGTCTAATCATGTGTAGGCAGTCTAACAGAAATTTAGTGCAGTCATCAACTTATATTTCCCATACTAATGTGTCACCCTATTTACAAAGTAGATTGCTGTATCTTTATGTTTGGCAGCAAAAATGTGTTTCAAAAAGATAGAATAACACTAATTGCTTATAGATGTAAGCCTGGCCTCAAGGAATAAAGGATAAATGGAGCCTTATGTGCCACTTCCTGTGTCAGTCTGCACTTATGTATGCAGTATAAGAAAGATTACACACAGGCAACACATGATGGCATATAAACTCATGTTTCACTGATCAATAATTTACAAAGGAGTGACTGACAACGTCCAGGTCCCAGAGGGTTTCCAAGGTTAATGGCGTACATGCATTAATGGGCTGAAATGTTAGAGGTCGCTTGGCAGGCTATAACAGATAAGAAGACAGTAGTGTCTTGTACTGAATGACAGAGAAAGCTTTGTACCTGAGGTATAGTAAAGGTGACAGAGGTCAAGTAAAAAGACAAATCACTTACAAGCGCAAAACATGTCAAAACTGCTTTAAGTATAAAGGGCATTTGATGGTGTATTCATGAGATGGTTGTTTGTTGTAAGGGTTACAACCCTCAGGTGGTAATCAATAATGGAGGACTGACACAGTAGGTAGTGAATATAGTTACCAGGAATTCATAGACAATGCCGAGAAGACGAGCTGTAGTGTATGACATAGGAAACAGTCAAAACTGAAGAATGTCAGTGTTGTCATTACCAGCCTTCACACTGTTACAGATGTGTGAAAAATATAGGCCACGTTCACAAGGCAGTCCTTCCCGCACAGCTCAGAATTGCTGCTCAAAACTGACTTTTTTCTAACGTTTTCTTCATATCTATTCTAGGATGTAACCAATATCTGACACCAATATAAACTGACAGCCATGTTGAAAAGACTTTTGTGAAGAATGACAGTAACATAGGATGTCACTTTTCTGCAGCTTGTTTTGAACACATTTTGGTTTTGATGCCTGCCCTCTATTTTTGACTTGAATTGAGGCTTCTCCCCAAATATCAGTCAAGCCATCGTTTCCACTTCCTCGCCACAGTTGTTTTCTGTTGTCCTTCAGGACAAAGAAAATCCTCGCTGAGCCTAGTTAACATAGCACCAAAGTTAAAACACTACTATCAGATGAATAATGTATTATATAGCATTGTAAAGCATTATTTGGTTGGTTCCATATCTAACCATTGTACGAGTGAATTTGACGCTGCACTGATGTTTTTTAGCGATGCATTTGTCTGTCTGGCTATCTGTCAGTCCACCACTTTGGTTCAGTCAAATATCATCATGGAATGGACTGAAATAAAATTTTGTGTCATTCTGTGGTCACCAGAGACTGACAGTACCTTTCATGACCCCCTGATGTTTAATCTGTCTTGATAACTATTGGATGGATTGCCACACACATTCATGTCCCCCTGAGGATGGATTTAAATAACTGATGATCCTCTGTTTTTTCATCCAGCGCCATCATCAGGTCAAACATTTCATTTGTCAAATACTTAAGTTAATGAGCAGATAGGCCTACCTGCAAAACCAATAGCATTCCCATCAGTCTCAGCTGTATTTGGCTGTTAATTAGTAATTACACTTATCTGCAACTCCTCAGGACCAGGGCCAAGATGTGTCTTGCTTCCCACCAGCTGATCAAAGTGAAGGGTCAGCCATGGAGCTAGTGACCACTTTGTCCGAGGCTCACTCAAAGCAACATTATGTAGATTGCGATTTGGTGCCGCTTACAGTTTCTGAGTGCAACACCACTGTTGTAAATACAAATCCCAGGTCTGTAACAATTTGTCAGACATAGTGTAGGTGCTAACCACAAACAAAACTCATTACATCATAACGATGTTATGTGTTGAAAACTTGTATCTTGAAGTAAGCATGTATGAAATGCTGTGGTCCTCTCACTGAAGTTACATAGTGGCAGAGACACCATTCACCATGTTACAAGATGTAGTAACAACATTTATCATTTGCATTTAACCTTTCATATTATTGTCACCCTGCACCACCTTGCACTGTTTTACTTCACATATTGACCTATGACCTATGAGTTTCTTTTGAGCAGTGACCTCACTGCTGTGTGCATGATAACACGCTGTGCTCCTTGGATATTTGGTTGTATGGAGGTACTGAGACACTTTCAAGGCTGTTTGACTCTTCCGTCTTGACTGTGAACCTCCTTTGTGAGTTATTATCCGTGTTGCCTATAAACTGTGACTTTCTCTGAGGCTTGTGTCAGTCTCACCCAGCATTACCTGCTGTACAGTTCTGACCTTTCAGCTGAAATTGACTGACTCTGTTTACTCTTCACTTTTCTATAATATCACTTTGCACAAACTGCACAGAGACAACCTTCTGTGATTCATCTTTTATTTGTTCACTTCTGTTTAAGGATTTCCACCACACAAGATACTATACCATCAAAATAATTTTAAAGCTCTTATTTTAAGGTTAAAAAATGACCCAACAAGCTATTCTCTTATGAGTGACAAGCCGCTTCTCCCATTGGTATCAACATTTTAAAATTCATATCATATCAATACTTTTCAAGGTATTGAATTGAAGTTGGACATTCCAGTATTGTGACAACACTGTAACAGGCTAAACTAAAATGTTGAAAATGATGTACATAATAAATCTAAATAATAAGCATTGTAATCATACAAACTTGGCCATGCTAACATATAAAAAAACAAACATAAAAACAGCAAGACTAGAGTGTAATGTGAATGATGTCACTGCCTCTTTCAGTTCACTGGGTGCCTATTGTTTATTTTAATCTCTATTCACTAAATCCATCTATTTAATGTCTTCCTTGTGTGTTTTACTGTGAAGGAATGTTGACTATTTGTTGTCGTCTGATCAAGAAAGATGCCCGAATAAAACTTTTCTTGCCTCACTCTAAGTGCTCTCATCATTCCCATCAGTGCTAATAAGACTGAAGTCAACAAGTTAATAGCTAAAATCTGTGAACACAACAACATTATTTAAATAAAGTATGTTGGGGAAAGAAACACTAGTGCTCAGACAATGAAACAGATTTTGTATGAACTCAAAGGTCAACTTAACTTATTTAGAAGAGAAAATGAGGGTGAAAAATATTTCTCCATGCATCACCATTTACAGACTTCAGATTCAATTTTGACCAAGCGTACTTGCCGTCGTGCGGCAGTTTTTCCGTGCAATGAGGAATTATTACTGACTTTTTTGATGGCTCTTTCTGTTGTATTTTCAGAAAAAGACTGTTGGCTTTGTTTCTCTTCCTGTTAGTCTTGTTGTCGCGATGGCACTGTGTTCCCTGAACCTTCCTTATGCTGTCTGAACATAGGGCATGAATTGAAATAAACCAAAATAACGCTTTAAGTTTTATGTTAGGCAAAAACCCTCAACAGCGAGGGAAAGAAGTTTTTCCCTCCATGGTATCTTTTAAATTAGGATTTATGATTATTTCATGTCAGCAGCCTCAGCAAAATGTCAAGGGTTAGCATACGATTCTGGAAAGAAATGTTGGCACCCACAGACTCAAGTGAAGAATGAAAGTGATAACCACAGTGTTTGTCAGTCTGATCCTTCAGCAGTGGTCTTCCACACAGAGCCTTTTCCCTGTGAACCTGGAAGGAGAGCTCTACAGGCTGCCTGTCAGCTGTCCCATGGTGCTTGGAGAGGGCTCGTGGTCTTTTTAATTCCCAGCCAATCTTCTGTCCATCACACTTCTTTATCCCTACTTTAGAGCTCAGCTCAGGTCCACACACTGTCACTTTCTGACATATCTCGCAGCCTACACCTCAACAATACCAGAAAATATTGTCAGCTTCTCCCCCACCCCCAACTCACTTTCAATATGAACAACAAATCATATTTTCAAACTGGATGTAGGAACAGAACCTCCTGCCTACCTCTCCACACCAATCCACTCCATATCTGACTTTTCTCAGCGTGTGTGTGTGTGTGTGTGTGTGTGTGTGTGTGTGTGTGTGTGTGTGTGACGGGGATGTGTAGAATAAAATAAGAGCTCTGGGTTTAGTTCCTGACAGATCACTCCGTGCTTATCAGGTGACCCAAGCAGTTTCTCCGGATTGTCCCACATGAGGCGTCGCATGTTGATAATAATGAGCGGAGGTGGATTCGGAGCAGCACAACATGCACAGCGCAGCAAAGGTAAAGAAGCCCCTCCTCGAAAATGCTGCCATTCTCAGGAGATTTCCATGAATATGGGATTAGCTACAAGCTGTGAGTCAAGCTCTGGTTCTTCCAGTTGCTTTACATATTTAAGGCCGAATTTTGCACCAGCAGAACAGGCGGCTTAGAGTCAAAGGAGATTGTGCAGCGGTTTTAGTAAAGCAGGAATGAGTCCTGGGAGAGTATATTGACACAAGTTCCTGAAATTCTTAACATACAGGCCTTATCAGGTCTCCAACTTAAATGATGTGTCAGACAGGGTGAGCCAAATATCATGGTGCTAAAATGTGTCACGCTTGCACATTACGATTTATTTTTGACTTTCTTCCTCGAAATGTGCGAGTGAGAATGTTTCAAGATGTAGTTTTTTAAAAAACTAAAAAACCTAAAGACATCCTGCCATGTTGGACATACTTACAGTAAATCAATTTTTTTATGACACAGAGATTATGAGCTGAGCTCAGGAAGCTTCCAATGAGCTCTGAAGAAAGTCATGTCATTGCTGATTTTTATCTTCCAGGACTCATGCCAGAGATAAACTGCCTAATCCATCACACATTTAATTGCAACCTGGATCGTCACCGCTGATAACAACTTTATGAGTGTATGTACATGACTTTGATTAAATATTCTGCTTCTCTAAATAGCAGGTGCAACATATTCTCGTACAACGATCAGTGTGATATCTCACGAGGCTGCCAGGTGATATTAAGATCGACAGACAGTCTTTTAAAATACCTGCCGTTTGTTTGGTAACATGATGGTTTTCTTGTGATGTGATATATTGTTTTAATGAATGGTTTGGCAGCCTACAATGCACTGGCTTGATGAGTACGGAAGCTTGACTATTTACAGACACAAGAGAGCTTCAACTCCTGTTTCTTACTTGGTTCTGTCTGCAGAGACTGAATGGATTAACCTTGTTTCAACCCTGAATTGGCTACCGTTGACTGATTTCAGCATTGTGCTGTTGTTTAAGAAATCCAACTGAACCTCACTGCAGAACACTTACATCGGATTCATAACGTACTGTCCACATCTGACCAGCACCAGTGTTATCTCAAGTTGTTGGAGCTGCTGACCTAATATTTGTCAGCGACAAGGAAGTGCTCCGTCTCCCTTTGTTTTGTCTTTTCACTTCCCGTCTACAATGGATGTGGGAATGTTCTGCATTGTGTAGGCGCATGTTATATATATCAGACCACCTTCACAATATAATGCACTGCCAGAGCTGGAGGACGAGAGACTTTTGTCCACAGCAGCTGTCTGTCATGGTCCTGTCATTTCTGTCTCCTTTTATTTGTTTTCTGGGTTTTGTGTTGCCTGTGCTTCTCCCCAGCCTGCTTTTCCATCCACTCCTGTCCTGCATCACCCTCGTTAGTCCTGCCCAGTTCCCAGTGTTGTTTCCCCCCTGTGTTCCTCCCCAGCCTGCTTTTCCCTCCACTCCTGCCCTGCATCAGCTTCTTTAGCCCTCCCCTGTTCCCAGTGTTCTTCCCAGCCCATCAGCCCTTTTCCTGCTTTCTGTATTATTCCTCACATCATTAACCTCACTGTGCTTCTCCGACTCTCTTCACCTGCACCCCCTCCCCTCGTCAGTTTAGTTTGGATTTAAATCCAGTCAGAAGTCATTATTGTCTAGTCGTCTGTTCTGTTAACCTGTTCCTGCTGATAATTTAGTTTGCCTGATGTGAAAAGCACATAGCACACTATTATTTGACATACTTACTACAATTATCCTGGATTCTTCTGTATGACTTTTCAGCACGTAACTAGTCCAGCATTGCCCTCACCTACACAAAAATACATCAAAATGTGCGGAATGATCGGAACAAGTGTGCTTTGACTTTTGGTAGCGATTTGCCAAAACTGTTATTGCAAAAATCCCCAAACTGTTTTTTTCTGTAGCCAGCAGTAACACTGAGGGTAACAATGATAAAAGGAGTGAGCAGCATGAGGTCGATAGTCTTGTGGAGTACTACGCACATTCTTATGTGAGACAGTTTAAGAACCGACAGGGCTTCTGATATATTTTCTCTTTTAAAATCAGATCTGTGAGTAATCATGAGTTATATAGATCCCCCAACAGTTGGTGTACACTGTTTTAAGACCAGCAGTTTCATAATAACTGGGATTGCTTTTGTTTGTGACTGTTGTAAAAATTGCATATTCTGTGCACTATCAGATTCCAGATAGACTGTCATTTACTTGTCAGAGGTCCATTATGAATGTATTTAAGTAGAATAATGAAGCTCAGCCTAAGTTCAATCAGGAAGCCTATCTTTTCCTTCACCTCTCTCCCTGCTCCCTCCATTCACCTCACCATGGGTGTTTCCTGTACTCCCTCTCCATTTAACCAACCAGATTCCGCCACGAAAAAAACAATCAGCCAATCATGTCTCTGCTGTCAAACTTAAAACCACCCTCCTCTCTGCTGTCAGCTGTCATTTCAGGCATTTGTGTGACCCTCCTCCACCCCAACCTCCTCCAGCTCTTCATATCCAGTTTTACTCACCAGAATTAACTCCCCCCCATCGTCAGATCTACAGGATATTTCCTCCTCCATCACCGCCACCAGTGTCTAGACTCCAGCAGGGGGTTTCCAGTCCTACGCACAGATTCATCACTTCCCCAAATATAACCTCATCCCGAGTCTAACCGCCAAACTTTCTCATTCTTTTTGCACACATGGCAATACATCTTCATGTTCACTCAAAAAAATACGAGTCTCTCCTGATTGAAATATCTTTGTCTTTATCTCCGTCGTTGCTCAAGCAACTTCTGAAAACAAATCTATTGCTAATTTGTCTTTAGTCCCGAGGGAATACTCTGCCTCTTTCTCACCTCACCTTTCTTTCACTAGTACACCTGTTATAGTCCCACAGGAGACGGATCCCTCAGTGTACTTACACACTAGATTTGCTGTGATTTTTCCACTGTACACTCTGTAGTACAGCAGAAATCCCCCGAGACCACGATCTGCTACGTCCCAGTGAGGCGCATGAGTCCCACAAGCTAAAACACATCCACTGATTAAAGGCTTTCAATGTGAAAATTTTTATTTGTCATCTCACAGAGACATCTTATTATTTTAATACAATGGTATTACATTACAGAATTAACAAATTGCAGATTCAGTTAAAGAAGCAGATTAATCAGAAATGAAAGGAGAAAACAATTCAAATACAAATTTGTGACATCATACAGAGATATTCTAGCAAAAAATACATAAAAATGATTCATAAAAGCATTTAATAGGAAAATGTAAAGGGATTAAAAGGTCTGGGTAATGGAACATCACATAATAAATCCTTCAAAGCAGTAAAGTTTGGGTTGATGTACACTATGCATACAAATCTTGAGTATGTCATTTCAACATCTGCGTCTCATCTTCAGGATAATAATAATAATATCTGTGTTATACTTTCCAGCAACACACACACACACACACACACACACAGACACACACACACACACACACACACACAATAATAACAGATGTTTGGTTAACATTTTATATGACAAACATACTGTATGTTAAATATTAATAGGAAAATGTGTCGTCCCAAAAGTGTCACACAGATGTGTTGGAAATGGCACACCCTGTGACTGTATGTACAACATAATAAAAAGGCATCAGACGATCTGAAATCTGTGCATAGCAAACAATTCTGAAATCTTACATGTTACAATAGCACATCTTTACATCTTTACATGTCACCATGGCAACGCTTGTTGTAACTTTTGTGAACCGTTCTCTTTTACCTTTAATCAATCAGTAGTGCATTGCATGAAGGTAACAACTTGTCTCCTACAAGCAGACCCTATTCACGGCAGACATTTTGACTCGTCGAAGCAGGAAAAGCACAGGTGGAATTTATAACATTAAAGATGGCTGCATTCCATTTAGGTGAGCTAGCAGGGCTCTGCTATTGTGCACGCTCGCTCACTGACATCGCCTACTGGGGCACTTAAATGAACGGAGCCATCGTTAATGTTACTGGTCTCACCTGTGGTATTCCTGCATTATCAGCTGTGAAAAGGGTCTGTTATGTTCATCTACAACTATTTTGCATCAGAAAATGATATCTCAATTTGAATGTGATCATGTAATAATATCTATTATGTTTTCTTTAATCATAAATGTAAATTATGTGTAAAAGATTCAGTGCTAAAATTTGATATCCTGTAACGTACAGTTAATGTATTTTAAATAGCAAGATATGAATGCTGATTTGTCTTGTTGTATGGAAATTGTTCAAAGATAAATGTTTCCTCAACTAAGATGCAGTTTCTTGTCAGTATGGTGGATGCCTATGTTGACATTTAATGAATATCACACTAATTGCACAAAACAATTCTCAAAGAAATGGCAACACAAGAGAGATTCAGGAGAGCTCTTATACTAATCTATATCACTTTTAGGGGTACAAGACGCAAAATTACATCAGCAAGTAACATTTTACATTCTATGTTTGATAGGCCTGCCCTTTTGCAAAACGTAATACAATCTGCATGTTTTAAAGACGGTCGATGACAGATTTAAAGAATATAAAGTTGATAAGGCAAAGCAGTTTTGTTACACACCTGTGAAGAGTTTAGCTTAGGATCTGTTCCCAAACAACAACCTATTTTAGCAACAAATCCAAGTGCTCAAGTGCTGTGATCAACACAGAAAACGTGTATGACTGTCCTAACTCTGTGGATGAATAGAGGCTGGTGTTAAAGTGTAAATCCTGATGGTTGTCTGTTTTAATGGATTTGGTGACACCTGTGGTGACTGGCGGTGACATCAGGTTACACATGTATCTTAAACCTCATGCAACATGTGATGAATCTGTATACCCCAAACAAACTAGCACAGTCTGCATTGTTAACTAATATGAGCTGTATTTATTAGATCATCCAATAGTAGAAAAATATGAACAGATGATTTTTTTAAAGGAGGAATGACGCTAATTGCCACCGTTTGCGCAACGTTAGCCATTACAGTGTGATACATTTTAGTGCATTTGGAATGGACAAGCCGAGCTTCTCATTAACGAGCTGCCTTTGAACAGCAGTCATTTTGACTTGTCACAGCAGGGAAAGCACAGGTGTTACTAATTACATAACCATGGCTCTGTTCTACGTATGTGTATAAGTAAACAGTGCTGTTGCGTGCACAATACCAGGGCTGCACCGGAACACCTACGCTATGAAATGCAGTGAAATTAATGTTGTTACATGTATCTAATTTACTAAAGTCTGGTGTATCTGGGGTACTTTCCAAGGTGTTCGCTTTCAAATGAGAAAGCCAAAGAAAGAGTTTGAGGGAATTCAGTCCATGCTGTGCTGAAAGGAGACCTTAAGATTTTGTAACAAAATCCAAGTTTTTAATAGATTTAAAAAGGAGCTTTAGGGAGTTGAAAGCCTTTTGTACAGCTTTTAAAAAACTATTTAAAAGTTTGAAAAATCTTAAACCTGAAAATGAAACAAATTTAGGGGTGCAGAGAAAAAGCCAGCTCTGTGGCCCAATCCTCATCTGTGCTTGAGACTGGAGAATTGAGGCTACATTAGCTGCTACTAGCATAACCCCACTTACTTTACTCACAGCACGTATGTAACCCCAGAGAAAATAATTTCCTAAACAATGACAATGTTAATTATGTATTTGTCTGGTACACTTGTCATTCTTACCCTCAAACTATCATACATGCCGTTCTGGCACTCACTGGCAAACAACCTACTCTGTTGTTTAGCTATGAGGACATGTTGAGCATAACACACCTGTATGTTTGGTTCTGCTGCATCAGGTTTGATCTTTTTGTTATATTAGAGGAATGCAATGCAAAATCAGTCTTCTAAAGCAAACACTGCTGGTTTGTTTGGGAGTTTGGCTAAGGAGCTGAGCTCATACTACTTAGAGCTAAATGTGAACTGTGAAATAAACTAAACAAATTATGATGTGGTTCTGGGTTGTGTGTTGTATCAGGCACTACACGTATACAAACAAACAACAAAGAACCATAAGATACAAGGTTTTACAGTCACTATGAGATATTTCATTGGATAAGCCATTGTTTGTTGCCAAAGCCACTTCTTACCAACATGCACAGAGCATGGGAGCATGCATCGTTTCCTGTGGATACTGGTACACCCTGTACCTATACTTGATATTTTGGGAAATATGTGAATTGGTTTTACTGCTGAGAGTTAGATGAGCATAACAACACCACTATCATATTGTGCACATTGACTATGGAGCAAGAGCTGGGAGTCAGGTTTAGCATAAAGACTAGACTTTAATTGTGTGACTCTACTACCAATGACATATGGCTGTAGTTGAATTTGTTTTCATTTAAAGGATTAACACTTTTAAGTCCAAATGATGAGAGCAAGAGTGAATTATTATCAACCGAATTCTTTACGATGGTATATGTGTAGTATGTGAAGTAAGTGAAACTTGTACCTTTTGGTCTGTAACCCTAACCCTAACCCTAACAGCAAGCCAAGAAAATAACTTGGAATTTGAGGCAAAATAGGTGGAAACAGACAGTAGAATGGGGAAACTGGGACATGAACCCGTGCTCAGCTTCATTTCAAAATGACAGATAAGAAATTCATCTGTCCATGTTTATCAAGCGCATGCATCCTGGAGGATTGCAGTGGTCCTGAAAATAGGCAGATGAATATATTTCTAACTATGCTGTTTCCCTATGAGTAACAGTCCAGCCACAGATTTGTGGGCATTTGACAACCTGTCAGAACACTCCCCTCATCCAGTTTTGGTTGAGAAACCCTTTTAGTTGGCTGCTTATTCCGTAAATCTGACATGTAGGAGAGAATCAGAGACTATATCCATTCTAATGTCCAGGGCTAATTTTAAAGGAATAAGAAGCTACAAAATAAACACAGAAAATACAAAGAACATCATGAAACAGCAAATCTTCACTGGAACTGGACACACACATCCTTTTGAGTTAAGACCTAGAAAGACAAGAACAAAAATGTATATTAACCATGGAATCCTATTGGCCTTATAAGAACTTAAATATAGTAAGAGCAAGACAGCACCTACCCCTGAAACGTCTGCATTACAATCTCACAGATATGTAACTCAAGTCATTTGGTCCAAGTCTCAAGCAAGTACCAAGTTATTTTTTCTTAGGCAATTCAAGTGACAGGCTCCTTCAAGTCAAGTCAAGTTCCAAGTTGAGCCATGTTACTGCAAGTCTTATGTTCCTTTTTGTTAAGCATTGTTTTGTGTGTGAGTGGAGTCCGTTTCACAATTACTTTTATTGTTTTTTATGGCCAAAAGCAGCTTCTTCTGTAATCTATCGTGTTAAATGGTCATATGATATGTCTCATGTCGATCACAGGCCACTAAATTGAATAGAATCGAAATCATATCATGACAGACTCTCTGATATCTGCAAATATCGCACTGTTGTCAAAAGCATCAATATAATATAGTGTCGTGATGAAAAAGGTGATTTATACCCCTATTGTTTATAGGGTATAAACAACATATATACACATATGTAGGCCTACATATATGTGCATTTGTGTATATGTAGAAATGTGCACATATACAGTTACTTGCTACTGTATATTTAAATGTATACATATCATCTCAATGTGGTTGCATTCTCACTTTTTATGGCCAAGTAAGTCTTTTTAAGTATTTGTGAGCCATCCTGCCAACACACAGACAGAAAAAGAGGACTGAAAACACAACCTTGTGGATGGAGATTACTTTGTATATTTTGTGTCTCCTCTTCCTAGTCATGTGGCGCAGTCTTATTGCAATTTCTGTGTGTATTCTGAAGGCCTTGTTCAAGCTACGGCAAAGCTGATAAACAGTATCAGTCACACAGGGGATTAGTTACACAGAGTGCACCCATCCCACTGCCTCTCTGCTTAATTCCAACTCCAATCATTTGCATGCTGCACAGTATTTGAAACTTACTGGACATCTTTGGTATGCGTATGGGCCCGCTGCTGGTGCCATCGCCCCCTTTGGTCAGAGCTTTGATCTCAATGAGGTAGTCCTCTCCAGAGGGGATCTGCAGCTCCACACTGGTCTTATTGGTTTCCAGTACGGTCGTCCTGCCATGCCAGTTCTGACGATACATAACCTGGAGGAGAGTGTGGAGCCTTGGATGAACTTTTCATTCTTTTGCCTCAACAGCCAGAATTGAAAGCGTCATGACTTCATTCAACATGTTAAATTAGTGTGTAAAAACAAAAGCAGGAGGAGTGTGTGCAGCCAGATTTGGATTATACAGTCTCTCTGTAGAGGAGGTAATGAATTCGAAATGCCTCGCGAGGTGCTGGTTTGGCCCGATGACTCAAAGTGGAGGAGTAAAGGCTTTTCAGAACAGGACCTCAGCCATCCTTTTTACACATTTAGTTGTGTAATTTCATCTTCTTCAAAATGCAGCATAATGTTTTATTTCATAGTTCAAAAGAAACAGAGAGCCAAACTGTCAATTTAGATTTAAAAACATTAAAACTAACATTTCCACTTTTATTTCGCAGTGTTGCCTTCTCCAAATTATTAAGCCATTGCTGTCTCCCTTACAGCTTCACAAATACACACACATATACATATATACATATATACACACATATATATATATATATATATTTGTGGAAAGCATTATCAAAAAGCAATATCAAAAACAGTGTTTTTTCATGCAGGTATGCAAAGTAGATCAAATATGATTCATTGTCGTACTGGTGGGGAGAAGCTGAATTCCTTCTGTGGCATGACGCCTTCTATTTTATCACCTGGAACAGATCTTTTAATTTTGAAAGGCCAGACAGGGCCAATCCATAATGTAATACTGGAGTGCTCAGGTCTATCTTTCCAGTGCAATGAGAAAGCCATTTATTGGGGTGACAGCTGCGGAGGCTCTATTTGTTTCCCCCAGTTCTGGACTTACTGCTATTACTCTGACAAACTCACCTTGTATCCTGTCACCTCAGACTCATTTTCCATTGCCTTGACATGTTCCCAATTTAGAAAGATCTTTGAGTTGGTCAGGTTCCACTCAATATTCCCTGGAGGCTGACTTGGAGCTGTAAGACATGTAATTATACAGACACAAGGTTCACAAATGAATGAATAAATCATTGTGATCAATAGTATTCTCTACACTAATTCTGCTTTCTGCCTTGATGTGATTATCTGGGGCCGGATGTATAAGATGTGTACGCACAAAAAACATGCATACTCCTTTTCTCACACATAAACTGGTATTTGTGGAGGAAGAATGTGCGGAACTCACAAACTTCAGACAATGTGTGTACACACATTTTTCTAGAGATAGCTGTGGCTAAAATGATGAGGAGGACATATAAAGTGAGAGGCACAAGACTTAAGTTTAGGTTGTTTGCCAGTTTCACTGATTGTGTTATTTTTCAGTCTAGCATTCTGTAAAAATGGCACTGAGAGGTGAATTTTAAAGATCTAATTCTTAATCAGTGATGAATTTTATCATTCTTTTTATTAAATTGAATTTTTACCACCCTGTTAGTGATCTTTTCATTTGATCCGTAATGGTGAAGCACTTTGTAAAGTCTATTTCCAGATGAGCTCTATAGATGAATCATTAATCATCCTAATGTTTTATAATGATGACTGACATATTACTGTGATTATGGTTTACAGGTTCATGTGCAGGCGCTGTAAATAGCCTCAGCTGTACTTAATGGTTACACTTCTGATACTGATGGGGAACAACAGTGATGAAACACAATCAGTTGTAGTTTTTCTAGTGGGGGTCTGGCTCCAGAAAAAAATCATGCATGTTTATTGCACTTATCAAAAAGTAAGATTTAATTGCCACTGTATTATATTATATTATATTGTTACACTGTCTTATTTTGCACTTTGTATCATTTTTTAATCACATGTTTCTCATGCTTCCTTAGCAATAAATAACATTTACCCCAGTGAGCACCAACCAGGATTTCAACATTGATTTCTATTTGAAAATTGGGTGGAATGCGGTTCAAAGCTCTACGAAGTCCTTTCGTCCACTTTTAAAGCGGCTAAAATGTGGTTACAACATCAACATGTAGAAAACACATGTAATCTGTTTGATAATTTGTTCATTTGTAGGGTGAAAGAGAGACGGTATCGATTATTGAAGATATTTCTCCAAAGACAGTGTGGTGGCCTTCTTGGCTGCACAGTTAGGGCAGCTGTATGTTATTTATAAGGTTGCTGGTTTGAGACCCACCCTCACTATTACATTTCTTATTGCTTTATAACACCTTTTATCATATATCGTGCAAATATCATAATTTTGGAGCCTGACTAAGAAACCACATCAAAATGAATCAGTTGATAGCCAGTATTGTAAATCCTGATAAAATATGGTCTAAGGGTGCGCTCACACTAGGCCATACGTACTGTGCCCAAGTACATTTGACCCCCGAAGCCCAGTTTGTTTGACTAGTGTGAGCGCTCTGTACAATGCTGTGTACTTCGGCACAATACGGATGCTCATGAATGAGCACGCGCACAGGTGTGCAACATGGACATGAAGTATAATCATTTGTATTATGCCGCCTTCTATAATCAAGAAATCCAGGAATGTGAGAGAGGTGTCTATGACCAAAACAATGCAAAAAAAGCCACAAAATAGTCAGCAAAGTTAGTCATGTTCTCTCTTGTTCCCCATTCTAGCGACCACGCTATGATGTGATGACGTATGAACAATAGGTAACCGGGCTTGGGCAATGTGAGTGCAGGGCAGCAGGGGATGGGGAGGAGCAACTGGGCCAAGTGTGAGTGTGCCCTCAATGTGAATGTTTAATCGACGTCTTCAAATAGTGGGAAACAGTTTTTTTGACACTTTGAACCAGTTCTGACCGTCTTTTCTCTCTCACTGGGAGGTAAATTAATCTAAACAATGCAGAGGTTAAGTGGCCTGTAAGCCTTTCTGCTGTGTAGCCTGTAACACAGTGGCAGCTAAACATATAATGCACTTATTTATTTACCATAAGCATGACAAAAATTATAGGCTAGTAGCCTAATCCTAAAACCAAATGTGATCAGTCTGCTTAGAATTCAATAAAACAATACACGCATGTAATTCGGTGTTAATAATAATATAATATGATATCATATAATATAATGTAGTATATACAGTGTTATAATAATATAATATTATATAATATAATACAGTGGAATGTTAACGTTATTTATTGATAAGGAAGTGCGATAACCACATGTGATTTTTCCGCTATATGGCTCCTGGTGATGGAGATGAGTCCACTATTGAATGAGTAGGGGAGCGGGCACAAGTATCAATATGCAAATGGTTTTCTTAAGGGCATTTCTAAATCCAATTATGGATAATTGTGGGAGTGGAAATGAAGCACCCGCCTGTTTCCACATTGACACAGACTTATAAACAGAATCAGGGGTTCGCACAAATGTATAAATCTGACAAAATTAATTGGTATACATATTTCTGTCTTTGTGCATGCACACAGTTTTGGATGTGAATCTACATAGAGTTGTATGCATCTAGCCCCTGGTGCTGCAGAAGAATGCACTTCATACAATTTCCTCTTCAATCTTCTGGAGGACGCTGGAGAAAAATGGAGGTCAAGAAAATAGAAGAAAACCCACACTCTTTGATTAACCCTTAATGTATGTGTTTGAAAGCACAGGATGAAATAGGACGAAATGAAAAGTTCAACCTGAAGCAGCACAAAAGACTTTACTGCATCATATTTCAGCAAACAGCTTCAGTGGTAGAGCGGCTGAAGTGAACATAGAATGTAGCATGAGATTGTGAAATAGCTGAGGTTGAATATACATGCTTGCATGCCAGAAGTCAGATATTAAATGTGTATTGAGTGACTGACTGGCCTCGATTTGCAATTGCACATAACATAATAATAATAACAATAATAACACAGTTAACCGTCATTGATTTGATGCATTTCTGTGGTCTGAGGCTGTGAATGCAGCGATCACAGCTTCAAATGTACTTCTCTCTTTAAGCTCCAGTGTGTAGGATTTAATATTCATAATTATGTTTTCACTTCTGTTATCTTAGAATGAGTATTATATATCTACAGAGGAAGCAGGTCCTTTCCTGCAGAGTCTGATTCTGGGTCTTTCATGTTTTCAGGGGCCACTGTAGGGGATGGTGAGGCGTGGGGTGTTTGATTTGTTGCAATCCACAACCTCAATGCTAGATGCCATTAAACCCTACACACTAGGCCTTTAAAAGAGAGTTTCACAATTTCTCAAGGCTGTCTTAAAGCAATAGTCAGAAGCCCATATGAATATTGAAACAGGTGTTTCCTGCTGTACTGACTCCAGCTGTTCATACTGGACATTAAGATATCCCTTTCTCATTCTTTCATGGAGGTAAGAAGCACATGAGTAAAAATGTATTCCAAAGTTTAGCTGCTATGAAGCTTCAGCTGTGTGAAAAAGACAAATCCAGAGTTATAGTATCTCTTTTTAGACAGACTTGAAAAAATGTGAACCTGGCGTTTAATGTTTTCTGGTTCTCCACACAGAGTTTTCTTTAGTTTTCACACAACTCTCACATTAGGAGCAAGTTATGCAAAGCAGTTAACGCAAGAGTCGACACTAAGAGCAGATATACGGTAAGATTAAGGTTGCCTGTTGACTGTTGTTTCAGTCTGGTTCCTAATTAACAGATATGTTTTCTCATCACTCATTCACTGCGTTAACACAACTTTTGACTGTGAAAACAGTAGAAAGCCACATGTAACCTCGAGGTTGCTTAAAACTATGCTAAAAGGGTTGGAAAAGCAGCTGTGATGTAGACATGTGTAAACATAACGCCGGAAAACAGTTGGAACTGATTTAATCAGACTACAGTGTTGCACCAAAAACATCCTCAAAAAATAATAATAAAGGTTTAAACTTATGATTCGATGCGCCATCTTGACTAAGGAGTTTATGTTTACAGTCATTCTCTTTTGAGAAACCAGTACAGAATTTTGAGGATTGACACATGTTGTAGCATGTATTTACTGTTTTCAAAGGGGCTCTATGTAACAATTTATATTAATTTACATGTATTAATCACTTTTTTTTGGGGCCATACATGAGCAGATTGTAACGTGATGTGAAAAATGAGACCTTAGCCATCTCTCTCAGTTGCCTTTACAAGCCTCTGGATCATTTGTTTAATTTGTTTACTTCTGCTGGGCTGTGGATATCTTTGTGAAGGACTCGGGTCAGATTTTCCCCGACAGTCCAAAGGATGGGACGTTGCACATTCTCGAGTGCTTCGTCTCTGCTAACAGAGAGCAACTGTAGCTAACGTCAGTTTAAGAAATAAGGGCTGCTTACATAAACCAACATCCATCCTCCAGCACAACACAGAGGTTCCATAGGGTCCCTTTAAGTAATAACACAGTTTGATGGATAAAGCACTTTTGATTTTTTTTTTTAAAAAGGTCATTTGACGCTGATGTTCTGACACAGTCTACAGTGTCAGTTGAAATGTTAGCATTGAAAGAAGCTGAGGTGAAAACATGTGAAACTTCTGTTTAATCACACAGGTGGTTGAATTGTCTGTGTGTATGTAAACACTGACAGCAGTTAGTTTCAACTGTTAGTTGAAATGTAAAAGATGTCATCGTAGTTAAACTGTCATTTAAAGAGTAAGGGATGAAAGTAATCAAAATGTTAGTTGAATTGTAAATAATAAAATTTACAATTGCAAATTTCAGTTGGAGATTGACTGTTAAGATCGCTGAAGCAGCAAACTGTAAATACTTTGTCAGATAATATTAGGGGAGAAAAAAGTGAAAGCTTGATGGGGTCAAACCGTAAGGGGAGCCGATAGAGCCCAACAATATTCATACATAAGTAATTATAAAAAAAAGAGAATTCACCAAAATACTCACCATTGCTTATTGAATTATTTTGTATTATTATTTTTTAAATAAAATTTAGCTTGCTTCATTATACTGTAAAAAAAAACAATCTGTAAATGATTATAAAAATTGCCCTGCTGTAACCAGCTACATGACCTGAAAAATTTACCAATCTAAACTTGTAGTGAATTTCCTTGTGATGTCACAACCTCAATTGTGATGAAAGAAAAAAAAGCAGTCGAAAAAGAGGGAACTGGCGTTAAAAGTCCCTAAAATAGGGACCCAAATGCAAGAGGCAGGGAGGTAAAAGTAAAAGTGCGCTTTAATGATAAACTGATATCCAAAGTCCAGAATGCAAAAAACAAAAGGCAGGCAAAGGAAAGTCGAAGGAAATAACTATAGAAAAATATAAAACTGAGGACAAACCAGAGGCCATGGAGAACAAGGCAGGAACATAGAGAACACATAAGGACAGAGGTACGAAGGAACAGACACAGCAGATGCAGGAAAAACAGATGAACCAGCAAAAAGGGAGGGGAAAGCCCAGAGAATGGAAAAGGCATACACACAGAAAAAGAGTGGGAAAAACACAAAGATAGGAAGCGGAAAGTAAAACATGACACGCAAGAATATAATCTACACGATAAAACAAGAAACAGCGAACCCAAAACCCAAATCATGACAGCTGGCCAGGGTATTACATCCAAATAACACAGTAATGACCAACTTCTTTCAGTCAGCTCAGAAAGCTGCTCAAAGCCAGCTAATGATAGCCAAGAGGACGCTACAGCGTCAGTGAAGTAGCCACCTTCTGTCAGAAAGAGGATGATGTGAAAAATAGTAAAGACATTCTGCATGTATTTATGTAGGAGAGAGAGAAATGGTATGTAAATGGTGACAGCAGTTACATGGAATTATCCGACCTCTCCTTTGGAAAATAAAAGATTTATTGTATCCCAGCTGGAAGTTGGTTAAATTGTATTTGTCATTTTAATTAACAAGAAAAATGATAATAGAAACATAAACATGACAAACGTAACAAATTGGTAGAGTTCTTCCTCTCTATATTGGCAGTGAAGGGATTGTTTCCTAAAGCTTCAACCTACAGACACCTACTGGGTAAAGGAATAAAGACAACGTAAGTAAAAGGATAAGCATGTTATATAACAAAGCACATGTTTGGGTCCTGTGTGTGCGGTCTCACGTGGTTTCTTGGTGGTGATGTTAAAAGCGGGGCTGCAGGGTCCGAGTCCAGCGCTGTTTTGGGCTCTGACTGAGATCAGGTAGACAGTGCTGCCCTTCAAGCCAGTGAGCAGAGCTGTGGTGTTGATAATCCTCACTCTCTCTGCTTCGCTCTGTTGAGATCCCTTCTCCCAAAAGAGAACCTGGACAAAAGACACACAGGTTAACACAGACCTGCAGCCACAGTGCCTTCCTGTGTCTTTTTCCATCTGTTTTCAGATCTGTAACGTGGAGGCAACTAAGTCAAGTCAAATCTAATTTATTTGGCCAATTTCCTCCAGAGACTATTAAAACCTGTGTACAACAATTATTCTAGAATGTATCTATGCAGGTCAAAAATAAAAGTGTTGCATATAGTTAGAAACTGAGCCAGCTGACATACAGTATACAGAAGTGCACGGAGGGCACACTCATGGAGACTCATTATGGAGCTTCTGCTTTCACTTCATGAAGTTCTGAGTTCATCTAGGTTTAAGTCATTAATATGCTGAAGCAGTGATTCTATAGGACCCTACTTAAAAGGCGAAGGGAAAAAAAAGTTCCATGTTATCAGCTACTGTAGGCCCTCAGGCAGTCCAACCCACATTTTTTAAACTACTAAGTGATACTGTATCTGACAATCAGCAATACCAAGAGCAGCTGGGAGTGAGGAGTACATGGATAAGGACCTTGTCAGAATCTGTATTCATAGGGAGATCGTTTATGACCCGAACACAAGACAGGCAAACCAGACATGAAAATGTCAAACAGATGGTTTGAGAGTAGGTACTTATTCAATTGGCTGCACATGGGTTTTTCAGGGATCTTGGTTGGGAAAGGCAGATTAGCGACAGGGCCTGGAGTTGCTGATAACAGATGCATCTAGGGTGTTATTTCTTTTTCCCACCAGCAGTTTAATTATAGCAGTTTTACCAGCACTTGGGAAAATACCTCAAATACCTGAGGAGAAGAAGTTTACAGTTTTAATATCAACATAATCTAAACTCACACTCAAAGAGGGATGAAAGAGAGGGATGCAGGGAGATTTAAAGCTGTCTTGGTGCAACTTAAAGTCTTACGGAGACAGTGGCAGGAAAGTGCTTCATACCATCAGTGTTTTAACAATACCAATGTTTGTGTGTGGGAGGCACAGATATTTGATGTTATTTTTATATGGTAAGCTTCATTTTCTGTATTGAATCTTGTGGACAAGAAGAAAAGAATAGTTTTATAGTACCAAACAGTACAGTATTAAAACTGTATCCCCGCCCTACCCAATCAGTGATTGTCTAATCATAGCTTAGCAACTGTACTTATGATGGAGAGCTTGTCAAACTTTGCAGAAGCAAAAAAATATCTGTTGGATTAACATGAAAAAAGTACATCAGTTGTCCCTTTAAAAAATAATTGATTCCTGTTCAATAAACTGAATACTTATTTGTTAAAACCAACAGGATTTCTTTGTAGTATACGTGTTTACATGTTCTCAAACTGTTGAGTTTTAAAGCTCTGACATGTTTTCTGTATCAATTCCATGATCACTTCTAGAATTTGATTTCTGATGAAAGTATATTGTACGTATTATACATACCTGGTCTCACTGAATCTTTTGAAGTTCAACACTTTACTACTACTACTTATCTCATAAACACATTTCTCGTATATTTTTTACATTTTCTTATTAGTCAAAGGATACTCTACAACTCAGATATTGGACTCCACCAACAGCCTGAATGACATTGAATTAATGTGGATCATGTTGGTTATGTGTGACTGTTGGAATATCTCTGATGGGTGACATATTAGTGGAAACACAAGCAAGCATTTAGATTTGAATAATTTCAGGGCTTTTTACGCTTGCATTTTTGGCTAGGAGCTAAGCATGACTTGTTGATATTCGAGGAGACCACAAAGCTGCTTTTGTTGTACCACCACGGGACAATGTTTTTTTTTGTTTTTTTCCAGTGAGATTATGCCTCACTGAAGCCATTATTTACTTTGGTAATGGCTAGAAAATTTGGTCCACTCCACTATAATTAAAATGAGTGGGCAGTTAAGTGGTTGTACCCCAGTGGGATAATGAGGCGGTAATATTATGCTACCAATGTGCAGATTGTAAAAACTGTTCTGGGATAGCCAATCAACAAGTGGTTGTTTGGTTAGATTTGAAGATACATCAAGTGTGACAGTGCTCAAGTTTCACTGCTATCTGTGGAAGCTGTGAGAAGAAGATCTGAAAATCTGAAGAGCGTATCGCAGTAACTGTCAAAGTAAACAGCATGCCTCAGGATCAGTAACTCCAACAAGCATTTGTAAATAATTGTATGCATTAAATTAGAATAATGCAATACAGTTGAATGCAAGGACTGATTTGGCAGAATGAAAGAAGTTATGATTTCTAAAAAAATTTCTGAAAATTGAAAGCTGCAGCCAAGGACCGAACACAATCCACCATTTTCTCCCTCATATCAGATGTATATTTTTACAAAGCTGTTATCTAAGTGACCTGCCAGAAAGCAACTCTAGCTAGTTAACATTAATTGAGCGTAGCGTTAGTTCTGGCAGGCCACGACGTCAAGCTCTAACTGCATAGCTGTCATCACCGGCGCAGATCAGCTGATGGCTCAGCTGACTCTGCGTGCCCGCTCCCTATTGGGAAATTGCATTAAGAGCGGGGTATTTAATCTGCTCTCGCCCGACCCTCCTTCCTGCTTCCTCTGCTGCTGGCACTTTCGCAAGCTCCCGCATGAAGAACATTTTGCTCACTTTCGTATTTACCTTGTTGCTCCCGATGTCGTCGCCCCTCGTCCACGATGATGAAGACCCGTGGCAATCCGACGGCATCATGGTGGAGCCTCACCGAGTCTCTGAATCAGAGGAAGCCATCGACGAGGAGAGGGCTCCTTCTTCTCTCCGTCGAAGCTCTCGCATAGCAGGAAAGGGTACCGGCCAAATCGCACCATCAATCGATGACTGGCCGATTCCTAAACTGTTGGAGTTCCTGTTTTGCAATGATGTTTCTGCTCCGGTCGGAGCGTCTCACCGGGAACTGTTTGCGCTGTTCCTGAACTGCGCTGGGTTTCCACCTGTAGTTCAGCGTCCAGTCTTCGCTCCTACTGTCTCCGCTCCTCCTGTCTCCGCTCCTCGGAAAGCGCAGCCAAAGCGCAAACACTGGTCCCAGAACTCAGGAGTCGCTCCGACTCCAGCCGCTGCCCCGCCGGCCAAAAGAGCCAGAGCCCCGGCCACAGCAGTCGCCTCCTCAGCTCCGGCAAACGACGCCATCCTGGCAGCGCTGTCTTCTATTCAGTCTTCCCTTTCCAGCATGAATTCAAGGATCCAGACCTTAGAAGCCGCCGCCGTTCCATCCACCAGCTCTGCGTTCCAGGCCGCCGTGTTTACATCCCGGGAACCTGCTGCTGCTGCTGCCTCTTCCGCGACGCAGTTCAGTGACGTCACTCCGGCGCCCCTCGACGGCATCTCTATCCCGCGCAGGATTCTGGGTAGTGCAGTCCCAATCTCCACCGGTGTGCCATTCTACCCTCCTGCTGCTGCCATCTCCTTCAATCTGAGAAACCAGATCCTTGCAGGTAATGATGTCAATTTAGTGAAAATCCTGCTGTGCTCAGATTTTAGTGACAAGCGTGTGGTAGATTGTGGTGATGTGTCTGTGATGCTAAAGGATAGTGACCCTAGACTTTCAAAGACCTTGACTCTAGCAGAATTTACTGTTGCTTTTGGTGTGTTCAGAGATGTAATCTGTGAGGTCTATCCATCCCGTCGAGCAGAATTGGACACCTATCTGGCCATCATTGCAGATCTTGCCTTAACATACGGTGGAACTTTGTTCTATGAATATCATAAATCATTCTCTGCCAAGGCCGCCATGTTCATTCAGAGGTTTAACCAAAGACTGGACTGGTCCGTAGTCGACCTGGCTCTAATCAGCAGGCACTGCACTGGTCGCCAAGCTCTCTCCTGCTCCATTTGTGGCTCTTTCTCGCACTCTCCCAATATGTGTCCCAAATCCGTGGCTATAGTTCATCCACCGGCAGTCCCGCAATCCGATGAGACTAAGGTGACACCTTTTTGGACTCCCATGTGCCATAATTTCAATGAGAATGTGTGCAGGTTTGTAAATTGTAAATATATTCATGCTTGCAGCTATTGTGGGGACAGTCATCCAAAGTCTGTGTGCCCCCGACGAACCCGCCTTGTGAGAAAGGAAAAGAAAAAATAAAACCTTCAACCCCAGTCAACGTGGCTGAGCTGGGCAAGGCTCTAAAGAAGCATCCGAACCGCTGCTTTGTCAATTATTTGCTTACCGGACTGGTTCAAGGATTCATGGCTGGGTTATTGTGGTTGCCTAAATTGTCTTTTTCTTGTAGCAATCTGCAGTCTGCTTTAAAAGAGCCTGAAGTTGTCGACACTCTGCTGGAAAAAGAAGTCAGGAAGGGTTTTATGATCGGTCCTCTGGATAAATCCCCTTTCCCCGTATCTCGCATAAACCCCATAGGTGTGGCTACCCGGAAATATTCTGGTAAAAAGCGTCTCATTATAGATTCATCAGCTCCTCATCATGATGAAGTCCAAAGTATTAACAGTCTCATTCCACTCCCGCCGTTCTCTCTGTATTATGCCTCAATTGACGATGCCATTAAGCTCATCAAACAAGCAGGTAGAAGAGCATGGTTATCAAAGGCCGACATCACAGATGCGTTTAAAGTCATGCCTTTGCACCCTTCCCAATGGCATCTGTTCGGCGTGAAATGGAGAGAGAAATTGTATTTTGCAGTTAGGCTCACTTTGGGTGTCGCAGCAGTCCAAAAATCTTTGACACATTGTCTGAAGCTCTCTGCTGGATTCTCTTAAACAATTGCAAGCTGCCTTTCGTGCTTCACCTGTTAGACGATTTCTTGCTCGTAGATTATCCTCATGCCAAGCCAGACCACGCAATTATCACTCTTAAAGATACTTTCAAAAACCTGGGAGTCCCCTTATCTGAGGAGAAAACTTCAGGTCCACTTCAAGCCATCGAATTTCTAGGTATCAAACTAGACAGTGTCCTCATGCAAGCTTCCCTGCCTCTCGAGAAATTAAACCGCATCAGAGAAATTATGAAGGAACAGGTTTCAAAGTCCATTTCAAAAAGAGATCTGCTCTCCCTCCTAGGTCATCTCAATTTCGCCATGCGCGTGATTCCTCAGGGCCGCTCATTCATATCCAGGCTTCTCGACCTCTCAAAGTCAGTTGAAAAGCTTCATGACACAGTAACTCTGGATGAAGGGTGCAGATCAGAGCTCCGGTTTTGGTCTTTGCTGCTCGAGAAATGGAATGGCATTTCATTTTTCTATAACGACAATACTGAATCATCTTTGGCCATTAGATTATTCACAGATGCAGCTCCTTCCGTGGGTTTTGGGGGGTTCTTTGATAATCAGTGGTTTGCTGATGTATGGCCAAAAGAATTGTCATCTCTGCCAGCTAGTGCTTCTTCCTCTGCGCTTATGGAAATATACCCAATCGTTATAGCTTGTCTTCTCTGGGGGAAATCCTGGTCCAGGAGGAAAATTATTTTCTTTTGTGACAATGAAGCAGCTGTCCACATTATCAACAAAGGGCGTTCATCTATTCCATTTATTAACAGATTTGTAAGACGCCTTACTTGGGAATCCGTGCTGGGGAACTTCATCATCCGCGCAGCGCACATTCCAGGATTGGATAATAATATTGCTGATGCTCTGTCTCGATTTGAATTTCAGAAATTCCACAGACTGTGTCCGGAAGCTGCGCCCTCCAGCCTGCCTTGCCCCCCCTTTCACCATGCGGTGCTAGATTAGACAGCACCTTGCAAAAATACATGCTGTCAGCTGCTGGCTATATGCGTTCTGGTTTAGCGAAGTCTACATTAAAATTGTATGACTCTGCATGGTCCTATTTCACAGCATTTTGTTTCTCTTTCTCAGTTGCTATTCTTCCTATAAGTATTCCCATTGTATGTGCTTTTCTGGTTCACTGCTTTGAGTCCCGAAAAATGCAGCCGTCCTCCATCAAAGGCCTCCTCGCAGGTGTCCAGTTTCACCTGCGTTGCCTGGACCCGTCCTCCAACAGCTTACTAGAAAATCCATCCATTAAGCTTCTGCTAAACGGCTTTAAAAGAGAGAAACCTCAAGGCAATGACATCCGTCTCCCTTTTACTCCTCCACTTCTGCACAAGTTAATCACTCACTTAAGGAACGGGTGCTTTGGTCCATATACAGACTCACTGTTAGAAACTGTTTCCTCATAGCTTTTTACGGGTTCTTAAGGTGCGGAGAATTCACTACACGCTCACGATCTTTTGATCCTTCACAAGACCTCACCATAGGCGATGTATCAGTTCACAGTCACTACTTTTGTATCCTCTTAAAACATTCTAAAACTGACAGAGATAGAAGGGGAACATCTGTCATCATTTCTCAAACTAACTCTGATTTCTGTCCATTGTCTTCCATGGTCCGCTATCTGAAAAGCCGTGCCCAAGCCAGCCCTCAGGAGCCGCTGTTCGTCACAGAGAGAGGGGAGCCCCTGTCACGAGCCTGGTTCGCCTCTCGCCTCCGCCTCCTTTGCCAACTCTGCGGTCTCCCTCCGGAACGCTACACTCCTCATTCGTTCCGCATAGGAGCAGCTACGACAGCAGCAATGGTCGCTCCTGTGGCCACCCTGAAAGCGATGGGCAGGTGGTCTTCTTCTGCCTTTAATCGTTACGTGCGTCCTGGCAATAAAGCCATCCTAGATGCTCAAAAAGCCATGAGCCTCTCACTGTAATTCTTGATATAATAAATATTCATTCATAGGCATGATTGGCTACGTCTATATTATTATATTATTATTATTTGTATTACTATATTATTGTATTATCATCGTTATTATTAAGAGGCAGCGCGTGGCTTATTCCCTATTAAATTGTATACAAATTATTTCATCCTAGATAGCTTCCTGGCATCTCTTGTAGCAGAGGTTCCAGGATTTGCCGGTATGGTCGTTTTGGGGGTTTTCTTTTGCTGCTGCGCTCCCTGCTTATGCCGTTCATGATGGCTCGTGAAGGGCAGGAAGGTGCTCTTCCTGCCTCAGGCTTTCCACGCAAGCGCGTGGAAGAGCAGGGGGCCCCAGAACAGTATCATACCGCCAAATAAAACTGTGCAAGTAAATAAAGATTATTTTGACAAAAGTGGTCCTGACTGAAATTGAGCGTAGCGTTAGTTCTGGCAGGCCACGACGTCAAGCTCTAACTGCATAGCTGTCATCACCGGCGCAGATCAGCTGATGGCTCAGCTGACTCTGCGTGCCCGCTCCCTATTGGGAAATTGCATTAAGAGCGGGGTATTTAATCTGCTCTCGCCCGACCCTCCTTCCTGCTTCCTCTGCTGCTGGCACTTTCGCAACCCACCTCCACCCCAGCTCCTCCTGTATTCATGTTGGTTGCTCTGCTCTGTCTGGGTTTTCTTTTGCTGCTGCGCTCCCTGCTTATGCCGTTCATGATGGCTCGTGAAGGGCAGGAAGGTGCTCTTCCTGCCTCAGGCTTTCCACGCAAGCGCGTGGAAGAGCAGGGGGCCCCAGAACAGTATCATACCGCCAAATAAAACTGTGCAAGTAAATAAAGATTATTTTGACAAAAGTGGTCCTGACTGAAATGCAATTGCTTGATAGCAGCCACTAGTCATGCTAACATTAGCCCTCATATAGCACTTAAAAGCTAATCTGTTAATACTGATGTTCATAATTGCAACTTTATTATACAGTCAAGGCAGGAACATCAAATGCCAAGGCTGGTCTCACAAGATACATTCCACCATCACATTACAGCAGGCTTACAGCATATTTCACCCCATCACAAAAATTGGACAACAATTAATACAACATACACACAATGCACTGCTTCCATTCTACACAGAGGAGCGCAGAGTTAATTACACTCGGAACAAAAGATCCTTTGGAGATCTTTATTCTGGGGTACTCTGTAGCAAGTCACACTCAGTATGGCAGGAGTGTCACTAATGATGGACGAAGCTTTCCTAGCTTTACCAGAAAGGTCATCAAATGACTTTGTCTGGCAGCTCACTATCTTTCCAGCTGTTTTGACAATACTGGCACGCTTGTCTTGTTTGTCAATGTCAAGTGTCCAGACGGAGACATTAAACACAGGAATACTCTCTATCAGGCTTACATAAACTTATTCCGAGATGTTATGAGTGATCCCAAAGCAATGTTTCACGATATATGTGCCAAAGATGTGCTGCTGGAGTTTATGGAGCAGAGTTACGGTATATTTTTCTGTCTAGAGGGACATTGGTTAGCTTTGTTTCTCCTGTGTGACATGTTTTTACATGAAGAGAAAAACAGCTCAGTCAGTCACAACTAATTGGAGATATGAAGGACAAATGAGTGTTTCACTTCAGGTGGCAGCAGAGGGGAGCAGCAGTTGAAATTATACGTTTTCCAATGATACATTAGATTTCTTCTAATGGATTTCTGGTGTTGCTCTACCCAAGGCTACCCATTGACTTCTGCTGTGCTTTGAGTGATGCTGCAATGCCTTTATGGTAGTATTATTCATATTAATTGATTTTATTCGATTTTTAACCGCATTTTAAGACGGTTGGGTAATCATAGACCGGCTATGTTTTGGTGAGAAATCTCCTGATTTCTCAGAAGCTTCACCAAGCAGTTGGGAAAACAAAATTAATTCAAAAGTAGAATTAAAAGTAATATTTGTAGATACTTGGTGTTCATTCAGCCATAAGCATTGATTAACTGAGTGGTGCTCTAGAGGCTCTGTGGTAGTGGTGAGGGATATTCTAATATCAATAACTGTATCACCTTTTTAATGGCTGAATCAACACTTGAATGGGCGGTCTCAGATTCACACAGCTGGGAAATATTCTGATTTAAAATTCATCAAAAGCTTCATGAAGTTGGAAAAAATAAAATTCTGTTAAAGTAACATTCATTTTATTATTGTGTGGATACTTTAAATAGGCTGGAGTTGAATATATAGGAGCTAAAATAGGATGCTGCAGCAGCAGAAGTATTAAATTAAAAATGATAAGAGGTCATTTGTTGGGAAATTATTAAGTTAGAAGAAATTATTATTATTTAGTAGTTTGATTGGTGTTTTTCCCTCACTAAATTGCTGCTTGTTTTGTCTGTGATCATAACTATTTTCAGGTTAACAAGAATGAAGAAGTTTTTTTGTTTTGTCCCGACAACGTGTGACCAGCAGGATGTATCCATTCAGCAATGATCAGCAAGGAGACGCTGTTCACCAAAAAACAGTATCTCACTCACACTCACGCTGTTGAGGCCTCATATTAGCCCCATCTGTACTGTAGAACAAGGTCATGTGGATTTAGTCCTCATGATTTACAGTGTAGTCATGTTATGAGGGGGTGACTTTGCAGATTGTAAGGACAGCAGGAATGATTTCACACACCAACAACTTATTCATCCTGCTTAAGTGTGTCATGTTTTGTTTTGGGAGGGATTTTACTTCAGACCCTGTCCACAGGGTTTACAAGTGCACATGTAATGATTAAATCTTACTTTATTGTTGAATACAGATTTTTGGTATAATATTCATCATGCATATGTGTATCTTAATTCATCTGATCTCATTTGATCTTGTGAATATGCATTCTAAGGTAACAGATCATGAAGCTCTCATCCATGGATCCACTGGGGAGACCAATGGGAATATTTGTTATCGAAGATTATGGTGCCAGCATAGCAGACATTCAGAGTCTCCTCAAGGGCAAGATGGTGTTGCAAGATTGCAAAAAGCTGCATTTGTGGCTGCCATTTTGCTTTAGCCATAAGTCCCCTTCTGAAACCGACTAACCTTAGTACTCCAAAAGGTTTTCATGGAATTGGAAAGCAACTCACTCAGGATGAGTATCAATTTGTAATGGTGAGGTTACAGTTTTCAATGTTATTCATTCTAAAAGCTTTGGACATGTGCTTTAGGTCATTTCATATGGTCTTGGACTCTCTTTTGTATGATACCTCCCTCCTGAGTTTTCTTTGTTCTTATTGTTCCTTTAGTGTTAGACCTGTAGTGTTCCTCTTAGCTTCTACCTTTGGCGGATGTTCATTTTGCTCTCCTGACATAGCCCTTGCATTTGCATAATAATGAACTGGATGTCTGTGGCTATATTCCCAGGAAAAATCCAAAGTAGCGCACTCTTGGTGATGTTTTCCATCACACAGCAGGAGTTGGTCAGGCAGAGAAGGTAGGCAACATACACGTTCTTCAACTTACCTGTGTGTGAAGCAGTGCACTTTACATATATAACATATAACATTTCTGCATTAAACGTACAAAAAGCGATTTTGGAGAAAGATAGTTGATTGTTGAGTCTCAATCTCTGGTTGTCAAATACAGACGCTATTGACCAACTATCTTGAATATTGCACCTTTAAAATGTCTAAAAACAACTAGATCTTTGTTATATTTTGTTGAGTTGTTTACTTTGATTGTAACATGTTCAAACCCAGAGAAATCCTAATTTTATTCAAGGTAGCAGTGCGTTTCAGTTGGTCGTCGAAAGCTTCATCTTCCATTGAAATGTCAGATGGTACATCAGAGATCGAGGAAAGAAGTCAGTGAACATGACTAAATGTAATGTGAATAAAACATTTTATCAGTCCTGCATAAAAATATGACCAATGTGAGCCACTGATGAGGCTGCTGTGTCCGATGTGTTGGAAGTGAGGACAGGCTGGCACTGGTGACCTCAAATTGTTTGGGCGGTGCAGCCAAAGTTCCAACTGCCAACTGACTGACATCACATCAGTGACACTGTTTGGACCCCAGGGTAGTGAGGGCCAAAAACACACAAAACGCAGATCTACAAGATTGTTACTCTGATGTCAAACTTTTTGTAGAAACATTCCACAGTGGTGAAATTCTGAGACTAAAGTTGTTTTCTAAAAGCAGATTCAACATCTGTTCATCCAGAATTAAATATTCGATAATCACTGCATAATTTGTAGTTTGAATATTACTCAAATTAGAAACCCGATTGAAACCTAACTGACTGACTGGGTGCTGTAGCAGTACACTTGTTGGCATTACTCCCAGTCTCTGCAATTCAAATCATCCACTAAAACATGATTTGAGAGCCAATTTGAACTTAAATTAGATAAATTAGAACATATGTCGTAAAAACTCAGTGGACTTTTGGAAAAGTTAGTCATTGTGACAATATGGATAATTATCTGCCCACATGCTGTCGAGACACAATTTAATACTTTCTAGATAGGAAATATATAAATGATGACAAATTCAATATTCCCTGACATTGAGAAGTTGTAAAAGTACATTAAAATTGTTGAAATGTTTATTTTTATATTGGAGTAAAATCTGTAAAATTATATTTCCTCTGTTCAGCATGAATATTCCTGCCAACTGCTCTGTCTGGCTCCCAAACACATCATCAGGGCACTTCAAACCCCAGTCTTACAGTAAGGTGTGTACCGAACACTGGCAATGACCTCAAAGCTTCTCAGCTGAGGTCAGGCCACCTGGGTATACCCTCCGGTGTAAAATATCTGGGGTTTTAGGCGAGAATGTTATTTTTATCTAGGTTTTCCACAGTCCAATCCCAGGAGGGTGTTTGTTGTAGAGGATAGTGATGTATGATGTTCACACTTTCTCTTATTTATTTATTTCTTTTTGAATAGCAGCTCTTGGTATTGAGTCTGGGACTGGGACAGCTGCCAACAGACCTCTTCATCCCCCAGATTAGCCTGTGAAAAATCTGCCGCTCCGACACATGCAGTATTTTAATGTCAGAATATTTCCACGTTGTCCCCATCCCCATCGGCGATTATATTCAAATGAACGCCAGCTTATTGTACTGTCAGTCATTCAGGGATTAATGTCTACTCCTTGTATGAATATTCCTTGTAGCACTATTATTTCAACTTTACTTCTTCATACCTCATATGCAATGATCTTCTCGCTGCTGGAGCCGGGGGGAATCGGTTCCCAGTACACCTCGATGTCGGAGGCAGACACAGCTCGGGCCCATACTCTTGACGGCGCCTCAGAGGGCTCTAAGTACAATAGATGATGAATTATGCATGTTGGCAATTAAGAATGAAGTCCCTTGTCATGAATTAACATGATCAACTTTTCTCACCTTCCTCTGCAGAAAACACTCTGACGACGCGGCTGAATCTGCCCTCTCCCATGCCGTTGTAGACTCCCACTTTCACTTCAAACTGGGACAGAGGTGCGATGCTGTCGTTTCTGTAAATATACCTCGATGCATCAGGTGATGCCAGCACTGTCTGGATCCAGGTGCTGCTGCCAAGTAGGCGGAAAGCCACGACATAGCCAAAGTCCTCTCCGCTCTGCTGTTCCTCTGGAACCGGCTGAGATTGGGGACATAAAAGTTATGCCTTTGACCCAAACAACTGTGAGCAGAAATTTAATTAGGGAGTTGCACAAAAGTAGAAAAAGTGTTTTATGTCCTGTAAACTATTGAGCAAATACAGCATCTTTATGCGCTGTGAACCACATCCAAAAAAAGTAAAGTTGTCATCTCATTCTGGATTTACACATGTGAAACTTGCACTGGCTTCATATCTCCATTTTGATTTACACAACAGTGGGAGTCAGCAAGCAGCAAATCAGTAAAGCTCTGCCTTTAATTAAAAGCCATTCCACTGAAGCCAGGCCACCGCAGACACAGTAACTCTGCCACGAGTCCATTCTCATCAAAAGATTTAAAGAATGCTCCGTCACAATGAATGCCCACTCAAAAATGCACATTATCCTCTTACCTCCCATGTGATGACAAGTTCTCCTCGAGCTCCGCCACCACCGCTCACATTTACTGGTGCAACCTTGGGAACTAAACAGGCACAAAGAAAACTTAATCATCCCTTAGTTTGGACTCTGATGTCTCAGGCAGGTATAGAGGATTCTATTAACAGCTTTGAACGAGGTGATCACAGCCACTCTGGAGAGCTTCTTATTTACAAAATGGGTTCATCACACAGCAGAGGAATCAGGTTTTTGTTGACAGTAGCATTACCACTCGTGTATGGTGCCGTTATTAGCCGAGCACCGTATGTCAGCTCCATGTGCGAGGCACAACGGGAAACCTGTTCCCCTGTGATTCAACCAGCGGGATGGAATTACTCAGCTAAACTGCTCCAAATAGACACTTTCATGTCCTTGCCTCATGGCATTTGCGAATAGGTCATATTTTCTGTTGATGCGAGTATTAATAAATCATGGCACGAGTTCCAGAGTGCTGACACACACAAGCTTAGTGTTGATACTCAAATGTCCAAAAGTGTATTTCAATTTTCACTTATTTTGCGTTTGACTGAGTAATCAGTCTGAGTATCGGCATGAAAAGTGAACAACAGATTTGAAATGAGTCACATCACAGGGAGGGAAACAGTAAAATTACATTTTCCAAGTGGGACTGATTAGTTTGTTATGAAGAGAAACAACAAATTGAGAGGATACCTGCTGCTTTGGTTCGAATCTGTTTTGATGGCGTGCTGGGTTCTCCAACACCAACACTGTTGATTGCCAACACCCTGAATTCATAATCCACCCAGGGGTTCAAATCTTTCACTGTTGCATGCATCATCTGTCCAGGCACAGAATCAGGAACTAGGATTAAAGAATTTAGAATTGAGATGTGTTTTGTGTTTTGTTATGCTTTACTGAGGCACATTTCACATTTTGTCTTCAACAAATACAAAAACATTTCAAAACCAATGAAGTACATGATGTTTGCAAATCTTTGAATACTTTTCCAATTACAGTACAGTCAGGGTGTGAGTGGTCCGCCAGCAATGCCGGCATCTCACAATGAAACTTTACACATAAATGCAATTCATAATAAATAGGAATAATAAGCTGTCAGATGAGGTCGCTTCAGGTCAGGCTGATGCGACTGAACTAATGTCTTCCTGTAATCAACTTGTTATTTTTTAAATCAGCATCTATCACATGAATCTTACTGTAAATGTAGCAGGGTTGAGGTTACAGAAGAATGGAATTGAATAAGTTCCAAGGAAAAACAGGTATTTCACTAAATCAGCACTCAATTATAATTTCTAGCAAATATTCTCATAAGTAGCATGGTGTATAAGAAACTTGAAGAGAAAGCTGATGATTTTTTTTTCTTCACATAAGCAAGTTAGTTAAAAATATTGAGAAAAGAAAAGATGTGATTGCAGTGTTAATAAGCTGTAATACAAGCTTCTCTTGCCATTTCACCTTTTATCAACAAAGAAGAGAGATTTATGTGTTTTCATATTTTGTGCACTCCCTCCTACCAAGAGAAACCTTTCATAATAACACAACAGCACCACCAACACTTTCTGCTGAAAGTTGAAAAGCCTCTGTGACAAAGTGTCAACAGGTTTTCACAAAGGTAGAATTTACTGTCAGGCTGTTGTAAAGGATTGCATTAGTTCATTTGAAATACTTGACTTTTTCTGAAATTTAAAAAAGTCTTTCACCTGACTGTCAGGTATGTGTTATTTTTGTGATTTCAACCTAATACTGCTGGTCCTAACTGTTGCTACTACAGCTAATGGGTGTCACAGTTTGAGTTTTTGGTTTTGTTGTTTCCTGTTTTATTTTGTTCTGTCCTCATGTGTCATGTTTTGCTTTTTGTTTCCTCCCTTTGTCTGTTTTCTCGCCCTTCTCATTCCATACCTATGTTCTATTAGTTAATCACCCCTTGGGTATTTTAATCCCTGTCTTCCCCTTTCTCTTTGCCAGGTCAGATGTTCTGGTTTGCCCTTGTGTTCCTGTGTCTCTTTGTCCCATCTTCCCGTCGTGTACTTTGCTCTTTTGCTTTGCTTTTTAAATGCCCTAAATGTTTTTGGTTTGTACTTTGTTTTGCTTTTGTTTTTTGGATTTCTCCTGTTTTGTCATCTGTCTTTGTTGCTGCATTTTTGGATTTTGGATTTGAATTTACAGCTTTATGTTTCCCAAGCTCGTTTTTTGTTCTAATTACTTGCTGACTGCGTGTCTTTGTTTTGGTCCCCCCTGTTTAACCGCGACAATGGGGAGTGTCATAAACAACACATTTTCAAATATGATTATTATTTTTTTTTTGTAATTGTCTGCACTGTTTTCAGCTAATTAATTTTTTCAAATGTTTGGTCATGGTGGGCACACATTTCCTCCAAACTGCACACACACTGTAGCTAACTAATTGAGCAAGAGCTTGATGGATAAACTGGGCAGGTCAATATTAGCTTAATGCAGATATATGTGTGTCACTAGCTGATTGGTAAGATACAAATTATTTCAATACCGAAATACTCAAATCACTGTATGTTTGCTGAATATCAGAAACACTGTTTACCTAATGTAGTTTGTCTACCGCAGATCAGCTGTAAAACGTCCCACTGTGTTCATACTGTATGTTCACAACACTAAAGGGTCACTCCACAGATTTTACACATGAAGATCAATTTATCAGCCACAAAGATTAGTACTCTACCTGTGACAACAGCTGTATAATGCCCTCTGTGGCTCGAAAGGGAACTTTCTGCAGTAACCCTGAAGACTTGAAAGCTGTGGAGTTACTTGGGGAGTGGAGTTTGAAAGACCTGGGCATTGAGCAGGCAGGGAGGGTCGAACAAAAGTTATTTTTTGGTTGCATTATGGGAAATTTAGGGGTTGTGAGTCCCAAAACCTAATGAAACAGCTGTGATATATCACTGGAGAACGCCTTTGAGGGATCCTTGTGACCCAAAAGTTTGTTTCTCTTATGTGTTTGCATAGAAAATGAATACCACCATTGTTATTGGCTTTTTTAAAACGTGCCTAAAAATATCCAGTCTGAATTAGTTTGAGCATGCTACATTGTGTTCTGTCAAGTTACATCATTTTTTCCACATGTGAACTTCAGAATGAGAAAAAAAATCATCAAGTAAAGAACTTCAACAACAGGATCCTGATCAGTCTTATAACTTATTTCTTGTTGCCTAGCAACGGCTCACAAAACAAACTTTCATTCATATGAAATACTTTCAACTTTTCTCTTTTATAAGCAAAGCATCTGAAAAGGAGAGTAAAGTCTGCTAAATGACCACAGACTCACATATTAAAGTGTAATTCCTCTGTATTGACTTGCATAAATTGAGAATAAGTGGATGGTGGTGCAGCTGTTACCTGTTCTGACAGTCTGCCAGCCTATAGAGAAGGGGGTCCTGGCCTGCACCATATACATGGTAACAGGGCTGTGGTTGTCAGGCCCAGAGCCCCAGGATAGTTGCACAGTAGTGTCAGTAATGTCAGTCACCAGCAGGCCCTCCGGGGCACCAGGAGGTCCTGCAACACCCAGAAACAAGGACAGACACACACCTGCATCAGCCTCAGTGCACAGCAGCAGCCAAAACAAATGAAGTCAGCTCAGGTTGGTGTGGCACGCTCAGATCCCAACACAGATGTTAAGTGATTCATAACCCGGCTAAAAACCTCAATTCAGGGCTAGTGGAGCTATAATTGGTTCTATTGGGAGTGCCAGTCTAATCAATATACTGAATAGTGCAGCTCAGTTGGAACTTAGGTGAGATCGTCTGTCTTAGTTTACTATATTTGAGGCCTCAAGTTGCTGCTTTTGATAATAAATTACCACTTCCCTAGTCGTGAGAATAAATTCTGTGATGTTTAAACTGAAAAATATAATATGGTAAAGTGAATCATTGACTCTTTTCAGGCAACAACATTGAGAAATTTGACCTTTTTTGTTCCTGGAACAAAATATCCATAAGCTCCAGAGCCCGTTTGTACTAAATTAGCTAACCAAGAGGAAAGAAGTAATTATGAATAACTCGACAGACCATTCATGAACCAGGGATTTGAAACAACAAGGCAAGATTTTCAATTGGGATCTCATTGAAATTAGAGAAAGCAGCAACATGAGATCAAACAAACAGGCTGAGACTTGGATAACTGACATGAGATTTCCTGCTAAGCCCACAAATCTGCAAAAGTAGCACTGAGCCCTCAGCGGGACTACCTGCTGCTGGAAGACGATCACTGGGTATCAGCAACGTTTGGTTTCAGATTATGCACACGGAAACGTGCAGTCTGATCGTAAGAGCTGCACCATCTGACTTTGGCTGCAGACTCTTATGCCATTCCTTGCCAATCTGACCCTCCGAGACACCGGTATTATCTTCCTACATGGGGAGGCCGGCCTGGACTTTCCATTTGGTTATTTGGTTTAGTTATTCATGACTGTGAGAGGGATCAGGCTGAGAAAGTGACTGGCTGAGAACATACAGTAATAATTAATCAACACACCCCTTCAATTTGTATTCCATAACCTTTTCCAAGTGCATATAGAGTGCACTGCACCTTTATGAATGAAAACAACAGGTGTCTGTGTACATTGAAGTTGTCATTGCATACACAACCTCCCATTTTCAGGACTTGTCTTTAGTGATGGCAGCACATGTCAAAGTATTTTTTCAGCCATTAAAATCCTACAATGTCACCAAGATAAAATGTTGGCATTTTATGTTTCTGCAAACCACAGATCTGTTCAAATGTGTACATTTCTAATGTACTATATAGACATATGTACAATGTGTGTCATATCACGTTCACATTAGATACAAGCTGACCTCCATGTCAGGACATAAGAGGATGGCGATGGCTGCATTTCACCATTTATAAGTGTGAAACCAATGGATGATTTTAACGAGACATCGGGTCAGGGTTAGTGCACACCGGAGCACACCGGAGCACACCAGAGTGCCGCACACATCACTAAAATGTCTGTCATGCAAGAGAGCCAAAAAAAAGGACAAAAAACCCCCCCAAAAAAACAAACAAACAGAATGGTCAAAGACGTCATACTGACAACTCATGCTCTGAGTAACGTGCAAGAAAATGTTGAAAGATGCCGATCATCTTTGTGATTCCTTTTCTTCCGGTTTATAGCTACATAACGTCAACTGTTAATGATGACAAGGCAGCAAAACATCATTTAATTTTTTGGAACAGCTAAAAAGGTCAAAGTTATTATGTATACTTAAGTAGAATAACGTATGAGTATAAAAGTAATCTTTATATAATTACATAATTATAATATTAATCACATGGTCAGTTATAATTGACTAATGTATGCAAACTTGCCAGTGTAGGAATGGCTGTTACTTGAACTTCAAAATGAGCCATAATGTAACGCACATTGCACAAGTGCATCTTAGTTGCACTCCAGTACTTAAACAAATACCACTAAAACCCTGATTGAGACATTTTTCAACATATCAGTGGGTTGCAGAACATAAGTTGTTCACATTTATTCTGAGGACTGGGTTGACCATGTAATAGAAAGTTTTAGATGTCTCCAATATCCAATCTCTAAATTACCAGAGGGCATCAATGTCATCAGTGGGAGCTATGGCTTTTTTGGATTTGTAATGGGGGAAAAAAAAATCGATTTTCAAATTAAAAATTAACTGTGTAGTGCAACAGGCTGTGCTCGCACTCTTGTGAGAGGCCGTGACACTAAACTAGGCTATTATTTTCTCTTTGCTGATGCCAAACCATATTATGATATGTCTCTATCCTCAATTTTCTCCAGTCAGGTGCCATTATGATATACAGAAGACGAAGGTGCAACAAGATGATGTAAATAAAAGAGTGCCAATCCTCAAACAGTAGAAAACTGTGCAGAAAACATGATGGTAATGTGGCGTTGATGATTGTTTTAAAGCGATTTCCTCTAAATCTAATCATTTAAATTCGGGTCTCATCACTGCTCCACACAGATATGATGTGTTTGATGTTTTAACAGAAGTGACAGCGTAGTAAAAAGGTAAATCACAACTTGTTCTGATAGCTTAAGATCACATAACAGTCATTAGTAATGCCAAACTAGAAAGAATGCTGCAAGTCCAGAATGATGTATCAAAAGTCATATGACCCTTGAATCAAATTACATGCTGATACCGAGCACACCAGCCTGGAATATGTCTATGAACTTATTTAAGATACTTAAATGTCCCCCACAGTATGGTGTTGAATTCATTGCCAACCATTTATTCATGATTCATTCATGATGCTGGTCTCTGATCTTTTTGGATAGCCCTGAAGCTTAAGCGTGACTTAAAATATCTCTTCAAGGTGAGTGTAACGATCATAGAGCCTCTGGGTTGAAAACAGAATAATTCTGTAATTTGACCACATTCGTGGTTGTCAATCTGAAAGTCTATTAAAGTCGTTTTCTGAACATCTGAAAGCTGACATCTTGATGACACAGCTCTTAACCGACAGTAGAGGGATGTGTGTGTCTTCATCTTAAGACACATACACACACACACACACACATATACACACTCAACAAAATACAGAAGCATTTTAAAAACCTCCACAGAGTGTAAAAAATGACAAGCACTGTAAGAAAGGAGGAAAAGGCATACCTCTGACAATTAAGTCTGCCGCTGCTGAAACAGTGTCAACTTCAGTGTGTACCATGCACACATACTTCCCAGAATGCTTTAACTGAATGTTCCTCACCATCAGGTCACCTGCAAATCCCTGATGACAGAAAACACATTGGAATAAAAGTGTTGGAGAGGACAAAAAACAGCAGACGCAACAAAGTCAAAAACAGAAGTATGGAGAATCCTCGGAACACATTCAATTTCTTTCTCTGTCACATGCAGTAAATCCTCCATGAAAAGAATCCTGGAAGAATTCACCACAGGACTACCAGGAAAAAAGAAAAAAAAAACATTACAGTCTAGCAAAACAAATTAATTCAGTTTTACATTGTAGGGGAGGAAACACAAAATGACTTGTTTTGAAACGTTTTTTTTTTCTTTGAATCATGTTTGTTGTGTTTATACTTTACCCTTTCAGCTCAGATGAATGGCTCTAGTAAGAGTTTTCAAAGCTGCTTTTTTCACTTTCCTGTCATGTTCTCGCACACACACACATCACTTTCAAAAGTTTTTTTCTCAGAAAAGTACAGGGATACAGAAATCAGTCCCTCTGAGCAGAAAGAAAAGGCAAGTAAAACAGCTGTTGTTTTTATGTTCACTGTGGAAATGTCAGTGCTGCACACAGACTTTCAGTGGGCCTGGTGTGCTCAACCAGAGGGAGCATAAATCTTGTGATTACAAAAATTTAGGCTCCCTTTTGTTCGGGGAGAAACTGATTGATTTGCTCATACAGTGAAATCACCTCCAGGCTGGAGAAATGTCATCCCTGTTTACAGGTCTCCCTCTCAGACATAACACACTGTATCATCTGCTGGCATCTCTGAATTCCATGTACAAGCACAGGGTTTCTGACACACAGTCTTAAAAGCAAAAGTGGCAAGTGCTCAGAGGCTGGCAATTGTCCAATACATAACCCCTCCCGGCCTGGGACCCATAACCCCTAACATTTTGTATAGATTAAACAAACAAGACATACATAATATTAGTGAATTTTAGGGGAGCCGGTAGGCTGATTTTGCTTCATCCGGTCAGAGCCAGCATTCCAGTCTTTATCTGTGCTAAGCTAAGCTAACAGGCTGCTGGTGTTAACCTTTTTTATTTAACGGACAGACATGAGGATGGTATCGATCTTATCTTGCAACCTTCAAATGGAAAGCAAAGCACATTGAACTGTTCCTTTAACAAGTTCTATCTCGTTTCTTTAATCTGCACATAAACGGCACGCAAAGACAACAATTTATGGATTTGTGGGGAGTTAAGTGCCACATTCTTAACAAACTACCAGGTGCAGTGATCTTCTGATGTACTGTGTGGGCTTTCTACATGGAAAACTATGAGAATACAATTGCTGAGCTTGTGGACATACTGTAATTTTGAACTTATGGAGAAAGCCAGGTTTGCTGTCCCCCTCTGCTTTCAGTCTTTATGTTAAGCTAGGCTAATACCGTCCTGCCCCTAGCCCCATATTCAGGGGCAAAAATCTAATATCAACTTTGGAGGGACAAGGACATGAAATTTTCTCAAGAGCAGTTCCTAACGGGGATGCCAAAAGTTGTACTGTAACTCTGCTCACAAACATTTTGTTACTGCGTCACATTGGGAGGGCTACACTGCTACGTTTTCTTCTACAAGCACTTGCTGAAGTTACACTCTCAGAAACAGGGTAGGAATTCATTTCTGTCCCCCAAGCACCAATCTACACTAATGTGCCCTCATGTAATTGGACTAAATGCTGAACCTCAAGGTAACCATGTGTAACGTTTTAGGGACAAAAGGTACATATGTTCCCAAGGTACATACTGTGCCGTTTTTTCTAAATGTTAAGGTACAATATCAGGGAACAGTGTGTGTTGAACTATAAATCTCACAAATCATCTCATCTCACTGATGTAGAATCACACATGTTGCTCACCATGGTTGATTAATGTAAAATGGCGATTTTAGCGTGCTGGCAAACCTTTCCTGTGGTTCCATAGCAACTGCTAGCTAACATTAAGAGTGACCTCTAATTCAGTCCAGTGATTATAAATGTGTTTTACTCTATTCGGTGGGAGAAGTAAAGAAACATCTAACAAATCCTTTGACTATTTACCGGAGGTCGACCACCATCGACAGACTCAGGTTCCCACACATGTGCTGTACCTGCATCATTTGCCACTGCTGAAGGTTAGAGAGGCACAAGTGCTTTTATTGTGTGTTTATTGAAAAACACATAGTTGTGTTTACAGTTATATATTTCGGGGAAGAAACCATATTTTTCCCAGGCTTAGGGGGCCTGTCCCCCCCTGTCCCCCTTGGGATTTATGCCTGTCCGTATTTAAAGCACAGAAATGATCAAAATATCAGCGACAAAACAACATTTTCCAAAATTGTCAAACCGTTCCTTTGACATCATGTAGTTCTCTTTTTTCTGCTAGACTACAGGAAAGAAATACAGTCTTGTCTTACAAGTAAAGCTTCCTTAAATTTCACTATTATCTAAATGCTGCAGTGAGTCACCTGCTATTACAAAGTACATTATTTTAATCTAGGTTTTGATGAAGAATTAGAAGAGTGAGAGGCATCCAGGGAAATTTAATGCACAATGAAGAAGTTTCTATATGAATATCACAGACATAAAGTGTAAGAATAACACAGCTCCCTGGAGCTTCAGTATCAGCTCTAGCCTACATAGGTCAAATCCTTGGCTCTGATTTTCTTTGCCTTAAATCACCAAGTGTGCACCCACATTATACATACCCCTCCAATCATCTCAAAGTGCTCCTGCCTGTTGAAATCAATGGCTTTCCCATTGAAAAACCACTTGAAGATGGGACTCAGAGACGAATCACCGGACACCTCACAGGGCAACACAAGGCTCTGTCCCACGGTGGCGTCCAAACTCAAGGGAGGAATTATAATCCTGGTAGGCTCTATAGCAACACAGGAGGAAAAAAAGTAGAATTGTTTCTGTATGTAGCACACTATCTATATAAAATCCAGGCAAATGAAGAAGGTAATAAAGCTTAATTTACGCAGAATAGTGAGACTGATTCTGCTCTATCAGTGTAATTAAGTGACCTTAAATAACTTCACTTAGGAAGTGAATGCCTCTCATAACTCAGTAATGAATAATTAAACACACTGCAATCACAATGTCAACTAGAAAGGAAAAAAGAACTCCCTCTCTATAATCATCATTATTTAAAAACCCAAATCTGAAAACGCTACAGCAGCTCTTTTTAAATTAAATGTTGGTGACAAAATATTCCTCTCTCACAGCTATAGACGGCGGTGGTTTGCCCCACTCTGCTACATGAACAATAACTCAAAGCTGACAAAACCATGGATGACTTATACGTCTGTCAAACCGGCGGGAACATAAAATGGCTATATATTTCATTATCAATTTCATGCTTGAGCTAGTATTTTTTTCCCCTTAACAAAAGTTTAAACCCTTGGCTTAAAAGGTGCAGTAGTGAAAACCTGTGGAAAAGAAAGAAATACCTTTCACCATCAGCGTTCCTGTGCTACTGGAGGTTCCAAACTGGTTTCTGGCCACACATGTGAACCTCCCTCCATCAGATTTAGAGATGTTGGTGATACGTAGAGTCCCATCCTCCATGATAGTCTGTCTGAGGAGAGTGACAAAACTGAAACAGCCCATCAAGAGATCACATACGGCATATAATTATCAATTCTTGAATTAATAATTGAATGAGAAGTGATGATAGGAATCAAATTAACTACTTCCTGACTGAGATACGGTGTCATTTCTCAGGCCATTTGAACTTTTTCCCCATATTTATTTCATTTTGAATGAAGGCTTCAGAATCTATTCCAAAAGTCTATTTACACGCCTCAGAAGATAACAATTATCTTAGCTGGAGCAGAACAGATTTGCTGTAGGGTCAGCATAGTATTGACAGCACAGTGGCTTAAATGCACATATTAATTGGATACACAACAGGCCACCAGGGCCAGGCAGGAGGGCGATAGGGAGAGGAGAGCAGCACTGGAGAGAGGCAATTTGAATGGGACCTTTACCTGCCGCCTTATCGCTCTACAGCACATGGAGATAGTATCAACATGCTATACAGTAGGCCATTACTGAAGAGTAATAACATGGATACATGCATACTGAAGCATCTCACTTGAAAAAATGTCAGGCTGGTCTCATGGGAGAAATAAAGCAGGAGTCTAATGAGAACACATGAAAGAAATGTGACTAAAACAAGAATTGTACAGAGGTTGTCTTTGTGTAGCAGTTTGTAACTCACTAGTTTTACATATATCAATATATATATACACACACACACACAGACAGGTTGGATCTGAACCCTGGATTGCTGCAGCAAGGACACATGCTCTTACCAACTGAGTTACACCCCAGTTTGTGACTTACACCCATGAACTATATTGTACTTTGCTATAAGATTTCTCCAGACGATTAATTTGATTTTTAAAGTGTGAAAATCTTCTAGGTTTGGTTTCAGAACTATGTGCAGGCAGGGCTGTGGGGGTGCAGGAAAAAACTAAGCTAATTAACATAATCTATGGTAATCAGTTGGTAATTTGAGTGAGGTTTGTGGGGATGCTATCCCCTTTGTTGGCAACATGACCAAAACACATCCCCTCTCCGCCCACTAGCATCAGAGAGAGTGCAGGAGCAGGGGGGCGGTTAGTTGAAGATGTTAGTCTAGTCTGCCTGACTCATTGATTCTTTATCCGACTGAGGTTTGTGCATGTTAGAATCTATGACCCCGACCGTGGCTCTGAAAAATCAGTAGCTGAACTGTGCTGTGTATTGATAAATCATAAATCCGTGGCGCTGTCCGTGGTGCAGCTGGATTTGTAATTGCAGTTTTTTCTTTCAATACCGCCCTCCTCTCAGTTTCATCTTGGATCCAATGCTATTCTCTCAATCATATACTATAAATCCTCAGTACTATGCTATGTTGTAACCTGTATACTTTTCATGATCACAGTAACAAGTAGCAATGTGTGGTTGCGAAAGTGCAAGAGCATCATATAGACACACTGCTGCCTGTAGTAGCCCATAAAATTAACTCTGGAACAAATACAGATATACAGATATAATTTCCACGATAGGGTCAGGGTTAGTATTAAGTGGGGTTAGGGTCGTATAATGAAAAAAGAAATGCTACGTAAACCCCAAAATGTCTTTATTGTAAATGCTCTAAACCCTCTTATACTCATTCTTTGTTTCCTATGCTATCCAATAAAAAGAGCTCTGCATTTTGCTGTCTTGTCTTTGATGCTCAAGTCATTCAGTTGTTTTTATTTTTTGTAAGGATAATATTAACTGGGAATAAATATATTACCTGAAAAACTTGTTTAACAGTTTTCCTGTCAGGCTGCATACAGCTCCAAAACCTTCACCAGTAAGGTCAGGCAACCTGTCTGTAGTCTGAAAGGCGAAATCAAGGGCAAAAAAGCCCAGAATTCTCTTGCCGCACCAGTCGCAGCTGCTCGTTAAGATCATATATTGAGCCCTCGGTGATAAGTGAAAGTGACTTAGATGAGTGTAGCAACATTTTTATTAACTCATATCTTCTCTCGTCAGGACAAGACACAGCTTGGAGAGACTTCATTAAGGAATTAAACCTGAAACAATAAATACGATGGAATGTTCCCCGCGTCCTACAGGAATTACACCTTCCATATTTTAGCCTACAACAGTTATTCCGGTGCCTTGGTTCTGCACATACAAGTGGGAAGGCATGTAAACATATGCATAAATAAGGCAGATTATGGCCTCCTGTTGTGACCTTTGGATTCAGTAAATCAAACAGAAATGCTGTGAGCAGCCAGCTCAAAAATCAAACAATTTCACATCGGCTCCCAAGAATAAATATGTATTCACTCGAGCCGAGCTGAGACCCAGAGAGCATGTCTGACACAGGGTATTTTGCGCTGATTTATTGACAAAAATATCAAACACTGAGTGATGGAGGCGCACTGAGAACATGACCTGGGGGGCAATGAGCTGCAAAACAAATACAAACGTAAAGAACTATCTCGCTTTGTAGACAAACCCAGTCCCATGCTGAGAATTTCTATTCATTTTTCCAAATGCGCTGCCTGGGTAATGCCTGGGTAATTTTTCTTCCTTTCCTCATGACCAAGCAATGGAAAAATCATGATAACTAATCAATCCAACTGGTCACATGTTGAGCCATGCCCAGTGAGTTATGCAGAGCCAATGGAAATATGACTGTAGATATTGATCTCAGACAGAGCCCAAAAAGAAAATGAGAGAGGAACAACCAGCAAGAGAGCAGCTATACACTTCACACTTCAACTGGCAGATAACCAGCATGCAAATTAAAATGACAAATTTAGAGTCAGCATATGCCACAGTGTTTAATAAGTGCATTAGAAAGGATTCTGGTCAGATTGCCATGACTTTCAGCGACTAGAGTGTCCTTTTTGACTGAGAGAGACGATTTGATACTCAAACCACTATACTCGGAGATGTTAACATTTCCTCTTGGTTTGAACTGAATGAAGACGTTTGATTGAAAATCAGTTACTTGTCTCATCAGATGGTGGTTTCCTAAAGAGAATGTACAAGCCTTACAAAATACAGGAGCGCTAGTCGAGTGAGACAATCATAAAAGACACCTCATTGTCCAACTCAAGCCATGTAAAATCACAAAATGTCTTTTTTTATTACATTTCTTTTTGTAATTTTTTTTTGGCCTTATTGATGGGACAGCTTCGGGGATGACGGGGGGCGGGATGGGGGGAGGCGCATGCAGTGGGCAGCCCTAGGCTGGGACTTGAACCCAGGGCCACTGCAGCTAGGACAGGGCCTCTGTACATGGGACGCTGGCTCTGCCACCTGAGCTAATGCCCCCCACCCCTTTTTTTAATTCCATTTCTTATCACTCATATCTATGCATCAAAATGAATGAGCATGCACTGTATTCACCAAATAGATTATCATAGTACACTTTGTTCAGATGTCCTGCCAGCAGGTTTAAGTGAGCCACTGAGGTTTAGAAATTCAGTGAAATAACCCGTGCCCTGGGTACAGCTGTGTGAGGCAAGGGTTTTTCCATTTGTAACTTTTTCTAGTGAAACTAATTTCAGAAATTCAACAGAAACTTGCCTCCATAGATATAACACTCCACTCCACTCCACAGAAATTACATGTCTGGAGTTTGATTGCTGGAAGAGTGCCATCAGGTCATTGTGTTCAGCATGATATTGTTGCGGGAGAAAAAATGTAATTCACTTGAAAAACTCTCAGTGGTAAAGACATTTGTAGGACAAATGACTTTGGTAGCATTTGACTGGGTTTTGGGGGTTTTGAATAAAACGAATACTTGCCCATTGGTACAAATCATACATTTCAACAAATACAATTAGAAATGTTTGCAGGTGGGAAGCCAGTGAGGACCAGGTTTGTGACTTGGACTTAGGTTGATTTCTGATCACTGATTTGACGACTTGCACTTTGACTTGACAGAAAATAAAATAAAAGACTTGTGTCTTGACTTGACTTGTGACATGAAGACTTGAATGATTTGTCTGTGTTGCTGTCAGTATTTTGCTGTTTGAAAGTGATGGGGAGGGGATACATTTTTGATGAGGAAGAAAGAGAGGAAGAAGAAGAGGAAATTTGACACACACCTTTAATGAACATGTGCAACTTCCCTGCTCCTTGACTACATGTTCACAGCTGTCTGGGGCACCTCCCTTGAGTATCAAGGCTGATGATTTTCACACAATGTCAGTGGTTCGGCTGTGAATTGCCATTATTAGCCGTCGTCGTAGCTGTCTATTAATACACAAGCTAACTCCTGATGCTGCTTATATGCATTCTAGAAATTCTACTACACTATTTGCAAAAAAATTGAGGTTCACAGCAAAACAGCTTTGCAGCATTCTACTAAACAACTGATGAGGACTTGTTTGAAAGCATAAAGAAAAAAACTGAAAAAAACCCCAACTTAAAATGGCTCCATCCAGTTAATTTAGTTGATCCGAGTCTCCGGAGTCTCCCAAATTGATTTGAGAAGAGTTTTTTACACCCTTGACGTGTGGTCGAGCTCATGCATCCACTTCAGACGGGGTGCATGCATATGGTTTTAGCTTAGCAGGAACAGTGAAGATTTTGGACGCAATAACGCCTTTTCAAATCTATTTGGGATCTCAGGGCCTCCGGAGACTGGATTACACCGGACGAGCTGTATGAGGCCATTTCATGTTTTTTTTTAACGTTTTAAAACACAAACCCACCTACTTCAGTTGTTAAGGAGAATACTGCAACGCTACTGTTGCTGTGAAGCTCCAGAAATGTTTTATTGACTACAAAAATTCACCAGACTTCACATCAGCATGATGGTGAGTAGATGATGACTGCATTTTCATATTTGGGTTAACTGTTTAATGAACAACCTTTAATGTTATGTCAGAATTCCTGTAATTTTTTAAGCATCTTTTTAGAATTACTTTAAATCAGCACACTGCCTTTTTAAACTCATTATTTGAGAAAGTATTGAAGAAAGAAGTAACTTCATAGGCATTTTAAATGGACCCTTTTTTAAACAGCTGATTGGTCAAAAGTTTCAGAAATCCGACTACAATTTTTTTCCTCTTGCCCTCTTTATTTCAAAGTCTCCCTCTGAAGGAAGTTGTTTTCACTAAAGCTCTCTCAAAAAGACAGCTGGCACAGTACAAGTTAATTGTACAGCTGAGACTGACAAGGCTTTCGGATTGCGTTTTTAAAAAGAGACATACTTTTTAGTTGTGTGTGTCTGATGATGTGTGAGCATGCTGAACTATGTCTTAAATGGAGAACATCAGGATACAAACCTTCTTTGCCTTAAGAAAATAACTAAATCCTCCAATATTATGTCACAGGACTAAAATAATGGAGTTTCAGCTTGGAGCTTCCTTCAGAGGGTCAGATCTGCCTTCAGTCCCACAGCAGTCCGGGTGGATTCATGCTGGAAAGTGATTTTCACTGACTGGTAACAACTGCTAAACCATTGTGAAGTTTTCTGGAAACAGTTGGACTCTCTTTATTTTTTGAACCTGTCTATCAATTACCAAACCTGTTTCCCTGATTCCACATGAACATTTATCTCCCCTAGTCTTTCACCAAACATTTAATGAAAGCAGCTGTCACACTGTGTTTGAACTCGGTTGCTTCTTATTGTGTGTATTAGTCCCTGCTAAGGCCGAGTGCAACAACCGACTGTTTCTTTTAACTTGTAGGTTTTGCCTCAGACCTTAAATCATGACACAGTGTGGCCTGTCATGTAGCCCGAGGTTGACTTTCACAGAGGGATGTTGTCAGATTGTTTTTCTCTGTGGTTTTCACACAGAGAGCGTCCCTGCAGGATCTCTGTTCTACATCCAGCACTTTGACTGCCTCGAAGAGCTGCGAAACAGTGGAGCACTGGATGCTTTGAAGTTTCAAACAGCCAAATCATATTGCACTCTTTATCTTGTGCCTTAAGAACATGGATAAAGTAGGGATCACGGCCTCAGTCTTACATCAAGTAAAACGCCACCAGACAAAACAACTGCATGTCAACAGAAAACCAACATCTATTTCTATGTGAAGAAAAACGTGTCCATCTGATATAAAACATTTTTCTTGGGCCAAACAAGGCTGCGTTATGCAACGTTGACTTCCAAAGTCCCCTTGAGCAGAGGCATAAATAACAATGAGTCCTAGAAATGAAAATGACCATATGAAAAAATCCCTCGAACAGATGCCATCAATGGCATGAGCAGCGGTGCATACAGTACCCTACCTCTTGCTGTCCTTCAGGAGCTCACCCCCTCTCCACCAGGAGATTGTGGCTCTGGGGGAAGCGTGGGGGCGACACTCTAAGACCACCTCACCCCCCCTCTGGATCACTGTGGACTTCTTCACGGGTCGGCGGGTGAAGTCAGGCGGGGAGGCTGAGGAACAGACCCGTGTTAAGGCCATTTGTCTCGCTTTGTGGAGGGGCAGCAGCTGTGCATCAGCAGAAATGTCAAGTGCATCACCGGCAATTACGGGAATTCTATTTCACCAGCAGACTGGCTTATTGTGTGAAAGAATTATGTAAATGAAAGAGCGAGGCCATGGCTCAGTGAGGAGCTAGGCCAGCCTCTATTTATTTTTTCATTTACTTGATGAGATGATGCACTTCCATTCCAATGACAACACAATGTACATACAGTATGTGTCAGCCTTCAGTTCAGCTCATTGTAAATGATACAGAGCAGGCAAACTGCTTACCTACAACCTTGAGCTCAGCGCTGGCATAGAGGGCTCCATGTTCATTGTCTGCCACACACTGATACATCCCAGAGTCGGACAGACTGATCCTGGATATGGTCAGTCTACCTGCTTCCACATGGATCCTCCCCTGAAAATCAGGTCAGCTGATTAATGTTTGATAACCTTTCACTGATTTATTTACATGTTTTGTGAGATGAATGAAAGCTTTTGGATTATTTTTGCCTTAAGGGGAAAAACTACAGGTGAAAACACAATTTTTTTCCATGCACTGGTCACTTCAAATGTATCTTATTCCTCTAACTTATGCAATTTAGTGGATATTTAATTAGATAGCCTCATTTGCATTTTAAAACATAACATTTCAAAACACAATTGTCTTAATGTAGAGTATGTATTCAACTTTTACCCTTTATTTTACAATACATATCTTTAAAGAATGGTTTCTCAAAATACGTATTTTTTCTCATACTTTGAGCCAGAAATCTCCACTTCGTTAGCATTTTGTCCAGAGATACACTTGTTTTGAACAACGCTTTCGCGTTCACATTATGGGCTCCTCACGGAGTTGTGCACATCCTCAGAAATTAACTCAATGCGTCCACAAACTGCAATATGCACTCGAACAGTGACATGGTCAGTAATGACGTCAGTAGCAGCAGGGACAGCAATGACTACCAGTCCTCTGGTGTGCCATTGAGTGGTGTCCTCCAGTAACAGGCAAAAAACTATGTTCACGACAATACCATTCTTTGCCTGATTTATGGAACATTTTATTCTCAAAAAAAAGGGTAAAAAAATATTTTTTTATGGCTGCTGACAGTATTTTCTGATTGATGGAGAGATATCCAAAATTCCCTCTATAAAAATGAACCTGACTCTATTAAATGTTCAGATTTCTGTTCTTGAAATATATACAATATATTAGTGTATATTTCTTTAGATAATGCCTCATTGCATCCTTGGTCTCACATTTTTTTTTTTTCATAAATCTCATAGCTCAGTGTTGCTCTTACCTCTGATGTTAGCAGCTGAGCATTCTTCAACCATTTGTATGTCGGCCTTGGCTTCCCGATGGCTTTACACTCCCACTGCAGATTAGCATCAATTGCCATGTGAGCATCTTTCAGTGTCTGGACCCAGTGCAGATGTTCAACATCTGTGAAAAATACCAATAAATATGAATATTTATTGACTAAAATGTCAACGTTCTATTGCAGATATATTTAGTTTACCAATATATCTAATTGCTGAGTTTAATGATCTTTTCCTACACTTTTTAGTGATATTATGCATTGTGAATTTTGTTGTCCTGTCTATTTCATAAAATTGACTTTCATTGTTTCAGTGAAATAGTGTTTTGGCATTTTCATATATGTTACATTAAGTTTTTTATACGTTTATTGTTCATCAGTTCAGTTCAGTTCAGTTCATTATCTACCGCTTTTCCGTGAGGGTCGCGGAGATGTTGCCGCTTTATCGCCCCTTTCAGGGGATTGCGGGTTGCGGGTTACTGGGGCCAAATCCAGTTCACATAGGGCGGAGGCCAGGGTATATCCCTGGATGAGTCGCCAGCTCATCGCAGGGCCCACGTTTATTGTTCTTTGGCTTTTATTATGGTATTATTTATTGGTCAACTTCTGTTTTTTTGTTTTAAATGTGCTCTATAAATACATTTGACTTGACTGGACTTGGAGCTGTTGCTCCAAAACTTTGCATGGACAGTGTAGAGCAGTTATTTATTTCTTTTTCCAAACTTGGGACGTGGGTGTGTGGTCTTTATGTGAAGTAAAATTCAGCCTCAGTTTGAATGATCTTGCAGTCTGCGTGTAAGATTTACAAACATGAAAGGCCATGGCAAATTTGCACTACTTGTTTCATTCAATTTGCGCTTTAAATCTGCGTGTAATTAGCTCCTGATTTACCACAGCAGCTGCTCATTACTCAGTCAGTGCCTGGAACTGACCTGCAGGCACATTCTGCTGTAGATTCATTCATGGATTGGAGATCACCGGGTTAAGAGCAAAATAAAAAATGTCTCATATGATGCATATACTGAAATGAAGTTAAAAAAAACCAAAATGCAGTTCAACTCAACCAAAGATAAAAATTCCATTAATTATTCAATTACAATACAGCTTGATCTGACAGCCACCTTGCATTAAAAAAGGAATATTCAATTCAATTCAATTCAATTCAAAACACTTTATTTGTCCCCGAGGGGCAATTTAAAAGGCATGAGGAGCAGCATCATTAAAAAAGGACAAACAGAATATCAACAACATAAAATCACATAAAGTGCAATAGTCAGTATTTTCAGTGACTGTCACAGTCAAAGTGCTCTGTGCTTCATGGTAAAGTGCTGTGTGCTGTGTGCATTCAGTCAGATGAGGGGCAGTGATGTTGGGACAGGGAGGGGTCAGAGTTCAGGAGCTGGACTGCTCTGGGGACAAAGGTGGCCCTCCTCCTTTGTGTTCTGCAGCGTGGACAGCGCAGCCTGCGGCCTGATGGGAGCCACTCAAACACTGAGTGCAGAGTGTGTGAGGGGTCATGTAGGATCCTGTGAGCAGTGCGGATTGTTTGTTGGTCACAGAAAGCGGACAGAGCTCTAACAGGGTGTCCAATGATTTTAGAGCAGACTTTGGTGATGCTAAGTAAACGTGTCCGATCTTGCAGGCTGATGGAATAAAACCAGGAGATGAATGAAAATGTTAGGACACTCTCGATGAAGGAGTGGTAAAAGGTCAGGAGAATGTCTTTATTCACTCCAAAAGATCTCAACTTCCTGAGCAGATATTGTCTCTGGTGGCACTTTTTCAGGATCACCTCAGTGTTTGCGGAAAACCTCAGAAGGCCGTCAAAAATTGTGCCCAAGTACCTGTATTCCTCCACCACCTCCACAGGTTCCCCCGGATGGTGGTAGTGATGGCCTCTGCCAGTTGTCTCTGCTTGCTGGAGAATGTCACAATCACCTCTTTAGTCTTTGTTGAGTTCAGTTGGAGACAGGCGCCCTCACACCAGGTGATAAAGTCCTGAAGAACAGAGCTGTGGTGAAGGTTTAGGGTAGAGAGCAGAGATAGCAGGACTGTGTTGTCAGCGAATTTAACCAGGTGACAATTTGGCTGGGTGGATCTGCAGTCATCGGTGTAGAGGATGTAAAGCAGAGGCGATAGGACACAGCCCTGCCGGGAGCCGGTGGAGGTGTGGAGAATGTCAGAGCAGAAGCCATTAACAAGCACCCTCTGTGACCGGTTAGTTAAAAAGTCAGTAATCCACATGGTGAGCTGGTGATCCAAATTGAACCGCGTTATTAACTTCTCGGCAAGGATGTGTGGCTGCATGGTATTGACTGCAGAAGAGAAGTCCGCAAACAGGAGCCTGGCGGTGGTGTTGGGGGTTTTCAGATGTTTGTGGATGGTCTCCAAGATGAATATCTTGGCGTCGTCCACTCCCCTGCCGGCCCTGTATGCGAACTGCAGTGGGTCCATCAGTGGCTCAACAGACTTGGTGATTGAGTTTTTGACAATCCTCTCCATCGCCTTCATTACCAAGGAGGTCAGGGCCACAGGCCTCAGGTCGTTTAGTACCTTGGTGGGGCCCTTTTTGGGGATGGGAATGACCGTGGAATGTTTCCACTTCTGGGGCACTGTGCTGCAGTTCATGGAGGTCTAGAACAGCTGCTGGAATACCTCCCCCAGCTGCTCAGCACAGTGCTTTAGGGTCCGCCCACAGATGTTGTCGGGTCCAGTTGCAGTGTTGGATTTGGTCCTCTTGAGGGCTCTCACCACCTCTTCCCTGCTGAAGGTGAAAGTTGAGTCATCAGGATGGAGTGTGGAGATGATGGTCTTTAGCTCTGCGCTATTGTCCTTTTCAAATCTTGAAAAGAATGAGTTGAGGTCGTTGGGTAGAGATGTTGTGTTGCAGCCATCAACCTGGATGGGTTTACGACTGGATGTAGTACAGTTCACAGCTGCCATGTTCTTCAGGCCCTGCCAGGCAGAGCGGAGGTTCCCCTGGGAAAAGGAGACCTCCACTTTGTTCTTATAGTCAAGCTTGGCCTTTTCAATGGCGCGCTTGACCTCTCGATTGACCTCCTTCTTTTCCTCCTCCGAGCCAGTGAAGAAAATTCTTTTTTTCTTATTGAGTACTTGTTTTAGTTCTTTAGTGACCCAGGGTTTATTGTTGGGGAATATTGTAATGGTTTTGGTTGGGATTATACTGTCCACACAAAAGGAGATGTATGATGTCACTGTATCCACCTGCTCATCAATGTTGCTAGAGGACAGTAAACAGTTCCAGTCAGTGGTTTCAAAACAGCCCTGTAGTCTGTCAATGCTGTCTGGAGTCCACTGTTTGATGTTTTTAGTTATTTTGTCTGACCTCTTGACTACAGGTAGATAAGCTGGAGCAAGCAAAATGCTATTATGGTCTGCAGAGCCTGGGGGGGGGGGAGGGGAACAGCTCTGTATGCGTTAGGAATAGAGCCATAGCATTTGTCTAGTGTCTTCCTAAATCGTGTGGTACAGTCAATATACTGATCAAACCCTTTAAGGGATTTGTCAAGTGAACAGTGGTTAAGATCACCCATAAGGAATTTGGGAGCATCTGGAGAAACTGATTCTAACCTGTTCTTGACATGCTCAGTGGCAACAGAAGCTTTCGCTTTGGGGTGGATGTAAACCAGTATGATAAAAATTTGTGGAAATTCCCGTGGTAGGTGGAATGGACGAAGGGAAATAGCCAGCAGTTCAATATCGGAGTTACACAACTCTTCCCTAACCACGACAGATGAGCACCAGTTTGTGTTAACATAGATGCAGACCCCCCCTCCATGATGCTTTCCAGTGAGTGCAGAGTCTCTGTCAAGCCTTATGGGAGAGCCAAAGCTATCTATGTGCAGGGCATCATTACTGTCGTTTTCATTTAACCATGTCTCAGTAAATGCTAGAATTGATGCCGTCCGATATTCATACATGTGCTTGACGTTGGCTTGCAGTTCGTCAGTTTTATTGCGAAGTGAGCGTACGTTAGCTAAAATAACTGAAGGAAGAGTCCGGAGTTTCACTTTCCCACGCTTCAGTCTAGCTCTGACTCTTGCCTTTTTCTTCCCCCTCCGTGTTACCTTCTTTTTGTGTTATGACGTGTCTGAATGTCCAGGCGTGTGTTTACGTTGTAACACCTCCGGCAGCTTCTTGGTGAAAACAACTTGGTTGGACAGCAACCGCAGCTGCAGAAGCAGGTCCCTGGAATATGTGATCCGCTGTGTGTCCGGAAGACTGTATCCGCTTGATAGACAGAGACAGTAGTCCATAAAGTGCAGCAGGAACGCCGTAATCCACAGGATTTTAGTGTAATCCATCCTCCGTGTGACGGAGCTAGTGCTAGCTATCACTAGCCTCTTTAGCTTCCGTGCTTCACACAGCCTCCAACAGCACACGACAAACTTCACACAGTCACTTACACAGGCGCAAGTTGTCCAAGATATAAGGGACAAAAGGCCATTGACAGTGCGCCAGAATAGTCTTTAGAAACAACATAAAACACATAAAAAAAGATTAAAAAAGCTGCTCGTTATGCCACCGGTCACCACACGAGCAGTGACCCGGAAGTCGAAGTCGAATAAGCATTTGAAAACCCAAATGATAAAGATAATGTAATCTAAAGAAAATCCAGTTTACACAAGACATACAACTAGAGGTGAGAAAGCTGGGAGTTTTCTGTGCAGAGCTGGACCTTCTGGAGGAATAAACACCTGCAGTCTAGAGTCGTCTACCAATGGGAGGAGAGCTCAGAGATTATTTTAGAACTTTTGGGATTAAAAAGTGGATTTATCTTCACTCCTGTCGATCAACCTGACTGCAGCAGCGATCTGTGGAGGTGACCTCCATTGTTGGGTGTTTATGTACTGTGCTGACGGGAGCTGGAGGGGAAATGTACTTTACTTCATGAGCGTAACGTTACAGAGCGAAAAGGGGGAAAAGAAACAAAAGAAGCAGTATCTCGGGTGAGTGCTATGTTTATTGAGAGGTTGACCTGAACACACAGACTCACAAACCCTCAGTGGGTTCTGTTGTTCGATAGTTTACAGCTGGAGTACAATAAATTGATCTGGCTGTTTTGGTGAATAAACACTCGCACAATCCAGAGTCAAACTCACGTGAGTAATGCAAGGCAAAAATGTGCTTGCTGGCTGTGAACACAACATTAAACAATCACCATTACTGATGAAACACTATCTGACTGACTCAAGCACAACTGTTTTATGAATAGAAAGCACAGCAACCTCAAATAAACTTGTGGATTTCTCTTGGTTTGAACATTGGGAACATTTGGGATAATGTGGGTACACAACTCAACAAAATATCTAACAAAGGTCTATTTGTTTTTAGACATTTTAATGCAGAAATGTTACATACTGTATCTTTAAGATAGCATTAATTCAGTCATTGTTCACTTTTAATGCTGCTCTGTTTTTCTTTCGAAGAATATATTTATGTAGCTTTTATGTATCTATTTTTTGCCAACTAATTTGTCACAGAAGACTGCATTAGACATATGTATTTCAGTTGCTTACCCTTTAGAAAGCTGCATTTCACATTCAAAACCTGAAGGCACAATCAACCACAAGTAACTCCTTCTGCTCTTTTCATGATCAGACCTTGAAGGCATAGACATTAAGGAGAGATGAGCACTTTACTGCTGACAAATAGAGAGTGCTTCAAATGACAAGAAAACTACTCCTACATCCTGATGTGTGCAAACTGCCACTGGACTAGTTCACCAGAAAGTAGACTGTTATGTAACAAGAAGTACCGACTCTGGGCCTTAAATTATGGGAATCAAGGGACAGGGCACAAAGTACAGTCAAGTGAGGCACACAGGTAAACAGGCTGGATTTATAAAGAATTATGCAAAACATACAAACATAATATTTTGTAGATGACATCCAAACTAAACACATCAGTGATTGGATGTGTCTGAACTTCCTCCAGCTAAACAAAAAACAAGACTCAAAAAACCTGTTTTTGGTGCAAACAATAGGCTGACATGTTGATGAAAGTTCTCAGTCATCCAGGTCATGGTAATTCTCTGTGCTGTATTGTAGGCACCTGGACATGTTTCAGTTTCTTGAAGACGTTTCACCTCTCATCCAAGAGGCTTCTTCAGTTCTAACTAACTGGAGAGGAGACAAAACAACCGCTTTATAAACAAATAGCACAACACAGGAGGACCAACTCCTCAGGTCAAGACTCTGCTGTCCACTTACAGCTGAAGAAGAAATCATTCCTTTGAGGACAACAATGTAAACATATTGGCCAGAGAAAGCAGATGGTTTGGAAGAGGACTAAAAGAATCCATCTATGTCCAACTGGAACGACCGTCTTTGAACAGAGGAGGTGGCCTACGACACTACCTATCACCCACCTACAATGCAGAGCTCCCTCCCCAGACAGCTTAACAACCATTCACGCCATTCACACCATCTCACCTAGCCCTAGCAACCCACATGAAGGCCGGTTGGGTCAACAACCCACAAGTGTCCCTAATGACTCTGAAACTCAGAGCTCACACTAGTCCTTAACGACTCTGTAAGGACACTCCCACACAGAGTTTAAAAGCCTGCAACTCCTCTCCAGTTGGTTAGAACTGAAGAAGCCTCTTGGATGGGAGGTGAAACGTCTTCAAGAAACTGAAACAAGTCCAGTTGCCTACGATACAGCACTTAGAATTAGGCTGACAGTTAGTGCTCATCTCAAAGTTTTGTCTCTGAAAATCAAAACTCTTGGGTATTACCCTTAATGAGAAAATGTCTTGGTCCAGCAGAGAGATATCTGCTATTAAAAGTGCACTCATGCCTGTTTTCAAGCACATTAAAGCACGTTTCAAATGTTCTGTTCAACACATCTGGTCGATTGCCCAGCAATATGGCCCAGTGCAGCTCAGAAGGATCAGCAGAAGTTTCAGATAATCCTAAATCAAGCTTCACATCTGGTCCTGTGCTGTTCATTCAGACAGGAGGTGTGGGGAGTGCATTCTGCTCTTTCCTGGCTGAAGGTTGACGGAAGCTGGTGTCTCTTAGCCTTCCTTCATGGAATATGTGTTCTACAACAGCCAAATTGTTTTTTCTCAAGAATAACCTTTATTGGGATTAAGCACTATTACAAAACTAGACAAGTGGCCATGGATACGGTGGCTCTTTAAATATAAGTAATGCTTTAAAGGAAACTGTTTTGTTCAGAGCGGCCATTCAGTGAAAGCATTTTCCCTCATTTATTCGGAATACCTGAGAGGATTGACTTTAAAAATAGCTGAGGTGATTGGTACTGAGTCACAGACAGTTTTAAGGATATACTGACTCATACAGAGTTTTATAGTTTATGACAGAAAAATAGCAGAGAAGTGTCCTGTTATATTTGTAGACTGGGTAGTTATGGGCATTTGATTGAAGCAGTGTGTATGCTACTGTGTAGTGTTCATTAATATCCTGTTTTCACTCCCAATGGGTCAAATGCAAGAGCCTGGTCAGTGGCCCATATGCTTCTAGGAATGACACCTGATAACAGCGTAATTTTTGGAGACACACCACTGGTGTTGTAGTATAAGGTTACTTAAGTTACATAAGTTACGTAAGTGACATGACTGAACTAACAGTATAACCCAAAAGATGATCTTTTCCTAAACACAGTCAAGAAGTTTTGGTGCCTAAACCTAACCGAGACGTTTTGGTGCCTAAAGCTAGCCAAACCATGATAATCATTTTAATAACGGTCCAAAAGCCTTAATATGTCATAATAATTGAACTATTTGTCGATAAAATGTTTATTTTGACAGTCTTACAGGATATTGCATATTTATAATGGCTAAATTTACTGTTCCTTGTTTTATTTTATTAATAAATGTACATGTGTACATGTTCATAGTACACTTATTTATGTAACATCACTTACACTTTCTGTTGTTGGAGTTAATTTTATTGTTGTTGTTACATTTTAGAGAAGCTGTTGTGCCGGTTAACAGCTAATGGGTATCCTCATAAATAAGCAAAACAAAAAAATAAATCTTGGTGAAATCACAGCATCAGATAAAAACTTTGATTGCCGCGTCGATTTAATTATAAAGTCTGCAGACTATCATTTTAAGAATCCAAGTTTTTGTGTCCCTGCAGGACCTCCTATTCAGAAAGAAACAAAGACAATGAAAACTGAGCACATGTCACGCTTCACAGTTCTCTGCACTCGCTTGCATTGTGTCATATAATAGAGTTTGAGCCACTGCTGCCTGTCTAAAACCTCCCAGTTGTTAAGGATCTGAAAACATCGTTTACCAAATTAAGCCTCTCAACCTCTCAGTCAGTTTGTTAACCATGTCCAGATTAAACTTGGAGAAGCAGCAGTTAGTGACTTTGTATCACAGAGCTGGAACACTTTGACTTTGACTTTGACTTGCTCTTTGCTGCCTTTGACTGATCCTTCAGCACTAATTATTTTCAACCTTGTACTTATATTTATTTATTTCCCTGCTTTTATTTATTTTGTTTATTTCTTTTAAAGGGTATCTATCTTTTGAATTTGTGTTTTAATGTTTTTAATGGCTTATCATATTGTAAATACGTGATATAAAGCACCCTGAAAAGCATTTATGTTTAAAATAAATAAACATCAAACTGGATGAATCAAAACAGCAGCTATATAAGTTCTACAGAAAAACACAAAAATCAAATCTAGCCTAATGTATAGCCCAATACCTATCTTTTCCAGCTCCTTTTCAACACATGCAGCAGACAGAACAATGAAGACTTTCACTCATCTCTCTATATAGAAGCGAGCTGATGTAGACGGTGCGATCCTGCGACATACAAATGACTCATTTCAAAGCAGTTTGACAGCTGGTTCCTTCAGATTCTTTAGAGGGAGAGGACTTATCTTGACACATGAGCAAACTAATTTTCTACTTCAAGCCACTAGTTAAAAGAAATATCCAGTAAACCAGGGGAGATCTTTAATGTTGTGATCACTTAAAAGCACAGATAATGAGCAACCATTTAGTCCACATCAGTCTGGCATTGTACAGCTATTCTCATCCTGAGAAAATAATTAATTACCTTAGATAGAACAAATGTTAAAGCAATCATTTACCAAAAAATGCAAATAATAACTAACGATATATACTAAAGTGCTGGTATAAAAGACACTACAGGTGAAAACAGCATTTTTTCATGCACTGGTCACTTTTGAGATTTTGGACTATTTTGCTTCCATAACATGTCTCAGTGGAGACAAAATGTTCAAATGGACTTGTATGCAAAGTAGCGTGTATTTAATTAGATTACATTTTGGTATAGTTAAACATTTAATATCAGAAAACTTAATACAAAAAAGAATTGTCTTAATGTAAGTAATCAACTGGGGAAGTTTCGTGGTGATATTTATTAGTTCTGCTTTAACCCTTATCACCATTCTTGGTGAAATGGATGGAATTTATACATACTATCTTTAAAGGCCTTTTCTTTTCAAAACATTTTTTTTCTCATACCCTGAGCCAGAAATCTCCACTTCATTAGCACTTACATACACCAAACTTTCCTTTTTTTTTTTGCTATCCAAAGCATTTGGAGAGAGAAGTTTATATATAATTTGTCAGTTGGTTTATACAACATATTATTCCTAAAAACAAGGCAAAAATGAATTTATTATGGCTGCTGACAGTATTTTCTGAGTCATGGGATGATAAAAATCCCTCTGTAAAAACCTTTGACTCTAATATGACAACAAAATGAAACAACATTAAACAATTTTGAACCTTGCTCTGTCTAATGTTTGGATGTCGGTTTTGAAAATGTATGCAAATTTGTAAATTGTAAATTAGATAATGGCTCATTTGTATATTTCTAAGATTAAAATTTCAAAACACTTGTATTAGTTATTTTTTAACCGTCTTAATTTTCGTAATCAACTCAAGTTGAAGTTTCATGGTGATATCTCCATTCCCCTGTAATGTCTCATTAAATAGTACTTATTAAGGTGAAAAACATTAGCAATCATCTCCATGAAACAGGAAGCAGAAGTCTACATGGTTCTTACTTTGAAATAGAAGTTGCCCTCTGGCAACATTTCGTCCTCTGCTGTTTTCGGCTACACACTCGTACATGCCGGCATCCTCTGGGCGAAAATATGGAATTTCCAGAACACCACTGGAGTGATTGATTTTAATCTTGCCAGGGAGTGGATTTCCATCAGCTCTTCTCCATGAGATAGAAGGCACAGGGCTGCAGAGGTCACACACAAAAGGTCAGGCTGGCCACATGCTCCCCACTCACACTGACCAGCAGGACTTCTGCCATGTCTGTCAGTCTGTGTGTTGTATGAGATGTCTGGCAACTCCACACACTTGACAAAGCAGTGTGAGGGGTAGAACTGCACTGTGCTAATATTTCTGACACTTACTTTCCTAAGGCGAAGCATTCCAGCTTCACTGACGATCCTTTAGAGACGTGAAGTGTGTCAGGAAACCGAACCTCAATCTTTGGCTCGTATTCACCCATCACCACTGCATGAAGGATAAAAGCAAATCACATCAGTCAAAACACAAAGCATGGACATGCAGTTTCATGTTACTCATATTGGATGTGAGAGCTGTGGCGAGGATGACTCTGGCACAGAGCGAGCGTGCATGTTGACGGCGTATACAACAGCGTTTGGCTTAGCGGATGGATGAGTTTGGATTACATATCTGCCTCAGCTCAAATCTGAAGTGGTACACATAAACGGTCCTGATGGGGTTCAGTGTGTGTGGCAAGCTCCTCGCTGTGTGTGTGTGTGCCTGCGTGCCATTCTGTCAGCGCAGACAACATTTCTGGTTATGTAAATATGTGCCTTCATGCAGATAGAGAGGGTTTCTCGCATACATAACCCTGTATAGTTCAGAGGCTGTGGGATGGTGCAAAAACCTCCTAAGCAAAAGCAAAAACAGTGTCACGCTCAAGACAAACGATTTATCTCCCCGGGCCGCCCTCCCTCCGACAGCCTGTGTCAGTTCAGTGCCTGAGATAACCAGGAGGCAGCAGAGGCGAACTGAGGATGCTTACCGTCCCTCCGCACCACCACGGGGGTTGGAGAGCTGAACACTGTGGCATTGGTCATCATGTTTCTCACTGCACACGTGTAGTTGCCGGCGTCTGAGGCTTCCACTTTTGCTATGTACAAGTTGCCCGTCCTCTGGGAGATAAAACGGCGGGCGTCCTGCTGCAGGAAGCTCTGCTGACCGTTGAAAACCCATGAATATTTAATCTCTGGAAGAACAAAAAAACAGATACACCTTTCAGTGAGAGTCCAAAAATGACCAGGACAGTAAGACCTGTACTACATATAATATTACAAATTATGATATTGTATTTCTGTGCCAAAAATAAGATAACTTCACAGAACCTGAACCTGCCTTTTTAAAGCCTCAGCAAAGAGATAGATTGTACTAAGCCTCTTTAGTTAGACAGAATGTGTGGACAGGGTTTTAATTACAGGAGATTTTGGATTGATTGCAAAGAAGAGGGGTGTGGCCTTGGTAAGCTGTGGTGTTGGGACTCATCTATCCCTTTCACACTGGACAATAAAAGCCCACTAACACCCACTAACATCTGGCTTTTGTCTTTAATGTGAATGGGTACAATCTGCATTCACTCTCGCGTCCATTGACCTTGCAGTGGTCACGGGTGTTTACCTGCTCCACTTCTTATCAGCTGTGATAAGAACACAACACAGAGGTGGACACACTAATTTTCGTCCCTTGTCAGACTCGTTGTTATGACGCGCATTGAAGTTAAGGCTGCAGGCTTGTTAACACTTTTCCATCCATGTCTGTTCAAGCGGCGCTTGTACATCGTTCCGTAGGCACTGAGGTGAAAACGGATTCTAAAGTAAAAGATATTAAAAAAGTATACAGCGTTCAGTGGTTAGTGAACCTTGCCAGCTCCCTTATCGGCACTGTGCATATAGCGCAACTCTCACTCCTTAGCTACTTCCATTATCAGCTCAGGAAAAAAAAACAATGAGTCTCATGGTGTGTTCCATTCGAAGTAGGAAGTTGGAGTTTCTGAGACCATAGTCAGCTATTTCAACTGCAACAATCCCTGAAGTCAGATTTACGACTCGGAAAGTCAGACGCACCTTGCCAGCCCCGACCTCAAAATCCAAGATGGCTGCTCTGCTTGTCAACAGCTGTGGAAGCTTTAGCTAATACACTGTTTATTAGCACTGCCTTATTTGTTTCTCAATAAATTTGTCTTACAGATTATTGCTGAGTGTGTATGTAATGCGTTGTTGCCAGCCAGTATTGGTTTCCGACTTGTTGTACTGGAACACGTTCAGCTCGAATATGAAATCATTCCCTGCTCCGACTTCCAGGGCAAATGGAACGCACCATAATTCAGAATATCACTGGTTAAGAAACAACTCTTAACATCTGCTGGTTGTAGTCTGATGAGGTGTATATGATCTCCTGCTGTCTTCTGTTCCCTGTTTTTTCCGTTGCGTTCGCAACGACAGATGTGACACGCAAGGGGAAAAAAGCAAGTGTGAATGTGAAAGGAATCAACTGCTTTTTTTTAGCTGTGAAGTTTTCCTGTGGTTAAAAACTAATTTCGGCATTAAAGTCGTTACCTAAACCTCTCTCACCAACCCAGATAACAGATAGAAATTATTGAATTAATTAACCGTGCAAAAATTAATTGGGGAAATATACTTCACTGAGTCTTTCAATACAAGTGCACAATACTTCAGTCACATGTTGCACTGAATGACATGTTCCTTTATTACACTCAACAGGGCCACCGCAGATCCTTTTGAGTCATCACCTCCTCCTGCTCCAGTGTAAAAAAGAAACGTACAGTGCCCAGCTGTTTTGAAAATTATTTCCTTTTTCATAGAATGAAAAAAAAAACGAATGACTCAAAACTTGTGCGTTCGGTAGGAATCAATTGCCTTGAGACTGAGCGACACAGATGGCGCATGTAAGTCGGAGAGTGTTGAGAGATGGAATAAGGTCGAGTTCAGACAGACAGCACCGTGTGACATAATGCAGCCCACTCATTCCTTTGAGTTGGACCTCTTCTGCTGTTGCTCAGCGGGGTGTTGGCACTTGGAGCTCTGGCTAAAAAAAGTAGGGTCATCCTTTGTGGAAGCAGAACCTGAATCAACTCTTGCAGCAGTGCAATGCAACATCGTCCAGCAATCAAATGTGTGCAAGAGCTCATTTGTAGGAGATTACTTTGCAATATGAACAAGGTAATTTGGCTGTTTAGCTCACGATAGTTACACAATTGATGGAGAAAAAACAAGTGGCTGTACTCTCCTAATTCACACGTTGGTGACTGGGGTGGAGGGGTCGTTTGCCTTGCTGTTCAGAGGCACAATTCTCTGTTCTCAGTTCTGCTGCTTTGCTCTTTTCTAATCACACATTGAGCTCATCTTTATAATAAGCACATTCTTTATAAAGTACAGCCTTTTATGTATCCTGGATAAGAGGAACGCTGCTTCTTCTGCAACAATGAAGTTAAAAGGGACCATGTGATCTGATGATCTGCTGGGAGGGGTAACTCTGAGAAATAAATACACAAGAACAATCCAAAACAGCAGTGACGCTACTTCTAACAGATCATCTGCGTGCTTTCTTGCCACATTATCTTGGGGTAAGAGGAGAAAACAGAACAGATGCCGATGCTCATTGTGAGCCGGTCGGGCTCATTGGTCATGGGGACCGAATGCTTAGTGCGGAGTACTAGTGCTTTATGGTGCTTCTGTCTCCTGTGTGTCCCTGGCTTGATATGGAGAGGGCAGAAAACAAGTCCCGGCAGTTTGTCAGGAGTGCCGGTATGCCAATGAATAAAATGTAAAGTTGCTGGTGTGGCATAAAGGTCAGTACCGGCTGACTTTAAGCACTCCTCAGTCTCGAAGTATTATAAACAGCTGTGCAGTGTTTTGGCATCTCACAAGCCTTTAAACTCATATTTCATTCAATCGGCCCCTTATGCTTATTTATTACAGGGCAGTTTTCCGTCTGAATGCCCAGTCTGACAATATGAATTTTGTTCTTCTCATGTGATTTGTTAACTGTAGCAAACAATAAGAAAACCTTGCCTTATCCTTTGAGTGCTTACGCAGTATCACAGTAAAATCAAGCAATTCACAACAGATGTTAGAATGCAAGATCACACATGCTTATTAGTTCCTAATCTGCTTACTGTATCACAGTCTGGATAGTTTTTTGACAGGAAATTTCTATTTTTAGTTGATCTCCTTGTCACAAAGATGAACAAGGAGGATTCACGTCTAAATAAATCAAGGAAAGGAATCATAAGAGTGTCAGTGTTCCAGCTTAAAACATGGCAAGAGAGAAAGAGAGGAGAGATGTCTGCAGGGACTGCAGGGTGAACTTGGCTATTAGTGCAGCCCTCCTGTATCAGACACATGACATTCTGCAGTCAGCCCTTTTGACTGGGCAGACGGTAAAAAGTCCCACTCGCTTCCTTGAGGGAAAACAGTGAATTAAAATCATTACAGGGAAAGTCAGGGCAGAAACTGACAGACCTTTCATGATTAGGGACGATCAGAGACTGGGTCTGTTTAAGCGCTGCAGTCTCACAGCAACAGAGGACTTGCAGGCACATAATCTCATGTCCTCTGACAGAGTTTGACTCACAGCACGGCTCCTTTTGGACCACTTACCTACTGATTGCTCAAAGAAGCTTCAGATGATTCATCTTTTAATAAGGTGCACCACTGTACTGTCCTCCTCAAGTGGTGCATCAACAAGCATTACTGTAAAAACACTTTGCGATAATTCTAACGCTGTGGCGATATAAAGGCCCTTTCTGCACCATTTTTCAATTTTAAACACCTCAAGCTAGCATTATCGTGTCGTGCAAATCCCATCAAATGTGTGACTATGCTCTGTTTAAGAGGAAAAATAAAGAGATGGAGGCTTTAAAAGGGGGAGGGAGGGAAGGCTGGAGGGCAAATTGCTAAAGTGTGGAATCCCACGTGGCCGCGGGATTCAGCTGGCAACAGAGAGCAGAGAAAGGCTGGTACGCTGGCGTGAAATTGCGCTGGTGGGCATCGAATGGCTGCAGGAGTGCGGACCACTTTGAGGGTCTGCTAATCAGCAGCACACAGACACATGAGCCGACTCGCAGCTGTGCCATGGGATAAACGCTCCCCCGGCCGCAGCAGCCACCGGCAGCCTTTATTACCCAAAGATAACCTGCCCACATCAAGAAAAAAAATGACAGTTGGGGAAGTGGAGCTCTGGAGACTTTATAGACGGCAGCATGGTCACAGATCATATGGGCGAGAAAAGTGAGCTCAAGGTTAGGAAGCGTGAGGCTATGAACTACAGATGTGAAGGCATGGGCCTGGGCAGGTGGAGCGGTGGCTGGTCATAAAAAGTTCCCTGGCTGACAGATAAGGAGAAGTGAGGGGAAAACAGTGTGTCAGTTCGAAAAGAAGAGCAGCAAACAGAGGAGGTGGGAAGGTATAAAAACAAAAGAGACACGGCAGTGTTACAGGGAGATAATAAGCAGCAGAGTGAGGAACAATAAAGATTGCTGAGGCAAGCAGGAGTGTGAGACTACAGCAGACAATGCAGAAGAGTTAAGACAGAGCGCCGTACCTCCGTAATGGGGTGGAGGGCCGCAGAGCAGAACCACGGCTTGACCCTCTCTCACCGACACGGTGTTCCTCGACTTCCTGCTGAAGTTCTGCAGAACTGTTGAATACGAAATAAAAAAACAAAAACTTTTCAGGGTTTGACAGATGTAATAACTCTACCGACAGGTGACATCCAGGGAGGGGCATTTCATTCTGCAGAATATTTCCCTGTCTGTTCACATTGCTTACAAGTCAAACCCGAGAGTCCCCTGTTAATATTACAGATCGGGTGGAGGGTGCACCGAAGTGCTCCTCACCGCTCCAGCTTGAGAGATTACTTTCACCTTTAATTAAATGCTCCTGTGCTGTGCGAGAGAATAAATAGTGGGAAGACATATCAATCCCAAAGTCTTAGAAATACCAACCAAGTCCCAGGTGGCATTGAGCAAATATCAGAAGAGGTCAAATCAGAACTCGACTGATTAAAAATCCCCCAAATCAAGACATACAGTCCTCCTTCCTTCATGTACTCCACTGGTGCGACACACTGGCATGAAAGGGTAACACATTTCCGACACAATGTGATATTCAATCAGAAATATCTTTAAATATGAAAATGTATCTTATTCTTTGCAGTAAATCAAAATGTATAATGAAAAGAAACACAATTCATGTTGAAGTTGAATTAATCACCACCATGATCCTAACAATAACCGTCTGCAGTTAAATACAAATGTAGTGCACTGAATTAAATAAAAGTTGAATTCAAATGCTGTCTATTTTCTTTCTCAATTTGTATTGTTTTGTTGTATTCATTCACTTGAATGTGACTGTTATTACATGCAAAAACGATTTCAATTCAACCTTTTGTTTAAATCTCAAAAAAATCATGGAGGAAAATTTCCCAATGATGTCGAGAGCACAAATAAAGATGAAAAAAAAAAACAGTAAAGGTGCAAAAATGTGATAACAAACAGAAACAACGAACATAATCACAGTGCAAATATACACAATGGGTACATAAATATGATAACAGATAAGAAGCATATGACAGAATACCAGTAAAACAGTTGTGTAAATGTATTTTAAAATGTTCCAAATGTATGGAGCACTGAAACTGAAAACAGTTTTCCCCAAGTGTTTACCCGGGGAACATTAAGCATTATACAATCACGCATGTGGAATAGTGACTCTGTGACCAGTTTAATAAAGAGCTGATATATGGTGGCACGTTGCCCTTCAAGGCTTTAAAAAGAAAGAGAAGTCAATGGCTGTCATGTCTTACTGTTAAAGGTGCCCACCCGACTTTTTCATATAGAATACAATGATGAGTGGAATAACAGTCACCAGTGATGAATCTGAGGGTGGAGTGATAAACCGAGTCCAGTGGAGTAAGAGTAGAGACAGAGGCATGTCTATAGATGAAGACAGCTTCAGTGATCCCTTTCCTACAGAACATGGGGAAAGTAGGTCTGTTTCTGTATAAATAACCAATTGTTTGTCTTAGCTTGCTCACAAGTGTGTTAATATGAATTAAATTGAATTTAAATGTATGTTTCTGATCCAACCAGATATACCCAAATATTTGTATTCAGAAACCCTGTGATTACGGCTTGACAATGTCAACATCACTCCAGTTAGAGACTGCAGATGGTACAGATTTTGTCTGCCCTCAGACGGCTTTAAAGAGAGTCACCAGAGTAAAAGAGAGGCCTTAAGTATAGACTACCTCCTAACACTCGTTAATCTTTATTATGTCTGGCTGGCAATGATACCATACTCGGACTAAAACTTTTTTGTCTACATGATCACCATGTTAACTGGTTGTGGAAAAAAACAAAACATGAACAAGGGTGTTTGTGTGATCTTAGAGAGGTTTATATGGTTGTGCATTCACCAAGTAAAGTGATGAAATGTTATGGTCATATTATAATGGCTAATATTATTGGCTCTGAACAGACAGGAAGCTGTGCAAGACAGTCATTCTTGGTGCCGACATAGCGGGGTGCAAATAGCATCGCCTCTACCTTGCCTCGTCTCCCACTGGAGCACACTGCAAGTCACAAACAGGGCCGGCCCTGGGCATAGGCAGTATAGGCGAATGCTAAGGGCGCCGTCATCCACGGGGGGCGCCGCAAACGGGGGGAGAAAAAAAATAAAAATAATAATAATAATACTATTTTTTACCAGTGCTATTACTTATATTATTTCGAAATATTATATAAGCCCACAGCAACATAACTTCATAGCAAAGCCTATTAAATAATGGAGAGGCCTTTCTTCTGGGTTCCTGGCTCGTTGCACTGTACCTGCCCTCTGTGAGGGTGGGGGCGGGGTCGAGAGGCGAGCTGCCTGAATCTGACCGGACCGTGACCCAAGAGAGACGTTTATTGATACTGTAGCAGAACAACAATGTCCAAAACACTGAAACCATCCGGCGCCCAGGGAAGGAAAAGAAGGAAAGAAGAGGAGAAACACGTGAAAAAGAAAGAGGTACAGTAACGTCAATGTGATGAAGTGAATGAAACTAATATGCATCGCAGTTACCGTTGTTGGAGCAGAGTGTTAGCTTGCTAGCTTACTTTGGACCAAAGTAGCATTGTTTAATAATCAGTAAATAGCTGAGTCGACGTTAGTTAATGTTACTCCACCTTAAAGCACACACCAAGCATCTGTTTTTTATTAAAATGTAACATGCAGTGGTCACATATACTTCTCTTCTCTCTTCAGATGCACTTTTAAAATATTTCACCACCACCCCCAGTGACACAGCATCAGGTGCTCCTGTCCTCTACCTCAGCACAGCAGAGTGACACAGCATCAGGACTAAAGGCTGCACCAATAGACCTGCTGACTGGCCTTCTCTTCTAACTGACAAAGTAAGAAATTAGTTAGTTCACAGAGGACCATTTCAAATAAAAAACAGTTACACATTTCCCAAAAACAAAGTTGGGAGAATGTCCACATGACTTTTTTTACTAGAGTCAGTGGGGAAAAAATCAAAAGAAGTTGGCTGATGTACTCAAAAACGAATGATAGCTTGCACTGCTTCTGCTGCAAAAAGGTTTCCTCCCAAAGAATACAGACTGTTTTTATTTTGTATGTAAATAGAATATTCTTTAATATGTTTGTGCAATACCTTATTTATTGTATTTTTAATTTATCACTTGATTCTTTCTTCAGTTTGTATTTGGTGTGATATTTTTGACTTAAAAGAAATAAAATCTTGAATACATACATGTAGTTTCTGTGTGAGTGTATGAAAATTGATTGTGAAATTGACTGCGATGCAAGGGGGCGCCAGCCAAAATCTTGCCTAGGGCACCAAATTGGTCAGGGCCGGCACTGGTCACAAAGATACCAAAATGAAGCAGTTGAGGATTTAACCTTGGTGCAGTTTTCTGGTGCGAGACTTCAGTCCAGTCTGTTAGCGACTGCTAACATCTGCTGTGTATTTAAAACACATTCCTCCAATAAGCGCAAACAAGACTATAAGTCCAGAGCAAAGCCAGCAGATTAATTTGAGCATCTCAGCATGCTAATGCTACTATTTTTGCAAATTAAGAGGGTACTGTTGGCATGTACTAGCATCCAAATGTTAACATGGTAATATGTTCTGAAAGTTCATAATGCTGCATGAACTGGCACAGTCTCTGAGGCTTGTTTTCATGAAATATTTGACAAGAATAGTCTGTTTTTCAGCTGCTACACAGTGGCATATCGGATATTGGATCAGGTTTGACTAAATTAAAGGGGACTGTTGGGTATTGATGGAGGCATGTGCTCTACTAAGTTCCATTCTAGTCTGATTACTTAATCAACAGAAAAATTAATTGGTAACAATATTATGATAAACAATATAATTTAGGTAATTTCTTAAGCAGAAATTGTCAAAATTCTATGAGTCCTCTTGCTGCTTCTCGACTGCAGTACACTGAATAAATGGAAGTTAAACTGTTAAATTAGTCTGACAGCATTAGACATCTGGGCTCTGGGGACTTTAGCATTTTTCACCATTTTATAGACCTATTAACAACTGATGAAGGAAATAGTAATAAATTAAAGCCATATTCTGAATCACTGTCTATGTATCCATTCATCCATTATCTTTAACCGATATCCTGAGCAGGGTCGCGGTGGGCTGGAGCTGTTCCCAGCTGACATTGGGTGTGCGGCGGGGTACACCGGGGACAGGTCCATTTGTCTATTTAGTTGTGTATTTGCAAGGTAAGGCGAGGCAGGGCAAGTTCATTTATATAGCACAGTTCAGACAGAAGGCAATTCAAGTGCTTTACAGAGGCATAGGAATGCATAAAAAAACAAGACATTAAGAAAATGTTAAAATGACATATCATTGCATAATATTATATTATATTGCATAAAAAAGCAGAGTGAAAAATGGCACTGTACTCACATGCAAATTGGACTTTAGCATCCCTGCTGACAACGGTCCCAAATGTGTTGGTGGCGATGCACTGATACACTCCTCCGTGGTTGATGACATGAGGATTATTGATCAACAGGTTCCCCTCTACAAGGCTGTAGTTTGGATCTGACTTTGTGTTTATTTCTTTCCCATCCACTTTCCACCTGGAAATCGAACTCTTTATTATCATCATTGAACACAACACTTACTGTTATTTGTGAGGGGTCATTTCATAGCTACACCCAGTTTCCAATACTGCAGGGGAGATTTCATTTTCATCTTTCCTCTGAATATTTGGAAAAAGTCCAGAGCACATCCCACAAGGACACACATAGTTAAGACTGCAATTACCCTCCTACTTCTAATGAATGCCTGCACTGAAATGCAAATGTAGCTGGTCCACTAACACCGCCTGGCATCATTTACAGCTCAGCAGAGCACTTTGTACCACACATTCACTGATGCACACTGCGGTCTCACCTTGTAGTAGGTAGACAAAACACTTACCTATAATGCGGAGGTGGGTTTCCTTTTGCTTTGCAATTAATAAACACCTGTTTATCATCGGTGCTCAGTGGGAAAATACTGTCACTCGGCTCCTGGGTGAAGACAGGACCGTGGCGTGTGTTCTCTGTATTGAAAAACACATTAGCTGTACAGTGGTGCCGAGCAAGTGACACTAAATAAATGCAAAAATAAATCACTCAGCGCTCAGAAAACTGTATATAAACTCTACACCCATATAATTAGCTGTCAACATGGCTCTTTGAGTGGATGCCGCTTCTAATAAACCCTCTTGTGCACGTCACGAGGCAGATAATGTATGACGATGAGAGAGCAATTAACTCAAGATAACCCTGTAGCGTACTCACTAACCGGCATATTCTATGCAGCCTTCAACACATGAATACATGTCACGAAGTTGTGTCTCATTCTTTCCCTCATTCAGTGTCAGAACGCTCGGCTAACATGCACACTGTAACATGCTATGCGTACGTGTTGTATTTCCTGTTTGCTTTTGAAAGACTAACATCTCCCATCATTCCAGTGTCTCCCACCCCCTCACCTGCCCCTGGTCTTGCTATCAGCCAACCCCACATATACTCCAATGTTCCTCTGCTGGATCGTCTTTGTTCCTCTCAGTGTGTTCTTTCTTTTTCAGCAACTTTCCTGGTGTTAATATCTGTGGTTTTTGACTTAGCTTTGTAACTTGGTTCTTGGATTATTGCCTACTCCCTGCCAGGCCTGTTTGCATGTGTCAGACTGACCTCCTGTGCATGATTGCTTGGTTTACCATTGTAGACTTCGATTTTTGAACTCCAGCTTGTGCCCTCTGTCTGTCTCTATGTTTAAGTCTCTGATTTGTAGACTTCACACGTACAAGTAATGTTATTAGTTAAAATAACCAAATTACGGTAATAGTTCAGTCAAATCATACATAGTTTACAATAATCTGACCACCAACTTTTCTTTTTTATTTAAAAGTTACTATTGAAACGTAAAACACAAAAAATTGAGCCATTATGAACAAACGAATTGACACTTTATGTGGCTATACCTTGTATGACTCTTCGGATGTTGACTGTTGGTATGAAAACCTGTCATTGGGCGCCTATATCAGGCCGCATTCCTCTAGACGATTTTAGCAGCTGTAGTTAGCTAGCTAATTAAGCTAACATTTTTATCTGTCGAAACCTGTGATTTGTGTTGCTTGTTAGTTTACTTTTACTTGGCCTTGGGAGTAATGCTGCCTAGTAGCCTAAGTTAGTTAGCCAGACAAGCTGACAATTGCAGCTTATGTTAGAGCAGTTGAACACAGTGTTGAACCCATTAGTTACACTTTTCCTCTTGTATTTCTAGTTTTAGAGAGATTAATAAAATGTCACCACTATCCATAATCTATATACTGTGTCTTCAGTGATAGAATGTAACTAAGCACATTTACTCAGGTGCTGTACTTAAGTGCAAATTCAAGGTACTTGTAGCCTATGTTATTTGAGTATTTCCATTTCCTGATACTTTATTCTTACATTCTTCGACATTTTGGAGGCAAATATTGACATTTTTCCTCCACTTCATTTTTCTTGATTTAGTTTCTTTGCAGATGCTGCATCAGAGCCAAAGTATCTGATTTGTAATTCATTTTTTATCAGCAATCAGATTTTAAAAAAACACCCTGATTCCAATAACCAGAAAAATGCTGAATATCTGATCTGATAATCAGCTAGGCCGATAATCGGCTGACTCCTAGTACACAGTATAGACATAGGCTACATGTAAATATATGTATTATTTACTTTTCCTTGTACTTGATACTTACATACGTATATATGAACATATATTAACATTTTAACACGATTTCTTTACTTTTACTCAAGTTTGACTTTGGGGTACTTTTTACAACACCGTCCCACTAATAGTAGCCCCCTATTCATTACAGCAAGAAAATCCCAAGCTTGACAGACTTGGTGCACCTATTATTGGTTGCTAAAGAATGATTGAACAATTACTGTTTGGAGGAGGGGTTTAGTGAATGGTCAACTTAAATTCTATTATTTGCAGTGTTAATGTAAGTAAAGTACAAAGGTGTTTCGCTGAGAACTAAATCTGCCACGATTCATTTAATCTCATGCCTAACATCTGGTTCATTCTCTGATCTTCATCTAAACAAAGACAGACACGGGTCCAAGCTATATTACATGTCAAAAGTGATTAGAAGGATTGCCAAGTAACTCGGCTGGCTAATTGAATTATGCTTTATGTCATTACGATCTGAATGCAAGTTGGATAACTCGGTTAAGGTGTTTACATGAGAGCTGTAATATCAGAGTATTGCCTTACTCTGGTTTTAATCTAATTATTAGAGAGCCTGCAAAGCTGTTGTCTATATGCAAGCTGTTTGGGCATGTGTGTCTGCTCAGTCGAGCTTGTTATTTTGGTTAGCTCCAGCCAAACAATCAATACACAGGAGTAATTAACTGATGTTGCACTAATTACTCCCGTGAAATCTAACATTTCTTCAATAGATACTGGAACACTGGCGTCCAAGCCTCCCTTTCCTCTGACACTGTGTGTCATATGCCGAGCTGCACGCAGCTCATTTTTCTTTTTGTGCGTATGAGACGAGGAGATGTTTTTTTTGTTTTTTTTTACGTGTCCCTAACCTTGAGTAGGACAAAGAGTTCTCCCTCCCACATCATCACCATCATCATCCTAATGAGAGTGGGAGTCTTTGCCTCAGGTAAGGGCCTTGTTTCCCCAGCCTCTGAGGGGAGGTGCTTCATTTTTACCCTGGCTGCGATGTCCTTTAAATTAAACAAATTAATGAACCTTTAATAGCTGGGCTATTGCACCTAGGGAATGATCCAGTGGTGTGTGCGTGTATGCTTAAGAACAGGCTTGCCCTGTAAACACACCAACTTTTCTGACCAGTGGCACACATGAACGCATGTACAAATTACACCTAATTAGCGTCCATGGGAATGCATACAAATGTGAGCTAAATAGCAGGCACATGTATGTACAGTGAAGCATGTGTTGCCATTTGCTTAACCCCTCATTCTCTTTTCTTGCGCTTGCGGGCTGCATAGATAAACCCCAGTGAAACTGCTGACTGGAGATGAGATGCTAAATCAATGGAAATAGAAGCATATACCACTATAATAGATCCCACTCCATATGCTGTATACATTTAAATATATTTGTTAGATGGCTTGCAAATGGTTGGCTTAAGTTCGGTATACAGTATATGCATTAAGTGTGACTGCAGACATTAAACCTCACTCGGTTGTCGAAGCTTTAGAGGTTACCAAGAGAGCTCTTAGAGAGACTTTAACTCCTTAGCTGTAGCTCATACAGGTATTAGAGATGTGAGCGAATGTTCCTCTGCTTTTCTCTCAGTGGAGACGAGCACACTGTAGGGATCTATGTTGCAGAGAACGAAGTACAGAATAAATTAGTGTTAAGAAAAGAGTTAGTGTGGATTTTTATAGTGCTCGCCACATTTCATGTAAGTGGCAGCAGTTGGACATAAAGCAAGGAAATTGCATAATAAAACAGGGAGACATAAAAAGACCAGAGAGAGTGAATTCTCTCCTTCTCTGCAAATGTAAATCTTACAGGGAGTCACGTTTATCAGAGGAGGTGATCTGAAAAGAAAATGTGAACTCTGGTTGCAGTTAACGCTTGAGAATTTCAACATAATAGTCAATCTTTAGAATGACACAAGGCAGTTTCACTCTACCCCGTGACAACTTCATCCCGCTAAACAACAAAAACGACACCAATAAATTCAAATGTCTGGCTCTGTTTGCCCTGAAAATCTCCGCTAAGCCCTTTAAAACCAAATAGGATCCACAGATTTGGCCATGCTTTGCACAATTTTTTTTACAAACTGGTAGTAGATTTTGCCCAGATACAAAAGCTTCTAAATTTATGATCCCCTCTGAGACTGTGATCATGCCCTTTCAAATAAAGCGATAACCTAAACTTGCATGAGAAAGAGTTAAAGCCTCCCTGTGAGAGATGTATGCATATCAGGTGTGTCATGAAAGGCGACTTGTCTTGGCATCTCACCAGCCAGGCACCCTTTGAGTGACAGAAGGATTAACAGTTCCCATGGCAACAACATCTTCATTTTCCAAGGTCAAAGATTCTCCTTCTTCCCATCCAGTTGCCAGAGAGTGGAGAATATTTCTTGGGCGCACGCTCCTACGTTTGGCTCTGGAAGAAAAGGAGGGAAAATGAGCACTGTGGAGATGTGGAGATGAGAAAATGCAGTACTGTACATATCAAGCCTTCTGGAAAAAACAAAAAACAGGCTGGAACTTGTGGAAAATTGGTGAGCCATTAATAATTCATTCAACCAAATAAGCAGAGTCAAGATGCCATGCCGAAGGGCCAGCTAGCAGCTGATACTGGGGAGCTGATATTTAGTGTATACATACTGCTGCTTCAATCCCAGGAGCAATACAAGGAAGAAAAAATAAAAAGAGTAAAAGGAAAAGATTCTCACAGCAGCAGCAGCAACATATGAGCAGAGCATCATGCCAAAGGTAATGCTAAGCTTTCTTAACTGTTGGTTCAACATATTTACTCGAGCAAACTCTGTGATTATTAAGTGTACAGTATGTATCACAGAGAATGCTAATGAATGCAGACAGATAAACTGAACTGAAGAAGAAGAGAGAATCCTTCTGTGGGCAAATGATTCCACTTCAAAACATGCCGACAGCAGGCTGCACATCTTCTATGGATCACGATGCCAGGAACTATTGCCATTGATTTACAACTAAGAAACTGAGCCTTTATCTTTCAGCCAATCTTGTCGAATAACATTACAAGTAACATGAAACAGATGATGCTGTTTTGGTGCTCCGACATGTCTGCGTGTTTGGACGTTATTTCTGAGCTCACTGTTCAAAGCACCTGGAATCAATACTTTTATATGATCGATGGATCAAGCAGCTATGTTTATGTTAAAGGAGTCGCTCGCAGAATTATCATCTGACTCTGCAGTTCCCCTTAGCTCAAAGAAGAGGGACTAATGGACATCCGTGTAGGCTGGTGTTCATTTTAAAGTCTAAAGTTAATTATTGGTTTAAGTTTTGTGTTTTGAGCTAGTTTGTCCCCAAAGTGCTCCAGAGCAGGATGTTCTATTACAGGGTTTGGTACATCCTGTGCACCAAATGATTACTGTTGCATTAAGCAACAGTAACCACCCCACATTACAGTGTTCCAGGGATAAGAACCATACTGGTGGGACATTCTGAGTAACGTGAAGAAAAGATTGTTAAGGAAAACAAAAAAGTTGCTTTTAGGGATGTAAACACAAAGTATAATGTTGCAATCAATTCAGAAAGCTAGCTGTGGGCTCTGTGTATTTAGCCTATATTTGTTTGCATTTTGGCCAATTGCCACAATTAATGGCAGTTCCCATATTATGCTTATTTTCAAGTTTATACTTACTTTATTATGTATTGTTATCTTATATTATTTTGGGGGTCTACTAGAAAATGTTTACATGTTTTAATGTTCTCCCTCTGCCTGAACACTCCATTTTAGTGCCTGCCACTTTAAGGCCCCCTTCCTGAAAAGCCCAGTCAGCTCTGATTGGTCAGCTCTCACAGGCCTGAGCAGACATCACCCACTGTGTTTCCGTATCAGCACTGCCATTTTTTTTCTTATTTCTCCGTGGATTGAGCGTTCTGATACTTTCACAGTATTTATATTGACTTCACCTGCTTTATAATCAAGAAAAACATGGAAATCTAACTTTTTACAATATGGGACCTTTAAAAGTGTGTAAAATGAGCTATTAGCAGTTCCTCTTTGCACCAACTAACAAGTATCATTGAAATTCTTTGAGACTGAAGAAAACTTAAAAGCTTTGGAGTTATAAGACGCATCTTTTTCTAGGATTTCTAAGCAAATTCAGAGACGTTTATTCCAGGACATCAGCATTAATGATATCCTTGAAAAGTAAAAATAAGTGTATCATGTCCTTTTTATCAGATCTGACTTAAAGATGGAGTGCAGCCCGTGCTGCTGCTGCACCTGTAAACCGCGTTAATAAGAGATTCAAATTTTCTTTCACCTCTTTGCCCCATCTTTGTACAGAAGGTAACGAATGTTAAAATGCCACAGGTTCTTGTATGTGAAAACTTTTATGAGCTCTCATAAAAAACACCATGTTTTAAAGCATAGCATTTTTACTACACCATTTCTTTGTCCTTTTCTGTCTCAGTTCCTGCAGTAAATAGTTTGATGTAACAAAAGAGGACGAATAAACTAATCATGGAGGAAAGAAAGGAGAAAAGGCTTTAGCTGTGTAGAGAGGGAAGTAGATTTATTCAGCTCTCCATTATTTATTCTAAGAGGCCACAGTGCTGATCATCCAAGCTTCATCTTGTCAGTCATCATTATCGATTTGGTTTCCACTTTTTTTAACCTTCAGCCTTTTTGTTTGTCATCCTGCCCACAGTCTTGTCATGAGTCTCAATCAAATATGGAGGGATGGATCAATAAAGGGAGATTTGGTTGATGTCTTTTCTTATGAGACTCACTGGGTTGATATATTTGCCTGTTCCGGAGAAAACCAATGAAGAAACTTTATCCATCCATCCATCCATCTAACAAAAGAAGACTTGGGGCTCTATGAAATGTTCTCTCCTTTCTTTCAATAAACTGCTCAGACGGCTGCTGTTTTCAGTCTTCTTTAGAGTCAAAAGGCAATTATAAGGCGATTATAGGGCTGCATGAACAGGCGTTAAACGAACGACACAAAGCTGCGGACGGCAATTACTGTACATTTAGATGCAAGGCCTTTGTTTTGAGATCTGAGGAACTTTAAATCGATGTGAAATGTTTTCCAGACATTTCGTCAAAACGCCTATCTGCAATCAATAATGTTATAGGCCAGCGCCTGTAAGTAATTCCAAATCAATATGATTTAAAATTCAGATGCACTTGCCGAGCGCCGTGTGAGCGGAGGAATTTAGAACAAGCCAAATTGGACTCAGATGAAAATACTCGAAAACCTGCATCTTGAAAGTGATCTCATGATTGTGACTGACAGGTAAAACTAGCTACCTTATAAACAGACAAAGTATGAGATTCTTCATATATCGACCAAACTGATTTAAACATTATGTCATGCACATTTTGAGCCTGAATTTGAGTTGAAACGATTTGGAAGCCTATAATGAGAAGCATTTGCTCCTCGCCACAACATGAGGTGGATATAATTGCACAATTTGAAGTAAAGGTAATACTGTAACATCTACATTAATACGCAAGCGTTCAGTCATGCATGTGAATCAAATACAGATCATTTGCCAAAGTGAAGGGTGGCCAGTGAGGAATTGCAGCCAATGGTATTTAGTGGATTGTGAGGATATGGGAACCATTACAGTCCATTGCAGAGGTTGTCTAACAAGACCCCTGTATCCTTCAGTCATTAGCGTTCGTGCTCTGCCCAGTGATCGATGTTAATTTATGTTCGCTGTAGTCAGCTGTCCACTTTCACTTTCAAGCTGATCAACTTTATATCGTCTGCTAGCAAAACACGCACCCTCCCTCGTTCGTTTAGCATTCAAAGTCAGACTCAAGGACCCTGATTGCATTTAGCCATAGACAGTAGCTATTATGCATAGTGTGGAAATGCAGAAGCCACAATCCCGTAAGGTATATAACTGAGGGAGCTGGCACTGTTCCTCTGTCAAATAGCACAACTCTGTTTTAATGATGCATAGGTCCTTGGCATCCTTGGGGAGGATGTGTTTCTTGGTCACAGTCCAGAAATTTAAAGTAGTTGCTTGTGATCCCCATGATTAATTTATATACCCTAGAAAAAATACAATGGTAATAATTCTTGTGCCCAGCGGATGGTGGTCGCAGGTGTTGGAAATACCAAATGGGATGAGGCCAAGCTAATGGTGCCTGGAAGGGAAACTATCTGTCAGGGATAATCCCTAATACTGTAACACCCCGGCATAGATAATGTGCTTTCCGCCGCCTCCCTCACCAGCCCGTGATATTGAGATAGCTGTGGAGAAATGATTAAACGAGGAATGGATATTGACGTGGATAAATGTATGTATCCGGAGTGAAGTATTGCCTGGTTTAATGTTTAGTGATGATGAGCTTCCCACTCCGGAGCAGCCAAACTAGGCTAGGAAAAAAAGGAGGTGGAGGGTGTCCTGTGAACTCTGTTGAGCCATGTTCCACTTCATTACACACACAGTAATTGGTTAAACACGTGACTACAGAAATTAACTTCAGCAGCCTTGTGAGAGGTAATTAAGGCTTTTTTCCCTCTTTTTTCTTGGCATATCATGCTAAACGCAGCATTCAGCGTCGCAGAGGGGCCCCATGAAGACATCAGCCTGACACCGCATCACCATGGCTCAGAACCCGAAACAGCCTGAAAACATATAGCCATGCTCATTTTAGTAATTGTCCAACTCACTAACTCTCATATTAAAATATATCTTTTCTGTGTGGGCTTGGGTTTGCAGCTTTGTTTCATCAGAGAAGGTGCCAGGCTATAAATGTCCAGAAAAGCCTCCTGATCTCAGGTTACAGTCCAGTTTAAATCCAGTCAGCCACATGGGAGCCCGAGCAGTGCTGCAAGCTGTCACTCATGGTGCAACTGCATATTACACATCGACTAAGAGGAGGAGGAGTATATTGAAAGCTAACATCTTCTCAGTTCAATACAGACTCAGCAAACACAACCGTACATGAAGTTTGGGCATGGAAAGTGCTAGGTAGACCTCAGATGTGAGATGAATACTCAAGTATGCTCAAGGTAAGGAGGCATAAAGAACCTGAACTGTCTTTTGTCAGCTTTTGCTTTAGTTGAGTCTGCAACTGTATCCTTTGCATGCTTATACATGTAACTGTTAATTGTCCATTTCTCTTTCTTGGAGGGAGATGGATGCATCTTGTCAGCGCTCCTCAAACAGGGCAGTTCATTCATTACTTGCTGCACTACTACTGCACTACTACTTCTGCTCTCAGATGCTTGCTCTCAATCTCTCTATGTCTTTGAAAATTCCTACTCCATACTGTCCACGCACATGGCAGCTGATTTTTGTATTTATATGACTGGAGGTGGGGGGCGTCAGGAAGGGTTGATGAGCAAATTCAAGGCTGCGGTGAACCAGGGACCACCAAAGATTTCTCATGGACTTTTTAGGAGGCCTAGGTCTGAATAACTGATTATTTTTTCTGACAAAATGCATACTATTTCAGAGCAACAGTGTAGCCTAATAAAGTTAATCAAGTGTAAAGTTACAGCTTTAATAGCCCAATTTCAGGGAAAGTTATCACCGAGTACTTATGGTATTTGGAATGTGAAAAAAATAATCTGTTGATATAATGTTAAAAAATGGCCTCAAAGATCCAGTATATTCTATCTGAACATAATAGTGTTTTTGAGCATTAGGTCCTCTAAATGTGGATACAGTCTTGACTAGAACAGAATGCTTCTTCTTTGAGCATCTTCAGTGACTTAATCTTGAAGAAAAAAAACACTTGTCTCCATTAATGACTGTAGACTTATTAACAAATCAGCTCTATCTAACTTACCTGTTTAACTGCTTTGTCTAGACAGATTAGTTAAGTTTCTGTCTGTCATGATTCTGGTTTTGTGTTTATGGTTTCCTGTTTTATTTTGTATTTTGCCTTCATGTGTCGGGTCTTGCTTTTTATTTCCTTCTATTGTGTCATTTTCCCTCCTGTTTTCTTGCTGTCCATACCTGCTCTGTTTTCCCTCCTTCCAGTGTTTTTCCGTTCCTTTCCCTCACCTGTCCTTTCCCCGCCTCACTCCATCCGCACCTCATCCCCTCGTTAGTGTGTGTTTGTGTATAGTCTTTGTGCTCCCTCTTGTCTTGACAGATTGTTCCGTTTTCTCCTGTGTGTTTGCCGTGTTTCACCTGAGCCTGTTTCCTCAGTGTCCTCCAGTGTCTCCCCATTTCTCCCCATAGTATGGTTCTGGCTTTTGTTCCTGGCTTTATGTCTCCACTTAGCTCTTGTGATTTCTGGTTTGAACTTTGCTTTTGATTTGTACTTTGCTTTTGGTTTGTACCTTGTTTAGCCTTTTGTGTTGATACTTTGTTTTTTGGTGTTTGCTCTTCTCGGTTTTTGTTGGATTCTTGGTTTTTGGTTATTTCAGCTTAAGTATTAAAGCTCGCCTTTTGTTTCTCAAATCCTGCCCGTCTCCTGTGTGTTCCTCACCTTTTCTCAAAATTGTGACACTGTCCTCATAATTCTTTTACTGGACTGACCACCGACCTGTATTGAGTCCAAAGAGTTCAATATTAAATGAATTATATAAATACATGGTGTTAAAGATATAAATGAAACAGTAATTTGTGAAATACCTGAAGAAATTAGTGAAACTTATTATTAATTATTAACAAATGTTATTTAATGATTCTTTTTTTTTCATAATAACACAGTTTAAAGGACCTGTTTTATTTCAAAATAGAGATTTATTAATAATCCAAAAAGACCCTTGTCACATTTCCTGACCAGGTCGTTGTCTCCACCCTCAAACCTTTTGGGCCAATCACATGCCCCCATTTTTATAAGCAAGTTCAACTGCTACTACATTTAGCCTGTTAGCTCCTGTGGCTATAAAACAGTAATGTTAAAGTAATTCTGAATCAACTAGTTTGCTAAATAATAAAGTAAATATAGTAAATAATAATAAGTACACTGACACAGAAACTGACATCTCTTTATTTAATTAGCTTAGCAAGGCTATATGCTACTTACCTAGTTGGCTGACTAGCTAGCCAGGGTTGTGAACTTGGTTTATTATGAAGCATCAAAATGACGAGTGGTTATTTATTTCATAATGTCTTCTATTTATTTAATATTGAGCACTTGGACTTCCATAGACTTGAGGCTTTGGTGTCATTGACAATATCTGTCTAAGGACACGTTTTAGATGATTAATTTTAACTCTGATATTCATTGCATGTGATCACCTACCTCAATAACCAACAACAGAGTACACACGTTTATATATCCACACACACATTCCAGGGAAGAGGAGATTACTGTATGCTACCACAGCTCTTCTACCTTGAAAAACAGCTATGGTCGCAGTCATTTATAGCATGTAATAAATCATGAGGCCCAACAGACAAGCATGTTTTCCACTGATTGAGTACTCACAGAGTAAGTGGAGTCTGCTTACTCTTTCCCCTGCAGCCAAGACACAGTCAGCCCTTTGGCCAGCTGAAGGAGAGAGGGACGAGAGAAAGAGGGAATCAGAGAGAGAGATGGAAAAGGCGCGGAGTATCAAGAGTACGAATAATAATCTAAAACCATGGAGGAGTGAAACAGTCAAAGATAGTCTGTAGGAGAAAGGACACAACAGGACACACCAAGATTTTGGCCGCTCCTTCAGCATATAGAATTGCAGACATAAACAGATTTTGCTCTCACTGATGAAAATGCAGACGGAGGTTTGGTTGCAAATATTTAAACGTGCACAAATAATCTTTCAGTAAACAAGGCTGTAGGTCGGTGTAGGATAGGTTTATGATTCAATTCCATTAAAATTATAATTTTTCTGCTGGCGACAGTGCTGTTAAACCAACAAATCTTCAACCAAATGCAGTATTTGTGCATGGGCTCACTCAATCAGCATTAAGAGATCAAACAGACTCAGTTCTCGTCTGTTTGAACACATCACTGGGACAGAAAACCTTCAATGTGTCTTGTTTACAGTATCTTGATCAGACAGAATTTTTCTGAATAATGCCTGCGCTATAATCCTGCAATACTATTTATATAAGCTGCACAAAGCCTATAAATACAGTATTCAGTATACATAGTCCTATATAGTGTTCTGGTTGTTTCTATCGGTTCCTCTTGTATTAGCTCCAGCGACACATGTATGACTCAACAATATAGCCTAATAGGCAGAATGACAAATAATAGTGCAGAAATGGCCACAGTGGAATGCTGCTTTTTACAGACATTGACTCCAAACAAAGATATTGTGTCCTCTCACATTACTACTGGAAACATATCAATATTTTTGTTCGCTCCCCATTGATGGATCTCATGGGTGAACTGAAGCCTTGCTAATCTAAGATATAACTGTGGTGAATGTTACTAAATCTGTCATATAGGCGTTCTACTGTATATGGTAGGTGCAAGCTTAACAATCATTAGATTTAATTGTATCTCTTTCTGTTAGTTAGCATCAAACTAGGTCTACTGCATCGGTCCATCTTTGGATTTTACCGTAGTTTGACTGTGGCACAAACTGTACTGACAGTCAGGGGTGAAAACAAAATCCCTTTTCAACTTAATTGGTGAACAGCAAAGTGGGGGGAAGCTACTGTAACATCCAGATTTCCACTGGGCCGATACGACCGCCAGAGCTGATTGAGGCCATTCTCGATAATGCTCGTGTTTCCAACAGCTGCGCCACGGCGCATTTCAGCAGTGGCCCAGAGGCGGCTCTTCGCTCTGCTCCACTGAGAATACATGCCAAGTCTATTTTTGACAGAAGGGGACTGCAGCCACATCAATATGGACAAAGCAGATCGAGCAAGACAGGATGTCAGACAACGTTACGGCATAGTGCATCCCGTCAATTTTCAAAATAAAACACCAGGTGCAGATTCACAATCTTAAGCACAACAAAGTCAGACATATGAAATATAAACACATTTAAAACAGAAATAACAAAAGGATTTAACTACGTAGCCTGGTCAAATGACAAAATAAACAGAATCTCAGTAAGTCAACGATATCAGGCAGGCAAGACACTTCCCAGTGGGATATGAAGCCGCGTCGAGAACGGGACGAACAGGGTCGCACACGCCAGGTAGCAGAGATGTTCCCAGTGGAATTAATTTGTAAGACTGTAGCTATTGAAGCTAAAAGCTAATTTGAAGCTACAAAAGCAACTCACCAAAAGTAGGAAGAAGAAATTAGCTTGTACCTGGGAAAAGTAAGATGAAGGTTTAAAAAAAGAGAGTTGGGCTACTAAAATGCTAATGGTAAATGTAAGCTTATTCGGCAACTCTAATCCTCAACATCGGGAAACAGTGTTGGGGTTTACTCCCAGCCTGCTCTGATTAGAAAAACAGCCGTATAGGTCTCCTGTGGAAGCAGCGTCCTACGACCCTTATTTACATTTATTGTTAGGTGCTGACCTCAGGTGGCCAAAGTAATTATTTTGGCAGCAAAGGAGGAAGTCAGGTGACATAGTATAAATGTCCAGATAAGGAGGAGGTTGGGATCGATTGATGGGTTTGAAAAACACAGGACTTTGACCCAGGAGAACACTGGTCATGTCCCATGTAAAAGCAAAGTCAACAGTGAGTTACTTTAACTCACTTAAGTTTTCTGTTTAGCTTATAAATGCAGCCTTACTGACATACATTAATAAAGTTACATAAGTAGCGTGCTCACTTTGATCCAAACCACAATCTTTTCCTAAACCTAACCAAGTAGTTTTGATGCCTAAATGTAACCATGCTGCAACTGTACAACAAAGGTCCAGTACACTTGCCACTTGCATGAGCAATCGTCATATTGTTTTCAGGAACAATATGTTCTGTAGCGAGTCAATGGCAGTCGAACTGAGAAGGCTAGGACGTTACAGGCTAGTATGGCTACTTTAAACTTGAAAAACAGCTAGATTCAATAAGCAAGGGCACTATAGGCTCTATATTGATTTCTAGCTCCTCATTTAATAACTTTTCACTGGACTCCATTGTGTCAGCAGCTGTGACCCGTTTCAGGTGCTGCCTCTTCCGAAAAGCTAGGACTACAAAGGTGCAGCCTTCGTGCAAATCAAGGCTACTGTGGTGAGCAGCTGCACCTCCTCCTTGGATGAGACAGTCCATACAAATGATTTACCTCAACATTATATAGGACATGTACTGTAGGAACATTAGTCCCACTTTTCTGAATATAAAAAGTGCACTTCCACAGGAGATTACATTTATTAGGAGAAAAAAGTCTGATATCACAAACATGTACTTCCAGACACCAAAACTAATCATAATGACCTGAATGTCTGCACTGGCACCATAGAGGCCATTTACTCAGTGTAATTTGGTTTCCAGCAAGACAGACTCCAGCAGAGCTATCAAAAAAAGACTGATTGATTCTGCAGGTAGATAGCCCTGCTTGCACTGGCTATAATAAAAAAAACACTCTGTATTCACTAGTTTGCACTGTAGACATCAGAGGAAAGGGTGTCTTTTCCTTGAGAAAAGCAACTGGCAAACATTTTCACATTTTTTTTTTTGGGGGGGGGGGGGGGGGGGGGTAGATAACAGCTCTCAGGTATTATGCAAGAGCTGTACTTGAGGAAAACATAGAATCTTGCTATAAACAGCTTCCTTTGAGAATTTGTTTGGGAGAGTGGAAGCTTTTCAAGAAGTGAAATGTTTTGAAATTCACGACGAATGTTCAGACCGTGTTCTGAGCTGTTCTTTACAAGCACATTTTTGAATTGAATCATTCCAGCAAACCAGGGCACTGTTTATCATATTTGGAGACTGCACTGACTTGATTAATCATTAAAGGCAGTCAATATTTTAACAATTAAACAGATTACTAAAAAGACCAGAATGACCAAACATACAGAGAGTCGGTCATCCCTGCAGTTTGATTTTTTTCAGCTTATTTTAGCTGTTTTCAGCAAACAAGCTTTGCATAATGGTGTTTTTGCTATCTGCCACACCATCAAACAGATGAAGCAAGCAACAAGCGGGTGATGAAAGTTGGACATTTAGCAGGCAAAGACCACATAGGACCTAGTGGAGACGAAAAAGGTCAGATGACCAGGTATCCAATTCCAAATGACTTCCTCTCTGACTGCCGAATACAATTGTTGCCATCATGTTAGCCAAAACTGCTTTCCGAGGTGATTGCTCTGGATATATCCCTTTTTGTGTGCCTGTTTAACTAAAACCTCCCTATAAAAATGGCTGACAGAGAGGTCTGATTACCCAGAGTTACCAGGACATTGTTCCTGGAAAGTTCTGTTGTTGTAGGAGTTTTCAAAATGAGTTTCAGAAGTGAACAAACCAAAACCCTCATAAGTCCATAAAACCAAAACTATCTCCATTGCCAGATCAGGGGAAAGTGAATGCTTATTTAAAATAAGATGTTTAATAACAAGACCTTTATGGCATACTGTTAATCTGAAACGGAAACCTTTGTCCCTGTCAAGAAAGAGCCTATTTTCACATGTTCAATAAGATGCCGTATTTCCTTCATATGAGTCAGTAATTACATTTTCAGGGTGCTGGGAAATGTTCTTTGTCATAGAACTGGAGATGTGAGATGAATGTTGCTTGGAGTATCCACTACAATGCCTAAAGGTAACCTTTTTTCTTATCAGAAGTGGATAAAAGGTTATAACTCACGTACAATTGTACCTATTACATGGTCCAGTACCTTCTGATTCTGTATCAATACAATGACACAAGGCCAACGATGACTAAATTAAACATGCTTGATGAATTCATGTGTCAAGAACTGCTATGGCAACAGGGGGCGCATGAAGATGCAGTGGCAGGTAGCTCCTCCAAATTCTGCTACAGTCTTGTTTGCTTAACTGTTACTTTCTTGGCTTCATTGCTGAAACACATGTTGCCTACGCCAGAAATACATTAAACAGCACTGGAGAAGAAAGTGGCTGTTTCTGATTAAGAGCAGCGGACTTTGAGACCATCAGAGTCTGTTATACCCACAGCAGGATGAGGAGACGTGGATGCTTGCTGCTTACACTGAGTCAAAGTGGACGGACACTGGCTCCCTGATGTTGAACTTTTGATGAGAAGATGCCGACCATATTATCATCACCATCATTTTGCTGCTGTTTATAATTACCCTGATGCAGATTCAAAAGATGCACCACATGTTTATGTATATTTGTATGAATGTATATTATATTAATAACTATATATACTGTATTTTCTGTAATTTGTCTAGCACAAAGGAGGTTATGAACTTCCCATCCTACACATCAACACAGACTGCAGGCTAACTGAAACACTTAAGGTCAACTCATTTATTTTGTGATGGGCAGGAGAGTCTAGTTAGGTGCTACAATGTGGGGAAAAAGATATATCCCACCCACGCCTTTCATCACTCTTCATCTCTGCTGTAACAATTTTCTTTTCCTCCTCTCTGCCTGTCTCCAAGAGAAAATCATTGAAAACCTGTGGCCATCTCCAACATCTGTCAAATGTTCTTCCATGAGTCATATGGTCACTTCAAACTTTCCTGCCACATTTTCAGATTTAACTTCATGTCTCCACTGAACAGGCAAACTGAAAAGAAGAAAATATATGAAATGCTTTCCTTCACAAAAGCAGAGACAGACAGTTTAGAATAATTGCTCACAGTGGTATTCTGCATATCCTGGTTTGGATGATATCTGACATATAATGTTTCCATGCATGACCTGATTCTGAAATTGAAATTAAAAGGCATTTGAAGGTGTTCAGCGATGGCTAAAATTCTTAGTTTTATCCCTAAGCTTAGTCTTAATGGTGTGCTAATGATTGATTCATAAAAAGGCTGAGCATAAAAACTATACTCATGTATAAAAAATATGCTCATGTAGGTTCTAAAAAATCCAAAATGGAGATCATGGCAATGGTAGAAGAGATTGAAGCCGAGCAACAGGTTTGCAACAGTTAACAGTTAAGCTAGGTATCTTACAATCATCGATTAACTAACATGGATGACCCGGATTCATGCACCTGTCGACTTCTGGGGCTTTTGGGACTACAGAGAGAACCCACAGAACTTTTTGTATCACAAAAGCAAAAGCACTGAATACCATGAACAATATCAGGACCACGCTCAGTAAAGCTAAACTTTTGCGTTAGTTTAATCTAATTAAAAAGTAAAAAGTCAGAATGCAATTAAATCATTAAGGAAATCTACCAAGCAATTACAATTACAAAACGCTGTCCTTGAGCACAACATTATGGAGATTCAACTTATTGTCGAGTCAGAAAAAGACTTTGCATTCGCTGTTGTAAACACTGCCTGTCTGGTCGGACTGCTAGGAATATAGGCTCTCTGAGAAATGAATGCATTTTATGACTCTGACAACAACAACAGGGTTTGTTTGGAATAAGTAGAAGACCTGAGTAGTTAACATGTACAACAAGCAACCATGGCTATCTCGAAAAAGAAATACAGAGACTGACTGCCTCGACGCCAGACCCAGGGTACAAGCAACAACACATAAATAAATTAATAAATAAGTAAGTCATAAATCAAGGACAATTCAGACACTTTCCAGTGTCTCAAGGGGAAATATATTAAATATTTTAGGTTCTGTGTCTGAAAGCAGGGGATCACCATCCTTTAAAGCAATACCATTGTGATTTAGCACAAATTCAGAATATGAATCATGGTGCATTACTCTGTCACTATTCATCTATGTCCTTCCTTATGTCCAGCAGCGAAGATGAAGATGTACATCACCTTCAAAAAATTATATATACAAGATTGCCTGTTCCTTAGCTCCCAGACAATCTCGATAATGTTTCTCTAATAGCTTTGATATATTACTCATATTTTGAAGCGTAAGATGAAAATCTCAATAACTAGATGCTTTTTATTGCCCTCGGTGTAGTTTTTGGGAAATATTCCTGAAATAGTATCAGATATGTTGCAAAAGTTCCAGGATTTTCTCTACCTCTGCATGCACGGAACATTTATTTCAACCCCTTCTCTATACGCGTAGGTATCACATGGCCTGTTGGAAACCCCACTAAGTGCCCACAGCAAGAGAGTCACATTACAGCAGCTGTGCAGATTATGAATGATGGGCAAACTCTTTTCACATTCATTAAAGTGCCACAAATGAATAATTCATGGTTTCAAATTTCAGGCCTCCAAATATTCAACCGTGTTGAATCAGGACTTTCCTCTCCTACTGATTGCCTCCAGTACAAGTGTTTGTTAGTGAGGTGTAGCTAGCCCACTCAAGACAGCCGCATAAAAGACACATGTGAATGAACAGTGTAGTCAGTATTTACTTCTGCTTACTGAAGGTATGTTAAAAGATCTGATACAGTCAAAGGCTTCTATGTGTATGCAAGGTATGGCAACTAATAATACTGCATGTTTTGAGTGTTTGTGACTGTGGTATGCATAGGTAATACGCAATGTGTATTATTATAAAACTAAAACTAGAATGGCACTCAGTAGAGCACATACTTCCGCCAAGGCCCAACAGTCCCCTTTAATCAATCAAGCCTAATCCAAAATAAAATAAAACATATTTAATCGACTGGACCTGGGTTTGTATTTGAATCTGCATCCATTGTATTCAATCGCAGCAATCAGCTTTTTCTCTCCCATCCCCGAGATTTTAACGGAAATGTAGAAAAGCGCCCTTCGTCTAATGTAAAAGAAAGTATTGTTTGTTTTGCTGTGTTTTGACCATCTATTGGTTCCCTACTAGAAATCAGCATGTATTCATCAGCACTGGCGCCCCCCAGGGGTGTGTCCTCTCTCATGACACCACGGTCATCAGTGTCATCTGGAACAGTGATGAGTCTGCATGGTCAGAACCATCAAGACCATGGAGGTGACAGTTCAGGAGAAACCCCTCTACACTGCCACCAAACAGGACAGGAACAGACTGCAATGGATAAGGTCTGTAGAAAAAATAATTGGAGCCGACCTGCCCTCCATACCGGACTTGTACCGGTCTTGGTAACATCTCTGCAGACCCCTTACACCCCGGTCACAATCTGTTCAAGCTGCTCTACTCTGATAGAAATTTACCAAAATTACCGGACACAGTCAGAGTATCAGATAAAACCACTGTGCAATAAATCCTGCCACTGTTTTAATGTAAATACTGTTTGATGTAAATACTGTTTTACTGTATTGTACTGTACTGCACTACTTACAATTGCACTATTTTTTTCTTGTACATATTCGTCTCAATTTTTCAGTTATTTTTTTTCCTTTTTAGATGTAATGTTAAAAAACTGTTCCCTGTACACTGAGAGCAAATTTAACCACAGTCAAATTCCTTGTTTGTGATTCTGATTCTGTAATTCAGTGCATTTCTTTATATTCTGCAAGGTTTAAAAATTATTAATGATACCTTCACTCCTGATCTGTGCCCAGGGTGCTAAAATATGTAAGAATGTTGTATATTCACTGCCCCCTTAACTCCATTACTAACATGAGGCATTGTGAATGTCTGTTAAAACAGTTTTTTTTAGTCATTTACTAGGTCCTTTCATGTTACATTGCCTTACCCCTGCTTTTGCTGACACAATGCCCCTGGATACAGAATCTGTGTTACTTGTCATCATGCCAAAGTTGTCAATCATATTAAGTATGATGCTACAATCATACATTTTTTTATAAAAATGTTCTACTCAAAGTGAAGATTGCTTAAAGGAATAAACCACCCACGAGAAACCGTGTCAGTTTGTTTCCACCTGGAGCAGCTTGTAAGAGACACCAACATTGTTATGCTCATAATTTGCCCTCTGGCCTGCAGAAATGTGACATATGAACCCTGCTTGCATAAGCTGCATAAACACCCACCTTCCCGAGGGGCTTGTGTATTCATATTTGGATTTTATTATGTATTGTAAAAATAAATCACCAGTTTAGGGTGGCAATGCGGAGCTGGTGAATTCATATAGTAGTCTTATAATGTTCTCAGTTATGTCGGGTGTAATCAATCAGATTTTCAAGTGGAGTATATTTTCTGTCTGGACAGTATTTTCCTGTTTTGTAGACTCCAAGAGAGAAGTTGTGAGATTGTTGCATGCAGCATTTTGCGCTTATCTTCACTTCATTATATGGAGGCTCTTTTTTGTATTGTTGATTTAGTGGCTCTAAAACCTTTTGACATTTTCTATGAAACCATATTTAGCCAGTCCTAGATCACGACAGCAATTTAGGTCTAAACAAATTCGAATTATGATGTAACATATCATTAAAAAGTTATATTAATTATAGTTAAGTTGCTCCAATTAATATATTTATACTCACAATTAATCAAGTGCTCTGTAAAGTGAAAGTCACGACACAACAAGTCATGGTGAGAAGACCAGAGAGAATTACGACCTCAATGCAGCGCCCCTCAGCTTTATGAGACATCTTTCAGGTCATTGTTTTGTTTTTATGGTTTGCAACTTACACCATACCTTTGATGGCTACCTGTGTAGGCTATGCAGTAAGCTACACTGTGGCTGCTGTGTGCCTCCTCAAAAATGTAACTACTCAGCAGGGCTATAGAGAAACCATGTGGGGAGCACAGGCTGCTTGCGTTTCCTGTTTTGACAGTGAAGACACTATAAAGCAAGTTGAGCAAGTTCTGTTATCTTCCCCTTTTCAACAGCACACATCTAGGAAAGCTGTTTTCACTGCAAATCTTCAGCTCATCACAACCCATTATCACAGTGAATGAAACAATGTAGAGATTTAAAAATGAAGCTAGATAAAGCCTCCAACTGATCAGATCGCCCATCCCTAGTCGTGCCTTGCTATATATGCAAAAATGTCATCAAAGGTACTTCAAAGGTAAATGTAAATGTTCACTTATTGTCATTTGACAACACCAGGGCTGTAAAACAAAACTGTGTTTAGCACCTATGCTACTTAACAGAAAAAAAACAGAAGGACAAGGTATTTCATTCAAATGAGGGTGGAGGACAAAGTCTCACAGCCTGGGGAATGAAGCTGCTCTGTAGCCTGGTGGTACGGCAGTGGATACTTCTGTATCTTTTGCCAGATAGCAGCAGGGTGAACAGACTGTGGCTGGGGTGGGTGTTGTCTTTTAGTATCCTTTGGGCTCTGTGCAGACATCTCACTTCACTGATATCACTGATGCTCTGTAGATGGGTACCATGATGTTCTGGGCAGTTTTAGTCACACGTTGTAGAGCCTTCCTACCCTGGGCTGTGCATGAACCATGCCAGTTTGTGATGTTTCAAGACAGGATGCTACCCACTGCTCCTCTGTAAAAGTTGCCAAGAATTTGTCCCTAAATGCATCCTGTGCAGATGCAAATGGAGCACTGAAGCTGTTGCTGCCGCTGTCCTGCTGTCTGTGTGTGTGTGTGTTTTAAACATTCCCACAGTGCACACTGTATGGTGTCACAACTGCATCATGCACAGCTAAAACGACAGTATGCATTACCATAAAGGTTCTATGTATGAGAGTTTGAACATAAAAAGCAGCAAACAACTACTTCCTATGTAAAGATATAATGGAGTGATGGCGTCATCGGCATACGTTTTCCAGTATGTTGTATGGATGGAGACAATTTCTGAAATGGTGCTTAAACTTTTGTCTGGACAGAGATTCTTTTCTTTCTAAACCCTGTTTACAAATCAATCCATGTACATGTGGACTAGGCCTAAGAGTGGCCTCAACTTGCGGCACTTTAAAAGCAAGAGGGCAGAGTGCAGTACAAAGATTTAAGCTGAAGGCATTCCCATTCAATTGAAACTATCTAACTTTAGCGACCTAAAGCATCATTTACTTAATAGTTTAGTTAGCTAGTGATAGCAGGATAGCTAGCAAGCTAATAATCATGCTAGTTCTCTTGGCAGATCAAAGATCTCCCTCCCTACCAACGTTAGCAATGTTACGTACAGCGCTAGAAACGTGTAGAGCCTAAATAAATATAATATTTACACTTCAAATTCTGTGAATGAAACGCACAGTATGTTCTTTCTTACACTAGGGGTAACAAAAAATATAGGTAACATGTTTTTTTTCATCACCGTTAAACAACCACTGACTGATGGAAAATCTATGTGACTCAGTTCACGTACGAGGTCATGTGTTAAAGTTTTATTCACAATATTTTTGGTCATGTCTGCAGACTTTCTCTCTCTCTGAATTTCTCCTTGACGTTAAAGCGACAGAAAACCAAAAGAAGAAAAAACATCGTTATCTTGAGCGAAATAACAGATTTCTCTAGGTTTGAACATGGAAATATTTGGGATAATGTAAGAACACATCTCAACAAAATAGACCATATATTACAGGTCAAGTCGTTTTTATATATATTAGTGCAGTAATGTTACATTATATCTTAAACGGTTTATTTCGACCGAACGAGAGTTTGTGATCGTTGGAACAGTAGAAAGACTAACCAAGACAGTTTTGAAGAGTTTTTAATTTGTTTCTATTTTCAATGAAATAACCATCTGCGAGTCAAAACGACTGTTTGGAGGCGTGGCCGCGCGAGAATCTGTTTTGGTGTGAGATGCTGGTGCTCTAGTGCGACATCTAGTGGCACAAAATGTCGTATATGGAACCCTCAAAAAAGGCCAGTAAAATAACAACTCTTTTCTGAAAGCCATGTTGGCACATATTAGCACAGCAGCACCATGAGAAACCCTATCATGTTAAAAATAAATAAGATGGACTCCCCATTCATCAAATGAACGACACAAATCACATACATTTGCAGCAAACAAAGCAGTAAGATGTGTCTAATTCATTGTTTTCAATGGATAGAAAAGCCAGCCCCCACAGCCTGTCCTGAGATGTTTACGTACGCAAATTCAGTCTGACAGTTGGGAAATGTTTGTCTGATGCATTTGAGGAAAAACAGGGGCTTTGAAGTGCTGTATTTGCTCCCTCTGGAATAATATCTCTGAGTAATCTTAGCTCTTGGAACAGGTCCTGCACGTTCATCTCCTGAGAATCGGTCGTGCTCAGTGCTTCTCTCAGTCTGATGCGGTGCCCTTGTGGATCAATATCTTCTGTTTCACACAGTTTAGTCAGTTCAATCCAAATATTATGTCAAACTCCCAATAAGGATAACCTTTAACCTTTCATATGCGTACTGTGGATTTGCTAACTCATCTGGGACCTATGATTGTTACCCAGAATGGAACAACTGCATAGGTTTTTCTTGTAATTCGACCTGTCACAAGGCAGACAGGAAGTGTGCATGAAGTGTGTTGATAAAAAGATAAAGAATATAATAAAAACAAACATTGTGAGGCCCTGTGCTCTCGCACGGTCCTTGTGACAGCTATGATTGTGCACATGAACAAGAAACTGACAGTCACTAATTGTTGTCAAAAATCCAACAATGTGTCTTTGACTGAATGGTGTGGAAATTATAAATCCAAGGATGTCTTTGTAAATATTACTTTGAGGAGTACTTTGTAAGGGTGAATTACAGCACTTCGCTGTTTAAAAGTCGAGCAATCAAAGGAAGAAAATGGAATAACAATGTCACCAAAACCAATCAACCCATCTTTGTTTCCTCAGTTGAGCACACTCAAATCAAAATGAAAAGATTGTTTTGGTAAGCGCCTGGGCATATTATATCCATGAATGAAAAAATAAAAAAAGCTGAGGATAGAAAAATGGTCTACTCAAAATTACAGTTTTCAGTGCGATGCAATAACAGCTCTGTGTGCAACATGAAAAACACCAAAACAAATTTTGCTGTGGAAAAAATAGTCTCGATCATAAATTGCTGATGCTGTAACACCCGTTTCATCACACCATACAGTATCATCACAGCTACTCAGGCTTCTGTCGAAAGTGCCCGGTCGTCTTGCTGGCTAGGCAATTGTAGCTGTCAGTCACCTGAATAATGTGGAAGACGGCGGTGGTATTTCAGACAAGAGCAAGGGATTTTATCATCTTTCCTCCAGTAGGTCACACAGCAAATGACTAATTTTAGCAAAGGTGGGGTAAAGACAGCGACTGCTTTTTCTGACGAGGCTTTGACTGAGCATCGCCGGAGAAGATATCAGGTTCATGGCTGTCTGATTATCCCCCCTGACATCCTGAAAGTGAGCCTACAAGCAGTTTGCTCGGGCTGGGAGGCTCACAGCGACAGACTTCAATAGGAAATGTGGCAGAACATAAGAAGAAGCTGCACAATAGAGTTACTATATAAAAAATTCATGCCATTTTGTTGCTTCCACGGTTGAAGCTCTTCAGAGGTTCCGGTACCGGCTTCTTGGAAGAAGGCTGATGAAGAGAGAAGTCTGCTCTCGGCTCTCAGGAGATTTTAAATGTCACTCTCAGTGAGAGCCTGCAGGGAGGAAACTGGCTAACATATAGATTATATTCACGTCTGATGCTGTGGAGTCTTTAACAATGGCTCTTTCATGCACATTTCATGTTTTTCCAGCAGCACAAGGATCAAATGCCTGCTTGCAATTAACTTGTTGAGAGAGAGAGAGAGAGAGAGAGAGAGAGAGAGAGAGAGAGACTGTCAAAAGGTAAGATCACAACCCTCAACCTGTGCCAAAAGCTCAAGTCTAAATTTAATTTGTAAGGATGAAGAGGCCTTCAAAGCCTCTTAACACAACAAAGGACAATGGATTTGGGGGTCTAAGCGACGGTCAACATCAATTGACGGCAGTCCATCTGCTTAAGTCATCCTGTCCAACCACAGAAAAACACAAACACACACACACTCACAACCCCAGTGTGAAGACATGAGCCTTGTCTGTTGATTGAGGAGACTAAAAACGATATGAAGCTTCTTAAAACAATGTTCCACATAAATTCAGACATTCATTTTTTAAAAAAAAAAAGGTGTGTGTTACTCGATGATCTGCCAAATAATGTGACATTTGCAGTGTTTTTCAATTTTGGGAGATCAAATGGGAAAACAAACACACAAAAAATGTTGATGGATGTTGAATCACAAATCGGCCAATAGGTGCAAATCGGCCAATAGGTGCAAATCGGCCAATAGGTGCAAATCGGCCAATAGGTGTCGCTTTTATTGCTAAATGACGAACGAACAGCTTGACTGCCTTCATTTAAATGACGTTTAACCCCTTCCTGTACTGTCCCAGGTAAGTGGCACACCCTGACGCGCGTGGACTGCGAGGGCCCGTTCATCGCTGCTTGCAGCTTTAATTCTAATGTGATGCTGAACAGTTTGATGAATAATAATGCATCAGATGTTATATTTTTGAGCAGCATGTCCTGAACAGGAACTAGCTATATTAAAACCGAGGCAGAAAAATATATTGCATGCAAGTGGGAGGGGGTGGCATTCTGGAAAATATCTCAGAGAGCTATATGTCAGGGAAACTATATTTCAACATGGCTCAGAGGGACATTCAATTGATTTAGAGCAGCTGCATAAAGTTAGGGGACTTTAGAGGGAAAGATTTTTTAAAAATGGTTGAAATCGATGCAGCAGAGGCCCATATATTGAGACTTTTAGCCCCTAGTATGACCCAAAAACACTCAATCCTACACTTCCCACAATGCGACTGGATAGCTTCTGTCGTTAGACCCTCGCTGACTGCTGAGCTTTGTTTTTTATGCTGCACACTGCCAAGTTATAATGCAGACTTTGTAATCTCCAAGCACAAGCCCAGATAACCCTAATGACATCACCAAGGTTATTTACCCCTACATTAGGGAGTCCTCTGTGGCTCCTCCAGAGGACATTAAAACTGTTTTCACAGGCTAAGTCACACCGCTCGTGATACATAAACTTGACTTGATGTTTTCCCTTTTTAAAAAACATCCCATCCACTCGAAATGTATTTAACATTGGGCCAAAAAGCTTAGTTAACTTATTTCCTCAGATCCATGATGAGAATTTAAGATAGATTAGATCAAACTCTGATATTGATCTCTGTGGGAAATTCTAATGAAATTAGGTAATGGAGTACATTATTCTCTGTTTTCATTACTGTGGTGCTGAATCCTGGAGCAGACTTCTGTTCGTGAACACTGGGGAGCAATTGTCTGTGCTGCTTCTTCATCACTCCCCGTACATCAGAGCCCTCAGATTAATCTCCATTAATACTGGAAGGCTTGTTTGCATGCTGAAGGCCTGTTGTCAAAGCTCATGAGAAGTTTTGATTGCTGAGGCTGTTCACAAAACAGTTATGCAGTTGAAATGAGTGCCGTTTGTATGTCCCATGACAGTGTCAAATCTCAGCTGACAGCTCCTCTGTCCAAAAGGGGGTTTGACAGAACTGCATAGTGAAAATCTAACAACATTGATCTGCACACAAAGTGGGTGTACAAATAACCATAGAGGACACAACTGCACCTGTTTTGAAAGCTGAGACATTTCAATTTCAGGATGCAAATATCTTGGGATTTCTACTGCTAAAGGGTCATGCACTGCAAAAATCAAGAATCACCTCCTGGAGAGCAAAACAATCCCTGCACACAATGCAGTTTCAAACACATAGGATTCAAGTCCCAGCTGAGCATCAGCCGAAACCAAAGCTATAGAAATGTTAAACTCCAGACAGCGACTGTCAGTATGTCTCTGTTAAAGGGAAAGTAACATCATGAGATCATCAAGCCTATCATTTACATGTCACACTTGAGATGTTTCCTTACATGATGATTCTGGTTGTTAAGTTCTGTCAGTCAAGGCTGAACAATTTGTGGTAAATAAGTACTTGTGGTGTCATTTAATGCTAGGGTTGGTAAGTTATTCTAGACGCAGGGCTGTTCCAGGCCCGTAATAAGCCCGCCCAATCGTCTCATCTGACCCGTATGATTAGATTGGACAGGCTACCTCTCTGTTTACCTGAATGCACTCTGCCCATGCACTCATTGCGCATGACCGGAGTCTTCCAGGAGGCTAGCGGGATGTATTGCGAAAGCAATTAGCGAGCTAGTCACATGAGAATGGAAGAGAAAGTGCAGCCAAAATGTCCCAAGACTAACCTGCTCGCCTGACAGCGGTGAGTACTAACAACAGCCATGTTCGTCAGAGTTGGATATGGTTAGCGATGAAAATGATGTGCTGTGCTCACAGTACACAGCCCTCGAGTCTGTAGTTCAGTAACTACTGTAGCTAGCATAGTAACACTAGGTACACAGCCCCTGAGCCAAAGAATAAGTGAGCAGCAGCAGCAGTATCCGAGTGTTGTTCAGCTGCTAACCAAGTAGCACAGTGTTCTTCAATCCTGGTCCTTGGGGCCCCACTGTCCTGCTTATTTTAGATGTTTCTCTGCCCCAGAACACGTGATTCAAATGATTAGCTCGTCATCAAGCTGCTGAAGCCTGATAATGACCCATTCATTTGAATTAGGTGTTGGGGCATGGAAACATGCAGGGCAGGGGATCCCGAGGACCAAATTGAAGGACTGAGCCATGCTAACTCAGCTAACACAAGGCACACGGATACAGCAGTAAGGAGAAACTGTCACACCAGGTGGCTTTTTCAAACTGAGGTATGTTTATGATGGCTATTTTGCTTGTGTTTATATGATGGACATTTAACAGAGATGTTAATTTATGTATTAATTAGATCCAAAAAACATTTATGTGTTTTAGAAGAGTGATTCTGGAGGGAGGCCTGAAGTGAGGAGGTGGCATTTTTTAGGTTGGATACTTTCAAAAGTATCTTGTCTTGCTGGTTCCTTGCCAACCGCACCTTTATAAGGTGCAATATGTAAGAAATTCCATTAAAAAATTAAAAAATTCACTAAATTATCAACAGTATGTGAAGATATAACAGTACTGACATTATGTCAAAGTTGTCTATATGTTGCCTGCAGAGATATCTATTGAAGTTAGCATGCTAACCAGCTACCCCCTAGCCAGTTTGTACCGAGGTGGTAACCCGATAGTAAATGAGTCAAGAAGAGTAAGCTACTATGACTGCTACCTGCACAGTTAACTGAGCTTACTAGCTAACATTAGCGACAGTAAGCAGCAGTAAGCAGCAGTTAACAGTAACTCTGGTAATATGATGCCCCCTACTTGTTGAAAATATGATTCTTACATATAGCACCTTTAAATTGCCATGTTTTTTTTTCTATAAATCAAACTACAGACCTGTATTTGTGGATATACTGTAATACTCAACAAGATATGATACGAAAATGTATCTTGTTTCTAGATTATTAGAATCAGATAAAATAATGCACATGCTGGTTGTTCAGTCACAAAAAGGTTCTAAGCCTCTAAGGCCTGGACTACACGTACATGGATATTTTTTTAAGCGGATATTTTCGTCCTCGTTTTAAAAAAAATCTCTGTCCACACCACAGAAATATCTCTGTCCATACAAAAAGGCAAATCTGAAAACGATCGCCTCTGAAGCCTGCAATGCCATGCCCGGCCAATAGGTGGCGATTAGCAAAATGTAAAATACCACAGAAGAATAACATTATGAGCATGCGCAGTCAAACGGTCCAGAAGAAGCAGTCAAACGGCGGCAGTTAGAGTAAGAAGATATGGCGAAGAAAACGAAAATAGAATCTTTTGTGTGGACCGACGATGAAGTGGAGTTGTTGCAACAACATTACGTTCATGTGTAGAGCTGAGATGAGACCTAAGAGTGCAAAGCACACATAGATAGCCCGGTACATGTCGGCCATTGTTGTTGCCAACCGTTTTGCTTCAATGCACATGTGCGAACGGCTTGTCGCTAGGCGCTTGACATCATCGCGTCAACACCAGCTCCGTTTAACATCGCTACATGGTTCCACTCAATCGGATATTTTTTTATTTCTCCACTTTTTTATCCGTTTAAAAATATCTCCCTTTATGTGGGTGAAATCGCCGTGTTCATGTGGTTGAGAGGCCCAATTGGACAGAAAAATGTGCGTTTAGGAATATATCGTATTCGTGTAGTCCAGGCCTAAGTTATCCTGCCTAGTGCCTTTTCCTTTTTCAATTTTAGCTCATATTTCCTCAGATATTACTGTACATGAGTGGTATAATTTGACTACTCTAAAATATTCAAATAGAATCATGGCATCATATATCCTGATAACAACTACTGTACACAGTGGTTTTCTCAATTATGGTAATAATGAAACTGCTGGAAAGACACTTCTGGCAGTGTTTTAAACCTGATACAGCGAACAGCTCGGTACTGTGGCTGCTTGACCTTCACGTTATCTTCACAGACTGACAGAACAAGTTGTTTTCATGGAGTTAAGGTTAGAATGATGATTTTATGTTGTTAAACATTTAATTGATACATTCTGACAATTCTGTTCGCCAGCTGTCTGCTATTTTCACTTGACAACTGCAGAGCAAACTGCTAGGTACCTGTCGGAAATTGATGTGATACAATTACTTAAACTGTTTCTGCAGAGGAAGACTTGCCACTATGAAGGTCTCATAATACAGAGTGGTGTGTTGTTTCCCACCAAACCATGGTGTATCCTTGTACCCTTGACCAAAGGTACAGACACTAGATGAAAACAGGATATTACCCAAGCAATGGCATGATTTTCTTTTATATTGTTTAATCAACTCACAGACAGTAATGACTGAGTTATGACAACTATTATTATAGAGGGTGAATCAGCAGGCGGCAGCTTAAACCTTTAACTCTAATTATGCAAGTTATAATTAAAATCGCAAATCTTGCTATCCGAAAATGACACTGAAATCAAAAAAGTGATATCAATTTTAAAAAAATGAATCATTCGTCCATACTATCAGTAATAACACTGTACTCACCAAGCTATTAGCTGAGATCTGGGAGCAAAGTTAAGAAGTCTGAAAGGGTAAGAATTACGGTCAGTCAGACTGCAATACAGATTTTAAACTACACCTCAAATTAGCCAAACATGCCAATTTTTTGGGTGCTCCCTTTACATACTTTATAGCTCTTTATACTGGACTTTATACTTCTGCTTCTTTTTTATACTTCATTTGACTTCCTCCTTTGATGCTGTAATAATTACCATGACCTATAGTGGATTACAATAAATGTAAATATGAGTCTCAAGTATGAAAGCGACACAACCCACACACGTGACTTCAAAAATGCTCGACTAGACTCGACTGGTCCAAGGTTTGAACTCCCCTATTTTTCTGCAAAAGCATCTCCCTTCTCTTTTTGGAGCAACCACAATGTGGGATCCTGCCTCCACTTGTAACATGTACTCGATAGTAAGACATGAAGCCTAATGGAAATCTTCATCAGTTAACTGTGGAACTGTGTTGGTCTTGCTAAAATCACCTAAGCTGTGTTGGAAGGGCCTGGATAGCTCAGACGGTAGAGCATCAGACTTTTAATCTGAGGGTCCAGGGTTCAAGTCCCTGTTCAGGCGCAACAAGGATCCTTGCAATGGTTCTACTGTTTAGCCTTTCGGCACGGCACACACCAATGCTCTTGCAGCCCAACTGCTGAACGTTCATGAACCAACAATTGTTGACCTTCTCTTAAGAGGTCCATTAGACTTAAGGCTGAAACATGATTTCTGCAAGCCCTTAATCAGCCCAGATTTGTCTCAGGGAATCCTGGACTGTGACTGCCACTGGACAAATTCAAAGGATTTAAGATAGACTACCAAATGCAAAATATTAACGTACTTTCATCATGTAATGGAACGGTGAAAAGTGCAGATTTTTCCCAAAATGTTTGCCAAAATAGCTCAGCTGGAGTGCATTAGACTGAAGATCTAAAGGTCCCTGGTTCGATCCCGGGTTTTGGCCAAGGCAACCTACGCTATGTGAAGCAACAACACATTCTTGAGGTACAGTAAAAATGTCATGACAGAGCTTTTAAAGTGAACCTGAAGGCCTCCTGCCCTGCAATGGAACAGCCATATAGATTGGCTGGATGTTGCACTTTCTGGTCCACGTTTTACAAATTGCTTGTTGTTGAATGCGTGTTTGACTGCTGATTATTGAACCATTTTAAAAGGTGGAGTTTGTGCCACACTGCAACTAGCCAAAATGATTGTTTTTAAAACACTTTAATAAGCTGCTTGCATAGTGGTCACAATGGTGGTTTTTCAGATGAGGACAGGCTGAATAATATGTGTTCTAGATGTAATTTGGTCCAGTAGTCTACAAAAAAGTAAAAAAAGTAATAGAAAAACTAATGACATGTAATATGTTTCATTACTTTGACGTAGTTATTGCAATAGTTACTTTACTTATTACATTTTAAACAGGCTATCTTTAATCTTTTACATTTAAATCGTAACTTTTTCAATACTGACAATAAAAGCAGAGCTTTAGTAAACTGGAATGTTTTACAATTAAAGAAGGCTCAACAGCCCCCAAATATTCATAAAAGGTTGGGTTGTTACATCTTAAAATTACTCATCCAAACAGCAGCATCCCCTACAGTCTCCTTTACCCTTGCCCTCTCACGCACCCCAAACTCACATCCCTCAGCCTCAGTGGTTTCAATTAATTTGGCTCCCACTGAGTCTCAGCCTGAGAATATCAACCCAGGAGACAAGACACCCATTACTTCCAGGGCTCCAGCTCCATTTATACTATACGGCTGAGGAAAGGATGCTCAGAGGGTAATAACACAGTTCTCGACATCTGGAATGAGAGTTGTATACGCACATCTATTTTCATTTTTGGCTACAATGACATTTGCCAATTGACTAAAAACTGGGGCTTGTGGATACAGAAATACAAAAATAATTTTAAAAAGAACAGTCAGAGAAACCTGGATGGTGCGTTGTGTGTGTTTCTAGCACAGGTGCTCAAGTACACCCTGAGCATGGAGATGTGCTGAAGGTTGCATGACCGTGTCCTTGCACTTCTGGGTGATTGGTCTATATTTGGTAAGCAAGCCACCTGGATCCTTAGTCAGACACTAACAAGCTAACTGCCTGTCATTTTAACCAGGGACACCTATGTCAAGCTGTAACAATGAAGGTGAAACTGTGGTGAAAATACCATAGATGCAAACAATGTTGCAGGAAATAGTTAAAGTGGAATTGAGAAATGTTTCATGAAAATTACGCAGCTAGTTGGGTAAGAGATTGAACATCTAGCGTATACTGGTAAATATTTTTTTCACTGAAGAGACATTTCTCAGGACAGCCCTGAAATTTTTGTTGCTCTTAAAAGAATGCAAACGGCAACATTAGGTCCGCCCCTCACGGCCGCATTTAATGCTTATCCAAGTCAACAGTGCCACATCCTTTTTAACAGCAATGCACAGCAGGGGTGAGAGCACACATTCAAAAGGGTGCACATGACAAGTACAATTTGAGCAAAATACAATACCAAAGTGCCAAAGACACAATCCCACCGCCTGAAAACGTAAGTTGTCAATCTACAATAGCACAAAACTGTCATAAACATAAAACTGTGCGTTATTTTCTATTCTACACTTTGTTGTTTCTGTCATTTTCATTTAAGACTACAACAAAAACATGCAGTACACAAGTTCACTAGCACTAGCTGTATTTGCTATCACACAGCAAGATGTGAAGAGTGAAATCAAAAATTCTTCTGGCCTGAACATTAAGAAACTCTGAATTTGGGTCTGGTAGTAAGCTTGAATTTCAAACTTTCCGCCATCTCTACAATACAGGATTTTAACACTGGGAGAGTATGTGCAGGAGCCATAGGGGCCATACAAATGTTATAATCTTGAACAAAATCATTCTTTCTAGGTTTTTTTCCGAAACTGATACTAGTATTTAAATTCCTAAAATACTGCCTAAAATGCTGGAATTGGTACTGTCTACGCACAGATCTTATTCCATACTGTTTAATTATTAAAAACAGGACCTTTTTTCCGATTAGCGTCCTGCACACCTGTATCAAATTTAACAGATTTTTTTAATTGCACAAGTAACCAATATCCATTACCTACAAACAACTTGTGTAACTAGTACAAATCCATAACGTTCTGTACAAGGTTTGTAATATTTGTGTTATGAATATAACATATAAATAACATGTTTAACTTTTGTCAGGGTTGATACCGATCCCGATTATTAGTAGTCAAGCAGGCCGATAACCGATATACATTTTCAGTAAAAATAAAAATCTTAGTGTTAAAGTTGAGAATAACCAGTGATGGAATGTAACTAACTACAATTTACTCAAGTACTGTACTTCAGTACAATTGTTCTTTATACTTCAGCTTCTCCACATTTATTTGATAACTTCAGTTACTAGTTACTTTGCTGATTCAGATTATTCCGTGTTGATAGGCTAACACCAATGATAACACCAATCACACTGTCTTGTGTGATAATCGGCCAGACTGCTAATCGGTCTACCCATACACTAGAGGAAAGGTTAGTTACTTTAGTAAGTATCATCCCCTAGGGAAGATAATTGTCTCTCTGAAGTTTTATGGTAGCAGTTGCTGAAATATTTTAGTCTGAGGCAAAGTGATCGACCGATCAACTTTATGATGTCAAAATCACTGTGTGCTTACTGTTGCTAACCCTGAACAATGAAAAGACAGTTTCTGAATGCAGAGAAGTCACTCCAAGTCAAGTCTATTTAAGCTAATATCACATACAGTGTCCCGAGGCACTTTGAAAACCTACAACATCAGTGGTTCCTGACCCTGCACAAGCTCTCTAAGAAAACAAGGAAAAACCCGCAAATGGAAGAAACACTGAGACGGGAGGAATTGTTTTCTGTGGCAAACACGATAGCACACGGCTGGGAAACACACTGTGATTTTCATGCAGTAATCATAAGAGCAAAGGTCGCTGGAGTCAAGCAACACATTTCATCATCCATTATACATGAAGCTACGGCTAAGTAACAGTGCAGCTCCTGGGCCTCTGCTGCTGTTGTGTATGGAGATTACGAGTCGGTGTGAAAATGGATGTTTCTGTGTCTAAGAGCCACATTCCCTGAAAGCCCATTCTTACTCTCCTGAACTCCCCTGAATGGCTGTGCTCTTTATCCGTGCTAAAGTCCTGTGACTTTGCTCTGCTCGCCATCATTTAAGACGAGGTTTACTCTAAGTCTATTTGAAGCTCAGAGCCATCAAAGCTCACACTGTCGAGCCTTTCACACTGGTGGCCTCCACATATTCTTCATGTTGCAGCTCCATTAGACAAGCTTGGCTCTTAATTGCGTGGCACTATCTGGCACATACAGGGGAACTGTGTTGCTGCAGTCAGCAGTCCAAAAGGCTCATTTTCACTTCCCTGTCGGTGCTTCACCACCGTAGACGAGAGACTTCCTGCGGAGACACCTTTAACATCCTCTTGTCACTTTAATTGATGGCAAAATTGCTACTGGTGATCATTAACAACTTGGAGCACTTCTGACTGCAGGTGGCTCTGCGTTGAGAGGCTTCTACTCGTTTATCATTCACTGAAGTCTTTCCTTTTACCTCAATTAATGATAATGAACGCCAGATTTTCTCCACATGTGTCATTAACTGTGATATCAGTTAATGGTGCAAATACACAAATAATCATAATGAATGTAAAACTGCATCGTAAAAATCTGCTCATTTAACTTTTCAGGTTAGGCCTTCCAATGAAGATGGCCACACACTGCAAAAGTAATATAAAGAAACAACATTTTTAAAGATTTTTAAGCAGTATCCAACAATTTTCAATGCTTTTGCCAGACAAGGACGTTGATAATTGGTGAATAGTCGAAACACAAAATCCACTTACTTAGCTGTAACCAGAGCTTTTGACTGTATCCAACAGTATTCTGCAGCGAGTAGAACCTGCTCAGGTATCGTGTGGCTTAAGTGCAGTACAGGACCTAAGCGGCGTGATAACAGGTTTAGGATATTCACCACATATGTAAGTGTCCTCAAGGCCAAAAATAAATCTCTGTGCTCATTAACATTAACTCCAGTCCATTCACATTGCCCTTTCAGTGCGGAATCATGCGGCGATAATCGGCCTCGACGTCTGTGGGAAAGTTATAGATGCAGCGACATTTCTGCCCGAAAAACAGAAAAACAGTCTGTCCCCAGCAGCAGTCAGGTAGCTCCCGCAGTTGACTGACGGTGATTATGTGACGCGATTCAAAAAAAAATCACCACGCCTGTGAGCCCTCTGAGACTTTGCATTATTGATGGCGATTATGTAATTATGTAATTTAGAGCAAAAAGCGTAACTTTGTCATTTTCCAGGATGCATGGTGGGTCAGAATCTCATTCACAACACTTATATAACTGCATCCATATGATTATAACAGTCAGCCAGTACATATTTAGATTAACAGGTGGACACCGGGGTAGCATGTTAAAAAAAAAGCACACAGATCTCAACGTCATGATGTGTACCATCACGCCTCTTTCGGTTCCACAGCGCCGGCGTGCTGTATGAATTGACAAACTGGTGCGGCTTTAAGTCGAAACTGCTTGGTTCGGTGTGAACAAACAAAGGTGGCGTTAAGGCGAGCCTTCGTTGCGGCGACAATGCAGAGTCTCTGTGTGGAAAGGGTGATAGATGATGGTGAATTCTACAAAACCCTGCATTATGTTAAGGCCAGTTCAGACCAAAGATTTGCAAAGAGATGCGTTGAAACTTGCAACTACTTGCCATGTGCTGGTCTGAAAACCTGCCAGTTCACACCAATGCCACTAGATGAGACAGTGTATCATCTCAATTGCAGCGACTCTCTACTTCCTTGTTAACGGCCGACTTTTCGGACTTTTTTATAACTGTTTTTCAGTGCCTTAAAATATGAATGAGCACAGTGATACTGTTGTGAGTTACTATTTGCAGTTGCATTTGTAGTAGTGATGAAATGGTGAAATCGGAAGGTGTGTGACCCCGCAAAGCAAGCTGTGTGGGAGAGAAAAGAAAGGGCGGTGGAGAGGTGTGGTTGAGTGAAAGAGAGAGCAAGCGGTGAAGAGTGGCTGTGAATGCAAGAGGAGCAGAAGAAGAGCAGTGAAGTTGTAAATTAAGCAGTAGGCGCTGATTGCATTGATTACACGCATTATGTTCTCAAACCAGCCACAGGCAACACCATCAGCCGACCTGAATCTTTGGTCTGAACTGGGCTCTACATTCTATAGAATATACTATATATAGAATACAGAATTACTTTCTTTTTACAATATCCCTGCATGGAAACTAAGGTATGGTTTAAGGTCAAGAAAAGGTCATGGTTATTAAATAAAAAGACTGAAAATTCATGTTTCCAACAATTTTCAAACCCAGACAAATCCAAGTTTAATCAAGGTAATGGTCACCTGTCGCTACTTATAGGGAAGGGAAGTCCGTGACAAGACTACACAAGATGAATAGGACTTTATAACAGCACCTTGTTTGTGAACATTTGTGCCTGATTGACATCAGATAGATTATAATTAGGAGCAGTGGTTGTTTAATGGTGTGTGTTCACCGGTGACAAATCTGGAAAAAATCCACAGCAGGCCTACCACACAAAAGGTTGACTTAAAACCAACCAAACCCTCAATTATTCACTATACTACAATTTTATTTAATCACTGATGCACATATTTTTGACCAGAATATATCCTGATGCCAGTTTTACAAATATCCATTAGTGAACAACCACATAGGCAACTTTTGAAAAGCAATATCAAGATTGTGTTCCCTGGACAACTGAATTGGCCACCGCTCAATACTCTGAACCCATCATAAACAAGAAGCCACATGCACTCTGCGTGACTAGTGTTTTACAGTTCATGAGGCACACGTTGGGTCTATGGCCTGCCATTATGTGGTCGTGGAGGTTTGTGGCTGCACACACACAAGCAGGTAGAGCAGTGTGAAATTAGTGCAGAGGTATTATATCAGGGTTTACGTGCACTCTGTGGAAAGAGAGTTGTTCACTGTAGGGAGCAACACTGGGGCCTCTGCCCCTAATGATAGGTTCAGTGAATTGATTGAAGATATTATCAATGGAAGTGGAGAATTTTCTCATCCTGTATCATCTATGAGTAGTAAAATATTTGCAAAATGGCTTAATACTGTAGATTGTGTCGGGGTAGGGCATTTCAGTGAAAGAAATACCAGAAATAATTATGGATTTGACAAAATAAAAGGATAAAATTATACACACAGCAGGACAAAGAGCAGGAACCCAGCAAGGGAGAGCTTCAAAATGCTTCAAGGGGCTGATTTTATATATACTGTAGAACACACCAGAACGTCAAACTAGCTGATGTGAAATGTATGTCTAATGTGTACACAAAGACATGCATACATCAAGGATTTATAATGGGATCCCTTGTTAAGCGGAATACGGAGTTCTAATATTTTCTGGTCTGTGTGGGCCAAGGTGATATATACATCTTTCATTTCATAAAATACAGCAAACGAAAGAGCTGTCGCTGTCAGCAGGTCACAATCATGTTTGGAATTGTAGTATGTACTGAACTGTGTACACGTTCGTGCTGAAGTATAATCATGGCTTTAGGCTGATGTCCGCTCTGTGCCCATGAGAATACCACACTCTAAACAAGCATTCTCAAAATTCACAAACAAATAAAATACAATTTAAACTGTACTTGATAAATGCTAATTTCATCATGCTAACATGTTCACATCATGTTACCATGTTTACATCATAGTTTAGTATGCATCATTTTCGCTCAACACCATCCTTGTTGCGCTATAGAAAAAGTCAGGGGGTCACCAGAGTCATTAGGTTATATTGGGTAGTAACCATGACGATGTTGGGAAAATTTCACAGGAAAAGTGAAAACCACCTGCTAATGGTGCTAGGAGAAAGGTCAAGGGGTCATCAAAGTCATGAGGATTCATCCATGGAGACCATACGTGAAATTTTTGACATACATGTCAAAAATGTAATGGCGAGGCGCCCCAGTAGCTCAGTTGGTAGAGCGTGACCGGCATGATAGAGGCCTTGTCCATGCTGCAGCGGCCCAGGGTTCGAGTCGGACCTGCGCCCCTTAGCTGCATGCTATCCCCCCTCTCTCATCCCATTTCCTGTCATCGCTCAAGCTGTCCTGTCAATAAAACCAAGAAAAGGCCATAAAATACAAAAAATAAATAAAATGTAATGGCAATAAATCAAAATATTTTGTGACATTTCAGTCTGGATTAACCAACAGACCAACATTACCATTTGGCTTGAGTCTAACTATAGATTCATGCTAATAGCATACTTAAAAAGTAAACAAAGTCACACAAGTGAACTATGCCTGGTCACTATTCTGTTACAGTGAAGTACACATATGCTATTTTAAATTGTGAGAGCTTCTCCTTTTGCTCTACAGCCCTGAGCAGAGGCAGCAGAGTTGGACTCAAGCCAAACGGATGGCTGGGGGTGGTTGTTCAGACTCCTTTGGCAGAAACATTGAAACACGTTAGTTCCAGGATTTCAGCTTTTACAGCCAGGTGGACACGCTGGGTGATGTGAGGTCACACAGGCCGTACGTCTCTCCCAGGTATCAAGTGGCTTCAAAGCAACACTGAATGAGCCAGCTGCACGCCAACAGGCCAAGTCCCTCTCTGTTGTGACAGAGTAAAGAGTCAGTGGAAGCAAGGAGACAAATCTAGTAAAACAAACAGAAACAAAAAAAACTCTTTCTCATTCAGATGAAATATACAGTGAAGAGTGTGGTGCTAAACCTAGACCTGACCAACTGAATCAACCCCAGATCATAACACTGCCCCCACAGGCTTGTACAGTAGGCACTAGACATGATGGGTCCATCACTTCATCCATCTCTCTTCTTACCCTGATGCACCCATCGCTCTGGAACAGGGTAAATCCGGACCCTGACCTTTTTTCATTGCTCCAGACTCCAATCTCTAAACACAGCTGTTTAGTCCCAATCCCTTGAGTTCTCTTACAAAACGCTCTTACTTTCACTATTAAACATAGCGAGTTCTACTGTTGATTTTTTTACCATTCGATCACCAAACGTTTCTCCGATTGCAATAATTTTGGACCACATTTCTTCCTCGAAGATGATGGTTCACCACTGTCCTTCTAGGTTTTAATAATGCATTGGACAGTTCTTAACCCAATTTTCATCATCTCAGCAATCTCCTCAGTTGTTTTCTTTGCTTGATGCAGGCCAATAATTTGACCCTTCTGAAACAGATTAACATATTTTCCACCACCACAGGATATGTCTTCTGACATGTTGTTTAAGAAATGAGAAGCTACTCACTGCATCAGTCAGGGTTAAATAACTTGTTGCCAGCTGAAACATTAATCACTGCAGTAATTACCTTACCTATTTTTGGCCAGGCAGTGTATATTCTGATATACAATATAAATTGCTGTTGATGCACCACGTTTTCATTTTGCATCATAGTTGTATTTGGTCTGTTTGTGTCTATAATGTGCGATGAAACACTCATTAGTTCTACATTGGCGAGCTGTAATCATGAGTTTTGAATCTTTTCTTAGCTTAACATTGCTGTTCTCACAGCAAAATTAAGCTCCAGGATGGATTCTTCTGATTGGTGTGAAGCAAAGTGTCTTATTTAGTGTTGTTAAGGTTCTCCGCTGAAGTATACTACTGTATACTCTTTTTCATATATGTGATTCACAACATTGAATCACAGTAGATTTATTTACGTTTTTTTTTAACATGATCATCAGAACTAAATCAAACCAAAATCACCACTGTTACAGTCCATAGTTTTTAGCATTTTACACCATCTTCTAAAACCTTGTTCACACACTCACCAAATATAACTTTATAGAGATAATTTATGTAATTAAATTCATAAGTTTTTGGGTGATCATTGTCAATGCTTTTTTAAATGAATTACTTCTTCAATATCAAGGCATGACAACTACAGTACTGAGTTATGGTTGGCAGCTTAGATTACTTAAACTGGCAAAAGACAAGTTTTTGCTTTAGCTTATCTTTATGAAGTAAATGTTTATTGGACAATAGAATAATGACACCATTTGACAGCGTTAATGCCACTGGGCACACAATCTCGGATAACAAAGGTTGACTGATCCAGTCAGGTTGGCAGCCTGGCTCCATTTCTTCAGATTCTTCCATCTGCTTTCAGGTCAACTTCACGTTTGATTAGGTTGAATTGTAAATTTTTCTCTTCTCAACAATGCTGTGCTTATGTTTTGGTTACATTAAGGCAAAAAAAAAAAACACTTGGTAGTGGTTAGGAAAACATCCTGTTTTGGTTTAAAATACCTGGTTCGGTCACCACAAACATGGCCAGAGAAACTATACAGTGGTCTGACACTTAAACATGCTGAAACACAGACTCGAACCATGGCCACTGGCTTAGCAGCCTTGTTGTCTCAAACATTAGAAATGGTACACAGCCTATGGCATATAAAAATTTTAATGCATCTGTTGTTTGCAGAAACGTTGACTGCTAACATTTTCTCCTGGCAACTGGGCTGGAATAACCAGGAATTTTGTCCTGTATTGACATTGGTCGCTACTCTGGGAACTCTGGTTTGTCTTTGCGACAGCAGCGCAAATATTTTTTAACTTCAATTTATGATTGATGACACGGTTACATTTTTTTGTCCCGGAGCCAATTCAAAAAATCGTGTTCGTATTATTTTAAAATTCTATTAGAAAAAAGAATGAGCCAAGAGCCAATATAATCATAATGTTGAATTAAATTATTAAATGCATATATGCAATTTTCAGCATTTCAATTTGGGCTCCAAACAATATAAATTATATATCTGAACAAAGACTGGTCTCAACTGTCAAACTTGACTTACAACTGTAATTAAAAGTCCATAAAAAGACACTCCATGACCCTAACCTTTTGCTGTGCCACTTACAGTTGACATACTGTATTTATTGTGTCCGGTTTGAGGAAATGCCACAGATTATTAACATGAACTTCTAATATTTCACGTAAGGGCAGGGTTGGGATGTGTGCTTGTGTGACCATACCCTAATAGTGAGAAGTATGAGAATGGGTTGTACACCTGCGTTAATATGATCGGTTATTGATGAGTCGTCAGGTAATTTAAAGAGCTGGTGAATGAGCATCTGATGCAAATCAGCTAATGCAAGCCCAGCTTCAGTGTTCTGCCTAAAGCCATGCTCCAAGATTTCTAGCAACCCAAAGTGTAAGAATCACAAAAAATACCCAGAAATCTTGAAATCTTAAAAGGTAATTCAAAGTGCACTACAAACTTCTCCAAAATACCTCAAAGACTGTTTTGCATTTCAGAGACAAATGTTCTTAGAGGCAGAGGGCTGCTGAGCTCACAAGCCAAAGCTTGATCGCATACAGTGTTTCCAACAACGCAGCAGGAACTCCAGCTGTGGGAACAAGAATGCAACTTGCAAGCAGACAGACTGACTCAAGCAGGCATAACCTGAACCAGAGCAAAGTTGATTCCATAAAACTGCTAAATCTATTTTGAGCGGATATGTTTTAGAACATTTTAGTATAAGTCAGGCTCTCTGAGTATTACGTCTCTTTGCTCACAGTCATGGGCCTCTATCATAAGTGTTTGACAGCTTTGGTATGATCCCACTTACACAGTGGGAAAGTCTGCTTTGTTCCAGCTTTGTAATTGGTTCGTTTATTTTCCGACCGCCAGTTACAGGAGAACCAGGGATTGCACACAAAAAAGTCACACTGAGACTGAGAAACAACTTCAGCCATTGCTTTTTTGTAACTTGTAAAGTAAGAGATTTTTGCAACAAGGAGTTGCAAAACAAATTCCACAATTAAAAGTTTAAACTTACTACGAAAAAAATGTTGTAAAGAAAAAAAAAGAAGACTTTTTCTGTTTGGTCATTTACTATAGTTGACCTGATTATGTCTTTCTTCCTGGAGGATGACTTTTGAGATTTACTGCCATGTAAAGTCAAACTGTCATCAGTAACTCAAATTAAATCAGCCAAAAACTCTCAGTTCTGTAGCTTCCAACACATCCCAACATGTAGTGTGTACATAGCCTAACCCCATGCTGTTTGCTGTCTCTTATTACAGATCAAGCTTCTCTCACACACTGGGGTGGATTTGACAACAATAATAATAAGAAAGACTGTTTCTAGGTCATGGTTCTTCTATTGCTGTATGTCAAGTCAAGTATCACATGAACATCTTGTAAAATGATGTCAAAGATTGCATTATTAACCATGAATCAATGTGTGTTCTTTTCTATTCCTGAAGTAAGAGACATTTTGATTTCATACAATATGAGTCTAATTTTCATAGTTTTAGACACATTGGTAAAGCCCATTGAGGCAATGTGATTGTGATTTTGGGCTATATAAATAAAATTTGATTTGATTTGATTTGATTGGTCTCAGAACACATTACAACAAAGAAGTTTGAAGAAGACTGAAATAGTTGAAGGTTTAATAAAAAATCTGGATTGTCCATATCTGAGGCTGCATTCAAGCAGAGAACACATTACTTTAACAGCGTGTTACAGCGAAAAGCAGAAAAGTCAGCACACTTATTAATCTGATGCTGTTGGTGTTTCTTGACGAGACATCAGCTGACAGCTGGGTAGCTAGCTTTAGCTAGCCAACACTCCAGCTGTTTCCAAAGTGGTTTAGACAATCAGGTTACATTTTTATCTTGTTTACAACCTGTCTGATTTCTCACTGTGTCTCGCCCTGTCAGAACTCCTTGTAGAAATGTCTTAACCTGATCTGAACCCTCTGTCTCGCCAGACAAGGACATGAATACTGGACTATACTGCAGAAAAGCCCAGATTATGTTCAGTGACAACACTTGATGATGCATTTAGTTTGGTCGTCTGTTGCTATAACTTCTGGGAGAGTCAGAGAGGGAGTAAGTCGTTGAAAGAGAAGAATACAACTTCAAAACAGCAGCTGGTCTGTGAACATTTCTGCCCGAGTCACGTAGATAGATTTTCATCAGCAATAGTTGATTTGTTGATTTGTTCCATGTTTGATTGAGAGACCACTAGTGGCAGAAATGACATACTGTGCATTTTAATCGATGGATGCATTTATGATATGGTTATGCTTACAGACTTCAAAAAATCCTGGTTAATTAATAAAGCAAAACATTAACTGCAGCACTGTATAAGGACACGAATAGTCTCATGCATGAAAGCCAGATGTTCACCACCTTGACCTCCACATCCTTAAATTTGCCTCGCCTTGGACACTGGGCTGAGAGATCTCAGCAATAACTTGGGTGAGTACTTGTCATAACTAACAGAATCACTGGCCAAAGCCAGCAAAATAAGACCCAAGATGTAATAAACTGGAATTTTCCTTGAAAGTTAATGAACGGATCTCATTTCCATACAAAAATACCTCTTCAGTTTGATCCTGACAGGAGCAGATCAGAAGCGCTCTGCCACCTCCCGCTCATGTGCTTAAATACAAGCTGTCCTGGTCGATCATAGCAGCCAATTAAACGCTGTGCTTCACCTCTGTGTGAGGACAAACATTTAGCATTTGATAATGGGAAGCAGCAGTAAGTGGAGGAGTGACTAGGGGATAGCTTGGTAAAACACTTTTCAGGACATGACCACACCTGGCTGCCGCTCGGAAAATGTAGCGAGGCTGAAATTAGTATGCAAAGCTTTTGTCCACTGAACATGGCGTTTGCAGCCTGTGACAAACCGTAATGAACTGAGCGGGGCTTTATCAACCGCACAGAAACTGGGAATGATCACAGCTTGCACAACAGTCTGCTGCGACGGAAAGTGGAGTAAAATTATTGCAGAGGGGAAAGAGGCTTAGAGCGGAGAAGGCATTGTTTTTGTCGTTTCTTTGTTTGTGTAATCTGAACAGTCACATACAGTATGTGCACACAGCCTCCACCTGTCAATGCTTTCTCAGTTTATGCTACGGTTAGAGCACTTTATTCCTCAAAAAATACACAAATTCAACTGCACTAGGTGTACACCAAACTAGGCTTTTAAATAATATACTGTGTCTGAGGATGTGACTAACAGTAATCAATCACTAACAGTATGCTGCCCCTGTGCTGCAGGCACCTTGAAACAATCAGTCACTTTGATATTCTGTTGAATTTGGTTGCTCTTTTTAGGGAGACGCTGTAATACCAGGGAGCATGACATATAGGATGCACACCTCTGATGCATACCTTCAATAAAAGACAATTGAAATGACAATAAGATTTACTTCATTCCCTCTAATAGGTACAGAGATTGATGTGAGCCTCAAAGAGAGAAGCAATCTTTTGCAATCCAATTATGTAAAGCTGGCTGGTTTCCTTTTCACAGTCTGAGATCAATTGCACAGTGGAGAAAAGGAGATATGATCCACAATATGAAGGCCTTTGGTGCAAAGACATAGCGGATAGGCTGGACGGGTCTTTTGTATTAACCTACAAGCATTGATGTCAGGGATGGAGGAGATCAAACAGGTATTATATCAAATAAGTGCAAAAATACTGCATATAATCATTCCAAAATATCTTTTCAAGTGTAAATTGATGGCATACCACCACAAATTCTGGCCCATGTAACCCTGTAACGATGGTATACATTCCAGTCATTTTCACTTACAGTAACCTTGCTGAGGTTGATCAAGTAAAACAGTTTGATTCTCAAAATAATAAATGCGCATTGGATTCAGTCTAACTAGAGAATATACACGGCTGCAACCTGTCAGTTGCTTTCCCTGCTGTCAAAAACAGAACAGTGAAGGAGTATTTTTTTTCTTCCAGTACCTGTGACAGTTTGTGGCGCTAACCTCCACACACACTGTTATTAAAGCACACGCGACTGTACCGATCTCTGTTTTCTCTTTCCTGTCAGAGCCTGTTGAGCAATTTGAGGTTTCACACCAAGCCCAATTAGTTTGGTGGCAGGACTTATTGGAATGGAACTGCCGCGATGCAGAACAAGAACCAAAGCATTTTCTGGTAAAAGGGAATGTCAATCAAACACATGTCGCACGGCGTCAAGGAAGAAATGAAACAAGGCTGATTCACACCGCTGCCTCACTATGGTATTACTCTGAACACTTTGGTGCTAAATGGTCTCCCTCTCTGCAGTCTGCTGGGGACGTAGAGAATGGCAACGAGAATATGCTGGTTATTAAATGTGAATGAACGCAAGCTGTGACATCTATCAACAACACTACCATTGTTTTTAACCAGGCTCACATGATGCAATGCCAGTGGAGCGATACCATCAGCCAATATGGTTAGTGGGCCCAAATGAAACGCTATTGTTATACTATCTTTACATCATCTATCCATCTGCTCAGCCGTCCATCCATTCTCTAATGAAGGCTACTGATGTCACAGCCACCATAGAAACGGACAGAAAACATACTATTTTTGGTCCTGCTAGCATGTTAGGAGCATTCTCCTCCCTCTGGTCTACACAATTGAGGGAGGAGTGTGAGTGGAGGCAGTCCTCTGCAGCTCCCTAAAACTTTTTATATCATCCTAGCTTTACATAGAGTTCCGCAAGAATGAGTCCTAAAACATGGAAATAAGTTAGCATTTTTGCACTTCTGGTTCCCTTGTCTTGAATTCAATGGGTTTTTCGAATGAGTTTTGGGTTTGGATGCTTCAAATTAGACCTTTAGTTAACACAATACACATTTGACACATTTCACATTTTGTTCTATGATATGGAATATGTCAGTACTTACAGCACTTGTGAATTTTAAAGCGTGTGTCTTAAAAGAGGTGGTTGCTAACAAGTGGCTAAATGAAACTACAGAAGTTGTCAGGGACCCTGAAAGTCATCATGCTGAACATGAAGACTCACTACTACTCACTAGTCCATCTTTACAGGCGGACTGAGTTGTAACCTATATCAACTCTAACTTTCCAACTTGTTGATTGATCAATTTATGGTAAAGTTTGTATAGTATAGCGTAGTATGACGATAAGGTCACGCAAGTGCGATGTAGATCATTTACAGCTTAATGTTAGCTTTTTACTTCTGCCAATTGCATTTACACTGTCATCATTAAATCATTAAGTGGTGTTTATTTGTGAAGATTATCTTGCTTAAGGTGTGTTAGTATCATAAATTTGCATTTTCCGCAGAGCTTATTTTCTGTAACAATCCAAAATCCAATGGAAAAATCCATAGGCTTTTAGTTAAAAGAACCTGGGCGATGCTAACGCCAGGGTTAGCTTAATCGTCATCATAGCACCACTCTATTGCTTTGGCAAATTTGCTACGACACACCCAAGTTTGAACGATCCAGCCAAATCTAAAGGATCTGATTTAAATGTCATATTACTTAAGCTAAATAGTCTAACTTCCGTTTCACAGTGACTTTAAACTTGCCCACTGCTCACGTTATAAATGATGACTTTCATATTCCTAACAGTTCACTCTTTTACACATATTAAAGAAGGAGTAGTGGAAGTAGAGAAACACAGTGTATTCATTAGGTAACTATTTGTTCATACATGACGGAAACAGAGTCAGAGTTACACTAAACATTGTGTTTTTCAGTGTCCAGTCACATTTTTACATTTCAACTCTATTTTTCAGCCAATAAAAATGGTCTTATGATGGAAAAAGGCACCAGAAATGATTACTGAAATCAAGTATGAATTAGCCTTTGTTGTTTATTGTGCTCTGCTCCTACGTTTTAATATAGTGCAAAGTGTCATTGTAGGACCTCAATACCCTGTTATCCTGATCAGGGTCTCAGGGAACTGGAGCCTAGCATGCAAGTCGTGTGTGCCAGTCTATCACAGGTTCACATACAGTTTTATACAACGTGGGGTGTTGCCAAGCCAACACCTCAGATAATTTTTTATCTGAGGTCTTTTATACCAAAGAAACAGACTTATATTCATTTAGAAGCTGAAGAAGTGTTCTTCAACATGAGCTGCATGTAGATATTCATGATATAACTTTAGATATTATGCAGAAATAGAGCAATTCAGGCAAGGCAATTCAGAGAAAACAATAACTTTCTCTTTTAAGCAATTCAATGAAGGTACAATATCCCATGGTGATTATCCTATTCTTTCCCAGCAATATTGTTCACTTGCAAGCACTAGTTTCAAAAGGCAGGGGCAGCTTGTTTTAAATTCCATTGCTAGTCCAGTCCTGTAATTGGATTTAGTGGCACTGAGGTGTCTGTGACCTTTGCTGCGAGCCAGCTTGTTTAAACTTGATATCTTGTAACCCTCGACACCTTTGAGCCCTCAGACAGTCTCATGACAGGTTGGATGACAACTCACCTGAGAGGTTAGTTCAGGCATTTGTACACCAAAGGGTCATCGCCTTGTGAATGACAGCTGACAAAACAACTGCAACAACTTAACATCATTCAAAACTAACTATACAAACTAATTAGGGCAAAAATCAAGATATTGTGTGTTTGCTATTCTGTGTACTTTGTCTAATTAAAGTCGAATTCATTATGCAAGGTTGGAAATTTAAGGAGTCCCTTAAAGTTATCTTCTGAGGTTTCTCTAAAAAATCTGAATATGTATTCAGGGGTTTCTAGGGCTATTATGAAAATTAATTATTAAAGCCTGTCCGGTGGCTGTGAATACTAGCAGGAAACCTCTCACAGCTCAAGAGGATTTAACATGCATCACAGTTAATGGCCACCACATGAATGTTTAAATGTTTCCAAAGGTTATGTACCCTGTAGCCTTTTCAAAAGGTTATCCACCCCACAGTGTTAGAGCCATCACCTAATGGAGGTCCTAAAGTAACGCTGCTGGTCTGGCAGCAAACTTAGCTTCATTATTTATTTTCCTCAGGACTGGATTTCAGTACAAAGGTGCCTTACATTTCTTTAAATTATTACAAGAATCAGAGGTAGAAGCTCAGCAGACAGTCCGGGGTGCCAGCCGAATAGCTCTGTGGCTTTTTGGTAGGGCAGTGGGTCATGTTTTCATTATCCAGCTGAATAAATGATAAGAAAACTCCTCAGTCCTCAACAATCCCTGAAACAGCACGTTCTCAAAGTCAGATCATAAAGATTGGTGATTTAATATAACCAACAGATCCACAGAGGATGTCATCTCCACTGCCTTCCACTCAGTCTTCACACACCTTGAAAATAATAACACCAACATCAGAATACTGTTTGTTGATTTCCATTCAGCATTCAATACAATGTGGCCTGTATTTTTCATTTTAATTTATTTTAGCTAACTAACAAGTTACTGTTGACTGTTGTCCACCAGAGAGAGAGAATTACTGTAAGAAATCTGGACAAGTGACTAGATGTACAAAAAACTTTAAAACACACAACAAAACAAGCCTTGTCCTCCAGACAAAGGGTCATGTGTTGAGGGCAGTGACTCAATAAATGAGATAATATGCCAACTTGTTACTGCTTCCCCTATGGCCTTAAAAGTTAGTTATTGATATGTCTTCTATTCCAGCTCATAAAGCTAATATACAGCTAGCAGGATTCTCATGCTAAATCTCAACTTCTTAAATTGCAGCTGCAACAGAGAGAGAGACCCAACAGTGTCACTCAGTTAATCTGAATCAAATTCTGGAGTCAGGTTTTGTTCAGTTCCCCACTCACAGGAACAAAACATCAAAATTTACTGCAAAAGCAAAATTCTGTGGTAACAAGAGCAGTAAACAATAGCAGTGTCCAAGGGAAGTTGGAGTCATTAACATCTTTTGCTTCTGCTTGTTGTGAAGCATTGCAGAGCAGTCTGAGAAAAATAAGTGTGCTGTGTGCAGTTTTCTTTACATCACAGGATTTCAGCTTTCTGAAATGTACACTTTGTTCCCTTTTGGTACAAGGCTGCCTGGTGCAGCTGAGGGTGTAATAGTTGTGAAATTGTCATTTTTTGCTGGGTGAGTGTGGAATATACTCCAAGTCTTACTTGTTACAAGTTTTCTAGCTCATCAACTTTGTCCGTGTAACGCCAGAATTTATAGACGGATCTTTTTATAACCAGTTTTTTTATGAGTCGAGACGACAGAAGAAATATCACAATAACAGAGTGGCAGAGCAGACGTTTACAGACGTCTCTCTTAGCCTGTAGAGCGAGAACGAGATTCATCTGTTCGGTCAATAATTACAGCATGAAGTTTTGAATGAAAATGGGAATATTATAGCAATTAGCCTTTTCGGCAACAAGCGTAAACAGCTTAATCAAATGATATTTATACTCTGAGCGAAAACACTAATTATATTATTGTTTGCGTGTGAATATAATTAATTAAATTATGAGATGAGTGTCAAGCAATAAGATAGTATCAGTTTGTCTGTATTCATATTCACGCAGCATAAATGGACATGTAATACATCATTTTGTACACCATCAGAAACAAGTGCAAATGATTCTCTGCAATAACAACAAAGAGATTTATCAGTAAACAGCGCAGGATTACAGCTGCTAATGAGTTTGGACCTCACCATGCTCCATTAAGACTACACAGTATATTACAAACATGCAAACATGCGTGGCTGTGACATGGTAACCTGTCCGTATAATCAACAAAGTACTGAAGGTCAGGCTTGAATGTACACCCCAGTGTTGTTTTGAATGTTATTTTTCATTCAAAACAATGGTTCAAATAGGAACAAGAGACAAATACTTTTTTTTCAAAGCTCTGTGTTGTGCTGAATATCATTGAGATGCAGACGGAGACAAACCATCTGAGACAAATTCCCATTCGACATTTATAGTCCTTGAGAGCATAATGAAATTCTTATCTTTCTAAACATGCATAGATCTCGGTAAGCTCTCAGTAGAATTAAGAGTTCTTTGACCGGCTGTATATTTGAGATAGATCTATCAAAACCGCTCGTCATTTTTAATGCATGCTGAACCGAGCAAGGTTGAAACAGCTCTGAATCCTGAATGGCGTGTGAGAAAAATGTGACAACAAAGACTTAGTCAGACTTGTCTCATCTATCGGAATTTTTATTAATTTATGTGATTCAACAGTCAAATTGATGCCCAGTATTCATAACAAAAGGGCTATTAGAACTGCTAATTTGTAAATCATACATTATGTAAATCAGAGTTGATTGCTGACGGCTACAGTTGATCAATTGTTGATAATCAAAATGACTGCACATCTTTAAATCATCAAGTATTTTGTATATTATCAATAATGACCGATGGGAGCATGATCACAATGACTATAAAATGACAAACAAGACTGAAGCTTCATCTGTCCATATTAAGATAAGCCTGGTTGAGAAGTGAGGTGAGCTTGGGGGAGGCATTCAGCGGGATGCTGATTTGAATATGATTAATGGAGGGCCAGGTCTTCAAATCCCATCCAGCTCCCACAGCCAGTCTGCCTGTGATAGGCTACCACTCAAAGTTGCTCCCGCTATCACGGCTCACACTCACCGTCTGTTTCTGCCCAGAGCTCAGGAGGGGAGACTTCTGGGTGCTGCCTAAGCCCAGATCACAACATAAAGGGTCAGAGACGGTCCGTCCAGCTGGACTGCAGTTCAGCATTACATCGTCTCAGCCAATAAGCGCGAGCAGCATGGAAGTTCTAATCTGAGCCATGCTGTTTTGCTACCCTCTATTCAGCCTTCACCGAGTTCATAAAAGCTTTCACATTTTGCTGTTCTGAACATTCAGAATCTAATAGCTGTTTCATGGGGAGAATCTGCTGGGGACAGGAAATGATGCCTTTATCATGGCTGCTCTGTTTGGCATAAATCAAAGAAGAAGACTGTCAGCATGAGGAAAATTAAGCGCAGCACACACCGATCGTGTCACGTAGCAGTGAGTCACATACCGTTGTGCAACATGCAATCATTTCAGTTGGCATGCATGAATTGATGATACCTATAGCACACACCTGATATGCTATAATGGGGAAACAGTAGCTGGAATGTGCTGTGATCAAAAATGATAAAATTGCCATTAAAATGTGGAGTTAATGCACGTCAGTGCTGGGTGTCAATGCCTACACAGGATGAGTTTCATTACAGTAGTGCTTTAAAGGTCACGTGCATTTTAACAGTGCTCAGAGCCCTATACACAGTCATTATAGTTGTGTATGTAAAACTGAATAAAATAATATAAAAATTTGCTGGTAGCAACTAAGTGCATAAAGACACTAACCGTTACTCTGTGTAGAAAGCTGTATTGTTAAAATTAGGGTTGGATGGATTGATCCCTATGTTATCAATATCACTGATGTTTGTCTTGTTTTAAGCATTGAAATTAGCATCAGTAGCAAAAGTGGATCCATCTAATATTAGATCTCATTCTGGTCACATGAACATTCTTGAATGCTATCTCTAGAAGTGTTTAGACATGTATCTTTATTGACGGACACGCATGAGGCAGGCGACTGAAAAATGCAGCTCGAAAGCCTTTAGGGCTTTGTCACGCCAGCACACATGAAATATACAAGGTTAAAGTTTGGACCGAAATGAATTGGTTTTAAATGAAAACAGCAAACAAACAGCAGAGTTCAGCTTTCAGCTTAAACTTGACCAACTGTATCCGTGGAGCTTTCCTCCTTCCCATTTTGGCATGGACAAACCCGCCTAATTTACCTTTCACCAAAGAATTACGGACAAGCAGTCACACCGCTAATGCTACAACATTACCTATTTCACAAGGATGCACAGATGATTTTCATTATGCCACTTCCTGGTGAGGCACTTAGTCAGTATACTTAGTAGTTAAACTGGAACAAAAAGTTCACATCAACAAGAACTCCCACGAAAGGACACATACCAGATGGCCTGAGAAGGGTCCAGCTGCAGCCTAGCAAACTCTACAAACCACGCCCATTTGTACTTGACTCTACAGTGGCAATAGACCATAGCAGATCAAAAATGAATTGAAAATATTATTAAAGGTAGCAATTTTAGCAACTATGAGGCAAAGAAATATGGAGTCTTGTATCTGCATTTGAGCCACAACAATTTGATATAGATAATGTGGTCTAATCAATATATTGATACAAACAAAAAGGTGGCATAGGAATACAAAATAATTTGAAAAAAATAATAATAATAGGTATTTTCGGCAAATTTTACTTAGAATATAAGAATCATGTTAGCCTGTAACTGCTCAAAATGAATCTAAAAATAAATGTTGATATTGCGAGCCATTTTATTCAGTGGCCTGTTATTAAAATGGTTCAAGTGAATGTAAAACCACATTGTGTAGAAAATGGCATTTTGTGCAATCTGTCACCCCCTACATTTTCTGAGTGCAACACCACTGTCGTAAATATAAAATGACAGCAGTTTTGTATTTTTGTACATCAGATGTAATGTAGGTGCTAACTACAAACAAAACTCATTACGTCATATCAATGTTATGTGGTGAAAACTTGTATGTTGAAGTAAACATGTATGTAACACTGTGATCCTACCCTCTCACTGAAGTTACATAGTGCAGAAACAAGTGATGGGGGGCAGAGTGGTGAGACCATTCACACTATTACAAGACACTGTACCATCAACATGATTTTGATGTTATTTTAAGGTTAAAAAAAGTGACATAATGTTGCTCTAAGTTCCCCCCAGGATAACCAGTTACACAGTGTAAACCGGTATGTCTAGGGATTTTATTGTGAAAAGTAAAGTCATGCTCTTCAGTGAGCAAAATTGATGTTTGCCATCTTATTTCAGACTACAGAGTTATTATTATTAATATAGGTACAACTTATAACCCTCAGCTTTAATTTGAATAAACATTAAAATGTAGTTTTTGCCCCCCTGCAGCTGCAGCTGGATATACGATATCTGGGGAAGTGAATACACCAGAGCAATGACCACAGACAGAAACAAATGTAACAAATGATGTTTTGGCTGATTGCTCTTTAACATTTTCCAAATTGCTTGGAATTGAGCTTGTCACATTATCTCTGACAGCACTGATGAGAAAGCATCCACATCTAACACAAGTGGGTGTGATCAGGCACAGTGAAAAGGAATAGAGTCATGCAGGAAATAAAATCACGACGGCCACACTTAAAAAGTTCAGGCATGGTACGTATGTTTCAGCCGATTTTTGTCTTTGAGCGTGTCATTTGCACTGAAGGTGGGGCTCGCTGCAAACATTGCGAGATGATCAAATGTACCGATTCACCTTCATGTCATGTTTGGCGGACTCATTTAATTTCAGTGTGCTGAACTGACAGCAGCTCACAGAAATACAGCGAGGTTGCGGGAGAGCTAAGCCAGTTCACCACTTTCTCATTTGATGTTATCCCACCTCATCCCATCTGGCTCCGCAGTCCAATATGTGCATATTCAAATATGAGCTGGCCTTTGGACATCTGCAATCACATCGCTTGCATTCTGTATTAAAATTGTACTCTCTCACCACCTTGAATCAAAGCATTAGTTTCAGGTGAGGGTGTATTAATGTGGTCAAGCTGGTATGACAGAGCGATTTGTAAACAGTGTGAACCACAGTCTATGTGAGCCATATGCAAAAAAGCTCTGCATCAGGGGATTCTCATATGATGAATCTTTGCCCAGTGTTGAGTGATTTTACTCCACACCTGGACAAACCTCAGATTTTCATGTGCAGCACAGGCATGAAGTGGACAAATAAAAACAACCTGCTATGACAGGTAACTTTAAACATTACAATCTGTGTCAGTGCCGACACTCGGATAAAGAGGATTGTGGCAGAATAAAGTAGAAAATGCAGTCAACTGAAACCAGATATGTTGTCCTCGGTCTCTAAGTCTATATTGCAAAAACAAAACAACTTAAAGCACACAGCTGAGCATGATTGTCAGAGTGATAAGCAGTTTTCATCGTCTCCATGGGCAGATAACACGGACCAATCAATCAGGAGAATTCTTATGATTATTAAAACTACTTCAGGGCTCTTGTCCTTTTAACTTTCAAGCTTGGTCAAACATCCATCATTTTAAAGTGCAGAGACAAATGGATCCTTGGTCCTTAAAACAACTGCACACTATGATTTTTTGCGACTCTAGGTGTGGAAACAGGTGATAGAATGTAACAGTTCACAGCTCTAAGTGCCATAAATTAAACTGTATTTGGCAAAAAATTCTTAAATTACAATTTCCTAAATCCAGACTCCAACTCTTTATGGTCAAAATTGGTCTCCAGTCTACATCACTGAGTCCCAGTTAAAAATCCAGGGAGGGTTCAAATATTTGATATTGCCTTGTTATTGAAAGGTGCTTATCAAACAAGCTCGCCTTGCATTTTCATTTTCACACCAGACAGTCTGACGTGTTGCAGCTGTAAAGAAAACACAAAGATAGGATTCACACCTGTACTTCTTTTCATTTGGTCTCAAACAAGGGAAATAATGAGACACTGTTGCATTTTTTGCACTTGTCTGGATCCTGTTCACACATGTTGAATGAATAGCTTTAGCGCTCAAACTCTTGTGACGGACGTTTATGCAGCACTTTACTGCTTCTGATGTGTATAAAAACAGCTTATATTCATCCGTATCACAAAGAGCTCACAAATAAATAACTGTAATGAGTTGAGATGTTAAACAATGACAATGTTGGCTTATCACTGTGGGAGTGCTTACACAAACTTTTTAATGTTGAACTGACAAAATACATGGTGTATGATACAAGCACAGGCCTTTAGACAGATTTTGACTTATTAATCAGGGAAAATACCCACGCTGACATGAATATGTGTCATGGTAAGCACATGATTTGCATTAATATATACATTGCTCATACATTAGATCAATTATAAGATCACTTCCTGAACAGTTTTCATGTAGTGTAGCTTTTGAAATTGTGCTGAAATCAAATATGTACCAACACAAAATCCTGTGGTTGGTCCGCTTGGTAGTGGACCAAGGCCACCGTTTCTTGGTGATCTAAGCGCACTTGTTTCCTCCCACATCTGAGTGTCATTACTGTGCTTGTACATGCCCAAACAAACCAATCTTTGTGGGGACTCTGCTCGATTTAGATATTGCAGTGGTTCTTGCCATCATTCATGTTAATATATTCTTTACACCTTTGCTTCTCCTGCTGTATGCCAGGATGTCCACTGTGAAAAAGACGATAAACTTGAAGGCAATCACTTGACTGAAAGACCAGTATGTGGACATATGGTTGGAAAAATGGTGAAGTGTTCCTTTAAGGGATGACCGCCTTACCTAAACAGAATGAGCACAGTGGCTGCTGAGTCTTGCCTTCTAGTTCACGTCACTTTAAAGACATCAAAGGCGATGTCAGCAGAGAGCATGTCATCCCTATCAAGCCATACATGCGTTAAGGTCAACCTTGACAAAGTCAACAATGTTCAGCTGCTGAACTGCTCCAACCTGCAAACAGCAGCTGACCGAGACTTTGTGGCTCTGCTCCTGTTACTCCATGTGAACTACACTGGGCACACTGCAAACTAATTCAAGTGAATACCTGTCCTGATCAGTTTATGAAAATGCACAGCAATCACTGAATGGCAAAGAGTTAACATTTGTTTTCTGACGTCAATGCACATTCATCATTGAATGCATTATTATCCTGCATGCTTCCTCCTTCTGTGTGATCTTAAGGCTAGTTGTGTCACTGCTGATGTACATGAATACACAGTTTTTTACAACATGTCATTCCCAGTAAACAAGTCCATGTTTTCATCCTAATTAAAAATCACTGTCTTTCCATACATTATCCCTGTGATGAAATACCATGTGGTCAAGGTCTAACAATGTCCCAGCCCTGCGTGTTTATTCCACTTAACCATCTGGCTGCTCTATGCTGCAAGGTCACTTTTCATCTGCATTCAGTCTGAGCCTCCTCTCTCGTTGCAATAATTGTTTCGCATCTAATAGAAAAAGCGTCTAAAGAAATAAAAGCAATAACTTCTATAAGCTCAACACTGGTGACCTGCAATCAGCAGACAGCTCTCTTTTCTTTCCCAAATGCATTTTTTACAAGATGCTTACGTACGCTATGGATCAAGAACACATCTAGCTTTGCACAAATGCCATACCAACGTATGTCAAGAAAAGAAATGAGGCTTTTGTTTGCTAAATGCACTGAAAACAATGTCCAAATACCAAAGCAACATGCAACAGCGATTCATGCCACATGACCCAACAACCTAACGATGTGATGTATTGCAGGCAGGGAATCATTCATGTCCAGTTCCCAGTGACACATTTGTAACCAACGCATTGGAATTCAACACAATTAAGGCTGAACAATAAGACTGTCGAGCAGTAGAGAACATTATCAAGGCCCTGCACTACAACACAGCCCACAAACATACAAACACAGACTGACAAAACACATCTTCTGTCTTGATGTAGATAAAGAAAACCGTTCAGCAGAGTTCACCACTCTACAGGCTGCCATCAATACTTCGGGATTTCGTTGTTAAACTAAAACTAATGAGCATCTTGTTCGTGTTTGCCACAGTCTTGACATTTGAAATAATGTATTCTACTGAAAATACTAGAAACGAACAAGCTTACTCAGGAAATTCATGTCCAACAAAGAGCTGAGTCTTTCCAATGTGATGTGATATGGACTGGATTTTCACTTAATTTGTTACCTATGGGGTTTTTCCACTGGCAGTTTTCGCGTCTCCAAATGGACTGCGGCGACGTCTCGTAACAGTGGCCGACCCGTGATGAGCCCTCTTCTCCCCCTTTTAACAAGCCTGTGTTGTGGGGCTCACGTCTGTGCAGGAGACCAGAGACAAAGTCTGTGCGTTTAGCTCTCAAAGCTTTAGTTTCTCTCCTGTGTCCCTGTTTGTACTGAGACATCTGCTGTATTTTAATGTTTCATCTTGTTCACTTTCAGCCGTTTCAGGAGTCGTGTCAAGTTACTGCTGGTGAAAAACAACCCAACATTTCCTGATTTTGCTGCTTCATAATGAAGGCTTTTAAATAAGTAAATAATGAGGGACCTTTATTGTGAAGAACTTATAGGAAATTAAACATAATTAATACCAAATTAGCAGAGCTAGTGTCTATTTGCTGCGGCTCCACCAATACGTATATAAGTGTTGTCGTTGTTTCAGCTAACTTCGTGGCCGGTCTTGCAGTTAGCAATCCCCTCCCTCCTCTCTACATCACCACAGTTGCACGAAGCGTTTTTTTAAGCGCTTGGCTTTCACTGTTCTGCCATGGCTAGTATAGGTACCAGTTCACTGTCCTGATTGGATGAAGTGGGCAGGGATACCAGAAAATTTATTTTCCCTTTCACTGCATGAGAAGGGGGAGGAGAGACACGGGTTACTGACCAAACACTTGCTAATAGTGATAACTGCTGGAATATATAGGAATATATATATATACATTTATTTTAATAAGAAAATACGGCAGCTTTAAAGGGATAGTTCCATTCTTTTGATGTGGGGTTGTATGAGGTACTTATCCCTTGTCAGTGTGTTACCTGCAGGCTGCAGTAGATGACCATCAGCTCTCCCCCTGTGTGTAGAAGCAGCGCGTAGCACTGACAGGGAAGCAGAGCATCGTACTGCTTAACAGTACCGACAGCAAGAACATGTTTTAGCCACACAGACACAGCAAAAAAGTGTCCATCTAAAGGCGCTGTTTGTAAGAAAAGTTGATTCTTGAGTCTCACTCCCAACTCGTCAAAAACTGACCCGTCCGACAATGTCAAAACGTCGTTATTTGACGAGGGAATGAGACTCAAAAATCTACTTTCTTACAAATAGCACCTTTAAGTGTATATTTAAACTTTTTGGGGCTTTACATTGCCGTCAGACAGCCCTTTCCTTTGCCACTATATTTCCTCAACCGTATAACGTCTGTATTCCTACACACAAGCACAGCTGTGCCTGCCACACACTGTATTACACCGCAGATCATCTGTTTGGGTCAAACTTTCAGTGGCTGTCTGAGGCAATGTAAAGCGGCATGTTCAAAATATAGCGTATGGATACATATACATTCTTTATTATGAGCATCCTTTAAGGTGGCTAAAACACGTCTTGCTGTTGGTGCCTTTAAGCAGTACAATGCTCTGCTTCCCTGTCGGTGCTACACGCTGCCTCTCCACACAGGGGGAGAGCTGACGGCCATCTACTGCAGGTAACACACTGACTAGGGATAAGTACCTCATACAACCCCTCATCAAAAGACACAAACTATCCCTTTAAGACAAGCGTGTCACCAGTTAAAGACACACCTTCAAGCAGGTAGCCACGTTGTAATGTAAATGCAAATCCCTGCGCACTTGGCTGACATGCCGGGTCAAACCGAGTCAAGCCGAGCCAGCATATTTGTATAGAAAAGCTCCAGCTAGACATGTTGTTATTATTTTTTTATAACCCTCTTCAGATCATTGTTTCAGAGGGAAGAGTTTAGCAACCCTGGCTCCTATAATACAGAAACTAATGGCTAATGGCTAATTGTCTACATAGTAGGTGTTTTAACTGTGTTTTTAAGTTGTCTCTTGCACGTCTGGCTGTGAAAGTGAATATTTACCATTCCAGTCAATTTGTCTTCAGTTTTAGGCACGTAACTACAGTCATTTTGAGTTTGGCTCTGAGTGCTGCCAAAACACAGGTGACCTATACTCAATTTTGTGACTGAGTATGTTGTATGAAGACACAGGTGGAAAATAATTTTAAAAATGGAGTAGTACATTCATCTAGCCTCCTAAATCCATTGCACAGACTCTTCAGATTCTAGGATCTTTGTAGGAAATTCAAAGTCGGATACAACTTTCTATCATATGAAGATTTTACAATATTTTTTGGTGAGTACTCACCTAAAGCTGTATTAGGGTAACTGATATTATTAAATAAATATTAAGAATAATATTTAACAGACTTGCATTTATATCACATTTCTCTTGTCTATTGCCAGAAAGTGTTTTACACACTGGTGCTGCCATAGGGGGGGCAATGAGACTTGTTTTCCCCCCACTTTCGGGTATTATGGTACAAAATGCTAATGTCAGGTATTACAGCCACAGTGTAACAGTGCACTTGTGTCACCAGCCGAGCCTTCCCTTAAAGACGGTGGTTTGTAACCTGTGTGCGTGACACAGATGAGCAGTTGTGGGAAGTGAGTCACCCACTGTGTGAGGTACCAGGATGTTGCCACAGTCACAGAAAGGTTCATGCTATTATTACTTTAGTCAGCCATAGAGTGTGTAGATAAGTGCAGTTTGCAGCAGAGTAGTTACTGAAAAGCTGCGTGTTGTGTTCACTGCCACAGAAGAGGAATAAAAAGTCAGTTTGTGCAACGTTACTACATCACTTTCCTGCATCCTCCACATCAGAGCTGGTCCGACGTAAAACCAGAGGCCTCCCAACAAGGGGTTCAGAGCCGCGGCTTTGGAAAGGTAACCTGATCAAGTGGATCAGCTGATTGATGTTATATGATTTCATTTTGCTTGCAGTGGCAAAATGTTGCCAGCAGAAACACTGGACCCTTCTCGGCGTCTGCAGGATATTGTAACGATAACTTTTTAAAACAAACCAAACTCAGTTGGAGCACGCACTTTCCTCAGGAGTGGATGTCATCAAACATTACCTACATTCTAGTCCCCCCCCCCCGCCACCGCCGCCGTTTAAACAAGCACCACTGGCCTTTAAACACTTTCCAGAGCTAGGGATTGAACCGCTAACACACCTCGCAGTGAATGACCCACTACCCCATGAGCCACAGCCACAATGCAGTGCTGAAATGAATAATATCATAACGATTCTGCATAATGACTTCTTTTACATTTGTTACTTGAATAAATTCTGGTCATAATACTCTTGTACTAAATATACAGCCCTTTTCCTGTAAGTACTTTTTTACTTTCACTTCATTAAAGTTTCTTCTTCCACCGCTGGTCCCCCTAATTCAAACCCCACATTCACATCCTAATTAAACATGTGGATGTGAGCAACCTCTTTCTCCTAACTGTGATGTTCTCATAGGCTACAGTGAAGGTATGAATCATTAAAATGCTCCATAACACCTGTGTTTAATCTTTCTGTTTTCACTTTAACAAGGCAGTGTGAGAGTCTGCGCTCCCGCCCCGCTGCACACTGTTGAAACATGAGGCGCTCCACTGTACCACTCCGATATGAAGTCGTACCTCATTTTAATTAGTGCGCGATATGATAAGCTTCGTTCTTTGTGTGCACAGCCCTGAGAGCTCGCAGACGCTTCCAGATTTCCTGATTATTATTTAATCTTCTATTTATACTATAATTAGAACATACGTTATCACCCATCGGGATAATTATGAATCATCACAATTAAAACGAGAAGATGAGGAGAGGTCAAACTGATGATCACCTCTTACACCTCAGCTATGCGTTTGTTGGTGAGATAATGTATTGTGCACACACAGTATGTACTAACTGAGCGTGTAAACAGAGGAAGTAATAAATGATAAAGCCACTGAATATGAGTAGTCAGTCAGTTCTAATTAAGATTCCTGAACATGCACAGGTGTCATCGACTCAATATTTGTCTGTGCATCCGTAGCAGATTGTAAATAGCATGTGCTCAATATTTATGAATTTTTGTTATTAACAATCTCAACAAAAACTAAGGCTTAAAACAATAAGGCAGATAAAATAAAAACGTACATTTCACAAAGAGGAACTATTATTTCCAGTTTTTAGTCACACGAGCCTTAGCCTTAATGCACCCGAACAAAATCATCTGAGAGGACACCATGAATAAATCTGTGCTCCTCCTATCATTCTATTATATTCTATAATCAATACGCAAACAGCGGAGGAGCGTGTAATGCCTCATACGACACGCCTCTCAGGGCGGAGGCTCTGCGGACCCGCCGCGGTTCTCAACGCCGGGACTGTCCACTCGCACAAAGTAATGAGATCATCCTGGGTGAAGTGATGCTGAAAATGAATCATCTCCTCCCTGTTCCCTAACGGCACGGTGGGCACATTTCTCTTGGACCTTGTACTCCGAGGCCATCCATCCTCTGCCGCCACAGCACGCGGGGCAGCGGCTTCACTCATCGCAGACACACAGGCACAGCCCCCGACCCCAACATAAGCACCTGACCAGGAGCCCCCATCTAATCCAATCACAGCCATGCAGGTCGAGTACAGCAACAGCGTTCCTATAAGAAATATTATGACTTTTTTCCATCTTGGGTGCTCATTCACTTGAAACGATCTATATTTGCTGGTAAAGGTTTATCAGCACTGTAGATACACAATAACACCCTTGTATCTTCAGGGCATGTTTTCTATTTAGAGGAAATGGTCGTTTCAGTTTAACACAATTTTGCTCTGAGACATAAGTGCGCGAACATTCCTGTGTGTAATGAAATCACAATGCACAATCAGCGGTGGGGTTGAAGGATGGCTGTGGTCTTAATCCATTAGACCTTGCAGCCTGTTCTTCTGCTGCCCCGATATTAGGACAAAGCGCATTGATGAATTCCTGCTCGGTGATGCTTTTTCTGGACGGACACAAACATAAACAATCCGGCGCTAAGAAAAAGGGGGTGCAATGTGGCCGTGGAGATAAAGCTTAATCTATCACAACTCAGTAAGTGTAATAGAAAAAGACAGTTTAAAGGTTTAGAATAATCACAGATGTCAGGAGCTATTTTACACTGTGAGAAGGATATGAGATTGTCTTGGAAATATGACGTGCTGAGGAGCCGTGCTGAGGGACAGGGCTGGGTCTGGGACTATCGCCTCGGTAAGTCAGGGGGAAGTGCTGCAGGTCACAGGGCCAGATAACTGACGGAGCCACAGGAGACGAAATCAACACAGCCGGGCGGCGGGGACAGACACCCAACAGCCGACAAACACGCCTTTGACCAGCTGACCTGCTCCAGAGACTGAGGAGCACACCACACGGTCTAAAAACGTCCGTGAGAGAGCCAAGGCCGGCGTTTGTGATGGATGACTCACTCTGGTCACACATATCCACATGAATGAGCCTACCGTGGCTATTTGCCATGCAAATACTGACATAAAAAAACAGTAGGAGCCGCGATACTGTCGAGGTACCAGTTTATTGCGAGTGTAAGCAGCTCATCACACGATTGGTTCATTGCAAATCCATTTAGTGTGCAGTGCATTTATCATGCTGCGGGCTGCCAAGGTTCACCATTTATGCTACTCCGTAGATTACAAGAGAGGGGTGTTGGAAATTCTGCTTAATAGCAAGGAAGCTCTCATTATGCTCTCTGCATTCATTCATTTTTCTGCCGTTGCATGTCGTGTTCCATACATGCTCAAAGAGGTCTGATGGAGAAGCAGCTGACTGGTACAGTATGTGCCAATCAGCTGCTTTGTGTATTTGTTTTGAGCTTGAACATGGGATTTCTCTGCCAGCTAAGCAGCTGGTTTCCTAAGTTTAAAGGTATATTTCTCTGCCATTTGTGGAAAAAGCTTGCTGTACAATAGATCTAGATATCATAATGAGATTCACAATCTTCCCATCAAACTCCCATGGGCTGTCTCTCAATTACATTCTACGTGCAGATCTGCACTGAGTGGGGTTCTGACATTACATTCAGTGCTGAGGTGATGTTACCAAATCACAAATTAGATTGCATTACAAAGGTTATATGAATTACCCTAGATGTAAAAATAGCACCAATATGCACGCACACAGCGCCCACAGCACACACCCCACACATTGATACACCAACCACAGTTTTCTTATTTAATGGATAGTTTTTCGCTATGAGTCATGCACAAAGAAACTGTCAAAACATATCACAATCATGTAAGTACCGTACATACACCCAGTGGCCACTTTATTAGGTAAAGCTAATGCAACTGTTCTGCCATAAACTCTACTTTTCTTATACCTATAATATTCAGTACAACACGGTCATAGATGTGTTATTTCAATTATATGTATGTCATATAAGTGATGGACTGCAGTATTTTCAGAGGTGTTTCTATTATTTGGTTCCACTCAAGTTACAGGGAGGATACAAATATGAAAATATCTATATAACACAGTCTCACACAAAACCATCTTTAACTACAGCGTGACCTCAGTCATATATATATATATATAACTTGAATATACACATTTCCAACAATGTCAACAAAAAACTGAATAGTACTGTCTGCCTAAGGGGAGAATCTATGGCTGAGCTGTTGAATTTAATTACAATAAAATGTACAGTTGTACCTAATAAAGTGGTCACAAAAGTGTGTGTATCAAAAATAGCTATGCTGTATGAGTCGAGCATCAAGAGGCTACGGATTCATGAAACATCACACACACTCACATTGTTCGTCAACATCAGATATGACTTAAGGTGTGATGGATGGAGGTGCCGGAGGGAAAATAATTTCCACTAACATATTCTAGCTGCTGTGAATAAGACAAGGCAAAGGAAGGCTGAACTGAGTGCTACAGCTCAGACCTATGTACTGGAGTATATGCATTTTGTATACAGTACAGAGAAAGAGGCCAAGGATAGCAAAGGTGTGAATGAATGAAACAGTGTTGTCTATTTTAACGTAAGCTGCAAATGCTAGCATGTCTGGCTAACTAGCCCACTGCCTACAGTGGTAAGCAAGTGTGGTACTTCCCAAGACCAAGGAGCATTTCATACTACACTAATCTGTGGGGTTCCAGGTTATATATCAGGGTGTCAGCTAACGTTAGCAGCTCTTACCTGCTCTTTATTGGATTTGGAGAAGATAACACTCACCAACCCCAGTAAAACTTGTTATCCGAGACAGCAGAGCTTGACAATTCATTTACTTGCCTGATAGACAAACTTACTTTTCCAAAATGAAAAATAAAATATATATTATATAGAGAAAATACATCAAAACAACAGAAAAATGGTAAATGTATTAATGTGATTACAATAATAGCTGCTCCAAGTGATAGTGGAAGTAGTAGTAGAAGTGGTCAGTAACCCGTGTCTCTCCTCCCCCTGTTCATGCAGTAAAAGAGAAAATTATTCTTCCCGTATCCCTGCCCACTTTATCCAATCAGGACAGAGAACTCCATAAAGAGACGGCCCTCTCTGCTGAATACACAGAGATCAGGATCCTCCTGTTTGCTACTATGTCTGACGATCACAGCTGTACGCTCGTGTGGTGACGCAGAGACGAGGGAGGGGATCGCTAAAAACGGACAGGAAGCTAGCTTAAATGACAACAACGCTCAAAGCAGCTTTAACAGGTAACAATTACATGGTTGGGACAACTTAAACACCATCCCTGTCAAGCAGGCCATGCAAAGCAGCCAACGCCATACACCAATACACACACACACACACACACACACAAGCAGACACTGCTTCCTCGAAAAGCTACATTTTCAACAAGCTCTTCCAACTCCTGCTTAACACAGCGCTTTTGAGATCAGAGCTGCCTCACATTCAACACAAAGTCCCGCTGTGCCAACAAGGCCGGAGCACAGCCTCCGATTGGTTGACAGACTCAACCCAAGGCAACATGGGATTGCCAATGGATGGCTAACAACCACGCTGACAACAACAATAATTGTTGTCAACACTGCAGAAATGGATAAATAATCATAGAAGACATTTAGTGTTGGATTTATTATTATGGAGTCTGCAGTTCAAGGCTGGGGACCGGAGCCCTATTCACAATGGCCTTAAAAGTTAGCTTCTGGGCAATTGTACACACCGTCGGCCTCAGAATACACTTCCATAGGATCCAGCATGTTAAATTTTCCTCATCAGTCCTGTTCAGTGCTCTGTGGTGTTTGTTTTCAGGTAACGTTACATTAGACATCACATTTACTTGTCACTTGTCCAATCTGACGGTTACATGCTGCCATTCCGACAGACCGCCATTACGACATACCGCCATTCCGACATTGTACTATTCAGACATGTCACCATTCTGACATACCACTATTCCGACATGCGAACGTCCCGCCATTCCAACAAAGTTTCGTCCCGGCATTCCGACAAGGCTAAGCCTAACCCGCAACCCATAACCCTAACCCTAACCCTTTTAAAAGATTTGTCGGAATGGCAACACATTTAAAAAAGAAATAAATACCACCATTCCGACCTTAGGAGGCAAAAAATGTCGGAATGATGGGACGTTTAATTAAAGGTTTAAGTGTTGCCATTCCGACAATTAGGGCCTAATGTCGGAATGCTGGTATGTCGGAATGGCGGTTGCCTCCTCAATCTGACAACTGGATGAGGCAATTCACTTCACACAGTGTTTACTTCTTATTTCATTTCCATGTTTTATACAGGGATCATCTACTGTTTTGTCAGTCTGTCAGCATATATGGAATCCATGATGTGCATATTTTAAGGATTTTTGTTTTAAAACGGACATGTCAGAAACAGACAGTGTTTTCCACCAGCTCATGCAGTTGACCTTAGCATAATTAGCAAGCTAGTTACAGGTAACAAAATCTGCCAGCGTCTGAATCGAAGGTCAACGATCCACCTGTCCGGAATCGAGGAACCACCGATTCAGACACTGCTCGAAAATTGGATTGTAAATCAGCAAACAGTGAATTGCATGTTATGATGGAAGAATATGAGGACAGCCAGACAGCTGTGGGAGACAAGGTGTAGAGCAGCAACGAAGTAACACCTGTGCTTCCAAGAGCCAAACATAAACTGTCATTTCTACGAAGACCTCTCCATCACAGGGCACTCCTGGCTGACATTGTTCTCATCCCAGCTTTATGTTGCAATAACACGTGATCCATAAAGAAAAAGAATCACTGCGATGTGACGTCTTTGTGAATGACAGCGTGGATACATATATCACTGCAGATGACTCCGATAGACATTCTTTTCATGTGGCAGCCATATAACTCAGTTTGTATGACAGTAAAAGAAAAAAAAACTTCCAACAATGGCTCATAGCTGCTGCTGGGAAACCAAATGGCTCCTGTAAATGTTCTTAGAATCATCATTCTGCATGGGTAACTATTAGCTGCATATATTGGCAGGAGAATGATGTGAAGGCATGGGATAAAATATACACTCCCATCAGAAGCTTCCTACTCCAGATAGTAAAATCCATACATTGCTCGAAGGCACAAAGCTGCTGTAAAGTCTGCACAGCATTCTGCACTAACACCAGTGTGTCCTCAGTTGGGATGAAGACTCCATGCAAGTCAGTGTTTTATCTGGCTAACCAACTGGCAATCTCACTTTAGCCTGTTAGAAGACTTGGGAGGACGCACATACAGTACTATACATGTTTCAGCCAAAAACATAATTTTTCTGGATTCCTATTCTACCGATGAGCTGATATCCCCCCCGTCATGAATATAATCTGTTTAAGAGTTTGCAACATGTCTGTGTGACAGCCACATATTACTTTCTATCAGTGTTGTGCAGGTGTTGCCCGACTTGAAGCGTCTGTTTTTGAAAACGTGCACCAGCGCTAATGTGTTAGTGACGCCGGGGCTACAGAGGATTTGTTAGAGGAAACTAAGCCCGGCTCCCGTCTGCTTTCTGAGGTATTATCCTCAGTCATCTTTCCTTCACACCTCACAGTCTGATTGAAAAGCCTGTTTGTAAATTTCCAAACTTCACTGTGGCGCATTGGCGGTTTGTGCTGATACCGAGTGTCTGTGCCTTATTTTAGGCTGCGGATAAGACTTCTTTTCCTGAAATTATTTTGTGAGCGTGCACTTGTTTACTTTCAATATTGCTTTGGTAATCCCGCACTGGACTGCAGCTACAGACTTAGACATTTCTATAAAAATCTAAATCTGGAATATTGGCACTCGTACAGAGGTGCAGAAATATCTCAACAACCACAAAGATTGTTACAGTTACAATCTGCTTCCAGACAAACATTCATCAAAAAAGTCACCCTGTTTACGGATGATTTATTTCTTGGGAAATATCTAAGAGAAAAATAATCTGCTGCTTTCCAAAAACAAATATGTTGCATGGATAAGAAGATTAGGCTTAAATCAGTGGGTGACCGCTGAGTGAAGGTGGCCTTATTACGTGACAGATAAGCAATTAAAGTTGAATGTGCAAAATCCTGATAACCAGCGAGTTCACAGTCAGGTTTTTATGAATCATTGATTGTAAAAACTATTGTTGTGGAAAACAAAACAAACAGGAATTATTTATGAAATTGTGTATACGTTTACCAATGCAATGTATAGACAGCACTCTGCTGCACTCGGGCTATTTTTAGCAAAAGGGAGGGCAAAAAAAAAAAAGATGAAAGTAGCTCCCAGTTCAGTATGGTACAGTACATGGTAATTCCATTCGCTATCCTTCAAAGCAGGGAAAGTGAGGGCTCTGATTTATTCATAAGCCGGGCTCCTTCTGCCAGAGAGCATTAGACAAAGGCAGATCACCCAAAGGTAACGATTTTGCTGAGAAAAGCAAATAACAAATCAAAACCAAGGTGTGAACTGTTTACATGTTGCACCGCACAGGTTGAGTTAGCAGTATGCTGGACTCAACAGCTGACCGGTAGAACTTGTGCATCAAGAAACTAAGCCAATAGTTGGTTTCCATACACATTCGAGACGGCTGATGGTCAGGTTCTTTCATTAATTCCAATACTGTGGTGTAAAATGCTTCACTCTGGGCTTTAAGATTTCTTGCAGCTCCATGTCAGAAATAATTCAACATGATTCTGGCTGCACAGCTTCCATCAAGCTTCTGTCAGTCCTTATCAGAGAGTGAAGGTCAACACTCTGTCCTGCTTACCTGGACTCCTGCAGCCCCACTACATGTCTTCACTCTGCACCTCCAGCCTGAATCTCACCTGACTGCTGGGGCTGGAGAGCAGAAAACACTGCATTTATCTCAGTCGGTACTAACAGAAGGTTGATAAATCACTAACTGCAATATTGGCTGAGACTAATGTAAGGAGGGGAAGGTTGAAAACGCCAATGCCCAAAAGAAACACCTACAGTTTTGTGGGATATTTAACTTACAGTATGAGTTATTGGTGTCTCTGCAGAATTAAATTCTAGTCGGGCTATAAAACCATCTGAAAAAACTGACAAATCTGACAAAACAAGACAACTGAAGATGTTCCCTTGGGATCTGGGTAATTGTGATGCAACCTAATCACCAGAATAAATGTTGGCAATGTAGGTTTCTGCAAACAACAATTCATTTTGTTGCAACTTTTGAGCTCACCTCAAACATCTCCTTGCAAGTAACCTCTGGTTTCAAATGTTGAAATGCAGTCTTGAACAGTGGTCACTAGCTTGGCAGCCGTAACTCCACCACAGTCCGCCCCACCTCCTATTATGAATGTGAACTTGATATGGCACGTGTAATAGAAATGTCACAATGTGACAATGTCAATGGTTTGCAGAAGCATTAACTGCCAACATTCTGTCCTGGTGACTGGGCTGTGTAATGGGCGTTTGTGTATATAAAAGATAAAATAGAATAAAAAAATGTCACAGTGAAAAGGCTGACAAGAGTATAACCCAAGTGTACATTGCAAGATATGAGATGCATGCATTCAATATTATGCACCTGATCAAACGTGAGCAACAGAACACAACTGAAATCTTTGCGATTTTAACTGTCTGATCCAGTAATTTTGCTTTTGATTATTAGCAGACTGACCCATCCAGTGTTTTGCTGGTGACATTTTTAATCCTAGTTATTAAACTGGTTGATTCATTTGAAATCACACCTTCCAACACACTGGACCATGCACGCTGACAGCAGACAATTGATTAACACACCGTAACAATCACACTTCCTCTCAGGATTAATCTAAAACTGACAACAATCAAATTAAATGACAACATCAAATAATGTATGCTGTCTCTGGCGTGCATTCTTTCATTAAGTATCCAGAGCATCCATGACCAAAAGGTTATTTCTAATAAAGAGAAATGACTTCTAATCTAGAGCCTGCGGGGCCTCTTAGGTGTGATCTGGTCACACTGATCGATATCTCTCCATCCAGTCCTTCCTGCTGCCTCAGACAACGAGACCAAGACATAATAAACGCATAGATTTAGATTTTTTCTAAATCACAAATGGGCTGTCTTAAAGCGACGCTGCCAATATGACACCATTTATGAGCAATGTTAGCGAAGACAATTTATTTATTCTCCACAATGCACTTGTAATACCACATCTATACAATGTAACTAGTGCATTGCTATTGGTTGAGGATTGCTGATTTTAAATTTAATGCCAGGGGACAATTAAGTCCTTAACATATAATTGATTGATATATGTTTGACATTGTAGCAAAGGGCAATAATTTAACAATATCATTTACTGACTTTCATTGTAATGAATAATATGATCATATGATTATAGCACATTATTTATAATATGGTCCAAATTCATGACTTAAAAAACTAACTTATGTTTGGTCTGATACAATGCATAATATTGCATCAGTTTCTCATTTCACATGTGTATTTGTATCAGAGAAATATTCTTTATGATGCAATATTTAATTTTTTTTAAATTTGTTTCTGCTATTTGGACCACTATTTGGACCTAAGTTTTACGGCAAAACCAAAACAATTAGCTAAAATATGCTGAAAACCTCCGTGGAGCTGATGGAGCGCGGAGAATGGTAATAATTCTCTGTTACCTCTCTGTTCATCATTACCAGCTCCCCCTTCACAATTGTTAATATAAAAATATTGATTAGTGCAACTCTAATCACCTATCATGTCCAAGCGCAGTGATTTATTCACATGCAAGACCATAAATTCTATGTTTCTGTCTTGTAGTCATGTAATTACTCCACACCAAGGTACAATAGAGTTCTGCTTGTGCCACTAATATAATTTCCATTAGTTTTACGGTGAAACATGACAGTAAAATGAACTTCAACCATGTCAAATTATCCACTGGCTGCCTGTCTAGCTGGTGGCCAGGGAAGTATTTCACTTGGAGAGCAGAAGCGACTGACAGATGCCTGAGCAGCAACACAGCATTCATCAAGGCTTCTGCAGGCTGTGAATACAGAGGCAGCCTCTGCATGTATCCACCTGCAGCTATTAAGACTGCCAAATCCCAGGCATGAGAGGAGCTGGCTGAAGCACTACCCCAGTATCACAGACCTGACCCCGCTAGACAACAGTCAGCTCTGGGTGTTAAACCACCCCATCCGCTCCATACATCACTGTTATCTCTATCACCCCAGTGAAGATTAGCCTTCAGCCTGCACTACCCACCTGTTCAGACTGCAGCTGTTGAGCAAACACCCAGAGAATCCAGGCAACATAAGATGATAACCCCAGAAAACAAGGTTAATATTCTGAAAGGTGAGCGAATGCACTGACGTACAGGATGCCTTTATACAAACCTCCATAATAAATACAGTACACAACACTAAATCATGTAATTCAATCTCACTGAGTGTGAGAGCTGGAGTTATTCTGTAAAATCACATTATTAAACCATTTCTAATGTATCACTCTGTTTATCTCTGTTGAATGAAACAAAGGTTTATTTAAGGAGTTCTCATTTTGCTCAGGTTTGCCAGAAACAGCCCGAGGCACACCTGGAAGTTCCTAGGCCCCAAATAGGGAAACATACCCACATGCTCACTTTGCAGGCACTGAGAATTTAAACAGTAACAGACAGGTTGAACTTCATGTTGGTGTATCAGCTGAATTTTATGCAGACTTCACTGCATTCCCGGTGGAACAAGAATAAAACTACACTGCTGTGAACTGTTTACGTGCTGGCTTGTCTGTTTTTTTGAATGAAGGGAGCCTGGTGGCCAAAGTCAGGCCTGCTTCTGTCATTACGTGGCGATGAGGATGTGAAGGGGCCCATATGTATTCTCTAGATGACCCTCCTGAGAGTAATCGACGGCGCTACAGGAACGTGGCAGGTTTATTAAGTCAGTGCTTAGAAATTAAGTCACAAAGTGGCATATTAATCATCATTCCAGTGGACTAAGTGACAGAAGAGTGTGATCATTGAATACAATTTGGGAGGGAGGGAGGGGTACATTTGAATGAAAATGGGTAATGGCATATTTATGATCCTGTAGTACCATCCTGGGTGGGAATAGGGTGAGTGGGTGTGAGTGTGTGTGTGTGTGTGTGTGTGTGTGTGTGTGTGTGTGTGTGTGTGTGTGTGTGTGTGTGCACGAAAACACAATCAAACTGAATGGGTCAAGACATCTGAAGGAGGAGGTGAGGGACTTATTGGCTACAGCACTTCAAATATGAGATAAGCATCAGAGAACTGCAGGCACATCTAGGACACACACACACACACACACACACACACACACACAGTATAGTCACTGGATGAAATACAGTAGGTGGGCAGGATAAGGATAAGCTTTTCAAGATTTTACTATCACTATTGTTCTCTCATCACATTTAGGGAATTTCAGACTTTGTTGGGCTATTATAGCGCTGATATATACACGTTTCTAATTGTATTTGTCATATTAGCACATGCACTTCATGAAAAAACACTTTGAGAAAGCCTCCGTTCACAATCTCACAATCTCTATGCCAATCTGTCGCTGCAGGTGTCTCCCGCGCTTCCCCCTGATCATCTAAACACTGCTGGAATGTGGAAAAGAAAAACGCGCACGTCACTTCTACCTTTACAACCGTCCTCTGCAAATGTGCGCACGTCCTGTACACCGTGGAAAAACTCTCCAATTCTCGCATTAACGGTAATATCTCTCCACACCGCGGGGTACCGAAATGCAAAATTGCGCGCTGCAGCCTGGCGAAATGCGCAAAGGGATCACGATGTCTCACCCTTGTGTGGAATACACTGTTGGCTGCTGACACTTAACTTTCTTTTAAAATGCTTAAATATGGGGATAGGAGGAAATATAAAGCACCAAAAGGGGATCATCTCAGCCTGCAGGACTAGTCGCACGGCACCTGTGCAAACGCATGGCAAAGGAAGAGGCAGTGAATTGTCTGCGCGCTGTAACGTGCAGGCAGGCGGGATACACACCGAACTGTACAAAGATCGCACACAATGGCATGGCACAAAAACTTTGACGGATGCCTACCTGCTCAGGAGAGGAGACACGACAGTCAGCTGAGGAGAGAGGATGTCGGGCGGGCGGAGCGCACCGAGCCACGCAGCCTGCACTGTGGATGAAAGGAAGGACTGTACACTTCCAGCAGTGAACTCCAAAGTGCGTCTGTCTTTTCAGACCACCCCCCTTACATCAAACTATTTCCAACTGTTTCCTCCTCATCACCGTGGCATTCAACTCAAGGATCATTTATCACTCATGTTCAGCATTTGGTGGCCTGTTTGCTTCATGGAGCAATGTTCTATGCAACACAGACACACACACGTTTATATACATATTTACACACACATATTTTAATCAGTTAAATGAGTCGTAAAATAGATAGCGTATGTGCATGACATGTCCTCAACATGTGAGACTGACAGATATTTCTGTGTATTTACTCATGTTTTTGCTTCTTTTTTATTGTTTTGTTTTGTTATGCATTTTGATCCCTTTTCCAATTATTTCAATACCAAACCAGTAGTATTAAAAGTCTTTATGTTTAAAGACATAATATGCAACATATCCACATTAACATGCCTTAAAGACTCAACCTTTGTTGTTTACTTTGAGCCAAAACATTTCCCCAAAAATGTTCAAACCCAAAGAAATATGTAATTTATGTAAAAGGTAACTGTGCGTTTCACGTGGTCGCCTGTCGCTTTAACCTTCTGTAGAACGTCAGAAATTGACCAAAAAAGTCTGATCAAATATTATGTGGATACAATTTTGAAACATTACCTTGTCTGTGAACATTTCTGCCTGAGTCACGTCAGATAGATTTTCATCAGCAAAGGTGGTTGTTTAACAATATAGACATAATATAACTCCCATGATCCCATGCTTCTTACTTTTTCTTTTTTTGTTTTGATTGAGGGACCCCTAGTTGCAGATTTTACATATTGTGCACTTAGATTTGTAATTTTTCACCATCAAATGGTCAAATCTGAAAATCCAAGTCTGAGTCCACTTCTCCAAATTATGCTACAGCTGCTAAGCTAACTAAACTACTGCTGCTTACTTAAATCTGCAATAACTGATTTTTCAGCCACTTTGGGGCAGTGAGAACACGTTGTGAACACAACTTATTGTTGTACAAATCGTCACCTTTAAATATATATGTTGAATTTAGCACACGGTTGTTTACACATCTATCAGTTGAGGAACAACATTGTTACTCATTCATATAGTCCAACTGCATCCGTGTTTAGTGCTGTACAGGTAGTGTAGCCTACAGTAGGTTTTCAGAGATTTTTCCCTGAAAACAGCTGCTTGCTGTGGCACACTTAACTAAAACAGTAAAGCCATGGGCTGGAATCAATGTATGGTTATCATTACGAGCGACCCCTTTCACATTTCCATCTGTAAATCTTTATGAGAATATTATTGCTGGTGCTTTAATAAATCAGGTAGCAGATTTTTTTTATAATGGCAGATATTGATTCACATAATTGTAATCAAATGTAGAATAACACAGCATCATAAAATTTAAAGGTCAGAAATATAGAGAACATACATGTAAAAAAATAACAAAATAGTAGTTGGCATTCTGTGTTAATCACAGATGAAGATGTGGTCCACAGTAAATATGTATACCTGACAAAAGCAACTGATAAGGAGCAAAGAAACTCGCTGTAATTATACAAAAACTTCATTTTCTTGGCTACACCTTTTTTTTTAAATGAAAGGGTGGTTATTAAAAAAAGGTTTTGAAGGAATACCTGAAATGTGAAATACCTTAGTCTAAAAATTCAATGCAAAATCAATTATCAGTCAAACAACCTTCAAGCCCATCCTCGTTTTATTGAAATCCAACATTATACTCTGAAAAACCTTCAGCTCTGCTTCACCTCATGCACTTGTGGCACCACTCTCACAGACTCCTGCCCTCAGCTTAAATTTGATTAATTTATCTGTGCTTTTTTCTATTACTACTACATCTGTTCAACCAAGGTAATGACTTTGAGCTTCACCTATTTTTTAATTGAGTTCCGGGCAAGAAACCAATTTCTGACAAAGAAAAAGAAAAAACAACATAACATGGAAATAAAGATAAAAGTAAGTGAATTAAAAGCAGTTGAGATAATTAAAAGCACAGAAGACCGGAAAGAGAAGAAGATGGGAGGTTTCATGTTCAGCATGTAAGTAAACACAAAGTATCTTTCTGTACATATAAATACCAACGGGATGGTTTTCTAATTGAAAATGTGGTGGTCCTTTAAAAATCGACTCTCTATGGTCAAATTCTATTACGGGCACCATGAGGTCAAAGAAGAAAATAATGATAAAAATTGGAGATGTGCCACATTTTTAGAGAGGGTTTCTCTTTGTCCAGACCATAGAGAGAAAGAGGGATTTGGTTTCTGGCTGCATTATGAGGACCTCGGACAGTAAAGGAGCAGAAAGAGAGTGAAGTCATTATCGTTGCAGATGATAACTCCCGGGGCCATTCATGTAAGGACAAATCCCAGAGGAAGTCACGCCAGCAGTATGCACATCATTATCAATATAATCAACTCCCTTGTGAAATTCCGGCCCCCAAAAATAGAAAGGAAGTAGCAAGGGTAGATTTCAGTTTCATGATCTGTGGAGAATGTGCTCAGGATCCAGGAATGCAAACTACAGCAAGGGCAAATATGCAGTTATCAGAAGCGCCTGCATAATTAAAGTATTCATTTCATGTAATTACTGCCTAATCCGGTGGGACACCAAGTATTACAATCTGAACTCCCTGATATTGAACAACCTGGGTAAGTGTTGCAGAGCTCAGTAATATTAGATGGTTTCAGTCATTTGGGTGAGAAAGTCACTGTTGAACTCATTGATTCATTGGCTGTTTGGGTTTCCACAGAAGCATGTTCAGTTTTTCTGTCTTAACATAGGAAGAGGCTCCAAGAGAAACAGTAGGTTTTCTTTGGTCCCGTAATAGTTGAGAAGGTAATTTATGATGAGATATTTTATTGTGCCAGGTTTGGAAAAAATAAAAAAAGGCAAACCAGGTCATGTACAAACACCAGATTGTCTCAGAACTTATTAATTGGAAGAAGTCTGATAACCTGTCAATTTGCCACATTGAAATATAGGTGCATGGTAATAAGATAAAAAAAAGAATCTGATTGCCATTTGTATAACTTTATATAACACTTCTCTGCTGTGTTATTATGGATCCCTCTCCCTTTCTTGTAAAGACCTGACCTACTCTGTCTCTCACTGGCTTACCCTGATATTTCCCATGTTAACCCAATTTAGATGAAACCAACAAACAAGATGTTGAGAAGTTAGTTGGAGAGGTGCTGGTAGGCAGATTTTTGCAGTGCTTTGTGCTAAGTTAAGCTAACCAGCTACTGCTGTTACAGTACAGTATAGCTCTCCTCTGTCACCATGGTGGAGAGGAGGTCGTGTGGCTCGGGCACCGCTTGGCGATGCCTAGGCCTGCTCAGTCGTCTCCTGGATCCACACACTTCCGTATATTATAATTTGTATCAGCTATTTTGTCAATGCAACTTGTAAACTGTGATTTTGGAGAAAATCATCTATTGCATGTCTGTCCGTCCTGGAGGGATCCCTCCTCTGTGGCTTTTCCTGAGGTTTCTCCCATCTTTTTTTTCCCTCAACATGACAAGTTTTTCCTCACTCCAACCAAGGGTCTAAGGACAGAGGATGTCGTTCACTGTACAGATTGTAAAGCCCACTGAGGCAATGCGATTGTGATTTTGGGCTATATAAATAAAATTGATTTGATTTGATTTGACAGTGGCATTATTTTTGACGACCTATTCTTTTAATATGGTTGTGGTTAAGTTTAAATTCTGTCACTGTGGGAGAAAAATATGATTCTCCCAGGTCATTCTGTCCTCATACAATATATATACATATATATGTATATGTATATATGTATATGTATATATATATATATATATATATATATATATATATATATATATATATATATATATATATATATATATACATATATATGTATATATACATATATATATATATATATTTACAATGTAAAGCAAAACCATTTAGCAGTATATAAAAGTCATTTTTGATTTTTTTTTTTTACACAACAGGGTTGTTTTGTAGTTAGGCTGATTGAGGACTCACTTAAGTTGTTTATTGTTATTTGCTGCTACATGTGTTCAAACATCACACTTAGCATCCTCTTAAATTAATCAATCTGATGGGAGTATTCACAGTTTGAATAGCTTCCTCTTCGTATGGCACGTTATGTGTGAAGGTGCCATAAGAATTGAGAATGCTTCTGTCTGTGTTTGTGTGTATGTGCTGGTCAAGCTGTGTGTGTAAGACAGAAACAACAATATCAGCTTTTGTTTCAGCAGCTGCAGAGACCAATTATATTCCATACACCTAGCTTGCCATCGAGGTGGCTGTTGTTGGATACAGAAGATGGTTTAGTCCCGAGCTTCAGCCACATCTCATCGACTGACTGTCAAGAGAAAATGAGACAGCTGCCTTTTGATGTCATATTGTCATTTGCATAATCGCCTTCATTCAACAAGGGTTAAACTGACAACGTGAAGGGCAAAGACCTGTGTTCTCAACCACTTTAATGTGTGAGCCACAATACAAGCTTACACTATTTTGTTTTTCACACTGTCCCATAACAAAGAAGCCTACCACAATACAACATGTAATTTATTCGATTAGTGTGTGCTGAGAGCACAATCGGTGAAGTGCAGACTTACCTATTACCTCTACTGTGCATACTCAACAGCACATTTACTATGATTATTTATTATATTTTTTTATCTTTGATACAAAGCTGCTTTGTGTTATGCTTGTGTTCACTCACTGAGCATCTGTTGTAGCCTATTTTGTGATTATCTGATGCCAACTGGTTGAGATTTTTTCAACCATGCATTGTTAATGACGTATTTCATCCATCTTCTTTGTTTGTTTGTTTTATAGTAAAAAATGTCACTGTAATACCACAAACTCTGCAGGCTGCACTAATCAATATTTCCATCGGGTCGAGTGTTGTGTCACTCACAGTGACGAACCTTCAGAGAATCATCAGCCAAAGTTGCAGTTCCCCTCAGCTACAGAGGATCTTTTAGTCACGTACTGTTTTGGATTCACTCTTAATGCATTGTCTCCAGCCATAGTGAGCAGCTGTTTTCAGCAAAAAAAAAAGCTCTGATAAACTCACTGTATGTTACCCACACAGCAACAAACACCAGACAGACAAATTTAGTGAATAACTGTTGAGCATAATTGAGCATTTAATTGCCAAAGAGCCAGATATTTACTACAGGAGTTGGCAATCAAAGCATTTATCAGGGGGACAGAAACACAGCTTCAAATAAATGTTATATTGCCAACAGCGGTTAGCACTGTTGCTTCACAGCAAGAACTTCATGGCTCGAATACTGCTGGGGCGGGACCTTTCCGTGTGGAGTTTCCATGGTCTCCTTGCGTGGGTTTCCTCCAGGTACTACAGTGTCCCCCACCAACCAACAACATCATTAGGTTGATTCTCCAGTCAGTACCCTTGACCAAGGCACTGGCTTCAATCTGGAGTTGGTCCCCGGGTGTGTACGCTGCCCACTGCTCCCTTGAGATGGGTTAAATGCAGAGTACCAGTTTCACCGTTGTACAATGTATATGTGACATCAATAAAGATTATTCTGTTTGCTATCACTTTCTCCATAACAAGTTTAAGGTCATAATGTCAGTATTGTGCTTCCAGCTTGTTGCACTACCCCTGAAAGTGGCCAGAAAAATCAATTACTGCAGCCGTAAAGACCATACATATACTGTATTCAAGCTATTTATTGTGTGTCAAGCATGTGTTATCTTTTGGTCCATGACTCCATGCCTTTCTTGAAGTGAAACCTTCCTTCAATAAATTATAAATTGAACAAGATTAGTTTTGAGCAGGAATGCATTGATGTACTGCCTCAGTAGCTAATATTGCTTTACATGATTTCAACATTTTGAAGGTCAGCATGTTTGCTGTTTAATCAGAAGTTGAACGGAGGATATCAATTTTGTCTCTATCTGCCCACTGGACATCTGATTTACAAAGCAGTGTGCAGTATCTACTGCATAGTTCATACTGTGTTCAACAGAATATGTAGTAGATAGTTCTGACAACAATTTTTTTTACAATTAAATTTTTCCAAGGTGTACTCTCTACATCTCATTCATCTAAAATGGATGTTTGATGCTTTCATATCTTGTTAATAACAACACTTTTACGAACGTTATGTTGGAGACCTTATTTATCTGATGGGCCACAGACTAAAGAAAATGACAGAGGTCAGACAACTATGATTAACTATTTATCCTGACATGTCACAGTTATGACCAAAAATGACAACAGAAAGAAAGTTTGCTGATGTCACACATCTCTGCAATGCTAATCCACTGCCATTTGTCTACCCAGAAGTGTCTTTTGTCGTTAGCGCAACATCATGGTGATTCAGTCTATTCAGGAATCACTCAGCAGAGTTGGAGTGTGCCCCACAGCCTCATATGCCAGAGTTAAGATAGCTGTTGATGGTCAGCAAATTACAGCAAACAGCAGGGAGGCTGCTTGTTCAATGCAGAATCTGATATCGCAGTGTCGGTGCTGTTCCTGGAGCATCATAACTAATGTTGCTCCAGGGCCATCATTGAAACTGACCAATCATTTTTATGATGTCATAGCTTAGCTACTCAGGGAAAAATACTTTAAAAATACACACATGGGAGAAGTTATCCTTTCTAACATTTTTTAACATTGTGAAAAGGAATTGTGTATTTTAACCCAGACCAAATCCCTAAACCTAACCAAACAGCAACATAAAACTGAAAAGAAAGGGAAAATAAGAAATGAACTTTGTGTAAAAATAATATGTGAACAGTATGATCACGTGTTCAAAATAGGATATGAACTCCGGTCTTGTGAGCAATAGCCCCCTACACAACAGTTGCAGTTTTGCAGGTTGAAATGATGGTCCTGGAGCAACATTAATTATGATGTTCTAGGAACAACATGAACACAAGCTTGAACTGTGACATCAGAAGAACATGATTGCTCAGTTTTAATGACGGTCTTGGAACAACTTTAGTTCTGATGTTCTGGGAACAACACCAGCATGGCAATATCAGATACACCCAGGCACTGGAAAAATACTGCAACAGTTGAGCAATAGTTATTGTTGGATAATTGTGGATGAACATTGAAAGTGTTTGCTGTGCAGTTAAATCAGCCGCCTTTCTCTTGAGTATACAACTCAAGAGAATGGCGATGTGTGTGTGTGTGTGTGTGTGTGTGTGTGTGTGTGTGTGGGTGTGTGTCTCCGGTTACAGGGCTTGCCATTGTTGCCATCTGTAGGTAGCTAGCTAGCCAAGTCACCAAAGCAAAATTTGATGGATTGGTATTAGAGTCAGTGCAACTACCTCGTCTACAAGCTCAGGTCGGTGAGGAAGTAGGCTCTTTAGCTAGCTACCTAGATTAGCTCTGTGGTTCTCAAACATTTTTCTCACAAGGCAACCATTTCTGAAAACAAGTATTTCCATGCTACACTTTTACATATGATCATAGCTATGTAAATCAAAACAAATAAGACTTCTTCCAAAGCACACCAGCGTGCGTTGACACACAGTTCGAGGAGTTCTAGCTGGCCTTTGAGATTAATGTGGAACACGGGCTAGGCATAGAAAAAAAGTGGGACGACCTTACATTGCCTTTGTAGAATCCACTTGAAGTCTTCAAGAATTTGTTTCGCCTGAAGCCTATGAAGCATATGTATCTCTGCAGCTCATAAAGCACCGTCTCACATCTTTTATTCCTTTAACTCTGAAATAACTTAGGTGCTAATAATAAGGTGCAATCATCGGGTTAAAATCGAAAGATTTCCGGGCTGGGCTGAGCCCCCAGTGTTTCATGATCCTAACACCTCCTCTGGTGTGTACTACAGTCTCCTGCTTTTCTGTATACTGTGACTGTTGATAATGATTCATCGCATTTCCTCCCACTCAGTGTGAGTAACATTTTAGAGGAAAGAGACAAATCAGAGATGCTTTTTATATCTAGACCTTTCAATCAGGATCTGACCTGTCTGTAATAAGTGACACCAAAGCCTGGCTGTGTAATTTATGTGCTGCCTCAACAAATTGCTTCACAGGGGACCAGAGGAGAGCCTTTTTCTTTTCTGGCAGATAAAACCCGTAGAGACAGAGCCTTCTCGCACTTCAAGCTGTTATCTGCCTTTACTCCATCTCCCCCAAACATAAAAACTACATTTAAAGATGATCACGTGAATGCTTTTTCTATAAAACAGCTGTGTAACTGCAAAGGAACATAATGACTCTGATTGTATGAAACCTCGCCACTATTTGTCATATTATTATAGCTGTTGCAGCTTTAATCAGAAAACCTCTCTGTAATGTGTCTGTGGTGGCTTCTGCTATTGCCTTAAGTCACACTTCTGTCTTATTACATCTCTGAAATTTTATTTGCTTGCTGAGGCAACACAGGTTTCTCCCTCTAATTGTCTCTTCAGGGAGAGGGGTCTTCATGTGTGAAGGTAGGGAGCAAACATGGGACCCACTTTCATCTGACCACAGGATATGGTGACTTACAGCAGAACCTCTGTTTGCTGGAGCGGTCACTTCTGGTTTCCAGGACCACGAATGCTGCAATCATTCATAAAATATCACAAATATTTATTCTGGTCATACAGATGTGCAGGATTTGTGTTTAAGTGAATGCAAAATATTAAAAAATGTCTGTATTCGAAGCCTCTAATGTAATTTTAGAAATAAACAATTTACTCAAGCACTGTGCATGAATACAATTTTGACATAGTTGAGTATTTCCATTTTATGCAACGTTCTACTTTCTACTCATGTCAGATAGAAACGGTTTACTTTTTACACTTGTTATTTTTTACATGGAAAATATATATAATATATGATGTGATGCAGAAGGTTGAGTGTTGTTAAATTGGGTACCCAAAACCAATACTTGCAATGCTGAAAAGGCATCTGAAAAGGAGAAAAAAACAATGCATATGATGTCATATAAGTGGGTGTGGCATCGCAAGCAATGCCACTTGCTTAATGTTATAGACGCCTGGCGATACATTCACCCTTACCAAAAAGAGTATACATGGAGTAATGCTCGTGGTTCTTTACAATCTCGAATAGACATGTGGTTAGTATCTTCTTACACTACGCAATATGTTTCCGGAACATCACATAGTTATGCCCCATTTTCAGATCACAAAATGATAGTCATTTCCTTTGCCAACCCTCTAGAACAAAAAGCAACGTTACGTGGTTATTGGAAATTAAATTGTAATTTACTGAATGAAGATTTCTGTAACTCATTCAAAGCAATTGCTGGGAATATTTTTAATGGAAAAGAACTTAGTAATGTACAAAAATGGGAATTCTTTAAATTTAAAATCAGAGAATCAGCCATTAGACACAGTAAAGAAATGAAAAAACGCAGCAATCTTAAAGAATCTGAAATTATGAAAGAACTAAATATCCTAGTAAACAAAAGCTCCCCTACTCTAGAGGAAGAAATTAAACTGATAAAATTGAAAGACGATCTAGATCAATTATATATTAATATGACCAAGGGAGCCTTTGTACGCTCGAGAGCTAAATGGTCAGAGGAAGGTGAGAAGAATACAAGCTATTTCTTCGCCCTAGAAAAAAGGAATTACAAGAGAAATAATATCACTTCTCTAAAAATAGACAACTCTGTAACCTCCAATCCAACTGATTTAGCAAACCACACTTTTCATTTCTACTCTGATCTATAAAGCTCTAATTATAACTCGAAGGACATATTATAACTCGAAGAAGTCATTAACAATGTTAAAGAATTTACTCCTCAAATATCGAACAATTTTAAATTGGATTGCGAAAAACCGATCTCTAAAGCTGAAATTCTTGAAACTGTAAACAAAATGAAAAAAGGTAAATCTCCAGGAATGGACGGTCTTCCTGTCGAATTTTACCAGTGCTTTTGGAATATAATTGAGAGCCCTCTTTTTGAAATGCTGAAAGAATGTACAAATAATGAAGAAATGACCACAACCATGAAACAAGGTATAATAACATTGCTTCCCAAGCCAGACAAAGACCACCTTCTATTGGATAACTGGAGACCAATAACATTGCTAAATGTTGACTATAAAATACTCTCACTAATTTTCGCCAGGCGTTTGAGAAAAGGTTTAAGTGAAATCATAAATGAAACTCAAACTGGTTTTATGAATAATCGTCACATAAGCTGCAACATTAGGTTTATCCTTGATTTAATAGATTACTCTGAATATGTTGATTCAGACGCTTTAATTTTATTCTTGGACTTCTATAAGGCATTCGACAGTGTAGAGCATCAATTTCTATTCAAATCACTTCAAACCTTTGGTTTTGGTGAAAGGTTCATCTCCTATATCAGAATGCTCTATAAAGATATTAGTAGTTGTGTCATGCTATTCCCAAATACTACAAAAAGATTTTCAGTTTGTAGGTCGGTCCGTCAAGGCTGTCCCTGCTCTCCATTTCTCTTTCTTATAGTTGTTGAATTGCTTTCAATACAAATTCGACAGAGCAATGCCTTTCGAGGTTTAAAGATATTTGAGAGAGAGATTAGGATAACTCAATTAGCAGATGATACAGTCTTATTTTTGGAAAATAAACAACAAATAGAGGCAGCACTTAGGATAATAGACACCTTTTCTAATGCATCAGGTCTAAAACTTAATTTAACAAAATGTGAAATATTATGTCTCTACAACACAAATGAAACACTAATATGTAAGATACCAGTTAAAGAAAGCGTTAAATATCTCGGAATTCATATTTCTAAAAATCTTATTGAACGTCAAACAAAAAACTTTAAACCCAAAATACAAAAAACTAAAAGCATATTCAATATGTGGCTTCAAAGAGATTTGTCTCTATTGGGAAGAGTTCTTCTGAGTAAAGCAGATGGTATCTCTAGATTTGTATATCCTACTCTCTCTCTTTATGTTCAACAATCCCTTTGTAAAGAAATAAATAACATCCTAATTAGCTTTGTCTGGAAAAACAGATGCCATCATTTAAAAAAAGAGATCTTAGCAGGCCCAAGAGGTGATGGCGGCATGGAGCTGTTAGACTATACGGATATGAACTATACCTTTAAGACAAAATGGATAAAAGAATATTTGAAAAAGCCAGAATCTCTTTGGTACTTTATACCACGGAATATTTTTGGGAAAATTGGAGGGTTACCTTTTCTCCTAAATTGTGATTATGATGTTTCAAAGTTACCACTAAAATTATCTAAATTTCACCAACAAGCTCTTTCAGCAGCAAAAGTGTGCTTTGTCCACAACTTCTCTCCGCATAAAACTATTATCTGGAACAACGAGTTCATAACTAGGAAAAATAAATCACTATACCTGAAACATTGGATTGACAAGAAAATAATTTACCTTAAGGATTTACAAAATAATGAAGGTGAAATTTTTAGTTATGAAGAATTTCTTAGATCCAAAATCTTTCCTGTTACCTACAAAGAATATCAAATGGTGGTAAGAGCTATTCCCAGTGGAATTCTCTAATTGATAAAAGGCCATTTTGAAAGGCAAGAGACAGAGAAAGTTGATTTCACCCTCTGTATTAATGGTATAAATATTATGAGTCACCATTGTAATAATAAACATATAAGGAATCATTTCTTCAGGAAAAGGAACATTACGCCTAGAGGAAAATTTGTATGGTCCTCCTTCTTCTCTGACATTAATTGGAAAACAACATGGCTCCTTCCACATAAATTTGCTATCTCCAATAAAATCAAAGAAGTTCAATATAAAATTATACATAACATTTACCCCACTTACATATTTCTGTCAAGATTTGTCAATATTGACGTTAATTGTGTGTTTTGCAATGCTGAAGTAGAAACAATTAAGCACCTTTTTTTTTGAATGTCGAATTTCCCAAATTTTTTGGAAAAAAATTGAAAACTACATCACCTCACACTCCAACCTTCCAATTAGTTTGAAAGCCAAGGATGTACTATTATATAATAACAATAAAGAGAGGAAAACTCAACACTTAATTAATCTAATTATTCTAATTGCGAAATTCCACATACAGAAAGCCAAATTTTCTAAAGGTCGACCTTTCTTTCCGGTTTTTGAAATTGAATTCAAGAACTACTTTGAATGTATAAAAATAATTGATAATAAGAAATGTATACACACTGTTAACATAATTCAAGAAATATTTGGAGAAATTTAATATGTCTTGCCTGTTTTTCCTCTTTTTTCATTTATTTACTTAATTTTATTTATTTTTATTATTATGTTTAATTTATAGCTATACTGACATACGCACTTCATTCACTTCATGTCTCATATGTTTTTATTTATTTTCTTAATGTGAGATGCCAGACTTTGTTTTGTATTTTCCAAAGTCAATGTTTTGACTGTAATTGAAACTTGCTCAATAAAGTGTTTAAAAAAAATTTTTTAAAAAAAAGCAATGCCACTTGAGGCTCTATCTTATGCTCAGCGCAAAGTGTCATTGCTAGTTTCAGACCGACGCAGTTGTCATTTTCACGCACAGCACCCACGGTGTATAAATAGCAAATGTACTTGCGTCCACCTGTGCGCCCCTGGGCGTGTTGGTCTCAAAAGAGGTGTGGTCAGGCGCACTGATGGTGGATTGCTGTCTTGAGGCAGCAGACAGTGACAGCACCATAGAACAGTCAAAAGCGCAGTCTGTTTACTGCTATTTAAAGGACGCATTAGATGCTCCTACACAGGCGGGTTCACACCGTTCATACGCTCTGATTTTATGATTTGAGAGGCTGTTTTCATTTATTTTAAACCTTTTTCATGAACACAGTCATGTCACTGTAACAAATATCGAGGCACATTTAATCAACAAAACTAAAAGCTGTGGTTATAAACTCTCCAAAGGAAACGAGTCAGGAGTTTTTAATAATAAACTTTATCAACTGTTCCTCGTGCGCAAACGTGCATCCTACTGTAGAGATACACATATCGTTTCTGCTGCTGGAGGATCCCTGCAGGTTATTGATCAGGATGATACTTTTTATGACCCGACCTGTCTGGTCTGGTATCCGCACACACACAGAGGGATGCAGCAGCTCTCCACCTCCTCCTCAGTTTATTTTTTCATACACAGTCAAACAGAGTTGTTGATGGGACAGATAACTGTGAAATGGCGGGGCACTGGGGGCAGAGGGTCCCAGCAGCCAAGGATCACATCCCTGTCCCTCACTGAAGACGAGTGCCACTGTTTAATATGTAACAGGCCCTCGCACACCTGGCTTTTAAAGGGAATGGGAGACCACACTCGGATTGGTTTGATTTACTATGTTCCGCCCAAGACACGCCCATCACTAGTCTAAATACCACCTCTTTGCGGCGTGCACTACATTTTGCGCCCAGATTACCTGCTGTTTAACTAGCAGAATGGACTTGAACGCCCTAAAGGCACTAACGCATTGCGCTATAGACCGTCTGAATAGGGCCCTTGATTCCAGAAACACAATGGTGAGGGAAATGACATAGGCTATACTCTGACATAAAAATGGTTTATAGAATTGCATTTACACAACACTTTTTTAATCTTCATGACTCAAAGTGCTTGTCACATTCACCCAGTCATACACTGATGGTAGAAGCTGCCATGCAAGGTACCAAGCTATTCATCAGGGGTGATAAAGTGCTTCCAAACCAAAGTGCCCCACGATATTTCTATGCTCAGCTTTTCACACACACTCACACACCAATGGAACAGCCTTTGGTAGCAAATTGGGGTTTAGGACACTTGGACATACAACCAGGGCTGGGGATTGAATCATTGATCATTCAATAAGTGCATGACCTGCTCTAACTCCTACGGCCACCCCCAAGCCTAAAACAATCTGAAAGCAAATATTCAGTTGTTTATTCCAACGTATTTGAATGTTATTGTGTATCAAAATTGAATGAATCAGTTCTTAACTCCTTTCTTCCTTTTGAAAAATGTAACTACATTCTGAGTGTTCTGTCCCATTTTGCCTACAGCCTACTGTCAAAATGGGACAAGGCTGTTAGTCATTTTTTGAGGATCACAAAATACATGCTATCTTTAGAGAAATCACTTTTCTAAACTGTATCACATCTAATCTCTCTAAAATATATATATATATATATCTGCTATCTTGCTGGAACTAAAATAAGGCCAAGCTAGCACAGTCCCATTTTAGTTAAAGCTATTTTACTTGTTCTCCTAATGTGTATTATACAAAAATGTATATAGGATTCCATATGACAATCTAAAATTGGCTCCACGTTAGCAAACTACTGCAATAAAATATGTTCAAACCTGGTTGCATGTCATACCCCTCTTGCTCCTCCATTTCCTGTCTACCTCTTCACTGTGGCTTTACCAATAAAGGTGTAAAATGCCAAAATAGTGATAATAATGCTGTTAAACACTGTTAAAGGAACCACTCTCTATTCTAACTTTGAATACATTTTGCTGATAATACTATTGTACAGGTATTTTTTTGCATACAATCTCAATGTACTAGAAAAATCCAAACACACTGTTAATTAATATGAAAATGAAGTTGAAATAAAATTGCTTTGATTCAAATATTCCAGTGCCACATACAGTATACACTACATGTACACTGTACATTTATACTCACGCCATGTTTTATGTCAATCAAGCCAGTGGAGGCAGAGGGACACAATAAGCAGTCCCCAGCTTTGTAGGAACGTGCAGTATGTCCTTTTCCAGATTCAGAGGTGATGAACAATGTATCATTTTTTTCATGAAAAGCTGTCTTTGTGACGTGTCTCTGCTATCTCATATGACATTCCAACCCCAGAGTATCGGTGAGGCATCTCTGGGCAGGAGAGACGGCACAGTGGGAGAGGAAGATTTCCTTTAAGTGTCAGCGGTGTTCAGAAGCATTGCAATAGATCCTCAGACTAATCTCTTCTCCTGCTTCTACATTTAATACAACAGGTGACTGAGAGTCTGTGATCAGACTTCTGCCTGATAAAGAAAGACATATCACAACTTGAAAGAATTTTCTGTAACTTTGAATTGACAGCACGTGATTGCTCTAAATAGGCAGTAATGGTTATGCTGATTTTTTTTTAATGGATTCTGAATTGACTGTGTGGGCTGTTACTTACCAACTGTATGGTTTGCATCTCAGGGGGTCCTTAGAAATCACTCCTGAGAACTTTTGAGTGGACTTTTAAGCTCATAATAGATTTATTTCAATGAACATTTTCTTTATATTTTTCCTAATAATGTCAATAAATCATATGCCATATCGGTCAAAAGCCCTTGTCATAACCAATTACAGTCTCGTGTTTTAGTACAGAATATCATCTGCTCAGGTCATCGTCATCTCTCAAAAGATGCGTTTATTGACTGTAAACCAAACACTCATGGTTTTACTGTCAGCAAAATTGTGTGTAGATCAGCAAATTAGCCTATAGACATTAATCATAGACTGTATTCACACGCTGGCCATTTTCCTATGATGTCACGCTCAAGGTAGGAAGCTCAAATGTGGTACTGCTGTCGTTCAGGTTGCAAGTCGTAGAGAATCAGCAGCTGAAAAGACAATAAAAATCCGGAGGTACATCGAGCCATATATCAAGGGAAAAAAAAACAGATTTGATAACCCATTAGCTATTAGCGACAGCAGCTAACATTAGCATTCAACCACTTCCTAGCTAACATTACCATTTGATGGTGTTACACGATACAGATGATTGGAAATCAAATGCACTGGATAAAATGTTTAATCAAATATGATGTTTTATGTCCAGATGTCTACCCAGATTTCCACCATCTTTTGTCTTTTCAGTTGCTGATCAATTAGGAAGCGATCAAACAATTACAATTTGTCTGACATCCTACATTTAAACCACTTGCACCCCGGAGCGCAGCAGTATGACATTTGAGCTTCCCATCCTGAGTCTGACGAAAAGATAAATGGCCACCATGTCAATATGGTGTATTCACTACTACAGAGCAGTTGGACCCTCTGCCATGACACCAACATGACACTAGAACAGATGGACATGGAAACCAGCAGTAATCCTTACACACAAGAATGGAGCTGCCCATTTGGTCTCCAATATACAACACCAGCCTAAGGGGACACCTTTTAGTCCCAAGTATTCCAGAATGGTCAGAAGGGTAATCATAAAGACATAAAGACCATTGACTGTATAAAATACGGACAGAGCTTCTGGGTCTGAAAAGTGAAGCCGACCCTGTATTTTTTCTACTGGCCAGCAGAGGGTGACTCTACTGGTTTCATAAAGAAGTCCTTACCCTACTTTTCACTTTATTCTTCACCCCTTTAATAAAGTTTCCTAATGAGTTCTTGGTCTCAATCTCTTCATCACAGCATGATGTTCATTTTGTACTTTTTGGTCCCATTTAGAGTAAAACAGGTGATGGGAATGGTGACCTTGTGATCGACAAATCAATACCACAGCATATCTCAGGTTCTCAGATTCAATTAGGATAGATGTGTACCGATGCGTATCCCTCCCAGCTCCACCTTTTCGTCCACATATGGTCACTTCTGGTTCCAAAGGAAATAAGATAATGCCGGCCATAATGCCATGTCATGGTGAGTTTACATTTGGTGATGACAGGAAACTCAATGCATTATGAGATATAGCAGTTCTCTCAAGTGATACAGGCTTCTTCAAAGTCTTAAACCCAGGGAGAGACATAAGAGACCCACACTGTGTATCCAACCCAACCTGTTAATGCAGCCACAGCATGTAGCTGATGGAGAAACAGTTTGAGGCCAAGAAGCTTAAAAACTCTTCCTCATTTCAGGTTCTATAGGAGAATACAGCCTGTGCAGAATACAGATGGTGTGGTTAATGTGATTGTTTAACCATTTATTTTTACAATTTTGTAATTTAAAGCTGCACTAATCAATAGTTTTGTATTAAAATGGAGTTAAATGACTGTGTATTGTGAAAAGTGGTCACTGGTAGTGATCACTCACAGACTTATCACCCGACTCTGCAGTTTCCCTCAGCTCTGTTTTGTTTCAGTTTTACAGCCCACAACTTTATTATTTTGGTTCAGTCTCACAGCTCTCATCAATCTTGTTTTCAGGCACTGATTTCTGATAAAAGCAAGGGCTTAATTTGTCACTATCAAATACAGTCTATGTAATATTTAATGTTATCTATCCTGTCCTTCATTTACTTCCAACCAAAGTTTCTCAAAAATAGCTTGTTTGCCTATTTTGTAGGTATTTTAAATCAGATCTTAAAAAGAGATAGAGGGAGCGGTCATGTCACGTAGTGATGCCAGAAGCATAATTAAAGCTGTGAGTTTTGTGCATGAAATACCAGCTAAGTTGGCATGTGATTTATGCTTTCTAGTGCCTAAATATTTTGGCATATGATCACTGTAAACCCCATAAGTAAGTGGGCGTTTGTGCTGTGAAATGATGAAGTGAGTACGGTTAATTCAAGGTGTATGCGTATGTGTGTATAGGTGTGAGTATGCAACGCTGTCCACAGTACTGAAATGGATCAGAAGCGATTGATCAGATGAAGAGACAGACAGAATATTTCACTTAGTTTGGTTTTCTAGCCTGCTACTTTTTGTAGACGTTGGTAGATCTTTCTGCCCTAACTCCATCCCGCCCATCATTGTTCTGTTGCCCTCAAGTGCTCAAAAATCTCTTTAACTGCTTTAGAAAGAAACAAATGTGTAGGATTTGACATTTTCTGATGTTTGGCAACTCTTTAATACGATTAATACAATACTAAATACAAAACGCACAGAGCAGCAGTTTTCACCACCCAACACAAATCGGCCAGGATAGTTAAATTTGTTCAACAAGCACTAAACAAATGGCATTAAAAATGATCGGCATGTTGATGTTGATTACATTAACATTATAATTGGTAGAAACTGTAGAAGTGCTAGTGGAAGAGGTAGAAGAAGTACTAACACAGCTGTGTGTGGCACCAAGGCTATAGAGTACCTCAGTTTGAAAGCTTTCATTCTAACCACTAGTCTGAATTAAATCAAAGCAAGAAAATCACATTGTCTAATGGATAGACACAACACATCCTCATACCTAAACGACTGAATAGGTCGACTGGCAGTGACACCCAAAACGACATGCAATCAGGTTACCATGTCAGCGGTTGCTTCAGCATGCATGCTACAGACTGAATCTGCTGGTTTCATGGGACCAACCTGCTTCCCATTTTCCCCTGTCTGATCCCATGCTAAAACATGGACAGATAAAACAGAAGCAAGGTATACACCGAGCCAGAAACCCCAGCATGACAGAGGAGGGAATACCTCATTAACAGCAGCCGCCTGGACTGATCCCAGCACTCAGTCTGGGGAGTAAGAGCCAACTCGCTCCATTACAGGGAAGAGAGAGACTTCTAAAGGGCACGACCATCTGGAGCAAGCCTCAGTCGTTTTTTTAAACTGAGTATGGGTGGGAGGCAGAGCCCAGACTCATCAAGCAGGTTGATAATCAGGTGTCAACGGAACTCATTCATGTCGCTGTGTGCAGGGTCAATTGTGGCCGCCGGTGAAACTGGAAGAAATGGAAAAAAAAAAAAAAAAACCTGTGGGATGATTGTTATGCAGGCTGGGTGTGCTCGGAAAGCCCCAGCCTGGTTGAAATATTTTTGAGATCTCAAAGCAGCCCAATTGTTCAAAGAAACAGGACCCTGTCAGATAGAAGTAGGACAAGTTTTTAAATAAGAATAAGTACAACCAAGTCTTTTCCCCCCATGTCGGTCAGTGTCCAGGAAATGTCAGTGGAATGCCGTGGGGACAGGTGAAAACCTAGTATCCAGTGTTGGGATGACATTTGTCCCCTAAGGACAAATGGCTGCATATGAAAAATTGATATGGGGCAGAAAATAGACTTCCAGTCCGATATAGAATAAGGCTGACCATGAGACTAGTGCATGAGGAATCCAAATTATAGCAGCACAATTTACCACAATTAATTATTCACTGGGCAGGAGCTGGTATCAGTAGCTAGACACACAATTACAAAGACACGAGGTCGGGCTTGTTTAAGGGTACATCCAGAACAAAACTAATGAGGACTGATGCACTGATTGATGGTAGAGTCTTGGAGCTATTTGTCTGTCCTCTGCTTGTGGCTGGATAAGGCTTTTTCACTTTTAGCAACATAAGGAGAACCTGTGAATGTAGCCGTAGCTGTTGTGTTTGAGATTCCTTAAAGACAATCTCCCTGTGACATTTTTTCAGCAGCATGGCGTTGCTTGAGTAAATCCTCCGAGTCCGAAAAATAATTACCTCTTCCGTATTACATCACATTATGTATATACATGAAGTGCCCTCAAAACGCTGCTGCAGTAACCTCATCGCCTCTCAACTCAAGGGAGCTGTTCAACATGCTCACAAGTGACAGCGAGCCTTAATAAGTCAGCCAGCAACCAGACTGCATGGAACACTGCTTCCGCACTCGAATCCGTGCTCAGGGCAGATACATAGATAATCAAAGCATGACAGCAGGTTTTACATTTCAAATAACCCACGGTGCATTACCAGCAGTTATTTACAGTGTAAGCACTGCTCATTAATTTTTAAACAGGCCCTTAAGGTCTGGTTGACAGACAAAGCTGGAAAGCACAAGCAGGAGAATGAACTGTTGTTGTTTTTTTCGACTCACAATATGAAACATAGTAATGGCACCGGGCAAAGTGCTACAGAATGCATTATTAATGTGTTGATGATGCAATATGTAAAGGTCATGGCAATAGTGTCTGCACACAGTCATTCATCATATACCGTAGTGGGTCTCCATGTACGATGATATCTGTGATTGGCTTCCAATTTGAATTTGAGATACTTAGCAGACCTTCAGAAAATATTCTGAAACATTCATGAATTTAACTCTCTGTAAAATCTCTGTATCTGGAATATTTTTTTTTCCTACAGATTGTGCTTCTGTCTTTTCAGTGAAACCCCGCAGGAGATGAAGAAACAGCTTGGCAGATGTCTTTTCTTGCCATGAACCTGACGCCACTGGGAGTACTGTGAGTCCCAGACACCACAAATGAGATCGCACAGCTGCCGTGTCACCATCCATGCTGGTCGTTGTTGTGAATGTTGGTCGGGTTGTACGTACAGGTGCGTCCCCCTGCTCTGCGGAAGTGAGCCTGTGAAAGCGCGTACCTGGAAATCCTCCTTTCTGGTTTTTTCCTGCAACCGCTTTGTATTCTCATTACCCATGCATGTCTCATTAATTCCTGTCATGGCCGAGTGGCCCATCACTTGTGCTGTCACCACCCATAAGATCCTCCAGCCACCACACGCCAACCCAAGGCCTCTAAACAAAGCAGGGGGTGAGGAGGGAAAATGGTGGCCTGTGTAGCAGCCACAAATCATTGATGAGGGTCAGACTGTCTCAAACTGTGAGAACTCACCTTGGGCTCGGCTTCTTGCAGCCCTATAAATGAAGTCGGTTGTGCTCTCTGATGGATGGACTGCAACAAAACAGAAGGGAATTGCTGCATTGTTTGGCCATGATAAGGCTGTTTTAAATCGCCGCAGGCTCGCATACTAGGAGTACATATTTTTACAAATGAAAAGAACATTCAGTGGGTTTTCCATTATCACTGGCTGCACTGTGTGTGCAGCCGATGCTGATATGACGAGGTCAATCATGCTAATTAAACTAGATGGAGCTGTGGCTTGACTGTGTTTATGTGTTGTCTAATGAGGGTGCTAATGATGCTTTAAAAGTGTTTGTCGAAACGCTCACTACTTAGTACATAGTTCACTCTTTTATTTCATAGCTCCACGACTAACTTTAAATGGCTGTATCTGTCATCGTGATTGCAAAGAGGAAAGTCAACCCACTGCAAACACACAGGACTGTAATGCAGAGGTTGTTTTCTACTTTGAAACAAATATGAGGATAATTAAGGTTATTAAAAATACATCATATGTGATAGTATAAACTCAAGATACTTTTGGGTAAAAAGCCAAGCCACTAATCCTGTCATATACATGCAAATTTAATGGAAACCTTCAGTCGTTGTAAAGACATGAATGTTTCAAGAAGAAGTTTGTAAAATTATAGTACATCTCCGAAAATCAATTTCACAAAAACTGAGCAGGTTTTGAATTATATATTGAAGTTTGAAAGCACCTGAATAGTGATTCTGGGTTGGTATAAGTTGTAATTTTTTTTTCATTCTTCTCATTATTCACAAAGTTAATAGCTGCGATCTAAGAACTCATCATTTTTACCCACAAATGTCATTGTTAACAGTGCAAAATCACAGTTAACTGACCATGCTGCATGTTGCTAACCTTGTAGTCCCAGACCCAAACACATATTAGTGTGTGTGTATATCTATATATATATATATATATATATATATATATATATATATATATACATACATATATATATATATATATATATATATATATATATATATATATATATATATACATACATATATACATTTACATTTAAATATAAATAAATATATCACATATCATGATGGTTCCAGAAATAAGGCATGACCTGGAGATGATGAAAGTATTAAAAACTAGTAGGCACTGATTCTACTGTCTTATTCTGGTATAAAAATATAGCAAGCCTCAAAAAGATCGCTGCGCTATACAGGTAGCAGTTCAGTATATATTGGAAGTGTTGAGTTTACTGCACACATTTGTAGTACTGAACATTCCCAGTAGCAAGCACATACAGCTACCCAAGGGAAAACCATGAAACACACGGTCACCACCTGTGATGCTTTAAGCAAGCTAAACTTTGTCACATACTGCTGAGCTAGTCCGTAGCACTGTTTAAGGCCACAATACTTCCATTTTAATGACTGGCAGGAGGTTTGGTAACCTGTTAAGGTGGAAGCCTTTGTTGGTGTCAGACTTTAATGTGCAAGCATATAGCTACTGTTCCAGTGCAGACCCAGAAAAAATCGGTCCTTCGTCCACTAATCAGAAGGTCGCTGTTTCCCCCAATCCCTCGGCTGTACGTCGAAGTATCCTTGAGCAAGATACTGAACCCCAAATTGCTGCTGATAAGCAGGTCAGCACCTTGCATGACAGCCTCTGCCATCAGTGTATGAATATGTGTGTGAATGTGTCGAGTGTTGTAAAGCAGTTTGAGCTGTCAGTAGACTGGAAAGGAGCTATCGAAATGCAAGTCCATGTACCAAAGTTTTCCTGTACAAAGAGGGACTATTACAGACATTTCTAGCATTAATAGTAATAATGGTAAATAGTTTACGGAATAAATTCTAAACCTCATTCATAACGTTGACATTCGAATTCTAAAAGAATATTCCAATGTGGTGCAGCTTTTATTTCCATGCATGCCCATTCATTACGGTTAAACTCTTTATTTTTGCATGTTTGCAGACAAAAGATTGGGCTAGACCAATATTATATGCAAATTAGAATTAGATTTCAGTGGTGGCTATGTAGAATTGTTTAAACCAGATTAGATTCAATAATCTGTTTTGACTAGTTTGTTATCAGTTTGTCTAATCATCTGACTCATGTTACTCGCCTGGTTGAACTGGTTGAGGCAGTTTATAAGATTACATGCAGCTTACATCCTCTGAAGGCTTTATACTACTTTTTTCACGTATGCAAGAGTACTCCCCAAAACCTGTAAACACACTTTATTGTGTAAAATTGGTAGCGTTACCCTTTAACCCTTTTCATTTTTTATCAAAAGAAAAATGATATGATTAATTATTTTTTCAAACTCTGACTCATTGGCCTTGGCTCATTTTCTGTGAAGAACATATATCAGAACACATTTTCAATAACCTCACACTTTACACCCCCCCTACACATTTACATTACATACAGGATGTTCGGGTCCACTGGACCCAGGGCACGCACGTGTGCATGTGTGTGTGTGTGTGTGTGTGTGTGTGAGTGTGTGTGTGTTGTGTTACTGCCCCTGCCGTTCCCGCACAAGGTTGCAACATTGTTGCAAAATTCAAGCACCAACACCGTCTGCTCTCACATTCCCGCACATTTTACCCTGTCTTGCGGGAACCAATCTTTATTTAAAACACGTAGCACTTCATAAATGTGATCCACCAAAGGTAAAGGGCAAATATTAACCATGTATGCTGTTTATATTGCTTGTAATTGGGATGAAGTAAACATTTGTTGAGTATTTTAACATAAAATTGTTTGATTGTGTTGAATTAAAAACCCAAAAATGCAGCGGGTCCACCAGACCCACGAACACTGGTTGAATAACAAACATTTGAACACCACACAAGGGTTAAACATCAAAAACATTGATTTTTAAGAGAATGGAGAAGCTTAGCTCAGTTCTGTTTTGCTGGGTTGTATGTAAGGTTCAGGTAGAATATACAGTATGTATACAAGCCTTTTGCATTGAAATTTCACTGTTTAAGCACAGTTCAAATCTTGGAACTTGCACACAGAAGACAAGAAAAACAACAGCAGCATCAGTCCTAGCAAAACCTCATCACTGTCATGTTGCAATGGCAATATTCAAAACCTTTAAAACAAAATTTTCATATTCACCTTTTCTATGGCCCTTTCTGTATAATAATGACTTTTTCATGCCATGTGCAAAAGTTCAGTCAACAAGATGTGATAGTAAGTGTTGTGTTTTGACAGCTAGTCCCTGCACACACTCTGAAAGCTATAAACAGTTTTTGAGCTATTCCAAAAACGTGTCCCAGGTGGCTTCGGTGTTACCACAACTGGTGAAAGTGTGAATTTGACAGTTTCAGTAATACAAATGCCAAAAAGAAACACATTCTATTTCCATTCTAAGGCCCATATGGTATGTGCGAAATTGGTTGGTTTGAGCATTTGAAATTAGCATGTGCCAGAAACACACAATAGATTTTTGCTCCGGCTGGATGATCTGATAGCACTTGATGAACAAACATCATTTTTTAAAGGAGCTCTTCCACTGGAGACCCATGATTTTGTATTAGGTCTTGTTTTTTTCTTAGCAACTCATTCTGCCTTTGATTTGCACCAACACCACCATCAATCTATTTTCTAAACAGCTTATTATGTATATTAAATTACGTAATTAGTACAGAAATGGAAGAAATATGCATGCATTATAAAATAAATATTGTACATGTTCACATTATATTATATATATACATTTTAGAGTATTCTCATTGTACCTTTAATGCATTTTTTTTCAACAAGTTGTTAGATGTCTTCATCAAACCAATAGAAATTGCATATGATTCTTTTTTCACTTAACTTCCATGCGTTAATTATTAAATCACAAATATATTTTAATTGTCTGTTTCTTTTCTTGAACAAGTGTTATTCTTTTCCAGTAAGTGTTATTTGAAGGAGTTACGTAAATGTCCACTGCAGTAAACAGCATGCATCAAAAGTGATTAAGGAACAATTGTTTATCATTTTATTCTCAGAAAACAAGATCGGTGGGAGTTATGCTTCAGGGTTCATTCTGCCACTGGGCCTAGATAAAAAGGGCTAAATATTGGCCATTTTTACATACAATCTCAAGACTGTTCAATGTTGCTGTTTCATTCAACTATTCAGGTATAAATTAAATCATAATTTAAAATAAAAAATACAAAAATGGCAGAATCTAAATAGGCAAAAAATAACCTTTTGTGCAAAATGTCCACTGGAGTGGACAGATGTATTTTCAGTCACAGAAAACAATGTTAATCATCGTCTGGTTTTCGGAGAATAGGATAATCAACAGTTGTTTCAGGGTTACTTGGTGTATCTCATTATCCCTCCACCATTTTGTTTAAGATGCCATATCTCAAATTGACAAACACATGGTGGCCATAAATGTTTTCACTGCATTTAACAGTGTTAAAAGCTGACTTGGAGGGTGCTAAAATCATCTCGGCAATGGTAAAAATTGTTAATGGCAATTATACCAAAGCATCAACTTGACTTAATTGTTATTCAAGGCAAAATGAAAAGCTCTTAAATGAAAAAAGCCATCAAACAAATTAATCATCTCAGTAAATTGTCACATGACTAATATTTTACTCATCACAGACACTCAGTCTACTTGTTGTCAAGACTCATCTGAGCCCTGAGCTTTTCTTGGCTCTGGTAATTGTACAAGGGAATCATTAGAGGAACAGATTCAATCAACACCTGCCAAATGCAGCTGAGGCATCGATATCTGTGCATATAATCTGCGTGGTCATAAACAATACACATTTTAATACTTACCTTAAAGGGCAATGTCACCAATTGTACCTATTAAAGTGCATAGGTCGTGGGGAGTACGAATACATATATGAAACAAGTAATATAAAGCCTTTTGTGGCTCCAGAGGAAGATGTGATCAGATAAATTGCCTCCAGTCATGTGACTCAGTGGCTTAGTTGCATTGTGGGTAATGTAGGCACCATGTTTTGAAAGGGATGAAGAATGATAAAAAGGCGATGTCTCTGGTTTTGATTTTATACTTTCCATAATGCCTCCAGCAGTGTTATAGAAGTGCAATACTAGACCAGAGGACTGCTTTTCAAAACCTAGCAGCTACATTACCCACAATGCAATTTAGCCACTGAGTGAATTCCCTTCAGGCAATTGATCAGATTAAATGCAGCTTCCTCTGGAGCCACAAAAGGCTTTATACTGCTTTTTTACATATGCAGTACTATTCAACAACACCTGTAAACACACTTTAATGTGTAAAATTAGCAGAGCTACCCTTTAATACTTTAATACTGGTATCCCTGGATTACAGACAGACAATGCTTAGAACAGTTTCAGATATGATCTATGATGCTTTAAATGGCTAAAAAAAAAGAAGAGAGAGTAGTCAAGAAGTAATATCCAGCATATCATGTATGAGGTTTAGGTTGCGTACCATACAACTCATTGGCCAAAGGACACATCTATAATCACTCTTCTTTTAGCTCTTTTTTGGTCTCCCCCAACTACTTACATGATGCGTACGGCTCTTGAGCTCCTACATGCTACACCAGCTAGACGCTAACTTCGTCAGCTGTTGGGTGGTAGCATCCAAGGGGTCTTAAAACTGTTTGGTGAGGCTATAAAGGAGGTTGAGGAGAGCTGTTAGAGTGAACCAAAACAGATGAGTTGCAGGCCATAAAACCAAAACAATGAGAGGAAGAGAGAAGCTTACATGCTTCATAAAGCTGAGGTGAAGTGCAAAGTTGGCTGGTAATTCTCATGCGGGTATCACAGCAAGCAACCCCTTTTACATTATGCAGTAATTTGATCCATTGTGAATATGAAAATATTGATTAGTGCAGCTTTTAAAAGCATGGGCTAATATTCAATGAGAAGGATGCAAAGAGCACACTGTCCATCAATAGCTTCAGATTAATTCAGGATATGTGAGATTCAGCAGGGAGTGAATGATTGTCTGTGAGTGACACGGCAGCAGCGGACCGCACAGCCAGCAGAGAGCCCTCTGATCACCAGGGACCCCATCAAGAAACATTTCCGACTGACATCATGAGCAGTGACTTAGAATTTGCTGAATGGGGTCAAGGACAGTGATGTTCAGGTTTCATGCCAACTGAATGCAAGGTCTGACATGAGTGCCCAGGGGCCATGCAGTCCTCGGTTAATCAAGCTGTGACTGTTGTTACTCCTTTGATTGTACATTGAAGCTTTCAGATTTGTGTCGTAAACATCTGTCAGTTTTCCAGGACATATATTGTGGTGCACAGGAAGTAAAGTTTCCAATTGGTTGAACAAAGATTAATGTTGGGATGAATAGAAAATGGGTTGTTTCTCAGTGTCGCCTCCTTTCAGAAATGTGTTCTTCAACAGATCTGACATTGTTCCTTACTCCTGTCCTTTCATATAAAAAAATTTAAAAGAATTTCCCTCCACTTGCTGAAAAGAATTGACAGTGTATGTTCAGGTTAAATGTATTTGAGGCTCTTTCTACCACCCTTTACCCTCTGCCATCTTAAAGAGAGTCAGAGATTACACGTTAAAATGCAGACAGCCACTGGGGCTTTTTACAATACAATGAATACGCTGAATTATAAAAGCTGCATACTGCATCCACTCTTCATATAAATTGTCAGAGATGATCAGGGAAAAACTAACAGCTTTTACAGGATAAAGCCATGTGTGTAAATTGATACTGCACTGTAACAGTCGACATACTGTAGGTTAAGAAACAGGATAAGAAATAACTGCCTATATATCACAAATCCCATTTTGCAGATGACAGTGGCAAATGCTTTTTCTGCTTTCATCAAGTGGTTCAGGCTCACTTAGATGTGCAGAACCCGAAACTGTGAAAATTGTCAGCAAAAGCAAAATCCTACCCCACAGCAAAAAAAAGGCGTTTCCCATTTCCCCAGTGTCAGTCACATAAAACAGTGAAATGCCCTGACGAATCTTTCTCCTCTTCACTTTTTTCTATTTCCTCAAATCGACTGTCAACACATCCTCAAGAATTTCAATTCTATGACATTTGCGGTCGAGGAAAGGCATTGATATCCACAGAGATTCTGAGAAAATGCTATCACATTTCCCCACAACAGTAAACTTGCAATTGGAAGTTTGAGAGAGGAGGCAATGGCCTCAGACATAGCTCAAAGACATGGTTACTGGACTGTTCAATACTAAACGAAGACTTTTTCTCTTGAGACCACTGAAGCCTTCCTGGAGCGCAGCGCTGCAGACTTCTCCTCTGTGGCAGCCTTCAAGGTGCAGAAGATAAGAAAAATGAAAAATGACACTGTAGGGAAGCTGAGCACTCTTGTTCTGAAAAAATAGACATGCTTTCTCCAAAGCATTGTTTATTTAGACTTTTTGTCCTCAGGAACAGTGTCTTTTATACTCTTGCTGATATCTCGCAAAGCTATTCACAATGAATGGATCTTTAAGCTCATATGTCCTATTTATAAACAAAAAGTGTTTCTAAGTTTCTATTTCTTTTCCTGTGCTTTTCTAAATATGTTTTTTAGGAAATGTTACTGATGCATGGATTCATAACATTCAATGGCTACATTTCTTTCAAATTTTGGGAATGTGATATCCTTAATGTTTATAGATTGGACCATGATCTCTCTCTCTCTCTCTCTCTCTCTCTCTCACACACACACACACACACACACACACAAACATATATATACATATATATATGTGTGTGTATATATATATATACACATATACATATATAAAATGTATATATGTATATAATGTATATATGTATATGTATATAATTTTTTATTTTCTATATGACTGCATGTTTTCTCCTCAGATAGAAGGTTAGAGGAGCTGCTGAACAGACCTGGCTGTAACAAATTAATGGTGCAGAAAATAACTTAAACTGAGCCATTTTTCTTCATTTCATATAGTCTAAAACCAACAACATAAAATAGGGACACGACATCCAGTAATAAGGTTGAGGCTACACGTTTTCTATACATCCGCAGGGGCATTTGTGTATATCCAGTGTTGTCTTCTTTTATCTAAATGGAATATCATTGTGTCCTCTTGTGCGCAAAGACCAACAACTTACCCACATTCAGCCTACTGAGGTAAAGATATGAAAACATTCTGCAGAGAAAGCACTGAAAGGTGCTGATTCTAAGGACAGATATCTACATCTATGAATAAAACAATACATGGTAATCACTCCATATGTTAAGCTTGTACCTATGGTAGAGTCAATAAGTCATACGCTACGTTTCCATTATAAATGATAATATCAGCTTAACAACTCTAGTGAAAGGTTGAATCTTTGAAAAAAATGACATGAATTTCAGAATATCTTAATATTTGGTGTACGGACAGCATGCACTGTAGTTGGCATGGACTCCACAAGTTTGTGTAAACCCTGATCACTCATGTTATGCCTCAATGGGGCATACCAGTGGGGGCACTAGAAGACTGAAAAAGCCAGGCATTCTGTGATGTCACAAGACGCTTCGTGGAACACTGTCAAATCATGCTGGGATAACCTGAGTTAGCAGGTTTTGAACAAACTTGTGGAGTCCATGCCAGCTATTCTGAAATTCATGGACATTTTTTCAATGATTCAGCTCTTAGATTGTTAGGCTGATATCATCATTTCTCATGAAAAAGAAGAAAAAAAAACATTCAAAACAAATATAAACAGATTATTATCAGTGTGAAAGCATCACAACCATACAAAGTCGAGTACTGAGTACTTGTGTAAGCAGCTGAGTTCGTTGCAGGTTTAAATATCCTTGATCATATGGATATCACGGTTTATCCTGCTTTTTCCATGCTAATTTCACATTCAACAATCATAAAATATACAACTTTGTCAGATTTTGATTCTAAACATTAATATGTAAGCTGTCACACATATGAGGGCTTTGAGCTTGTGATCTTACACTGGAGATCATGATGTATGTCCCATCTCTTACGAACGTTAGAGTCTTTTAACAATAAATTAAATCTATTTCTAACTGTGGCCTTTAGATGTTTCAAAGCTAAACTAAGTAGTTTTAGTTGTTTAAATCTCACCACAGTTTAACCATAATGCCATGACCAACATCGCCACCCTGGTCGTACTCAATCTGCAAGTGCCCAAATTGGCCACCTAAGCATACAATGGAAGACTGATTTTGTCCCTCAGGTATGAGGGCTTCCTGAAAAGGTAAGAACAGCTACTTACTGTTAAGCAGCAGGAGACCGCTGCCATTCAACAATGCATCAAATTATTTTATTAGACAAGAGCTGCAGTCCAACAATAGACATGATTAAATCCAATGCTTGTCCAAAGTTAGTCAACTTTCTAGTATCGCCAATTTGCACAACACGTCATGACTTTTCTCAAGTTCTTCTCTTTTTTATTATATTTCCATTTTTCAGTGGCCTTCTAATTAACCTCATTTAATTCCACCTGCAGGCAGTGATTATCTGGTGAATACACCCGTTTTATGGACGTTTTCTGAAAGTATTATTTTCTTTTATGCCTAATCTTGAGGCAATGATGCAATTATGCTTATAATTATGTATTACTCTCGCAGAGATATTCCACATGTCATTGATTTGATGAATTGTGTTTTGTATGTTATTCACAATGCAGCTGAGTCCATTCTAAAGGTATGGAGAGACTGAAATAAAAGTTGCAAAATGAAAAGGATAAAACCTTAGTTTTCATCACATCGGTTCTGCTGAGTTTGTGTGGAGCTACATTTGGGGCTTCTCACCCGTTGAGCAGGAGCCTGAGCTGGAATCACAGCTCTCCAATTTGAAATTGGCTTCACAGAGAGTTTGGTGCTCCCTTCCGTGTTGAAGGGAATGGACAGCATCTGTGCTACCAGCTGAGTTGACTTAAGCCTCCTGGCAAGCGTTTCATTTGGAGAGCAGCTGCAGTGGAGGGAACACAACACTTTTCCGTGTTTGTTTTTGTATTACATGGTTTGTTTCAGTCAAACTTCTGTCTGTTTGTCTCTTTTGGGCAAGACGTACAATGTTGGAGGTCTTTGGAAAAGTGTTGCCTAGCAACAATGTCTGCGGTCAAGTCAAATTTATTTATATAGTGTGTTTGTCAAAGGTTGCCAGACTTCTTTCTAGAGAAATTGTGAAGAACACTTTTAGAGGACAAAGAGACATCCACCTCTCTGTTAGCTTCTGACCGATGTTGAAATTGTATAATTTTCTTTATGACCTAAACATTTAACATTTTAATCTAAATAATTATTTGTCCTAAGAAGCACAACACTCATAGCAGTGCCAACATGCTTGCACATCCAAATCTGTCAAATTGCTCCTTTAATTTAGATCTCTTTTTTCTTTTCTCTGAGTTTAATCTTTTATCTCTACCTTCTTCAGTGTGCAAAAGTCATTTAACTTCAGGGCTGAGACTTTTTTTGTATAACAAAAACAAACACATCTGCGTGGTACGCCTACACTACAACAAAAATATAGTTGTTACAGGAAATTATAGTATATCATTTCAATTAACTCAAATGGTATTTCATCGTCTTGGTAACCATCGGTGTGTGGTTCACTCAGTTTCCTTTCCAAAACACTGGAGTTGAGAAGCAGAATGTTTGCTTTATCTAACATGAACAGAATGAACAACAGAACACACGTTTTAAGACTGATTTATTTTATCTTAATCGACACTAATGAAGAAGAAAATCACTGTTTATGTCTGTGCTGAACTTTAAAAACAAAGAATTATATAAAAGGAGCAGTTTAATACATTTGGCTTTGCAAAATAGTTTGGGATTATTGGACTGCTTTAACAGCACATTCTTACTCCCAGCTCATCGAATACAGCAGTTTGGTCTGTAGCCTTAAAGGTGCCATTTGTAAGAAAAGTTGATTTTTGAGTCTCATTCCCAACTCATCAAATTATGATGCTCTGGGTTTCCCAAAAATTGGCAATTTGGGATTGTAGGATGGGTCGGCTGCCAACCCAAAGCATCAGTTTTTGACAAGTTGCAAAACCCAGAGCATCATTACTTGACGAGTTAGAAAGGAGACTCAAAAATCAACTTTTCTTACAAATAGCACCTCAAACTATGGTGCTCTACATACTCTACATGCTCAAGCATCAATTTTGCACATGAAGGGCTTCGCAGTCAAGTTAGCACGTCTTGCATTGCAACGTCTTGTTAGACTTTAACAATAAGGCTTGCTGGCAAACAGGTCACATATTATGACCTCTGGACTGTTATTGACGGTGTCAGTTTGTTTAGGTTTGGGCACCAAAACTACTTGGTAAGTTTTAGGAAAAGATTGAGTGATGAGTGACGTAACTCACATCACATACAGCAAGTGACGTAAATTTGTCACACATGTAATGCATGTAAATCACTTATGTGCATTAACTTATTCAAGGAATAGAACTTTAAAAAAAAATCACTCTTGACTCTTCATCACCAGTGTCCAGAGGGAGGCTCCAGTGTATTAGCATCTCAACCACCCCTCAATTGAGGCTATTCTTGCTTTTTATACTTCACCAGAGGGGCACATCAAGAAGTGACACTGAAGGGGCACCAATACAGCGTCAAACTTTGATGCCTCACTGACCAGGCTGCTGTATTTGAAGCATTGGGAGTGAGAACGGGCTGGCTGTTGCACGCACCCCAGCCCTTTTTTGTCTGGTTGGTTTGGTTTCATCTAAGCTGAATTTAATGATATTAAGATTGTGGTAGTAAAACATCTGCCTGAGGTATTACTTCACATAAAGTGCCGAAAAAAATATATGTTTTTTTCTCTGCGATAATGTTGGGTAGAAATCTTAATAAAAGTCTCCCCCTAACTGTTTACTTGCTTAAAATCCACATTACATAATCTGAACCTCTCTATTTTGATCTAAGGCAGGAAACTGCTGTGCACGAGGGCCATATTTCAGAGCAACTCTGTCCTCCAGCGTACAGTATGAACTATAACGCCATCCTTATTGTGCGTTCTCTACAGTTTCATCAAGCCATGAAGGAGATGAATGATGTGTGAGGAAGCCCTGTGGAAAGTTCAGCTGTGTGAAGCGGCGGCAGCTCCGGCTCTGTTTACTGTGCTTTGTAGTCACCAGGCCCACAGCCATTTGTCACACTATTGGCGCATCGGCATACAGTAGAGCACAGAGCCCGAGCCGCTCTCTCATAAATCAAATCGGAAGCTGATGAAAGACTTTTGACTTAAATTAGACAAAACTGAATGGAGCCGTTGCGTTCTCGAAGCGTGAGCACGCTTTGTCATTTAAATGCCTAATTTCAGATGACCCACATTGCTGTCCCAGCTCTGTGCAGGCATGCAAAAAATACACAATAACATTAAATTATCATTTAAATGATAAGTAGTTGTGTTACCGGTATTTGTAATAATATCATTATCTTCAAATACGGCGGGCGAAACATTGCAATATGATGATTTTCCCTCAAATTATAATTTAAACAAATTAGCATGACACTGATATGAGCATGCCTCAGTTTGAGTCAAGGCTGGAGGTTGAATGAGTTGTTTGAGAAAATATGTTTCCACATGAAGAACAAAACAAGCACAAACAATAGCACAACCACAGAGTGACAACTGGCAGTACAATAACCACAATGTACTTGTGTAGGAGAATGCTGAGAGGTTTCATCCAGCTGTAGCTACTAACAAGACAATTATCATGCTAAAGCTCTCTCCCATGAAAGTTTGGCTCGAAAAATGTTACATATGCAAATTGTACTCAAATACAAATTTTACTGCAGGTAAAAATTGCAGAGAGTATCAGGAGATGGGTGACTGGAGTGCTGCCCGATTTAAGGCACGGAAATAGAATTCTCCCCACAGACAGTCGCCATAATCGACCATAATGCGAAGCAGCCACAAGACTAGACAATGTATTCTGTTTACAACCCTTGTCAACAAGGGTGATAAGTTTTTCTGTGCTTGCATTCAAAGAGCTTCATTACCGTGACTAATATCGTATTCAAAGGCAGCGTCTGAAGCCTGAAGCCATTTTAAAATTACACTGCTCATTTTTTAAAAAAAACAAAGATTAGCCTTTTATTAGGTTTTATAAATAAACAATAGTAATCTGTATAATATGCTAATTAATAAATGTTTGCCATGTCTGCCACAATGTTTAGCATACTATGTTGTGTTTCTCTCCACATGGAGGGAATTTTTTCTTTGCTTGTTTAATTAATTTATTTATTTTTATATTTTTGGGGGGGCATTTGATGTAAAACTCCCCAAAAGCCAGAGCTAAAAAAAACAAACAGTGCACATGTCTGACATATTATGGCATTCCAAATTTGATATGGTTAAATTGTAAGCAAACCTTGAGTGTCATTTTGGTCTCCATCAACTCAATACATGGTCTTTATCTTGCTAGTTGCTCCACTGTGTTCACAAGCCTGTCGCTAACTTTGTTATTCTGACTTGTAGTGCTGCCCAGTTAGAGAAAAGTGGGTTTATCAGAGACTTTTTTGTTTACAACAGCTGCTGCTGTTTCATCAATAAGGTTGATGTGAAAACTAAAGTTGCAGGCTTAAAATCAAAACAAAACCCAGAAAGGGGCTTTAAAAGTCACAATGTTTTAAGAGGAAAAAACGTGAGAACATTTCTGTAAGAGTCCTTGCCTGTTTCCTGCCTGTGGCAGTATTAATTCATACCAAAGTGTTAATACAGCATTACGTTTCCAGATATTGCAGACAAGGTTCTAACTTGGCGAGTAAGACTGACCTGCTCTGAGTGAACAAACTCACAAAATGTTCTAATCATTTTAGCACTCAACATACAAGCATTTTGTGTCATGTTGTTGTAATGCATGGGGAGGGAAGTAACTACAACAAATATACAGAAGTTCTGTATTTACACTATAAAAGTGTATCTCGAGGTTAGATTTTTCAGTGATGACTGTAATGTTGAACGGGATGGCGAGAAGAGGTGTTGCATACAGTCATAAAGGTGTCAAGAGGTTAAATGAAACTGCAAATCCACATTGTACAGCCTCCATTTTACTTAACTCAAGGTAACTCCCTCCAAGTCGAGGCCTTGTCCTAACTGAAGTGTGATCCAGTAGAGTGTATAATTTATAATTCTGCTGTGCGCTATAGTACGTGTGAACACAAAATTGCAGCTAGCACAACAAAAAGTCTCTGAAAATAGACGACCAACTGAACAAGATCATATTTTCAAGCAATACCAGCACATGAAATTACAGTTACCTTAATAATCCTAAAAGGGGATTTGGTATGTAACATCAGTCTGGTACAGTACATAGGAGGGACATGGCACCAGAGAATTATAAGAAATACATGTGAAAGCAATAAAAAGTGAGAAGGATAAGATGAGAGAACAAATGAGCATAAACAAGACTGGAGGGGTGTGTACATGACGTGTACGTGTAATTATCCAAGACCATAGTTTATAATATGATTCGCAGTAATTATACTTGAGACATTTCTACGGCACAAGTTGTGCCACTTGCAAAAAGTGCTAAAATGAAGTTCTCAACACAAAACTGGATCTAAAACAGAAGCAAATGGAAATGATGGGACATTGGTGACTTGGTAGCAGTTAATTGGCAGATTTCCAATCCTAAAGTCTCATTGAGGATTTTATAATGGTTGGTCCTGCTGTTTGTCCTCTGGATCAACTTTTAAGCGTATGCTCCTCACCTCTCAATGCTTGTCCAGCGAGGCTCGGACAGCGTCAGTTTGGGGGGGTTTAATATTGTAGATAAAGTCCATTCAGACTACTGCACAGAGATTTCCACAGAGAAAATCATAAAGACTCATATTTATTAGACTTAATACGTCTGAGAGTGAAGCCTGGATCTCCATCAGCAGAACCCTTTTTCCTCTATGATGGTATACTATTTGGATCACATGACCTTATACAGAACATTGTGTTAAAGTTAAACCAAACATTTCCAACAAATAAGACTCTGACTCTTAGATGCATCCATTTTCCATAGTAACACCCCCAAACTCAATTTTCACTCACTGGCAAAGTAAAAAATTACTTACCAGGAACAGCTAAAGGTGTCTAAATTCCAAGGGAGAATGCCATGTGTTGGCACAGCAGGAACGCACTGCACTGCAGAGAGTGTGATATTGTGGATATATCGAGTTTGCGTGCCGTTGTCTTGTTGTGACCGGGTTGGCATCACCTTTTTAGATGTTGGTAAGCCTTTAATACAATTTAGCATCTTCATTATGACCTCTTGTTTCAATTGATTGCATTAGGCTCCTGTGTAAACCCAAGGATAAAGGAAACACATTTCCTCAAGTAAGAATTCTTTATCTCCTAGCAAACATTGTATCACGCATTGCTTAAGGCGTTTGCTCTTTTGTCAGTCCAGACACCATCTGGGTAAACACAGTTCCCACTGCCCATCTGTTTGCTCAAATTTATTTTTTGTTAATTTCAAAGACAACCAGGGTGCACACTGCTTATAACTTGACAGGTGGGAAAGGTGTGAAGTTGGCAGTGTGCCACATCATCACAGCCAGCAGGCCAGTTGCTTCTTTGTACGATACTCTGCAATATTTTACTGTAGACAAAAGCTATTGGATGATAATTATAGTCAATATGATTGGTGTCAGAGGTAACTAGATAGAACTTTTTTTTAAAATAAAAGCGTTTCAGAATATTCTAAGCTAAAGGTTCACTTTCTAGTGATTTCCAGAAGTTTTAACCACATCTTGCCCTCTGACGTACGTGAGTCTGGCTCATGTGAGATCATGTTTGGCTGTTAAAAACAAGTAGCAGTTCAGTGTCATGACATTCTGTGCTTAATGTCTCAAAGGGCTCAACCATCTGTTAAACTTTCTGACTTCCTCTAAACTGTCTTCAGGTGGAACAAGCCCATTGGTTCCTTTACTGAAGATGTAAATCTATAAAATAATTTTTTGGTTTTTTTTGCACATAATCACATAAATTCTTGTTGGCATTTGAGTTAACACATACAAGAAAATACAGGTCTCTTTTACTTAGTGCATATTGTGCAGAAAAACTTCTTGTAAGTGTCTGTTTGGACAAACAAAATTCTACATTTTTGACCGACTGTGGCAGCTGCATCCGCACCATGTCGAACCAAGCCCCCAGGAAGGAAAGGAACTTTAGTATTGGCCAAACCATGTAATTACAATGCCACGTGATGCACTGGGGCCCAAAAATACTTTTTCCCATAAGCTTACATTTTGAAAGAAGCAGCTGTAAAAAGGCGGATACATACAGCTATTCAGTCCAATGAAATTTGGAAACTCTAGAAGAGTTGCAAGATTGAATCATTTTCATCTCTTTTCAAGTTAGCCGGGCACAAAACCGGAAGTTAGCCGGCGGAAATCTCTAGTGCTCACGCTCTGTGTGCCCCACAACGTGGAGATTTGTGTGATTGTATCGTCAGGAAGTCAAGCTCTTTTGGCTGCGCCACTGAGCAGCTTTCAAAGGAATGAATGGGTCTCTGCCTCCAAAGCTGTATTCAGATTTTAATGTAACCTCTTTGAGTGGAAGTCTAGCTGCCTACTATTCCAGTTTTGTTGACCTCTCACACATAGCTGCTGGTTGCGCGAGCATTATTGATGGTGAAGAAGCAGTGTCGTGCAAAACAAGATTTATTCCTCTTCTGTAGCAGTAAACACAACTTGTGTCTGGTGATGAGTGTGCTGTATTCCGAGCTTAACAAAAAAATTTAAGGCTGATAATAAGAATGTAAGCTGTTGTAAACAGCACAGCTACAGCTAGGAACTGACTACCCCACCCACCACACACACACACACACACACACACACACACACACAGCGGGAGCTCCACTTCAAGTACCCAGACAGTGACTCTCTTAAAGGGCTATAAACATCCTGCTAATGACTGTCGAAGCACCAAGAGACTCCCAGTTTGCACAGAAAATACACAGAGAATCTGATTAGCTCTGATTACCAGCTCTACATCCGACCACCCCGCTCTCAGTTGTTGCTCCCTCATTCATCTGTTGAATGCTTTCAAGGAGCATATGATTGTAGAGTCGCCACCAACAACCAATCACTGGGTCAGACCACCAACAAGAAATTGTACACCAACCAAAAGTATCAGGTATTTGATAACTTGGGAATGAGACTCGACAATCAACTATCTTTCTCCAGAATCGGCTACTAGAACGCACCTTTAAATAAGCTAGGAGACAAGGTTGTAGCAGAATTTAAGGGTGTTGTTCCCCTTTGGACTTGGATCAGCACAAGAAAGCTTGATCAAGACATCCCTGAGGTGCATTAGATGGTCCAGCCAAAGACTGTCGGTGGCTGTTTTATTCTGCACATCACATTAACAACAGAAGCTCATGCACATTTCCTTGTGCACACTTCAGACAGAGACTGTGAGAAATAATAAAGGAGGTGATTTTGCAGTCCACCATCCCGAAAATCATTAACTGACTTACAGCCCTGTAAAGAAGTCTGTGCACTGTACAGTCAAAGGCTCGGTAATGATGAGCACTGGTCAAGAAGCCAGCGGAACATGGAGGCCTCCCTTTGAAAAGAGACTTAGATAAAAGGCATCTATATGAAGATGTAATGAAAGACTCTTTTTTCAATGACAATAAACTGGCCTTCGCTGGCTCAGCAAACATGGGATGATAAAAAGATGGCTGATGCACATTTGATTGTGAAATCTCTGCTATAAAAGAGAGGATAAAGTGATTCTAAATCAACCATAAAATTGCAGATGGTAATCCAGCGTGCGCCAGTAAATATGTTAAATGACTATCATCATTATCACCTCTCCCTGCCTGACCCATGGCATACATCATTACTTTACCAATGAGATGGAACTTCATCTTTCTTGGAGGGAAGTGTTTTATTTGATTTTCACAACAAAGCAGTCGTTGTAATATTTTGTCTTGTGGCATGATTTTCTCATATCTAATATCCCCGATATTTTTGGACCAAGAATGCGTACAAGTTGCTCTAATGAGGCTGTAAGGTCACATCTCCTGTCTTAAGCACAGTTAAGGCTTTTATGGATTAACCTTTAACATTTTCTTGAACATTCTCAACACACAAAAATAAACACAGAGCCTCAAATTGATTTATAGACTGAGATCAAGTTAAGATATGTGAGCTCTGCAGAAGCAAAACAGTAGCTGCAGGATTCCGGTCAGTTCGACAATGAAATCAGATAATCTTCTCCAACGTCAGATAAGCTTCACCTGTTAGCTTCTTTCATCTCCTCACATGCAGAGCAGATCAATGTCAACGAGGTCATCATTCCTGAAAATAATCTTTCCCGTGGCCTTGCTGGTGTGCCTTCTTTTGAAATATTATGACGTTTTTGGCTGTCCACTGCATCGCAATGTCAGACTCACGGTGGACACATGAACTGTGAGCTCTGGCACACGTTTAATGTGATCTGCTCGTGGGAGAGGATGGTAAAAAAAAAAAAGTGAATAAGATTTATGTGAAATGTTGACTCAACAAGCAAAAGCTTCTTTAGAAAGACGAAACACAGCTTTTAACCTGTCAACACCAGTCTCCTGGGTGAAAGTCCTCTGTCTGTTTGACCCATCCATGCCCTCAACCTCCACCCTGCTTGGACTTTCTCACTCTTTTTACTAGGTCACCTGACATGTTTTAAGTGTGGTCTGTTTGCACACAGTTTGATGGTCTACAGTCTTATTTATGGACAGCTTGAAGCATCTCTGCTGGGTTTGGAGGTTCTCTTGAACCCATGGTTTCTATTAAAAATGTCAGCTCAAGTTTTATTAGCCCAGATTTTGAGATTTCTGTTTGTGAGATTACTGTTTCTACCTAAATTCGATGTAGAAGGATTACAATTTGCCTCACAGCATAAAAAAAATGACATAAACATCTCTTTGTACTGATTTCTTGTCTTACTCTGTGGTAACAATTTTGAGATTGAAACTCACCCACGAAAGGAGGAGAACAGGTATCTCTATAAGCCCATTTCAGATAATGATAAAATCTCATAAACACAAACCTCATGAGCAGGTAGCATGCATGCAACATGCTCCAATAATTTATTTATACATGTTTGTTCTTAAACTAAACCTCTGTTACTTTTTGAAGTTTGCTCATAAGAGTGTTCTCTGAACATGTTTTTATGTGTCTTCCACAAACAAGCTTCTCGCTGGCTTTCATCCATGACACACACACAGCAACAAGAGAAAATTGGTGGAGGTGATGGTGCATAATTTGTTCACATGCAGTGGGTCATAATGGCTCCATTAGGGTCGGTGTGGCCACACATGATCCCCTCTGTGTGCACACTTCAGGGATGCTGTGGATTTATCTGCAGCACTAAATGGGAAGACTGTTGCAGAAGAAGACATGTGAATGTGAGGACACTGAGACAAACCATCTTTGTTCCATCCCAAAAGACAGCTTATGTCCTCTTCTTAGGGTCACCTCTATCTCAGGTGAAAAAATGTCATATATGACAAAAATGTTATACTTTAAAATAATTATTCTGGTTACATTTTTTTCATAGCTTATTTGGAGTGTACCATCTTCTTTGGTTTGATTCCATAAACATGGTAGTTGATGAAATTTAGTTCAAAAACAACTATACCTTCGTTCTGTATTTTGTTGAGTTGTGTACTTGCATTATCCCAAATGTTTCTTACAATGTTCAAACCCAGAGAAATCCACTAGTTCACTCCATGTTTTATTTCATTTGGTAATCTGTTGCAATAACTTGCCGACCGGAGTCCGAGAATGAGAAAGGATGTCGGCGAACGTGACTAAACATAACGTGACTAAAACTTTAAAAGAGATTTTCTTTAGCAATGTTTAACAATGACGACAACAAATAACCCAAAGTCGTATGTTTTGTTTCTGATTGAGAGACCCTAGGTGGCAGGATGTTTCATACTGTGTTTTTCATTGACTGGAGTTTGCCTGAATAAAAAGAAACACAATTCTACCTTTGTTGTTTCTTTAACTGCTACGCATGCAGCTTTCACCAATTTAGTATTCTTTTCATGGATCAGAAAACACTTCGATGTGTCAGTCCATAAAGCTCTGACAAATTATGTATTTTGTTGTTTAATATGGAGGACTTGTTGGTTTCCAGCCAGCAGGGGAATGTACAAGTCCACTTTGAGCTTCAAGCTTCCTGCTGAGTTGAGTTTTTGAGCTGGAAAGCCAAAAGAGGCTACTCTAATCACTAGGAGGGACACTACACATAGTAGTTTGATCAACTGTGTCGTTACAACATAGCTCTTAAAATAGCTTCTTAAGTTTAACATTAATATTTCTATTCTGTGTCTGCTCGTTCCAACATGCAAGTAGAGACGGATGATGCTGACAATGACTTTAATATTCATGCACAGCCTCATCGTATTATGAAAATGCCCTCCATGTCATATTGGATGCACATTCCCCCATAGTTCGGCACGACATATGTGGTTTCTTTATAAGGCCTTGGCATCTGTTTGGAATTTTAAATAAAGTCCTGTAAGTTTGAACAATGCTTATATGCTCAACATGCATTTGTAATGATGGATGCGCCGTTGGCTCTGGCAGAATGGAGAGAAATATTGGAGGAGGACATGCTGTGCATGACAAATTTTTGGTGAGGGAGAGAGAATTGGATTTTAATGTGTATGCCAGAGATGAACTAAAGCCAGAGCGGCATGTTAATGTCAGGTGGAAAGGGTGCCACCGCCTGAGGACATTTTACTCTGAAACAGAGAGAGAGTAAAGGACAGAAAGTGAGTTGTGACAAATAAATAAATAAATAAATGAATAAATAAATAAAAAATCTCCCCTTCTGAGTTGAATTTGTGGGCTCAATCCCCCTTATGTTCACTGCAAATGTATTATGGTCATTTTGTCGCATGTGTCAGCAAAAATAAAATCTTCTTTATTATTTATTTGCTTGGTGTTTCTATCACTTTCTTTTCTTCGTGAAGGTCAGAATCAACGGAGCCTAAATTTCTATGACTGATCCTGATCCTCTCAAAGTAGGAAGGTATTTCAAAGTGTCATGTTGGGAGCTCGACTCACAGCTTATCCCGCTGTTGCTGCCGTGAAAAAAGTGGACCAAATCTTTGAAAGACCCGTTCCTGCCTCTGGAGGCACAGCCCTCCGGTGAGGCAGCCTGTGCAGTTGGTTGGAAGTGCAGGAGTACTCGCTGCAGATAACACGAGTCCTCACCTGATTGGATCGGAGCGGAGGAGCCTTCTCGTTGGTACTGCCGCAGCTGGGAACCAGAGGAAAGGGCCACAGCGAGGCTCAGGCCAGTCAAGCCAGAGAGTCATTAGTCTTACCCTGGGCTAAGACCGGGGCCCAGGGGAAACACCTCACCTCATACCAAGCAGTGTGTGTCAGAAGGAGGCTTTGTCTAATTGATTACACAAGAGCATTTTTTTGTAGGATAACATACATTGCTAAAATTAAAAGGATCATTTTATAACCTATATTCATCAGATCAGATTCATCTAAATTGGCTGTATACTAGGTACGCTGGATTGATTTCTTGTTCAAAAAGCCAAATGCATTTGAACATCAATATTTCAGCCTGCTTTGCTTGCACATTTGATGCACTATATTGAGTTTTAGCAAAGAGGGCATTTTCCTCCTGTACTTGCCCAGCTTTGAAAATAAAATCTAGCACAGGATAAGTATCATTAGACCATGTGTGGTATGCATCAAAACCCCACATTTCTAATCTGGCTATCTGCTCTACACTTCCCCAGATGGCCTGTAAATTAAACTGCTAATGCTCCGAAAATCTTATGACAACAAATACAGTATATTAACATATTTAATGCCACACACTAACACTGAGAAGTCTATTTGTCCTCTGCAGAGGACGTGGTATCCTGGGTAATAATTGCCAAACCAAAATACAGTGAAGCGGGATTTGCAAGAAGCCATTTGGACAATAAAGAAAATTTGTTCAGTGCCCTCAACAGCACTTCAATAAATAATACAAGCAGCTCTGAAATTGCATTGTTATTGAATACAAGCCGCGGGCAATTCCTGGATTACCCTTTTTTCCCCCATGTATCAATTCACATTGCACAGAGATGGGAAGTATTTACTGTGGAGGAGCTTTATGGGATTTAGTCATCATTTGAACTTTTGACTTTATCTAATTATCCGCTAATCTATCCACTACATGTAATAAATGCTGTGACAGAGGTTTTATGATTTCATGTGTATCTGCCCTGCAGTTCCAGGGGGTTTAATCTTTTAAGTAGTGACCATCCTGATACCTACACCTGAAATATGTGATATTTTATTTATTTTTTTGGGCCACTATGAGACAGCAAGTTGTGGACAAAATATTGATGTATTGATATGGTGAAGTTGTTAGCAAACAGTTGCTTATTTGCATGTCTAGCTGTAACAAATCAACATTATTATTCATTTGGAGTAATGTTTCTGACTACCTGGTGATTTGAATTGGTTAAGGCAAGGCAAGGCAGGTTTATTTGTATAGTAATAACAATTTAGACACAAGGTTACTCAAAGTGCTTTACCGGGGCATAAAATTACATTAAAAGACATTTAAAAAATGCATTTAAAATACATTAAAAAAAACAAGTAGGGAGTTTAAAACACGAGTTAAAAAATATGAAAATAAGCTAAAATAGAATAAGTTTAAAAGAGACAAGACTAAAGAACAAAAGTCACAGTGCAGTTCAAAGCCTTAAAATTGCTTCAGTGAAAGGCAGTGCCAAACAAAAAGGTCTTCAGCCTTGATTTAAAAGAGGTTAGAGTTGGAGCGGAGCTGCAGGTTTCTGGGAGTTTATTCCAGATATGTGGCGCATAATAAGTGAACACTGCTTCTCCATGTTTAGTTTTGACTCTAGGGACTGAAGGCAGACCTGTACCTGATGACCTCAGAGGTCTGGATCGTTCGCAGATCGCAGATCAGAAATGTACTTTGGCACAAACCGTTCAGTTATAAACCAACAGCAGGACAGTGTAAAGATCTAAGAACTGGAGTGATGTGATCTACTTTTTTGGTTCTTGTTAGGACTCAAGCAGCAGCGTTCTGAATCAGCTGCAGCTGTCTGATGTCCTATAAAGACACCGTTACAGTAGTCGAGTCTGCTGAAGATGAATGCATGGACAAGATTACCGAATCATGCAGAGACATAAATCCTTTAATCCTTGAAATATTCTTAAATTGATAGTAGGCTGACTTTGTAATTATCTTAGTGTGGCAGCTGAAATTCAGGTCTGAGTCCATGATAGTCCAACATACGTTCTTCAGTTTTTGTGGTGTGGCAGTAATCATTGTCCTTCTGGGGGGTCTACTGCCATCAGAGAATGCTGCTGCCATTACTGAATGTAATTGTACATCTGCAACGGTGTTTGGATGGGTGCTGTGTATTAACTGGTATCCACATGAATGCCAGTAAAGCTACTTCACACTTTTCTCTGCTTGTCTGTATTTTACTTTCCACTCTTTCTTTGATATTGGGGATACATCCAAATACATGTAATATTGATATCAATGCATCATCATTACGGAGAAATCTTTATCATCCTACCCGGGCACAGCCTCTCGCCCAAACCATACAAAGTATTTCCAACAACACGTCTGACAGAGACAATCTCCTGCTGTGTGCTACATGCGTGAACAAGCAAACGTAGAGAATATCCTGATCTGATTCTTTGGATACAATAAAACAGAAAACAGGAAAAAATGACCGAAAATTTATTACCTTAGCTTGACGAGACATAACACTTTCTTATCGTCAGGTGTGCAGAAATTTCTTTTAAAATACAAAAATGTGAACGTAAGATGTCAAAGTAATTTTACTTTGTTGCTTTATTCTTTACACATGACATGTTTTGCATGTCTGTCTGTCCTGAAAGACGGTTTCCTCTTTTCGTGCACTTTCTGAGATTTCTGCCATTAATCTCCTGTTTATAGTTTTTTGGGAGGATCTTTAATGAATACATTTTTAAACCAGAACCGAGAAGTATCACTTGGCTTATGTGCAAGAAGAAAAAGCATTTATCTCTTTGGTACTTTTGTCTGCTCTTTCATCAATGCGCACAGAACGAGACGTGAACATGTGGCTGAATGGAGAAGTGAGGTCAGACATGGAGCCACCTGGATCTGAAGAGGCCAATGCTTCACTCTCTGACCTGACAGTGTTGGGCTGCGTCCAGGGAGAAGCAGAGCTATCTGAGATGTCTAATATAGGCCCATCTGCCTGCCTCCCCTGGGTCCCCTGCTACCTTTGCCCCGCCATGTGTTCCCCCGTAGCCTACATTCCCAAATCGGTGGCAGCCAAGTCCACATTCAGCATCTGTCTGTGCTAGATACGTCAGTCTGTACTGGCCCTCTCACAGCCCCTTCACTAATACTCAGAGGATATTCACCTACTCCAGGCTTTCCACACTTCCACAGTAAATTATCACCTCCCCAGAAAGAAAGCACTGTGCTGCCTGAGAGTTTGGATTACACAGCATCGAGTGCTGGGCCCAGACAGTTGACATTGCTGTGTAATCATCATTACCCTCACAACTGCTTCTCAATAGGGTCACAAGGACAGCAGCGCTCAAGTATCATACAATAAATGCTATGTAAATGCTTGAATGTTCAAACTGCTCCTCGTCTGAAGAAGTGTATGTGTAAGTGCCTGTTTATCTGAGCTCAAGAGATTGCAGTGATAAAAGCAGCGACACTGAAAGGAAAAGATTTACAGGATATAATGACATATATTTTAATTAAATTTAGGGAAGTTGAAAGAGTATGTTTGACCCTAAAATGATGTGTCTATTAATCCACAGTATAACTATTTACCCATGATGCCAAGTCTATGCATAACCTTTAACCCTGCACTGCAAAAACCTTCATCTTATCTTATGATACTATTGAGTCCTAATCAAGGGCGTAGGTTTGGTCTCAGCTTTGGTAGTGACTTTTAACACCTCACCTGTCCACCTGTGTGTCCTGCTTCATCTGCCACTGCCAGAGCCTCCTCCTGGTTGGCAGTACACTTGTTTGTGTCCTATGTAGTCAAACAATATGTTCATGAAAAACATTCATGAACCCTTTTTTTAATAAACAAGAGGACTAGGATATAGCCGAGCTTACATGTTGCCATGGTGTATTTAGGGCTGATGAAACGAAAACGAAACCTGCTATAAGGCCAAACCGGGCAAGAAGAATTCTTCTAGACAAAAAACATATTCTTAACCTGCACATGGCTTGCATCTGTCTTCTCTGTTATCTAAAGCTCACGCACAGAGCTTTCATTAGGTGTCCGTTTCCGTTATTAACGGATTATTTAACGGAGGGTATAAAAGAGCCTTTACACGAGGGTGGGAAACGGGGAAGACACACTTAGCTAAACATCGCACTCTGAATGCTATTCGTTTTTTTTACGTGATTCTGTGCACACTATACTTACAGCCGCGGTAGTGAAATACGTTCGAATGTCCCTTTTCTTTTTTGGAGGTGGCATTGTCTCCGGAGCTTAGCCTACTGCATTGAAGTAGGAGTCCCCAGTCCCGATTGACAGATGCAGGGCGTTTTAATTTCAGCACATGGACGTTTGTTGTTCTTCTGAGTCGCATGTGGGGCCGCGGGGTTACCTGACTGACACCAGATCAGCAGTGGCCCACTAACCATCACTCTGTCGCAGCCAATAAAAACAGCGGATATGGGTCGTCATAGCACGGAATCAATGTCGGAACGTGGCAAAAAAACAAAACGTGAACAAATGTAAAATAGTTTTTATTAATGCTACCATATGTGTACTATATTGAAAATTTGAAATAGTATTTCAACATTGTCAATGAATGTAGATTTTTCCTATATAAAATTAAAATGACAAATATTGGTAGTGACTATTTTGCAATCCTCGAACATTAGTTGTGACATGTCACGACCATCTATATAGAAACCTACGCCCATGGTCCTAATGGTATAACTTTCTTTAAAAAGTAAAATATTTCTGTGAGATGAGATAAACCCAACCTGGTTCCAATAATTTCAATAACTTTCTGCAATCAAAAGTCCTTTTTCTTTACTCTAGTGGAGCAATTTGCCTTATTCGGTCACCTTTCAAGAAACTGGCTCATTTCTGCAAAACTACAAAATTTGTTGAACAAGTTGACTTGCATTGGAAGTAATCTTACTTCACTTTCACTTTACTACTTGTTTGAAAAACTTTACAGGATCATTTGTGGGAATTTTTTCCAGTGTAACTTATTTTACAATGTTTCTTTCTGAATAATTTCTAGCAGGATAGTCAAAGTCTTGGCCAATCCAAGTCTCCAGTAGGGGGGTAAATACATGGACCCTCCTGAATGGGTCAGTCCTACCTTGACAGAGTTTTCTCAAGTGAAGTTCCTAAGTATTCAACACTGTGCAGATGATGGAGAGGAAAATGGTGGTACAGAATAAATATTGATTAAAAATTTTCATTTGTTCAAAAACACAGTCCTGAACTCATAGATAATCGGCTTCACAATCATGTTTTCAGAAACTAGAGTGTTTTTTATTTTTTCCATTCATTTATTTATCTTTTTTAAATTGTCAATTGAATGTGTTTTTGTTGGCTTGGTGAAGTTTTAAAAACAAGATTGTTTAGTTGTTTTTGGCTTTCACTGCCCAATAATTTATCCACTTGTAGGGAAAAGATGTATTACTCTATAGATTTGTTATAAACATTTACATTTATATTTAGAAAAAATATTAAAAATAATGAAAAATAATCTCAAGCTTTGCTCCCCCTCCCAAGAGGTTACTTTTTGGTAGTACATTTTCCAATAAGATTATTTATCAGTTAATATTTACTTGGTTATAAACGATGAGCTTCTTTCAGTGAAATTAATATATTAATTATAATTTATTTCTAATTTCTAATTAGCCAATCACAATTTACAAAGTTCTTCCAAGGGAAGCTTCCTCGGAAAATAAAAGACACATAAGCGTTACCCAAATACATCCTTCTTCTTAAACTTGACAGACTAATAGACTGTAAAATTATCAACTCAATAAAGTACAGTGTTTAGTTTATTTCAAGAGGAAATTGATGTTTCTGAAGAAAACTGGTATTACACCTGACCTAAAAAATATAGCAACCTGACAGGCACCAGTTCATGAATTCAGCTCCACAAACTGTTCCACAATACCACATGGATATTCATCACGCCAAAAACGACAAGTCTTAAAAAAGAAGTTTTGCTACATTTCTTTCTACATTTTTTTTTTTTTTAAAGTTGCTGCTCACAGGGAGAAATGTGTTGATGAATGAAGCCCTCATACAATGTGAGTTGCTGACAGCTCTGGAGACCTGGGGGACCAATTCATTTGCAGCGCTAGTGCGATATGTTGAGATCAGTCCCTCAGATGTCCCAGACGCCTGAACACTTTAAAAGAGTCACAGGCCTGCGCTGGCACAAGAAATTCAGCAGTGCTCCAAATGAATCAATGCTTTAGAGCGCACAGCCTTTGCAGGATTTCTCATTACCTGACTGTATGAATCAGACTTCCACCAGTTGAATTTCCACTTATAATTTCTGATGTAGACTACAATAGGCCAGAAGTGGCTTTACATGTCGGTCTATTGAAGAAATAGATTGTAATATGTCTTGCTTTATCAAGGTATATGAAGTCATCTGGCATGAGGCAACAGCGTGCAGACTCCTGCACTGTGAAATGATAATCGGATGCACTGTTTCCTTTGGTCTTGGGATGTCGGCCTTACAGCGTTTTTTGACAACATGGGAAGAAAATTATATGGCAGGGGAAGAAGTCAATTTTTCCTCTTTACTTAATGCAGTTATTTTTTCCAGTCCGAGACCTTCGGGGAAATTTTGACATTCATTTGAGTCTTGTATTATTTATACCTCTGATTTTGATGAAACACTGTTGGAGCACAAAAGCTCTCTCCTGTCACTGGAGCTCTTAAAAGTCCACCTTGTGCTTTAAGTCGTTGACCCTCCCTCTACTCTATTCATCACTTAACAAATGGCAATGCCCATAGAGCGGCTTGCCTCTATTCCCCGCTTTGAATTCCATTAGATGTATGAACACACAATAGAGTATTTTTTAACTCTTTGACATTGCCATTGTAATGGACTGGGGTCGTGGAATGATATGTAGGACATAATGTGCAAAATACTGATTAAATATCTGATGTGTTACTGTTGTCAATGGCTTTTATATTACAGGCGAATCCTTTCACCTCTGTGAGAGTGCTGCTCCACGGGTGTCACATGGGGCGTTTACCTGAATACATTATCTTCAAGTTAATTATGTGACCCCCATGACCCAGTGCACACAACAAAATGAGACTGTGTGTGTGTTTGTTTGATATTTTCATTTCAAATCAATCAAGGTTCTCCTGGTACTGCAAGGCTTGTTAATACAAATACAGTGAGCAGATACAATTTTTGAAAACCAGTGTTCCAGTGACCTTAAACCCTACCCATTGAATAACACTTGGTCTTAAGCATGATCAATACTTTAATTAATTAGAGGAAAAACTGTCTTTGCTGCTGTGAGGACTTCATATTGGACATGGATTTGTTGATTTTTCCTTTGTTTGTTTGTATTGTTAGCCACAGACTTGTCCAAAAGATTTGTGGTGTCAGGTAACGTAACAACTGCAAATGGAATGGAAAACAACCCACCATTCACCAAGCTTAATTCAGAGTCAGTAAGCTTAGTTAATTATTACATATTTTTAGAAGGCAATAATTGGTATTTACTAGTGTTTTAATATTACATCGAATTATGTCATGCAGTATTAAATGAAATTCAAAAAATTGGCAATTGAGTGCCATCCCAGGCAATACAGTATAATTAAAAACTAAAAGCTTCCTCTTGATTTTCCGCCATTGAAAAAGTAAATGGGTGTGAAAATGATACTGAAGATTACTCCCTTAAAAAACAAAAAAACAATGGAAATCATGAGGGATTGGATAATTAGCCAGTGAAAACTCACACAAAGCAGACTGTCCCTGTTCTGAATTCTCACAAGAACAATAATTGTATTGAAGAAGCAGAGACTTTGAGTCACTTCATTCCGCTCTTATATGAAATAAGGTATCAAAATACTTACTAATTACATTCAATACTAGGTGGACACATTGTGCTACTTTGAGCCTGACCTCATGCTGTTCACATGATGCATTTGGACAACGGCCTCAAAGGACACACTCAATAAAGCCAACACAATTTCAGCAAATGTTACGGCACGGTAGGTTGAGATCAAGCGGCAATCTGCTGGTCTTATAATTGAAGCCATTGCAGAAGAACCAAAAAGTTGCAGTTTCTTGAATGGCCTCGAGGTTGGCTCCAAAAGTGAGTCAATCTCCATAAGAGCCAATGTTAAAATGCCCAACTTTACAGCAAGAATAAACTGAAAGAATAAAATGTTTACTGCCTGGTGCAAATAACGGTTTGGGTCTCTATACATAATTTATCACTTCATGACAACTGTACAGGGGTAAATTTGTATATACCTCAATTGTTTAACTTATATAAAGGCTTAAAGTTATGCATAATTAGAGGCATGGCCACTTTGAGTGACGGGTAGCCACGAGCTGTCTGCTTAACCTTAATAACTTAATTGTAGTTAATTGGACTACAATACCGGTGTGGAGACACAGAGGCCGATGTTTTGATTAAACAAGCGAGTGTTAATAAGCTCTAACCTGCGGACAACAGCACGGAGCCGGGGAGCTCTGGATGAGACAGCCGGAGCCTGGAGCTTCTGGAGAAAAACATCAGATCCCAAATATATAAACCATGCGTACACACGAAAAAAGTTCTTACGCCGCTTTACACGCAGGTTTCCAAATGTATAAAAATCCACGGGCGGTGACTGTGCGTACTGGTTACATCTTTTACACCATGCGTACCATGATGCACGCTGTCTTTTCAGTCTGATTAGTGTGATGTTGCGAGTTGGTAAAATAATACAAAAAGTGTGAATTATGGTTACATATTATTTAGACAGGTTTTTTTTTGTTAAATTACGTTAGGATCACATCTATAATTTAAAAAAAAACCTCCACTATGATTACACAGTGATGCAAGAGTTGTTACCTTCACTTTCACTGTCTTCTGTAAATATGTTTGTCAGTGCTTTACGATCGTTATGATGATAATGATCTTTATGTAAATAAACAAATAAATACATGATCTTTATATAAATAAAGATTATGTTATGTCAGGTGTAACCGACACTATATGAGGTCTGTAGCCGTGCGTAATAGCTGTGCCTCAGTATACATTGGCTGCTTTGGTGTTGTTAGAGGACGTTACCAATGCGCAATTTAGGCTAGAGCGAGTTTTCAGGGTCTGTACCATGTTTTGGTCCATGATGATGACCACTAATCAAGCGGAGGAGGGGCAGTGATACCCTCTCCTGCAGGAGCTTGCACACTATCCCTGTGTGCAGAAATGCCCTTCTTGGCATCTCATTTGAAATCAGACCACTTTTTGTTATCTCCTCCAATGTCCATGGACGTTAACTCGCATCGTTCACCGTATCTGTGACTCTCTGCCATTCCAATTGCTTTATTTTGTTGCTGATGCCAGAACTAAAGCCTCCAAATAATACTTGTTTTCGTCTGTCAATTTGATCAATCATTAGTTCAAGATCACAGTCCATAAAATTATTATTCTTCTTGTTCAACAGCTTGTCTGTTTCCTACATTTCTCCTCAACACTAAGCTAAATAAATTCTGGCCCTTTATATACAAGCAAGGTAATTGAGGTGTGTATAAGGCCATTTATAGGAAATTGTGGGGATGGTCAGACAGCTCATGAACATGCGTAAAATTTCAGGATGATTGAGGTGTATGAGGAAAAGACATGTGGGAACAGATGTATGTCAGGTTTTATAAAACTGATGAAAAGACTGCGTTAGCATGTTTCCTGTTTTGTGTGTACATGGATTTCTACACCTGAATATACACATAGTTTTGTACATTTGTCCCAAGAAGTCGAGGAGAATACAGTGTTTTTTAAGTCATATATGTAGTGAGGATAGCTTTGCTCAGATCGAACACAAACACACACCCTCGGTGGCAGCTTTTGCTCTCTATCATTACTAATTTACAAGGTACTGTGGCTATTGTGGACATATAAACCCATAGCCAAACCCACACGAGTTCTGTGAAGCGAAAATTGCAGAAAATATCTTTATGTGTGGTGAACTTCCAGGTAGATGGGCTTACTTAACTAGCTAGGCTCGATTTAGCTCCACCTCTTTGCCAATTTTTGAGTTGGGGAACAAGGGTGACGTCGCGGTGGCATTGTCCATTATTTTATACAGTCAGTGGTTGATCTGTGAGCAGTTCAGACTGCAGCTTTTGTGAATGTGTGCTCAGGTGACTGTGGACACTTTGTTATCCTAGCTCGACTTGTCCATGGTTTGAACCCCCCTTTCGTTCGGTAAAAGCAATCTCCTTTCTCTTTTTGGAGCAACCACATTGTGGGATCCTGGCTCCACTTGTAACATGTACTCGATAGTAAGACATGAAGCCTAATGGAAATCGTCATCAGTTAACTGTGGAACTGTGTTGGACACACCTAAGTTATTGATGAAGAGCCTGGATAGCTCAGACGGTAGAGCATCAGACTTTTAATCTGAGGGTCCAGGGTTCAAGTCCCTGTTCAGGCGCAACAAGGATCCTTGCAATGGTTCCACCCATTAGCCTTTCACCAAGACACGGCACACACCGATGCTCTTGCAGATTGAACCTTCAGCCCAACTGCTGAACATTCATGAACCATTGAGATAAGTGCGTTTTCTTGAATTGTTGACCTTTTCTAATGAGGTCCATTAGAATTTAGGCTGAAACATGATTTCTGCAAGCCCTTAATCAGCCAACAATTGGTTCAGGGAATCCTGGACTTTGGCTGACACTGGACAAACTCAAAGGCTTTAAGGTAGACTACCAAATGCAACATATTAAGACTTTCTTTTCAGGGCAATTTCAACATGTAATGGAGCGGTGAAAAGTGCACAGTTGTAGCATTGTGTTTGCCGAAATAGCTCAGCTGGGAGAGCGTTAGACTGAAGATCTAAAGGTCCCTGGTTCGATCCCGGGTTTCGGCAGAGCCCACCTACGCTATGTCAAGCAACGACATGTTCTTGAGGTACTGTACAACTGTCATGATAGAGCTTTCAAAGCCATCATGAAGGCCTCTGGACGGGCTTGATCTTGCTCATTCTGGTCCACAGTTTTACAAATTGCTTGTCGTTGGATGCGTGTTTGACTGCTGAACATTGAACCATTTTAAAAGGTGGATGTGGCGCCACACAGCAACTGGCCAAGATCATGGTTTTGAAAAAACTTGAAGTATGAAAGCTACAAAAAGCAATCCCCCTTCTCTTTTCGGAGCAACCACAATGTAGGATCCTGGCTCCACTTGTGACATTTACTCGATAGTAAGACATTACGCCTAATGGAAATCTTCATCAGTTAACTGTGGAAGTGTGTTGGTCTTGCTAAAACACACCTAAACTTTGTTGGAAGAGCCTGGATAGCTCAGACGGTAGAGCATCAGACTTTTAATCTGAGGGTCCAGGGTTCAAGTCCCTGTTCAGGCGCAACAAGGATCCTTGCAATGGTTCCACCCATTAGCCTTTCACCAAGACACGGCACACACCGATGCCCTTGCAGATTGAACCTTCAGCCCAACTGCTGAACATTCATGAACCATTGAGATTAGTGCGTTTTCTTGAATTGTTGACCTTTTCTAATGAGGTACATTAGAATTTAGGCTGAAACATGATTTCTGCAAGCCCTTAATCAGCCAACAATTGGTTCAGGGAATCCTGGACTTTGGCTGACACTGGACAAACTCAAAGGCTTTAAGGTAGACTACCAAATGCAACATATTAAGACTTTCTTTTCAGGGCAATTTCAACATGTAATGGAGCGGTGAAAAGTGCACATTTGTAGCATTGTGTTTGCCGAAATAGCTCAGCTGGGAGAGCGTTAGACTGAAGATCTAAAGGTCCCTGGTTCGATCCCGGGTTTCGGCAGAGCCCACCTACGCTATGTCAAGCAACGACACGTTCTTGAGGGACTGTAAAACTGTCATGATAGAGCTTTCAAAGCCATCATGAAGGCCTCTGGACGGGCTTGATCTTGCTCATTCTGGTCCACAGTTTTACAAATTGCTTGTCGTTGGATGCGTGTTTGACTGCTGAACATTGAACCATTTTAAAAGGTGGATGTGGCGCCACAGAGCAACTGGCCAAGATCATGGTTTTGAAAAAACTTGAAGTATGAAAGCTACAAAAAGCAATCCCCCTTCTCTTTTTGGAGCAACCACAATGTAGGATCCTGGCTCCACTTGTAACATGTACTCGATAGTAAGACATTACGCCTAATGGAAATCTTCATCAGTTAACTGTGGAAGTGTGTTGGTCTTGCTAAAACACACCTAAACTTTGTTGGAAGAGCCTGGATAGCTCAGACGGTAGAGCATCAGACTTTTAATCTGAGGGTCCAGGGTTCAAGTCCCTGTTCAGGCGCAACAAGGATCCTTGCAATGGTTCCACCCATTAGCCTTTCACCAAGACACGGCACACACCGATGCTCTTGCAGATTGAACCTTCAGCCCAACTGCTGAACATTCATGAACCATTGAGATTAGTGCGTTTTCTTGAATTGTTGACCTTTTCTAATGAGGTCCATTAGAATTTAGGCTGAAACATGATTTCTGCAAGCCCTTAATCAGCCAACAATTGGTTCAGGGAATCCTGGACTTTGGCTGACACTGGACAAACTCAAAGGCTTTAAGGTAGACTACCAAATGTGTAGTGAACCCAAGAATGTGTCACCACATTAATTTGAATTGAAAGGAAATTAATCCTTCTGTTGATTTTTACGGATTGAAGGTGATTCTCCGGTAATATATGTTATACAGACATTTTATTTTTTATGTACATTGTGGAGAAAAAGGGAACATTAGTAAGTGGAACCTTTGAGGCCGGGACTGTTGCCATTCCGGTGGTCTCAGGTGTGGACTTCCGCCCACTCGTCAGACGCAACTTGGACGGCACATGAACAACTCCGTGTCTTCATTACTCTTCTATTCTGTCTGTTTCCACAGGTCAGTACGTGACAATGGTTGATAAATTGAAGTTGTTTATACTTCTATTTGTGCATACGTACACTGAGAGTGAGTTTTATGGTCATTTGCGTATGTTTATTGCTGTTAAAGAAGTCGGAAATTTGCGCTGTTACTGACGGTAAATTGGCGGGTTTTTGCCCCTGCCTTTGTCTTGCAGGCGGTCAAGTGTGTTCGAGACTGCTACTACACACGCACATAGTCTCATACCTGCAAACAAGAAACGCACAACTGACACATGGTTCACCTATGTTAATTTAATAATAAGAGTTTAAGGATGTTTATGGAAGATTTGTATAGAAAAATGTTTATATCCCTCCGTGAGTCCACTTGTAGTGCAGTGTGTATCACATTCAGTAAAACAGCAGAAGTAAGCTGCATGCTAGTCACAGTAAAATGACACTGTAAATTGTGCTATAGATTTATAGTATGCAATGTGCCTTTTCTTACAGTCAGATTACAGGGTAATGCTGTATTAATTTGTGATTGATTTGTTTGTATGAGATTATTGGATGGATGTGATTTATAGACCTAAAACTGATGGGGATATGACATTGCAGAGTTAATGCTGTATTTTGAATATTAGAGAATTAAAGAGACGCAACTTGGACGGCACATGAACAACTCCGTGTCTTCATTACTCTTCTATTCTGTCTGTTTCCACAGACAATTGTATTTGTCCCACAGGTCCCACATTCGGGACCCGTAACAAATGCAACATATTAAGACTTTCTTTTCAGGGCAATTTCAACATGTAATGGAGCGGTGAAAAGTGCACATTTGTAGCATTGTGTTTGCCGAAATAGCTCAGCTGGGAGAGCGTTAGACTGAAGATCTAAAGGTCCCTGGTTCGATCCCGGGTTTCGGCAGAGCCCACCTACGCTATGTCAAGCAACGACACGTACTTGAGGGACTGTAAAACTGTCATGATAGAGCTTTCAAAGCCAACATGAAGGCCACTGGCCCAGCAATGGAACAGCCATCTGAACGGGCTTGATCTTGCTCATTCTGGTCCACAGTTTTACAAATTGCTTGTCGTTGGATGCGTGTTTGACTGCTGAACATTGAACCATTTTAAAAGGTGGATGTGGCGCCACACAGCAACTGGCCAAGATCATGGTTTTGAAAAAACTTGAAGTATGAAAGCTACAAAAAGCAATCCCCCTTCTCTTTTTGGAGCAACCACAATGTGGGATCCTGGCTCCACTTGTAACATGTACTCGATAGTAAGACATTACGCCTAATGGAAATCTTCATCAGTTAACTGTGGAACTGTGTTGGACACACCTAAGCTGTTTATGAAGAGCCTGGATAGCTCAGACGGTAGAGCATCAGATTTTTAATCTGAGGGTCCAGGGTTCAAGTCCCTGTTCAGGCGCAACAAGGATCCTTGCAATGGTTCCACCCATTAGCCTTTCACCAAGACACGGCACACACCGATGCTCTTGCAGATTGAACCTTCAGCCCAACTGCTGAACATTCATGAACCATTGAGATTAGTGCATTTTCTTGAATTGTTGACCTTTTCTAATGAGGTCCATTAGAATTTAGGCTGAAACATGATTTCTGCAAGCCCTTAATCAGCCAACAATTGGTTCAGGGAATCCTGGACTTTGACTGACACTGGACAAACTCAAAGGCTTTAAGGTAGACTACCAAATGCAACATATTAAGACTTTCTTTTCAGGGCAATTTCAACATGTAATGGAGCGGTGAAAAGTGCACATTTGTAGCGTTGTGTTTGCCGGAATAGCTCAGCTGGGAGAGCGTTAGACTGAAGATCTAAAGGTCCCTGGTTAGGTCCCTGGTTCGATCCCGGGTTTCGGCAGAGCCCACCTACGCTATGTCAAGCAACGACACGTTCTTGAGGGACTGTGAAACTGTCATGATAGAGCTTTCAAAGCCAACATGAAGGCCTCTGGCCCAGCAATGGAACAGCCATCTGGACGGGCTTGATCTTGCTCATTCTGGTCCACAGCTTTACAAGTTGCTTGTCGTTGGATGCGTGTTTGACTGCAGAACATTGAACCATTTTAAAAGGTGGATGTGGCGCCACACAGCAACTGGCCAAGATCATGGTTTTGAAAAAACTTGAAGTATGAAAGCTACAAAAAGCAATCCCCCTTCTCTTTTTGGAGCAACCACAATGTGGGATCCTGGCTCCACTTGTAACATGTACTCGATAGTAAGACATTACGCCTAATGGAAATCTTCATCAGTTAACTGTGGAACTGTGTTGGACACACCTAAGCTGTTTATGAAGAGCCTGGATAGCTCAGACGGTAGAGCATCAGATTTTTAATCTGAGGGTCCAGGGTTCAAGTCCCTGTTCAGGCGCAACAAGGATCCTTGCAATGGTTCCACCCATTAGCCTTTCACCAAGACACGGCACACACCGATGCTCTTGCAGATTGAACCTTCAGCCCAACTGCTGAACATTCATGAACCATTGAGATTAGTGCATTTTCTTGAATTGTTGACCTTTTCTAATGAGGTCCATTAGAATTTAGGCTGAAACGTGATTTCTGCAAGCCCTTAATCAGCCAACAATTGGTTCAGGGAATCCTGGACTTTGACTGACACTGGACAAACTCAAAGGCTTTAAGGTAGACTACCAAATGCAACATATTAAGACTTTCTTTTCAGGGCAATTTCAACATGTAATGGAGCGGTGAAAAGTGCACATTTGTAGCGTTGTGTTTGCCGGAATAGCTCAGCTGGGAGAGCGTTAGACTGAAGATCTAAAGGTCCCTGGTTCGATCCCGGGTTTCGGCAGAGCCCACCTACGCTATGTCAAGCAACGACACGTTCTTGAGGGACTGTGAAACTGTCATGATAGAGCTTTCAAAGCCAACATGAAGGCCTCTGGCCCAGCAATGGAACAGCCATCTGGACGGGCTTGATCTTGCTCATTCTGGTCCACAGCTTTACAAGTTGCTTGTCGTTGGATGCGTGTTTGACTGCAGAACATTGAACCATTTTAAAAGGTGGATGTGGCGCCACACAGCAACTGGCCAAGATCATGGTTTTGAAAAAACTTGAAGTATGAAAGCTACAAAAAGCAATCCCCCTTCTCTTTTTGGAGCAACCACAATGTGGGATCCTGGCTCCACTTGTAACATGTACTCGATAGTAAGACATTACGCCTAATGGAAATCTTCATCAGTTAACTGTGGAACTGTGTTGGACACACCTAAGCTGTTTATGAAGAGCCTGGATAGCTCAGACGGTAGAGCATCAGATTTTTAATCTGAGGGTCCAGGGTTCAAGTCCCTGTTCAGGCGCAACAAGGATCCTTGCAATGGTTCCACCCATTAGCCTTTCACCAAGACACGGCACACACCGATGCTCTTGCAGATTGAACCTTCAGCCCAACTGCTGAACATTCATGAACCATTGAGATTAGTGCATTTTCTTGAATTGTTGACCTTTTCTAATGAGGTCCATTAGAATTTAGGCTGAAACGTGATTTCTGCAAGCCCTTAATCAGCCAACAATTGGTTCAGGGAATCCTGGACTTTGACTGACACTGGACAAACTCAAAGGCTTTAAGGTAGACTACCAAATGCAACATATTAAGACTTTCTTTTCAGGGCAATTTCAACATGTAATGGAGCGGTGAAAAGTGCACATTTGTAGCGTTGTGTTTGCCGGAATAGCTCAGCTGGGAGAGCGTTAGACTGAAGATCTAAAGGTCCCTGGTTCGATCCCGGGTTTCGGCAGAGCCCACCTACGCTATGTCAAGCAACGACACGTTCTTGAGGGACTGTGAAACTGTCATGATAGAGCTTTCAAAGCCAACATGAAGGCCTCTGGCCCAGCAATGGAACAGCCATCTGGACGGGCTTGATCTTGCTCATTCTGGTCCACAGCTTTACAAGTTGCTTGTCGTTGGATGCGTGTTTGACTGCAGAACATTGAACCATTTTAAAAGGTGGATGTGGCGCCACACAGCAACTGGCCAAGATCATGGTTTTGAAAAAACTTGAAGTATGAAAGCTACAAAAAGCAATCCCCCTTCTCTTTTTGGAGCAACCACAATGTGGGATCCTGGCTCCACTTGTAACATGTACTCGATAGTAAGACATTACGCCTAATGGAAATCTTCATCAGTTAACTGTGGAACTGTGTTGGACACACCTAAGCTGTTTATGAAGAGCCTGGATAGCTCAGACGGTAGAGCATCAGATTTTTAATCTGAGGGTCCAGGGTTCAAGTCCCTGTTCAGGCGCAACAAGGATCCTTGCAATGGTTCCACCCATTAGCCTTTCACCAAGACACGGCACACACCGATGCTCTTGCAGATTGAACCTTCAGCCCAACTGCTGAACATTCATGAACCATTGAGATTAGTGCATTTTCTTGAATTGTTGACCTTTTCTAATGAGGTCCATTAGAATTTAGGCTGAAACGTGATTTCTGCAAGCCCTTAATCAGCCAACAATTGGTTCAGGGAATCCTGGACTTTGACTGACACTGGACAAACTCAAAGGCTTTAAGGTAGACTACCAAATGCAACATATTAAGACTTTCTTTTCAGGGCAATTTCAACATGTAATGGAGCGGTGAAAAGTGCACATTTGTAGCGTTGTGTTTGCCGGAATAGCTCAGCTGGGAGAGCGTTAGACTGAAGATCTAAAGGTCCCTGGTTCGATCCCGGGTTTCGGCAGAGCCCACCTACGCTATGTCAAGCAACGACACGTTCTTGAGGGACTGTGAAACTGTCATGATAGAGCTTTCAAAGCCAACATGAAGGCCTCTGGCCCAGCAATGGAACAGCCATCTGGACGGGCTTGATCTTGCTCATTCTGGTCCACAGCTTTACAAGTTGCTTGTCGTTGGATGCGTGTTTGACTGCAGAACATTGAACCATTTTAAAAGGTGGATGTGGCGCCACACAGCAACTGGCCAAGATCATGGTTTTGAAAAAACTTGAAGTATGAAAGCTACAAAAAGCAATCCCCCTTCTCTTTTTGGAGCAACCACAATGTGGGATCCTGGCTCCACTTGTAACATGTACTCGATAGTAAGACATTACGCCTAATGGAAATCTTCATCAGTTAACTGTGGAACTGTGTTGGACACACCTAAGCTGTTTATGAAGAGCCTGGATAGCTCAGACGGTAGAGCATCAGATTTTTAATCTGAGGGTCCAGGGTTCAAGTCCCTGTTCAGGCGCAACAAGGATCCTTGCAATGGTTCCACCCATTAGCCTTTCACCAAGACACGGCACACACCGATGCTCTTGCAGATTGAACCTTCAGCCCAACTGCTGAACATTCATGAACCATTGAGATTAGTGCATTTTCTTGAATTGTTGACCTTTTCTAATGAGGTCCATTAGAATTTAGGCTGAAACATGATTTCTGCAAGCCCTTAATCAGCCAACAATTGGTTCAGGGAATCCTGGACTTTGACTGACACTGGACAAACTCAAAGGCTTTAAGGTAGACTACCAAATGCAACATATTAAGACTTTCTTTTCAGGGCAATTTCAACATGTAATGGAGCGGTGAAAAGTGCACATTTGTAGCGTTGTGTTTGCCGGAATAGCTCAGCTGGGAGAGCGTTAGACTGAAGATCTAAAGGTCCCTGGTTCGATCCCGGGTTTCGGCAGAGCCCACCTACGCTATGTCAAGCAACGACACGTTCTTGAGGGACTGTGAAACTGTCATGATAGAGCTTTCAAAGCCAACATGAAGGCCTCTGGCCCAGCAATGGAACAGCCATCTGGACGGGCTTGATCTTGCTCATTCTGGTCCACAGCTTTACAAGTTGCTTGTCGTTGGATGCGTGTTTGACTGCAGAACATTGAACCATTTTAAAAGGTGGATGTGGCGCCACACAGCAACTGGCCAAGATCATGGTTTTGAAAAAACTTGAAGTATGAAAGCTACAAAAAGCAATCCCCCTTCTCTTTTTGGAGCAACCACAATGTGGGATCCTGGCTCCACTTGTAACATGTACTCGATAGTAAGACATTACGCCTAATGGAAATCTTCATCAGTTAACTGTGGAACTGTGTTGGACACACCTAAGCTGTTTATGAAGAGCCTGGATAGCTCAGACGGTAGAGCATCAGATTTTTAATCTGAGGGTCCAGGGTTCAAGTCCCTGTTCAGGCGCAACAAGGATCCTTGCAATGGTTCCACCCATTAGCCTTTCACCAAGACACGGCACACACCGATGCTCTTGCAGATTGAACCTTCAGCCCAACTGCTGAACATTCATGAACCATTGAGATTAGTGCATTTTCTTGAATTGTTGACCTTTTCTAATGAGGTCCATTAGAATTTAGGCTGAAACATGATTTCTGCAAGCCCTTAATCAGCCAACAATTGGTTCAGGGAATCCTGGACTTTGACTGACACTGGACAAACTCAAAGGCTTTAAGGTAGACTACCAAATGCAACATATTAAGACTTTCTTTTCAGGGCAATTTCAACATGTAATGGAGCGGTGAAAAGTGCACATTTGTAGCGTTGTGTTTGCCGGAATAGCTCAGCTGGGAGAGCGTTAGACTGAAGATCTAAAGGTCCCTGGTTCGATCCCGGGTTTCGGCAGAGCCCACCTACGCTATGTCAAGCAACGACACGTTCTTGAGGGACTGTGAAACTGTCATGATAGAGCTTTCAAAGCCAACATGAAGGCCTCTGGCCCAGCAATGGAACAGCCATCTGGACGGGCTTGATCTTGCTCATTCTGGTCCACAGCTTTACAAGTTGCTTGTCGTTGGATGCGTGTTTGACTGCAGAACATTGAACCATTTTAAAAGGTGGATGTGGCGCCACACAGCAACTGGCCAAGATCATGGTTTTGAAAAAACTTGAAGTATGAAAGCTACAAAAAGCAATCCCCCTTCTCTTTTTGGAGCAACCACAATGTGGGATCCTGGCTCCACTTGTAACATGTACTCGATAGTAAGACATTACGCCTAATGGAAATCTTCATCAGTTAACTGTGGAACTGTGTTGGACACACCTAAGCTGTTTATGAAGAGCCTGGATAGCTCAGACGGTAGAGCATCAGATTTTTAATCTGAGGGTCCAGGGTTCAAGTCCCTGTTCAGGCGCAACAAGGATCCTTGCAATGGTTCCACCCATTAGCCTTTCACCAAGACACGGCACACACCGATGCTCTTGCAGATTGAACCTTCAGCCCAACTGCTGAACATTCATGAACCATTGAGATTAGTGCATTTTCTTGAATTGTTGACCTTTTCTAATGAGGTCCATTAGAATTTAGGCTGAAACATGATTTCTGCAAGCCCTTAATCAGCCAACAATTGGTTCAGGGAATCCTGGACTTTGACTGACACTGGACAAACTCAAAGGCTTTAAGGTAGACTACCAAATGCAACATATTAAGACTTTCTTTTCAGGGCAATTTCAACATGTAATGGAGCGGTGAAAAGTGCACATTTGTAGCGTTGTGTTTGCCGGAATAGCTCAGCTGGGAGAGCGTTAGACTGAAGATCTAAAGGTCCCTGGTTCGATCCCGGGTTTCGGCAGAGCCCACCTACGCTATGTCAAGCAACGACACGTTCTTGAGGGACTGTGAAACTGTCATGATAGAGCTTTCAAAGCCAACATGAAGGCCTCTGGCCCAGCAATGGAACAGCCATCTGGACGGGCTTGATCTTGCTCATTCTGGTCCACAGCTTTACAAGTTGCTTGTCGTTGGATGCGTGTTTGACTGCAGAACATTGAACCATTTTAAAAGGTGGATGTGGCGCCACACAGCAACTGGCCAAGATCATGGTTTTGAAAAAACTTGAAGTATGAAAGCTACAAAAAGCAATCCCCCTTCTCTTTTTGGAGCAACCACAATGTGGGATCCTGGCTCCACTTGTAACATGTACTCGATAGTAAGACATTACGCCTAATGGAAATCTTCATCAGTTAACTGTGGAACTGTGTTGGACACACCTAAGCTGTTTATGAAGAGCCTGGATGGCGCTACTTGGCTCAGGAGAGTCGGTCTCAGCATCCAATCACGAGACTCCCCCTCCAATGTCAAGATTGGACGGAGGCCAATCAGGGTCGTCGCTGTCCAATGTCAGATTGGACGGAGACCAATCACGCTTCGGCGTCACATTGGAGAGGGGCCAATCACGTCGCTTCTTACTGGTCACGTTGCTTTTTTTGAACGACATTGACCCGCTTACGTCTCCGTCTCGAAGCGAACGAAAACTTGCATCTGACAGTAAGTACATTCATTTGTTTTTTGTTATTTTCTGACCGAATGGTCATCAATGTTATATTTCCATTCGTCACACCGGCTAATTCTATGATTTCGTTGGCGAGTCATGACGTTTTCCAGCAACTTCAGTCATCGTAGCTAGCCGTCGCTAACGTTACTACGTGTAATAGCGTTACAATGAATGGAGACACTCGTGTATAACTATATATTTATATCGTTATAATATTCCGAATATTCTGATTCAAGTAACGTATCATTTAGCTCAACATTTCAATTCGCTGATGACCTGTTTCACGTCTTTCTAGCGGTGGCTAAGTTTAGATAACCAACGTTAACGTTAGCTAACGTCAGTCTCACGGCTACTGTAACTGTACGTTTCCATATTATTACTGCTCTTTGTATTGGTAGCGTTACGTTACGCCAGTGTGTATGTGCTTCAGTAGCACAGTGTATTATTATTACATGATCCCATTCCGTGTATACCTGTTCACGTTCGGTGTTCATTTGTTCTGCTGCTTAGTACACATGTACAGTATACTGATTTAGCCTACTGTACATGTTAACCGGTCATCTAGCTGCTTAGTTTATGAATGAATTGAAACTACTTTCAAGAAATGACGGACCTTATCAGCCAACCTGAAGCTTACGTATGAAAGCCGTTTATGTCAGCAGATACAGTATAGTCATGTCAGTACAGTATCTGAATGCAAAAACGACAAGATAACGTGACCTCTATTGATCCTACACCAGTAACTTGTTATAGCATCTCAAGAGTCAAAACTAGAGGAAAAGAGTGATTGATTAATTCATTGATACATAAAATCAAAATAAATAAATGTATACATGATATACACCTCTCACTGATAGATATGGCCATGGTTGGATAATTGCACAGGACAAGTGAGCACATCTTTGTAATATAAAGATAAGATGCTGTGTAGCATTAATCAAAAAATAAAGCCTGTAAATGTGGTAATTGCACAGAGATGGGAATTTCACAGCACTTGCGCACTTGTTCAGCACACTATATTTATGCTGTGATTCATAGTTGTAACTGCTGTTTTTATTTCCATGTTGTCTTCAGATGAGTTCTAACCCAAAGAGCCACAAGGCAATGGGAGAGGGGGAGTGGATGGTGAGATTAAAGAAATTTGCCAGCTCTGGGGTCTGGCCTGCTGGAGGCGGCAACAGACCAGCCCCCAGGCAGCGCAAATGGCACGATCTCTACCAGAAGGTAAAGTACAGCAAAATATCCAACTATTACTCATGACCATGCATATCACTAGATGAGAAATAGTCATTCTGATGGTGCAGAAAGTGTCTCACTCCAGGCTGAATACAATTCTGATTGTTTCAGATTGAGAAATGCCCCATGCAGGCCCGTGGACAGACCACCCTCTTTGGAGGGTCCATGGCCTGTAGTTGTGGATTTCACACTGTTAAGGTGAGCATTAGAAAAATTACATCTCGCATATCTGTTTACATTGCTGTTATGCTGTTGCTGTTACAGCACATGTCATAATGCTGTTGTTTTAGCAGCCTGCCACTCCTCTTCCTCCTGCTGATGCCCAGCCTGTGGCCTCAGTCCCAGCCCCTGGTGCGGTCCAGCAGCCTGTGGCCTCAGTGTCAGCCCTTGGTGATAATGTAGCCCAGCGGTCTTTCCTGCGCCCCCCTCCAAGTTTAGCATTGGTGAATATTGTTGCAGTAATTAATGTCTTGTATGAATTGTTTTTATGCATCGCATCATAAAATTAACTTGTCGTTATTGTTTCTCCTTCCAGTTCACTAAATCCCGATTTGGTGGAAAACAGTCGGCCTCAGCAAAGCCAAATTTAGTGTCCAGAAGGACTCCCAGCCCTTCTCCTTCTCCTCCATCCCCTCTGAGGACCCCTAGCCCCACTCCATCCTCTTTGATGACCCCCTCTACAGCCTCTGTGAGGACCCCTAGCGCTCCATCCACTGTGAGGACCCACTCTACAGCCTCTGTGAGGACCCCCAGCCCTGCTGTGCACACCAGCCAGGCACCGGCCTCTGTGAGTTTAGCCTTTATTCATTGGTTTGCCTCTGTTGTAGTCATTTTGTGTGTCCTTTATTTATGCAACAATGGCATTCTTATGTGTTTATAACAGGATGAGTCTGGAGGAGCTCAAGCAGCTGCTTCTGGAGCTGCAGCTTCATTCTGGTTGCCGGGTGAAATGAGCAAGACCATCCCTGTGCAGGACCAGAGATGGATTGCTAACACACTCTTTCAGACCGGCAAACTACGGCCAGATTTGAAGCTGTGGTACGAGCCCCCTGTCCCTGCCCTCATCTACCACCAGACACCGACACCCGACCGCTTCTTTACCCATCGGCTGATGGTATGGATGCCCTATCACCTGTGGAAGGTGAGGGTGTCCTGCCCAGCTTGTGGAAAGCAGCTGACAGGCTACGGTGTCCACAAGAGGGCTCGGAAGGTCCTGGACATCGACAGGTACTACCTGATGGTGACAGAGACACTCAGATGCACTGTATGTTCTCTGAACTATCTGTCAACCAGTCAGACTGTCCGTGACCAGCTTGACTTGCCACACCAGAAGATGTTCCGGCTGATCCTGACCCAAAAGTGAGTAAAGCAGATTTTGAAACCTCATACACCACTGAAATTACCCTTCAATAAACATGTAACTAATAAGTGCAACAATAAAAACAAATTAATTAAATTTAAAAGACAAAATCAAACTTATTTCAATAAATTCTAAATAGTTCAGAATAACTTTAATACGGGTGTAGCTATGATATACATGTACTATGATATTACCACATCTGTCTTGAGCCAGCTCCTGCTCACGTGCCTATCCAATAATAATACAATCACCTACCATCAACCAAACTGTTTTAACTAAACACATGACACTATTTTGAAAGGACAGATTTTACTGAGCCTCGAATTTTTTTCGTATGATCAGTATTTGAAATAAGATATAAGATATTGTATGGTTTAGCTGTTAATTTATTCTAACAGATCATGGTGAAATAAGACAAACAAGATCATCAAAGCTATCCCTAATTAGTTTTAAACTACTATGTTAAAATGTTGTTGAAAGCTGAGAGTCATGTTGTCATTAAGGTCTGAATGTATGCATACTGGCCAAGTATATGTAATATGTGGAATTATCTTTTTATATTGTTAAATGTGCATGTCCAGGGAAAATATAGCAATTAACATTGTGCTTTATCTGGTCCAGTACATTTATTGTACACTGTCACTTCTTTAATAAACCAATTAATGAAATGAAATATACATTTCAGGTATGCTTGTGACATTCGTGTCATTCGGCTGCTTCGGGACCGGACCCTGGGCAACAGTCCAGCACGACTGGTGAAGCAGCTGAAGGAGAACCATGGGGAGGAATGGCTGAGCCGGTTGGCACACTATCTTGGGGAGTGTGCTGACTTTGTGGATCAACCAAGCCTCTTCCCAGTGGTCTGCCAGGAGCCTCCGGAGCCCATCGACATCCCCTCCAGTCGCTGGCTGCTTACTGTGTACAACAGGGACATCCTCTCTCGCCTGGACCACATTAAGGCCTGCATCACCTCCACATTTGGCTCCATCTTAAAGATGGACTCAACCAAAAAGGTAATAAATACTTGTGTAATAGATTTCCATGCATCTAATATATACTCATACACATTAACATTCTTATGAGTGATAACATTACATCAGCAGCTATTATACATGTGTGCTGTGTAATAAATCTATATACACTCCCTGCCTTTAAACAATTTAAAAGAATGTGTAATCTTAAGTATTCCTGTTGTCTAATTCCAGATCACAAAGAAGCTGGCCGGCCACGGCAAGGGGACAGCTCTCTGGGTGACCTCGCTTGGCAACCAGGTCGGCCAGATCCTGACCAGTGTCCTGTCCGTGCAGGAGGGACCTGGACTGAACGCCATGGTGTCTGGGATCATGCAGCGGTACCGCCAGGCAGCTGTTCCACCCCCTGTGCTGCTATATGTGGACTGTGGCTGCTGTGTGAGTGAGGGGATGAGCAAGCTGCAGACCAGGTTTGCAGAGTGGCCAGACCTCCACATAAGACTTGACATCTGGCACTTCATGAGGAGGCTGGCTGTCGGCTGCACCACAGATGCTCATCCCCTCTACCCCACCTTCATGGGCAGTCTGTCTGCATGTGTTTTCGAGTGGGATGCTGGGGACCTCGCTCTGTTGCGGCAGGCAAAGCGATGGGAGCTAAGGCAGGAGGGTGTGCCTGATATCACTGATCGCCTGGTGGACACACGGATCAGCAAGACAGAGCTGAGCCAATACTGTCGCAGAACGACACGGGGCGAGGAAACCACCATCACCCTCATCGAACAACTGCTCCAAACCCTGGGTGGCGCAAATGGCAGAGACCTCATGGGGGTGCCGCTGCTGGACCAGGTCCGAATGGAGCACATCTGGCGTGTGCAGAAACGCCACGTCAGGTGCATCCAGGATGTGCCAGGTGTGCAGCTATACACCGAGGCTGGCACCACCACAAAGGGAGGGATCATTTTGACCAGGTACCGCTGTGCCAGAGGGTCCACATCCCTAGAATCCTTTCACTGCCACCTGAACAGGTTCATTCCAGGTTGGTTCTCTTCTATGTTTGATATTTTAAATAATGAATGTTTTCTGAAGATTGAAAAGCAAACCTTTTTTCATTGGCATAAATATTTTGATGATCCCCAGGAACCAGTGCAAACACACTGAACTTCCAGCTGTACCTCCTGGAAGGCCTGAACAGGTGGAACCAGGATCGGGGGACTGCGGCGGTGACCACCAGGTCATCATCTCTCCTCACATACGCCGGGGATGTGGCCCACTGTGTCAACACCAACAGCTTGAAGGTGTTTGGCCGTGCATTTGTGCCAACCTTCAGGCCACCTGCCAAATACACTGGTATGTCTAATTATAATCTGGCTACATAATAGTTGTAGTTTCTGGGTCTGATTTTAAAATGAAATGGTATTTATATAATACATAGTACAACTTGTAATGCATGTGCACATTTTTCTGTTCTTTTTCATAGGAGAGCTGCTTGGTGTTGACTACCTCCTTAGTCAGACTGGACAGCCCCTGAAATTTCAGCCTGACTCTGAGGAGACAGAAGCCATGCTGGAAGATGTGGATGAGGGCGAAGAAGAAGAAGATGAGGGCTTTGAGGAGGATCAAACACATGACCTTGTGTCAAGTCTCCTTGATGGTCCAAGTTTCTCCTCCTGTCCCTCCTCAGTACCTCCTGCTTCCTCGCTGGCTGCTGCCTCCTCACAGCCCATCACATCCTCTCTGGTTGCTGCCTCCTCCCATGTTGCTGCCACGTCACAGCCTGCTGCCCCTACCCATGTTCCTGCCACCCAGCAGCCTGCCACCTCCTCCCTGGTTGCTGCCACCTCACAGCCTGCTGCCCCTACCCATGTTGCTGCCACCTCACAGCCTGCTGCCCATACCCATGTTGCTGCCACGTCACAGCCTGCTGCCCCTACCCATGTTCCTGCCACCCAGCAGCCTGCCACCTCCTCCCTGGTTGCTGCCTCCTCCCAGGATTCAGCGTCACCTGACGAGTCTGAGGTATGTAAATACATTATAAAGTGTAAAGAAATAAAACCACTCTATCCCACTTTACTGTCCTCAGATTGTGTTGCACATTTCATTTTTTTTCTTGTTTCATATTGCAGGCTGTGGATGACTCTGGTGTGCCAGGCTTGGATAGGGTCGATTGCTTGGCAGAGTGTCTTGTTGAGCTGAGGAACCAACATTCCCTTGTCCTCTCAAACCAGCAGGTCAGGAGCTTTTATTGTTTTGCTCCATTTCCTCTATGTCTTGTCATGCATGTTCCCACTTGCACGTTTTTGTCTTCTAATGTGCTGTTTTGTTCCCTCTGCTTAGGTGAGCAATATTGTTGCTCTTTGGCAGAACCTGCTGGACTACGACAAGCAGAGGGTGGTGTTCGCTGCCAGGCATCAAAGCAGGCTGGACACAGGGAGGTTCCGTTCTCCTAAAAAGAGACAGGAGTTCACTCCAGGGGTGGAGAGTGTGAAGAGGCATGCTCTGACCACCCCTGCCCCAATTGCCCAGTGGCCAGATTGCTGCCGCCTGCTGGAAATGATCTTCATCAGGCTCTGTGCCATCCACCGTAGTCCCAGGAAGAAAGGGGGTGACACAGTCTCTAGATGGGATCTCATCCTGGAGGACTACAGGAAAGTTAGGCGGCGCATCCTGGCCAGTGGGACAGTTATGACCGAAACTAACCTGCAGCTGGTGGATGTGAGTCACACCACCCTAGTGCAGTGGCATAACAGAAGGGTGAAAAGGCAGGACACCGCAGTGGTCATGCAGGGGCTGGATTTGCCTAGCCGCTTGTCTGTAGCAGCTAGCCCTCTCCTCCCCGCTAATGTGCGCCCTCCGTCTGCACCCCCTTTGCCAGGCCCAGCTCATCAGTACCACCTGCCTGGCAGCACTGTTGGCCAGGCACGGCTGAAGAGGAAAGTTCCGCCTTCAGGTGCAACACAGGCAGCTGTAAACCTGCGTCCGCAGCGTCAGCTGTTCCCTGCTCCAGTCCCGGGCCCTCAACTGACAATGCTGGGTCCCATGATGTCACATGGCCCTGTCCTTTTCACTGTTCCACAGGCCCTGGGTGTCACCCTCTCCTCTGCCCCTGCTCCTGCTCCTGTCCGAAAACTGACCCGCAAAGTGCAGCACAACACGTGCAAGAAATGCGGGCAGTTCCGAATTGCAGAGACCGGACACAGCCAGTACAAAGGCACAGTATACTGCCCCTCTGTAGAGGCTCTTCCAAAGGAGCAGTGGTTGGAAAAAATTAAACACAATCCTAAATGATGACTTTTTGGTATGACATCAGGATGGTTAATTGTCTTTTTTTGGTGAACATGCAGAAACCAAAACAGAGCTAAAAGGAGAGGTTGACTTACATGCGTCAGATGGCTGATTGCTGATAAGTCTGCCATAAACCTTATATGGTGATAATATGTATTTTATGTATGTCACTTGTTTTCTTGTTTCCAGGTACCAACAAATCTGTCCCTGCATGTTTGAGTACAAATATGAAGGTGGTTGACCTAAAAACCTGTCTTTTTGCAATTTTTAGCAACAAAACAAGAAAAAAATAGGAAGCAAGCCGAATTTCATGACTAACACTCTTGTTGTAATCTTCCTCAGCAGAGGGTATAAGATTGTGTCCTCTTTTGTTCATTGAAGCCTGTACAGTTAGCTGGATTCACCTCAGTCATGCACATCTGGCTCCACTCACTGGTAGATTATTCTGTATATTTTTCCCTGCATACGTCAAATAAGGCGCTGACATCACGTCCCGGTGGTAAACACCTGCACCGCGATAATGAAACCACTGTGTAAATGTACCCGAGATCACAAAAACAGTAAACAAGTGTGAAAGCAGGCAGGTTAGAGCGAGGGGGAACTATCAGACTCAGGTCTGGATTCAACAAATGAACCCACAAGAGAGAAAAAAGCCTAAACGCACTAACAAGCGTCCTCACACTCATTATACTGTACGTAATGCTTCTGAAGCCTTTTATTCTTTACTTGGGAAACATGAAAAACATCCATCTGTGAGTATTTCTAAAACGTGACTAATCTGTTTTAAAATAAAAACAAAAGGGGTTATGTTTTGTGTGAAAAATCTTTTTTCAACCAACTAGTTGTTGATATTTGTCAGATATTTGTGAAAAATGGCCATCACAGTTTGCCAGAGGCCAAGGTGACTTCTTATGTTATTAATAATGTTTTTAATTAATATTAATATTGTCTCAGTTCTATTCATTCTTCATTGTGAAAGTCTTAATAGTATTGTCTTCAATAAACTTAAGTTTACAAGGGCAACAAGACTACAAGACTTTTAATGTGCATATTATACAACTTAATCCTGCCAAGGCCGGGACTTGAACCGGCACTCCTGTGAACATGGCTTTCTCCTCATTTAAAAAAAAAAGAAAACAAATTTTACTGCATTTAAAAACACTAACGAAATATACAGTATTTTAAATGCAGCAGGAGTGAGAATGGGGGCTAAATCATTTTGTTATCATCTCATTTTTTCCCTTTTTCTCTCTTTTTCCTCTCTTTTCTTCTCCCCCCCTTCTTCCCCCTTCTTCCTTTTCTTCCCCCCCCCTAACAGACTATTCTTCCCCAGCTTTGGCGCAGACGGTAGAGCATCAGACTTTTAATCTGAGGGTCCAGGGTTCAAGTCCCTGTTCAGGCGCAACAAGGATCCTTGCAATGGTTCCACCCATTAGCCTTTCACCAAGACACGGCACACACCGATGCTCTTGCAGATTGAACCTTCAGCCCACTGCTGAACATTCATGAACCATTGAGATTAGTGCATTTTCTTGAATTGTTGACCTTTTCTAATGAGGTCCATTAGAATTTAGGCTGAAACATGATTTCTGCAAGCCCTTAATCAGCCAACAATTGGTTCAGGGAATCCTGGACTTTGACTGACACTGGACAAACTCAAAGGCTTTAAGGTGACTACCAAATGCAACATATTAAGACTTTCTTTTCAGGGCAATATCAACATGTAATGGAGCGGTGAAAAGTGCACATTTGTAGCGTTGTGTTTGCCGAAATAGCTCAGCTGGGAGAGCGTTAGACTGAAGATCTAAAGGTCCCTGGTTCGATCCCGGGTTTCGGCTGAGCCCACCTACGCTATGTCATGCAACGGCACGTTCTTGAGGGACTGTAGAACTGTCATGATAGAGCTTTCAAAGCCAACATGAAGGCCTCTGGCCCAGCAATGGAACGGCCATCTGGACGGGCTTGATCTTGCTCATTCTGGTCCACAGCTTTACAAGTTGGATGCGTGTTTGACTGCTGAACATTGAACCATTTTAAAAGGTGGATGTGGCGCCACACAGCAACTGGCCAAGATCATGGTTTTGAAAAAACTTGAAGTATGAAAGCTACAAAAAGCAATCCCCCTTCTCTTTTTGGAGCAACCACAATGTGGGATCCTGGCTCCACTTGTAACATGTACTCGATAGTAAGACATGAAGCCTAATGGAAATCTTCATCAGTTAACTGTGGAACTGTGTTGGACACACCTAAGCTGTTTATGAAGAGCCTGGATAGCGGTAGCGGGGGACCGAGAGACTGTATGATCTCGTCCAATCCCCTCTCCTCATTTCCATCTTTCTCCATCTTTGCTGTGGCCAATCGCTGCGGCCCATTTCCAAAATTCGGACGGCCGACCAATCGGGGCTCGCCATTTCCATCTTTGCTGACAGCCAATCACGATGGCCCTTTTCCAAAATTTGGTTCGCGCAGCCGCAGAAAGTCTTTTTTTCCCCTCTCCTTTTTTTCCCGAGCGAGCCGGCCGGCTTAATTTCTTCGGAGAAGTTAAGAAGAGTTGTACTTCATCCTCAAGTAACAACAAAAAAGTAAGTATACTGCTTATATTATTGTATTTAGTCAACTAGCTAGCCCGATAAGTATTACGTATGTATTACAAAGAGAAACAAATAAACAGAGAAACGATTTTGACGTCGCCGTCGTCGACGTTAACATTAGGTTTTGGTTTTTTGTTTTTAAAAAAAAAGCGGGTTTCATCTATAATTTACAGTTTGACATTGTTTCTACATGTTTATATCAATATGGATCACTAGCATTGCATACGACCAGTGTCTGTTGATAAAGATAACATTGCTTTCATTTACTATCGCGTTATACCGGTCATAAACTAAATTAGCTTAAATGATTATACCGCCTCTTTTTTGCGCCAGTTTTAAAGCATAAAGAGTTAAGATGAGTTTGCATATTTCGTTTTTCTCCGAGAACAATATATATAATCATAACGTTGTTACTGTACTGCGGTACCTCAATTATGCTAACAGTACAGTTTAACATCAGTATAATGTTAGAGCATATTCAGTATATATTATGAATGAGATTTGTCTTGTATTCGGGTGTTGCACCTGTTGCGAATCAAGACTTAACTTGAATATGTTTAACTAATTGATTATAAACTGTGTGTGACTGTATGTAACACGCACTTATGGCATACTACTTCATTATACACTGAGCTGAAATGTGTTAGAATTTGCTTCTTTGTATGCAGGTGTTCTTATAATAGTGTAATATAATACAAATATATTAGTGTACTATAATAGTGTACATAACTGTGCACATTGATTTGGTTATATTGTGTAATGAACTGAATTATTATAAACCTTAGTTGGTTTGGTATAAACACTTTTCTTTCTCTATTAATGGCAGATGGCTTCCAAACAGAAGAAGCACAGATCAATGGCCGATTATGAGTGGATGTCCCGCCTGTGTAGGTTCGCTGCCTCGGGGGTCTGGCCCTCTGAGGCAGGAAACAGGCCGGCACCACGCCAGAAAAAGTGGCATGAGCTGTATCTGAAGGTAAACTTGGACAAAGTGATATGTGAGCACTATCATCAAACACAAAGCTATGTCATATTAAAAGGAGACACATTCTTATGATTCACTGTCAAACAATATTACAGATTGAGAAATGTCCGATGCAGCAGAGGGGACAAATGTCTCTGTTTGGAGGGACACGGACCTGTAACTGCGGTTTCCATACAAACAAGGTACCAGAGGTCTCTCATACAATTATGAGGTGTTGGTGTTGCATTCTGTATTATTAAAATTTCACTTTCTTGTCCGTGAACCTCTAGCCTTCCAGCTCTGTCCCTGTGTCATCTTCGGGGACACCACAACCAGGACCCTCATCTGCATCAGCATCTTCCTTTTCACCCGCCGTAAAGCCTGGGCAGATACCTCAAAAGCCCATTTTGACTTTGTCATCGGTAAGTAATGAGGATTTACTTATGCTGATATTTATATTATTAATATATTCAACTATATTAAAATGTACAGGGCTCCACTTAAGGTTACCTTTTTCTTTTTGTCAGTTTACAAAGCCACGGTTTGGTGGCTCTCATGGTGCCGCTTTAAAGCCAAACCTGAGTTTGGCTGGGAAGCATGCAACTCAGGTAATGTAAGGAGAGTGACACAGCTTGAATTTGAATTTGCAATATATGCAATCTGGTCATATTACTATAATACCTAATAATGATAAATTGTTTTATTATAATGTTGTAAACTGTGCTCTTATTCTCTCAGCCCGTCAGTAGAACATCTGAGCCATCCAGCACTATCACAAGTGCGATGGCAAGAAGGACGCCTTCCCCTTCCCGCAGGATGTTCATTCAGACTGTCTCTCCTCTTTCACTTCCTCCCTCTCCTGTGCCTTCAACTGCCTCAACCTCCTCCATTCCACCAGCCACTGCCAGAGCTGTAAGAAACTAAATTAAGTTGTTTTCTTCACATTGACATTTTACTACACTCAAAACAAGTATTCTTCATGGGTGGATTGTAATCATATCTATATATGTACTTTTTAAAATGATAAATTAGGAAGTGTCATCTGCCGCCTCATCCTGTATCTCCTCTGGTACCTCCTCTGCTCCTCTCGCCCCTGTGACCTCTGCATCTCCCTCTGCTGGTTTCTCCTCTGCTGCTCCATCTGTGGCTGGTCCTTCAGCCCAGCCTGCACCTGATACTCTGCCACTGGCTGAAAATGTGGAGACTGCTCCTGGGTCAGAGCCTGGCTGGCTGCCCACAAAGCTGATCAAGACCATACCAGTTCAAGATCAGAAATGGATCTCAGCAGCTCTCTGGAAGAACCAGCGGCTGCGCACTGACCTCAGACTGTGGTATGATCCACCAGAGCCAGCCCTCATTTACCATCAGGTCCCCAATCCAGAGCGCTTCTTCGCTCACCGCCTTCTCTTGTGGATGCCATACCACCTATGGAAGGTCAGCCTGAGCTGTCCTGTGTGTGGAAAGCAGCTCACAAGCTATGGAGCCCACAAGAGAGCCCGCCACGTTCTGGATGTCGACAGGTATTACCTGATGATAACAGAGACTCTCTGGTGCAGTTCAGTTGGTTGCAAAACAACGTACCTTTCCACCAGCAAGACTGTCTTGGACCAGCTGGATTTGGCACACCGGCTGGAGTTCAGACTGATCCTGACTCGAAAGTGAGTATACTGAGATAATTCAGCTTAGGTCACAGATGTTTGTCATTGAACACACAACAGATGAATTGGTTTTTGTGAATTGGTTCCAGTTCTAAATTAACGCAGAATTATTTTAACAGTTTTAATATGTGTCTCTTTCTGTCTCTTTCCCTTTGCTTAATACAGATACGCTTGTGATATGCGGGTGATTCGCTTTCTGAGGGAGAGGGCGCTCGGTAACAGTCCCACCCGCTTGGTCAGACAGCTGAGGGAAAACCACAGCGAGGAGTGGCTTAAGCGCCTCTGCCGGTACCTTGGAGCATGCTCGGACTTTGCGGCCCGGCCAAGCCTGCTCCCTGTCAAGTTCCAGGAACCACCTGAGCCAGTGGATATTCCCTCACACAGGTGGATGCTGGCTGTTTACGGACGAGACATCCTCAGCAGGCTGGACCACATCAAAGCCAGCATTACATCAATTTTTGGCAGTATCCTGAAAATGGACTCTACAAAGAAGGTAAATGTTTTTGACTGTTAACACCGTAAATTACTACAATATAAACAAAAGTAGTCTAAAATACAACATTAGCAGTAGGCCTACATACAATTTTAAAAAAGAAACATAGTACTATTATACTAGCGCTCACGTATAAATTCAACAATTTATTTAATCGTTCACTGTCTTTTCTGTTTCATTACAGATCACCAAGAAGCTGTCAGGCATTGCCAAGGGGACCGCCTTGTGGCTTACAACCGTGAGCAACGAGAGGGGTCAAATCCTTATCAGTGTCCTGACTGCTCAGGAGGGTTCTGGCTTGGACATCATGGCAACAGACCTCATCTCCAGGTACAGAAATGCTGGTGTGGCTCCTCCTCAGCTACTCTATGTAGACTGTGACTGTTGTCGGGAGGGCAGAGGAGAGACCAAGTTGAAGGAAAGATTTGGTGGGTGGCCAGACCTGGTTGTCAAGCTTGACATATACCACTTCATGCAGCGACTGGCATCTGGGTGTACAAAGGATGCACATCCTTTGTACCCTATCTTCATGGCGAAACTGTCAAGCTGCATTTTTGAGTGGGACAGAGGAGATGTTGCCTTGCTGCGCCAAGCCAAGCAGGAGCAGCTGAGACAGGAAGGTGTCCCTGGCATCACAGACAGTATAGTGGACCAGCAGATCACCAAGGAGGAACTGGCCCTGCACTGTAGAAGGCAGACGAGAGGAGAGAGGCAGACCATCGTCATGATAGAGCAACTCCTTAACGAGTTGATCGGGGTCAAGGGCAGAGACTTCCTTGGTGTCCCTCTTTTGGACCAGGAGAGGATGCAGCACATCTGGCAAATCCAGCAGAGGCATGTTAAGTGCATACAGGATGAACCAGGTGTGCTGCTCTATAGGCAGACTGGCACCACCACCAAGGCAGGCATTGTCCTGCCAAACTACAGATGTGCAAGGGGGTCCACATCGCTTGAGTCATTTCACCTACATGTGAACAGGTTCATTCCAGGTTAGTATGAATCATTATTCATCAAATATTTACAGTTTAACATTTTACTTGATTGTTTTCATTACCAGTATCTTAGAAACAGTGACACAATTAATGTTTTCAAATGACCAAACACAACAAATTAACATGCAATTGTGCTCACATTTGTACTACCTTAAGGAACGAGTGCCAACAGCTTGAATTTCCAGCTGTACCTCCTGGAAGGTCTCAACAGATGGAACCAGGACCGTGAAGCTGCATCCCTGGCAGTCAAGCCTCCCTCCCTGCTCAGCTACTCAGGAGACCTTACTCACTGTGTGAACACACTCAGTGTCAAGGTGCTCGGAAGGAAGCTTGTCCCCTCTTTTCAGCCACCTGCTGTTTACACTGGTTAGTTTTAGCTTTCCATCACGATGAAGCTATTTATTATATCCATTAAAATATAACAATCTTTTTTATGAATTTTGTGAGAGCCAATTTTCCTCTTTCTGTTATTGTCTTGTCTGTCCCAGGGGAGCTAATAGGTGTAGATTACCTATTCCGCCAGACGGGACAGGCCTTACAGAATGCACATGCTGACTCAGAGGAGACCAATCAGATGCTGGAGGATGTCGGCACCGAGGAAGAGCTGCAAGATGAGGGCTTTGAAGACACTGGCTTTGACCCAACAGTTGAAGTACTGGCCCTGTCCTCTGACCCCTCATCTGTCACCACCAGCTCAGCCCACATTCCTCCCACCCCTCTGCAGGCCTCTGCTGGTCCTGCACAACCCATCACCTTTGCGGCACCTCAACAGCAGCTGGTAAGTGTTTTTCTATGTGACATATCATCTGTTTTACTTGTGGTGTAGTGTGAATTTTTATTTCAATTGTATCGATTGTTTCAGGCTTTCACTTTGCTGACCAAAAGGTCCTCAGCTACCAGCTCAGCCTCTGTCCCTCCTCTCCCCACCACCCTCACAACCACTTGGTCTGCTGCTACAGCTACTGCAGGGTCACAAACCCCAGCAGCACCTGAGCAACAGCTAGTAAGTCTTTTTGTGAAATGTTGTGTCAAAAAGGTGTCAGTGGTCTTATTGTTTTGCTTGTCATTGTATTATTTTGATGATTTTTATTACATTTAACAGATATTGTATGAGCACACCACGTCCTCTGGCCCATCTGCTGCCCGCAGCACAGCCGCTGCTCCTCCCTACAACACCATCCCACCAAACACTCTGTCCACTCAAACCGCTGCTCCCTCTGGGGCACCTGAGCAACAGCTGGTAAGTCATTTCGTGACTAGTTAGACAGTGACAGACGTGTTACTTTTCTGCCTGTGATATTGATTTTGATGTACTTTATTCTCCAGCAGGCTGTTGATGAGCACGGTGTTCCAGGGATGGACCGAGTGGATAGCCTGGCAGAGTACTTGGTGGGGCTTCGGACTGTAACTGGCCAAACACTTAGCAACCAGCAGGCCAGTACAATTGTCGCCCTTTGGCAGAACCTCCTGACATATGACCAGCAAAGGGTGGTGTATGCTGCGCGGCACCAGGTGCGTCTGACCACAGGACGCTTCAGGTGCTCAAAAAAGAGACCTGAATTTACACCAGGTGTGGAGAGCATGACGCGTTGCTCCTTGGCGTCTTCAGGATCCCCTGCCCAGTGGCCAGGCTGTAGTCGGCTAGTAGAGTCCATCTGTGTCAAGCTGTGTAGCGTTCACAAGAGCCCAAAAAAACAGGGCAGTTACGCACTGACAAGATGGACTCTGATTGTCACTGAGTATGGGAAGATCAGGCAGCTGGTCCTGGGTAATGCCACAGTGATGCAGAGCACTACTCTGCAGTTTTTTGAGATAAATCAAACAACGCTGGTTCAGTGGCACAACAAGAGACTGAAGAGGCAGGACAGTAGTATTCTGCTCCAAGGGGTCAACTTGCCTGCCTCTATTCCAGTTGCTCCTGTGCCTCTCCCACCTGTACAGGTGCGCCCCACAGCTGCACCCCCACGCCCTGGACCCCAGCATCAGTACCACTTGCCCCGGAGTACAGCAGGACAGGCAGTGGTCAAGAGGAAGTCTGCAGCTCAGAGGCAGTTGTTCCCTCAGCCGGCACCTCCACCTACATCTGCCACTTTCCCTATTGTCCCGAACCCCAGCCCTGTCATCGCTCCACTTATAGTAATGATCCCACAAGCACCTGGAGCCCAACAGATCGCTCCTTCTGTCCCGCTTCTCTCCCCACCACCTGCCCGCAGGACTTACACCCGGACAGTTGACAAAAATAAGTGTAGTCAGTGCCAACAGCCCCGCAATCGAGAAACTGGTCACAGCCAGTATTATGGCTACATATACTGTCCCCAGAAAGCAAACATGCCAGTCGAGCAATGGATGGAGGAGATGCGGAGAAAAAGGGCAGAAAAAAAATAGATTTGTCTGTGTGTACATATTGTAAATAGTTTTAAAAGAAAATAAATGTCTTGTTATATTTTAGTCTTGTTCTGATACTTTCCTAGCCTTATTATCTTCTATTTTTAGTTTATTTATTATATTTTATTTGTTTTTTGCATTATAGTGTACTATAGTTTTAGGTGTGTACACACACAGAATTAAAGTGAGATTTTTGTAATAAATTTGCTACATTTCTACATAAGTCTTTTCCCCTTATTTCTACCAAAAATGTCAAGCAAACTTAAGCTGCAAAAATAAAAATTGTTGCAGTACTTGCAATACTTGTCTTCACTGGTCAGAAATTTTCAATATATTCTAGCCAAAAGTAAATGCAAAACATGTGTGTCTACCTGTGGTGATTTTTACAAATGTTTCTTACATTGCTATATAAAGTTTATTATTATTTCATCAGTAATAACATTTTGACATTGTGTAAGCATCAAACAACACATTTAACTGCTATTTGGTTGTATGACATTCACAAGAAGCCCCTATCCAATTTGTATCACTTATTAAGTGATATTTGATAGATTTATAACACTTGGCAATTTTGGGTAGCAACATGTTCCAGACGGGAACCGAACCGGCGACCTTTGGGTCCACAGCTTCCTGCCATACTCCAGTAAAGTGACATGTTTGGTCATATTTCTCAAAATAATGGAGAGAAAACAGTGCCCAATAACTTCTGATGGGCAGCAGAGACACTTATAACTATCAGTTCACTTCATTTCTCTCAATTTCTCAATTTTTCCTCTCTTTTCCTTCATTTTTCTTCTTCCCCCTTCTCCCCCTTCTTTCCTTCTTCTCCCCCCCCCTATCCAGACTATTGTTCCCCAGCTTTAGCTCAGACGGTAGAGCATCAGACTTTTAATCTGAGGGTCCAGGGTTCAAATCCCTGTTCAGGCGCAACAAGGATCCTTGCAATGGTTCCACCCATTAGCCTTTCACCAAGACACGGCACACACCGATGCTCTTGCAGATTGAACCTTCAGCCCAACTGCTGAACATTCATGAACCATTGAGATTAGTGCATTTTCTTGAATTGTTGACCTTTTCTAATGAGTTCCATTAGAATTTAGGCTGAAACACGATTTCTGCAAGCCCTTAATCAGCCAACAATTGGTTCAGGGAATCCTGGACTTTGACTGACACTGGACAAACTCAAAGGCTTTAAGGTAGACTACCAAATGCAACATATTAAGACTTTCTTTTCAGGGCAATTTCAACATGTAATGGAGCGGTGAAAAGTGCACATTTGTAGCGTTGTGTTTGCCAAAATAGCTCAGCTGGGAGAGCGTTAGACTGAAGATCTAAAGGTCCCTGGTTCAATCTTGGGTTTCGGCCGAGCCCACCTACGCTATGTCAAGCAACGACACGTTCTCGAGGGACTGTAAAACTGTCATGATAGAGCTTTCAAAGCCAACATGAAGGCCTCTGGCCCAGCAATGGAACAGCCATCTGGATGGGCTTGATCTTGCTCATTCTGGTCCACAGCTTTACAAGTTGCTTGTCGTTGGATGCGTGTTTGACTGCTGAACATTGAACCATTTTAAAAGGTGGATGTGGCGCCACACAGCAACTGGCCAAGATCATGGTTTTGAAAAAACTTGAAGTATGAAAGCTACAAAAAGCAATCCCCCTTCTCTTTTTGGAGCAACCACAAATTGGGATCCTGGCTCCACTTGTAACATGTACTCGATAGTAAGACATGAAGCCTAATGGAAATCTTCATCGGTTAACTGTGGAACTGTGTTGGACACACCTAAGCTGTTTATGAAGAGCCTGGATAGCTCAGACGGTAGAGCATCAGACTTTTAATCTGAGGGTCCAGGGTTCAAGTCCCTGTTCAGGCGCAACAAGGATCCTTGCAAAGGTTCCACCCATTAGCCTTTCACCAAGACACGGCACACACCGATGCTCTTGCAGATTGAACCTTCAGCCCAACTGCTGAACATTCATGAACCATTGAGATTAGTGCATTTTCTTGAATTGTTGACCTTTTCTAATGAGGTCCATTAGAATTTATGCTGAAACATGATTTCTGCGAGCCCTTAATCAGCCAACAATTGGTTCAGGGAATCCTGGACTTTGACTGACACTGGACAAACTCAAAGGCTTTAAGGTGACTACCAAATGCAACATATTAAGACTTTCTTTTCAGGGCAATATCAACATGTAATGGAGCGGTGAAAAGTGCACATTTGTAGCGTTGTGTTTGCCGAAATAGCTCAGCTGGGAGAGCGTTAGACTGAAGCTCTAAAGGTCCCTGGTTCAATCTTGGGTTTCGGCCGAGCCCACCTACGCTACGTCAAGCAACGACACGTTCTTGAGGGACTGTAAAACTGTCATGATAGAGCTTTCAAAGCCAACATGAAGGCCTCTGGCCCAGCAATGGAACAGCCATCTGGATGGGCTTGATCTTGCTCATTCTGGTCCACAGCTTTACAAGTTGCTTGTCGTTGGATGCGTGTTTGACTGCTGAACATTGAACCATTGTAAAAGGTGGATGTGGCGCCACACAGCAACTGGCCAAGATCATGGTTTTGAAAAAACTTGAAGTATGAAAGCTACAAAAAGCAATCCCCCTTCTCTTTTTGGAGCAACCACAATGTGGGATCCTGGCTCCACTTGTAACATGTACTCGATAGTAAGACATGAAGCCTAATGGAAATCTTCATCAGTTAACTGTGGAACTGTGTTGGACACACCTAAGCTCTTTATGAAGAGCCTGGATAGCTCAGACGGTAGAGCATCAGACTTTTAATCTGAGGGTCCAGGGTTCAAGTCCCTGTTCAGGTGCAACAAGGATCCTTGCAATGGTTCCACCCATTAGCCTTTCACCAAGACACGGCACACAACGATGCTCTTGCAGATTGAACCTTCAGCCCAACTGCTGAACATTCATGAACCATTGAGATTAGTGCATTTTCTTGAATTGTTGACCTTTTCTAATGAGTTCCATTAGAATTTAGGCTGAAACACGATTTCTGCAAGCCCTTAATCAGCCAACAATTGGTTCAGGGAATCCTGGACTTTGACTGACACTGGACAAACTCAAAGGCTTTAAGGTAGACTACCAAATGCAACATATTAAGACTTTCTTTTCAGGGCAATTTCAACATGTAATGGAGCGGTGAAAAGTGCACATTTGTAGCGTTGTGTTTGCCGAAATAGCTCAGCTGGGAGAGCGTTAGACTGAAGCTCTAAAGGTCCCTGGTTCAATCTTGGGTTTCGGCCGAGCCCACCTACGCTACGTCAAGCAACGACACGTTCTTGAGGGACTGTAAAACTGTCATGATAGAGCTTTCAAAGCCAACATGAAGGCCTCTGGCCCAGCAATGGAACGGCCATCTGGATGGGCTTGATCTTGCTCATTCTGGTCCACAGTTTTACAAATTGCTTGTCGTTGGATGCGTGTTTTTTTTTTTTTTAATTATTTTTTTGGCCTTTTCATGGCTTTATTGATAGAACAGCTGAAGAGAGACAGGAATTAGGATGAGAGAGAGAGGGGGAGTGACATGCAGCAAAGAGCCCCAGGCCGGGACTCGAACCCAGAGCTGCTGCAGCGAGGGCAAAGCCTCTGTACATGGGACGCCTGCTCTACCAACTGAGCTAAACAGCACCCCGGATGCGTGTTTGACTGCTGAACATTGAACCATTTTAAAAGGTGGATGTGGCGCCACACAGCAACTGGCCAAGATCATGGTTTTGAAAAAACTTGAAGTATGAAAGCTACAAAAAGCAATCCCCCTTCTCTTTTTGGAGCAACCACAATGTGGGATCCTGGCTCCACTTGTAACATGTACTCGATAGTAAGACATGAAGCCTAATGGAAATCTTCATCAGTTAACTGTGGAACTGTGTTGGACACACCTAAGCTCTTTATGAAGAGCCTGGATAGCTCAGACGGTAGAGCATCAGACTTTTAATCTGAGGGTCCAGGGTTCAAGTCCCTGTTCAGGCGCAACAAGGATCCTTGCAATGGTTCCACCCATTAGCCTTTCACCAAGACACGGCACACACCGATGCTCTTGCAGATTGAACCTTCAGCCCAACTGCTGAACATTCATGAACCATTGAGATTAGTGCATTTTCTTGAATTGTTGACCTTTTCTAATGAGGTCCATTAGAATTTATGCTGAAACATGATTTCTGCGAGCCCTTAATCAGCCAACAATTGGTTCAGGGAATCCTGGACTTTGACTGACACTGGACAAACTCAAAGGCTTTAAGGTGACTACCAAATGCAACATATTAAGACTTTCTTTTCAGGGCAATATCAACATGTAATGGAGCGGTGAAAAGTGCACATTTGTAGCGTTGTGTTTGCCGAAATAGCTCAGCTGGGAGAGCGTTAGACTGAAGCTCTAAAGGTCCCTGGTTCAATCTTGGGTTTCGGCCGAGCCCACCTACGCTACGTCAAGCAACGACACGTTCTTGAGGGACTGTAAAACTGTCATGATAGAGCTTTCAAAGCCAACATGAAGGCCTCTGGCCCAGCAATGGAACGGCCATCTGGACGGGCTTGATCTTGCTCATTCTGGTCCACAGCTTTACAAGTTGGATGCGTGTTTGACTGCTGAACATTGAACCATTTTAAAAGGTGGATGTGGCGCCACACAGCAACTGGCCAAGATCATGGTTTTGAAAAAACTTGAAGTATGAAAGCTACAAAAAGCAATCCCCCTTCTCTTTTTGGAGCAACCACAATGTGGGATCCTGGCTCCACTTGTAACATGTACTCGATAGTAAGACATGAAGCCTAATGGAAATCTTCATCAGTTAACTGTGGAACTGTGTTGGACACACCTAAGCTGTTTATGAAGAGCCTGGATAGCGGTAGCGGGGGACCGAGAGACTGTATGATCTCGTCCAATCCCCTCTCCTCATTTCCATCTTTCTCCATCTTTGCTGTGGCCAATCGCTGCGGCCCATTTCCAAAATTCGGACGGCCGACCAATCGGGGCTCGCCATTTCCATCTTTGCTGACAGCCAATCACGATGGCCCTTTTCCAAAATTTGGTTCGCGCAGCCGCAGAAAGTCTTTTTTTCCCCTCTCCTTTTTTTCCCGAGCGAGCCGGCCGGCTTAATTTCTCCGGAGAAGTTAGGAAGAGTTGTACTTCATCCTCAATTAACAACAAAAAAGTAAGTATACTGCTTATATTAGTGTATTTAGTCAACTAGCTAGCCCGATAAGTATTACGTATGTATTACAAAGAGAAACAAATAAACAGAGAAACGATTTTGACGTCGCCGTGGTCGACGTTAACATTAGGTTTTGTTTTTTTTTTTTTTTTAAAAAAAGCGGGTTTCATCAATAATTTACAGTTTGACATTGTTTCTACATGTTTATATCAATATGGATCACTAGCATTGCATACGACCAGTGTCTGTTGATAAAGATAACATTGCTCTCATTGACTATCGCGTTATACCGGTCATAAACTAAATTAGCTTAAATTATTATACCGCCTCTTTTTTGCGCCAGTTTTAAAGCATAAAGAGTTAAGATGAGGTTGCATATTTCGTTTTTCTCCGAGAACAATATATATAATCATAACGTTGTTACTGTACTGCGGTACCTCAATTATGCTAACAGTACAGTTTAACATCAGTATAATGTTAGAGCATATTCAGTATATATTATGAATGAGATTTGTCTTGTATTCGGGTGTTGCACCTGTTGCGAATCAAGACTTAACTTGAATATGTTTAACTAATTGATTATAAACTGTGTGTGACTGTATGTAACACGCACTTATGGCATACTACTTCATTATACACTGAGCTGAAATGTGTTAGAATTTGCTTTTTTGTATGCAGGTGTTCTTATAATAGTGTAATATAATACAAATATATTAGTGTACTATAATAGTGTACATAACTGTGCACATTGATTTGGTTATATTGTGTAATGAACTGAATTATTATAAACCTTAGTTGGTTTGGTATAAACACTTTTCTTTCTCTATTAATGGCAGATGGCTTCCAAACAGAAGAAGCACAGATCAATGGCCGATTATGAGTGGATGTCCCGCCTGCGTAGGTTCGCTGCCTCGGGGGTCTGGCCCTCTGAGGCAGGAAACAGGCCGGCACCACGCCAGAAAAAGTGGCATGAGCTGTATCTGAAGGTAAACTTGGACAAAGTGATATGTGAGCACTATCATCAAACAAAAAGCTATGTCATATTAAAAGGAGACACATTCTTATGATTCACTGTCAAACAATATTACAGATTGAGAAATGTCCGATGCAGCAGAGGGGACAAATGTCTCTGTTTGGAGGGACACGGACTTGTAACTGCGGGTTCCATACAAACAAGGTACCAGAGGTCTCTCATATAATTATGAGGTGTTGGTGTTGCATTCTGTATTATTAAAATTTCACTTTCTTGTCCGTGAACCTCTAGCCTTCCAGCTCTGTCCCTGTGTCCTCTTCGGGGACACCACAACCAGGACCCTCATCTGCATCAGCATCTTCTTTTTCACCCTCCGTAAAGCCTGGGCAGATACCTCAAAAGCCCATTTTGACTTTGTCATCGGTAAGTAATGAGGATTTAATTATGCTGATGTTTATATTATTAATATATTCAACTATATTAAAATGTACAGGGCTCCACTTAAGGTTACCTTTTTCTTTTTGTCAGTTTACAAAGCCACGGTTTGGTGGCTCTCATGGTGCCGCTTTAAAGCCAAACCTGAGTTTGGCTGGGAAGCATGCAACTCAGGTAATGTAAGGAGAGTGACACAGCTTGAATTTGAATTTGCAATATATGCAATCTGGTCCTATTACTATAATACCTAATAATGATAAATTGTTTTATTATAATGTTGTAAACTGTGCTCTTATTCTCTCAGCCCGTCAGTAGAACATCTGAGCCATCCAGCACTATCACAAGTGCGATGGCAAGAAGGACGCCTTCCCCTTCCCGCAGGATGTTCATTCAGACTGTCTCTCCTCTTTCACTTCCTCCCTCTCCTGTGCCTTCAACTGCCTCAACTTCCTCCATTCCACCAGCCACTGCCAGAGCTGTAAGAAACTAATTTAAGTTGTTTTCTTCACATTGACATTTTACTACACTCAAAACAAGTATTCTTCATGAGTGGATTGTAATCATATCTATATATGTACTTTTTAAAAATGATAAATTAGGGAGTGTCATCTGCCGCCTCCTCCTGCATCTCCTCTGGTACCTCCTCTGCTCCTCTCGCCCCTGTGACCTCTGCATCTACCTCTGCTGGTGTCTCCTCTGCTGCTCCATCTGTGGCTGGTCCTTCAGCCCAGCCTGCACCTGATACTCTGCCACTGGCTGAAAATGTGGAGACTGCTCCTGGGTCAGAGCCTGGCTGGCTGCCCACAAAGCTGATCAAGACCATACCAGTTCAAGATCAGAAATGGATCTCAGCAGCTCTCTGGAAGAACCAGCGGCTGCGCACTGACCTCAGACTGTGGTATGATCCACCAGAGCCAGCCCTCATTTACCATCAGGTCCCCAATCCAGAGCGCTTCTTCGCTCACCGCCTTCTCTTGTGGATGCCATACCACCTATGGAAGGTCAGCCTGAGCTGTCCTGTGTGCGGAAAGCAGCTCACAAGCTATGGAGCCCACAAGAGAGCCCGCCACGTTCTGGATGTCGACAGGTATTACCTGATGATAACAGAGACTCTCTGGTGCAGTTCAGTTGGTTGCAAAACAACGTACCTTTCCACCAGCAAGACTGTCTTGGACCAGCTGGATTTGGCACACAGGCTGGAGTTCAGACTGATCCTGACTCGAAAGTGATTTTACTGAGATAATTCAGCTTAGGTCACAGATGTTTGTCATTGAACACACAACAGATGAATTGGTTTTTGTGATGAGAATTTTTGTTTGAATTTTGAGCTGACTCTGATCTCCTTCCTCCAGTTCTAAATTAACGCAGAATTATTTTAACAGTTTTAGTATGTGTGTTGTGGCTTGTTATTGGTGTTATGTTTTGGTTTGCTTAACATCTCTCTCTCTCTCTCTCTGTCACACAGAGTGTGCACCAAGGGGCGGGGCAATCTCCTGGAGCACAGAGCACCTGGCACACCTGCAGCTCATTCTGCCCTAATTGGTTGGCTTCTTAAGCCACTCTCCCTTTGTCTCCTGTGCCGGATTATTCATTTGCCTTGCAGTGTCAAGCCTGTGCATCGTGTGACTCCAGCTGATCGCCTCGCCTCGAGTTATTCCTTCTGTGTCCCTTTGTATCGTGAGTTTTGTGCCTCGACACCATTTCAGTTGTACTTTTGTTCCTGAGTCTTTTCCCATTTCTATGGAGATTTTTAGTTGCTACTTTTCCTAGAGAGCTTTTTGCGTTGTTACTTTATTTTTTGAGTATTTTCCTGAGGAACTGTCCTCCCTCCTTTTGTTTAATAAACTCTTTTGTTGAACTCTGCAACTGGGTCCTGACTTCCCTGACTAGCCCATAACAGAATAATCCGGCCAGCATGGACCCAGCAGAGATGGACAACTACAAACGTGCACTCTCGTCGCAAGCCGCCAAAATAAACCAGAATGAGTCTTCTCTGGGGCGGGTGATGGAACACCTGCAGCAGCTCGGTGCCAGCGTCTCACAACTGGGCGGTCAGTTGGCCGCCCTGCAGGACCAGCTCGTCTCCTCTCCCGGAGCCGCCGCTCACCTCCCAGCCGACGATCCTCCTCCCAGCCCTGCCCCGCAAGCACGCGAGCCGTACATCCCCATACCAGTCAGGTATTCAGGAGACTTAGGTACTTGTTCGCAATTTCTACACCAGTGTCAGCTAGTATTTAGCCAACAACCCCACACCTATGCTACGCCTCAAGCTAAGATAGCCTTCATCATGAGTTTGCTCACTGGACAGGCGGCAGCCTGGTCCTTAGCGATATCTTCACAACAACAGGAGTTAGTTAACGATTTTCCCCGATTCACTGACGAAATGAGACGGGTATTTGACCACCCGGTAAAGGGCAGACAGGCTACAAGCCAGTTACTCGATCTCAAACAGGGTAGCTCTTCGGTGTCAGAGTACGCCGTGAGTTTTCGCATTTTAGCGGCAGAGTGTGGGTGGGATGATTCGGCTCTTCAAGCCATATTTTTTAAGGGGTTGGCAGGGGAGTTAAAGGATGAGTTGGCGGTTCGGGAGGAATGTAACTCGTTCAACTCCCTCGTTGATTTAGCTATCCGCCTTGACAATAGGATGAGGGAAAGAGCTAGGGAACGGCAGAGGACGAGGAGCAGGCGGCTCATCTCCGGCACGCAACCCAGCTCCCCAGACTCCGCTCCGGGATTGCCCGACACCACCCACTACGCACGAGAGCTACGACCGCCACCAGTTGACGAGCCTATGCAATTGGGTCGGGCCCGCCTCACCCCAGCCGAGAGACAACGCAGGATGCATGACAAGCTGTGCCTCTACTGTGGACAAGGTGGCCACTTCGTTTCCTGCTGCCCAGAGTTGCCAAAAGACCGGGCTCACCAGTACTAGAGAGGACTCTGGTGAGCCACATCTCTTCCTCTCACACGTCAAGAATTCAGGTTTCAGGTATGATTCACGGACCTGAACACTCGGTTCCAGTCCAGGTGCTGGTAGACTCCGGTGCCGATGACAACTTCATTGACAGAAATTTTGTGAAGAGTAACAACATTCCTATTTATGAACTGTCCTCTCCCAAAAAGGTACACGCCGTAGACGGCAAGCTCATAGAACTGGTGACTCATAAAACTGAACCATTGAAATTGGTACTCTCCAGTAACCATCATGAACATTTAGAACTGTATGTAATCTCCTCACCTCTGAATTCTGTCATTCTGGGAATCCCTTGGTTAAAGCTTCACAATCCCCACGTTGATTGGTCCACCGCCACCGTTCGCAACTGGAGTCTCCACTGCCACGCCCACTGCCTCCGTTCCGCTCTGCCCGCCAGGCCTGCAGATCCAGCTCCAGCAGTCGAGGTAATCGAGCTAACTAATGTACCCCCTGACTACCATGACCTCAGCCAAGTTTTTAGCAAAACTTCTGCCACCTCACTGCCCCCACATAGACCCTACGACTGTGCTATTGACTTGTTGCCAGGGGCCCCTCTTCCCACTAAGAGGCTGTTCAATTTGTCCAGACCCGAGCGAGAGGCCATGGAAAAATACATCACAGAGTCGGTGGCAGCCGGCCTCATCCGCCCCTCCTCTTCTCCGGTGGGGGCGGGTTTTTCTTCGTGGAGAAAAAAGATAAAACCCTGCAACCTTGCATTGACTACACCGGGTTGAATGACATAACTGTAAAAAACAAGTACCCACTCCCCCTGATTGACTCCGCCTTCAGCCCCTTACATTCAGCCCGCGTCTTCTCCAAGCTAGACCTTAGGAACGCCTACCACCTCATCAGGATTAAGGAGGGGGATGAGTGGAAGACAGCATTCAACACCCACTTAGGTCACTTCGAGTACCTGGTTATGCCTTTCGGACTCACTAATGCCCCCGCTGTTTTCCAAAGCCTGGTGAACGATGTGTTAAGAGATCTGCTTAACAAAACTGTGTTTGTCTACCTTGATGATATTTTGATTTTCTCTAGCTCCATGGAAGAACACGTGACTCATGTTAGAGATGTGTTAAAAAGGCTAATGGAGAACAAGTTGTATGTTAAAGCTGAAAAATGTGAATTTCATGTGTCTACTGTGAGTTTCCTGGGTTATGTGGTGGAGAAGGGGCGGCTGCGGGCGGATCCCTCCAAGGTGGAAGCGGTAAAAGAATGGCCCACTCCCACCACCCGCAAGCAGCTGCAGCGCTTCCTGGGGTTTGCCAACTTTTATCGTAGGTTCATAAAGAACTACAGCCGCCTGGCGGCCCCTCTTACTCGCCTCACTTCTTCAAAACTCAGTTTTACCTGGTCACCTGTAGAACAATCTGCCTTTGTTAAATTAAAAGACATGTTTGTTAACGCCCCTGTTCTTGTGCACCCAGATCCTGAGCAGCAGTTCGTGGTCGAGGTTGATGCCTCGGATTCCGGGGTCGGGGCCGTCCTCTCCCAGCGCCAACTCGCAGATAATAAGCTCCACCCCTGCGCCTTCTTCTCACGTCGACTCACCCCCGCTGAAAGTAATTACGATGTGGGGAACCGAGAGCTCTTGGCGGTGGTCCTGGCCTTGCAGGAGTGGAGACACTGGCTGGAGGGGGCAGCTCAGCCATTCATCGTTTGGACAGATCACAAGAACCTCGCCTACCTCCGCACAGCTCGCCGCCTGAACACCCGCCAGGCCCGCTGGGCCCTGTTCCTGGGCCGTTTCTAGTTCACCCTCACCTACCGCCCCGGGTCTCGGAACATCAAGCCGGACGCACTCTCCCGTCAGTTCACCCTGGAGGGAGGGGAGCCCGTTAAGGAGACCATCCTGGATCCCGAGTGTGTGCTGGGGGCGGTTCGCTGGCAGGTTGAACAGGAGGTTCAGGAAGCTCTGCAGGGCCAGACGGTTCCAGACGGTTGCCCGCCGGGTCGGTTGTTCGTGCCACCGTCTGCCAGGTCATCAGTGCTCACCTGGGGGCATACGTCGAGGATAGCCTGCCACCCAGGGGTCCACCGCACGCTGGCTCTCGTCCAGCAGCGTTTCTGGTGGCCGTCCATGGCTTCTGACATTCGGGTCTTCATCGCTGCATGCACAGAGTGCGCCCGCAACAAGTCTTCCCACCGACCCCCGGCAGGGCTCCTACAACCTCTGCCCATTCCTCCACGTCCCTGGTCACACATAGCAGTGGATTTTGTTACCGGACTGCCCCCCTCCGAAGGTAACGACACCATACTCACGGTGGTTGACCGTTTCTCCAAGGCGGTTCATTTTGTCCCCCTCCCTAAACTCCCCACCGCCTTGGAGACTGCTAATCTACTGGTGACACATGTCTTCAGGTTGCACGGGATTCCACAGGACATTGTGTCGGACCGCGGACCTCAGTTCACCTCGCGGGTATGGAAGGCTTTCTGCCGGGCCCTGGGAACCACCTCCAGCCTCACCTCCGGCTATCATCCCCAGTCTAACGGGCAAACGGAACGGGCCAACCAGAGCCTGGAGTCTTCTCTACGCTGCGTCGCCTCCCGCCTCCCATCATCCTGGGCTACACACCTGCCCTGGGTGGAATATGCCCACAACTCCCTCATCAGCTCAGCCACCGGGTTCTCACCATTCATGATCAACACCGGTTACCAGCCCCCCTTATTCCCTAACCAAGAGTCCGACGCAGCAGTCCCCTCTGTCCATGCTCAGTTCCGCCGGGTCAGACGCGTGTGGCGGGAGACCCGTGCAGCATTAGGGAGAACGGCTGAGCGCAACCGACGTCTGGCGGACCGACTTCGGGTTCCCTCACCCGACTACCAGGTGGGTCAGCAAGTGTGGCTCTCCTCCCGAGACCTCCCCCTCCAGACCGACTCCCGAAAACTCTCCCCCAGGTACATTGGGCCTTATCCAGTGGAGAGGATAATAAACCCCAGCGCTGTCCGCCTCCGCCTCCCAGCCTCCTTAAACGTCCACCCTGTGTTCCACGTCTCCCTCCTCAAGCCAGTCACCGAAAGCCCTCTCCAGCCTCCTGCACCTCCACCGCCTCCCCCACTTCTCGTCGACGGCCACCCAGCCTACACGGTCAACCAGATTCTAAACGTGCGCAGACGGGGTAGGGGCTACCAGTATCTGGTCGACTGGGAGGGATACGGTCCCGAGGAGCGCTCCTGGATCAGCCGCTCCCTCATCCTCGACCCGCAACTGCTGCGGGATTTTTACATCAGGTTTCCAGGTAAACCAGGTAGGACGCCAGGTGGCGCCCCTTGAGGGGGGGGGTACTGTTGTGGCTTGTTATTGGTGTTATGTTTTGGTTTGCTTAACATCTCTCTCTCTCTCTCTCTGTCACACAGAGTGTGCACCAAGGGGCGGGGCAATCTCCTGGAGCACAGAGCACCTGGCACACCTGCAGCTCATTCTGCCCTAATTGGTTGGCTTCTTAAGCCACTCTCCCTTTGTCTCCTGTGCCGGATTATTCATTTGCCTTGCAGTGTCAAGCCTGTGCATCGTGTGACTCCAGCTGATCGCCTCGCCTCGAGTTATTCCTTCTGTGTCCCTTTGTATCATGAGTTTTGTGCCTCGACACCATTTCAGTTGTACTTTTGTTCCTGAGTCTTTTCCCATTTCTATGGAGATTTTTAGTTGCTACTTTTCCTAGAGAGCTTTTTGCGTTGTTACTTTATTTTTTGAGTATTTTCCTGAGGAACTGTCCTCCCTCCTTTTGTTTAATAAACTCTTTTGTTGAACTCTGCAACTGGGTCCTGACTTCCCTGACTAGCCCATAACAATGTGTCTCTTTCTGTCTCTTTCCCTTTGCTTAATACAGATACGCTTGTGATATGCGGGTGATTCGCTTTCTGAGGGAGAGGGCGCTCGGTAACAGTCCCACCCGCTTGGTCAGACAGCTGAGGGAAAACCACAGCGAGGAGTGGCTTAAGCGCCTCTGCCGGTACCTTGGGGCATGCTCGGACTTTGCGGCCCGGCCAAGCCTGCTCCCTGTCAAGTTCCAGGAACCACCTGAGCCAGTGGATATTCCCTCACACAGGTGGATGCTGGCTGTTTACGGACGAGACATCCTCAGCAGGCTGGACCACATCAAAGCCAGCATTACATCAATTTTTGGCAGTATCCTGAAAATGGACTCTACAAAGAAGGTAAATGTTTTTGACTGTTAACACCGTAAATTACTACAATATAAACAAAAGTAGTCTAAAATACAACATTAGCAGTAGGCCTACATACAATTTTAAAAAAGAAACATAGTACTATTATACTAGCGCTCACGTATAAATTCAACAATTTATTTAATCGTTCACTGTCTTTTCTGTTTCATTACAGATCACCAAGAAGCTGTCAGGCATTGCCAAGGGGACCGCCTTGTGGCTTACAACCGTGAGCAACGAGAGGGGTCAAATCCTTATCAGTGTCCTGACTGCTCAGGAGGGTTCTGGCTTGGACATCATGGCAACAGACCTCATCTCCAGGTACAGAAATGCTGGTGTGGCTCCTCCTCAGCTACTCTATGTAGACTGTGACTGTTGTCGGGAGGGCAGAGGAGAGACCAAGTTGAAGGAAAGATTTGGTGGGTGGCCAGACCTGGTTGTCAAGCTTGACATATACCACTTCATGCGGCGACTGGCATCTGGGTGTACAAAGCTTGTGAGTTCTGTTCATCACCCTCTAGGCGCCAGAGTTTATTTAGGAAAATATTCCGTTTGGATTGTAGGATTTCAAAAGGCTGTAGCTTGGAAGTGGTGAGAGATAAATTCATAGTGTAAATGAGAAAAATATTCATAATGACCTAAAGTTTGTGATGGGAGTAAATTTAATCATCTAATTTGCATATTGTGACGTCACCAGGTGACTGAAAGTAACTTTCAGTAAAACTGATTTTTGAACATATTTACACAGAAAAAAAATATTTATATTGTCATCTCATCCTCAAAATAAAGGAACAGGAGTTTGATTGGAGTAAATTTACTAATCTAATTTGTATGTCACCAGGTAAAAGTCAGTAAAACGGAATTCTGAACATATTTACACAGTAGATTTTTTTTTTTTTCATCCTCTCATCCTCAGAGTAAATGAACAGGAATCTGATAGGAGTAAATGTCCTAATCTAACTTGTAAAAAGAAAGTAAAACTCTCGCCGTGATCAGCGTGTGTTGCTTGTGTGACAGTGTCTGCAGCTGCAGCATCGTCAGTCACTCGTCTCTGACGAGCGATCGTCATCAGAGGGCAAATCGTCCCTTCTGAATCGCGATCAGCAAAGATCTGTGCAAGCACCTCATCCGCACTGTAAAGTCTTTTGGGCATTTTGTTTTTTATTACAAAAATCGCTATCTGTCTCTCGATCTGTCCAGCACACTTCTGCCACCGCTCCGCGGCTCTCTCCTCTCCCACTCTGCCCGCTTAGCCGCTGCCGCTCCGACAGCCGGTGTCGGGTTTCAAACTTTTTTTTCTCAGGTATTTTGCATAGAAACACACCCCCAAATGACGTCAGGATTGAAGCTGAATCTATTGGCTATCTAGTGGTAGCAAGCAGTAACAGCACAAGGCACTAGATTTAAAGATATGGGCTGTTTTAATGAGCAATGTTGCCTGTCGCAATAATGCGACTTTGGCGCCTAGAGGGTTAACTGTGGAACTGTGTTGGACACACCTAAGCTCTTTATGAAGAGCTTGGATAGCTCAGACGGTAGAGCATCAGACTTTTAATCTGAGGGTCCAGGGTTCAAGTCCCTGTTCAGGCACAACAAGGATCCTTGCAATGGTTCCACCCATTAGCCTTTCACCAAGACACGGCACACACCGATGCTCTTGCAGATTGAACCTTCAGCCCAACTGCTGAACATTCATGAACCATTGAGATTAGTGCATTTTCTTGAATTGTTGACCTTTTCTAATGAGGTCCATTAGAATTTAGGCTGAAACATGATTTCCGCAAGCCCTTAATCAGCCAACAATTGGTTCAGGGAATCCTGGACTTTGACTGACACTGGACAAACTCAAAGGCTTTAAGGTAGACTACCAGATGCAACATATTAAGACTTTCTTTTCAGGGCAATTTCAACATGTAATGGAGCGGTGAAAAGTGCACATTTGTAGCATTGTGTTTGCCGAAATAGCTCAGCTGGGAGAGCGTTAGACTGAAGATCTAAAGGTCCCTGGTTCGATCCCGGGTTTCGGCAGAGCCCACCTACGCTATGTCAAGCAACGACACTTTCTTGAGGGACTGTAAAACTGTCATGATAGAGCTTTCAAAGCCAACATGAAGGCCTCTGGCCCAGCAATGGAACAGCCATCTGGATGGGCTTGATCTTGCTCATTCTGGTCCACAGTTTTACAAGTTGCTTGTCGTTGGATGCGTGTTTGACTGCTGAACATTGAACCATTTTAAAAGGTGGATGTGGCGCCACACAGCAACTGGCCAAGATCATGGTTTTGAAAAAACTTGAAGTATGAAAGCTACAAAAAGCAATCCCCCTTCTCTTTTTGGAGCAACCACAATGTGGGATCCTGGCTCCACTTGTAACATGTACTCGATAGTAAGACATGAAGCCTAATGGAAATCTTCATCAGTTAACTGTGGAACTGTGTTGGACACACCTAAGCAGTTTATGAAGAGCCTGGATAGCTCAGACGGTAGAGCATCAGACTTTTAATCTGAGGGTCCAGGGTTCAAGTCCCTGTTCAGGCGCAACAAGGATCCTTGCAATGGTTCCACCCATTAGCCTTTCACCAAGACACAGCACAAACTGATGCTCTTGCAGACTGAACCTTCAGCCCAACTGCTGAACATTCATGAACCATTGAGATTAGTGCATTTTCTTGAATTGTTGACCTTTTCTAATGAGGTCCATTAGAATTTATGCTGAAACATGATTTCTGCGAGCCCTTAATCAGCCAACAATTGGTTCAGGGAATCCTGGACTTTGACTGACACTGGACAAACTCAAAGGCTTTAAGATGACTACCAAATGCAACATATTAAGACTTTCTTTTCAGGGCAATATCAACATGTAATGGAGCGGTGAAAAGTGCACATTTGTAGCGTTGTGTTTGCCGAAATAGCTCAGCTGGGAGAGCGTTAGACTGAAGCTCTAAAGGTCCCTGGTTCAATCTTGGGTTTCGGCCGAGCCCACCTACGCTATGTCAAGCAACGACACGTTCTTGAGGGACTGTAAAACTGTCATGATAGAGCTTTCAAAGCCAACATGAAGGCCTCTGGCCCAGCAATGGAACAGCCATCTGAACCGGCTTGATCTTGCTCATTCTGGTCCACAGTTTTACAAATTGCTTGTCGTTGGATGCGTGTTTGACTGCTGAACATTGAACCATTTTAAAAGGTGGATGTGGCGCCACACAGCAACTGGCCAAGATCATGGTTTTGAAAAAACTTGAAGTATGAAAGCAACAAAAAGCAATCCCCCTTCTCTTTTTGGAGCAACCACAATGTGGGATCCTGGCTCCACTTGTAACATGTACTCGATAGTAAGACATGAAGCCTAATGGAAATCTTCATCAGTTAACTGCGGAACTGTGTTGGACACACCTAAGCTCTTTATGAAGAGCCTGGATAGCGGGAGAGCGTTAGACTGAAGATCTAAAGGTCCCTGGTTCGATCCCGGGTTTCGGCAGAGCCCACCTACGCTATGTCAAGCAACGACACTTTCTTGAGGGACTGTAAAACTGTCATGATAGAGCTTTCAAAGCCAACATGAAGGCCTCTGGCCCAGCAATGGAACAGCCATCTGGACGGGCTTGATCTTGCTCATTCTGGTCCACAGTTTTACAAATTGCTTGTCGTTGGATGCGTGTTTGACTGCTGAACATTGAACCATTTTAAAAGGTGGATGTGGCGCCACACAGCAACTGGCCAAGATCATGGTTTTGAAAAAACTTGAAGTATGAAAGCAACAAAAAGCAATCCCCCTTCTCTTTTTGGAGCAACCACAATGTGGGATCCTGGCTCCACTTGTAACATGTACTCGATAGTAAGACATGAAGCCTAATGGAAATCTTCATCAGTTAATTGTGGAACTGTGTTGGACACACCTAAGCTCTTTATGAAGAGCCTGGATAGCGGGAGAGCGTTAGACTGAAGATCTAAAGGTCCCTGGTTCGATCCCGGGTTTCGGCAGAGCCCACCTACGCTATGTCAAGCAACGACACGTTCTTGAGGGACTGTAAAACTGTCATGATAGAGCTATCAAAGCCATCATGAAGGCCTCTGGAACAGCCACCTGGACGGGCTTGATCTTGCTCATTCTGGTCCACACTTTTACAAATTGCTTGTCGTTGGATGCGTGTTTGACTGCTGAACATTGAACCATTTTAAAAGGTGGATGTGGCGCCACACAGCAACTGGCCAAGATCATGGTTTTGAAAAAACTTGAAGTATGAAAGCTACAAAAAGCAATCCCCCTTCTCTTTTTGGAGCAACCACAATGTGGGATCCTTGCTCCACTTGTAACATGTACTCGATAGTAAGACATGAACCTGTAGGAGATACACTAATAATAAATGTAATTTATTAATCACTGGCGATTAATAAAACACTCGTTAATGGGGCACCACCTCCGTTGTTTTGTCTATTTGAATAATCCGGAGGTAATTAATCAAATTCGACTGGACAAGTTTAACTTGTATCAATTCTAATCAATTTCAGATCAATTTATTCAATCTCATAAATGAAATAGTGAATTCTACACATATCCATCGGTTCTCCACATTAAAAACAAACCTGCACAGACAACGACATACGGTTAAATATGTTTATTGATTAAATAATTCAGGTTAAATAAAAGAAATGGCAATTTAAATGAATAACAACAGGTAACAGGAAATAATAAATAACTAAGTAATGGGTTATAAGTGAATATGGGCTGATGGTGAGATCACGAGTTAGGTTGAAGCATTTAAATATTACGGGAGTAACTCTAGATACTAACGAGACCCTAACCGAATTTCTCTTAAGCTAAAAGATCATAATCAGAGCCATAGACCATCTCATGTATCATGTGTGAATCCAGCTGTTGTGAGTGATGGAGAGCCTACTTTCTTAGCAGAGTTGCGGAGTCCGCGGCAGCGGATTCCCTCGGGTGATTTGCGGCTCTAGCTGGCAGTCCCGGTCCAATGGCCGGGGGTCAGCTCGTCCGGTATCAGTCGGTTGGGCACCTCCGTCCGTTGTCTTAGGAAGAGGGCCGCTGGTCCCATACCGATCCGGTGCAGATCTTGGCTCAGTGCCCAGCGGGATGGTACCGCTAGCGAGCGATGGGGGCTTGTCAAAGAGTCTTTCGTTGGAAACCGCTGGCACGGTCTCGGACACAGCAAGTTGCTGTAGTGTCGTGATGATGATTTTGATAAAAATGTTCTTCTTCGTTTCTTCGAGTGGTCCTCAGGCTCTGACTTTGTAAACTAAATTTAACTTCTTGAATAAAATAACTGAGGATGATACGTTGATCAGGCGGATCTTCCGTTGTTAGTTAATGCAAGATAATCTAAATTAAGTTCACTTCTTCAAAAGCAGTTTACGATACTTAACTGTATAAAACAAATTAAAACAGAACTTTGTTCTGGTACAAACTTAATAAAAGAAGCTAATCAATACTGCGAAAAATATAAAAGTGAGAAAAATCAACGCGTGAGCACTTCTGCTGAGATCACTGTCTTGGAGCGTGTTTCAAAGTAAAGTAAAGAGCTTCAAAAATAAGTTACAAAAGAAAACTTTAAAACAAAAGAAAACTTAAACTAATGAATAACTGAAAAACTACAACTGAACTGGACTCTAAAACTGACTCGAGAGACGTGATCTCTCTGTTTTATTATTTACAAATCGAGGCGTGTCTGGGGGGCAGGACTTGCCGGCTTTTGTCTCCAAGATTTAAACGTTACAAAACAGTACTTCACCTTTCACAGAATCTCACCATGGCTTAATAGATGTACTTTGTCTATCATGAAAAGGATTATGACGTGATTAAAATCACGTATACATATTTCAGCTTAATACTTGTTAAAACAAAGACATATCAGAGTCATTTACTGGTTATAACCATGAACATATTAAACAGAATATTTCTCGTCCAACTGTACCAGGACTCACCATCAGGAGGTGCTGTGGTTCCACCGAACACAGGACAGATTAAACATTAAAACTTGATCTCAGTCAATCTTAATCGTAGAGAAACGGGAAAAAGATCAGTTTTATGAACTTCTTTCACTGTTTCTTAATGTGTTAGAATTAAGAATGTGAGATACTGACTTAACCCTCTAGGCGCCAGAGTTTATTTAGGAAAATATTCCGTTTGGATTGTAAGATTTCAAAAGGCTGTAGCTTGGAAGTGGTGAGAGATAAATTCATAGTGTAAATGAGAAAAATATTCATAATGACCTAAAGTTTGTGATGGGAGTAAATTTAATCATCTAATTTGCATATTGTGACGTCACCAGGTGACTGAAAGTAACTTTCAGTAAAACTGATTTTTGAACATATTTACACAGAAAAAAAATATTTATATTGTCATCTCATCCTCAAAATAAAGGAACAGGAGTTTGATTGGAGTAAATTTACTAATCTAATTTGTATGTCACCAGGTAAAATTCAGTAAAACGGAATTCTGAACATATTTACACAGTAGATTTTTTTTTTTTCATTCTCTCATCCTCAGAGTAAATGAACAGGAATCTGATATGAGTAAATGTCCTAATCTAACTTGTAAAAAGAAAAGAAAACTCTCGCCGTGATCAGCGCGTGCTGCTTGTGTGACAGTGTGCGCAGCTGCAGCATTGTCAGTCACTCGTCTCTGACGAGCGATCGTCATCAGAGGGCAAATCGTCCGCTTCTGAATCGCGATCAGCAAAGATCTGTGCAAGCACCTCATCTACACTGTAAAGTCTTTTGGGCATTTTGTTTTTTATTACAAAAATCGCTATCTGTCTCTCGATCTGTCCAGCACACTTCCGCCACCGCTCCGCGGCTCTCTCCTCTCCCACTCTGCCCGCTTAGCCGCTGCCGCTCCGACAGCCGGTGTCGGGTTTCAAACTTTTTTTTCTCAGGTATTTTGCATAGAAACACACCCCCAAATGACGTCAGAATTGAAGCTGAATCTATTGGCTATCTAGTGGTAGCAAGCAGTAACAGCACAAGGCAGTAGATTTAAAGATATGGGCTGTTTTAATGAGCAATGTTGCCTGTCGCAATAATGCGACTTTGGCGCCTAGAGGGTTAATGGTTAATTAGGAATGGTCTGAAATCTGGAAGAATACAGAGGCCATTTGAATGGAATGTCCCACAGATAGTGAGACCAGATGTGTCGTAAATAACAGAAGACAGAGTAATAGCATAGAACACAAGTCAGAAGGTGTCTGGTGTCCACTCTGGAGAGTGTGTTTTTGGATCAGAAGTCAGACAGACAAAGAGGGTGAGAGAGAGAGAGAGAGACATCAGACGTGTTACTTAATTTCCAAATGTAAAGACATTGTATTAACACAGTCTCTGATGACCAGATAGCTCCGGTCCCTCCTGATGTGGAGAGAATAGGTAACTCCATGTTTCCTCAGACTGACCTGTGAGGGAAGGATTTATCTGTTTTGAGGGGCGAGAAAGTTCATTAACTGTCCTCATTTGAAGTCTTTATGGTCCAGGAAAACACTGTCCTCTCTGCCAGGAGATAAGATGGCAGCCTGTAGCCTGTAAATCGTCTTCATCCATATGAAAGGAGTTAACAAGAACAACAGGGCCTCAATGTAATGCAGAGGCGATGGACATGTGTTCCTACAAAGCCTAATGGAAATCTTCATCAGGTAACTGTGGAACTGTGTTGGTCTTGTTAAAACACACCTAAACTTTGTTGGAAGAGCCTGGATAGCTCAGACGGTAGAGCATCAGACTTTTAATCTGAGGGTCCAGGGTTCAAGTCCCTGTTCAGGCGCAACAAGGATCCTTGCAATGGTTCCACCCATTATCCTTTCACCAAGACAGATTGAACCTTCAGCCCAACTGCTGAACATTCATGAACCATTGAGATTAGTGCATTTTCTTGAATTGTTGACCTTTTCTAATGAGGTCCATTAGAATTTAGGCTGAAACATGATTTCTGCAAGCCCTTAATCAGCCAACAATTGGTTCAGGGAATCCTGGACTTTGACTGACACTGGACAAACTCAAAGGCTTTAAGGTAGACTACCAAATGCAACATATTAAGACTTTCTTTTCAGGGCAATTTCAACATGTAATGGAGCGGTGAAAAGTGCACATTTGTAGTGTTGTGTTTGCCGAAATAGCTCAGCTGGGAGAGCGTTAGACTGAAGATCTAAAGGTCCCTGGTTCGATCCTGGGTCAAAGCCCACCTACACTATGTGAAGCAACGACATGTTCTTGAGGGACTGTAAAAATGTCAAGACAAAGCTTTCGAAGCCAACATGAAGGCCTCTCGTACAGCAATGGAACAGCCATCTAGGCGGGCTGGATGTTGCTCATTCTGGTCTACTTTTTACAAATTGCTTGCCTTTGGATGAGTGTTTGACTGCTGACTATTGAACCATTTTAAAAGGTGGATGTGGTGCCACACAGCAGCTGGCCAAAATTTATGTATGAAAAAACTATAATTATCGACAGAATGAGAAGGAATAACAGTTTTGTTGCCATGGCGACGTTCTGTTGTGTTGCAAGCATATTTAAAATCCTAACCAGCTAGCACCTGCCCTTCACAGTTCAACGGTCTTATGCTAGCGGTGTAACTACCACCACTCGGCTGGTGCTCTGAGCTCTATGTCCAGACGAGTTGAGATGAGCTGCGCCGGCAATGCAACCACTGGAGTAGGGCCAAGCCAGGCCCACCCCGCCTCCAAGCGGGCTGCGGTGACGTCTCGCGACTGCGGCCAAGTACAAGCACCCGTTTCCCCCTAAAATTTATACTCAGCTCATGTCTTTGCAGGAAACCTGAGAGAAAGAGGTTTTTTCAAGTCAGTGTGGTCAGCTCTCGGTACTTTTGTAGCTTCTAACTGAATGTCTTTAGTTCCTCTCGTCCTGTTTGTTCTTTCAAACATCTGCTGTGTTTTACTGTTTCATCATTTTCACTTTCAGCTGTTTTGGGAGTCATGGTTAGTTACTGCTGTTGAAAACATGTTTCCTGTGATGCTGCTTCATAATAAAAGCTTTTAAATGACTAAATAACAGGGGAGTTTTATTGTGAAGAAGTTATAGGCAATTATGAATTAATGAAGCCACTTTGTTAATGTTCTTCGACAGTACTGCAGGGATCGGGACAAGTGCGTCACTGGTTTAAGATACACCTTCAAGCAGGTAGCCCAGTTGTGATGGAAATGCAAATCTGCTTTGGGCTGCCAAGCCGAGTCAAACCAAGTAGAGCCAGGCCGGCAGATGTGATGGGAAAACAGCATAAGGTCTAACCAGTCATCTAACCAGTCTTCTCAGGTAATAGAGAGTTTTTGACTCCCTGTGACAGGCTGATGGTAGTGGTATTGAAATTTGCTAAAGCTGATTAAGAATATACGTATACTAAAGCTGGTTGATAAGAGATGTTGTTTGATATTGATGAAGTCATGTGATGATTTGTTGCTGTTGAAACCATGTGCTTGAGCTTATGACTGAGATTCACTTCTCTGTGATTTGGTTTTGTGGCATCGATGATTTCACTTAGCTCATGGTTGATTTGTTGGTTTTGATTTTGCTACTGGCATGTTGGTATGTTTCAGTACCTTGATTAGAGGTTTGGGAAAAGGGGGATATAAAGCTTCCCAATACAACTAAAGAATCTCTCAGTGCTGATATTGCTTGACATCATTCTGAGATGTGAGAAGTTCCCACACCACCTATATACACACACATTTCGTTGTTAATCGGATAGTTGCACATAGTAACATAAATATATACTAAAATAAGAGTTACGACAGCTGTATTTGGAGAGCCAGGCTGAATAGTTCCCTAATAAGGAAGTGACGGATCAACTGGCATGTAGATTGCTTACGGAGTTCTTTAGCCGTATTTTTACCGGTCATTACATTAGTCTAATCAGAGGAATATTTTAATGTGATACCTTATCAATCCCTTATTCAAATGTAATGTGTTATCAAACCACAAAATGATGCTTTTTCTTTTTTGGCAGTACTGCTTCAGCTTGTAGTTTTAGACTGAATATCCAAAGGCGCCTGTTTTCGATGTTTTTTCTGCTGTTAAAGCAAAAGCATCCTGCGTTCTTGTCCCTTTCTTTATTTTTTGGGATTCCTATCTTGTCAGAGAAATATTTTCATTGTCTGATATGTAGTGCGATGTCACTTCCTCAGTCATAACATTAACAGAAAAAAAGGTTTGGTCCAAAAATGTATGTAACCCGTGCAGCTTCACTGGCACAGTCTGTCACACACACACACACACACACACACACACACACACACACACACAAAAAGCTTAATGCTATAATAATAAGCGCAGGAGAAGTTATGTTCACCAAAGACTCATTATTGCACCGCAGCCGTTAGTGTTTCATTTGAGTTTTTTTTTCTATACTACTTATTAATTCCTCTTAATGCTGAAGCAAGGTGAGAGTGGTAGAGGCCTGCTCAAGTCTGTGTTGTTGTTGCTCAGCTCAGAATAGCTTTACTTCACCTTTTAGAGCTGCCTCTTCCATGTTTGCGAGCTTCTACATTTCTGAGGTGGCATTACTGTAACAGCTGGCTTTGGTTCTTGTCTAAATATAAAAGAAAAAGAAAAGAAAAAAAAACACAAACAAGGAATTTGGAACATGGTGGAAGGTAAAACAATGTCAGTGTATTTGCCACTGCAAAAACATTACCCTGCCTGAGCATTACCTAACATTCATCAAGCCTAGTTTCAATATGTTTAGAGTCGTAAAAGTTTAAATGCTTTAAAGTGGGGAGAAAGCAGGTACGTTTAAGAAAGAGAAGGAGAAAAGTAGATCATTTTGACTTGATTCAAAATGTATGCAGTGTAAATGCATTAATAAATATCAATAGCAAAGGAACTGGTCGAATCATTACGATGTGTGCAGTATTTCTGTAGTGCTGAGACACAAAACTAAGGTGTGTTCCTCATGTACATAAACATCTTCTGTAGCCTTGAAAGGTTGGTGTTAAGTGCTCAAAAAGCATGAACATAATTCATATAGCACATTTTATACATGAGAGAGAGCTCAGTGTGCTTCACATTAACGTTAAAAGGAAAAAAGAAAAAAAAGGAGCCTGCAATTAAAGAAGTCAAAGCTATAAAAGGATGGTTGAAGATGTGAGTGTTTGGAACATGTGCCCACAGGTGGATCGCAGAGAAGATTGTGCTGCAGGGGTGGTTTTAAAACCTGTTGCTTCTCTGTGAAATCTTATTGCTGCTTGAATAAGCTGCAGCTGTTCTCTATGTATCGATTAGCTACCAACATCGTAAAGTCTCGTACTGACACATTTTAACAGGAGGCCTACAAAGGGTGAATGCTGGATATTGAACAATGTTTTGGTGATTTTGCAGATGGAGAATAACTAATTTCAACTGCCCCTGAGAACTTTTGCATGTTCCCACAACCCTCAACAAGCATCATGAGCATGCATGAGGTGAAATTTTACATGTGAAGATTGCTGCTAATGGAGAAGCACTGTGTGACCTCCTGTGTAAATGATGCCCTGACCTCCCTCATCACTTTAGGTAGAATCCCCACGGCCATGCAGCGTTTCTAAGTTTTTAAGCGTTCCACATTCTACATCTATTTATTTTTCTGTCTGCACAGCAGTTGCAGTACACAAGTTTTAGTGCTGATCTTGAATATCAAATCAATTCAAGTTCATTGTCATATAGACAGTAATACACAGTAGAATGCATAGCGCATTTGACCCATCCTAGCTATTATGAGCATAGCACTGCAGCCCCAGGGACCAACTTTGGTTGTAAGGGCCTGTTCAGACGGAATCGAGTGATTCTCCTATTCAAATTTGAATGGGGGTCGTGCGTTCAGGCTGTGGTGCTCCGGATGCCGAATAATTTTGTTAATCAAAAACACAATAGAGTGCAATGTAATGTTTCCCGTGTATTAACTCAATTTGACTTTGTGTACCAGTGTGTACCGACACTTTCTTCTGTCTGTCGATGTGGACAATCACTGTAGGATCAGCATGCTAAAAACAAATTGTACTATGGCGAAGGCACGATCAATCGCAGAGTAGGACGACTCTGTCACAGAGGTATCACTTCATCACTCAGTTTGGTATTTTGCGCCATTGTGATGATATGCCTCATATCCTGCTCATTTACTATTATTTTCTAATCTGTCGATGTGGAAAAAACAGTCACTACAGTAGGACCAGCGCGCGAGTGGCAGAGCAATATAGCAGACTGACAGTCCCACGCCGCCGCACAACTCTCCAGCTAATCACCGCACAACGCCTGATTCTGAATGAGGGGCAATTACAGGATGATTAACCTACATGTTTTTCACGGTGGGGGAAGCAGAGCACCTAGAAGAAACCCACGCAAAAACAGAGAGAGCATGCAAACGCCACACAGAAAACAGAAAAATGAAGCAGCAACATATTGTATCAGTCATATATTCAAATAACTTAAATGTATCCCCAATTACTAGCCTGCTGCTTTTTATTAAATGTATCTAGTTGCTTGGTGCTATATCCCCAACTGGACTAGTAGATTCTGGAGCACAGTTGTTGGAATGATGGCGACTACATTTAAAATCAAGCTGACATTCCTTGCAGGTATCCACATATATATCCATAAACAGTTAACTTGTCATAAATCAAAGTCATTATTATCTCCATGCTGGATTCATCCTCCTTCAGCCTCCGACTCAACTCAGGAGCCACCAGAGACTCACTTCTTTGCTGTTTACCTCCAGTCTGTTCCTTTTACCTGTAGTCTCTGTATGCATATGAAGCGGATTCATCGTCTTCATGACGAGTCACCCCACCCCAGCAAATTTTTTTACCCAAAAAAGCTAAAAAACAAAACAAAAAAAACTACGCACCAAACGTGTAAGGTGCCAGTGTGTCAGTTTTGTGTTCAGCTCAGCCTCTGACTGAGCTCAGTAGTCACTAGAGGCTCTTTGTTATCTCCTGTCTCTCACTTTTTCTCTGGGATACACACAGATTGTTGACATTGTGTCAATTCAAGCCAATCCGTGCAAATTCACATTTAATCACATATTTCCGTTGACCTTATATGCAATCACATGGCCTCTAAAATTTGCCAGGGGTTCTGGCCTAGGTAATCATTCAAAATCTAAGCAAATGTAACAGAGTAGAACAGGTTTTGATTTGATTGAAATTGCACTTACAAGGCCATGTGGATCTTGAATGGCTTACTGGTTGATAGAAGACTGCAAATCTGGAGGACACTGTCACAATTTCATTTTGCTAACTCAACCAGCTGAAGCCTCATAGCTTCAGTTGAACGTTCAAATTCATTTTATTAAAGAATGACTGTGGATTTTGTCCTCCAGCTCAAGTCGTACAACGAAGCAAGCACTTAATGGGCAGTGTGGACGGCAGGAATTTTTACAGCGACCAATAAGTCTTTCAAAGTACACATATGGCAATGTGAGCGCTGTATTACTTTAAGATCAACTTTCAAATCCAACAAATGTATGTGTTGTATCATTGTCTTTTTTCAAAGTATTTATTCTAAGAGGCTTTGTCCAAACTGCTTTTCTCCAGCTGTGTTGTAATTCAGCTTCTCTCCAGAGAGCAGTAATTGTTATATTGCAGAATTAAGCTCTAAGTAGCTTCCCGCACCACTAATTGCATGTACAGCGACACATCCAGCTGTTGATATTGTTGCAAAAGAGCTGAGGACCTTCACTATGGCTACCAGAGGGTCCGTTATCAACACCTAAAGGTCATTTTTGTGAAATCTGAAGCCTCGATCTGCAGCGAAGGCAAAATCCTGGCCGAGTGATGACAGAGTATCTGAGGCACATGTGACCCATGCAGTGAGAACCCTCACGCTGACACTTTCCACTCCCTGCCATCAACCATCAGACATGATTACAGCTCTCGCTCCATGATCCAGTGCCTGCCTGAGCCCACTCCTTTGATTTCTCATGATTCTCTCCTGCAGCCGAGGTAATCAAACAAGATGCTCAACTCAGACACAGACTTGACCCTGGTGTGACATTTGTTAAAGTCTCGCCGCAACTGGGAACTATTTGTCAAACATCTTCAGTTTTATTCAGAGGGAATGAGGATGTTTCAACAGGAAGTGCTTTCTCTCAAGTCATACTTTACTGCTGACTGGAGGTAAAGACAGAGATTTATTCAGTCATGTATTCGGCTATGGGGGCAATACAAACAGTTCTGTGGATATCAAGACATAAATAATGTGATGGTTGTGACCAAACAGGCAGTCAGACCTTTAACCAGAAGGTAAGAAAGTAAAGCAATTTAATGACATCAAAAAACACCAATTAACATTCTTAACATGCAATGACTGATTTTTTTTTTTTTTTTTACAAAACATTGCAATTTTTCTGAATATGGTGCTAACGTTAATGCAGAACAACATAGTGGTTGTGTTTTGAATGGCAGTATATTGAAAGTAACAGAGTAAGGCTTGTTAGGACTGATGTAACAGTGACTACAGTAAATAGTATCTCAGCAGGGTAGGAAGATGTCAAATGCCATGCAACCAGATTACACTAATCTGATTACAGGTTCTACACACTTCCTTCTGAAAAGGGGCAGTCCACCACTTTACACATGAAAGTTATTATGTTTATTGACCATGGAAAGTACTGTTCAGTGTACACATACTGTTGTATAGGCTAATGTTCTGTGTCTCAGGTGCACTGTCAAGTCTGGAGAAAAAAAACCCTGATGATACCATAGTGATGTCACAGGGGTTATCTCAATTTGGATTTTGAGATTACAAGTTACAAACAGGGAGCGTGGAATTTTGAAAACTTGGGCATTTACCCTGTAGTATCTTTCTAATGAAAGAAAGATGAATTATGGGAAGTGTGGTGTCTAGTTAGCATTTTTGCCATGGACAGCCCGGTTTTTTACCATTATTTTCTGTGTCAATGGCAGCCCTCTAACATAATGGATATACGACAGTAAATCACTGGAGAACTGCCTTAAAGGAATAGTTTGATGTTTTGGGAAATGTGCTTAATCACTTATAAGACTGTCCATCAACTTAATATAAACCACAGCTAGCAAGTCAGGTAGCTTAGCCTCGCATGGAAGCAGGGAAACGGCAAGTCTTTCACTGTTCACAGGTAACAACATGCGCCGACCAGCTTGTTACAAAAATGAAGTGTTGTAACAACATTACTCTATTTTACAAAGGTTTTTATACTTCATTTATTTATACAGATTAAACAGATGAGATATATTTGGCTAATTAGCAAGCTTTAGAGGTGCTGTTAGATATATTTTGTTACCTTTTGACAGAGCTAGGCTAGCTATTTACCAGTTCCCAGTCTTCATGCTAAGCTATGCAAACCAGCTGCTGGCCAAAGTTTCATATTTACCATACAAACATGAAAGTGGTATCAATCTTCTAATCTATCGCTCAGAAGTGAAGCAAATACACTTTTCCCAAAATATCAAATTTCTTTTAAAGACCATGTAGCTACTTGTGTGACTTAAATGTTTTTTTTGTTTTTTTTTTACAGAAATTCATTTAGTTATATAACAGCTATTGGTAAAAATTTCATCTATAAACTGGATTGAATTGTAATTTTACTTGTAGTTTTACAAATTCAGGTAAAAAACTGAATGATTTACACACGTTCTAATCATAATCTGTTTTTAAAAATCTCTTCCAGATCTTATACAGCAGCGATGGGTAATGGGCTGTTACAGTAAGCACACACTGAGGACTTTGATTTATACTGTTCAGAGAATGTAAAGGCTAAACAAGACATAACTAAATTATATTTTCTCATAACATTACAGGGAGATTCATGACTCAGTGATCAGTGTTTATGATATGTCAGGATATGTCCTTGTTATTTTGTCAGGTATAAAACCACTGAAAAAAATAAGTTAATAGGCAACTTTTATACACATCTTACATCATATTTAATGAATCCATTTCAAATATAAAAGGTCAGTAATATTTGCTCCAATTGAAAAATATCAACTTGATATCTCCACTTATCTGTGGTCTTCTACAAGATGACATCGGAGGCAATGCTGCATGTAATGATGTGCAATGGAGAGTGAAACATTTGTATAAACAGTACTGCAGCTGAAGAAATGGAGATACAAAAAAAGAAAATCCAAGCCCTCTAAATTTTTTGTGTAATAATAATTATAAAAAAAAGACACTCCGCACATACAATATACACTATATATACACAGTATTTAGTAATGGTCATTCTGTTGCAACTTGACAAAACAGAGCTTTATAAAATGAGAGTGGCAGTGTGCAGTTGGCAATGACGCATTACATTTGACACAAAACTTGTGCTCGGTATGGATAATGTCTGTTTCCTCTTTCATTTGTTCCTCCCAGCGGGTTTTAATGAAAACGGTGTCCAGGGGACAAGGGTTGACGGTTCTGCTCCTCACGCTGGGGTCTGAACGGTGGCTTTGATCTCAGCGGACACCCTCTTCTCCTTTCGCCCGGCGTACTCGCCGATAAAAGAACCGTCCTCGTTGAACTGAACATCCTCGTCGCCGTAGTCCACCAGACTGTCCCCACTGTCCCCCGCTTTGATCTCTCTGCTCAGCGAATGTTGGCTGCCCTTCAGTGGCTTCTCATCGTTGTCGCTGCAAAAGAGGAACAGTGGATTTAGAATCACCTCATTTCACCCATGGCTTCACTCTATGGCTTACTGGAGAGGAGGGAAGGGTGCAGGCTCCAGCTATCACTGCCTCTACGATGAGCCTGTGACTACATTAGCATTTACCTCTGGCTGACCAATGGGACATAATCACAGAGATGCATATGTTGAGACAATAATAACCAAGTGCATCAATGCATAGGCAAAGTAATGATTGGATAAATAATTAGTAATTGAGGGGACATTAAACTGGTGTTGATTATTGAGGCTGCTCATGCTGTGGTCCTGTAATACATTTTAACTGCCACACTACTAAACATTAAGTGCTTTTAAATGATGAGCTTCATAAGTAACTTTGTGGACCCTAACCCTGAAGCCACATGCACCAAGTCCAATCTGTCTGGTTATATCATAAGTATTTGCTAATTGGAGATTTAGGCATCAGTCACTGTGATGAAATTGAGAGAGCCAAGGTTAGTTTGCCAATATATATTCCTGTAAACTTTTTAAAATGACAAAAATAACACATTACACGTCAAATTACAGAACACTATGCCAGTAACGTTGGCTAGGGTTACACCCCGCCTTTCCGAAACCCCGCTGTTCCGAAAATAGACTTCCATTCTTCGTAATGGCGGGGTTTCCCATTTTTTCTAAAGACCCCGCTATTCCGAAAAGGCTATTGGGGAAACCCTAACCCTATTGGGAAGTAATTGGAACTTGAAAGTCAGAACAGCGGTGTTTTGGAGTGGGGGTGTTTCGGAATGGAAGGCTGTCCCCGTTGGCTAGCCCATTCTAAATTAAAGGGACTCTGTGGAAGTTCTATGTTGTGCTGGAAACCGGTCGTAGTTTATCTTTGCAGACTCTGACGTTAACAACTGTTGCTCTCTGTTAGTGAGCGGAGAGAGGCACGGAGACAAGGAACTGTCGCGGAAAATCCGACCTAATTCCATCATAAAGAAATCCACAGTCCAGCAACATTAAACAACTTAAAAGTGCAATATGTAAGGATTAGCCACCTGCCACATTCATGATCACAACAAACAGGGTGCAGCATATCACCAGAGTAACCACTAACTGCTGCTAATTTTAGCTGCCGTTAGCTAGTAAGCTCAGTTAACTGTGCAGCTGGCAGTCGTATTAGCTGGCTCTGCCTGGACTGGTTCTGAGCACCAGGGGAGCGTTGGCATTGTTTACTATCGGACTATCACCTTTTGAGCTACAAACTGGCTATGAGCTAACTGGTTAGCATGCTAACTTCAATAGATATCTCTGCAGCACAATACATAGATGTCTTCGACATAATAGCAAATCTGATATTCCTTCACATTCTGTTCATAATTTCAGAATTATTGAGTCATTTCACCTTTGGGCAAATCCTCCACAGGTTTGTATAGGCAGATGGGGAGGGTCTCATCACAATCCATTCAAATATGGCCGATAAAAAAGTGATTAATAGGTGTAAAATTATTTCAAATTGATACACAGAGCCCTTTTAGTACTTTGACAGACTGGGTGACATCTTAAGCATTTCCAATGTAACAGTGTCACAGTGTTTAGAAATGTTAGTTCATTTAGAGAGTTTCATATTAAAAGGACTGTTGAAGTCATTTTCAGTGTGGTATTGGCTCAGAGTTTGTTGTCTTTCCTGACATTTCAGGGACTAATCTTTATAGCAGAGCCTTAGTGAGATGCTAATTCAGAGCTAACAGCACAGTTAGCAGTTATACTGTTACCCCTTAAAACTAATATTTTTGGAAATTATGTCACAAGCTATAGTGACTTCCTGTTTATGTTACTGATTATTACAGATGTTTCCTAGCAACAGGTTTTATGGTGCACCAAAAAACTTCGGAAGTTCTTTTCACAAAACTTTGTGATTTATTAATAGCTAGTATAAACAGCTCTTGCAGACAATATGAGTCTAAATCCTGTCACACAGAGCCACTTTTTGACTTCATCGCATCAGCATTTGTTGTGCTGTGCAGATCCCACTGATTGGAGAATTACACTGGGACTCATACTGTGGTAGACTGTTATGAATTGGACCACTAAAGGATTAATGAAACGTGCCCAGATATTACTGCCCTGGAGATGAGCTGCTTTCAATTACACTGATTGGTTTTAGCCCCCTGCTGTGCGCTGGGCAGCCTACATTTGGCTCCACCCGGACAGAAAATGCCACATCTGAACGGCCCTGCGGCTCCCTTTATGATGCAATGTCTATCACAAACACCAACACAACGCTATCTAAGCTCACAGTGTCCTATAAAGGGATGCTACCACTCCGACTACACTCATGTGTAAACAGCTCAGGGATGCTACTGCTGTTTATCACATACTTTACAGTTACTCGGTCCATCAAATGTCTTGAACAGACGAAGTGCAAGGCTCCACGTGAACCTCGCGCATGCTGGGTTCCAGCGAGAGGAGGAAAGCAGAGAAAATTACTGAGAGAAGAAGATGGAAACGACCGCTAGCACAAGAAAAATTCATACAATATTGCGCGTGAATTGCAGTGAGGTGGTGAAATACTGCTCAGAGGGTTATGCTTACCTGTATTCACAAAATGTGTCATCATTCATGCCCTGGGACTCCACGTCTGGGTGAAGGTCCTCCTTTTCTTTTACTGCTCACAAAATGAGGAGAAGATATCAGTGATTTCCACAAGAGACGGCAGCCAATGAAGATCATTTTATCCCCTGACTGTTGCGTTGTTTGAATATGTTTGAGTGTCAGTCCCTGATTCCCTGCACTTACTCAACGAATGGAAGATCAGTGCAAGCTTTAAGAAAGATTGCGATATGTCAAATAAATGATGTTCAAAAACATTTTCATTTTATTTGCATATTCTTTTTATATAAATGTTAAATTAATGTCAAAAATATTTAATATAGAGCACTTGAAAATATACCATTCTATATGTGATGTAACAGAAAAAAAAGAAAAAAAAAATTGCTCAGGCAAATGAAGGAAAAGGTTGTTGGAGCTCCGGGTGATAATGAGAACTTAATGAGAAAACAAAGGACAGAGCTGCGTCTCGCTCTTTTTTCTGCTGACGAGCGGAGCGATCGCTGCCCAGACGACAACCTGATGGCCATTAGCTGTGAATAATAAAGCCGATAAGGACTCTCATGTCCCCAATAGCAGGAATAACATTGAGATACCACGGCGCTTATGTCATCATTCCCTGTGCAGCGGCCCCGTGTGCAGTATTTGCATTTTGTCTCGCTGTGGGCTGCACTTTGTTTAGATTGCTGCTGGAAAAAGCTGCGTGTCTAAATAATGTAAAATTCAAATGCTGGACATACAGGAGAAATGCTCATTTTCCTATCAATACACAAGCCTTTTTTTTATGTACATTTGCATTAATATAATTCTGTGGCCTGAAATAAAAAAAAACATATCAGCTTACATACTCTTGTAATGGCTTCTAAGGGTGACTAATAATTTCTTTCATAGCAACAAACAGCAAAATGGAAATATAATGAAATGATCTGAGCAGCTATTAGTATTCACGCAGGTTAGATGTGTGTGTGCTTTCGAGTGTGCACCTACCTGAATATTTCCCTCCTTTATTTCTGTTGACAAAGCAGGCGATCAACACAATGAGTGTGAGGAGAGCGATGGCACACATCAGGCCGATGAACCAGCCCTGGGTGGATATCCCTCCGTGGATGCTGGCCAGACCTGAGGAGAACAAAACCCTGTGACTTTGACACACCTTGGCCTTTTCATCAGGACACTTGATTGAATGTTTACAATCGACAAAGCCTATCTGATGCAAAGGCAGGAGGTGGCAGGGCGCGCTGCTGCTGGAAACGCTCCAATATTAATATTAAACAGCTAATCCTGCTTGTCTAATTAATCAAGTAAGGAACGCTGTACAAATGTAATTCCTGCTAGCGAGTCTGCGTGGCTAAATTAAATCCTAGTGACACCGCAAAGCACCACACACCGCGGCTTGAGTCACTGCTCAAGGACACGCTGGGTGCACCTGAACTCTGTTCAATGAGAGGTCAATTAGTTTTGCCTGCTTTTCTTTCTTTTTTTCTTGTTTTAACTGGAACTATTTTGGGTTGCCGTCCTCACCTGCGGACCTGGTTGAGATAATGTCTTCAAATATACTAGAATTATCAACCCGGCTGTTAGGAATAAGGCGCACAGTGTACTCTGTCCCAGGTTCCAGCCCGTCAATGATGTGGAAAGTCTTAGAGGTGTTTAAGGCCTCTGATATCTTCCAGAGACCCTCACCTGTGCAGAGGGTGAATGATCAGGATGAGAACACTATACTGCTAATTCTAGTGCAGATATGAATGAAGACACACGAGGGGCCATTTCAGACACAAAACATCTAAAGTAGTTAGCTGTTTCACCTACACATTCTACATAAAATCACTCAAACGAACAGCAAAAAATATGAGCTTACGCTTCTTCATATATGCAATATAAAACTCTGTGTGCCCTCCTCCAGATATCCAGCTGATATTCGCAAACCTGTCACTGACAGCTGAGCTAACATTCAACAGGACTGGGACTGATGGAGAAATGAGAGAAGATGAGAGAGAAAAGAAATGGAGGAGATGGGTTAGTAACGGACAAAGCAGATCAAAGCCATCATGGAGAGGTTTGGAGTGTTGTCATTATGCGATGAAGGATGTCGCTCTCCACCTTTTATAAAAGAGCCGAGCATGCTTTTTTGTTTCCTAACACTAGCGTAAGGAGGCATCAATTATGTCTGAAGGAGGGGGACAAGAGTAATGTGGATATGGAAATAAAATCACTATGTGGAGCCTGCAAAGCTAAATGGAGATCTACAGAGATCTTATGGGAGATGTGCCGTCAAAATTGTGTGAAGAGTCCTGAATGCGCTATACAGTTTATTATGTCATCACATCATAGAAAGATATTTTACACATCCACACTGGTCAACGCTAGTTCAGATTCTGTCAGTGAAACTCAGGTCTGGGGATTTTAGAAAAACAGTAGTGAAGTCACATTACCCCAACAGAGTTTTTGTTGGCCAGAGGAGAACCTATGAAAACATTCAGATTACTTCTGTTTTTCTTATAAGTTTCATTAAATTTACTGTTCAATTATATTTCATAAAATGTTTATCTTCCTCCATGATGATCTTAATAATTCCAATAATAAAAAAATATAAAATACCACATATTTATGTTTAATATTCTAAATTCTTTAAATGAATAATATACTATTTTTTATTTTCATTATTAATCTATTGAAATTTTTGAATTAGTTTATCATTTAGTGAACTAGAGGCCCAACAGTCCCCATTTGTAGTCATTCATACCAGCCACCCAAATTTACCTGCTTTTTTTCATTAAGGTCCATGCATTATTCCCTGAGAAATTGACAAAAAAGTTGAAAAATGCCCTATGTTAAAGAAATTAGAATGCTGCACCAAAAGTTAATGGGGTTTATTCTGGGCTGAGACCCACCCCCCATCCAAGTTTTGTGGAAATCTGTTCAGTAGATTTTCTGTAATCCTGCTGACAAACCAACCAGCCGACCAACAGACATGGGTGGAAACAGAACCTCGTTGGTGGATGAACTAAAAGTGACTCAATGGTAGCCATAGCCCTGATTATACTCTCTTTCCTTCTCTTATGTATCCAATTATTGGTGGGCTTTAATAATCCTATTTTTAAGTTATTCTCTCTGAAACAAGAGTAAATTTCATCTGTGCTAAGCTTCAAATACCTCAGACTATAATAAAGCGTTCTGAGACCCAACTGGGGAAAAAGAAAAATCTAATAATGTGGTGAATGATGTGCATCATTAGTATGGGAAAAGTAAGCTTTGACAGCAGCTGTCTAGGCCAGTCAACAAAGCACAATCCACTTCATTTCCCCATGGCAAACATGCAAATCTTCTGCTGTGTCCCAGCTCAGGTGCATTATTTGCTCAGGTGATAATTTCAGCACACAAGGACACCTGCGTCTGCGCTGCCCATCCCAACCACTGCAAATGACACTCTCTGACTAATGTTGATGGATTAGTCTGCAACTTCGGTAATTCCAATCATTGGAACTGTATGATGACTTCCACTGACATGGGCCCCAGAACTAAAAATATCCCAAGGCTGGCTGCCGTGGTTTGTCACCGGCCGTGCTCCTCAGCTTGCTATTAAATGCTGTGGAAAGCAGCTGCTCACCCAGCAGGAAGCTGATGCCCTGGAAGACGCCCCTTCAAAGTCAGGAGGCTTTTTCATAAGGAGAGGCAAGGAAATATTCTCATATAGGAGCTTTCAGAAGCCTCCACTTATCCACTTATCTCAATGTTCTGTAAATATCACCCTCCCAGTATGAGCTCACACGTCCCCGGCATGGTCCAGGAGGATGTTCCTCCTCTCTATATTTTCTCTGCTGCCCCAGACAACCACTTGTCCCAGAGCAGTGTTGCTGTTTACCCAGTTGAAGATTACATGGAAATGTCAGGTGACTGTTAGGTCAATATACTGACGTGTACAGGGGGGACCGGGGCCCAACAAATCAATCACTGACAATTAGACATATTTGTCCCCTTCCAGTGACTGCACTCTGCAGCTACACTGTCGGCTCGGGATATAGATCTCGTATCCTAGATTTCCCCCGTGGTGCAGCAGAGAAATTAAAACCAGCTTTTTCATGAGTATGCACTTGTCAAACAATAAAATTGAGCTGTTACTTTACATTCACACTCTTTTTTCCATTGGAGATTTTTTTTTAAAATAATACATGGACGAGAGTTTAGCCTACATAATATTTAGATCTTTTTTGGCCGGTCATCATGCCACCTAGCAACATCCATAGTCTTTTCATTGTTTCTGTTTGTCTCTGGTTTGATGCTCGATGTGTCAGAATGTGCTGCAGCTCTACCTATGGTGGAACGAGTAGGTTTGGTCACTGGGGACTTTGGAGTGCTTGGAGGTGAGGGGGAAGCTGACTTTCCTAAAAAAGAAAGACAGACCTTGTGGTTATCAATTGGAATAGAGCTTGGGGCACTACATTCTACTGTTAGCACACATGCTGTTTTCAGCTAAACTCACACTCAACTAAATTAGTAACTAATCATGAGGACTACATGTCTACATGAAACACAATCTAAAAAACAAAAACTGCATTTTATTTAAACACAAGGTGAGATGTGGTAATTCATTTCACTTGATCTCGAATCAGTTTTCTTTTTCCACGTCATTAAAAGGAAGAAGGGCAGATGTGTGTGGCGTGTCTGATGTTCTTCCTGGGTTTGGCTCTTAAAGCACCATTTATTTCCTCAGCTTGAGTTAGACAAGCTGCACTGAGTCTGCTGTTGCTAGGATAAAAGTCAACATTCGTTTACAGTCACTAATGAGCCAAGATTAATATGAATTTATAATTGGGTTACTCATTATCATTGCTATTCGAGAGGAAGCAACAAACTTTATCTTAGAAGAAGTTGACATTTTTCTAATGAAAGGAGGCATCAGAGTGCTCTCTGCTGATGGCAAGGGCAAACAGCAGACAAGGTCAATTATCTGCAGAGGAGCTGAGTGTTTGGAGCTTTTTAATTCAGTGCAGGCAAAATAAAATGTGTTGAACTGCTTGACAATGGGAACCCTGGTAATTTATTCAGGCCTGTAGCATCTACACCTGTCCACATTTCTAAATCTAAAGGATGCATGCACTACCTTTAACAATAATTGTGACTGTTAAACATGCCATACCAACACACAGCAAATTTAGAGATAAATAATTCCATTCCATGTGTTATCAACATTTTTTCAGTGCAATTTCAGATGGTATGTGTAGGTATGACATGCCACAGTGTCTACATGAGAACAAATCTACATACTGAGGCCGACAGTGGAAGCCAAAATGGAAGCTGTGGAAAAAAAAAAAAGAATAGCAAGAAAGAAAAAGACAGACAAACAATGCATTGCTAAGCAGACATTTACACACGCATTACCAATACACACTGTATGATCAAAGGTAATGCTCAAAGCAGTACACTTTTTAGTGGCGCACAAGAAAGCAGGCAGAGGACAATTAACAGAACAACACTGACACATACAGACACACATAGTACAGCTGCCATGAATAACTTAAATGCTCAAATGTTAAGAGTGTCCCACACACATGTAAGAGCTCCACAAAATCGTAATTCAAAATAAGAAATGAGTCCTTCTCCCTGTAATCATTTTCGCTGGCTTTTCAGCATGCAAATAAACAACCCCTAAGAGCCAATTAAGTTTCTTTCTGTGATTGTAAGGATTCTTCCAGTAAACACTAAGTAATCGCTCGCATATTCAGCACCTGCAGTGTGTTCCAACATTAAGTTGAGCTTGTTGTTCTTGCAAAACACAACTTGAATGACATGCTAAATTCCTTCAGGGTGCATTTGTATTAAACGCGCCACCCAATTATTTATGCTGCTGACAGTATCTGTTGCTGCAGTTCATTTCACTGACACCTAGGTGAATCCACACACACTTTCCTGTTTCATTTCCCATCCAATCATTCATAACACCGACCGCAATCTCACAGAAGCTTGACTTGAGTCTGAGCCAGCTGAAGTATGGCGTGCAGTCCTCAACAAATGATATGTAATTGAAAAGAAAAGATTACATGCTACAAGCTGGCTCATTATGATTACTTACCCATCAACTCTTTCATGATTACACAATTTCAATATCAAAACCTTCAGTTTCCCTCCTGCTCAAAGCAATTTTCTTTCTTCTCTGATTGTTTCATAGCTCACACTCTCTGTCCAATCAATAAGCACTTGCTCTCTCATGACAGTGACAAATGAAAACCTCCACTACACCCATATGAAATTGTTTATCCACAAAAATTACTTACATGGAGATATGAAAAGCTTGGCTGCCCAGGCATATATCATATTCTACTAGTTCAATGCCATTTTGAAATAGTGAAAAGGCTTTGTCACCCACTTCACTTCTGCCCGGCCAGTTCTGCTCGTCTGCCTTCTCATTGTCTCCACCAGGAAGCGATGTATTCATCCCACCCACCCACACACACCCACAAGCGTATGCACATATACACAGCCTAGTACGAGTGCTTTCTACACCCTCTGTCACTCACTTGTTTCTAGGGTAGTGATGCTCTCCTCGCTGACAACAGGCCCGCAGCCCATCGTGGTGCAGGAGCGCAGGTAGAGCTTGTATTTGCTCACGGGCTCCAAGTCACGCAGGATCCACTTGGTGGTGTCGGGGTTGCTGATGTCTACTGTCTGCAGTGGCCCCACTTCCTCTGTGTCGTTGACTGGATGTAAAAAATATGCAAAAAAATATAAAAGTTAATGCTTTAGATTATGTGCTGGGTTTCATCCTGGGAATCTACTAGTAGGTAAAGGAAGATGTGCAAGGGCATACGGGGCAATCAAATGAACATTCAGGAGGGTCCTAGAGATTACTCGGTAATTACACTGAAAAAGTAGGTAAACAACAACCATTTAACTGTCTGTATACACTATTTATTAATTAATAATAAAGTTAATAAGGGAGCCTTCTTGCTCATTTTCAATTCTTTGTCTTGATGGTATTGTACTCCTGAACCGGAGTGCCTGTTAGCTCCTACCCCTCTAACTACATTGTAATTTCAGTGACAATGTGGTGAACAAATGCCTTTTATATTTTACGGCCTACATACCCTCTACTTACACTTGAATAAGGGAGCTTTCTGCCATGTTTTTCATTATTTGTCCTGATGGTATTGAACTGTTGCTCAGCTCTTTAAGCTCAGCTGGAATTACTCATGCATGCTTTCTAAAAAGTGAATAAAAATAGAGGAAAACCACAAGGTGTCAATTTATATTTTACTAGTCACTGAGTGATCCTTGTAGTTCCTTTACCCACACTTGTTAAAGTTGCAGCCTGCACTGTCACCAGCCACTGACATTTCACAATACTTCCAGCTGACAATCACAAGACATTTCAGCAATGCCAAAGAAAGCAAATGTCAATTTTCATTTTGGCTTCCATTTTAGATTTTTGGCTTCAGCAAAAGATAACTTGTCATAAGCTTGTTTGGCTTAATACCCCATTAAGTTGTTATTTTGCACATTACAACAACAAAAAGATTGTGTCCTGCACATTCACAACTTGAACTTGTTGGTGTTGTCTCTGTCTACATTGTGATGGGATCTCATTTTTCACTACGTAAAGCAGCCCAGTAGGCAGGGAGGTGGCATTTATATTCTTTGTAACAAAAACAAACACAGCAGGTGTTGAGGTGACCTTTGCTGTGAAAGAGGTGCCACGTCTCTCTGGTAGGAGGTAACAGAAACAATGGCGAGAATGTATTCGCCTGCTTCTCTTTTTGCCTGGACACCACCCACTGTTATCAGACATCACGACTTCCTTTTGTTTTGTTTTGCTTTGTCCCTACAGACAAAAACGGTCAATTTTTGGTAAATTATGCAATCCAGGCTGCTACAGAGAAGAATCCACAAGAGTCATGTTTGTACCAAATGGATGGGTACTTTCTGACTAATCCGGAGACACTTAGGCCTGACAGCTGGTGCACATGATCTTATAGCGTGAACTGGCCGAAGGCTGCTGACTTCAGACAATAACATCTCCAAATATTCTTCAGCCCTGCTGGGCCAAATATGGTTGGCCTTGTGGAGTGGCAAACAGACCAAGACTCAGCAGCACTGAAATCTGAGAATGACCTGACTCTAAGTACAAGTTGAACTCAAATTGGAAGAAAAACAGAATTAACTGAAGCAAAGGTCATTTGTAACTCCCACTCTTGTAGGAGCTGATAAGTCGCTCTACAGTAACTCAAATAAAGAAGTGTTGAAATATTTGCAACATAAATACATTTGCAGTGTAAATGTAAACTGTAGCCACTATGCCACATAGAATGCCGAAATAGGAGACATATTTTGACAGAATGGATCGAGTGTGAGCTCTCAGCTTCACCTTTGTGACACACTTATCTTTTCCTTGTCAAGTGGTGTGACTAGCTTCTCGAGAGGCAGTCGAATAGTTGTTTAGTCTGCACTGGCCTACTCTGCCCCAGGTCTTTGGAGTGGATGGCAGCTCTCAAGGCAGTGTGACCATACCACCCACTCAATGTTAAGGGGAACGTTCAGCCTTTACATTCAGGAATTTATTTAGGAAAGAATACAGACCAAAACTTTCTGTACACGGTCAGTGAACAGCTGTTAATATCACTAAAAAAGTGTACTGGTAGAAGAAAAGCCTCTATCATGTCCACATCTACTGGACATATTGCCTAACTTCTATGAGCAGGCCATTGTATGACAGAGTCATTGATCTTTTTTCAACAACTTCAACAACAAAAAAAAAGCAGGTAGGTTAAAGAGTTTAAACACGCTGGTATTCCTGCATGCTCAGTGTGTTGTTACAATCCTGTGAAACCTGTGAGATGTGAAGCTATAAAAGGCTGCTGTGAAGATGGGCGTAGTCCTTAAACAGCTGCGTTGCAGCTTGAGATTTCACTTGTGCCACTGATGAGCCACTGACAGCTGGCTACATTATCCTCAACATTTCACACATGACTTCCTTCAAGGGGACTTCAAAAAAGTCACACTTCATAGGGTCCATCAGCTTTTTATTGCTGTGGCCCAATGAAAACGTCCTCTCCTGAAAGACTGTATGACACTTGGCCCTCTTGTGCAGCCGCCAAATCAAACTCAATTAGCCGGGAAATGCGGCGCTAAGACGTTGTTGGAAGTTAGTCATTAGCTCGGTTATGACTTTTGTTTAAGGACAGCAAAGTGTGCACACATTGGATGTGTTCAGTGATGGTATCCCCCACGACTTTGAGCTATGGTAAGGATGTCCCCTGTGGACAGGATCGGGTCAGTAAAGCTGGACCTTAACAGACTGTGACACAGTGGCCTTGGTCAGCACTGGCTGAGCCACGATCGTGACACACAGGCCATCAGACATCACCCTGACATGTTTCCTATACACACACTCTGATCTCACCATGACCCCAGCCCTATTAGAGTAGCACAATGATTTTCCTTTTCTTGCTGAGGATCATGGGTTAGACAATCACCAGGATGCCAAAGATCCTCACCTGTCGTTTATCAATATACTCCTGCACTGTATGCACTTGTCTGTATCAACATAATACAATTTAATATGGAGGTCGAGGCTTTGAATTTAAAGCAGTGAGGCTGTTCAAGTCTCTGATAGAGTCACTGTTTCCAAATTGAAATATATGGCCTGTGTGTTGTTGTATATACTGTAAACAGAGGAATGTAAACGCCATCAAACACAAGAGAAAAAACATAATCTCCCAGTGGGGGCATAGCCATTATATCTGAGTTAGTTAAGTACAAGCATGTGGCGTGAGGATACGTACTGAGCTGATACTCGAGGAGATACCCGGTGAGAATCCCATTAGGCTCCAATGGCGGGGCCCAGACCAGAGAGACACTGTGCTTCTGTACCTCTGCGACCCTGAAAACAGGATTTTTCTCTGGGACTGTGGGGGCAAAGAAGGTAATACACACAGTGTAAGCAGTCGAATTCTGCAACCCAGTTTTCTTGGCTATTATTAGATTTTCCCTTCAGTAGTTGTGAATCAATACACTCCATGCTGTTTTTCCACAATCCTACCTCCCTCTGGGGTTTTGAAGTTGACGGGATGGCTGCCCGGGCCGTTGCCCCGCCCGTTGAAGGTCATGACGATGAGGTTGTACTCGGAGAAGGGCGTCAGACCCGGTATCACAGCATGGTTCCGGTCCCCGGGGAACGTTAGCGTGTGTTTGTCTCCGTGGCTTTTCTTTGAGTTCACCAGACTGCGCAGACGCCACCAGCTTATCTACATTCGGAAAGAAACACAGAGCGGCGTCCTCAGTAGCAGCCGTAAGACAAACTTCGTACGTTTGTATATGTGTGAGAGAATGCTGAATAAGTTATTGTGTGTTTTTCTGGTGGTCAGTGCATTGAGCTGGCTGAGTAAAGGAGACAGCATGGGGTGAGAGAAGCAAACGTTTAGAGCAAGGTCAGGGCCATTCCTTTTAAGCTCTGTCTAAAAGCAAAGGTCTGTTTTTGAGGTATTACCCTGTAGCCTCCCAGATGTCCATGTAACTTGTCCTTGTGTACACGCGTCCAGCTAACCTTGACCACTGAGCTGTTCATCACCTCCACAGCTACATCATCGGGTGCAGCAGAGGGAACTGCAAAGGCAAACACACATAAGAATCTACAGTAAGCTGAAAGTAAGTCAAGGAAAAACAAGAGACAAGACAAGGATAAACCACTTTGAGTTATCCTGAAAACAACTCAAACAATTTCATATTAAAGCTACATCAGAAAAAAACAAATGAACAAAAAGACAAAAATACCTGAAATACTACAAAACCAACTATATTGTGACCATCTATTTACAGGAACACCTATTAGGGATTAATATCACTGTAATACAGTGACAGACGCTAACAAAAAAGATAAAACCATTGACCTAAGGGGTGTAAATACTGCATTTAACAACACCACATTGGAGTAAAGACACAACAAGGGGAAGAGTCATGACCTGAAGTGACTTCCTGGGGGCAAGTCCAGAAGAAAGCTAAACACAGGAAATAGAGTAAACTTCTGTATTAACTTGAGAAGCTCTAACTGCTGAGATACACAACCTTGAAACTGAAAGTCTAAGTCAAACCCCAAGTGTAGAATATTTCAACAAAATCACAAAACTTATAAATAAATCATTTCACAAAGTCCACCTGAATACTGCAGCTGAAAATATCAGAGTTGAGCAGAAAGGGGTGAAAGATGTTTTTAATTAAACCACATCTTTCTCCATAAAATCACATATCCTAAAGCTACACTGGCTGCTTTGCACTTGGCAGATCCAAATAGCAGCAAGAGGTAAGTGGAAGTGTTGTGAACTTTAATACCCAGAAACCATACAAGTTTAAGTCAGTGAACTCCAGACGCATAATCAATTTTTTTTCACCGGGACTATCTGCCATCGCTTTTCACGGAAACTAGCAACAAGAAAACGGATGCGAATATTAAAAAGGTCTGACTTTCTCTGGATGCCATCTTTTTGTCAGGAAATATTTTCAATTTGATTCGTGACCAGAAAACTTTCTTGCTAGATTTTTAACCTTAAAGTTCAGAAGCTTTTTTTTTATGGCACCTGACTTTTGCGACAGACGTCAATTTACATTTTTTTCTCAAAATAAAGAAGGTTGACAAGAATGATTGCATTCTCTCTATGCATGACACTACATAAAAGCTGGCATTACAACTTTTTGAAGTTAGAGGTAGATTTCGATGTATATTTATCAAATGGTAGTAACTTAACAATAATTACACCTAATGGTGAAACAAGCTAGAGTCAGTTAGCTTGACTTATTGTTTTTTAATCCTACTTATATGGAAATAGTAACTCAGCGATCACAGATATCCAAATTAGTGTTTGACATAATATCATACACCAAAACTATATGTATTCTGCTAAACCCTGACCACTGTGGACACAAGTCATAAATGTAGGTTGATAAATCTGTGACATGCCAAAATGTAGCAAAATTGTAGAATAAGTGGACAAGAGTAATGTCAGTTACACAGCAATACTTAACTTCTGTTTTCTTACATTAGAGAACATTAGTCACCAGAAACTACTGGTCATTCCAGAGCAACAAAACCATTGCCTGTATTAAATTTAGTGAGAGTATGTTCATTGCTTATGAATTTAAGTTTAATTAGAAAATTGTGTTGGTTTTTTGGGGGGTTTTCTTCTTAAGTGACAAGGTTTCACTAACGCTGTTTTTCTTGGCATCTGATGAGTGTAAGTTCATCATTCACTCTCCATTGAGGACTGTTTCTTCTCCAAAGGGAAATATCTGGCTGCTTGGCAGCTAAATGCTGCACTATGTTCACCAGCTAGTTGCTAAATTTGCCAGGTCGTGGGTTTATCAGAGCTTTTTTTGCTGAAAATAGCTGCCTGCTTTGGCTGGAAGAAAGGCTGATGAGAGAAGAGTTGCAGATGGGAAAACAAAACAAGTTAGAAGAAGCTGAAGGGCTCTTTAGACCTACGGGGAAGTGCAGAGTTGGTTTATATTTCCTTGTGGCTTAATCACTACTAGTGACGACTTTTACATTAAATAGTCATGTGATCTAATATCAAAAACATTATTAAGTACAATGACAACTTCTTACCATCCTCTCCTGAGTAGCCGGTGACAATTTTGGGTTCGGGGCCCCAGCCCTGATGGTTCCTGGCTTGGATCTTGATCTCATAGGGCACGAAGGTGGGAGTGTTCTTCACCAGGAATGAGTGTCTCTTCACCATGTGTTCTTTCCAGTCCTCCTCCACGTCCTGCCTCCTGTAACTCACCTTATACTCCAGACCAGGGCCATTGTGCTCAATGGGTAACAAAGGCTGAATAATGTCAAGAAAAGAAAGCACAGATGAAAAGGAAGAACAACAGTGTGAATAGTTTCATAGAGACTTTCACAGTTGCACAAGATGTTTCTTGTATTTCACCGCTCAATGTCACTGCCTCTGTGGGATTAAAATGACAAGCTAGCCCAGTGAACTGTGCTTGGAATGCTGGCAGTGTTTTATCCCACTATCTAATAAAACAATGGAACAATTGACCTGGCCTAGCAGCATGGCTCTCCTTTGATACAGGGCTTGCTAGGACATCATAGATGAAAAGATTTATCTCCTCACAGAAGTTGGGCCGTGAGAAATAGAATGAGATACCATTATCCACAAAAGCAAATCATTAACAGTGGGAGAGCTCATGAATCCAGGATTCGGAGGCCTGTGTTACTATGACAGGGCGACCAGATAATAAGTGAAGGAAAGATTTATCTTTTTACAATAAACCTGAATATATTACTGTACGCATTAAAGGAAAAATTTCCCTTTCACAACTCTCTTTCTCTTTCTAATCAAAGAAAAGGAGCGACTTTCAATGGAAAACTCAATCAAAGTGACCCCAGAAAAAGGTGTTTCTATAGATCTGAACCACAGAATGAAATATCAGAAGTGGACCTTTTCTATTTCCTATTTCTGTTGGTAATTGCCTATGAAACATTGATAAAACCTCATTTCAGCTCCCTAGAGAAATTATTTGACTTCCAAAAACTACAGCAGATGTGATTAATTAACTATGTAAAGGTGGCTGACTTTACAGAATTCACAGTAAGAGGATAATAAAAGCCCAACCCTATTTCTTACCTCCCAGTTGATATCCATTTCATGTGGCAAATGACCTTCGATTTTGATATTTTCAGGGTTCTTGTCAGGAGCTGTACAAAAGAAGGAATATAGATTTTGTCGACATTGTTAGTGGAAGAAATCTCCGGTGAATAGACACACAAGAGAGCAGATTTTCAACAAAAATGGAATCAATTATGTGGCAGGTCTGAGTGTTTTATAGTTCACACAACAGCAGTGTTGGCAGCTCAAGTGGCCTGGAGGACCTTATCAAAAAGTACAATAAACAATGAAAGGAAGATGCCTCAGACCTGCCGGGGGGGTTTTGTATCTTTCTGTGGGTTCGCTGGAAGGACCCCTCCCTACAGTGTTAACACCAGACACACGGAAACGATAGTCGACGTGGCCGTGGAGCTTGAGGACGGCCGAGTTGTGGTTGCCGGGAACTCGGAGCAGCTCCTTCCAGTTTCCTGGCTCCCACTGGCTTTCCTCGTACTCGATAATAAACTCTGTTGACAGGCAGAAAGACAATCAGAGCGATCCCTCGCTGCTATGGTTCTTGCCAAAGGATTGCTTATCTAACCACCAGCTGTGCAGAAAACTCCTCAAACCCTGCTCTGGGCTTGTATATTCCTCAGGGAGACTAATCATAATTCATGCTTGGATGAATCAATAATAGATTCATATTGTACAAGTTGATATCAGACAAATCTATTAACATGCAGAATGATGCCCAAAAATGTGTATATCATATTGATACCAGTCACTGAGAGATTCAGTGAGTACTATACTGTATGTACTGACACCTGCACACACACAGATGCTCCTTTTACCTGTGGTTGTGCTGTTGTGATCGTCCCCTGGGATCCATTTCAGTTTCACACTTTTGCTCTTGTGTTCAGACAGTACCAAGTACTCAGGTGCATCTGGGACGTCTGAAAACCATCACAACAACATGGCTTTGGAAAATCACAGACACATCAATCTCTGCAGCAAAAAAGGCCAAGGGAACAAATGTTCAATCACATCATCCAGAGTGCCAGAGGATGTGGAACGAGCTGCATCGCTGAATAAGGCTGCCACTATTTCTTTTATACTTTAAAATGTCAAAAATATCTCAAAAGGGTGATTGTCAGGCACAGTGCTGCGCTAATAAAATCATGGTCTGCGTGTTCATGTTCTGCTTTTGTTTCCTGACGTATTGATCCATTTGTAAATGTGTCATACATTAATGTAGCACCAGGGGTCTCTGATCCTTTGGCTCAGAGCAGAAATTTTGCTCATATGTTAGCTCACCTAGCACAATGAGCAGTGCTGAGGCCGTGTCTCGGTCCACTGGAGTTCTTGCCACACATGTGTACACACCCTGGTCCCTATGGCTCACATTGATGATCTGAAGAATACCATCGTCCACAAAGTATCTGTTGACAGAGAGATAGAGACACATTATTGATTGACAAAACTGAAAAGTAAAATGAGTTTCCTGCTCAGATTAAGTTTGCAATGCTGTAAAACATAAAATAAAATACCTTGAATTCTCAGTATAGTTGAGGGATATCTCCATATCATCTTTTTCCCACAGGAGCTCAAAGTCGTTGCTGAAGGACTTGTCGTACTCTGCGAGGCATGAGAGCTGGGCTGTGGTACCTATTAGGATCTGCAGGTTCTCCGGAGGCACGGCTATTCTAGTGGGATCTTCCATAGGCACAACTGTATTAGTTAAATTGCAAAGACGTGGGAGCCACTGCAAATACTTTTACAGGTAAAGCTGTTTACCTTTCACATTCAGCATGGCATTGATGGCGGCCAATCCTTCTGTGTTTTTAGCCAAACATGTGTACTGCCCCGCGTCGTCTTTCTCTACTCTGTAAATCTCCAGCGTGCCGTTGTCATGAACAGTAACCCTCGGCCCCTCCACCGATTCAGAGGAGTCGTCTTTGCTCCTGGAAAACATTCAGAACAATCACGTCAAACTTCCCTCAGGTCAAATTAAACATGAACACAGCGGCGGTTTAAACGGTTAAACACTACACAGTGGAAGCAAAGAAGAAATAAAAGTTGCTGAACAGAACATTAGTGTTGAGCGACAGGGTTACTTTAGTATTTTTTAAAGAAACTGCAGGTCACCAATAAAGATACAAACAGTATAAAGAGAGAGTGTATGCATGGACCAGCTGAGATCTACTGCTCTCTGCTGGTGTGTGAGAGACAGGAACAAACTGCAGACTTACCAAGTGATAACAGGAGGAGGAGAGCTGAAGACCTTGCAGTGCATCATCACTGCCTTCCCCTCCACAGCAGAGTATTCCTCCCCCTCAGAGGTCAGAACCACAGGGGGCAGATCTGTAAACACCAGGCAGGAGAATCCAATCATCAATCTTAGCTTATAGGAAAAACAGAGTGCAGGTATTCCACCATGGATGAACCTAGGTGTGGCCCTTGACTACTGTACTCTCAGGACTTTTAGGTGATAATAATGAGCGAGATCAGATTTGTAGTATAGCAGTTTTTAAAACAGGAAGGACTGTGGCAGATAATGTTGGACCAAGTAAGGCGACAACACTGTTGCCTTCCCCGTGCATTAATTGTCGCTCCTTTGTGTCAAGAAATAATTCAGCTGTCAGGTTGTCAGAAATGCGTCAATGTGAAAATGAAATCAAAGAAGAAAACAATGGATTAATGAGTTAGCCGAGCACGAGAACCTTATCAGTTGTCGCCAAAGCCTCCCATTAAAATGGTCTGTCTTTCCTAATTGTTTACAAAGGCAGCAACTGGGACTTAGCATTCAGAGACTGTCCAGCTTTATTAACTCCTGTGTCACCGAGAACAAACCCCCCAAGTTTGTGCAGAGTGACAGAAAGCAACATTTTGTCTTTTATATTTTTTTATCTGTGCTTGTAAAGCAGCACATGTTTGTCTTATGGCCCTGGTATCAATATGGAATTGAGGGGGAACTTGTTAGCATATAAATGGCAGGAAACTGGGCTTGTTGCTCCACAGGGAGAACCGCTAGCCTGAATGAAGGAGTACAGCTTGTAGACAGCCCTCCGTCCCTGGGCTCCTCGCTGCTTTATGGGCATATGCCAACATCAGCACCAGCTCTCTCGCTTGACACATCAGTCAGCAGCTTCTAAGTGACTCACTGCACAGTCTGACACTTAGTCAGGAACTTGTACTTGATAAAAAACATGATGGTGCAACAGAAGTGATGAAAAGTGTGAACTAAAAGCTGTCGTACTTACTCATTATCATAATGTTTGCATTGGACAGAAGGGTTCCATGTCTGTTGGAGGCCTCACACTGATAGACTGCACTGTCAGATGATTTGGCGTTGGATAGAAGTATGGTGTCATCTAACACCCTCCTGTTGGCTGCAGGGGCTTCTGTAACAGACCAAAGATACATTCAGTAAACACAAAAGATTTGGATGACTGATATTGCAACACAGAATGTAGATTTAACACAGGTAATAATTGAGGGTAACTTGCCTGAAAACCTCAGCTTAATTTCCCCTCTTTTATATTTACACTTCACTGGCTACCAGTGGTGGGTTAACTGCCACTTCCTTCCCTGCATTAAACTGGCCACCTCTCTGCCCAGCACTGACTCTTCTCCCTCCTGTCACAAACATGGTGGAATGATTGCTGTGACTCAGGCAGAACTGCAAAATGTCTGGTGTTCTGAACTCTCCTAACCTCTAAAGACTTTTGTCTGTGGTGAAGTTGAACCACAAATAATTCCTTAACACACATAATAAAAGCAACTGTTCATGTTGTTGCTATAGCATATTATGGTTAATTTTAGTGTTGTCAAAAATGTTGATTTATTGATACATATAGATTCTGAATACTTGAAATAGTTATCATCAGTCAACACTCATTTTCTGCAGTATGGATACACAGGTACCAGCTTTGCTTTCTGGCTCGTTGTCTCATTTGCTCTCTATTGTTTTGCTGTTATTGCTCATTCAAGTTGGCAAGTGCAGAGCCTCCACGGCTGCAGAAGTGCTGTTAGGAAATACATGACATTTGGGCAAATGAACAAGGAAAGTCAGAGGATAAAAACAAAATGCTAAAGAAAGGTGCTAACACAACAAATTCAGCAAAGCACCTGAAGAACCGTCGCACCGACTTCTATAACGATTTTCAGGGTTGGTGACAGCTCCCATTTCAACATCACTGAAGTACTGTATTAAGCTGGCCCAGTAAACTGTTGTTGGTAAGTGTGTTGTCCTGTTGTTGGCCCAACAGCCATTTGTAATTCTCAAAGCCAAGCTAATCCCCCTGAGAGCTATCAGGCATCTCATTAGCTGAGTTTCAGTTCATAGGAAAATACTTGACAAATTTAATGCCCTCAATATTCAGTTTTTCCCTCATGGTATCAAACAAGGTATTATTGAATATTCATATTTAATTATTGTATCAAAGTTACAAATTCATGTATTGTGACAACACTGGTTAAATTAATACCTTGTTGTTTTCAAACAATTTAAACAGTCTGATTATTTATCCTGTTAGTGGTTTAAGAAGTCGATTAATAGTGTTTCACCTTACTGAAAAAGCATTCTCATCGTCTTTGACAAAAGCTGACACCTACATTATCCATAATGCACGTCAGGCACAGACATTTTGGTCAGAGATTCAGGTATGTTATGCTAGTAGCAGCAAATCCAGGAACTGCTGGCCTCAAGCAGAGATGAGAAGCGGTCTGGTAAGATCACTCCTTTGTAACTTCACACAGATTTGGTTCATATCCAGACTTGTATTCTTCAGCCCCAACCAATGCTCACTTAAGGACATTTATCTGGAGCCACAAAAGGATTTATACAACTTTTTTGTTTACATATGCAGTAGTAAAACATGCTGGAGTACTTTTTCTTTCATAATTTTACATAAAAATCTACTTTTAAGATAAAATGTATCACTAGTGGGAGAATTAACATGCCTCCTCCAGAATTTGAATCAAGGACCTCTCACAGCTGAAGAATCATACCCCTAGTTCAACAAGCTAAGGCTATCTCTCTTGCCAACTGTTAAACACTCTCTCCCCATGTTTTATATTATATAATATGTTGTGTTTAAAAAGGAGGACAGGTAAGACAACATCAACAGTCAACCTTTTTGTTAAAATAGCTGAGTCATCAGGACAAGCCCTCAGTTCAAAAGGGTTTTAAATAATGAAGTGAATCCAAAGTGAGGCTGTTGTGGGACTGACCCTGCAGAGGTACACCATTCACCCTCCATGTTATAATCGGCTGAGGAGTCCCACTGGCAGAGCACTTGATGAACACATTTTCGGCGATCATACTGAGCTGACTCTCAGGCTCAGACACCCACTCTGGAGGCTCTGGGAACACACAAAGAACACGATATCATCCAACTGATGAGTGTCATTACAAGAACGAGGCTGAGCATTTACAGTCACAGGAACAGTTACGCAATTTATGTTATTTGACACAAAAGTCCATAAATGCTACATTTACAGGGTTATCCTTGACAGACAGACAGACAAGAGACACTTCAACTGCTTTCTGCCTCACCACAATCTTTGTTAGCCTTCTGTACACATCTATATAACACTGTGGTTATTTCTGAGATTTCTAATAAAAAAGTTAATACCTGCACAATGAGTTCAAGTTTAGTCAGATGACAATGTTTCACTCTTATCTACATCATTAGCACTCACGATGAGGGGTCTCACAAACATCTTAGCCCATAAGACAGCTCTTGAGCTGAAAATCTGTTAGGAATAGTATGAAGCAACAGCGTTTTATGTTAACTTACAAGCAATTACAGCTCTTATATAACACTCCTCACTGGTGCGCTCCTTTTGTAACAGTTTGAATGTATTCAACACAGATATTCATTACATAAAAAAAATATTCTTAATCTTAATTCTTAATATGTTGAATAAGTGTCTATGAGTTGTTGAATAGAGACATCCCCCTAAAAAAATATCATGTTTTCATTAAACTGTTTGGGACCTAAAGAGGTTAAACTGACCATTATTTTACAAAAAACAAAGCTTAGAGGAAAGTCCAATATATAAACAGCCTCCAATTTTGTGCATCGTATTTACTTCCTTCCTGCCCTGTTGATCATCATGTGACCCCCAAGATTTATCTTGTGACCCTTTGGCTGGATCCTTAGGTTGGGAACCACTGGAATAAAAAATCCAACAGCATATACTGTAAATATCTCAATTTAGCTCTAGTTCAACCAGCTACAGTAGTAAAATGAAGCTGAAGCATCCGTATTAATGTCCTCTATCATAATATATCAATTTTATGCAGAATAAGTGTTTTTACTTCTGTACTTTACTTTAGTACATTTCAGAATTGATGACTGTTACTTGTTAAGGAGGGTTTTTACAGTATTGTATTTGTACTTAAGGATCTGAGTACTTTTTTCACCACTCAACTTAATCTTGCTCCTTTTAAAGGACCATCAAACACTGTTTCATTAGAGCTACTACACCAACACCACCGTAAATTCACAGCACGCTGCAGTTACCTTCTACTGTCACTGGGAAGTAATGGACAGCTTCTCCAAGTGTGTTCTTCGCTTTGCACATGTACTTTCCACTGTCTTCCTGTTCAACTCTTGGCACAATCAGCAACTTCCCATGATTCTCCAGTTTTGCTTTACTGGGAAGTTGATGACCCATCTTCACCCACTCAACCTGTGGAGTTGGACTAACGGAAAGGGGACAGAGGGTTAGATATTGCCTATGCATGACAGAAAATGACACATAAACATGTGATGATGTTCGAATACAGTAAATCTAAGATCGACAATGTTGAATCAAATCAGTTTTATATCAGAATCAGTTCTAAAAACAAAAACAAATTCCTAAAATGTGTAAAAAAAACTTTAAATGGCAGTATTACTTACAATCCTTCAGCAATACACTCCAATTTCAAATCCTCTCCTTTGACCAGCAGTGTCTCTGTTTTGACACCAGAGGGCATCAGAAGAGAGGGTCTTCTCTGAAGGATTGCATTAGCTAAAGAAGCACAGCAGAGAATTAGGCCAATAAAAATCAGACATGAGATGCAGTTTCACAAAGGATACATGTCTATATTTCTATTCACACACCTGCTTTGTGCACACATATGTTTAGAGAGAAAGCACAGAAGAAGGGTGTTTTACTTTAAAAGCTTCTAACTTACCAGTTTCAGCACTCATGTCTGTTTTTTCTGAGATGGAGGTGGATGAGACACACACACACACACACACAAAAAAAACAAAATACAGTGAACATGAGGACAGCGAGGAAACATCATGACAAACATCAGGATCAAATTCACAACATAAACCAAGGAGATGCACAAAAACAAGACATATGACACTTGGATGGCTTTTGAAGTGCAGCTATGAATATGGACATCAGTGAACACGTTGGGAATGATCAGTGCTCTGAAAACAAATCAAAGATTGCATCATGCTGCTTCGAGAGGAAGACAGCACTCGAGTGAAGACAGACAACCTTGACTGACACCTACTTGTCTTGACAATGACAGACATGGCAGTCTTCTGAACAATGGTTCGTATTCTAGGGAAGGCGGCGAAGCAGCAGTAGTCTCTCCTGCTGTCCTTCTCCACCGCGTGAGAAAAATAGAGGTCTCCATTTAAGCCCATCGACACCCGCTCATCCTGCTCAATGTGCTGAAGACCTGAGCACACATAGAGGATGATGGATTTTATGTTATATTTCTAGTCATTTGTCTTCACTTCAAACCAGAGCATGACCTCTGTTTTAACACTTCACATGCAGTTTTTCCCCCATTAGGCAGTGGTATAATAGACATTTAGTCAAGTACTTAGGTACGATTTTCAGGTACAGGTACTTTACTTGAGTACTGCATTTCAGAGGGAAATATTGTACTTTCACTTTATCTGACAGTTAAAAGTTACATTTTACTTTTCTGATTAAGATTTTACACACATAAGGGTTTTATGAAATGCAGTGCATTTATACATTTAACCAGGGGTCCACAAAATGAATGGCTTGAGACTGTTAATAAAATAGCAGTGTGTACTTTGGGCTCCTTGTCACATGTTTCACACATTCTCGAGTTGTTAGCTATTTCATTGAAGAATGATTTCCCCTTTAACTTTAAACACGTGGTTTCATTTAAATAACTGAGGAACGAGGAGGCCAAATTATCTAATGTTCTTAAAAAAGTCAAGATCGTCCAAACAGAAGTCGAAACAAATACACTCATTTGTCAGATTCATCGTTGATGGGTCACATTGTTTGAAATCACTGTGCAAGTCATGCATAAGTGGTTAAAACTACCTCCATCTCAACCTAGCAATTCATCAACATTAGAAACGAAAGCACAGGTTTTGGATTAAGAGCAGCAGATTTTGAGACAATCACTGCCTCCAACATCTTTCCACCATCCAACCTGACCAGCTTGACCACCCCAGGAAGGAGAGGGGAGAGATCCAGGATGGAAGCCATGCTAATCCAGCTTGGACTTAAGGTTGCTCCTGCCTGTGTTTACCTGATGATGAACTTTGATTATGAAGATGCTAACCGTATGATCATCACCAGCTTGTTGCTGCTGTTAACATTCACCCCAACGCAAATTTAAAAAATACACTATGTGTTTATGTTAACGTATATGTATATATGTATATCTAATTGTATTTATGTTCTATGTTTGTGTACAAAAGTTTATTTTGTTATGCAACCCCGTGTTATAAAATGACAAATGAATCACCCAACCTTGAACCTTAAACCTAAAACACTGGTTAGACATCGATGCATCAGTATGAATTTAATAATGTCATATATGATCTGGTATCATATATATGGAGACATTTTTCCAGCTCTTCATTTAAGCAATATGCTGTCCAAGAGTGAAATATTCAAGACTTCATGTTCTTTCTTTTAAGGAATGTGCTGCATGAGGATTTTTAAAATCGTTTATACACATTTCCGCCTAATTCCGCATATCAACTTACTTTGTACCTGTGGAAACCTTTAGATCAGTGAGGTTTAAGGGGCTTACCATTTCAGATCAGTGACAAGACTATTGCTGTCTAAATATGCCTAATTACAGCATATAATGGGTGATAACAGGAGCTGTATCATTAAGCATTTTGAACTAAACACAACACTATTAACTGATCATAATCAATGAAGGACCACTTACTGATAGTCATCCAGTAAATCTGCAGAGGAGGTATTCCTTGTGGTGGGTTACATTGTAAAACAAAGGGCTGGCCTTCCTCCACCTCAACAGGATCAAGTGTCTCTTTAGGAAACTTTGGAACATCTAGAAAAAAGACAGAACCTACAGTGAGTGAATGAAGCCAGACATGAATGAATAAAATACACTTTGCATTTCTCTTCCTCTCCACAAGATGGCAGTAATATCATTCTTGAATGTAGTGTGAGGCCAAGCATCTCTGAGCTCTGTATCATTCACCAGATTAAATTCTATGGGTTTTTTTTTTTTTCAGTTCTTGGCCTGCAGAAACAAAACAGACATCACTACTACTATTGTGTGTGGCTTGTCACCACTGCTGAGTACTTGAAGCCCAGCCAAATTTAGTCAAAGTCGCCCTTTGGAGTGAATTTTCTTTGAGAATGTATGTTCCGTGCTTGGGAACAAAATGAAAAAATGTAGCAAAGGAAATGATGGAGAGGCTGGATCACATTCAGTGTTTTCTCCAATACAGAGCTGTAGATGAGGTGCTGCGAGGGGTGGGGCACTCGGGAGCCTCAATGACTTTCTGCCACGTTCAATACAATGAAAAGCTCTCAATAGAGAGGTGCAGTCATTACACATGGCTGCTGGCCCTGAATCACTCTGAAAGAACTGTAACAGAGCACCCCACATACACACATTCACAGATGTATGTTACTCACGGGGCACAATGAACTCAATCTCCTTCGATATGGCCGTCCCCAGTTTGTTTGAGGCGTAACAGCGATAGATTCCCTGGTACTCTGTGAGGTTCCCATTATTGGGTATCACAAAGGTCCCAGAATCCTCCTCTTTCATCAGCCGGGGGTCTAGAAAAGGGTCAAATTCCTGGCCATTCTTCGTCCATCTGAATCTACATAAAGAAAAGCAATGGAAATGTCAAGTCTTTCAGTTACAACTACAGCACGCTCATTTTTCAAAGTTCCAAACCAGAGCACCCAAACACATGTTGACGGTAAACTGTTGTTGTTTGTTATCTGTGTCTGTCTGGCTGCAAACAAACTCTTCTCTCCTCCTCCCATCCAATGTGAAGCGAGGCTCTGTACTCACTCTGGCTCGGGATTCCCTTTGGCTTCACACGTCATGGGGAAGCTCTCGTCAAAAGGGAAGGCAATGAGAGAGCTGGGCGACTGAGCTGTGATGGTGGGCAGCTGCTCAACTGGGCGACAAACAAACAAGCATGAAAATGTGAGAGACACAACACGGGCTTCAATACAGATCTGTATTCAGAAGTATATCAAATGTAACATGGTACTAAGGGAGTGGCTTCCAAACGTTTTGGCTTTAAACAAAGCAATGTCTTCTTGTGACCCCTCATTGTGGGTCAAATGGCCCCTATGATATATCTGTGGTTTCAACTTAACAGTTATTTTTATATTAACACTTTATTTTAGGTTACATCTTTTCACCATTAACTAGTTGCTTATTAGCATGCATATTAGTAACATATAGATTTTTTATTACTAATAATAAAGCACTTATTAATGTCTCATTCTGCATGACCATATTCTACAACCTCTAGGCCATTAAAGCACCATTCCAGTGTTCTTTGACCTTTTTTATGGTATTTCAAATTTACTGACAATGTGATTAGCCACATTCGTCGCCAAATATGTTTTGACAAACAACTTACATTTTTGCTCCAACCTGTGTCTAGAATCGAACAATGACAGCATGGCTCCTTTAAGGAATAGGGCAGTGTGTAGTGTTTGTGGTTGCGCGAGAGAGAGACAGTGGCATTCGCTGTGCTCAGAGCAGACAGGTATTTGTGATCGGAGCAGACGGAAAGTTTAGCAGGGAAGTCTTCTAGTGGCAATAAATGCACAGTACAGGTTATAGTTTGGCCATGAATATACTCTGTAGCTCCTGAATACCCGAGAAGAACTTATGTTAGAGTGACGGCTAGCGCTACCCCCGCTTATATCCATGCTAATATCCATACTATCACTATCCATGCTAATTATGTTGATCTAGCTAGAACGGCAATCGTAATGGATTATGTCAGACTATTCACTACACACCAAATCTCTGTTTGGGAAAGAACATTAACCATTCAACAGGAAGAAACACTGGTTGGAAAGGGGTTTTAATAACTAGGGCTGTGATGATTCCAATTCTGAATCGAAAATCTTTAGAAATTAGTTTTTAATTTCAATTACTGAAATCAAAGCAGGATTAGCAACTCTCTCAGTTTGTTAAAATACCAATGATCTGTTGATCTTTACGAATCCAGATGTGATTGTCTAACAACATTGTTGTCAGTGCTGAAAAAAAAAAAGTTGCAATCAAAAATGTGATAAAGTCTTGGCGTTAAAATCGAAGGTCAAGTACTAATAGTGTCCAAATAACACTAAAATATGTCTGGCTTACTCAGAACTTGTTCCAGATTCTAAAGTGAAGTCTCACTCATAACTAATTCGCTAGTAGTTTTGAAATTATCAACCCAAGACTTCACTTTAGAATTGGGGACATAACCTGAGTTAGAAAGATTTTATTTATAGTGATTCGGACAGTATTAACACTTGGAGTTTTGTGCTTTGTTACATAAGAAGAGGCCATATTTACTAAGTGTTATTAAGGGAGAATGACAATTCTCATTACCACCCTTTAAAGGCCAATTCTGAGAAAAGCATGATCGTAATTCATGTACAACGACTTCCTTCCTTATGGTCAAAGAGCAGTAATTAGGAGGTGATTTAGTGAAAAGTCTTTGCAAATGGCTAAGTAATTGTAGGATATGGTAATGCAATATAAGGCATTAAGTGCTTTTTAATAACTAAGAGCCAAGATGCCACCAATAAGCATGCTAACTACTTAATGGTGATATACTGTATGTGTACTTCAATATAAAGTGTCATAGTTTTTAATTGTCAGATTGTTCAAATTGAAGGATTTTAAGAAGGTTAAAGTAGTCAAAGTCTCCAATATGTCACTACAATAAATAAGTGAGGAAAAATAACTACAAATAAATACATTTTGTCTGTCAGAAATCATCTTGTGACCCCTTAGATTATTCTAGGGACCCTTTTGAGGATCTTGACCTTCAGGTTTGGAACCACTGTACAATGATGTTAATTGTTTTATGTCTCTATATGCAGAGTTTTATACCAAAACATTATAGGTCATATCATTTTTACAATAATTTTACTCAAAATAACTAAAACATGTATTATTGTTTCAATAGAGATGATGGTTTGCCACTTAAATGAATCATTCATCTTATTTTGGCATAAAACTCTTTCCCATTTTGTGTGTTACGATCTTATGATGACGGAGCTGGGAGAAGCATGGAATAAACACAATGAATATTAACAGAACAGCGTGACCAAGTGTAAAGGAAATGAGGACATGCCATGAGTCCTAGAAGCTAGAGAAGCAGTATTACAGAGTCATGACTGATGACACATGAGATGCAGATCCAAACACATATGGCTGTAAGTAAAGCTGCTGCTGTGCTCAACAGTGATCCAGGAGATTAACAGAACAGAGCCGAGGATGTCACTAATACCAGCTACAGTATGGCAGTGGTGAACTTACTGTTTACATGACCTAAAACTACAAAATCCACGGCAGCCGGGGGGAATAAACAAAACAAAAACAGTCAGCAGTTTGGGAATAATCCCTTCATGTCAAAAGAATTCTCTGTATGAACCCTTTTAAACACACACACACACACACACACACACACACACACACGAGGAATGCAAAACACAAGACTGAATTAAAAAGATATTCTGACATCAGTGAGCCCCAAAATGCTCTTGCATTTTCAGAAAACCTGTTTGAACTGTTTTTTATCAAGCCCCTAAGAGATATTTCTGAATAATTTAGAGGGAGAGGTTTGATATGTGTTTCCAAGGAAACTGGGATGCATGCAGCTCAACACAATGGAAACAAGAAACCTGATTCAAACAAGATAATAGCTGTAAATAAATTCCATTCACAGAATACTTGATGAGTGTAACAGTTCTCTACGGTGCGATTTCTTCTCTTCTAAATTATTCAGAAGTGCTTCTCTGATAAAAGCACTTCAAGTTGAACCAAGGACAAGTTGTCTGTAGACGAGACTCCTTGTACGTAACCTTTTCTTGTTTATACACTTGACTGTACCTTCTTGCTTATTCAATGACTGTCTTGAGGCTCATAATGTGTTTTGAAGTACAGTTAAGTGCCTATTATATCAGCAATCAACCGACCTGAAATGTTACAGTGTAAAATATCAAACAGCAATTTAGTGTAAGGAACTAATCTTTTATCATTAACCTCATATAAAAGTTGTGTTACTAATTTCGAATTCATTCAACTTTAAAATTTAAATTTTCAGAGCTGTTTCAGAACTGTGTGTACTATTACCAGTGTTCACTACCAAGCATATAGTTTCAAGCATGCATTGTTTGCAGGTTAAGACTCTCTAGAAACCATTCTTTTATTTCTCTTGTAGTTGAAAGGAAACATTCGGTACATGATGGAAACTTACTGTGTCTTTTAATGGATATTAAGTACATGTAGGGTTGGTTGATATGGCAATTTCAGATTGTGATCGATCTTGAAGGCATCCACAATCTAATTTTCAGTAAATTGGAGATTGCGATATCCGATGTCCCCTTTACTTCATTACTTCACATGGCACTTCCTTGTAAATAACACCATGTGAGTTATAGCTAGCGACATGGTCTCCAAAGCAAAACAATATTTAATGCAGTATTTTGTTTTAATGGTGCAAATGTAGATATTCATAGGCTATTTCATGTCTGACCATAGTCTACAGGGTAGGGCTGGGCGATATGGCCTCAAATCAATATCACGATATATTGAGCAACTCACCTCGATAACGATAAATGAACGATAAGTTCATTTTTTAAAAACTTCTTATTGATCATCATTATAAAGTTTCAGGGCGTTCCTGTAACCATGGTAACTCACGGTGCCAGAGGGGAGGGAGAGACGCTGAATGAAGCCGTTTACACACATACACTGCAGACAAAGTCCAGACTATAGTTGTTATTTCACACATGTAGTACACAACAGGAGACTCTCCGTGTCAGACGAGTTCTCACGTGCTGACTAAACTCAACTGATAACGTAGCAGCGTGACGAGTCCTTGCTAGCTAAGCAGCTAAACTTTAGCGCCGCTCCGTGTTGAGATCCCGCCCTGTGTGGGTCACTACACTGTCATTGGTCAGGCACGCACACGCTGTTAACGAACCTCCGATCTACATTGATCTCATAAGTCGCCTCTGTTAAGTTAGGTAGCCTACCTACACACACAGCCAAACAAGACAAAAACGACTTTTCTTTTTTTTTTTAAAACACCGAATATACCGACAGGGGCAAAATGACGTCGGTTATCGTCGTAAATTTCAGTATCGGTAAATTTTCGGTTTATTGCCCAGGCCTACTACAGGGCATTTCAAACTTGAGAAAAAGATTGCAATTTAGATTGTGGATTGTTATTGAGATTAAATAGATAATGATATTAATTTTTTGGCCTGATCACCCAGCCCTAAGTACAGTATACGTACTAAAAGACATGTTAAATTAATATCCCTTTTTTTTCTCAAGTTCAGCAAATGAGCCGACTGAACAAATTATTCAAGTTGATTCAGTCAACTCACATTTTGAAGACGGCTGAACCACGTTGCAAAGTTTTACTGTGCACAAGCAAAGATTTAAAGGGTCAGTCCAACCAATATACAAACAAACAGAAGGTCTCTGAAGGTTTCCTTTGATCTAACCAGATAGGTTTGGTTTCTTTATGATGAGTTTGAAGTATCTTCAACTTAGAGTTATGCCTCAACTGCAACATAATAGAAGTGAATGGACTTTTGTTTGTGTCGCTTACAGCGTTGAAAAATTGCATTTAAAAACTTAACAGGAAAGTGGTCTTCCCAGAAACAATAGCTTTATTTGTCTGGTGAGAAAGTCATTTCTATTTATTTGATAGAAGAAACTATGTTTTTTGTTATTTAAGTGAACTGCCCCTTTAACTCTAACACTCACTGAAACAAAGACAAATGAGCACTCACCCTCCAGTGGGATGTCGATGGCTGCAGTCATATGAAAGGCACAAATACAGGTGATCACGCCCAGCGCGGCGACCAATCCCAGGCTCCTCTGCAACCTCATGTTTTCACGGTGAATCTTGGATGTCCTCAAGAAACGAGTGCTCTCTCTCCTGCGTCCTCAGTTCATTTCTCTGGCGCACTGAAGATGCGGTACCTGTGAGAGCAGCACAGACGGAGAAGGCCCCATGAATCCACCCACGCGCTGGCAGACAGAAAAGGCAAACCCCAAACACAACAAATCCCCCATGACTGGGAGCCCGACTGCTCTCTGCTCAGCCAGGCATAACCAGGCACACCGCACGTTTTTCATTTGCATCAACAGGGACTCTGTTCTCTGCTAGTTTAAATTTTGCTGTGACAAAGAAATATTCACATTAAAGCTTCCTATCACCCCCTTCCCCTGGGACTCAAATTGTTTTGTAGTATGATGTCGGTGGGAGTCTGTTGCAGAAAGCATATTCTTTATGCGACAACAGAAATAAATAAATAAACAAATGACAGCGCCTGTGGATTTATTAATGCATGGCAGATGTTCAGCATTACAGAAAGAAAAGGCTTTTACTCCAAAAGCAAGCCAAGATTTAAATCAAAATTACCATCAAAGTTCAGATCCTATTGAGCCGATTTAATCACAGTGCTGTTTGAATCTGTTCCTGCATGCTCCTGATAACAATGACTCAAAGAGATTAACAATGCAGCTACACATTTATCTATTATTGCAGAAAATATCGCTGCCTGAGGGGTGTTAGGCATAAATAGCATACATAGTTAACAGTCAGAGAGAGTAAGCCGTCTGCACTTACACACTGACAGGCTGCAGAGTACAGAGCGCTGGATCATTTTCCAGCTAACAGACCAGAGTCTGGACCCTAATGAGCACATGATCGGTCCAGAGTGCAGGAGGAGGAGGATAGAAGAGAGCGATGTATGGGAATCTTAGTGTCTGTAGCAGGGCTCTGTAAACCCTCTGGGGTGTCAGTTCATTAGTCTTGCTCGTGTTGGCTGTGACCCAGCTTGGTGGGTCATGCTGGGGTAATTAGCTGAAGCAGCTAACACACACCGTAATAACAAAAAGAGAAATAATATAAAAACATTAGAGCTTTAAAGAAATGTGAAATCATGAGGCTATCAGTATACAGAGAGTTTCTGGTGTTCATAACAAACAGAACTTGTTTAACATGCAAGGAGCACTGATCACACTGATTAAGTCCAGTAATTGTAATAACTGTATCAGTGTTGAGGGGGCATCCGATAGAGAGGCCACCAGAAGTCCACCATGGGACTTTATTCCAGAAAAAAATATGAATAGAAGTAAATGGCAAGAGACAAGTGAACTTGAGAAAGTTAAGAAAGTTGGTTTGTCATAAGACTGCTGAAGAAAAATACATTAGTAAGACCATACATCTAACAGTTAGCTCACTGCGGTTGTCAATATGGTCACACTTTCTCTGAGCCACGGCGACGGCCATGTTGGCGTGGGTGATTATTTTTTGACAGGGACAGAACACAGCTTCTTAGCTGTACTATAGTTTGCTAAAAGCTCATGTACATCAGCACTCCCTGGGAAGAATACAGGGATCAGAGCTCTACTAAGAAAATGAACACTATAGAAAACACAGAAGACAATGCATATTCACTACACAACAACAAAATCAGCAATCCCAACAACAACAACAACAAGATATTAAATCATTAAAACACTACACCAATAACAACCAGATTTCCTGAGATTAAGCATTTGCGTTTATGCATGATGGGTACATGATTGGGTTGATTTTAGCCATGATTTCATCTTAAATTTCAGTCAGTCAATCAGTGAAGATGCAGCAATGTCTTAATAACTTAGTTCTGAGTCACTCCAACAGAGAGGGATGATTTTTTTCAAACTTAGGGGATCAGTGCTGTATTATAAAAAAGAATTTCCCTTGCGGGATTACAATAGTACAATTAAATTACTATCACCTCTGTTTGTTTCTAAAGAGCATGTAGGGATCACGAGCAAAAATGTTTTTTTAATGTCTTTACAACAACCTTTTTGACTTGAATTATCTTTAAAATTTTAAATTGCCAAACATCATATGTGTAATTTATAGCATATAAATACAGTAGTTAATACTGTATTAATTACTGTATTTTTCTTAAACAAGATCCCATGAGGGAAAGTGGCAAGGAAAGGACTTTGCCTCTCTATTGATGTCAACGTCTATCTGCACAGGACTGGTATTACATGGAGACTTCTAGTAATTTGTAATAATTCAGTCCCTCCAGAAAAACGCGATTATGCGATCGCATGATTCAACACATAATCAGCCAAAGTCCGCACATTTATGCGGGGGCCGCATTTTTTCAAAGACACCGCACTTTGGGCGCATAAATCAGCGATTTCCGCACAAAATGCGCAAAATATGCGGGGCTTGCATGATTTCATTATGCCACAGTTTTTGCAAGTTCCCGCAATTTTTGCAAATTCCCACAATTTTAACGCATAAAATTGCATAAATATCCCGCATATTCCATTGCATTTTTTAAGAAAATGTGCTGCATAATCAAGGATTTTTGCCCGCAACAATTACAAAAAAGCTTCTGATTACAGACGTCTTCTGATTAACAGAAGACGTCTTCTGATTAACAGAAGACGTCTGTGATCTTAATCCTGTGTGAATCTGACATGTCCGGCATTTGTATAGTAAAAATTCCACCGCATAATACCTACCATATTTCACCAAACACAGAGGTCATGTGACAATATTAGTCCTTTGCGAATTGGCATGTCAATGATTTGGGGATGTATTTCATTTTAAAACATCTGTTTTCTGTTCTCAGACAGCTGAACAAGTAAGAAATTTGATCGGGGCTCATAATATGTTGAACAGCAGTCAACAGCTGTGCTGTTAGATCGGCTTTATGATGTTTAAAAGTGATGACAGAGAAGGTTAGGAACAGCAAAAGATTGTCGTATTGAAGTACAGCCACAAAGAATCTGTTACTTGATCTTATCAAGCTCCAAATGTGTGTTTTTGTTTGTAACACATACAGAGTGGCCAAATCAACTATAAACTATATTAATAATGTGGCTGCTGAGGAACAGATGCTTAGCTTGTGGAAGTTGTCAGAGCCTGGAGATAATGTCAGTAAATCTAAGTCAAATACAGACTTCACTTATCCGGTACAAATGCTCCTCATGAAATACAATTGTGGGGTGGTAATTTCTAAATCACATGAGGTCCCCAATACTGTGCGAATAGGGCTGAAGTAGTCGTGTGTGTTGTTTAAAGTAGTGCCTGAGACATGAGTCGTACTGTAACTAGCACATGCTTAACCAGTTGTGCAGTGACTAGAACAGAGCTCCCTGTTCACACTGGTGTTTGACTCCAACTCAGACTATTTTCTAATCTTCTCTCTGTCTTTTACAAATTCAATAGGAAACACTGAGGTCAATCTCCTGTTCATGAGATGTAATTGAATAATTGACCAGGAAACAAAAAGAGTCGATTTCACTCATTCGGTGCAGGTCTGTTTTCAGACGAACGTGCACTCTGAACTTTTCAACCGTGTCTCATGTTAATGGTATTAACTCCGTCTGTGACTCAATGCTGGCCTTTCTGAAGCAACTTATGACCCCTACCCCACCCACCTACAGCATCACCAACGCCGCCCCAGACTCTGTGAGTGTGCTATACATAATACACATCAGCCGCACTCGATCACAATTCAGGCCTATTGACTTTGTTTCCAACTGAAGATTGGTGTCTCAGACTCATAAGTCATCTAGAAAATGCCTCTGGCTTTGCTTTGTTTCAGTCATTCCCAGACATGGTGATTTATGTTGCTAAACTCAGATTAAAATCAAAAGGTAAGGGCTTTGCGCTAATTGGCTTGTGCTTTGTTGGTAAGATTGGCCTGGTTAAGAGCAGAGTGAGGGGGGGTTACAATCCCCACAAGACATTGTGTTCTCATTGTCCTATTGTGCTGGTCAAAATCCTTTACCAACCTAACACCTCCTTAGATGGATTACACTTTATTCACACTGTGCTTGATTATGTGCCTTCTGATTTAATTTGTTCTCCCCTCGTTAAACATTTATTGAGAACCAAGTCGGCCATCTGCTTGAGGGAGGTCCGCTCTTAGGGTTTAACTGCTGCGAGCAGTGATGTCTACATTGAAGTCATAGGGTACGGTGCCTATTGGACCTATATGATGAACACAAGTGAGGCCCCCACAGGCTCGCCTGATTTACAGACCGCGGGCTGTTCTTAATCCCCGCCCCTCTCAGCAGCGATCACACCGGCCTGAGATTGATGTAGCTGGCAGGAGGTTAAAAGCTGCTCACTGTGGGAAGGCCAATATGAACCCTAACCTGACTTATCCAAGGCTCAGAGGGGACAGAAGCTCTGTGGCAGAGGGGGCACAGAGAGGGAAATTAAGCGATGTGGGCCAAGAAAAATCTGCCTCCATACTTTAAAGCTCCTTCTGAGTGACAGATGTAGAGCACTCTGTGACAACTTTTTCCTTGTCAACAACACCAAATGACTTTGAATGTAGACCAATTGGATGCAAAGACATCGTAACCTAATTTTTCTCATCATAATTAATGTCTTTGTCAACATAAAAAGCAAACCCAGACAGATTCCACACTTTCAACTTTCCCAAATCCTGACTGATCATCATAATGTTCTTTAAAGCAGTCCATACATATCACATAAATGAAAAAAATTTTTTCATGTTGACTTTAAAGATTCTTAAACTACAACATTTACTTAAATACTGCAGTGTACAATGTTTACCGCTAATATCTTGGGTCTGTTTTTTATTAAATCCCAAATTTTTGATGGCGTCGATCTGCACTATGTCATTTTCCATTATAATAGTAAAAATGTATGTCATGTGTCTATTAAAGAGGTGAAAGCATACAGTCAATAGTCTCAGGGGTGTTACTCTTGTCCTGCTATCAGAACGCGTGCATGCACACTTTGACTCTCACAAACCTACACACAACAAAAATGCAAATTACATCAGTGGTACAGGAAATGTAATGCAAAAACTAAAATAAAAAATAAGTTACTTTATTTTTTTGCCACACCCATCTGGTGACCCCTGGAAAGTAACCTCATGACCCCCCTGGGAGTCCTGACCATGAGTTTTAAAACCAGTGCTTTACTGGATGCCGATGCTTCAGGGGATAAAAGTTTGTGGTATTTCCCATTGGTGCGGATTGCTACAGTGTCTTTTCATATGGGACCTTTGTAGCCTAGCCCTGTTTGTAACTGTCGTGTCCACTGAGTGTATTGTTATTACTACTGGGGCTATAAGTCATGAAGCATTGTCTTGTTAGTTACCTTGTATTTCACAGTTCTTCACATTTTAGAGCTGTTGGTTTCCTCTGAGGAAATGTACTCAGAAAGCTCTCATCTCTACTAGGTCTGACTTGATGCCAAACCAACCCCCCTGTGCTTATTTAAAAAAGAAAATGCCATATAATTAGCAAGTAATAGCTTTGTTTCTGAGGTTGTTAATAATGGAACATGTCAACAGTATATTTACAATTTTTCTTATCAAGAAAATTCTCACCAGCGACCAGACTTTATACTTTTTATATCACCCAGCTCTATTTCTGTTCAGTTTTCTTGTTAGTGTGTTTGGTCCAAGAGTCTCTCAGCTCTCCTCAAACTGTATATTGTATCCCTGATCAATGTGCAGCTTCCACTGACTTTGGCACACTTCTGCAGTAAAGTTGGCAAGCTCTGTGTGTTTCTTGACTCTTACAGTTCAGCCATCTGCTCTAGCAGTACACCTTAACTCAGACCCAGACACACATTTACAAAAGGAAAGAAAATAATAAATATAAAGGAAACATAAATAAATACACAAATAAAGGAAAATAAAGGGAAATAAACAACAAGTGTCTTTCCTTGAGCATTCTCCACACTTGTGGATGTGTTGTTTAGTAACGGGGTGGGGTCCAAGCGCAGCCATTCAGAGTTCACTACAGTAGGCTCTTGAGCTGGCACCATCTGCTTCTTTCTCACACAAAGACAACAGGCAGAGAAGTGTGGGCCTACTGTAGTTTAATGTGAGAGCTTGTAATAGGATTAAGCAGATCCTCGTCTTGTCAGGCTGGATTAAAATATTCTCTTTGCTAAAGACCTGAGATGGGAAGACAGCAGCTCCACACGCCCCTCTCACAGTCCTGATAATGCCTCCACACTGATTCGCATTTGATCATTCAAGAACAATTAAAACAGCGGCCGAGCTGATTAACACTAAGCGCCAACTGACTCACGTTGCATCTGATATGTGTAATGCAGTTTTTTGGCCCCTCATTTTGTTCTTTTTTGTCCAATCATTTGCTCATTTAGTTTGCAAATGTGATGCTCTGTATACATCTCAGTTGAAAAACAAGATGTAGAAGATGTTAAATGTTTATTTGTAGACATTAATTTCCCTCTGTGTTCAGAGGTTTTGTTTTTCCTCTTTGCTCTTCAGAATTTGCATGAGACTATTTTCTGACCTTTGGCAATGATTTGCATGATCAGTATTCTACTACAAGCTTAGCCATGCAATTCATCTATTATTAAAATATTAACAGCATGAGAAAAAACAGAAACAGGATGCTAAATGAGATTAGGCAGTGGGAGCAATATTAGATAATATGCTTGTCTAATTGAGATTTGGCTCGATTTTACCACACTTCAGAAGGCATGACAGTTTAATTATCGCACCATTAATATTTCAGGGGTCTGTAGCTTTAGCAGGACGAGGGGACTGGAGACGAGAGCCGGGCAGAGGAGTGACAGGAGGAGGAGGAGGAGGATGGAGGAATGAGGAGAGGCTCTCAGGTGTGGGGGAATGATGCTCGATTAAACAAAGATATAGAGCAGCTGCTCTGATGAACTGCAGGGTTTTTGACCCCTGCATTCTATATGAACTAATGAAAAACAACCCTCATAACCCTACATGAACTCTCTTCACCAGGGAAAGAGAGTGTAGTATAATCTACAGTGACCCTGCAGAGCCTCATGAAACTACATACAGTACTACAGCAGGATGATCATGTCACCAGCTGGGAATGGACATCCTGGAGCGAGTGAATATATGATGTAGTTCATTTACAAAAAAAGAGAGAACAAACAGCTCAAGTGGTTTCATCTTGTCAGCGTTCTGCATTTTACTAAAAGCTTTCCACTTTTTGTCATAGCAAAGAGCATGAAGGCTTTTCCCTGCTGCTAATTAGCTGCTCTTTTGTGTGTCTGAAAGCTGTTTCTCTCTGTAAAATATGGAGTTCTACTTGAAATATTCAGGCTCAACAGGAATGAAAACTGAACTGAATAAATCTACAGTAGCATCTCCATTCCTGCTTCGGATTATGACTTTTAATTCTAATCTTTTGAATAATTTATACGCTGAATAAAACCACTTAAACTGATCACCAGGGCATGTCACATGGCATGATAATAAATCATGTACAGTATGTCAGTGTATGTGCTGTGTAGAATAAAACTACACAACAGATGCTGTCAGAGTCCTCACTTTGAACCTGTTAATATGTTTAAAGCCAGAGAAAATGTTTCAGAAGGTGCTCTGCACCTGTGTGCATCACAGCTTACAGCTTTTTTTTTTCATTTTTCCCTCTGATGTGCTCTTTGAAGTCTCGCAGGAGTGGCCCTTGCCCAGGACAATAATCACATTAGTGTGTGATCCTCGCTGAGTAGCCGGCAGAGAGATGAATTCACAAGTTGGACTGCAGGGACTGGAATATTATTTTGTGAGAACTAACACAGCGTGCCCCTCTCCACATTCATTCACTTCGTCTGACTGATGCTGGCAATTTCCCCAGACGAAACTGTGCCACAGCAAGACATGATCGATGGCTCTTATATCCCAAATCCTTACCTCCATCAGACCCCGAAGCAATTTATTTCTGCCAACAACCAAGGATTTCTGATGTCCCTACAGCACACACGGAGCAGCAGCAGACCCACATTTTTACAGAAATACCTTTCCTGCTTCATCCATTTTTAATCCCTTCAGGTGTTCAATATACATGCAGCCAAAATCATAATTTCAGCTTGTGAAATGAGAGGTTCTCCGCATTTGAATTTCCTCTTCCGTGCTCTAGCCGAGCATCTGGACAGCGTTGCTCTGGCTAAGCTGTTTGACAAAGCTGTCGGATGTGTGGCCCAGTTCCTGTGGCTCTCCATCACTTAACGGGGTTGAGCTGAGCTTGTGTTGAGACGAATCGATTGGAAGGAGCTTGATATTTTCAATATGACAAGGCAGGATCTCTACAGACATGATCTACCAATGAGTTCTTCAAAATGTGATCCATCTCTCGATAACAGCATTGTTAAGGTTATTGTTTAGAGTAATTTCTAGAAATAAGTGCCAATGACTCAAAGTTATCAAGTTGCAGTACCAGTTTATTACACCTAGCCAAAACTAATGCAGTCGAACAGTCCTGCAATGAAGGTTATACTGTTCAGTTTGGGTTGAATCTGTTTCAGAGAGCTTAGTAGTGCTGTTGAATTGTAATGTGTTATACTAACAGGTGTTTCTATTATTTTGTTCACCCATTTATATCAGTGTGGGTGCGCTAAAAAACAGAAGCACCTCTCTGTTTAACGCAACACAAGTCAAGAATTTTAACATCATCTCTTCAGGCAGTAAACCAAGAAGCAAGATGCTTTCACTTCACTTCAACGAGTTTGGTTACACAACACACACCACACTAGAGTCTCAAAACACAATCATCAACTTGTTCAACATTATAAATTAATGGAAATCATTTCAAGAAAAATGTACATGAATATTTTACCCTGTAGAATAGATATAAGTTCAATGTTAACAGTTTTAACCTTTAAGTAATCTCTTTGAATGAATGATTGGAACGATGATTTAAAATATGGAATATTTTTTCAGTCTATAATAAATGTAAATAAAACTATTTGGAGGGCTTCAGTGAGAGATCATCACTGTAACTGTTCAGTGCCAATTTGATGTCAATTTGTTTAGGCTAAATGTAATTCAGGGCACGAAGATACCGTCTGGATTTATTTAGAGAGGGTTCAAGAATTGATCTTGACACGCTGTATTTTATGTTTTGTCTGGTGTACAGTAAAATACACCTAATCCATTTTAAACCTTATCAAGTTAAAGGCTTCTTGTCCTGAACATATGACTGCAGATTCTTTTAGAATCTTATTAAACCCTGATTCATGTTGTGAAACAAAAGATGAGCTTTAATCTAGACAGAAGCCAGCTGGTCTAATTATGTATTCATTTTTGTGGTCTCCTTTGTAATATGTAAAACCTCAAGTGTGTCTTTATTTAGTCAATAACAGAATAATAACTTACATTGACTAAAGGAACTATTATTTTAACTTGTTTTGGACACTCATTTAATATTAAATCTTATCTTATTGGCCCAGTTCTAAATGTATGACTGCAAATACTACAGATGGTCTTTGTAACTTGTCACATGAAATCACAAATATCACCCCACTGAGATGTGTATCAGACATCTTATAAAGAAAGCATTTTCATTGTTATTAACAGTTGATTTTTCTGTGACAAGTATTTGGATTTGTAACGTTTTGAAGAGTACTTTGTTTAGTCACAGAGCTGAGTTGGCTCTGGCTTGGTTGATCAAAACTCTCTAAAATGACTGTTGTGGTCTGATACAAAAAAGGCAAACATTACAACATTTTCACTAAAAATAAGAGAATAATTAATTACCCATAATAAACTGTTTTGGCAGATGCTTCTCCTATATACTGCAGCTGTTGTTTCACTTACAAAAAGCCACAAAACAACCTTATGTAACTGACAATTCAACTCATTCACAATGTGAATCATAAGCCGATGATTCCCGTCTTGGCTTTTCTAGAAAGAAAATCTACTGAATGTTTCCCAGAGTGTCTCCTGCACATGGAAAGACCAAAACATGCTTAACCCAAATCTACTGCCACAGCTTTATACACAACCCTAGATATTGCGGGATACTTACTTGATTTTACTTCATTCTTAGCTCTGGTCCCCATGAGAGGTGAAACTTTTCCAATCCAGGTAATAACATCCACAAGAAGAGTAAACCATGAGTTAGGTAAACTCAGATTTGCAGAGAAATGGAGAGTGCTGAGCCCGTTGTGTGTTGTGTCATACAGACAGAGAGGAACAGAGGCACTGTAGTCACATATGTTGCCAAAGCCTCTAGCTTGGCAAAGACGCTCATTAAGCCACTGACAATCATTCCCACAAAGCCCAATCTAAAGGCTATTCACGGGTGTGTACAAAGGAGAGTGGAGGAATGCAAGTTCCATCTCGCCCCCCTCCCTTCAACGTCATGAAAGATGTTTGCTGCACCTGAAGGCTCAATGAAAAGTACTCATTTGCAATGATCAATTGAAGAAAAAATATGGACAGTGTAGTAGGGGGGAGCGCAGATCACCTGCTGAGTGAAAATCTGTTAAGTTTTACTCCTGCTGCAATCTTCCTCTGTCAGCCAGTGAAAATCTCCTTAATTGCTAATACTGCTGAAGATTGTCGCCCAGCATTAGTCCAGCGCTGTCAGAGCTTTGAAGCTCACGCCTCTCCTCTGACTGTAAAAAGATATTTGAAGGAAAACGTTTGATTTCTTTCTTAGTATGCCACTGGATTCAAGTGGACCTGGCTGTTCCATGCTGGTGAACAGGGACATGACTTCAGGACTATACATATGGACTTGAGTGGAGGCTGGGTGACATGTCAGGGGAAAGCTCAGTGCACGGAGAGTGCTGAGACTGCCGATAAGAGCCTTCCACCAGCCCGGCAAAAAAACCCGCAGTCCCTCTCCCACGACACATGAGGGGGAAGGGAGGAAGCGCCCCCACTCTGGATGATGTATGGTGTGGACCCTAGTCTGAGACTCGGGCTTTAACCGGGAGAAAGGCAGAAAATGAAAGGGGGGAGGAGGGTCATGCTTGAATTATGCTGATGTGGGTCGTAACCGCAGTGAAAAACCAACCAAAAGCATGGCTGCTTAGATGGAACTTGCAGCCACAAATAAGGTTATTATCACTCGGGCCTCACGAATGCTGACAGTTGGGAAATGGTGGAGGTGAGATTGTGTACCGAGGATATATGACTGGTTGGATATATTAAGTAATTTAGCAGCTTGTTATGAACAATTTAGACTGATTCATTTCACTGGAAAAAAGCATTGATTTCAACGGACTACAACCATTTCAAGTAAATTGCCTGCCTTTTCTGTTATGTCTCATATAAATCATCTTGATTTAACTTGCAGATGTAGCTTTCTTTACTCATTATTTCAGTAAATGAACGGATTGAAGTGAACACACCGGCTTTTAATTTTATCTTACTTGAGGGTTTCATTTGGCAAATTGGGTTTAAAAAGCAGAAGTAGAACATGATTAAAAAGTGCTGATACTGGAGGCTCAGATTCTGAGCTGTCGGTGGGGGGGACACTGGTCTTTTCATAATGAGAGCATTCAGCCAAAGTCAGTAACTGAGAACACTCACACGCCTCTGCAGCGCCAGCGCGAGGCCCTCAGAGCCCATAAGCACTCTTTGAGCTACAACAGGATGGAGCTGCCATTATAGCCACACAAACAGAGGGAAGCCTTATGAACTTTGCACAAATGCTTAGTGCTCCGGGGCTGGACAGCTCTGGAAGCCGGGGGAGATGGGTAGGTACCGGGGCGGCCTGCCAGTTCCGAAAAGCTTAGTGTTCATGCACTCGGGCCAGACAAACCTGACATTGTCCTGGGCACTGCCCCGGGGAAAGCCTCTTCCCCTTTCTCTCCGGCCACTCAGGCTCATTCACACTTCCAGCCCAGTTGATTCACTGATTTGGACATGACCAACAGAGGCAAGAAGGCAAACGTTTATTCACACTTTGAACCGATTGTTAAAATGCCATAAAGGAAGTCAGGGAGAAAGTATAAGCAGATCATGCAACTCCCATAAATCAACCTGCTTATTTCTACTGTCACCATATTTCACCACCACCTGATGTGTCATTTGTCTCATTTCCCATTCAGATATGGTTTGGGAGCATACACTCTGACTTCACTTGGCTAGGACTCACTCAGATATTCAATTTAAAATGAGATAATCCGCTGCGCTCTCACAGCAAATGTTTACAGCGTCTTTAATTTATGACACATCTCTTATCTGCCTCAAGCAGCAATCACTAAATGTTATCTGACCACTACAAGATGGAGGGCTGCAGCCGTATCGTGTCAGTGGAATTAAAATAATGCTCTCTTGACCCACTGCCCCCGTTGGGCAAGAGCAGGTCGAATGAGAGGAAAGCACAAACAGCACCAGGCTCATTTGAAACTAAAGCCATGTTGCTCCCCCACTCTCAGCTTTGAGAGCTGAGAAAGAAAAATGCAGGTGGCTACTCAGTGAGTTCATGGCCCCACTAAAATCCCAAAATGTAGCGCTGTTTTTCCACAGCGTGTGCTCAATTGACACCTGAAAATCTCCTTCAACCTGTTCAGATGAGATAAATGTTAAAGCATCAAACGAAATGTTAGAAAATGTGTTAAGGCAGAGCCATCAATATCCCTCAAGGACGCCCAGATTGCTGAGGTGGCATAAAGACTGATTTACACTTTTTCCACCATTTGGCAAATATGCTGGCTACACACAGTGTGAGGCTTTTAATTGAACTTTGGGCATACAGCCCATTTCACCAAAAAGTCGTCTGTTAGTCAGTCTGTCAAAAACGGTCAATAAGCCTCTAACCTGGCACTTGCAGATAGAAGAAGCAAACCTGCCTTTGGCTGATACAGAGTGCTGTATTGTCTGCACTCTAGATCAGTATGGAAACCAATGCATTTCTCTATGGTTTTCTTACGAGTTGTCATGGTAACAGGTGTCCCTATCTTCACACAGATCACTTAGGCACTGATGAAAAGTTGTCCTGGGTTGATGCATTGTGCAGCTGTTTACTGCAGCAGGCTACATGTGTGTGTTTATGTGTTTATTTCAGGTTGGAGAATTCCATCACAAACTCTATTTGAACTCAGCTGGAGCCCACGGTTTACTGCCAGAGATGTGACTGGTACTGTTTCTGACCTGTGACTGTAAATGAAAAACAGACAAAATTCCAGCAAGGAAATTGCCCACATTTATGTGTAATTCTCCATTATCCATGGCACTTTAACAGTCCCCTCAATTATTTCCAGATCTGCGGTGACAGCTGATTTATTCAGTGCAGCACACTACAGGCAAACTGATCAAACAACAGTTATCTAACAACACATAAATCAAGGACATCAAAAACATCAGACTGGGACGGCACACATTCTGTGGTCAATCTGAGCTACAAAATGTTTAAAATTGTAATAGTGGTGAAGCTTATAAAGTGTCTGAAAGCAAGTGTTAAATGCTTCCAGGTCTTTCCCGACTAGTGAAACAGCTCACTCATAGTGGAGTGAAGGCAGAGCTGACTGCCGACCTGTGAGGACAAGGACCGGATCAGACTGTCATCCAGCTCTCTCAGCCAGACTGCCGGCCATCCGAGCCTCACAGATGGTGCACTCAGTGATCATGGCAGCGATCAGGGGATCTCTAGTCCTGATTAGCACACCTACTGAACACAATGTGCACAACAACGTCTGTTCCATCTCTGGCTGCACAACGCCTACAGTAAGCAAGCAAACACCACTTTGACAAGGATATACTCATCATGTTATATGTTATAGATTGAACTGCAACGATTGATATTGGCAGCATGTCAGTAAAATTATGTCCTCACAATCCAAGCTCAGAATGTTGCAAGAAAAGTGTTTTCAAATCATTCTAATCTGTGCAAGTGTCATTGCTAGTTTCAGACCAACACAGCGTCCATGTTGTGTAAACTGTTGTGTGTACTTGCGCCACCTGTGCGCCCACCGCCATGTAGGTTTTAAAATGAGTTGTGGTCAGGCACATTGCTGGTGCATAGTTATCTTCTAGCTAGGGTTGGGTACCGAACTCAGGACTTTCAAGGGTACCAACTGAATAACGTTGGTGCTACTGAGCACTTATTTACATTAAATCAATCGTTGCCAAATTTCGATACTTGAGAGCACATTTTTGGAGTAATGTTAAAGAGAGACAGAGAAAGAACTTTAAATAGCAATGTGCCTGGTGCGCCAGGTGGGTTGGGACACTTCATTTGTAATAAGTGGCACTTATGACTAATAACAGTCTAAATACAACCCTTTTGCACCTTGCGCCTCACTTTGAGGCCAGTTTAACTAGCAAAAAGGATATGGACACATCCTAGATGTACTTGCACCATGTACTTGGGGCTGCCATGAGTGGTTTTAATAGGGTCCTATATGTTTAACCAAAACAGTGTAGCACCATTTTGTTTTTTTATTTAGACTTTAAGTCAAAATAATTGTGCCAACCTCTTTCTGAAAAAGTAGACAGAAGCACTGAATTCAGCTCCATCAAAGAGGAAATATTAGATCAGAACCTGGACAAAAGCAGACTGACTCCTTTCTACTTTCTTATCTTCTCTTCTGTAGACAAGTTCAGATGAAGTGTCCACTTAGACCTCAATTTAATCATGTTTCCCCAAAAGAATCAATAAGCTATTTCCCTCAGGTCACTTTTAGCAATGGAAAAGGCCTCCACTCTACAGCTATTTAGAGTGTGTACACAGCTGACAGAGACTACAGAGGCAAACATAAGCTTGAAAATGAATTCATTAAGATAAATGCAGTGTCTCTTATTAAAATGTGTAGGCATGGTAACCAGACTTGGCTCTGCTTTGAGATACACCCTGGATAGACACACAGCCTTCCAAATGGTTGGAGCGATCAGCACACACACATGGGCACACACATGCACAGACCTAGTCTCACTCTAGCCTGAATCAAATCCCCTTCTCTGGAGAGGTTGGCTCAGCTGTAATGTAATAGAAACGGTTCTGCAGGCAGGAAGCTAAATGAGAAGATGATCATCTCCATCAGTATCAGCCCACCTGTCAGAGAAAAGGGTTCATCAGGAAACAAACCAGGCACAAGCAATGTGCTCTCCTCAATATTATTATGACAACAAGTAGGATTAATTATTTCCAGAAAACAAGCTTTTTTCCACCTATAGCCCTGTGACAAGGGAAAGCAGGGCAGATAATTCAGTTGCACGCCCACTCATAATAAGCTGTAAGGATCTAATAGCCTTTTAAGGAGTGGCCTGCTGGCCACCCCTTCACACACACATGTCGGGGTCAGCCCTTTAGGAGCACTGAGGCAGAGCAGCCCGTCGCGCTACACAGTTAATCCTGCAGTGGAAAATGTCGGTGGGATCCGTCTCACATGGACGCACAGCAAGAGATGAGGAGGCAGACCAATATTTGAGACGAATTAAAAGTGCATGTGTGTGGAGGGTTGGGGGTGTTGGCCTTGTCTTGTCTGTGTGTGTTTTTACACAGACGTGCTCGTCAATAGGCTGGCTGCACAACTTTTCAAGCTTCATCCTCATGGCCATTCACTGAGCACATAAAAAGAACACTGGCTAGTCTACTTCAGTGTGTGTGTGGGCCGAATATGTTGCTTTGCCTTAGCAACACGGGAAATCCTTGATTCTCCAATATTTACCCTTAAAATGTCTCTGTTTTGGAGAATGTGCCATGCAACAGCACCACACATTTTTTTGTTGTCTTTACTTTGGAACCTGGGAAGCACGCAGTGGTGGGAAACCCATAGCCCTATTATTCTCAGAGCCTCTCTTGATAGCCAATTAGCCCATGTCAGGTGTAGTAGCCCACAGGCACAATTCTATAAAGTACACCAAGAACCATGCTACAATGCAAATATCCCTTCTGGCCTCACTTGATGGATTGTGCTTATCAGTGTCTGGTTACCTTTTTATGCTACATATGTCCCAGGAAAATCAAACGCAGCACAGGATACTTGGGGCTCAGGGTAGCAGTGGCTTATAAAACTTTAAATCAATATAAACTATTCCCTGTGTCTGGAGGGGCCTGTTGAGGAAGTGCACCTGACATTTGCCTACAACCTCATGAATGACATGGACAGCTCAATAAATTACAAAGTACCTGAGAAATTTATGGATGAGCATAAAGCAGCACCTGGTGACTATGGGCCAAACAGGTACAGTTTTCCTATTCAGGCTAATAAAGAAACGTTGCTGGTTTCCATCATTATTTTACTGTTTATGTACACAAATTTTAAAGTAGAATGATATAACTGTGGAATTTCATAAAACGAGAATTGTAACCACAGGACATCATATGTGTACTGAAATATCTACCCAACATCAAACCATCATGACAGATGTGGGCTGTCTCACCAAATCAAGAGTCTAAAGCTCTCAATGTTTCTAAGAGCTAGTGCCACTTGAAAGGATGCTCGAACAAATGAAACAAATGCCTGTCTCAAACTGAAACACGAGGCACACCCAGAAAGTTATCTTTTCACTACTTGAAAGGACACATGGGGCATTAAAAAAATCCAGTGAATGGGGCTTTTGGAGTTGGCGCTTTTGTCAGGCTAACATCAAAAGCTCTGCCTGAAGACAGAATATAGCTTTGTGTCTTCTGTGTGTGGGTTGAGGTCTGCTGTTTGTTGTACTCAAAGTCACATAGAGGAGAACTAACTGCTGTATTTTCCCCATATACTGGTATTTATTGTTATGCCGGTTTCTGACTAAGCTTGACAACTATTTTTTTATATTCAGTTGCCCTATTACCATATAAAGCTTTGTTTTAAACATTTGTTCACGTGATAGAAAGGAAGAGAACAATCAGAAAACAAAAACAAAAAAAAGTACCGTTTCCTCAATGTTAAATAACTCAGATCATAATTTGGGGCAAGAATAACTGTCTAGGACACCATTATTAGCAGTTTAGAATGTTTTACCCTCATTATAAATGCAAATAACATTAGCATCCTGTTAGCACACAACATCAGCCATTCCAGACATATCTACGCTGCGTGTCATAGCTCAATAACTAACAGCTATGGAGGAGACGATTACAGCAGCCCTCTGTAGGCCAATCAATAAAATTTGTCCAGATTATATTAGTAATGGGTGGTGACATTGGCTGCAGTCTCCATTTAGTAAAATTCATTTTGTTCAAGCAGGTTCTTTAAATCCAAAGCATACAAAAAGCTATGCAGCCTCGAGTAAAGCCAAGGAAAATATGCATTTAGTTTTCAATATTACATGCTGCAAAAGGGGTTACGCTGTGGGAGGTTGAGAGGTAAAAGCTCTACATTTCAAATGAGCACAGAGGGAGTTAATTCAGGTCTCAAGAGGTATCAAATGGTTAGAGCAAAAGGGGACTGGTGTCCGCAGATTCTGAGTGTATGTTCAAGTACTGACAGAGCAGCATTTAGCTGCCATGTTGCGGTCTGCACTCAGTGGGATTAAATCTAATTTGCTTCATCATAAAATCGAACTTACAATGAGACAGGCCGAGGGAAGAAAATGGCTAAAAGTCATTAGTGCTGGCATGCTATCTGTATCTATAGACGTGAAAAAGAGAGGTGTGTTGGAATCATGAATGTTACTTCAAACACTGCTGGAATATGGAATTATTTTGCGGTTTGGACAAAATCCTAGTAACAGTGTGGCTGATGGTGAGCCAGGCGTGCAGCTGACCTCCCCATAGCTCCATGTAGTGTCTGGGTAATCAGGTTAACTGATGATTGAACACACAGCATTGTGAGCTCCACGACAGCCCATCCAAAAGCAAACAACACAAGACTGAAGGGCTCTTTTGGACTAGAAGGTACCAGCAACCTCAATCTTATCATTTCTTTTGTCGTACATGTCAACACATTAAAAGCAGTCTGTCAGTGATGTGATGGTGAGGATGTGGTGTATTATGTAAGAAAAGAACTGTGGGACATTGAAAGCAAAGGTGGGTCATCAAAAAGGATGTAGCATTGATTAAGCAATGGGTTTTGTCACGGCACAATAGAAGTCCTTTTGCGTAAATATTTGACCGAATTGTTCTAAAGAGTGCTTTGAATGGCAGTCTTTAGACATGGTGGGAAACTTGCACACTATTGACTTACATTCAGTGATTATAACTCATCATTTCTAGGTTTGAAAGTGAAAAAATATGTTCAGAATGAGGAATGAAAAGTATATAAATCTAAAATTGCCTTGATCCAACCTTTTCTATCTCAACCTCTTTTCCAATACCTCAACTCATGGTATCTGCCTTTACTCAGTACTGATCCAATACCAGTGCTGTTTTACCTAAATTTTAAATCTGTGTACCTTACTCTCATTGGACTCATATTTATTTAAGGTAACATGAGGCAAGGGATTACTGTGGCACTACAAACAAAGTGGCAACCAGCTGTGACTGAATGAATGTAACTGATAGTGGAAATTTGACACACCTGAGCACAAATGTGGACTGGTGTGTGTAATTAAGGGTTTTGAACCACATAAATGATCCAACAGTGGCTGCTCTGGAAATTACATGGCAAAAAGACTCACTCTTGTCAAAAAGCGGCATTGATGACAGTCTGTCACTCTGTTGTCCGTGCATTGCTCAGTCCATTTACACTAACGCTTAGTAGAGGTGTGAATCTTCACTGGCCTCACGATTTGATTCGATTACGATTCAGCTGTCAATGATTCAAATGCAAAACGATTATCAATGCATCGCGATGCATCTCAGTGTATGGCATCCTAAATGATCTATGTTACTGCACATGGCTACTTTTTCATCATTTAAATTCCTGTTTAATTCAGAAAGTCCTTCCAGTAATCAGACTACAGCAGTGTATAAAATAAAAGCTGCATCTTTTCAAATCCATAAACATTACAAAAACACAACATTAATCCATCTGCAGTGCCTTACACGTTTGTTGTAATCTACAATAATATTGTTTTCACATGGCAGCTTTAAGATGAGGCATCTATTGACTCTGCTGCACACACCTCTGTCAGAGGTGGATGGCAAAGTTGACAGCGCCTCCTCAAATCTTGGCTGATTAGCTGGGCTTGCTGTAACAGTTATTATTTATGGCTGCAGACGTTAGCTTCAGGTAAAAATGGCTAACATGTTTAGTAATTGTTGTGAGGCAGAAGTCACGCTCTGGGTCTCATCCAGTCCGTGCTTCCCAGCAAGGTCAAAAAATCCGACATGTGCCCCGAGATGTTCGTTTAAAAAACTCGTAGATGATCTCTGCCTCTCTCTGACACACCTCCTACATAGGTAACGTTAGCCTAATGTCCACCCACAATTCAGAGCAAGGGAGCAACGTCACAACGTAACTTTATTGTCCGGCCACAGCTGGACAATCAACAATCAGCATAAGCTGCAGACTCTTGATTATACTCTGTCTCTGCATCGATGCAGAATCTTCCACATCATGATGCATCTTATAATCAAGAAATTTCCACACCTCTAACCTTTAGCATGTATTCTCCATCAGAACATCAATAGTGCTATTGATAGTTAAGTCTTGAGAGATTCCATCTCATCCCCTAAATAGTTCGAACATGTAAATCCAATGTTGTGTCTCTTTGAAACAACTGTATTCTTTCGATTATGAAATGACATATTGATAATGGAGTTAAGAAACAAGTCTGATGGACTTTAATCATTCAAAGTGGTCAATACAACATTGACATGCTCCACAGGTTGACCAGAATGTCACTCAAGAAATACCTTTTGAGCAGTTGACATAACATCAATCCAAAAGGGTTGGAGGCTACGGCCTGGCACTGCATACTGCCTGCCAGCACCAATACAGATAAGGAGTAATTACTTTCCCAGGCAATCACTAAACCCTGCCTGCCTTTCATTTATTTGCTTGTAGAAAGTTTCTCCAATATAGAACCTTGTGTTGCCATCATTTACATAAAGGAGCAGATAGTTACTGGAATTCAATATTACTCACTGGAATGGCCAACAGTTCCAGTGACAGCACCCGTGTTATCGGTCACATTATTGCCACTTTTTTTTTTCACCTCTACAAGCCCACAAAGTCCATGACGACATGATGTGTGGGCTTTAATAGTCACACCACACAACACCAGTAACTTTATATAGATATTTTAAATGTCACTGTCCAAGCTCGGCTCCAAACAGACAGCAGTCATTGTGAAGAAACCTCAGTGTTCGGTGTGACATAACATGCCTGCGTGCATCTTCAAGAAGGAAAAAAGGGGATTCGGAAGAACCGTTCCCCAGGAAACCAGCGGTCTTGTTGTCATATTTGTCATGTTCTGTAATGTGTCTGGCTTTTTCATGCAGCCCCCAGCCACAGCCCCCATTAGGGAGGACTATGCCATGTCGTGACATGGGAACCCTTATAAACGTGTTAAGAGCCGGAGGCATTAGCATTTTGGACGCTACTGAATAGAGGCATTTGTTCCTCTTCCTGTGCCTCCCTGAAAGACTCTATTAAAGGGAGGTTTAGGAATTGCTCTGTTTTGGACTTATTGAAGTTGGGACAGCACAGAGAGTTTTTGACAGTAAATTTTCCTAGAAAACATGTCGTTTTTATTCAGTAATTGTGCACAATTCTTGACTTGAATTAGACAAATAAAATGCCACTGATAAATTAAAACTACAGCAAAATATTCATCCTATTTCTGTCTTTTAAACATCTTCATATGGTTTAAAAAAACAGCGATGTCTTTTTGCCGCAAGGGCCTGTCAAAGTTTGAAACATGGAATAGAGCTAGAAATACTGTACAGTAGGTGAATAACGTTTGCCTCAATAGAAGGTTACTGGGTGACAAATAGAACAAGTCAATAACAGCAGACTGTGCCTCATTTATGAACTTTTCTAGCTGTGACAGAGAAAAGTCATTAACAGACCCTAAATAGCTGCAATTTACACTTCAATTCACTCTCTGTCTTTCTTCACATATCTATAGATGTAAGACATCATAAAGACAGAAGTGCTTATCTGATTCCACCTTGCTGCTTTTTAGTAAGCTGGTGATAGAATCAAGCAGAATTCCTCTCTGCTGTTGGCTCCATTAACGAAGCCTGTGATTGATCTCTGATTCTATCTCATGCTGTGGTCGCAGCAGGGTCTGTGGTCAGTCCGGGGGAGGCTCTTCACTGTCTGACATCCTAGCTTTCATCTCAAAGCCTTTAACAGTTTATGTGTTACATTTGGAATGACTACATCATCCATAATGCATACTCCCCAGCCATGCCTAATGATGATGAACAATGGTTGGTACACTGCATCTTAGCAGCGTACACCTCTTAATTTGATTCTCTATCACCAGTTGCCTGCAGTGCCTGAGTGCTGAGCTGCTGATCCAGAATGTAGTTATTGAGAAACAGAATTTATCAAATGCAAGTGAACTGGATACAATACACTTCTCTAACACACAACTGTAAACTGTAAAAAATGTCCATACATTTTTTTTATGTTAGGATGAAATTTGTGTGTTTTTTCCCCCCTATTTTACTGAAAGCACATTCATGACTGATACTTTTTCTTTTTTTTAAGATTTATGGAGATAGAAGTCTGGTTACTTGAGAGCAGCAGTGGTATGGAAGGCTTGTTTAAGTGACATCAAAAGATGAATAATGTTCCTGTAGAACAACCCTCTACTTTTATTTCCATACCCTGATTACAAATCTAAGCATGTCTAAAAAACACATCTAATCTGTATCTTGGCAACTGCTCTGAGGCTGCATTTGTAAAAAGCAATACTAGTACAGGACAAGTTTGTTGAAGGACATTTAAGGAGATTAAGCAACAATTACACAGCCTTGGACAAGTGACTGTAGTCTTCTGCCAGCATACACAATTATGTGCTTTTCATTTTGCCATTCCCATGAAACTAATCAGATTAGCCTTTATTGTCAGGAATCAAAGCTAATATGATTTAAAACAAAAATTGGAGCCAGGCTGATATATCACAGGGCTGATATTATTGGCAGATATTGGCTTAACAAAGACAGATGTGTATCACAACAGATGTTATTTAGCAGAGTAGCATGTTTCTGATGAGAACACGAAGAATGACTTTATTCTTCAGCTGTAAACCCTGCTCTGTAACTGTCTATACCACTCCTCTCTGATAATCAAAATTAAAAACATTTTAGCTGATCCATTGTCTTTGGAATATTTTCCCCTGGAAATCATTATACGTCTTTGTCCCCCCAGGCCAGTTTTGGTCAGATTCCAATCAGAAAGCTGCACTTTGGATACCAGCCTCTGCTCCATATGGGGAGATTGATTGCCCGCAATACGGGTATTGATCAGCATCAGGTAGTACAGAGCACAGCCATTGGGCTAATCATCATCAATGACGCCCTATTTACAAGGATCACACTGGATCCAGAAGTCAAATCCTAAATCGTGCACCATCTGATATCCCTGCAGAATCCAGACAAACCCAGCAGAAAACAGAGTAAATCCTTTCTGCATCCTATTTAGTTAACTGGCTGACATAAAACAAAATAAATATGCTGTATAAGGTCATACCAAAACATACAGTCTCTGCCATGACATCAATTAACCAGCCTGTTCAGTGGTAAATGCAACAGGGAACCACACTGATTTAATTCTACTTGTGATATACAGTGAAGCTCTCAGGGGCACACAGAGTGGAATTACTGTGAAGGTTTATTGATTTGTAAAGTGTGCATTTGGAGGAGGGAATGATTGTGCCTAAAACCAGGGAAAAGGCCAAGCACAATGACTGCAGGCTCTTCTGTAAAGAGTTCATTTGGACGGCTGAAAATCTATACTGCCACCACAGAAACAACAAAGGGGGTTAGTCTATGTCCGCCTTTGCATGTAATTGGAAAAAGATGGCCAAGTAAAGCTTCTCACCATGACAGAAGAAATAAACAAACTTGATGAATGTGCCCTGTCATGGCCCTGTATTGATTTTCAAATATTGCATTTAACACTTTCTTGAGAAATAGAAGTGATAAATCTTCATTCTACTGAAATATATGCATGCAGATGTTACTACCCGACCTTTTGATGCTAGAATTCTTTTCCTTTCTAAGATTCTTACGTGGTTATTTGAAATCTTAAAACGCAATTAGGAGTCCAGGGATAGCACATCCACAACACATCAATTTTATCAGCCCCATCCCCCAGTTTAACACTGCCACCACTGTTTGTCTCTCCTCCCAGCTCCCCCGTTCTCAATATTGAAACGAGTAAACAACGGCATCTTAGCCAGCCTTTAAATGAAGATAAACGAGGACAAACTCCCCAATTAGCCTCCTTTGATGATTCAAGGGTGGTTGAAAGAGGACGTCACCACTTATGCACTCGTAGTGGCTCTTTGCTACCAAAGGTTTTTGCAGCCTGCATCCTGCTCTAAAGCGGGAACAAGAATAGTGAATTCATCTCCCTTGAATTAATTCACGTGTTCACACCCTCAAGTCTCAGATGAGCCCTCTGAATGTGCAGAGGCAGCAGAACAGGGACAGCCATTAGTGTCCACGGATGTAGAGCTCTAATGATGATGGCTGAGGACTTGCTGTGCTCTGCATTCTGGGCACCAGAGCTCCTGGCTCTGGTCAGATGGGAAGCAATCCTCCAACATGCTCTTCTGTAGATAGTAGTCTTGCTGCATTTACACGAAAAGAACCGAATGGCTCAGAACAACATCGCCTTTATGCACTGAAGCACGTACAGCTGTGATCAAACCTGTTCTTTTTTTTTATGTTTCTCTCTTTCATGTGAATGTTTTTACCCCAAACCACAATCTTTTCCTCTACCTAACCAAGTAGGTTTGTTATGTAAACCTAACTGCAACAATACAAAGAAGGTCTGATACACCAGTCACTGGTCGTGCAACGGTCAGGTCTTTGTGGGTCCTGTGATATATGTAGTTTTGGGAGTCATTGTCAATTAACATATTCAGTCGTGTTAAGATATGAAGTTGTGTTGAAAATTAAGCAGTCTGTCCAAAGAAAATGCATCTACAAATGAACCAAGCAGCAGTCTCCAGTGGCCAACCCCAGCCTTCAAACTGGGTGCTGTTTACTGACAGTGACAGAGAGGCAGAGCTATGTCATCAGTTTAATGACCCCACCTCCTGCTTTAACGCAGCAGCAGGAAACTGGAGACATGCAGACTTATAAATCAGCTGCTGTGTGGGGGGAAAAACCATTTTGATACCATTTTCACCACTTATTGAGCAAAACAAATCCCCTTCTGGTTCCTGTTGGAACCAGTGTGGGGCCTTTTCAGTCAGAGCAACATAATGGAAACCCCCACCTAGAGCAATGCTTATGGTTGGCTTGATCAGTATTGGCCCCCATTTCACAATTCACAGAAAAGGGACAGGCACACAGACGTGACTCTACTGGCAATATGCGCACTCCCAGCAACAGTACGCTCCTCCAGCTACATACAATATGAATCACCTCGCAGACTGTCTCCATATAGTAGATGACTATGTCTATTTCTCACACCACATATTTAGTGTTTTTCCATCCCTCTGGGGTAGTCAGCATGCAGTCATGGAACGACATAGCAGGGTCCAGATCTGGTAGATTATTGTATCCATTTATGCCTAATTCTTTCAATCACAGCTGTTTTACCATCTGTGTTAGAAAAGCATGTACATAATTTATATTACTGCTCAAACACCAGACAGTACCAATGTGTATAAATTAGACTAGGGTTGCACAATTAATCAAAATATTAGCAAAATCACATTCTGGCCAATTGCAATATCTCAACTGCAGAAGCTGCACTTTTTGGATAAAGGTAGAATGTGTCACAAAACAGCACTGCAACGAAGTACTGTAGTGCTGCAGAGATGTCCTGGCCTACCAATCTTGTTCTCCATGTGTAATAAAACATGTTTGTTTGGTTCAGACCCTAACAAATGTTACATCATTAGAATTTTAATAGGTTTTTCAATGAAAATTAAATTGTGATGCAAAAATGATCTTACCCGCTAATCATGAATCATATCAAATTATCTGCCAAAATAATTGCAATATGTACCACACTGTGCAGTCGTAAATTAGACTAATATCATTCAAAGTAATTAACTAAGCGCATAAAAAGCCTCAAGTTATGAAAAGATGTTAGAAAATTCAATCTGGAAGTGTTTTTTGAGTGACAACAGCAACATATTTGAGTAATATATTTTAGTAGTACAGATTTTTCTGGAACATTTCATCACTAACACAGTGTGTATAAAATGTTATCACTCAAACAGTACAAACAGCGTCCCTGTTGTACTTTACATCTCCCTGAAGCTGCAGATCAAAATACCACAGCTGTGATTGCCAGAAAATCCTCCTCTCTTCACTGTGATGCTAACATGCCTCTGTCAACTTAACAAACTGAGCATCAGTCTCTCTTTGTGAAGTTAAGACACACTCCCACACACCCTAAAGAAGTCTCATTGTTTTTTGCTCAGTTTGAATAGTTCTTTACACTGTGATCGTGTAGCGAATGAGACGAAGGATGTCGTTTCCTTCGTGACTGAGGCAGCTGAAACCAACCCAAAGGAGGAGCAGCTTTTCTCCTAACAGGGCTGAAAAATGAGGGTGGTGTATGGAAGAAAAGAGTGTCCACTGTTACAAAATATGCATGAAGGTTCTTTGAGAGCCAGCAAAGTATGTCCGTGCTCACTGGAAGGAATGCAGTCTGGTCTATTATGAACAGGGGAAGTGTCTGCCAGTGGACTGCCCTTCATAGAAAGGCACAATGCACAGGGTTAATAGCACTGCTTCTGGCACACTTTCGACCCCAGCTAAAGCCCCATCACACTGCAGGTGGTAAAGAAAAAGAAGGGCTCAAGTATTAAAGAGGCCTCCATGTGTTAGTAATGACATTCGACACGGACCAAGAGAGGAAGACCTGCCTGTAACCTTCACACTCTCCACACCTCTTCCACTGGTGAACCCCAGGAGGAAGCAAAGCCATCTGTAACTTTGCTTTGGCTGGAAATGGTGAACCAGGGACTGCTCACTGCTCAGGGATATGAGCCAAATGTTTCACCAGCAGGTGAGTTACACCACACGGCAGAGCCAAAGGGCCTATACAGCACCAGTTCAACAGGAAGACAAGGATACGCACCCTGGGAGAATCAGACTTGTGGACAGACTTTCTCCAGGGTATGTTGGCCGGTGCTTCACCCACTTCACACTCGAAAAAGGATAACCACAAATCCATGACACAGGGTGCAAACTGTGCCTCAGCTGGTGCAAGTAGCTGTTAGAAGGGGATTACTGAGGTGTAAAATGGGTTAAAAACAGGAGGTATGAATTTGTTATCTATAGTGGAGGGAAGGCACACGTGAATTCATCAGCTGTCAGAAAACTGACAGACCTCAAGGCTAATGGTGTCAATTATACGTGCTTTCTGAGGTGATCCCTGCCAACATCCTGTGTCAAACTGTCATCCCATGAGCACCATGGCCCCCGAAATTATCATGACCCCTGCAGAGCTGGCAGTCTCTTGTTCCTCTATTTTTGTAAGGTGGATAAATCACAGAAGTGACATCAGCACGACTTAAAAGAACTTCAGATTACAAATTCATTTTTCAAGTGGAGATAGACGCTAAACAGGTGTTATTCCCCTTTTAGTGACACGCGAGCTACAGGGTGTTGTTGAGGCTGATTTTAGTCTAGACGCACATGTAAGAATGTGCGAGAACACATGTCAGACAGCATTACAAGTCAATCTGCAATGACGTGTCAAAATAAACCCATACTATGTAGTAACAGAGGTGTGTTCTAGTGTGGTCTTTACTTTGGTTCTGGAAATTTCAAATGTTCAGAATTCATTGGAACACCTTTCTTGTACTTTCTTTGAGTTTAATTTTCTCTCTAAAGTGAAGGAACTTTTTCTTTGTTAACCTCAATTAATTCATGAGAAAATCCATCACGCATGACTGACTAGAATTTAATATGTCGTTTTGAGAGAATTTGTGAGATACAAGTGGTCTATGGCTGGTGTGTGGCTGTAGCACACTATGAAACAAAGTTAGACTACAATTTCACCGAATAATAATCCTGCCTCCGTTATCATACTTCTGGCAGATGCAAGAGAATTAGAAGCAAAGCTGCCGACAAAACTCTGTCACTCTCTCCAAGAAAATAAATCACGGCGGCATGAAGTCAATTTAAATGCAAATGTCAATGTTTAAGACAACAAACTGCCTACAGTACCGTATCTCCAAGAGTTATGGTGCTGAAGTTGAAGACCACCCTGACGCCCTTACCGGGAAGATGACACACTGCCTGTGGCTTATGACACACCACAGGAAACCGGAAGGGTCAGCGGAAAGCCACAGAGAAGTGAGCATCCATCCAGACAAGAAAAGCCTGTGTTACATGTCACAGGAAGACTGATGGGAGCATTTCCAGGCTGAAGCCCAGGATATCAAAGTAGGATCACAGCTATTGATCTGTTTTTGTTTCTCAAAGCCATCGCTTCAAGCCTTTAAGCCATTTCAAATTGGCAAAGCTCTCACACTGAAATGGTGCAGGGTTTGTTCATACAGACTCAAGAATTTTTGATAGAGCTCAACAATTCTGGCTGAGACTCATGTGGATCTGCTTGAATCCGACCAGATCCTGAAATACTGAAGAATGTAATGAACTCAAACCAGATTTAACCCAGATTCTCACAATAGCCTACAGATGCCTGCTGTTTTATAGGAACAGCAATTTTATTTTCTCTGCTGATGAAATAGCTGACCGTCCTTTTTTTGTTTGTCTAATTGATATTTTCATCAAGCTCCTTTTTGATGTTCTTCAAGCATAAAATAATGTTTAAAGTCTGCCTAAAACAAATTTAAGAATTAAAGAATAATACATGATGCAATACATGTGCATCCCAAGATCAGAGGATTCTACTTTGATGAACATATGCAGACAAGCCTGCAGGGCACTATTTTTATCTTTAAAGTATTTGTTCCTCTTAATATCAACAGGGTTAATCTGAAACAAACATCTGCTTCTTTTCCACAACATACAGTATCTACAATTCTCCAACACAGTAAATTAGCATTTGGCTGTTAATCATACATTGCCTCTGTGACAGAACAATGTCATCATTATTTTCCTACAGTGCTCCCTTTAACATATTTTCTTTTCCGTTGCGCATTTAGTTTACTGTACTAGTTTCTGTATTTGTCTTTCTGCTCTGGAGATACACAGTAGTTCACACAATGCACAAAAATACAATCTGTTCACACTCTTGGGATCATGGCCTGTAAAAAGACCCTGCGGCTGTATTTCTGCAATGAAACACAGCTCCGATGCTATTTCAAGACTGCTTGGAAGAACTTTGTGAATAAAACTGTTAAACTAAGCATTTTAAAATTATAATCTATTTTCTAATGTACAACAGAAGAGAAATACGGTTCAAACAAACAAAGGCAGATACAACTTTCACAAAAACTATTGAGGTAAAAGCTATTTTAATCTACCTTCTGTACTATCATGTGTTCCGAGCTGCTACATTACAGTGTGTGCATGATATTTTCCAAAAGGAAAATAATTCCTATTATAGTGGAAGCAAAACTTGGTGGCATTTCCTAATGAGCACTACACTCAGAATTAGCCATTCTCTAGTACTGTAGTTGTTTCCAGCAAAGGCTGCATCACACTGATTAGCTAATGCAATATTTGTTGCAAAGTATTTACCCCAACCACTGCCCTCTTGTGTGTCTGAATGACTCAAATTGTGTCTAAAATGCTCAGCAATTTAGCACCAAGCTATATTCTTTAAGCCTCAACATCATTATGTTCAACCTAACCTGAATGAGACATCTTGACTGCTCTCATTTTGTGGGCAAAATCCATCCCACGACACTCATTAGAACTCCACTGTAAACCGCAGAAAATGTTACAAGGTGAGATCGTTTGCAATCCGATATGAGGCCATAAAAACGAGCTCTGCGAGAAGTCTTGGTTTCAACTCAAAAAATCTGGAGCTGTAAAAATAATGAGGTCAAGAAGGTCTGCAGTTCATAGCTGGTGGTCTGCGGGTCACACTTGTAAAAATGGAGAGCGGAGCTCCCCCAAGCTGATGAATTAATTTGGATTCCTACCAGCTTGGCAAGATTCTTTCACTCAACATTTGCTCGGTGTGGGGGTGAGTACATTAAGAAACAAACATGCTGCGTTCTGGCTCTTTATAGAAGACCCTAAAGGATGACTGCAAAGACTTACAAACTATCACAACTAGGCCTGTCACGATAATCAATAAATCAATTAATCATACGATAAATTAAAATGAGCTCGATAATTTTGCCGGCCTCGATAATTTCCATTTGCATGCTTGTTTGTTTTCCTCGTGTCTCTCACTAGAACCCTCTTGTCAGTCACTAGCCCCATTCACGCAGCCGTTTGCATGCGGGGATACTGCGCCAATTCTCCGCATCCGCCTTTGTGTGAACGTTTCAGATGCGGTGAGGGGTGAAATTTCGCTGCGCCTCCGGAGGTAGTATCAGAGGCGAACCGAGCCGGCGGCGCGGAGCGAGGGCGTGTCGATCTGATGGTGTTGGTGTCTGATAACTCTACAGATCCTTCACTCAACAAAATAAAAATAAATGTCCCACAAAGCAACGTTACAGGACCAAACAACAGGAACGTAGTAACTGGTCGTGTCTTTGGCAACTTATGTGAGGAAAAAAATACCGCAGTTATTCGTGAAGAAGTGTCTGTCAGCCTGTCGGTCTGACCGACTCTTCGTCACATTTCTGCCCGAAAAACAGCGTCTGTCCCCGGCAAAAAACTTTAACTCACCAAGTGTCTGTCAGCCTGTCGGTCTGACCGACTCTTCGTCACATTTCTGCCCGAAAAACAGCGTCTGTCCCCAGCAAAAAACTTTAACTCACCAAGTGTTAGTCGCGCGACGGTCAGTTACTGTTGTCATGGTGACGGTCAGCCCTCCCGAGAGTGAAATAGTCAGACAGCGTCCAGTTTACTGATGGCGATTATGTAATTATGTAAATGATAGAAAAACGTAACTTTGTCACTTTCCAGGATGTATGGTGTGTCAGGATCTCAATCACAACACATTATAACAGCATCCATATGATTATAAACAGACAGCTGGTACATGTTTAGATTAACAGGTAAACACCGGGGAAACACCTTGAAAAAAAACACATACGTCATCATCATCACGTGTACCGTCACGCCTCCGCATCGCTACAGACAATGGTGCTAACATTGTTGCTGCAGTAAGGAACGTTGCTGGCCATGGCTCAATTGCTTTGGCCACAGCCTCCATCTTTATTTATTTTGGATATTTAAAATGTCTTTTTCACATTCCAATGTTAAATATTCTTTAGAAATAAAGGTTTATTGATCTTTGAAAGGATGTACTTGCGTTATTATGCCATTATCATTATATTAGTTGAAAAATGGTCTCAAAGCGACAATATTATCGTTTATCGCAATAATTTCTAGGTCAATTTATCGTCCAGCAAAATTTGTTATCGTGACAGGCCTAATCACAACATTAAAAACTACTGATAATTTAAGTTAGAAGGAAGACAGTTAAGCTATTGTACATAAAAGGACTTCTACAGGCTGTACTTGCAGCAAAATACTGCATTGGTGTACCTAATGGCCAATAGCAGAACATGCTGAAGGACCAGGTGGTCTCTTTTTTATATGTGTAAGTTTTATATGTCAATAATAAACAATGAACAATAAATCTTGTATTCCCATTAGGATTAAAATATCATGAAATCCATGTTCCCGGCTTCTCCAGCTACAATCGAACCCAACTGACAATTTGCAACAAATGAATTGATGCACCTGCTCCAACAGAAAACAAAAAAGGATTACACCTCTTGCTCATGTATTAGCCCTCTTAGCCCGTTGACCACTCAGCAGCACATCCCCTTTTGTTTCACGATTCTAATCATGCTTGATCTGCTCTCTAATCTTCCATTTGGAGGATAGTGCTGTGCTTGACTCCAGGCCTCAATGGGCCAGTAAACAGTCTCTTACTATGCAGAGCAGGCACCGGGCTCACATGTTCACACCAAATCATCATACATGGAGCTGTGCTGGCATGGGGCTCCCAGCAGTCCACTTACAGCACCCAGTGGAGCCCAACACTATGTAATGAGGTCCCAGAGGAAGCCTCTGGACATCGAGCACAGCTGTCCTCACTGTGTACACTGTCACATTGACATATATTACTCACCTGCTTCTAGTCAGACAGCACTTAGGGGGTACATTATCTCGTACAAATGATCAAGTACAGGTCTGTATACATCACATTTTTGACAGTGATTTTTTTCTGACTATGCAAAGCAAACTGTGTGAAATTTTAAATCATGTGAGCTTCCAAAGGTTGTAAACTATGACAGGGTTTTGGTGAACTTCAAATGACCTTTTTTCACAGCAGACATTTCAGCATGTCAAGCACATGTGTGATTAGCAACATTACAAATGACTGCAGTCTGTTAAGACTGTATTGTACATGTTGGCTCCCAGTCATATCTGTCATATCTTACAGGGAAACTTAATTTGTTTCACCTGTGCTTTCCCTGCTACGTCATGTCAAAATGTTACCCAACCTTCAGTGCTAATAACCAAAATCTATTCCTTCCTTACAAACCTAATTTAGCCTTGCTAGCAGTGTAGCTCAATGGATGGCGATGACTGTCTTTGTTGTGATTTGTACTAATTAGCACTAAATGGATTAGGATGGTGAGCGTGGTAAGCATTAGGCTATACCTGGAATACATCAACATGCTAGCAGTGTCACTGTCTAGCTCAAAACAACGCTGACATGGTTGAAACTCTGGCTGTAGCTTGTTTTTTACAAAATCCTTTATTTGTATTTTCGAAAATAGGCTAACACTGCTATTAAAGAATAGAAAATGAAAGAGTCTTTGGGTTTTGTATGTTTTCACAATTTTTTTGCAAACTTTTTATTGTTAAAATATCAGCAGATTAATTGATAATGAAAATAATCATTAGTTGCAGCCCTAATAATTCTGTTTAATTTAATTAGTCAACTGACACACCATTAAACAATAAGAATTTAGAGAATGGATTACCATTGATTTGGTAAAATGCAAAACATTTGGTTCCAGTTTATCAAATATGAGAATCTGCTGCTCTGATTCATATGACTTGTAAATTTAATGAGGTTTGGGGTTTTTTGACCGCTATTTGGACAAAACAAGCAATTCAGGGTGTGGGAAATGGAGACAATTCCATCAAATTAACTGGTAAATGGCACCAGTATCACAGCAACGTAGTGTGAGGCGTGTTTTACTTCTGCCCCGGTACGTCCTCTGTGTCCCCTTGCCTGTCAAATGTATCCTCCCTCATCCTTGGTGCCCTTCACTTTCATGTCCCTTGGGTCCCCTTGCAACCTTATCCATGCAGCCCCACACAATACCCTTCATGGGACACAAAGCCAGTGATACCGCGCTCCTCTGTTCAATTCTCTACATTTGTCACTTTTATTCCTACGTTCTTTGTTCGTCTTACCTCTGTATGCATGAGTTATCCCAAATTGAGCCAGCAATTGAAATGGAAATCATCCCTGTATCCCAGTGACTTAAGGGCAATAACTTCTTACTCTTTGCGACATTGCTGTCATGTTTGTTGTTCCTTGGAGAATCTTATGGCTGTGTTGCCCTTTTCACCAAGGTTTTTAACATAAACATTGAATTTAGAAGATATGTACCCTGTGATTCAACAGCGGCGTTATAAATCTGAGGGGGCATGCAAGAATCAGGACAATATGACAAGGAAAATGAGTTTGAAGCTGACAGCAATGGACAGTGGGATTAAAATTCTTACCATAAAACACTGCCTTATTGGTTCTCTTTATTGGTTATGGTTTTCATGTGAGCATAATGTAAATTGATTAATTAAACGTAAAAATGACTATACTAAAGCCATAAGAGGGAGAATAACAGTACACATCACTGTCTGTGCAGTGAATCCAATAAAGGATGGAAAATTCCCATGAAAAGCACATTCACAAACAGCCTGGAGGAAAGGATAACAACACAACAAGTGAAAGATGTTGGTAAATGTTGTTGCTTGGGCAGAACAATAACGAGTCGTAAATTTTCTGAATGATGACGTGTAAACACAAGACTGCTGGCAGCAAATAACAATATGTCTGGATAAAATGTTTTATGATAAAAATTTAAGAAAACAATCTGGGCTTCATAGAGATAGGACAATTACAAGCCAAACTACCCCTTCAGGCTTAGACGTGTGCAGAGCACATCACCAGTGTTGGCTCCTGGCCTCTTATACCCTCCTGCTGGGAAAAGAAGAACTGAACATATGAGATAACACTGACCTCACTGCCCGTTTGTCCTTCAGTATTAACTTTACTGATTAATTGTCCATGCAGCGCGAGAAGCCATTGATCATGTTCACCCAGTGGCCCCAATGATGCAGTGGCCTGTTAAATAAGAAATAAACCTTGATTCTGATGATCAGCACCTCTTATCCTTGCATCTCCTCTCTTCCTCCATCCCCCATCGGAGGCTACATGGAGGGAATGATTTCCGACACTCCTCTACCTCTCCTCTGAACCGGTCACAGGTATCATAAAAAAATCTGGCAAATAAATATGCACACTGCCAGAGAGCAGGCAAGGGAATGAATATTTCATGTAACCAAACACATTTCCAGAACATACTGGCTAGAATGTGCCTTCCAAGCTGTCATCGGTGACAAACATGAAAGAGGAGGGCTCAGGTACGGCGACGCTGCAGCACTCTCAACTCTGCCTGCAGCACAGGGAGCACGAGTCGTCACTGTAATTGCTTGTAGTGCTGGAGCCTGAGCTGAACCTCAATTAGGGCCTGGGTACTTGCTAGGCTTCACACCTTCTCCTCGTCCCTGCCAGCCACTCCAGGAAGCACTCTCTAACGTGTCAACACAGCCAGGTATCGGTATAATGTTTGTCATTATCACAGTTTAAGTTTACACTTTGTATCGCTGGACCAGCATACTTAGAAATCTCTAGAAATTATTTTTATACATCACCACCAGCAGCACATTCTAGACAAGGCGATAACAGGGCAGCTTAAATGGACAATTAGTCTGATACAGCAATTCACTCATGCTCACAGTTGTTAGGCTGCTTTTTCCAATCTCTAATAGCCATCTGATACTCCAGATTCCATCTGAAAGACTGAATTATAGCCTGAAATTACATTGCTGATGCTGATAAGAGATGCATCCAGTACAGACTGGGCACAGACAAGACACAGATCAACATTTCAGAGTGGTTTGAAATTTGTAGACAGAATGTATCAGATATTAAACTACTTCACATCAAATAATGAGAATTCAGGTTCCAGTGTTTCATGGCTCAACTTTCTCTCATGTTTCACTGAGGCTGGGCGCCTCAGCCGCACTGAATCTTGATACATACATCTTTCAGTCTGCTCTGTTAAAGGCCAGGTGTGTACACTGTGGGCAGAAAGAAAGGGCTCTCTGTGTCTCTCCATTACACTCTCAACCCCTACCTCTCCCATACAGGATAATAGAGTGCACAAACATACTGTCCAAAATGTCTGCTGCAAGGCAAACACACACCTATATGAACAGCTAAAGACAAAATCACAGCCTGTTTCTATCTATCACATATTCAATACACTTCCTGCCTCCAAATGTATTTGTGATGCTTGTGCTGAGGATAAAAAACAACACAGCAAGGTGTAAGCTCCGGTGTTTTTATCACTCTTCTATGTGACTGAGTTTCAATCTCTGTGCAGCAAAGAGCCAGATACCACACTGCGTAATGCCTCATTGAAATTCAGCAAATGCTACAATGCTGAATATTGTTAATGTTTCACTTACAACAGGCACTGCCCCACTAGCTTCAAGACTGCTGTGGTTTCACGTCTACTTGAGAAAACCGTGCTTTGATCCAGCATAGTTATCGATCAGTCTCTAACCCTCCATTCTTTCAAAAGCTCTTAGTGTCTCAGCAACATTTTGCTCATAGATCTTATAGTGATGTTTTTGAACCTTTAAATTCTGCTTTCACAGCTTGTCACTCCACTGAAGTGGTGAATGATCTTCGGCTTACTCTGGACCAGATACGGCTTTGAACGCTAAAGATCACTGTAAACTCCTAGACTGACTGGAAAAACGACTGTCGTCTCTGGCCTATCTCTCAAATGTTTTGAGCCTTACTTATCTGAAAGAACACTGCATTTCTTACAATAAAAACAACAAACATTTCTGATATGTAATATGGCAAACCTCAGGGCTCTTTACCAAGACTGGCTTTTTTTCTGAATGAGCACACCTGTCAGATCTTCTTCAACACTATCCCTCAGCTGTCAGAATACAGGGCTCCTGTCTGTACCCAGAGTTAAAATGAAGTCTACAGGCTGCAGGCTGCGAAATCAACAAACCTGAGGCTTTGAATCCAAACTTAAAACTCATCGTCCTGCCTTATCTTTCTGCTTCTTCTTTGTACCTGTAATCATTATCCCCCCAGTCAGTCTCATTCTCAGTGAATCCACTCTACTGTAAGCCAAGAACTTCTACTCCATGTTTCTCACAGCATCTGTCTGACTCTCCATTTGTTTTTTGTCCTACAAGTACATGTGCATCACAGCTGTGTGTCCATCTCTCTCTCTGTCTCTCCTGATTTTCTCCTTCTTGTTTCATGTGATCGACCATTGGCCATCCCGAGACCTCTCTGTCTACCATGGCTGTCAGTGCCTGGATGTTTTTGGATCTTGATCTTCTTCCTCCAGGAGATTCAGCCTCTCTCCTTGTCTCTCTCTCCCTCTGTTTCTCTCTTTTCTCCTAGCTGTGTGTTTGAGCTTTGGCTCTTGTGTGTTAAGGTAGTCTGTCCAGAGGTCATATACCTCAGGTGTTTGGTAGCACCTGGAAGATGCCTGACTTCCTAACAGATTCATATTCTTCATATTTACATATATCTAGAATTTTGTCATCTTGATTGTAGTTTTACTATGTTGGTCTATTCTCTACACACGACATCTGTTTCATGTCTATCCAGGGTTTTTTATGGAGTCATTCCTCAGCCAAATCGAGGGTCGAAGAATAAAGGGTGCATATGCTGTGCAGATTGTAAATCCCCTTGATACATGTGAGGAAAATTATTTCTAAAATAAAACTGACTTGACTTAAGAGTTACCGGAACAGAGTGTTTCTCAACATATGAGCAAACATTTGTTTGTGGCTGAGGATGCCAGACATTAACATATAAAGAATGAGTTGGCCCGCAGCTACAAAGGATGTTCTGTTTCCTGCATTTTGTAATCTAAATGATTAAAAGGATGAAAAAGGTCCATGAAATGCGTCAGGTCGGAGCTGCATATTAAGTGGTGAGAGGGCTGGCTGACATGGACCGGCTGGGAGATGGTCGACACTTTGCTTGTCCAATTACTGGCTCTCGCTCAAATTGTTTGGTGAGAAGCATTCGACCTACTTCTGGACACAAAGCACCACTGCCCTGAATACAGAGAGGCTGGGGACCACGTGTGATGACAAGTGCCATTAGAGGCTCTTGTCTTTGGCCTAGAAATTAAATTCAGACAACTTACCTGATGTGGGATAATTCTGGCTATGAAAACTGGAGAACATATGTGCTTATGGCTTGTCCTGATAGGATGGGCAGGGGACAGCAATTTTAGGATCTGCTCTTCTTGAAGAGCAGCTTGAGATGATTACATTCACTAATGGCAGTCTGACCTTCAGTAGGTCTTTGTGTTTAACGTTAGGCAGCAACAGAATCAATATAAGGACAAGCATCACTTCTAGTTCTATTAGAAGTGGTAGTGGGACTATGTTTACCGCAATCTTTAGTTTTCAAAATGAACCACAAACTGTGTTACAAACAATATAGGCCAAGCTGATTGTGTTGTGAACAATGAAAGAGAAGCATCAAAAGGAATACAAATATCAAATTATGAATAAACTGTGAAACACTTCTGTTTCCTGGGATTCCCTCAAAGGCATAATCTGTACTGAGACGCGGCACAACAACACCGAGGAAACAAACATTTGAATTTGCAGCACTTCCTCACCCTGTGTGAAAAATTTGCATAGCCTGTAAATATTCATATTGAGGGAATCACTATGTTAATCATGAGAGATATATCCGGTCTATAAGTGCAACACGTCAAGCACACAAGCCTAACGCACAACTGTTCCATCCACATCCCCATCAATTACCAGAGCCATAGGTAACAACCACAACACCAATCTTATTTAAATGTCACCATAATGTGATTTTAATCACACTCAACGAAGCTTCATCAGTCATCCTGATCTTCTGCCATGCGTATTTTACACTTGTGCAACAGAAATGCATGTAATGACAACCAATTTCCTTAAGTGAGGAGAAGAATTAAATAAAGAGGATGTCGTTTGTCTGTGAAAACAACTGTTTTGTTTTTGCTCTGAAAACGCATGTTAGTGCTTCGTCAGAGGAGTCAACTGAACAGGAAAAACTCTGAGAATAATACAACCTTTTACAGACTTTCAACGCTGTTACAGCACTTACCCTTTCACACTGGAAGAATAGATATGCTGAAATGGCATATGCAGTTTCTCTGTCATAATCTGTACTTCAACCATCAGCAGGGCTTCTGCACAGATGTGCGTTCATGCATTTTTTTTCTCTCCCACTGAACATAACTATCCCTGTGTCTGACACATCACATGCAGGATGAAATTTATGCCAATAGAGAGTGAGATAATGCTATTCAGCACACTGGATGACAAGGTATGATTCAGTTCTGCGGTTGAGCATTCAGCATGGGAGTCAGTGATAAGCAGGCTGAGATCATTACAATGTGATGGGCAGTGTGGTGGCAAATAAGAAAGGATGGCACAGTGTGATCTCCAGTCAGAGATCGCTATCAGGCATTACAGGCACTCATATAAATAAGGGGGAAAAATAACTATTCAGAATGGCATCAATTCATACTTATCAACTCCACTGCCCCTTGCAACATGTAGTTCATTTAAAACGCCCTGAAAGCTCCATGATCACATTTTCTGCTATAAAGTGGGGTAATTCTGCCTCTGCAGGGTGGTAAACCTGGTCAAGCTAGGTTAGCCCTTATGATTAAAACAGTGAGTCCAGTTATTATTCCACTCATGTAAAAACTGAAGATATTACAGCAGGAGTCGTGACTACATTCCCTTGTACAGAATTTCCCCCGTTTTTAAGACAATTTTTAAACAAAAATTCCATTTTTCAACCACCTGCCGCGAGGTGCATGCAGTTAGGTGCAGGTGCGTGCTCACATCATGCTATCAACTGACAGCTCCGTGTTCAAAGCTAGCTTACATGTGTCACAAGTGCAACAACTAACAACACTCAACAGGGGGAAATTGTGAGAATAGACGTTGTTTGTTTGTTTTTTACGAGAAGAAAACACAGAAAATTGTGGAAACTTACCTTCAGGTGCAACTCATGCAGCGGCAGCCGTTCAGAAAGTTGAATTCTCTCCCACCGCTGGAAGAGGGGCAGAGGGAGCTTTGACGTGACGCCGGCTCGCCTCGCTGTTGGTCTGAAGCGGAGCGCCTCCCTCCTCCCCTGGATGCTACTATCGCTCCCCCACCCACCACCACCACCACCTACACCACCACCTCCCCTCTGGAAGAAAAAAAGAAAAACTAATAGCGGTTTTTTCCTCCTCCTCCTCCACAAAGACAGACTCAAAGAAAAGAAGGGACCCTATCGCAGTCAATAGGTTTTCTACAAAAACCCCATGGCAACGCAGAAAAACCGTGAGCAACTTCCCCGCGTTGTGACCGGGTTAAAGCGCCCCCAGCCCCCTAAACAGTGACAGCGGCATTATTCCCAAGCTTCAGAATGAGCAGGTTTTAATGGGAGGAGGTGGATGAGAGGAGAGGGGAGCACCAAACTACTGCCCCACTACTACTGCTGCTGCTGCTGCTGAGGATGTTGTTGTAGCATAGATGAGACGTTACAATGTAGTGAAGGTCCAGTGTGTTTACTCTCAGTAGTGAACTTGAGATACTCCATGATGTTCATTATCTCATATGGTGCAGTAGCTACCTTTATGCTGCTGTCTTAATTCATTCATTCATTCATTTGTATGGGTTGCATTTATATTTTTCTATTACTTATACATCACTTGTATACATTGTATATATTTAGATTTTATTAAAAGTTATTCATTTATTCTCCCAGTAAAAGTCGACCAAAGCGGTGTCCTAATAACAGATGGGCCCAAATGATGTACTTCTTAATTAATAATGTAGTAGCCTTAACTATGGTTGCAACAGGAGACATTTAAGCAGTTTAAACTATTAAAGCTTCTGTAAGCATTTATTTTGTTACATGCTGTCGAATAGCTCTGTATCCCAACGGTAATCACAGTTATAGTGTTTGGCCAGTAACCCGTGTCTCTCTTGCTGGCCAATGTGTAGAGAGCAGGATCCTCCTGTTCGTCGGCAGTGGCGTATTATGGTGACCTACCGATTCCAGCGCCCCCAGTTACGGTTTATACGGCAAAGAGAGCTGCCTTGAAAAAAAAGAAAGGAGTTGTGCAAGTGTGGTGAGGTAAAGAGGAGGGAGGGGTGGCTAACTGCAAAACAACAAGGCTTACGGCAGCTTCAAGGTTAAATGTAGCCTACAGAGCGGTTGAGTTGATTGATATAGTATTTTTTAGGCCAATACCAATGTTCCCCCTCCACTGAAAAATATGTTTTTCACAGCAGTTGTTTTGACTATAGTAGGAAAAGCACAGGTGCTACTGCCAACATTAGCGATGGCTTTCTACTCACATGTCCCAGTACAGACAGTGTGACAGTGAGCCAGACTGAACAATACCAGGACCTTGAACCTGAAGCAGCTGCATAGAATTCAGACATCATCAGTTTTATTAATGACACCTGTGATTTCCTACCGTGACATAACGATGTCAAAATGTCTGCTGTGAAAAAGCCCCACTGTGGTCCAAAATGCAACATAAGTGTGGAGTTTAAACCTAAAACCTCTTCTCTTTTCAGTGAAGTGAGACATCTTGTGTCCAGTAGTTTAACTTTTGAAATAAACAATATACTGTATGTATCAAGATTTAATTTTTTAGTTGGTCCTTTAAAGGTGCACTTTGTAGTTTTGTGAAAGAAATTTAATTACTTATTTATTTACAATTTTTTTTATGCCTAAACAAAAAAACAAACTCTTCGTTTTGATGACTGAATAAACCGAATAAACAAACCGACCTTAAAGGACAACACAATTTCATACTGTTTTACTTTGTTTATATGTGGCGGACCCTGCCACCTTTCTAGCTTCTAGCTAGTGTTCTGGGACCTTATTTTCCTCTGAGAACAGCCTGTTTATTCAGTTTTGGAAAGTTCAGTTTGTATTATTACCTCATTTATATTGTAAATATAAAAAATCTGAGTTTGAATTTGTCTTCAAAAACTACATAGTGCCCCTTGAAGAGTTGGGAGTTAAGTAGAAATGATATTTCAATTGAAACAATGCAAATACAACTAAAATATTTTTTAAAAATTATGACTTAAACATTTAAAAATGCTTCATATGAAACCCTTTAAAAATAACTAAAATAGACTATAGTGAACCAATAAAGGTTATATGAAGTACAGAGCCCTGTGTTATTATGAACTCAGTGTCTTTCACCGTAACAACATACAGTATCCGTGAGAAGTGAAATTGGCCTATAGTAGCTCAGCTGATGAATCGTCTGGTGTCTTCCTCTCTATGGTCATTTTAAGGGCCACAGCTTATGGTGATGTTGTATAAGATACCATTAAGATGTCCATGAACAATAAAAACAACCCAAATGTAATCTCATTGCACCAGTACAGCTTCAAACCTTACCATAAGGTTGAACACCTTTCTGGTCCCAAACGTTGCATTTAACTGTTGTATCGGGTTGTGTTTCATGAACAAGTGTTCATACTGTTGTGTGAACCTGCTGTCTATCAACAGTGTTCACTCCATTCATTATAATGCCAGCCTGTGTATAGTAGTCTAATAGTCTCTGCAGGGATCTGTGATTTCAGCACCTCTGACAGCACAAGATCATTAAGAACTCTTTGCATCAGAGGAGCGGGGCAGTAAAGGTCGGCTAGAAATCAATTTATCCAATAACCTCAGACCCACAGACTGAAATGGAGTGGATCTCCAACCTGGAAATGACGAGGAGTGAGGGGCCGCTCACCACTTCCAGTCATGTGGAGAGGCTCACTTTCTGTCTTCTCTGACTCAGTGGGTGAATTTATATCGGTTTGTTGTCAGGCAACAATGCTACCAAGTGATTGGCTTTAAGGTCAAAAATTAAAAGATGTTGTATTTAATGACAGAATGCAGGAATTGTGACTCTTTTCTTTTTTTTCTCTAGATATAGTGTCGAGCTTCTACCTGTCTCTGCTCACATCCATCTCCTCCACTCATATGTCAGAGTCAGGAGACAGCTGTCACCGGTGCTGTGGTCTGTGATGGGTTATGGAACCCGTTAGCCTCGTTTCCTTCCCCCTGACCGACTATGTGGTGTAATTTATTCCACTGTTAGTTATTGGCCATTTCTGTTAGTTTGCCTTCACTGGTGTTCTTAATTTGAATGTACTGGCCAGGATTTTTTAAACAGTGATTCTTTCCACACTGCCAAGAACAAACTTTTGGTAGAGAAAATACCTAATCCTTTATTAAAGTGGCAACAGACAACTTTCCCCCTGGCGTTCCCAAGTGGTATTATTGTTGGCGCCGCTGTTGTAAAGACAACTGGATCGTTTCCATTTTCCTCAGAGTCGCAAATAACAACACAACTTTTCCCAGGTGACCACGTGCCCGGTGGCAGATAAAACTACATTGTGATAGCAAGGTTTATAGAGATACAATGTAAACACCAATGGTTTCTTATTTCTATATCCATTACTGTGTCCATTCAACATTTACTTCATAATGATTCAGTGAAGAAGAAAACTTGTATATTACAAGTTTAAGTGATATTTGCTGGCATACAAGAAGTCAAATTCAAATTTATGGTGTCTAAAAATACTGGAAAATGTCAATGAATACCAACTTTGCAATGATTTTGATTAATCTTACAATCTGTCTAACACTACATAGACACTGACACTGAAAATTATCGCTTTGCACAGTATCCATTCATGGCAACTAAGGTATGGTTAAGCTGAGGATAAATATTGAAGATAAATTAAACTGATTACATGGTTAGGGTTAGTTCAGGCTGTTAGGCAAATGACGATTTAAAGAAACAAATGTTAATGAGAAAATTGGGCGAACTACTTGCTCATCCAACTGATCTCGGCACACCCTTACATTCCACCTTGTTAAATCAAAACGGAGAACTCTCTACTGTTAAATAGACCTCAATTTTCATCAAATATGGACGTATATAAGTGTATTTCTTAGGAAACTGGGCTAGTTCTTTGTAATTGTAGGATGTAAACTCTCGCCCTGAATCCATGACTTCACATGGAGCTGAATATATTGCAGCCCAGGTAAAAAAGTTTTCTTTCTTTCTGCCAAAAACAAAAAACAGCAGAGACTCTCCAGTGGCTAACTGGTTCACGCATGCAGGTCATAAGAGGCTAGAGGTACCAGAGTTAGACAACACAGAGTTCTGAGCCAGCTCCACTTCTCGCTCTGTCCACAGTGGATTCATCTCCATCCAACTGGCACCACAAAGGGAAGACTAAGACCTCTCTGTTACACAAAGAAGGGAAATGAACAGATTGACTCGAATCCAAATAACCCGATTTAGGGTATCATAATCACACTGAATGGATTACACAATGGCTTGACTGAGCAATAAGTGTAACAAGATACCTTTGTGAGGTGTGCCCTGTTATAGTGAGTGCTCTTATCAAGTCAAATTAGATTTGGTGGGACATCTGCTTCCTTTCTGTCAGTAGGAACTGCCTCACCCATAAGCAGTAAATGTGATACAGAAGCTTAGGAACACTTCTCGACTGACCCTGCAGAGGCCCAGGTCAAAAGATGGATGCACCATGTTCCTGTTTTACAGACGGGTTCATCCTGAAAATGTATGGCTCTGAAAACATATCTTCTCAATCGGCCTCTTAGTCTGATGGGACATTTATGAACCTCAACAGACACTATTTTCTGTGAGACATCAGACATTTCTATATTTAAGTGTTTGGAATGTTGACCTCTAAATAAATAATGCCTAAGGGTGTTTTTTAAACAAGTTAAACTTGTAAGTATAGTTTTTTCTAATCAGCATTCAAGCAATAGCGATTGAGTGCATCTAAATTCTGTTATTTCTTAACCACATAGTAGTTTTCATTGTTGTCAGAGCTTGCTGCATTTAAATTGCTTTCACCTACACAAGAGATTCACAAGAACTGAGGCTGACAGTCCAGCAGAGCCTGTAAGTTCTCATTGTTGTTAGTGTCACAGTTTACTGTTCACTCTCAGAGCTATGCAACCTGCTGTTGCTTTGCATTTAAAGTGTCCATCTGGTGAAACAGGGGACTTCTTTTGTTGTGAAGTAGTTACGGGAAATGGAATCCATTAGTCACAGAGATTAACAATTGTTCATCAAATCCGTCTACAACCCAGGTTTTGAAAAAGTTTGGTAATTGCTGTGTAAAATGTTTGTAAGTTTGCAATCATTTGCAGGCACACACTGTTTACTGTCTGCGGTTTCAGCTGTACTTTTAGGTACTTTCACTTTATGCTACTACCTGTATTCCTCTTTGTTCATCTGACAACTTTACAAGTTACTTTCCAGATCTTATACACAACTCTGATTAAAAAAAAGTTGGGACGCTGTGTGAAACATGAACAGAAACTGAACTGCGATCATTTGCAAATGAACTGTCTTCAGTGACAACTGTTTCACAAAGTGTTCCTGAGCCCATGTACTGTAGTAATCCCCTTTATACAATCATGTGTTTGAAAAAGTGGTGAACCTCTTCCCATCCTTGCTCATGAAAGACTGAGCTTCTCCAGGACGCCCCTTTCACACCCAATCATGATACTAGCACCTGTTACCAATGGACCTGTTCACCTGTGGAACGTTCAGAACAGGTGTTTCTGGAGCATTCAACAACTTTTGTAAGTATTGTTGGCATCAAATTCAGAATAAGCATATATTCAATGAAACAATGAAGATGATGAGGCAAAACATTATATATCTATATTGTCAATGTACTGTTTTAAATTGAGTGAATGACAAAAAGGATTTGCTTTTCACATTCTGTTTAATTTATATTTTACACAGCGTCCAGACTTTTTTTTTAGAATCTGGGTTGTACTGTAGTGAATAAGTCAGCGGCCACGCAGAGCAGCCAGAGTGAGCTGTTGGGTGAAGAGCTGCAGGCGACAGACTGACATCCAGCCCTTCGGTAAGGTAACCGACTTGACTGTGCCCTGCTGTTGTGTGGAAAACCACTCGAGCTGCACACAGCCTGAAATCAAGATCGCAGTTGCATCGACTGGCTCCTTTATTTCAACAATGTGAGTTTGTTTAGTTGCAACGTAAAGAAATACACCTGCTGCTCCTGCTCCTCTGTTGTGTTTCTGACAAAGTAGAAACTCAAGGACTATTATGCTGTCTTGCGTGCTTTTGTATTAAACTGCACTTAATGTAATTGCAGGTGTCACCATAAGCAGAGAAATACTAAACATTGGAGAATAAAGGTTTTTAGGGGCTCTAATGCAAACTACATTCAAACATTTTTTTTTATTTCTGATCAGTGAGCTTATGTATTTTTTTGTTAAATGCTATTTTAAGTATTTTTGACGAAAATAATTATCCTAAAGAAAAACTATAAATTAAAAGACCTTCACCAATCTATAAGACTGTTACGCATAGATTAGCATTGGATTACAACCCACACTTTTGTAACGCATGTTATAATGTACCCTGTACACACAGCCTTTCCTTCCTTTATAAATAATTAATGTTCAGACTTAATAATTTCTCAGGTGCCATGTTTTTGGCCATAAAAACCATAATTACTGCAGGGAGGTAAACCCCAGATATGAAATCATGGCAACTCCCCAGCTAGACAGGGCAGGGCCTCATTACGTGACAGCGAATGTGAGATTTCCAAAGGAGACTGAGCGAGGGGAAAAGAATGAGCTGGTGCCGTCAATGTATAGGCTCCGAAAACAGACCCTACGTTGTCAAAGGTGTCAAAGTTCACGGGCAGTGCATGAATGAATGCACCCCCCATCGTCCCGCTTCCGTCTTGTTTTTCCTGATGTGTTCCCCCACCTCTCTCTCTCTCCTTCTGTATCATGGAATATCACTGTGGGGCAGAAATCCCCTCATTGACGTCTCCGGGGCTGCATAATGAGAATAAATGAGCTGGAAGTAAATATGCAGGCTGTGTGCTGTTTGCTGCTCTATACCAGTCAACCCATAGGCTTTCATCAAAAATTAAGATGGATTGTGTCGCGGAAAAGCCCATAACAATGCCGCGCAGTGTTTTATTTATCTAAAGCAGAATTTCAAAGGCCATTTCAAAAGATTTAATACGTACATTCATTCCCATTAGGAACATTTTGTTTATTCGCTTTTATCCCCGTTGCTGGTATTTATTTTAAGTGAATAAGATGGTGACAATCCAATATGTGAAATTGCATTTGCAGTGTCATTTCACACTTAGACAAACAAACAGTGAACATGTGTTTTATATCACAACGAGGAGCTTGTGGAGCTCTAGTGGTCTAATGATGTGAATCAACCCGCTCCTTCAGTTGCTCCTCCCCCAGCCTCTTGTAGCACAGTTGGTGGCTTCATTATATGTAATGCAGGCCACACAGGAGAGTCATCAGTTTCTCTTCAGAAGGCAGTGCGAAGAGGGAATACTACACTAAATGCAACACACAGAACCGACGTGTGAAATATTCATGAATGCCATCAAGGTAAAGAGTTATGATGTTCCTCTGTTAGTCTCACTCCGAACACAAGATAAATTCTCAGCTTCTTCCATAAAAATGAAAACACAGCCACATACTGTAGCGCAGGCAAAAAAAACCTCAGCCGCAACATGATGTAAACAAACAATAAGTTGTCAGGAGGGATTAAAGTGCTGCTTGTCAGCTCTGCAGCCACTGGGGAGAAAATCTCCTTTTGAAGGAGTGTGTTATCAAATGTGTGTGTGTGTGTTCCGAGCTGCGAGTTCACCCTCGGGTCCACAAACACTATATACTGTGTATGCTGCACTGATAAAAAAAAACAAAAAAAAACAAAATTATATACTTGTTCAATCAAATAAACAAATAATTAAGGGTTTAAAAATGGTTAATTAGATTTAAGTAAAAGTTGTATGAGAGGCTTTCATGTCAGGATGAGGAGGGAAAGGTGGCGACGGCTGCCATGTGAGAGACAACTGTTTGAGACGGTGTATTAACATCTGTTAGTGTGAATCCACTGGATGTTTTTAACGAGACATCGGGACAATTTCCAGCTGTGTTTGTGCCGACCGAAGCACGCAAGTCTAAACATGATCTCCTAACCCTTTATGAGAACCAGATCATAAGCACAACATAAAACCTGAAACCTAAATAAAAATGTACGGTTGACTGTTTTTGTTGGCTTACTAACAATCATTCGGGGTTTACTGGGACACCTGAATACAACAAACCCATCAATAATGCCGCGTTCTACCTGTGTTTTTCTCTACTATGACAAGTTTAACATTTATTGAAAAATTGCGCATTTGCTGTCTTTGCCTTTAGCGCAGAGCTGAAGTCAGGGCAGACTAATTTAGCATAAAGACTGGAAACAGGGGGAACCAGCGAGCCTAGATCTCCCCAAATTTAGTCTAACAACACATTCAACATTTACAATTAACAGTTTGTGTCTGGTTCGATTATCTGTAAAAGTTCACAAAATCTTGTCATCTCCTTCAGTTGCGGGTGTGGCACCATTGTGCCAGTACGACCAAAACCTGTGCTCTCTGATCATTTGTGCAGAAGTACTGAGCAGATGGTTAAACTGTTGTGAATCAAATGTGCAGTGGGTAGGATTTCTGGGGATAAAAAGAAAAAGAATAAAATAATGATACGTTTTTATTGTTGTATTTTTACTGGAAACTTTAAATAAATGACATCACTGGCTTTGAAAGAACCATATCATGTTTCTACAGACGCCCGGAACAGGCAATCCAAACACCGGCTCAAGGGTTTAATGTTTTTTGCAAGACCTTTTAGGACAGTTTGTTGGCATATTGTGTTTGCTGCCAGCCTTTATGTTAAGCTAGTCTAAGTTCTTGCAACAAATAACTAATGCACACATGGCAGGGGTTTTCATTTTATCATCTCACCCTCAAAAACATGTATTCCCCCTGTTTTGTTGTCCAAAACCATAGTTGTAGTAATTAGGAGATACTGAATATAACATCATAATACCACGAGTCACTGCATAGCAGATGAGAATACAGAGAACAGATCACATTGCTTTGGTGCATGCTCTTGCAAATATAGTTTATTTATTAATGTATCGTTTTTCACCTTGTAGGCATAAAAAGGCTGAATGGAATAGTGCTATAGCACACATAAAGAGGCTCCTATAGGAACCAGTTGTACAACAGATGATGGTTCTGGGCAAAATTTTTTATTTACAGTGTGCTGTAGGCTATATCACAGGAATACATCATGGGACTCGACACGGGAGAATCTTTGGCTGATCACATGCTGTCTGATCATGGAGGGCAGCTATGATTTACTGCATGAGGGCTTTTCTGCTCAGGCTTCCAGTGGCTCGGCTCTTACCAGTCCACTTGCTGCGACGAGACAGGAATAAAGCAAGAGCCTCTCCTACTGTCGACTATAAGAATGTGTGAGCAGCATCTGTAGCCTCCCTGTGGCTCCTGTCGAGCCAGTCTCGCAGCCCCTCCCGGCATCACACAGGAAGAGCCGGAGGCACAGCCGTAGCTTTTCGATTCGTAATTAATATCAGCAGCAGGTTGGGAGAGGGCGTTTTCCTGTGGCAGATTGCTCTGTGCGTAGGCACTCTCCCCAGAGATGCTGCATTGCTCTGCCTGTAGAGCTTCATCATATACCTTCGTGGAATCACTTACTCTTTATGAGAGCGACAAGGAGCATCCTCTCACCCAATAAAGGCTGGGAGATACCGTTGTGTCTGGGTGGAGGCAGAGGGAGGTGGGGGCTCACAGTATGAAAGCTGTTTCCATAGCAATCCAAATATTGCAGCTATGAAATTTGAGCTGAGATAGGAGACTGGTGCCAAAGGGCCGTCAATCATTTAACAAAGGAGGAAATGGGGAATAAGCTTTGCCTCTCTTCCTACAGTAATATAACTGCTGGAACACTTGATAAAGACAGAGTGTTATCATTAGATGTGAGCATGTGTGTGTTTATGAGCGTGCATGAGTTTGGTTTTCTGTTGCAGCTTCGTGTTGTGTGACCACTGAGACGAGACAATTGATCCGCTGTAGTGTAGGATCAACCCTCAAAACCTATTATCAAATGTATTATCGTTTATTGTTGAAAATCAGAGAGAAATGAGCAGAGGAGGAGTTGTGCACTTCACAGCTGTGTACTGAACATTAACGCCATTTATGCACCAAGCTAAGAGCTAAGTTTCCAGACCCAGCACAATCGCCACAATACATATTGGTGATGTACTTTTCTCTAAAACCACAAATATGTAGAAACTTAACATTTCTGTCTGATGCAACTTTATGTTTCTTTAGGTTCAATCTTCAGTTTGTATCTTGTGACAGGGCTGTGCTTATGCTCAATATGTTTTGGCTTAAAATACCTATTTTGGTCGCCAAAGGTGGCCCCCAAGGTCTTATTAAAAACACAGCTGGCGATGTCCTGACTTTCCCGTTAAAATATCTATTTTAGTCACCATATACATGACTGGAAATCATCTCGAGGTCTTGTGAAAAACACCCAGTTTTGTTGCCACAAACACAGGTGGAGACGTCCTGCTTTCCTGTCAAAATATCAGATTTTGGTTGCCATAAACGAGGCTGGAAATTGTCCCGACATCTTGTTAAAACCACACGGTTTTGAAGCCACAGACTAGTTTGGACATGTCCTAATGACCTGTCATAATATCTGGTTTTGCTGCCACAAACACAAGTCGAGAAGTCCTGACTTCCCGTGAAGAAATATGATTTTGGCTGCCACAAACAAGGCTGGAAATTGTCTCGAGGTCTCGTTAAAAACACCCGCTTTTGTTGCCTCAAAGACAGCTGGCCGTGTCCTAACTTCCCATCAAATATTGCATTTTGGTTGGAAATTCTAAAATGCTTACAGTGGTTTCACACTTACAAATCTTGAAATCCTACCTTGAACAGTGGTCACTGGCTTGCCAGCCTTGTTGTCTGTTACTCCACCATCATACCTCCACCTCCGGACATGAGTCAGGTCATAAACATGTCATGTGAGCGTGATATGACACATTTTATGGAAATATCAATATGTTGTTTATGGTACGTAGCCTATGACACGTTCAAATGTGAAGGTATGAGTGGTTTAGCAGAAACGTTAGCTGCCACCCTTTTATCCTGTTGACTGGACTTGTGTAGCAGCTTACTTTTGTTCACAAGACTTCAAAACGCAGCTGACCATGCTGTGCTGTGAAAGCAATGAAGCACTGCAGCAAGAAAAGATGGAGCCGAGTCAGGGCTCCTCTCGTGTGAAAGAATTTACCATTAGATAATTAAATTTCTGTGTGGTTGGATGCAACACAATGACTGTGTGATCATGCAAATAATTGCCTTTCCGCTTGTACTTGGGCAGATAGGTTGACAAGCATGGCCGTATCAGATCTCCGGGACACACATTTACACACAGCGATGTTTGTATATTAATTCATTAATGTGTGAATGGATGCTGGGGATAAACAACATCATCAGGTTTCTGATAAGGAAGATGTCATACAGCTGCTTTATTACAAAAGGAAAACAGCTCTCATGCTCTGACCGGCACTGCAGGCTGTACGCTCATCCCAATATGAGATTTGAAGGTGTGAACGATGCACCGGTGTTACACTTGCTTTGTGGCTGCACTCTGCTCTCAGGGGAGCTGCAGAAGAAGGTAATAGAATCGGGCCCACGGGATAACAGGGGTGTTATTCTGTCTGTTTCAATTAAATGTCTTGAGAAGCCATCGGAGGGGGCGACAACATGTTTGGAAGAGGGGCAAACGCTGCCCGCAGGGGAGCAGGGGGGAGATTGGTAATAACCAACAGAGTGGCTTTAAAGGAGTCTAGCAACAAATCAATGACTTTAGATCCACAACCCCATCTAATCAAGACTTAAGCCCTGGAGCTGATTAAAAAGAAACAATGGAAATCAATAGAAATAAGCCTTCACATTTGCTTCTGTGTCTTCACACTCTTCCTTTAATATCTGGAGCATTAATCAGAGTGAAGATTTACACAATCTCTGATTATCTGCTAAGATAAAAAAAAAAAAATTAAATATGGAACGTGTTGCCAGACGTTCACTTTGCTCAAGCATTTCCTCCTCCCCCATCTTTAATTACAAGCAGCTGTCTGCATGGTATGCAGAGACATTTGCATTTGATATTGCACGACAGGACCCGACACGATGATCTCTGTATCATCGTGACATTATTAAGCGTGACAAGTGACATTTTCAGCCGGTGGCTAAACAATTTTAGCAATTAGAAGACACAGCATCAGTGTTTCTCCACCTTTTCTGGACCATGACCCTGTTTTTTTTTTATTCCCAGAATTCCCAACAGCCGAAGGGTTGTCACGGGAATTTAAGAATGACATTGTGCACTCCTTTCAGAAGAGCATGGAGGGATCTTAATTACAATGTATATTAGCATGGGTCCATTCTGTAAACCTATTAAAGCAGTTTACTAGCCCTAGGGACTACTTCTCAGCTTGTTGAATACAGTGTTAATTTTGACACCTAATTTGGTTTTAGTCGTGTTTTACTCTGTTGGGTACCGTTGGTTTTCATCCAGCCAACAAAAACTGCAGCCATTTCAGTTTGGATGATGTAGATGGTGGCAGACCTACATTTATCTAGCACTCATGCTGCAATCCATTGAATTCGGAATTCGAAACTCGGTAAGATCCACGAAGCCCAACTTCAACAATTACCTTGTCATCACTTTTTACTTTATGCAGTGTTTGTGTTAGGCTGTAGTCACCATTTTGATTTCTGTTCAGCTGATTAATGCTTGATAGAAGTTTTTGCAAGCATGCGGTGCAAACCTGCTCCTCCTGTCTGTTTTTAAGAGCCCCATCTGTAAAAGTCAGCTGCTGCAGTTGTTTAAGTTCACAGACTTGCCATACAAATATCTGCAGATGCCCACGCATTCAGATTTGAAGTTGGGACCACGGACTGGGAAATATCGACTCCCAACTTGCAATGGATCGCTGCATCATTCCTACTGTTAGCATATAAACACCAAAGATAGCTGGCTGAAAGCGATGTTAACAGTACATCCACATACAGAGTTCTTTACAGCTCTATGGTAATGTTAGCTAACCTTTTTATGAATTAGCTGTTTGGCTGACCATTCTTGTTTTTCAGATTGACTGTACTTGTTTCCTTTCGAGAACTGGTAACTTTAGCAAACATTCGTGGCAATTTCAGGTGGCCAGTCAGGAGAATACACTGTGATTCTGCAGATGCATACACAAAGGTTTTGATTTTGAAGGGTTACTTTTATACTTTTAATTTGTCTCATCGTCCTTTTGGTTTTCATTATTTTCCTTGCTGAAGTGAACACTGGTGAAAGCAGTTGTACAATGTCTTCTGTGGCTTTGAAGGAGCTTTGTCAAGTCTGAGAAAATTACCCTGATGATGTCATTGTTATGTCACCAGGGTTATCTTGGTTTGGGCTTGAGACTTCAGATGTTTAACAGAAAGCCTGTGTTACAAACTGGAGATGTGGGTTTGAAAGATGTGGACATCTAAAGACAAAATGCTGTCAATCATCAGTCTGGGAAAATTTAGGATCCAACACTAAAAGTCAGGATATCTTGACCTTTGCCTCAATTTCAATCATTCTTCCTTATATTTCATTCTGTGTCGGTCCCCAGACTATATGGAAGCGCAACATTAAATTGTTGAAGCAGCCCTTTAATGTAACAATGACAAAAAACAAACCCAAGTCTTTGAAATCTCCTACAAACCCAGCTGCTTGTATCTTTTGACCCTCCATAGGTTCCTGACAGAGCTGAGGTAAACTCTACATGAAACACCACATGTAATGTTAAATTATACATGTTTACACTGATGTCAGAATCCAACTTGGGCAGAGGAAGCCAAGCTTAGCAAACAAAAATACAAATCAAGAGTTTGTTTGGAGGAACCGGTGACTGCAGCGTGTTCCTGTGCAATTTACAGCGTGTTCGTGCAAACGCTTATTTCCTGTGTCCCCCCAGCAGGACGAGACATCCTGGCTCTTGTTACCCGTCTGATGTGGACACACGATCTGATCTATGAGGGGGTCAGTGTGTCAGTGCGGGAGAGGGATTCACAGAGGCGCCGTCAGGAGGCCGGCAGCGCTGATTCGGGACTGGTTGATGTCACTTTGACAGAGAACAGAGAGGGCCATGTTGGTGTCAGCGGGGAGCCAGACGCTCCGACAAGCCCCGCTCCTCCTCCCTCTCCCCTCGGCTGCAGTCTCTGGTTTAATGACCTTACCTCACGGTCTCTTCCTCTCACAATCTCGCTTTGTACATCTGAGTCATTAATACTCATGCTCCTAACAGATACAATCTGCGTAATCATGTGCTGCATTGATTAAACCTCATTATTCCTCTAATAACATTAGCGGCTAATAGTTTGGAATGAGTGCAGAGTTGAACGGTAATCGTCGACGCAGTATTCAGACAAGAAAGGAGAACGCAGTGAATGGAGGGTTTGAAAAAAAAAAAAGAAAAGAAAACTTCTCTACTTTTCCTCAGAGTATGAAAGGAGATGGGTGGTTTTGTTGCCATGGAGATACAAGCTACATGGAATTCAGGAAGTCAATTAGCAATCTGGCTGCATCTCATTAAATGTTGGCAGCGGTGGGTGAGTGGTTGAGTTTTGGAGATTGAGATTTATTTTTATCACGGAGAATTACTCTCATAAGCATTCATGGGTGTCTTATCCTGCGGTTTGCTTGAACGAGCAGCGGGTCAGCTAACAATCTGTGCATCTGTGACCTGTCAGCAGTGAGACGGTTTGACGACCCAGGGCTCCATTTAAATGCTCTAACGCGGCTATTGTAGGTCTCAAATGAGGTATAATCTGGATAGACCACGTGTTTGTCTCCATTCTGGGTGCTGGAGGCTGGGGACGGTCACAAAAGGCCCCGCTGATAAATCTGTCTGTGCAACAAAGTCCTCACAAACACACACACACACACACACACTTAGCACGGCATGATTTGCATGAGCCTCCGAAAATACTCTGAAGAAGTTGCTTTGCTTTTCTGTCTCGCGGGAGCTTTTGTGTCTCTGAGGATCAAGGGTGGAGCATGAGCGATGAACACCACCACCACCACCACAAAAACAACCCCCAGATGCACCGGAAAGCAGCTTCTGATATTGCAATGTGAATCCCAAACAGCATCACACCAGCACTAATGAAAAGCAATATGGATTCACCAGAGGCGGTGCAGAGTTTATCTCCAGCACAGGATATATCATAGCGCATATCAAGTCTCGAGTATCCTGGAAAATGCTAATGCCTCTGTCTATTATCACTGCCTTGACCAGTTTCATTGTCGGACCTGATGAATCCACCAGCACAGTCACTCACGAGTTCATTTACGCGCAGGTTCCAGGCAGCGGCGAGGCTTTCCTGTCATTGTGTCTGACAGGCAGATGACATCAGCATGCCCTCGGGTAGCTCTGGGGAGGCTGCATCTCATCCTCATCAAGCAAAATAAAGGAAGACTGTGATGGTATCATCTTGGAGTCGCAGCCCCCCCACACTGTCACTGTCACACGACAGGAGACTTCCATTTCCCAGTAATCGAGTTTCTGTCTCGCTTCTTTGTGTTCAGATGAAGATCTGATGAAGTCCCCCCTCCACAAAACCTTTTCCCCCTACTCTGTACAGAGCACCACCCCCATCGCCGTGTTTGTGTCTACTTATTTCCCACTTCAGTGCACGTAATGAATATTTATCACAGAAATTAGCAGTTCGAACCCTTGTATTGCAATGCTGACGGAACTAAGTTTTCCAATAATAGCTTCATTTAAAATTTTAACTAGGCTAATTAATAAAGGGAATCTTTATTTCATCCACAAGTGGAGGGAGGTAACTAACAGGTTTCTATCAGTCAGTAGAACAATTTTGATCATCAGTTGGCCTTTGTGTAGATGCTACACACCATTCAGTCCAGCTTCTCAAACTTTCAACCAATCATATTCTCCTGCCTCTTAATATTAGCAAGATCAACAGCTGCTACCAAATGTAGCCTGTTAGCTCCTGTTAGCTCAAGCTACAACAATGTCAAAGTAATTCTGAATTGACCTTCAGCAGCTGCTGTAAACACAGTAGGCTACAGTAACCAGTAAAGACACAGAAAGTCCTTAGCTTAACAAGGATAGACATGCTAACTACCTTGCAAGCTAACTTGCTAGCCAGGACTGTGAGTTTAGATTATAAGGCTACTCAGCATCAAAGTAAAGAGACAGTGTTAGCAATCTTAGCTAGCTCATTTCGGTTTGAGCAAATACAGAGACAGACTGTTTTTTCTCTTGAGGAAAATACAGTATTTACTTTCAAAATGTGGTGTGTTGTGTGTCTTCACCTTGAGTCTGAGTGGTAAACTGAACCCACACCCCACCTAGCTAGGTAGACAGCTAGCCTAATGGCACGCGCAGCCTTGTTAAGTAAAATCATTTTCATTCACAGGCTAATTACTTTGGTATTGTTCTTGTTCTAGCTAAGAGGAGCGAGCTAGCTAAATTTTATGTGACTTTGTGAAAGGTGAAAGTGGGCTGTGACATCACTGTCGATGGCCTGAAGCATGACGTGAAATAAAGGTGTCATTGGGGAAAATGCCATTATGAAATAAAAACAAACATTTTAAAATAAAAAAGCCTATAATCAAATTAAACTGAACTCCAGTACAACTCAACAAAACTAATGAGGCACATCTGTCTACATCTTTTTATTCATCATTTCAGTATTTCATGATGTCTTTTTTAAAATTAATTTATTGTTCAACTTTGCTTTGGAATGGGAGTCATTTAAAAAAAAAAACAGAGAAAAAATTACTTTTCCTTGCAATCAGTGAATCTTCTTTTTGTCCCTCTTTGACTTCCATACATGCTCTGGTGCGTTCTAATAGTTGATTGCTCTAACAAGAAGCGGCCTTTGATTAGAAGATTTGTATCCGCCCTGTGCTAATAATTTGTGTCACAGTGTGACCTTGCATCAGTGGTAAAATCAGTGATGAGCTTAGGGATTAATGTTTGGCGGTCTACTTTGTCAAACGTCATCTTAATCCTCAGAAGATAATAGGAATTTAAAGATGAATTGTCGAGAAAAGATAACCTCAGATGTCCCCTCTCTGGTCAGAGCCTGACACAAATTGATTCATGGACTAACATCCACTGAAACCATCAAAGGTTTCAATGTGCAGTCCCTTTTTTTCCAAGCATGAACCTGCTGGTAAAAGTTGTGCTCTGCTTCCCTCTGTTGGTTGTACCTAGAAGTACAACTTTTAACCAAAACCTATTTTCTTTTCCTTTCTGTTGTCTCAGTCGCCCTCCTCTGGCTGTATGTGTTCCTACACAGTAGGAACCATCCCTCCTGGACAAACAGCATCCCTCAAAGCCCACTGGATTTAATTCAATATGTATGCACATTGTTGAACCAGCTGTTTTACAGTTCTGTCTGACATCCAGGTCTCACTGTGCCAAAGTATATCACCCAGTGTCAATCTGGTCAAATCCCTGAAAATGATCAAGCATCATAATTTAACACCTGGGGTTGAGGGTACCATCAAAATCTCACCATCAAAAAAAAGAGTGATGTTTTTTAATTCAATATTCTTTTTAAGCTCCCCTTGACTTTGAGATCCCCTTGCCATTGGGGTATCCCATTATTTTCCCCCACCATTTCCTCTTGAATATATAATTAACGTCCTTTTCTTTTTTTTTACTGTGTCAGCAGGGGGTATTACACAGGGTCAATAGCCGAGTGATTTAACACCGGGGAGATGAATCCAAAGAGCCACTCATATTCATGCCCTTGAGCAAGGTTCTTGTCCTAAATTGCCCCAGTAAAAACACAGTTGTTGCAATGTGCTCCTGAATGTATAAAACACATCATAATTCTTAAAGAGTTATAGGCTGGGATTGTTATTAATGAACTCTAGCAGCAGTATCATCCTACTTTATGGTGGCAATAACATAAAAAAGTCTATTTTTCCCAGCGCAGCCGTATGCAAAATAGGGCTGGTCAGTGATTACTTAGTAATTCATCCTGTTATATATAAACTTCTGGCACACAGTTCAGTCCAGAGGGAGAAATGGAGCATAAAAAAGCATACAGTACTCTGTGCTGACTGTTTGGATTCTTTTAAGAGAAAAAAAAAAAATCACATTTAACATTCTTCCCCCGAGCTGCTGGAGAAACACTGTCTGAAGCTGAGCTGCTGATACAGACACGTATGTAAATGTACTCCTCCTCAACGCTAGTGCTAATTCCCATGGAGGAGATCTCTGAACTCCACTCTCACCCACAGCAACTTCACACCAGCAGAGCCTCCTGCCATGTGTCAATGCCAGTCTAATCTCACACCCCACACCATCTGCCGCCAGCCCCCCAATTTGGCATTGGCTGCTCTGCGGGGAGAGACCAAACATGCAATTCACGCCTCTGCACATATTGACCAGTTTTCTGACGCTGACTGGAGCATGCAGGTTATCAACCAAGACACAGACTGCACTTCTTACAATAGGACCATCAGACTATGGCATTTAAAGCTCTTTTGGCCACCAACAGTCATATGATAAACATTTTAACCGCACAGGTTCCATGTTCTTTTACATAAAGCCTGTATATAGACAGTATATGATAGAAACTGTACTGTTACCAGCCATGACAGCATCGTACATTGTAGCAACACATATTGTAGATAGAAGCAATCTTGAGTATTTGTCAGGTGTTTATATGTCTGTCTGTCTGTCTGAGATCAAAATGAAGGCTCAAGATGGAAGATGGGTGTGGTCCGACCCACGATTACTGAGTACTCATGCAATAATGTAATGAAGACTGAGTAGTCTTGGGTCGGAAGGTCAACATGTGACAGACCAACATGTGACAGACCAACATGTGACGGGCGTCGAAGATGGTCTCATCACAAAATGTCTGTGGTTTGCGATGCGGTCCTCTCCTCCAGGAGATCCACTCCTCTTCCTCTCTATTTGTAGTTGTGCCTCCTCAAAGCAGAGACTCCGGCCCCCACTCTCGTCTCTAGAGACTGTGCTGCTCTTAACACCAAAGTGGTCAGAACAGACCAACAGCCCATGCTGTCCTCACTCTGACACTGTGTTTGTGAACCATCAACCATTTGCTTGAAGGAGTTATTGCTGCTGTCCTTTTAGTGAAAGAGCTTGAGTTATTTGTATGTAGTTATTTGTGTATGCCCAGTTATTTAATTGTTTTGTTGTTGATATGTTTCGATCCAATGTGTTAATAAACCATTTGTAGTCCTCAGTTGCTCTGTGACACAAACAGTCACAACCAGCGGGGGATTTATACAGTGGAGGTGAATTAATTTGATTTGATTTGATTTCAAGAATGCTTTAATGATAGTAAATACACAATGGATTTATTCAGCATGCCGTTACCAGTTATCACAGGTATCCATAGAAAATAAAATGTGTGGCTACTATTGATTTTTAATGTGGATTTTTGAAGCATTTTATAGTACAACAGCTAACGATGTTCAAGTGGAGACTTACTGATGGGGGACATATAAAAATAATAATATAAAAATAATATGTAAGTGCTGCTGCTAGAGGTCTCTCAATCAAAACAAATCAAAGGACAGAGCCGGACCTTCTGGAGGAATAAACACTCGGATTCTGCTCTTATCCGGAGCAGTTTACCAATGGGTAGGTTACTTTTAAACTTTTTAACTGACCTCCATTGTCGTGTGTTCATGCAGTGTAATGTTGACTGACGACTGGAGCTGGAGGGGAAATGTTACTTTGGTTCATGAACGTAACATTGCACAGAGGAGTGGAGAGAAAGAAGAGAGAGAACCGGAGTCTCTGGTGAGTGCTGAGTTCAGTCAGCTTGTCGGCGAGTAACGTGAATAAACACAGATGATCCTGTGGTCACCCATTCAAGGTGAAAAGACCATTAAACAAACACCATTGCTGATGAAAATCTGTGACATGACTGGCACAGATGTTCACTGACGAGGTGATGCTAATCGTCTTCCTTCCTTTCACTCTCTGGCTCTATCCCACAAGTTATAGCGACAGGCTTGAGGATTTCTTTTGGTTTGAACATTGTTGGAAATTGAATTTGAGCACTTATCTTTAATGATCCTGAGAAGAAAATGCAGGTGTGCCGTACTCCTTTTTAAGTAGAAGTTGTTAAACACAACACTGACATATCATCATCTTTTGAAGTTGATATGGAGACCTTGGGAGTAAACAGATGCTCATTTACACATCCAGCAGTTAGCAACATTAGCGTTCATTTGGAGTCATGTTTGTGGCCACCTGGCGAATGTAAGTCCAATATTCCCTCTCTCTTAGCTCTGTCTCTACCGAGTCCTGAGAGAAATATATGGCTCCATTATGTTCATCAACTTGTCTCTAACTGCGTTTGTCTGCCGTGCTGTGTTTTGCATTGCACTTAGAGATCAATCATCATCACTTTTTAGGTTGATATGTTTTGCATTGCACTTAAGAGATCAATTGTCAGCACAATAATGTCTTTTTTTATTTATTTATTTTCCGTTGGTGCAGTCTGAGATTGTGCTGGTGGTGCTTATAACAAATAAAGCACAGTTTCTGCTGCAGAAAACATAAAAAAATATTATCTTATGGTCCCAGTGGACTCTTCCCTGGAAAGACACCAGCTATATATATAAAAAAAAGCAAAAATAAAACATTTCAGCATCTGGGTTGAATCCCAATTGGACTGGTGAATCATTTTTTAAACTAGACATGGACTGTATTCTGCCTTTACCAGATTTACTTAGCGTACTTGAATGCCTCGGCCATGTGAGAATGAAAGCATCTGTTCTTTGGACTAATTGAAAACAGCTTGTTTGGTTGGAAGGTTATTGGTAAAATCTGTACAGTAGTGACTGGCAGCTAAAATGTTTGTGGTGGTGTAACCACATACTTCACATTATTTGAAAAAATTGAAATGGTTGTTGCTCAGCTGATGCTATGGGGCTGAGACGGGATACATTCTGTTCTGCAGTTAGCAAATCCCCTCCCTTCTCTCTATGTCACCACACTGGCACCGCTCCTTTCTTGTTTTTCTCAGCGCTATGTTGCCCTCGCAGACAGGACCCCCTCTTTATGGAGTTCTCTTTCCTGATTGGATAAGGTCGGCAGGGATACCAGAAAATGTATTTTCTCTTTTACTGCATGAGCAGGAGGAAAACAGAGACATTAGGTTACTGACCAAACACTAAAACAGTGATTGCTGTTGGAATACAGAGCTATTTAACACACTTTTAATAAGAAAGTAACACTTACATCAACTTTAAATTCAAATCTATACAAATAGCATGCTGTAAGAACCTTCTGGTCTTGTCTGGAACAAATGTATTGGAATTCAATAAAAATACTCACTAACTCTGAGCTCTGAGTGTTAAGCATGCACACAACTAGGAGGCCGTAGGCTGCAGGATGTGGTCCGTAATGAAAGACGGCTCAGCCGGCCTTGTAAAACAACATGTGTCGTGAACAACATGTGTCCGTAATGTGCACGTGCATACACATGGCTGCTGCTGCAAGTATTTAATTATAGCATTGGAACATATTCGCCACCCTACTTTAGCCTTGCTAACAAGGCCAGCAGAGTTCCCAATTATTATACATGTCAAGAGCACTTCTCAAGGGCTACAGTCTTTAAAAAAATGCAAAAGTGAGCAGCAGAAGGCTTTATTTGATTAATCGGTGCAGCCAGTGTAAAGTGTGTGGCAGGCCCAGAGGGAGCAGGGCAGTGGGTAGAGAGCAAGCACCCCGGCTGGCTGGAGAAGCACTGGGGAAGGCTGTTGACAGTCACCAACCTCATTAGAGGGCTAGTCAGAGGCGGCTAGTTGCAGTGCAGCCTGCTGGAATGTGTCTCCACCAAAACGCTGGAAGGGCTCTGAAGCCTGCTGGTGCATTGTAGCCATGTCAGGCCGAGAGCGGAGCCAAAGTGTGTTTGTACCACTGCACTGTTTTGACATTAATTATCCTCCCATGGCCTGCAGGCGGGAGCTCACAGTCAGCCATTGAGAACTTGCTCTGTAGTGGTGTCTTTTAATTTCCGATGTTCGTTTTAAAATGTTCCTTGGAAGTATTTTTTGCTTCGGTGCTACGTCAGCATCATTGCCTATATCTGTATTTTGTGTTTTCCTATTTACCTGCCAAGACATTTCCCGCCTTAGGGTTGCAGAATTTTATTTCATATTTGTCAAGTTGTGTTTACGGTACGTAATGCGGCAGTATCTTCACCAGCCAAGTGCAGAACATGCGATTATTCATGCAGTGATGCAAGGCAGTTTGAGGCAGCCTTTTATGAAAAGTGAATGTGTCTGAGCATAGCAGACACCAGCAGCTGTAGTGTAGAACACTGGCCTGACTCCAGTGTCCCAGAACCGCGCTGAGACTCTGCACCAATAGTGACATCTTGCAGCTTCCGTAAATGTGAGATAAAACTGACAGAGCAATAACATTTCTACCCTCCCTAAATGGCTGCGATGGGAGGGAGCGAGGTTCATCCCGAGGAGCAGACGGGGAGGTGAAAGCAGCACTTGGGTACTTATTTATCGCACACTTCAATAAAATGGGTTGGAATCAGCCATGCCTTCCTTATATCCTCGGTTTAACTGCAGCAAAACAAATGAATGCAGCTTTACCTGAGAGGAGACACATCACCGGTGAAAAACCTGTTGCAGGATAACAGTACTGTAAAAACGAAAAAGAACCTTGGCGTTCACTCTTTTTCTTTTTTTTTTTTTTTCAAGTGAAAAATAGTGTTGTGATGTTCCCAGATTGCAAGAGTGAATACAACAATGCTTCAGCGCTCCCCGGAGAGAGAAACATTACACTATTTACAGCCCTGCTCTGTCCCAGGAAGCAGCTTGAAAAACAACCTGTGTCACTCGCCGATGGGATCTGGGGCCGAAGTGATTGCAACGCAAGGCGCAATTATCAGAGCGGGGCGACATGCAGAGGCAGCGTGGCATTACAGTAAACTGCTCTCCACAGCCTCCTCACGGCTGCACCAACAGCACAGCATCATGCCAGTGATGTAGAGGCGTATGGAAACAATGAACTCCAGCTGGTGTAATTACATGAACAGGTACATAATATGAGCAAGCACATTATTAGAACAAATATTAACCATAATGAAATACAATGTACGCTACAACTTGCTCTAAATTACGAGTGTTGTGTTTTTCATGAGGGAATAAACACTACATCAATAAATAAACAAGATATCAGAGAAACTGTATAAACTGGAAACATATTTAAGAGAAAATAGGTTACATAAATCAAGTTCCTCACACACAGATAAACAGTGTAGGTGGAATATGATATAAATACTTTAATGATCTGTTTTCTTCCAAATGTATCATGACACTGCTTTATTATTCTTTGCAGCATTCTGTTGAGGCTGTGGAAAGCTGAATCTCTACCACATCAAGTATCTTTAAAGGTGCACTCATCAATATTCTTTATGGCAACAGACTGTATAATACAAAAGCGGTCACTGACAGGTACAAACCAAAACAAATGATTATCCAGCTTTTTGCAGTTCCCCCTTAACTTTACTGTTTTAGCCTCTTTTAGCTCATTGTTTTGGCTCTGGCCCACAACCACCGGGTCGCCAGACTAAATCGCAAATGCGATTAGTTCCTCACTCTCCCTCACAAGCTGCAGACCAAAATGTCTCTAGATGTAATTGGATAAACTCCAACCAGTCAGAGCTAGAATGAGTCTTGGGCTGCAATTTTCTATCTGAACTCAACCGAGTCCGAGAGAGTAACAGAGCCCGACCGGAGATCTGTTTTTTTTTTTTTTTTTCACATTCAAACCTGACTAAATCCCGAAGCAGTTCAATTGATAGTTTGGGTGGAGGAGCAGCACGAAGCGCCGGCAGGAAGCTGGGCATTGTACTGCTGTAAACCAAACCAGCAGCAAGATGTATTTTAGACACCTAAAATGAGTACTACCTTTTTGGTGCTTTACGTTGCTGTCAAACAGCTTTTTCCTATGGCACTAGAAAAAGTGTCAAATGTCAATTTAGCCCAGTTTTTACAATTTATTTTTACTAAAAGAGCTTGAATGCACCATATCCACTGACATGACTGAACCCGACCCAAACTCAGACATCATTTTTATATTTATGTCTGCACCCACCTTTAACAGTGCACTAAGTTAGAGAATTGTGATTCATATTTTAACAGCACTGCCTGGTTTGACAGTTTGATTTAAGTTTGGGGAGCCTGGTGAGCTGTGCTGGACTGAAATGCAGACTGGACGCGATTAAATAGACCTACAACCAATCAGAGTATTGAAACTTGTCTGTCATCATATCAAACCAAGATTCAAGATTCAAGATTTACGGCTGTGATTGGCCCGTCACAAACCAAGCTGCAATCTGTCTGAACGGGAGGGCGGCCAGACATGTCTGCCAGAGCAAATGACAAGCTTGTAGATTCGTCTGGTTGCAGTTTAACAAACACCATCCTCATCAACCTAATTTCATTCTAAAACAGAGTGAATATAAGTATAAGTAAGTCCTCCATTTGTCAGGACACCAGAAACATGAACCTAAATGAAAGCTAATGTTGCTCTGTGTCTACGGGATGTGTAAAAAGGTAATGTTTTGCTAGTATGCTTTAATACGCCACATCTCTAGCAGGCGACATGAAGTTATGTTGTGTTTGCAGTGTAGCTGGTTCCATTGTCCCATGAGGCTAAAAAAAAATCAATTTGTGCAGCGTGATGCTGAGGACATCCCAACCTTTCTCAAAAATTCCTTCTGATGCAACAATTCAAAAGGTTTTACCTGTGGGGGCACCTTTTGGCTCTTCCTTTATAGTGGAAGTCACAGTATACCTCTGTTTGATGATAGAGGAAATTAATATAGGTTACATGTAGGCTGGATAACCACTGTGAATTCTATTACATTTGTACCACTGCTTTGTGCTCATTTAATGGAAAACTTGTTTGGGAATATATTCCACGATACAGGTCCCCACTTTTACTTCTTGCTTTTAAGACCTCCATCACAGTTTTGTACTTTAGAGTGCATATTCATGAACTAACAAATTAAAACAAATTAATATACAGATGAAGGTTAATAGGGGTCCAGCAGCTCATTTTTGCCCCAGGCCCCCCTGGTAGCTCAATCCAGCCATGGTATACACACACATCAACCCTTTGAAGGAAGACTATAAAGAGAACATTGCCAAAGAATATGAGCAAATCAAGTCAATAACAAAAATATGCAAATAAAATCAAATTAAAGTTCAGGTTTTACAGGATGTGGCCAGTGAGGTGAGAGATAACCTGAAGCCTTTTTTACTTGACTAAAGTTAATTGTTGGTCTCAAACCTGCAGCAAACTACACTATACATAGTTGGAGTTCAGCCTCTAATGCCAACATGCCAAACTCATGCTAAACTCTTGTTTCCAGGATAATAGAAATGCTTGCTTACACTTTAGCTCACTTGCGTCGCCAGATCTGGTCCACATTTCTTATTCTGGGATCGAGTGAAAAAATGCTCTGACTTGTTTGCATGTATTAACCAAACACAATCGTCTTGAGCGGCGAAGGTGCCCCCTGGAATCTGCGTGTAGACTATAAACATCCATACTTGCCCCATTTTGCTTGCCAGTGCCTGACTGGTGCCGCACATGTGCTACTCTCAACAGAGATTTGACGCAAGCAAGATGGCTCACTCAACATTGGGCTGATATTGATGAACTGACTTTAGCGTGGATTTTACCCCACAACACAATCACCAAATCAGTCACATATTATCTTATCTGTTTCCTTGAAAGCAATCAACACTTGACCGCCTGCTACGGCTGTACACTTCTAAGTTGGACGCTGTAGCTACCCCTCTAGTGTTACGTCTTGAAGCACCCATCTGGTGCAGTTGTATAAAGAGCAAGGAAAGTCTGAGTCGGGGTGGTTGGATTAATCAATATCAGGACATACCCTGCAGTCAAGAAAGATTTGTTTTCAAGTTATGTGACGTAAGTAAATTAATGTACATAAGTTACCTAAGTTATGTGACACAAGTGACGCACTTACATTAGGTGACTTATGTCCCTTACGTGACTAATGTTATGTAAGTTACATGATTGAATGATATTATTTTAACTCAAAGTATGATCTTGTCCTAAACCTAACCAAATAGTGTTGGTGCCTAACCTTAACCAAACCTAGGCCATTTCACTACATTGATTACAGTCCTACAATCATATGTCATAATAAGTAAACTGGATGTTGCATATTACATACTATTGCTATTCTGACTGTGGAGCCCTTCAGGTGCTAAACTGACACTAGAGGGGTAGGCAGAGCATCACAGTCTGAAGTTTAAGGCCACTGACCAAGCTGCCGTATTTGACGAGTTGGGAGTGAAAACATGTTGACATGTTTTGTAGCCACTGATGTCAGCCGAGTATGTGGAATCACCTGGGAAACATGCTTCTTGACGTGCTGACGGAGGATATCAGATTCAGCTCCGCACAGAAACAGGATTTCTCTCATATTTCCCACGGATGTGTGCTCTTGGATTCAAGTCCCTCCATGTCCAGCAGTCTCTTCCACCTTGCTGTGTTTCAGCCGTCCAGGAAACACAAAGAGAATAGACAAAAATGGATGCACATCAATGTTTGAACCAGGTTTTACAGCCATAGCTGTCAAAAGCTAAGTCTGGAGTGTGAAAGTGCACCTACATCATTGTACTGCAGTACAGTGAACAAAGAGACTGAGGTATCAGACTGCACTGTACACACTGAACCAGAATATTTCTCTGGAGCAGTATCAGCATCCCACGATGCCCTCGGCCGAGGTCTTAGGATTCACTATTGATGCAAACAGCATTATTTGCATCATGACTATCTATTATTACTAAACTACAGGCCAAGCTGCATAATGTAAATGGCCGTATATACTATACAACAGAGCCTGTACTGAAATGCAAAAACATGCAACTCAGGATCATTAAAACTGTCCTTACAGGGTATCACTGGATAGCCGTTCCCCCAGCACTCATCGTTCTTCAGACGCTGCTCGCACAGTAACTGATCACGGCTGTGTGCACATATCAATGTGTCAGGCCCTTTGTCCTTGAGTTGCACCCTGGAACTAATTTGCGGCTGGTGAGGAGCGTGCAACGGCAGCCACAAACGCACCAATTAAACTGACATTCGGCTCTCTGCTCACTTGTCTTTCAAAACACACAGGGGCTAGTGCTCCAAAGCCCAATGAGAGGAAGTTCACAAGTGAAATCCCTCGATCCCTGCGAGAGAGCAGAGGCAATAATTACTGGCCAACACATTTGATTTATTGGAGCGCCAGATTCCCTTGGCATGGTTATAAAGTACTCCCAAGGCCTGCCTGAGTGTGATGCAAAGAAGCATCAGCATCCCACATACATACTTTGGAGGACTGTATTTCTGGCTTAATACTACAACATGAATATTTCATTTTGCTTTGGGTTTACCAAAACTGCATGAAGTTGGAAAGGTTTTAAAGAACATTTCAATAAATAAGAGGGATCTGCGATTTCAGTATCAACTAGAGAACTATCTTGAGACAGGCAGATGGACGACATTATTGGTGCATAGAGAAGGAGAGAGATTGAAGACAAACCTGATATCCCTCTGAAGCCTGTGATTGAGTCCCTTCTTGGCATACGCCGATGGCTGAGCCACTCACAAGCTTTAAATATCAGACAGTCAATACGATGTCGAAATAATGAAATAAGAGGACAACAGAATATGTATTAACGCAGAAGTACAGCAATGTCATTTTGAAAATATGATACAGACCGCCTGACTCAGTCAAATTTGAGATCACTATAAAAAATCCTTTTACCACAGATCAATCCTGAGCCATAAGGTCAGATCACATCTCTTTAAGAGCTCGACACAAACCTCACCCCCAACGGAGCTTAAATACTTCAACATACAGTATTTTCCATTTATAGCTTGCAGAGTGCACGGCGTATACACCGTCGCTGAGTGCTGTTTATAAAAAAGTCATTTGCAGAATCATGTGGTTTATGAGGGTTAACAGGCTCTATTGGGTAATGCATACTGTAATCACGTAAAGGTTATAACACACAGTCATTAGCCTATTCATCAAGCGTCCTCACTGTTGCAGCGCTACGGCAGCCACAGCTGCTTACCCTTTAGTTCATGATTTGGAGTAATAACTTGGATATTTATTTTAAATGATTCAATAAATAATTCTAACAAGTTTAAATAAGCTCAGGGTCAGGTCTATTCTCTATTATCTACCTGTATGTATTACACTGGATTATTGTAAAGCAGTGAGACTTTAAATAAAGCAATGTGAGCACCAACTTTAATTCTAAATGTGAAAAGACTTAATGTGAAGTGTCACATAATATATTACTTTCAATAAAAACAGAATCTCTCCTATCTGTATTAGCTTACAGCTTATTTGTGCAGTGAGTTTAATTTCACAGGATCATGGTGTCAACTGTGGTTACATGCTGCCATTCCGACAGACCGCCATTCTGACAGACCGCTTTCCGACATTGTACTATTCAGACATGTCACCATTCCGACATACCACTATTCCGACATGCGAACGTCCCGGCATTCCAACAAGGCTAACCCTAACCCGTAACCCGTAACCCGTAACCCTAACCCTAACCCTTTTAAAAGATTTGTCGGAATGGCAACACGTTTAAAAAAGAAAAAAATACCACCATTCCGACCTTAGGAGGCAAAAATTGTCGGAATGATGGGATGTTTAATTAAAGGTTTAAGTGTTGCCATTCCGACAATTAGGGCCTAATGTCAGAATGGCGGCATGTCGGAATGGCGGTTGCCATTTCTCTGCTGCGGTTTCTCTGCTCTTGTCTTGTTTTAATAGCTATTAATAAAACTGTCTTTGTTTTAATATCTCATTCAAGATTGAAGATTATTTATGTACTTGTACAGTGACTGTATGACTAAAATTAACAGTTGCAATGGTGGTTTGTGGTAGTTTCTATCTATTTTTCTTTTGTTAGTGTGCAATAGATATTGGAGGGAAGTGGTTTCTGTCACATTAGCTAATGACCCAATGACCTCTTGTTCATATTGTTTGAATAAAACAAACAAAAAACAACTAAACTGACCCTCCTGTCTGTTCTGGAGCCACATTTGAGAAGGTTTCAAGAATCCAAATCAGCAATGTACCAAGAAGAGATAATGAGGGGTCTGGAGAGGAGAATGGAATTCTCTTTAGTCTTGACATCAGTCAGAGACGGAGCTGTTACACAAGCATACACACATTTGGCATGATTGCTAGGCTGCTAGTTAGCAAGCTACTGTACAATTAAAGGATAAGTTCACCCAAAAAGAAAAAAATTGTCATTATAAAATGGCTCCATACAGTTTGTCCGGTGCAGTCCAAGTCTCTGGAAGCCCTGAGATCCCGCACTGACTTGAAAAGACAGTATTTCCAACCATTCTAAAGTTGAAATCTTCACTGTTGCTGCTAAGCTAAAGGCCTTAGCGCGCACCCTGTCCAACATGGGTACACGGGCATTGAGGGTATAAATAACATCTTTGGGATCTCAGGGCTTGTGGAGACTTGGATTACGCTGGATGAGCTGTATGGAGCCATTTTATGTTCTTTTGTTTGTTTTTTTACGTTTAAAAACGAGTCCTCATCTACTTCAGTTGTTTAGGAGAATGCCGCAACACCGTTCTGCTCCACAAGTATTTTGTAGATGACTAAACATATTCCAACTTTCCATCGCCATGGGAGTGAGTAGATAATGGCTGAATTTTCAAAGATGGCTGAACTTATCCTTTAACCCCTGCAGCCTAAAACTTGCTGTTTGCAACGAAATAAGCACAAACTGCAGAAACACAGTTTTTCACAGTTGTTATTTCGCCTGTCAAATTCAGATGCAACAGACACCACAATGCAGTGTATATACATAGTTCCTGCTTTTTGCCTTTTTAGGGGTACTTGGGTTTTGGCTTTTTCAGTTACACAGTCTGTGTGATGTATTGACTGTCAGTTATGGCAGAATCACTTTACTGTATCATGATACCACCATATAGTGGCCAACGCATTGTGGTATTATATCGTCAGTTACTCTGTCACATTGCTTTGTATTCAGCCTGAACACATCTTTACAGTTACACTGTGCACTATATTTAACAATTTCACAAAAGAAAATCTTTCGTCCAGATGAAACATAAAAAATAATGTAGAGGTGTCAACAACCCCCACTAGTTTCATCCTTTAGTCTTTACATGTAGGCATACAAAGCCTTGAAATGATTGCTTAATTATCTTATTATTATAATTATAAATTGCATTAAATTACACAAAACAAAGCTTATATTTAATTTCTCTGTCCATCCAGTAGCCTACAAACCTTTGTGGCCTGTAGATAAAGCTACAAGACCTTCTTGCTATGGCAGCATACCAACTTACATTGTTGTCATGATACAACCACAGATACTGCATGCCATTTTATAAAAAGTTTCCTTTCATGATGAGACAGTATGTCTCAATAATGAGAAAAATATGTCATAACAAGACAGTATCTTGCTATGATACGGGTGAAGACACGTTTGCGTTACGGAGAAGTCTTCTGTGACAATATCCTCTCGAAGAATGTCAAGGATTAAAAGGGAGCGTGATCTCTCCGCCTTTTTCTTCATACCCACTTGAACAACACATACTGCGAGTTAAAGGGAAAAAAACAGAGAGAAGAGGGAAAACGTGTGAGTTTAAAACTTTTCATTACAGTATGTCCTTTTAGGCAGCAGCTTTTGTGGATTCGTGCTCACCTCAAGGGCTCGTGCCATTCCTCTCTAACAAGGAAGCGATAGCCGCAGTGCAGCAGTAAGCACTTGTTGCAGGGTAAAAAGGCTTGAAGCTCTGCTGTGATTTGAATTCATTCAGCTCTTCAATATAATACAGCTTTCATGGTGACTTAGGGTATTCAAGCGTGTGCATTTCAGACGGGAGCTCGTGTGAGGTTATTCTAACAATATGGGCTTTTTTTGTTTTGGAGTTTCAGAGCAGACTGTTCACTCTTCCTCTCTCTCTATCTCTCTCTTTTTTTTTTTTTAAATCCTGGCTTCATGTTACAGATGACAAATTCTGTGGCACCTGTTTCCTTTTGTGCCATCTCAGGTTTACAGAGAATAATAACAGCTGTCATCCTTTAGAGCAGAGCCAATTTCGGCAGAGCAACCTCACATCCAGAGACAGTGGATGTCCTTGATTGAGACTGGAGAGATGCAGTCATGTTATAACTCAGTATGTTCAGTTGGAGAAAATTAACAGGGCAATATCAAGCAGTCATTATCATATCATTTTGTATTACCCACACCACATAGAAGGTGTCCTTAGCGCAGCCTTGACCACGGCCATCCTTTTCACAAGATGTGTCTATTGCGCAATTTTTTCAGCCCACCCACTGATGGCCCCTCCACCATCCAACTCAGTCTTTTCACCGTGGCTGCCTTTAGTGCTCTCCATCCTGATAAAAAATCCAGATGACACCTTAATAAAGGCTAGCTGACCTTTCCCTCGCAGCGAGGACCCGCACACCTGACCATCTGGTGGGGGGACCATACAGTGCTTTTAGCCCATGTTATTATGACGATGCTTTATTTGCTGCTGATTGGGTTGAAAAAACAAAGGATGCATGTGAACGCAGAGACCTGTTTTAACTCGAGCACACAGCTCACCCCCGCAGGTGAGTTTCGCTTGATGCAACACATTCTAATGGCATTCTGTATGAGCCTGTGTATAGGCTTAAATGATCACTACAAAAATAACATTATTTGTTATATAAGCACTTATAGTGTTGAATCTGCTGGTGTTCTGGTAAAAACTTACCAGACAAAGTGTTACATCTAATACATAATATCCAGTGTGGGGACGGGCTGAAATAAAAAAGACTGTATTTATCTATTATTTATTTTATTGACCTATTTTAAGTGTTTTTAAAACTGTATTTGACATTATACTATATCAAAACTCAATTTTTAACAGAATATCATGATATCACAGTGCATATGATATCAAATGTCTTAACTTCATCCTTAGACATTTGTGTAAAATGTAATTCATTGTATGAAATCTTCAAACAGAGATGGTTTTCATTTTCCATTGCTGCTCCTGCACCATGTAAAAACCAAAAGTGAATGCTGACTTATTTAATTTAAATCCAGACCATGATCTTTTTCCAAAAACCTAACCTAGCAGTTTTATTTTCTAAATCTAACCAAACTAATATTCTTTGAAATACATGAAAACAATAAATTCAGGAAGAAGTACAGAGGCATAGAACTAATAATTCTGACACAAAGGCTTTTTCTATCAGTGCTTATTAAGAAAACATATATACTGTATGTATGCCAACAATGGTGATTATATCAGCATAATTAAAAGCATAAAATAATGAGCACTGAATTCTTGCACCCCACCACTGCACACATCAGATTTAATATGATTGCTAATTTTAGCTATCCACTGTTGTTTGCTTCACACTCCTGACATTCTCAGTTTTCTACTAAACCTGAGCAATAAAGACTGAAAAGTTTTTTCGCTCAACATTGGCTTGCAATTGTTTGACTGGTCTGAAAAGGTTCACCTTGACACTAACAACACTTGATTAACCCTGATTAAACTATACTGTACACCCTCCGTTCCAACTCAGACTATGATTGCTTCTTTGTCTATCAGTGTGTGTGTGTGTGTGTGTGTGTGTGTGTGTGTGTGTGTGTGTGTGTGTGTGTGTGTGTGGTAAACATTTATTGGAATGTCACTCAAATTTCTGCTCTCTAAAGACGGACATCAAAATAATAAAACTGATAGATGAGATGAGATGTGGTGGTAATACAGATAGACAGCAGCGCTGTCAGGACACAATCACATCTAATGAATCATTTCACGTACAAGTTTTCAACATTCAATATTAGAGCAAAGGCTTGTCATAGAAAGTAAACAAGACGCCATTTAATGGACAAGTTTGAAAACCATTATAAACACTGATTAAACACAATGTCTTGTAGAAAATGGGCACGGATCCTGCTTGGTTTGATGTTAATATCTCAGACTCTGAAGAAATTTCCACTTATTCAATTTATAATAATAATGATAGTGCTTGGGTTGTTGTTTACACATTAGCCACTGTAGTTAGGAGCACAAAGTATTTCCATGCTTTTATGGTAATAATTATTCCCGTGCTTCTCATGTCAGAAAACAAAATGCTTGCACTTAAAAATCATGTCGAAAGCTGAGGCACAATCACGAGCAACATACGGCACAATGCAGTGGAGCGTTTCTTACAAAATGGACCTTTGGGTGTTCTTACAGGATTGTGTGTACATGTTATGGTGTGTTAAATGCAGCAATAACACAAGATTGTGTTTAATATTTTAATGAAATGATTTATTCAGAATTCCCTTCCCCTCCCATACAATTAAAAAACAGTATCATTACCTGTTTAAGATGGAATCAGAAGGTGTTAAAGTGATGAGAAGTATGTTGGTGTCAGACTATTTGTCACCAAGAGGCAGAGTGTATGGCTGAAAATGACATCTCGCACCCAAGCACTATCTAACAACATGAAAGTGCATTTGGGTGACACCTTTACTTTCACTTTGATTGCTTCCTTGGCACTGATTATTAGTCTTAGACATAAAATGTTTCCTGCAGAAGTGTCTAAATATGAAAGCACTTACTCGGGTGAGTGGGATGACAACCTCTGTATCACTTCCAGCTCCTTTATTCACCTTCAAAGTTTTCCATTTTAAAACTTTCCCACATTGTTCTGCTCTCTGAGTTTTGTTTATTTTATCTCTTCTCCTCTTTGTCTGCGAAAACAGTATAATCATTATCATCCATTACTGAACCACTATTCTTTTTATATTCTTTTTATAACAAAGAAGTTATTGGTTTATTTTTACTTTCAAATATTTCCCCTCAAAGTACAATTCTTTGGTTCATTCAGTTTCTTGATTTTTCTTCATCTTGTGTTGTCTGGGAAGGGACGCAGGCAGACGTGCTATGTCTGTGGTACCATGGCTGCTTTTCAGCTGTCTGCCACATCTCAATGACAAAATCCCACCTATTTAGTGCTGAAACCCTCCCATGTGGCTTACCAACCTGCCCAAATGCGAAAACTTTACACTGCACACTCCATGTCCCCTTAACACCCAGGGGCTTTTGTGCCTTAGCTGCAGATCTGATGCATTCCTTTGAGACATGCTGTTCTCACTCCTAACACATCAAATATAGGCACCTGGTTCATGGCTCTATGCTTCAAGTTTGACGCTACAGGTACCCCTCTAGCTTCACTTCTTAAAATGGCCCCACAGTTTAAAGAGTGAGAAAAGTGAACAACCTAGGTTTGTGTCCCATTTGTGACCAAGATTCAAGGGAAATTGTTTTTTAATTTATGTAACTTAAGTAAGTTAACCTACCTAAGTTAACCTTATGTATATGACATAACTGATGTCACCTACTTGACATGAGTCTTCTTGTTTTTCCTGTTTTATTTTGTGATTGTGCCCTCATGTGTCTCTTCTTGCTTTTCAGTTCCTCCTGTGTGTTTTTCCCTCCCAGTGCTTTTCCACTCGTTCCCTCACCTGTTCCTCTTCCCTCCTCACTCCACCTGTTCCTGATCCCCTCCCCTGTTCTGTGTTCCTCCGTTGTTCCTCCAGTGTCTTCTCCTGTGTCTCCCCATTTGGTATGTTTGGATTTTGGTTCCTTGTTTTTTCATTTGATTTGTACTTTGCTTTTGGTTGAACTTTGTTTAAGCTTTGTTGCAACTTTGTTTTTGTCCTCCTGTCTCGTTTTGGGTTTGTCTATATTTCTCGTGTTTTGGTATTTCGGCTTTGATAATTAATGCTTGCTTTTGTTTCCCCTTATCTTGCCTCCTGTGTGTGTGCCTGTGTGTCTGCACTTGGGTCCTCCATTTTTTATAACCTTAACCCCCTGACAACGTGTTACAGCAAGTTGTTAGTGTGTATTTGTCAAAAATAGGCACCAGGAGTTGTAGTTTGCAGTCATTGGTGCAAGTATTTGCAGGATGCAGATACTTCTCCATATTGCATTGCATCATTCAACAGATTACGTAATTGGTAAAATGTCCTGAGACCGTTCCAAATCCTATTTATCAAACAGAAAATTTCCACTCTATGGCCAGTCCGACCTGTGGTGTTCCTCAAGGCTTCATCCTTGGCCCCAAGTTGTTTGTATATACAGCGTATGCTGCCACTGATACATATTATATTTGGTATGTGAATGACACACAGATTTACGTCACATTAAAAAAACAGTGATCAAGACACAATTCATCATTTATCATTTTAACTGTTACACTTAATGGATGTCTCAAGCTCCAGCTAAATACAAACAAGTCTTAAATCATTGTTTTTGGTTCATCTCCGTCCTCAACTGGGTCATTCCATGCCAACTAACCCAGGACTTAGGAGCTTTTCCCAGTCCATGTCTTGGATTTTAAAAGAGAGGAAAAAGTACAAATTCATGAGATCTTGCGAAATCCTACCTGTGCTCCAAATTATTTATGAATTTTTGAAGTTTGCTCTCAGAGTTATTTCATCATATTTGTGAATCTTTGTATGACTCACCAATAGCTTATTTTTCAGCGGACTGGGTTGAAATTTGAACACCCGAGAAACTTTGCAACATGCATTCATTTAAATATTTATAACAGTGATCAAATTTATAACAGTAAATCAGTTGATGCCCAAACAAAGAATCTCTCATCTGCCACAGATTTATCTAAATTCAGCTCCAGAGCTGAAAGAACCCACTTTTTAAGATATTTTGATGGTATGTTTTTCCAAGAAGGATTATTTTAATTTCCTTGAAACCTTTTTTATGTGAAAGAGTTAATATTCATTGCAGACATAACATATCATATATTCATTCATGTTATATTTTTTGGTAGATATTTGTACTTTGTTGACTTAAAGGTGCACTATGTAGTTTTTGGGAAGACATTTTAATCAGAAGAGAGAGATCTTCATTGACATTATTTGTGCCTAAACAAACAAAGGACTACACAATTAAATACTGTTTTACTTTGTTTATATTTGGCGGACCCTGCCACCTTTCTAGCTTCAAACAGTGTTCTGGGGACCTTATTTTCCTCTGAGAACAGATTGTTTATTAAATTATGGAAAAAAATACATATTTTGAGTTTGTATTATTACCTCATTAATATTGTGTTTGAATTTCTCCTTCAAAATCACACAGTGCCCCTTTAAAGGCTTTCCATCGAGTCCAGGAAATTTGCAAGTTACAGCTTGTAATGGCTTGTTTTGTTGCATTCTGGATGGTGTCATCTGGTTCTGTGTGGGCAAAATATTAATCATAATTCCTCGGCTCATTAAACACATAATCACACATTTTGAAACTTGTCTGAACTCATTTTTAACATCAGGTCAGAAGGTGAGCTGTTCTGGAATCACCCAATTATCAAAAAACAACCAAATCAGCGGTTCAGTCTGCTAATTTAATGTTATCTAATATGATGGCCTATTTCGAAAGTCATGACATTAAAGCTCAGATTCTTTTCCATTTAAGCACAATAAATATAATAAGGCCAGTCTCGGGCTTCAGTGAAAGGGCTATAGCTTTAACAACGTCAACTCAAGGAAAATAAACACGTCACCAATCTAACAAAGCAGCAAGAAACAGAAGAGCTGTTCTCCATCTACTCTCCTTTTGTCTTCCTCCCAGTCACAGGTTACGTCAGTAGGCCAGCTGCTGTTTCAAGGCAGACAGCTCATCAACGTGATTGAAGTATTGGGGCAGGAACTTGTCCACTCGTGGGCGAAGAGGGACCTAACAACACACTTCCTGTCTTCAAAAAAAGGGTCTACGAGAATAGTATCAGACAGCATAATGTGAACAGACCAGAAGTATGTATGTACAGACTTACAGTGCTTGTAATGCATATTTGCGTTACAACCATAGTGAAAGAAAATGAAGAGTCTAACAGGATACATTAGGTTTGTGGCATTTGCTGCAAAGTTGTATTTAATTGGGACATCATTTTCAATACAGCATTCAAGGATACGCAGATAAAACATAATAATGAAATGTAATAATTAGAGTTACACAAAAATCAGCGGCACCATCAGTAATCACCACTGCTTTATGAAACTGCACCTTTCTTCTTTTTCTTTGGCATATCCTGTGATCTGTCCAGTACCCTCTGCGGGCTTCTTGATTACCTTCAGCTCTGTTGAGATGGGGGTGGTATGTGAAGTCTGGGCAGGGCTTTAATCAAGGTACCAAAAAATCCTGATGAGCTGCTGATGATGCAGGAGAGGCCTGGCAGTCTGCATCTCTAGCTAAGTGGAGCAGGAGGAGCAACAGCTGCAGCCCACAGACTGGGGTCAGGCTGATGCAGTCAGGGATGTCTGAGAAGTCCGGCTGTTGTGGTTCTGGTCGAGCGGTCCTGATGTCCTGACCTTGAGCCAAAGACTTGACCCTGCTCAGGTGTCGCCCATCACCCAGGCTGCAGATGCTAATGGCTCTATGGTGATATATCTGTTAGATAAGACCACCGGTATCTACTGATGCTGAGGCTTTTAAGTGTCCTAATGGAGGTGTACAGCTATGGCATCGCATAATGGTATTACTGAAGTTGTCAGCGGTCTCTCCGGGTCACTCTGAAACAGATCCCAAAATTAAGGGAAGTGCCTATGCAGCACAAACGCTGCTGGCAAGCTACCGTGATGAATTGGTGGGCTATTTTCAGCTGTGATCCCAGCAGTGCGGCTGGCGCCCTGCCACGCAGGGGTCGGCCTGACAACTTCAGATGAGGCCCCGGGGCGGGAGGGACGGGGCCGGGGCGGCCACGGCGCTGGGCTCGCACTGGGCCTCGGCCAGCTCTCTGAAGTGGTTCCTCCAGGACGGCAGATGGAGGACCACGCGAGCTGGAGCTGCGTTCCCACAGCTCAGTCAGCCGCTCCAGAGGAATCAACCAGCTGGGCTTTGAATCATCCTCGAATCATCTGGCTTCTGTCGCGGCAGGTCCCACCAGTGAAATCAAAACGTGCTCTTCCAGATGGAAAGACAGACAATGCACAATATGTCCTGGTGCACTCAGTGTGACAGACTCGCGCCTGCCACAAATGAAGCAGCAGGAGTAGACTGCAGATACAGACCTGCAGTGAGCGTGGCAGTCCTTTTTTATACTATCTTGGCATCTAATTCACTGTAATTACTTTACTGTAACTTGTCAGCACGAACCGCATGATTTATTTGACACCGTTTCCCCAAATACCTCACTACGGTCACACCGGGATCAAACTGGCCTCTTAAAGTGCGCAGTTAGCGAACAGCAATAATTAACGTCCATAAATGAGTCCTCCACAGTGACAGTCCTGATGTTATGAATTCCACCGAGTCCCCTCCGTGCCTCTCTCACTACCTGTCACCGACTAGTCAAGGGCAGCGCACACTTCACACCATATCTGACACGCTGCGTATCTGTGGGTGTGTGGGGGTGTGTTTTTGGCGATAGAGGGCCCAGATTTAATGAGGCACACCTGGCCCTCATTCATAATGGAAGGCAGATTTCATATTAATTAGGTGGCGGTCTCAGTGTCCAGGGCGATGTCGAACAGCTGTAGAGATCCAGTTGCCGCTGCATAATGTATGATATCTCACATTCATTTAAAAGCAGACGAGTGAGGTCTTCATTGTTCATGCAGTAAACAACACAAAGGCCGCTGATTCACTGAAAGCTGAATTCAATTGTTAATGAAACAAAAAAAACAAAGGCTCTAAAGAGAAAGAAAGAAAATGTCTTTGAAAGCTCCAGGTTCTTGGAGAGTATTTTTTCTCCCCCCGCTGTAGCATCTGGTGGGTGGCTCGGCGAGTGTCAGAGTAGCTGCAGACTGCAGGTGTCACGTGTCTCCTGTGTGAGCATCTGCACAGCTCATGATTCTCACTCGGTGCAGGAAGCCGCTGCTCCCGGGCAAGGATTAGTCTGGCACATAACTCTTGCTCGAGCCACAATTAAGTCTTTCTCTCGGTTTCCAGTCTTTGTGCTCTGAATTTTATTGATATCTAACTCTCAAGAATATGAATAAGTCTATTTCCTAAAATGTCTAACAATTCCTTTATTATCCCGAAAACAGGCTCAAAGTTATTGTTCCATCCGTTGTGCAGTAATTGCCTCTTCTCTGAGGTCTTGACAGATGGCACAAAGTGTGTGCAGTGGAAGATTTAAGTGATATTAACAAGAATTCGGTCAAAAATAGAAAATGACGTGATGAGCGTTTAGTGAATAGCTTGATCATTTTGGCTGTTATTTTTTTTGCATGTCTGTAAGTCTGGTAATATTCCATATTGTTCTTATTGTCAACAAATCCCTTGAAAAGACGCAAGCCAACAATGAAATGATCGGAGAAGTATTGTGTGTACCCAGAGACTGACACATCTTATTCATCTCTGCCATAGAATTTGATCATTAGAAAAAAAACTATTGAAACTGCTGCACTGGACAACATGTAGGGATGTAAACAAACATGAATACATTATTCTCAGAGGAACAGTGTTTTTTCAGCAGATCACAGCAATAGAATAAGTACAGTATTCTCTCAAACGGATGCTTTAAAGCTATTATTTTGACCTCATGGTGCGATCATTTCAGATTGTATCACTAGCTTCTTCATGTTCGTCCAGGTCTTCTCCCATTAGATAGAAATCCCCAGTTTTTTGGTTAAAAAGGCACACAATATGGTCCATCACAATTGACTTGTAATTTTCCACTATTGCTTCCTATCATTAAAAGTTACACAGATTTTAATGAAATTGGTTCAGACTTTTGCTTTGTATTTTGGGTTGGTCAAGGCTGGTTACAAATACAAAAAAGGTTTTATCATTGATTAAATTAGGCGCTTACTCTATTTGGTGATTTTTATTGACAGCTAGGTATATGTTAATAGAAGGGGTGAAGATGCCAGTAGGAAACAATTTAACACAGATTCTACTACTTCATGACAATTTGTGGCATTCACTGAAATAAAGCTGTTTTTTTAATTATTTTTTTTTTGTAACATAACCAGACACAAAACCTTGCATTTCTCATCTAGTGGCATGTCTCTCGATAACTGTGAAAAAGGTCGTTGAGTTTCGAGTCACATCCCACATATGCCATCCATCAAATCAAGAAAACATCTTCACAAATTTGACGATATTACACAGCAGTGCGAAACATCCTGCAAATACAGAACACGCAATCAAATACAGGAACATCCTGCAGTTCAGACATCACACAAAACAGCCACATCGGTGACTATCGGAATCAAATCCGTCAGATTTAGACCACGTTGATTTGATTATTGGTGGAAAAGGAAAGTGCGTCACTACGACAGGAACCAGTATTGATATATATATATATGAATAAATACAGGCTTTGAGCAGGTACTCTCTCAGAAATGCGACAGAAGAAAAGCAACCAGTAGTAGGCCAGTAGTGAACCCTGGACTGACTTTGAAGAGAGGCACTTACAGAATACACACATTGATTGGCAACGGTGAGGGAGAGTGGCAGCAGGGGACGGACACAGACAGACGAGGCGGGAGGATGACTTCAGTGATTTATTGATGAAATACCGTTCAGGCAGTTACAAGTACTGTAGGAAGACAGGTATATACATAGGTAACAGGCAGCAGTGTTGTAGAAAGTACTCCAAAGTCATACCTGAGTGAAAGGCTGTCATCTATTAAATATATTTAAAGGTTATGTAATGTAGTGTATGTTATGTAAAGGTTATTAAATGTTATCAAAAATACAACACAAGTAAAAGTACATTATACATATATTAACATTCATGTACTGTATAGTATGGGTCAATTGATCATGGGCGTGGCCGATTATAGGGTCTGATATTCAGTATTCATTTAAAATTGCACTATTTTGGCTCCGATGCAGCATGAAGTCTGTAAAGATGCCAGTAGGAAACAATTTAACACAGAAAATGACTCCTTCATGCCAATTCTTGGCAAACAAAGCCAAATAAAGTTTTTTTGTGTGTAACATAACCAGGTACACACACTAACCGAGAGGAGCTGTGCATCGTGGCATGTCCCTCTGCTGTGACAAGCGCCACTGAGTTTTGAGCCATTTCCCACATATGCCATCCTGCTGCCTCACTGGATCATCAAATGTTTATTAACCCACAGCAGAGAATAGTTCCCAACAGATGCACACAGCAGTCCTATTTGAGTAACATTTGTTAGAAAACGACAGTACCTCGCACAATAAGCACTGCAGTGAGGGGAGGGAGGTTTCAATGCATTGGGAGGTGGTCTACTGTAACACATGACTAACATTTGTTAGCATTAATAAAACACAAAATAATGCCAATCTCACTTTTGACTGTCATACACTTCTTTTCCTGCATTCTGGTGAATATTTAAGTACCAATTTGTGACTTGTTATCTATGCTTGAAATGTCTGTATTAATGTGAAGGGGTAGTCACAACTCAGAATATACTCAGATTTAATGTAATAAGGCTCTCACACATTCTGTATTAGTTCCAAACATTTATTCTCCAGAAGACCAACTTCCAACATCCATTATTCAACAATGTCGTATGACTTTATTTAAATTCAAATGTCCCACGCTGCCGTTCCTTCGAATGTCCTTGGACAGCCGCAGCGTAGCTAATACAAAATTAGCTTGCCTGCTGCTAATTAGCAAGCTTCAATTACAGGCTGATAACATTACCTAACAAAGTAGCCACAACACTTTACAAACATTAACAAGTAGCTCACTAGCTGCCATCATAACAACTTTATAACTAAATACTTTTGGAGAAAAAGTGTCCTAATATCAGAACTCCTTCTAGCCCCCGACCCCCTCCAATGTTATCAACCATGCATAGTTGCTATTCTTTCATTTTTTTCTTTTTTACAAGTTAAAAGTATACCAACCTCTTAATAGCATCTGAGAATCTGTCCTTGTTAATTGAGGAAGGGAATTTCATTAGACTTGAGATGACACATACACACATTGAAGGCTGTAATATCAAAATCCCTCTGGAGAAGTTGAAGTACTGCAGTAATAAGCTCAATATTTCACATTCCACACCTTATTTATCTGAGAATGCCATTAAAAGATGATAAAGGTGTTCGGGTAACAAATCAGCCTTGACTACGTTGGAATTCGTATCTGCAGCAAAACCATCTGGCACCAGGGTGTGAATATGTTTTGTCCCACGTTTAATGCAGCGTGTGGAACATGTTAGTGAACAAACTTCACAACTTTTAAGAGGCTGCAGTGAGAATTTAGGAGGTGTGACTTGGAGGTTTTAAGTGTTCTTTGTTAAAAGAACAAAAAAAAAAAAAAATCACAGCTCCTCAAGTAATGCCCTCTGCGGCCTCAAGCATTACATACAAAAGTGTGAATGCTTTGCTTTGAGCACATGCTTAAATATTCTGTTCCAGATACAACAACCATTGTACAGTGATGCACTTTGCCACAAAAATATCCTCACACTACCTACTCCTCTTTACACTGATGCCGGATGATTCATCAAGAGCAAAAACTCTTAGAGAATGGTAGTAGCAGTTAGTCTTATGTTACACTGTCCGTGGAGTTCTGTGGAACCGCGTGATACAGGAAATGACACACATATGTACACACACTGCAGCCCACCCACAACACGAGTGTCAAAACTGAAGCTATTTATACACACGACCTTTAAAATATACTGTAACAGCATGAAGAAAGTGCCAAAAAGTGAAGGAAAAAAATCTTTCGAGACAAGAATAAAACTAAAATGCAATGCCTCTGGTCGGTATGTGGGAGTCAGCCCTTAACATATTCCAACATAATCTATATTATAAAGTTAACACTAATTCTATTACACTAATCTTACTGCTTCAGAAGGCTGGAACTTGAAGGCCTTTTGACTTATTTTGACTAATTAGACGCTTGCTCATGTTCAAATTCTCTGCCAAATATCTAGCTTTGCTGGAAATCTATGAAATGAATGTTCTAACAAAGATAAGGATGTAAATGGTCCCATATTCCTGGTTTTGATTCTATGTGGTGATTGAACATGATAAAAAGCCCAAAAATATAGTTTCCCTAACAGCTCTGTGCACTGCAACTAAAGAAAACACATTAAAATAGACATAAAACGTAAACAAATCAAAAAAACATCTTCACAGATTTGACATCACATAAGTTACAGACTAGCCATCAAGACGACATCACACAAAACAACCGCGTCAGTGAACCATAAGTGTGTAGTGGATCTAAATCCTTTAGATTTTCATCAGACCAGAATAAAATCAACTGGTAGTTTATCCCAGATGGACTTTTCCGGTACCAGTGAGAGTTACTGACAGAATACGAAAACAGTGATTGGCACCAGTGAGAGACGGTGGCTACAGGGGAAGGACCCAGACACAGACAGAGGAGGCAGGAGGAAGACTTCAGTGATTCACTGATGAAATAGCTTACAGGCAGGCACAGGTAAGCAGACAGGTACACACACAGGTACTGACAGACATAAAATAACTAGCTAGCTCCACACTGCAATACAAGAACAATGGTCTTTTTCAGGGTCGGCCGTTGGATTTCAGAGGCCATAAAAAAGATTTGTTTGTGGCTCAAAACACTCCAAGCGCGCTTTGTATGCAGCCCTCATATTTATTTAATTTCAGAGTGGAAACAGAGATAGTCTGAGGCAAAGTTTTCAATCAACCCATGAAGTCTGCTTAGCAAGCTACAGCTAATAACATCTGCTAGTAACAGAAGCCTGCTTTTGTCCGCCTCAGTCTGACAATCGAAGACGCACTGTGAGAAAGGACTATTGTCTTCATGAATCACACAAGGAGATTAATGGTTCAGCCCGGTCACCAGGACAAAATTTGACTGTTTCTGCAAAACACATATTCACATTTGTACGTGTCATAGGCCTGTGTACTACACTGTTATTTCTGTAATACGTGTCCCATCACAATCACATTACATGTTTATTAAATGACCTGACTGACCACAGCTCGAAACTGTGTTTGAACATTTGCTGATGTGTAACTAGATATTTTTAATAGTCTCCAGCCAGCCTTGTGGTGACCAAATCAAGTATTTTAACCCTAAACAAAGTTTAATTTGTGCCTAAACCTAAATATGTAACTTCTGCCACCACGGGGTTCTCCATCATACAAAACAAAAGATTTCTGCAGAGCGTCATGTGGGAGAAGTGGAGGGCAGGAGACACTTCTCAGCTGCCGGAACCGTTTACAAACGCGAGGAAAGCTCACAGATTACTTTTAAACTTTTGAGAAGTGCATTTATCTTCACTCCTGTTTATCAACTGGACTTCAGCAGCGATCTGTGGAGCTGACCTCCGTTTTCAGATGTTTATTTTCTGTAAACTTGACTGCCAACTGGAGCTGGAGGGGACTTTAGATCACGAACAACACTACAGAGAGGAGAGGGAAAAAACAGAGAGGGAAGCAGAGTCTCTGGTGAGTAGGCTACTGAATTCACTGAGAGTTGTCCCGAATTTAAAGACACACCCTCGGCGTGTGCTGCTGCTTGGTCACGTTAGCTTACAGCTAGTGTACAGTAAAGTAAACTGGCAAATGTTCACAGACAAGTTAATGTGTTAAAGTTTTATTCACCTTGAATCTAGTCTCTTTCGTAGACTTCCCCATCCCGGAGGTATCGTCGGCAACCTAATGAATTCTCTGGGTTTTAATATTGTGGGAACATTTGGGATAATGTAAGTACACAACTCAACAAAACATACTGTATAACAAAGGTAGACATTTTAGACAGAATTAATTAATTAAGCACAGCATTGTCACAACATAGAATTGAACATTGAACCTAAAGAAACCTAAAGTTGTAAACAAATTTAAAGTTTGAAAATATCTGTGGTTTGCTGAAACATACATTGCCAACATTTATTTTTGCAATTGTGTTGTGATATTCCAGTCAAGCCACAGTTGTTTTGCTCAGGGACTTGGCTAGTGCCCCATCTCATGTGGCCACTGACTGAGAGGCCAGATGAGAAATACTGTATCATTACCCAGCAGTCCCCGACACCTCCCACTTCCCCCACCCTGTGGCCGCTCACTCATAATTCTCTCCTGACTTATACTCCTTTGGGCACATAGGAGAATTTGATGCATTGGAAACTGTCACATAACAGGTAAAATATTTATTTTGTTGGTTTTGCTCTTGGTTTCCGCTGCCAGGGAAGGTTGATGTATTATACAAAGGGCTCCACAGAAGCAATGCATGACAGTGTACAACAAAACACTTTATGTCTCAAAGTGAAATATGATATTGATTGATAGTGTGGAGTGTTTACCTGACAATGTGCCATAGGGCTGAATATGAAAGGGCATCTTCTGTCAGAAGAATGGTAACCGTGAGAGACTTATAGTCAAGAAACACAAACCTGCAGACACATTTCCACAGCAACTATGAAATAGACTCGATTCGGCAAATAAAACTCAAATATCCATTAAAATCTTTGAAAAGTGAGTGTGTTTGAACACTTATACAAATTCATAGCATGCAGTTTTTGACATTTGATGCCTCCGGTATGATGCGCTGCAACTGGCAGCTCAGGACTCTCTCCCTATCACAATGAGTTGTGTTACTATATCATATTCTCTTGTCAATATGGTCCTCTGCAGGTCGATTCACTTGTTTAGACACAAGCTAGCAGAGCAGCCTGCCTGTACTGTGTAAACACCATTTTATCAATGCATCACACTTGCTTTCAGCTATACTTAAAATGCATTATAAGCAATGCGTAGCACCAATATGCAGCATATTGCTAACAGCTATCACCAGCCATGTTCTTTACCAGCATATTCCTCTTCAGGGTTACATGAGGCTGGAGTCTGTCCCAGCATGCACTGGGTGAAATCAGCACAGTCCAGAGGAAAATTAAGTAACACACTCAGAAAGAGCCACTGGGCTGGGAGTCGAGCCCAGTCCCTTTATGCTGGGAGGCTACAGTGCAAACCACTAAGCCACACTGTGGCACCCCAGGACATTTTTTGATTTTGTTAATTAGCTTTTCTTCATCCATGTCCTGGCATACTGTGGCCTACTTACCATAATTATAAAGATGCACAGTGCCATGAAATACAGTAGGTCACAACACAATCCTCCCGAAAAGCAGCTGTTTTGGTGCTCATTTAACGTTCCAAAATCAAATTAGACTCATGTTGGTGGTGACAGTCGGAGCGTTCATTTAAAACAATTGCATCTCTTATGTTTTGCCCTGAAGCTGCAATAATACATTTCTGCCGCTCCATGCACAAACTGACCAGGATACGCTGTGTTTGTTTCAAAGATGACTCCAGGACTGCTGATCAATCCCAGCGACTAAGTGATTGCTTTGTTTGAGTCTTGTGGTTTTGATAATGCACTTCTCGCTTGAGATCAAAATTGTCCTCCCAGTCGAGTTACAAAATCTCCATCCACCACCACCACCCACGATTGTGGCATTTGCTCAACGATTGTGGCACAGCAAACAAAGCTAACATGCCTTGTTCCCAAGCCAACAAAGCAAATCCAAGGCAATAATATGATTAGATTAGTTTACAGTATCACATAACTGCTCATTTGGGAATGTCTGCAGCTCAGAGGAATTACGCTCATATTGGACAATTCCACAGGGCGTGATGTGCATTCAAAGCCAACTGTGCCAGTGCAGGAAGAGGTGTAGCAGTACTAAGGCCCAAATCCAGTAAAAATGATGATTGACGTGTCTCATTTGACACGCATCATTTAATGCTCCTATGGCGCACTGCAGGCTTCAGATTTGAAATGCCAACCACAGAACCAGCAAGATTTGGGAAGAAGATCTCGCTATTCATACTGCAGTCCTCATATTCTCCTCCTATAGTGACCTCCTCTATAGTTGCACACATTGACCTCCATAACACATGCACATACATAAATACATGCCACCTACATGTCAAACCCAACAACAAAAACTCACCTCCGAATTCACGACTCTCTCCTCTACTCCTGCTTCTTCACAGACTGAACATTATTACATTTACCAAAGTATTATGGTAGTGAGATAAATATTCACAATACCTGAATTTGGTCGTCACCGAGAGAATTTATGGCAGTGTGTCCTCCCCAGGCGCAGTGGTGTGCAGCACAAAGCTGGGCTCAACTATAATCTCTTGCTCTCTCTTAGGTTTTTATTGCTTACAGCTTCCTCTCGAAACTGTACCACAGCCACAGAAAAAGTAGTCATGGTCAGTGGGTCCTTATTTGACAACCCAGAATCGAGTTTTGTTGCATGTTCAGCCATTAAAAAACTAACCTAAACCAAGGATTTTAATTGCCTTACCTTAACCACAATGTAACCATAGCTTGTTGTGCACAACTGCAATATTTCCCTCGCAATAAACCAACTGTAGGGCGGCAGCAATAAGCTGTAAACACAACATTGATATAATGACCTTTTAAACTGATAAAGCAAATGTGTTAGCAAAGAGTTTCCAATTTACACATTGTGGAGAAACATTAGCATTCATCAGGCGTCTTTATACTTGATGTACATAAGTCCTCTGGTTTGCTCTTCACCAACACTTGAGGTAAATATTTGGCTTTTTAGCTGCTGGATAGCTCCAATGTCATCCCATGTGAGGAAATCACTTTGTCTGCCATCTGATGCTGGACAGATGGTGTACGGCGGGGTTTTGAGTCTGATGTGACCTAAATCGACAGTGATTTGAGGTGTGAGAGTGAAGTAAAATATTACAGTGGCGCGCCATAAAACCAAAACAATTGATCAAACAATGCTGAAATGCTGAGGCGTACTGCAGAGTCAGTGGGTTCATAACTACAAGTGACAACTCTCACATGGGTGGAATCATTCAGTTCATTGTTAAAGCAGCTACAAGAAATGTATTTGTTTGGTGATTCTGGCGCCCTAAATCTTGTAAGTCATTACAATGTCCACAGCTAAGCTCCACAGCCAAGCTAGCGTAACTTCATTAGCATGTTACAGCTACGTTACGTTACATCTAGGTAATAAGTTACTATTTATCAACAGCTAATTTAGCCACTTCTAAAAGTTATTGAGGGCCAAGAGACTAACAGATGCTGCCGTCAGCTTTAATCATAATGATCGCTTCCACATTGTGGCTGAAAAATAAACCTACATGAGCCTCGGACCAGCTGTGTCCCAGCTGTTGTCTGAGTAGCACCAGACCGCGACACAAACGTGCCCCGTAAACTGTTATCTCTTGTTTATGACAGATAAGACACACAAATACACACATCGTAACGCGTATAGTGTTGACGATACTGCAGAGACAGAAATTGTCTCGACACCGTCTAATAACACAGAAAAAAACTAACGGCAGCTTTCACAGTCATAAGCCATCATCGGCATGAAAGTTATCTGTGTCACAACATCCACAATAAAGACGAAAGGTTACCTGTTCAACAGAAACTCTGCTGTATCAGCATCGGGTCCAGATCTTCACGAACCTTTCGTCACCGTTCAAATGATGACCCGATGTTTACTCGGGTTTGAGCCCTCTTTGTTTACATCTCTGCTTTGTGTCTGTCTTTTCAGTGACAGACTTTCACTTTCTTTCAGCCTTTGCCAGTGGGGCAAGCTCTGCTTTCCCTCCGTACCTGAACTGCTCAGGGCAAAACAAACCTCTTTCGCCGCTTGTAGTTTCAAATGCGGAAGTAGGTCGGGACGAGGCGTGACCAGGAGCAGGAGAGTGAGCGAGGGGATTGGATGGGAAAATTGACCAATAGGAGCCATGTGGCCCGCATGGCTCCTATTGGTCAATTTCTTTTCAGTTTTGCAGGCGCTAGAGAGAATGGATTTATTTGGTTTCTTTTGCTCTTCACATTGTGTAGGTTGTACTATTGGCCCATAACCACCATCTAAATAATGTTAATAATAATCATCAATCTTTCAAATCGTAGACCATAGCTTTAATACATCCATTTGTTTTGGAAGCTAGCGGAAGAAAGACATCTTTCCTTCTCTTTTCTTTTTTAAACAGCTGTTTGAAGGATGCATGGCGACGAGGTAAAGTATTATTATGTGGTTTTGTAAGAATAATAGCTGTAATAAGTGCCCTTTGTCATTCACACCAAAAGATTTTAGCCCTGATAATCAACTTCTGGAGTACGCTGACAAAGATCCCTGGCTCACTCCGAATAATCGTTATATATGAACTGTGAAAGACGCGATCCAAGAGTGCTCAGACGGGCTAAATATCTGGTTGAGTTGCAGATGGGTTGCCTGGACAACCCACAACGAGCAGACCCTTATCTACTATCTCCTTTCTCTCTCCTCTTCTATCATCTGCAGCTCTCTGAACCCAGTCTTATCTCGAATCTATTTGTACAAAGCTGGCAAAACAATATCTTATAGATTCTATCAGAATACATTCACACATGCGTTTCAGTTTTTGTACCTACGTCGTCTTTGCCGAACCACAATAAGAGCAGGCAGCTGCGCGTCGTCAGTGCAAAAATAATCCTTGCTTTCCGCGCACCCTAATCCATGTATTCACCCATATTCTTTCTTTTTCTCTCTTGTTTTTTCGCTGGAAATCGACTCAAAAGACTTGGACGGCGTGATTCCCGTGTCACATCTCGCTTGTGTGATCATGTAACGTGTGACACCCAGTATAAAACTATGACTGTTTCAAAGCCAGCTACATTCCTTGCACAGTGTTATGTTTAATATAGAAGTATTGAAATTAGCTTTAATATCCTGTAGATATCACATGCAGAAATTGTAGAAACAATTTTTAAAGGGGCACTATGTAGTTTTGGAGAAGAAATTCAAATTCAGAATGTTAATAATGAGTTAATATTACAAATTCAGATTTTTTTTTTTTCCATAACTGAATAAACAAGCTGTTCTCAGAGGAAAATAAGGTCCCCCGAAAACTGTTTGAAGCTAGAAAGGTGGCAGGGTCCACCAAATGAAGCTTACGTTAGTTCGTGCAGGACACGGAGGTCCTACCCCCCAGCTGAAGCCAGCTGACGGCCGCCAATCGGATCATTGTTAACAATCAGTCACACACCAACCACAGCTATTCTTACCACAGGGCGGTTTGTTTAAATACGGCTCCCTTCTCATTCACATCCCTCTTACTTAAAAATCCTGTCACACACTGCTGCCGCTAGCGAGCTCGCCGCAGCTGCAGCCTCCACCTTCTGTAGTGAAGAGTCCTACTAGGGCTCAAGGTTAAAAAATTAAAACTGCATTGATTGTCTTGCTAAGAGCTCACTCTTGTAAACCCTGGAGGGGTGGTCTTCCGTAGGCGCTACCTGTTTTGGCTTAGCATGCAGCTGGATCAATATTCAGGAAGCGCCTTCAGAGCGGAGCCGTCAGCGCCGAGCATAACTGTATTTCTATTTGTTGCAATAAATGGGTAATCCTGTGACGAGAGTGTTCCTGACTGAAATACAAACAAAATAAAACAGTATAAATTGTGTTATCCTTTAAGGTCAGTTTGTTTATTCAGTTTATTCACTCATGAAAATGAAGAGAGTTTGTTTGTTTGGTTTGTTTAGGCATAAAAAAAATCAGTCAATAAAGATCTTTCTATTCTGGCTGAAATTTCTTCCCCACAACTACATAGTGCACCTTTTAAAAACTGGAATTTTCACAAGTTCATTGAAAGAAACCTGTTTTAAGTCCTCATCCTATCATTGTTCTGCCTCTCAACAGTTTAAGTATCTGTTGGCTCTTTATTTTAATCAGTGAGCCTTGTCCTCTTTATTGTAAATATATGACTATTTTTGTGATTACTGTGCTAAACACTTTACTAATGTAACTGTCATTGACCATTAACAACAGCTGATAAATTCTGCCTTGTGCCTTAAGTGATTTTGTTAATCATAATCTTATACAATGCATACAATTGTTCAAATTTATAACCACACAAATCTCAATCACGCTGTGATCTATAGCATAAATAGATATAATATGCATCTACTAAATAACAATTTAACTTCTATTAGTATAAATTCTAACAGGGCAGTACCTCTGTGTTCCCCTAATACCTCTGTGTTCAGGTGCTCATGGCAGGACTCAGGACATCCTGGCGCTGTCTGATGGTGTCAGTGGTGCTTATTCAGCACCCAGAGACCAGTAAATCAATGATCCTTTAACTGTTAATCAATCACAACTCACTGCTATTCTCATAAGACCACCGCAGCTTCATTACTGTTCAACAATTAACGCTGCCAGGAGAGTGATTGGTACACTGACTGCCATGATTAATGTGACTATAAAATGGGAGGGGGTCCAATGAATTAAAATTTAGACGTCAATTAATTACAGGATAGTCATTAATTAATTATGGGATAAGGTTTAGTGTTTGGTTGCTTCCTTCTCACAAATATCAACATGACTTGGACCGACAGGAGCAGGGAAATACAGATTCCTTCAGGACAGTGCAATTAGGGGAACACAACCCTTCTTTTTGTTCATTAAAAATATAACTTTAGCTGTGTATTGACAGAGGAAGCTGTTTTTTATGTTGCCTGGCCTCTGCAGACTCGAAAATCACAATAGTGCTGGATCTGTCCTTTTCTGTCCTAAATCTTGTTAAAGTCTGTCACAAATCAGTGAGCCTGGTAATTGCTATTTGTACTCTCTCGTGCCTGGTATCAAACTGTTTTTGAGCCACACTCTTTTGAAGTCCCTGGCCTGTTTCAATTGATTTTTTAGTAATCAGTTGTTTATAGCTGAACAAAGGTACAGCTCCAAATGAGATCCTAATTGAAAATGATTATCGGAGTGACTGAAGAATAGCAGGTAGCAAAAAAAAAATGGCGTATTGTGTCCCAGAGAAGAGATGACTCAAGACAAGATCACAGCACCTCCCACACACCGTTGTCCCAGATGGCACATTTACAGTGCAAATACAATGAAATGCCACACATAATCCCCGCCTTCCCGCTGCTCCGTCCTTTGTGCTCGATTTTAGCATTTGCCGAGTTCTCTGAATGTTTGCTCAATTATTTATTTTCTGTGTGCATTTGCAGCATGTGTCTCGCCAGTCGCCGAGGTTAGCATCACTGAGACTCGAGAGCGATCTGATAACAAGACAGCCAATGAAATAAATAAAGCATGTTATCGGCTGTCATTTCTTACTGCAATGAGTGCGACTTTGTGTGGTTTTTTGGACAGAAGGCTGTGCGGGACAACACTGTGAAGTCAATAAGTCTGGCTCTGTGTTCATATCCTTTTGCTTCCAGGCTCAGTTCATTGGCACACTGAGAACTCAATTTTGCACATTTGCATCAAATCTCTGCCAAAGTACTAATCACAGGGGAACCTGTAACCACACATCCCAGGAAAAAAAAAAAGAACACTGATTAAATTTTAATACAACAACCTCCAACAACACTGAAAATTCATGTAAGGGCAAATGCCAAAATGAAACAAAGGCCATAGTCAACAATAGCTTCTACATGCCATGTTTTAAATGAGATTGTTTCTGGTTACAGATTTGTTAGAGGCATTTTTTGGCACAAATCTCTTCCGCACACTGAAAAATGTTCTGCTTGTTTGAGTCTATGCCGAAATATCAGATAGACTGGGGAACAGGCAGTGGGGGACGTCTTTAAGTCTGGAGTTTAAATTTGTCAGTTATTAAAACCAAAAACACAAAGCCAAGGCAGGGAGCGAGGGCAACTGCCACGGATGAATTTGATGGGTTTGGAGAGACCTCCAAATAGACCCCCTCTACAAACTTTAAAACCCCTGAAAAACCTGGCTTCAAATCTTTGGCATTTAACTATAACATTAAATATTTATGACTAAAAAAACAACAGTCAGTTAAAGTTGGAAAAAGAAAAACATCCTACGTCTTGTTTGTTTCGAGTTCAACACTCAGAAATCCTGTAAACTCCTTCATCAGGACTGTGTGGGTGCAGTTTGATTGACACCAGCTGACAACATGAGCAAGCAGCTGTCATCAGGTTTCGATTGAAATGTTGCTAAATCCTGATTGGTGCATGGAAGTACATGAAATCCCTTTTCCCACCTGACCCCGCCCACCTCAAACCAGTAATAGCAAGTGATAGAAAAACATGAAAAACAACATGAAACTGTCTGAACTTCCAGCAGGAAAAATTGTTTTCTTGTTGCGCCCTATCTCTCATTTTTAAGAGGCAGATGCAGTAACTTTATTTGACGGGCCTTTTAAACTTCCCAAAAAATTCTGGGTACTTTGGAGACAAGGCTGAGATGTTGCAACTTATTATTCCCTTTTATCACTCAAGGTCCGAAACACTTCCAAACTCAATACGGGATTTCTGTTTTAAGTTCGTAGTCTCCAAGTTGAAACCAAGATACCCCGATGATCATGACGACAACATCAGGGAGGTTTTTCTCAGAAAGCTTCTCTAGAGCCCCTCAGGAGATGTTACAACTGTTTTGGCAGACAGTTAGGAGAAACTGCAAAAAAGATCAGTCTTACCCATTCAGAGATTTGTTAGAGAACAATATAGATCCGAGACAAAGCTGACAGAACGGCCAGATTCAGAGAAAAAAAATACAATTCAATTCAAAACTCAAATAAGTAACTTGATTCAGGGCCTATAAAATATTTTTCTTTGGCAGGTTAACAAGTTGGATGGCATCTCCCCTCATCCTCCCGCAAATCTCCTGCTGGTCCTACCTCTATGACTAAGTGTTTGGAAGGGATTTTAGCTCTAAAAGAAGCTTGTAAGTCCAAGAGAAGTTAGTGGCAATCCAGTAGACTCAGGCCTATTCACAGTCAGTCAGCTGCTGCAGATAAATAGCCAATATTTTGGAATAAAAAAAAACATGCCCTTTGCTGTCTAGTCCTGGTGCTTCATATTGCTGCTTTTAATAAGTGCCAAAACCTCAAATATGAGCCACATGGATTTTGAACTGTCCATTCTTGTCTAAAGATCCGTTTCACTGTGTTTCTTCTGTGTGTGCGTCGGCCTCCAATCACAATGCTTGTGCAATAATCAGATTCGATTGGCTGAGTAGCGTCGCGTATAAGTCATGCAATTGTTCTGTGAGTTTCCTGGGTAGTGCTCTGTTGGGGCATTACACAACATATATAGGACATTTACGTTAAATTTGGTTACCAATAATAATTAATAATTAGTAGATACTATTATTAATACCAGTGCCAGGTTAGGAATGATGGTTAGTCGCCTGCAAGACCTTGAGTCTGTGTAGAGCAGAACTCGACTCACATCAGCTGTGTGGCAGAGCGAACTACCAATAACCTGACCACAGAGATCACATTAACACTGTAAAACATCGCCGTGCCAGTGTCTGATGAGAAGTTGGAGGAAACGGGTCGGTCCTTGCGAAGTTGGTAGCTTACTTCATATTCCTTTTGCTTGCAGAGTTAGCTGGCAGGCTTTGTGTCACATGTGCTGGCACTAACTTAACTTCGGTACCAGCAGGACCTTTATTGCTGCTGTAGAGAGAAGTTCTGTGGGCCAGCTGGAGCTGCAGCTGACAGCTCGTAGCAGCTCTAGAGTCCAGGAGAGAAGAGAGCTCAGAGGCAGGACAGCTCCGGTGAGACACCAGGTAAGAGAGAGAACAAAGAGGGAGTTTTGTTAACCTGGTCAGGGGGTTCTGTCCCACTGACCAGTCATAGCTCAAAGCTGGGTCTCTGGGCAGTCTTTGCAAGTAGGTGTGAAGACCCTGAGGATTGTGGGGGACTGAGATCAGTTCAGAGTTCAGTTTAAATCCCACAGTGAGCGAATTCATCTGTGGATCCCAACAGCTCGAAAGTCTAGAAAGCTGCCGCAGACAATATGCCTCGTCAAGCCAATAGTTTGGAATAATAGGACAATAAATAACTTTAGAAAGCATATTTTGATGGCAGCCTTTTAATAAGGATTCAGTCGACTCACCAACATGTCGAAACAATCCAATACACTGTTTGCAGCGCTGATGAGAGTTCATTAAGCTCATATTAAATTATCACCAGCTGTAATAAATACATCGATAAAGGTGATTTCATGGCTGTAAGTAGAACATGATTTGTTTTGTTAGCTGGAATAAACATCAAATGCTGATGGTGTTTGACGCCAGAAACAGCTACTACTTAATAAGTCAATATTTGACTGTGTTTACTGTATGAAGTCTAGGACAGCTTATAAAATATACTAAATACTTTCATTATTCTATTTTGTATTTATACCCATTCGTCCATCTAGAAATAAGTTCAACATGAAAATGATGTTAATGGAAATAGGGTCAACCCGTTCCATTCACTTGGCTTAAAAGTTGCTTGCTGTAGCTTTTAAGACAAAACACTTAGTTAACAGCTTCTGGTGCCATTCAGGAGGACCCCTAATGGTAGAGTTAAGATATAAATAAATAAATAAATAAAAATAAGAATAATATCAAAACTGCCAACAACAGGGACATTAAGAGGTGAAAAGGTTTTCACTTCTTGTGGGAGAAAACTCATTGGCTTGAACTCTAAGAAGGGATTTGCAGCCTCTCCTCATTGCCAGAGTCGTTTCTGTAACCAGCATCCTGCAGCCACAAGCTATTTAAAGCAAATTACTGGTCATTCTCACAGGGTTTATCAGCTATTTTCTACTACAATATGACTAGTTTGCGTTGTACATTGCGTCTGTGGCAGGGACTTTTCTCCTGGTATTGCTTTACAACAGGCCCCTGTGGAGATTGAACACCCTTTTATCCCTTCGCCTCAAGACGCAATCAGATAATTGTTTCTCAGAGCAACCGTTTGAGACTGCAAAACCATGTAATCCCCAGTGCTGCTCTGATGGCGCTCTGATGGCGCTACAATAGCAGGAGACCGCTCGAAACTCTAAGGGTCTCATTGTGAGCTTGTTTTCTGAAAAGAAATGCTTTTCAAAATTGTTTATTGTTCGGGGAGGAACTATGAGTCATAGTGAACTTTCACGAAGACGAGATGGGTTTTTTTTTTTAAGGTTGCACTTTTGTTTGGATCCCTGGAGGACATCGCTGTGGAAGGAAGGAGCTGTATTTGTCAGCTTTTATCTCTTGGAAATGATGAAAAGCCTAATTTCTTCTTCAATTAGGAGCCAAAATCTACTTTTTTGCTACTTTTTGAAATCCCGTTTTTGCATCATGCACTTTTACAACTCTACACTGAGCGTGTCCCCCTGGCATTTATCATTACTATATTACCTGTCAGCTCTCTGCCTCTGTCACGTCCCTCCTGTGCCATATGGGAATTTTCTGTATGCATGTTCCACTCAACCAAGACAGTGTTGTCCTGTGTGGGCTGCTTTAAAGATACAGCTGTAACGCCACTGCAGACAGAGCGTCGGGATCCACGGCAATATGGTGGCATTTCTCAGGGAGGAGGATGTGTTACTCAGATTTGTGAAAAATCTGGGGAGAGAAAGAAATGAAGAGAAGCGTAGAGGAGAGAAAGGAAGAGAGAAGAGAGGAGAAGAGAAGAACCTTTAGATTGACCTTTGGAGACAGACACTGTGAAATCACAGCCATGGCATTTCAACTAAGCCAAATTATATTTAGAAATGAAATGACTAATTGCAAGAGAGAGCTCCAATTCCCATCTCTCATTATTTATTTCAACTAAATCATTACTCAGAGTAAAGAATTGATTGAAATGTATCAAGGATTTTTGTCTTCCTCTCCACCAAACAACCTCTCCAGTATCTTTTGTTTAGCGGCAGGTTATCGCACCGTGAATGCCTCCTTTCAAGGAGGAAAAAGAACAATGAGTTTGTATCCAGGTGTAATTTTCCATTGGCCTTCTTGTATGGTGAATAGTCTATTTATAAACCGGGCGCGCATGCTGGCTAGTTTTCAGCTTTTTTTGCAGTTTAAAGTGTTGTTATTCCCCGCGGGCAATCAATTTTTCATGAGAGCTTTTGGTTGCAGCCCCTAATGCTTTTAAAAGCATAGAGGGACAAAAAGCTTTACTGCACATTGCTTTTGTTTTCCCTCATTTAAAATGTCATTTAAAAGGGGAAAAATTTGCTGACTACTTGCAGAACAAACATTTTAAATGATGAGAAGTGTTAGCAGTAACCGTACCCGCATACAAATCGTTTTGGAGCACTTCTTTCCAAATCAGTATCTATTTCATTCAAATTCACAATGCTATGGCTCCATTGTCTCTTCAGTGTGATGTGTGGCCATCTCTTGAGCATTGTGATGCCAGTTGGTCATTATATTTTCAGTTTTCTTTCTGCCACAGACAGAATATAGTCTTTATGTCAAACTGAAGCTGAGCTATTCCAAAGTCACCACATTCTGTAGAAAATCAGCCAAGGCCTCCACCTGCAGCCTGCAGGTGTTGGTCTGTTCCACAGCAATGATGAGACACGCGGCGCTGTGTGCTCGTCTCCAAGGTGTCAGTCATGTTAGAAAAGAACCACTGTCTCTGCAAGTCCCTTTCCCATCCTTGGAGCCTTGGGCTCTGTGCCTGCAGAGGTGACAGACAGGTACTCTGCACATAGAGCCAGTTTGAAAGAATGTAAATGAATTTGACAAAAGATAGGAGTTCTACTGTGGGAGGTAACATGCCCTCTAAACTCCCCATAGACTAACAATTTCTCTGGAACATTTGGGACTTCACAAAATGATGGCCGAACCCATGAAAATACTCTTTAAAGAGGGTTGGGCACATGTGCAGTAAAGAGGTCTCTCTCTTATAAATGAATGTGTAATAGCGATAATTCCACTCATTTCTCCCTTAAATGAAAAAGACATAGGTTGGTGTCCCCAGTTAAAGAAACTGGGTGTTCAAAATATCTGTATAACAGACCGTCCTCATCAGACAAACGATCATATAGGTCGACTGTGAAAGCAGCTTATTGCGACCCATATTTAAGTTTCTTGTTAATTATTATGGCAGCAATGTAGGAAGTCAGTGGTATAAGAAGTAACAAAGTCTGCACAAGGAGAAGGATGGTTATATAAAACAAGCACAGGACTTCCACCCAGGAGACTGCTGCTCATGTCCAGTATTAAACAAAAAGTCAACAGTGAGTTATAATAAGGCACTAAGTGACGTTAGGTACATAACGTAATTTATTTTAAACCAAGCCACTATTTATTCATAAACCTAATCAAGTATTTTTCTTATTTAACATATCCAAACTGTGAGTGTATGACAAAGGTCTGCTGTACCTGTCGCTGGTATGCTGCAAAGGCCATGTCGCCAAGTATTGATACTGATGACATTAAGATTAAGTTAAGTGCTGTCAATTTTCAAAAAGTCAAGTTCACATAATTCGTTGGAATTAATGGAAACCCAACCAAAACTGGAACATGACCACTGGAGTGTGCAGACTTAGGCCAGTGTGTGGTTAGGGTTAGGAAGAAGATGGACTTTTGTTAAGTTTAGGGAATATTCATTGCGATGAAAGAAAAACTTGTTCCAGCCCAATCGCCAGAATAAAAATGTTGGAATATCACATTTCTCCAAACCCAGATACATTCAAACGTGTACATGTCATATGTATTATAATAACATTTCTACCATACCTATCATATTATGTTCACACTATGTAACAGATCACAGTAAGAGACCGTGTTTCAACATTTGTAAGAGTTAAAGCAACTGGATTTTTTTCAGGAGACATTGAGACATTTTCCAGCTGTATTGTTTTTTTTTTTTCAAAACCTAAGCTAGTTTTTGTGCTTAAACCTAACCATAAGCACAGCATTGTCCCAACATAAAATTTCAAATGAAAGCTAAAGAAATGTGAAGTATCAACATATCCTTGGTTTGTAAAAATGTAGGCTGCCAACATTTATTCTGGCAGTTGGGTTGCTTGTTTGTTCTGGTTGCTGTTGTGTGGATATTGTTTTGCAGTCAGATATTTTAATGGAAAACAAATGAAATATGTTGCCAGTGAACATTTTATGAATGTGTTAAATATGAACACTTCTTCGTTATTTAGTATTTGCAGTGGCAAATTGTTTGTACATAATTGAAACCTTAAGAACGCGTAGTTGAACTAGCAGAGGTGATGTTACTCTTATCCACAGAGGGAACCTGTGCATGAGGATCAGCTCAGGTCGTACTGTTACTGAGACAGAGCAACAGAGAGACAGACTGAGAGAGAGACAGAAAGTGGTACACACAAGTTACAGGTGCGTTAAGTCCCGTCTCTTCACCTGCATGAAATACATCCAGACACCAAAACTAGCACCAAGCCTTTTCCTAGGAAGAAAATCCTCTGTCTTGACAGGCTGGAATTTCTGAGCCTGCACAAACACAAAAGTCTATCTTGGTGAAAAACATTGAAATACAAGCTCCAACTAGTAACAAAAGAAAGAGCGACTACATGACTACTGCCCAGACTCACACAGAGCTACTACTGCACAGTGTGATATGGGTAAACCAACTCCCTGATACTAAAGCACAGTTCTCTATAGCTTGTAACACACACAATTAGTTTTTCAGAACATGACCTGCATGTAAAATGTATAAATGCAGTCGGAAATCCATCCTACAAGTTGCACTTTAACCAGCTGTTTCTCCGACTCGCAGCTTAATGCAGAAACTCATGTCTAATTTATCCTGTGACTGTGAATACCACTGTGAGTGGGCTATGATTTGTGTTACTTAAAAATGCCAACAGCACTATAGCACCCTGTGATTTACATCAGAAACATCTTGTGATGAAAGTGGCGGTAACATCGACAACACTGTGATGTGAGATACCAACATTTGATCAGGAGTGTGGAGGCACTGAAATGTTTATTTGGAGTTTTGTGTGGGTGTGATATTTGAAAAATCCCACTGCAAAAATGAGTTTTGTGTTGTGCCCGTGAATCATTCCAGGCAGGCATTTTTATTCAAATATGCCTATTGAGGCAGTCATATTCAAATGCTAAAATGAATGTTCCTTGATAACATAAAACAGCATGTAACCATCATGACGATGTCAGTGAAAGCGATTTGGCTCCAGGAAAAAGAATCACAGGTGTTTAATTTTTCAGTAATCGTGTCAGGTCTCCTGTGTGTGTATTGCATGGGCTGTGCGTGATAATAAAATTTGTATCAGAAGAACATTGTCAAATGATTAATACACCGGAGTCACTTGTGATTTGGGCGCATTGTGAAGGAACAGAAGAATAGTACCGTGCATAATCTTTCATAAAGAACATGAATAATGACAAAGCACGTGGTGTAAGTAGGCATGGTATGTGGTTTCATTTACAAGGGCTCATATAGATCTATCCTTATATTCTCACTATTGTCTCTTCCCTCAATCTCCTCACTTTCACTGTGAAAAGGAAGACAGCTCTGCAGCAAATGCAGTAAACCAGAGCGCCCTACCCAACACTTATTATCCTGCCGTCGAGTCAAAATTGTTGAGCTGTTTCTCTATTTCAGCTCTCACTGTAAATTCATGTGCACAGATCAGAAGGCCTGCTGGCCCCGGCTCTGTGGGCATAGATTGTTGTCCAGGCCTGCCGATCTAATCCGGGCCACACTACTTGTATTGGGAAGAATAACGAGCAGATTCTTGGCTGATGCTGTGAGCATGCCAGAGGCAAATCTGCCCTCCTTGTGTCTCTCCAAGCATGAACACTGTGAACAGGGAGACCCCAATAGTTTACCAAGGGCACTGTGGGATTGTGGACATAAGGCAATATGATTAAATACAGTCTGAGACATGTTTGAATACAGAGAGGCTCTAACTGGTATATCGCTGCATTATGAGACTCTTGGGGTGAGTATAAAATAAAGGCTGCTGTTTAACTGAGGAGCCTCTGAGAGCTGAAGTTGATTTATTTTGTATGGTGGCTGAAATGATATAGTAACATTTAAAATCTGAAAATAACCCCCAAATATTCAACAAATGCCACAATTTCTATTCTAAAATTTTCATCATCCATTGTTTGACAAATGAACATGTTGAAATGTACCATTCAAATGGATCATCATTGGACATTAGAACTCCCATTAGAGCCACATTAGTTGATTGTTTTAACACCTCTCTCTAAAGATACCCTGTGCAGGATTAGTGCCCATTAGTGACAGTATGGAGCAATGTTTTGATGATACCCTCCATCTTATTTGCTGTGAATGCACACAATCATGCATATGTAGGCACAGGTGGTGCGATATAGGCTACATTCCTATTTCAAGCAATTCCAGACTGACAGCTGGTGGCAGTAACACAAAAAAGAAACTTAGCGACGCACCAACAAAAGACAAGGAAGAAGACGGCATAGCTACATAGTTGACCGATCCAAAGTCCAAGCCCCCTAAGTTACTGTTGCTGTGGTGGACCAAGCCTCCACGGAGAGTACCAGGCTATGAGGCCAACTTTCGTAGTGCCCAAATTGTCTTATTACAAAGTCACATGATGCACTGGGGCCCAAAAAAAGACTTTTTCCCATAGGCTTACATTGTGAAAGAAGCGGCTGATAAGCGGTGGATAATTTTTTTGAGTGTCACAGTCCCCATGAACTGAATTGTGTGACAGAATTTGAGCCAAAGTCTAAAAGAGCCTCAGCTGGGTGCTAAACTGGAAGTTAGCCAGCTTGGTCAGCTGGAGTCTCTAGTGTGCAAGCTCTATGGGCAACACAGCACCAAGAATCTGGGTAATTTTATACTTGGGAAGTCAAGCTTATTTCATGGGAATGAACGGAGCTCTGCTACCAAAGCTGTATCCAGATTTGAATTATTAGATCCATAAGTTGGACCTATAGGCTAGACTTATTCTCACAGCCTTTAGACAGCAAAACGACACAAATTGAGGCCAAGTCATTCCAGTTTCAATGAAAATAAGACAAGCCTTCATCTTTTCTGGCTAACCATAACTCATGTCATCTTAAAAACATAGTGGTCACAAACCAGCCTACCTCAGAAAACGTTATTTTCCAAATCATTTTAACGTTACCACAGAAATGAGGAAGCAAACCTGGCTGACGGTGGTGATCTGAGATTAGGCTAACAACTTGATGTAAGGTTAGCTAACCGTTAAAGAGTCGGTAGTTACTAAGGTTAGCGTTTTGCTAACATTGGCTGACTTAAGCTGTGGCTATATACAATGTGATGTGTCTGGGAAGATTGTGGCATCTACAGTATATATAATGTGACTCATAGCACAAGGTTTGCTTTAACTTTGTTAAAAGACAGAAAGGTTCTGGTAGTGTGCTTGTGTGGCAAAAGAAAAAAAGCACTGCACATTGGGTTTGATTGACATTCGCTAACGCTATGGTAAATTGATGGGTGACTACACAGCTAACAACAAGCCTACAATGCATAGGGTGATAAAAACACTCATCAGTGTCATCCAGGGTACGGACGATCTGCACCCACAAATTGGCTTTACTATCTCTGTATAGTTTCAGTCTGATAAAGCTCAGGATAGACAGCTCAGGATTGACAGGCACAGCCAGAAAAAAAGCTTCTCTATTTTTTTGGTCACCAGGGCGACAGATGACATGTCTAGCCCCATTCAATGTTGTGTGGTTGCCTGAAAAAGAGCTACAGTTATGACCCCAGCGGCTTTCTGTAAAGTTCAGGAATATTCAACCAGAAGCGCTTGGGGTGGTCACGGTCTTTCTCTAGGCAGCCACGTGCTCTTGGATACACTGAAAAAAGATGCTGGTGCTCAGAAAATAACAATATGTGGACACTTGGGGGACACCCTTAGAGGTTTGGGTTAGAAAAGGCCACTTGGGGGCACTGCAACAAGCTGTAAACACACATATCACCTCATTAAACTGATGAGAAACACAAGAGGCGCTTGTTAGGAAAAGTAATGGTAATGGTAGGCATTAGAGGACATGACCAATGCCGTTTTTTTTTTTTCTGGTGTTGACAGTCTCTGCATTCAACAGGTTTGTTGGACCTAGAAGACACTCACAAGACATATTGGTTGAAATTATGAGAAAATAGTCCACCTTTAAAGTCCCTGAAAACAAATTTCCTTAGGTAGGTTCGCTAAAGCGGACTAAAGTTTGATCAGTGATCTGCTAGTCACATACAGCCAGACCTATCGTCACAGTGCTGGGTCTGCCTGCAACTTGTATTTCTTTAAACTAATCACAATTGTCTTGGGCATCACTTAACCCAGGGTGCAGCTTCCGTGCCCCTGCAAAAAAAAGGGTTGGGAGGTACGCTGGACTTCCCCGCAAAAGAAGAGGTGAAAGAACAGCTAGCTTGTTTTGGCTCATGCCATTAGCGACCAGGTGAGTTTTAGGGTAACTTGCCATTTTCAGTGTGTTGGTTGTTGTTGTTGTTTCCCGTAGAGACGTGGATTTTGACAACAGTATCACGCAGATAGCGGAGGGGCGGAGGGAGTTGTCAGGAATAGTCGCCCAATGACATTACTCACATTCTGCATCTGGTGAGTCAGACTACCAGAAGTACCAGAACATTGTCAATCACCGAACAAACCGCACCTACGCAGTCCTGATGAAGCGGATCAACTACGTTTTTGTGTGGTCAATTTTAATAAAATATTTTTATATGTTTTTTGTTTTTTTAATCCAAACCTTGAATTGTTGCTTGTTGACGAAAAACACTCACGATGTCAATCCAAGTTTTCAGGGGCTTTAATACAGTACAGACACTCAACACACCTTATTAAATTAAAGAGGAAAAAAGTCCTTTGTTTGAACATTTAGATAAGCAGAAAATGAAAAAGACACAGCAGTGACTGACAGTCACACCAAATATAATTACATGACGGTAACGGCCCGCTCTTGAACACCCCCCACCCCACCCACAGACACTGCAGATAGACAGATATTAACATATAAAAATGGCAGGGCTTTATTTACCCTCACGCAAATAATAAAACCAGCCGCTCCTACAGTAATATGTGATGACAGAGCTGCATCATGTGAACGTGGGAATATGTTTTGAATGCACTGCTGGGGAGCCTGGGGTTGGACTTGACATGCGCTGGATGTGATTGATTGTGTTGTTATTGCTAAGGACTCTCTTCCGGCTGCCTCCGGGACCCTTTTCGATCCATCCACTGTCTGTTTGTACTGCTGCTCATAAATTTTACAGCCCGTGCTGGAACCTACTGGGAGCTTAAACAATTGCTTTATTGATGAATTTCACTCATACAAGGAAGAGCACCACACCAAGCTGGCGTGGTACTTTGCGCCACGGCAAAATGAATATCGCTGGGCTTTTTTTAGAATTCATGTATTTAAATCTGATAAGTGCAGGGCGGGTTGTGTAGGTGAGGATTGCCCTTGAAAATGTTTTTACTGGTGTTCTTTATTGACTGCTTTTTACCTGGGCCTCTAAAAACAAAATGCATCTTTAGATGGAGAGGTGAAATCATGGTTTATGTTGTTTGCAAGGTCTAAGTTGTTTCATTGCCTTCCCTGCGGAGGGATAAATGTAAACGTGTGACATTAAACAATGACAGCCTTTGGAATTTGCATTAGAAGCTGAGGATTGTTCATTATAAAAGTAAACTCAGGCTCTGGAAGAAACATTAATTACAGGGAGAGGCGCTACTGTGATGTAGGTGTTGTATGTGAGTGAGAAAGCAAGAAAGCAGAATTTACGGTGTGTGTGATACTATTTATAGGTGCAGAGAGGCAGAGGGGGGATATATTATTAGTGGGAGGATTATTGGTGTTATTAGTCTTGTGCTACTAACCTACATGGGAGTGAGCTGGGGAGATATATTGTGTCATTAAAGTGAGCATCTTTAAATGGACACCAGATCAAGCCCGGCCACAATAACCTCTCGAAAATCAGCCAATCAGCGACGCCCTGGCTCTTTTTAAAGAATAAATATTGCAAGGAAAACATGTTTAATTCTTGCCCGGATCAGCTCCAGGTTCCTGGTGAGTCAACTGGGGGTTGGGGAAATAGAGTACTGAAATATTTATCAGAGCATTGCATATTCAGCTGAGGGTCCTTTGTGCGTGCTCGTGTGATCTTTCACAACACGTTCACAAATTAAATATTTATCGCATTTAAATAAAAAGGCGAGTGCCGGGTCTCGCCGAGTGGGAGTGTGTGTCGATGTGTGTGTGTGTGTGTGTGAGAGAGAGAGAGAGGGGAGAAGCGAGTCCTGTGCTATCAGGGATGGTTGGTGTGGAGTCCCGAGAGGCGGGGGTGTGTTGAGCCTGTCAGGATGGAGATATGAGACTCACCTCCCTATCTACTCATTCACAGAGACTGGAATCAGCCTCAGCTTAACCAGTGCGCTGCAGCTACTGAGGGGGCTGCAACAGACAAAAAGAGCACCGTGCCTGACCTGATGCTGCAGTATGGCACATACACAGTCAAATACAGAAACATGTGGCATCCAAAAAGCAAATTACATGTATGCTTATCACATTTTTGTTGACTTAGGGTTAGACTAATTTTGAAATCCCAGATAAACTGATCGGACACACCTCTTTTCTTTCACGTATTTTCTGCTTTAAAAAAATGTTCTGGATTTTGTTGAGCTGTGTACTTACATTAACCGCAATCTATCCACCAGACACCAAGCGAGACGTCAGACAGTGAGGAAGGACGTCGGTGAACCAGGTATCTAGCTAGCTGTTTACTCTAGCTGTTTACTATTGTTTGTATTGATCCGTAAATGTGGTTTTATGACAGTAACGACAACAACTCCCATGATCCTAATGCTATCAAACTCTATCAAGGCCATCAAGGGGGAAATCTTTGGCTTCTATTGAATACGTCCATGAGAGTACTGTGAAAAAAGGTAGTATCCCTATTTTTTCTTCAGTAATCTATAGTGGCTTGATTTGTTTCCATATTCAGCAGGAAAGGGTTATTAAAGGTTATCTTGCTGTTGACAATTAATATGTGCATTTCATTTATAGCAATATAATACACGCATTTAAGCTAATTTTGGCTAATGTTACCTAAGGGGGTCAATATACTTCAAACAAAGATGTTTTTGGATCATTAAACAGCCAGCCATGACAACCAGAACACATGAAAGACGGGTTTCCGAGCAACGTGATTCATGCACACGGGGGTAGAAAATAATGGATAATGGCTGAGAATCTACAGACCAAAGTAAAAAAACTGGTTTATTACCAGTAACTCCCAAAACAACATCCAACGTACCATCGACAGGCGTACCGGATCTGCTTCATGCAATTGCAGTTTGGTTGAGTTGAGGCACCTACTTGGTTAGGTTTCAACACTGAACACTGTGGCCCTAACTTAAGTCACGTACGTGTTACATGTGTAACATGTGTTATGTGTGTAACTTAAATGACCTGATGCATGAGACTATGTAAGTAAGTTAAATAGCTCACCACTGACTTTTTGTTTCACACAGAATACAGCCGTCTCCTGGTCAAAGTCTTTAGTTTGTCGCTCTTTATGCCACGGCTCTCACTTCCTCCTTTGCTGCCATGTTAATTACTACAGCCGCTAGCGGTCACCATCTGACATGAAACATAAGCAGGGTTCATCAGCTGTTTGCACAGTCGACCAATGCTGTTGCTTTTCTGATGAGGACAGGCTGGAGACTTTAGTGGATGGTCAACACGCGGAATCATTTTGTGACTTCAACTGCACGACCAAACAAATTAGTTGGTGGAAACTGTTTCTTATCCCGGGAAAGAACACTACCAGTTCGCCTACACCGCAGAATATCAGCTACCTATCAGTTCCAGTGATCTGGTCAGGTTCAGATCTTATGAAAGCAGAGGATGGTGTTGGACTAAAACTGCCTGTTATTAAGGTACGACAGCTCACACTGTCACTGTGTGTTTAATGACGAGTGCCAACATTTGTCAGGCTCTGTGATCAATGTTTTGCTAAACATTTTGACCTGTGTTTTGAGTTTTCAGTGTGTGGCAGCTGATAGAGGTGTCGACTGGTGATGCCTCACTTTGGTATGCTGCAATTTTTCACAGAAAAAAAAAAAAAAATCAACTTGCGGGCAGAGTCTCTCTCTTGGGCTGATAAATGTATAAAATCCTGTATTGACACATTTTTTTTATGAATGGAGCTTTGGCTGTGTACACTGCAGTCTTCTGATATGAATTTCTACACTAATACATCAGGCATATATGAAGTGTCCATGCCTCTGTGCTTGTGCAGAAGTCAAACACTAGGAATTTCCTGCTACTATTACTTTTATTTACATGGTTTGAGACACATTTCTCTGTACATGTTTTCCCTGCTACTACCTACACTTGCTCACTGGAATGTGTGTCATGTTTACTCAGGGCCGCTGGATTGAAATTGGGTTTTCTTTGGTGGTGGTGGTGGTGGTTGGGGACTTCAGAGATTTCTAACAATGCAATGCAGATGCAAATTTCAACAGACCTCAGCGTGGACAGTTTCTGTGTCTTCAGTATAAAATATTCATGTAAACACTGTAGACAGTTAATTCTGTGGATCATCTATAAAGGTGAATTTGTAGTGGGCACTGATTCTTAAAAAGAGATGTTACATTTGAAATATGTTTTGACAAATGAAAATCCACTCATTCAAACCCACACAAATGGACAAAAACCCACATTATCTGAGGTATGTGTGCAAGAGGTCATTGAGAAAACTCTTATTTTAGTTGTAATAGTATGTCTCACAATATAATAATATCACCCCAAATATGCTGTCTGTCATAATCTTTGTATTACTTGAATTTCTAAACGCTGAAAATCCTGCTTCTGCATAATGATGGTTAATATCACTACAGTAACTTACAGTACGGTAAAATGTGTTTTCATTTTTACACCCTGTTGCCAGTGGATAGGTTGCATCCTGTATTTTGGAGTGCATCCATGCACACAATAATGACTCTACTGGTAACAATAAAGTTGACAGGAAAGAAGGTGTTTTTTTACTTTCCAGCATCAGAAAGCATCAGACTTTTACTTATGTGCAGTAACAGGCTGAACACACATCCTGCGTGAGCAGCATGTGGGCGTGGTGGAACGTCTTGCTTGTTATTTCCTCCATGTTAACAGGTTACAGGAGCCGCACTGCTGGCATGAGCAGCGTGGCTCAGGCGCACGTCTCATTTTTTCACCGAACACGCGGTTCTCAGCCAAAATAGACCTGAAAATGTATTGACGCTCTCCAAGCATTTTATTCCCTTTTAATGTCTATATAAACAGTGAAGGGCAGTTTTCTTCCTGTGCATTTTCTCTTCCTTTCTCTCCCTCCCTACCTCACTTTCTCCCTCCCGCTTTCTCGCTCTTTCAACGGGCGTGAAGGAAAATCACGTCATGACTTTTATTGATAATTATCAAAGGCAAACTCCATGTTAAAATATGGAGCCTGGCAGCAACCGCTCTGCAGCAGCAACGCTGCCTGTGTGGACACAGCAGCAGTTCAGCAACACAGCCGCCACGCAGTACACATGCGCGATATGTGTTCCACCCATTAAACAAAAGCGTCATGGGTAAAACTAACCTGTCTCATGACGGTCTAATCCCAGCTAACGTTCCATATTAGTTGGAGGAAAAAAAGTTCAACCTGACTTCTATAGCATCGAACAAATTATTCGACTGTAGCATACAGGGAATCTGAGTGACAAATAACTGTTGTGAGGTGAAAAAGCACAAAGTTTACCATTAGCTCCAGATTTATCACATCGCTGTGTCTGGCATGAATAATATATGTTTTTAAAATTGATAAAGTTATCACTGCTATGCGTAATTGTTCAAATGCACATGGCAACTAGGTATGATCAGGATTCCATTCAGCAGCATGATGAGCCTCATTAATTAAACCTGTTACAGACTCTGGCTTAATCACATTAAAGCTTCTATTTTTATATTCTATTTCAATCTGAAATATTTTTGAAATTCTAGAGCAATGTGAATGAGGCAGAGCTGCATTCATGAAAGGATTTTTGTGATTTTCTGTCACACGCTGTGTGTGTGTGTGTGTGTGTGTGTGTGTATGTGTGTGCGCTTCATCAGCATAGACCAATATTGATTGAAAAAAGGCTATTGTTGAGACTTTGTCCAGAAAAAGCATATTTCACTATATTTTTTCATGAAGGTTTCGTCCTTATTTATCAAGAAAGTTGTTCGAGCAACGTGTGTCAAAACCTCAGAACGAGTGCCTCACTCTAAAAGCCTGTTAGCTATCCATAGCTGACTTAAAGCCTGGCCAATGAAACTCTCAGTGAGAGTGTTGCATACTTATTTTCCTCTGAACAGTAATCATTATCCCATCTCAACAATCAGCCGCCATCCACCCAGTCTTTGAGTGTTTGTAAGAACCAGAATCACCGGCGATGGAACAGGAGGAGCGGTGCCAGGTATTACTGTCACACTAGCCTACATAATATCATAAGTTCATGGCATGCACATACTTGAAATGTGTCACTGGCCTCTCCTCCCCTTTGAGGACGATGGCCTGGTAACCTGTGTATGTGAGTCTAGTGCATTGGTTGTGGGAAGTGAGTCCCTCTCGGTGTGAGGTACCAGCACGTTGCCGCGGTCACACAAAGTGCACGCTATTATACTTTTGTCAGCCGTAAAGTGTGCAGACACGCTCAGTTTGCAGTTTAATAGTTACTGACAGGCTGTGTGTTGTGTTGGCTGCCACAGAAGAGAAAAGTGTCTGTCTATGCAATGGTACGGTGTCATCCAGCATTCTTCACAGCAGAGTTGTTCTGGACTGTTCAAAGCTAGTTACCAGCTACGAGCCAGGCAAAAATAAATTACAATAGCATAAGTGGTTTGGAGCTGTGGCTCTGGAAAGGTGACATATGCAATCACGTTAATCAATCAATCAATCAATCAGATGATTGATAGGCGGAATGTGTTGTTTGCCTTTGTGATTTTATTTAGCTTGTGGTGACAACAACCCCAAAAAGCCCAAATTCATGTGGAGCACGCCATTTCCTCACTGGAGGATTAAACCTTACCTACAATTTTGTCCCCCCACTGTTTAATCCAAGACAGCACCACCTGCCAGAATGCTTTTGCCTTGAGATGTGGTCAGACGACACAGTGTGTCAGTCTATGCTCAAGCCTTTTAAAGGGGCGCTATGTAGTTTTGGAGAAGAAATTCAAACTCAGAATTTGAATATTTACAATATTAATGAGGTAATAATACAAACTCAGAAACATTTATTTCTTTCATAAATGAATAAACAAGCTGTTCTCAGTGGAAAATAAGGTCCCCAGAACACTGTTTGAAGCTAAGGAGGTGGCAGGGTCCGCCACATATAAACAAAGTAAAACAGTATGAAATTGTGTTGTCCTTTAAGGTCGGTTTGTTTATTCGGTTTATTCAGTCATGAAAACAAAGAGTTTGTTTATTTAGTTTGTTTAAGCATAAACATATCAGCCAATGAAGATGTTAGCTAATGTTAGCAAACGCTCATGTTAGCACATTTTTGATAGATTTTGCTGTGAGTCATCTTAATGGCTCTTCTCTACTCGTATCTTCATTACACTATGCTTTAGCATGTCACAGATACACATAGAGAAAAAGAAGAATGCCGTACCTCACCAGCAGACATTACTGTTTCCTGCTTGTGACTGCGATCCACTTGAGGAGTGCTAGCACTACTCATAGCTTCTCTACAGTTTACCTTGTTACAGTAACATTAGCCTGCTAGCTAAAAGTAGCCTACATATGCCTTTGACACCTCCATCTGTAACATGACCCTCAGGAAGTAGCTACTTAAGGTTGAGGAGGACTATCACTCTTAGCAATTAAGGGAAATGTAATGTGCCATAATTGCCACAGTTAGCGGGCAGAAGCTAAAACATAATGTGTGTAACAAATATAAGAATACTAGATCTTGTTTAGAGCCAATGAGAGTCCGCAGTACTGTAGGTAAATAAGAGTATTGCATAGTGAGTTGGATGCGGTTTCTAACCAGCTTGCTGCTAATTTCTAAAGGTCAATCAATTAAGTGCTTAAAAACACATTCAAAAGTCCAGCAGCAGCAGGGAGTTTTTTATCCCAGCATGCCCCAGTCACATCCTGCCTAATGTGGCACATATTTTATTTCGTTTTTTTAAACATTCCAGTGTTGAAGTTACCTTCAAAGCACAACAGAGCATGAATGTGGCTTTTCACTGTTCCCCGGGCCGAACTTGAAAGATGGGTCAGCACACGATGCGGGGAGACGAGCCGGTTAGAAAAAGGCTCAGGTTCTGCTGTCGCTGTGGCACTGTGTGCGACCAACTGCGACAGAGACATCAAAAACGAGCCAAACATAATTAGCATTGAAATAGTCAGCATGGGGGGGTGTTTTATGTGCAAAATGATACCTCATCAACATCAACAACAGCTATTAAAACATGACGGAATGCCTCTATTGATGAGCACGAGCCCAGCACGGATCGCTCGGTAAATCACTGTATGATCCCTCTGAGGCTTAAATTGGCCTCTTTTTATCTGAGAATACTGCGTGGTTATTAATACAACTAAACAAACAGGTACATTTTCTTTACATTTCCAAAAGCAGCTCTTTAACTATGTTACAGATCGTGCTGCGTCAGGGAAAAGTTCCCATTGACAAGGACAGCCTATGGCGAGAGAAAATTGACCTCCTTGGAGGGGAGTTTCAGAACAGCTTTGTCTTGAGAATGCAGCACCAGTTCATTAAAGGTTAATGGTGCAGTGATGATAAGTTTTATCCACCTCCTCTCTTCTGGACTGATGGCGCTCTGCTCGCATGTTGACACCTTCCACACAGGATGAATGTTTGAGTCTTTGGTTAAGATGCAAAGGGTTTGCTGGTGGCCAAGGCAGCAAAGTGCTCTTTGCAGGGGGAATGCCAGAAGTTCTCCCGGACAGGATTTACAACTGAAGACACCTGTATTCTCACATCAGCAGACATGTCAGTAAATCTTCTGGTATTGAGAGGATAAATCTGAGGAGCTATGATATGTTTATAGCCCCGTGTCTCAGCTTGCTCTAGGCGCCAGCACTGGGTGTCACAGAATGTTGCAATACGGAGACTCAGACATTCTTGAACTGAGAAATATGTCTAAAAAATGCAAAAGTAAGAGCATGAACTTAAAAGTTAGCTTTCCCACCGGGCATTAGAGATGTGGTGGGAGGACATACCTTCATATTTCAACAACTGCATTGGCAGTGATTACAATGAGAAGCTGGAGGAACTTGTCTAACTCATGGAAGCATTACGTTATCTGGGTGTAGTCGGAGCCACTGCACCATTTATATTCAAGTGTTTTTGAAATGAAAAGTGGTGATAGATATGACTTTATAGTGCTTGTATATTAGCTCTGGAGGGAAGTTACCGCAGTTAACGTTCCTGGCCGGCAGCCAACGTGAGCTAACTTCTCTATAAAGGGAGACGTTTGAGTTTTTGATATAGGGTAGAAATATCTATTCATAGATATTAACTTCAGCTATGAACATGTTAAACAATAGATGCTCTATTAAAATGCAGCAGCCAGTGAAAGTATATCCAAAGTGCAATACGCTCAAATAGTTTCTCCTTCTTCCTGCCCAATAACCTACATTAATGCCTTTCATTGGCTCTGCACGCTTGACTACACATGAATTGCACATAAATAATATCTTGATACGTCTCTTGGTGGCTTTTAGCTAACTATTTGTCTCAACGGTTGAAATTTCATTACTTGAAAGATTAGATTTTGATTGTGTCTTAAGGCATCACTGGCCTGTTAATCAGACTGAATTACCATTTTGTTTCACTTCATTCATTCAGTCTGATATCATGTTCATGTCAAGGGGGGATGTTTTGTTTTGTTTTGGCCTAACCCAATCAGTAGTGACATATTTGTGTCACTATTCTCAGCTGACATGAACGCGTTGGCGGTCAGCACTTAAAGAAATATGTCTGTTTACATTATTACAGACCATATCCTGTCATTTGCCTTTGGTTAAAATACAGAGCAGCACAGTGGATATTTCATTCTGCCATTCAGTCTGCAGCTTGACAGCTGCCTAATCACTGTCATTTGGTCTTTGAAGTGAGGAAACCAGGTTCTACAGGTGTTGCTCGAGGGTGTTAATGGATAAGTTATTTACCCCATAAGCTGTAAGCATGAGTGCGCCCTGTCTGAAGTAGGCCCATGCGCTCGATTGCCTGTTGAGGGTGTACATTTTTTTTCCCAGAGACTTGGACTATGCCAGATGAGCTTTATGGAGCCATATTAGTTTTGTTTTTCTTTTCATTCTTTTTTTTTTTTTTCATATTTCAGTGACCTTATCCTCAGTCATCTTTAGTCATGATTCTAGAAGTCTTTGGCACAAAAAGCCAAACAATATCTCGATATTGATAGGTAACTATGACGATTTGAATGTGCTAAAGGAGCACTGCTGGTTCAGATTTGCGTGACTGGTCCACACCCAGTCCGCCCACGTCCTGACTTTCAGTGTGACAGTTGCTTATTTCTCTTCTCTCGTGTGCGTTGGTGGCTTTTTCAAAATTATTGTTTTATAACAAATATATTAAGGTTACATTATGTTTAAATGATATGTTTGCCCTCATTTAGTTATTTTGTATATTTCACTGCTGTGCTGCCACCTGTGCATATTTTCTTAAAAGTAATTTTGTAGCTCACTGCAAGCTTCACACTTCATCAGCAGTGTGCTATTTTAGACTGCCTTTGCCTGCCCATGCAGTCTGCACTGTAACTGCCCCCACATTTAAGAAGCCCCCTCATTGTTTCTTGCCATGTAATCTGTCCTGCAGTGATCTCAGGTTTAAATGAAGATAAACAGCGATCTCCTGTTGAATTTCAACCCTGTGACAGGCTACGATGGTGAAGGTCCTCATATCTGTCCTCACCTTTTCCATTCCAGTCCGGTTCAGCTCAGTCATCACGCTGCACAAACCTGTCAGCTACAAAACTATCAGCTGCAATTCGTTAGTCTACAAGATTTACCTTTCTGGCCACGGGGCAAAATCATCTTTGACTTGTCAAATCCTTTGAAATCCTCCAGATTCTTCCGTGGCCTCCGGACAGAACCTCATCATGTAGGCACAATACCAACTTCCTCCCACTTGCATCTACATCCCAGAGTAGATTATCCACAAACCAACAATGGACTGAAAGAGAAAATGCCACAGTAAGGGTGCAGGATGATGCCAGGATCCAGGGGTCACCTCCTGTTTAAGATGATTTATACCGAAAATATAGTTGATTCCCCACAATCTGTCCCTCAACTGAACCAAGTGGTTTGGTTTTCCTAACTTAGTGTTAGGAGTGATAACAAAACACATGGGTATCTAAAGTTAAGAATGTTGTCGCTGAATGTTGTAATCCAACATCCCTCCCCCACCTACTGAGTGCTATAACTAACTGTGCAACAACACTCTCACGCCTTTGTATTATTATGTACCGCTGTGTGATACTTTTTGCATTTTGCCTTATTATAACTTCTGCTTTAAATAGCGAATTTAAGACACGTGCTGTAATCTGTCAAACTATCATGCTGCTCACACTTGGATTTATTCTAACTTTTTTTTTTTTTTTTTTTACACATCACTGGAGCCAGATTCCTCTTTTTATCTTTTCTGTGTGTATTTGTGGCAAAGCTGCACACAGTTTGCTGTGCCAAAAGTTCAGATGTTGTGAACTTCAAACCCTGATGTCTTACAGAGTACAGCCAATGACTGAAGGCTGCAGCTGCCGTCAATAATGTGTTGCTGTCAACAACAGAAGTGGAATTAGCAGACAGAATTTCCAGAAGGCTAAAATGATACGACAGAGGAAGAACTACAAGAACTATCAGCATGATGAGATGTCACTGCTGTGAAGGCAGCAACCAGATTTCAAGATTCGAGGGGAATTTTTATTCTTTTTTTTTGTCATTATAAAACACAGTGTTGCATGATGAAATGAAAGTGTGTTAACTCCTTCATGCTACAGAAACATAGAACATCTGTACAGTTACAACTTCATATACATAACCGGGTAGTGCATTTTTTTGTGTCGTGGTTAGTGTAAACAGCAGCAACAAGATGGCGATGATTATATGCTCGGCATCTTCATATTACCTGTGTTTTTGTGTGAAATGGAGATTGAGTTTGGTTCCTCAGTAAAGTGCTGTCAAGTAGTGCAATAGTGAGACGTGGAGCTGATCGTGCTTAACCCTGTCTCCTAGAACTTATGTTTCTGTAGTACTAGCGGATTTTGGAAACGTATTCTTGGCCTCGTTACATTTCCTGCACGTATTTGCTGTTGCTAATTTCTAGGAGACAGAGTGGTTGTGCTACATTGTACATTGTAGTTTATTCCATGATAATCTGGGGGAATATACTTTAGAAATGTGTACATATATATATATATATATATATATATATATATATATATATATATATATATATATATATATAGATAATATTTATTTTCATTATTAATGTTTGCTGTTTGTGATTAGATTTTGTCAAGCTCAGCTCATGTTGCTCAGATTCTGCTCCTACAGCGTTGAGTTTTTGGGCAACATGGATGGAGGACATCTGCTGTTGATTTAAATTTAGCCCAATTTTGAGATAATGAGTCACCAGTGTTGCTGAACAAATACAGATAGAATAATTCTTAACAATAAACCTCCTTTACTCTGTACATAATGCATATATTCATGTATACAAGCTTATAATGTCCATAATCCATCCACCCCATGTATGTATATTCATCCAATAGTTAGTGTTTATTTCTTCAAGCTAACTCTGTTTCTTTTTGTACTTTGCAGATGCTGCTGTACAGTACTGTCACTGTCCTGCACCTCTCATCGTTCTTTATTCTTTACCTTTAACTTATTTGTTCACTTCTTGTTGTCCGTCCTCCGAACTGCATGTCTGTTTCTGTACACCGAGTGCAATGTAAAATCAGACTCATACTGTGCATGTGCACACAAACTGGTACCGGGCTATGTTGTTGGAGGGAGTGCAGAGAGATCTTGGTTGATCGTGCTCTTGTTTTCTAGTCTTGTCACCCCATTCTGACTTTTTGGAAGGCAGCAGCATCAATCATTCTGGGTTTTAGTATCAGTGCAACCTTCACATTGCTCTGCCTCGGACATATTCATGACAGTCTAAGTAAAGATGATGCTTACCTCCTAAAGATCATCATAAAATACTGGCTTCAGAGAACCTTCCCCACTGCTGGCCTCTTTGTCAATAATGTTAAACACTTGCATCTTTTAGAGCAGATGACTTACTCCATACGATTGCAAAAATAATTTGAAAAAGAAAAGCTGTGTGCGAAAAAGTGTCTCTTTAGCCAATCAGACAAATATCTCTTATTGTACCATTGTTTTAAAAAAAAGCCTCATTTGCGTTGGTTTACTGATTGTCCCATGGCCTTGTGTTTAGTTTTTGTTTTTTTGTTTCTTTTCTTCTCCCTTATTTGCCTTTTTGTCCACAGTTCCTTTATTCTGATTCTTTAGAAGACAGTTTTGTAGAAAGGTACAGTAAAATAAGCTGTACCAAGGTGCTTTAAATGGTTTAGTGGCATGCTCAGAATATTAAATATAAGTGATGATATTTTTACAGTCAGACAAATTCAACAACAAAATACGTTTGTCGCTGCCCTTTAGTGCAACACATAGAAGTCTGATCTGATGCGCATATCGGCAGGACGACTATTTATCTGTGCCTTCAGAAACCTTGAGGCTACAAAATCACTGTGATGATGCTATGGTTAAGGATTTGAGTTAAAATGACTACATAAGGTTAGGGGCCATGGTTACAGTAATAAATACATGATTACGGTTATGAAACAATCATGGGCATGGTTTGCAAAAAGACTCATTTTGTTGCCAAATTCATCCACCCTGACCTCCACATCCTGACTGTGTTGCTCTATAACAGTGTCACCTGACTTCCTTCTTTGCTCATGTCATAGTTGCTCCAGCTGCTAGAGGGCGCTCTCACTTAAACATATAAATATGTTGTTTTGGTGCACCAGCTGGAAGGACAGTCTCTGTTTCACCCGTGTCCGTTTGTTGATTGGTTGGTTTGTCAGCTGGATTACACAAAAACTATTGAACAGAATTCTACAAAACGTGGATGGAGGATGGGTCTTGGCCCACAATAGACCCCCTTAACTTTGGGTGCAGATCCGGATAAAGAGATGGATCCATGAACTCTTTTTCCAACATTGCAAGATAGGGCGTTTTTCAACATTCATATCAGTTGTCTGTCTACGAGTGATGCAGATCCTAATGGAAATCTGGATCTAGTGGATATAAATATGTTTTGATACTGTAGAGCAGGGGTCGGCAACCTTTGTGACATGGAGTGCCAGTTTGAAATTTTCTTCTCATCTAGTGTGCCATTATTAACAATAATGCAAAGTTAAATTATGACACAAAATACAAAAACATTTCCAATATACCTGGAATTTTATTCCATCCATAGAGCACATCTCAAAACACATAAACATTTCATAAACAAAGTGCTCTGGGAAGAGAGGCCAAACCAAAACTGAGACCACAGTGCCTTGTCTTAAAGCCTGTATCTGCTCAAGCTGAATAATAATAATTTAAAAAAAAATCCCATCCCATCCCATCCCTTTTTTGCCAAAGGTGTGCCAAAGGTTGCCGACCCCTGCTGTAGAGGGTAGACTTTTTACAAGCTGCTATATGTCTGTATCATATAGGGTATTAGGTGAGGCAAAGGTAAATGCTCTACTGAGTGCCATTCTTGTTACAAAGGCATCATTAGGCAACATAATGGATGAATTTTGTTGGATGTTTTTGGAATTTTTACTGACCAGGCTCGAGGAAATATATCTTGTAAGTTGTAGTAGAAGGGAACTGGTATTGATTATTTAAATTTGATTGTATCACAGCTCACGTTATTCCACTGGAGATGTTTCAGAAGCTGAGCACCTGTTCTCAAGCCCCACATTTATAGAATGGTTTAATATTGTTTTGATTTAACGATGTTTTAACAAACAGCCTACACATTTGCAGGTCACACAGATGTGGAGAAAGTTTTTGTAACAGATGCTTTGGGGTTGTGCTTGAGAATGAGAAACCATTCTTTTGCTTTTGAACTCGTCTATCATTACTTATTTTAAATGTCAGCATGGCCAATGTAAACTGTGTTCTTGTTTATTTTGTCTGACATTGTTTGTAGAGAATTATCACTGACTGGGAAAAAAGTAGTGGTACAAGAAGAGGCAGTGACAACAAGAAAAACAAAGGAGTAAAAAGAACGCGCTGCCTTGTGAGAACAGTGAACAATGAGAGCATTTGTAACAGTTCCTTCGGAGGCCCAGAGGTCTCCTGAGTCACTTTATTTCTCTGAGATAGTGTAACCTCAGAAACCAACAAGAAGACAAGTTGTTTGGCAGCCAACTGAGGAGCTCTGAGGTTGTGCCAGAGCTGTGCTGAGAAGCTCGTTCTGGTTTTAATTAATACCAGTGGATCTTCCGAAGACCTCTGAGTGAGAAGACATGTGAAACGGGTGCTCATTCAACCAGAGACAGTCATATTCACCAGCTAATTGTGTTCATGTTTTCCGTCGGAAGTACTGAATATGTTTGTGTGAGTACACTGTGTTGATGTTTGGGCATCAGAACAAGATTTTTGTTTGTTTTGTCTGGTTTTCAGCACTGATACGCTGTCCTCTGTCACACACTCGTTTGTTATCTTTTGATGAATTATATAATTGAACATTCTTATTGCAGTAATTACTGCTGAGCCCAAAACCATTTAGCAGTTTGAGCTCTGCCTTTGGTCCTTATTGGTTTCATGTGGTTTCTTAACTGACAAATGTGCCGTTTCCAGCATCCATTAGCCTACTGTTATTGAGATTAATGTTGTTGTGATTGTTATTACCTGTACCAGCGCCTGAGAGAGAGTGCCGGGTAGGGGTGGGGGGGCAGTCAGGAGAGCAATGCGACAATTTACTGCTGAGGAGTTGTAACACCGAGTCTGTTTACTTGTTAAACCCGATTGCTGACCCTGACACCCACCCTGCGTCTTTCAACATAGCAGCCAAGTTTCTACATTCCTCATTGGCGAAAAAGCCCATGGCAGAAGAAAGAATTAGTTAGGTCGGTCCTTTGTGTCCAGCTGTGCAATACTGTCTTGGCCGACTTTGGCTCAGATCAGTCAGCTTCGCTCCAGGAAGATGTTTGAGAGCCAGTGTGATGACTGTCTGATCACTATTTCTAATTCTCTCTACACTCTGACACCCAAATTGTACTTCTAATTAGATTTTTTTTCACTGAATGATCACAAACGAGATCATTCAATTGCCAGTATGTTAGGAGGCCCCCCTGCTGCCTCTCTGTACAGGAGAGTGATGTATTGGTTTCTTGCAAGTTCCTCTTTGAATTCTTGTTTTTGAAACTTTCTTGCTGAAGCTACACATACCAAGGCGAGTCGAGATCGTGGATAAATAGCTATTCTCAGCTTACAGAGAGCTGCGATGCCCGGGGCTGTGCATGTGCTTTAATAGATGGGTAGCGATATACATAATATTTCAGTTTTGACAGCAAATCTGTTTCTTAAGTTGGCGTGACAGCCACTCAAATTCATGCCAGAGAGCTATCAAATGGAATGGATTATTCCCCGCGTTCCCTGTCTACAAACCAAACTGAGTGGGGCATGACACAGTTCCTCTGGCAGTGGTTTGTGGGGTGGCATTCTGCCAAGAAACAAAGGCCCCAGCTTGGCAGGGCCATGTGACAGAACAACAGGAACATCTTCATAGCCCTGGCTCAACCTTCAAAATCGCACAGGTAAAGAAAAACAGCTGTGCACAGCCGCAGTCTCACTCAGATTCCGAAAACACAGCTGCTTATTGTGCTCGGCGCCGGAGTGAATCATCCCAATTAATGTCCTCATGATCCTTCCTTCCTGGCAAATTTGCGTAAATGCCGCCATCGGTTCTCTCTCGGAATTGCCCACAGTACATCTCCGAGTATCAGTGTATCGACATCTGCAGAAAAGGCCACGTGTGATCACTGAGAGGCTCTCAGCTGCATGCACTATTTATATTTCTCCCTAAGAGGTCTCCGCTCTTCCTTACCATTCATTGAAATAAACAAGCAATTCACACTGTAAATGTTTCTCTGTGCTGTAGTCACCATTTGACATGTTCCATCATTGCCTGTACAAGACAATTTCATTAACATATGACAAGACTGTAGAGATATGACAAGACTTCTTTTTCAGTTTAATTCAATTCAGCTTTGAGCTAATTGCCTGCAGAATAAATCCAGTTTGCAGACAGGTTTTACTGCACACATCAGCGGGAAAAAAAACATAATATAAATAATAAAAAACATCGACCAAATGTGTGTCAACAGCATCAAACCAAAATAAAATGTTCATCATTCATTCAAGCATGGGAACCCACAACCCTGCATGCTGAAATTAAACAGTCTACAAGGTTCTTTCAGTCCAGTATGGAGGGTACAGTGTCAGCTTCCCTCACCACCGCCACGCTCCTCCACGACTCCAGGGCCGTATGAACAATTACCATAACGATAACTATAACCGTAATGAGGTGAGCATCCACACTGATGTACGATAATGCTCTCTAAACAGCGGTGCCTGGCATGAGCCGCGTGCTCCAGCTGTGTCGGCTGGGTGGCTGTGGCGGTAGAGCGGCCGTCCACCAACTGGGAAATTGGTGGTTCGATTCCCAGACCCTGCAGTGTTGTATCGTAGGCAAGATACTGAACCCCAAAATTGCTCCCGATGGCTCTTCCATCGGTGTGTGAGCGCGTATGAATGGTAATTGCTCCTGATGAGCAGGTGGCCCCTCGCATGGCACCAGTATGTGTGTGAATGGGGGAATGCTGACTTGTGTTGTAAAGCGGTTGCAAAGACTAGAAAAGCGCCATATACACAGTCAGTCATATAGTACAGTCCATTTACCTTAGGAAAATAGGTATTGATCACCTCACCTCACTGCTGTACAGAGAATCAATAAGAAAACCAAAAAGATATGAGTTAACACAATTCCCTGGAGATGAGAGGTGTTAGGAGATTCCAACATCTGTTACAGGAGAATCCAACATGTGTATCACAAATTCAGTCAGGACAAAATGACTTCATCCCCACAAAGACTGTTGTACCTGACCTTGTCTCAAGTAAAATTACTTTTTGTATGTGTAATACTTTATCTAATATTATGTTATATTAGGCTTGAAAACGCTGAAAATGTGTCATTCTATAAATTTGGATGGATTTTGATTAGCTGTCAGTGTTTCTGCTGTTTATCAAATAGCTTTGAAAAAGTGACCCCAGCGTTATCGTTCGCCTGCTGTTGTCGTTGTGGTGTAGACTCCGCTGTCCAGTTGAGTTGGAACAAGTTTCAAATGTTCTACATATAGTTTTTGTGATAGTTATCTTACTTGGTGTGGACGGCCCTTTACTCACATCCATTGATGGAATGTAACTAAGTAGATTGCACTTAAATACAATTTCAAGGTACTTGTACTTTACTTGAGCATATCTATTTTTTGCTACTTTATACTTCCAATCCACTACATTTTGGAGGCAAATATTTTACTTTTTACTACAGTCATTTGATAACTTAAAAGGTAGCTCCACATATGTGAAAAAAAAAATAGTGTAAAGCCTTTTGTGGCTCCAGAGGAACCTGCATGTAATCTGATAAATTGGCTCCAGTGATGTCACTCAGTGGCTAAATTGCATTGAGGGAAATGTAGGCATCAGGTTTTGAAAAGCAGTCCACTGGTCTGGCGTCGCACTCCTACAACACTGTTGGACTCATTGTGGACAGTTTGAAAAGAAATGATCAGAATCATTACAGCAGAATCAGTGATATTACCTATTTTTTCCCTATGCGCTCTTCTTACATTTCGAAACCTGGCACCTACATTACCCACAAAGCAACTTGACCACTGAGTGACATCACTGGAGGCAATTTATCAGATTACATGCAGCTTTCTCTGGAGCCACAAAAGGTTTTATACAGCTTTTTCACATATGCAGCAGTACTCCCCAAGACCTGCACACACTGTAATGTTTAAAATTGGTGCATTTACCCTTTAAGTGACTCGTTTCTTAGTAGTATCCACATTTTTTTTAAATCAATTAATAATAATAATCAAAAAAAATATAAAATTTTAACCCAATATCTTACTCAAGTATGACTGTAGGGTACTTTTTACATCACCCCTCACACCAGTGAAGATAACCAGTTATTTTCACTAAGTTTCCGCAGTCTGTTTAGATTGTGTTTCGACAGCCAAAACAATGTGATAAAAAAATCTAAATATTAAAATTGGCAGGCATGTGGGAAGAGCATAACCCAGGGGAGAGGCAGTAGTTGAAACAAGCCCCTGTGAGAGGACGCTGACCCAGATAGAGTGAAATCTGTCAGTACATAACTGCAGTATCCTGCTCATAATGGTCATGTAATGTGACTTGATTTGATCTGATTTATGATTTTAATTAACGCATGGCGGGCGTACGATTTCTTATAAACTGCAACCTGAAACACTTTTTTATTTATATCTCAGAATTTTATCAGCTCTCCAGAAAGTCTGCTCGTGTAAATCTCCAACTCTAAAAGCCCTTCTCCAAACTTTAGTGATATTTCCTCTTTGCATTCCATCTCCTCTAATTCCAGTATCTGCCTGCAGTGAATTAGTTTGTCGAGGGCTGCTTGGAGGTGTGTAATGGCTAATGTTTTCCAGGCGGTCTAATTTGTCCACATTTTATCTCCGTCTTTATGCCTCCCTAACCTCCCTCTTCAACCTCCAGGCCCCTTTCTTACCACTTTTTGCTCTTTTTTATGGATGCAGTGTTTGATCAGCTTGACTCTGCAGCAGTTGAGTGGTCTCAACATGTTACTGAAGTTCATGTACAGGTCAATGAAAGCAGCAATATTACTGAATCAGTGTTGAACATGACTGTATTTTAGCCTAGGGGTTGAGGTGAAGGAAAACACTCAGCTTAATGTCTCTGCTCACTAACAGGAACATATTTGGTAAAATTGATTTTGCTTTTTTTTATCTGATTACTCACACAGACAAATGATGATACCATAGAAATGTGTGATTTTTTAGTTTGTAAGAAATGGACAGAATTTGAAGGTAGCATACCTACTTACTGCTGCTCGTCCTTCCTGTAGCTTTCTACGGCTGGAGCAGCCCTGTTTGCTTAGGGGAGACTGCCTGCACGCCAACCTTGAATAAGAGGTGAGTCGGGCGTAGGCGGTGTGCGGAAACGGTGTGTAGCGTTAGAATATTTTTAGGTCTCTGTGAACTCTGTGAATTGAGGATTTATTTCAACCAAGCCAGAGGTGATTGTAGAAAGAGAAACCAAGACTGTTTTGGGGACCCTCTTGTGGTACAAGTTGGTATTACGAGACAGGCCGGGCTGGGGCTAGCTGCAGCTAATCATGGTTAGCATGCTGACAGCTGTAGACATCAGTGCAATACAGTACGTAGATGTATTTGATATAATGTCAACACTGTTGTTCCTTCACACTCTGTCGATAAAGTTAGTTCATTTTTTAAAATATTTTAAATATTCTACACAACTAAATAAGTAGCTAAATCCGAGCAAGATGCAGAAAAACACCTAGCTAGATGCTGAAGATAGCCTAACTAACTAAGTCTAATAAGTTTTTTACTCTAGTGAAATTCTCCTCTAAATCATGTTTGCATGAAAAAAAACATTAATGAGTGTTTAAAATAGATTCAATATAATAATTGTTTACATTATATAGTAGCCTATGAAATTTTAATAGGTGGACAGACAGACAACTTGAAAAACAGAGACAGGCTTCATTTCTAATTCTGATGAACTGTAAATGAATAAACATTATTTTTTCAAAGAGGTTTAAATGATGTTTGATGCAATCTTTCAGTCTGTTTCACAGTTTGCTTGCCTGCTTGGAAATATCAAACTTCATTACTTTCTCAACATCACTGGTTTAGAAATGACTGCTGCCTTTGACGTGCAGTAGCTAATGGTGAAGCATGATTTATAAACCGTGGGTAAAGCTGCAACATTACATGTGTAATATATGTATGAGCAATATTTTTTCCGTAGTTAAATAAATAAGTGGTCGCTACGTGTAATAAACATTACTTCATGAAAAAAAGTAATGAGACTGTGTAATTCAATTGATTAACTTAACTGCCCAGGGGCATCAAAAACCTACAAATGAACACGCTTCAAAATGGCCAATGACTCAGTGCCACCGTGTCAGCCCATGAATTCATACAGCATGTTCCCCTCTCAGAGATGGTGTCTTATTCTGCGGCTGAATATATTTGTATTTGAGTTCACGATGTTCAGAATTTTCTAAAGCAAACCGCTGTAGTGCACACATGTTACTAAATTAAAATTGCATGACCAAGACATGTTTCAGCGTCTATTGTGAGCAATTGTTGGCTTAGTAGTGATGAATAAGTAATGACAATTAAGCTGTTTGTGCAGCACAGTGTTATTTTACAGTTTGCCATAGCCTGTTTTTATGAATAGATAAATAGTTACAGACGAGGTTGCATGTCAAAAGGTTCACTTTGTGTTGATTTGAAGTCATAATGAGTAGTTTGAAATAAATTGGCAATAATCATGTGATCAGCTCTGTGCTGTCCCAGATATCCTAGTTGTTTCTACTTTAAAGGGCTGGTAGGTCATATGCCTGTGGATTAATGTAACATTAATTTAAGTTACATGATTTTCTAGTATAATTACACAACACAAAATAATAGGATAACCTCCTCATTCTTAGCCCACATTATACATTGTGCAAATTATGTGTGTGAATTCCAGCATGTCCCGTCACTTAAACAGAATCAGTGTTTTCCATGGTAACGGGATGCTAGTCCTCTTTCCCTGAGCAGTTGGCACAGTGTGTCATTCATTCACGAAGGGATCGAGGTTTGCAACTTTATAATGACACTATTACTATTGCTTAGCCCACTTAGCTAACACTTCAAAAGCCTTGAAAGTGCCGCCGGTGCATCAGTTATTATGACACTTTGTGTGTATGACACACAGGAAGTATCACCCATAATCGTTTCCCCAGCGACCTCTCCAGAAAAACTTGTGGATATATTTCATCCCACTCTTTGTAAACAACCCAACATCATCACAGCAACATATTCGTGTGTGTTTCCTTCCTGCCAATCCATCGGACAGTTTTTTTGCTTTTCTCTTGCTGTCCAGAAGGTCGTCTAACATCTATCATCCTGAATCCATGTGAATGTAGCATAAATCTTTGCCGAGGGGCAGTGAATCCCTAAATTGTCCGCTGGTTACATGGCAACTTCGTCCACCAGAGAGACAGTTCCAACCCATAACTCCTCGTAAAAACACAAATTGGTGTTTTTACGCTTTTATATGAATTAGGCAAACCAGACGTGTTAATTTGCAAGCTTTGGAAGCGTTTATGTGCAGCTTCCTTTGATTTCCATTCTCATGCTCAGCTAAGCTAATGTTCGTGCTGGTTGTTCCTTTATATTGAGCGTTTGGAAATGTGTGTGGTATCGATCTTCTTGGGGAAAAAAGTATATTTCTCTAAATGTCAAGCTATTACTTTAACATATATTGTGATGTTGCGTCTGCAATTGTCTCTTGACGCATTGAAAAAAATGGATCTTTTACTGTATATACCTGCTTGCTTTTGAAATGATGAATCTCACCAGGCTCCCACCAATATAGTCATCTTGTGTGTCAGTGGGCTGCAGATTGCGAAGCCAAAAATAAAGTTTTCCATTTATTAATTTAAGGAAATCTAAACAAAATGATAAACAATTACACAGGGAGGCGGAGGTGTCTCACAGCACGGCTGGCTCAGATGAAAATATTCGTTGCACTCGAGAATAAACAAATATGCAATAGTTCAGTGAGAACTAACAACGTTCAACAAGGTTTAACATAAAATTTCACAGTACCTCGAGCACTAACTGCCTCTGTTCATGCAAACTGAAACAAAACAAGGCACATATTCTCAGATCTACATATTAATTGACAGAATTGGTCAGTGAATGCAACGTGTGGAAACATGATGTCTGCATTCAGGCTTTTGCAGCACCAAGAAGGGACAGGATTTTCTACTAAAGGGCTAAAAACCCAGTGAGAGGCATTGCAAAATGTGACGAAAAAGCACTCAAACAGGAGACTCACAACTGTTTCAGTATTTTAAGAACACATCCTGACAGTTATTGCTGCATACAACTATAGAGTAGATGTAGAGCAGACACAAACAGTGCAGCTTAATGATAAATCTTTAGATAAATTGTTCTTGAACAGTAAATGTATTGCCAGTGAAGGGGTGTTCATGACAAGGAGTCCTGGTGGGTTTCAAGATTACTAACAATATTAAGTCGTGCTGCAGCTGGAGCTGAGAGATCTGTGTATTTGCAGTCTCGCTGTCTTCACATACAAACACAAACACATAAGTTTGGGAATAAAAACCTTACCTAGGATGAATGCTGCAAAAGCTGGCACCTAATTGAGTTTGGCAGTATTCTACAGCAAGAAGAGGGGGAAGCAGATATGGATTAAAAAATAAAAGAAAAACAAAACACTGGTGCAAGATGCAGACAAGTGCTCCATAATAACAAATAGATTTAATGCATGTGGGAAGCACTTTCCAAATGTTTACGTAAGGTGCCAAAGTGCTGTCTTAACTTTCATTATTGCGTTGGTTTGAACAATGCGGTACATGTCCATGCAAAGAAATAAACAGGTCACGCGTACACACATTGCACTCAGTGATTTACAACCAACAGCCGTCGAATCAATAACAGTGTTTGTCACAACGCAGGTGAATAATCAAAGCGGCGCAAACTGTCCATTTAATTTACTCTTCTGTCCAGTTTTAAATGATTTATAGCAAAGTGCATCCACGGAATTATGCCTTCACAAAACGAAAGAAATAAAAGTGTCAAAACAAGACAGGGTGGCCTGAGGGGGCGTCAATAGAAAGACCAGGCCGGCAGGTAATTCAAAAGTTTCCTCCATATGGTGCCCTTTTCAGGACACACCAGGCTCAGCTTTATGTTGTCACCTTGTTCAGTATTCTGCAGGTGTTTCTACAGCTCAGGAGAGATTTGTGTGTAATACTAACAATAGTGTGTTAATATGTTAATGTAATCATGTTAGATCATCCTCCAGACTTGTGAAACCAGAGGCTACTTTGAATTTCGCAAATTTTGAACAGAATTTCTTTGTTGTTGTTGTTGATTTTTAATTGCCAGTGTGTTTGTTGCTTATGTTTCAAATATAGAAGAAGGGGAAGAAGAAGAAGAAGAATATTAATGTCACATGTCATGCAATATTCCACAGGTTTTTATATCAAAATTCCATCATGCCATTGGAAATAAAAAATCCCAATCTTTCATTCTGTTATCAATCAAATATCTGATGTTACATGATGTTACAGCTACAATCAAAGCTGCTCTATACCATGACGCTCTACTTACCCCTCTAGTGTCATTTTCACATGTGAAAGGCAGTACAGTCAAGTGAGCAATAATTTGTAATGTGCAACGTCCAGTGAGACTTCAAAATAAAGACTGTTATAAAGTTAGCAAAAACATCTAATAGACAACATCTGGTTTGACTTCCAAAATAAAGCTTCCTGAAAAACAGTTTGCATATTATGACATATTATGTCTTTTGGACTCTTATTCATGTTGTCTAATGGTCAGGGTTTAGGTAGGGTTAGGCACCAAAGGTACTTGGTTAGGGAAAGGGTTAAAATAACGTTAATGGCGTAAAAAACAAATTACTCTTGGTCACAAAAAGGACGTGAACCAGGGTATCTGGTGGGAAAGTCCTGTGAATGAACCAACCCCTGACTTGGACTTTTCTCACTCTTTCTACTACTGCACAAGTGTATCTTATGTAGATATTTAAGCTTTTGATTATTGTATTTACATGAATTACTATAAATACACTCAAAACATACAGAACTACACAGCAAACTCTAATATCCTTCTATCTTTATGTATTGTCATTACATTTACCTCAAGTTTTACACCTTTTTACATTGAGAAGAAATTGTATTTATTTAACACATTTTCTTCCTTGGGGGACATCCTACACTATGTAACAATAGTGGTTTGTTTTTCTTTACTTTTTCATTTTTTTCGACGTTTTCCACTTGTTCCACCTTTGACAAGTTCACAGCGAGGTGTTACCCACAAGTCTTGTTTTTTTTTCAAGCAGCACAGACCCAAAGTGCACCAATAAAACATAAAGTGTTATTCTCGCCAGTGGATGTTGTTATACCTCCAACTTTAGAGAACTGGCAGAAACAACAATGAAAGCAGTACAGTATGCTGCCAAGCCTGGAGCTTAAAAAACTCACCAGTCTCTCAGTCAAAGCTGTGTAACTCAGTGAAAAGCACTGTACACCTCCAGGTGAATTTCATCTTTCTGATCACTTTGCACTTGTTTTATTTTTCCTCCAGCTTCTCTCCACATGCAGCGTCCTTTCAGAAAAAACAAGTTCAGTCCTAAGTATGAAAAGAGAGAAAATGTGTAAAACAGTACGAACCTTTAATTATTTGATATATTGTATAACATTTTATAGCACTTCCTGTTCGGGAGAGTAAGAGGAGCCGGATAGCTACGGAGCAGCGTGAGAATCATTGTTTAAAGCTTCCCCTTCTCATGACCTCTTTTTAAGTTGTTTTTTCCCCGCTTTTTCAAATGTTCATGCCAACACACGGCTTTGTATAGAATCTCTCAACAGCCCCTTAAACCCAACAGTTTTACAGGAGGTAGAAACACATAGAACACGCAATGCACAGCAGAGGATACCAAATGACGCAATTTGCATCGAGAATCTTGACCCTCCTTGTCAGTATCATAACTCAGTCAAACCAGAACACATATCACACATTGATGATGAATACTAGTACTTTACCACAATCATACTACTGGAATCAGTGATTTTTTCAGGGATCCCTATTTCTATGGAAGTCTATCATAGATACAAAGACGCTCCATGTAACTTCTGATCTTGCCTCACATTGATCAAGGGTTAACTTTTACAGTGCTAAGTGTCAGATGGTAATCACGCAGTGGCAGACTCAGAATGTTTGAGGGGCAGGGGCGGAAAAAATAAGGGCTCCAGCTGTGTGCAGTGGGGCACCAGCGCACAAAAAGTCGTGATACATCTAATGCTAGAGGGCACCAGATCACATTTTGTTCTGCGGAAGGGCACCTTAGAGGGCACGCTGTAAGGGCACCTTAGAGGATACTTTATCATGTTTTCACTGCTGGAGGGGCACCTTAGAGGGCACCTTATCACATTTTTTTTAGCTGGAGGGGCACCCTAGAGGGCACTTTATCATGTTTTCTCCACTGGAAGGGCACCCTAGAGGACACCCTATTACATTTTCTCTGCTGGAGGGGCACCCTAGAGGGCACCTTTGCTGCATTTTCTTTCTCAATAATGCAGCAAAGTTAATAATGTTAATTTCATTAACATGGGGGCATCAGTGGTGTTATCGTCAGATTGTTTTACCTCCATTGTTGCAGTTCTACACAATAGTATTCATCATTAGGGTAAAAAAAAAAAAAAGAAAAGTCAACTGCTTATGTGTGCGAGTCAACTGCTTATGTGTGTGATGTATTTCCGGTAACTGCCTGCAGTGCCCAGGAGGTTTATCAGAGCCGACTGGGACAGCTCAGTTAATGAGGACATCCCGTCACAAATACATGGTTCACTTGAGCTCGGATGATGTGTTGGTGATGCATATTTCCTCACAGAGAAAAGAAGTCAGATCAACCATGCAGCATTACAGCTGATGACAGTAAAAACAAATGCTTTATCAGGAGCTGAGAAGCATATGGGTGTACATAAACAAGATATGACATGGTGTTGTGGCGCTCCTTCTCGTCTGTTAATAACTCTCAGTCCTAAAACAGCTAAAAGGTGAACTGGTGGTCGTTTCACAGCAGGACTGGTAATGAATTGCGGGAAAGGCTTAGCTCTGAGTACTGCTCTAGTGGTATTAGAATACAGCTAGAATACATCCAGTAGTAAGCTAAAATGTTTTTTTTTGCCAAGGGTTACACTTGCTATCCAAGGGTTGAGTAAATCACTTGTATTGTTAAGATCTAAGTGTCTGTATTGGGACAGGCCCTCCATCCAATATAACACAGGGTATCTGCAGGTCATGAAAAGTCTTGAAGCTTTGAATTCAGGTAAGTATTTTCTCCTGCATGCTGTCAGCTGGATTGTTGGTTAAAATATCTTTTTTTGAATCTGACTGCATGCTGTAAGGAGACAGTATACACCTATAAACTAAAAGTGGGACTAATGTGACAGTGGAATATGCTGCAGGAGGGTTTTTTACAAAAAATAAAAACAATCTGAGTGAAACAATTTGGTGAAAGTGAGCTTGTTTTTTGTTTAACACTATCTTATTATATTTTTTTTCTTTGTTTCATGCTTTCATGCAATGCCCTTTCAACACCAGACTGTCCTCACCAGAAAAACAACCATATTGGTTGACAATTAAAGCAGCTTATTACAGTACATATTTACATGTGTTGTTAGGCAGTGACCTCTAGTGGCCATAATAATTATTATAGCAGCAGGGGAGGAAGTCTTGCGAAGTATAGAGCGACAAAGTTTAGGGGTTTTGGGTGCACAGGAAGCGCAGGACTTTCACCCAGGTACGTTATATTACATCAGGACACAGTGTTAGAGGTGGTGCCCCATTCACAAAAGCTGCTCAGTCGTGTTTTGAAGCCAAAAAAGTCAAAAGTCAAAAAGCTTGACTTGTTTTCCATGTTGTGCAGCCCATAGAGTGTGCGCACTAAAGACTTCCACTGACTTAGCTGGCTAACTTCCTGTTTAGCGCCCGGCTTTTCAGGGTCAAGGGGGGGCCGGAGCCGACCCCAGCAGACATTGGCCAATGGCGGGGTACACCCTGGATAAGTCGCCAGTTCATCAAAGGGCTCACATATAGGGACAAACAATGATTCACACTCACAATCACACCTACGGACAATTTAGAGTAACCGATTAGCCTAACATTTGCATGTCTTTGGATTGTGGGAGGAAGCCTGAGTACCCGGAGAGAACCCATGCAGGCACGGGGAGAACATGCAAACTCCGCACAGAAGGGCCCTGCCCAGTCATGAACCCAGGTCCTTCTTGCTGTGGGGCAACAACGCTAACCACTGTGCCGCCATGCCGCCCACTGCTCTTCTCGACATTCCAAATTTTATTGGACCAAACTTCTCCAGTTATGACAGTGAAACAAGTCGTTTCACAGGGATGCGACGCTCCACGTAAACCCACCGTTTTACAGACGCTCCCTTCACATGTTGGCTTATTGGAAAAAGTATTTTTGGAAAGCAGTGCATAACGTGACGATGTATTCACACAGCAAAAGTACGTACATAATGTAACTGTAGTTATGTACATAACTTAGGTAAGTTACTTAAGTAATCAAGCTATTTCATGCCTAACCAAAATGATTTCCAAAACTTAACCAAGTAGTTTTCTTGCCTAAACGTTACGAGACTGCAAGTGTACTATGAAGGTCTGGTATGCTACAACATACAACCATTTTGGGAGTCACATTCTCTTCTAATCATTATTGTAGCTGCTGTGTTTGAAACCCAGGAGATATACAGGGAACAAAAGCGAGCAATTTCACACTGTATTGTTTTGTGTGTAAATAACTGATTTAAAATGTTCCTAGAACTTGTATGGTGCCACATACTTTTGGCTTTTCTGAGTCGCCTAATTTATTCTGAAAACGGCAATATATGACATACCTAGACACATAATGACTGCAATAAGCCTGTAAGTAGAGGGGATGAAAAGCAGGCAAATATAGTCTAGGGCTCAAAGGATTATTAATAACAAGCCACACTCTTTGCTGCATTTATCAAAAGGTGAAATTTCACACTTAGATTTGGAGGCAAAATCTTGGCATACTCTGTAAAAGGTGCAAGACTCTGTGACTCAGTATTCCTTTTAAAGGCCTATTGAGTTTCAAAGTTGGTCTGTAAACTTTATAGATCAGATGTAACTGAATATGTCTTTGAAATGCAAAGCATCACCTCAACATTTAATTGTAGGAGCGTATTAATTTTCTGTTGCTCGTCCTCCAAAGGGAGGTCAGAGTTGAGATTAAGCTCTAAAGCAGCACCATACCGACCTTCAGTGTCTTGCTCGAGGACTCTTCAGCAGGACCTCTGCTCTCTGCAACCGATGCTTGTACTTGCACAATGGTCTCATTACTCATTTCGCCAGCTTAGTTACCCGTGGATGAAGCTGGATTATCTGCAGCAGCAGAGGAGGTGGTAGCCTCATATCTCTGCTGACCTTGAGCTGTCATTTTTTCCAAACACAAACCCCCACTCCAACACACCTCTCCATAGCCAATAAGACACCAAATGACCTTAATTAATAGCATTTCACCTCCTCTGCATTTTCCATCAGTCTCGCTGAGAGCCCCCTGGAGTTCTTCTCTGCCCAGAAACATTAAATATTCATATCTCCATCATTTTAATATTTAAGTCAATCAAATGGATTGCACCAGATAAAACTAACAGCAATTATCTATGCAGTGATAGGGAGATTTATTTAGTGTCATGAGTGACAGTTGGTGAAACATGAGGCTGAATGTCTGCCGCTCTTCCTCTTCTTTGCCTGTTTTCCTTTTTTCTTGTTTTTGACAAGAGTGTGTCTTTCAAGGCTTCCCTTAACTTAAAAGAGATTCACTGGCACAGCTCATGAAGAGTTTTGAAAGTGAAATATCAACTTTTAACAAAAAGTGACACAGACCCTTTCACAGTGGCTGGCAACATAAGAGGAATTACAAACTGCAGCGTCATTCAGCAGATTGTTATGGATGAAATGGCTAAAATTGTTCAAGTGGCAATTCTGTTTTATTGGGATTCAATGATAGTGACCCTCACATATATGATTTCACTATTGTTTGGGCTTCTTGGATACAGACTACACTGCATCAGCCTGAATAGACACTGTTATTTTGCAGAAATTAGAGCACTGCCATTGTGTGTGCTTGAAAGGATGTCAGATATCTCCACTGGGAGGAAATCTTGGTCAATTCTGTTAGTTGACCCTGAAAATACTGGCCTCAATCAATTATTCAGCATAATGATGGATTATATTGGTTATCTGTATCAGATGCACTTCAGCTTCTGTACTGATGGTGGAAAGTCTGGTTCTCTTATTTATGGTAATAAATCAAGTATATACATGACCAATGATGGATTAAATAAGGAACCTGCTGCATTAGATGAACATATTCAGCCCTTTCTATGAGAAATGATGTTTATGTACAAATTTACAATAGCAAATAAGGTTTGAGTGAAACCGGAAGAATTATGTTTTCTATGTTAAATAATGTGCCTCGAAAGTTGCAAAAATGTCGATGCTGATGTATTATTAAAATGTTTACTGACAGCATATTTCATTTGTTTTCCAATGAAATAGGTAATGTTGCGTTAAACTATCTACTCACAGTGACTACAGCATTATTCAGCTTTTTTTTTTTAACGCCGCTAACGTAAGCCAGCTACAATTAATGTTGCTAATGCAAGCTAATGTTAACATCGCTAATGTTAGGTAGCTAACATTAGGACAGTACAGTATGCTGGGTGAGTACTGTTGAACTTTGCCATTTTTGTTTTTGTTTTTTTCCACAAACTCGAAACTGCCAAGACTCTTGATGCTGATGAAACACCGATGCCACGTGATACCAACGGCGTAACACTATTTGCTGACAAACCTTCCTAAAGGTGGAAGCAACTGTCAGAATTCTTACACAGAGATAATTAAACAATCATTTTGGAAAAGAGATGCTTTTATTCTGCACACGTCTACTTTGTAGATGTATTATTTTTTTTAAACATGATCTGTCAATTTTAAAATGTTATCAAACCAGACAGGTGTAAACGTCAACCGTGGACTAATTTCCTACACCTGTCATCTGCCCCAGTCACCTCCTTGCGATTCCTATACATTTTATTCACTCAAAGAAGTTGTCTCTGAACGCAATCCAGTTAGTATTTAAGTTGTTCAGCACAACGAAATTCTGAAATAATTTAGTAATATACAGGCCTTATTTCTAGGAGACAGGGCTATTACATTTCTAAGTACTTGGAGCGGCAATGGTTTAGTTTTGTAAACACAATATTAGTATTATCATATCAGTAATGTTGCTCATGCTGCTGCAAACAGCAGTGACGAGACTGGTGAGCAGCTGGGTAACACAAAAGCCCTGAACATATCCAGCCTCAGTGGCCCTTTCCCTTAGTAATACATAGATTGTCACATAACTAAATCAATAAGTAAACACACGCATCTACAGTGGTTATAAGGGTCATCAGTTCTGTTATTCTGGTCTTCATTATACCCATATAGCTCAGACAATGGCGGAGAGACATCGTACTCTGCCAGCCACAGTGAAAAAAAGTGACTGCATTACTTTATTTTGTAATAAACGATAACCAACTAGGACTTCAATGGAACCATGTTTTATTTGCAGGGTTAAGTGCAAGCCTTACTGTTGCAACAAAGAAGTAGGATAATAGACACTTGAAGGCACAATCCTTCAATATATATACCATATATATATATACAATATATACAAAAAAGGTAGTTACAAAAAGGTTCTTAAACTAAAGCTACTTTATTTATCAGCAAGCTCTGTATTATGGCCTAATACAATCAAACCAGCTGTGTTACACAGTAAGATTAAACTGAACCATCCTTCCAAGTCGTGTTCACAAAATCATTTTCTTTTCTCAATAGCTGCTTGTTTTCTTTCTTGCACCTGCCTTTCTTTTCTCATTTTGAAACTTGATTTGAATTATTTTACTAGTTCATCTGAAGGTATTAGGGGCGGGTAATAATTTAATTTTGCCTACTCTGCTGCTGGAGTGGTCTAAACCATGTGCACATTTTCAGAAGGGGAGGACCTCTGACAGGCTTTTTGTTGTTTTAGATACAAGAAATAGTCGAACTATGGATTCAGCCAACAGTAATAGTTTACTAACGGTATCAATGATACAATTGCAAATAAAATCAACATTTTATCGCCAAGCTTTTTGAAGGCCCTCAACATACTGGGTTGTAGAAACCAAAACAATGAGCTGAAAGATACTAAAATGCCCAATAGAGCTGAAGGAAACTACAAAGTCAAGTAAAGATTCTGTGGGTTTTTTCACCGCAAACAACTATATCAAATTACACATTTGATAATAATCTACCAAATAAATACATCAATAAAGTCAACAGTAGATTAAATGGCCTAATAATCTGTGACCTACTGTGTAAGAAATTATTCCTTGACAACATAAATATAAACTTCTATTATTCAAAAGTTTAGTTTTCTGCTTTTAAAACATTGTGAGATTCACTCAGTGTTCAGTTATGTGCAGCATTTTTTTTTCTCTCCCTGCACAAGGGCTTCATCCCAGCGCGTCTGAGCACGCTGCCAAAGATTTCTGCCAGAAAAAATACTGGGACACCAGATTCAAAAGCCGCATACTCTAGCAACAGGCCCGCGCTTTGGCTCGACAGCAGTTACGAGTCCAAAATGTTGAAGGCGAAGGAGACATCTCAGGGCCAGTTTTGTAATAATATTTTTTTATAGAGAAGTGTTGGTGCAGCAAGTATTGCAGCCGCAGCCAGCAAGGCCACAGAAAAGCTCCTCAAGAAATGGAAGACGTGACAACAGCCAAAAAAAATAAAACGGAGTGGCAGGAGAAGTTCAGCTGGGTTGCCAGTCACACATAGAGACACCTCGCTAAAATATATCTCCAGCGGAACCGTTGCTACCCTATGGTGCAGTGCGCCTGGCGTGTGCTCCTCTTTGGTGTCATGTTTTGTGGGTTTTTTTGGATGGACAAAACGTTTTCAGAGCAGGTCGCAGAGTTGCACCGCTCGTCAGCGTGACACTTGGCCAGGAAGTTGGCGCACGCAGCCCGATTCAAAAGCACAACAAGCACACCATCGGGGCGCAAAGAGGTGGACGGATAGATAAAATGTTCTGCACCATTTGTGACAGGGCAGGTAGGACAAATAATAGCAGATCTAAGTATTTGTGTTTTATTGCTGTTTGAATATAGGCTATATATGACTATCTAAAACATATGCCTGGTAGTTGTTCTATAGGGTGGAATTCTGCAATATTAACAGCCAAATCGGCCGTCAAAAAAGTGCAGCTTTTTTAAAAAAAAAGTAGGACATATTTTTTTTAACATGTGTGTCCATGTTCCTGTCCAAAACAAGAATGCAGAAGCCCAGAGGTAAACAGTTACAGCAATCTCATATTGTTAGCCCATGTGTGTATAATAAGCATGTGTCAGAAAAATACCCTTGAAGAACTACAATTACGACTTTTCAAAGAGCTGTTAAAATAAAAAAAAACAAAACTCCCCCAAAAAAACACTGTGTGATTTCGGATGGTTGCATCATGAAAACTCTGAAATCTGAAGAAGGTGACATAATATTTATGGGGCATCAGGCATTAAAGGCCAGAGAGGGCAGGCAAACACAGGCACTGGTCAGTATAGTGATTTTGGGTCCTGCTTCTATAACATGTCTCTTTCAGACTAGAAGAAAGAAAACAAAACACAGAAAACAAAAATGTATTTTGGTTGAGATTTCTATTCTGAAACTGTATTCAAATTTGTAATTATTTGATTAGACTTTGTTTAATTTGTGTATTTAAAAGTCCAGTGTGTAGGATTGAGTGACATCTAGTGATTGATCTAGTGGTGAGGTTGCAGCTTGCAACCAACTGAATACTCCTCCGCTCAGCCTCTCCTGAAGGTGGTGGCTGCTGAAAATGCAAAGGGTTTGGTTTGACCATTATGAGCTACTGTAGGAACATGGCAGTGCAACATGGCAGACTCCATGGAAGAGACCCTGCTCTCCCTGTTTATATAAACGGATCATTCTAAGGTAAAGAAAACACAATGATTCTTAGTTCAGAGCGATTACACACACATAAAAACATAGTTATGAATTTTATATTCCATTTCTGCAATAGAACCATGGCTACCCAAGCTGGGGCCCATGGGCCAAAGTTGGCCCACCATAAGGTTCAAGGTATTAATTTTGAATGTGGTAAAATGGCCTTTAAATATGTAAGATCCCTCATTATTATTGATTATTATTCATAATCTTAGCATGGGATTAGGGAATTTGGGAACCATTAGAATAGGTGTTGCTTTTGGCCCCGAGGTCCACCATTTAGTTTCGGTTTTTGCCCTCCAAGGGAAAAAGTTTGGGCACCCCTGCTAAACCCTTCACAACAGACCTAAAGTCATAAACTTTCAGAAAACTTGTGAAACAAAAAATAATGATCTTAATGTAGCTATTCAACTGAGGAAGTTTCATGGTGCTATTAGTTCAGTGTGATTTTGTTGTTCTATTCTGTACATGCGACATCGATTGAATATTTGAGAGAGATCCCTCCTCTGTGGCTCTTCCTCAGGTTTCTTCCGTCTTTTTTTTTTCTCCCTGTAAAAAGGTTTATTTTTCTCAAACATGGCAAGTTTTTCCTCACTCCAATCGAGCGTCTAAGGACAGAGGATGTTGCTCACTGTACAGATTGTAAAGCTCACTGAGGCAATGTGATTGTGATTTTGGGCTATATAAAAAAATGATTTGATTTGATTTGATGCAGTTCAAATGTTTACCCTTATCACCATTTTTGTCTTAAAAAAAGTGAATTATCTTACACTTACATACACCAAACATTCCAGTTTCATTCCTGTCGATGTCCTAAAGGTTTTCAGAGGGTTTGCTCATATATCATGCACATCAACATATGTATTATATATGATTTTATCCCTAAGACATCTTTGTAATGCCTCAGTTGCATCTTGAAACATTAAAGTTCAGAAAAATTGTAGTACAAAATATTATTGTCTAAATATAAGCAGTCAGCTAGCTAAGTTTCATGGTGATCCTTATCCTTATACTAAATCTTCTGTCTCTCGCTGCAGTGTCTTGCCTCCTGTGTGGTTTTCTTCAGCACATCCACTTTGTAGACTCTTTAAAGTGTTTCAGGATGAAACCCGATCCTACACTCCAATTGCTCTTTCTACATCTATTAAAGACTATTCTTGATTTTTTTTAATGTATAAAAACCTTTTGTTGGTCACTTCCACTCATGCACATCACTTTTGCCTCCTCTCCCTCTCCTTTGATTGGTCAGCAGAAGCCTCATTTCACTCCCTACATGCATCAATTTACCACCAACACACCATAAAAACGTTTCCTGACAGGATCAGGCATGAGGCAGTTCGGTTATTGTGATAAATGTTCACTTTTAGATCATTATCATAACGCCCTCCTCAGCCTTTCTTCTCAGTTTTCAAACCGAATAGCTGATGATTCCAGAAACATTCCTGTAAATGTCCACTTCATCTCCACGATAAACACCCTGAGATCAAATGTGCGCTCACTTAAAGCATAGGAATGGCAAGTGCCCATAAGGGTGGTGGCGCATTACTGTGCTGCGATGGGTGTTTTTCACGCGTCACCAGTGGGCGCCTCTTCCTGCGCACAAAGAGAGCAGAGCCCGGGGATGCGCACAATGTGAGTCTCCGCTCAGAGGCACCGCTGTCCTCTCTGCGTCTTGGCAGCATCTTTTGTGGAGTGTAACACGAGGAGGTCGAGGATCATTCCCCGGCGCTGCGCGTTATCATCCTCGGCACCGCTAAAAAACTCACTGACTGTGGAATTTACCGAGCTAGAGGTTACTGTTAGTCCCATCCTCTAAGACGCACTTAGACGGAGCAGAATTTAAAAACTGCTGGAGCAGAGAGGAGGGGAGGAGAGGAGAGGAGGAGAGCAGAGCGAGCTCTTCTTTTGGCTGCTCAGAGGACAAGAGTTGCTGTGAGAAATGTTCCCCGCTCACCAGAGCCTGAAATAACACATCCGACGGATACTGGAATTACAATCAAAAGCAGTTTAATGAAGAGGAAAAAAATTGCGTCCTAGAACAAGTAAGTATCGGGTCAGAAACCATACCTGGCATGCTTGCACGTTATTTCCCTGCCTCTTTTTTAAAAATCTGAATATGTGAGGAACTGGGTGCTGCTAAGTTTGCATCCTTTGCTTTGCAAAGAAATAGTAGCGAATAACAACTTTAACGATACAACCCCAAAAAGCCACATCCCCGTGTCGAGATGTCTTAATCTGATGCTCTGAAAACCGGAGACAGAGTGTTGCCTGCTGATAGTGGTCACACATGCATGATGCTGATGCTTGCGTTTCTAGACGAGCCTCAAATGGTTTTGGATGGTCCCTACTGGGATTCCCACTGCTGGGGCTCATTTCCCCCCCTCATCTAGGACAAGGTCCATATGGTGCCGCTCAGCTCAGTCACACAGAAACAGCATCAGGACTGTGGAGAGAAAAAAGCTGCCTCTCTAACTTGTTCAAGGCAATTATTCCAGTCCCTGCAGAAGAAAAGAGTCTTTACAATGTGATCTTATGTTGCTCAATTGTATCAGTGTCACCTAAAAATCTTAATATTCTGAAATTTGTTCAGCATTTTTCCTCCAGGATGAGGATAATTGCAACCTACAGGGGAGAGTTACCAGAGGAATGAATGCTTCACTCTCATTTTTTTCTGGAAAACCAAATGTTTGGCCACCAGTGGTCCGCACACAAGTGTTCTTTTCTCCCACCCAGGCTGCTAAAGGACAGACCCAACAGTGAGGGGAAAAAACGCTCGTCCCGCTCCGTCTTCAAAGTGTCCTACCATTCAGCCGGGATTGTAATCGTTCCCCCCTCTATTCATGTTTATTTATAGATCCTTTGCACGTATTCTGAGCTATAGCCAAATGAGAGGTGAGACACGTCTTTGAAGCCATGCAGTGAATTATTCTATAACGCGGCAACATCCAGCATTGGCAGTGCAGGGATGAAAAAAAAACACACAGCCCTTTCTGATTGAACCAGAGTGGCAATTACAATGTACAGGCAGTTTCCTTTCCAGGAAGCCTGAGAAATGGATTGAATAGCATAAAAAAAGAGAAAAAAAAATACATGTAAAGAGGCTGCCTGAGTGTCTGCTGCTCCTCATCCTTGACCTCCAGTTGTATCTAGGATGAGGGTCTGGGGATGTGGCTGGCTGATGATGGGGTTGAGAAATGGATCGCTGCTCCCTTCTCTTTTAAGTGCACTTACTCTCCTGCCCCTGTGTTAGGCAGCAGCTGAGGGATGCAGCCGTGTTTAACATTGCAGGGAGTCACTGGGGGCGTCCTGCCGTCTTCAAGGGATTCGGTGATTTTTCGCATGAAAATACACAGCTGTATAGTGTCGTCCTGGCCAGATGTTTAGCTCCACTGTGGTAAACAAATATTCATTATGTAAGAAATAAAATGTCAGAAGAGGTTACGAGCGAATGAGAAATTAATTTCTTTGTTTTTTACGTCCCCTCCTTTTAACTTGAGTGGCATTCCACAATCAGACGCACTCATTCAGCTCGCTATATGTTGTCCTCCAGCATTCAGACATGACCTTAGCCACAGTTTCTTAATCACGCCGTCTTATTCATACATGCACAGTGTGACCCGTCCGTCACACGTGTGAAGTGGCTACTTTTTTATTTAGCCTGCGAGGGCTGTGCTGGAAATGAAATGGAAGAAACATCTCAGGAGAGAACAATTCCTTCATGAATGTTAATGTAACAGCTGTTGAGATTGCGTGTGTGAGTGAAGGGTGGGGGGGCATTACATGAAATGCCTCTTTATTTGAAACCTTATTGTATAATTTGCCATGGGAGGCATTACTCGCTCACCTGAGATGATGCGCGAGTTTCTGGCGCAATCAGAAAAGGAACAATTACAATTACTCCTACTCTGCTGCTTCTTTTTCATTTCACAAACATCTCGCTGTAGCCTAAGCCTCTGGAATATACAGGCACTAAGCTCCGCTCTTATTTGTTAATCACGTCACTTATTTCGCTATCCACCCTCGCTCATGTAAAATAGACTCATGCAGGTCTTAGTCGCAGTAAATTAGGAGGCATCAGTGCGCCGTTGATCGTGAATTCTTCATTCATTTGCCAAAAGCACAGAGCAGCTGTGTATTCAGATGAAGTCGGTCCCTGGTGGCGGGTCCTTGTCTCCCAGGTTGTCTTGCTGAGTGATTTAATGGAGATGGCAGCAGATAGTCATAAAGACAATAACTTAGTGGAGATGAATGCATCATATTGTTGTAGTGAATTCATACCCATTGTGCCACTGTGTTCAGTTTTTGAAAGAGAGGGCTTTTTTTTTTTCTTTTTTTGCATGATCTGATATATCTGGATCTCCCGGCTCTGTGTATCGCCTGTGATCTGAATACAGACCTTGAGCGTGCACACCCCTCTGATAGAAAACTCTCTCCATTCCTCCCTCCCTTATTAGATTCTTTTGCAATTATGCTGCCCTCAGGGGGGGAAATGGATGCCTTTAACCACCTTTCCTATCAATTATGTGCCAAACAACAGCCCCACTAACCAAGAAGTCATCTCATTTACTCTGGAATGCGTTTAGTCAATGACTTCCATTAGGTTTAGCTTCTGTGGAGGTGAAAGTGTGATGCCTCATTACATTTGGCAGAGCAATCTTTTGCTCATCATTTCAGCTGAGAAAGTCGGAGAAAGAAAATGCCGTCTCACCTTCATCACCACAGAAAAGAGTTTTTCTTTCTTTCAGTTTTCTCCGTGTCCGGAGTTTGTTTTGTTCTTTTTCTTTTAGATCTGCTAAAGCTTAGACTCATATGCAGCTCTGCAAGGTTTGACACTGGTGCAGCTTTTTGAAGGTCAAAAGTTATACAATTCTTTCTTCAATTTTAGCAGCTCTGAAATGGCTTTTGGAGCATCGTGAGACACTTCAGTTTCCCTCTGAAAAGCTAGCCACTGAAAATAACATTTTTCAAGGCAGGACGAGGCTCCTTTCCTGCACGATCTGAAATTGCCTGTTCAGGTTGTTCCTAAAACATTCTAATTAATGTTGCTCAAGGGTCATCATTGCAAGCGACCAATCAACATTTTTGAAATGTCAAAGCTTTGTGACTCACATGGGGGATGTTAATCTTTCTTAACATGTGGTTAACATTGTGTAAGGGTCACCAGAATAAATGTTGGTATGCAAGTTAATGCAAACCATGAATATGTTCCAACTTTACATTTGTGTAGGTTCAATTTTATCTTGTCACAATGCTTTGCTTATTATCTGGTTAGGTTAAGGCCCAAATATCACTTAGTTAGGGTTCGGACCATATTTTGTTTTGGCTCAAAATACCTGGTTTTGTAGCCACAGTCGCGGCTTGAAAATGTTCTGAGTTCTCCTTAACAATATCTAGTGCTGTTGCCCTTCACATTTTGAAAAGCGGTCTTGAACTGCAGTCACTGGCTTGGCAGCCTTCTCGCCTGTGACTCCACCACAATCCCCTCCACCTTCTGACAAGAAAAAATCAACACAAAATGTAACACACTTTGTAGAAATGTCAATATGGCACATACCCAACCCATCCTGATCAGAAAAATGACCATATAGGTCAACTGTGAAAGTAGCTTATAATGACACAAGTTTACGTTTCGGCAGCACCCTCTAGTGGCTGTAGTAATTAGGCAACAAAGAAGGAAGTCAGGTGAAATAGTATAAAGATTGATAAGTCTGTATATGGAGGTGGATGGATGGCTGGGTCAAACCAGCACAGGTCCTTCACCCTGGAGACCGCAGTTCAAGTCCAGTGTGAAAGAAAAAGTCAACAGTGAATTATTCTGACCTACTAACGAAGTGAAGTTACGTAGTGTGCGTTTGTAACTAAAGTTAGTTATTTTAACCCAAACCACAATGTTTTCCTAATTGTAACCCAGTAGTTTTAGTACCTAGACCTTACCAAACTCTGAAAGTCCGGTACGCAGTCGCTGTTCCGTTGCAACTGTCCTATTGTTTTGGGAACAGTGATAGAGGTCGTTTAGGGAGTCACTGGTAATCTGTGTTCAGTCATTATGGTAAGAGAGTGTGTTTTTCGTATGACTTTGATTTTTTGAAATTTGAGTGTATCCGTGTTTTGCAGAAACGCTACTTGCCAACACTTTATTGCTGCTGTAAACCCAACCAAGTAGTATGTCAACAAACTCTGGAAAAAAAAAAATAGTAAAACATAATAAGTTAACTAAGTGTAATAATAATATATTAACAATAGTACAATACGTACCAAACAGGAAACAAACCCCATTGTACTTAACCCATGCAGCCACAACAGCTCGCTACCAATGAGGACTTAGTCGGATGATGGTCCAGGAGCATCACTAACACGGGGATACCAGATAAATCCACCTTTCCTGCACAATGACTGGTAATACAGGCTTTTAATGGGCCTTTTAATGGACCATTAAATATGAAACAACCCAAAGAAGCAAACGCTCAAAAGAGGAAAATGTCACTGCATGTTTTACAGACTGCAGAATGAAGCTGTGCTCAGGGACAAACATCAATCATATCAGCAGAGACACCGTGCCATGAACTGTATAACACCCAACTTGCAAAGAAAGTCGTTTCGAGGAGATTTTCCTCTCAGGATCTTGAAGCTTTTTGGACTGATGGGTTGGGATGACGAGGTCGGATTCTCCAAAAAGTGGATGGCAGTTAATACTGCACTCAAACTGAAAAATGCAGCACACATTTTTTTTTTTGCTCCAGTAAAATCTCAAACCGTGTAATCCAATGTGATGGGTTTTTAGAGTGGCAAAACGCCCCCTAAATTTTAAAAGACACCAGGAAATCCACTCTGAATCGCACTGTGCCTGCAATTACACCAGATGAGGAACAATTACTGGCACCAGGATAGTATAGCTAAGCCAATACTGGCCATTAAGTTATGATCAGGAAAATGGGATGATTCCCCTTCCTTCTGTAGCTGCTTCAAGCTCCTCCATAGGATTATGTAGCCATGATTTTCACGTCAAACCACAGCCACAATCCTACAGTTACAAGTTGATGAAACAAGTGAGTGGTTAGTATTTAGGTCTGTTTCAAGAATTCCAAAGATAGCCCTGGGTTAATCCGCATAACAGGGTTGTGTTGTAAGGATGAGGGGTTGGGTTGAATTCTTAATCCTGAGAGGCATATCAGTTTCCACTTACTGTGATGTAGGTCAGAGCTTGTGCAAAGCCCCTCCTGTGCCACTGATACTACAATTACAGTCTTAAGACGTTCCGTTCCACCTCCGTATAAGAAAAGTTGAATGGCAATTTTAGGTCATTGATCACTGGTTAGATTGGATGTCTGGTGCAGCAATTTGAGGATGATCAGCCTTCGAGTGGATGGTCTTTTGACACTAATGGGTGATGAAGGTTGGAGATACCTGGAATGATGAAATCTTCTCTCACAATTTAATTTTATATCAAGATATATTGATATTGTGATGCAATGATTGGATTTTATTTTATTTTTTTGCTTTGCTGGTTAGGGAATTAAATACCTGTTAAATCAAAGCACGCCATCCAGGTGATGTAAAAGTTTAATACTTGTACAAAGCAATTTGTCTCAAGTATTTGCAACATTTCCAGCAATGGGATTAAGACAACCAGAGATATTAGAGGGGCATTCCAGCATTTGTAACTCCAGCTTGTAACACAGGTCTTTTATTTTATATCTCCTGTCGGTGAGATGATTTTTTAGTCTCATCCCCAGCTGGTCACATATTGACGCTTGCCGCAGATGGCGGTCGACCCGACATACAATCCCAAAGCATCTGTATTACTAGCTTCCCAACAGGAGCTTTAAGCAGTGTTGGGGAAGTTAGTTAAAATGTGTCATTAATTACTTCTAACTTACTGCTCATAGAGAAAGTAATTATACCACTTTTGTAATCACTAAACAGCTAAAGTAATTAGTTACTTTGCTTGTTACAGTCCTTTACTCAACCCAGCTCCTTCAACAACTCCCTGCCCTCCAACTAGAGCTGCAACAAGTAATCGGTTAATCGTTCAGTGGTTAGCTGATTACAGCTTTTTAAATGTGAAAGTTTTCTGTTTTCTTTACTCGTGTATGACAGTATATCATTTTGGGGATCTGAAGACTTCATCTACGGCTGTGGCACTAATGGACATGTTTTGCCATTTTCTGACATTTAATAGACCAAACAACTCATTAAGATAATAATCAACAAATTAACTGACAATGAAAAAAATAGTTGCAGCCCTACTTCCAACAACTCCAAGGCCACCACATCCACTTAACTTCTGTATTCTGTGTGTAGAAATAGAAAATGAGACATGCCCATGTTTACTATGGCTGTCACAAACAAATTCAAAACAAAGTTAATAATTAATCTCTGAACTTCAAGTGGCAATGGACAACTTTTCCCCCCTAGCTTTTCCAAGTGGTATTATTGTTGGTGTCACTGTTGCAATGACAACATAATCACTTCCATTTTCATCAAAGTCGCAAATATCAATAACACAGAACAAAACATGATTTTATTCAATCGTTTAGTCTATAATAGAAATGGACTGCCAGTTAATCTTCCTTTCCTGAGGGACCATGCGCCTGGTGACAGACAAAAATTGCCAATTTACCATTTATTAACTATGATTATTGTAAAGTGTTACCAAACTAACACATAATTCTGTTGAATTAATTGAAATACTACCAAAGTAGCCTAATAGTGTATATAATTGGCTAGAATTGAAGTTGTTCCTTCATTTGAGATGAGCTGCTGCCTCAGTTGAATGATAAGGAAACGTTTTTGTAACTTGCAGTTTACACAATCAACAGCCTTGCCTTTGTCCACGATTTGTAGTGCTGAATTCAAAATGCTTTCTAGGCTCTCAGATGGTTTGATTGTGCCTTCACCACGGCTTGCTAGTCTTTCAAAGAGAACAACAATAGCCCAGTTTACTGAAAGAGCAACAGCACCTTCAGCGCCGCATGAGTACTTCATGTTGTGCCTTTACACTGTCATATACATATTACAGACTTTCATGATCAAAAATGGTGGTTTGATGTTGAAAACAAAATAACAGCCCCAATTTTAACTGACCATTACCTACCAACAGCTAGTTTAGCCCTGCACGTAGCACGTCCTCACAGTGGAGCTGCAGGGGTGTTCGCATTCCTTCGCAGTCTGAACAAAGCCAGATAATTCCCAAATTTAGACTAACAAAAGGCTTGCTAGCTAGTCAAAAAGACTCAATATGTAGATAATTGAAGTTACGGACCACCCTCCTCCTCTTCTGGCATTAGCATGCTGCCTCCCCGCCTCCCGCCGCTGCCCAGACCAGTCTTGAAAAGTGAAACTGTGTGTAACTAAACTCCTGGTTAAACAGAAAACCAGCCCACCCTCAAAATGTCACAGCATTACAGAGATTAGTAACTGCAGTGTAATTGCTGAATTTCAAAATGTAGCCCCTTAACACTGTGTTACTGACAGAAGTAATCCCAGTGCTGTAATCCACTCCTCAGGAAAGCGTCGCTGCCCAACACTGTATTCTCCTGATGACAGTTATGCTAATGACATAGTCAGAGTCATTGTCTCAGGCTTGAGAAAGCTCTTCCAGAGCCACAGAGGAATACAACTGTTTTCACAGGCTGAGTAGTACTTCCTCTACAGTAAATGGCTCTTAATGTGTAAAATTGTTGGAGTGCCCCTTTAAATGGATAAATACTTTGTTAGTAAAAGGTGTGGTTGACAAATTTCTATCCTCTTAAAGAAAATATTATAATGTCAGTCAGCGTTATTAGATGACAATGAAACACAGTCTGTTTTCATTGTTTAACTGTCCGGCCTTCTTGTAATTCGTGCTGATCTAAGGGAGTGATGCATGTACATCAGAATGAAAATAGTCAGTTTGCTTACATTCAGTCGGCCACCAAACCCTTTGTTAAAGTATGAAGTGGCAATTTGTGGAGTGCTGGTACACAGTCTGCCAGCTCCTATTAATAGTCAAATAGGGAGAGAGACGTATCTTTTGAGGTCAGTCATTTCCCTCCTCACTTCTCTTTAAAGCGGCTGAATTGAGCTTGTTAGTCGGGATGAGAAACGCGCCCAGCAGAAGAAAACATACTCATTTAGCAGCTGTTTCTTCTTCTGTGCCACCTGAAAATCGCACTGGCGTGTTTTACCCTCAGGTTTTTTTGTCTGCTGCTGTTTTCCCCCCGTCGCTTCTCAGTTCCTCAAGATTCACTTTCCCTTCCCTCATAGTAACTCTGAAAATAATAGGGACCTATTATGTAACTTAGCAGTGCTGTAATCATGTTTTTTTGCTGATGAATGCTTGTCGTATTTGGATCAAAATGTCATATTTTAATCACATCCATAATTGCTTTCCCTTCAGATTAAAATTCTTGTATTCAAGGGGAGAGCATTCCATTCACGAGCAATTGGATGAGAGTCTTATTAGCCCTCGGCAACTAAAGATGATGTTACCATGGAAACAAATTGTTCTGCTATCAATCACTGGATGCCTTGCAGGTAAGATATTATAACACATTTCATATTTGAGTCTCAATGCAATTGGTGTCATGGTTTATGTCACGACAATATGTCCCCTAATAAATGAGTGTGTCTGTAATGTGTATTCATTACAGAAGCATGTCACCGTTTTTTGTGTTATTCTGTAATCTCACAGACTGAATGCACAGAGTATCTGCAAGGTTCAGGGTTATAAACAGCATTTCATTCTTAGTAAGCAGCGTTTCTATAAAATATAGAGTTTCATCCATTAGTGTTGTAAATAATCTCAGAAAATCTCTTCTCCTCAACCAAAAAGGTTACACTGATTAAGTTGCAGTCGTTGCATGTACAGCTCCCCAGCGTGATGTCCTTCACCGCTCCCTCGAGCAGGCGTCCTGCTGCGTTTACAGTACACTGTCAGGGACGACCGGGAGTCCAATCCCGTCCCTGTTTATGGCCTGTCCAGATCATTATCAGGATCCATGCAATGAATCCAGCCCAGCATTTTAGCACAATCTACTTGCCACCGCGCCTCATTCTGCCCTTGCGCGGCCACCAGGGATTTGAGCAGGAGAAGCAGCAGAGACACTCTACCAGAATGTCAACCCTTGTTCAAATGACATTGTAAATCCCAATGAATGTTATTCAAATTGGCTCATGGGTAATTCACACCCAGTACTCTAGGGAGCAAGATCCAAGCAGGCTCACCTTCCTAGCGGACAAGTGTTTTTTGCCACTTGGGCCTCGGTGGCTGCCTGTAGGTGCCGGTTCTTATTCAGTGTTGTTAACATTCACTTGGAAACTCTCGAAAAATCACTACAACTGATAACAATCATTACAACAAGTTGTCTGGCTCTATTGTCTGGGATTTCACAAAATACAGCTTAGACGTTAGTCTAAATGGCACTTTATTCAAATTCACATTAGGGAGAGGCTGATAAACCAAACTGTGAGGTGACTGAACAACACAGCAAAAGTTGCCGTATCTCTTCTCGATCTCTCACACAGTGAAATATGTTGATTCCCTGACATATTATCACCGGTTAAAGCCACGTGTAGAACTGCTAGCCACATGCTGCAATCTGTTAGCAGTAGGATATTAATTAGGCCTACTCTGGCCGTCTGTTGACTCTGCTTTCATTTAGTACCAGATTGTGTTCCACATCCTTTCCTTTTAAGCTGCTGGCAGATGAGTGCATCCTTATGGCCTCAATTAACCGGTGCATGCGTAGTATGACATAGACGGTCTGAAAATAGATCACTCTGCTTTATTTATCTACCCTGTCACTTGCAGGGAATCATTAATTACTTGGGAAATAAGTTAGAATTGGCTTTCTACATCAGCAGTCAACCATTGACGTCTTAAGCGTTCAACTTAAATCCTGTTATTATCTATCACTATGACTTTCTTCATGGCAATTAACACGGAACATCTTAGTTTAGTTCTATTACTGAGTATATGTGAGCTCGGAGCAACTGCATTTAACTTTCCCCGGCTACATTTAAACAATGTTTTGGAGTTTTGAAGCAAGGAGATAATAAAAATGTTGGACCGCGGCAACAGCATTTATAATATTTCATTCATCATGATGATAAAGTGACAGAGAGAGGCCAGGCAATGTGAGAAACAGGGCCTGCATGCAAAACTGGAGTAAACACAAGCCCCATGGTCAGTGTTTATGTGTGTCAGGTTCATTTAAAACAAATGCAGAAGCACACAGTGAAACAGATACTGAATATGTCAGCGTTAGCAGTTAATGCCTAGCAAGGGTAAGTGGGATTTACACAAAGTGTGTATACAGTACCTCTTGGAGAGTGTCCACATGTATGTCTTTGCTCTTCTACGGAAAGAGACACATTGTTCAGAGAATAGGAGACAATATGTACAATATATTGAGAAAGCAGTATACACTGAGCGTCAAAAAGGTGCTGTATTTCAGCAAGATGAACTATTTTTCCTCACCCTGCCTGTGTTTTCACTGTATTCTTCCAGTGTTTTCTCCTAAGGTCAAAGAGACAATTTCCCTGCCTTGTACTACTATAGACTTTCTCCCCTTTCCCCAGCCTGTACAGAGGATGTCATATTTCAAGGGCCAAGATGGAGGACGGAGCCAAGTGACCTCATTTTACCGATCAACTCCCCAGACCAGCGGGCTACCATCACGTGCGAGGCAGAAGGCAGCCTTCCTCCGCAGTACAGGTAAATTACCACATCAAAGTTCCATTCCCCACAAGCCTCCTCGGCTCAACTGTCTACCCGCCTCGACTCCACATCCACATCACATGATGAAAATCCATCGCTGCTTAATTGCTTGCGAATCTCCGTTGCTGCTTCCACGGAAATCAAAGAGGGCACCGATAGCGTTGATTGCTATTGATTTGTTAAAGAACGGCGTTTTTCTGGACATAAATGCTTGAGAGAGATTGCGCACCATCCGACTAAAAGACGGGCTTCAAAGAGCGCCTGCCTAATTGAGCATCAATTTTTTAATTGAACAAAGCTTATCTATTTTCAGCCTGAGCTATGATGTTGAGTTAGCTAGATTCAGGTTGATAGTGCCAACACCTCAGATACGAGTGAAGTTAACTTTATTAATGATACGATTTAAGCCACTGTGCATCTAAAGATGATGATTTAAAGTATGGAGCACGGCTAAAGAAATCATTAGCGGAGAAAAGGAGATTCCAGCGACTCATTTGCACCACAGATCCTTTGATATCTCCCCGGCTATTCCCCGGCGGTGCACAGAGCCTGCCTGAAAATGGCAGCTGGCGATGTTTTTTGTGGTAGATTGTGTTTCGGAGCTTGGTCAGCACCATGTAGATGCACAGCAAGCAGGGCAGAGAGGCAATAACCTTGTGAGTGACATTCCGTTAAATGCTTACATTTCCTATAATGTGTCTGCGCTGAAAACATGGTCCAGGCACAGCAGCGGGTGGTATCATTATACTTGTTGTGCAACCTGAGCTTTCCCAGGATGAAGCGGAAACTGTCACTGGCATTATTTCACCCGTAACTTAAAACATTCTGATGTTCACTGGTGGTGTTGAAGAGGTTTTCTCCTTTGGGTCCCTGGTGTTGAAGCAATAGTGGGAAAATGTGTAGATGTCAGTATGATCTGCAACTTTTACTCCAGCTGAGCAAGCATATAATATTACGAGGGCTGTTATGCACATATCATCACTATAATAGTGTAACATGTTAGCTACATATCAGAGCAGTGCCAATCAATATTTTATGTGAGCAATGGAACAAATGACTGCGTAAAGTGAATAGGGCTGGCTCATCATTAGAAAACCCACAGAGATTTACAACCAACTCTTCATTTCCCTTTAGCTTTATGGAGTGTTTTAGTGTCCTCCACCTCACTGTTTTGATTTTACATCCTGAAATCTTCACTGTTTTAGTATCCACCCTGGGTCCAGCAGCAGAAGGCACCTGTTTTAAGCAAAAAAAACCCTGATAAATGCACAGCACCAAACGTGAATTATTAGCTAGTGAACCAATGATCCCACTTCTGTCTTGAGTTCTTCCTGAGGTTTCATCTATTTTATCTATCTAAGTTTTTTGGGAAGTTTTTCTTTATCTTTATCTGAAAATTAATTCGACTTGTAGAGCGTTTAGTGGCTAAAGTGCCTGTTAAATTTGTCAGGAGTATTTGGATCAAAATAAAGCTTGAGGTTAATTTAATTTAAGTTTAATTTGTCTGGTCATTCAGATCAAATTAAATGTTTGGACGGCCTACCTGCTTGTCTATGTACCTGCCTACTCATTGTCCATGACCAGAATCTTCTACAAGGTTTGGCTTGCTGGCTATAGATCTATTACTTAAGCTGAGTGAGCTAGTTGCACAAGAATGGAAGAGAAAGTGTAGCCATTAACCTGCTAGCTTGACAGTGGTGAGTACTAACAATATAACAAAATGAATTATGATAATGTTAGGTGTTTTCTTCCATGTAAGTAAGACAAGATGTAAGTGTGTAGGATTTTTAGTTAGATACTTTAAACATTTTGCTTGCCTCCAACTTCACAAGATCTGGTGGTAACAATATATTTAATGACCCTTTCCATTGCTCTGATGTTATATAAACCTATTGCTATAAACTTCACCCTGCCTCCCTAGCGAGTCTTGTCTCATCTCTTATTTTGTCTACTTCTAGTGTTCTCTGAGTTCACTGATTTTCCACCATTTCGAAGCACTCAGCCTCTGTTTGTAACACAACACAACACAACACACACATCTGACTCTGGCTATATTCATCTAGGTCAGTAGTTCCACTGTTTGGAGTCAGTGCCCTCAATTATGAATGAAAAATCTGAAACCAGGTTTAAAAGGAAGAATTGATGTTTGAGTGAGTGAACGCTCACCACTCTGGATTGACGTGCTTGATAATGCTTTTAAAGACACACAATGTCTTCCCTTAATATTACTTTGAGGAAGGAGTCTGGGTTTTTGAGGTTTATTTGGGTTGCATCAGTTTTTCTGACACTGATCGTCCTTGACTTGTTTCCCTTCGGGCAAGGAGAAGACTGTTTTGTCCTGATGATAAAATAGAAAGCATAAATTCTTGCCAATTTACTTCACTAACACTGAAATTAGAACCTCAAAGTGTCCTGAGCAAACTGAAATAATGCCTTTAGGATGTGGTCATGCTGTGACTTTCACCAGATTCTGCAAACTATGCATGGGCCCAGACCCTGCAAATGAACAGTATTTGTATAATTAGATATGCCAAGCAAGAGGGTATTAAATTCAGAGCTCCTCACTTAATTTCCTCAGTTACTGCAGCTATTAAGAAAAATTCATCCATTTGGTTTAATATCCATAGAAAAAAATTGGGTCACACAATATTGAATTTGTCAGAGATGATGATGTCAGGGCGCCACTGTAGCACTGGAAGTGTCAGTCTTCTTGCAGTTGGGTGTTTCAGCATTCCTGCAATGATAAAGTGTATGTAAAATGTAGATAAAATGAAATTATGATCGGATATTACCTGAATCCAGTGGGCAAATACCAAATGTAATAGATTTCCAGCACAGCTGTAATGAACTATAGTATAGTAAGTAGTAATGCCTATACAATACAGAATGGTTTTAGTAGTTTATTTGTGTCATAGACATACAACTGGCCAGCCTTCATGGACTTTTATATGTCATTTAGACAATATGTTGCCATACATTAACAGACTGTCTATGTTTTAATCTATAAAGAATAAAAAGCATTATTGAATAATTAAACTGGAAACGGACAACTGACTTCCCCCCAGCGTTTCCAAGTTGTATTAATGTTGGCACTGCTGTCACAAGACAACTGCATCATTTCCGTTTCCCTCAGAGTAGCAAGCAACTACCAACAACACAGGACAAAACATGAGTTTATTCATTCGTTTAGTCTGTAATGGAGATGTGAAAGTGGATATAAATGGTGCCAGGCTGCCAGCCTGACTGGATCGCCAGTCAGCCCTCATTTCCCTGAGAGATTTTGTGCCCAGTGGCAGACGGAATTGCACAGTGAGAGCGAGGTTTATAGAAAACCAATCTAAATGCAGATGGTGTCACTCTAAAGCCAAGACAACGACCTTTACCTCATAACGATTTGTTAAAACAAAAAAATGTCTATTGCACTCCCAAGAAAAAAGAGCATTAGCCTATCATAATGATTACACTAGTACCTGCTTCTAAAAAAAAAACTCGAACCAAAGTGCATATATCTGCATGCTTATACAAAATAAATATATCTAGTCAAGGGATGCCTATGTCCCTTCCCTAAAATGGGTAAACTGTGAATTTGTTGGGGACTATTTTAACCAGTGGATTGGCACACATGTTGTTCTAGTGAGCATTTACAACAGCAGGACTGTGCATATGGGATTGAGTTAAAAAAGACTACAGTGCTCATGTTCAAAGTACTGAAGGTAATGGTAGGTAGTTTAGCTCAAGCGCAGAGGAATTTCGCCATATCAGGATTTGACTAGACCAAACATACTTTTAGTAGGATCAATTAATTCTGGGTGTTGGACTTTTAAAGGTTCAGTGAGTATGATTCAGTGGCATCTAGCAGTGAGGGGGCAGATTGCAACCAACTGAATACCCCTCACTTCACCCTCCCCTTCAGTGGCCACTAAAAACGCAAAAAATGCAAAAGGCCCTCCCCAGACCCACTTTCTGGTTTGTCCATTTTAGGCTACTATAGAAACATGGAAGTGCAACATGGTGGAAGAGGCTTATTCTAAAGTCCGTTTTTTTGTTTCAGGTGATTGTACGCTGATGAAAACTTATTATATATATTATATTACATTTCTGCCTGTTAATGCCCCTTTTAATGGGATTAATTGACAGTAAAAAAAAATATATATCACCAACCTTATCCTCAAATTTGTGTAAATCATTACCAGTAGCATCATCAGTTAAGGACTATCAAAGAGCAAGTGCTTTTCAGACTCAGTGTGCGTTGATACTACCCAGTAATCACACATGGAAAAATCCATCATAGACCCAGAGGACCAGGATGTGTTGCGGATCTGTATCTTGGAAAATGTAGAAAACCACTACATGCAAGTGAAAACAAGGGATGAGGGAATGCAATGTGAAGTTAAACTTGCATAATTGCTCCTGTAATATACTGAACATAACAGATTGTAGATATCTAACTGTGATATGGAGGTAGAGAAGTCATTAATCAGGCTGTTTGACAAGTTCGAAAATTCTGTCTGGCTGATTTAAATGGTCGAGCACAGATAGCAGGTATGATAAAATGAGAACATCAGGCTGTCATTTGTGTTTATGCTCATGAGCTCTGCTAGTTAGCTTCATTCTGTCTGATTTTGTTTCCCGACACCTCACTCCACTCCGCCTCACCCACTCAGTGACACGGTGAGAGTACGACTGGGAGCCCTGACAGTTCTTCGGTTGACAAATAGTCCAGCGTAGCACCAGAGCACACTCCGGGGCTCAGAGCTGTGCTTTATGAATACACCTGTCACTGTGTTTACTATGAATCTGCTGTAACACAGGATCAAGGGCACCGCAGTGATTGGAAAGGGGGAATAAAAAAGTACTCTGGCTGGTGTCTGCTATCATGTAATGTGACTTCAGGCAGATGTATGACTCTACCTTTGTTTACGGGTCGGCACAGGGTAACAGGGACATAAATAGAACGGAGAGCGTGTGATTAGAAGAGGTTTTTTCCTTTTTTTGTTATGAATTCAGCCGCAGCTTCGAGTCAGATAACAGGGCTGAATAGAGAAAATGTTTAATTGATTTTTATCTTTTGGAGGGTCACTTGTCCTTTTCAATGGTTAGAAAACTCTGTGATCCTTGGGCTTTTGAGATCTTACAAAACCAGTGGGATAAACTGGAGGAATGCAGACCTGTGGTCTTAAATAAAGGCTTTATTACTGAATTTCCAGATAGTCGACACTGTATATGGACTTGTGCTTCATGCACATCCATCATTTATTTACATATTTTAATTTAATTTGAATAAAACAGCATATAGTCATGCTACAGATTGTAACTGTGAATGGTTTTATGCCTGCAGATAAAGGTTTTATGCACATACACTATATATATGTTGACATTTCACTTAATCCATAGAATTTTTTAAAGCTGATACATACACAGGAAACACACCCACACACACGCTAACACACACTCACACTTATACAAGGTGGTTTTAGGAATATTTATCGTGTTACATTTGGCTTGAAGGCCAAACGAACATCAATTTATTAAAGAGCAGCAGCAATAACCTACTAAACATAATTGTAGAGAGTACCCTGGTCAGCAGTTGAATTTCCATTATCAGCTCTAAGCTCTGCGTGTGTGCGTGCGTGCTTGGTGTGTGTGTAAGAGCGAACAGTATGTGGTCTGTGTGGTCACTGCCGTCTCTGTGGGTGTCTGGCCTCAAGGAAAGCCAGGTGAGCCAGTGCTGCAGTACAATCCCCGGTCTATTTGATGAGGAGACCTCATGCAAAATTGATGTGAACCTCAAGGTCAGGGGGAGTTCATTCAGAGCATGCTCAGATCAGCCCTCGCCTGCAGCACACCGCAGCAAATAGGACTGTTCCCCCGGACTCCGTCGGACTTAGCGTAAGCTCCTCTCGGCCTGATGGGGTGGTGGATTCAATATGATTCACTTTGGGCTGCTCTATCATTAAGACCTCTGCTCTGCCTGCGTCACCTTTCTGTTTTCACTCCTCCTTTGTATTTGAAATGGAATTATAATGAAGGAGAAAGGGAGCTATTTCCTTTAGAATAAGAAAAAAAAACATTGCTCTGATGTTTTGTGCTCGTTAGCAATACGCTGGCCACAAACAGAATGCTGCCTCTCGGTTATGGTTACAGTTGTATAGTTATCCAAAGGAGTAATAGGGTATTGTTTTGTGGTTGTTTGCTGGCCTCTTCGGCTTGTGGCCCCTAAAACAAAGCGATGTGTACATGTCACATCTCCCCCATCACAGGTTATGGCCTTAATATGGGCACGAGTTGTGAGCAGTTCTATCAAAGAGAGATGGTCCGTTCACAGATTGTTTCTTTTAAATCACTTTCTGAGGCGTGAAGAGGTGAAAATGAGCAAAATGAGAGAAATGTCAGATGTATTATGTCTTTAATCCTGTCATGTATATAGCATACAGTATATCGCCCAGTTGGTGAGAGAAGAACTCTTTCAACCCAATCGGCAGAATACTGGCAATGTACATTTTTCCAAACCACAGATATGTTGAAACGTTACATTTCTTTATGCATTATTTATGTTTATTTAGGTTCAATTTCAAGGTCAACTAGGAAAAGCAGGATATTAAGAGCCATATTGATGTTTCTTGGCAGCGACCTCTATTGGCCATAGTTATTATTACAGCTGCAAAGGAGGAAGTGAGGAGAGATAGTATAAAGAGTGGAAAGTCTGTATAGGGAGGAGGTTGGGGATGGATAGTCAGGTTAAACAAGCACAGGACTTTCATTTAGGAGACCGCTGTTACTAAGATCCCAAATTGCTTGTACTAATCTGCGTGCGCAATCTAGAAATTTGCGGGCGATTTACTAAGAGTGATTGCGTAAATGACAACAGGTGCAAACGTGTTGGAGACACGCCTATTTAAATGAGGGTTTAGCATGTTTGATGGTTTTCAGCATGGCGAGTTTGAGAGAGCGAAAGCACAAAGTGAAATTCGACCCTTTGGAATTAGAAGTGTTGGTAGAGGAAGCAAATAAATATTTCAAGCGAATAAATCGGTGAAAAAGTTAATGCTGTTGGAAAAAACAGGCGAACAGTGGATGAAGTGAAAAGGAGATACCAAGACATCAGAAGAACAAAAGAAAAATTGGCGTATAATAAAAGGTCTGCAAATAAAACAGGCTTCCATTGTTTCGGCATCTCCTTCTTGCAACAATAACCGCAGCCATGTGTGCGCAAGTACGCATACAAACCGTTTGCACCTCCCTTTGAGATGTGTTAAATATAGAAGCAGTTTCTATGAGCAAAATTGTTTTCAGGTTTGATAAATCACTTTGCACGTGCTAAATTAATATATTTACATTTTCTCCACCCAGAACACGCACAATTAATGCCCCATATTGCATATTCATTGCTGCAAACGTACTAACTGGATGCAGACGCGCTATTTTGCACCTTTGACAGACGCAACCCTTTTTGCGCACTGTTAGTAAATCAGTTTGTACAATTTTTTGCGTGTGCAAGGAGTTTGCACACGTTTTAATACACGCAAACCTTTAGTAGATCCGGCCCTTAGTGTCTAGTGTGAAACCTTAAGTCAAAAGTGAGTTATTTTAACTTACTAATGGAGTGAAGTTAGGTCACATATGTAACGTAACTTAAGTTACTAACATAACGTGATTTAAAGGTCTAATTTGTAAGAAAGATCTTTGCGATTGTAGGTCGGCTCGGCCACCATCTGAAGCACCATTATTTTGTGAGTTGGGAAACCCAAAACATCAGTTTTTGTTGAGCTTGATGAGGCACAAAATCAAATGTCTTACAAATTGGACCTTTAAACCCAAGCCACAATGTCTTCCTAAACCTAACCCAGTAGTCTTGAAATTGGGACCATTAGATTATGGTCCAGTACGCTTCTTGTTGGTATGCTGCAACGGTCATGTAGTTTTGGGACCAGTGATAAAGGCTGTTTTGGGAGTGTGGTAATGCACCAACTCAGTTGTTTTGATATAAGGATGTGTTGATTTATCTTGTGCCAACACCATGCTTATGCTCTGGTTAGGTTTAGGCACAAAAACCACTTGGTAAGGGGGTTAGGTTTCGGAAAATATCATGTTTGGGCTCAAAATACCTGCTTTAATCACCACAAACACGGCTGGAGATTGTCCTCAGGTCTGTTGCAAAATATCCAGTGGTGCCTTCTCGCCTCTAACTCCACAACCATCTCCCTGCATCTCCTCATGTGAAAGTAACGTCACAAATTTGAATGTGATACGAGATGTTTTGCAGAAATGTGACTATGGTTGGTATCCTATGACGCCTGTGAATATGAACGCATCAGTGGTTTGCTGCCAACATTTTGTCCTGGCGACTGGGCCGACTCTTTCATTAAACAGTCCTCGAGATGTTTTTGTAGTGTTGTTTGAATGTTTAGTGAGAATTATCTACCCATATAGTGAATTCCCTAAAAAGTGGTGTGCAATCAATAGTCACTAGCCGAGATTTATCAGCACCACTTTCTGATAAGGTGCATCTTATGAATTGTTTATACATTCCGACTAATGGCTTCATTAATAGTTAAAAAGTCATTGACTAGCATCCTTAGATCAGTCGTAAGCCATTAATAAGCACAACTTTTTAAGTTTTAGCTGATCCATAAAACATTCATTATTTACTTATTAACCCCATAATAAAGTTTTAAAAGACACTTAATTAATCACAACCTATTAGAAAGGGGCACTGATTTATCTACCATCATGCACTGTGCAGACATGACAAAAAAAGCAAATTTACTACCAGAAGAAAGGAATGACCCCAGTAGTATTAGTATATTGTGTTAATATAGTTCTCGCCATAGAACTGAAATGAAGGATCAGTGAAGTTTTGTGCCTACATTGATGATCAGGTGCTGGATGTTGGAGGTCAGGTACAAAGTAGGGTTGCAGTAGATAAGACTGGGGCTGATATTCATCCCATTCTCTCACGTTAAATCATGGCGCTGTGTTTTATCACTGGGAGGAAAAGGAAGAGGCAAATCTGTACGTATGTACGGAAATTAAACAGTCTTACAGCAGCAGTGAATGACTGGTCCATTAAGAGAAGGCTGCATTCCTCGCCTGTGTTTTTTAATTCCACTGTGTATATAGGCGCCTCAGCTTGTGTCCTGCTGATGTTTCTTCACATTTTCTGAGTGCGAAGATTCACATTTTTTCACGTACGCTCACTATGTGAGAAATTACAAGTGCTTTAAATAGTTCACATTGCATTAGGCATGAGGCCATAAAGACAGCCGCTCTTGTTGAGCTTTCCTCATCTTTACTTCAAACCCACCTTTCCTGGATTCACATTAAAAAGGCGAGCAAGAGCTCTTTGATGACACCTTCCCCATGTCTTCTAATATCATAGCCTGTCTCAGGTGTATCTGTAGCAAGAGTAGGTAGGTGGCTTACTGATTGTGTCTGCTGCACAGAGACGCCTTCACACCCAGCCAGCTGTCTGCTTCAGGGGTGTGTGATCTGTCCAGGCTGCCCACCTTCCTCTCCCATTAAGCTCAATCATGCTGGGTGGCTGCAAGTCTAACTATCTTCTCATCCTTTTCCATTTAACCTCCTCCCCTCTTCCACATACAATAATCCTCCCTTTGGCACAAACAAAGGAGGAAAAGGACAGTGGAGAATTCAGATGGAGAAATACAAGGACTTTAAACACAACAGCAAAGTGTGTGATGTACTCAAAATGCTCATATTATGTAACAGTGTATGTTTTCACATATATTCTTAGAAACATAAGCTTTGTCATGACAAGGATAGAGCATTTAAAAGTAATATTGTTGGAATAGTGACAAAATCAGTGAGATTAAGTGACTGGCACAGACTGTTAGATGAATAATGCAGGCAACAAGATGAAAGACAGCTTTGTCTTTTGTAGTCTGTCAGGCAGGAGACTGGGGAGAGCCATGACTGACTTTAAGACTGCATGAAGCATCATTCTAACCGCCTGTTAGTTTGCCTGGGAGGAAATAAATGATATTGATTTTTTTTCCCTCTCCTTATCATTGGAAATGTCATTTCACAGTCCTGTCACTAAGGCCGACTAACACACAGCATTCCAATAATCCTTTGTTTCTGAAATTCTAGAAGGAACGGGAAGAGTCATTTCTCACCTGTGTTAATGATCTGAGATAAAGTCTCGGTACCCTCCATATTTGTATAGGTGCCTCCTGCACCTTGCATCTCCTTCAGATGTGGCACTGTCACACCGACAGACTTGATGATTTCAGTGAATAACACACAGTATAAAGTGTTTCTTTGTTTGGCGTGAACATAATTCAGTGTTTTGTCTCTTTTGTAGCTTTGATTAATAGCTCATACTTCCTGAACTGAGCTGGCATGACAAGAGTATCTCGTGACCTTTCCTTGAAGGAAATGGTCCGTAGACAACGCAATACGAAGGTGTCAGAAAGCAATAAGTCAGAAACACAAAAGCACAGGCATAAACTCATTAGAAAACACTCAGAGAGCGCATACCATTGCCAAGACTGCACAGTCCTTTAGACATGTCATTTTCGGAACACAAAATGTTAAGGCATTTTTAATCTGCATCTCAATGTGCACAGTCATCATAGGATGCTTTTGCCTTATATATTTTTTTATTTTTTATTCAAGTAAGTGCAGTACAGTCTACAGACTCACCGGTGCCTCTGTGAGTCTGTTGGCACAGTGGTGCTTTTGACTTAAAATCAGCAGGCTAACCGAGCCCCCGGGAATAGCAGGAACTTCAAAGTCAATTTGCCATAGTGGCCAAACCGTGTAATGACAATGTAACTTGATGCACAGAGGGCCCAAACAGGCTATATCCCATAAGCTTCCATTGTGAAAGAAGTGGCTGTAAAATGATATTAGAATTTGATACAATAGGTCAGATAACATTTGGAAAGTCGAGAAGAGTTGCACAATTAAGTGATTTTAAGTTAGCAGAGAGATAAACCAGAAGTTAGCCACCCAGCTAGCGGAAGTCTCTGGTGCATTGGCACGTAGTATGTGAAAGATCTGGCTGATTACATACCTGGGAGTCACACATTTATCACTTCATGCACCACTGAATTAATTTCATAGGAATGAATGGGCCCTGCTCAGACATTGTATCTAATTTCTCCTAAATATATCCATGATGCTAACATTTTCATAATGACTATGCTCACATGCTAATGTTTAGCAGGTCTAATATTAATCATGTTTTCCAGGTTAGTTTAGTTTGTTAGCAACTGAGTACATTTACGTTTTACACAAATTCTGAGTTATTTGTACTTAATTTCATTGTTTCAATAACATGCTATTTTATACTTCTTCTCCAAGCCTAGTCACCACAATAAAATGTTAGCAGTTAGTTGCAGGCGAGAAAGCTACCAAGCCAGTTTCTGCGGGTTGTTTCAAGATTTGTAAAAGTGACACCACTGGGTATTTATACACCTCGGGACAATTTTCAGCCGTGTTTGTGCTGACCAAAAAAGCCAAACATGATGTTTTTCTTAACCCTAACCAAGTGGGTTTTGTGCCCAAACCTAACCAGAGCATAAGCAAGGCACTGTTACAAGAGAATAATTAAAAATTGCACTCAGTCAACATGTATTGTGCACTCAGTCAACATGTATTGTGCACTCAGTCAACATGTATTGTGCACTCAGCCGACATGTATTTTGGCGATTGGGTTGCTATTCTATTACATTTCATATAAAACACAATGCATTATTACATTAATATTGTTTACAACAGTAAATAAAACCACCCAACAGTAGTAAAATGTAAAATGATCTCCACTACTGCTAAAACATTAAAATGCTGCTTAAATGTTACTGCATCTATAATAATAACCAAAGTGTTTTTGAATTGTGATATTGCTACTTGTACCTGATTAAAAGACATTATTACTTCTTCTCCTGCTGTGTTTTTTGCAAATTAGCACTAAACTGAAAATAAGGTTGATGCTGATAGGCATGTTATTAGTTTTGCAGGTATATGATGAACTCAAGTATTGAGTATTAGGGTATTATTCACCCTGATGAGTGTGTGGAACACATTTTATGCCAATCCATTTAATAAAAGTTGTCTTGACATTTCATTTACCAAAGTTGTAAGGATTCATACAAAATTTTTATGTTAATACATCTTTGACTTGATAAGTGAAAACCTTCAGCCTCTATTGGTGCTAGAAAAAAGGTCAGAGGATAACCAAAGTCATTAGGATTTATCATCTTGGTACCATTAATATTTACCAAATTTCATGGCAATCCCTCCAACAGTTATTGAGATTTTCCACTCTTTATCACAAATGTTGACCTAGTGTTGGCGGAATGGAACATTCAGGGGGTCAAAGAAGTCAGCAGGAATCATCCTCTGGGAACAATGAATGAATTTTTTGCTAATAATGTGGCTGAAAATAGTAAATTGTTCCATCGCCATGCTATGAAACACAATCTCATGTATTGCTACATGCACAGAAACACTTGTCTCTTATGCACGGCCAAGATTTCCACCAAATGTCAATAAAATCTGTTAACATTTGTCAGATATTCTGCTAGCAGACTCAAACTGTACCAGAAAACCAAACCTCCTCACTGAAAGTAATTAAAAATGAGATGAAATGAAATCCACTTCACCAAGCAGGAGAAAATCAATACTCACCACAACAGATTTTCTGTTTGGAATTTTGCCTGAATTAAAAGCAAAACAAAATACTTAAATGAAGTCAAACTGTTAAAAAAAAACTGGAAGCTTTATCTGTGCTTAATGTCAACACATTTATTTTTGCTTTTTCGTGACTTGCCGTGAGGCTTATTCTCAGCATTCAGATCTCTGTGTTAATAATACAGAGCCCTGCTCTCATTACTCACCTTTTATCTTCTCAGCATGATGTGGGTGGACCGATCAAATCGATCTCTGTGATAAACACTGTGAGCGTGCATCTCCAGGGGGCTCAGCTACTGATTGTGTTTGCATTTTTCCAGATGGTCACTAAACGGAACACTCATTGATCTGGGGAATGACTACCGGCGTCACATGTCTGGGGGCAGCCTGATCATTAGCAACCTGGACAAGGACCAAGACACCGGGGTATACCAGTGCACGGCCTTCAACACGTGGGGGTCCATCCTCAGCCGCAGAGCCAGCCTGCAATTTGCATGTAAGTGATCCCACAACTGCTAACACAATTCTGGCATGGCTGTGACACAGTTATGACATCCTGGCACGTCTTTGTATCTGCCGTATATCAATCTGACATGTTTGTTACATGCTTGTGGCCCAGGCCTTTTTTTTTTTTCATTTACTATTCCAATTTCTCATTGAGATTGCCTGCGAATAGATTTCCGAGAGGGGAAATGGTAATCGAATGAAATGTCAGACGCAACAAACACAGTGGGTGAGGCAGCTTCTGACTGCCTCTGAACTCCATTGATTCTCATTAGTGGCTCCAACTCTGACAGCATCTTTGCTCAGTCCGAATTGACTCATATTTTGCCAAGTGATACGCCAGCCCCTGTGATTCACACTTTAAAGGAGAAGAACACAAATAATGCTTAAGAAGTATTTGCATCTTTGTAATCGGCAGCCACGTCGTTTTGAATAATATACACAGCAGACTGTGAGCGGATCAGATAGTGACAGGCCGTCTGCTACTCCCGACTTCCTGTTTAAAAGTCAGAAGGCGGGTTGGAAAGTGATGCTGTAGAGTGGGGGCCTACCTTCCAGACAGGCGCTGTAGAGGCACCTCTCCTCTCTTGATCAAGCTTGCTGGCTATTGATCATGTCCCAAGGATAGAGAGCCTTTCACTTCCTCTCAGGAGATGGGCTGCTATTATCCCTATAGCCCAGTAATGAATCTCACTTGTGGGGACTGGGTGAAGAGCAGAGCTGCTTGACATTTATTGTCTTGCCTAATGCACAGTGAGGGAGGTCTCGGAGATCAGCATGGCTGATACTCTGTTTTTCCGTGTAATGAGGCCACTGCCCTAAGATAGAAATGTCATGCCTTCTTTGCTGCTTTGCCTGCCTTCAGAATTCAGCTGCAACCACTATAAGCTGCCATATCCTCCCACAGCGCACAATTGCTCGGGAATAATGCGTAGAATTACAGAAAAATGTCATCTACAGCATCAACATATGCACTTGTTGTACTGATGAGTTAATCTTTTCATACTGCCTGAGAGAAATTCTGGTTTCATGTAATCTGGGTGTTATTTTTATAGCTTTGGCCGTCATCATTGGTTAAGATAACATTGTACTCTCCGAGTCAATTGCTGAGATCTGGGAATGTTGCAACATTGGCCTACTGCACATGCACATTAATGTTTCTCTCCTCTCTGTCCCGCTCAGCCCAGACTTTACATTGGGATAAAGTTATGCACACAAAGATCACTATTGAAGGCTCTGGGAATGTTTAGAAAATGTATAAATATAATCCAAGGACTAAAAATGTTCCTTGTTCCTCGTCAGATGTGTCCTGTCATTTCAACATTTAGGTTTATAATGACGATTTACGTGGGATTTTTGCCGTGATTTATGTGGGGATGTTTGTCTTACAGTACCACAATTGACCACTGGGGCAAATTAGCATCAAGACGCCACCATGTCGTTGACGCCACATTGGCAGCTTTGGTCGTTGCTGCAATACATCAGCATCGGCACCATATCGAGCTGGGCAAAAGTTTGAATACTGAACAATTCCAAGTAACCATTGCCATTTTTACGAATAAAACCCACTACAATGTTTGCATTTCTCAACGGATATCAACGAGTATTTTTTTTTTATATTCAAGGGTAAATGATTTGTGGAGGTCAAAAGAGTTTTGTCTCCAGTTGCCTAACATCTCAATAGTTCAGTGCATTCACTGCCAGATGCTCAAGTTAGTGGATTCTGAGTAACTGGAGGGAAACTCTTTGTACTCTAAACCCTTGAACATAAAAAAGACTCACTGAAATTGCTGGAGAAATATAAATGTTAAAGTGCTTTTTATTTAGAAAAAACACAGCTCCCCCATTTACTTTCTACATATTTGTGGGCCAGCCTTGCCTATCACAATATGACAACGAACAACGAACAACTGTGCGTCGTGTCTAAGGTGTCCCTCGCAATGACAAACCCACAGCAATGACACATTGCTTACACAATGACACAACTACAGATCTCTGTAGTTTTCTTCTAAATGTTGGTTTTATTCCCCTTAACTGTCCTGTTTGGTCCAGTCTCAGCTCTTCCATCAATGTCGCTTCCAGCCACAGCTGCCAGCTGCGTTTAGTGAAATACTCTACACTCCCTGCATCAGCACCAGACAGCAGACGGACACATTGAGTGACTAGCTGGTGAACGCAGTGGAGCATTTTTAGGAGCTAAAGAGCCAGATATTTACCTCAGGAGTCGGTGGAGACCAAAAACAGAGCTAAAAGAGAGTGAATATTCAACTTGCATACAACAGGTGGATTACAAGACATGTTATCATGTTGTTTTGTGTCTGCTGGATGTGCAAGTAAACAACTGCCGAAAGTAACATCATCTCAAAATATCAAATTGCAACACTTATTTTTTTTCAAGGTGATGACAGGTATGCCAGCATTGTGTTTGCACAGCTGGGCTACACATTTTGGTTTGTTTACAACCTGTGAAACTGTCTGAGTGCTCACATTTCTTGTTTGTGTTGCATTTTGTTGTAATTATGTCACCTTGCTTGTAATTCTCAGCAATTGCCTCGATAACGCTGTAATTGATCGTAACAGTGGCCCAAACCACAAAAAATAGACCCAAGTTGTAAAAAAGCTGCTAAGTTTCCTAACCCAAGAATACAATAGCTGTACTGTGTTGTCTCTTGAGCAGGTTAAAGTAGCTTTGCTCAAAAACACTGCTGGACACAATTCATAACAGGGAACGTCTACACAATACGGCGGCGCCATTGCCCAGACCAATCATCTTCGAACTGTAATGGTCGCTGTGTAATCTCTGGGCCAGCCATTCTTATATGGCAGAGACTGATTCTGCTTACAAAGGAATCACTGCAGCTACAGTGAGTTTGGCCTCCAGCTCTCAGAGTTACAGTGTGTGGTCAGTTCACTTCAGTGAAGCCCATTATTCTTCCGCTCAGAGGCCAGAGAAGGGAGGCGTGTATCCCCTCCAGCATCGAGCCCGGCCACATCTCTACCCTCCTCTGTGCCATTTTTGCACGATCTCCGTGAAGGAGTCATCCTTTCCTCAACCCCTAAGTAATTATCTATGGCTCTCTGAATCACCTCCCGCTGCTTCCAAAAGCGTTGCTGTTATTATTATCAGCTGCTGTTTTTGCCGGGCTTTTTCAATCAAAATCGAGTATGTGAAACTCTCTCCAGCGCCGTTCTTCAGAATCGTAAATGTCTTTAGGAGATTGACTCTGTATTTACTGAGGCAGCCTGGTGAGATCAGAAGGACATCGCCTCTGTCTGTATTTCAAGTCAGCCATCTCCTCCTGTGGCCTCCTCTGTGTCCTGCCGTGACTTGGCTCTGCTTGATTCCACTGCGGTCATCAGAGAGCTGCTCATTAATCTTACCAACACTCTGTCCCACTTCTCTCCATAATCTTCCTTCTCCTAATTTCCCTTATCGGTCACACTGACTTTCTTTTGTTTGTGTTTGGAAGGCTCACTCTAGGCTGTTAGCCAGAGGGTGCAGACAGAGTACAGAGCGGACTGCGGCAGCTTCCCTCCATCAGTCATGAAGCCAGGGGTGGTTTATCATCCCAGGTTTAGGTTTTGTCTGCCAGCAACTGCTCATTCATTTACAAGGGCTAGGTTGTGCTGAGAGTATTGATGGGGAAGCTAATGCTTTTAAGTGCAAGATTACACCACATTTAATAATGATGTTACTTATTGCTGCTGGCACAGCAAACTGTCATTTGTCATGCGAGCTCCCCCATGTTTGTTCAGTCCGCGCACAGCTTCTCCTTCCCCTCTGCTCATTTTATCCTATTGAAGCCTAATCTCATCCTGGCGTTAAAGTGTGGCGTCGCAGGGTAAACGTCACCAAGTCAGGTCCATCTGTTTCATCAGCACCCTGCAGGCCTTTGAAAGCGTCATAAGCTGTCAGGAGGTGTCCCAGGCCAATCAATGATGCCCCATTAAAGTCCCACTGCTCAAAGTGTGACATCAAAAACATGCCTCAGTGAATCAGTGGAGGGAGTTTAGGGAAAACTTATGTCTCCTATTTTCAAAACTATCCCTTTCAAAGAAACCCTGGAGTGTATAGACTGTGTAAAAACACACTTTTTGGCTGTCTGATATTCTGCTCTGTGCCGCTGAAGATTTGACTGTTTTTCAGCCGCTGTCTAAACCCATTTCGATCTTTTCTGACATATCAGATCTTGATAACTTCAAAACTCAAACTGTGAGGAACGCTGTCAACGTCCGTGAGGGCCAGGGAGTGGTTCTGTTATGTGGACCACCTTTACACTCTGGAGGTAAGTTTGCTGTATGTGTGTGTGTGTGTGCCACTTTTCCTTGCTGTCGTCTCTTATTTAAACATGAGTCATTGGAATTACCTCTGCTCGTTTCACATGGAAACCTTTGATAAAGGATTACTCCCTTACTCCTGACTTAATCTGTTTTTACAGCCATTTATGTGTACACATGCTCTTAATAATCATCCTCTTATGTATTTCATACTGAATATTACTAAGTAAATCCCCCGGGTGTTTCATTCCTCATGCCGCCTTTTTTTCTAATTAAAGTTTCTGAAGTAAGTCTTGAAGGAATAGCTTGGCATTTTGGAAAATTTAAGTCTTTGGTTTCTTGCTGAGGGTTAGATGAGAAGACCACTCTGGTTTTTCCATTGAATATGTAGCTACAGAGACCGGAAACAGCTAAACAGCTAGCATAGTTTTACCAGCACCTCTGGCACCTCATTTCCACATAGCTCTGTGTACATACATAATCTGATTCCGCTCTGCAGAATGTGGACAGACCGTATGCACTGTGTCATGGAGAATTGGCAAAAAAAAAAAAAAAAAGTTGGCTGCAAAATGTGCCAACATTGTTTGGCGGCTGGCTGAGTGCACAGAGGTATGGTTCACAGCGGTTCATTTGTCTTTTAACAAAATATTTCGCAGGCTAACTTCCTCGCTTAGGTCTCACCACGCATTATTGGTCCTTTTTTTGTCTCGCTAATGTTCCATGTACATACAAAAACAGAAAATCGCAGTGGTGCTTCTGTCCATTTGTAAAGAAATGCGTTTCCTTGTGTTGAACACAAGGGGCGTACGTCTGTAGTCATGGACAGAAAACAAAAGGGAGTGGAAACGAGGTGAAAAGTTCACACCAAAGCATGATAACAAAAAGTTGCGTTTTTTACATATAGGATTATGTGCTGGAATCCAACTAGTGACCTTTTGGTCTGTAGTGGTAACTTTCTCTCAATTCGCGTTAAAACTGAATGATACCTGTTCAAACAAAGCCAGGCTAACTGTTTCCCCTGTTTCACCTATGTATGCTAAGCTAACCAGCTGCTGCCTGTACCTTTATTTTTATGTTAGACCTCTAATCAATTAGTCGATCATAATAAAATTAATCAGCAACTATGCTGATCATCAATTATTTCAGTGTTCACTACTCCCTGCTGGGAGCTGGGCAACATCTAAAACATGCAGGGACCAGGACTGAAGAACACTGGATTCATCATTTAAAAATTTTTTCAAGAAGAAATGTCAAACATTTGCTGGAAATGTGAGATTTTTTGACATTTTACAGACTAAATGAACAATGGTGAAAATATTCTGCAGATTGATCGATGAGATTAAATGTATCTAAAGAAATTCAAAAAAAGTTGCTTCAATTCTTCGACCGAGAAGATGAATATGTATTCTTTCAATGAGATGCCACAGTATGGAGATGGAGACGCAGACTGCTTGGCCCCACCTCACTGAGTATCTGCACAAAACCGAGGACATGGACAATGGCTGCTGCCTAGTTTGCCTGCCTCTTGACACAGTAGCTTGCACATCGGGACAACCAATTTCCTTCACAAGAGAACAGTTTGCGGCGCAGTGCATTGTACAGCTGGTCTATGGGATAATGGGTCAGAGTACTTTGTGTGAAATACAGTTTGACAGCTTCCCTCTGACATAGGATTATATGCGGTTGGCTGCTGGAACCGTAGCGCTATTGTGTTTTCTCACATTTTCAGAAGTGAATGAAAGTAAGCCCGCTGTTCCATTTTTCCTTCCCTGCCCTGTTGCTCCCTCTCCTGCTCTCCCCTCTTTCCCTCGCTCTTCTTCCTCTCCTGTACTCCAGCCCTTTCTCTCTTCTTCTCTCTTGAATTTTGAAAAAGCGTGGACTTGCCGCACCACCTTGAACTCCGCTGAAGTTACCACTCCACTTATCCAACACCTACAAGGCTTCCCCTCCGGTTGTCATGACGCTCCATCGACTTTGAATTCTGTAAAAGCTTTTTCCTCTGCTACCGCATCCATTATCACATCACTCAGATGTGATAAATTAAATACAATATTGTCCCAAGCAATTGCGATTTTATCACTTTTGTGCTCCGTCGAAGACGTTTGTTTACTCGCTGGGTGCATAAGTGCACAAGTCACTTTGTCTGTTGTATAAAAGCCCTTGTGTTGTACTACCACTCCTCTTCTGACTTACAATTGTTTGGCAAATTTTTCTATCACAGCTTATTACAATCACATAGTTCAGATGGAGGTTAGGCTGACTCCGACTGTGTGGCTCATGCTCGCCTAATCAGAAAGAGGTTTGTGTCTGCATCACTGCACCTGGCTCGGACGCTCGATCCCTCGCTAAGCCAGGAGGCTCGCTCCCTCGGGGGGAGGCATGGGATATGATTGACAGTCATCGCGTACACCTTTTGACTCGGAGCCCCTCACCTCCGAAGTTGCAGATTACACAGAGCGTCTCCCCGCCCCTGCAAATCTGCGCAGCGCGCGCTTCTCCACATGACACAGTTATTCTTTATAGCAGACCTGCTGCTCGTGAAGGGGCATCACAGCATATTTCTACTCCCATACGTCAATCCATCCACCCTTCAATCCATCCATCCATTCGTGCCTCCCACGAACCGAGCAAGTCACTTAGGGACCCTGGGAATGGAGGCCATGTGTCAGGGGAGCAGCACTGACGCACTGTAATCCATTTTGTTTCGCTCCCTTTACTTAGGTCTCCCATTTCTTCTGCACTGATAGCTACTACATTTGCCATGGTATCTCCTCCCAAGGAGACCACTAACATTTTTAGGCCACAGTAGGGTGTGTTCCTTTCGGTTCAGCCGTCCCAGCCTCAGAGGTTGATGCATCTAATACTGCATGTGTGGAATCAGTCGAGCTTTGAAAGAGGTGGACCTGCTCTCTAAGTTGAACTGCTTTCCTTTCTGTTCCAGAGCTGACATTTGCGTGGATCTTCAATGAGTACCCGAACTTCATTCAACAGGACAGTCGGCGATTCATCTCTCAAGAGACGGGGAGTCTGTACATCGCAAAAGTGGAGCCTTCAGATGTTGGCAACTACACTTGTGTGGTAAACAACACTGTGACAAGAGAGAAGGTGCTCAGCTCTCCGACACCACTGGTCCTCAGAAATGACGGTAAATGCAAATAAACTACAGGGAGCCTTTAGTTTGTACCCTGCTGTCCACTAAAATGCAGTCAAAGGGGTTTTTTTTGACTATATTTATGTATCATATAGATTGAAAATGTAGTCTAGGCCGAGCTTACCTTTTATATCTTCCATCGCTCATCATTTCAATACATTTTAGTGAGTGGTTATTGCACAGTAAACACCAATTTAGTTTCTCCTTTAGATTAAAATAGATAAATCTTTTTTCAGACCCTCTTGACATTGTTTAATAATATTGAGGTGTGATTATGACATTTTAAAAGTCGTCACAGTCATTAATAACAGCTATATATTTAGCAAGATATAGTGACAATGAAAAGCTGTTACACCTGACAGTGTTATGATATTCGCTGGGTGACACCTCATCACACTGGTGACAGCGCCACACTTAAGCTGCTTGAGCTAAGGTTAGCGTTAGCTTCACGGGGTGACAGGACGAGCTGATCTCAATTCAGAGCTTTTAAGGTGTTAAGCTCAAAAAGATGATATGCTACGGTTAGAAATGTAACTGAGATTGACACGAGACAATCACTAAGATTGTTCGTGTAGGAAAACAGCGTGCCAGTTAGTCTTTTACAGACAGTATACAAACACTTTCTGTGTGTGAGTCTTTTCGCACCACATCATCTGTGGCGTAGTATAAATATATAGAAACTATAGCATGCAGAGAGCAGATTCACCTGACAACAGCTATCGCCACTCTTGTGACAGCTTGTTAAAACACTGTTAATGATGAAGTTAGAAATAAAGTTGCTGCTCATCAAATAGGGATTCAGTATGAAAACACTGAATTTCTCACCTGTGTTGCCATACATATTGTAGCCTGTTACCGTTGTTTGAACAACATTTCACTGAATTTATTTTAACAGGATGGTGAGACCCGCTTCACATATCTGCTCATTTAAATTCTTTTGAAAAAAATAAAAAGGGACAAAAAAAAACAACCTTTTCAACCAACCTGGAGGCCTTTTGATCTGCGAATCACCTAATGATTGCTGCTGTGCTGCTGTGTGTTTCTTCTCGGTCACACACTGTGCACAGCGCTGTGATGTGTTGTTGGCATCATTTTCTACAACCTCTATCCATATATGTACCCTGATCACAGCTCCAGATTTGATGGGTTAAAGGTCATTAAACCAGCATGATCAAAACATGGGTTAAATACCAGCCATACAGCCAACACTTTATAATGACAATCATCTGGTCAGTCAAGTGGTCAGTTTATAGTCAATTAAACATTAGTTAAGTTATGTCACCATTAACAGACAATACAATGCTATATAAACCATTTAATAAGCAATTGTAAAGCTATTAACATCAGTTGCAACTTTATAATGGCCATCCAAATAATGTTTATAAATGAACTACACAGTATTTATTAACTGTTTACAAAGTATTATTATCAGTTGCAACTTTATAATAAATTCTTTCTCAAAAAATGGTTTACAAAGCAGTTAATTGCTTGTTAACAGTCACATAACTATTAGCTAAAGTTTAATTAACTTAGATCTACCATCTGTTAATGATGGCTATTATAGTGTGTTACCTGGAGTTTTCCTAGCTTGGCATCCCAGATGTTGTCATTATTAATGGCCTATAATAAATCAATAAAGCATTAACAAATATGTGCTAAACCATTAATAAAGCCATTCATTAAAAAAAGAGAGCCTTATTATGTAGCATTGGTGAAAAGACTCCTGAAAATGTACTCAAGTATGAGTACAGTTACCTTACTGAATTATTACTCAATTACAACTGAAACTACTGTTATTAAAATAATATTTAAGTAAAAGTGCAAAGTCTTCTCAAACACTACACAGAGTATTAGTTACTTTTTAACTGATGATGTTTAAAGGTCCTATTAGTAAGAAAAGTTGATTTTGGAGTCTCACTCCCAACTCGTCAAAAATGACACTTTGGGATGCCGGCCGAACCGTCCTGCCTTCATGAGTTGGGAAACCTGTAGCGTCATTATTTGACTGAAAAAACAACTTTTCTTACTCAGTAAGCCTTTATCCTTTAAGTCACTATCAATAGCAGGCATTCAGTCAAAGGGGTTTCTGTTTCTCCAGATTTTCAGTCTAAATTACTCACAACTCTCACTCTGTTGTGCTCAGTGGTCATGATCAGCTCTCCAAACCTGGGCCTGCTGCTGAGTTTAGTGTTGTTTTGTTGGTGTTTTCATCATCGTGTTTGTGATCACATAGCCTTATTGACTACAAAAATACAGATAAAGGTTTGGGTATTGATTCAGATTACACTCGGTACTCCATTTTGATTTTAAAAGTAACTAAGTAAATTACATGGTGTAATGTGTACTTAAATATGAGTACATTTTAAGACTTGAAAAAATGCTGAAAGTACAAGTTACAAGTTAATTACAGTAATTCGAGTAGCTGTAATCGTTTACTTCAGAATGTGGTACTCTAGTCCTTATCGGTCCTCTCTATTCAGCCATGATTCAAATCAAACCATTGGTTGATGGCATAACACTCAAAAATATCAAAGCTATCATGAGCTGCTTCAGGTTGAATTACCGATGTGTTGTTTCATTCAGTTCATGTTTCTGTCCTTCAGAATGTCACAGGTCATTACTGACTAAACACAGAGGCTATTGATCGCTTGTTGAAAGAGATGCAATTCCATTTTCTGTATGTTTTTCCTCACTGTGGTTAAGATGCAAGCACTTATCACAGCTTTTCAAAGTCTTTATTGACCTTTAATCTGAAAACATGCACTGGACCCCAAATCAGCTCTGCTGCCAGACTGCGGGCTTGTAATTGATAATAGTAAAGGGCATACTATTATCTCTGCGCACAAGTCCCTGACCTGTTCTAGTGATGTGAATATAAATACAGTCATAAATGAAGTCACTTTGCCACAGGTGATAGATCTTCACTAAGCAAGTCTTTTCCCTGATGTGTTCTCTGAATCTTTTATAAGCCACCTCTGATATTTCTGCTCCTCTCCAGCAGCCCTTCAGTGGTCACTTTTGCTCCTACGCATAAAGACTTTCCTGTCAGCCGTCCCACCGTGTTACTACGCTCTCTTTGATCCAGCTTGTGTTTAATGTGTGCTGTTAATCACTGATGTGAAAAGCTTGTCATCTATTGTCTCCCTCTTGCAGGAGTAATGGGCGAATATGAACCCAAAATAGAAGTTCATTTCCCTGATTCGGTTCCAGCTGCGAAGGAATCGGCTGTGAGGCTGGAATGCTTCGCTCTGGGAAAGTAAGTCAGCCCCGTTCTGTGTGTGTGTGGTGAAATAAGCTGTAGGCTCATCCATGTATAGCTCTTCTAAAGATGATTTAAGAATGCACAAGCAGAACATTACTCAGTCTCAGATTTATCAATCCATGAGGGAGCAAGGGGCCAGAGCATAAAAAGACAAGGGAGCAGAAATCAAAGTTCTTTTAAAAGCTTTGGAAGTCTGAGCAATCACAGTTTGATTTGTAGGGAACAATAACTCACACAGCTCCGGCTTCAACCGCTGTTCTTTCAGTGCTTAATCAGACTTTGATCACAGCGACTGACAGTTGCCACCATGGGAACTTTTTGTTCGTCTTTTCGCAGTCCTGTCCCAGAAATAAGCTGGAGGAGAACGAGCGGCATCCCTTTCCCCAGCAAAGTCAAAATGAAGAATTCAAACGGCGTCCTTGAAATCCCTAATTTCCAGCAGGAAGATGCGGGGACGTACGAGTGCATGGCGGAGAATCGGCGAGGCAAAAATGCCGCGCGAGGTCGCATTTCATTCCATGGTTAGTGAACCGTGTAAAATTGATTGACAGTGAACGGAGGGAGACGCAGGAATGAATGTGTGTGACAGATAACCACATGTACAGAAAACATGCATGTGACCAGCAGCTGTAATCTCATTTGTTTGCCAGAAAACCTATTTGTCTTTGTACATATGGGGCATAATGTTAACTACGAAATGATGGAACAGGCTACAGAAAGTAAAAATGAATATATTTAAGAGGCTCCAGATTTATTTTACAACCAGTATTCATCTGTTTATTCACCTGTTCTCCTCATTTTGCTGATAATCCACTTATTCAGTTAAAACTTTCATGATTTAATGCAAGGCTGCTTTGACGGCTTCATGTTTCCGCATACCACTGCTAATCCACTGCTTCTTTAATTAAAACACATGTTTCAAAAGGTAATCCTCTCATTTATTCTTAGCTAAACCTCACTGGCTCCAGACAATGACGGACACATCTCTGTCCATCGAGGAGAACCTCTTCTGGGAGTGTAAGGCCAATGGGAAGCCAAAGCCGTCCTACAGCTGGCTGAAGAATGGGGACACAGTGACGCCTGAGGTATGCTGATCCGATCAGACGGGTGACGAATTAAAAGGAAAACACTGAATGAATGTGCGGAGGAATGTAACGAATTCAGACGTTTTCATACAATAAAATACACAAAAAGAGGGAATATGTTTTGGAGGAATGGTGTTCATCCCTCCGCAAGAGTTCCACACACTTGGAAAATCTGTGTTAAGGAGCATTGAAGCTGTTCTGAGGTTTACTGAGAAGCTAAGCTCAAAAGATCAACTTGCCTCTCTTTACACAATTTGCGCAGAAGCCTGTAATATCTTTTTCACAGCTTTGTTGATGTTTAAAATGTTTTCTCAATGAAGTAACACAGCAAATTAGATCTGCCGATCAGTTACACTGAATCAAGAATGTACAGAGATGGGATTAACTGTGAATTTACCCTGTGTTCTGGAGGAATGCATGTTCTGTATCAGTACAGTTTTTTCGATGGCTATAATCAACTTCGCTTCCATTTTCTACTCGCAAGGTAGAACTACTGTTCATGAAAGTCAAGGGGTACTCCAGCGATTCAGTACTTTTTATAATGTAGCAGACAGATTTGAAAGGAGGTATCCTGACTTTTAGGTCCCATTTACACCTCCTAACAACACATTATCTGCATGTGTATACATTATCTGGATAATCGATCATCCATTACGCTGATTCTTCCTGCAGTATGATTTGATCTCAATATGCATTGATTTTTAAATTACTTTTTGCAAGAGAAGACTTGGGACTTTTAAGATATCGTCATAGTCACAAATTGAGTTGACTCCAAGCTGAGATCTGATTACAACGTTGTAAGCCCTACAGTATATCACTGGTCCCAAAACAACATGACCGTTGAGGCGACAGGTGTACAGTAACGTCACGTTACTAAGCTGCTTTTACAGTTGACCTATATGGTTTCTGATGGGCTGTGTAATGAGGTGTGCGCAGACAGAACCACGATTACGATTTTGAAGCCAATGGAAAGACACTGAGGCAGTGCAAATTAAAATGAATTTATGCAAAGAAGTTGAATAGTGAAAACTAAATGAAAGAATCAGCTTCATAAATGTGCAGAGACATTAAAGGAAAAAGGAGCGAGAGTGAAGGGAAATAAGAGGAAGAACCAGATTTCCTGGTGAGTTCTGAGTTAAGTCAGAGGCTGAGCTAAACAGAAACACACAGACACGTTTACAGCTAACGTTGTTTGAGGATGGGGATTAGACTAAAATCTCATGCATTTCTGACAATGCGACCAATTAGATCTTTTCATGGCACTTGTTTCAAACTCCAAACCTTTTTTTGATACAGGATTTTTTTTGCTGAAACTGAAAACCTGAGCCCAAGTTATAAGCCCTCAAAGTTTTCTCAAACTGCCTTCCAATTCTCCCCAAGACATTGTATGACTGTTTTCCCTCATGACTGCTTAACATACCAAATGTGTAAAATCAGTGGAATGCCTCTTTACTTCAGTAATCAAAGCAAACCAGTGTAAAAATGTAGAAACATGCTATAAATCCAACCTGTGTGTGGTGTTCCCGTGGTACAGTGTCTTTGTTCCTCACCGATATGTGCTATCTTACTAATCAACAGCTTGCCATATGTGCCTCTAATTAACAAAGCAGTGTAAGAAACCACATCCCCTGCAGCGTAGAGGATCTCTGACTAGATTGTTGGGTTAAAATCCACTCTAAGTCATCATCCGAGCTGTCATTATAGTTTTTACAACTGAGCAACCCCGTAAGATAAATGACTTTTTAATGTGCTGCTGGTGCTATTGTCAACATTGCTTCTTTTCTGTGTGTCTAAGATGCAGGTTAGCAGTTTCCACTACTGCCTCCTCATCTGTTCCCTTATTACACGCTGAACATACGTAGAATGCCACAAGGCTCTTTCGCCGAATTCTCTCCCTTCCTCCCTCCCTCTCCCTATTTCTTCTCTCCCGCTGTCCTCTTCTCTTCATGGTGCACCAATAATTGCTGCTGTGCTTTCTAGACATAATAGACCACACTGGCCTTGCAACGGATATGCAGAACTCTTTCTCTTTCCTCCGCAGGGCCGTGTACAAATCGAAAACGGGGCTCTTTCCATAGCTGCATTAAACCTGTCAGACTCCGGGATGTATCAGTGTGTGGCGGAAAACAAACATGGCATTATTTATTCCAGTGCCCAACTAATGGTGTTAGGTAAGAATTGCATTCCTCCCTCTGCTTTTATCCTGCTTATCTGTCTGTGCGTTTGATCATCTCCTAAGATAAAAACCAGCAGCCTCCCTGCTAAAGCTCTCCTCAGCAATCAGTCTGCACACTCATTTTGATGTCACTATGGGCTCTGCCAGCAGAAATATGAATCTGATGGAGTGTCTCATTTTACTTTCAATCGTTTCGTCGTATTGATTTGGATACTACAAACGCATTTCTTTGTGGCATCGTGCGTTGCTTTCTCATGTAGATGGAGTATTGATTTTATTTGCAAAGCTTTGATGACTTCCATCTGACCCGGCTCAATGAGAAATTCGATTCTGTCTTGATACATGCGATGACACTTGGGGCTCCAAATGATGGCTGACAAAATGTGATCATAGCAGGTTGGAGGCTTGAGTGAGGGGGAGGTTTATCTGTGTAGCTGAACAGTGGGGTGGCAGGTGGATCTGTAGCCTTGAGCCCAATCGGCATTTCTGCTGAGTCCATGCTGAGATTTTGAGCTGCTATCACTGCTGAAGCTGAAGGAGAGTCGATATCAGCACGGCATGGCTGATCTGCAAGGGGTTCAGGTTGTCTTTATTTTTAATCTTGCACCTTTTCTCTGTCCCTCCCAACACACAGCTTCACCTCCCAGTTTCGCCAAAAGTCCATTAAGGACCCTGCTAAAAGCTCGCTCAGGCAGCGAAGTCACTCTCGAATGCAAGCCTCAGGCCTCGCCCCCAGCAATTAGCCTGTGGAAGAAAGGGAATGAGATCCTGCAGAGAACTGAAAGGTAGGATAAAAGTCCAAGTGCATATTCCTCACAGCTTTTATTCACATGCACTGCGAGCAGAATTGTTTGAATAGCATATTTGGCATTTGTGCAGGTGCATAGAGGGAAAGGCTAATGAGGAGAATGGGAGCAGGGCACCCACCAGGAAAACTGCACATAGCTAATGTGCTGTGTGCACCCTCATGTGCAAATAGCTTGGTGTGAGGGATGAAGATGCTCGCTGGTCCTATCAACACTGCATGCATGAAATATTTAAGAAGATAAAAGATTAGCAAATGGAGTCGCTGCTGAAGATAAAGTCTGTTTGCTCTTAGATCGAGGAAAGGAACTCGAAAGTAAAACTGATGCTGTTGCACCTGAAATTCAAGGTTAAAGTGTTCAGCTGTGTCGTGGGTTTGATTCAACCTTGCTGCAGATTTGAGAGAAGAGTCATCTCACTCAACACGCAGACATGATGCAGACAGTGAGAAGACTTCAAGCACCGCTTTAAGTGGCATTAAGTGGTGCTTAATTTAGTTTGTTGTCTTTCTCTGTCTGATGACTGATTGAATACACAAAAGCTGAATTTTAGCCACTGACTCACACAATACTCAACCAATGAAAAGGTGGAGAAATCCAAGGGCAAATCAGGAGCTAGGAATGACACATTTGAGCAATCCGTCGGCTGACTTTTCATCATCCCAATTGGAGGGAGAAGAAAAGCTTGAACGGTGACTAAACCCTACTGCAAGTCACAAACATCAAGAATTCTTAGCACTCACACACACACACACACACACACACACAGAGGCAGGACAGAGTGAATAAGAACGACTCCAACACCGACGAAATGCCTAACTTTGTGCTGTTTGAATCACTCCCATGCTGTGTATTGAATAGGAGATCTGAAAGAGAACAATAAGAGCATCACACATCTTGTCAAAACAGCGCCGAGGCTCCTTAGTTGGCTCCAGATGGGGAGCTACATCTATAGCTGCAGGAAATTGGTAAAATTCCCAAGCTGACTGACATTTAGCACGTTGTATGTGAAGCCCACATAGTCTTTCAAGGTGCCCAGCATTAGATGTATGCAGACACAAGATGGGAAGTGTTTTCTCATATATGCAGTCATGCTGTAAATTGGAGCAATGTGTAGGAAATTAATTGTGAATACATTTTCTCACAAAATACAGTATCAGTTGAACTTAGTTTCACCCAAATGATACAAAAACATATTTTCACAATTCCCCCTGATGATATCTATCCATGCAGATAGTTTTAATGATGGGTTAATTTACTCAGGTTTTGAGATATCAGTCTCTGAGATGTCTCCACCCCGCTGTTACTCTGGATAATTAATAATTGGAACTATTTCTCTAATAACAATTGCTAAAAATGAGATGTGTGATTCATCCATGCAATGTGTCTGGTAAAGACACATAGCTGTATTTTTTTTATTCCAGCCCAGTCACCAGGATATAAAATGTCAACATTTCTGCAAACCACTGACATGTTCACAGTTGTATGTGTCATAGGCCCACACACTATATTGGCATTTCTGCAGAAAAAGTCAGATCATGTATACGTTACATGTAAATCACCTGTCTGGAGATGGATAGGATTGCAGTGGAGTAACAGGCAAGAAGGCTGCCAAGCCAGTGTCCGCAGTTCAAGGCTGTGTTTCAACATTTGGAAGTGCGAAACCAATGGATATTTTTAAGGAGGCCTCAGGACATCTCCTGCTGTGTTTGTTGACAAAAATCAAATATTTTTGACAAGAAGTCAAGACATCTCCAGCTGTGTTTGTGTGTGGTTTTTGTACTTAAACCTAACCAGATCACAAGCATGCACGTTATCTCAACATGAAATAGAAAATTGAACTTAAACACCTGTAAAGTTACGTGGTTTGCAGAAACACACATTACCAGTATTTATTCTGGAATACTGTTTGTTTACACCGCAAACAGTATTCTGTTCACCTTTGTTGCATTAGGGATTAAGGATTGGGGAACTCAGAGGCAGATATTTTAGTCCAAAACCTTGGTAAGTAGAACAAAAACATTCTTAAAGGCTAGAGCTAAGTATGATTATATTTTGCTTGGTTCGTTTAAAACAAGACTGCAAAGCATTTGAAAACACGTTATTCCTCTTACAGATAAAATGTTTTATTAGCAATAAAATTTACCCTTGACTGTGTCAGCTCAATGCCCTGACTTTCTGACTCCATTTCTCTTCTAATAATATATACTTTGTGGAGCAATATGCTTACTTTTGCTTATATAGCACTGTATAATATGTCTTCAGCTTACAGAGATACATTATTAAATATTCAGCGAGTCAGTGAACTCCCAGTGTGTTAGTGTTTCCTCACTGACCTCAGCAACATAAAGCCTGTAAAGCACATTTTATTTATTCATTGAGCTATTCAATGTTGCTGTTTGTAAAAAAAAATCTTCATTTAGTAATGTGTCCCGGAGTTTAGCCCACCACTGAGTCAGGGTGGTGGGTCAACCTTCCTGCTGCTCACCCACCTGAAAGAATTCATTTTTCTGGGCTTTGGAGGGGAGCTTCGAAGTGCCATGAGAGTCACAACGCTTCAGAGGCTTTTCTATTTTGACAAGAATACAATTGAAGTAGGGTAGACCCACAACAGGAAGGCTGAGATTTATGAATTGTCCCATGTGAAGATATTGAGCACGAAAAATGACTAGAGGTGATATAACGACTGCCGGCAGATGAAACGCAGAGCACTTCAGTCTAACTATACACTCTCCATCTGAGTCAATAAACTAAAAAGCTGTTCTGCTTCCCTCAGGATCACTTTGCTTCCCAATGGGACATTAAAGATTGCCAATGTAACCAAACGGGATGCAGCCAGCTACACATGCGTCGCTAAGAATCAGTTTGGGACAGCGAGTACAACCGGGAGGCTGATTATCACTGGTGAGTCCCTTTTCTTCTCCATCAACAGCTCTCACTTCATTGAGACTTCCCTCCTTTGTCAATATCCTGCCTGTTTAGCAGTTAACCATGATAACTTTCCCTTAACAATTCATGGTAATATTTGAAACACTGGGTTCCTGATTTGAAACATAAGGGGACTAAAGCAGCTTCTAATTTCTAACTGGTAACTGTCGACTTTGACAAAGCTCATTAGCAGATTTTAGTAGCTGTAGCTAGCCTGCTAACTAACATTAAATATGTGAGTTCTTCTCTGTCTGACTTCTCAAAGTTCCCAGCTGACTCGAAATATGTTTATGTGCTTTCTTGCTGGGAGTTTGATGAAAAAAATCAATAGCACTCTCATGTCGGTGCACACAATATTAAGCTACTGCCAGCAGCACGGCTAACTTAGGTTAGCACAAAAACTAGAAACAGGGAAGCAGTCTAGTCTGGTATCGATCTTCTCATCCAACACTCAGCAAGAGAAAGCAATGTTTCCCAAACTTTTCTCAACTTTCCCTTCAGAATACAATATGCATTTGATTTTTACATACATGATTTCATGGTAATTAGGTCCTCTAGTTATGTAGGGTGACTGAGACTAAAGCTTATAGGTTGGTGTTAAAGGTTGGCGTCCTCGGCAGTTAACATGTAGATGACATGGTAATAAAGGAGCGGCACTGTATTTGTAAGGCGAGTTAATCAGCCCCAGTATTAATGAAGGTTACAGTATCATAAGAATAAATGTTATATAAAACACACATAATGCAGTTCAGAGGTTCAATATAAAAATACATGATTTGTTACTTGCAAACAGCACAAAGGTTAGAATATTAGTATATAACATGTTTCATTTTAATGTGGAAAAAAGGACTTGAGAATGAGAATAAACCAATTAGTTTTGCAATGTCATCTTTCCAAATCCAGTACAAAGCTGTTATAGGGGTTAGCAGAATCCAATGCTGCTGTTAGACCACTTTTCACACTGTCAGTGTGTCTGTCCTAATCAGACCTTTTTAATTAAACCTTTGTACCCTGTAACCGCACCTATAAAGCTGTTTATGTGGTCAGCCAATGTTATGCTAACTCTAAGAAGGCCTAGGAAGTACCTTTGGGGTACTGTGAAAGAATTCTTGGGAACCGTTTAACTTGTTACTAAAGAAGGTTTAGGAGACTTGGATGTCTGAAGCTGGGGCATGTATTGAAGCTCAATCGAGGAGAAAGGCTTTTGCATTACAAGTATTTAACCCTTACCAGACCCATGATACTTACTGAGTGTTCAATAGGTGACTATTCGCTCATTTGTACATATGTAAGAATTTAATTGGGTATTGAAATCTAAAATAGGAACTATGCATAAGTTATCCTAAGTCATGACCCAACCTACTCTGCCTCTGATTAGGGTTAGGGTTAGTCGTTGACTTTGTTGGTTGGGTTGGTCAGGTTTAGGCATAAGTCAGGATTGGGGTGGGCATATCAGAGTCAGCCAATGAGAGGGCAGACTAGGGTTAGGGTTAGTCATAACTTGCCATCCCGGGAAAAACAAAAAAAGTCTACTGTAGGTAGCATTGTAGGTAGATGGTAGGTTGTGTTTTTGATGATGAAAGAACAGCCACCCACCCCAACTCTTTGGATGCCAAGTATAACTCTTTCTTGGGCCCTATGCACATAGTTCTGGGTTATGAAGAAATCCAAAGTTTTAACAGGCTGTGCCTAGTTACAGTTGCAAAATTATGACTGGACAATTGCTTATTGAGGAGGTGTTTAGCAAATTGTCAATTTCCTCTCAGTTCATCCAAATAAAGGTCAACCATTTCCTCTCAATCTATGACTCTACAATACTGTCATTTGTGTTCATTTATATTCAAGTTATATTGCATGTGTAACATTAACAATCAAGGTTATTGTCAAATTAATATGACTGGTATACATTATGCAAAATAGCAGTTAAGCAAGCAACAAAACATTATCCTTGATTTAGATAAAGGTCATTATTTATGAATGCAGTGACATCAACACGTACAGTCCTCCAGTTTAATCTGTGTTGCCACCTGACTTATTTTTCTCATTAGCTTCTATTCTCCTCATACACTGACAGCTGAACCATTTAATGTCATAGAATTTAATTACTGTGACCTTTCCTCACCATACTCTGAGGCCTCCAATCCACCACAGCCACCAGTGGGAATGTGCTTCCATCTCTGTAATCCTGTTCGTCCAAATTGATCCCAGGACATGAAGTGTAAACCTGAGATGTCATTAACAGTTGCTATTAGACAGGCTTGGAATTTAAGTGCTTATTAAAATCAGGAAAAGTACACATCCATGTGTAATTTAATGACGGCGACTTGATTTAGCCGGGAATTGAAGTGAGATGACAGTTGCACGAGGTCACGGTGGTGTTAGAGGTTCCCGTGGCAGAGATATTAACATGCTACGCTGTCATCTGTTGTCTGGCCAGAGCCCACCAGAATCACCATGAGGCCGACTAACATGGAGATTATTGTTGGCGAGAGCATCGTGCTACCCTGCCAGATTGCCTGCGATCCAGCTCTGGATGTGTCTTTCTCGTGGGCATTCAACGGCCAGCTCATCGACTTCCAACGAGACAGCGATCATTTCGAAAGAGTGGGCGGGGTGAGTCATCTCAAGCATTAAACTCAGCTACTTTCCGGCTATTCTGGGATTAATTGGGACATACTGTGTGATGCGCAAGGGTATGCTCCACTGCCCTGCTGAGGGCCAAGCAGATGAATTTATGCCAAGACTCGTCCATTTGAGAGTGGTCAGTGATGGATGGAATATCAAAAAGATAGAGATGTCTGTTAAGGATCAGATACATTCTTTCATTCACATGCTGTTGAAGCCTCAATGAATGGCACTATCAGGTCAGTAATCGGGATCCTTACCTTTTGAATTGGCTGTGTGAGCTGCCGTGTGTTACACTTCTGAAGATATATTATTGAAATGCCATTTCAGTCATGCAGAGGGTCTCCATTTATGAAGTCTTTATATTTTTCATCCTTTCAACTTCTAATCCCCTTACCTCAAGGGAGAACATTTTCTTATCATCTCCCTCTGCCATAATTGAATTTGCATACCTATTTATGAATCTTGAGCCCCGAAATAATTAAGTAATGAACCGCCTGGCATTCACCAAGGGCAGCCCTGGCACCAGTAAACGTTCATATAAAATCCTTATCCTGTGAAATAAGAATAAGTGAAGACTCTTTGTTGAATATTTGTTCCTTTTGATGAAGGGCAAAGTAAATTGTTCAGAGCTTGTCGGTATTAAATAACTTTAAACTCTTTTGCTTTTTATTGTGCCATTTATCACCCAAGGTCAGCAGTCTGATCACTGCTATTCACTAGTTAATGGTTGACATTACATCTAATTGCCTTTATTGTTTTTTGGACATGCCAAATTCATATCTCCATGCATGCAAACAGCAATTACCACTGACATTGAACGGTGCAAAGGCACATAATGAGATATAGTTTTCACAGAATCTGTTTCCCCTGTCCAGAGAGATTACCAGCCCCCTGCTCAACAGCTTCTGATGAATTAATTAACATAAATAAAGCAAATCTGCCTCATCACACCCTTCCTGCCAAGGCAGGACGCCTTGCTCTCGCTCGCAAGCTCTCAGGTCGGCCAGGTGGTGGCTGACATAGCAGAGAGAATCAGACATGGCAGAGCCGTGTGTAAAAACTGTCAGGCGAAAGGAGAGCAGATGAAAGGAAGGGGGAAGGAGAAAAGAGAGCAGGAGAGGTAGTCTCTTTAGCCCGTGGCCGCACAGAAGTGCCATTCGGCTCAGAGCTGCTTTGTCAGGTGCTTTAGAGAGGTGGAGATCCACGGGCTTTTTTTGCCCTGTTGCCAGCCCAGAGTGGAGCTCTGATCACTAGCTGCCGGGGCTGATGAAATCTGCTATGGCAGCAGAGAGTCTTACCTGGCTCGCCCCTTAGGTGTCTCGTTTCTAAAGCAACACAATACTTTTTACAGGCTGACATGCTTCGTGACAGGCCACTTTCAAGAGGTGACTTTCAAAAGGTGGATTCTCATGTATAGTCAAAATGTGAACAGAATAATACTCTGTGAATAAAATATGTCCGTACACTGCGATTATGTTTAACCTTGGCATCCATTATGTAGTTTTAAAGGAAAAGGCTGGTGCCATTCTAGATTTTTGCTATCCTCATTGAATCCTGCAAAAAGGCCTAAACCTGGCGCCGTTTAGCTCAGTTGGTAGAGCAGGCGTCCCATGTACAGAGGCTTTGTCCTCGCTGCAGCGGCCCTGGGTTTGAGTTCCGGCCTAGGGCTATTTACTGCGTGTCACTCCCCCTCTCTCTCTCATCCTGTTTCCTGTCCACCTTGAGTCTGTTCTATCAATAAAGCTGTATAAAGGCCAAAAAAATACTTAATACTTAAAAAAGACCTAAACCTACAATGAATTGATCCGACTAAAGATCCCTTCACACTGTGCGATAACAGCAACCTTAAAGGTTCAGCGCATGTCACATTATACAAGATGGGTCTAATAATATCTTGTTTGCAATCTGTTTTAGACTGTACGATAAGAATTTCTAGACATGCTCGATTCTGTGATAAATGTTTGGTGAATTGTCGGGTTATTTTAAAGTTCAACCTACCATATATACCAATGTGGTATCTGTGTGTACAATACAGTTTTTGCCAATGTATTCTGTGTCGTTTAATTCTGATTTGTTGGTTTGTGCACAAGGGTCATACTGAAAATTAGTGAGAATAGGTCCTACATTTTGGACAACATGATCATTTTTTCCACAAACTATCTTTGGTTGCCAATACTCAAAATTAGCTGTAGGTGAACATGTGTGAGTTGATATTTAAGTATCGGTGTTAGCCCCCTGTTTGCCGTCTCCCACGCAAAAACACTTCAAAGACAACACAGCTGCAGTACAGTAGCATACCGCTAGCCTGCAGCTGCATTTCCACACTTATTCTGTGTGAACAAAGACGATCAACTGACTGGTACCGGAGGTGAGGTGATGTTAGGTTTATTTTATTTTTCAGGGATCCTTAATTGATTTGTATAAGAAGGGGGTTTACTCATGGGGGAAGAACTAAAATGAGAACTGATAGCATTGCCAGAGATCATATATTGATTTGTTTGGGAAGAGGGTTTCCTCAGGACAGATTTGAGAAACCAAACTTTTTAACAAACTGAATTTCTGTCTTTTGTTATTCATTGTTGAAGGGGAGAGTTTCAGGGGATAAAATAAATGATCTGTTGATCCTTACATATCCAGATGTGTCTAACAATTTTTTTTTATTTTTCATTTAATTAAATTGTGACCTCAAATTTGAAAGTCAAATAAATCAATCACTCTTGCATTGCATAACTTGATAACTTGTTCCTTCATCACAGTAAACATGACCACTATAGTCTATGTTAGGGGTCAACCAATATAGCTTTTTCAGGGCTGATACTGATACCGATTATTAGACACAAGTACTGTGCTTAAGTACAATTTTGAGGTACTTTACTTTAGTATTTCCATTTTCTGCTACTTTATACTTCCTCTTCACTCCATTTATTTGATACATTTAGTTACTAGTTACTTTGCAGATTTGGATTATTCAGTGTTAGTAGGCTATTTATTGTTACCGATCAGATATTGTTGTGGGCGGGACATTGTGTGAGAGAAAGCTGCACCAGAGTCAAAGTAGCACATTTTTAAATTAGTTTTTTTTAGCGGCAAACTGACAGAAAAATCACAGAAACTGAAAAACAGAAAATGCTAAATATCGGCCCTGATAATAACCAGTGCCACAGAAAAGGTAGGGAAGATGCAGCAGACAAGGGCATTGTGGGTTTTGTTTTTTTTTTCATGGGATTTGTTGTTGATAAGGAAAAAACAGAAAACACCAGCCTCATTCCTTTAAAGATTTTCCACAAATACTACAACTGTCCTCATACAGATGAGAAAGTTGATTCAAAGTTTGTTGATGTTTTGTTGTGCTCCCTCATGGCCACCACATTCATCCTACTTACGTAGAATAATATTTGCTCTTTACATGGGGAGTTATACTCATATCTTGCTTGAGCTTGTGTAATTAGAGAATAATTAGGATTGTCTTGCCAATTAACTAGATGTTGTTTGTTTTGTGTGTCCTGTGTATAGCTGGTAGCTGTTTGTATCGGGTGGGCGCTGGTTGGGCGGGTAGTGCCTGAAGGGCAGCCAATAGGATTATTTGCGCAGAGTACATCTGCCATGTCTGTTGTTGGTGTTTGAAGAGATGCAAAAATCAGTGGCCTGGAGATGATGTGATTGTGCAAAGCATTATAAATGTTTCAAACATCCCAGAGCCAAAAGCTAAGTGATGAAATAGCACTCCATATCTTATACTTATTTTTTCAACCATCCCTTCCAGACTATATCAGGGGATCTGATGATTCGTAACATCCAGCTGAACCATGGAGGGAAATATGTGTGTGTTGTTGACACTGATGTGGAGAGCCTGTCCACCTCCGCCATCTTGGTTGTCAAAGGTAAGAGATCCAATTGATTTCAAGAGCTTTCTTTAGAATGCTTGTGTATGAATACCCTCACGTGAATACCCTCATATAAATACATCCCTGAGGCTTCCTGTAAATAAACAGTGAAACAAAGCAAGAATGGGTGTTACCTCAGTCTTGGTTCTGTCAGCTCCTGTTTACATTATATATGTGTTGCTTAAATCTCCAACAATGGCACACACTCATTCACTCACTCACTCACTCACTCACACTGGCATGCATGACTTCAGGCTGAGGTTTGTTGATATGAGCTTAGTGTATCTGGCGCATTGTGTGGGCTTTTCTCTTGTGATTTACATTGGTATTCATGCCCTTAACAAACTGTAATAGCTGTCCCAGGTGTTTTGAGAAGGCAATGTTTATCACAGAAAATGACTATAATTGGCTCATTTACACATCGGCAAAATATCATGGAAAGCATTTGAATAATTGAGCAGTAGTGCAAACAACAGCAACATGGTAAAGCCGGAGCGTGTAGCAGTCACAAACACTCCCATCTCTATTTGTATTAACTCTTCTTGTATTCTTCTCACTAATGTCTGCTCCCATGTAGCCCCTCTTTCCTTTGCTCATAAATGATCCCATCCAGTGTCTCTCTCCACTGCTGCTTTTCCTATGTTCAGTAATCTCTTCGTAGCGCTGCACATCACACATGCCGTGAATGAAAAGCCCCTGCATGCACACACCAAGGACGCAGCCTTTAATTAAAGGGAGCGTGATGGCCTTGATATGTAACAAGGTGCAGAAATCCTTATGAGTTTGATGAGAGGAGGCTTCTTGAAATGGATGATCACAACAGGTTCACTCTTCCTTTTGCCTGATTGATTTAGGTCCGCCAGGTCCTCCGGACAAGGTGGCAGTGGATGAGATCACAGACAGCACGGCCCAGATCTCCTGGACACCCGGAAGGGACAACGGCAGCCCCATCACCGGCTACATCATCCAGACACGGACACCCTTCACAGTGGGCTGGCAGGCTGTTGACACAGGTACGATTAAACATTCCTCCTGTCCCCCTGTAGTATTTGTCTGGGTTCTTTTTATTTATTAATGATTCAATTTGAGTCCAGTTGGGAGGCAGCCTTGTTTTCTAAAGAACTCATTTCCACTCTGCAGTGCCGGAGGTAGTCAATGGTAACATGCTGACAGCCGCAGTGGTGGGTCTGAACGCCTGGGTGGAATACGAGTTCAGGGTGGTGGCCCGCAATGCTGTGGGCCTGGGAGAGCCCAGCCCAGCCTCAGCTAAGACCAGGACAGAGGATGCCAGTATGTGAAACTAAATACTTCACCTTGCACACACATACACATATAGACAATAGTGTTGAAGTATTTCAAGCTTTGATTTTAAAATGATTACTTTCTGGTTATACATCACAATCTTGAATGGGATTATATTTTATCCACAGTACTAAAGGTAATTAATGACGATAAAGATGTTTATCTTAATTTTCTGTTTTTAACTTGTAATCTTTAGTTGGTAGTAGAGCAAAGATTCCTGTTACCTTTTGAGCTGGAAACATTTCACATTGCTGTGTGTTTGATCATCGGATGAAAACAAAAATGTCCCGACAGCACTGATGGAGCTCAGAACCCAGAGCTGCATTTTAATTGACATTTCAAGCTGTGATAAATGTGAAATTGTAGAGAAAAGTCAAAGAAGCCAAACTCAACATACATCAGAGATTTTGCGATTTTGGAGAAGTCTGTGTGTGTGCACCTCTGTCAACAAATGACTCAAAAATGATTGATGATTTTGCCTGTATCAAAGGAGACATATTATTCTCATTTTCAGGTTCATAATTTTATTTTGGGTTACTACTAGAATAGGTCCACATGCTCTAATACTCATCATCTAAAACACATCAGTTTTCTTACTGCCCAGTGCACTTTATTCTGTCTGAAACACTCTGTTTAGCTCCTGTCTCTTTAAGGCCCCCCCTCCTGAATACCCAGTCTCCTCTGATTGGTCATCTCACACACGCCTGCCCCAGCGCCGATAACAACAACTGAGCAGCTGTGCTAAATCAAGTTTTACGTGCCAAACTAACCGCTAGGCATAAATTAGAGATGTTCCGATACCATTTTTTCCTACCCGATACCGATTCCGATACCTGGGCTTTGGGTATCTGCCGATACCGAGTACCAATTCGATACCAGTGCGAGTTGATAAAAAAAAGAAAAAAAGAAGATTTTTTCTTTTTCTTTTTAACAGCTGTGTATACTACTAACCCTGTTTGGATGTGATATGATTGCTATCATTGTTCTATGGCAGAGAATGATTGCCATACAAAATTCATTTATTATCTATTTTGACAATAACAAATTCCTTTAAAAACTGTTGAAGTGCAGCCACTTTTAAAATAGAACAGTATTAAAACAGCAGTGCAGCAGCAAGTTAAATAAATCTAGGAATAAATAATTCTCTTAAAACTTACTTACAGAACTCGTTTGCTTGCAGCACCTCACTTTCAAGGGCAAATACTGCGATACTGTGTCCACCCAGTGTGCAGAATCAGCAAAGACATGGGGCACACGTTGAGCTGATTGCCTGCACGTCTTTCAGCCTCCAGTTGTTCCCTCACTGTCCCCTAAAGTTTGGGGAGAGCAGGTTTGTTGTGCTCTTTTGCATGATGCGTCTTCAAATGCTTTAAAAGGTTGCTGGTGTTGAAATTGGCAACACTCGTGCCACCCCTCCAAATTACCGTCTTGCCTACTGAAGGTTGTGGTGGGGTTATCCAGAGTCAAATATTGCCAAATAGCTGACACGTTCCTAGCTCCGTCTGACTCATGTGAAATCAACTTCTTCTTCACTGCCCTAAAAACAGTAGTTGACAGGAACTTCCTGTGTTGGCTTTTTACAGCAGCGAAGAAGAATTGATTACAGGCGTGTAACGTTAAGCAGAGCTAGCTGGGAAGAAGCAGGGTCCTGTTTCTAAATGACATGGTGTCGGATCGGTGCATAGACTCATGTACTCGCCATACTGGTATCGGAAATGGAATGACTCTAGCATAAATAATGCAAATATGTGACATGGTGACATAGTGTGATGTCATAAAGTCACGGAATTAAAGGCAGGACTACTGACGAGGCGTTTCAGGAGCAGTGCTTTCTATGGGAGAGAGGAGCTCTTGGTGCTGACTCTGATCTTTTTAACTTTCAAGATCTTCTACATGCACATGAACATCTATAAGATACTGAAAGAGAGGGAAATAAAAGTTGATTAATGCTGCTGGATGGTGGATGTGTTTGTGAAGGACTCAGGTCTGATTTTCCACCACAGTCCAACGGATGAGAATTTAGTTCTTGAGTGCCTCGTCTCAGTGCCTCTCTCCATAGATTAGATGTCTATTAACATAAACAATCGGCTTCCAGCACAACACAGAAGTTCCACAGTGCCCCTTCAGAAGTTAAACTACCATACTAATGGCATTTCAATGTCTAGAATGTAGCTACAACAACAACTTTTGGTTTAGTAGGGCGTCTCTGTTTCAGATCATTGTCATCAATGAATGAATACACAGCCGCATACAAGCCAGAAGTCCCAGGAATTGTTGGGATCTCACTTTCCAGCGTTCAGCCCTAATAGACAACCATGCGCACATAAATGCTGCAGAAAACCGTTTGCTGACTCATAAAATGCGATGCTCCACTTACTAAAGGATACTATAAGGACGTGCACGAGTGCTCCTCCACCTCCACTATCAGCCTTGCCATCACACTGCAGTGCACAAACAGCTGAGTGGGAACAGCAATGGAGTGGGTTGAGTCGAATGTCGTTGGCAAAATACTACAGATCCTGGCTTGGCGTTAATGCACTGACATGTGGGCAATATCAGTAATTCACTATTTTGTGAAATGTTTGCACATAGTGAGGGAATTATGGGGCGTAACATAGAGGACAGTATCTGCAGCAGGCGTCCTTGTTGTCATAAGGCTACTAGTATGGTTGAGGCTTGTCATTGAGCTTTGTAAACTGTGTTCTAATTGCTCCCCTCTGGGCTTTACCTCTCAGTTCCTGATACAGCTCCCACTGATGTCGGGGGTGGAGGCGGCACAAAGTCTGAATTAGTGATAACATGGGAGGTAAGTCATCTGTCACATTTTACTGTTCTCTCCATAGCCGAGTAATGGTTTTGCTTAATTGTGCAGAATTGAACGGAGCAATTTTATGACCCACATTAGAGCGAGACACCTCTCCTCCGGCTCTGCCTCAGAGTGCCATTTCTCCCTCCAAAAGCAGGGACAAAGAGCACTTCCTCTGAAGAGTTTTGCACTTTAGCCACAATTACATAGCCATGCAGGAGGGAAAGATAAGGCAGAAGGTGATTGTGGAGTGTTCTGGGCGGTAACGGCAAAGAAAGGGGCTGTGTCTAATCACAGAAGCCCTTGTGGAGGTACAGCGCAGAGACGGGCCTGTCTGTTTCTTTGTCTGTATGCGTTTTAATATCACTATAGTTTTGTGTTTTGCTCCCAGCCTGTTCCCGAGGAACTGCAGAATGGAGAGGGCTTCGGATACATCATCGCCTTCAGGCCTGTGGGCACGGTCACATGGACGCGAGCGGTTATCTCCACACCTGGCGTGGCTCGTTACGTCTTTCGCAACGACACCATCCCAGCCTTCTCGCCTTTTGATGTGAAAGTGGGGGCATACAACAACCGGGGCGAGGGGCCCTTCAGCTCTATTGGCACCGTGTTCTCAGCAGAGGAAGGTACGGTACCAACTTCACAGCCCGGCAGGAGAGAGTGATGCTTAAATAAGCTTTAATCTCTCTCCTTACAACTATGACCTTGGAATAGTAATGATGAAATGACTTCTTTTTTTCAGTGCTGTTATTTCCCTCCCCTCTCAAGCTGGGAATGTCAACTTGATATTAGTTATCATGCTGGTAGATTACAGGAAATCCTAGCAGACACTCACCACACCGCGCTGTCAGGGAGGTATCCTGTTAATTGAATTTGCTGGGCAGATAGTCTTCCCTTATGTCAGTCACAGATTCCATTAAAAGAGAGCAGGGGAAATAGCTTTTCAGTGAAACTACAGGTCTGTTCTGTGCCTTGCCTCTTATTGCTATTAGTGTGTGTGATGTGTTGGATGAGTCTCTGGGATTCTCACCAGCGCTCTATATCTGCAGTCCCCAGCGTGGCTCCTAAGAGGGTTAGGACTAGAAGTGTGTCTGCAGTGCAAATTGAAGTGATCTGGGAAGCTCTCCCTGCCATCCCTGAAAGAGTGCTTGGATATGAGGTACGTTGTGACTCTCTGCAAAATCCTTATTTTCTTTTTCTCAAATAACATGATAATTGGGCTTCTCTCTATGCCTTGTTTATCAGCTCATAATCATCCTTTCATTGTTCTTAAATTAGTTTTCTCTCTTTTTTTTTAAATCATTATATTCTACTATATCTTCTCATGTATCTCTGCAAAGAGCTTGTTTTAAGCTTAATAATATCATGAAATGACCTCAACGCTTTGGTGTGCCAACAGCAAACGCACTAGAGGAAAATAAAATCCCTCATCCTTTCAAGAATGCAAAGAGGGCTTTGCTGTTTTTTTTCTTCTCTCCCCCGGTGCTCTTTCAATATCTGTCACCTCTGGCCCTCAGCACAAAGCTCTCCAGTTGCCATAGCAGTGGCCACATTGTCCTTTCGGAAACACAGCTTATTTCTCCAAACGCGGTCCTGAAGTGGATTTAAGCCGCTGAATCTCAATAGGCCACCAACAGTATAGATCCGGAGCTGTGGACTGCACATGCATGGCGCTCAGCCTTTAATTAGACGCCAATTGCAAATGCAATCCGGTTTGAGTTTAATGTAATCATTATTACTGCTCAAAAGATTACATTAGCACAAACTGAACTCTGGTGCTTATCATACAGAGCTTTAATTGATAACAAATTTGAAATGAAATAATTTATAGCAGGAGTTTCCCCGAGGGCCGACTCCACATTTCAGTTTAATTATTTATTGACTTAACTCTTATGTCACTTAATACCAGACACATGAATATTGAAGATGACCCAAAGCGAGCGGCAAATTAGTCCATTTGCTTTATCAAATATCTCTTCACCTGCACCCTTAATTGGAGGCTGATAGCCTGAAGGAAAGCAAACTCTGCATCTTGTCAAACAGAAACCTGCTTTGCTTTAGAAAGCGCTAATTTATTGGAACACATAAGGCCTTTTGAAATATCTGTAAGATGTTATCAGGACCTCTGCATTTCAAATATCTGGTATCCTCTTATAAAAACAAGACGTGAGATTGTTTTCATGAGCAAAACTGGCAGTAATCTCGAATCCCTCTGCCTAGGTCAGTTATCATATGACCCTCCAACGCCCTGCCTCTCTGGTTGAGAGGATGTGCATCAGTAATTGAGACTCCACTAGTGAAAAATTTATTATTCATCATCGCTCTCTCCCTCCCCCTTTGTAATACAAACGGCATTTCAGATGTCATGATGGAATATGAATTTCAATAATGCAGTGAAATGCACCACTAGAATCCGGCTGTTTGTGCCCACGATTGTCATTTATTTTTTTTTCTACCCAATAGATCGTGTACTGGGAAGATGACACCAAGCCTGACACTGTTGGCAAAGTGCGCATATCTGGAAACTACACGCTGGTGAACATCACGGGGCTGAAAGCGAACACAGTGTACTACCTCTCTGTGGCTGCTTTCAACACGGCTGGCCCCGGGCCACAGTCGGCACCCATCAACTCCACCACAAAGAAACCACGTGAGTCCGTCCCACAGGGGCATTCAAATCAGTCCTAAAGGGTCCTCGTTCATGAACCGTGTCTCCCTCAGATGACGTCGTACTGTCCTCATTGTGATAGGCGTAGCATTTCTTCAGCTTTGCTGCTTGTGCTCACAAAATCCAATCTGACAAGCCAGCTTTCCATTTACCTTGGGGAAAAAAGAAGAGAAGATAAATCAGTGGGTTGAGTGGAATGGAGCTGCAGTGACAATTTAAGATGGACAAGTGATGTTAAAGCAAAACTAGACAAGTGCTGCGCCAGCTAGTTTCTTGAAATTTAGGGATTTCAGCTCACAGAGGTTACGCAATATGAGTGAAAGAGTAACCACAGTATGCTCATGTTTCATGACAGCAGGAGTCCAGCTTCCCTTGGCCATATCTCTTTTTCATTTCCTGTGGCCAGAGATTTGCTGCCAGTGACCATACAGTACTTGACACTACCGTTTAATTTACTAACACTTACATAAGTGTTGTCTTTTCCCGGTTTTAAAGGCTGCGTTACAGTAAATTGATGTAATTTTCTCACCTCACCAGACTGTTCTTGTTCTCCACATTACTGATGATTATTTAGCAAAAATCTCAATGTGTTAAAATTTTGTGAAAGTACTGATAATTATCCATGCAATATTGTTGCAATATTGAGGTATTGGTTGAGGTCAAACATGTAGTGATACAGGTAGTTAAAACCAGTAGTGGACTCAGGTTCTTTGAGAGGCAGGGGTGAAAAAGTAAGAAGGGTACCAGCTGTATGCGGTCGGGCACCAGTGCACAGAAAGTCAGGATACATTTATACCCTAGGGGGCTTTTTTGTCACATTTGGCTCACTAGAAGGGCATCCTAGAGGGCACTGTATCATTTTTTATCTACCATTTTTTATTTCATGGGGGTTTTTTGAACATGGGGCACCGGGGGGGCGACGAGTTTGTTTTTTTGGATTCTGGCATGATCATGCCGTGACAATAAAGACATTTTAATAGTTAAAAGAGAGTGCCTCGGAGCTTTCTTGTGATTTTTAAGCCTGCAGGCATCCCTATCCAAAGAGCACCTCTAACAAGCTTAATTTGAGTCCAGGAAGCACTCTTGCCCAACACATTTTTTGAAACATGTCTTGATATTTGATTATGTTGCCCAGTCCTAGCATTTATGAAGTGCTTTTGAGGAGATATCAAAATACTGAGACATGTATCGCTATAGCCTAAAAATATTGTGATATGATTGAAGGTGGCCCTGAACACACTGCAATGTAAAAAGAAGAAAAACCCTATATGCAAATATACTAAACAGAAGCAAATGAACAAATGTGAATGCTGCACACATGTTGCAGTTCTCTTCATTTTCTTTCGTCCATTTGCATGTTTTTTCTGAGTTGCAATATGTGGAGCTCTCAGGGCCACCTTAGAATTCATTCTGTCTTAATTAGTGAGGGTGCTCCGCTGCAGCCTCCATTTATTATTCAGACTGATAAGATGAGAGTTGGTCCAAGTGGAGCTTCTGTATGAAGCAGTCGCACCACTGTAAACTCATTTCATGCAGCAAACCCCTTACTATGTCTTTACCTATGGTTCATTTTCTAGCTCCAGATCGGGCTCCACTCAACATCCAATGGACCATGATAGGCTCCACCCTCACGCTGCACTGGGATCCTGTCGTAGCTATGGAGACGGAGTCAAAGGTCACTGGATATTTGGTAGGTCCCAATTCCCTGCAAAGCTCTGATTTATCTCCACAATCAAGGATGGCGGTTTTTGCATTGGCTCATTTCTCTGCGTCACCCTCTTCTGCCTCAGGTGCTGCTGAAGAGACACCGCAACAACGACATCAGCACTATCTTGACCAACAAAACCACTGCGGAGCTCAGCCTCTCCGCCAATGACAACTATCTCATTCAGATCAAGGCCATGAGTGAGGGCGGCGAAGGTGTGGGCAGTGAACCCATCCACATCCATAAATTAAGTGAGTGTACTGTTGCCTTTGCTTCTTTCTACCATTTTCTTTGTGACCGCGGATAAAGCTTGAGTGAGGATTCAATAATTCAGAGACAACATTTAATTTGGCTTCATTGCATCCCTTTCCAACCATGTGTAATAGACTTATTTCGAGTGCGAGAAAAGCGACCTTTTTAGAAATGCGTGCGCGGTGTCATCCATCTCTGCCATTGGGTTATTATTCCTTGTTGACTGGCTGCACAGCGCCGCAGCATATAAAGCAGTTCTGTGCTCCCATCCCACTGCTGTGCAAAATTGTGAGGCGTCTCAGTTTGCCGCTCTCTTCTCGGATGTGATACGAACTTTATCTTCTCAGGATACTTAAATAGCCTCTCCTGTTGAAAGCCAGTAATAATGTAGATATGGAAGGAAAAAAAAAATCACAGCGGGCTTTTGATTTATGATTACGTGTCAGAAATTTAGAGGATACAGCTCAACAGGGTGCAGGTTTTTCTTCTTTTGATTGGAGGGGTATATCTGGTCCTTCACGAGCTGCTCTGCTGGTTTTTTGTTGCAGGCATGGGAGCGCGGGGTTCAGGAGCGGTCCGCCTCAGCCCATTGTACCTCTCTGCAGTCCTCATCAGTGCACTGCTCTGCGCCGCCTGGTGATGTCTAATCAGAGCCCACGGAGCGCCCTCCCTCCCCCTCCATCCCTTCAGTCAGCCTGGTCTATGTAAACCCTCCACTGGACTGGCACAAGGCCGGGGCTTCAGTGGCAGGGCTGGGGAAGACTGGAAAGGACTGGACTCCGCCAAAATTCTTAATGGGACCACGCCACTTTCTTTTAAAAGGACCATCAGATACGTGATGATTTGCGTGCATGATATCTTTCGGTATTTCTTCCAGCGTCATAAGTGCCACCGTGCTCTAGGTTTCATTTTAGAAGTTATGATGTCTACATGACTTATCTAATGAGTATCTTTGGAGATACTACTGCCTTAAAACCCATTTTACACATACAGTCCATACCAAAGTAGGTGATAGAGGCTGCTTGCTTTATGGTTTCTTTAATCCTATATAAAAATCTACTTTCCAAAAAGTGTATTCACAAGAATTTATCTGCCCTAGGCCAACTTCTCAGCAGGTGATTAGCCTATATTCAGTGGTTTTATCGTCTCTAGAATAAATCTTAATCCATTCCATCGAAAGAACATCAACTACTGTCCACAATTATCACATTCTTCGCAGCTTTTTGCCAAATTAAACATCCATCGCAGGCTTAAAAGTTTTACAAGGCTTAGTCAGATGTGTAAAAGATGCACAGCAAATTGATCAACTGTGCCTCAATCCCACTTATCTCTGTGTAATATTCGGTCTTTCTGAGAGCCGCTGGCTCCTGAGCTTAAGGCCCTCTCTACATTACCCTGATAGATCCTGGCATTTGCTCTCTATCTCATGCTCCTCTAAATAATAAATGCCTATCACGCTCTGCATTCTCAGTCTAGCGAAAAAGTCGGGATTGCAGAGAATAGAGACGTGTGTTGTTACTAAGTCAAGCAGATCCCATGTGTACTGTTCCTCCTCTACATTTAGACGACCTGTGTTCCAGATACGTATATCATATCACAGAACATGCACCGTCTACACCCCAGATGACCAGCTGGCCCAGCGCATAATGGACTACAGGATAACAGTGCCTTCACTAGAGCTCACTCAGATTTCTTTTCTCTTTCTTTTTCAAATAGCTTAGGAGAAAGATTCATGTTGCAGAGGAGGCATCGTTTGCTTTTCTTTCTGTAGAAATTAGCCAGGAAGGACAGGAAACTCAGAATGTAGAGGGAGCCCATTATTGGAAAGGGTATGTTGATTAAATTTTCAGTGAGAAGTACACCGGGGGCACCCAAGACAAAAAGGGTTGGAAGCTTTCGGAAAAGCTGCAATGGATTGAGATATATGGCGGAAATTTGGGTTTTAGTATTTATGGTCTGTGGTATAATAAATGTATGACTCCATCCGTGGCATAATTTATGGGCTATTAAGGCATCAGAATAATTGATGCCAATACCACGGTGAAAGAGCCCTGACTGGAAATGGAGCGAAAAAAGGCATGGCTGTCATTTTATCCCCTACCCCATCACCCTCTATTGGACACATACCAGACTGAACAGTAACAAAGGAACATTGCTACTCTGCTGAGAGAGCTACTTTTCACGCCGTTTTATCAGGAGGATGAGTCTGTCAAAAGCCACCCGAGTAAGAGCCGAGGTGTGATTACTGGGGTCCTGACAATGTTCACGTGGATGTGGAAGGATACAGTCAACTGAACTGCTACACATTACTGTGCCTTTGCCGAACATGGGGCTGTGTAGGTCATTAGCTCGGAGGCTGTCGTCGTCTGTATTTTGCACTCTCTAACCCCCCCACCACCACACCCCAACCCACCCTCCCCAAAGTCGAATGAAAGCACAAGGAATTGATGCAAGGTGACTGGATGTCCTCACTTAGCCGTCTGAACAGGTGTGCAGACCCCAGAGGCCTCGTAAAAGTCCAAACAGCCGACATAATCAGGCTGTCCTATCTGCTCCTTGACTGGTTTCATAAAGCTCTGTGCCCGTTGATTAGACTGCTGCAGACCAGTCAATGGGATATTGATTTTCCTGCCCCATTATTACGGCTGTCACAATTCAGCTGCTTGATTGACTGATGGTTGCTTTCTTATTGCACTCGTTCTGTTGTGTTACAGTCAATGATGTTTCAGATGTCCTCCACCGCTTCGCTCCCTATCGGACATCTGTTGTCTTTCCGTTTGCTTTTACTAGAATTTTCACTGTATTTGCTCAGATTCTTTTTCCACATATTTTACAAGTATTTTGTAGTGTAGTGGTAGATTGTGACTTTGAATTGGGGCAGTGACCTGAAATTGACTGGCTGGTTGATTCTATTGAGTTAAATGTCAAACACAACCACCGTTGGGCTGTAGTGCTCCAACGGTACTGTATCTTTCTTTCCAATAGCATAAAAAGCCCAGTCACACCAGCATTTACAACAGTAACATTTGAAGGCAAAATTTCAATTCATTTCAATTGCTACGATTCACTTGTGGGGCAAATGAAAACAGTTAAAAAAATTTGCGTGGAGTTCAACTTACCTTTGAGAGATTTCAAAATGGAGGAAGCTAACGTAGAGCTGTGTTGCCCTCCACTTTACTTAACCGTCCTCCACAAAAGAGGTGTTGTTTTGAGACTGGTTGTGATGGTACAAATACATTGTGTGACCTTAATATCCTGTTATTTACTAAGCTAGCTAACACGCTAACTGTCAGTGAGCTAGCTAACTAGCTAGCTTTTAGAGGTTTTTTTTAGTAAATATGTAAAAAAAAAAAAAATTATGTTGGACAATCTCGAGAACAAAGACTCTCTAGAACTAGCATCTGTCTAGCGTGTTTAGCCATTAGCTTGACAGCTTCATTAGCCCTAAACTAGCCCTGCAAGTACTCACTATGTCACCAAGCCTCTAGCAATGCCTGTTTCATAAAGACGTACAGATGAAAAGCTTAACTCTGTGCCACTCTCTGGTGTGACCGGGCCTCAAAGCAGCTTGTGTGTGCAAATACGTGATCCAAGTGGTGTTAATTATTTTTTTCGTTAATATCCAACTATGGTAACCTCATCGCCAGATGTTAAACTACTAGGTTATTAATTTACGGCGCTTGAACATGTGACAGTTTCTTAGAATTTTTTTTTATTTTTTTTTAATTGAATTAGTTGTAATTCAGCCTAATGTTTCTTACCTCTGCTCATGCTCACATTAGAAAACAAAACCATTGTTTCTGGCCTTGTGCTTTAATAAATACTATGAAGTACAATCTAAAGGAAATGAGACAAGTGATGGGAGCCACCAGCTGGAATGGTCGAAATGTATTGATCTCAGAACAACATGTCTGTTTATATCCACAAGGTCGGTTTGTTTAGAGTGGTTTCTGTGGTTGTTGTTGCTAGAATGGAGTGTACCTGGTGCAGTGTAAATAGCTTCCATATATTTTTTAAACATGGCTATCAAAGACAACCTTATTGCTTTTATATAGTGTGTTCTCCGACCTTAATACTGGTGTATTAATCAATGATCTCTGTGAGATACTGACATGTAGAATGGCATTTTCATATTGAAAAGTAACTGTTTTGTCTTGTATACTAAAATTGTGCATGTTAATCATTGTTTGTGAATATGTGTTGGATTTTTTTCTAAAACTATAACTTAATAAAAATGTTTATTCCAGCCAGGGGGCTGCTCGCCTGCTTCTGCTTGACTCATAATCACACCAACAGCTTTCTTTCATTAGGAAATCCAGGTTCAAATCCCCAGAGATCTCCAGTGACCCAAGGTCAGTTAGGTGTCAATTGATTTTCGGTTATTTGAGTAATTGCGGCATTAAAGTACAGAATCAACTATAACAGGTCTGCATTGTTAGCAGATGTTAAGTTCAAGTTCTTGAGTTTTATCATTTTTGTTTATATTATTCTCACATCATGTTTATCCCTTAATTCAGTTGTGTTGAATCAAATGACCACAAACTGACTGACGCATGAAAGACATTTGCCCATGAAGTATTATTATTCCAGCTAGGACGGCTTATTCTAGCCAGATTTTGCACTGTGCACTGTACTTACTGGCAATTAGAAGACAAGGTATGTAGTCCACATAGAACCGAGAAGTACAAGGGAGGTTAACGGGTCATCAGGGGCCCAGCAGCAATTCTTTTTTCTCTGAGGCCTCCTAATGTTTCCTAATGCAGCCATGTTTGATTTTTTTTACAATATTATGAGGACATTGTCCAATATCAGTACATTTTACAAAATGGTGATCGCTAGCCTAGTCACATAGAAAACTAAGAGGTCACTCGGAGAGCGCAGACGTCCACCGTGGACATCAAATCTGCAAGAGCAAACTCCTGGACAGTAGCTCTTCCATGAAGTGTAAAGTTCTCAAGTGGAGTTTATTGATATTTGGGTTTAAGTAAGTGTATAATTAGTCACACCTTGGTTTGAGGAAAAAAAGCTCTGTTACAATTGTGGAGATGTTACAATTGTACAAGTTGAGTGCTCCATAACAGCATTTGTGTATGAAGTTTTAAAAACTATGTGTATGCTATGAGATTATTGGTACCCGTGAATGTGGATTATGATATGAGTCATCATAAAATATATTAAGCTCTTCCTTGGCCCATGCTACACCCTTCCACCAAATTTCATGTAAACCGGGCCAGTGTTTTCTTCTGTAATCAGACAAACAAACCAACAACAAACAAATCACACCACAAACATAATCTCCTTGTTGGATGTAATAATTAAACTTATTTTAAAAAAGCAATGAGCTGTTATGCATTACATGAGACAAAACGCTTGAGTAATGTGTGAGACAAAGACCTAAAAAGACAGCTTGTTTGGACAACAAGACATATTTGGAAATCAGAAATGTATAAAGCGATAAAATTATAAGATCATTTTATCAAAATGTGAAAAGGCAAGTTTATTTCTAAAAGATAAATAGTGATAATGAATTAGCGTACAGCTGTAATCCGAAGCCAAGTAGATTCAAAGTCAAGATGTCTCAAGTGAAGCTTGAGACTCGACAAGTTAAGGACATCAAGACTGAGACCAACCCCAGAATAAATTGGCTCGAACAGTGTCCCTATCTCATCACATGTAATAATGATCTGGCTTCCTATGGATGAATGGTGATAAAGGTCTATTTTCAGGAACTCTGTGCTTCTGGGTATCAATAAAATGACTTCTGTTAAGCACTACATACAACATTTTAAAGCAGACCTATAGATCTATAGACCCTGCTGTTGAATTATTCAGAGCACTTAATTGCCAGAGCTTTGCATGTATCAATTGAAATCCAATATGTAAATCAGATGTATTAACTTTAGCATAAATGGTGACATCATAGCAAAGCTTGATTGAACTAAAAGGTGCCTCCTTCCTTAATCCCAGGCGTGAATGGCAGAAATCCTCTGCTGCTGGGATTCACACATCAGTAGCAGGCAGCCCTTTTTAGTCAGCGAGATCTAAACAGGATTATTTTATGCCACAGCAGTTTGTAGAGCAAAGGAGTGTTTCAGAACATAATCACCCGATTCATCAAAGCGCGGCTTTGCACTGCCTTCTCCGCTGCGCATTTTACCCATCATTAGCCCCTCACAGGCACAGCATCTAAGAAGAATAGATGTTTCTTTATTTCTGACCAGAAGTCATCTCTAAGTAATACACAATCCACGCGTCTGAACTCGTGCTTATGTGTCAGAAAAGGGCTGCTTATTTGCTTTCACCTCTTGTTGACCTCCATGTTCGGTTTTTACAGGATCTGTGATGAGATGCAATCTATTATGCATGCAGATTATCACTGAATGTCCTGTTGTAATGAGAAATACATGAAAGCTTTTCTATAGTAGACCATCCCTCGCGCTCTCGTGGTCTATTCTAGTTATGAAAAGTGATAGTTCCTTCAGCGTGGGGAAAATATTTTTTTAAATTATAGTGACAAGCCCAACAGGAGGGCTATTTCGCAAAAGTTTGAACAGAATACTCACATAAAAGGATTTCAGAATGACAGTGAATACTCGTAGGGCTGTGGTTTCTTTCATCCAACCTGTAGCAGCAGCGTTTGCTCTGCGGTAGTATTGTACGCCTGTAAGTTGCTTGCAGGATACATTTAGATGGTTGAGATGAATAACTCAAGATCACTTCATACTTTTTCAGGGTTTTATAATGAAGTGAAAAAAATATATATTGCGGTCTTTTCACACAGAACCACAAAGTTCAATGTTAAAGTGCATTTAAGAGACAAAAGACAGCTTCTTCACTTCTGTAATCTCTCCAGAAATGTGCTATTTTTCATAAAAGATCAAAAGAGTGCGACCTTCCTCCCATGCACTCGCCGCTTCATTTAAAAGGTTTTTGAAATATATAAAATATATGAAATATTGAATTAGTGGAAAAATGCCAAAGCAATCATTCTTGACACACTCCAGCACCCTTCCTCTTACATTTCTAGAAAGAAGCCATGTTCCATGTAATTTGAATTATATTATAAAAGGACGAGGACATTTTGGGAAAAATGTTTATTGTCTTTCTTGCAAATCAATCGTGAAATAAAGGGATACAGCCAAGAGGTGGTTAGCTTAGCCTAGCATAGGCCTAAGCAAGCCTTTGGTTTGGTTTAACAAGCACGATATAAAGCATTTAAGTTCATGAGTGATAGAGTTATCCTTATCTTTGGACAGAGCCAGGGTAGCTAATGGGGCATATGTTCCAAGGGTCCTTTATTTCCAAGTTCAATATTTTGTTAAAACACATTAACCCTCCTCCTGCTTTTGCGTCAGAGTCGTCGCCCTAACCCTTGGAACATAGCAATAACTCAGGCAAGGGCACAGGGGGTCAGCCACAGTTGCCACAGCCAATGATCATTATTGTAAATGGTGCATGACATTCATGTTTTTTGTATTATTTGAATGGCCTGCATAATTTATATCTAATAGTTATTACCAACAATTTGAGAACATTTTGCACTCCAGCACATGGCAAACCTGAACACCAACACACTACAGGTCACACCAGTTACAGTCAGCAACAGCAAGGAGATGAAGAGGGAGAGAAATCCCCCAGACTCCCTGTGTTAGGAGACAGAGATGCTCACAAGTCATTGTTTGCAAGTCCAAGCCAAGTCTCAAGTCTTTGAGTTAGAGTCCAAGTCAAGTCTCAAGTCTCTGAGCTAGAGTCCAAGCCCAGTCTCAAGTCTTTGAGCTAGAGTCCAAGTCAAGTCTCAAGTCTCTTATGGTTGGCTGCTGCATGCCATCTGGTCTGCCTAGAACACTGCATAGTTATATCTAAGGAATTCAAAGCATGTACTGTATAATCCTCACTCCTTTATCTATTAGCATAGAGTATTATCAGCACTGATTAGTTGTTTGGTATATGATCACTTTAAATAGGCTATTACAATGCAATATGAAGCCTTCCTTTAGAATTAAATATTGTATTGTGCTTTGCAACATAAATACACAGCAACAGTAGCTTCATGCAAAACACTCTTGCTGCCAAATTATCTGAAATATATTGCAGGTCCATAAACTAGTGATATTAAAACATGAACAGGTTTGTTCAAAGAGAGATATCTACCATTTGTGAAAATTGGCACCTTTCTTGGTGTGACAAAAATGATTCCTTGCATGAATATAAAAGTCATGATGAAATATCATTGGAGTTATTGGCTATCTTCAGTCCTTTTTCTTACTGAACAGAACATTTTTGTGGATACAATCGTCTGTGTTGTTTAACAATAAACATCAGCTGACTTTACTAATGAAAGAAATGTTTGTGTTTTGGAATAAAACCCTCCAAAACCATGCTTTTCTCTAAGATTCTTTGCTTGCCATCAGTTCTAGGTTTACATGTATGTACCATGCTGTATTAAACGTGTGTAGCAGGTGCTGAGGTTAACTTTCACATTACCAAGTGACTCTCATATCCGGGTGTGTTTTCAGGTGCCTGATGAAGTCTGATGTGGTCGATCCAGCATCCTTTATATCCATTCCACTAATGGGAGAGCAGCAGCACTTGTTGTGCTTGTCTCTATAGTGTTGTTGTCATCTGTGGCGCAGCACGCACTAGATGCGTAAGGTTACGCATGAGGGAATGACGTTCAGCTCGTCAGACGGTTTCTTAATGTTGATGCGCCATAAAATAAAAAATAAAAAATGGTTCACAAGTCCCATATCTCGAGTCCAAGTCAAGTCTCAAGTCTTTTGAGGGCGAGTCTCAACTCGCAAACTCGAGTCCCCTTCTCTGTTAGGAGACACTTTCTAAACTTTGTGAAACATTGTGCAGGACACGTTGTTAATGCTTAAGCCTTCTTGTAAATTCAGCATATGTTATGCAGTAAATTAATTTGCTCTTTGCGTCAAAAAACATTGTGTCTGTTTGTCCCAGCAATGTATATTTGCATGTAGAGTGGGGAAGTGAGATCCGATCACAAGTACTCATTTGAGATGATGTCAATACGCATAATGCCAGGTGTGAACTGACGAGTTATCCTCTTGCGATCAGATCACCAAAAACGCATGTTAATGCCAGTGATAAACAGCCTCAGTATAATAATGCAGCGCAGGGAGGATACAGACATTTCAGCAGGGTCTGGATCACACTTTTATTTTTATCAATTGATGGTTTTAATAATGCCTTGATTTAGGGGGTGCTGCAGCCCACTAAGCACTTGCAGTTCCTACGTCCATGGACTCTGGCTAGCTGCTTTCAGGCTTATGCGAGGCTAAGTGAGCTATTTGCGGGGTCCAGCTTATATTTAATAGACATACATGAGAATGTTATCAGTCTTTTTATCTAGTTCTTAGCATGGATAGCATATTGAATTTACCCAAACTATTCCCTCCCTGATTTATTTATGGGATACATTAGGTCTATTTTATCTTTCGATGTTAGAGTTAGAGTCATGATTTGTGAAAGAAAAGTCAAAAATAAGCTAATGTCCCAAAAAAAGTACAAGTGAGGAGAAAATACAAGTTCAGGAAGCTCAGTAGTGACAGTAGTAGTGTTCATGGGAGTAGTGCAACAATCCTCCCCAGGAACTTGCTGCTATATTTAGCATTAGTGCACTGAGTGAAGGAGGATGCCATCAAATGTGAACAATGGTTATTAAAATCTATCTGTTGGTGATTTGCCTCACATAGGGAAATCCTGCATGTTTTTGAACCTCACTCTTGGGATCAGGTATTATCTTATCACAAGGCTATTGTTGCACCGAGTGTTACATCATTAAAATGGTAAATGTCACTGAGTACTGCACTAATTGAAGAAGAAAATGTCAACGTCATCACACAGTGAGGCACAGATTTTAAGGGAAATATTAACATATACATATATAGCTTGGTATTTTTTCATCAGGAGCAGATACTTAAAGTTGTACCATGATCTTTAAGTCAAAAGGTCATTCAAATACACAATTCTGAAGAAGGAATTATCTGTATATCTTCTGGCAACATCCAGTTCAGCCACACTGATCAGACTATTCATGGTTTTCTGTTCAGCAGCAGCACTGCTCCTTACCTTTGTCCCTGGGCATTATAGATGCAGTGTTCACTAATTAGGAGGGCGCCTATTTTACAGACGACAAGGGAAGGGACACAAGAGGGAGGTTTGGAAATTAATCACTGAGGTTTATTAATGAGGGGGTATCTGCCCTGTGTGGCCGGAGAACAATATGAGAAGGAACGATCAGAGGCGAGCTCCATCCATCACTGTGGGAACTACGTGGAGACACCAGCGGAGCAAAGCTTTTAGAGGCACTCTTTAATGTGGGCACAAGTGAGGAAAAGGAAATTATCATCTCAAACCGCATATAATTATTTAGACCCGATATGGACCTCAAATCGGTTTGCAGTTGTTAAAAGGGAAATTCTGTTTGAATGGACTTTATGTAACCTCCCTGTTGCTAATTTCACCCCCACTGACAGAGAAATCTAGCACTGATCCTTCAGTCTCCCTCCAACCCTCTATGTCACAGCAAGTGATTTTTCTACACAGGACAGGTCTGTGACATCTTTCCCAAATCATTGCATCTTGAATGGATTCTGGTTGACTCCAGCTTGTCCCGTCTACTCCATCACCACGAAATCATTGGGTTGAATTACACATAATGTGGTGTACATTCGTGATCAGCAGGGTCTGAACCAGACTGTCTTCTTACTCTAATACTGTCACATCAGCTACTTTATACAGAAAGTGATCCACACTGTGAGCTATTCAGAACACCTGATAATAGTAAAAATAAAACTCATCTATGGTATTTCTGTGCTATTTCACAGCTTACTTATGCTTTAAAGGGATAGTTCGGATTTTTTGACATGAAGTTGTATGACATCCTCACCATCAGTGTCGTGCATCAGCAGTGACTTTCCCCCCACTGCGTCCTGTGAGCCGAGGTCTGTCCCGCTGTTGTTGCTGAAGAAAGTAGTTACGGCTAGTTTGCGGGGTCACTAAGATAAAGCATTTTGCTTCAAAAAACAATATCCGTTCAAAAGAGTAAAACATTTGCATCACAAAATCGTTTACGACAAAAAAGTCAGACCTCACGATCACCTGGCACTACTTCCCCTCCCTTCGTATCACTGCGTGCTTCCGCCTGTTGACACACGGCACCGCTCCGTCAGCTGTTTCACGGTGTTTACATGTTCGGATGTGCGAGAGAGCTAACGTGAGAGCTAACGTGAGTACTAGCGAGATTATTAGACAAGAGGATATATAAAAATGGTGCGGATTTGCGATTATCCGGGTTGCAACAACAAAGATCACACCAAGTCGCCGTATATATTTCACCGCTTTCCTGTCACGGACATTGCTATTAGGCAACTTTGGCTTCTTGCCATAGGCTTGAACATTGAAGCGAGACTGCCAAGGGTGAAAAAGCTTTGTGTGTGTAGTGCACACTTCAGCAAGGACGATTATGTTCCTACACGCCCGGGAAAGAGGAAGAAACATGTTTTGAAGAGCGATGCTGTGCCACGACCCCAGGTAAGAACAACTATCTACAAGCTAAAGATGGTGCCTTTTTATATGATGACTGTTATTATTATTGTCAGCAACTATGTACTGTCTGTACAGGTCCAACTTCAGCTTGGACCGCTTCTCTGTCTCTCTCCTCTCTCTCTGCCCGTTCTCGTCAAACTCCATTTGACGAAGCTCGGTGTCTGTGTATTCGGGTTCATAAAGATATCCCTTTGGCTCTGTGGTAAAAGGAATGTCTTCATCACTCGTTTCGTAGTCAGACATATTTACGTTTACCATCCGAGCATGTAAACACCGTGAAACAGCTGACGGAGCGGTGCCGTGTGTCAACAGGCGGAAGCGCGCAGTGATACGAAGGGAGGGGAAATAGTGCCAGGTGATCGTGAGGTCTGACTTTTTTGTCGTAAACGATTTTGTGATGCAAATGTTTTACTCTTTTGAACAGATATTGTTTTTTGAAGCAAAACGCTTTATCTTCGTGACCCCGCAAACTAGCCGTAACTACTTTCTTCAGCAACAACAGCGGGACAGACCTCGGCTCACAGGACGCAGTGGGGGAAAAGTCACTGCTGATGCACGACACTGATGGTGAGGATGTCATACAACTTCATGTCAAAAAATCCGAACTATCCCTTTAAGTTTCATTTTCTTACTATTTATCACGTTCGATGCTTATTAGACACCCATTACAGCAGGAGGTAGAGGGGAAAGTGGTGGTGTTATTACAGGCAAACATGATGACCTGAGTCACACCAGTGGATGTTTTTAAAGTACACCTGGAGATAAATGCATCCATTTTAGTGGTGACAAAACCAGGTGTTTCTTGAGGAGACCTGCAGACATTTTGTGGCGACCAAAGCTGGCTATTTTTCATTTTTCACAGGAAGTCAGACCATCTCCATCTGTGAGCGTGGCGACCAAAACAAGTATTTTAAGCCTAACCATGATGCTGTCCTAACCATTACCAAGTGTTTTTTTGCCTAAACCTAAGCAGTGCATTAGAGCACAGTGTTGTGGCAAAAGAAAAATAGAAAATTCAACCTAAAGACACGTAAAATTCCAACATAAAGAAATGTTCAGTTTTAACTTATCTGTGGTTTTGCAGAAATGTACTTGGCGATTTGGTTGGACTGACATAGTTTGTCCAGACATCACCAACGTACAGTATCTGCATGGGTTGCAATAAAGCTGTCACCCTGTATGCGGGCGATGCAGCTGTCCCACGTGAAAGCGAAATGGAAATTTCTCCTCCAAAGGGCCACCCCCACAGTTTCAATATCTGTACATGGAATGCTAGTAGCAGCATGGATTCTTCTTCCTGCCAATTTCCCCGGTCATGTTCTGTCGCCGGAGCTGATGGAATCAGATGAAATCACATTTTGAAACACCTCCAGGTATGGCTTGTATCTGATTTGCAAAAATTGGATTTCATGTGGTTTTTGGCTGTCCAGACTTTCTAAAATCTATCTAGAGATGCAAATAATGGATTGGGCTGGCAGTCCAACAGGGTCTGACAGTGTACAACCATGCTAACGACTCTGTGAGCATGTACTTCTAGCACAACTGTGCTGTGAACTAAATGCTATCATCAGCACGCTGGCATGCTTACAATGACCATGCTAACATGCTGATATTTAGCAGGAAATGTTTACCATGTTCACTAAATTGGTTTAGCCCTGTTAGCCTTGCATTTGCCAATCAGCACTAACACGCTAGCAGCAGGCTAATTGGAGCCTGATATATTGCACACCAAAGAGAAATGTCAATCACGGTTGTCATCTTTTGTTTGGTTGAGGGAACAGAGTAGTGCCATGTGAGATTGTGAGAAGTCTCCTGTCTGTGCCATGGACTGTATAATTCCTGCACCAGAGAGGAGAGTTTTTAAGTAATCTGGATTTATTTTAAATAAATTTCGAAAGAGCTGTCAAATTTGGAATATATTTACATTTGAAGTGGCTCATATCTCAAATATGAATTTAACTATGAGTGGAACAAGTCTTCAATATAAAAAAAAACAACTGATGCCACAAGAGGGACAAACTGGGACAAGGTCCTCCCTTCCAGTGCAGTGAGGTCAAGGGAACCTCACATGGGAGCTTTGACTCACAGCGGGCTGCAGCCAAACCACCACAACCAACTCCCAAATCTCAGGATAAATTCAAGGCTCCTTCCAGGAGGCAGCTGGTCAGGCGTGGAGGGCCAGGAGACAGTGGCTGTGCGCTGGCGGTTTCTTTGGGTGACTTCATAACCACTGGCGAGTCCTGCAGAGGCACGCGGGGCCACCTCAGTGAAGAACTAGGTCATTGGTGATTTACATAGAAAATCAGTGCTTTCAGATGACTGCTGGAAGTTGCACAATATTGATGTGGGAAGGTCATGACCATGAAAGTCTAACAAATCTTACAACATTTTCTATGTTGTAGAGATCAAGCTTGATTAAAATGCACCAGAAGAAGACTGCTTGTCAATACTCGTCTCCTCTGCTTTTTCTAGTAGAGGGGCTCAGGCTGGACAAGCAGCTTTCTAACTAGAAGGTTTCCACTTCAAATCCCAGACCAGCGGGGAAAATCCGAGCGAGAGCAGTGAATGGGGAATGTTTTTTTCCTCCCTCAACGACTACCATCGAGCTGCCCTTGATATAGGCACTTAACCCCCATTTGCCCTTGTAGCTCTGCTCTGTGCTCAACAGCACAGGACTGTGACTGTGCTAGGCAGCTCCTGGCTATAAATGTTAGTGAGCGAGTGGGAAGCCTGGCATCTACCATCTCTACATAGATTAGGGATAACAAATTAGAAAAAACAATGTTAGCATGAACCTCTGAATGCAAACGGCGCTTTATTTTCTAAGGCCAACCTAGATCAGATAAATTGGACTTTTTAATCTCAGAATATGAACACACAAGGACGTGGATGTCAAGGGAACTAAAAAATAGTCCTCAGTATTCTTCAATGAATTTCTGAAGAAGAAAAAAATAGAGGCAGAAACTAACATTGAACCCAATAATAATTTCACTTCATTATTAGTTGGATTTTCAAATTGAAAGTGTATTCTTCTCAACCCAGGGTATCCATGTTATCTGGCCTCGGAAAGCCTGAAACCTGCACTGTCTGCTTCTTTCAGGCAACCAATCAGATATCAGATCCATCACCCGGGTAACCAAGAACATGAAGAAGAAGCCTGTGTTTCTATGCAGAGCTTTGTCAGACATAACAGAGATCAGCTGTATACTAAATGCAGCAGGTGTTGTGATTGTCACATCATGTGTTGTAAACTCATTGCTGTGTAGTTAACCCTCTGTTAGCATAGTGTTGGCAAATGTCAATCAAAACCAACACAGTTGTTTTTTTCTCACTGCGCAAGTGTTTCAGCCTCCCGAGCGCACGACCAGCACCTTTCTGCTGGAATGAACATTATGTGGACTCAGGCCCTAAATGATCTCTATCTGTGCCCACACTCTTAATGGTAAATGGACATTTCTGTAGCGCTTTTCCAGTCTACTGACCGCTCAAAGCACTTTACAACACTTGTCACATTCACCCATTCTCACACACATTCATACACCTGCTCATCAGGAGCAATTTGGGGTTTAGTATCTTGCTCAAGGATGCTTCGACATGCACCCAGGGCAGCTGGATTAACTGAAAGTTTTTAATTTTATCCTGAAATTGATATGGGTTGATCAAAAGTTGCTTTAATTGTTATCCATTAGAATAGTATTTACAAGAGAGCCTCAGAACTGAGCTTCAGGTCCATGTTTTTGATCACAAGAGTAAGAGAACTATTGACAGAACCTCCCCAAGAGGTTTTGTGGCACTTTAAAGATGCGACTCTACTTGCACACAAACATCCTTGTGAGGAAAACATAAGTATTCCTTGCTTTGTCTTTGTTCAACACCGTTCTCGAGTCGCATGTTGTCTACAATTACCTGTTTGACTCTCTTTGACATCACTCTTCTCCCTCTGCTTGAATGGCACCCTTACCTTTTCTTTTTGTGTTGTTAGTGCCTTTGAGTGCTAAATCTTGTGCGAAAGTGCAGTCTGTTGTCTTTCAAGGTCTTTGTGGTAGACAGAAGGAAAAATTTTTGTATATTTACAGTCATCTATTCCTTGTCTTTCGCCCCTATTCGTAATCCTGAGCTCTTTTCTTGAGGTTTTTCTGTATTGAGAGTATCATGTGTTGTTCAGATTGTAATCAGATTGCAAATTTGTGCTTTGGGCATTTGAAAATAAAATTGACTAGGCTTGACTTATATGTTCTGGTGAGTTCAGTCTCAATGTTGTCATTAGCAATAGAAATGAACCATGAAAATTAGAGGTTGTCATAAACCAAAATTATCCAGAATTAAAAAGGTGATATATGTAAAAACTGGTCACCTGAACCTATACGTTGTGTCCACCCTTATTGTAGGAAACAAGGAAATGCACAGTCCCTAGCCAACGTTACCATTAACAGCTGTTTACATACCATGCTAGAAGAAAGCGTGTGATGCCTTTTCAGCATCAAACTTCATCGCTCTACTTGCCAAGAGTTGTTTCCAGCAGTGAAAAGCAACATGAATGTTTTTGCTTCTGAATCTAGCACTTCTTATTTGCTGCCGAACATGGTTTCTTCCCAGCAGTGGGTGGTGGTGGTAGTGATAACGGTAGCTTGCCAAGAAGTTTAGCCGTCGTTACATTTACTGTAACGTGCATCCACTACCTGTTATTTAATGGTCCAACCGTAGAGTTAGTTAATTATGAAATCACTTTCATCCACCAAAAGTGCTGTAAGTGTTAATCCTTTGAGTCTGGATTCATTATCACTCTAGAATGGATGAATAGAAGATGCTTTCATGTACAAATGTTCGAATAGGCCAACATGGTAGCTGATGACACCAGGTGCACGTTTGGATTCTTCTTACAGATTAGATTTTATACGTCACTGACAGATGGTTTTTTTTTCAGTGGAAACCATCTGAGCATAATGTTTGTAAGTGTAATGTGCCTTTTTGAAAAGAGCAAAGGTGGAAACGTATATATAATATATATATGTATATATATATATATATATATATATATATATATATATATATAAATATAAATATATATATATGTACCTGCGGTCTATTTCTGAACTTGTCTCATTGCATTTTGGTAAATCCTTTTTGATTCACACTTCCATTGCCAGTTTTATTACAAAGCAGTGCATGGCAGCAAATTAGAGCAGTGCATGCAGCTTGGTGATGAAGACAGTGATAGATGATCTTCTTCATGCTCTATATTTTTCTCATACCATGTGGAATTCTCTGCTAAAAGAACTTAAAAGGATTGTGCCAAAGATCAAATAATAACGCTTTATGATAAATCTCCCCCTGGATCCAAGCAATAAGGTGCTGAAACTGAATTATAGATAGATTTGATACACACTAGACATTTTATACGTTTCCAGTATACTTAGTAGTTAGTGGGGAGTTTTAAGTTGCAACCTGAAAGTCTTGAAATGATGAGTTAGTTAAATTGTTTTCTGTGCTTATAGAGCTTTTCAAACATACATTAGTACACAGCAGAGTTTCAGGAAACAGCGTATCCACTGATCTTTAATATAAAACAGTTCTCTTTTCAACTTTAATTCTAAAATAATAACTACACATTCTTAACTCAGTGACATTGCTTGACAGTGAACAAGTATTTTTAAACTTAATTTCTAAAACTATAAGAAAAACAGTTGTTAGTTCGGTTGTTTTTTTCTTTTGCCAATTCAAAGGCCCAATTAAAGATTGATCACTGAGTGCCAAGAAGCTACGTTGGCAAGCAGAGGATTCTGTACAGCCAGCAGACACTATTAACGTTGATTTGGCGTCATATATCTGACCGCCTCGTGAATGCAAAGCCAACATTCACTCAGTTCATCTTTGCTTTGGTCTCCACCTCCTCCTGAGAAAAATATATGGCTCTTCATATGTGAAGTACTCCACTATGTTCACCAGCTAGTCGCTGACTCCCTGCTGTCTGGTGCTAGACACAAGCAAAAACAGCTCTGTAGAGCTAAGAGGAGCTGTGGAGTAGGGCAATAATTTGCAGGGGTTTTTGTCACTAGAAGTGACCCCTCTCAGAATACAAACAGTCATCTGACCCAGTGTTAGAATAAAATTGTAGTGAAGCTTTAATAACCGACTGGTAATGGTTTCACTTGTGAATCTGTGTGTGTGTGTGTGTCACCATGGCAAAATGTGATCCCGGAGACACTTACTGTAGCAAAAACGATCACAGAAGCAGTTTGAGTACTTTGCCAGGTGTTTATATTTCAGTCAGTCTGTCTGGGGACAGATTTTTGGAAGCTTGACAGTGTCACAACTGTCCAAAACGCAGCCTCAAAGCTTTACGTTGTGCAGTTGAAATCAAAATGAAGAATGAGTTTCAAAATGGACTTGGTCCAAGCAAGGGGACCGGATTTAGGGAGGTGGCCAGCGCACACTTCACGCCCCTGGCACACATTCATTTTGATACAGTCATGAAACTTTGTGTGGAGCTGAGATCATAAAAGAGTGCTGTAGTAATGAGTCCTGAAACCTGGAAATCAGTTAGCATTTTTGCACTTCCAGTTCCCTTGTCTCAAAGTCAATAGTTTTTTTGAATGGGTTTTCGGTTAAATGCCTGAATTTTATTATAATTATATTGAGCTAGAGCCACCCCTCTCCCAATTTCTTGCCTAAAATGTTTAAAGAAACATATTTTAGTTCTTACTGTTCAGCTGCAATAGAGAAAGATTGGAAACTGGAAGTGGTCACCATGTTGTTGCGGTATAGACAAGGCAGTTCTGATCAAATATGAAACACGATCCTGTTCACTGTCTATTTCTCTACTGTAATGTTTCCAGAATCATATTTCAGTGTTCTGTTTAGCTGTAATATCATATTGTTTGTTGCTAGCCGGCCGCCCTCCTGTTTCCTGTTCCAAAATGGACGACAAGCCAAAACCAAGCACCGTCCAACTCGCGGTACGTCACCCATCAGCGGGAGTGTTTATTGGTCCGGTGCGGTGCATTCGGGTTGTTGTAGGTTATCTATCTTTTGAGCAAAAGGGAATACCACATCCCTTTTTCTCTAATTCCTCTGGTCACGTAGCACCAATTTCAAAAATATTTATGTCCTTCTACTCTATCGACAGCCCAGTTTTATGCAAGGGCCATCTTTCTAGCTGTGAAATACTTCTTTAATGTTTTTTGCAGTCTCCACATGTTAAATCTGTAGCCGTGATGTATAGTCACATACTCGAGGAATTGCAGGTCAGCCATGGCATGGATTACAGCAGCTACATGCCACTCCATTACTCTTTAATGCAGAAATATAGATGAGGCTTTAGTGACACATCCTAATGACTAGAATATAGGCTTTATACACCATTTCCTCAAAGTTATCTACATACGTACATTAAACAGGCTGAAAAATGAATTACAAGTCGACACAGTACATTTACATGCATGTATTTAAATGCAGCACATACAGCGTGGCCTTGTAAGTCGCATGCATCATAGCAAACCATTACGCAGTCGGTGCTGTGTAACGGTGACAGCTTTAAGAGATGTGCACGGAGAATTTAAACAGGCATTTAATTGAGCAGCTAGCATAAAGCCGCAGCCTGGCAGATGACATATGTTAATATGTCAGTTCTTTTTCTGCACTGTAATTTGTTCTTTTGCACACAAGCCTGGAGCAAATTAAATATGTATTTGGATTATTTGAATTATACATTTGTATCAGCAGCGAGCCAAAGCAATGGATGGTGTGGTGATTAACACTGCTAAACTGCTGTTATGTTAAATCAACCCGCGTCGACACAAGTGTAATTTCATTTATATATTCTTTAATATTCATCTGTGTCCAATAATAAATATTTCCAGGGAAAATCTCAGCTCTCAGCAACGTTTTCTTGTTTTTACCGACTGGATCTCTCTCTGAACTATCTCAGTTTGGATCTTTGGGGTCTTCAGTCTTGCTTGTAGCTCGTAAAACATGATTTCTTCAGTCTGTTCCTGGTGTTCATGTTGCCCTGGGGTTTCCTGAAGACTGAAGTGCCAATCATGGAGCCTAGTGGTATAAATGAGGTCTGACACTGGGCATCAGAAATCCCTGAGCTGGTTGTAGTATCCCCACTTCTTCATTATAGCTTAATTAAGCCACTGACAGATGTGGATTCTGTATGCTGATGGTGTTAAAATTCTCAGCTAAATATACTCGCGGGAAATTTCTTGCTATAAGAGGGTCGTGTGGGCTTTGCAGCCTTTGTGTGCATGTGTGTATATCAGCACAAAAATCATCCTGCTGGTGCTGATAACTGCTAAAAAGATCCAGCTACACTGGGCCGCATGAACTCACATGCCTCTCCAAGCCGTGGCAATAGGACACTGCGGTGTGATGTTGCGTATCATTACACTAATTATAATCCCCAACATCCCCTCCAAGTTTAATTTTGATATTGCGGAAATACAATTTGCTCAAGAAAATCGCAGAGAAGATGTTATTGTACATGTCACACACATCTGCTACATTCTGAATAAGCCATGAAGTGAAAAGATATGTCTTAATTTTCTTTTTTTTTTACAGTGTTAGAATTCATGCACAGGCACATACTGAACTGCTGTGGAAAGCGACATACCAATTATTGGTGCCAATATCATGTGATGGGGAGGCAGGGAGAGTCGATAATTGCTAATCTAGTTCATAGCATAGTGGCTCTCCTGTGGTTTTGACACGGGGCTTCCTTGATCAGACGCCAGCGTTTCATGGCAGGACCTGGATTTAGTGAGGCCTGTCGGGGCAGGAGAATGTGAATTACGGCTCAATGTTCCTCGACAGTGCTGAGCCGGTGGCTTCATCTGTTCTGACAGGCTCTTGACTGTGTGTGATGATGAGAGACAGCTCCGGGTTGGCGCTCGGCACCGGCTCTTCAGCTGACAATGTGAATTATGGAAACCCGAAGGAGCAAGAGCATGCATCAGCAGACCCCCACTCCTATTAATCCTTCCCTCAAAGGCTCCACCGCAGAGACCCCAGACGTACCTCAGAGCAGCTCGCACGCACTTCAAACACTGGCTGAAACACGATGGGGGCAATGGACCCAGGTGCTCCACTGACTTCTGTTTCAGCATCCTAAATGTCTCTGGCATTTATATATATGTAATTCTTCAATGGATTTTCTTCTCTTTGTACTGAAATAACAAATGATGAGATTGGAAATAGAATACTCTGACTTATTTTTGCCTACACATTAAATAGTTTTGCCTATGCCATGTTCTCACCAGGTCAGTCTGTCAGTTTGTTTGTTGATTGGTAGATACAGAGATGGATCCAGGATTTTCTTTTTCGTAGGGCAGTTTTGTTTGTTTGTTTGTTTGTTTGTTTTACATTTTCATTAATAATGCATGGATCTTGATGAAGACATCCGGCATATTTAGGTGGCTGGTATCTGTGAGTGAGTACAATCAGAAGCAGATCCTAGATCTGGCGAGCTTAAATGATGGTTAAGCAGTGATGGGTGGTTTTACCCAGGAGTAGGAGACTATTGGGCATTGGCGGAGGTATGCACTCAACTGAGTTCCCTTCTAGTTTGTTTATGCCCCTGTAGTGTTATGATGTACATTTTTAAAAAGAACCCTATTATGTTGCCCTAAAGTGTTCAACATGACAAAATAAAGACATTATGAAATAATGATACAAGTAAAATACATGAATGAACTAAATGTGAATATTGTGAAATAACTTGAGAAATTATTAAAACTCTCTATTAACTTTAATAAACTATTTTGAAACATTTAATCATTCTAAATAATTTTGTGTCATTTTTAATATATCATAGAATATAATATCACAAAGCCAAACAATTCCAAAGGCCTGTTTTGATCTCAAGATGGCATTTTTGGTAATTCTGTTTCATTTTTCATGGCTGTGGAGCTGTCACCAGCCACTCATCTTTCAGCCAGTTACATGCCCTGTGTCTTTCTTACAACAGCAAACTCAAGAACTACTACCAGATTCAGCCAGCTAGCTCCTGTTAGCTACAGCATCATCTAGTCATCATACGTCCCCTATTGAAACAAAAATGCCTCATCCTATACTAAATCAATACAGGATGGTTTTATCAACACACACCCGACTCTTATACACTTTTCAAAGAGTTTCACGAGGCATAGTGGAGAAATATAGGTAAAGGTAAATCTTTTTAATTGCAAGAGGTTATTTAGGTAAGAAGAATAGTATAAATCAGAGGTCTTTGCAGACAAAGGACCGCTGAGCTGATAGACAGATGTAATTGCGCCTACAAGAATGTGACAAATAACAAGTCAAGATTTTCAATAAATAGGTGCCGTACAGCGATTTAGTGAATAGAGTAAAATGTCTTCAGTGTTGTGTAAATTAATTCTAATATATATATATATATACATATATGTAGGATTCATGTATTTTCAAACACATTAGATAAAAAAAACAATAAAAAATAAATAAACAAACAATATTATCAGCCAAAAATGTTGTGGCCCCTCTACAGTAACTTTGAGACCTATTTTGAACTGTTTCATTAACTATGTATTTTCAGACCAGAAGGTCTGTTAAGTTAAAGAAATGCTCTCTCTTTTGCTCTCCTGCTCTTTTCTTCCTCCCTTTCAATTCTCACCCTTTCTGTTGGTTCTCTCTCAAGTTTCTCCCTCCTCTTTCATCTCTTCCTTGCCTCTCTCAACCTTTTGTATTCTCTCTCTTATACCTATCTCTTTCTCACTCTTCCTGTCTCTCCCGAACCTCCCTCAAGCACTGGAGGGCTTCTACTCTCCTCTGCGTCACAGGAGTCTTCCTCCTCCTCCTCCTCCTCCTCCTCCTCCCCCCTGCTCTTGTTATTGGAGAGTGGTGAGGGTACAACAGCATCCTGGCTGGCTGAGGCAATAAGGACAAGAGGTGTTATGAATGGCCTGCAACCAATTGCCTCATCCATGGCATCATACCACTTACAGGATGTAGTACTGATCCCTGGGGGGGCATTTCAATCCCTACAAAACAGGACGGCATAAATATTAACCATTTATTATGCCACGTCCTCTTCACCCATGCAGGGCTCTGTATTCCCTGCTGGCCAGTTTCTTCCACAAATGTCTTTAAGCAAACACAGTTATGTTCACAATTATTACAGCAGATTATGCAAACAGTTAACAGGGTTTCATCAAGACCACACAATAAAGAGCAGGGTGCTTGCAGGGTCCACCAAGTCAATTTTTTAGACATTGTAAGACATTTTTGGAAACACTGGCTCATTCCAATTTCAAATTTTTATCCCTACTCCTAGGCAGGTTGTGGTTGAATTCCCCCATATGATGTGGGACAACCCTTGAAGACCCCCATACGTTATCATTCGACGTCAATGGTGTTTACTTTACGACTGGACATTTCTGACATGGCGTCTTCCTCTGTGATTTCTCTTGTGTCACTGTTGCAATCCTGGTACTATCACAATGCAATTTGCAGTTTATCTGGTGGAGCTAGAAAAGCATAGACTCTAGCAGCTTGTTTACAACTTCATGCTATCAATCAAGTCATCAAATTAAAAACAACACTGCTTCGTTGCTGGCCACTAACGTTACCAGTGCTTTATAGGCTCACATTAGCAAACTGTGTGCCCACCCTGCAAGTCTGCACTGATATTAGAGAAGCGGAATCAAGAGCAGCAACTCCACTGCTGGACTTTGATTAAATGTTGGGCGTCATATGCCATCAAAGGTGGGGATTGCAAAACTGAAATACGTCAAAATGAGGGACTGTCGTGCACAAATCAGCAATAACAACGCAAAGTTAGCAAGCTTCTGAGAAATCAGCAAACTGGTTGCGAACGGCACAGAATTCTCACAACACCTGGTTTAAAGTTTTCATCTGAAAAAACCTCAGTTTGGAGGACCATGTAGTCCTAACACCTCTGTATCCCAACAAGAATCAGGACACCCTACCCCTAGACTTGAATGTGCAAAACAGAGCGATAGGGCTACGTGGTAAGGGGTGTATTGGGATTATACCTTAGATGGCAAAAGACTGAGTTCACGACTAAAATGGCAGCTTCACGCTCATTTCCCAGAAAAATTTATCTTATTCAATCTTCCCCTCTTGAGGGAATAGCCACAGTATTTCGGCTGATTTGTAGAGCAAATAAGTAAAGAAGAGAACTCATATAACTACTGTTTGTTTAGAACAATGAGACCTTGTTAGGCCTGAAATGCAGATTACTGAATTAAGAGTTTGGTAGACTTTTTAAAGCCCACAGGAACTCTGAAAGAGAACAGATGCTTCTTTGATCTAACTCAAAACCTTTGATGGCAGCATTACGTTTCACTGTAAACAGGCTTTTGTTGGCTGCTCGCCAACAGCTCAGCTTTTCTGTCAGCTGTCCCTAAGGGATCAGCATTAATTCAAATAAATTTAGCAATACGTAAAAGGTAGCGAACTAACTAACCTATTAAATTATCATGGTAAGTAAGCCATGTCCCCCTATCCCCTCATTTATGTCACATAACTTTACCGGTGCCGGCCTCTCGTATAACTTCTACCTCCGTAGTTAAGTCAGTTAATGCGCAACCACAACAATGCATCTACATGCTATGATGTGACCGAACAATGATCTAATATAGAAATAAAGTACACTTGTGAGACCTAATAATTGGGGGTGGTCAAAATAATTTTTCAAACTGTTGTTTTTCTCATGAGTACTTTCATATAGAAAGTAAAAAAAGTATTGTAATTTGCTCTTTTGCAGCACTATGACTAAAGGTATAAATCACTTTGTGCAGAACGGGCGTCACGTCACTGCTGCAAATGACAATGGCAGGCAAGTTAATTGTGTTTCTCATCAACCTGTATTATTTCACAAAGGACAAAATAATTATAAAGACAATGTGACAAAAGTAACGATATCTTCTCCTTGCCAGACTGCTAAATCTTTTATGCAGCTCTTTTTGTATTATTTTCTAATGAGTCACATCATATTGAATCATAATGTGTAGTAATATTTGGGCTCTGGGTTAGTTAGTTGTAATACATGATTTGTCACACCATAAAACATTTTGTCATCAGCACTGTCTCCTGTTACCATGGAGACCAGAAGTGTGTTGACTCCTGTTACAATTTAAATATCAACACTGTGGTTGTTTTGTATGTTTCAAACATTTTTGAGTATGAATTTTTTTAACTTTGAGAACTCACGATGCCATGACGACCATCATCGAGCTAGAATGATTCAACAGTCTTGACATGCAAACATCTTTTTGTCACTGCTGAGAAGAAACCTTTGGTTATTGAATTCAACGGATACCTTCTTGATATCTCAGTGTTTCCCACACATTAATTTATGTGTGGTGGTCCGCCACAATATCAACATTGGCCACCACATACTGATTTTCTATTTTTAGAGCTGCGTGTCCCATTCTCACTCAAGACGTTGCGCCCGTCAGTGAATAGCATGATGTTATATACTCCGATACAGTGGAGGGCTGAAAAAAACAACGAAGAAGAGGAGGAGGACTATTTAACGCAGTTTGCTTGACCCTAACTTCCTCTGCAAAGAAGACGGCTGGCCTCATCGTCAAAATCAAGCCCCCACAAAAAGCACCAGGCCTGGAAGCCAGTTTTTGTCGTGGCCAAGCCGTGTAATTACATGGTCATGTGATGTAACATTGTGAAAGACGCGTCTGTAAAACGGTAATAAATGCCACACAAGCCCTGCGAAATGACTCGTTTTACTGTCAGACTGAGCAATTCAGTCCAATAAAATTTGGAGAGTCTAGAAGAGCCGCCCGATTACATTTTATCCCCAATCAAGTTAGCTGGGCGCTAAACCAGAAGTTAGCCGGCTCATGCCCTATGGCACCCCAGCTGGACAGCCACTGCCACAATTAAAGTCTGATTCTGTGGGAAACACTGTATCTTGATTTCTAAGTCTGCTCTGCTCAACTCTGAAACCAGGCCAGTTTCAACTTGAGCTCGACTTCGAGTTCGACAACTCTTTTCACTGCTGCTGCCGTGTCATCATGGACAGAAGTCCCAGTGAAAGAAACCTGGTAAGATTTTCTTATTTGACCTTAACAGAGTTTTTTCAGCACCATGCCTCTCTAGTCCAGCCTGATATTTGCTGTTATTTCTTCATTTTTTGTGTTAAGCTTCAAAAAACTGATTAATTTTCATACAGGATTAATTTAATGCATCATTAATATTTCTCTTGTATAAGCCACATTGGGAAATACAATACCTCTGACATCTTTTGATAGAAACATAAATAGTTAGAGATAATTGTACGATTGTAAGAAGGTTTAATTTTTTTCTCTCTGCATGCCAAAACAGATTCATTCTGCTGTCAGTGGTGCTAATCATCAGTTTAAAAATGGAAATAAGTCAAATCTGCATTGTAACATAACTAACCCAGCATTTGTAAGACCTGATTTAATGTTATAACCCAAACCTTACCAAGTTAGCAACAAAATAATATGATCAAAACTTAAACCCTGAGGAAAACAGTTACAATGAAAACAGGTGTTGCTGCAGCTCTGTGGTAGTCAGGTAATAGAATATTTTTAAGATTATAGGCCCAAAACGTTTAATATTCTATGGTCTTAAGATGTTTTCAGAGAATATGTCTGATTGTAATTAGTTGGCAGTGCCAACATGTTGCTCTCTGTGTGAACTGCTGCCCTTAGACTACAGTAGATTTTATTGTGTGAATAAGTGCACAGGTTTTCTTTTCTGTGTATCCTATGTCAACATAAGACTGTATGACTGACACGTATGTTTCTGTCTTTGTGCCGATGCAGTTCGTTGCTGTCGCTTAGGGCCCGAACATGCCGGCTGCAGTACAGCCACAGAGCTCTGAGCAGCTCCCTCACCCAGCTGTGAAGGAACTCAGAGACGCCCTGTACTCCGCCATCCACGAGAGCAAGTCTCTCAGAGCTCACAACGAGTCTCTGATGACCGAGATTGGCCGGCTGAAAAAGTGCCAGTCAGTCAAAGTGAGCTAGCTACAGAAAGAGCTGACTGAGAAGGATGACACTCTAGAAAGGGTCAGAACCACCGCCTGTGTGCTGGCTTGGTCATCAGAGCAGTGGAGGAGCAGATGTGATGCTCTGGAGGAGAGCATCGCCCCCAACACACACCTGCTGCAGGTACGCTGCCTCAGAGCATCATTTAAACTTCACAATAATCACCTGTTGGATTCTAACAGCTTGTGTTGGACTGCTTCAGAATCAGCTTTTGTTTATGTAAAGTAAAATGAAAATACTATTTTTCTCTTTTCAGGAGCTTAACTCCAAATTAATGGAGGAGGAGGTGGCAAACAGCCAGGTGGAGGTGAGCCAGCTCCAAGACAAGCTGTGCCGCAAAGACCAACTCCTCCAGAGGGTCATCAGGAAAAGGCGGTCCATCACAAAAGCCCACAAGGACACCCTGGACCTGCTGTCCCTGTATGAAATCCAGCTCAGCATCATTGAAGAGCAGTGGAAGAGCCGGTGTGACGCTCTTGAGGAGAGCCTTGTCTCCAACCCCACCCAGCTGCAGGTACGCTGCCTCAGATCATCACTGTACTTCACAATAACTTGTTGGATTCTACGAGCCTGTGTTGGAACACTTCAGAATCAGCTTTATTTATTGGAAGTAAAATGAAAATACTGTTTTCCTCTTTTCAGGTGCTCAACTCCAAATTAACGGAGCAGGAGCAGCTGCTGGCAAACAGCCAGGTGGAGGTGGTTCAGCAGCTCCTTCAGAAGGCCATCAGGAAGAGGCAGTCCACCACCAAGATCCATATGGACGCCCTGGACCTGCTGGCTCTGAAGAAATGCAGCTGAAGAGAGTTGAAGCGCAGCTTCAGGTGCACTGCCTCACATCATCACTTTGCTTCACAATAACCACCTGTTGGATTCTAACAGCTTGTGTTGGATTGCTTCAGAATCAGCTTTTTCATGTAAAGTTAAAAAAAAAAAAAAAAATGTTCCCCAACAAACTCACCTCCAAACCAACCGTCCAGGAGGAGGGGGAAAATGAAAGAGGAGGAGGAGATGAGGAAGGAAGAAAGAGGAAAGGTGGAAAATGAGGAGGAGGAGATAAAGGAGGAGGGTGAAGTAAAGATGGAGTACAAACAGGAGGAGGAGATGAGGACAAGTGGAGAGAGAGAGGAGGAACCTGCTGCTGGGATGGACTCAGGGGAGACATCGACACAGGAGGCAGGTTGCGGTTTCAGGGGTTGAAACCCCAACCTGCCTCCTACCCCCTGCCTACTCACCCCCTGCCTACCTCACCCACTGCCGTCTTCCCCTTCCCCACTCTGTACCGACAACCCTCCTACCCTCAACCGTCCACCCCAGCCTACCATCACCTACTGCCGTCTTCACCTTCGCTACCCTGCACCCTCAACCCTCTTGCCCTCCACCCCTCACCCATCCCATCCTATTCTATTCTACCATATCCCATATATTTTTTAAAAAATACATGAATCAAAATTATAATAAACATCAGTTTATTACATCTACTTTCTGTTCCTAAGGGTTTTAAATGAATACTGAACCCTCTCTATGTGTTTATTCACACTCACACACACTGTAACAGCCAGTCTCAGGGCCAGCTATCCCTCAATCATAGGGAACCGTTTGTAATTGGTCCTCCAGAATCTGTCTGTGTAGCTGCTCGTGAATTGATATGCCGCCTCATTGGCTGTTGTGATGTGGAGAGTTCGATAAAATGATCAGGGTGAGTGTGGGCGAATGAACTTCAAGAGGAGAGGGTGACCTGACAAAAATACAACAAGCTGACGCAAAAATCAAGAAGGAACAGGATAAATACACTTAAAACTATTTAGACATGGAATAATCTGGTGCGAGAAGCCGTCTTTCACCAAAAATGACAAATATAGACAAAAAAATCTTTCTTGGTTATGTTAAGTCTAAAGTTACGTAGGTTGGCTGTGATAGCAACTAAATAAGACCCGTATTCATGTTCATTGTCCGACTTCTAATGGACATAGTTATTATCACAGCAGCAAAGGAGGACGTCAGGTGAAGTAGCATAGAGAGCAACAAAGTCTGCATTGTGAGGAGGTCGAGATGGAAGGTTGGCTCAAACGAGCACAGGACCTTCACCCGGTTCATAATGGTGAGTTCTTTTAACTCATTAAAGCGGTTAATTATTACATACATATCATAACTTAAGTTACCTACTTAACATACATACAATCAGAACTGAAGTCGCATAAGTACCGATGTTATTTGAACCCCACAAACATCAATGTTTTTCTAAACCTAACTAAGTAGTTTTGGTGCCTAAACCTAGGAGTATGATGAAAGTTTGGTACACCTGTCGCTACTCGGTGCAGCAGCCAGTCATGTTTTTTGGGGGTGATGTATGTCATAGTGGGGTAACTGGGATAACCTTTATCAGTCATTCAGGTACAAGGACGTGTTGTGTATGTTGTATGTTGTATGTTAAGGGGTTCAGGGATATCTTTGTTTCAAACTCTGTTTGCTGAGATCTGGGAACACGCTGACTACTTTTGCATCCACAGAATATTTCAGCCTTGTTCTTTAATTACCACATCCACCTTCTTGAAAATGTGGTCACTGCAATATTATTATTAAAATTTTCACAATGTTTAACCAGAAACCAAAATGAGGGCTTTCCTTTTGGGCATGCATCTCTAACCCAGCCTTGCAAACCGTTATTTTGTATGTGTACAATGGATCCATGAACATGCACAGACATGATCGCAAACAGGAAAGAGGTCATATGTCGCAAACTGTGACAAAAAACCCAGTTGAGACACAAACTCCGAATGTAGCGTGTACACGTCCAAAGAGAGTTTTACATTGTACTTAAGTATAGTACTTGAGTAAATATACTTCCGTCACTGCGTTTATGGAACAGTGGAGTACAAATAATACAGGAACCTTCAAGTCTGGTGACAGTTTTATTGTAAAATGTTAAAACCAGTTGTAATATGTTGGATATATATGATGGGGAACTGAAGCTATTATCTACGTTGCCTTCAAAGCCACCAGACTAATCTAATAAAAGCAGTACCTTACCTGGCGGAACATGGGAGTTGAGTGTTTCCACTCAGTTGAGTCCTCTACTCCAAAATCAGTCAGCCTGTGGAATATAACATCAGACTAGAGAGTGTAACATCATGAAGTTGTAGAGAATTGAATTATTGTGTTACATGAACCTTATAGCAGTTATATTACAGTTTACATTGTCAGTGACTTCTGCATCGATAACAACGACACATATAGTAGCAGAGAGAGGATGAGCAGACGGGGAAGGAAGCGGAAACAGAAGATGTTTTGGCATCTCTTTCATTAGAACACCCAAATTTTGTGTAAAAGTCTGGCATTTCTGTCTGAGCGAGTCAGAACGCCGAAGCAAGATCGTGATGGCACAGATACATCTGACAAGCGTGAATGTAGTCACCTTCTGTATATCTACAGTATGTTGTTGAGCTGAATACAAGGAGATGTTCTTGTGTTGCGTTTTGTGTTCTTTACAGCAGCAGTCTCTGGCAAGTTGAATCAGAATTATTTTTTTGCATTTTAGCTAACTGGCTACATTTGTTAGCATTGTACAGTTTGCCAGCTTAAGAGAGGCTAGGCATGTAATTGGCTGAAAACTGAGGGGGCTCTGACTGGCGACAATATCATGTATTTTATTGCAAAACATGTAATATTAAATCTATGAAATGACAAGTGACACTTGGAAAAATGCCATAATAAAATAATATAGACATTTTTGAATTGGGCATCCTGAAATGAACCTTTCTACCAAGAAATAAAAACAATGAAACACATAAAAAATATTTCAATGCATGTTTTAATTGTATTATCATTATTATTATTATTATTATTATTTGTAGTAGTAGTTATTTTTCTATTCATTTAATAATGAACACTTTGGGGTTCCATACTTTCCAGTTTGAGAGCACTATTTCAAATCACTGATCACTCATTATTTCCATAAAGGTAAGCTCTCAACTCTGAAACATTAATTTACAATGTCAAGGACTGAGTGACTGTTTGTCATCTAACATCAGAATTAGCTGCTTTCTACTGTAGCTTATTTATTCAATAATATCTATCTTGCATTTATTCAGGAATTCAATGATATCTTGTGATTCCGACCATTCACTGAACCCTAGCTTGAGCCTCTGCTGAAGGAGATATGAAAATTGAGCCATTCCCCAAGAAAAGACAAATCCTGTTGCGTGTTCCCCGCTAATCCTCCCTTTGGACGGTAAATGCATCGCCGCGCTTCGAAACACACCACCCAGGGTGAACTGTGATGTACAATCTCCAGGAGACAATGGAATTGGTGAGTGTATTTTTCTCATCTCATGCCTCTGCCAAGTTCACATGCCCACACACACACACACTCTGGTGCCAACTGCATCCCTCCCCCCGCCCCCGGCCCTCACAACCCATCCGCCACCGCAAAACCACCATAATATGACAGATTTACATGCCGGAAGGCATTGGTAAGAATATATAGAAAACAAGCAAACTTTGTATGAGGATTCTTGCACAGGATTCTTGCATTTTGTGGAGATACTCCACAAAATGAGGCAGTGAATAATAGTCAATTTCAATGAGAATGAGTTTATTCTTATCTCTTGTAGAATTAATCCATTGTCTCTATGAAATGACTCTTAATCCAAATATAATATGACAGCTAATGGATACTACATTACAATACTGGGAAGGCATTGGCATTTTCAAACAGTAAATCTGACCAGCATGTGGAGATTATGAAGAGCGCAGTGCAGCAGAGACTATCCTGTTGCACGTATGCTGTCAGATAATCTCATTACTTCGCAACAGCAGTCTCCACGGTTGGTATGTTGTGTAAGGTTAACACAATGCACACGCACACACACAATGAGTTGTTGTTGAATATATCCATTTCACTTTCAGCACATTTGTATGTGTCGATAAAGATCTTTGCTCGACTCTAATGAAGGTTGCGATTGATTTTACATTCCGGGCATGCCGTGTTTTCCTAGACGTCGGATTGGGGTGTTCCAGCATTAAAATGTATATTGTTGCACTAATGCATGCGTTTGTGCGGACAATTCCTGGCTGACTGGAAATGAGATGAAGTGTTTCACATCCAGAAATGTATTCCATTAATGTTTTCTTTTGTGCAGATGGAATTTAACAGTTCAAGGGGAAGCCAGTACCTTTTTTCCCCCCATTCAAACTGGATATACATGCAGTATGAATGTACGTTCTCAGTTTAAAACCACTAGGCATTCATTCCTTTCATGGTTTTGTTGTATGTCATTTAGAGGCCATCTTTCCTGGCTGTCAGGAACAATAACATTTCTGTGAAAGAATTGTCTAGTCATATCGTCGGGTTTTAACCTCTGCTGAATTGAATAAAATTCTGCACCAGGAAGGACACATTATTGAATTGACAGCTTCACACTAGTGCGAGCCAAACCTCCTCCTTTTCTATATGCATTTGATTCCATACAATTAGATTACTTTAATATCAGTCACATTTCTTCCACTCAGTGTTTCCACACATCAGCATCATCTTTCATTATGTGCTACTACTTTGAGGTCCTCCTCTGCGCTCATAAAATACTGAAGATTATTCAATTGCTGTCAATCTGTCTGCTGCCTCATAAATTTACTGCCATCACAGAGGGTCCTGGGATTGAAGGGGAGAGCTCCTGAATCTTAGATTGATTTCTGTGTGGGGGATGAGGGGTGTGCCGTACTGCATGTGAAGCACTCTCCGGCTGTAGCCACCGATGCACCGACACAGGATCCGCTTGCCCAGGGCTGTGCCTGATCTGTGCAGCAGTGGTCACATGGATGCCATCGGCCTTAGACATGCAACTCTGATGAATTATTAACACTGCAGCAGAGGTGGGGGGGAGATACAAAAGACATGCAATCACAACACACCTTGGTAGTGAGATGCTCTGGTTTGACAGTGGAATGAGATGACACTTCACTAAAGCCTAAAGCATTGATGATCAGCATGAAGTGGTTTATAATACTAGGGGTGACACCATTGTTTGCATCTGATCAGGCAGCTAATATGCAAAGCTTAAAAAAAAAATGGCCAGCGCTAACCAGAAGATGTTAATGCCTGAAATCGGCTTATCAGAAGTTGCTATATTTATAATTAATTAGAAAACTATTTACAGAACAAGGTTTTTATACATCTCCTCAGGTATAAGTTTTAATTTTTAGTATAGTATATCACCTGTACCAGATACTTGTTTCTGCCGAGTACTAAGGACATTTTAATGGTTGAATAAGCCACTACTGTGTCTTCATCCGAATCAGAGTGGAAAAAGACATTAAAGGGGACATAAAAACTCACTTTTTCCTTGGTTTAGTATGTATATTTGCGTATCCGGAGTGCCTCCCCACCCCTTAAGCATAAGTTTCAACAACTAAGTCAATATTTTGTACCTGCCGGAGTCAGGAATTGAGTCTCTAAATGAGCCGTTTGGATTTCGACCGGATTGTGACGTAACAATCCGGTCTTTTGCATACTCCAGCCCTCGCGCTGGCTATCTCCTCCCACACTATGCCAGCTACCTGGATGAAGATCCGCCATTTTCTTGTTCTCGCTTCACTTGTACGCGACAGCCTGACCGCTACCATGTACAACCCGAAAGCCGAGCACTGCTGTTCTGTCTTCGGATGCACGGATCCTCCTGTTTCGCTACATGGCCTCCCTACCAAAGAGGATATCAGAGCGAAGCTGCTACATTTTATTTATCAGGGAAACGTCCCAGCTTCAGTGAGCAAAAGCGTTATGGTCTGTGCCAGTCACTTCACGCCGGACTGCTTCAGCAACCAGGTCAGGACTGGACGCTGGACTGGCAACAAGATTGTCCCTTAAAAGATGGATCCATACCCACTGTCAATGATGGAACTGTAAGTATTTAAAAAACAGTGTAGTTTGTGTTACTTTGGCCGTTTAGCACATGAGCTAACGCTAACCGTCGATGTAAATATGAGGCTGAACTAACGTTACATGTGAAGTTATCAACGTTGGGCTTACTGGCCGTAGTATTCACGATAATGTTAATGTTACCAAACGTTAATTTGTCATATCAGCACTCTTTTAAAACATGACAGTGAATTGAGAAAATGAATTAGGATATTGAGATTTTATCACTTCTAACCGGCCGGTGAACCACTGCTCGGCCGTGAACATGGGGAGGAGACGGGGTGAAATGTCTCGGTTGTTCGCGGACGGTGAGCTGCTGTTCCTCCGTGAACACACAGAGGAGACGGGGTGAAATGGTCTCAGTTGTTAGCGGACGGTGAGCTGCTGTTCCTCCGTGAACACGCAGAGGAGACGGGGTGAAATGGTCTCAGTTGTTAGCGGACGGTGAGTTGCGGTTCCGCCGTGAACAAGCAGAGGAGATCGTATGAAATCGTCTCAGTTGTTAGCGGACGGTGAGCTACATTAATTCATTAGCATGTTGTGCTAAAGGACAGTGACCTGCACGTTACCTGCAGTAAAGCAATCACTACTTTGTTTTGGAGCCAGAGACAGGGGTTAGCTGCTACATGTCTGCTGTGCTACTATCAGTTATATGCAGGCATGGACACAGAAAAGTTGCTTTGCAAATGTGTATAGCTCGTTGCCATGGTCACACGATGCCGTCCTCACGTCTTCCGCCCGGCAGGAAGAGGTGGGCGGCGCACGCAGTAGTCATTAGCATTAAAGGGAAAGGCACTCAAACCAGCCGCTTAAAACAGGGCTGTGAAACTGGTGTGTAAACACCCCTGCTGTGCTCAATCCTTCGGTTTTTTTGACCAAAGCATATTACTGTCATTCCATTTAGACATCAAGGAACTATGTCAACAAGCAGAAATGAGCATAATATGTCACCTTTAAGACAGCCTAGATCAGGTGTGCAGTTGTCATTAGATCATTAGTTGAACAGGTTTTCAAATCTATTCGACAATGAATGGCATCTGTCAAGAGTGACCAATTCAAGGAAACATGACAAATTCAGTTCCTTATTAATGTCAAGGGGCTCCACTGTCTACAGAGTGTGAATTCAATATTCTTCTCTGCGTCACTACCCCTGGGAGAGGGCGGGATTTTTCCTATTCCCCAAAACTTTAATGATGCTGCAGAGCCGTGGTTGGCATGTTCATAATGTCGGACAATAGCACAGTCCATGTTTTGTGTACGTGTTGCGGTGTTATCATTACATATGCCGTCTTTAATGCTCTTTTTGTTCGTCCAACATAAACCAGGCCACGGGGACATTTCAACATGTAAATAATGGGTGTACTGCTGCAGTTAATGAAGGATTTGATGGGGTATTTTTTTTACCAGCATGTGGATGTGTTACTTGGTGTTTGACGAGTTAGAACATTGTGCACAGTGGCCACAGGAAGAAAGCTGTAGGTTGATTAGACAGCCAGGAGGCAGTGTGAGGATGAACCAGTCTGTTTCTCAGATTGCGGTAACGTTTAAATGTGATCAGTGGACACACAGAGCTGATATTGTGAAGAGATGGGTCACTTTTGAGGACTCTTCAGTGTATAAGGATAATATTTTTGAACCTTCCCGTTAGAGGATATAATTTATCAGTGTTCTCCAGTCCCTCTTTCTCCTTTGAAAGTTTGTTGTCCTCAGCTGCATTTTGCTGGAAGCTGTGCAGAGAACCCTGTTTCTGCTTAATTAAATTGTCATTAGGCTTACATGTCCAAATGACCGTTTGTAGTTCCTTCATGCATATATATAGTTATGTCTATACATATATAAATATAGACATATACACCCAGGCACTAATTCTGTAGTGCATGTATTCATTAGCAGTTCTCCTGAGGTATACCTGTATACACACATCTGGTGAAGTACTGGAAGTAGACATGTCGCCATTACAGCATGTACTTCATCACATGACATGTGGGAAATGGTCATGTTTTTTCTCTATTTCTCCATAATCTTTTCTGGCCATTGTCTAATAAGTAAAAAAAATGGATAACATTAAGATACCTCCTACCTGAGGCACTTTCATTAGCAACTGGGGGCCACCCTGTAAAGTCAATCCAACTACTTATTTCTACCCAGTATTTAGAACCAACAGATCCACAGAGGATGCCATATCCACTGCCCTCCACTCATTCTTTACACACCCTGAAAATAACAACAGCTACATCAGGATGCTGATTGTGTGAATGTCTGCCAGTCCAACCAGTAGATGTTGAGATCTTTTAAAGGATAAGTCATTGGTTTCCTTACACCAACTCACTTTTTTATGACACAGGTGGAAAAACGCCATGATAAGAAGTCAGAAAAATAAAATTGCCAGAAGCAAGCTGCCGTTTAAAAACTATTTGTGAATACCATTGTGGCAGCTTCTGACAGAACTAGAAGGCTTGATGACCCCATGTGAAAAAACCTTTTATTCACATCAGTTTCAGCCTTTCTGAGTAGTTTATAGTTTGTAGGTGCACTTTCACCTAGAAGGCAAATATAATCAAAAAGCATGACTTATATACACAGAGATGATGCAAAGCTTGCAGTGAATATGTGCATAAAAACTACTCGAGATACTTGAAAAACCCAGTTTCTCATATAACCTTCCCTTGTAAAGGTGACAATCAGACCTGCATGCTGGGGTTGTTATGCAACCATTTTGTTTTTATAAAGACTTCGTGCTGCTGTAATTATTCTTTGGCTACTTTCTCATTGTCACATGTGAGGTACTTGACAGACAGCTTGAATTATAGTGTACGATGTTAAGTGCTGCCAGGCCAGCCATGCTAATACTGTCTTTTTATTCTTAACTGCACATGAAATCTGAATAGCTTGAGGTGAATGCATTCTGAAAGCTTGTAGTGTATATAATATTCATGCCTGATGAGACGCTTTTTATTTAACTGTTTTTACTTATTCTCCATAGTTTTTAATTATTCAAAACTCTGACATTATGTGGGAGAGTTTGAGTGGAAAAGTAAACTGTTCATCCAGGGGTCAATATAGGGAACTCTAGTGTGGCTCAGACTGGTTTTCATGTCTGCTGGTAAACTGTCTCTTTCACTGAAGGTCAAATGAAACGGCAGCTGCAGACACAAAAGATAGACAGTACATTGTTGTACTACTGTCTGAGTGTGGCTGCACTTGAATGTATTCCATATATCACGCTCAATTGCATGTGTCAAAAGTCGAATTTTCAGCTTAAACATTGTAAGTGAGATGGAATGTGTACTCTACAGCTATATAATATGGCTTTTCCCAAAAACGTCTAAAGCACTTTATTTGCTTATCATTTCACCTCATCCCTGTTTCAGAGAGCGCTGACTTTGGCAAACAGGACGAGCTCTATGACTTTTCCACCAGACTAAAGCAGCGTGTTTGTCTTGCCGTGGCCTCCTCTCCCCCCTTGGCAAACACCACCGCTGTCACACAGGGCTCCTGAACCTTGCTGAGTTCTGAATACAGACATAGGCTGTCTATCAGAACGGCTCAGTCAGCACAATTCCTGCAGCGCAAAAGAGACTTCGTCCCGAGGCACCACCCCCCACCCTTCTTCACCCCGAGTATTCTCTAATAGCACTCCACTTGATGTGTGAGAAGCACAGCTTGTGGTAGACCACAAAGCATTGAATCATTGTTTGCTGATAAAACACTCAACACAGCGAATACGTACAGGGAGTCCATCTCCAGAGTGCCAGCAATGACTGCAGATGAGACTGGGCAGCCCGTGCTGGTCGATTTCATTACAGGCAGATATAATGGCATTGTGTTTAGTGAAGGGAATGGCAACTTCACTGGATACCATTTCCCAGGTTTCATTCTGTATTTCTTAAGCCAGCCCAGGTGGGGGTTATCAACAAATAGGATTGGGGCGGATTTTGGTTCATGACTATAAAGGGATAATCTCATGACTTCTGCAACAGCTCTCTGCGAAGGGCTCACATTTAGTAATTGGGCTGGCTTCCCAAATGAGATGCAGGAATCCAGCACGAGGGGGTGAATGTTTGATGCAATGTGTTTCAATTTTCTCCATCCCTGGAAACACCGCTCTCTGCAGCATTAAAAGTTAAAATAATACAGTAAATAAAAACACAGTAGTGGCCTTATTTTATTTTACCATATCATTACTGGACACAAAAAAAATCCCCTTCTTAGTGAAAAAGAAAATAGGTTACAATTTCAGTGTGAGGCTCCCAGACTCTGATGGTGATGAGAAGAGGGGCTTCGACAATTACCTATCAACGAGAGATGTGCACTCAGGTAAAAATAGCATGCAGTACACGCAGAGCTTGTTCTGCTGACTGAGAACCAACAGGCAAAAAACAGGCTGAACTGAAGACTGTCAAATTAGGCACCAAATTATGCATTAGGCAGCAAAGGCATGGCTGGTGACTGCTGTGCTGTAAAGCAGGACAAGTGCTGCGGGAGGTGAGGCTGGGAGGTTGTCTCACTGTAATGGAGCCTGACAACCCCGTGAAAGAGCAGAGAGAATGGAAAAAATACATCTTATATCTTTTAAATTCAACATGCCGCTGAATTATGTAAGTCTTTTAAAGTTAATCTTAAATCAATCTTTTCCTATGCACAGCCAACGCTTCAGTCAAACTGCATTTTTTTTGTGTTTTCTAGTCTGCTGATGACTAAGAGCGCTCTACAACACACGCCTCATTAACCCATTCGCACGCACATTCATACACTGATGAGAGATGCTTTCGTGCAAGGTGCCAACCTGCTCATCAGGATGATGCAGTGCTTCCTATCAAAGGCACCCCACGGTATTCCTGTGCTCAACCATTCACACGCACTCACAGCCCATCGGGAGCAATTTGGGGTTCAGCATCTTGCCCAAGGACACCTGGACTTACAGTCAGAGCCCACATGAACCAGTGGACAACGGCACTACCTCCTGAGCCACAGTCACATGATCAACACAGTATACTGGTGCTGAATTGATGATATATCTTAATCTATTTCTCAAAACTTTTACTCGGAGGAGTTTTAAGAGCTTCATTTCATCTATACATTATTTTATTTTTACAAATGCTGTGATGTGAATAAATGATGTGTTTAATTATTGATCATTTTGTGTGCATCGTTTCCTTAGAAATCATACTCGATCATCAAGACTTAAAGGCGCTCTATGTAACAGTTTGTTGTAATTTACATGAATTAATCACTTTTTTATTGACCATATGTGAGCGGATTGTAACGTGGTGTGAAAAATTAGACCTCCCTCGTCTCTCTCTCCCTATACAAGCTTGTGGACGATTTGTTTAAGTTGTTTAATGCTGCTGGAATCTTTAAAGTAGGGCTGGGTAGTACATAAATATTATTGTTTATTGACTATTGATGGATTGATTGAATCTTATTGCGAAAACATGACTTTCTCATCATTTACCGAAATCTGTTATCCAAACTCATCATTATAATCTAAATGAATTGTTGCTTTGTACATTACACGAGTGAATACTTATATCTGATGTATTACAGAACAATACAAAACAGTCCATTAAACAGTTTACAGTTCATATTTAAAAGATAGCCAAAACTGTGATATTGTCTATTAACCTGTTCTTATGCCTGGAAATGTTTGTAAAATGATCCTAAACGTCTACCCCAGTCCAGCACAACCATTTGGAGTACAGGCATGGTTTTGGGCTCTTTTGAAGGGCTATGAGCTGTTTTTTTCCCCCCAAAGCTGTTAGAAACCCTTCAAGTGCTTCTGACATTAATCTGTAGGAGTTTGAACACACTGAATTAGTTATTTTTCTTTCTCGCCTCAATTCTTTTGATGCAAATATAAGCCTGCTGATGACCTGCAACTGCCCCTATTTGCTGGAAAACACAATGTTAAAATTAGATTACAATATCACTGAGTAAACACTTTAAGCATGTTTTTCCAAGAAAATACCCAGGCAAAAAAAATGTTGTTACCTCAAAATAACCTGATTGAGAGAAAAACACATAAAATTACATAAACTTGCATCATTTCCGAGTTTATGGCTTTAAAGAAGTGTAATAAACTATATATTACAGGATTTGAGGTCTCATTGGCTACATGATGCATCAATCATCCGAAGGCTGCCATGTAAGTGACTCAGGAGAGAGGAGAAAGAAGAGAGAGTGGGTCGCTTGTCTTCACGATCACTAATTTGTGGTTGCAGGCTCTAGGGCAGGCATAGAAGTAGAGGCATAATGACGTCTGCTGTGAAATGAGTTGTCCTTTCTTTACATCGTGAAAGCATTTACGATCGCAATTTCTTTGCCATTTTGCAACCATTTAATCATGGGATACTGTGCTGTGGATCAAGTGGACAGCTTAGTTTGGAGTTTGATGTCTTATTAAAACACCCAGGCACGAGAGTTGGCAAAACGTCATACATGCTAGTTTGTTTTGTCTGTTGCTTGTACCTTGCTGATGTGATTTTATCTTAAAATGGTTTGCATAAATAGAATCCTGAGAATCTAATCTTTCTAACGATGTATAGCGTGACTATACACTAGTTTACAAACACTTAGCTTAGCTGTGTTTGCAAACGAGCTGGACGGTGTCTGAGTTTAACCAGGTTTAACGTGTGTTCAGACTAAATGCAAGGAGATATTTTGGATGGAGCAATTACATACAAAGTCGTTGCAAATGCTTGACAAAACGCAAATTCACAGCAGGTGACGCAAACAGACACTAACATGCATCCATGTAAGTTGAAATTGTCTGATCTAGAGCGAAACATTTGGCCAACACAGTGTCAGCGTTAAGATTCTCCTGACATCACAGAGAAACAGAAATAGAAAGCAAACTTACTGTCACTTTACACTGACAAAATAAAAAAAGTGCTTGGAGAAAAGTTAGCACAATCATTTGCCGCCTTCCCCAGTAAGTTAGCACAACCGTTAGCACAGCTAGCGTAAAGGGCATCAGAGACTTCTAAAATGAAGAATAAAAGAGTCAGAAAAATAGACTGGGTCAGCAGCAGGGCCAGAACTGGAAGTACTCTGCAGTCCTGTCTTTCCTCAAAGATCAGTGGGAGGCGGGGTCGAGGAAGACAGGACCCCAGTGCCAGTCAACACAACACAGGATGCAGAACCAGTCGAGCACCAGGGGTCAAAGGCTGCATTAGCAGGGCCACTGGAGATTGACCTGAGAGGTCACTGACAGAAGTTGGACTGAAGACACACACACACATTCGAAGAAGAGTTTTTCTACAGATGGATAACTGGCTAGTATTTTTTGTCTCAAAAGAGATATTGATTTTCACAGCCTGCAAAAATAAATTGACAAAAAAATGTGAAAATATCCAAAGCTAACCTTTACTCGTACCTGTACCAAACCTGCTATTAAAATTATAATTTTGTGATTTTCAACTATTTCTATTACCTAAATAAAATGACTTTAAATTAAAAACCTAAACTGAAATTGCCTCAGACTGACTTCTGTACCCACCTGTGCTGAATCTGCACAGTAAAAAGTTTTCTTAAGCTCACCTTAAAGAGAATTATTTCATACATCATTCAGTTGTATGCCGCGATACATCCAGTGAGAAGATATTATGTACTACGTAAAATAATACAGTATGCATTATATTAGGTGCACATAAAGCTTGAATTACCAACCCTACCTGCTCCACCTCCCCTCTCAGAGGAGCAGCTTTTCCCTGAAAGCCTGGTTCCTTCTCTTTAAAGGTACCCGCCCCAGCTGAAGGAATGCACACAAACACAAATATTTTATCATATCCAAATGGTTCATGATAAAAAATGCTCAGGGAATGGCCATACAAGGTTTTTCCGGAGTGGTAAGGCCTCATCAGTGTGAGGCAGGGGTCCTCGGTGGTCAGCTTCTGATAATAGCAGGTCAGCAGGCGGTTGCAGGGTGTCAGATCTATACACTTTACGTTTTCGCTTTTACAATGTATTAATTTTGACACAACAATTATAATACTGCCGCTCAGCAGAGACAGATGGGCAGCCTGTAGCTGCTGTCCATCCGTGAAATCCTGGCAACGATCCCTGGATAACAGGTCATCACAGCGGGCCGTGGTCAGCCTCAAGTAGTGCTGGAAGCAGCGGTCGTCCAGACAGTTTCCACAGAAGGGAGTGAAATTCACTGAGCTGTGTGCGCCTCCAGATGATGTTACGAATCCAGACATGACCACAACAGGTACAAGGCAGCAGTACTGTTTATTTCAGTCATGGTTGCTGGCAGAAATCAACGTCAAGTGTCTGATACCTACGGAGGTAAGCACCTCCTCTTTCCAGAAGGAGTACTCCCATTGATTGGTGAAGATTTGTCAATTATATCTGATAAAGACAACAAATATCAACATTATTATTACAGTTGGACCTACATATCAATAAAATGCTGAAAATGATAGTCAACAAGCATTTTTATTTAACAGATTCAGTGTGGACAGAACGACTGATGCAGCGAGACAGTCGGACGCTTGCTTGCTGTTTGGGCACGTTGTCAGTAATAGCAGTGGAGTGAGCTGTCTGCACAGAGCCCACAGGATACTAAAAGACAACACCCACCCCAGCCACAGTCAGAAGTATCAGCTGCCGTGCCACCAGACAACAGAGCAGCTTCACTCCTCAGGCTGTCAGACTCCTCACCTCATTCTCCACACTCCATTGTATAAAATAGTTTGTTTTTTCTGTTATAAACTAAACTCAGTTTTGTTTTACCACCCTGGTATTGTAAAATTACAACAAACAAACCTTTACCTTTGACCTTTTAATCAGACGGCACCTGCCTCGGCCCTGGCCTGCCAGTGGCTAGCACAGCGGAGGAGATGAGCAGAGCACCACATTTTAAAATAAAAATATTGGATTAAGGTGATGGTTTCTCCTCAAGAATAAAAACTAGTTGAAGGGTTTAATAATTCAGATTCATCCTCTGAGGACCATGTACTGTAAGTCTGAAGCAGTTTTCCATGGCAATCCATTAATAGCAGTTGAGATTATTTCACTTTGGACTCAAGTGTTTTGGAAAGACCAAGCAACCAGTGCTGCCATCCCCAGAGCGTCTCTGTGCGGCTAAAAATACTCATGTGATAAAAGCACTGATTCTATTATCACCTCTCATCTGTCTTCTGTATAACGAGGATTCTTGGTTTGTTTTGTCAGTTTTTGTTTAGGTTTTGTTGTTGAGGGTTCACTAATGAGTCTTGTTTTACAAATTTGAAATTAACTACCTTATTACTTAAAAATATAACATAAATACATGGATTCTTAGCCCTAAACAATGCTATCACTATTCTGTATCTGCGCTCCAGAAATCTTGACCTTTATTTCCCACGACTGACTAATCTCTATATTGCCATTCCTGCCCACGGTTCTTGAAAAAGTGCCAAACTAATTAGTTACTCTTTTGAGCCGTAATAGTCTCTGAAGAAATTTCAATCTGCCTTACGCGCACCTCATCGCAGCGAGACAGCTCCTCTCAAGGTGATGAATGGCTTGCTTTTTAGTAAGTAAGGTGGAAAATCCTGTTTTAGTTCTCCTAGATCTCAGAGCAGGTTTTGACACAGACGATCATTCACTCCTACTCTCCGGGTTGGCATCTCTGCCACTGCTTTAGGCTGCTTTCTCTATCTGCTCAACAGAACTTTATCTGATGCCATCGGAGAGCTCAGGTCAGCGCTGTGATATCCTCCGTGGCTCCATCGTGGGTTCAGTTCTTTTCCAAATATATACTATCCTTACATTAGATAACATGCTATGAGAGAACAGGAGGTTTTCACAGGTCTTGCTCTCCACTAAAGCTCTTCCAAATCATTTGAATCATGGTGTTTTAAGCTTGATCAAACATGCTTAGATATTTAAACTTCACTTCAGAGGTTTCTGTCGGATTCTGACGATACTTAAAGTTGCATTAATCATGATCAAAGTCCGTGTTTTTGACTAACAGCTCGCCATATCTCTGTTTTTACCTACAGCCCCAGGCAGCTGCTAAGGCCAGATGAATAAAAAACTGTGCAGGTTCACAACTACAACTCCTGTACTCTTGGGTTCACATAAAGACAGGAATAAGCACACGCACTCTTTGTCAGAGTATAGGTATGCATGGTTCTGTTTTTCACTCTCAATCATTGTTAAACAGCGCGCATGTTGCATCCCTTTGATTTCAACCTCCACATTAGCCTTAATAGACGTCGATTACCCCTAATGAATTGTTTACATATCGTCTTCTGTTTAATCCACCAGTCTTTCAGACCTGGGGCTATTTATAGCCTCTGCATATGTACCTGTGTGATATCTCATTATTATCACACATCGGAGTGATCAAACAAAGATTTAGTTAAAAGCACCCTTATAGACTTTACAATGTTTCACCATAAAGCAGAACATTAAAAGAACATAAACAGGAAAATTAAATAAACTGCAGTGTTTATTTAAAGAATCATAGCATTCAGCACAAAGTAATTACTTAAAATCAGATATATAAACATGACTTAAATCAGTTTATTATAGATCCCTGTGTTGACTGCAATAAATTATATGTCTTACAAATACAGTTTTAAGTACATCAAACACAGTATATCAGTGAAATTACCTTAAAATTCAATGTTTTATTATTAGATTGGATCCATCACAAACTATTCATTTAATTCCCACTGTGAAAAACTGCACTGTAAATAATTCTGGGCTGCCTTAACATAAAAAAAAATGTACGCTCAGCTGCTGCCTTAAATATTTGACTTAAATTTCAAAATGTGCGCGTTCACCAAGCAGACAGGACCACCTCTTTGTGGAGATCTTGGTCCTGATTGGATAAAGTGGACAGGGCTAGCAGAAAATGTCTTTCTTTAGCTGCATGAGCAGAGGGAGTCATGGGTTACTGTCCACACGTGATCTGCAATCACTGTTGGAATATAGAGGCAGTTAACACTTATCTTAATAAGAAGGTAACACTTACAGCAGCTTTAACTTGAATCAACGACAGCTCATTCACACTGACTAATGGTACAAAGAAAGCTCAAGAGCATTTATTCAAGACACTTTATTGTCATTTCTTACAAATGTATGTTCATACATAGGCTGAAACGAAAATACCGTTTCTCACCAGCTTCTAGCAGTGCTATACTAAAAATAATAAATAATTAAAACAAGTTAAAATCACATCAAGTAAAAAAGACAATGATTTAGACAAAAAAGAAACCATGGCATTCATACATCAGCACCAGTTTGGGAGCGCGTCCATAATAAAGTGCTTTAAGTGCGAGGTGACTGACCTACTGAGAGGGAGGAGGAAAAGCTGATCTCATCGTACATCTTTCTCAGTTTAAAGAGTGTGTTCTTAATTTCACACAAAGTTAAGCTGCAACTGCTCCCATTGGAGCTACGTCGTTTCTGCATACGCGCTGAGACAATTTGTAAAACTGCCCTCAGTGTAAGTGTGTGAGGGGGTAAAGACTGGTTTCAATAGCCTTTATCCTGGTTAACATTCATTTTTATTATTGTGAAAGCAGACACCCATTACTTACAGTATCTTAAAATGTATGAAGGAGTTTCCATTATATGTGTTTTCTCCAAACTATGAAAATGGCAGTTCTCAGGAGACTTTCAACTGTAAAATAATGCATGCTGGGAATTCTGCCAATGTGCAGATCCTGTTTCTTTAGAAACTTATTCAAATGAGTTGATAGAACTCTGTACAGCATACATTTACAGTTTAACTCATCAGTTTAAGTCAAAAGACACTGAGTTAGAAGAACTTGTCTTAAAAGTTCTGAGGTGATTTGAACATAAAAACCTGAAATTAATTTTAAAAATAATTGAAATAATTAAAACGTATTTACCTAGAAATAGCAGTTTTAGAATCATGTCAATGGTACAGTGTCTTGTAAAAGGGTTGAATGGTGTCTCTGTCTCTATCACTTGTTTCTGCATGTAACTTCAGTGAAAAGGTAGGATCACAGCGTTACATACATTTTTACTTCAACATACAAGTTTTCAACACATGACACTGTTATGACCCAATGAGTTTTGTTTGTGGTACGTCCGACAAATTGTTACAGAATTGAATTTTATGACAGTGGTGCTGCAACTGTTAAAGCTGTGGGGATGCCAAGTCTCACAAAATGCAAATTTTCTACACAATGTTGCTTTGAGTTAATGAGAAAACATAAAGAATGGCTTGTGGTCACATGTATGGCTTTCTGGTCACATGGTCTGATATATGCATAACCTGCACACAAAAATGTGTGTACATGTGGTTTGTGTGCATATGCATTGTTTGACACACCCCTCTCCTTTAATTGAAAAATGATGCAACTGTGGTTGCAGGTTTGCTCCTGCTTTATTTGTGCTCCATATTTTATTTTGATTACCCTCATCGAGTTCATGTTTATCAATAAGCATATTCATTTGATGCCCGCATTGCAATTCGACTTTCAGAGCACCTAATAACACTGATAAGTGCTGGAAACACTGAAGTGTGAGTGTTATTTAAACAGAATACTTAATGTGAAACTGCATTTCAACCCACATATTCTGTGCAAAAACTGCTAATCACACTTTCTACAGGCTTCAGCGTGTCATCGTTAAACATGAATTTTAAATAATAAATTACATTCATGGTTACTGAGGTTGGTATCTGACTTCTGAAGGATTCTCATGTTCTAAAATTAAATATAGAAGAAAAAATATCTCATATAACATACTCGCCTTCGCCGCAATATACAGCAACTCCACAATGTGCTCTATAATTGAATACAATGTAATGATGCCGTTGAAAGTCTCATTAAAAAACTGCTTCTTTGACATGATAACAATATTCTGAGCTCCTGGCCCCTTCAGCAGTCAGCCTAATGCTCTCCAATCATTGTCTCTCTCTGTGTATAGGAATTGACATTGCAATGCACAGACAGAGCCATGGTATATTTATCGAATCACCCTGCCTCCGTGCTCGAATCAATACTTGAATTCATGAGCCAGCCTGCTACATATTTTTTACCCTCACCTCCAGACTGGAGGGCACTATAATTGGTGAAATCTATCCCTCTGATTAGACATAATTCACATTGGGCATTGTTTAATTCACTTGTAATTGAAGAGCGGAGTAAAGAGACAGGGCTTTTTAATTAATTAACACTTGGATCCCTCACATGTAGATAAAATCAATAGCACATTCCTCCATTTATAATTTAGAGACAAAAGTGAGAAATCTGCTGCTTGTCCCTGAAGTGATAACATTTACTCAGACAAGACACAGTGTCTTAGACTGCAGCACTTGGCTGTGTGAGCCTGACAAGTGAGATGATTGGATATCACTCATAAGAAGAACCAGTCTACACGTTGTTAATTAAAGTTAGACAAATATGTAAAAAACTCCATCTCATTGTATGAACCTATTAACAATTGTTATTAACATGTGATCATGATTTATATTCATGTGATTTAAAATTAGAATGAGTCCTGACGACACTTGCACTCATTACCTTTTTCTCTATTAAAATTGGTAGCATAGTTAACAAAGGATGCTCTCTCCATCTGTCACTCGACCCTCGCCTTGCAAATTGTAGCTATGAACAGTGCTGCACTGTGAGGTGATTTTGGTGTGGTGGCATCAATCGCTGACCGGAGAAACTTCTTCCAATACTCAATCATTACAAGAGGAAGAGCTGTTAAACAACGAGTACCTTTCTCTTAACGACACCTCAAAATGACCCATATCCTCCTTCACTTCCCCTCTGCACCTGTTTTTATGCCTCTACAGTATATGTCATACAAATGGGACCTGAATGAACAAGGTGGTTGGGTCCAAGCTGAGTATAAGATTTTGACTGGACAGACCTGCAGACCTCACATTAGTACTCAGTAGTCATTACTACATTATCACATGAGTACTCAGTAGTCATTACTACATTATCACATGAGTACTCAGTAGTCATTACTATACTATTACATGAATACTCAGTACTTGTGGGTAGGACCATGGCCATCTTCTAACTCAGCCTTCATTTTGATCTCAACTACACACCTGTAAAGTTCCCTGACTGCACTGTCGCCATCATGCTGACAGACAGACATTTAGTACAGTAGTTCCCACTACAATACGTGTCTCCAGGACCACATTTTGCCATGATGACACACACACACATACACACACACACACACACACACACACACAGACTCACAAAGTGAAAACACTGCCAGCTGAAGCTGTCGTGGCTGGTAATAAAAAAGAAAATAAATTGTTTTTAGTGCTAGCTAAAAATGAACGGATGAATACTTCTGCGAATCCGTTTCTTATCGGGGTTTCCAACTGCTGCCTTCTGAGCATTTGGGTACCAGACTAACTGCCAGTGATCAAAATGGAAGTATGGCAAAGATTAGCTTGCTTAAGGCAGCACAGTTGGGGACTGTGTGAATCACGTATTCCCCTCTGGGGTTTATTGTAGCTGCATGTGCTGGCTGCTGAGACCACTGAGTGCTACAACCTGTATACTCAACTGGACCTGACCTGACTTGGCTGCTCCTTAAACCAGCTCTTATTCGCTGCCCTCAACGCTTTGTGGACATGCTGAACTGCAGTCTTATATTGAAGAGACATTGTCAGGGCTCGCCAGGTTAGTTCATGCCCTGAAGTGTTACTGTTTTAGTGTTAAAGTTTATATATTGTTATTTACCATAAAAATTATACACACAAAGCATCAACACTGTTATGAAAGTAAGTAATCCAGTTCTTGAATTTCTGAGATTATAAACCTTATGTAGCCTGAATAAAAAAAAAAGCTAAAATACTCTACTATATATATATATATACATATATATATATATATATATATATATATATATGTATATATATATATATATATATACATATATATATATATACATATATATATATATATATATATATATATATATATATATATATATATACTATACTTTTTCCAACCACGCAGTGCATGCTGGGCAGTATGCATTAGTGAGTCACCATCATTGTTCACTCACTCCCTTCCTCTCTGAAGGTTGATCTAAATCCACTTGAATCATCAATGGTATTCTTATGAGGGCAAGTAAACAGAAACACTATAGACACATGAAAAGGTCTACTAGCTATGAGTTAAAAAAGCCTGGGACACCATCTTGAAACACCGTATCAGCTTGCTTTAATATGTCCATGGTCTTAATAGTCCCTGGACCTGAACCACTTCCATAGACCTGAGATGACTGTCGAGTCTGCCAGCTCTGCCTACCTAATTTGCATATTTAGATTTGATCAGAGAGCAGGCACAAACGTGATAATTATAATTATTATTGATATCAGGTATACATGCACAGGCCCCATAATTAGATGTTATATCCAGATCATGTATCCACACACACCGCATGTTAATATGGGGTGAAATTTGAGTCGATTTGCAGTCTGCCTCGGTAAACACAAACATGAGAAAAAAAATAAAGCAAGCATAAATGAGAAAAACGATCAGAGCACCAGCAGCAGCTCCAGAATCTGTTAGTTAGAGCTGATTTATATTTATGTGGTTTTAAAAATGTTCTGACAGTGCGCTGAGCACATCAAATGGGATTGTGCTTTGGAGGAGGGAATCAGAACAATATCATCATTGTCCCTGATCTGAGCACACACAAAATGCTCAGTTACCAAAATCTGTGCTGATTTATATTTATGTGATTTTGAAAAGGTTCTGACAGCGGGCTGAAAAACATAAGATGAAACTGTACTTCAGAGGACAGGAGATGATATTTGCCATTACCTTTGAAAATTGATTTCTTTTGGCCTGTAAATAATTTAATGTGAGATAAGCTTCTTGGGTTGAAGTTTGCCTCTGTCAGGTCTTGATATCCCCTCGGCCTGTTGACTCGCTCACTTTGCCCCGGTGCAGTAATGACACTTTTTCCAGGCGCTGGCGACAGTCACATTAAAATGCTCGGCGAGGTTTTTAAAGTCTGGAGGAAAAAAAAAATGCTAAATCAATCTTCAGATGATTAACTACTATTTTCAGCTGCAGTGAACTGAGTAATGTGCACCCGGGAAAATCCCTTTTCTCCACCTAAAAGAGACCATTATACAGCATGCAGTGTGACAATAGGTACTGCCTATAGACAGTTGTATGCCTTAAGTTTCCTTAATGTTATGCGAAATAATTATTGGAGTGAAAAGCTTTTCACTTGTACCTATGTTAAGAGATGAACGGGTTAAAATGATGAACATAGCGCAGCTATTAGGTGGCCATGACGTATTTAATGATGTTAGTCAACGGAATTGACTGTCCATGTTAAAGCAATGCGTTTCATTACATCATCATCGCTACTTCAACTGATTACTGTCAAACACGGTCAAGCCTTTATTCCCCAAACACTGCTTCTCCATTAGGACCGTGTAATGCTCCAGGGACTGCCTTTTTTTCTAATCACATGTATCACCGGCACCACTGTATTTGTCATGCAGAGTGCACCATAAGCCCAGTGTTCAGGCATAATGCTGCTAACTCTGGCATGCATTAGGAGAACTGGTATTCCATAAATATTAGTCTTGCCACACATTTTCAGCTTGAGTGACTCTGTTCATATTAAGAGGTGACAAACAGATGGGATATGCAAGCTACAAAAAGAGGCAGGCTTAGGGCTGTCAAATCAATTCTGGGAGAAGTTGTAATGCTGCCTATGCTAAGCGATCCCTTAATTAAATACAAAGACTGATGCAGCTCCATCTTTCCTGCGTCGAGTGTCTGAGGAAAAGAATCCACACTGCTCAAAAGGCTCCTTATAATCCCCAATAAGCAAGCTGTGTTGGATAATTGAAATCGAATTTTGCTCAACCAACAATTCCAAACTACCGTAGAAGGTGAATCAGCATAAAAATTGCTTCTCATTGTTGCATTGTTGAGGCTGCAGAATTTTGACAACTTGAGTCCCATTTGATAATAATAACACTAATAATAATAACTGTTTACTTTTCAAGCACAAAATGCTCTTCAGAGGAATGGAAATAAAGAGCAATTACAAAATATAGAGCATCCGTAGCACAACAGATGAACCAACTTCAGACACAAACAAAGAAATCTATCAGAAAAATACCTCTATAAAAGATATAAAAGCAGAACCAACAGATGGATGTGATAACTTGACAAAACACTTTTATGCAACAACAAAACACCCATTAGTCAGAAAGGCGAATCTATAAAAATATGTTTTGAAGCAGGGTTTAAAAACAGAAACCGTGCCAGCAGACTGAATATTAAATGTACTGCTACAAAGCCAGCACAGAAAAATAACTTCATCACTCTGCGACTTTAACCTGGACTTTGTAAGAGCTCAAAGATTTAAACTACTGGCTCTGAGAGGTCTTTGGGGACGTAAAGGTGTAAAAGTTTTTCACTTAAATAATCCATTACTGTGCCATGTAAAGTCTGGTGTGTAATTTTATAGCAGAAAGAAATAAATTGGCAAGTACAGCAAAAAAGCTGAAGTGATGTAGGGAAAAAAATGTCTTAGTCAGTATCCTTGCTGCAGAATTCTGCACAAATTAGAGGCTGAGCTACACCTACAGTACTGAAAAAGCAAAGAGTTTCAAGGTTCAGCCAGAAGAAAGTAAATGCATGAATCATTTTATCAGCACTGGTAGAGTATCCGGAAGTATTCCTAAATTTGGTAAGGCAAAAACACCACGTTCAAGTTCTAGATCAAGGAAACACACTTCCTGTTAGGAAAAAGGGAACAAAGCAGTGGGTTTGTTTGTGTAGAAAAGTGGTCAGGGCCGATGATTGGGTTCTCTCTATTGTTAGTAGAAAGTTAAAGACAATGATTGTTCACATCAGGTATGCATTATTGAAAATTGCAGATTGCAAATTTACCTAATACGATTAAAACTGTCATGCACATAATTGCATAGTTCTAATGAAGTACAATGATGATGATGAAGGATGCATATGTAAATGCTAAGATGTACAGCAAATCAGAACAATATTCAATGGAGCTATTTCTTTAAAAGCATTCTATGCAAAATTTGTCAGTTGTTGTTCGTAAACACACCATTCAAAGTTGGCCCTTCTTTACCAAACTCAACAAGCAAGACACAGAGGAAATGAATGAAGAGAGAGGGTGACGTTATCTAGAACAAAGCAGTGAATCTGAGTATAAAGAAATGCTATTTTCTGACTGTTTCGTGGTCAAGTTATATGTCATTACACAACACAAGATTGCACAGAACTCGTTGGTACACACAAACAAACAAAAACCATACAGACTAATGGATAAATAGTACCAAGAATAAAGTTTTCATCATGAAGTACTGAGGCTACCTCAAAGCCTGGGGAAAGAAGCTGCCCTGTAGTCTGGTGGAATGGCATTGGATACTTCTGTATCTTTTGCCAGACGGCAGCAGGGTGAACGGACTGTGGCTGGGGTGGGTGTCGCCTTTGAGTATCCTTTTTGGCTTGGCACAGACACCTCACCAATATCACTGATGCTTAGTTGATGGATACAAGTTATGTTCTGGGCAGTTTTAATCGCCTGCTATAGCTCTCCTGTCCTCGGCAGTGCACGTACCATGCAGGTGCTGCAGTCAAAACGCTTTGTATTGCTCTTCTAAAAAGGTGAACAAGACCTTGGCACCAGAATTTAATCTTCTTAAGTTTCCTTGAGAAAATAAAGCAGTTATGCTCCTTTTTTACTGGGTGGCAATGGGTGATGTCCATGACAGAATCTATGTGATTTGAATTTCCCAGCAACCAGAAATGGTTCACCTGCTCCACCTCAGCTGGGTTTATGTGTTTGCCTCTTTTTTTCTTTTCTAAAATCAACAATCAGCTCCTTGGTTTTGGTGACACTGAGCTGTAGCTTGTTGTCTGTACACCACTCTGCAAGATTGTTGATTTCTCATCGTTGTTTGAAATCCAATCGATGGTGGTGGTGTCGTCCTCATATTTCACAACAGAATTCTCTCCGTGTCTGGGATTGCAGTCATGTGTGTACAGCATTAACAGGAGGGGGCTGAGTACACAGTCCTGAAGGGGTCCACTGTTTGACATGAGAGTGGAGGAGGTGTGACTGCCAATAAAAGCTCTCTGGTACCTGTTTGTGAGGGAGTGTGGTACTCAAGAGTGTGAAGTTTTACAGTTAATTTCATGGGGGAGATTGTGTTGAATGCCGAACTAAAAACGCCAATCAGCATTCTGATATTGCTGTAGTTGTAGCCTTTATGCTTGTGTTTGTAGCTCAGCCCCACCCTCGATCAAGCTGAAACACAGTCGTGCAGCACTTTATACATCAAGAACAGACTGAGAGCGTTACTGAAATCACACCCTGCGCACTGTTATTGGCTGATCAAAGGCTTATTCCCAGCAATGTCACAAACACTAAATTTACATTTAGCAGATGACTGTCCAAAGCAACTTACAGTAATTCACACATACATTTATACACTGATGGCGGTGGCTGCCATGCAAAGTGCCAACCAGCACATCAGGAGCAGTTTGGGGTTTCTATCTTGCCCAAGGACACTTCTACATGCAAACCAGGAGAATCAAACCAGTGACCTTCCGATAACAAGATGCTGGCTCTACCCCTGAGCCACAGCTGCCCCAATACTAATTCTAAGAAAAAAAGGAAAAGCATTCAGAGGGCAGGGTCTCTGCAGATACAGACACCCCCAGACAATTCTGGTGGGTCATAACTTAGTATTGACTGAGAGAAATAACATTTTTTCTTTTTTTAAGAGAATCCTACATAGTAAACCTTCTTAAAAAGTAATGTCAATAAAAAAAATAAACAGAAAGGTCTATGGATCATAACATATGTTGTGGTTGAAATGATAAAATAGGAATTAAAGTATAAAAAGTAGCACGGAAAAAGGGAATGAAATGATTTATTGTACCATACACATATAGAAATAGAACAAAAATACCAAATGTGTAGTGAAATTTAACTGAGCTACCCAGGGAATCAGGGTGCAGGGTATGTGAGAGGCATTTATTTTATTCACTGGACAAGTCTCTTCATATCGCAAACTTTTTGTGATTACAGCCCCATACATGTATGTCCCTTTGACTTGAAATAGCAGGAAAGCTCAGGTGGATCTGATAACATTAACAATGGCTCATTCGCTGTCCTAAAATATACAAACATTGCACATGCCCCTTAATAACAAATAATTACAAACTCTGAAAATATGAAATCCTTGTAGATGATGATTTAAACGAATGACTGTAAAAAACATTCATGTAAGCCCACTCTTTATAATTACCAGCAGACCATATAAGATTCAACTCTGATCCTCTGTATTATGAGCCTTACTGGTTTTAATTGGAGCCGTCTAATCAGGAACAATTGTGTACCTGGGTGATTGAAATTACACAGATAGAAAATAAAACCTGTGTCCTGTTTGATGGACTACAATGTAATTAAAAAACTGAACATACTTGCATGAGTACAACCTGCTTACAAAATGCAAGTGACATCCACTGAAGTTTCAAAAATGAAATAAATGATTTAGCATGTGGGTGTTCCAGAACATTAGACACGTGCTCATGCGAAAATAAAATGTTACTGATTGAGATTCAGAGCTGAAAGTTATTTCATTTTCAAGTGGTTGTGTTTGAAATGTAATTGGACGGTCAAACATAATCATACATGAAACTGACTTTGACTTCTCTGAGGTTTGTTTTACTTTAACAATGCCTGCCCTGTTCCTGATTCATTGAAAACATGTGCCCTGCTTTCCAATACCCACACTTCCATTCTATTTAGGACACCAGAAAAAGATGTGAAGTATGTGAAATGCAGTAAGCCAAAAATACCAGGTGACATTTTGCAGTATGCCAGCTAGCATGCCTTTCTGGCTATTCTGACCCACAATCCTCTGCGCAGTGGAGGATATGTCCATAAGTCACGGTGTGTCACGTTTATATAAACAATACAGAGAGAGCTAAAACATTTAACAGACGCAATATACAATTTGGAATGCTCCTTTAAAGTAGAACTCATCTGACATTGTAAGAGTTAATAGGCTTTGTCTGAAATCACTCCCTAATTCCTTTATAGTGCCCAAAGTTCCCAAACTAAAAAAGTTGTGCTGTACACTAGTTTCTGCTAACAATCCCACAATGCAATGTGTCCCATTATACAGATGCAATAATTAGTCTTAGTTAGTTTGCGTCTCTACAGATGCCAACAATGTCACAAAATGTAACAAATTCACACTTAATGTGCACAAAATGTAATCTCAACAGCATGTGGGTTAGTATGTGATTTATTCTTTGCCATTACGTTTGACTTAAGTATGAAAGAAAGTTTGGTGATGATCCAATTTGGTCTGTGAGTTAGTTGTGAAGGTTTTTCTAACAATTGCCAAATTAAACAGAGCTGTGCAACACTGTCTAATCTCTAAATAGCCAATACATGAGAATGTGAGTGTGAATGTGTTTGTCTGTCTTTTGACAGCATCACGTACTGTGCAGTGTTAGCCCAGTGAGGAGCTCTAGGCCGCCAGACCCAAGCAACCCTGGGCAGGATCAGACGGTATGGATGGATGATTGATGTATAACACACAATGCAACGTGTGGAACCCCCTCCCGCTCTCTGATACAGTTGCTTTGTGACAGGTGCAAAACACATTCAAGGTTTTCATTCCTCCAACAGTCACAGAGGTCCACATAAGTGAGAAAAACACATTTCCAACCCCTTCTCCTTATTTTTCCAGCTTTCTCCCCACAGCTATTTCAGTTCATCACCTTCTTCTTATAAATTCACCAGTGGATGTCCAACTTATAGATAAATATACTGTATATCCAACTGGGAGGTTTGGTTCTGTCACCACAGATGTATTCTTGTTCTCTCACAGGGATCTGTTTTGGCAGAGGTGGTGTGGCGCTTGGAGGGCTTTGGAAGTAGGAGTTCTGAAGTCTCTGATGAGAGAGGGTTGAGCGAAACAGAGAGAAGGAGGGCTCTTATCACCGTGCTGGCAATTAATCCTCGCGAGCTGCACTCCCACATATACTGTACACTGCTCCTGTGTTGCACCCTCTAATTTACAGGCTGAGAGACAGCAGGTGTTCAGGACAAAGTAAACAGAGGGGAAGTTGGAGGGAGGGATCGTCCGACCCGCTCCAGTCTGCTATTATGTGGCTCCCTGCTGGACTGAAAACAAGGAGACACCTCTCTTGGTATGCAAAACCTGTTTAGCATTCCCTGTCTAAGTACTAGGCCAGGGCCCAAGGTCACACTTCCAGGGTAGGCTGCGCAAATGTTGTTCTACCCCTGAGGCGTCAGCCAGCGAGAAAATTAACAGACACTTTGTGTTTTTCAGTGTGTTCCTGTGGGAGGGATGGCTGACTGCCACGCTGATCCTGTCTTGATCTCCTCAGCTGAGCACTCCATTATTCAAAACAACAGTTTACCCTCTACCCAAAGTTATGTTGTGGTATAAATAACTTGTTCCTCAATTAAAGCTGTACGAGACAACTTGGCGCGGTAACGTTACCGTGGACAAAAGGTCCAGATTTGTTAACACTGTCGGTTGCATTTGTTAGACAATTAACAGGTGTGAGCTGCCTGGTAACCGTGGATCGAGGTGGATTAAGAAACACACACTGATGGTGATTTTTAAAAGAAATCATTTTGGTTCATTATAAGCAAAGAAAAGCGGACGTTCCTACTGTAACTGGTGCTACAATCCAAACTAAACCATAGATAAGAGTAGGCAGTTCTGAAGGGCTTTTCAACGGGGTACTCCAAAGTTTTAGGATTGCAGTTCCATGCAGTTACTGTACTCACAGGAGACAGATTTAACATGAATAAGGGTAGGGATTGGATATTTTGTAAGGTTAGCTTTCCTTTTTTAGTCACTAAACAGTCAAATCGGATTTGTCCTTATAGGACTGTCTGTGCAGGTAAAAAATTCAGAAGCGTAACAGATGTGTTTTGGCTCATGCTATATATTAAGGCATTCCTATTTGGAGGCACAAATATTGGATTTATACAAACAGCTGTTGTGCTTGATTTAAAGCTGCTGATTGTCCTCTGTGGTAATGACAATGACAATGTTCATTTGTTTTGCACATATCAAAAAACTATTTAGGAAAAAGTAAAAATGTAACTCATGATGGCAATATATGATGAGTCAGGAGATAGCAACACTTTGTAAAATACATCCTGTGGGGATTTGAGTTTTTGTAACAAATTTCATTGAAATCCATCTAATGGTTGCTGAGACATTTCACAGAAAAAATAAAATTTCAACTTGCTGGTGGTTGTAGATTGAAAAGTCAGGGGCTCACCAAAGAGATTAGGATTTATGTTTAGGAATCATTAGTGTCTGCACCTTTTTTTCCCCAAACAACAAATAAATATTGAGATATTTTTCCAGACAATTTACAAGTCTCATCCATCCATCCATCATCTCAAACCACTTATCCTTTTCAGGGTCACGCGAGGACTGGAGCCGATCCCAGCTGGCATTGGCCACGGCGGGGTACACTCAGGATAAGTCACTAGTTCAATTTCCAATTTTGTGCTCATAATTCCACAAATTAAAAAAAAAGTCAGGTGATCACCAACGTCATTAAGACTCATTCTTTTCAAAGTTTATGGCAATACATCTGTATATGTCGCTCAAAAGCAAAAACTTCAACCTCATAGGAGGTGGTGCTGGAAGGACATCCACTAAGAATTCATTCCTGCTGACAATTAATGTCTGTGCAATTTTTTATGGGAATCCTTTTAGTGTTTGTAGAGATACTTCAGCCTGGATCAAAGGATGCTAAAAGACAACACAGCCACAGTCTGTTCACTCTGCTGCCGCCTGGCAAAAGATACAGAAGTATCCACTGCCATACCACCAGTCTACAGAGCAGCTTCTTTCCTCTTAAGTCATGCTCAACACCTATTAAAAATAGTTTATCTTGTGAAGCATAAAAGGACTACAGTACAACTTGTATTCCGTTGTACATCCCTGTTTTGTAGAATGACAAATAAATGAACTGTGAACCAACTGACATCGCCACATTGTGGCTAAAACTGAATGGTGAGAATTGATGCAGCACTGATTGAGATATGCTGAACTTTAAGCTCCTCCAGCTCCAAAAATCAACAGAAATACAACTGAATAGCACATTTTGATAGACCTTTCCTGTCTGGCAAACAGCCAAGCAACCAATCTGTAACATTTGTCAAAGACTTGCCATTAAAAATTTGTAGTCTCAAGCATAAGCCAAGATAACCCTGATGACATAATTAAAGGCCTTCCTTCAGAGACACAGAGGACATTTTACAGTTAGTTAGATTCACAGGCTGAGCTTTCAATACTCTGCTTGATGATTACATTGATCTCGATGTTTCCCTTAACTGTCTACAAAACAGTTTTACACAAAACTGCTATAATATATAAATGTTGATATTTTACTGAAAGAACAGTTATCACAGTGAGCTATACAGTGCATTTCTGAAGCCTCCTGACTATAATGGCTTTGTAAGCAGTACTGTACAAGAGCACTGCAGTGGCGTTGCTGCCTCAGCTGCAGTAGCGGTATAATTAGCATGCTGTCAGATGTCATCCAGTTGGCCTCCAGACTCGTTGCAATGACCTTTAGCACTGTTTGAACTTTCTCTCAATGTTAAATATACATATTCTGCATTGTCGCATGCTGCTTTTTCTTTAGACACACATTGGCTGACATTTCCATGCGAGTCACTCAGATGTCCGCTGTTATCTTATTCTGGGAAACACACCAGCAGTTGTTGGTATTTCCTTTCCAGGCCACAGTTGCACTGTGTCCCTGCACAGAGAGGTTTGTGTTCCATAGTTATCTGCTTTCTGACGTATGTTTCAATTTGATAAATACTGACTTTAATGTGTCATGTTTTAGCCATGTTCCAACCGCTTTGCTCCAGGCTGGAACATCTCAGCAGCTATTGGATGGATTACCATTCAGTGTTTCCAGATGATACATCCTATAGATTTTGCTGACTTTTAGTTTAGTGGTTGACATTCATGTATTTTTAATGATATGTCTGTTCAGCTATTGGATGGATTGCCTTTGATTTAGGTGCAGATGTTGCCCGGAGCATGTAGCCAATAGACTTTGGTAATCCTCTGACATTTTGCCAGCTGGGGGCTATAGAGGAGAGGATTTCATTCATCCAGTGAGATGTCAACATTACAAGATGGAATGACATGAAATTCAGTGAAGACATTGATGTCCCAGTCAGAAAGAATTATTGTAACAGTGGGGATCTCTTAAGTTGCCAACACTTTTTGTCCCATACTTTGGACCAAATGCGTTCAATATGAATGAAAATCCACCAGCCTGTGCTGTACGTTGTGTGTTGTGTAAATTAGCAAATGCCAACAAGGTGAAAAAAGTTTTCATCATATCTGCTAGACTGCTAAATGTCAGCACGATAGCATTTCACTAAAAGCACTCAGGTCATGTCATGTCCCTAGTTGTCTCATACAGACACACAAGGAACCCTTTAGCATCTGTGTATGCACACATACAAATCATTTCTAACACATTGTTGAGTTGTCGGTTAGGTTTCAGCACAAATATTATTTTAGGAAAAGATCATTCACAGCTGGTTTAACACAGAACGTGAACCCCAGTGGGTGAATGTCCTGTACTGACCTCCAACGCTCCTCCATCTGATATCGTTGTGTCGGTCTTGTTCCTGGAACATTGTGATTTATGCTGCTCCATAGCAAGTTACCAATTACATTGGTAATGTTTTAGCTTTGCAGCTGTGGAAAAAGATCAGAAAAGTACACATATGAGGAAGGGTTATCCTTTCTAACACTTTGAAAGGTTGTATTTAAACCCAAAACATCCCAATAACGTTTGATAATTAAACCTAATTAAGTATTGTTGTTCCTTAAACCTGACCAAGAAATTTTGTTACCTTAACCTAACCAAAGTGCAACAGGAAAATTGAAAAAAGGGAAATTATAAAGTAAACAGCATAACAATATGTTCATAATGGGATACCAACTACAGTCTCCCAGGTGAGAGTGCTGAACTTAACCCATTTAGCCACAACAGTGTGCTTTGTCACTCCTGGAGCGACATTAATTATGATGTTCCAGAAACAACACCAAGATGAGTCACAAAGCTAAGACATCACAGCAACCTGATTAGTCAGTTGCAATGATGTTCCAGGAACAACATTAATTATGATGTCCTGGGGACACCAACATGGCGATATCAGATAAACTGCCCTCCACCCTTCTTGAGACTTTGTCACTGTATACTTCACCGGGGTCGGCAGTTGTTCTGATTGTCTCACATTGCCGTGGATGGGTTTACATTGGAGTTATTTTAAAGCCTGCTGCGTCACATACAGATGCTTCACTGTACCTTCTGCATTCATATGAGCTGACTAAACATCCGGGCTGCACATAGGCACTGTGTCTAAGTACAGTCTCACAGAGCCTTGGAGTTAGGCTAACATGCACTGGTTGTATAAGCAGAAGATCCACATTTTATTTCGGTCTAGTATTTGACCAGAGATGTCAAATCATATCACGTAGTGAAAGGCCAAGAATGCTTTCCAAACCAGCAGCTCTTCTCGCACAGTGGCCTCATTGACATTTCCAGCCATTGATGTCGAAGCAAGTGACTGTCCAAAGACATCTTCTGTAAGCCATGGAAATAACAATGGCTGAATGGGAGCATGGGGTTGAACACGACTATGGGGGCTGTGGGCCAGAGCAGTGTAGTAAATACAATGGCAGCAGTGCTCTGTGCTGCTAGCAGATGGTATGAATAGGTTTATAAATGCTTGAGTAGGCTGTCAAAATGATGTGATCTGGCATTTAACCATTTGTGATCTACAGAGGAAAAAAATATGACGTGATAACCAAGGACAGCGCTATTTGTTCTGTGGCACTGAGCAAGAAAAAATCTGATCTAAAAGTGCGGATTTCTTAGGAATAATGGCTTTCATGGCGCGCTCAGATAAAGCATCTCATTTCGTAGATGTCACATGTTGTGATCAGTGGAGACTTGTGTACCATATTTCCACCCAGAGATGCCTTTGAGATATGAATCCCTGCCAGACAGCGCTCTCAAGGATCCGTGAGCCTCCTCTTAAGTAAACATTTGCATTCGTCACACATCTGTTAGTGTATCAAATCGTGCTCATGCAAAGTGCACTTCTCTGAAAAAAAAATCTCCATGAAGGTTGATTTTCCAGCTCAAGGTTGTGAAACTCTGCTTTGACCTCAGTCCACTTGAAATGAAGTTCAACTAGGCCATCCATCTATGAAGCAAGTTGAGCATCCTTCTCTGCCTCCCCGTGCCGTGGGTTTTTATCAATTATCAGCTCATAAGTGCTCATGCAAACAAGCCTCCACAATATAAATTGGAGCATTAGGGATATGAAAATTCATGTTTAATGATCTTCATACTTAATAGAACTGCACTGTTATATTTTCTGTGCTATGCAAATTGGAAAAAATACTTTTCAAGGTCATTTAAATGCTAGATTTAGTTAATGCATGTTATGACAGCAAAATATTGTACATAAATTTGCTCTGCCGGGTGGGTGTTTTAAGGACTGGACGTGACATGTTGTAAAAATGACAGGGTGGCTGTGTACCAGGATGACCTTAAACCCTCGCCAAAAAAAACAAAAAACAAAAAAATCTCCAGTTTTGGTGTCCAAAACCTCAGCGCTTGTCCCTTTGTCTCTGAGTTAATTGGATGTCAAGGCCTTTGGACAGATTTATGTTCTTTCGGGCCAATGCTTCGTCTGGAGAATGACTTTGGTGCTGTTAATGTGCAGCCTGAACACTGTCATGGCCTCAACTTGTGTGTCACCACCTCCACTCTCACCATGCTAAGCAGCTCTGCCTCTCACTGCGCCATGAGCCCGAACATGCACTCAATCCATCCCACAGAGCAGCTGCACATTTTACCGGGCCGTCACTCTTTGGAATAGCCAGACTGAGACCTAAAGTAGTTCCCGAGCTCTTATGCCCACTGAGATGCATTTAAATCAGCTATGTGACAGTTGTGTGTATATGCATGCTATGAATATAAAGGCAGCGAGCGATGCAGCTGAGGAGCGGATGAAAAAGAGCCGTAGACGGAGGTGAAATGCAATGTTGAGGCCGGCTGTGGAAATGCTGCTGGAGCTGTAACATCTGAGAAATGTCTGCTCTCCACTCAACAGAAACAAATAAATATAAATTGATTGGAAGTGAACTCCCACAGTGCAATGTGCCAGAGTGTTCATAGACAGGTGGAGATGCAGAGTGAAGTGCTGTGGGCCTTTGAGAAAATAGGCTCTCTACAAGGTAACATGCAATCTGCAGTGTGGTGCCATTCAGTGATGTTTTGGATTGCTTCCTACTGCAGTGATGAAATAAATATGAAAGACATGTTGGTCGGCACTGGACTGACTTGTGTTTGGAATCTTTGACACTGTGTTATGTTAACTGTGAACTTCAATAATGAACTGTATCATTGTGATACTGTAATTATAATCTCACATGCATTTAGCTTCATTACCATACATCATACAAACAGCTGTTTTGTCCAGCCATTGTTTAGATGGCCGTCATGGAGCCTTCTAAAAGGAAAAGAATGAGCTAATGATGTCACAGTTTATCAAAAAGGACCCAAACCCAAGACAGTAAGGCAGGCGGGAAGACGTAACAAAAACAAGCTGGGGCAAATCCCAAAAAACTGAAGAAAAACGCAAAACTGAACAAAGTATAAACCAGGATGGAACTTGGGGGACACACAGGATTACAAACACAGTGACGCTAGGAACAAGACTGACTGCCTGACAAAGAGAGATGGAAAAACACAGACTTAATACCAAAACACATGAGCAAATGACTGAAACAAAAACCCAAACCATGACAACAGAACTTATCAGTTATAATCATCAGTCAACTTGCTTGTAAACTTACCTTTGCCTTCAAAATCCATGTAACCATCAAAGTGATATTCCAAATAGAGAGCTCAACACACTGCATCTTATGAGAAAGTCACTTTTAGAATATTGCAAGCAGAAAAAGGTGCAAATAAGTCCAACAAGCACACAAAGAAATAGCTTTGCCAAATTTGACAATTGGCAGGTATGATAACAAAATGTGGCCCGAGCCAATAATGTAATGTAATGTAATTTACAATGTTGTTTCTCTGTCATTGTAGCAATATCTCTGGAGGGGTCAGACTTAGTTTGACTAGCAGTAAATGGCGTGCATGAACAGCCTATTTTAGAGAATAAGACATAACACAGCTTGGTGTTATATCCATTTGCAAGCAAAAACAATGGCGTAATAAAACATATGAAATACGACATACAGTACACATTACATTAGAACCTGCATCCAGTTGCATTTCTGTTTAGGTATGAATATGATGACGACAGGTATAAGTAGAAATGAGTGGTGCAGTATTACAGTTACAAAGACAAATATTACTTAAATACTTGCAGAATAGCTTTGTGCCTTTATCCTGCTAGGGACGTTCTCCTCCTATTGTCCGTGCACGTGTTTACCAGGTAACCAGGCCACTTTTGTAACAACAGGAGCTCGACACCAGCAGCAATAGTGTTACACCAGCCTGGTATCAAGCCAAAAAGGGGCAACAGACCTGCTCGTCCACTGTGTCACTGTTGAAAACCGCTGAAAACACATCCTCATTTTGTGATCAAGTAAGAAATAACAAACACGCAATATCCACTCACACTTTCAAAATAAAGTCACCAAGAGTACTTGGTTAGGTTTAGGAAAAGATAATGGTTTTGCTTCAAATAACTACTTCCTTAAAACTTCTTTCTGTACTTCTTAGGCGAAGCAAACCTTTTGCGGGTCTATTACACACTTTGACATGAGACTGGGCTTACCACACACAAGCAGGGGTTACATTCAGAGCTCAACCATGTCTCCTTCAATATCGTAGTGGTGCCACCTCTCACATATTGGGCTTGAAACACCAGCTTTCAGGCTTTGCCCCACACTAATCAGACAAATGCAGAATGCAGGCTCATTTTCTTTGACTTGATTAAATAGCTGTGGCCATCACACAGCGCCGCGATCGATACGCGCGTCTCCAAATTAAGAGAGGGGCCATACACAATTAAGGCAGCAGTCAAATTCAACAGTCCCTTCGTTAAATATTTAAAGTCTGCTAATGTGTCATTATAGTAGCTGTATTAACCTTAATGCTTTCTGCACAACTAACAGATAAGCTGTTGTACAGTTTCCAAGTTTATACTGTTGAATCATAGGGAACAAAGCAGCCGAGCGCAGAATTAGTTTTTTGTTTTTTTTTAATATTTCTGAGAGTTTTCAGTTTCGCTGCCAAATGTAATAACGATCACAGTATGGGTATAACTGCACTCATTGAACTTTTTAAACTTAGAAAATAAGCAAATACTAAGTCTAATAATGAAAAAACATGTATTGTATTGAGCATACAAGTTACTGCAGTGACCTTAATGCAAAGATATAGACAAATAAGTCACACAGGGAATGTTTTAAAAGCAAAGACCATCAAATTAATTGCGCTTGCATATGAATGAGAAAAAAGATAATAACTTCATGTGAACCACAGGTTAGAGTGTCCATATGTGAGCCTCTGTCACAGGTCTCAGCTGATTGGTTTGCGTTCCCCTAATTTATTCTCCATGACACAAAAATGGTAGGAAGCGTACTCCCTCACCCTAATTAACCCGCGGTATAAATGATGAATCAAATGAATCATGATGCATGAGATTGAAGTAAAATCTACGAACTGGGGATGCTCCACGCTTTAATACCAGCTCCTGTTCAAACAGCTGGCTTTATTTTGCTTCAGTAGTGACTTATATTTAAAACACTGAACGCTGGGACTGTTTTAATCGTGTTGTTATGCTCCATTGTGTCACACACATGCCGACTGTCCCCCTTTTTTCACTACAAAAGTGTTTCCAATTAGATTTCAAATGCCATCGCGTTCTTGTCTCCCCAGGCATTATGTGAATAGAAGTCTCCCAGGGCTGCACATATTATATCTCATTACTGACAGCGCTGGTCACCTGGGACTCCAATCAGAATATCTGAACACTTAAGCAATTGGCTTCTCTCTAACTGCCTTGCTGAGATTGATTGGGTTTGGGCTCCCCAAGCACCACTTTAATGTCAAACACATAATGCACCGGCCACACTTTAGGTAGAATACATTCAATCTTTTCATATAATTCGGCTAATGATATTTTTACCTAAGTAGGATGTAAATTGCATTTTTCCCCCCCCCCATTTCTTTTTCATTTGTGTTCTTGAATGGTTTTAAAATAACTATCAACAATACAGCACTGAGCACCAGATGGTTTCCTGATTTGGATAATCATGATGTATCATATGTGAATAGGATTGATCCCAATGTGACCAGAGCCATCAAAAAAATAACTAAAAAAACAAAAAACGGCATCGACATGGGTGGAGAAGTTAATGATCTAAAAGGAGGAATCTTAAAAACCCAACTGGAGCTTAATACAACAGATTAGTGATCTGATTATAATTTAAAGAGGCATTCAGTTCTCTTTAATGGGATGAATTTTGGATGGGTGGCCAAAGCACTGCCTTCCCAGTTGGTGCCATTAATGGTGATAGTTATAAAGAGTACAAAAGGCTGGCAGAGGGCGCACTGGCTGGTGGTGTTTGCCCAAGCCGGCTGTGAAAACTGAATCTGGCTTACCACCATGGCACACTCTTCTATCTCTGTCTTTCTTGTTTCTTTATGAAAGGAGATCACACCAAACTCTATGCTAAAAAACGGACATTTTTAATGTGTCCTTGCTTGTCACCAATCACGAATCCCCTACCGCTACCCCCCTGTCCCTGTCCGCCCATGACCCCTTATCACAGGTGACATGTCTTTGAGTTGGGAGCAGTTCAACTGGAAAGTTGTTGTTCTCTGATTGTTTCATCTGAGTAGCTTTGAAGGTGATCCAGAATTTCATTAAAACAAATGATTAGAGAATAGTCTGAAAAATAAAACAATGTGTGCAGCAGACATCTTTTTATAGCTTTTCCTGCCTTGTTAATCATCCTCATCTTGTGACCCCTCGAGAGATCACAGGATTGGGAGGCACTATTCTAAAGTATGTCATGGTTACTGTTTTTATTCTTACTAATATTTGCTTTGTTTCTTAATTTGTTTCTCTCTTCTTCCTCTAACAAAAGACACAGTGATGATAAACAACAGAGGCTAAGATGTAAAGCAGAGCTGCTACATTTTCCAAGTTATAGGATCCTTTCACACCTAAGCTGTAAGGTGTGGATTAAAGGAACTCTGCAGCCTTTGCCAGTTTGTGCTGCTGTGAAAGCTGTCAATTGCACACTAATGAACACTAGTGCGAACGAGTGGACTGAGACGACCTGAAAAGGTGCCTCTCGCCACGCTACCAAGTGAATTTCGGTGTAATTGATTTGTGGTGTGAAAGCAAAGCACTCCAACAATTCATCTGCTGATTGTGAACTGCTCCAAAGCAGTTCAGAGATCGATCTAAATATGCAAGATCATTCATAACCATGGCAACACATATGTGCACCAGCATGTAAGAGCAAGGATTTCTTTTGAACATCAGGAAGTGTACAGCAGTTCCATGTGATGTGTTGTGTTTTGTAGCAGGTCCACATTAAATAGTGAATGACATGCAGCGATGAAGTAAAAATGATAAAGATAGTCGTCCAAAGAACAGCATCAGTTATTCCAAGTGCCTCAAATCTACCTTCAAGTGATAAAGCTCCGTAGTGCCCGTAGCAATTATGAGCAGATAAGGAAATCAGTCTGCATATGGAGCAGGTTGGGTTGGGAGGATGGGTTTTTCTCAATCACAACTCTGAAAACACTTGACCATTTTGTCAAAACTTCACAAATCTACGATATATTCAATTCTCACTCTCAACTCGTCAAATGCGGCAGCTTGGTCAGTGGCCTTAAGTTTGAAACTATGGCACTCTACCGATCCCTCTCATGTTAATTTTGCATATGAAAGGCTCTGCGGTCAAGTAAGCAATAATACCTTATATGCAATGTCGGGTTAGATTTTCAAAATAAATCCTACTGACAAAAGGTTTGCATTGTAGGATATGATATATTGTGACTTTTGGATTGTTATTAACATTGTCAAACCGTTGCGGTCTGGTTAGGTTAAGGCAGAAAAAACACTTGGTTAGGTTTAGGCAAAAAAATTGCTTGGTTAGGATTTAGGGGGAAAAAACTAATTGGTTAGGTTTAGGCAAAAAAACTACTTGGTTAGGTTAAGGCAAAAAAAAAAAGGACTGAGTTAGGCTGAGGAAAAGCTCATACTTTGGGTTGAAGTTATATGCAACATCCAGTTAGACTCTCAAAATAAAGGCTCCACGGTCAAGTTAGCAACAATACGTTATATACATTTCACGTAACGTAACGTATGTGACATTTGTTACATAATTTACAGACACTTACACTTACTTACGCTACATGAAATAAAAATTAATTACTCTTGAATCTTGGTCACAAACAAGACACAAACCCCAGTGTTAAAGTGTAACTCTCACCAAAATGCAACCTAGGCTTTTTTTGTGAATGTACCCCAGTCAGACCTTCTCGTAAAAGCATAATTACAACAAAAAAGCCACTTTTAAGATTTACCCTAGTTTCGTTTTCGGGTCAAAATCATTTTCAATTGCGTGCTAGGGGCAACTGTATGGTAGCATCAAAATCACTATTTTTAAAACACTAAGAAGACTCGACACAACATGAAACTTTGCTTTGTAGTAGTGTACACAGAGTTTACTAAAAAGAAGGTTTTTGAACAACTCTCATTAGCAGCAGCAGTAGCTGTCCTGCCAGTCGAGATGCGTCGATCCCCGAGTGCGGCGTAACATGGAGGAGAAAGCTCCATGTTACGCCGGGGATCGGGGATCGACGCATCTCGACTGGCAGGACGGCAACGAGCGGAGCAAGCTAAAGCTAACGTGAGTTGTTCAAAAACCTTCTTTTTCGTAAACTCTGTGTACACAAACAATGTTCTCAATGCTCGTGTTCATGTGTAGAGACCCTGGTGATACTACGAAGCAAAGTTTCATGTTGTGTCGAGTCTTCTTAGTGTTTTAAAAATAGCGATTTTGATGCTACTATACAGCTGCCCCTAGCACGCAATTGAAAATGATTTTGACCCAAAAACTAAAATACGGTAAATCTTAAAAGTGGCTTTTTCGTCGTAATTATGCTTTTACACAAAGGTTTGACTCGGGTACATTCACATAAAAAGCCTAGGTTGCATTTTGGCGAGAGCTAACCTAGCCAACTACCCCAGCCACCCCCTGATTCGGACTTTCTCGCTCTTCATAATACTGCACAAGAGGGGCGCTACAAGAAGTGACTTGAGAGGGGTACCTAAACTTGATTTTCCCCCATGTCACAGAGGCTGAATTGCAGATGACTCTCTCTCAGTTCTTGTTTGTATGAACCCAACACCAAATGGTCGAGGACTAAGACGCAACAACAAATCATTTTTCTCAACACAGGTGGCAACACATGTAGCACAATGCTGATGTACTGTTGCTATGGTTACCTGCATACACCTTACCCACTGATTTTGAATGATGGTCACATTGTTGACCAGAGGGTGGCCTGTTATACAACTTTAAGCCAATCAAAAACAACTCATTACAGAGGCTATGCTGAGTAATGATCAAGGTCTAAAAAGGTTGAAATAATTTTAAATAAGTGCACCGACAAAAACAAATCTAATCTTTCAAAAGATTTTTACAAGGTCTCACATATCTTACAGGAGAGATTACTGCCTTGCTCTCCTTGGATTTCAGGTAATTCTCCTAAATATGTGTTGTATTGCTCAAAATACGGAAAGGATTTTCTACTTCTTTTGACTCTCCATTGCTTTCTTAAAGAAATGACCAAATAATATTTCATTTTAGCAGCAAAGTGGGGAGAAAAAAAGTGAAAGTGCAGTGACAGCGCTCATAGTGGGTATTTTCTGCCATCCAACACTGACTAGCATTGCAGCCTAGTTCAGCGGTGGTTTGCTTAAAATAGAAAGCTCCTCTTAAAAATATAGCTAGAGGGCCCTTAAAGGAACTGCAGTCGCTATCTTCCCATGCACACTTACTCCTGAGGCAGGTCCGCCTTGGGAGGACAAAATGCTTTTGGGTTCCATGGAAGCATCTGCCAAAAATGTTGCATTATTTCTCATCGGTTAGCAGGGGCTGTGTACCTGTCAGGCAGCGTGTGCCTCTAAACTTTTACACATTTAGGAAGATTTAACCAAGCGTATCCCTGATGTGTGTTTTATACAGAGCAGGATATTCATTTTGCCACTTTTTAAATAACATCTTACAGGAAATCTATTTTTAAATTTCCACTTTTTTCATGCATTATGGATGTATATGTCTCAGAGATGAATCGTCTGTTTATGCAGTGGTCATGTTGTGAATTTCGGCATCAAAGAGGCCTTTATTTTCTCCCCAAATTCCAAGGTTACTGCTCCGGTATGTGACCCACATTCTAAATGCTTCAAACAATAATGGCTTATGTCAAAGCTGGGATACAATCTCAGGGCGCTGCACTGGGGAATAAACAGACACTATGGCTGTTTATGATCACCCACTAACACGGTGCATTATTGGTCAAAGCAGGGACCGATTTGTATCTTTCTCATATCGGAGAGATTTACTCACCCTCTCATTGTCTCTCTGCCTCTCTCCTGCTGTGTTGCTGCTAATAATTAGTGCAGCGAGGACATTATGCAGACGCCCCTACAGGAGGTGAAGATGAGACCACTATAGTCTCATTAAATATGTATATTTACCTTTAATTAGGAGGTATTCGTTTGCAAGTACAACATCCCCCACCCCGTTCTGATTTTACAGTGCACCTGCTCGCAGTGGTTGTATGGAGAGATGCTGACTGGGTTGAAGCAAATAGACTGTCAACATTCCTCACAGGGACCCTCCATTAGGCTGTCTCTCTCAGCAGCGCACACCCCCGAGGCTATGAAGCATTTTGCTCTCTCGCTGCCACACACTCTCTCTCCTTTGTCCATCCAAAGAAACAGCCCCTTCACCTTCCACAGCTCTGTCTCTTTCTCTTTATCGCTCTGGCTTTCCCTTTTTTTTCTCCAGGAATGATATTTTCAGCCTCAGCCATGTCGTTTTATGGTGTCAATAAACAAATATGCATTGGAATAGCAGAAGAGTTTGTACAACCAACCAAATATGATTATTATGGCTTGAACCTATTTATCTGCATCTTGGTGAAATATTCAGACATTGCCATTTGTTCAGTACTTGATAGGCAAAATAGATGACAGACTGCATGCTGCATCATAGAGCAAAGGTTCTTAAGCCGGGGGTCAGGACCCCCAGAAGGGGCTGCAAGAACAGGATTAAAAAAATCATGATTCTCTCAGACAAAACTGTGTTTACTTTTTCAGACTTTTCTCCTTTCTTTGATTTTTTTCTTTTGAATTACTGGGAAATAAGATAAGTAAGTACATTTGTTTTGCTTTCAGGCTCCAAAAAATGTTCAAATAAATCAAAGGAAAAAAATATTGTTTGGTTGAACTGGTCATAACTTATAGCAGCCCTGTCTTCAAGGTATGTTAATAAAGTACTAAATGTATGTGCCAACTACTTTTTTAATGCAGTGCAGATTATGTCTGCTGGCAAAATGTTTCCCAGTCAAGGACATGCTATGCTCTTGTACTGTGCAAATGTCTCAGGGAGCTGTTTCGGGCACCTGGTGGGTGTACAAGACACAAAATATTGGGATTATTTATATTCAGATGTCGTCCGTGGCATCCTCATTAACTGGTTTGTGCTGCTTTTCCTTCTGTGCGCTACCTTGCATGATTGTCCATTTTATGACACTAGTCCAGTGCCCATTCAAAACACGCTGTTCTGCAAAGATTATCTTGTAATTGTGTTTGCTGTTTATTCAAAATGTCTTCATATCGAACGTGTCCAAATTGCACCAAATTTTACACTGCACACTTCCTTGGGTCCTCAGCAACAAGCCTGATGAACAACATCCTGACAGACAGGGATTCCTTGCTTTATAGTAAGATGGGGCACATCCCATACATGCCATGAACAGTGATACGGAGTTCTCACATCCATGTAGCGTTAGCAATTTAAATTGTATGTTCTTTTGCAACATTCATAATGTGGGACTACCAATAATGATAATAATAAGAATCTATCCAAGGCTAAAAAGCTTTTACTTTCCAAGTGGACGCCAGTTAGCGTTATTTGCTAACATGTGCTCTGTGGCTGTCAAACTGTCACAAAAAGCTGAAATCCAAAGTCCAAACTCAAACAATCCAAAATCCAAACAATAAAAAGGCAGGGGGAAAAAGGCAGGCAAAGGAAAACACAAAAATAATACAACAACTAAAGGCAAACCAGAACACCACGAGGAATAAATTAGAAACACAGGGAACACTAAAGAACTGGGTGAACAGGCACAGGACAGGCAAGGACGGGAACAGACGAGCCAACAGAGAGTGAGGAAACAACACAGGCTTAAATACAAACTGAACTAAAGAGGGGAAGAGGTGCAGGTGGAGATATACTGGGAATAGGGCAGAGCTAACGAGGCTGATGTGTGACAGGTGTGGGAGGAGCACAGGAACACAGGTGAGCAGGAAGTAGAAAGTGACAACAAGACACAAGACACATACAAGTACAAAATAAATCAGGAAATAACTGACCAAAAACCAAAACCATGACAGTTGGCCATTGTATGTTACTCTTTGTTTATGTCTTTGAACACCAGCTGAGCACCACTGTCACTTGTCCCACTTTAAATAAAGGAGTGGGGGTCTAGTGTTAGCTGTCTATCTCTCATGGGGCTATCTTACCAGCCCTTCATATGTTACCTCATAATTTGAACCCCAACATGGCGTGATGTATGGTGCAATGTGAGGAGTACTGTAGGGAATGCTTGCATAAATAACAGCTGGAACTGAGCAGTGGCTAAAAACAAATGATTTAGTACCAGCCCACACAGCTTACCAATCATATAGCACTACCAGCATTGTCAGTGGCAGACTTATCCACGTCCCCTGGAGAACAATAACAAAGGAGGTGCAGAAAAATAAATAAAAATAAAATGTCTTTCTTCACTTGGACTCTGAGGGTTCACGAGGCAGAAAGGTTGGGATCCAGTGATTTGTAAGCAGAACTCGAAAAATGATTGTTCAAGCATTGGAGTGGGGAATGTATTTACATAATGTGTTTCAGACCTTTCCATTGCCGTTCATTGATTTTACTGCATGTAATTCATTTTCATTTATATTGAATTGTGATTAAACTTGTGTAAATGCAAATGAGAAAACAGTAACGTTGGAGGCCGTGACCTTAACGAGAGGTGGAGGGAGATCGTAATGAGTGGGGCCAGGGTCCTTCAGGGGTTTGCAGTGGGTCCCCAGCAAAGAGGGGAATAAATCATCATCATAATGACATAGCACATGACTTTTTTTGGTGCTGGCATTAATACATTTTTATATTTATTTGTAATAAAAAATCTAAAAGCAAAAGCCCATGGATAAAAACGTATCAGATGGGGGTCTGCGGTCCAATTTGTGTCAGTTCAGGGGTCCTTAATGTGAAAAGATTTGAGAACAACTGATCTATATGACCCAGGATTTCATTGTCATTAGGCAGCTCTTGTGCTGCTGCTTGGTCATAAATCACATTTACAGCCTCTACAAAAACCAAATATCAATAATAATGAATGTCCAGGTATAAAGCACCTTCATCTTGGCTATTGATCAATATCCTTATGCCGGGCGCCCGGCAGCACACTGCACTGCAATTGTTTCTGACTTGTGTCAGCTATATCTAATGGGCAGTCAGCAAAGCTCGCACTACACAGGCTTTCAACTATGGCGAAAGCACAACTAACAAATGCACCACTTGAAACCTGAACAACGCAATGCTTAAAATAGAAGACTTTCTGCTGTGCTACCTTATGTTTGTCTGCATTTAACTTTCAAGCACTTTCCTGGTTATAGAGCCGAAGGCAAAGACCAGCTTAATCTTCTCTACTTTGAGATAGAAGAAACGAATCAGATAATGAAGAACCCACACAGCAAAGCAGGTATGCTACAGTATAATATGCTACAAAACAGGCTGTTTTCATTGGAGTGTTGTCTCTAGATAGTCATTTAAATGCAAAAACAAGCAGATTACCTCCTGTACTGTCTATTTTTAATAGCGTATAAGCCTTTTTGCTCTGATACATGAGTTGAATGTGTTCTGAAACTCTCATGGCTTACACAACATGAACAAAGGGACGATAAAATCAGAGATGTGTATTTTCACGCCTTTAAGCAGTGTACCAGGAGCTTTTGTGCGATCGGTGCAGGAATGTCAAGGATTCTTTTTGAGTACCCAACCGAAGGTCTGAGAGGAAGCGATCCGAGCTCGGAGTCCCAACAGCACCGAGGAGCTGCTCGAAATGCCAGGAGCCGCGGGTCTTACTCAGGTGTACCGACTTTGAAGCAGAAAAACAGGCAAAAAGGTAAGTAAATCCATTTAAATCATGGTCCGCATTATCAGAGCTCCTTTCGACCTATGACTCAACTTTTACAGCTATTCTGAAGCAGTAAATTATTGATGCAACACCGGCTCGGTCTATTTTTCTAATTTGAAAAGGAGACAGAAGAAATAATATTTCTTGTAGAGTGTTATGACAAAAATTCAATTAAAAAATCTAGATGGTTGTACAAAAATCCTAAGAGAGTCATCGTTCAGCTACTCAAACACAGCCCTATCTGATGTGTGAAATATAATGAAACTCGTGTTATCTTTCGAATCGACGCAAAATAGAAATGATGGCAACCACATAGTTTTTCTTTTTTTTCTTCCCCCAAGCAGGCAGTGTAGTTTGTACTTGAGTTAGTTGCTGGATTTAATTTTCACCCAGTGTGAAATGTCATGAGCCTTGTCCAGATTTATGTAAACAATCAGGGTAAGAGCTTCATTTTATGGCCAAGATGCCCGGCCCTTTATAGAACCGAGTAAATCAACATAATCGACTGAAAGGGAGCCCATCCAGCCGCACCATGGGTTCCTTCTTTAGTCCTCATTTTCCCTGTTTGTTTTCTTCCCTTGTGTCATGTCATATCTCTTTCCTCTCCTCACAGGGCGCTATCTGTTTTCCTGATTTGGGAGGCAGCACACGTCCAACGAGAGGTGGGTCCGACTGAAATGACTCCTGAAATATCCATCAGCGCAAATTACATCTTTGGGTAGTGCTGATTCCCTCTTTTGGGCTAATGAAGTTATATGCCCCCACACAACTAGCAAGACGCCTGCTAATGTCTTTTAATTTGCAAAGATAATTACAACAAGGTTCCACTTGAAAATCCATACATGCCGGCAAACGGAGCCAAAATCGACCAATCCACGGGGGTAATTATTTCTCCCTTAGATTCTCTAATGTATAGATACGTCTCGAGGGGGTAATGACACTGATCGGATGATTTATGCAATCATAAAGCACTCATGGTTGACATGACATGTGTACAGGATATGAAATAAGCATTTGCGTGCAGCTACTTATGAATACTAATGTGCAGCATTGCTTCTATTCAGTGCCTTGCTAAGGAAATACCAACATTTGCATTCGGTGCCCAAAGGTGCAAGAAAACCAGGCTAGGCTATGCCCCAACATTGCACAATCAGTATAAAGCCATTGTAACACAGTCTGTTGGGAACAAAACATGTGTGTTGTTATCTTAAGGTTAAAGACTCACACGTGTGCGCATGCTCGCTCATATGCATGCAAAGTGTGTGAGGGAAACAATGGAGGCTGTGGTGGCAAGGAGAGACTACACATAATGAGTTTAATAACGTACAATGTTCATTAAAACATAGCTCACAGCCTCTCCGGAGGTGTCACTCCTGTCAGATTAGTGGTGCTGAGATATGGCTGGTGCTGAGCGGAAACAGCCCATATGGTCTGTCTGCTTGACAACACTGTGACCCACAACAGATGTGCTGTTTTCCTCTCCCCTGATGTTAGGAGCAGCTACTTTGTCACACCTGTGTTTTTCTCCCAAACCACACAGTAACATCTACAAATGAGATTGTTGGGTTCATCCCTTTGAGTCAACAAAGGACTCTGGGAAGCTACAAATACATTTTAACTTTTTTAGGAACACCAGCTTCCTCATGGGCATTATTAGAATAGTGATATGTTGAAGAAAAAGAGTAATTATTCTTGTGTGATGTCTTCATGCTACCAGGTTTGGAATGTTCTTGAAACCAGGATGTGTATGTGCGACACTCTCTGAGAAATGACATTCATAAACAGCTTCTGTTTTGCCAAATGTGTTTTGAGAGAAATGTAATTGCTTATTTCCAGTCAAAGCAGTGCTATGTTCTTGTCCCGCATGCATATGTAGATACGCTGACAGTGCATGGCTTTAACACCAGCGATCACCCCCTATGTGCCACATGAAAAATCTGTGATTTCAACTTGTTTGGCCAGTCTCAATTGTCCATTTCCTTTGCCTGCAGCGGGACATTAGCCAGGAGCAGCCTTAAACCAAAGCTGGATAAGCAGGGCCCTTATCCCGACTCTCTTCCTCCGTGTGGTGGTCCTGCTCGGGTTGGATCGCGGAAAGACGCTGCGGGTCATGATGGTCCCAAAGTCCGCTGCTATGAATATAAAACATTCGCTTTCCTCTTCAGTGCTGTTGAAAGTATTTCTGCCATAAGCAATGTGTGTTTCAGCAAAGAGAGCTGAACAAATGGCAGTTAAAAATACAAATATGTAGCAGCATCAGAGGACCAGCCGCTGCATCTTCATGCACGGCCGTTGATGAAGACGTTAGTTGCTATGAAAGGACATTGTCTGGAAAACAAATTGAATACAATATAAGTCAATATTTTTCAGATATGTTCAGTATGTTTTGCAAATACATTCATGAGCTAGAATGGCACTCAGGAGAGTGCAGACCTACAGTCCCCTTTAATTCAATCAAGAATATATTTTCAGTTAAAAAACAGGACGCAAGGAGTTCGGCTTGGGTGTGGAAATTACACTCTTGAGTGCCTCATACTTTTTCTACGATTCTGAAAGACTAGATTTTATTCTGCTATATCCGTGTTTTTGTTATGATATGCATCAAGTTATACTCACATGAAGACACCAGCCATCTTAATATGGCTAATCTCGCAATGTTAAAGAAAAGAGAGAAGAAAATCCTGGATCCGTCCCTTTATCTGGATCTGCACCAAAAGGTAATGGGGTCTATTCTGGGCTGAGACCCATCCTCCATCCAAGTTTCAGGAAAATCTGTTTAGTAGTTTTTGTTTAATCCTGCTGACAAACCAACCAACCAACAAACAAACAAACATGGGTGAAAACATACCCTTTGGTGGAGGTAAAAATGCTTCTTCATGTTGTTAAAGAAAATGAAATTCGGACGGCATTGCGTTTCTCTCAGAACACATATTCTCTGTTGCAAATTCATACTGCATGAGTGTCATTTCTCAAAGACAGGATGGGTACTTGAACATCTTCTCTTTTTGTCCAGACGCCAACAAAAATTGCACCAAGACAAATTATGGAGAAGTTTTGCCGCTTAACTGCGTGTGAGTGGTGATTTATCCGACCACTGCTGCCAACACTATATGAAGTATGTACCTGATAAGCTGTCTGTAATTTCAGCTGGATGGAAGGCAAATTCTTCAGAGCATGTAAAGCGTCGATGATCGAGTTCAACACGGACACTCCCATGACAAATGTCACACTGCTCACTGGCAGCTACAAAGCTGGAATATTGGGTCATGGACTACATATAAATGCTATATTTCATTACTAAAGCTTCCATCTGGGACTATCACTCATTTCTTCATATGTATGTGCATCATAAGTATGAAAGAAAATGTGGCACATGTGGAGCATGACACACAGCAGGGCTGCTCAGGGCAATATTTCTCAGAGGCGTAGATTTCAATTCAAACAGTGAATATTGGCGCTCTGTAATACATGTCTAGTTTTTATGGATATAAGTGTCTATCTTAAATAGCAGCTGTCTGCTCTGGCTAATCCTTCAGCTTGATTTAAATGTCAATACCTCCTTTATATGTGCACAGGCATATATCTGTATGGATAGAGTGGGTGGTGGTGACATCATGGGGGGGCAAGGGGTGAATGGATCTAGACTGGCGCTCACTGTAGCAGAGGGTGCTGCGATAGACCGGTGGCAGCAGCAGCAGCAGCAAAGGTTCATAGACTTTAATGCACGTCCCCTGTTGAAATGCCATCTGGAAGAAGCAGGGTGCCTATGGATTAATCGCCTGAAGGTTCATTCCTATCCCCGATTATACACCCTGTGCTCGCGTCCTCGGCGGTCCCTCGGCTGATGGGACCTCGAACCACACGCCTGTGTTTTTGAGAGCTTGATGGCGACTGCCTGAGAGATTCTGCCAGCATGGTTTTTTCAATAAATGGCGGAGACAGAAACTGGGACGGTTAATGGATGACCCAGGGTGCACACAGATAGATTAATGTTAGGGGAGGAGGGAGCACCAAGGAGGATGCCACTCTATTGGGGTGTTGTCTTGTGAAGCAGCCAGAGGGTTGGGATTTACGATGTCTTGTTAGAAACGTGCGGATAAATGATTGTTGCCCTCCGTATATGGGACATACTTGTTGGGCTGGCTCAAACTCTGAAGAGAAAACTACAAACAAACAGGTGCTCTCCCCTCACTCGGAGATTCGTTTCCTCTCCACGCTGCCGTGTTTTCCTCTTCCTCAGGCAGACACAGGTGGTCTGTTGTTTGAGATGGGAATAGGAGAGAGCTGTGTTTGTTTGAAGTCGTTTTTCATCAAAGTATCCCTCTTAACATATTCTCCACCCTCAGTTTGATGTGCCAAGTTTAAAGTAGTCTGCTGGATCTTGTAAGGATTACCAGTCGCTATGCCGCATAGAAAGTAGGGAATAAATAGCAATTAGCATGTTTTTTGGAGGAGCGACCGTAGTTAGAGGGTGGTTTCCAAATCAATAACCTTGTTAACTGAGCAGCAGCAGCAGCATACTGTTGCACCTCGCTGGGCTCGAAATTAGCTATCGGTGGCATGTGTACAATCACGCTGGAGAAAATAGAATAGAAAAAATCTATTCGTGCCGTGACACAGATTAACAGTGTCGTGTTGTGGATGAAAGTGAGGCGGACACGTGGAGCAAATGTAAATGAGCAGATTTCACCGGGAACAAAACGGATCGAGAAATGTCTTTAAAACATCTGAAGCAGGGTTTGTTGTTGCAGACCTTTAAAATTCCCTGCCTGTGGATAATAACATTAACACAAGTTAAAATGTCACACTAAGGGGGAGTTCTGAGGGCCCAGTGGTCTCCGGCACGAACCCCTGACAGCCATGAAACTGCAAAATCCTGGGCATGGATCCAGCCAGGGACCTTTATCACAGGTCATTTCACTCTCTCTTTCCTCATATTGCCTGTTGAGCTCATCTGATAATCATCTCATACAAACAAAAATACAATGAGATACTTTGTAATAAAGGGGTTTTTGCTATGAATTGGGTAAGGATTAACAAAATGAAGTTCTCAAATTGTTTACATAGAGGGAAATCGTGCTTTCACACAACCTTGGTCAATGTGTCATTATTTTGTCATTCTGTCATTAAATTCACCGAGTTCATTGACGAGATCTCAGAATACAGCCCAGTAATTAAGTCCATATATCGTGCACCTCGTGATTTACGTCCAATGCTAACAACCCGTGCCAGTCAGTGTATAAATAGTGGAAGGAGCTTCCGGGTCTGAAAAGTGAAGCCAATGCAGATGCTGAATTCTTTCTAATAGCCAGAAGGGGGCGACTCCACTGGTTGCAAAAAGAAGTCAGATTGTGTGTAAGCTTATGAGAAAGTGAACCTACTTCTCACAGTTTACTAACGAGTTTATGGTCTCAATCTCTAGTTTCAAGTCTTCTGTAAATCATGATCCCTTTTAAATAAGATAGACAATAAAGCAGGATATGCTTCAGGCAATGGCTACCTGTTGGAAAGGTGTTAGTCAGATCCAGTCAGGATAGAGGCAAAGCAAAGTGCATCCTCCACCATGTAAACCAACTACTTCTAGCTCCAAAAACAAGACGGCGATGGCCATACAGCCAAACTTGCGGCTGGAAAACCTCAAACCAATGGGTGATGTCATGGTGAGTTTACACCTGATGCCGATGCAGGAAGTAGTTTGCTCTACTGTGTAAGGAGCAAAGCAGAATATAAAATGTGGAAAGTTCCACTTTCAAGGAGGAGACAGGTTTGGGTCCTGCCATAAATTAGCGGTAAACATTCACCTTTTTATTAACCATAACCACATCTTTCCCTTACCATGTACCCTGACCTTAACAATTTCTTACTTTAATTACCAGAGTTCATTTGCTATAACCACAATTGTTCCCTAAACCTAACCATAGCCGACTGTACTAGCCATGTACAGATATTGCAGATAGAGACAACTGGAAAAAATATTCACATCGAAAGCCCAGCCGTTTGGGGACTCGCAATTGACCCAGTCAATCTTAGAACATCAGAAAGAGGAGAAGAAGACAGACTCAAAAACAACAAAACAACTCAACAAAGTATTGTGTATTTGTTGACAAGAGAACAGACCTGGTTTAGCAAATGTACAAGTCATTAACCTCCATACCGCCAGTAAACATCAGCGCACAGTCAGCTAATGGGAGGCATGTAGGACTGTTCTCCATACAGTGGATAAGCAAGGCAGTTCTAAACGAGGCTAAAGTTAGACAAGCTTTTAGGGAGCACTCACTTTCTGTTTTGCTTCGAAATAAAATGGTTATAATCTGGCTCAACCGTTTGGCCTGCTTTAAACTTGTATCCACTTATGTTTACAGAACCAATATTATGGCCAAACAACGAGACAGGACAACTTAAGAGAAAATAAACCATAAATATGTGAATAAAGTCCATCTCTTAGTGAAATTGCCATACGGAAAATTTGAATCTGCAGATAGAAAAGAGGAGATGAAAACAGACAGCCAGACAGCCGCAGACGGTGCTGCAGAGAGCCTTGCAGGGTACCTTGAAAGGCGGGCTGGTGTAACAAACATGAGGTAAAGACGGAGCGGAAAAAATCCTGACAAGATAAGTATAAGGCTGAGAGCTTTCTCTGGTTGACAGCAGCGGCTTCAGATACAATGTACTCTATTAGCCGAGCAGCTTGCAATCAAGGAGGAGTGTGTGATTGTGAATAAAAATCTGAGAATGGAAAGTAGATCAAATCAGGCAAGAGGAGATGGAGAGCTGCGGCAGGATGAGCTGTTAACACAAATGACGTCTCAATCACTGTCTGTTGCCGCCTTTTTGATCCGCTGTTCCATACGATCCTCTGTGGAAGCTGTATCTAGTCTAAGTCCACTAATTAAACTATGATTAGGTTCCACTAATCAAACTCCTTCGGATTCCTAGATGTTCAGCAAAGTCAATTACATCATATCTGTGAATTTGACTTTCTCATTACATTTTTTTTCCCCCTCGCAGTTTTTAAATTAAAGCGAGAGCCGCGTGCAGTGAGTCGGGCTTAATCAAGTGGGAACTACCAAAGCCCCGTGACTCTGCAGTAGGCAATCGCCCTGAGCCTCTCAGCCTATTGCTATGAGCCAAGGCTTCATCAGGCTTATGAGCGCTGTGTCATATCTGCATCACAGCTGATGGAAGCAGCCGCACCGCTCTGAAAATACCCCCTCCTTCTGACTAATGAACTAGGTATGGTCCAATCCACAATCTCCGCTCCTGGTACGATAAATAAAAAAGAGCGGAAAACACATCTCAGTGCTTCCCGCAAGCAGCGGAAAGCTATATGAATGATTTAAACTAGCATCTGTAGAGGCGCATCAGCTGTCAGCTGTCAGGAGATGAAAGCCTGGATTGGCTCACAGGACTTGATGAGAGACCATAGAAGCTGGGTGTTCTGGGACGGAGAATGGAGGCATGCATGGAGACCAGCTGTCGCACTAACTGCTGGCACCACAGTGCATGGCGATAGGAGGCCCGGGGCGCAGAAGGATGCTGTGACAAGAGTAGGAAGGCATCCAGTGCCTGAGCCACTGTGCTCAGCATTCCCCGTGTCTTCTGTGCTCAGGATATTTTATATCCGCTTTCCAATAACCCAGAGATCGATAAGGTTTCAATCTGGCTTTATCACACCATGCCTGGGAGGGCTTTTTTACTTTATCACAACTTGGACACTTCAAAAGATAGGGGAGGAGCGCTCGCCTCACATTTTTCTCAATAACTGTGCCAAAGCACGGCCGGTTTGATGTGCACTAACTCAGCTTGTCAAAGGGTTATGACCTGCATGGCCTACATTTCTGAGCCTGGGCTTCATCAGGCATAAAGGCAAGGGTGGTTATATTCTGTTACTGAAATGTGTGCACCATACACAACACCTTTACATAGCAGCATGTCAATAATGACAGCGAGCAGTGCCCTCAATTTAGATTTTTCTCTCACATATGACACTGATCTAAAGATTTCTAGCAGGTGTGAATACAGTCAACCTGCCCTGGGGTTGCATCATATTGAAGGCTTTTGGTTTGTGCCAGTCTTCACAGAAAAATGTGCATTTTTTAAAAGGTGCATATTGATTTCAACCACATCCAAATCATTTTGTGTTTCGTGCTGCAAGAAGACACACTTCACTGCAAACAGGATTAATTTTCAACAACCACAGCTCAGAAAATCTCCCGATATTAACTGAATGGGAAAATAGGGAGAAATTGCAAATGCTGTGCAAACACTCCAAATGGTTTTCAAAATATTCGATTTCCACCAAGGGTTTTTCTATTATTGATTTTATTAAGTCAGATTTCCACACAGTTCTTTCAGAAAATCAAAATAAATTGCCAATAAATCCTCTGATTTATTTATGTAGCTGAATGAATACTGAAAGTTATGAGCAGTTCTGATCTGCATGAGATTTGGTTAAAAAGTCAGTCTTTTTGGCAGGCAGCTTTGCATGTAGCTCATGTTTGAACACTAAAATCAGAATCTAATGGGTGATAATAGGTAAACTTTACTTTAGTCAAATTGTCATACACTGGTGCTGCATAGTCAAACACCTGCCTTGATTAGTATCTGGGGTTGATGTCTGTCTCAATTTAGTCAAAGGTTGAAAGTAAATGTGCTCCAAACAATAGGAGATGTATAAGTACAAATATACGTATATATATGACATCTTCTGTATGTCATCTACTCTACATTGCTGTCAGTTCACACTGGTATCAGATGCATCCTAGAATAAACTGGAACGGTGATCCAAGAACATCAGAAGCAGCGATTCAGAACTGAGCATGAAGGTCTGCGTTGTGAAAGTAGCCAAACACACCCACTCAGCCACATACAAATTCACCGTTTTATTGAGCCTCTGTGTTCATCCTGCAGACGGCCCCCAACACTGCCACTGGTTTAAAAGAAGAGAGATGGATAGCGTGGCAGATGCATGGCACTACCCAGGAGAGGCTCGGTTAAAAGCGATCTGAGATAAAAATAAATAAATAAATAAATAAAAAATGGGAAGCTCAGCCATATCCTCTGTGTGTGGGTGTGTGGGTGCGTGTGTGTGTGTGTGTGTGTGTGTGTGTGTGATATCAAAGGGCATTGGTAAACCAGTATCTTCAGGCCTCACCAATAGGGGTTGTATGTGGTCAAGACATCATCAGTGTCAATTAAGTCAGTATGCCTTATGCATGGCAGCAGAGATGCTCATCATATAAATGTTTAGCACAACTCTGTTTGTTTTCTCCTTTTTCATCCGTTTCAAAACCATATTCCCAAGGGGGTGTTGGGGATAAAGCACGGCGCTTCAGAGATGGAAACTAGCGAGGGGAAACGGCACAATATGCACTGCAGGTCTCTCACTGCCGGTGTAAACCCATTTATGGACCCAACACACAAGCTAATGTTTTGATGAATATACCTGAGGATAAAAGCTTGAAGCCTTATAGTAGATTTTGTCTTTTGAGTGGAAAACATACACCATCTGTAGGCTTCAAAGATTTGTGGCTGTAAAAAGTTAGCAGTTACATGTAGCAGCCTCTTCATGGAGCACAGCTGTGGTTAGCTTGAATAGCGCTAGCTCAATGGAATGTCTCAAGCATTTCTCTCATCTGTCTCTCTGCGGTTTTCCTGGGGTTTATTTTCCTATATCCTAAGACAAATCGAAAGCCACTAGCACGTGCTATTAGAAGTTGAATCCTTTGTGATTTAAAACAAAGTTCAACAATAGTTTTTTAGTATACAAAATACAGCTCTCGCAAAGTTTTACCAGTGTGGCATTGTGGGTATATACCTATGTCAACTTGATTTTGTCCATATCTGTGATAGATACACTATGGGATGCATCTCTGCCGCCGCCATCTTGCTCTCAGTTTCTGACCTGTTCAAATATTGAAAAATGCTAGACACTGTGCTATGAAGGAAATGCTAAAACTTCCGCGAAAACATTTCACAGAAGAGAAATTGCTTTACGTTATTCTAATGTCAAGAAAGTTCTTTTATTGGGTCACAATCATAATTAGGACAACATAGTAAAATTTGTATGGTTAGTGAACTTGTCGCTGACAGGATAATTAACCTGAGAGAAACCGGAGCCCCCCAGATGTTACCCATGCAAACATAGGTAGAACATGCAAATATGGTTACTGTCAGAATCCTTATTTTAAGTGAACATAAAGTGAGTGGAAGTTAAAAAGTTAGCAGTTGGTAATGATGTTTTTATTGTCAATTTACCTCCTGCCTCAGTAGACTTAAATGCATTAGGAGGCGAGGCTTCCCTGGATCAATATGGCAGCTGCGTTTGGCACCACCCGCCAATGGACTGCAGCGGCCAGTGCGGTGTCTACATATAGGCCTATGTATATGTATGATATCCACCAATGCTCTCTTCTTAAGTAATTTTTTAGACTTAGGGCATGGGAAATAGTGTTCATTACAGCGACTAAAACCTGGCATACCATTCAAAAACTTTCACAGTCTTTTGTCGCCCTGTCCCAATTTGTTTGCATCAAATTCAGAACAAGCATATATTTACAACAATCAATGAAGCTGTTGAGGTAAAACATGAACGATGTTGTCTCTGTAATGTTTTCAATTGAGTATATGTTAAAAAAGGATTAGCAATTGATCCCATTCTGTTTTATTCACGTTTTACAGAGCGTTCGTTGGAGCTGTATATGTGAGTTTTAACAGTTGCTGCTCAGTCATTTTGTTGCCGAACACGCTGCTTCCAACTGAGCAACGGAGCTTTAAGGAGAGCAGCCAAACAGTGACTTTTGGAAACATGTCAGTTACAATGTGAGAACAAGTTTTCACAGCAGACATGACAGTCAGTCCACAAAACTTTCCAAACTTCTGCTGCAGCACAATCCACTTATCTTTTCCTCTTGATGCTCAGTATGTTTCAATTGGCATTACTTTGCTAAAATATGGCTAAATTCACTACAGAGGTACAGAGCTTTACAGAGTTTTGAGGAGGATGTCTCAGCAAAATTTGGGCGAATCAATAACGGCTTGGAACATACTGGTCATACAGATGGACAGTGGAGAAGAGGATTATGCTGCAGACGTGGTTTGAGAAATTCATATCATTTCAGCCCATCCTCATCAGAAAAACGACCATAGAGGTTAACAGTGAAAGCAGCTTATTACGAGCCGTATTTATGTTTCTTGTTTGGAAGCGTCTAGTGGCCAAAATAATTATTACAGCAGCAAAGGAGGAAGTCAGCTGATAGAGTATCTGCATTTTGTCAGCAATCAACAGTCTTGGTAGATGCCAGTTGGTAAAAATGGCCAAGTTCTACAGTATGTGCCCGCATACTGTACTGTCCTAACGTTAGCTCGCTAGCATTAGCAATGTTAACGTTAGCAATGTTAAGATTAGCTAGTGTTAGCAACGTTGGCGTTTTCTAGCTAGTGTTAGCTAGTGCAACAAACTGGCAACCGCCTGAGGGGGCAGATGATTGGAACAACAGCGGTGGTGTGGAGAGAATGCGATGGAAGGGGGAGATGGAATTCCACATTTAGCGGCTGAATGCTAACAATGACACGTTTAAGTCAAGTTACATAAGTAACGTTCTTATTTTAACCCAAACCGCAATGTTCCTAAACCTAACGTTGTGGCTTAAACCTAACTGCGGCCGTACAACTAATGTACGCTACGCCTGTTGCTGGTATGCCGCAGCAGTCATGTTGTTATGGGAGTCACTGGCAATCAACCTGTTCAGTCATTCAGGTAAGAGGATGTGTTGAATATTTTCTTTGTGAAAACTTGTTGGCAATTAAATCCAATTTAACTCACAGGAATGCTATCTGACTTAAATGTCTGCTGTCTGAGAGCAAGAACTTTCTTCACAACCACCTTCAAAGTCAGGTCAGTGTTTGAAAGACAGATTTTTGGGCGGAGAGTACTTTAAATTTACACGGGGTCCGAGACACAAATTTGTATCTCTGACAGAATTATTATCCTCCACATGACACATCTGTCCCCAGCGCTTATATTTAATTTCAGCCTCCAAATTAAAGCATTTCCACTTAAACTGTTCGGGCTTCAGCTGCTGTATTACAATTGTTACCTTCCACGGCACATCAAATCACAGGAAATTGCTGCTTTAGTGAATATGTAGAAGTTACAGCCCAGGTTAAAGCTTGAGTCCCCTCAGTGTGATTTAAAGTTAATCCACTTTTATTTTTTCCACCTTATTGCATAAAAAATATGCAACCTGCAGGTTTTTGCCTGAATGCATAAATGTTTCATTGCAATAAAAGATGTTTTATGACACAGTGCTTTACTAAAATATATTTGATTTACTGCAATATATGCAAAACAACTTTTTACACTCCTCTCCCCTGGAGAAGTAAACACCTCTTTGCACATATTGGAATAATCTGTCTTGTTTTCCTCCCTAACTAAGCATGGATTTCAGACTGTCTTAACCATAAAACATCTTCGTTGTAAACCGAATAGCGGAGGCTCCCCCAATAACTTTCGAGATGGTAATGTGAAAAGCACAAATCCAGGGCTGGTTGAACATTTTTGCAAGTAGCTGAAAATGAGCTTTGTGCTCTTATCTGAAGGGATCAGCCGCTCAGATGCCGGATCTTTCTTCAGCAAATTGGCCCTCAGATATCCTCTTGGCACCACTGTCAATCCGCCGTTGTTGATCTTGCCATGTTCTCCCTGTGATACACATAGCGGGGCACAATGATTCCTCTGCGTTAGGCACTAACAGGAATTAACAACACTACCACCATTAACTCGTGTCAGTTTCTAAATCAGTCTTTGATAGAGTTGGCTCCTTAAAAAAATGTCTGCTTAAGTAGGATCTTATTAATATTAAAAGTAATAATCCTCTGAATTGCGGCGTGTTTGTCATTTCACTCTACTTCAAGGGCATCAGGGTGTTATAAAGAGCCACATTAGAAAACTTTGACTTGATTACTCTGGAGCCAAACTTGCTATGATGAGCAGAAAGCATTACTGCGTGTGCCTTATGTAACCAGATTGAGACATTTTTAAAAAAACAACATTTTTCCACACTTGCTAGATGGGTCCACATCTTAATAGGTCACTGCTTGGACAGGGTGATCTGGGATGATCTGCACTGCTATAGTAAACAAACCAAGGGCATGTGAGTTTTTTTTTCGGATATCACAAAAGCAATCAATTCAAACACTGTTTCAGGGTGGGAATGTACAAGGTTAGCCAAGGCTGGAGGAGAACAATGATGCTACCTGTCAACTTTATGATGCAGTCCCACAGGGCCGGCCTTCACTGATGTAATGTGAATAAACAGGTGAATGACAGCAGGAAAGAGAGGGAAAAAAAACGTGTCAACTTGATCAGCTGTCCGCAGCTGTCAGAGCGAGATTTTCGTGAAAGTTGAGGTCGTTCCCCGTGTGACCTTTTGCGAGTGTCGGCGCATGAGCCGAGCCGCTGAGCAGCACGCTGTGATTTGCACTTAAAAGACACTCTTTCCTTTTGAAGCACCAAACACGAGAGCAGGCTTAAGCTTTAACTGTAGGTTAAGGTTTCCAACATGAATCCAGTTTACCCAGCAGCCCACGGTGCTCATGCCGCAGCGCACCCTGACTCTAAATGCAATTTCACCTCACCGGCCTTGAATTTTTAATACAATGGGCCTACCTTTTGTCCTCTCGGGAAGCAGAGTAGTCAACTGTGTGAAATGTTATCCGGCACTCAGCACTCTCTTTTTTTTCCCCCTCGATTTCAAAAGATTCTCTTTTTCAGTCCTCAAATTGAGAGTTTCATTTCAAAATGCGCTGCTATTGTAAATGGTCATTTGGCACACTTTGTGATATTTCTCCATTATAAGACAGATAATTCCCTGCGTGGAGTGCCGCAGCCTGCTGGTGGGCTTTTACATCTTCTAATAGAATTACTGCTGTTACCAAAAACTGTTTTGTGCGCCTGCCAATCACCGGGAAGTCTGGACGGGCAATAAAGGCGCAATGAAAGCTATACTCAACAGAGCAGTTGCATTGTATACTGCCCATCTTTTTAACTTCCACGGCTCCATTATGTTGTTATTACTACAGCGGGATTATTTCCTTACACCCTTGTCTCAGTTCATTTACATAAGAACCAGTCCCTGGAGGAACAGCAGCAACAAGCTGTTATAATTGTGCAGTTGTAACGTTACCTCTCTGTTCAGGAGCTCGGCGGCACCGAACCCTTTTGTTTTGCTCATCATGCCTCAGCCTCCATAGTACCTGCTGTATCAAAGCACAAACAACAAAAGCTCCAAGCCAATTTCATATGTGTCTATCACAGTTTGAATATTTCCACCAACAGCTCTGCAGTCTCCCAAATTTGCACGGCAGTGGGTCACAGGAAAGCGGAGGGAAGGAGAGCCCAAGGAGAGACACAAGGGGGGACAGGCGAGGGAGAGCTCCATGTTTGTGTTTCTACGCCAATGATGCATGACCTCTCTTTCACACCCTGCTGATTGTTTACCGGGGCTTACATGCACATACTTGAACAGTGATGATCCCGCCTGCCACAAGGAGTACTTTCACTGCCCTCCAGTGGCTCTCTAATAATAGTACGACTCAGTGTCACACACACTCGCACACACACACACACACCACCCTCACCAATTCCATCAGCACTTGCTTGCACAAATGTTCCTGGAGCTGAAATGTCAGGATCCACAGAGAAGATCCAATAAATGTTTACTTATTCCACTGCTATCATCATTTCACTTTATGTCATTTGGCGTCCCTGAGGCACTACATAAATTACTTTCAATGCAATTATGGAAGTAACCAATTACAACCCTTGTAATTTCATCATACAGTGTACAAATAAGCAGCACAACCCTCCATTTATTACTTGAAACCGTATTTTTAAGACTCAATTGAATGTGGGGAGAGATCTCAGCAAAACGAAACCAGATGTGGGTTCTCTCCGAGCCAAACCGTGAGGAATGCACGGCTCTGTTTTTTTGTGTGTGTGTGTGTGTGTGTGTTTTGTTTTTTTGCGAGAGTCTGTGTGGTGAGGAGAGGGGTCGAGGGGTCGAGGAGTTCATTATTGTGATGGGTCTACGCGAAGAGTGGCTGAGTCGTGAGGTCACACACCACGCCAGGCGAAGGCTCTCTACATACAGTCAGGCTCGGGGGCTGGAGCTGCAGGGTGAGTGGTGGTGGTGTGTGTGACGTGCGTGTGTGTGTGTGTGTGTGTGTGTGGGGGGGGGGGGGGGGGGGGGGTGAGATCGGTCAGTCAGCAGGGGGCGTTATTGTGTTGCCAGACTTGCAGTTAGAACACAGAAGTCCTCTATCATCCTCTGGCCCCTCGCTCTCCTCCCCCCGCCTGCATCACAGCCCGTCAGATTGGGACGGGACTGGAAATAACACTACACACTGGCTGAGACGACTGGCTCTCTGCACTTTGAAGCCTGTTTGTTCTAATTTGGCATCCAAATTACACTTTTTAATTTGCCTACAAAGGAATTAAACCAATTTTGCCGTCTCTGGACACAGAACAGACACTCCTCAGGGAAAAGCTCTTTTGGGTCAACCTAACCATATCCTCCACACGTCTATTAATAGAGAAATCATCTGAAACATTGACTGCATATGCTATTTCGTTTAATGACTGTGGTTGTACACATGCATGCGCACACAAGCAACCAAAGCCAACCTATAAATGCAACTGAGGCAGAACATTTTACCGTCTTTGCCAAAACAAGATTATCTGGTTAGAGGTTCAAATCACCAACCCAGTGATTAAAAGATCTATTCAAAATTTCCAACAGAGCCTGTCGCTGCCGCAGATGAAAACAGGCAATTTGATTTCACAGCTCTTCCTTCAATACTTGATGGATTATTATGTACCTTTTTTCAATTTCAGATCGCAAGGTTTCACATGCTCTGTTTGTGCGGCGCCTTTGTTCCAGCCTGCCCCTGTTTGAAATTTAGTTGACCTTCTTATTATCGGCATGTTGTATGGCACTTTCTGGAAAATGTCAAGGCCCTCCCCTTCACTGATGTAAGGATTACCAGGTGTTGACCCAGAATCCATTATCTCCTATTAGAGCTTGTCTTGCTTTTCTCTTTGGAGTGTGCATGTGTGTGTGTACACACTTTAGCTGATGGTTTTTGCCAGTTAATTACTGAAAATCTTCCTAATGGTGGCAAATGGCAAACTATTATGCATATTCACATTTTTTGTGAAAGAATATATTTTGGTTGACATTTCCATGGCAACGATTGACTGACATTGGAGAGACGCCGTTGTTAGAAGACGCACTGTCAACTTCTGTGGTGCGTCACTGGCTGGAGCATGTATTAGTCATACCGACATGAATAAGTGTTCTTGGTTCTTTTCACCAAGCCCACAAAGTATTGGCTAACAACAGCTAATGATTTCAGACTAGGGTTGGGCGAGTACTTGGCTAAAACCAGTATCCAGTAGAGATGGTGTGCTTTTTAGTATCATTTTAGTAAAGAGTGTCAATGTCTGTACTTGTGATTAAGGAAAATCCAAGTTAGCATTGATCTGAAGCTTATTTCTTAGCCTGTTCTATAGAAAAAGTTTTCTAATAATTAATAAATATAGCAACTCATGTCCATTTTAGGTGTAAATTTCACTTATATAGAACTAGATAATGAACAGGAAAATGCTGCCTATTCAGTCCAATTACAAATGCTTGCTTGGCACATATGCCGAGAAAGTTTTCTACCCTCCGGGTTTACTTCATGGTTATCTGGCCCAGTGAATATATGCAGTAGTGTTTCTCCTGTTGGCCCCGTCCATGAGACTTTACATTGCCATGACATCATAAATCTTTAAATCACTTTTCTCGGCTCAAGGAAAGTTTAAAAATGGGCTATAAAACCCCCAAGGATCCTAAATTCATAACAGAAAGAGTCATAACTGACCTCGTTCGCACTTTAAGGTACTCTGTCAACAGTTTTACAGATTCTTTTATAATTGGTCGATACTGCGAGTGGCCACTGGACAAAATTGGAAGCAGCGCCCTCGTATCCAGGGCTACAATATATTAATCGCAAATTATCAAACCCACTTCAGATTTAAGCCCCACCCATTTTGGGCGCGGATACAAATACAGATAAATGCAGTTGGATGAACAGATAGCATTAAAGGTAATGGTGTACTCAATCATCCCAATTTTAGTCAACTGTCACTTGACAACATTCAACCAAGTCTTGCTATAAAGTTTGTATCCACTTGGGTAATGGTGCAAGTTGGCAGAACTAGCTTCCACTTGAAAAGTCTGTTGGCATAGCTTGCTAATGTTACTCCTTGTTCCCATGCAGCTCATTCCCATTCATGTTATTTCAAACATAGTGAGTCACTGGAAGCTTCTACACTCTCACTGTTGTTGTTAAAGGAGGGCATTTAGCTAAGGTTAGCTGACTTTCTTGACTGTCAGCACTTGCAGAAACATGGACTTGGGAGTAACGGATGGAGTCACAAAGAAATGTAGGGGGTACTCAAATCAGTGATGGCTCAGTAACAGCTAACATTAGCCACCAAGCTGGTAAACTGCCTGAAAGGCTGTTGGATAATAGGCTATGAAATTGATTATTATCTATCGCCTCCGCTCTAACAAATATCATGCCAAAGTACCCACAATTTCAATCTGATGGGGGGTGCTTTGCATTGAATTTTGTATTTATCAGATCCAGGTTTCTTCAGTTGCTTGTTATATTGGCCTATCATAAAAAATAATCTGTGTCATTTTCTGTGTTGTTATGTGATTTGAATGCTTTTCTCAAAATGTCTGCTATGATGCGATGCTGTCTTTAATTTGAAACCCATCTTGGAGCCCTCCACCGCCTCCTCAAAAGAATTTTTCTTTCTGCACCTGGTGTCTGTCAAGCGGAGCCAACACAAAAGGCCAGTTGAGGCGTATCCTTTAAGAGGGTCATGTGTTCAGATTTCCTTTCACTTTTTCTCCCCTTGAACTTCTGAAGGATGTGCATGAGCTTAAATGCCTCAACCCGAGAGAGGGTCAAAGCATAAAAACCGGCTTCAGTGTCCTCCTGTTCCAGCGATTCAACGGTGCACTCAGGAAAGACTCTGTCATCTCACCAGCCCGGGGAAAGAGAGAGACAGCGAGGAATGGAAAAGTTTTTTAAAGAAGTTGTGTTGATTAAAAGCAGCAGCATGAGACCCACCGAGAGGCAAACTGTTCGCTAATCACACATTTTAAATTAACTTGTGAAAGCCAGTTCTTTGTTTTGGCACAATGGATGACTTCTGCTCGGAGAAATCAGCCAAGGTGCTTCTGCGAGCACCAAATACCAGGAACTCTAATAAAGTCAAACTGATTGTGAGCTGACTTCCTTTATTGTTCTATCACACAGTTTCTGAGTGAGCAGCAGCTGTATCTGTCTCTTCGTGTACTTCATTCTGTGTTTATGAGCTTTCAAAATAATTGCCCTGACACAAGTGAGCATAACCTAAATATTCCCTAATGAGATGTTAATAAGATGAGGTCATACGAAAACCCTGTTCTCTGTGTCTGTCTTTCCCCTTTCAGCTAATTGTTGTTATCATCATTATCAACCCCATTATGGCAATCAGCACTTGTAATCGCCACCACTGCCATCATCACCATCATCGCAACCTCTGCCACAAGTCTCATTATCATCATAACTGTGATCGTCATCGCTCCATCAGTATCAGCCCGAATAAAGTTTTCAGTCAAGGTTTTGGAATCAGCTGCTGAGTTTGCTTAAAATCTTGTTTAGAAGCTTCGTCTCGCATGGATGGTCATGGAGCCACTCTCGCAATTAGCGTTCAAAGTTGCAAAAGTAAGTAGAAGATAATGTTCTGTCATTATCGTTGCTGATTGGGAAGGTTTCCCTGTTGTTTAACTGTGCAGAACTGATTTTAATTTGAAGAAACAGCAAATAGCTGGCTCCGTGCCAGCGAGGCTTTTATTTTACGAGCATCCTCATCATCTGAGAGGTTGCCTGTCAAGTAAAGCTGGCCCAGATAAGATTGAGGGCGCGTTTCTTGACTCCAATTTGACTCGTGAAGCGGATGTTCCCTTTTAAAAAACATTATCTTCTCACTTGACATTTCTACATTGTGTTCCGCAGTATCACTTATATCGTTTTTATAGCAGGCCTGCAGCGAGAGGGAGTTCTGCCGCGACTGTGTCTCTTTAGGTCCACTTAGGATTCCTCCGACTGCTGTTCAGACATGTTGCTATTTTCTGCCTCCGACCTGGATGTATGCATTAAGAGATTCCTGCATTCCTCACAATCCTCCCATCTTCCCTTCTCCACTTTTATGGATTCCGCCTTCCTGTTCTTGGTGTTTTTCAGCCCAGACTCAGGTCAGGGAGATGGATGTTGTGTAATGAGTGTAATTGCGCTAATCCTTCCGTTTTCACAGCACTTTAATTCGTTCATGCTGTTACCTAATCTTTATTGGGCCATAATTTGTATTCTGTATATGATTACATTTCCTCTTCCAGTGGTTTGGCAATTATGGGGCTTGCACTCTCATGCTGGCTTGTGCAATACTTGTTGTTGCTGCTTTGGCACCGACCTGTAAATAACAACATGACGGCAAGACCTGTGCGGCGAATCCGTGTTAACAAGAAAAAGTGGTTCGTCCAGATGTTCTTTTTTAACGTTCAGAGTTTGCAAACCTACTCTGACATGCCCTCGACGTTTAATTGCGTCGTGACGTTCAATTATTTGGTGCCTGCTTGTCTAAGACTCTCAACATCTCGCTGATTTTTCTCTTACAACACATTCACATTCAACAGTCCAACAGAGGGAATATTAGGTATGTAATTTAGTGGTTTGTGGACTTCTGCTTGGTCGTGCCATGTGATGTCTGACATGGCAGGGAGAATGCTTTAGGTCAGTAGTTGTTTATTTTGAGAGCTTTCCAGGAGGGGAGCGAGCGAGCTCTGTCACAATCACAGCACATGCTGCTGATAAACTCCACTTTACATTGTGTCTTCTCTCCTTCCACCCTCCTCCATCTGATAGGAGGCTCTCAGATGTGTAAACAACGCCTGCTTGGTGTCAGTCCCATGCTGTTTGAGTCTGACTGATGCACAAAGATGCCTTTGAGCTTGCGACAACATGACTCCTGTAGGATATAGTTTTGGTTACTGCCCGCCATAGTCAATACCTTTGCTGCAACATCATGAGGAAGGAGAGCGGCGGTCAGGGTGTAGTAGATGCCCTGTTAGACTCATTATCATCAGAGGCACATATTTCCCCAGCCGCACTGGCTTCTGGACTGCTAATCTACTCCATCTGATTCTCTGACTCCTCATTTCCCTGCTGATTCTGAGAGGAAAGTCCCTCCACCGCTATCTGCAGGGTCTAATTTAGCTGTCTTTGCTCTGTCCAATCTCTGCTCACATGCAGGCTGCTCAGGGGAGTCGGCTGGAGCTTGACGCAGGAGCTGACTTGACCTGGATGTTCGAGCCTTGGTGAAGTAACAGCAGCAAATCTTCTTTGATTAAGCCTCTCTTGGTTTAAAAACCCTACAAAGGGTTTCTGGTAAATGCGCCCGTTCAGCTCATGAAGAATGTCGCTTGTTTTTCAACTCTGATTTGCATTCATATATGAAATGCAGGTCATAAGGCCAGCCTCTTAATGCAGCTTTTCATATTTCAAAACAGTGTACGTACTAAGCAAAGCAGCCTCCTTCTACTTCCAAGTGGCAGTTTTGAGGCGGAGGTCAGAAAGTCAGAGAGGACACGAGCCAGGTGGCGTCTGAGAAAGAACAGCAGCGTAGCCGTCCTTTGGAGATTTACGTCATGAGAGGAGTTAACATGACAGACTGAATCAACACTGACACAGAGTCCCCACAGTCAAGGACAGACACATTTTAGAACCCATCTCTCGGGCTCTTTTCTGCTCCTGCTGCCTCCGACTCATCAGCACAATGACCCGCAGTGAAATGTGTCAGGTCAGACTAACCCAAAGAGACATTTTTGGGCCACAATCTGTACCTCTCTGCCGTATCTCAGGTCAGTTCAGTTGTTGTTATACTCCCAGTGGGTAACTGACCTGCAGAGCAACGGAATACAAGACGATGATATTTCTGCACACAACCGCAACACAGCAGAATAGCAGTTTGCATCAGGGTTTCGCCAGGTTGATGACTGACAGGTCTTTGAACAGCGGGGAAGATAGAACGATCAAGATCTCCTCTTATAGCAAGGCACAAGTACAGTGTGTAAGGCAGTGTTGAACAGAGAAAGCCTGCATTCAATACTGAAAGACAGGTATCTAATTCATTACAGGTCCAATTTGTACGATGATACGGTGATTGCTGAGTGTCAAAGCATCAGTATTTGACGAGTTGGGAATGAGACTCAAGAATCAACGATCTTACAAATTAGACCTTTGAGTCAAGTGACATCTTTAATGCTCCCTCTTTCGATTTGATCGGAACTTGATATTGATGGATGACAAAGGTGGAGGAGGATCTGGAGGTCTTGAGGAAGCCAACAGTCCTGATATGGCTGATGGAAGTCTGCAAGTATTGACGCTAAACAGGACCAGATGCTCCGAGGAGCTGACACAGGAAGCAGACTCCTACTGGTGATAAGCCCAAGGGGATCACATCACCTTGCACAAGTAAACCTGCCTGGGCACCGTCAAAACCCTCAGTGTCTGGCCTCTGATGTTTCATGTTCAATATGAACATTGGTACATTTTTTGAATGGTATCCCGCTCAGCACAGATCAAAGGAACTCCTTAAGGATATGGAGAAATGTTTTCATTGACAATCAGCAACCTGCAAGACCTATTCAACTGACATTTGAAGTCTAACCTGAGTATATTCTGCAACAGCACACACGTCTGCTCTGTGAATTGTGTGGATCTTTTAAAAAAACAAAATACAAAGAAGCGACTGTTTCGCTACTCAAGAGGTTAGCGCAGCTGCTACTTTAGCATCATTTATATCAGAACTGGGGAATTTATTTCAGGGGCAGAACTGAAGGTTTTTCTCATTGGAGAAGATGTTTTAAGGGTTTAATTTACCTAATAATTGTCCTATTGTTGATCTGATTGGTTTAAGTTAGCCTTTGATAGACGAGCTGTCCAATCGCCTGCCAAGAGTGTTTGAAAGGACCTGGCCTTTTTCGAGCAGCCTATTACAGATAGTTACCGTATGTGTAACGTGTCAGTTTAAATTGTTCCTTCTGTTGGTCAGAAATCTGTTTGTTCTTTTTATACATAGAACATACATACATACATATACATCACTTTACGACAGGGCCTTTGGATCGCGCTAGCATCAACTTTCAAGCTAATGTCTGCTTCCTATGTCCAAGCATGTAAATGTCTGTTATTGAACCTGAAATGCTAAAAATATTCTCAACCCAAAGTCCACTCATGAATTTTTTCCTGAGCTTTCAATCGCATGTGATGGTCCACCTTAGCTAGTAAAAAGCTTCAAGGTGGAATTGGCAGAGTCAGTTTCCATCAGTGGAATAATTTGAAACTACTGGCACTGTGGTTGGCTCTGCCCACATGCACAATGCAAACAAAACGTAAAAACAATGATCCATTGCATCACGAGCAAACTTTACAGAAGGGTGAATACAGAAGAATGAATATAAAGACGTGTGATTTCACATAAATTTCACATAAATCAATAATTGAAGATGATTTGCGTTATGACATAGATGATTCCTCTCACTGCGCCTCTCTGGCCCCGAGCCCTCAATTTTGCAAGAAAATTGAATTTAATGTGGAGAGAGATGACTTCACTCCCCAGAATGAAGAGAAGAATTGATGTGTGATCAAAGGGAAGTACTCCTAAAAACATTTCTCATAAAGACATGACAACTTCAAGTCCACCCGCTGCACTGGCAGCAATAGATGTTCTATTTTAGTCCTGTCAAAGCGCCAAATGAAACACTTTTGGACAAGGCATTAGGGAACATCTGCTAAAGATTACTCCTTCAGGGTGTTGTTCATGGTGGCATTCTTCAAATCAAGGCAATGATCAAAAGCAATCACTATAGCTTTGTGTCTATGTTTAACTTAGACGTCCACTGTGAATTTTGTTGGTATTTTGCTGCCCAAATATGAGATATTTACACTGTTGGACTTTATCTGAATACCATGAGAAAAAAGCTTATTTCTTAGATCTGGATTTTTTGATTGTGCTCAAATCCCAAGGACATTATAATGTTATGGCATCTACAGTATGCTTCATGGGTAAATGCTTTACAAACATGCACATCTGACATACAGTACGCAGTAACAGACCAATACATTTACCTCAGAGCTTCACAACTCTTGTTTTAGGGCTACAGGAGAACACATTCTGATGGTGGAAGCTGTCACATTGTCTTATTTTCCCTCTTATTACCACTATAAATACACGTCAGTACAGCGCTGCTGTTAACCACCACATCAACAACTACACTCTCTCCCTCTCTGGCTCTCAGGCTACATCTGTTTCTCATCTTCATCGCTTCCTCTCTTCTGACACAGGAGATTGTTGGCGTTTGTAATGTAAGCTACATACTGTGTGTGTTATAGATTTGGGAGGGTTCGTGGTGGGGAAGGCCTCAAATAGAAAAATTTGAATTTTTTACAATAATTGATCGTCAGAGAAGCCGTCACTTATATTGAGTCCAACATTTTGGTCCAAACTGAAATAACTTTTCATGTATTTTCATTACATTTCATACAGACATTCATGCTCTCCAGAGGATGAAACCAACTGAGTTTGTTGATCCCCAACCTTCATCTAGCGTTATCATTAGATCAGCATTTTAATTTGTCCAATACTATATAACCAAAGCATTACCTTCAGTCTATGATGTACTTCATGTTTTGTACCGATTAAATCAAATCAAATCTAATCAATTTTATTAATAAAGCCCAAAATCACAATCTCATTGCCTCAGTGGGCTTTACAGTATGTACAGTGAACAACGTCCTCTGTCCTTAGACCCTCGATTCAAGTGAGGAAAAACTTGCAATGTTGAGAAAAAACAGGGGGGAAAAAGATTAAGGAAACCTCAGAAAGTGCCACAGAGGAGGGATCCCTCTCCCAGGACGGACAGACTGCAATAAATGTCACATGTACAGAACAGAACAAAAAATCAGAAAAATCACAGTTTACAATTTGCATTGACAGAATATCTGATACAAATGATATAATATATGTACCAATTAGCCAATGTTAGCATGCTAACACACTAAACTAAGACGGTGAACATGGTAAGTGTTATTCCCGTCTAATATAAGCATGACAACATTTCGTTCAAAGTACCGCTGTGCCTAAGTACAGCCTCACAGAGGTGCTAGCTTAGCTGTAGGCTGCCATTGACTTTTTCCACTAGCACTTTCAGTCAAACCATGCCGCGCTGATTTGCTATTCCGTTAGCTGGCTTACCACACCCAGTTGAGTCAAGATGGACCCTCTCTGGAGCGGAGCATCTTGCAACCATGACCAACCCATGACGACCCCTCCTTCTCCCCTTAAACAAGCGTGCGTTGCAATAAAACAATTCATGTCTGTGCAGGAGACCATGAGAAAAGATTTATTAAGCAGAATAAACTGAATATTAATATAGAATATTTTCCTGTTTCATTGTGTTCTCTTACAGCTGTTTCTGAAGCTTTGCCAAGTTACTGCTGGTGAAAAAACCCAACAACTCCATAATAAGAGCTTTTAAATAACTAAGTTAAGTTTAATTGTGAAGAATTTGGAGGAAATGAAACGTGTATGTCCCCAAATTAGAGAGGCTTTGTTCGCAGCTATTCTTCAATAGATCTTTAACCATTCCTCAAGACAAGTGTGGCAGCTGAATCAAGCCCAGCCAACACGTGTATGGCAAAGCCCCATTAGTTTAGTTCCTTTGACAAATGCATTGACTGTGTAGATCATGCCAGCAGATTGTCCTTGTTGGTATTAAACAACAAATTGTCTATTATAGCAACAATCATTTGTCTTTACGACTAATGGGAAATCTTGCCTCCCCCTGTGTTTATGAATGATATAGAAGACTCAATGCAACTGTGAGGATTTTATCCTCTGTGCATGACAAAAATAAGGATATGAAGTGGGTGGATGAATAATATAAAACCTTTTCTGAATTTCATATGAGCTAACCAAGCTTTGATTAATCATCGCTGTGCATGTAGAGTTTCTGTAGATCTTTGCATTAGAAACGAAACAAATCCGACATAAAAGTGTGTATGTTGTATATATGACCACTGGAGTCTATTTTCAGAACAAAACAAGATGGTTTTGATGACAGTCGATGTTTGATGAAGGGGTGAGAGCTTTTGTGCAGAGAGTGGTAATAGCCACTGTCATTTTACAAGGAAGCAAACGCATCCTGCTCCACAACCGTTATCTCTGCAAAAAGTGAAGCTGGGTTTGAAGTCAAAATTCAAACAAAACTCTCTGTCAGTCTCCCAATTCTTTTTGTGAGAGGAGCAGCTCCAGGTTTTGTCTCACAGATAACAACCTTGGTTTCCAATTTTTGAAGAGAGTCGTTCGGTTTTATTTTTAAATATTGATGGAAAATAACGAACAATCAGGAGGCATTGGAAAAGCAACCGTGGATTTTTTGCTCCGCGCACAATATGTGACATAGAACAAATGTCAGGATTATGCATGCAAGTGTTAAATTGCTGTTACATTATAGAGGAAAGTAATCAGCGGGAAACACATTTCAGCTGTGATTCAAAACTATAGCTTTATCATAAACACCCATAACGTTCAAAAGACAGTCTGTGTCGTACACAGTGAAGTCGACAGCAAACCCTTCCATTGTAAATCGTAACCTCCTCTCTCACACATTTTACATTTTCTGACAAGGCCAACCAAATAGGGCACTGACACTGCACATTATTCATCATTCATATCAGTGACACTTCTCTGGAGCAGAAATGTCTCATTAGACAGGTCAGGACCTGACTGATGGCTTCTCGTTTCCCAGATCTCTCTTACCTGACAAGGAGCTATCAGGCTGCAGGAGCAGACGTGCCTCAATTGTCCCGCATGCATCCCTGCATCTGTGTGTGTGTGTGTGTGTGTGTGTGTGTGTGTGTGTGTGTGTGTGTGTGTGTGTGTGTGTGTGTGAGGATAGAGTCAGCACAGATAAGCCATTTGATTTTCTGGCCTTGGAACAAGCGAGTGTTGATGTTTCTCAAAAACCCTGCTGTGATAAGGACATGCGATAATGAGAAGCAGCCACATAAAAAAACAAAAAACCTGCGATAGATTCCTCTCCAGCATGCTGTTTTTTCCCATGCTTGATGTTTAATATGTCATCCTGAGGGTTGCATTTTACATAACCCTGTGAACTGATTTGGATCTGGAGGGGAAATTAGCTTTTGACATGAAAGCATGTCTCATGGGTGCGTAAATAGCACCTCGAGCTTAAGGATATAAATATGTATCTCTTTCTATTCAGGTGCTAATGTGAGGCTGCTCGGCTACAAAGGAAGCCACAGTTTTCAAGTGGAAGAAAGTTATCAATATCAGGGATATTTAGAAGATTTTACCGAATGTGCTTTCTCTGAAAAACTGAGTTTGAGTCGACTTTGTGAGGCTGCCATTTGGCACAGTAGTGATTTGAGCTAAGTACAAATATTAGTTATTATGCTGACAATGGCAATGCAAAAATGCTAATGTTTAGCAGGTATAATGCCTACCACACTGAAGGTTCAAGGTTCAAGGGTTGCATAACGGGTTTATAACTCCTTCAAGCTGCACACACACAGAACAGATACAGTTATTTAGGCTAAAAACACAAACACGTAACCACCCGGAATATAATTCTGCTGTGCATTTTTAAAAAATGTGTCTGGGTGAATGTAAATACCAGCAATGTTGATGATAACATTGTTGGCAGCTCCACATTAAAAGTTTGACATGTGGTAAAGACACTGTCCTTCAACTCTGACTGCTGTTTGAGCACCAAGAATCAATGACAAAACACAGGGTCCACCTCTCCTTGTCCTGCTGGAGCTCTACGCTCTGTCAGATCAGAGCACGGTCCGCCCGTCAAGTACAACAAGTAGATGTGGGATAAGGTGGTGGAGACAGATCTCTGTAAAGATGTGGGCGCAGCAGTCTGAGCCTGAGTCTTACTTTTTCCATCTTAGTTCGCCTGTAGTTTGCCTGGACCAGCTTCTTACGGCGTGGCTCAAATCTCTTCCTCTCCTCCCTGGGGCAGTCCGGCTGGTCAGGTCGGGTGGTCGAAAGATGCAGTGGGCAGTCATTGTCTGAAAGTCTGCAGATCTTAATCCGAAACCCAAGCTTCCTTTTCCAAAGCTGATGAATGTATGTAATGAAGGTATGTTTCAGCAACACAGCCAAGCGCCCTCTTTTGAGGTCTGATATTTTCTTTACCGATCAAAAAAGTCTGGTACTGTAGATTTCACTGGATACTTGGCACTGGATGAAAAGTCAGGGGGTCATCATTTTATCCTCTAGACACCATGGTTGTCTGCACCAAATTTCTTGGCAGTACATCACATAGTTGGTCAGATATTTTCAATCTGTACTAAAGTAGTGGACGGACCGACATTGCCATCCCTTGAGCCATTTTGCTAGCTTGGCTAAAAATCACTCCAGACATGAGTGTAACAGTATGCAGGGTTTGCACACCCACAGAACATCTATAAGTGCTGGATCAGAATCTAACTGAATGCAAAGGACAAAGATCTTCACACCTCACTGATAGCTCCCGGCAAATTGAATTAATCGGAGCAATGTTTTGATCCAACAGACACTGTAAAATAACCAGACATTAGTCTGACTTTCAAATATCAAACATTGGCTGAAGGATGTCCGTACAAAGATAGAAAGTTGGCTTTTTGAGATTGCTTTATGCACATTTTGGATGCACTTTTTATTGTTTAGTCTGGACACGTACTTAAGTGCATTTTTTCTTTGTTCCTCCTCTCACTTCCCCTAACATTTCCTGAAGCAACTAACACCTGTACATTTGATTTATTTTCTTACATGCTTTTAATTAAGACATTCACTTTGAAGCTGCATAGCTATTTTATAGTACCACAATAACGTTTTTAATCACTCCCTCTCTCAATACGTTCCCATCCATCATCTCCAACTTGGCAACAGGCTTGAATGTCTCTCCACTCCATTATTTGACTTAAGTCCCGTGGCACTTACCCTCAGCATGGCTCGGCGAGGAAAGCTTTGAAATGGCTTTGAAAAGAGGAATGCTCTGTTTGAACATCACTTGTACATCATCTACAAACTCAGCAGTGTGCGAGGCGATAGGTCAGAGCGTCGGGGGAAGAAAACATAGATGGGAAGCCTCAGATGTGACTTTCATACACTGTAAGAGCACAGCACGAGCAGAAGAATGCTCTCCCCAGAGCGCAGATCCCATTTCCACATAATCTGGGCCTGTTAGCGGGGGTCCTGCAGCTCTTGACCAGACTTCCTCAGGACAACAGAGAGCTTTACTGACCCATCCGTCAGTACTGTTTACATTCCATCTTGTAAACTCTTAGCTAACTCCGTCTCAAACTGCCCCACTCGCCTTTGAATTCCTCGCGATGATGGCACCCAACCCCAACCCCCACCCCCACCCCGGCTCTTTGTTTATGTATTCCATAGTTGTTCCAGATGTTGGAAATGATTGAGAGTCAGTGTTCTGAGAAATCGCTTGCAGCTCAGTTATGTGGGGAGCTTTCATCAATGACACAGATCATTACAGTTTCAGTTTGCTACTGTGTCGGCGGCAGGAGTGGATGCTGTCGACTAAAAAGGCAAAAATCTGTAAACTAGATAATGATGATGGATAGGGATACATCACACTGATTCTTCCCTGCTGTCAAAAAATGTCAGACTCCTAATGGTATTCATCATTGTGAGAAGTTGAATGTGACTTCTTCAGAGGAGTAACAGCTCATTTTGACCACATCAGAGCAGCCTAAAGATGATCTAAAGGATACGCCGGGTGCCTTTGGTCTTGTGTCCTTAATGCAGATAATTAGGACCAAAGGGACGGCCATGTTACTCAAAGGCACAGACAGCCTCGATCTGTTCTCCTGTTACCTTGGGGGCCAAAAGAAACTTGACATAGTTCAAGTCAAGTGTGACACTGGGTGGAAATTTAAGAAAGAATGGAAAATAAGTGGAAAGTCCGTTCAAACAGCAGCCTGGCTTTGCTGTAACTCAATTTATGAGTTTTCACAGGGTTCAAAAAAAGAGACGGGCTTACGGCTCGTCAGGGACACAAGTTAACGATTCAACACACCAATCAAACACAGGACGGGAGAGTTTTTCAACTTGTTTTAGTTGCGGTCTAACCAGCCACTATGGCGCAGAGGCCCTCTGATATACACGATACTTCTGCTGAGACACCGGCCGGTCCTCTGCTTACAGAAATCGATACTTTAAAAAAGGAGCCACGGCTAAGTGGCCACCGAAACGACATCAAAAACTTAATGCCCAATTCATCACTCACACTGCAGCTATTTTCTAGCTAACAGTACTTGTGTTAGTTAAACAGTGCAGCGTTTCTGTAGCTTTACTCGATTTCTCTTAATGTGACCCAAAGGCACATTAGCTGTCATCAATCAGACACACACACGAAAAAAAAAAACATCTAAGCGACCTTACCTGTGAGTTAGGGAGGTATTGCTAATGGACCACAGCCATTTAAAGATAGTCTCGCTTCGTACCTCCATTTCTCAGCTGCACTGCACGCTTCACTTAATAGATAGGGACGCTGAGGAGAAAGCTTCTTTCTAACAGTTGCCAGTAATAAAATGGAAGTTTACTTTCTATCCTCTCTGGGTATAACAGAATACACGTGTTGTTGTTAACTTTATCTCTTTCTGCAGGGACGTGATGTGATTCTGCATCAGGAAACAGGCTTGGAATTGATTATTCAGAGTGTAGCACTGATGTTAGCAAAGTAAAGCATGGCTAACAGGCTAATGTTAGCGCCTGGCTCCCATTATGCAGATATTTCTGGAAATCCCTCCAACTTTTTACACTTTGAGTACCTCAAACTTCTCAAACTAGCACACCAAATATACTTGCACACATATGAGGAGCTAGAGGCTATAAAAGTGGGACTTAATCAGCATTCATTTGTTGCTCAAAAATAGCAGTGTGTGAATAAACAACACAATAATGATACTGAAAACCAACCAGAGCTTTGGCGTTGCAAAAACAGGAAATAATCATTTTAATATTGGCATTACTGTTAAAACTGAATCACATATTGTCTGTTTTTTTCCCCTTTCTTATACTCTTGCACCAAAAGTTTTATTTAGCTAATAATAGCAATTAAGCGTTTTGTCAATGAAACATTTAGAGTGGGAAAAAAAGCCTCGCAATCTGTGATATGATAGGAGCATAATGAGCATTAATTGTTTCATAGCTTTTATCGTTTTGCCTCTGAGAGTTAAAAGACGGATTTTCTTTAAACTGTCAGCTTACAAAACAGATTGAAAGAAAACAATATGGCCTTTTGCATGGTGTGTGGCATCTGCGTGGCATTTAAAAGACACCAGACATATGTCTGTTTAAGACTCAGATAATGGCGATCGGACCACCGTGGCTGTGACACGCTCTGAGTGCTGATACGGTCGATCTCAGTCAGTCAGGATCTGCTGCTGTCTTACGTCGGGCTGCCATTGTTAAATAAGACCCTCACAGACAGATTGATGTTTTGTGACCTTATATCGAGAATGTAAATTAGGTAAAATTCTCATTAAGTTGAAGATGAATTGGCTTGACTACATTATAAGATAAACAGGGATTTTTCAAATTGAATATTTGGGGAGTTATTTTCAGCGGCCCATTTCTGAGCACTATAAGCCTGCTATTTCACTCCAGAGAACTTATCACATTTATTATGACTTTGCCTCTAATTAATCCTGCAGCCACCGAGTGTGGTAGTGTTAGTGGTTGAAATATGACCTATTTTCTGCCTCCCAGTCCAGCCTCTAACTAAGACATTCTTTAGATAAATAGCTTTTCAAAGAAAGCTCCCTTTTTTTCTGCGGTACATGTAGCAGCTCCCTTTTTTTCCCCTCCTCTCTGTGACAACTTTGATGGTCAATTATATTTAATAAACAGTTAGGGCGCAGAAATAAATCAATTTCAGGAGGGCCTAATCCTCCTTCTCAAGCAGACTGTGAAGCCACAAGTCCTGAAGAAATGTTTGAAAATGAACGGTAATGGAAGACATATGTCATGCAGCAGAGGTCCCTGGGAGCCGAGGATCCCACACTGCTCGCCGCCTGCTCCTTCAGCGAGGAGCTAACAGGAGTGACACGCAAAGCAAAAATGCTGTTCTTCAACCGTTTTGTGTATTTTTCTAGCGGATTTGTGGACAGCATTTTGAACCGATGTCATGTGTTCATCAGGGCCCTTTTAATTATGCCATCACCCTGGGGCTTAGCACATGGCAAGGTTTACATTTCAGCAGCAGATGCCCAGCTCCACACGTGTGGTTGCGATAGTTTACAAACTCTTGGGCCGGAGGTTTGGTGCTTTCACCAGTCTGGTTAACCCTGGGTACATCTGAGAGACACTCCACACACTGCTGGTGAAGCTGCACACACACAAACAAGTAATTTCTGAAAATACAGCATTCACAAATCACTCTCTTTGGAAAGTCTTAATAGCCTCTTATCTTATGCATTGTGAGCACGTACCCTGCAGCACTCCATCATCAGCGGCTCCAAAATGGTTACAAATGTCTGCCCTTTTCAACTCTTGCACTCAGTGTTACACTTTTATTTATCCATTTGCTCTTTAACCAGCTCATTCAAAAAACTAAAGCATCTCGGGGAAAGCAGAGCCGGCCCATCTCACATGCGGGACCAACTCTTATTGATTTGTGCGTCTGTTTTGTGTAGTTGATTGTCCATCGCTAAGCAACAGTGGACAGTTGAGGCGGCGTTCAGTTGTTGCTGGTGCCGTTCCAGAAGGTTAATGATGAGGCTCCGACCGCGGGGACTCCACATCTTTCCTGCACGTCCTCTGTGGTTAAAAGCTTAAGTGGTTTGAGCGTGCACGAGCAGATTAAAGAACAGCTCGCTCTACAGGAATCCCTCTTTTCCTCATGTCTTTACTGCTCGCTTTGAGAGTTGATGCATGACTGAAGAACTGTGCAGGCAGTTAATTGTCTGATTTCGTGGTGATATTTAGATTGATTGGGATCACAGGCGCCAATTTTTTTGTTTTTGTTCGTGGATGCTAGAGATGTGAGTCTTTACTGGCCTCAAGATTTGATCATGCTTCACCTGTCAACGATGTTTCGTATCCTCAGTTTTCTGTATTACTACACATGGCTCCCTTTTCATCAGAAATACAAGCAGTCAGATGAATCTGAACCAAACTACTTTTTTATTACGAAAGTCTATTCATTCGTTATCTGTAACAGCTTATCCTTTACAGCCGATCCCAGCTGACATTGGGTGAACGGTGGGGTACACCCTGGACAAGTCGCCAGTTTATCAAAGGGTTGAGACATAGAGACAAACAACCATTCACATTCGCTTTTAGAATGATCAATCACCCTCACAGCCTGTGGGAGGAAGCCGGAGCACCTGGAGAAAACCTGCAAACTCCACAGGGCAATGGGCCCAGCAGGGTAATGAACCCTGCCCCAGCCAGGTCTGAAACCCAGAACCTTCTTGCTGTAAGACAACTGCACTAACCACTGCGCCACCATACTGCCTATGAATGTTTCGAAGTCTGTTTAAAAGAAAATCAAACTGCAACAGTTTTCAATATAAAAACTGCATCTTGTTATATGCAGATCCACATCAGTACATAAAAAATAAAAAACAAAACATACATTCATAATAAAATATCATTTTAAGACAGAGCGCTTACTGAATGTGTCAACATGACACATGACTGATAGCGCCTCCTTAATTCTTGGCTGATTAGCTGGGCTCGCTGTATTCTTTATGGTTGCCGCCGTTAGCTCGGTGTGAAAACGGCTAACGTGGTTTGTAGTATTTATTGTGGTGGTGATTTTACACACAGCATGTGTCTCCCCCAGTTCTTTCTTCCCATTCAATTCATAAAATCTTAAATGTGGTCAGATGTCTGCTTTTAAAATACTGGCTGCGATTTTTTTTTCTGTCACTTGCTGTTGATCTCTGCCTTCCTCTGTAACATCTCTAAACATATAAAAGGAACTCTAGGCTAACGTTCACCCACAACTCAATCCAATAGAGCAACATAGCAATGCAACTTTATATTTTGGACCAGTCGCGGCTGAAAAATCAGCAATCAACAATGGACTGCTATATTTTTGTTTAGTCTGCAAACTCCTGAGTATGTTCCCAGGGACACAAACCAGGATTTCAATATTGATTGGAAAGCAAGGTGATACAAAGACAAAATTGTGTGATAATTTCAATGTTTTTTGATCTGTAGGTTGAAATGAGATGGTGTTGATTAGTGTTTCACCAAAGGTTTGATTTCCAGTCCCACACTGAGATTTGTTATTGCAGAATTTACTGTAACCTTTTATTTGTCGTGTCTTTTCTTTCTCACTTGATATTTTCACGACTCTAGAGGCTGCCCAATTAGGCAAATACTATCAAGGTGTTGATTGTCACAAAAACACATAATTACCCTGATGAGGGCTACTGTCCTGCTGTGTTACAGATTGTAACAGGCTACACCTTACCAACACACAGTCTTGAGGCTACAACACAACAGTACATCACTCGTGTGTGTGTAATATTACAACCAATAGCAATAGCCGATCTCAGTACTCACACAACATGTTACTCATCACTCAGTATTTACATACACATTGGTCACATTCACAACAAATGAGTACCGAACCTTGGTATTATTCATCACGGTGTAGTTTTATCTTTTTATTTGTTTATTCATTTATTTTTTGATTGGCCTTCCCCGTGGGCGCTCAACCTTTTCAGTGGGTGCTCGAGCACTGTAGCACCCACGTATGATTAGGTTGACTGAAAGAAATTAATTTATATGAGAAACAACCAGTTTCCTCACAATAAGCTGTGATATGGTCGAATAACGTGTGACCTTTTTTTTTTTGCTAATTTGCATCTATTTTCTCCAGGCATGTTCAACATTGACTAATTTACTATTAATAAAACCTCTTGTGTCCCTGGATATGTGCAAATATTCTTAATGACCTAATTAGGATTCCACAAAGTAAAGCCTCTCCTTTGTGAGAAAACACTGATTTGCATTGGGCAGGTATATTAGGCGTGCAGCGTATTCTTCAGGGAGAAGAATGAGTTTAAGTCGGGCTTACATTAACTAATAACATATAATGAGAGCCTTTAATAGTGCTTGTGAATGCTATCTTCATGTAAGTGTACTGAGCCCAGCTGAACTCTGCCTGCAGTGACTCAATGAAAGCCACATGTCTGAAATGACTGGAAAAATGATCATCCTTTGGTTCTGGCATCCAGAACTCAAACATCATACAATATCTTACTTTGTTTGCTTACAAAATGGGACTCTATCATGTGCAGATGTGTCTTCTCTGTATTGTTGGTCAGCTCATCTACTTTTATTGACACACGCAAGGAAAATAGTGTACTTAAGCCATTTGATGATGATTTTTTTGGTAGCAAAGAGGCAAAGATGTTTCCTAGAATAACATCCACATTGGAGAAATTGTGGTGGAATAATCATACCAGCAGTATATGATGGGTAATATTAGATTTGCTTCGGAGGGTCTGCCATTTTGTGAGTGTGTCGTTGATTTAGTCAGATCAACTTCTTTGTAACATGAAGTTTTTGACTTTTTGACCTCACTGCATATAAACATGTAATACAAATATGAAAGCTTATTTTACAACAAATTTAAGTTATTATTAATTCATTGGGCATATTCACCTGAGTTTGAATCCTCCTGACATGGCTGTTTTTTGACCTGAGCCCATGCACATGTTGTTTGTTTGGACCTATGAGCTCTATGTCTTTCTTTTTCATGTCTGTGTTTCTTGTATTTGTGTTTGTGGCTCCCTGCTCTGGTCTGTGTAGCATTTTGCTCAATGTGAGTTGTTTTCAAATTTGCTTTATAAATACATTTGACTGGTGTGGCGCCCAATAACACAGGCGTTATATCAAACTGTTGTGGTGCAGAGAGAGCTGAGCTGGAAGGCAAAGATTTCGATTTACCAATCAACTTACATTCCAGCCCGTACCTGGGCATAAGCTTTGGGTAGAGACTGAAAGAATGAGATTGCGAATACAAACCGCCAAAAAGAGTTTACACCTTAGGGTGGCCGGGCTCACCCATCAAGATAGGGGTGAGGAGCTCAGACATCCAGAGGGAGCTTGGAGTAAGGCCACTGCTCCTTCGGGTCAAAAGGCATCAGGCATTTGATCAGGATGGCTCCTGGGCGCCTCCCTTTGGAGGTTTATGGGGCACGGCACGAGACCCGGGGGTAGACCCAGAACACACTGGAGGGATTAAATACCTTATCTGGCCTGGGAACACCTCAGGATCCCCTAGGCCGACCTGAAAAAAACATTGCTGGAAAGACGGACATCTGGACTACCTGTGCTTTGGATGGACGGACCTGTTTCTGGTGTGACTGCTATCAGCAACAACATGCTTAAAGGGGTATTCCAGCAAGTTAATATTGCACTTCCATAAAGTTGGAGGACTTATAGGAGACAATTTTAACAAGGCCCTGCTTTTGAGTCTGTATGTGTAAGCAGCCCGTAAGAATCAGCATGCTAACATACTTGCAAGGACAACCCTGATGTTTAGCAGGTATCATTTTTACTGTATCCACTATTCAGTTTAGTGTGTAAGCATGCTGACATGTGCTATGGTAGCATTTAACACAAAGTACAGCTGAGGCTGATTGGAAAGTCTTTACTGTTGTAAGCATTTGGTCACAAACTAAAATATCTGTCAAATTAAGGGGGCATTTCAAAACCAAAGTTAACAGACACATATTAAGTTCATTTTCAGGTTTACATGCTTTAGTGCTCAAAAAACACACAGTTTTCTCATACTGTCCAGTCCAGCAGCACTGTATTCCCCCTCTGTCTGAGACTCTCTGTTTTAGCTCCTATCTCTTTAAGGCCCCCCTCCCAACATACCGAGTCTGCTCTGATTGGTCAGCTCTCACACACCTGAGCTAGCACCACTCACTTGGTCTCCAGACGGCTCTGTCGTGTTTTCAGCTTCCAGCTAGCTTCACTTCTGCCGTGACTTTCAAGAGCTTTTACCTCAGAATCAGAATCAGAAATACTTTATTGATCCCCGAGAGGAAATTGCTTGTGTTACAGCTGCTCCCATTCAAAGTCCCAGAAATATGCAGAAGAATAAAAACTATATATAAACAAGAACAACAAAAACAACAAAAATACAAGAAATGTACATTCTGTTGAAATATGGGTTATTGCACATTGTGTCTGACACTCAGAGCAAGGAGTTGAACAGTTTGATGGCCACAGGCAGGAATGATTTCTTGTGGCGCTCTGTGGCGCATCTTGGTGGGATCAGTCTAGTACTGAATGTACTCCTGTGGGTGACCACCACATCATGGAGTGGATGGGAGCCATTGTCCAAGATGACATGTAACTTGGACAGCCTCCTCCCCTCTGACATCATCATCAGAGAGTCCAGTTCCACTCCCACAACGTCACTGGCCTTGCAGATCAGTGTGTTCAGTCTTTTGGCATCCACTACCCTCAGCCTGCTGCCCCAGCACACAACAGCATAGAGTTTACATGCACAATATAGAGAACAAGGATTGCCAGAACTACATGGACATCTACGGGTCAACATACTGTATAGTTGATACTGAGTCCCTCATAAGGGTCAAACTCTAGAACGCTGGATCCAACATTTCCCATAATGTAACTCAATAGCATCTTCTGTTTTGCTCTTCCTGCCCAGTACATGGCCATGTCTTTAGAAGTACATATTCCCATTATGTAACTTTCGTCTCCAAACTAAGATGATCCTGATAACATAACTATGGCGTCATCAGAGTTTTTTTTATTTACAGACACAGTCCTCCAGAGCAACATTAAACAACTGTTTTAAAAGGGTGAGTTGTAGCACAGTGTTCCTCCATTATACATGTGTAGTCAAAAAATATATCCATCAACTATTACATTTCTCAATCACGATGATTTAATTGTGGGAATTTGCTCCATATTATAGAGACCACAAATGTACAATTCACCACAGATGTTTTAATTTTGGAGCTCAGCAAGTGGTTCTCTGCTACTTTATTCCAAGTACACACTCAATGAATTGAAGCAGATTTGTAAGTAGGAATGGGAGGCTGTTCTACTTTGTAAAAACTTGTCTTATGTCAAAGTCAAAGCTTTCTTGTGGTTTCACTGTGTTCTCATGAGTGGAGTTATCGACATAGTTCTTTATAACAAAAGCACTTTTCTGGCCGCAGCACTGAGAAGCATGACATCATGAGCTAACTCAAAGCCATGCTGGAGAACGTCCAGATAAAAGTGGCAGGATATGCAAGCCATTTAAGCCCCATCTGGTGTGAGGACTGTGTGTGCAGCCTCAGAGCTTTATTATATGTGGCACGAAAGGATTACAGCACAACGGTTTATTTAGTCTTCCTTGAAGATCACTGATTTGGACCTGCTGCAGAGTCAACATTTGACCTGGAGGGCACCAGGGCGGCCAGATGGACAGCTCACACAGACCAGTGCAGACTTCATGGCCTTGCATGAAACAGCAGATTCTAAGCAATCAGTATCTCTGAGATAAAGAGCATCAAAGCATTTCATCTTATATTATAGATAATAACACTTATTTGTATAAACTAACATGAGAAGATCATGAATATGAATGGGTAGATAACACACTTCAATCAAAACAAAAAGAAGTCAGTTGGAACTTTAATTTCAAGCGCAAAAAATGCAAAAAGAAGTACTGAGACTCCTTAAGAGGAGATTGTTTCCTGAATGATCATTATCAAGCTCATTACATGCTCATAATTTTCATTTGGAAAACAAAACCACTGAAGTGTGTCCACAAGGTGTCATATATATTAAAGTGTGATGAATAGTGTGTTATTGATTCAGTGCTGCACACATCGTTTAAAAAATGTCTGGTTTTAATAAGCATCACAGTACTCAGGCTGCCGTTCCCAAAGTTACTAATGATGTCCCAACGGACCGAGCACTGTTAGTTCTGCTTGAGCTGAGCTCGGCATTCAGCTTGCCTCATCAGATGATTCTGATAGATCAGGAGGACCCCACTCAACTTATTCTTACCTGTCAAACACATACCTTTATTAACAGTAAGGCTGTTTATTTTTTGGTTTTTTGACTATGTTATTTGTTTGCTCTTAAAGTGTCAGTTCACCCAAATGACAAAAACATTTTATTTCCAACCAAGAACAAATTTTCAATGTTTCTGCAAACTATGGACATGTTTAAACTTCACACTTCTTTCTGTTTCAACTTTATGGTCAATTTTCAATTTTATCTGCTGCTCAGGTTTAGGCACAATGGCCACTTGGTTAGAGTTAGGAAGGGATGTTTTGGCTTAAAATACCTGGTTCTGTCTCAACCAAATATCCAGTGGTTTCATGTTTATAAATGTTGAAACGCTGTCTCTCTCTTGGCAGCCGCGTCACCTACGGAGTACTAATTTTAACCTAAGCCATGATCCGATTCAATACATGCTATACAATCGTAGACTAGACTTTTCCTAACATTCTGTTGATTTCTATTTATTTTCTAACAGGTTAAAACCTCCCAAAACAGCATATATCACCACTCCCAAACGACATGTCTGTTGTAGCATACAAGCAACAGGCATACCAGACCTTCATTATTAGCTTGCTCTGTGGTCAGGTTAAAGCACAGAAACTACTTGGTTAGGTTTAGGCACTTAAACTACTTGGTTAGGTTGAGGCACAAAAGCTACTTGGTTAGGTTGAGGCACAAAAGCTACTTGGTTAGGTTTAGGCACTTAAACTACTTGGTTAGGTTGAGGCACTAAAACTACTTCAGTTACAAACGTACCTATGTTCCATATGTGACTGCAGTTATGTTATGTCCATGACATTACCTCACTATGTAGGTAGGTTAAATTAACTGACCATTTACTTCTGGTTTCACACTGGACACAAACAGCTGTCTCCAAAAGTACTGTGCTTGTCTGACCTCCTCCTCCTTTCTCACTCTTTATACTATTTCGCCTGACTTCCTCCTTTACTCCGGTTGTAATTATACAGCCACCAAAGGTTGCCGAATAAAATGAAATGTAAATATGGGGCTGGAATTATTGTATTGTATTTACCATATATTTAAACCAATGGATATTAAGAGCAGTGGGACAAAAAATATACAATATACAACATGTTTAACACACAGTTGCATGGTTTGCAAAGGTATATATGATTTGTAGTATGGGCCAAAAATAAAAAGCAGGTATTGTCCTTTAAACTTAAATTCTCTTTGACAAACTTGTTCTTGATCGATTTTCAGACTGCACTAACCACAACTAAACTTTGGCTCACACAGCTCTCGGCTTCATCTCAAACCAGAGGGGACTGTGAATTTGTCTTTTAATCATAATGTTCAGGGGTCTAGCTGGCAAAAAGGGGTCATAATTTTAATGAGCCATAGTCATGCTTTCGTTTTATTGTGTTGTTTGTTTGACCCGTTTTAGCTTCCTTTTCTTACATTTTATATGCCCTAGTTTATTATTCCCCAACTCTGCTCTCTCAATCATGTGTTTAATTTATTTTCTCTCTAGCTTTTTTTTTGTCGTGATGCTGTTTGCAAAGCATTTGCTTATCAACGTTTACTCCACTCTACACATTTACTCTATATTATGTCATAACAGCAGCCAAAAAGATGCACAGTGTGTTCAGAGACACAAATGGGGACCGCCTCAAGGTTAATATTTTCATATTCTTCTACAAAATACAGATGTTATTCAAGCTGCACTCATTTGTGTGTAACAAGTAGGTCAGAAACTGGAATGCTAAATAGGATACTTGTGTTTTGTACAAAGAATTAACATATTTTTGCACAAAATATTTTTAAACCAAAGCTACGGCATGTTATTTTGAGCCCAGCCCACACACTGTTCCCTTTGTGAGATTTATCTTGCACCGCGATCCACAGCAGAACAACCAGCATCTAAAATAGCCAAATAAAAGAGAGTGGGCTTTCTTTCTTTTCTTTTCTTTTTTGGACGGTGTTTACAGGAAGGTTGTCTTTAGCTGTGGAGTGGAGGTGTGTTTGTTTTCACACCGCTCCAAAGAATATAAGCAGAGACGTTATCTCCATTCCCATCTGATCAGGCCAGGTAGAGCAGCAGCAGCATTGGCAGGCAAAGACTCCTTTGGACCAAATGGAGTCGAGGTATTTGCCTCACAGGCATCTGAAGTAGGACGGTGAGAGGTGTATAATCAGCCCTGCAATCATGTGAGTCTGATGAAGTCTGTTCTTTGCAACAGCTTGATCATCAGAAAAAAATAATTGAAGGTAATAATTTGTTATAATTTACATATAATTATTATATTTACATATGCCGTTTCATAAGCTCTAGCTGTCTGGTATGTCATATAGACAAATCCTCTTTTGTGTAGGTTGGTATGTTTTTGTTTATGACAGCAGCTACAGTGCTTTATACCTCAAAAACAGAACAAAGAATGACTGTTTACATCAGTGGTGAAAGCCAGCTTGACTCTATAGACAAAACATATAACTTGTTTTTCTGATTTTACTAAATAAGTAACATTAAAAGTTCAATTATTAAAAAAAAACATCCTTAGGTGAGACAGATACTCTCAAAAACTCAATGTATCTGCTTCGTCAGGACTGTGTGGGTGTGGTTTGGTCAACACATACTGGTCAACACGACTTGTTGGGTCACTTGCCAGTGACCCCAAAAAAAGCATATCACTGTTCCCAAAATAACATGACTGTTGCAGTGTACAAATGACAAGCATACCAGACCGTCGTACAGCAGGAGTTTGGTTAGGTTTAGGGAAAAAAAATACTTGGTTAGGTTCAGGAAAACATTGTGGCTTGGGTTAAAATAACTACGTTACGTATGTAACTTCAATAACGTGATGTCTGTGATGACACTTAACTACTTCAATAGGTTAAAATAACTCCCCGTTGTGAAAGACCTGCACTTTCTTTGCTGACTATCCACTCTGACCTCCTTATGCAAACTTTGTTGATGTTCAGACAACATGACTTCCTCTTTTGCTGATATAATAACAACTACAGCCACTAGAGGTCGCCGCCTAACAGTAGATGGAAACACAGGCCGTGATAAGCTGCTTTCACAGTCGACCGATCTATATGGTAGTTTTTCTGATGAGGATGACCTGGGTTTGGTCAGATTTGATTGACACACAACCCCACAACTGTCATCACAATTTGACTGAAACATTGCTGCACCCTGATTGGTGCATAGAAGTACATGACGGTCCCTTTTACCAGAGAAGCAGCGGCCACTTCAAACCACAAAAAAAAGAAGTAGCCTACAGAAATCTGTAAAATAGTTAAAACTGAATTAACTTTGGGAAAAACATGTACATTCATATACACTGGTTATACATACTAAGTTTAAAAACATCTCAACGCTTGAAAATTGTCTTCTTCTCTTATAGCCTAAGTAATGAAATGTGTTGACAAAAAATTCTTGTAAAGATTCTGAGTTTTTACAGTGTAGGACTGCATTTCTCATGGTGATTAAGAAAATGTGTTATCAGTGCCTTTAAACAATTTAATCAACAGAAAATCGTAATTTCCTGTACTAATTAATTGCCTGACAAGTGATTTCTCTAATCACACAACGGTTATGTTGGAGAAAAGAAAAACCAGATAAAAATACAATAATTAACATGAATTTTTTTTTTTAAACTGTAGGCCTATTTACTCACATGACAACAAATAACATCAGAGAAAATCACAACAATCAGTTGATTATGTGGCCGTCTGATCAGATGGAGGCTGCGTGTTAAACTCTAACGTCTAAAAATACTTCATTTCTGCATCCGTTCACTTTGAGTCAAACCCAGAGCAGTGTTCCCCAGAAGGGAAAGCAATAACTATGACCTCAGTCTGTTATTTTGGTAATGGCTAATTAGAAGGGGCTTGTTTCCGATTAGCTCCTAATGTTACTTACACAGACCATTGCCTTGTTTCCGTGTATATTGAGTTATCCCTCAGTGAACCCCTTTCACCATGTTGTGCTGCTGGAATAACTGGTTTGACTGCTCCAATCAGGCTGTTTGTTTTTGTCCCTGATCACATACACAATAATGACGCTCGCCATTATTCTTGCCTTTTAATCCCAGTATTTGTCACCTAATGTATGTTTCGGATTTAACTAATCACCTCTCTGAAAAGGTCCTGAGAAACTCCCAGAAGAAAGCTGATATTTGGATGAATGGTTTTAATTATTTAGTGAAGAAGTGGCTGGGGCTGTGCTTGCTGGCCTCACTGATCGTCGGACAATGTAATCCCTCTGTTTTCCTCTCAATGCTTTGTTTCATTAATTTAGATTAAAGTATAAGGGCTTGTCCTGCAATATTTGGGACGTAGATTGTATTTATTAATTAGAACAATCAAGCCCTCATGCATACAAAAACGTGTTATCTGTCACTGTCTTCCTAATTGACCTCTATGAGCATTGTCTCATCTGGTGCTATATTGGTATTATGTCAGTGCAAAACTGATGCAAATGACTGTTACAAAGTAAGTAAATAAGAACATTTAAAGGGCTTTCTGATCTGCCAACATTATGGTTGTATTAACAATTTTAACCTGGCATTATTTGTAGAAATGTACTTGCTAGCCAAGCTCGCTGATCTCAGGGCTCCCCAGGAACTCCAGGAGCCTTATACTTAAAGGTTTCTATGCTCCAAAAAGTTGCACAAACAGGGATGAAATGTGCGTACACATTTCCACATTAAATGTCAAGATTTATAGAAAAAAGTGCTAAAAGGTGAATATCCTGTGACTCATGAGTAGAGGTCACGGGAATCAGTGATGCCCAATGGTGAGATCACAAAATAAGGCTCAGTCCTTAAATGGAAAAACACAGAGGAAATATAAAACACACATCACCACATTTCACTCACACACACACACACACACACACATATATATATCTATATATAGATATATATAGATATATATATATATATATGTATGTATGTATATAATCACCACTCACATCACTCAATCACCTCACACATCTTATATAAGATAATAAAATGGAAAAAACATACCTCAAGTCTTTGGCTTGAGATGATTAAATACTGTGTGAATTTGCCCATAATGTAGCAGCTGTGGTATTGGCCTCAGTGGTTTCTGTAGCATCGGTAGTTGCATCTGTGTCCCTGTCTGCCTCTGGCATAATTGTAGACAAAAGCTTTGATAACTGACCTTTTGTTTTACTTCGGCAACAGCTCACAGTGTGGAGCCGACACTGTGCACTGCTTTCGTCACATCTCCATTCGAGTTATTTCCGTTTGTTTGAGATGCTTCGACTGAGCTCTCAAACAGTACACCTCTCTGGTGCTCAACCTCTGTGATCAGCACCTTGAACAAATTTTGACTTTTTTCTTGCAGTCAGCGTCATGAGCTATTTAGTATTGACTATCTATGAATGATTGTGGGATGACTAGGCGAGGCATTTGAGAATGTGCATAAAGTCAAATGTTGGACTGAGGTGTAAAATCTGACCAGAGTCCTTGTCCAGCAGCATAAAACAACTTGAACAAATGGTCCACAGGCTTGTAAAGGAAACCAAGATAGAGATGGCAAAGGTGAGGAGGACATGTACAATTCACCTGCGTACGCCGTTCAATTTTATAATTCTGAATATTTTCTTGCATAAGTAGATTCAGATTTTAATGACTCTGCAATGTTTTGTGATGGAATCAAGGCTGAGTTTTATAAATGACGCCCCAAATCTGTGTTTTTTTTCTAGCTAGTCTCTTTTTCCCCTTGTCTCTGTACATGTGGAGTCATATAGCCTCGGGTAACGGCCCAGTCACACAAAATGAACACAACGGAACAACAGAATCGCCACTACCGGTGGATCCACTCACAGGAGTAAATCTGCACCACATCTTTGTGTCCATTCAACCTCTGGGGAACCGTTAGCAAACCGATTAGCTATGCTAAACTTTAAAGGAGACAGTTAGCATATTACCCATCACAAAAAACTCACCACTTTTTCCATGGTGGGTTGAAAAAAGATGTTTTCCAGGCCGTTATGAGACGAATGCGTCTCAGATAAACTATGCTAACTTGTCAGCTGTGTCTTACACTAGCTTGATAACACAGTGAGCAAATTAGCTGTAGTGAGCACAGTCTCCATCAGAACCACAACGTAAATGATTCATTTGAAACAAGAGTTCACACCATGTAACTCTTGTGCAAAATCGCTTCGTATCCTCATGAGATTCATGGAACAACCAGCAGGCTGAATATACTTCATATACCAGGTTTTCCTCTTTAGCTCTGTGAAACCACTCCACACATGAGATTTATGAGTATCCAAAAATTAATCTAGCTGACCTATTTGGAACAACACTGGATTGTACACCTGGGAGATAGGATGAATGTGAAGTGAACTGAAGCCAACACAGCCCCTTTTAATGTAACTCAGGAATAAATGTGAGTTTTGTGGCTGAGAGAGATTTAATATTTTAGATATAATAACAGAAACTCGCAGTCTGTGTTTATATTCAGCATTCGTCTTATTACATTCCTACGTATTACAATTACCATATTCAAATAGAAGTAATCTAATGAGCTGCTTGCAGACTTGTAGAATAAAAGCAGAGGGATGTTGACAGTGCTTAGTAACTATATTCAGAATTGTCTATGTTTGCTGTAGATGCATTAAAATTGCATGCCAGAGCTAAAATAGAAAGCATCTGCATGCACTCCAATCCCTCCGACTGCTATACAGAAGGGATATACTGTCACGTTCATTGGCAGTTGCCCACACATGATGTGACACAAATGGAGGCAGAGTGGCCACTGAGCAGCTAGCCTAGAGACTTTGTGGTGAGCAAGAGACACAGAAATGTGACTTCCCCTCGCACCGCCTGATCCTCTGTTGAGGTTGAGTTGAAATCTGGCTTCACTTTCTGCAGGAACTCATGTAACCCTCACTGAATCATCTGAAGTTACTGATAAGGATTTTAACCCTGTAGTCTGCTTTCAAGATGAGGAAAAAGATCATTTTTTGTTGTTATCTTTCGAATAGACCATAATTTATTTACAACATTTTATCTGAACTTTTCGATCTACAGTTTAACCGTCAGAATTTGCGTTTGCTGTTTAAAGTTTAGAAACATTCAAAGGTGGTTCAGCTGTGTGTTTTTACATCACACTCATGCTCATCAACCATGCATGAGCGGTTAGTAGCGAGTGTGCAAGTGTGAACTATGCCAGTCGGGTGACCTGTCAGCACTACAGTCACAGCTTTTTGGTTCACGGTCGCTGTTCATTATCAACAAGCTTTCAGCATAGCAGCTTTTATCTGCAGCTCCAGTCCTGCTGTCACCCTGCTCCAGGTGTTCGAGGAGAGAGAAGAACAGCTTCTCCAACACGGAAGATTGTTCGCAGAGGAGACATGTTCCGTTGAATAAAACAGTGAATACAATATAGCATCAGACGATACATGCAGGTAATCATTTATTTAAACCTGCCACCTGTGGGCAGTGGAAAACAGGTTTTGGTTTTGATCATCACCTTTAAGGATGTTATTGTGAACTGCTTAAAGGTACCCTGTGCAGTTTTCTTGTAAATAAACAAAAAAACGTTTTGTATTTTAAATGCAGCCTTTTTTTTCATCCATGTTTACAAGCTTGCAGCTCATCCTCTTATTTCCTGTCAATGCCTGCACATTTCCCCATGCACTGGCACAATACCGGCACCTGTAAGTCGGTGGAATAGTTAAAAAAAAATAGATGGGCTCCACAGCGAACCTTTAACAATCGTTTATTTACTTATCAAGACACACCAAACTGACATTCAAGAACTAGCGGCGACAGAGGCCGACTGTTGTGTCCCCTCATGTCGCCCATGTCTCAGCCTAAAAATGTAAAATACACTTGACACAAATTGTGCGTTCTGTGCCTGCGTGAGAGGAAAGGTCTCCATACCACAAGGTAGCGGTAAGCTGTATCCGTCACTCAAAAAGGGAAACAGGAAGACTTGGGACTGCGAAAATTAAGGTCAAGGTTCATTTAATTGTCATTTTACAACACCAGAGTTGTTAAACCAACACATAGTGTGGCACTAAAGCCCAGAGTGTTAGGTTTTTAATCAGCTTAATGTGTGAGATTGTACTGAATGCTAAGCTGAAGTCAACAAGCAGCGTTGTGATGTGTTCCTGTTCTCAAGGTGTGGGAAGACTGAGTGGAAGGCGGTGGATATGGCATCCACTGTGGATATACAAACTGTTTTTTATACTTAAACAGCATTTTTTTCACAAGTCTCCCTTATATAGCCACTTCTCATCAAGAATATGTCTGATGAAAAGTTTGAAATGGCACTGAAGAGGTTAAACCATGGATACTGTAGCGACAGGCTCAAAAGGGCTTCCTCTATCCGATTCTCTTGTGCACTGATTCACTGAACAGTGTTTTCTCTCAAGGCTCGGCCACCGACTTAACATGCTCAGTTGGCCGACTGCCAATGGTTGGCCTGACGTATCAGGCCCCTAAGTGAAAAAATGATTTTTTATAGAGTTTATCCTCTGGGGACCATGAATATAAACATATAAGTCAGGTATTGTTTTTGAGATGGTAAAGTAGACTGCTGACCTGATGGTGGCACTAAAGCTGAAATCATGAACATTATATCCTTGTGGAATCATGAAAATGCAAAGTTGTGCATAGTTTAAATTTAAAAAATGAAAATGAAAAATCTTTAAGTGGTAAGATGTATTGAACAATAATATGCATTACATTGATGTGAAATATTAACCTTTAAACTCTACATGCCTTATCTTTAAACTTTAATAAGCCGAGATAAGATGTGCCCTGTATACTTTGAATGTTATTTATGGATCCAGTGGGAACAGAGCTTCCAGAAAATCAGCAGTACTTCACAGGCTTCAGAAAGGAACCTTTTTTTTATTTTCAAGTGCCTTCCTCCCCCCTACTGAGGGACTCATCTGTTCCTAATATTACACACTTGTGCCTTGGAAACCTCTGTAACGAATGCATTATGCAAGTCCATCTGAAGAAATGCTGAAGGCTTTGTGCAAGAGCTGTAGCAGAACACACTTCAGGTAGATATTTACCCAGAAAACACACGATTGCACATTATCATCACTTGAGAATATAAAGCCTGACACAGTATATCAGGGTTAGCGGTTGGGTTTAACAGTTTTTTTCAGCATTAGTCATTAGCAGGAAGACATTTTACAAGCAAGGCAGGAATTCATTTGTACACGTGTTTGTTTATTTCTTTTAATTCTTATAAAAAGTTATAAAACTTGTTTTGGAATTGGTATCCGAGGGAAGATGCCATTTTTCACAGATAGTAAGTTGTTAAAGAGTTACAGCTGCTTATGTCAATACTTATTTTACAAAAATGATTCATACCGTGTACAGAAATGTGTGCAACTGTGACCCACTTCATTTATGGTTGGATTAAAGTCCTGTCAACACACAAATCCTGTTCCAATCGGCTAAACCCGTGGAATCAGAAGTCTGTATGAATTTTAAGAGCTAGTTGTCTCAGTGAAATAAAGATTTATTTACTTGTGTTACTCATCTAGTGAGTTTATTAGACTTCATTTCAGCACCAGAGCCTGATGCAGAACCAAACACATTAGCCTCGGTGTGCATGCGATTCTTCACATGGGGGCAGTATGACGTTGCAGGATCGTATTTATTGGGATTTGCATAATCCTTGTATATAGATTGTTATCTCCAGTAGATTTATGAAGCTCATGTGAAATATTTGATACAAAATTTGAAATGTCCCACTATTTGTTTACTGCTGCTGTATGTCAGTAAATGATACATCAATTCTGGTCACGAATTGTCAGAATATTCATCCCTCCATACACATACACACTTGGTAAGTCTGCACACATACTCTCAGTTTTTACCATCACCACAGTCGTATCGCCTTGTCCATTAACATTGTTATTGAAAAAGCACCTAATTTGCAAAAAAAAAGCTTATAATGTGGGCCATATGTAAATGCTTTATAAGCTTTATATCCAGCTTTAAGAAGAGACGCAGAGACAGCCATACTTATGGAGATCAAATGAGTAAAAACTGGTATTAAAAGAAGTCTGGATACTGCAGACACAATGAGTCACCTGCTGTTTTGTAAAAGGAGCTTTCTTTAACATCTCTTACTTTCTTTGCATCCTTCTGCTAATGCAGTTTCATTTATGAAGCTACATTAGGTAGCAGTCAACAATTTGCGTTTGTGTTAAGCAACTAGATAACTAATGCTAATGCAGGGAGACAGTCCTTAAACTGGCAATAGAAAGCTTTTTGCCTTACTTTATAATTCTGGAGTAAATGGAAAAATGACACCATCTGCCTATAGACTGGTTCCCTGTAAACTTTACTTTCACTGTGCTATGCAGCCTGCCAACGGGCTTGATTTTTCCTGAAGTGCATCTGCCATTGCGCAACCAAAACAGGAAGCTGCATTGTTTTCCCTGGTTGCTATTTCCAGGTTACGTTGGAGCAACTGGAATAACTGTGGGGAACCCCGTTGAAGGAGGAGGCAAAGAATGTGAAGAGGTGATGGTGATAGAAACCGAGGTAAAACAAGAGTGAACGGTCGGGCATTCACTCAATGGAGAGCACCGGTGTTGTGTCAAAGTCTGTTCCCTCGCTGATATGTGTCCTCTTACCAACCGGACTTGAGACGGTTCAAAACTGGCATTCTTTCTACTTGATCAGTTAACAAAACCAGCCTTCTTAGTAACACAATTATGTGTTTTCTAGGTCAAATTGGGATTCTTACGGTTGTTTTTTGCTTCGGACAGTATTCAGGACATTAGCGGTAGCCATGCTGCTAATGCTGTCTTTGTGACAGTGGGGCCAACAGCAGTGAAACCCTAGGAGGAGGAATTTGAAAAGACATCCGCTTTAAATATAATTTTCACAAATCATTATACACATTACAAAAATAATAATAACGTCAATGATTTTTGCACATATGATGTCACAGTGGCTCCTGGGGACTTACTGCTTTGACTCTCTCTTTTCACTTTGTTTTTCTCTCTTTTTTTGGGTTGTTTTTTTTCTATCCTGGGAAAAAGGCTCTTGGAAGGCAGTTACATCAGTTTGCTAATAAGTGCTGATTCGTCATAGTCTCAGGCAAACACGCAAACCAACCATAACAAACCACAACTGCTAACAAAATAGAAACCTAGGTAATGATAAAGCTTTAGCATGTTCATTCATGCGCAGAACAAGAGAGAAAGGTGCAGAGGGCAAGCCGACACACAATAATTATTATAATAATAGCAGCAGCAGAAACAGTAGTGGCAACACCAATAAAACTTGTAATAACGATAATTATTATTTTGCTTCGGTCCAAAAGGGCAGTTCAGCCAAAGAGGGCAAATGCAGAGTCTCTGCCATGAAAATTTAATTAGCTACTGTATGTGAGTGCAGATTTAGGTCAGATTCTGTTCTGAGACTTTGACTTAGTTCATATCAAATGGGGATTTTCTCTCCTTGTGCACTTTCGCTTTTGGGTAAATCTGGGTTCCACTGACCCACATCCTGTTCCTAACCTCCCTGGGAGAACTCAGAACAGCCTGCTCTGAGAAGAGAAGGAAAATATTTATTGGATTTTCTTCACATACACATAGCAGCCTGTGATAAGGATCGTTATAGCAACAGCAAATATTTTGCACATCACTATCTCTGCTGCGGATCTGTTTGTTTTTCTGCACTCAATCATCAGTTGTGTTTAGTGAGACTGGCACAACATGTTAAAAATCAATTGGGAGTGTCAGAGCTATACTATTAAGAGTGCATATTAACAACACTGCTGCCGACACCTGTGTTGTGCAATCATTACTGATCGCACATTCACATGTTTATGCCTGTTAGGATGTTGTGACGGTTGAGCTGCTGCTCTCTGTCATAACAGACCGACAGGGCCAGAGCGGTTATTTGGTTCATACCATCTGTCTGTAGCGTGCTAGCAAAGGCCAATACAGCCTCGCTGGTTCCCAGACACAAGCCCAACCTGACCATAAGGTCGCCCCCAGACCATTCCAGACAGCCTTTAAAGTTACTCATTCACTCAAGGCGCTGGAGCCACAAAACTCCAATTCCCCTTGTGAAAGGCACAATAAGTCACTGATGTTTGTAAGAAAAACAAACCATAGTATTGGTGTATAAATCATTTGGGGGGGTAGACTCAGTTTTGACAATATTACTGACTCCCGTGGGACTTTGAGGCACATGGGAAACCACAGCGAGATGGATAGTGTATTCCTTTTGTAAGTACATCATGTTTCAGCACAACATGAAAAGACATCCCGAAGAGCAATAACTCATCTTTGCAGTCTCCCACATGGCCCTCATGTCTTTGACATATCTAAAGAAGAGTGGTGATGATTACTAAATGGCCCAACTCCAAAGCCATACACAGAACACCCTCATCACACACGCTGAAACCCAGATCTCTGTGTTGCCGTACAACAAAGGCTTCAAGTAAGAGGGTTCAACAATGAAACCCAGGAACACTCTGTTCATGTCACTCAAAGCGTGCATTACTTTGAACACTTCTCCGCTCGGAGTATTTGACACATATCTGGTTTACAAAAACAACGAAAAAGCAGGTTTTTACTGACTTTCTCTTAAAGATATAATGTGTAACTTCTCTGCATTAAAATGTCTAAAAACAACTAACCTTTGTGATATATGTTGTTGACGTTCTTACATTGTCCCCATTGTTTTTCCGTAATTGCGTTCAAGGTAACAGCCTTTCCTTTGGTCGCATGTCATTATAACTTCCATGAGAGAAGATAGATTGTCATTATCAATGATGGTTGTTTAGCAAAGACGACAACAACTCCCATGATCCCACGCAACTCACATCTTTTGTTTTGTTTTGATTGAGCGACCCCTCATGTCAGAAATGACATACTCATCGAGATAAGAAGATTGATACCACTCTGATGTTTGTACGCTAAATTCCAAATTATGGCCAACGGGCTATTAGCTTAGCTTAGCATAAAGTCTTGAAGCAGGGGAAAACAGTTAGCCTGGCTCTGTCCAGAGGTAACAGAAGCTCCCTAATTAATAACTTGTGTTTTGTTTGTTTAATTGCTACAAAAACCAACAATAAGACTCCAAAAAAGTGAATGAGCATATAATGCCAAACTATTCTTTTAAATCTAAATCAGCTGGTGCCTTACAGCCAAACAACTGAAGCTTGGATTCCTGCATAGAAATTATCTTCCAATGCTATTTTGACCTGCAGGTCTGGTGGGACCATTTAAGTCCAGTCTGTCCTGATCCTTCACTCACAGTTTAGGTTGGAGGACTGGGATTAACTCTTATCTCCACTGGGACGTCGTCTGTCTTTTGGGCTGGACCCAACATGGACTCGTCTGAGCCCCCTCTGCTGCCACTTCACCCGGCTACATGGAACACATTCCTAAACAGACCAGTATGGTAGATATAGCATACCAGTTCCTTTAACACACCGTACCATTAAAATCCAGAAACTCTCTTTTTTAGCTTCATGCTCGCTCCGACTCTGACAGAGTCTATAAAAACAACTGCTTATTTATTCTCACTCCATTTCGAGAGCAAACATTTCTCCGACTGAGGCAGAACAAACAACTGACTCTTGCAGTAAACAGCCATACGCAGACAGGCAGGTTGTTTGTTCCTCGGCTGAAATGATAAATCACAGGCGGCCGGCTGGCCCTGAGGTCGAGAGGCTGGTTGTAGCTGCCAGGTTGTTGGTTTGATTCTGCAGAGCTGAACACAATATTCTAGCACCCCTGATCGAAAGTGTAAGATTTGATAGCAACCTCAAGCTCTGAACTGTGAAATTATATATGGCCATGTAGAGCTGATGTGCATCGGCATGAAAAAAAATTCCAATTACTTTGTGAAAACTGACCGAAGAAACAGGTGTTATAGTACAACTCCAGATCTCTCTTTCATTTTTCATCCAATATTTTTCCTCACATCTGTTTAAACATTTCTTATGTCCGTAAAGCCTTTTTTTTTAAAAAAACAAGTCATGACCTAAAGAGTACCCGCTAAAAAATATGTAATCACACAGTGAGTATGAAACAGGCTGTATATACACAGAACAAAGACCTTTGACGTGACTGCACAGGGAGTTTTTCTTCCACCCCATCTAAGACAACCCATAACATCAGTGTAGGATTACCCGCGAGCTCAGACTCTCTCTGTCACACTTTGTCCATTAAGTCTTTGATAAGCCCTTGTTTTTAGTTCTGGATAATGCACATATGGAAAGGTTTTATTGAGCATGGCATTGCATAAAACTGGATTTCCGAAAGAGGAGGCAACCGGTAGGAATGGGTATCCAATCAAGGCAGGGTCAGAACCAACGCAGGCTGTGTGTTTCTGCCTGAGCAGCAGAAGCTATTCTTTTCCCTCGCAGAACACACCCACTATACCCGCTGGAGTTTCATTTACAATTCAAATACATTCAGAACTATAGGACCTCCCGCTGGGACTGAAAATGCACTCAAATCGAAGTGTCAAAGTAGTAAAACAGTGTAATACCATGCTCTCTTTACAGAAGGCGTGCGGTGAGAGGTGTGTTCAAACACGAATCCCATGTTGGTGCCTCAGATATTCATTCTCATACCGCACATTGTGATTTCCCCCAACTTTTACCTGATCTCCTCCACACTCAAAGTGTGTTCTAACTTGAAAGTCTCGCTTGTGGTTGTACTGGTGGGGTCTTCTCAAAGTTGCTTGTTTTCACAAGTGTTGTGCATGCCTGAACGCTCACCCACAGCGCTGTAAATATCTAACTGTCATGTCACCTTGTCGAACAAATATGAAGTGGAATTTGGCAGCTCATCAATTCAGGGATATTCAGGTGGGGAGCAGCTATAGGCCTCCATGACAGACTTGATCTGCACTGTCAAACCCCTATACAGCAAAGGCTGCAAATGTACACATAATAACAAGGTCAAGTTTACAGGCTAATGTCTCACATGAGTCTCAAAAAATTCTGCTCCTATTGTGCACCAGTAAAAGACAACCATGGTGGGGTCAGGTGTTACAAGTACATGGATGAGGTTAGCTACTCGTAGTGTGTAGAAAACTTGTATATTGTGGCAGCAGAAACGTTTTTATGCCTAAATCTCTCTTTCACGTGCGCAGCTACTAGGGGTGTTACAGTAAAGAGTTCCTCCACAAATTCGTCCCTTGAAATGCTGCGTTCAGGACAGGATCAGAATTATTGCACTTACGCGTTTTCGTCACAAGAACAGCGTAAATTTGATGTTTTAATAAGAAAGACCATGAAGGTGTATGTATTGTCAGAGAGCGGTAGTAGTCAGAGAAATGTGTTTTTTGTCATTTTGCAGAATAGACTGCTACTTTAGCTTCAGTTTTTCATTTCTTAAGGTTCTGACTTTACACTTTTTACAGTCAGCCTTAACCCAGATTTTTGTCTTTTTCATGTCGCAGTTGCATAACAAACTTTTTCCTACTTGGAAACGTAACTTACGTAATGTTTGTTTTACCTCGACAAACTTTTTCCAACTTTTTAAAAGTAAATGCTACGAGCCGCACCTGAACGCACCAAAAGTCTCGGTCAATTAGTAGAGTTTAGACAGTGAGGAGAGCTCGTAGTCGGTCTGTGAGCGCTCCACCAATGACCAGCTAAAAACGCCCCACTGCTCCGACTCAGATCTGCGGGGGTGGGGAGCCAGCAAGTTTGGATTTGGACTTTTTTGAAAACCATGGGATTCGAGCTGGACCGCTTCAAGGGGACCGTGGACCCGGATTTCAAATGCAACTTGTGCAATAAAGTCCTGGAGGACCCGCTCACTACCCCGTGCGGTCACGTCTTCTGCTCCGGCTGCGTGCTGCCCTGGGTCGTCCAGCAGAGCAGCTGCCCCGTCAAATGTCAGCGGATCTCCGCCAAAGAGCTCAACCACGTCCTGCCGCTGAAAAACCTCATCCTGAAGCTGGAGATCAAATGTGACAACCACGCGAGGGGCTGCGATGCCGTGGTGAAGCTGCAGCATCTGGCCGAGCACGCCGAGATGTGCGAGTACTCCCCGGCGAAGTGCAGGAATAAAGGATGCAGCGAGGTGCTCAACCTGAGGGACATGGATGCTCACATGCGGGAGACGTGCGACTACAGACCGGTGGGGATATGCGAGAGCGGCTGCGGGCTGATGCTCACCCATAAAGAGCAGAGATTAAACAGCCACTGCTGCCTGCGAGCCCTGAAGGCGCACAACAGCGCGCTGCACTGCAAAATCATCAGCCTGGATAGAGAGTTCAAGAAGCAGACTATTAAAGCCAACAAGAGGGAGAAGTCACTCCTGGCGCAACTTTCCGCCGTGCACAGCGAGCTGCAGATGACAGCTCTGAAATATCAGAAGAAATTCACCGAGTACAGCGAGAGGATCGACTCCCTCACCAAGACCGTGGCTTTCTCCTGCCAGGTGAGCGACTCAGTTTGTACTTTCAGAGCGCGCAGGCAACTTTTTCCTCTCTTATCCACCCTGCTACTGAGGGAAAACCTGTATTCCATTAGTGTAAAATACATGGAAGTCAAAAGAAAACCTCCAGTATATAGAATAACAATGTTTGTGACTGATTCCCAAAAGTTGATTCTGATAGATTGTCTTCCTAAATGTGTCTCTAGGCCATGAAGTTGGCCTAGAGACACATTTAGAAAAGACAATGCTGTAAAACTCATTTCTCAACGTGTTTGCTTGCATTCATGGACTTGCTATCCCAGTTTAAAGGACCTCCATGTTGTTTAGACAGATTGTTATAACAACATCCCAGATGAACATACGAGTCAGACTACTTTTGAGGATTTTCTTCCCCTGAACCAACTTTTCAGGAGTCTTCTGTAGCTCAGAACTTTGTTTCTTCGCTGTCTGCTTTGAGACATGGATGTCAGCTGTGCCTCTGGCCAGCTGGCAGTCAATGGGGGGGGGGGAGGGCCAAATATTTACTGCACTTCTGTACACAACAAGAGCCAGGTTCCAGTTATATTGCCTCCTCGCAGCATGCTTGTTTGGGGCTCTCTGTCATCGGATGTTCGCCCTTTGCCTGGGACGATCATAACAAATTAGAATCATGGATGTAGCAGGGTCGCTGGCATCCAAGTTGTGAGTGTTGTGTGATATCAGTAGGAGACATCAGAGGGGCTGGGAGGCCTTTCAATTCCCATTGTTTTGTGGATGCAATGATAATGAGACTTTAATTCTCTTCCACCTACAGTGATATATGTACTGGTCACCGCTTAATAATGTTTTCTCTGTTGAATCTGTGAGCAAACGCCGGCTCCTGTTGAGAGAAAAGACCACAAAGGCCTGGTGAAACAATGTTTTATGGCTCAGATTTAAAAACCTAATGCCTCCTGTAATGACCAATTATCAACATCATAAAGGATGCAGGAGTTCATAAGTCAGTTAATGAATCGAATTAGTGAACGGTGGCTGTGATCAGCCGAGGGGAGTGGTTAGCGTAATCAGGCTTAGTTATAAAATTTGTCCAGGAACAGGAGGAGGAGTTTCTAATGTGAACAGATTGGGAACAAACTGCTGACGCTGTTATATAAAATGATGATGAATGGGAACTCTATTGGATTTCCCTCATTTAATTTTACATCTCTTAACGCCCTAATTTTGTCACTGAAGGTTCTTACACAAGGCTTTTCTAGCAACACTGCATCAACTGAGACCCTGTTGTTGTTTCACACAGGACAAAACTATGGCGGCATGATGTCTCCTTACTGTGTGATTTTGAATAGCACACCACCGTTCAGCAGGCGAAAGAGGCGTGAAGAACAGCGTCGGTGGCTAATGTGGCATTTTACGTACACCTTGGAGAGCGCCGTCCAAGGTGTACGTAAAACTTGCATATTGCCACGTTATGCTATTGTTTAGAGTCTAAACAATAGCATATTGTGGCAATAACAAGCATTTACTGTATCTGTGATATGGCAGTTGATCTCAAACCTTCTGCTCAGAGGGTAAAATGAGCTCCTGGACCTCGAGTGCTGCAGGGATGATGTATTTTTGCGGGCTGACCCGGAAGTTAGCATCACCATGGTTCCCTCGACAAAAAGCCTGTGGGCTTGTTCCTTTGGATTATTGTAGAAAATAAGCCCTGTGGCAAACACAGGTTTACTAAACATACTTAAACACGTTATTCAGCAAGATAATCTTCACCAATGAAGACCACTTTTATGATTTTTAAAGCATAAATGCCATCGCCAGAAGAGCTAACGTTAGGCTAACGAACTACATCGCGGCCGTACGACTTCATCGTCACTGCCACTAAGCTTCTTACTACACTGTACTTTACACACTTAGCTATAAACTGATAAATCACAAGTTGTAAAGTAGAGTTAGCATAGTTTCTAACTAAACTATGGGTTTTTTGCCTGTAAAGACGAACTAGTGACAACCTCTGTTGTCTCATTTAGCCACTTGTTAGCACTCGCCTGTTTTGTATTCACTGACGTATTTCATGTCACAGAACAAAATATAAAAATATCTTAAGCTTGTGTCAGACATTTAACTGAAAACCCACAAAAAAAACATTGATATTTGAGCACTGTATTTGCAGACATTTACTGTCGCTGTTCTTCTCTGAGTTAGCTGCTGAGGCTAGCTGCTTTGTAAATCCCCTGGTTGTGTGACTACCTCTGCAGGGGAACAATAATGATCCCCCATTTCGTCTTCGTACCTTTGATACACAACGGCGCGACGGAATAACGGCACAACATTCCCGCCTTGAACAGCCCATGTGATTTCTCACACAACTGCACAGCTTCTTTAACTGACATCTTTCAAAGACTTCACTCATCTCTCATTCTTTTGCTCGTTTTCTCTTGGTGGTTTCATTTGTTCGTCGTTGGGCTCAGTTCCCAGCAAAATATGTTCCAGTAGACTGGTGAATTACCCACCCAAACCACCGATGCGGGGAAATGGTGAAATCGCTCATGCTGGTATACAGAAGCTTCCTGGGACTGTAGCACAGCTGGTTATCATAGTTCATTTCACAGTGGCATTTCAGCCCTACCGCTGAGATACAGTTTACGTTCAGTGTTTTATTCTCAGCATAACTAATGGGAACAGAAGGAACGACGTCCTTTGATCTGAAACACCTTGAATGTACATAAAAGAAACAGGAATTGTTGCAGTAATCGCCGACGTAGGAGAGAGAGCAGGTCGGGAGGAGAAGAAACACCATTTTCTGGATAATGTGGTTAGCTGGAAAGCTGTTTTTCCATAAAGGCTCTTTCATTGGGTCCAGTCAAGCAGTGAATAGGATTGTTTGCTGGGAGAACCTCAATACACACGGCGTTATGAAACAGAGCATCACAAGTGGGATTAGCCATGAAACTCTCAGAGCTTTGCTTCCTTTTCGTGATGTCAGTGATGCATTGTCGTCAGATTTGATTAAATTTATTGCCTATTAAAGCGTTCTCACGGGGGATATTTCAGAACAGGCCCAGGTAATGACATTTATGATGGCTCTGTTGCTTTGAAGCCATGCAAGAGAACCAGCATTCTCAACGTCACGGTCCCGGAACAGCTAAATGGAGTGCATCCGTTACTAGCCGTGTTTCACAATGTGAGAAGGGTCTAATGCAGATTTGTTCCTAGGGAGTATGGGGGTTCATCCTGACGAGTAACCTACTTCAGTTTGTTTTTGTGGCTCTGTCGCTCCTAAGCTGAGGCTTCCTGAGCCAGATGGAGGATTTTAATGTCTCCTTTTAATATCCAGGCAGCCACTGTGAGGGAGATCAGGGTGACCTGGCTTTATGGAATAAGTGACTGGAGTTTCCAATAATAGTCCCAACACTATTTAAACTTCTTCAGTGAGCCAGCAAGAGCTATAAAACAAAGCAAAAACAAAAAGCTCAGATCTCGCTCTGGTTCACTTCAGCGCTGCTAGGATCGCTGTCACACTTTCCGTTCAAGCCTCAGATCTCGGCTTTGAACCGAGCTCCTCTTCAGCTGCTCTGGATGACAGTGTTAGTGCTACTTGATGCGATAAAGAGAGTCTATGAAAATCACGAGATGTGAAACAGATTGAGCTTCCATTGAATTTGATCTTTGTAATCATGGGCTTAATCTGATAAGGTTAATAGTGGTCTAATTTTAAAAGCGTGAATCTGTGAGACAGTTTAGCAGAATAATGTGGCTCCATTAGTTATCTCGCACCCGTGGGTGTCGGTTGAATATGACAGAGATCACATTAGTAAAAAGCCATCCAGAAGTCACTGGAAATGTGTTTTTTTTAGTAGAAAATTAACCCTCCAAAGGATGAGATCGATTGCCTGCTTCCTATTTAAACATTAATTATCTCACTGAGTTAAAAATCTATCATACGGCGTCTTCCTCACTAGACCAGGTCACTGAGTTTCTTCCTCTTGATCACATGACATTATATTGTCAATCTGTATTTTCCTTTTTCATTCTGCATCGCAGTACCAACAGTATAATTAGATACACTATGAGAGGCAGTCAGAGGGGAAGCATTTTGATTGAGGACAGACTCGGAAAGTGTGACTGGTGCTGAGGTGAAGGCTCGCCGTGAGTGTGCCAAGTCACCAGCGAGCAGCAGACTAAAGTTTCACTGTCAGTTTACTTTCTTTCCTCAGCTGGCCAGCTGTTCTTCTTTTTCCATGAAACTGAACGTTAAACGTTTGTTTACTTGACATAGCTTCCATGTGTTTCACCCCAGATGATGTCAGCGTGATCACGTTTTGCATTTTTAGTGGCGAGTTGTTTTTGGTTTTTTTTATAATCACGGCGTAGGTAATGCTTAAGTGAGTACACAACCTCCTGAAGAGATCCACTTCATTTCTTCAGGATTAGAGCATCGCTAGAGTGTTCGCAGATGTGGAAAAAAACGCTCCTTAATTACTGTGCGTTCACTTTAATGGCTCCTGCAGACAAAAATGTAAAAAACACCTTTAAAATGCATCCAATTTGTTTTGGGGCTTGTGGTGGATTCAGTTTAACTTAAGTGGCTCAAATAGCTTGTTACTCTTTTGCTTTTTTTTCCAACTCCTCAGTCGACTTTGACTCAGTTTGCAGTTAATGGCCAACTGTCGTCTTGTTGACAGTAACGGCTGTAGTCACTATAATTCGGAAGCATGTGTCGCTAATGCTGCCGTGACATGTTGCAGGAGCACGCATTCCTGAACGGCCTGACATGCACACGATGGTCTTTTTAGCCTATATGGCAGTCAGGACACTGTACATGCCAATAATATCTGCTTTATATTTAGTCTCTCTGTGGCACAGCATGCTGGAGTGGCAGCTGAAATTATGTTACCTCATAACTCCCCTCTGAGGCCCGCTTTGAAAAAACAGATTAAGAGCTGACTCTGCGAGTTTCCCAGAGGTCTTCATGTCGTGTTGCCACTGAGTAAGAGGTCCTCTGGTGTATTCATTTACATAGGACAACAGTTTGTGCTGGCTGAGCCCTGGAGAATGGTCAAGGTTAAGGCTGAACAATAAAAAAATGTATATATTTATATATTTGGTTGCTTTTCTTTCTTAATATAAATAACGGTCTAGTTCTAAACATGATGACTTGTACCAAGTATAACCACAAACTTATCTTGTCTCTACATTAATTAAATAATTACATTTCTTGATGTTGAGATAAGTTTCTTCAAGCCAGTCAGCTGGAGAAAACTTTAAGTAAACTTGGTTTGTTTGAATAGAATAACTGGACAGTTTGGCTCATATTTCTGAAGGTACTGGCCCGCAGTAGTGGTATACATGATCTAAGTAGTCTAATTATGACTGTAAGCGGTGGTGTTCACTATATTAATTACACTACTGTGGTAATAATGACCAACTCACGGTAAGTCGAGCCCGACAATGTTTTGATATCTGACTAACGACCCCTAATGATCCCGTTGACAGCTGAGCACTGTGGCTGCTTAAGCTAACGTTAGCTTCACAGGCTAACAGAGCGAGCTGCTTGACAGCCTTGAGTCCTGGAGGTCAAGATTCAGAGCTTTTTGTATGATAAAATATACATATGACGTACTTGGAAGTTTAATGATAACGTTTTTAACAACTCCGTTCACCAGCTTTCTGTCATTACACTCTACAACTGCCGAGCTAACGTTATCCGTTAGCTACCTGTCTCATCTCTGAGCGAGGCGATAACTTAGAACGTTTATGTAGAAAGAGACGAGTGGTGAGGCGGTGAGTGATTTAATCTTTCGACAAAACTGTTTTTTGCTAAACGTTAGAAACAGGCAGATAGGGAGCTTGTTGATTAGAGAACAGCAACAAGTAAACCTCTTTTTCTGTTGGGCTAGTTCACAGAATTGGCATCAGTTAGCTAACGTTACGGCTGAGTCGAGTATGCCAGCAACAGTTGCCGGTATATTTGGTGACCTCAACAGCTGTGTGTTAAAACTTTAATTTCCCCACACCTTGTAAGACACTGTGTTAGTTTTAAATTTAGCTTTTACAGTTTGACATTTGCAATGTTTCAAACTACGTCAATTAAATGTTCCTCCTCATCCCTGAGGGGATATGAATTCAGAGGTGCCGTTGAGCCAGACTGTTCGCCCCTTAACGTGTAGAGGAGGGTGTTTTAAACGTTCTCTTACCGCTACACCTTCGTCTATTTTTACTTTTATGTGCTTGAGCCCCCCTGTTTTCTGCTAATAAACTAGATAATCTTTTGGTGTTTGTTTCTCTTCTGTTCTTCCCCCTTTAAGCACCCGGTTTAATCATTCTGTCGCTCACCTGGAGTCAGTAATGGATTATTATGTATAACCTCCTGCCATCTCTGTGTTCACGTCTCTCTCCTGTCTGTCTGTCTGTAGGAAGGCGAGACTAAAAGCATGACGGTTGTCCTTCTTCGTGAGGGCGGATCTCTGGGTTTTAACATCATAGGAGGAAGGCCATGCGCGGTAGGTTGAAAGCCGAGCGTCTCGGAGGGTTTCATCTCCCCCGGTGATCAGCCAAGTGTCAAATGGCAACCCAGGAATGAATAGCACATACTTGAAGCACCACAAGCTTTCTCTGTACTGACTGACACAGCTTAGACAGTCATGCATGTGTTTTTTAGTCTGCGGATAGATGGACCGCATCTATCAAGTTTTATTGTGTTTATATATTGGTCTGGTTTAGCGGATTTGGCATTACAGATTAAAAAAACTATAATTACTTTTATGGGAGTTAAATCTGGGATTATGGCTTTGACCGCAGTTGTTTTGTCTCTAATTGAGGGGATTTTGGTGGTGAGGTAAACACAGAGGAGAGGAAAGGGTCTTTTATCCCAGCCCCAAACCTTTCACAGCCACTTTTCTGCCTCGAGGCTCTGACATGAAAGTCATTAATGATGCCACACGCTATGCCGAGCGAGAAGGGGTTGAAAATATCTCAACGCCGGGTACGACTCCATCTTCCATACACGGGGCTATTGAAATGGTGCTGCCCGTATCTGTTTCATCGGGACTGTACTCGACTGTTGCCGTGCTGTTTTTCCACAGCCACAGTGACGAACTTTTCTGGAGCGACATGCATTATCACAGTAAAACTTTTTACAGCGGGAAACTATAAAAAGATCCACACATAAAAAAGCTCTGTTCTCCATCCGAGCCCACGGTCTCGTAGATTTGCAACCTTTCTCGCTCCTGTGACAGAACCATGTATCAAACTCAACCATGAGAGAGCACAGATAATACTTGGCTTTTGCTTTCCCCTGCTAGCCTCAAATCAGCAGTCTATATAAGAAGCTATTCATTAAAATGGAAATAGCTAATATCCCCTCGTAGCCTTTGACACGTGTGTTTCATGTGGCTGTCATCCTGGCATGGCTTGGTAAGAGCAATCAGCTGCCAGGTTTTGTGGTCTCTAGAAGCGCTAGTTTGTCTACAGCTCTCAAGACGGGGGCAGTTGTAAGGCAGGGTGGCTGTAAAGCAATGTAGTGAGCCTGTTGAAAAAGTGTGCAGCAAAGCATCGCCGTTTTAACACCGTACGTGATGGCAGACCAGAAATTATTAATTAGACTGACTTCAGAGGTTTCTTTAAGGATCCCATTAAATTGCACTCGTGCTGCAGAGCTCAGCAGGCTTGTAGAACATGCTTCTTGTGGTTTTAAAGAGAGCATTAACAGAGATGTAAACAGCAGGTTTTTTTTTAGCTCTGACTCTGGGGTTACGGCCATGGTGTTAGTTGCAGACGACCTCATGTCCATCCAACATGTCAACATGTAGGCTCCTTTTGCAGGCCAGGATCACCCCTCCAGGCCAGGGAAACGTATGAAGCTAAAGCTAACCCTTAAGTCCACACTCAAGGGCAGGGTTAAAGGGTCAGTTTGCCCAGATTACAAACAGACATATTTTTCCATTTACCTCTATGAGTATTGAGCCCTCCAGGTAATTGTGGTTAAATGTGCCCAGATTTTGAGATATCCACCTCTGACATTGCTGCCTCATCTGAGTAACTGATTTTCTGGAAAATTACTTCTGGAAAGCTATTTAATGCCATTCACTTGTAATTTTTTTCAGTTTTGTTTTGAGCAGCCCAAAATAAATTCAATCCACCTCCATTTTATTGGGGTGGCAGCAGAACTTTCAGAGCGGGATAACTCAAACCCTCAGCGTGAAATACTTAAACTTTCTGTCTGGCCTTGTGCCACATGGGGAGTAGGGTGGAATAAAGTATCTGTACAGCTAAATACTTACATCATGTGATATGTTATTGATAAACTGGTGCCAAATATCAATAATTTCATTTAAAAATGAGGCATAGCTGTATCTGTCTTTAAACATTTTAACTCCAGATCTGTTCGGCTGTCTGGAAGTTTGGCCTTTTGCCAGTTCATGGCTATTTAACAATTTTGGAATGATGACGCACATGGACATGTACAAGTCGCAGTCAGTGTGTATGCATTAAGCCAAGACTTTATGCACTTTTTTTGTACATTGCTTCATCTTAGTTGTAAAATTCGTTTAGCTGAAAAGTTTTAGCTCCTGAATACCCAGTCTGCTCTGATTGGTCAGCTCACACACGCCTGACCCAGCATTAAGCAGCTGTGCTAAATAAATTTTTTCTGTGCCAAACTAGCCACTAGGCATAAATTATGCAAATGTGTGACATAGTGTGATGTCATGAAGTCACGGAATTCAAGGCGGGACTAATGGCGAGGCGTTCAGGACTTTTCAGGACAGACTTTTTTCACTTTCAAGATCTTATACATGCACAAGAACCTATTAAAAACACTGAAGGAAAGGAAACAAATGAAGAAGCATAATAGGTGTACATGAAGTGTGTGAATGTCTGCACTGTTTCCAGTGTTTTTATAGTTTTAATGAGAGATTTATGAAAAAGCTCCTAACACTTCTTGTTTACATGTCAGCACAAAATTTAATAAGGCTTCAAAGATTTGTGTCAGCAACATGTACACCACTATTCTCCTTAACAATCTGTGTTTTTATGATTCTCCAGACAAATAACTGCACTTTATTCCACAGGACGACAGTGACAGCACTTCGAATGAGGGGATCTTTGTATCCAAGATTGTGGAGAACGGTCCGGCGGACAAGGAGGGAGGCCTTCAAATCCACGACAGAATAATAGAGGTATGTGTCCTCTGATACAGTTTTTCATACGGAGGAGGAAAAAAAACAGAAGTTGATGTATTGTAGATGGTGAAGTTGGATTATGTGGCAGCTGCTGTCTGCCCCATAAAGATGACGACAGTGAGGGAGCATGAAACAATCCCTCGATGTTTATGTTCCTGCGACTTCTGAAAATTAAACTCTGGCTGAAAGCGGCAAATGTGACACATGGAATGAGCATCTATATTTTGGGGCTTTTATTCCGGCTCAAGGAAGTAAATCCTGCAGACAGCTAAGGTTTCAACATATACTTCTACCAATCACCACCCGGGCGAAGGCTTTGTTAAGTGGGGCATCGCTGCAGATAGACCGAGATAAACCTGAGGCGAGGCTGTCTGTCTTTGGCTGTGCTGAGTGAGAAAAGAGCCCGGTGTTCGCTTCCTAGCTGACAAATCCCTTATGACAGAGCTGCCGTGTAGCATCCTCCTCTCGCCTTTAAACAGAATCTCGAGTGGAAAGGCCAACTCACCCCCGAGGTCAACTAGAGGGATGCGTTGAAAAACTCCACATCACAAAGGTTGCTTTTATAGAACAGTTGTCAAGCAGAATCTCACACAATGGCTGCATTGAATGGAGAGGTTTATGTGGATTACGAGTGTGTATTACTGCGCGCCGCAGGATGACAAATATGGTTTGTCGCAGGCTTTATTGTCAAACCTCAGTGAAATTGCCCCGGAGCATTTTGACCAGCACATTGCACACAGAGATGTTTGTGGAAAGTGTTTACAAGAAAAGAAGACTCCCACATCTGGACCGTGTTGATCACTCTATCCTGACATTCATGCAGTCGGTACAAAAAATGCCACAAGTCCTCCGGCACAAGGCTCTTCGTGTGGTTCAAAATATTGTGGTTGTCAGTCTGGCAACACCGTAACTAAAATGTGACATGTTTGTCCTCGGTTATAATCTCTTCAATAACACAATCAAGTGTCGGAACGCTCGCCACAACTCGAGATTTTCGTCTGAACAAAGGGCAGGTTGAACCGGCGATTCCCCCGGATGATGAGCGAAGAGGGATTAGCTCACATGTCACATGAACGTGCATAAGTGTGTGTCTTTGCATGCATCTGCAGTGTCTGTTTTTACGAGCTTTTGTGCATGTGTTTGCCTGGGCGTGTGTGAAGGCTGGGGAATCGTGTTAATGGGCCAGATGTTGCTGTATTTGGTTACTTGAGAAGAAGATATCTTGTGTAGGATTTTGGTGTTGAGATTCATTCGCCCTTTATCAGCTTAAGGGAGAGGGAGGGAGAGTACAGGTTTTGCTTTAGGATAATGCTGCACTTGTGTCATGTTTATGAGCCATTGTGGGTGAAGTCACGAAATCTCTCCAATGAGGAGAACGCACGAGGAGGGAGGACGTGAAGAGCCTAAGGAGGGAGTGAAGCACCCTATTAAGTGACCTTTTTCTTTTCAAGAGGTGAAGGATTACTAGACAAAAAGCAACAACATGAATCATTGAACCATTGAGAAAAGAAATGTATAGACAGTTCACAGTCGCTGTTCCACATCGGAGCTTTTCACCCAATGGGAAACCTGATCGCGGAGGTGGTTCATGTTTCCAAGTCCTTCTTTGTTTTGCTGGTTAAAGCGAAAAAGTTCCATGTCATGATTTCTCAGACCACAATAAGAAACGCCACGTCACGATGACATGTTTGCAATTGTGTGGGTTTGCATCTTTGACCTGGGGTGATTGGGTCTATGAACTCTGCGGTCTACAGTGGCGAATCAAAGGAATTTAATCTCAAGCGCCTAAAGGCAGTTTCATGTTCATGTTTTTTGAACTCGTGGGTTGAAAAACAACAGCTCGTAACTGTCCTATCTAACATCCTGTGTGGGATGCAGTGCGTTTGAAGAGAAGAAGCCTTCAAATCTTTTTTTTTTTTTCATTTTCATGCAAATATGGTATGACATCAGTGGCTTCTCCTATTAAATAGTTTTAGTCCATGACTGATGATCTCTGCCAGGGAGATATTTTGAGAGCTAGATGTACTTAAAGAAACCATCGGTGCTTTTTAATCTAACATGAGGCTGTCTGCTGTGATTAGCACGGCAGCAGACAATTACTTTCATCGTCAGTCAATCTGTTGATTATTTTTCTGAATCATCTTTTAATCTCACAGTCTGCCCAAAGTCATCAAATTGCTGTTGAAGAAATTTTTGTTGTTCAAATTAGCTCGAATTGTCAGACGAACAGCCCAAATATGTTCCATTTTATTGTGTGAAAAAAGAAGAAAGCAGTAAATCCTGAGGGGCCAGGACGGCATAAATTTGGGATTTCTTTCTTGGTGACTAACTTAAGTGATAAATTGACTGCCAAAACTGTTGTGAATTTTTCTGTGGAAACTTGAAAATTCAACTAAGAAATGAATCAAGTGATCATTTCAGCACTAGTTGTGATGCTGAAGATCAGAAAGATGGATTCTTATGATAGAATCTACACTAAAATACTCGTTCTACAGAGCAGCAGTGGGTCTCATTTGTAGGTCATTTAGGAGAATCAGTATTATATTATATTTTAACTGGTTATGAAACAGTTTAATACTGGTCCTTCTGTCAGCCACTTTACATATTTCCTCATTTTTAAGCTGCATTGACTGATTTTTTTTTTGGATACTTGGGGGCGGTGGAACAAACTGAAAACAAAAAACTAATATTATTGTGTTACAAAGTTGGAATTGTGACTGTTTCAGCACACAGTCGCTTGTTTACACATTCACCATTCATTTGTGTTCATGACCAAGTGTTGATCTTAATGCTGCTGTAAGCATTGCCGTCGTTTTAGCTAACTTCCTGTCTGTTTTTACAGTTAGCAGTAACCTCCCTCCTCTCCAGGTCACCACATGAACACGCTAACACGTTAATCGCCAGACAGCAGCAAACGGGAGGATCCTTCTCTCTCGTTGTTCAAGGCTAGATAGGACCACCTCCTTTGTGAAGGTCTCTGTCCTGATTGGATAAAGTGGGCAGGGATACCGGAAAATTTATTTTCTCTTTTCCTGTGTGAGCAGGGGGAGGAGAGTCATGGGTTACTGGCCAAACACTCTATAACAGTGTTTGCTGTTGGAATACAGAGCTATTCAACACTTATTTTAATAAAAATATATGACTTACAGCAGCTTTAAGTCTATTTTTCGTTCTCCTCCTAACTTTTCTTTGGTAGCCAAAAACACATATGTAGCACTTGGAAACAAGGTGGATGAGAGCAGATTTATGGGCCAGAAAAATCAAAACAATGAGCTAAAAAAGGCCAAAACGCTGTAAAAGGACAATCACCTTACATCGAGCAGTGAAGTGGCACGTTCACCTGAGGAGGCAGAAAGCCACGGCCGTCGAGCTGCATTCTCCTCCAGTAGTAGAGGTGTTAGTTCCAGTAAGTCTATATGGATGTAACATGTACATGATGATCCACGGCTCGTCCTTCTATAACAGGCTCTTAGCGGGGGAGTGTGATAGCAGATGGCTGTCCTCTAACTGAGCTACAGGCTGGTATGAATCAGCACATGAATGCCTCCTTGTTCAGCCAGACATTTTTCTCATAAAAACCTCGAGCTGTGTTTGCTTTAGCTAGCCCCTCCACAAGCTAAAAAATCTTAGCACTCTGGTCAGGATCTGCCTGTATTTGCGGATGGATTTGATGAATAAGTTCTGATTCAGTTACAGTGGCGTTGGTCTGATATGAAGGGCGCAGCAGCCTTGGCTTACTTTCTAGTCTGCTATGTTTCCAGATAGCTGATTGAGTGTGTACTTATATGTTATTCAGTAAAAGTTAACCGTGTAAGTGAAATCCCAGCATTTCTTTCTTCAGTGTCACTTCTCATTGAGCAATGCTGGAAGAGTTAGTTGCTTTCTAATTTGCTCACAAAAGTGACCTTCCACTTCCTTCAAGCCTCTTTGCTTGTGCAATACTAAGCCAATGTCACAATCCCGGACCGGCCGTGCCTGAGCTCCCCAGAGTGAAGGGGATGTTTTCTGTGTGGGCTAGTGAGTGTGAAAATAGGAAGAGAATGGAGACGCCTGGGCTGCAGTTGTAAATGTCGCCTTGTAAATCCTCAGCAAACATTCTTAGGTCGCAGAGGGTGAACGGCAACAACTACTTTAAAATAAACTGACATTGGGAGAAGCCAGTTCTAATATGGAGGACGAGGTTGTGTGTGCGTTTCTGGACGGCGGGGGGGCAGGAATGTGTGCCAGCTCAGAAAATGTTTATAGAAATCTATGTGTTGGAGATTGGAAGGCTAAAATTCAACAACTGTTCCATCGCTCTCGACACAACAAGGCGTCTCGACACGTGGACCTAAAACGGCAGGCATGTGTGTTGCCGGCACAGTTTTGTAACAGATGATGAAAGTTGGATTAGCTGGCAGCTACCTCTGCTCGTTTAACCTGTTTGAGATGCACAGTGTATTTTTGCGTGATTAGCTCGAGGAAGATCAGGAGGAACGTGGTGGGAAAAATGCCAGGGGTCACAATCCAGCGTGTCTGAAATGCAAAATAGGCTGCTGTAAATTCTGTCACATTATTTGCAACGAATATAAAATTAAACCCCCATCCTGGGCTTTGTAACACACTACACCCAGATCAGCTTTATTGTGTTTGACACAACCTGTTCCCATGACCATATTGCTGCAGCTTATACTAATTAACAAAGAATTGACGGGCTTTTGGCCTCGTGCTGAAGTTAACTCCACTTTAGATGTTGAAAACTTGAGCAAAAAGTTATTTTATCTCATTAGCGCTGCAAAAAAATGCGCTTTATCTGAAACTGCCAAGAACAATTTCATGTCCACATGTGAAATATAGATCTGTGACACTCCTAAACGCAGCACATCTGCAGTTTCTTTCTTGTCACTGGCTGTGTGAGTTGCGAGGTTACCCACAGTGAGGCCACTAAACACCTCAAACCTCCCCACAGTTACTTAAGTATCAAGTCACAAGGCCAGAGACAGCTTAAAAAACCCAGCCAGATAGCACTTAGCAGTGACTGACAGAAATGTGAATTGAGCTATGTAGGAGGCGGGTCCGAAGCACGCACGTCAATGAGCCTTTATTCCTTTTTGGTGTCCGGGCCGGCGTCCAAGGCAGAGAAGGAGTGAGACATTTAAACAATTTTGGTAGAAATTGGAGGCAAAACGCTGCCTTTTGCTGCGAATTAGCTGCGTCACTTTTTCCTGTGAGACATTCCAGATATTATTCTGATCCCTGGAAGACTGAGGACAAAAAGCTTAGTTTCATTATAGTTGATTCAGTTAAGTGTTCAGTAATGTTCTTTAGGTGTTGTCATGGCACAGCACTGGTCTTTGGAGTAGATTTACTCTACAACACTTTAAGTGTGTGTGTGTGTGTGTGTGTGTGTGTGCGCGTGCGTGTGTGTAAGCATGTGGATGAAACTGAATACTTGATGGCTCCACTGATCCTTTTTTTGAGTACACATAATGTCATCGAATCTGACGGCAGTTTTCGTGTCTTAGGATGTATTTAGCGTGTCATCAGTCCTCCTGAAGAATAAATGTCAGATTACAGCTGAATGTGATTGGCTAGACCCGACTGTCACTAATAAATTGTCGCAGCACATGGCATCCTCAGCCGGACATGTGCCAAAAGTTCCTCAGGCGTTATTTCTGACCCGGAGGGCTATGAGGAACAGACATGGAAGCTATTTCCCTAAGGGGGATCACATGTTGTTTGGCATTCTGAGGCAAGAAGCAGGCCTTTGTCAGGCTCTTTATTGGATTTCGGCCTCTGTGCAGGCAGTGTGTTTATTCCCCAGATGGGCAAGCTGAATGTGGCCCCGCTCTGTTTCTCCTGTCTGGCCCTAGACGGGATGAATCCACCCCAGGCTAAGCGGGCCAATCCTAGCAGCGAGCCACATTCCTGTGCCCCGTGGTCCAGCTGAGGCAGGAGCAGGACATTAAATCAAATCTAACTTTAAAGAGTCCATAATCAGCTTCTGGTGGTAGCCGCTGCCCTATGCAGAGCTGGTTTTAAGAAGTGAGGACAAGCACACCTTTGTTTTCCGCTGCGGAGAGAAAAAAAAAGGATCTTTAAGATGTGGAGTCGTCTCAGTCCAGAGATGGTGTGAGGTGAGCTCACGCCTCGCTCCAGCCAGAAGGCTGCTTTTGTCTCTGTCCCTCGCCACACACAGAATATTGTATTTTCCACTCAGCTTGAACAGCTTGCGTCCTCAAAGGCAGGCCGACACTTGATGATTTCTGTGGAGACATACAGTCTGGACCTACTGTAAATGTGTTTGCGCTGCTCCGACACAGTCTGGCCCGGCTCCTTGTTTGTCGGACCCGGTGGGTTAATTTATGGCTCCTGAAAGGTTTAAAGTGGGCAGAAATAGACAGGTGTAATTAAGGCTAATTTTCCTGCCAATCAATCACAGAGCTTGTGTAAATGAATCAGTAACAATCGGCTCAAGTTGCTCTGCCAGCTGCTTCTCATGTCAGCCCCTGACCCCCAAGCAGAGACTGCCCACCGACTCCTAATTAACTACCCTCAATTAAACCCTAATAGGCTGATTAACAGACCCTTAGTTGTGCTGTAATGGCCCGTCGTTTCCTCCCAGTGCCCCTCTGAAATGCATCCCGACTGCAGCATGTTAATCACCGCCCACTCTCTCTGTGCCTCTCTCTATCTCTGATCCTACCAGTCTCTCTCTCTCTCTGTAATTATGTCTCTCTAGCAGCACACTTGACACAAGTGTGTTTCCATCTGGTTGAATTTCCTGAAACAAAAAGTTTGCAGCCATTTTCGGAGACATTGATAGACAGATAATGGCAGTAAAAAAAGGATGTAATTAACTAACTTACACGCATTTCTGAAAAGTATGTGTAGCAGCTCATCATTTTCATCTTGTATGATCATAATTTACATACCATATGTTTTAAGTGCCTCAGAATTTCAAAAAACTAGTAGAGCAAAAAGTAAAATCGCCTTTTCGTTAGTAAGTTTAAGTCGACGCCACAATAATTACACCACAGAAACACACCAGAACATTCACAGTAACCCCGTAAAGCCACAGGTTATGTTCCTTTTCTGGCCAACGTCCAGATTCCCATGATCCTAAAGCAATTGAGTGTCGAGCTTAAGGTTCATTCTTGACCTTGGAAACAGCATTAGACAAAAATGCCTCAAGGTCCATTCATAAATTTAATGAAAAAATCTGGGTTAACCAGATCAGATGAGTTTGCCTCCTTTGTTTTATTCTGGTGTGTCATGTTCAAGGTCCCAAACGTGCCAGAAAACAGGAAACGGTAGAAATCAGCGTGGATGATTTTAAAAAGAAATATATTTTACATAAGTCTCTCATTCAAACTGCTTGATCAGAGACAGATGGAGTATGTAAAGTGTAAGGGGTATTAGCAGTTTTGTGAAATTGTCATTGTAATAAACAATTTTTTTTTTTAAACTCCAGAAGAACTACTTTTGAGGTTGTCTTGTTTTGTCAGTCATACCCCTTTCACACTGTTCAAAACACTACTAACACTCCCTAACATCTGGCTTTTGTTTTTAATGTGAATGTGTACAGTCAGGATTCACTCCTGAGTTAATTGGCTCTGCAGTATTCACAGGTATTTATCGTCTTCACCTTCGATCAGCTGTAATGAAAACACAACACCTGGGTGAACTTGCTAAATTTCGCACCTTCTGAGGCGCAATGCTATGACGTGTTGAAGTTAGGCCGCTGGCTTGTTCATACTTCTCCATCCGTCTCTGTTCATGCAGCACTCAAACATCATTCGGTCACTGCTGAGTAGAAAGTGTGACTTTAAGAAAGTAAAAAAGAACAGTAATCACTGTTACCGAGCCTTGCCAGCCGCCTGGTCGGTACAGCGCATTTGTAACTCTCAACAGAGATGAGAAAGAAGCAAGTTGCCTCACTTCCATCATCAGCTCCGGAAAAACGATGTGTCTACTTCAGAATGTTAATGATTAAGACTTTTTTACAACAAGTTTAAACACCTCTGGATGTAGTCTGATGAGATAGATAACCTGCTGTTTCCTGTTTATCTGGCACGTTCATGATGATGAACGGAATACATGAGAAATTAAACAGAAAGACAGACATGCCTTCTGGCAATGGGAAATGGGTGTGAATGTGGTAATAGAGTTATCAAGTTCTTCTGTGAATCTGAGCGTGGAATAGTTAAGTATTCAGTTTCCTATTCTAGATAAGACCAATATCTTTCTGCCCAAGTGACAACAATCTGTCCACATGCCAAGAAAACCCTATGTGAGGCTGAGAAACTCTACCGCAGTTTAATTTGTTCGTCAGCACTGCAGCCTAGTCGTCCACCAGCCTTGTGTTCAGCTGCACCTTGAATAGCCCAGCACGTCAATGAAACGTTTTCAATCTTTGCGTTGATTACAATAGAGCTCTCACAAGGGAGCACAACAGAAATAGGAAACAGTGGCGCAGTCCTAAAAGCATCAGCCTAATGAAAGTGTTGACAGTTTTCACTAAATGTGTGATCCATTGTGTCGACCACAGTTTTCAACTCTGTGTTGCTACATTTAACAAGTTGTAAATCTTTCTGCTGCAGAGGAGCCAGAAATCGTTTCTTACTCATCTCTGTCTGAGCTTTAGGGACAGTCAGCAGAAATGACTCGAGACAGTAAAATGCTTCACCGCGGTAGTTTTGTCAAATAAACCAAGAGTGCCTAATATATAGGGGCGGTTTATTCCACTTAGAGCTGATAAATAAAGGCATTATGGCAAAAATAAAAACTAAATGGGGGACTGGTGATTGAGGGAACGCTCCATGCGGAGAAATCAATTAAGTGGAGAAACAGCCTGCCAAGCCTCAGCAGCAGACTTCAACATAAATCACAAGATGTCGACATGAATGCAGCTTTGTTTGTAAAATTGTCATTGTTACATTTTATAGGAAATTGTCGAACAGTACCGCAGTTGTATCTCTTCTGACACAACAGCCGGCTTCCCGTGAGTCTGTTTTATGACCAGTTCTAACCATCATGATGTTACATGGAGGGACTTTCCTGTTTTATTACACAGATTCCATCTCTGACTTGTTGGCGGCAGACACCGTGACATGTGTATTTGTTTCTATGGAAATGGCTATAGGCTGACAGTGATTTAAACATGGTTTGTGTGGCATTGTGTGATCCAACATCAGTCCCTCAGCAGATTATAGGCTATAGATTTCCCTCATCAATCAAAATGCCAGAGTACGCTTGTCTTCATCTCATATGGAACCATTACAGTTGTTGCTCCAGTGAGATGATGAAGTGGACTTCATTTCTTTTCCCACAGCTCTGCATGACTTTAATCTCCACTCGCTGTTAATCATGTAGAGGAGGTTCGGCTCTTTTTTTTTGCAGCCTCACATCACCGGTGCAGCAGAAGAGTTCCCTAAATCTGACTTTTTCAGCCTTTACTTTTGCCCTTAAGGTCTCAATATATTCTATTCTGAAGCACTTTGTCTGGTCTGAACTTCTAAAAATCAGGAAACTTAATGGTTCCTCAGAGCTTAAAAAGGTACAAGACTGACTATCAATAAGGGCAGGGGGGTAATAAAATGTAGTGCAGGGTCAGATCTAATGATTTTAGCATTAATCCAATAGCTGCTTCCTAGCAATCTAGTACTTTACATTCTCAGCAAGGTGAGAGGACGCGCCTCAGGTTGCTGCCTTCACTGTAGTGCATGCGATGACGGCCACAGGGCGCATGATGAATGTGCCGTGGCGAGCTATGCGGTCCATTCAGCAGCCTAGCACACTCAGTCTCAACTTAATGCAAATGAATCCGAGCAGCTCAGCGGGTTTGGGTCACAAAACTCAGATCAAATTGCATCGTCTATTTTTCACCGCAAACCTTTTCAGAGGAATATTAGAATGGACTGTGCGTAGGCTGTGATGTTTTTACTAGAGACCTTATAAAAGAGGAGACAAACTAGTTGAAGCATGTTGAATAGAAAAGTCTGTAACGCCAGAGATGGCTTTTTTTTTGACACATCTCCCGCCCCTTCCCCCAAAATAGCCTATCATCTGCTTTATAACAGCCAAATTGGGGGAACATATCAACTAATGGTGAGGGCGCGGTTGACATTCAGGACAGTTTCGTCCGATTTGGCGCAGCTGCGGACAGACTTTGAATAAGCATGGAAGAGGAGGACATCACAGGATTAATGTGCAGGATTACCAAGGAAGGTGAAGTCGATCAATTCTAGACATTAATCTTTTGCATTTGTTCAGGTGCTCTGGTGGGATGAGCTGACAGCGTCATGTCACGGCACTCTGGACTGAACCGTAAGAGACATTGATGTCGTAAAGAAGTATAACCTGTGGGGGAAAAAAGTGTTTTAAACCTTATTTTAGGGCAAAGTCACTAAACTTTTTAGAAAGTTTTTACCAGGTTTGACTGTTGATTCTACACATGCAGTTTTTTATGTCCTGGTTACCTTATTAGCCCAAAGTAACCGCCTGGGTGCATCACCAAGATGGCCGCTGAGTGGCGAGACTTTCCTAAAAGGAAATTTTTTTTACTCTAAGAGTCACCGAATTTGCAGTTTGAAAAGGCCTGTGCAGTCTCCTATTGGCAGCAGGTTATACATTCTGTTATACTGTACTTTATTTATTTATTAGACGGGTAGAATACCTCTCCAGTCTACGGCAAATTCTCATTTGTCGTTAAAAACAGGACAATCCATCAAACCGGTTGTGGTAAACTCATCAGAATTTTTTAAAAAACATCAGATTTACTTGATTTGATTATAGGACACCTTGTGTGATGTTTCCCTGCACAATAAGAAAAGCCCAAGTTACTCATCCGAAGTGCCAGTCTGACCTTCAGAACAAGTCTGGAGCTGTTCTGTAGGGAGCCTAATTAGGCTGTACTGTATACACTGCAGTGCTGCAGCTATGGCCGATCCTGCTGCCAACAGATGTTAGTTTTCATTTTGTTCGGCTCCATTAGGACTTAACAGATGCAACACACACAGGGTTGACATCACCGTTCATAATTGTCCCTCCTGTACATGACAGATGTTCAGTAATATCTAAACTAATTGGAATACATCCACACAGATTTTCTTAAAAGATCTATTGCACATATGCCTCATCGTGACATATTATTTACTGGAGTCCTGTAGTGAAAAGTTGATCTGCACACCTGCTGTTTTACAACTTTTGAGAACCTACTGTGTTCGGTGCTAGCAGTGTTCACCAGTTCTTTTGTCTCGTACCACAGGCCATGGTTCAAGTTAGAAGTGTAAGCCAGGCGTCTCTTATTAAAAAAACATTTTCTTCACTCCACAGACTAATCCTGATGAAGCATCCCGCTTCAGAGTCGCACCACTTCCCAGCCTCTCTTGAGGAGGTTTAGAGCTCCCCTCCATTCACCAACCAACTGGTGGAACTGGCGGCCCGCTGCGCCGCCTTTTCTTATGCAAATGTGTGCAAATAGAAAACATTGTTCATCAGCGTGGCTCTCCGTCTCTGTTACGCCGCTTTGCTCTGGCCTTTCTCTTGTTCCCCTGAGAGAGATGTTCCCTTTCAAGTGTTACCTCTCTGTCTCATTCAAGACTTCCTCTTTCCCTTTTGACAAACAGCCTGGAGGAATGGCCAGAGCCGGCTCATTGAGCAAGCTTTTCAGCTATCAGGCATAGGGAGGAAAAGAGAGAGAGAGAGATGTTCTGCAGGCGCCTCCCTCAGACATCCTCGCTTATGTCTTACTTTTTTCCTTCCTCCCCTCAGAGGATGAGTTATTCTATGATGGGAAGTAAAGTGTGCTTTCTCCAAATACTCCCCTTTCTTTGACATTATACAGGTGCTCCCTGCAAGTGCACACTTCTCTGTCTTCTAATTCCACCTGCATATACTCAGTGATATATGCCACTTGTTCTTTATCAAAAAAAATCCCATCACTGGATATTTTTGGACATAACTTAAAGGAAGCCTAAATGATTTTCTGTATTCCAGCATGAGCTTGGAGGATTATTGACAGTTTTATCCAAAGCATATGTTTAATAACTAGTGTGTCTCATTCACGCTGATCCACTGCGCATTCGGTCCTCTCCTTTTTAAAATGGTACACCTTGTACCTGGGGTTGAATAGGTTGTGTCCACAAATTCCTGTAGATCATGACATACGATAGTGCTTAGGAAGAGAAAAACACTGGCAGGCTCAGGAGAAGCCCAGGACCACCGGCTGAGAGCACGGAGCCCGGTGCCAAGGTCAACGCCAAGGTGTCAATAAAGATACCTTTACTCTGCGCTAACAGAGGGCTGCTTTGATTAGAACCTCAGCGAGAACATGTTGCATTTAATCAGAGAGGGAGGCCAGCGGACGCACAGTGGCGGCCATTTTGTCTGTATCTTGGAGCGAGATCCAAGGAGATTTCCCCTTTCTTCCCTCTGTATTCCAGCCGAGTGCTTGGCGTGATTGATATGTGCAGGTGGTAAAGGATATCCCCCTGAGTAAGAGTTCCCAGCTAACTTGAAAGAGAATATTTTCCCTCCTTGCCATCTTATGAAAACAGTAGTCTCAAAGCAGAGAATCGGAGCAGGCCAGGAAAAGAAAAAGAAGTGTAATTTAATGTCTAATGTCTCTAACGTCATGCCTATCCTGGCTGGACAATAGGTCTTTGTGATTCCTTTGTAGGCTCTTTTTTAACGCTCATAACACCATAAGCCCAGTTGCCTTGGGCTTACCTTTAAATACAAGGAAATTAAGCCTTTTGTCACTGCAGTTTCCACACTCCCTTCTTCTGTGACAGTTTACCCTGAAAATAAATGGAAGGAGGCTGCGAGTGCCAAGAAGGAAGATGGAAAATTATTGCAGGGTAAGGAAAGGAGGCTTTTCTCCTGCAGAGTGCTGAGGTGTTCTGGTTTATTTGTGCATCTGTGAACGTTGGAAGAGAGTTCACACAGGCTAAAACCAATTTAGTCAGATTCATTGGAAATATAGAACTGGGATGTAATCATTTATGTGGCATAAAGAGGTTTTAAGGAGGAGGTTATGGTCCAAAAAGAGGATGAATGTGGCTGTCTCCATTTGATGTAATTTATTCAGTGGTGGAAAGTAAATAAATACATTTACTAAAGTACTGTACTGTACAGTTTAGTGCTTTTTCAAAAATACTTTTCATTACTAATACTTTTTTACTTTTCCTTAAAGCAGAACAGACAACTTTTAAACTTTACGCCCTCCTAGCGTTTCCTTGTGGTATTACTGTTGGCGCAACTGTCGCAAAGACAGTGTAGCGACATGGCTACTGCCAGCAGCCTGGCTACATTCCAAAACCGTAAACAACTGACCTAGAAGCCACGATTTCAGTGCTATGAAAATGCAGAGTACAACATCTGGTTGTATCAATAAGTAGGCGGGTTTTGTGACTTACTGATCTACTAGAAAGAATGTTGGTTTTGAACTGTCTCAAGTTCCAGTGGTGAAGGGAAACATATCAGTGGGGGGACCGACTTTGGCACAACGCTGGAGCGCTCTACATCGAGTCAATACCTGTCCGTGCACTCTTAACTTAGGTTTCTATCACTCCCTCTTCACCTTCTTTGCCTCCTCCATCAGCTGGGTCCATTTCTTTTGCAGTGAAGTTTCCACAGCTATTCCAGTTGTTCCACAGTTACCTGGGGATAGCAACCGGGTGAAACGTTTTTTGTTTTTTCTGGGAAAAGTCAAGCTCGGTGTCAGAACAAAATGGCATAATGAAAGAGAAGTCTATAGACGGATGGTGTCATTTTTCTACAGCTATTACACAGTGCAGTCAGTATTTACTGTAATAGTAATCAGGTTAAAATGAGAGGTTGTCTCTTGCGAGGTTAAGTATGTCTTTCAGTGCAGGACTAAGTTGTAAAAGAGTATTTTTATGGTGTGATATTGCAACTTTTACTGTGGCCTTTTCTCTTTGAATGTCCGAGGCTTTGGGTCAGGTTTAGGGTTAGCATTAAACCCGCTAACCCTCTTTGAATACTTAACTTCTGCCCTGTCTGGCTCTGCTAAGCGCAAGGTCGCCACCATCTCTAAAAATTCGACCTAGATTTACACCAGATATCCATTTCTCTTTTGTTTTCATATCGGATGGCATCATCTAGCCTTATTCTGCCAGGACACGCACTCTTGGCGATAAGAGAACAAAAACACAACATGAGAAAAATATGCAAGCTGAGGAATCCAGCCACCTGAAGCAGGACTGATGTAGATAAAGCAGAATTGGGCCACACTGAGGGGAAAACGGCATGTTTGGCTTGGAAATCCCTTTCACTTCATTCTTTAATGGGTATCCCAGATTTTCTCTCTTACTTTTGCATCAGTCGTGAGAGTAAGGATATAAATGTTCATATTTTTCCTCAGCCATCCACAAAGAAGACTACCTGTAGTGTTTCTTAGAGAGAGAGAGACAGCCTGAGCAAGAACAAGGCTGGTTTTAACACTGTGGCCTCGCTGCTCTCTAGCCATGCTATATCAGGCCAACAGCTGCTGTCTCTCAGCAAAGGCATGCTGACTGCCGGGGCTTGGCTTCCACACACACCGGATCGTACACAAGGCCCTTTATTTTTGGGCTTATGACTCCCTCCCTCAGCTCTATCTTGGATTTTATTTGTCGAAGAAATAAAAACATTTTTTCATGTCTGACCCGAAACCGTCGGGATAAGCTGTAGTGTTTGCTGCGCTGCATAGCTGTCGTCTTACACTGGAGTTGGAGATTTAAACAAGGTATCTCAGGTAGAGGGTGTGCGGTGCGCTCCTCGACTCAAATTCCTTGAATGGGAGCCAAAGAAATGTAAGCCCTCTCCTAGCTGTCCCATGGTACATCAAGACAGGGCCGTTATCTGATTGTTGGAGAGTTGGAGTCGGTGCTGCTGCAGCTCAGTCTGTTCACCGCCACTAAGGACCAACTCCCCTACATTTGTTGGACCAGATCTGTGACCAGAAACAGTTTGATATTGATTTGTTTTTGTATGCCTTCACTTTTTAAATCTACTAGATTTGATGGTTGCAATAATATTTGCGAACATTTCCACCGCGTGCTAAACTTGCCGTGAAAATAAGAACCACATGTCTGTCGGTTCTCTGTACATAAAGGTAAGGAAAATGAAAGCTTCTCTGTCTCATCTGGACCTCCTCCCAGTCCCTTACCTCCAAGTAGCCGACTTGCTCCTGCAGACAAACCACAACCGCAGAGCATAATACTGACATACTCTCCTGCCCCGAGAAAAGCATTTCGCCTCCTGCAAGAAACATTTCCACTTCCAGGACTCACATAATTCAAACAATAATTAGGAAATGTTCATGGCACTGACTAGCCCCCTAAGTTCACGTTTCAGGTAGGGGTTAGAAGGAGAAGTGGTTCCAGACTGTTAATGTCTGTCACAGCAGAGTCAGAGCCCTGTGATTATTTTGGTGCAAAGGTCCAAATAAACCCCATGTGGGTCATGACCTTACTGATCTGAACCAAATGTGCTGCGCTGTGCGACCTTTGTTGAAAGACTTACGGTGCAGAGCGGCTAAATGTGAGCGACAATGGATGTTTTTTTCCACCCTGGCTGTCTTCTCGACAGAACTTTCCATCATGGCTCCTCACGGGCCCGGCTTTATCTGCACATAGGTCTGTTTACACAACGTCATTTGTCAAGGAGTCATCAGGCAGGTTTTTAGACAAATATACAAATCCTTGCCTGAGCCAACCTTTTTGAAGGCTCCTTGAAAATGTGTCTAGACAAATGCCCATCCAATCGATCACGATCCATTTGTAAGTGTTAAATAAGTGGACTTGGTTTTCATCTCGCCCGCAGCTATATTAAAACTGTGGACATCAGCATGTATGTTACACATCCATTCAAGTGGGCAAACACAGTTCATTGTCACAGGATTTCTTTGAAGGGTGAGTGATTCATCAAGTGGCAAAAGTCAACACTTTCAAACATGTTCAAAGCCCAAAGGACTCAGTGGAGCGCGCTTCAGCTATCTCCCTGCTCTTCTAACGGTGAACAATTTACATGGTCCTCGAAATCCAGTCAATATTTATGTAAGCATGTACATTAGGGGCAGGCCGATGGAGCTCTGATCAAACGTTTCTTTCATCTATGACCTTCCTCTGACTCGACTCACAGAAGCCTCTAACCAGGCTGGGGGTAATCAGATGTCAGGCTGGGTGTTCGCCAGGGAATTGAGCACAGCCTCATGCACGGGGGGCCAAGGCTTTTTCACACACACACACACCCCGAGGCCTACAGAGCCGACTGCCCTAAACTTCTCACTTCACTCTGACACATTGCAGTGACAGAAGTTAAATTCCTTTCAGTGTCCAGCACCTAACAAGGAATGAAGGGTAGGACAGGAGTCGGAGGATGGGTGCAGGATTGAAGCGTTCAAATCCGTTGAGAACACATAGTTCTACCTAGATTCTTTGCATTTCAGTGTGGCCACAAAATGCCTCTGAATCAATTTTTCAGTTAAATCGTATGCTGCCTGTATGTCTTGGCAGTTGAAGCTGACTTTCTTTTTCTGTACTCTAACTGTAACAATCCATTTATGTAACCATAATGTATCTAAGAATAGCTAAGCTCTGCAGGATTGGAAAAAAACAGAATCTTCACCTTTTTGTGCTGAAAAGAGCATGGCAACACTATGAGCTCAAGGGTTATAAGGGCCCTGACACACCAAGTCGACTTTTAGCCAATGTCAGACTCTTGGTGAGCTTCTGTGGCCCTTAATGACTTTAGACTCGACCTGACAAAATCAACAAAGACTTGCAACTTAACTTGGACTTTAACAGCAATGACTCTTGACATCACTTAGGTCGTGACACACCAGGCAGATGGTTGGCTGTCGACCAGTGTCACGGCCATCGGTGAGCATCTGTGGACCTAGTTGTTGTGGTGAGTCCCACACCATTGGCACTAGTCTGCCCTTGTTGTTGGCCTTTTGGCCGACTGAGCATGTTGAATTGGCGGCAGAGCCTGTAGGAGATCAATCACTCTGATCGGCAGTTTAGCTAAGTGGATCGGTTGCTGAGAAGAGTTTGTCACTCTAGTATCCATGATTCCACCCATTAATGCAGTTTCTTTATTTTTTATTTTCCGCCTCTTTGCATTCGATAAGAGAGTGGTGTAAAAAACACGGCTTTATCATAACAAGGTTTGTATATCCACAGTCCTGGGCCTTTTTGAGTGATGAACACAGAGTATCATCACCTGGTGGTATGAAGAGTTATATCCTCTCACACAGGCTCAGAACGTACAAGCTAGTTGGCCGCTTGCTGTAGTCTTGCGGTGTGTTCAAGTGCAGCTTTTTGGCTGAGACACGGGCAACGTGAGGCAGCACGGTCGCCCTTCATCACCGCTCGTTCTTTGATGTTGGTTTTGGGCCCTAAAATGAACACCACTGGTACCACTGTGGCAAGAGCTAACTATAAGATCTCACTGACAGCTCATATCAAAGCACTCCATGTTTACAGACTGGGAGCTGAAGATTAACTTTGCTATTAGAATCCCAAGAAATGTTTTCTCAGATGTTTTTGCGCTCTTTTGTCTGACCGAAAAAAACTCAAAATCAACGTCATTCATAAATGGCTGCTGCGGTTATGTGTCTTCGTCCTGTTTGAGCCTCGCTCTGCTGTGTTTTGCAGCCCATGAATAAAATTACATGATGCAGAAACTCTGGGGGGGCAGACTGGAGACTCCACTCACTCAGCGGTGAGGCGCGGTGAAATAACTCTCCTGGTTTGCCTTTTCCAAGAAGATTCTGTGCCATCGTGCTGAAATGACAAGTAGCTGCTCCTGACTTTAAACGCCTTGCACTCACTCCGTCTCTCAGCCTTCAGTGTCTCTTTCACTGTTTTCTCAGATGGTTCTCTCCTCATCTTGAGCGCACATTTGTTCTCTCTTCCCCCAACCTCTGATTAATCAAGTATGACTCTAAAAGGAAAAAATGCAACTTGGTGGTTTTGATGCTTCATTTCTTGTCGGTGTGTCCAAATGTGGAATGTTTGGAGCTAAATATTAAGTCTGGACTTTTGGGAGAAAAGTGAATGTCATCCTGTTATAGTGTTCATAATGAATAGTGTCATTGTGATCTTACATTCAAGGTTTTTCTTACGAATTACACCGTAAAACCAAACCAGTTACAACTTGACAGACACATGACATGCGAGTTAAAAAGTACACCTTGGTAATGAAGTGCAGCGTACTGTGATTTTCCCAGCATGTGTCTGTGGCCAAGCACCTCAGGACTCCTCCTTAAAGCTCACTGTTTTACATACTGTGGGAAAGAAAAGTCAACTTGCATGAGAGAGGTTCAAGTACCAAAGAGTAGGTTCATTTGGGGAGAAATGCTGCTTAGCTGCATATCATTTACATCACTTAAACAGGGATTACGGTAATCTTCAATTTGCACCACCTGGTTGTAGTGTCACCTTGCCTCCCTTGTTGTCGTGTCTCCTGAGGAAACCGTACATGGGCTTTCACAGCTGACTGAGCTGTTTGTCCAGCTCCTACACACAGAGTAAAAGTCAACCGGGAGAGTAAAACCGCACCCCCCACTCATCACAAGAACAAGACTCATCCAACTGGAACGCTCGCCCGCAAACACATGATTCATTTTAGTCAATTAGCCTGTTCGTTCAACAAAGCTTTTTATACCTCCTCAGAAATACCCTGCCTTTGTGCTGTTCATTCCACAGCCTAATCTGTAAATCGTAAACAAGCATGTCCTCAGAGGACAAGCCCAGGGCAAAAACATGAGACAGTGGACATGTCAGGAGAAAGTGATCAAGAGGAGCCAAAGTGGAAGAGGACTAAATTCCGAGCTAAGATCCAGCAGCACCTGAGATGAATTACAAATTATTCAGAGTCGAATGAATAATTAGAACACAAAGCTTTCTCTTTCTCCACCACCATTTAGCCATAAACCATGACCTGTGTATAAAAAATCAAGTCTTTGCTTTGGTGCCAAGTCTTGCTGCCAAAAACCTAGCATGTCAAGATTAATTACTCATTTGTCCACATCTTAACCCCAAGGTAGTGCAGTATGGAAATAATGTGGCAGGACATGCTCGAGCAATCCATAACTTAGTAATATTTGCTTTTATGAACTATAAAGAAGCCTGTGTGTGGCTCAGGTTTGCAGGATTTGTTAGTTTAGAATGAGCACAACATGCTGGTTATGGGAGATCGGATACGAGAGTTAAACTAAAGAAGTTTAATCCCAAACTTATTTGATGATTGATTAATCATTTCAGTAATTTTCATGCAAAAATCTAGAACATTTGCTGGTTCCAGCTTCTTAAATGTAAGCTTTTTGTTGTCATTTATGAAAGTAAAGGAAGAGTCCTCGGGTGTTGGACTGTTGGTTGGACAAAAAAGGGGAATTTGAAGACATCACTTCGGGCTCTGGGAAATTGTGAAGAGAAAAGGTTTTGACAGTTTTTAAAACAAACTATCAAGCGATGAATCATGAAAATAATTGTTACATTCATCAAAATGAAAATAACCATTAGTTGCAGCCCTATCTGACACAGTGAGATATGAGTCTTGTTCGAAATGACACTTCTTTACTTCTTTGTAACTTCTTTGGAGCAAATGTGACAAAGTTCACAGTATCAACACTTTTGGCCAATATTTGTAAATTGGAGAGAGTGCTTTTTGCAGATCTTAGAAAGGCAAGTTGTTAACATGTCGTGTCATTGTTAACATGTTTTGGAAGAGGAAACAAGAGAATAAAGTGACACCTCACATGGGTTGCAGTGCTGGCTCAAAATGTTGGCTGTTCATCAGGAAGAACAGGAACAAGTTATTTTGAGGTGCAACATCTCTGTTGCGAAGGGTTGTGCTAAATGGGCGAGTTGCACACTGATTTGCAAGTGTGACATCACCAGCTTGTCAAGTCTATACAAAGATTGTGTTGAGGTATTGAAAGGAGCTTTGTGTACTGTAAAACAAGGAGAGACAAAAGTGGGGATGGTCTCTGTTGAGAAGGCTTGAGAAAACATCCCTGTACAGTTTCCCATCTGGAGCACGGAAAAAAGGCAGCCAGAACCATATTGGCAAAAGAAAATATGAAGGAGACAAAGAGAGGAGTGGAATTTAAACAGGATCTCACTATTCCTGCTGGTTAATTCAAATGCTGCGGTGCCGAGAGGCTGCCTGCAGGATCCCTGTCTGCTGTATTGCTCTAAGGGGCAGATCCCTCCAGTTCTGCTTATCTAAGCACATCCAGTCTGGTCCAGTTTTTGACCCACTGCTCACTTTCAGCCCCTGTTTTCTCTTTTGAGCTGGATGTGTGGTCCATTGTGAGTGTGGTAAAGGGGCTGGCAGCACAGGGACCACCGAAGTGAAGGGAATGCCAGGGGCCTCTATCAGCAAGGGGGGGGCAGTCAGATTTCTATTAGTAACAGGTATGTCCTTAATATTTAAAGGTACCTGTCTAGTTTTCTTCTTCTGTCAGTCACCATTTCTCACCAAAACACATTTACACCAGTCACACTTGGAGGCTTCATCTGTCTTGGGCAGATGAGGTGCAACAGCATCACTGGAGACAAATCATCTCCCATGGTCCTCCCCTGATTTGCATTTAGACCACAAAAACCAAGTCAGATGCAGTTAAATTGGTGACCTTGCTAACAGAAATGTTCATATTTATGTTGAAGTAATGTGATAAATTACACACAGATTTGATCCGGAGATGAGACATTTCAAATGACAAGTGTAAATAGCGCCACCGTTGAGGCCAAAGAAACATGTTAAATGCATTTCCTTCCTGTCATGCAGTCCCCTTTTCAGTTGATAGACATGGCCAATCTGTAAGGTAAATGCTTTTTCATTTCCCATTACATGGATGATTTGACGTGCCTGGCTAGCAGGTAATGACATGTTTCCATTTTGAGATTATGCTTGGATCAGACTACATAATATTTTGTGTCGAGATCGTCATTGGGTCACGCAGTCATTCATTCTTGCTGTGTCTTCACCAGAGTACATGTTGGATCCAACTTATCATATCTTACCTTCTTTTATAACTTTCATGACATGGATAAGTGATAGGTTAGGAGGTGCAAGGGACTAACCTGATTGCAAATAAACCCATGTTATCATCCTAAATAAAACTTGGTTCTGGTGAACAAAGAGTTTCCCTGCTAATGGAAACATGCATAATTCATGGCAGGTCATGTGTTCCTAAGCCTGTAGCTTTCTATTCTTGATTTCTATGATAATGTCCATGCTTGTACATTTGATGATTATAGGATCTTAACATGACAGCAGTGAATTTGGCAAGGTTACTCTCATGATCTATGACAGAGCTGCAGCCATATTCATTTTCTCCCAGCTCACATGCTGACTCACGCAGCCCCCACAGCTCTGGATGGGAGCAGCTGGGAGGCTCGCATGTCGCAAACACATTATTAATGTGTGTGTGCAGAGCAAGACTAACACTGCCAATAGAGATCTCAGTTACCACTATGTCCATATCCTTGATGTGTCAGATGGATCTCTTTATAGTTTTGAGTAATGAGCCTGAGACTAATGGATGTTGTGGGGGAAAAGTCGTGTTCTGTTGCCTATCCAAACATCAGTTTTCAAACTAGATAAGCTGCAAGTCTTCATATTTCATCCATCAGTGTTATTGAGTTCATGTGATATCAGAATCTGGAATTTCAGTTTTTGGCAAAGAAGCCCCTTGGCGTTAAGTAAAAGGAAATTAATTTTTACAAGATTCTTTAAAGAGATCTGCTTTCAGAACTGCGTCCCAATTTTCACTCCAATTTTATTTACTAGTCTGAGCATTTTAGCACCATAACAACTGCTTTGGTTGCATAAACAGCTGCACACAAGGCGCAGTTTTGGAACTATTTCAGTTTTGGATTGATGGTCTGCCAGTGTGGCAATGTCAAATTTAGTCTGATCTCCCCCCATTTTTTTCAAATTGTTCACATAATAAAAGAGAATAATCAAAGAAAATTGGGGTTGTTACTAGCTGCTGACCCTGTCTGTCACCCTCCATGCTCTCCCAAATCAAGTCATCATCAGTGCGCGGCTCGTACTGACTGCAGTGATGACACAAGGTCCATATGACATTATACCAGCCTCTGATATGCTTTTTGTCCACAGAACAAGAGAATGTTATTCCACACATTCCTGAGCGGAGCCTCTGTTCTCTCAGGATGACCTTCAACTTATCTCTCCATCAGAGCACGTCTGGGAGGGAGAGGAGTGGTGGGACGAGAGGGGGGGGTAGGGGCGAGGGGTACATTCTCTCTCTCTCTCACACACACACACACACACACACACACACACACACACACACACACACACTAAAAGAACTGGTCTAGCGTGTTGGCAAGTGAAGAAACCCCACAGGACTGCCTCTGTATTATTCAGCTAGACTGTTTTTGTGATGGAGTTTGTAACTGTAAGGAATTAAATCTTCTTTGTGTGTGGTTTATGTCAGTGTGTGTTCTTGGGTTTTTTATTTTTGTGAGAGCCAGTTTGAGCTTTAGACCTTTGGAGTCAGGAAGTTTTGTGGAGTGAAGTCATTTTGGATCGTTCCCGCTCATGCGAGGTTCTATTTCTGGACTATGTCTTTTGGGTTTCGGGCTTAATTTACATTTAGTTTCTCCATAGAATAGGAAATTGATTTGAATGTTATTGCAGCAAACATTTGCAGTTGTTAGGCTAACATGGACCCAGAAAAGCAAGCTCTCGCATCATAATATAATGTGTAAGTATCTCTTCTGTACTAGTGGACGGCTATCTCAACTTTCATACTGGTCTCTGGTTGCTTCGGGCTTCCCCCACAGGAAGCAGACTTGAGAACTTGGTAGTGGTTGCCAAACTTATCTCCACAGTAATATCTCCACTCAGTCCCCCTACAGTAGAAGAGGGTCCTGACAGTTACCGCATGTACTACTGTAGATCAGGTTTAGGTGGTTTTCAGTGGCGCACTCACGCACACGTCCGGCTGGATAGGAAACAGTCCTGGCGTCCCCTTTCCAACCTCTCAACTTCAGGCTTCCACTTTCGTGCTCAAAATGTCAGCTTCACTTTATTAAGTCATTTCAGCCCCATAGGATCCAAGAACAGCACTAAATCTGTCACTCGTCCACTACGCAGGCCAAGAAAGCATTGAGCTCTGTTGCTAGAATATTGCCTCTTGTCACGGTAATGGAGTCATTTTAAGGGAGTGAATCAAGGTGGGGAGACTGCTGCTGGCCTCGGATCTGTAGGGTTTGACCTGCCAATCTGATCTGGTGTCTATTTTTCTGCTAGCTATTATCTGCTATCACACACGCTCTGCTTTACAATGTGCTTGACCGATATCAAACAATTTGACAAAGATTTACTGCTGCTCAATTATCTCTGACCAGCCAGAAGGGTAAAAACATTTTTGATTGATGAGACAAATACACATCAGAAAACCATTCTTACAAGCACAGTAGTGGTGTGGCTATAGGAATGACAATAACAGTGTGTCAGCTGGTGGGTTGACCAATCGGTCCATTATTGGATGGATTGCCATGAAATTTGGTACATGCATTCCCATGGCCCCCAGAGGACGACTCACCGTGACTTTGTTGACCCTGTGGCTTGTCATGCACCACCAGCAGGTCATAGTTGTCACTTAAGCAGTAAAATATCAAAACATCTACAAAATGGATTGGCACAAAACCTTGCATTGACATTCGTGGTTCACAGATGATGTGTCTCACTGACTTTGGTGATCCCCTGACTTTTCCCCTAGCACTACCATGAGGTTGCCATTTGTGGTTTTGAGTGAAAGGTCTTGACAGCTATTGGATTGTTTGCCGTGAAATGTTTTACAGGCATTTATGTTCCCCAGAGGATGACTCATAGTGACTTTGTTGACCCTGTAGCTTTTCATCTAGCACCAGCAGGTCATAATTGTCACTCAAGCAGTAAAATGTTACAACATCTACAAAATGGACAACATTTTGTGGGGACATTCATGGTTCCCAGATGATGTATCCTACTGACTTTTGTGATTCCCCCAATTTTTCCCGTAGCACCACCTTGACGCTCAAATTTGTGGTTTTGACTGAAATGTCTTGACAGCTATTGGATGGATTTCCATGAAATTTTGTACAGACATTCATGTCCTCATTAGGATTTATTTTAATTACTTTTGTGATCCATTAGCTTTGTATCTAGCGCCAACATCAAGTCAAATTCAGCTTGTCCAATACTTTGTTTATTTAAAAGTAAGTCATTCAGCCTCAGCTGTATATTTTGTTTAGTGCTAATTCAAATGCTAGCATGCTAACACGCTACACTTGATAAATATAATACCCTTCTTAACATCAGCATGTTGACATTATCATTGTGAGCATAGTAGCTTAGTTTAGACCTTCAGTCTTTTTTATTTATGACAGGAAACATTGGTTTTTGAAAACCTTATGTAAACAGAATAGATTTCTCCAGGTGGCAATTTGTTGGTTTTGTTTGACTAACCTGGAAAACCTGAAAAAATATTCAATTTTCTATTAAACAAAACAGAAAGCAGCAAATCCCCACAGTTGGGAAGTTGGAACCACAATGTTTGGCATTTACGCTTGACCGATTAATCGATTTATCAGAATAGTTCATTTGCTTCGCCTTGTGTTCTTGTTGTTTCACACCACTTCTCCAGCAGACAGATTGAATTACTTCACACTCCCAGCAGCAGTATGCCTGCAAAAACAAAGTTACCTAAGAACAATTTTGCTGTTATGAGTTCATATTTAGTTTCTGCTGGGGATAACGGCAGTTCATTTTGGAGTTGTGAAACTGAAAAAGAGCACATTATGCTGTACACATCATTAACTGTCTGGATGAATGTGCAGCTATCTGTGAAGTAGCTGCTCAGATGCACACTCCATTAATGTAAATAACTGAATATATAGACAGTATTTTTGCTTCTAAGCATGAATTTTGTGTGTTCATCTCTGTCTACTGGACGTGTGTGTGTGTGCTGCTGTGTGTGAGGCTTTAACTAAAGCCCTGTAGACTTTTCACATAACTCCCTCTTACGGCCCCGTAAAGCCTGATAGCCAAACGCCACGGGGCTAATTGGAGAATGTGTGTCTATGTGCTTGGCTACAGCCGAGGTCGCGGGGTGTCATAACCCAGCTAATCAACATCAACTGCTTGCAAATTACCAACACATGCTGCCTAGTTAGTGGAGGGTGTGGGCCTGAGAGTTTGGGAGTGGCTGATGAGAACTCTTGGGAGCAGGAGTGTTTGGCCGAGATGCAATCAATATCTCTTTTATATTTGATTGTTAGCACTCATGCCTAATGATTTCAGGCGCTCCAATTTTTTAAGTGTAATTGATTGACGGATTCCCCTTGACAAAATCATTGGATTTTAAGACTTTGTTTTGCCGCAGTGCAGATATAAAGTTTTCTGCCCCTCTCGGTAGAATAGCAGAGCTAAGAAGAGGCCCATAGCCATTTAACATTATGCAGCGATGAGTCCCAGAGCACATTACACATTTGTCAAAACCATGAACAGCTAGTGGCTCTGAGCTCTCTGGGTAGTGCTCTGCCTACTGAAAGCTGCCCAGATGGCTACTTCACTACCACCAGAAAATCTGATTTGGAGGTGACTCAGCACTCAGGTTCCAAACAAAACTCAGCGTGGATTTCAGCACGCTTTACACTGCTGCTAGCTACCATGTTAGGTAGAGAGGGGCTTTCTGTGTGTAGCACAATCCTCAGTGCTGGTGGACTTAACTGAAAACCACACAGTCCCCAGACTGCTGCTCAACTCCTCCAGTAATTAGCTCCTCATAGTTTCAGCCATGATTTAGGTCTGGCCCAAAAATCCCCCTGTTCCCCCACCGGAGAGCATAAATCTGCTTAAAGCTGGCCAGTCAGAGCTCGGGCAGATCGCCGAGGTCCGTGTACCGTCGAGGTGTTCATGTCCACACAGATGAGCCATTCTAATTTCATTAGCAGAGTATGTATACAGCCTCCGTTCCCCTCCCCCGCTAGTCTGGCTCAAAACAACGTGTAAATGAAATACTGCGTCTTCTCAGGAGTGCTGCTGATTTAAAGCGGTTCTGATTTAGGTTTTGTAGCAGCAGCCATGTTAAACTTGGCAGCGCAGGTCTGTGCTGAGCTGAGCTGGGCCGGGGGAGTGGCTGACTGAGTTAAAGCTTGCCTCAGCATCCAGCTGGAGCTGAGCTCATCTCCCTGGTCTGACTCAGGCCTGAGCGAAGAAGCAGATGATGTGTTAGTGTGTGTGTGTGTGTTTGTGTGTGTGTGTGTGTGTGTGTGTGTGTGTGCGTGTGTGTGTGTGGGATTGGCCTAGGGAGAGGTGTATTTACAGACATCATTAATATCTCCCTGCCCTGTGTGGTCACATTTTTGGCGTTAGACATCATCAGTGAGATCAAGGAGAGCGGTGTTTAGTGGCTCCAGTAATGACCTAAATCTCTTTAAGTGTTTTTAAAACTGTCCTTTCAAATCATGCTCATAACTACAAACGAAACATTTGCACACTGTTGCAGCTTGGTAAAACCCTGACTCTTTCATCTCCTACTTTAAATGAAGACTTTTAAAGGACATGGAAGCCTATATTCTTAATAAGCATCTTAGTATCAGCGATCAGCTCTGACACTGAAACACATTTTCTGCCAGAGTTGAAGCAGTGCTGGTCATTTCACATTAGATGTGCCTGTATATTCGTTTCATGTCAGTGCTTTTCTCACTGGTGGATGGGCCGCCTGACAACAGTGTAAGAATTAGTATTTGGTGACACTTTGATTGCGTTGCCTTTTGTGTTGTCAAAAATGTTGACATATCAACATATTGATTCTGAATATTTATGGTTTCAATTCTAATTTTCTCAGGGTGGGGTGGATAAACCAGTACCAGCTGCATTTTTTTTTGCTCTCCTCTACGACAGCAAGTTGACACCTTCAGTGCTGTAGTGGCCACATAGTCCCGCCTCCTCCAGTGCTATATTAACTTAGATGCTGTTGTGCTTAACGCACAGTAAACAAGCTTTGTTATATTTATCTTTGAATAAAAATCCAACATTTTATGCCCTCGATGTTCTGTAAAGTTTTGTACATACATGGTATCTAATATTGATATTTTTCGGCATTGTATCGAAGTTGCATCAGTCTAATACCAGCACAAGTGGAGAAGAGTCGGTGAACTAAAATGAAAATCACAAAGAAATATAGCCACACTTTATAATAACCATCATTAATAAATGGTAAAATTATAGTTAAACTTTAATTTAGTTATTTCACTACAACTACAAAATGCTTTAGAATCTATTAATTAAGCAATTTTAAAGGTTTATAAATAGCAGCTGCAACTTCATAATAAACATTTGCTTAATAAATGGTTTATTTGTTTTTTTATTGTTTGTTAACAGTGAAATAACTCTTAACTAAAGTTTAAAGGTGCACTGTGTAAGAATTGGCCACCTGTTGAACTGTGCTACCTGTATTTTGTTTATGACTGTAGCTACTGTTAGCTTGTTAGCCTGTTAGCTTGTTAGCTGTGTTGGTGAGAGTTGGTGTTTACATCGCTAGCACAGGACCTTTGGGAGCACTGGGAGAAAAGGGTTTTCAGGCCCGGGGCTAGCTGGTTAGCATGCTAATTTCAATAGATATTTCTACGACACAATACAGAACGTCAACACAGTTATTTCTTCACACTCTGTTGATAATTTTAGTTGACCTTTAATTGCACCTTTTAATAACTGTATATTTTACATTCATTAGTGATGGTTATTACAACATTAGTGTTACTGGATATATCTACCCAAAGTTAACATTATCCAGCACAAGCTACTTGTCATACCAGACCAAGCAGCAGCAAAACTCTATATAAAATTGTGCAAGAGTTTGTTTTATTGATCATGAATTCAACTTTTTATCTAATTCAGAGAATTTTTGAAGTAATCTCTGTTCTTTTAAAAGTTACATAAAGAAGTCTCGCTTTAAAACCCAACAGCAACATGACATTGATGGTATCCCGCTGGCATGATGTCTGGATGATGTTCTGTTTTTGGTCCAGGCCCTGGCGGGGCAACTCAAAATTTGTGCCCAACCGCTAACAGGTGCCACTACTATTCTTGGTATATGCTGCACCATCACGATCCGCCTTGCATGTCACAGCAGAGCTCTGGGATCAGTCCTCTGGCGTGTTTTTTGTCATTTTTCAGACGTCAGTTATCCGTCTTGGATCCTGAAATTGCAAGTCTGATTCGCACGCTCTCAGGCTGGCATTGACACCTCACCTCGAAAGAGGAGCTGTATATCAGCCTTCTAATTTGGCATGAGCGAAACCGATCTGTTTTATCGCCACGCTTGGACGGCACGAAGTGTCAAAGCAATCAGCGTTGGTGGAAACTAATAGCATTGATGAGCACATAGCCGTGTAACTTCATCTCCAGCCTGCACATGCCTTCATGTGGATTTACGCTGATAACCGCCTGCATAAACTAGTGCTGAGAGCATAAAAAAACACATATATATCTAAGAGGCAGTGCGACGGCTCATAAACAGACTTTATTAATAGCTGGCACTTTCAGATGTCGGTACTCCGTTTGCACGGAAAGCAACCAGGAGGTATTCTGGGTAGTTTGCCTCCTAAAACACTGGCATGCTGTTCACTCCATAGCGCAGACATATAAACCTCCTCCTCTACCGCCCAGCTATATGTTTATCCTGGATTAGGTCATTTGTATCCTTACACCTTGGAGGCCTGCTTTTAGCAGCGAGGCTGAAAATGAGAGAGGGCTCTGTGTGAACGTCCAGATTGTTGAAGACACGGTGTGTGGTTGCTCTCTTTCTACCTGTGTTATTTGTTTATGTCATAGTCGTGAGTGGCGTGCCGCCTCACACCCAAACATCCTGCGCGTGACACGGGGTATCAATTATGAAAAGTCGTCGCTGCCTTTTTTTATGTGCACACTGTTATCCAACTGTGCCTCTCTGCCTACCTTCATGCCTTCTTGTGTGTATCCAAGTGTATGTGTGTGTGTGTGGTTTACTCTTAAAGGTCCACATTCATCCAGTGAGGCCCAGTGGTGGCCAGCAGCTCGCCAAGTGTACAACAGAGCGCCTGTTGTGTGATTGGTCTGAAGCTGCGTCAGCTCCTTTGGGAGAGACGTTAAAAAATGCCTCGGTCAAGAAGAATCCAATTTCTGTATGCAACATTTAGTCCTCCTTAAGCTCCTACTCTGATGCTACAGAGTCAATCATGGGTAATTTGAATGACGTTTGCAGAGGCTGGCCAAAAGCATTGAACATAATAGTGGTGCTTGTTTTTGAATGACTTTCTTTCAGCCTTATTGTTTTAAAAACCGGTCTCACCACTCATCTGCCACCGAGCCTCAGGAACAGGATAGGGATCCGGCATCTTATCTGATTAAATGTGCACTCCGACTATGCTATCATTTCCATGATTGATTAGATTAAGCTGACATCTTATTTAAAAAGTAGCTCCAAAATCCTGTTCATATTTTAAAAAGCCTTTCCCTAAAAATCCAATCTCTCCTTTTCATTTACTGTAACAAAACCCTGTTCTATTATTCCAGCAGAGATGTCAGTTGTCACCATTTGCCACGCTGTCAAAAAAACTGAGTGTAATCTGAATAAATCTAATTATTTACATGCCCAAGGAAAATTGAGGATGCAGCAGAAAGCGAGGTGTTTAATCAGGTTGTGTTTACACTCATAATGACCTTACTTAGATTAAAGCACCGACATGACAATCACTGTAATTGCCTCGAAGATGCAGTACATAATTACTCTAATTCTTGAGAAACTGGGACAGCGAGAAGCTCACGCTGTGGCAAGCAACCTTCGTAAAACACACAGCGTGTTAAGGTGATAGAGTCGACGGAGTCATCCATCGAGCCTGATTCGATTTGCAACCAGGAGATAAAATAAGTTTTGGCAGTCCAACATAAAGTAATGCTAGATTCCGTTTTGAGTTTGGGCCCCAGGAAACATCCCATAACTTAATGTAAAATGCCTGGCTACATGCTGCTGCGTCAGCCCGCCACAGCTTTATCTTAATTTGGTCAGATTGTTCGTAAAATGGCTGAAGTCCGAGGCAGACGGGGAGACTGATGGACAAAAGGCGGGAGGAAAATAAACAAAGGAGGGAAAGTGAGCGAGGCTGTGCTACTTTCCATTTTTAAGACCGGGAGAAGATGTGAGCACACTGCAAGAGAAAATAATCTTACACCATTTCAGCTCGGATTGAGTTGTAAAATCCTTTTTTTTTCTTCCTTCAACTGAAGAAAAGTGCCTGTAGAATTTACATATTTGAAGAATCCTCCCAATGCAGACTTATTTTAGGAAACTTCTTTGAGTCTGTGACATTTTCTTGATACTAGTGGAGTCATCTGACTTCCTCTGCTTGGGCAAAAGGGAATTATCTGTCCTTTTCTCACAGAATTCTACTTTAAAGATACCGAATATGAATAACAATGTTGCATATTTTCCACAAACTTATGCATTATTCAGAAAGAATGCCGCCTCGATCTTTAATCACATTAAGATCAGATGGTTCTGATGCATGCAAACCCAGTCAGCACATCGTATACACGCCGCCTCCGAGTTTGCGGCTCCTCTGGTTACCCTGTCGTTGTTGCTGTTTTCACAAGAGCAGTTTTTCCCATTCTTCTTCCCCCAGGACCCTCTAGGTTTGATTTCTACTATATCTCCCAAATCCGCAGCTCACTACGATGGCATAACTCTTCATGATGGCTGGATTTGGGCTAAAGCTGCTGTCAGAACAGGATATCTTGCTAATGTGTTGAGCAGGCCCTGTCCCGGCACAGGAGAGGAAGCGAGAGAGGGTACTGTAGGTGAAAAGAGAAGGGAGAGAAGACGGAAGAGCCGAATAGAAAATGCAGATTTAGAAACGGTGACAAAATCTTTATTGGGTTTGAAGTGGCAGGAGTGGAGATGATGAATGTGTTGGAGATGTCGATGCTTTGATCTAAGTAGATTATTTTAGGACAGTACGGCTGTTTCCTCTTCCTCCCCGGCTCTCTTTTTTCTTTCTTTCTTTCTCTCTGAGCGAGCGAACTGGCCTGACACCCGTGCACAGCTGCACCCACAGCTGTGCGTCGGTCCACAGCAGACCCCGCTCTTTATCAGCTTGATTGGTCACATCTGGCATCATTACTTCCACCTTGGGGTTGTCCAGCGTGGAGAAGGGGATGGGGGATGTATTGGTGGACAGGGGCTGGGTCAGGGTTGGAGTGGGCTTCTGGGGGCCTGATGCTGGATGCGAGGCTTTAGCTTAAAGCAACATGGCTCTGTTTGTGTTTGCTGGCCGGGCCCCCGGTGTGTGTTTTTTGCCCTCTGTGCCCTCAAGGTCTTCCAGCACACTGGGCTTGAAAAATTGTTCAGTGCAACACTATTTCTTTGCTCAGAGGTTTATTCTGTTGGGGTGTGATACACGGAGCGAGGGGGGAAATTGCCAATCGCTCAACTTGTTAAGTGATGAGAGCAGAGAAGCTAAAATGATCTTGTCTTAACTAGCCAGGGCTCCAGGGTGCGACTCTTTGGATCACAAATGCACCGAAATGTCAGTCAAATGCAATTAAACATTTTCAGTGGTTGTACTAAGTGCCTAAAGTTTTTGCAGTTTATTTTTTAAACAATTGAGACGATCACTTGTTGTTTCTTGTTGAGTGTGATTTAAATGAAGAAAAACATTATTCTATTTACATAATGTGTTTACAAATTAAATTAAACTCAATTTGGTGCACCAAAAATACAAAATAAGAAATTGTGCACCACTGCAACCAGTGTGAAAAATGAGTCAGGAGCCCTGCTAGCTTTACTTTACTAAATAAAACATGCCCATAGCACCAAATATCAAAAAAGTCTTTGCTTGGCATTCTTTCACTACAGTTTTTGATTTGAAACAGAATTTTGCCAATTTTATTAAGGCCAAAATACAAAAAAACAAACAAAACAAAATGGTGAATTTGTTATTGTGTGTATTTGTTAAAGTATCAGAAAGGTTTTCAGTGTGGTATTGGTACCAAAACTGGTTCAGAGTCTCATTATTAAAACGTTCTAATGATTCAGAGCCTCAGTTAAGCAGAGGGAACAACAAATCTAAAATTGTCTTCTTCTTTGATGGACAGTTGTCTCCATTGATCCATACTAACAGAGTCCAGTGATTTATCTTTTAAATGAGAAAAATGAGAATTTGTATCAACTGTATGCACTTCATAAACCCTATCATACTGAATTCACACTGTATTATCTTAAGGCAGTGTTCTTGTGTAGATACTGACAGAAGACTTTTAATAAACAAAACATGTTTATATCACACAAAGTGTTAAAAACGTTTTATTGTATAATCAAAGCTTCGGCACCAAAATATGTCAACCAGTTCACAACTCTATCTAAAACAGTAGAACATGGAATCTGAGAGGTGGACAGCTGGCTCCAGTGATCCAGACAGACACTTGAGCGATTTATCCAAAAAGTGAGAAGAATGTAAATGTGTAGCATCTCTAGATACTGCAAATTATGTCGAATCAAAGGCTTGCATCAGTTGTCTGGATTCTGACTTGTTTACCTATTCTCTGATTAGATGGTATCTGATCTACATCCTAATTTTGCAGGTTATAGACTGCATCTTAATCAGCAGTGTTGTCTGATGGCTGCTTTTCTTTAAATGTTAGACGCCCAGACTAACGTTTGAGAAGTTTGGCTTTTCTGTGAAATGAGACAAGGGGAGTTGTCATTTAAAAATGAGAATATGTAGCATCTCTATGAATATATTGGCCCGTAGCGAAGAGTATGGAAGACTTGCCTCAACAAATACAGAGTTTAGTACACAGATTATTTAATCAATTAGTTTCTGATACTGTAAATGCATCATATAGATATTTTTGATGTGGCCAATTAATTTATTCATCTAGCTGTTTTTTCTTCACAAAAAAAGGGTATTAAAAAAAGTAATATGCTTATATTTTTTTAAATTTAGGTATTGGTATCATATCTAATCAATTTATTTCAGCTTTTTTTTAACTATACATTGTAGCAGCTGTGTGTGCAAGAGAAACTGGTAAAATGTAGATGAAATATGGTGCAAAAATAACAAAAGCAGGCGACTACTTGCTTTGTTTATGTGAGAAATATCTTTCCTTTGACATCAGCCTCTGACATAGTCTTCTCTCATCCACCCTCACACAAGAGTTGCTTCACTTCTGGAGCAGCCGAACCACACCTGACACCCTTTGAGACACAGAATCTTTATTTTCCACCATCTGCATTTCCTTTCTTCCCTCTTGTACCACTTGCAGTTGAACTCGGCCCCCGCGGTGAAGTGCCAGCAGCTCGCTGCTACCACAGAGCGCACTGGAAGTCGCTGTCACTGCGTAGCTGCCTAGAAGCAGTAAAAACACAGCCAGTGACAAATAAGATCAAGACTGTTGTACACACGCGGAGTAGCGTGTTACATGGAGGCTAAGTAACAAAGGGTTTTCTAAGCCTCCGAACGCTGCGTAGCCAGCGCTAATTCTCTGCACATGTTCTGAGTAGTATCCCTCCGGCTCCGCAGCAGCCGAGTTGCGATCCAGATGCAGATACAAGACTGAACTGAGCTGACCTCTGAGTGGCACACGGATCTGCATCAGGGACTCGTACCCAATCGTGATCACTGTGAAAGTGTTACTGGCAGGAGCAGCGCCGATGACGTGCCACTCGGGGTTCAAATACGGCACCCACACAAACGGTGACTGTACATCAGCAATCGTAGCTGGTTGGGCGGTGAGTGAAGAGGACGATTGTTCTGTCTCTGAATCTCTTTCTCTTTTTCTCTGGGAGGACATGAAGTGTAGCCCCCACCCCCCATCCCTCCAACCCCCCCAGAGGAACCAGTTTCCTGCCATGCCTCCATGCTGAAATCAGATCCCAGCGTCGCTCAGACCTTGTTTTTCTTGGCAAGGGCTGCGCACAGACACTCACACAGAACCGAGGCTCCCAACCATTTCCACCCACCATCACTACCTCTCTCTTTTCCCCCTCGCTCCGTCTCTCCACCTCCTGCTCTCGTCTTCATACATTTACAAGGAAACGAGGCCCTTATCTGCTTCTCCCCCGAACCAGTTTTCACACTACTGGAGCGTAAATGAATTGACAGATAAATCTGTGTGTGATGGCTGACAAGTTGTGATGAGGATAGATGCGAGACTCGCATGTTTCTCCAGCCATTTTGGGGCTGTAATTTGAGCCCAGCCCGTTCAGCCAGCACATATTTTAATGACATTTAAACATCTCCAGATGTAATTTGAAAAAGGTCCAAACAAATGCCTCATGAGGCTTTTAAGATGATATTTTTTTCTCTCTGCATCATATTTTAGAGATAAGTTTTACAGTAAAGTTGCTCTCTTTTCCTGACACTGACAGAAAACTCCTCAAAAGCTTGTCTTTGTTGAGCAGGGCAGCATTCCACCGAGTTCACGCAGAGGATTTTTTTTTTTTTACTTCCTCCAGTCTGGAGCGTTACCATCCCTTCAGCCTGACAGAATGTGAGTGATGCAAAGTAAGCGCATTGTTTTCCAGCGCGGCTCTGCGGCTTGTGGGAACAGGGTTGTAAAGAGGCTTTGAATGACAGAAGCGTGCACTCTGGTCAGTCTGCTCATTGTCGTCTGCTGTTTACATGCCTTTGGCCCTCACACCACTGCCATGGCCCGGGGCAGTTTAACTGCAAAGCCCCTGAGTTAGTGCTGTCTGTTGAAAAGGTGCTCTGTTTTCAGGGCCCAGCAGTGTGCTGGAGTGCAGAGTATGTGTGCTTTTCATGGATGGGTACACAAGGCTCACATTCCCCCCCTTTGCCTGTCTGCTTGTGTTTGTGTGGTTCTGTGTGTGTACGCACATATGTGCAGAAGGGAGGTGGTGGTGGTGGTGTGGGGGGGTGCTACAACAACAAACTGGGCTCATCAGTGACATTAAACAGTCCCATATTTCAGGAAGAAAGCAAACAGAACTGGCTGTTGCTCCGCATTTGCACTTCTTACAAGTGCATGCAAGTCAGACGAGCACCCTTCCCACAAGGACATTGAACCCAGAATCGAAGCCATTGATGGAAGTTTAGTTATCTCAGGCTGTTAACTCTCCACCACCATGTGTCCTTTCTCCCCTCATACCTACAGCGGAGCACAAATGAAACCCATATGCCAGTCGCGCAAGGCATTGTGAGTTACTGAATCGAAAAATGACCCTACGCTTGGATTTCCATCCGCTCCTCATGCAGCGTTTTCCACCGGGGTGCTTGTGTGGGGGGAGATAGACGGAGGAGTGGAGGAGTCGAAGCCCTCCTCCACGTCACCAGTCCTCCCACCCACCCGATGGAGTTATCACACAATTACAGCTGTTTAAATACATTGACATGCCTTGTAATGTAGCCGACATACGCTGACCACAGGCCCTTCACTCCCCTCCTCACCCCCGGGCCGCCTCACTGGAGCCATCACGTGTCCGTCCCTCTGCTCATTACGCAAGGATACAGCTGAGCCTCCTTTTTTTTTATTTTTTCTCTTCCCCTCTCTGCATTTTTTCGTCTGTGCTCCCTAATTTGATTTCAGGCTCAGCGGATGTTACAGCTTGATCTTAGCACGTCACATTGTCTTGTTGTTGTTGCATGTTGTAAAAAGTTGTTGTTTTCCCAGCTTTCCCATGGTTAGTAATTAGAGGCGTGTGATGTGTGTGTGTGGGGAGGGGAGATGAGGTGAGTGTAGATGAGGCCGGGGCTGTCTCCCCCTCAACCCCCCCCCAACCCAAAGCTAATACCCCACCCCTACCCCTACCCCACCCGCCCCTGGTGTGCGTCTCTCCAGCCAAGGCCAAATTAAAAGCCTTTGCAACTTGCATTCACATTCAATTAAAAGCTCCCCTCTGCGGCCGCTGAGAAACAGCTGCAGAGACTCCGCGCTGTCTGTTCTCCTCAGTTGTTGTCGAGAAGGTCGCGGCTCGTCTCCCGCCGGAGCTTTACACCCACCCCACCACCCCCCCACCCCACCCGACACAGACAGACATTAGACAGTGAGAGAGAGCAGTGAGCCAAAATCGCATCCAAATGTTTACACGAGAGGCGGTGTCCCTGTTTCATCGTTCCCTTATCACTGTGGCATAATAAGGCGCAATTACAGAAAAAGATTGCACAACGAGGACAACAAGCCAGCGAGAAAGGGAAGTGAGTAATAGCTTGTAAACAGATACTCTCCGGCCCGTGTTCTTTGATGGAAAAAGATGTGTACCTCAAAGACCTGAACAGGCCCGTCCGCAATTATGCGTTATTTGCTGATTTGAATGCCGGTCAGACTTTCCACATCAGAGGCTCTGATAAGACATCTCAGTATTATCATTGCCTCTGCCTGAACTGCTGTTTGCACACAGCAGAATCAGATGCAGGGTTGCTCATTGTAGTCTGCCAGATTTTTTTTCTCTAATTTCTCTGTGTTGTCAGAGTGCACAAAAAGAAAAATCGGGAATGAAAACACGATCTGTCTGCTTGTGTATACAGTGGAAATTTAGCTGGTGGTCTAGAACTTAAGAGACTAATGTATACAGTTTGATTTGTAGGTGGGAAGCATGCTTGCGATTTTAAAACCGCAATCACTCAAAATGAGACGCGAGAATTAAACATCACAAACGTCCGAAAAACAGATATTCATCAGTGGACTTTCACTTGGATCCATCGCTGCACACATTATGAAAAGGATCCTTGCATGCATCAAGTAGAGTATAATGCTGGGTGGCCTCCTCCCCCCCTGAGAGGTGAGGAGAAATGATAATGCGGTCAGCGATTGGCTTCCGCGAGCTACTCGCCGGCTGGCTGCGAGGGCGAGGGCCGAGGCGTCGTGTCTGATCCAGCCTAAATTTAAACCTGTGGACAGACGAGTCTAGCCAGCGGCCAGCCTCATTCCAGCCGCTGATCATCCACGGCTTGGAGAGAGAGAGAGAAGGAGTCAGCCTCGGGCCTTTTAAGTCTGTCCTACTCCTCTCACTCCCTCCCCTGCGCTCCTTCGCTTCCCTCGTCTGTTTTCTCCCTCGCTTCTTCTTTAAACTCCCGCTTTGAAATTATGCTGTATAACTTAGGCTGTGTTCTCCAGCCTCCAGACTCTCCAGAAGTGGGCGAAAAAATTGTATATATTAGAGTTCTTAGAGCATTGTTGAGGTGAAATATAACGCACCAGTGGGATTCACTCACTGTTCAATTCTTACAGGACTGTCTTTTGGCTTCTAAAGGTTGTCATTTTTGACCAATTATCCACAACATTTTCCAACAAATACATGTGGCTTCTTTGAGCTGCTGATGGATCTAACACAACAGTGATTCAATTTGTACAGAAAGCAGTTTTCATTTGCTTTTATGAACACCTGGGAGGACGTTTCCCGCAAAACAAAAATCCTCGGGCACAGTGGAAGTGATGTGTTTTTACAGTTTCAGCTGCAGCCCAATTGGTTTGTTTGGAATATGAGTAAATAAAATATGAAACAGCAGTGATTATCACCATGCCTGGAGGAAGAAAAGACCGGTACAAAGAGAGAATCCAAGGAACAAGACGTGATAAGATGTAGCTCTGGCATAAGCAAATTATTGCAGCTTGTTTCCGCATTTTGCTTTTATGAGTAAATCGATAGTCATCTGACCCAGGTAGACACAGACGACGCTGTACTGGACATTCTTGTTTGGGGTTATGATAATAGTAGTCTGTTGTTCTGGAAAATGTTGGCTCACTCTCCCTGATGTACTTAGACAGCCTTTCCTTATCTCTGCTCTGAATGCTTTGGCTGCTCAAACCATGTAATAGATGGGAGAGTTTAGACAGTCTCAATGGAAGATTGGAAAAAGTTCAAAAAACATACGCAGATGTTCACAGAACAGTACTGTCATTATGTTACATTTGTCTGCTTGGCTTTATTGCCGCACTGAGAGTTTATGTTACGATGGAAAAAGAGCTTTGAGTGTATGCGCTCGCGTGTGCCTCATTCTCTCAGATGCAGCAGATTTGAGCCCCACATGGCTTCCAGGGGCTGAGCAAAGCCAGGGAAGAGGCATCAGCTGGACCTCACACGCCAGACGGCTCACAGACAGACAAGATATGTTTCGATTCTGGCCCCGTCCACCTTCCTTCCCTCCTTTTTTTTTTTTGTCCTTCCTTCCTTTCATCCCTCTGTCTTTCCGCCCCGTCCTCTCTCTCCCTCTCTCGCTTCATTCTTCCCCTCCCTGTAATCAGGGCCCTTTGAAGTGGGCCGAGGAGACGGATTAGAGTGGGACCTGCAGGGTCTTTGACCTGGGGTGAGCTGGGGATGAGTAATTAGACAGGGAATTAAGAGGAAGCCCAGCCCCTCTCTGTGTTACTCTCTTTCCACCAAATTAGCTGTAGTTCTTGAACCGGTTCCATTCAGGATTCTTGGAACTGCTGTCCAGCAAAACATCCTGCGTGTCCACCAGTTTTGTGAAGAACCATTGTTATCAAGGATACAGCATCAGCAGAGGGCGCTGCACAATGCACTGTGGAAGTAAACAGTAGTAATAGATGGCAGATGGCATTGATTTCCTGCAAGCTTTTGTCCTGTTATTGCAGATATTTGTCTAAATAAAATAAATAAATTACAAAAACGGCATAGACCAACTATTGTTTATAAAATGTAACTTGGTTAGACAGAGGGCTGTTGTGTGGACACATCAATGGGAGCAACTGTCCCAGAATGCTATTGTTCCCGTCTTCAACAACGAGCAGTTGATGAGCAACTTTCAGATTTCTCAGGAGTCTTTTTAATTAAATCGGTCATCGTCTTAGCCCTATGGTAGACTGACCACCAACAGTCAATACCGGAGTATGAGTCCCGTGTTGGCGTTGGTATTGCGATTGTTGCAATCGTGTGCAGGGCCTCTGCAATGCTGTTATAAAAGTGCTGCTTCCTAAACTCAAGACCCCTGATGCTTGGAACTTTTTAACAACAGATGGAGAGCACCTCAATGTGTTGGAGCAAGAGATGGCACTGCAGCCACATTCTCATAAAAGCACCAGAAGTGTACCCACGTGACTATCATAATAGAGAGGAATAGCATTCCATCATACCGCATATCATTGTTGAGTTTCTTAGCCAACACACTGTCAGTATCTCTGGTTATGATGGAGGACACTGAATTGGAGACCCTGTCTATCCATTGCAGACTTGGTGCTGACCCCGTAGCTACAGAGGTACAATGCCAGAATAAGCAGTGCGAAGACAATTGTGGAGACGACCGTAGGGAAACTTAATGGTAGACGGAGGTGTCTCCTAAAACAAGTGGCTGCCAATTGGACTTTACACAGAAAACGTTTCATGCCAGTTGTGTGTGGCACAATATTAGTGAAGAGCATGGGGATCAGTACTTTAAAGATGTTTCGAGTGATGCATGGGAACACGGAGCCTCCTGTGTTTGTGTTACAAGAACATCAGCAGCAGGAAGGAGCTGTTGTTAGAGATGCATTCGTCGAGCATTTCACCTCTGACTGATGGAAGCAGAATTGTACTGTACATTCTGTACTTTTAAATAAGTTTACTTTTTTTTACTGCATATCCATCCACTGACCTATGTGTTGTACTGAAGTTAGTTATCGATCACTGTTTTTTTTATGTAGCAGAGTTGAGAGAGCAGTGGCCTTTTTGGCATTTCACTGTACACAATGTTGGCGCAAAGTTCTTTATTAAAAGACAATAAAAGTTTTTGCAATGCCTTGTTAACCGATATATTATTATATTATAATAATATGATTTATATAATATTCACTCCTGGTCTCTGTCTTTCTGTTCCTGTTGTTTTTTTTTATAAAAATGTATATATGTGTTGGAGCAGAGCATGTGGTGTTGTGAGATCATGTGCATGCATGTGATCCTAAGGACACACCAAGTGTTAAATAGTAACACATGCATCAAATAAGTTAACACCGTAACCCTCCTCTTCCCTCCCTTCACTGTTTATCTTGTGTGTGTAATAGCCATGTCCTTCCAGTGTCATAATGTCTTTCAGTCATGGCAAATCTATAATGAAGTCCTAATGGGGAAAAAAACATTTACTCTTAATTTCTTACAAAATATACAGTTATAATAAGTATCAGTAAGTCTGCCGAGAATGGAAGAAACAATGCTTTTTTACATTCAATCCCCTCTGAGAGCAGTAACTAATGGTAACTGTATTACTGGTAATACTTGGATTAGTAAGAGCAAGATTAAGTCATATTGGTAATAGCAGCATTAGTGTTAGGTGTAGTGTGGTAACAATTAACCAAATGACTGATAATTGTAATAGCAGTAGTACTACCAAAGAGCACGACTAGTAATAGTGGCAGTAGTATCTGTAGTAGCATCAGTAGTGTTTGCCAGCAGCTTTACTCATGCGAATCCCCTCCTCTGGCCTGTGGTGTCTGTGTGTAGGGGCCTGTTAGAGAGAGAGGGAGAGAGGAATTATGCCCATCAGCCCGACCAGCTGAGACCAGGCACTGTGTTATTAAACAGAGCCCATGTATTGGAGCACCCACATGGCCTAATATGGACATCCAGCCGGCCTCTAAGTCTCTCTGAGGGAGACGAGAATGAACCCAAACCAACTGGCCGACAAGTGACACGAACACTCTGCTGAAGAAACACACTTAACATTCTCCATCTCTGTCTCCTTTCTCTTTTGTCTCTCTGCAGGTAAGAAAGACTTCCTGTGCTAAAAAAGCCTTTGTGGTCTGCCATGTAAGTAAAATGTCACAGTTTTAGGCTCTCTATCCCTTCCTCATCCTTCCTCCTTCCTGACATCCCTTCACTGTGTGTGTGTGTGTGTGTGTGTGTGTGTGTGTGTGTGTGTGTGTGTGTGTGTGTGTGTGTGTGTGTGTGTGTGTGTGTGTGTGTGTGTGTGTGTGTGTGATATCCCCAGGGTACCTGTTGTTGTGACAGGCTCTTGACTTGAGCGGCGTTAAAAGATAACGTGTAAATTGTAATCTGTGAGCTCCCACTCCTTAGCCTGTGTCATGCTAATAATGCAGCGCGTCAGTCAAACCTGGCCGCTGATTGCAGGCACAAGCCGATGCTATCTCCCCTCCTTTTTCTATTGTGCAGACGCCACAAAAGGAGCCATTTACGGGAGGAAATTTAGTGCCAGGAGGAGAGTATTGGCTGTGCGATAATAGAGACTTAACCTGTATTGACTTACTCCTTTGCATAATCCTTAAGCTAGTGCAAAAGAGTAACTTCCAGTCGGGAGTGTGTGATTATTATGAGTTAATAGCAGAGAGGTAAACAGATGAGGGACACTGGCTGTAATCCTTACTCAGGGGCCGTGAGCTAAGGCCAACAGATAGAAAACAAGCTTAAGAAAATAGCAGACGAACTCCTGATTTTCATATAGTTCATCAAAAATGTGAGTGGATTTAGATCCATTGTCTTTTTATGTTGCTCTTACTTTCCTTTTTGTTATCTACAACTGTCGATTTGAATTGTCAGCTAAATGTCTAAAATGTATAAAAAGGCACACGGTCTGTATCTGTCCAGATGGGACCGGAAGCTCTGGAGGATTAAAGAGTTGTGGGTGTGGGTGGGGGGGGTTGTAGTACTACAAAGACCACTAAGAATCTCAGACTGAAACTCGCCTCCATCAGCACGCACGTTCAGACACTTCCCCGTAAAAACCCATAACTCTTGCTTACATAACCCACCTGCCTTTTCCCCCGACCTCAGCCACATCCTGGGAGCAGCAGGGAGTGGAGGAGGAGTGGAAGACAAGGGGTTGTTAAAGATAAGCATGTTTACACTATAACATTGCGGGGAAGTTGTAGACATCCTTATCACCAACAATGAACAAAGTCAACAAAAGAATGAGGTACATGTTTTTGGTTTCATGACAAGGGTTTCAAGAATCTGACAATAAGGAAAACAATGGAAGAATCAAGGAAAGTTTTAGTTGAAGAGGTAAATGTCAAAGGCACAGTATGTAATTTCTGCCACATGAAAACAAAAGGTGTAAGCACCATTGCCAATGTCAAATCAATCTATGTGATTCAGGCAGAAATGTTAACAGATGCGGTAATGTTTTAAAGTTTTACATTTAGCAGCGTTCACCGTCAAAGCACGATCTGATATCAACGTGTCGGTGATCCTGGAATATCATCATTTATATTCCTTCAGGAGCACATCGTAACCGGCCAAGTATGTTTTTGTAATGTCATGGCTTTGCAACTATGGGGGGGAGAGAGAGAGTAAAATACGCACATGGGAAGAGTAGTTTTAACGCTGTGGAAAGGTCTATTTTAACCCAAAGCATCTTTTTCTAAACCTAACCAAGTATTTTGTTCGTTTAAACCTAACCCAACTACAACATAAAACTGAATAAAAGGGAACAAAAGTAAAGTGACTGTTTAATATAAGTGAACAGTAACAAAATGTCCCAAACATGATACAAACCCCAGTTGTTCCATATGCAAACTTTGTTGACGTTTCCTAAGTTTCTCTGATGATCCTGGAACGACATTATAAAGTTCCAGAAAAAACATTATAACAACATGATTTTGTTAAACATTAATGCAGAAATGTTACCTATTGTATCTTGAAAGAGGTTCATACATTATATACATTTTTCCCTCAGTTATGTTTATTGCAGTTTTTTATCACCACAGGACAGAAGTCACTTCCAATATTGGCAGACAAAGTCTTTGCACAGCACAGTAGCATTGGGCTGGATGAAGAAGTGGTGTATTGCAGTCTGAATGGTAAATCCCAATGGTGCTGTCTTTGCACAACCTCAAGAGCAGAAGCGGAAATTGCTACTTTACCATAACATGTATTTCCATTCATACGAAGGTGCCAAGTACAGGAGTTGTGCTGCAAAGTTTTTTTTTTTTTATATTCTACATTTTGACCCCTGATCTCACCACATTCAGAACCCAAACATTCCATCATGACCAAACGCTATCATTGTATTGCCTGTGATGGCTGACATCATCACTGTTTCGCCCATTAGGTTTGCCTCTCATGAGAAGAAACAGCTGCGTCACCCAGAGACCATGTTGAGGGTGTATTTCGGTTCCTCGGTTAAATAGAACATTTGAACTCGGTTCTCGGGAGGGCCAGCCAACCCGACCGTTGGGACTGAGGAACAGAGCATGTTGTGCAGTCTCACATTCAACCTCATTTCCCTTCCAAACCTTCATCCACTTTGGCCAGACCACACATCCCTAAACGTTGATAGTTCTGCTGGCTTGCTCATATTCCCCTTTACACACAACCGCGCAGTCACGACCTCAGATAGGGATCACATTCAGCCTCGCTTGGCTGCTAACTACCCTCAATTGCATTTAGGGCTAACAACCGAGCAGAGCTTGAGGTACCCCTCAGTATTTATAAACAGTTATGATCGCATTTGTTCAATGAAATGATCTGAAATTAGTATTTTTCGCGAAGGTCAACAGGACCGTGGCTGTCAAGGAAACCAAATTTGCACTGCATATTCTAAACCCGTGCTGTTTATGTGGTTTGGTGTTGGCTGGGCTGCCAGTTAAAAATGCTCAGTGGATGGGTTGAGCAGGAGGTTACAAAGGGCTGCTGCAGCCGTGATAAAACATCATGTGGGCAGCTGGTAAAGTGCACAGCCCGGCCCTTCTAGGACTGATAAATCCAGACTTGTTTGTGTGTTCAGTGCCTTCAATAAGGATGGCCAAGAAGGTCACGGTGGAATCGGAGATCCTGGCATGCAAGTTTTGGGCTTTAAAATGAAATTGTAACTTGTGATGACGCATGTAGTGCAAAGTTCCTTCCCCTCTATTTCGAGAGAGGTGCAATGAATTCTCAAGGTGTCAAATTAGATCAGACTTCACCTCGACCCCGCATAGCACCCCCCCCCACCCCCCCCACCCCTATCTTTTCTACTTTATCAACGGTGATATGTTGTGGTTTCTTTCTTGTGACAAATGTACTTATTGTAAGTCGCTTTGGACAAAAGCGTCTGCTAAATGCCCTAAATGTAAATGTAAATGTAAATGCGGTATTTCCTTTGGAATTGGTGTATGCAGAAGTATTAGTGATAACTGGCAGGTCGAGGCTCTGAGCTGCTCACCTTGGAAGCCGAGATTCCATGCTGAGAGAGCAGTGCACTATTATACGATGAGAAGCAAGAGGTATGGGTGATAATGGAGAGGGGGGCTGATGTGCCATGTGATGCAGAGAGAGGTGATAATGAGCCTTGTCTTAGCCCTCCACATCCCACCCCCACCCCAACACTTTCACGCTATCAGTGCCATCTGCCGCCCTAATTGTGCTCCATCTACAGTACCAGTGAATATCTGGCTGGCAGCCCTTCGTCTCTCCTCTGGGTTGTCTACTGTGAATAAGCATGTGTTCTTCATCAACCTCTCTCTTTCTACCCATTGTATACTTTATCAGTGTTCCTTCCTTCATTCTCTCTCTTTCCAAATCCCCTAAATCAGCCCGGAGTCAAGTGATGATGCCGACGGGGGCATTGGCTGATCAGCTGATGACTTTCACAAAGGGTCAGAGGAACAGGGATTACAGCTCTGGCTCATGATGAGCTAGCAGCTCCAGCTCATCAGGGTGAATGATGGCAGCGCCTTAACATCTGTAGATCTGGGGGGGCGTCAATGTGAAATGACAGCAAGTCGTAACTGGCTGGCAGCGTACTGACAGATCTGGCTCAAATGCCACTTTAGCCAAATCCTGCTTCAAGAGTCAGTGAAGCGTCTCTAGTTAAAGCCTTTTGGAAATGATTGTGGGGTCGCTGACATTTATCTGTGAGAAAATCATTTGGAAATGTGCCAGCCTGTTGTAACGAAGAGATCCTGGGTTTAACAAGAGTGCCAACACAGCGAGCTGTGTAGCTTGCCTTTAATTTAACCCTGATGGACTGCAGCACAGCTGGAGGGAGCGCTGTTTGATGGGTACAAATCCTCTGTTTGTACACTGTGTAAACCCCTCCAGAGGGTGCATTCTTCTCACCCAGGGCAGGGATCGGTCGGAGAATCCTTCAACCCCTTTGAAAACCCTCATGTAGCAACTGAGGCAAGCTTCGGATGAGATGGGAGTTACTCTTATGTGTGTGTGACTGTTGTTGTCTGTCTTTATGAGGACCATAAGTCGTTTCAAAGACTGACAGATGAACAAATTCGACCAGACTTAAGGCCAGGTTGTGTGTTAAGTGTTGTGTTTACCATGTTAGAGTTGGGATTTGTTTATATTTCTACTTGGTTTAAAATTGAAGTTACTTTAGCTATAAGTCTGGTCTTTATGTTAAAGAGATATTCCATCAATTTAGTACTTCTAAATGTATTCTTCTAGGTTTGGGTGGGGGGCGATCACAATAGACATATAGAAGAATTTGATGAAGCAGAGGCTAAGATTTCCTGATTTTCAGTCCCAATGGGTTGTTTCAAAAACCCTGGATCCTCATAATGCAACTAGATAGCATTTTTTATGAGATCCTTCCTGTCTGGTAAACTCCCACGTCTTTCAAGCTCCACAGACTCAGTTTGAAACGTAGGCTTTCTGTTAAAGAATATCTGATCTCTGGTATTTGGTAGATGAAATACAAAATAAAGGTTGGGTTAATAATATAATATGAAAGCTTTCAGTCGTGGTTGATATGGTGCAGCTTATGACTAGGGCTGCAACTAACAATTGATATTATCGATTATAATTTTTCGCATTTTGCCCAACTAACAGACTCAAATTATCAATAGCAACTAATTTTTTGTCAATCGTCCAATTGACGAATCGACCAGTTGTTGCAGCTCTACTCACGAAGGAGATTTTTCTGTGGAGAAGCAACTGCTAAGTGCACATACACACATATGTATATCTCTCAAAAATGCAGGTCTTAAATGGTATAAAAAATGACATGGGTATAATGTTAAACTTAAGGGTTACAAATGTAAACATAAAATTATGTAGGTAGGTAAGGGTTGGGAGATGATTGTTTTCAGTGGATGGTCCTCACAAGAACAGACCTGAAATAATGTGTCTGTGTGCCGTATGTTTACACATGTGTATAGGATTCAGTGTGTATGTGTCTGCTGCAGAAACCACAGGCTGCTTGTTAGTACAATGTCAGACATGTCCATCAGTAACATCCCTTGCTGCTCCATAGGTGAGCCCCAAGCTGCAGCTGTGACGCATATTTCACCTCTCCCTCTGTTTACCTCCTCACCCCCCGTTTCTCCATCTCTGTGCTCTGGGCTTCTTCTTTCCAATTAGGTTTTCCCATCTTCCTATGTTCCCCTCCTGCCCCACGTCCTTGCCTTAACAGCGAGTTTGACTTGATTATAAAGCATCCCTGGGTTTCACAGTCATACTGCTATTTTTTATTTTTTTATTTTTTTATTCTAAATCGTCATTTAATGTGTATGAGCATGCAGTGGGAGATTTTTTTCCTGACCTTCTCTTCCTGCCAGCTTTGGTCTGCTTTGCAGAAAAAAAAATGCAGATCAACCATAAGTTTGCATCACACTCGCTCACATATCCGAGCACTTCCTTTTTTTCATTTGCACCGCTGAACCTCAGCAGTCGTGACTGACCTTCTCTAACTGGCAAACTCAATCCAGAGCGAGAAAAGAACAAGACTTCCCTCGTCACCTTTGGCTGTAGACAAGCCTTCGCTCCAACATGAGAAATCTAATTCAATTAGTAGGTGTGAGGCCAGGAAGACTGTATAGGGCTGAGTGACACAAGGGAAAGTGAGAGGCAGAGAGAACTCAAGGCTGGAGGGTCTAATCCCGATCCTCCTTATCAGTGCCGACCTCTGGGAGGCTGTGTGTGGATCTTGACCCTCTGGGGGCTCCTTTTGGGGGGGAATGCCTTTTATTCCTCTGATCGGACTTCAAAGGCGACAAGGGGAGTGGCGGTCATCCTTTCTTTCATTACCAGGAGCTTTGCACTAATCTGTGAGGGCACACCTGACGCCCCTCCCCTCTCTGAATCCCACAAACGCACACACTCCCCACCTTCTCTTTCAGCCAGGGGGGGCTAAGTGCTGTGTAATCTGGGTATAAAAGAGCCTTAATCCTCAGCAGTCAGGTCATGTACTCCTGCACCGCTACCTGAAGCCTGGATAAATTCCCGAGCCTGTTAATTTGCTAATCAGAGCTGGGTTAGAGGAAAGGCCTCGAAGGGGTCAGACGATGAGTCAGAGTGGTTTTTAGTTGGAAAAAGAGATAAGTCTCTGAGCTATGCATGAGGGTATGTATGACACACAGAGGCACATTTAGTCATGGATTAATGAAACAGCAAGACATGTGGTAAAATTTAGGTTTAGTTTGCGTCATGCTGTGCTCTAGAAAATAATGATGAGCATTGTTTCACGATTGCCTAACTTTTTTAAATACTTAACAATTGGGTCCAATCCCAATACACCTCTTGCCCCTACCACTTAGACCTACCCCTCCATTGTGTGCATTCACGCCTAGTAGGGTATCCTGATTCTTGTTGGGATAGAGGGGTAGGGCCCTTTAGGTACCCAGTACCCAATCTGGAGCCAGTTCTTTGCGTTTCAACGGCCAAAAAAACAGCTCTCAGCCAGGAAAACTGGTTCGATAGCGGCACAAACAGCTAGCTGGTCTAGAACAAATAACTGCTTACGTCAGTGGCTGGGGGTGGGGTTATTGTGACCAAGGACCAACTAAAACCGCTTATGACCGCCACTTTTAAAAACCAGAGCTAGTGTACAGTGTTCTGACTTGTACACCGGAGAATAAACAAAAGATTTTCACGATGGTGACCAAATTAAAGCAACAGTGCTTCGAGGACCAGTCATGTTTGCATGCCAATGTGGGCATGGAAAGCCAGAAGCTACACTCGTAAAGAGTCGATGTAGTCCATCATAGCAATGCTGGGAAATTGGACACGTATACAGTGACTGAATGATGTGACTAAAGAGGTCTGTAGGTTGAACCAACACCGAACCATCACCATCCCAAAACCAATACTTGGTTCACTGTGGTCGAAATAGGGCATCTGTGGTTTCAATGTAATATGATGCATTTCTTTATAACAAGCATCAACTACCACTTCTAGTTTGCTGATGTCTTGGTAACTAACAAGCTAGCTAGCTAATGTTACATTGTTATTGCTGATTTGTGCATGACAGAGTCATATTTTGACATATTCTTCCCCTATTTAATGGCATATGATGCCTGAAATGTAACTTAAGTCCAGCAACAAAGTTGGAGCACTTGGTGCTACTCCTCTAATATCAGCGCAGACTGGCAGGTTAGGAGCAATGGTTGCTAATATTAGCCTGTAAAGAATCCCTGGTGGCAAGGTAATGAAGCAATGTTCTTTTTTATTTGATGACTTGGTTGATAGCAGGAAGTGGCGGGAACCACAGCTGAAATGGCGCAGTTGTATCTGTTTACATAAATGCCATCTATGACAACTAAAGACGTATAAGGGTCTTGAAGGGTTGTCCCACTTCATGGGGGAGATTTCAACCACCACCCCCTGTAACTCTCCTCTGAGGGGGGCAAGGAGGCACTCCCAAAGAGGGCAGGGGTAAAAAATTCGAAATGGGATTGAGCCTTGATCTTTCAGGAAATTAATCCTTAGCTGCAGCCTCAATATGAAAACAGCAACTTCTGGCCCACAATGGACAGTCTTTTACAACACTCAGGGTTTCCGAGGAATGTTTGACAAAAGGGCTATTTTATCATTCACACAGGAGTTGTAACTTGTTAGTCAAAGTTAAAGAGTAACCCACAAACGACGGCTGTAGGATCTCCTTCAAAGAATAATGGCCCCCTGAGTGGTTTCCACTTGTTTTTCACTTCAGATCAAGGTTTGCATGCTGCAAAAATGCAGGCGCTAATTGGCGAGCATTGAGGGGTTTGTTAGGGGGGCTTTGTTATGTGAGCAGAAGGACGAGCAGAAAAACATCAGCAACAACAACGCAAGTGCAAAAGTCAGTGCACCTTTTTAAGTCAAGCTGACAATACACAACACACAGATTTCCTTCAAGGGGTGTTTTCTTTTCCTGATTTTAGCTCGGGGACGACTTGAGGGTGTATCAGCTATAAGCCCACATGGACCTTTCCTTTAAGGCACATCAGGTCACAGGCATACAACAAGACAAAACTTGGACAAGATTCTCCTTTATTTTTTTATAATGTAGGTCCATTGTAACAGGAAAATGAATCTCCACTAACTTCATTTTCAGCACTCTGGCTCTCAGAAGCATTACAGTTGATTTGCCAAGGGCCTCTGGAACGGAGAATGTGTTTGGCTTCAGAGTGCAGAGCTGGTGTGAACTGCACTCCCTGCCCCAGGCTTGTTCTACGTATAATTCTTTCCCTGGGAATCTGTGATAGATAAAGATCGATGTGAGGGTTGGAACTGTGCCCCCCGCCCCAACCTCTTGCTCCAGCGCTCATGCCCCTGTTTTGCTTCCTCCTCCTCCTCATCTACTTCTTCTCCTCCCTTTCTCTAAATCTCTATTCATCTTCTCATGACGAGCCGTAATTACAGCAGCTCCTCGGCCTCACCGCCAGAATGAGCTGTTTACATTGGGCCACTTGCCTCTGGCTGCTGTGGCCAGCCTCTCATCCCCCATTGAGCTCAGCAGGAGCAGCCGCACAGTCACCGAAACACAACCCAGCGCGACCCGGAGCCCGCCAGGCCCCGGCTTACCGACGCTCCCACCCAGCCACTCGTGCTCCTCCCAAAACCCCACAGAGCTCCATCATTCATGTTCCCCATACAACCCTCTCCTCTTTCTAGTGGCGGCTCGCGACAGTTTGGATTTCCAGCCCTGCTGAGGGAAAACCATTTAATTCATCGAAGGCTTTAGTGTAAAGAAGCAGGTCTCAGAGCCAACAGTTCCACCACATGCTGCTTTCCTCGCTGTTTTCTGTGCCTGAGGGTTGAGGCGTAATGAAAGAACGTAGTCCCCTGTGCCGCCACTGCGTACAGGAGAGGCATGTTTGTTTACACACAGGCAGCCAGGGAGTGCTGTTCAGAGCCACGGAGCCTGCACAGGATCCTTCTAGCCGAGCTGATGATGTGTTGCGTTGGGTGGGGCCGGGGGGCACTCGCCATTCTCCGGCCCTTGGACCCAGGTGCTTCCTGTCTGCCTGCTGGAAAAGTACGAATGCGCCCGTGATGGGCCAAATCAACCGTGAGCCTTGTGCCGTTGCTGCTCCTGCAATGCCCTGTGGGACCAGCAAAAGGGCTTTAAACATCCAACTGTTATTTTCTCTCGCTCTATTTTTCTACTTTTCCACCTCCCACGCTCTCTGCTGTTCTCTTGGACTCTTGTAATAAAACAGATAAATTTGTCACCAACATCTGCAGAGAGAGTTAAATGTTAAACAGGGAGCTTGTGCGTTTCTCATCTTATTCTGTGTGTTTCTCCCTCTTCTCAGGTGTGGCCTGTCACGCTGGCAAAACGAGCCGATTTCATACTTAAATTCTAATTTAGCCCGACAGTGTTTTGTTCTCTGTCTGCTTTATTTCTGGGATTGTTCTCCGAAGGAGCCCTGGAGTTGTACTCCAGTATTAATCCCGAGACAAAAGAATATTCTGACAGATGTTTTCACAAATGAGAAGGGATTTACAAGTTTTAGTGCCAGCTGTGGCAGATCTATAAAGTATTTATATGTTCCCTAAAATATGCATTTTATATGTAACTGGAGCTGTTGTCTGTTAAAAGAGCACAGTTCGACCTGCTCCTTGCAGCCTGGTTTTTCTATCTGGATAGAGGCTCAGTTCTGTGAAGATCATTCTTGACTTCCGTCCAGCTGGCTTTGCCCTAATCTGTAAAACACAGCACCAGAGGGATGGAGCGACCCCTGGTGGCTGCAGTGCGCATTTACAACTCCAGAGCCAACTCACTCATTCAGAGCAGCATGTCAAAAATGATAAGTCCGAGTGAAAGGAGCATGTCACCTGCGGTCGCTGTGAATCTTTAGCTTGATGGCTTCCCGCCGTAGTTACATTCATTCCCTTCGTTTTACTAGCTGACTCACTCTTCCCCCACCTGTCATGCTTCTGTTTTATGTCTGACACAAAAGCATTTAACCAAGAGGTTCTGATTTATGACTTGTCTGAAAGGTGTAATTTGAGGTTTTCAGGTGGAAGCTCGGAAAAAACTGGGTGTCTCTCGGCTGTCAAATCATGCGGGGACCAGCCAGCTGTGATCATTTGCATCCTCTCCTGCTCTGACACCCAAAGGTTTCGGGGCTTTTCAACCTGCGGTGAAGGGAAGAGGTGACAGAATACATTAACAGCACCTCTTATTCTTCTCCTCCTCCTCCTCCTCCTGCTCCGTAGCATGAGTCATCAGATGAGTCTGTGTGAGAGGACTGAAGTGAGCGGCGGTATTAACGGACAGCCCTGACAGAGACGTGGGAGTACATTAGTCGCTCATAAAAAGAGCTGATGGCACTCGCTGGCAGGCTGTTCCCCCATTGTCAGGTGTTTCATTGGCCTCCCCCTGAGGGTATCTCCATGGAGATGGATGCAGTTAAGGTGGTGTTTATTTTCAGGTACCTCTGTCTGCCCCATCCGACGCCAAGAGTCTGCTGATAAGGCAGAGACTGGCTGGGAAGAGACAGGGACTCAAGGTTAAGACCTGCAGTCTGGAAGACGTTTGCTTTAGGGTGAATTTCATTCGTCTGATTTTAACAGCAAAGTAAATTACTTTATTTCCCTACAGCCTTGTAAATACATTATAAAAGTCAAGTTGGAAATCTCGTAAACGAAATAAAAGGTTTATATTATATACATATATATATATATATATATATATATATATATATATATATATATATATATATATTATGTCACTGCTGCATAATGCACCTATTCTGTACTGTCTAAAAGCAGCACACAAGGCAATGGTACCTTAAGGTCACGAGGGTCATACCCGGCCTGACCCTGAGAGTCATCCCTCGCCTTGGTGTGAGCAGTGACCTGAGCGATGACTGGCCAATGTCAGTCACAGTTCACATCTGTCCCTGTCCCATGCCACTGTGCGTAGGACTTCGACCTCTGCCGCTTTGCCGAGGTTCAGCCGGTTCAGCTCAGACGGGGTCTTTCTGTGTTAGAGGGCTGGTGAATAATTACGGTCGCACTGGGGCAGGCAACTGTGACCCACTTTCAAGTTGGCTTGCATACCGTAACTTTTATAGACGTATATGTGACGCACTGCAGAAAACATTGACATTTAAGACTTTAATTTTCCACCTGAATGAGTTAAGGGATTTGTATTTGGTTCTGTGCCGGGTCTAGATGTGCAGATAGGCAGGGAAAGACGGTCCCGGAGCCAGCTGTAGAAACAGAAGATAGTGAGCGAGCCATAGGAGGAAGTGAAAGGGATTTGGTGTGCAGCTCTGCAGAGATGGAAGTTTTCATTTCCTCAGGATAGCTCTGGCTGTTTGAACAGGTGGGCCATCCCCCCTGGGGCTGTAAACGCTCCGGCCCCTCTCATGTCGTCCAGTCTGTGCTCTCTCCTGGGCGTCGCATTCTTCAGTCCATAGTACAGCTGAGCCTCCGGAGCAGGGCAGCAGCGCTAGCACAGATCTTTCTTCTTCTGCTCTCTTTTGCCGGAAAGCCCAAACAGACTCTGCACCAATACTTTTTCAGTCGCCCTCCTGTCATTGCTGTTATTTCTGCTCTGAGCAGCTGGGCTAAGAGGCATTGAAATGCTTGTTAAAGGGGGGAAAGTGAGCATCTGAACTCGCTGATTACAGAGGAGTGAGAGCAGTGTGTTTTGGTACATGCTTTGTGTGTTTTCCCCAGGGGCATAGATGCACCCAGACTGAGTCATGCTAGACTGGAGCCATGGCTCCAGCTCCCTCAGTTCCTTTCCCTCTTTTTCCTCCTACCTCTCCTCCCACTGCCGACATAACCAGCTGGGCTCCTGAAACATCCAAACACACACACACACACACACACACACACACACACACACAGGTTGGAGAGGTGCTTGATGGGAGGACAGCAGTAGGGACGTAGGAGTGATGAAATGCCAGGAGGAGTAGGGGCGGGCAGTGCGAGGCCCACATTGAGATTGATGGTCGGCTGTAGAATCTAGCAGGTAAACTCCAGAGCGGCCCCTCCTCCCCCACACCACAGCTCTCTGGGATTAGGCCCCTCGTCTCCACACATTCTCAGTTTGCTAAAAGCCACACGCCCCCTCTCCCTCTCACTTCGTGCCCGTCTTCTTGTTTATGTTTTTCTCTTTCCTCTCCCTACCCTCTCCTTATTTCATTTGTCTTTTCCTGAGTGAACATCTGCGAAAGTCATTACACTGTCTTTGTTCAACATGAAAGCAAAACCGAGAGCTTTGAATGTTTCGAGGCTCCGTTTCCTGCTCGGCATCGATGTGCTCAACCCCCAGACTTTTTCCATATCACCAGTAGGTGGCGATATGACTCTTCAGAAGCTCACCTAAGAGCTCTCTTTCATAAATAATCCCTCTTCCTTGCCCTTATTTGATCCCACATCCCTTCAGCAAAACAATGTCTCGTTACCGCTTTGTGAGATTCTTAAAGAGAAAAACCTGGATGCCTCAGACATTTTCTCGACTGCTTGATCTTTTCTGTCTGATTTTGGGGGCTGCATGTCTGCTTGTAATGAGGTGGATGAATATGTATTTGAAGGTGGAGCACACATACAATCCCAAAAGCTTTAGAGATGTTGGTAGTATGCGACAAGAAAATATGGTTTGCTGCTCAGCGGAGAGCCACAGAGGAGGAAGCCAGCTGTGCTTGTGAACAAATTACCTGTTGGATCTTTAACACTGAATTATTCACAGCAAAGTCTCAGACAGAAAAGTACATATTTTTCGCACTACATCTAGTGAGACTGCTATGGATTTTTGCTCCAGCAGTTGCAGTGCAATATACTCCCCACATCTTCTGCAGTGTGAGGATTAAAGAAGTCTTCGGGGCAGCTGTATTGACAGATTTCACTCTGAAGAAGCTCTTTGCCTCCTTAGAGAATCCAGGTGATTAACTATATGGCATGTTATAACCTGATACGAAACCTTTCAAGATACATTTCCGAAGATATTTAAGTATGAAGTGCAAGTGATAAAAATGTGGAGAAGTAGTAAAGGGAGACGGTGTTAAGAAGGTTAGGAGTTACTGAGAGCGATGCCACTTTTTTGATCTCATTTCTTTCTTGCTGCCTGTGAATGGTTCGACCTTGTTGACGTAACCCAAGAGGTGGACTTGTCCTTCTGTCCTTCTTAAATTACACGACCTCTGTGTAGAGGGAGAGTAGATAAAAGTGCTCACAGCTCTCTGACTGTTGTTTAGTCTGGAGTGCAGGGCGGCAGATGAACTCTCCGTGGCCTCGCTTCTCTCTACTCGAGGGTTTCACTTCTTACGTATGTTTCGCAGGGGCAGAGCTGTTTGTTGTTTCCCCACTGGTGGTGGAATGTGAGTGAATGTGCATGCCAGAGAGCATGTGTGTTTGTGAGCGTATGTCATGAGGGTTGGACTCCGCAATCCAAATCTCAGTGCTGCATGTATTGGCAGAGGACGGCTGCCCGGGGCAGATTTGTGATGTAATCGGGAGTTAATCTCTGCCCCTGTTGCATGCTGATCAGCCCCTTCAGGGCGGTCAACCCAGGCATGCATGTAAACCTACCCCCCCCCCCCAAAAAAAAAAAAAACACACACACACACGCTTCATGTATGCAGCCCCCTACAACTCCCATCTGAACCAATAATCTCATTACCAAAGCGAGCGCACAGGAGAGAGCAAAAGCTGCAGTTCACCTGAACCCTCGCACTCACTGCACATCAAGAGCAGCATTAGAGCCCGCTGGACACTGAAAATCACATTCTCGGCCCGGCTCAGGTTGCATAACATGACTATGTGTGTAGCTGAGCTGGTTGAACAGCCACCCGAGCCGGAGCTTAAAGCCAAGGCCGATGATGTAGACAGGGTTGGACCGACTGGCCAATGAGCATCAGTTTTCATTCTCAGGACATGAAAAACCTCTGAATTAACATTTCTTGGCGCATTTATTGATATTTCAGCATGAATTCTTTCCTTGCTAATTGAAGAGGATTATCCGAGATTATTAAACAGTTGAAAGGATAGTGTGACCTCAGAGTGTGAGCTGAGTTTGCACAATCCTTAATCGAGGATCATTTTGATGGAAAATCTCATTCATTAAATCTTTTACTGTATAACAGCTTGTTATTTATGTTGTAACATGCACTGTGTTACCTGCTGATGAAGACAGAGACATCTTTAACAATGGGACAGCGCCCCTTGAAGAGAGCCCTTGACACTTTTGGGATGCCGGTTGCCATGGTGACAGTCAGAAACAGGTCGTGTTTCCTTGGCGACTGGGGTCCTGCCTGGCTTCATTGTTGCTGTCCTCTCCGACGCCGCCTGCCTGATGGTCTCTTCATCCCATCTCCACACACACACACACACACACACACACACACATAGGTGTTCTTTGGAGAACTTTCATCAAGGTCATTACGGCTTCTTTTATAGAAAGTATGTCGCCCATTTCCAGCTTGTATTAGCCTCGTTCTGTCCTATTGTATTCTGTTCAATTATCAGTTTCAAAACTATGTTTCTGTTTCTGTTTTTTGAGGTTTTCCTTGGTCACCTGTTTCTCCCATTAGGAGCCTCCGTGCAGTGAGGCAGAGGGGAAACAACAGCATTAAAGCAGAGGGGTTAGAGAGACATCATGTCGACCTGTGGTTCTCAATTAGGAGCAGGGGGAGATATTACCCCGGGATGGCTAATGACAGCCCACTGGGACCTGCGAGGGGGAGGGAGGAAGAGACACGAGGGGAATTTGGATCATAAATCTATTCGTCTTTTCTTAGTCTTTGGCTTGCTTGACTTGGGCTTTTTCTTGGAGCATATATACTCGTTTATCATACTGTCTGTAAAATCTGTGGAACTTTTATTTATTTATTTACAGTTTTGATCCAAGTTTCTTTGTTTTTTCTTTATTTAAAGTCTGTTATGTGCCGAGAGTTTCCTCTGCCACTGAGGAAATCAGCGCTCTTTGTCTTAAAGAGCTTCTTCCACTTAAAGAATTACAGTTTGTTCCAGTGCAAAGCTTTCATTGTCTTCAAAGCTGCGTCAGAGGATTGTTCTCCCTGACTATAATGCAGAACACTAACAGATGCACCAGTCCAACTTTTTCTCTCCTCTACTCAGGAAATCTGCCAGCACTGCGTACTGTATACCACACTGCATTTACCTCAACCAATGAGATTTATTTCAGCCATTGTTGGCATTAACAAAGGAACTGTATTTAATATGGACCAGTGATCATGATATCTAATCTGCCTAATCAGGTCATTAATCAGGCCGATGTCGATTCTGTGAATCTTAGGAAACACTGAGAGTCTTTCTGGAACAAAAATTGCCATTTAAAGACGGAGACAATAGCACAGAATCAATTTAATCCAATCTAAAGGATGTATAATAACAGTGAGTACTAAATATTCAAAGATAAATATAGAAGGTCTGGTTTACTCCAGGTCCTGGATAAATCAGCCCCAATCCAAACTATTAACAGGAAATGCACTTTATGACACATGCTGGTTCTTTACAGAGGTTTCCATTGACATTCTGACTCTCATTGTATGTACATTAATAGTCTGGTGTTATCACAGTCAGTTCTCACGTCTTTATTCAGCGACTGAATAATCACAGTCTTGTCATCTCCAACAGCAAATAAACAGCCAGTTTCCTGTCTACAGTTTTCTGCTTCTGTATTCAGCTTTGATGCTCAGGTTTGTTAGTGTTATCCAGCGGCCTCAGTCGGTGTGATGTGCTGTCCGCAGCCATTCACTCCAGCAGGCAGCACAGCCAGCCGTGACTGGCACATAATACCGCCTTACCTCGGCAACTCAACTGCAAAAATCAATCTTTTTTTCCTTGGCCGGGGAACGTCCAATGGCTCGGAAGCAGTCTGAATGATGGTGTGTTAGCTGAGAGCGGTAGATAAGGAAGAAGTCAGTGGTGGACTGAGGAAGGAGTACTTTGTAGTGAGGAGCTTTGACAGAGATAGATGGGGCTGAAAGACCTTGAAGTGGGAGCCTCAGAGGAAAGGAAATCCGAGTTTCTTCTGGCGTAGAGTGTTGCATTTGGATACTGTAAATAGAGATGCTGTTGGCAACAGCAAACTATTAATCAGCTTGTTCTTTGTTGAAGAGTTCTTTGTTTGCCATTTTTATTTGGACTGGGTTGTGCTGTAATTACCACTGAAGTTTGCAGACATTTGAACATTACATCCATATACTGTATGATTGTTGAACATCTCATTTTAAAACCAGGGGCATTAATATGGAGTTGGCACTCGCTTTGCTGCTCTAACAGCCTCCACTCTTCTGAGGCAATATTGGAACCTAGCTGCAGCCTCAAGAGACATTAATGAAGCTGGGTTGTGACAAGGCCGGTCGTACAACTAATGTTCCAATTCATCCAGATGGTGCTGAGTGGGGTCGAGGTTGGGGCTCCATGCAGGTACATCAAGTTCTGCAACACCAAACTCCAAAAATTCATTTCTTCACGGGCCTTTTCCCCTTAGTGTTCAGGGACTTTGTCATTTTGAAAAAACAAAACTCCATCCCCAAACTGTTGTCATCCTGGGTTTAGTGCCACCCAAGGACGATTGTGATTGGTTGAAAGTAATTCAAACAAACCAGAGCGGGGTTTCTTTTGTCTCTGTACCAGAAAGATATCAGACCTTTTCTCAAGCACTGTGTTAGCACTGTGGAGATATGGCTTTGTGAGAATACTGCAGAGCTGATTACATTCCCATCAGCCACAGCTGTGCTTTGTGTTTATTGCTAGTAAATGTTAAAATGCTAATGTGTTAAACTAAAATGTTGACTATACAGTTAACATATTTAGCAGCGAATTAGCAAAATGTAGCAGCCTTACACAGCTGTATTACTGTTATCTCGTCAAAATGCAATTATCATTATTGGACTCAAAAATCCCACCTCAGTCTGTCTCTACTTTTTAACCAGGATTTGCAGGTATCTACAAAAACAATACATTTAAATCAGCTGATAACGGCTCGAGAAGTGTGGTGCCAAATTCTCATAGCACCTTGGAAAGTCCTGGAAAACAAAAGATAAATTAAATGTTTTTTGTGAGTGTGTTTTATTAGTTCTTAGCTGGTCTGGTTGTTGAAACCAGTGTTGCTCTTGCAGCATCACTGAGCGTCTCTAAGGATCCGTAGGTCCGTCCGCACACACTCGACTTGTGTTGTAGTAGCCAGCTGCTGTGCCCCTCTTTGTTATGTGAAGTTTTTGAAGGGCAGAGAGTGGGAGTCACCTGCTGGTAGGGGACTACCCCGCGGTCGAGGACCTCTCACCTCGCTCGCCTCTCAAAGTGTCCCCCAAGTCCCCCAGCAGGTTGTTCGTGTCACAGCTTGACTGACAGGTACAAAGTAACCGCTGTGTGCTCTGAGGTCCCCTGTCACTCAGCTGTCCCGGGACAATGCCCGACTGTCCCACCCGCTTGACCTGCCTCTTTGTGTCCTTATTGAATTACGGCACAAGTTGGGTTCTGTGCACTCACAGAGTAATTGAAAACATGTGATTAAAAAAAGGCAGGGATGTGCACCAGTGAACGTGACTCCATCCAACGAGAGCACCCGTAAAATGGAGCCTGTGAAAGATGATATCGGCATGTGGCATCCTCATTATGAGGACTTAAATGTCCCCTTTTATAGGTGTTAAGACCCGAGCCAGGATTTTTGAAGCGATTGAAGTGATTGTGCCGACCTCAAAATGAAGTCATGTTCCACCAGTCTGCAGCAGACAGAGCGTAGCCTTTTAAGGTGCCTCCTCACTCTTGGCCTTGTCAGGGTGTCTGCTGGGACACAGAAAGTCTGTTGTACCTCTTCTTCATGCTACTGTACTGAGTGTAAGGAATTCAAAAGGGGCTACAGATTCCAGTTGCTCTCTCTTAGTAATGGTGTTAGTTAAGTTGGATTGTTTGAGAATATCTTTGTACTGTATTTTTACTTGTAAGATCCCTAATCGGAACTCCACCAAACTAAAGACACTGGTCCAAGCCACAAAATAATGTTTTCAGGATTTTCTAACACTGGGTCGATTCATTCCTGAGCAAAAAAGCTCAGTCACTGTCGAACATTTATTGCTTTATACTTTGTTGTCTGCTTTTATGTTATTGTGCACAATGAGTTTGGTTGAAGAAGGTTAAGAGAGAAAAATCTTAACCTTCTTCAAACATACTCAAGGTGCACATTAACAAAAAGCATACAACAAAGTATAGACGTATGTCCAAGCAGTATATTGTTTGTCCCAGTGTCGTAAAGACAACCAGACCCCTTTCCTTTTTCCTCAGAGTAAAAACTACCAACAACAAAGGACAAAACATGAGTTTATTCACTTTCCATCTACAATGGAGATGTGAAAGCAGATGGAAAAGGAGGCAGGTGCCAGCCCGACTGGATTCCCAATCAGAATTCATTTTCCCAGGACTTTTTGTTCAAGACAAAGTTGTCTATTGGCAGTTTAGGCATTCTAAGCTTGTGATTGGCTAGTGCCAGTTCTCCAAAAGGATGGATTTTAACATCAGTCTCCAGCCTTTGGATGTAATGGATACTCTATGAGCCTATGGACATCATTAATGTCGGATTGGCAATTATTCATCAATCAACAGAAAACTAATCAGCCACTGTTAATAATGTTGATAATCAATCAATAATATTGTAAGTAATATTACCAAACTCTTCCTGTCTCCCATCATAGTAACTTGAATACATTTGTTTTTATTGGCAAAATAAATAATCTATCAAATCAATTATTCATTGAATCTATCAATTAATCAATAATGAATCAATCATTAATCAATAAATCCCTAACTACCTACTGAGTTTCAATTAATTATTAGATTTTTCGTGTCAGTACTACATCATAGCTTCACCCCATGCAACCAGGCGATTCTTGTTCCTCAAATATCCACTTTCCATTAAGTCATACCTGTCAAATCCTGTTGGACTGAAGTGTCGTCTGTACCAGCTAAAAGACACGTGTCCTCGTAAAGTGGGACAAAGGCTAGGTATTCCATTAATTGGGGGATGGGGTTATCCTTGGGCAGTATTTCACACATCTATATCTGTCTGCAGTGGCCCCCTTCTGTCATGAAGTAAACCACCACAGGAAAAGATGATGTCTAGGTACACTCAGGAGAAGTGGGGGGTGGCTAGGTGCATAATTGTTGCTTTCAGAGGGTGTCCGGGCTCATGAATGTGTGCTCTGTTCTCATTACTACCCTTGATTACCTTAATCCTCTGTCTGAACTCAGGCCTGTCACACGCACCGAGGGATCTAAGAGGTCAAAGATCAAACCACCCCCCTCGCTCGCTCCTAAAAATCACTGTCTCCTCATTAAACCACAGCTTTCTCTCTATCGTTACCTATTCTCCCTCCTTTCTCCAGTCCCTGTTCCCTCCGTCCACCATTCCCCTCTGTCTGCTGCTCTTTAGTATCTCTTTCCCCTTGCTCCTGTGCTCCTCTCGAGATAGAGAAGATGGTTCTTTCCCCTGCCTCTCTTAATGGACTGGGTCCTCTCAGCATCACCACAGCATTGTGCTCTGTAAAGGCAGCATTTGCAGGGTACTTCAGCGCAAATGAAGTTGGTATGAGATGGAAATTACAGGCTTGGGTTCCTTAAAAGCATGCCTCAATTTTTCTCCTGTTCCATTTGGAATTGAATGGGAGGCTGAATTCGCAGTTCTTGTTATTTTCAATCAAACACACTCCTTCTGAAGATGCATTGGTGGAAACGGTGCTCGAGAAATTATATTCGGGTTAATGATGCTCTGAGCATCAAAGGAGAAACCTGCACTTTGGGGCCACTTTCCAGTTCCCAGTTCAATGTGAAGTACACTGAGCCCACCGGCTGGATAGGAAATGAAATGTTTTCAACCAGTGCCTCGTATTGACATTAGGACTCTCTTGTTGTGATGGCAGACATGTGTCACCATAATTGCAACCTATAATGTCTTTCATTTGGAAAGAGGCACATGCTATAAATGTCTATATTATGATCCACTGAGTAGTTTGATAATGGCTGTGATACCGTTGATTTTCCGGAAAATAAACAGGAAACTAACAGCATGGACATGTTTTTCAGTCGAGATTTATACCTCTGCTTTACTCCACAGCTATGGTCATGCTTTGCGTAGCATTACAACACTTGCTAAACACTAAATGCTTCTATTTGCACTCTAACAACCACTTTGCACAGGTTCTGTACAGATATTGACATATGTCACAAATTAATTTTCCATTCTGGCTAATGGCATTAGTATTTCCTCCGTTAAAAGCCCCACTGTTTTGGGTAGTCATTGGATCAGTGGTGAAGAATGGGGCCATTGCACACACTTGGATTTCCTGGGAGTTGATAATTAAATTTACTTTGGACAAACCTAGTTTGTATTGTCATGAGCAGATGTGTCAGGGGAAGCATCCGAATGGAAATTAATGCCAGAATCCAATTCATTACAGACTACTCATGACTGTTTGCATAATGCAACATTCAAACTGCTACTTGCTTCAAATATACACACTTACTGGGAACAAATTTGTAGTAAAAATAGTAAAATGACAATGATAGTTCTGAAATGTCTTATATCTCATTCATCTGAAAATGTGTCCATCCTTAAATGTAGTTAAGGAAATATGGCAGACTTTCTCATTCTTAAACCAGTTTGAGCTTTTTTCAATCAGAACAATGCCAACTTGCAATATGTAATCTTGAAAACTCCCAACCTGGGGGCTGTACGGATCGGATAGAGGATAGAGAGCAAGGACAGATAAGCTGAATTCACCATATCTGTGCTCAATGTGCTGCTCAAAGACATTTTAACTTTCAAAGTGCCAGGGACAGAGAAAATGAATTTTGCGGTTTGTGTAATCCAAAAGGTCAGCCTTCATCATCAAACCAGATTGTCTCAGGTATCCTGTGGGATTTCTCGGTTAATGATGATATTCGGCATACAACTTGTCATTTCACACCTCTTATAAATCCTGGAGTAGTTAAAGAGACAGTGTTCATCTAAGGCATAATGTCACCAGCTATTATATTAATGTTGGAGACTTCCAATATCTGGATTTATCTTTTCATTGATTGGGAAACATAATCTAAATAATATAATATTAAAAAGCCCAGAAATAAAATGGCCTGAACCATTTTTCCCTGGCGAGGGAACATGAAGAATTGTAAGATGGCTTAAAGCTCCAACATCTGGTCGATTACCTCCATCTCTGAAGTGGAAACTATCAGTCAAAGTGATGTTTAGAATAAGTGTCATCTGGCAGCCACTGGAGCCTGACCCATCTGAAGAGGAGTGGACATCTCCCTTTGAAAGCACTGGCTGGCTCAGCAGAAACAACAGGGAGGCTGTGAATCGTCCTCACTGCCCATAATGCCTCTTAGGTCACTGCGTCGGCCTGACTAATGAGCGGAGGTCACGTAGCAAAGAGATTACTGACTGGTCAAGACATCCAGTTAGCATCAGTAGCAATTTCATCAAACTTTCTTGGAGTGCTAAAGACGCAAATGTGTGTGTAAAAAAATAAATAAATAAATAAAAAAAATTATATTTCCTCCTCCAGGCTGGTGGGCTCATTCATCCCAGCCGACTTTGTGCAGTTAAACCTGTTTATCCATCTGGGACATTTGAGTGATGCAACCAACATGTCAGTCACTTACCTTTCAATGACCTCAGCTCTCAGTCAGAGCGTTTCATTTGGAAAAGCGCTGTAATGTAATGAGATTGAGTGCTGAACATGGACCTTTGCCTATAACTCACTCTTCAGGACCTTTCACTCAAACAGGTTGACATATTCCGTCTTTACAAGAAACCAATTCTACCGTAACATGTGGACATTTTCAACAGGCCTACTATTATTTCCATTTCCAGTTATTTCCTGACTTGAAAACGTAGAAACTCTAAATGTCAGCCCTGCTCAGGAGTTGATAATAAGTTCCAGGTTCCTTCTGCAGTGCGAGCAGTGCTGTTGATGGCCATTGATGAGGCAAAGGTGTTGCATGGGGAGAAGATGTAATTCAGGGGGAAGTGGAATCAGATGGAAGAACTAAATGTGCACTGTAAAAGTGGCTTTTTTCAGAAAGTGGAAGAATTGGGTATATACCACGATTAATTTGTCCATGTACAGTGTAAGATTTAATGAATGAAAAAAGATCATAGCTAGGGTTGGGCCGATTTTAATAACTAGATGTTGTACCAGAGGAACATACTGAAAGCCCATGAATGAGAGTGTAGCAGCACTACAGTCCATCAGGGCAACTGCAACACGTCATGTTTTCATTTCTCACAACTACAGTTCAACTCAACTTGTCTTCCTCTAAAGTTAAAGATTGAAATAATAAATAAAATAAGACTACAGCTGAGTGAAACTGGAGAAAAGAAGTAGACATTTCAAGTAGTCAAGTACGTGAATCTTGCAAGTCAGTTAGCTTTCCTGGTAATGTTTCACAATAAAAGCTGTGTTAAGAAATTATGTGTTTTTTGTCCACTGAAGCTGAGCGGAGTGCTTTTAATTTGAAACAGAGACAGGAAGTGTTGGTTTGGATTAACAGTGTAACACAGGAAAACAGGAGCAGTGGATCAAAACGAGGCTGCGTACTGCAGACTACGAAAACGGCGTATAACATTTATAGGCTGCAGCGTAACCTGCACCATTTTGTTACTGATCAGAGTTCTCTCCTGTGAACTTCAGTCTAAGAAGTATACTGGCACTGGGAGTACAACTCTCAAGTTTTAGGCTTTCATAACGAGACATAAGCACCGCACCACCTGTGGAGCTGAGCTAATCGGCTATCCCCAGGCTCCTGTTAACTAGCCACATGATGCTAGTTCTCTCCACCTGACATTACAAATGCTGGTTCAGTCGTTTGGCACAAAATCAAACTGGTTAAGGCTTGTACACCGAACTCTAATCATGGTGGCGTAAACAACAAAACAACACACTGATTTGATTCACTGTCTACTTTCCAAAGTGTCCCGGTTTGTAAAATATCAAAGAAATCCAAGGAAGATCCTGGCTATGGAAAGTACACTGAGGTGAAACATTAGAGGCTCAGTATGCTTCAAACGAAGTGCTGGTTTGATTGTCGAACACCATCCGAAACCTCTGCCCACTGTTCCTGCAATGTGTGCACTCACGCTTCCTCACTCTCCTAGCTGGAGGCCTTCGTTGGTGACTTTGGCTGCCAACACACTGGAGCAGCCAGGAGTGATGAAGGCTCTGGGAATTAGCCGGTGACAGGAGCTCTGTGTGGACTCCAGAGTTGGCAGCACCCTACAGAGAGCCTCAGAGTGGAGTCACATCATCGAGCCCTGCTCTCAGTGCGGGAGAGGGGGATGAAATATGAACTCCTTTTAATATCCCGCCTAATAACCGTGTTGACAAGCACCATGAGTTACCTTCTGCAGGAATGTCGTGGCATTTGGATAATTAGCTGTAAATAGTATTTCATTATACCTCGCCATCACACGGTAGTGGAGACGTTTTTATAGTAGCAAAGGTTAGGCTAGCTTTATAATGGAGCTTAATACAGGTCTCCCATGGGTGGGTTGTAGCACAGTTAGCCGAAGACCAGGCCAAGATAATCACTTCAAGTGCAAATCTCTCTCCACCAACACCAATTAATTTACACTAAAACTCATCCTGCCCGTGCCTGCACCCACTTGGAACCAATACTGGCTCTTTTTAAAAGCCAGAAAGCTGATTACTTACTCCTTTGTGAGTGATTTTTGTGTTTATTTGAAGAACCTGGCAGATTTTTTTTCTTTTTGAGAAGTGGGAGATGTTCCCAAAAGTTGGCGCAGGGACAGAGGTTCCACTCTGATGAACACACACAAAAACTGATAATTGCTTTTGTGCCGTGATGTTTGTGTATAACACCTTGGTGACCGCACCACAACAAACGCCTGGAGCTGTTCTATCCAAGCTCCAAAAAATTGTAGGTGATTTCATTCAGCCCAGAGCAAAATTATGTGCATTTTACTGTCAGGTTGATGATAATAGGAAACAGCCTCGGGGAGCTTGGAAAGAGGAAACCAGTTTGCAGATTTACATGTTCTGTTAACACAAAAAAGCCCCAAAATCTTAATCGCAAAAATACCCAGTGTCATGCATCAGGATTTGAGCATAAAAAGAGTATTATCAGAGAATTTTTGCGCACCAGTCTTGTTAACATCCCCTCATACTTAAGTAATTACACTGAAGTGATAGTAATGGTATTATTAGTTGTTTGAGTCTCCAATTAAACTGTTTCGGTGGCTGTCATTCCTGCTGGCTGGGCTCCCTGTTGGCACAGGATCTGGCTCGCAGAGTAAATAGGAGTACAAAGCTGACAGCTGTCTGATAAATTATGCACAGCCCAGTGTTTCAGAGGTGGATACACACATACACACACGCTTGCATCCACATACACACTGCCTCTCGTGCGCTCAGGCCCCAGCGGTACAGTTGAGAGGAACTGGAGACTCATTAAACTCCTCCACACGTTTAGTTTCTGTTTCTGCCCCCTTTTCCCTCCTCTGTGTGTGTCTCTGTCTCCTGTGTGTGTGTGTGTGTGTGTGTGTCTTCATCTTCTTCACACCTTCTTTTAACATCCCTTGTGTTAGCTCTCACTCCCTCTCTCCGCTCCTGTTGGCTCATCTGGTATCTCCATTAGCACGGCAGCATTGTAGCTCTCCTTTCATATCCTCTGCAGATTGGAGGGCTGATATAGGAGCTTAGAGGAGACTGAGCTGCGTCCAAAATCAACTTCTGATCTCTGTCTATGGTGGACCAAACCTGTTGACTGTTGCCGGGGAAAACTCCTGTTTTAGGCAAACTTTGCTGATTACAACTTTCTAATAAGTCCTAAATGATCACTTTAATATGTTGGGTTTGACTGGTTTTATCCTGCTCCACCATGACACTTGCTTTTGCTTTTTCCTCATTCTTGCTTGCTCCTTAATGTAATGAGTCTTCTAGGGATTTTACACTTGCGTAAAGTTATGGAGTAACTAAAAACTGGCCGATCAAAATCGAAGCAGAAGAGGTCAATATTTCTTGACTTGTGATCTCCGGTATGGGCCAAGCTCCAAAATATGCTGAATCCTACATTTCCCATCATACAACTTATCGTCATGAGTTAAAATCAGTGGATTTAATCAGGGCCAAATTTATGGCCACCTAGGCTGAACATACCGACAATCACCAGATATAGTGTGTAGTAAAAAAAAAAGACTGCATGTGTGTCCTCTGACACATGTTTGTCTGCATGCGTTAAAAGAATATGAGGACTTTAACTGAGTGGAGGGTGCTGCAGGGCCTTAAGACCAAAATCTAGGGCTGCACGATATGGATTTTGAAAATATCAAATCAAATCAACTTTAAGGGTGCCACCCACTGTGCTGGACTGTGAACACGCTGCTCTTGTTTAGTCAATGAAAGCAATTTGGCTTTGTAATATTGACTATATTTATTGGCTGTGATTTCATTATTGTTTGAGAGCCAATAATATAAATTTCCCATTTTCAGGCCCATAAATATGTTCAACAAGTGCAGGGAATTCATCAAGGGAAGAAGACTTCTCGCAAGTAAACAATGGAACGATAGTGAACAAAGGAGTTGCACACAAAAAAAATTTCAGCTTTCAATGTTTCATAAGGAAGAAAATGTATTTAACACTCCTTGGATGTTCAACACACACATTTGTTAGTCCTCAATGATAAACACTGGATGTAAACAAAAACTCTGTTTACAAGAAAACTCCACAGGGCTCCTTCAACATTTAGAATTACATGACTCATGAACCACTGCTGCTGACTTATTTGTGAGTGCGAAACCCGTGACCCTTATTTCCTTACTTCTGTTTCTACTGCAGACTCAATAGCTTATTAAAAAGTGAAAAAAAACATTAGTTCCACCAGTTACAACTTATAAACCCTTTATAGAAAGCTCTGCACTTTGTCTGAGTTGCCTTCCACTTCAGACTGTTCATCCAGTCATGTTGGGAAAAGGAAAATTTCAGCATCCTCCTGTTTATGTTATTCAGCATTTGTGGTTTCACCCAACAAAAGTAAGAGCAGTTGAGGACAGTGGAAAGTCCTCATTTTTTCATCTGACCTCAAGTAAGTTGACAGAAAGTGATGTTAATTCAGCCTCTGCTGATGCAGAACAATGACACTTTATACAAGAAACAAGCCACACCAGGACATTCTCTTCATGGATTTTCAATATGTAGCCAATTTACTTTTCCCCGTCACTCTATCGTTCCTCATCTTCCACCCCTCCTCCATCCCTCCTACCCTCATCCTGCCGTCTGGACAGTGCATTAGAGTCGTGTGAGAGGAACCTGGACATCATACTTTTTCCTTGTGTTATCACCATCAGCCATCGGTGTCCTGTTTCTTCACATGTTGCCACGTTGTCACCCTTCTGCAGACTTTGTCTCCACACCCTGCTAAGGTCGCCTTTTTTAAAATCCCCCCGACGCTCTGATCACTGAGATCTGGCTTCCCACGATGGAGAGATAAATGGCTTGGCATTTTGCCACGCAGCAGGCTGAAATGTGGAGGTCAGGTTACCTTAATTTCAGTGACTCTGCAGTGAGGCCATCATGTAGACTAAAGGCAATGACTCAAAGTCAAAAATCAGACTCAACTTTATTGTCGGTTCTGTCATATGTATGATCAGGACATACATTATATAGGATTGAAATGACGTTTCTCTCAGACCCTGGTGTGGGCATATACAGGTATTAAACCAGATACTTTGGGGTTGGCGGCCGGGGGTAGGACACCAACCTAAAGCGTCAGTATTTGACGACCTGGGAGTGAGTTTCTGCAATCGACTATCTCTCTCCAAGAAGTTACATTTTGTTGCGTTAAATACTTTCAGGTTAAGGTGGGGTTTGAGAGAGACCAAGAACAAAGACTGTAATGATTGCGTGAGGGCTTTTCACACTGCACGTTCTTAGCCCTGGGACAAGAGTTGACCCTGGAATACCTTAGCCCCTTTTTTCTACACTCAAATTGTTAACCCAGGGTTAACCTTAGCCCAGGGATATATGAGTCACACTGCACTGTTACTAGCCCTGGGTTAAATGTACTTTGGAACACATGACTAATGTTTACATCCTTGTATGATGAGTGACAACTCTGTTTAGTGTAGCTCTGTTTAACACTGCCACCTTTTAGCCTGGTATTAGTAGATTTTCAGGGGATAACTCCACAAACTCTAACCAGACCAGACATCCCTAGGCTAAAGTCTGGGTTAGCTCACTTTGAAATGTGCCATTGTGAGGCCTTTTTCAGCTGTGTGCTAAGTGCACTGTGAAAAGCCCTAAATGGTGCAAATGGAGATGAAAAGATGTGCAAGTATTGCGCTCACAGAACGATAAATGAGCAGTGGAAACCAATGAGGGTCACATATCTGCAATTGCTCCTCAGTCACATACTGTAAATACAACACTTGCATATATCATTGTTCCCAAAACAACATGACCGTTGCAGCGTACCAGCAACAGGTGCACCAGACCTCCGTCGTAGAGTCGCAGTTTAGGAAAACATTGTGGTTTTGGTTAAAATAACTACGTTACTTATATAACTTTGGTTACGAACATACCTACATTATGTACGTTACTTCAGTTATGTGATTTACGTGACTTAACTACATTAGTAAGTCAGAATATGATGACTGATACACGATAACTAGTGATCTTAAGGGATGCTGGTGTGTGGATATTGTCTGTTTTTGGACAAAGCCAGGCTAACTGTGTCTCCTTGTTTTATGCTAAACTAGGGTAGGATCACAGCGTTACATACATGTTTACTTCAACATACAAGTTTTCAACACATAACGTTGTTCTGAAGTAATGAGTTTTGTTTGTAGTTAGAATCTACATTACATCTGACAAACTGTTACAGACCTGGGATTTGTAGTTACAACAGTGGTGTTAAACTGTGGGGGGCGCCAAGTGACATGAATTGCCAATTTCTACATAATGTTGCCTTAAATGTGATGATTTGGATTTTTTCTGTTTTTTATGCCATTGTGTATTTGATATATTTGGAATGTTAGTTGGACAAAGTAAGCAATTCAAAGTACTTACCTTGTGTTCAATTAATCAAACAAATAATTGAAATTAGGCTATTAATTTCAGCTTGTACACTGTATTTGTAGAAGCCATGTTCTTCAGGTGAAATCGTCTGTTTTTTTAAGCTATCTGAGGAGCATAAGAAGCTCAGAGGTGGGGGAGACGATGTGTTAGAGAGTTATAAGCCACACAAGGATGGTGATGGCTGCGCCTGATCCCAATGTGACTCTAGTTAAAGCCATGACTCTTAAACTGGGCCCAGTGGGATGCAGAAACAACACCAGGCAGCCTCTATGAATATGAATGATCCAACCAAGCATGGATCAAATGCACAGGACCAAGCAGCACATTGCTAATTGGAAGAGGATGTGGTAACCTCTAGCCGTTCTCCTCGCTACAAGAAAAAAAGCCAAATGTTGATGTTTGTTATAGCAAACTGCATGACATTATTATCTTTTGGTCTCGCTCCCGCTGAGATAGGAACCTCTGACACTGTGTCATCGTCTGGACCAGTAATGAATAAAAGCTGTAGTGTGTGAGCCCGCGGATCAAACCACACCGCAGGGACAGAGGAGACAGGTTTTGTCACCAGTGAGGGCAAGAAATTTAATCAGCACCGGCAAAATTAAATCTCTGAACACATTGACGGACAGTGGGCAGATTGCTTGTGGTTGAACAAGTCCTCAGTTGACTCTCCTGCTCCACGTTTTACCGCCGCAGATTATTCATTAATACGCATATTTTGTCTGCAACAGCAGCCATAACCTTTAGTGCGGTTGTTCATATCAGAGCTCTGTCTGCGTTTTGACTTTGTGAATGGGATAATCTCAGTGTGAAAGAAAGATTAGGCGAGCAAGAGCGCCGGCTAAAACTCTCCACTGATCCCAGCCCCAGGCACAACGGCGCAGCTAATGTGAGCGTAGAATTAGTTTTCATGCTACACTAGATGAAAGTTTGAGCCTAGCACCCAGACAAGCAAAGCCCGCAGTAATTATGAATGATTGCTAGGTTCACATAAGATATCTTCAAAGTTTGCCCGAGGCAACTTTTTGTCGCCAGCACTTCTTCCGCCTCAAGGATTTTATTTTAGGATTTCTTTTTTTTTTTTTTTAAGATTGTCCAGTATTGTGTGTGGTTCAGTTTATGGGAAAAACATGAGAATTTATTCGAAGACAGCCTTCGGTTAATAGCTCTTGGACAGAATACAAACACAGAGATTAAATGGAAAAAGTGAAATCTCATTAGCCGTATTCCCATCCAAGTATTTTTATGTAAATTAGAAATTAGGGAAGCTGAATAGAAATGGAAAATTCTGATACAATTCTTAAAAAAAGAACTTTGCTCGAGGCAGAGGTGTTTTTGCCAATACATAAATTACGTGTGGCAGTTCAATTAACAGGATGATGTTGAAGGTAAAAATTGTGAATTATGAGTCTGCCACAAGTGCTGCTCACACTGTCATGCCAATGTACAATTCGAGTTGTGGATATAGTAGAACCCAAGCGATATATCGCTCTGCCGGTATGCCAACACATGCTCATACCTAAATGACTTGAATAGGTTGATTGTCACCGTCTCACCAAACGACTTGGTTAGGTTTAGGCGATGAAATTACTTGTTGAGGTTTAGGCACTGAAACGGCTTGGTTAGGTTTAGGAAAACATTGTGCTATGGGTTAAAATCACTACATTATTTCTGTACATTACTTCTGTCAATACTTACATTACTTCACCACCTAACATATAACATAAATATTGGTCATAATAACCAGTTTTCATTTACAACCTATAGGGTTTTATGATGAAGACAGGCTTGTATCGATGTCTATGTTGTCCCATGTGAGTCCCAGTGTTTTAATGCACTCATGTCACTTTGGAAAAAAGAGTTTATTGTTTAACTGTAAAATATCCTGCCTCTGTAATATCTTTGTCACAAGTGTTTGATAACCACATTTATGGGGTTATTGCAAAAAATGTGTGTATACGGGCTGATATATTGTTTTTGGAATTACTTGCTCTCTAATATCTGCATTGGCCCCAAAACTCAAGTATTGGGTGGGCTCTAGATTATAGGACCATCAATTTCTTTGAAATATGGCCAACATTATCCGACATCATAGGGCATCTTTCATTTTGCCTGGTTTGAGTTTAATTCCACCTTCGGGCTTCACATTTTGTTTTTTCAGTGGCATTTGAAAAAATTTACATAAAATTTGCTTGACATTTGACTGCAAACCTTCGAGCCCTCGCTAATAATACGGCCGTCTTGGAAAAGCGCTGGAGCCGTGGAAGTGCTGATAGATAGGGATCAGTGGACACATCTGGCAGGAGGAAATACCACTATCACCAGCAGTCAGGGCTTCTCCCACAGGACCATCCCCCTCCTGCCATGAAATCTAGCCAGGTATGTGGCTTAGCACCATGGACTTAATTGAAGCAATCCTTCGTATTTCACAACGAGATCGAACCGTGAAGGAAGCGAAGAAACACATCATAGGGTCAAATTCTGCAAACTGTATCACATCTGTCTGTAGAAATGTAAAGTTTTTCATCTCTGATAGAGCTACAACGATTAGTCAAACAAAAGAAAATTGTTTTGAAAATCAATCGATCATTTGTCACATTTTAAGCAAGAATGTCAAACATTTCTTGGTTCCAGCTTTCTTAATATGAGTATTTGCTTTATGATAGTTAATGAAGAGTCTTTGTGTTTTGGACTGTTGGTTGGACAAAAGAAGTGATTTAAAGATGTCACTTTAGGCTGTTGAACTTTTCATGCTTATTTCAATGAAAATAATGGTTAGTTGCATCCTACAAACCAACAGATCTTAAGTAGCAACAGCTACTTAGGTTGCCCTCTTTGTCCCTAATGGACATTTATCTTCGGTGGCTCAAGAACAGCAGGACATATACCCGGTCTGGCTTATGCAGTTGTACCCATTGTCTGACACCATGAAGGACCAGGAGATCTCTACTGTACATTACGCATTAGATGCTCCGCTGGGTAAAGTTTGTCTAGCTGCACTGGAGAGGAGGCCGGCATAAACATTTATCTGGTTTATTTGTTTTCCCTGCGTCTGCGCTTGTGTATTTGGAGAGAAACAAATGAGGAAAGAATGCTCAGTGTCTCTTTCTGCTGGATTAGTATAGCAGAGGTCACCAAGTGCTAATTTAACTGGGACACGGAAAGGGTACGCTGTAACAGAGCTGCATCGCGTGGCTTTGGATGCATGAGTCACAAATATGGAAAGCTTAATCCGTTGTCACAGATGAATGTCTTCTTGTCACACTTTGGACTTGAAATTAAAAGTCTGGAACTGTTAACAAACAAGCTTGTGGGACCCCTTGAGAGAAACATATTAGTCCTGTCATGAAATGAAAAGCCTTTCTGTCACTCAGCTTGTTTCTGCACAATGGGTCCAATGATGCTTATTAATTAAGAAGACTTCATCTCGCATGATGTCAGCCGCTTTGGTAAACCCCAAAGAGTTTGCCCCCCCACTCATGAATAATCAATGAGCGCCTGCTTAATAAACATGAGGGGGTGTATATAGCCGAGCTCTGGCACCCGGCCTCCGTGAGCTCAGCAGCAGGCTGAGAGAGCGCCGGAGAGGGAGGGAGCATGTGAGGCGTGGAGGAGGGAGGGGGGGACTGTGTGAGGGAGAGACGAGGCTGAGCGCAGAGAGATACAGCCACAAGCTGGGGGGAAGTCAATCCTGTCAGCCCAAGTCGGAAAAAAGACACAGAGCGGACAGAGGGAGTCAGTTCAGAGAGAAGAAGATATCTGCTGCTTCTTTCCTCCTGTGTGAGTGGCTGGAGGGAGAGCCTGGATGGTGTGATCTCCTCCACCATGGGATGCAGCCTCTGTACCCTGCAGAAGCCTGAGGAGCAGTATAAACTACTCTACGAAGTCTGCCAGGTACTGTGACCAAGCCTCAGGAGGAGTTTCTGAGACTGTTTGAGTTGTTTTCTTGTACTTTTTAACTGTTTTGGCAACACAGTATTTTTATTTAGTGTTTTCTGACGGTCTCTGGGGTCAGTGGCTGAGTGGGAGTAGTTTGGTGTAGAGCAGAGTGGAGTGGAGTGGTGTGGAGTTGTTGCCGGCTACTGCAGCTGAGCAGGCTGAACTCTGGCCACAGGGGTCAGCGAGAGGTGGCGCGCAGTGCTTAAAGGAGGGGGTGATGAAGAGGTGACAGCTCTCTCAATGTGTCTGCTAGTGTGTGCGCCGATCACTGCCCACCTCCTCATTGTCAACTGAATGCTGAGTCGGAGCTTTCCGGCTTTAACCCCTGTTTGACTTTCACTAAAGTTTATATTTAACACTCGGTTGCTTGTTGTGCACATTTTTTTTTTTTTTTTTTTTTTTTTTCCACCAAAGAAAATAGAGCAGGAGCATTGTAGATGCTCCATTAACACAGAGGGGGAATGTTTTCACAGGAACAATAACACAACAGGTTTTGCTATTCTGTCTTTGAAGTGTCTTTTAAGCAATTCTTGGGCGATTGGGTGATTCCTGCTGATCAGTGCTGAAACAGTTCATTGATTAGTTGAGCAACTAAAAATGTATATATGAAGCAAAAAAGGCCAACAGTTTCAGGTTTGAGCTTCTGAAATGTGAAGAATTACTACTTTTCTTTGTTTTATATCATTGTAAATTGAACATATTTTGATTTTGGACTAACTGAATAAACTGTCAGTCAAGGACTTGGGAAATTTTGGGGAATAAAAGGACAGATAAATGGATAATGAAAATGATCATTGGTTCCCCCAACACTGAAATTCAAAATGCATTTTTTGTTCAGGATTTTTGACTTTGCATGTTGGATTTATTTGGAAAAGACGAGTAAACCCTGATTGATTTTAGATCTTGACAATGACAAATGCGACTTTTGCCAGTTTTCCCCAGAAGTCAAGTCAAAATTTCAGAGGATTGAAGCGTCATCTACCTTTGTGCCTGAACCTTCTCTGCCCTCAGATGAACTCAGTGTGAACCCACCTACTCCAGCTCTGTTCTCAGAGGCATTTGATTGTACATGTTTTCACATTGAAGTCAGAATGAAACTTGTACATTTATTCCCTCTAATGTGCTCTGTGACTGGCATGTGGTGCCCCAGAAGAAAACCTGCAGTTACCATCCTCTGTTCTTTCCAGCCTTTGCTGTGGTGTCAACTTTAATTGAGACAGCACACTCAGAGTGCTGGTTTATTCATCTGAAAGTGTTTGCATTCAAGTGCCAGTCCGGTCTAATGAGTGAAAACACTGACAGCAGACAGTGTACGACGTCTTTGAGGCTGTGGTTTCTGTACCACACTCAAATCTGCCTCTTTTTTTTTCTCCCCCTTTTCATCCATAATGGACCTCAGCCAAGTGTTATCCTCCTATCGCACCAAATTACATCTCCATTTACTGCACAGGGTGCCGAGTGGCTTGTGGCTGGTTTAAATGAATGTAATGATCGAGCTCTCTGTGGATCTCACTCATTATTCTCTCCTAAAAAACAGCTCCCTCCCGTCAGGCTGAGATAGACATTGTGCCTGCAAATAGTTCCTCTTTGATCAGGTCTGTTTGTGGAAAAAAGAGACTAAAAGGTTTTCGCTTCCGTCAAAGAAAGGATGGGTGTTATGCAGTGGCATAATAAATGGATTACGGGTGCTGATATTGGGGTCAGAAAGCCCTCCACTCCTCTACCCCCAACCGACCACTAATAACAGCAAAAACATGGTGTGTGGAAGAGAGCTGTCATTTCTTTTGTTCTGTTGTCTCCCCGGTCACCGCGTCATCTCGCCTGTCACTTATCCTGGATTGGCAGGTCGCTCAACTACTTCTGTTCGTCTCGCAGCAGTCTTTACCGTCGTCAGTTAGTCCGTCTGCCGCTGAGGCCGTGCAGACAACATCAGTGCGTTGGGTTGAACATGACAAGTCATTTGTCATTTTGCTGCCCTCAGACAAGCCAATCAGCTGCCCCGCATGACAGCAGAGATAACACAGATGGTTTGTGGTGCACTGTCAATCTATATTCTGTTATAAAGCTTGATAATGGTGATGGAAGGAATCTGGCTGGGACACGTTTTCCTTTTCAAATTTGCCAGGTTGTTGTGAAACTTTGAGAAACGCTTTTCCATTGGGCTGCAACGAACTAGTAGTTTTATCATCGATTCATCTGCTGACTGTTTTGCTCCTTAATTGATTGATCAGTTTGTTTATGAAATGTCAGAGCCTAGTGAAAAATGTCCATGACAGTTTTTCAGAGCCCCAAATGCTTCAAAGATGTTAAAACCACGGGAAATCTGTGCTTTTATTCAGGGTAACAACAAAGGGTAACTTTCAGGTAAATGCCAGATGATATGTTAGAAAGGGAAACAATGTAAAACTTAAATAAAACATCACTTCGTCCATGAAATTAATGTCTGCCTGAGTCACAGCAGACAGATATTCCTCAGCAACAGTGTTTTTTTACCAACGAAGACAACAACTCCCACACTGCTTCTCAACATCATCAAACTACTTCTTTTGTTTTCATTGTTTAGATTGAGAGACGCCTCTATCTTTCTATCGATAGATAAATTGACGGATCATTGTAGCTGTACTTTTCTGTCTTTATTTCTCTTAGAAAAGTTATATGAGGGTTTGCCTCTTGTCAGTCATGTAGAGAAAAGGCACAGCTCTAATTTGTATATCTCTGTTTCTGGCACTCATCATCAGGCGGAGCTGCAGACTGTTGACTTGGATTTGAGTCAGACTGGAGTTGCCAAAATTAAGACTTGCAAGACTTCAAAGCAAAATCCTGATCATTTTTAAACTTGATAAACTTCCAAGGCCACACCTTGTAATTATTTCTCTTTAACTCAAAGAGTGACTAATTGCAGTAATAATACAACCAGGGGCTTAATAGCGTGTCTATTCACCCAGAATGAGAAATTTGAAGTTTTCATGGCCTTTGGCCAACTATACCACAATGATCAACACTCTGACACACTTTGTGTATGTAATCATTACATTTGCCCACCTAGAGAGTGCAATCATAACCTACAACTACTAGCAATTGCTAATTCAGGCAGGGTTCAGGCTCATTTTGCCTGCATTAACCTTGGGTATTTGAGGTTTGCGGCTGGTTGTAAAACTTCTGCAGTTGTGACTGTAGCTCATTTATAATTTTTGTAGGTTTTACAAAGTGCATTGAAGTGATTGGTCTCAGCTGTGTGTGGAAAATACCTGATAAAACAACTTTGAAAACAAAATGTTTGAAGTCAAAAGTCATCTCAACCCAGTGCTGCGATTTTGCAACAATGGTCATAGTCAGTTACGGTTAAGGGCTTGTTTGATTTGTGTAGGCTCGACATTTTCCCAATACCAATACACCCCTTGCCCCTGCCACTAAGTCCTACCCCTAAGATTTGCGAGGTTACGCCTAGGACTAGGGTGTCCTAATTCTTGTTGGGATGTTGGGACAGAGTGGTAGGGTGAAGTGTTCGGGCTACACGGCCCTCCAAACTGAGGTTTTTCCAGAGGCACACTTGAAAATGAGGGTTATGAGAACTCCGGTTGTGTCTATTTACTTGAACACCATCGACAAAAAACTGATGACGTTAGAGGGTTTTGAAGGGTTGTCCCATTTCATAGGGGTTATTTTAACCAATATCCCTAAGCTGTGAAGGGCAAGGTGTAGGGGTAGAAATTGCATGTGGGACTGATGCTTGGACCTATCCCCAGGTACTTGAAACTTGACTTGAGTCTTGCTCTGACAGAAACAGCTCATAAAGTAATGATGATGTTCATTTACTATCAAACATCAGCGCTGGTTCTTGATCAGGGCATCATGCCACAGGACTCACACATTCTGCAAACCTTTTCCTTGCATCAACTGTAAGAGTTTTTGTGGTGCTCTGCCTTTCCCTGGCACAGTCGATGGTGGTAAATGAAGTCTGTGTGGGCACGTCTCGAGCTTGTACCTCTGGGGGGATTCTGGGAGGTCTTTCTTCTCTTTGCTGATAATGCAGGCAGATCCTCTTGATCAGCGAGCCTGGCACAGCGCCCACTGTGTTCTCCCCGTCATCTCTCTGAGGACTTAATAATCCATGAACACTTGAAATCTTTCCAGTTCATTAAACACCTTAGTTCCAACTCCCATGATGAAAGCATGAAAAATATGGTTTTACACTGTTTTATAAGAGTCAACAGCCTGCACATCATTTTTTACCTGAAGGCGTCCTATCCATCCTGGCAGGAGCAGAAGCACTCGGTAACGTTAGCAGTCTGTTTGGATAGGATTAATGAAGAGCTTCAGTATCTGCATACACTACTTTCTCAAAGGAATTGCACTTATGCAAATGTTTGTTTACAGCGCTGAGTGTCGATAGAGATGTACTGGAAGTCAAACATGGTTAAGGTCTGTTAAACGCTGCCAACATGGCGTTTTAGATAAGCGTTTTCCCTTTTTCATTTTGATCATTAAAGGCCTGAGCTGCAGCAGGCTCGGTGCTCCCTTTTAAACTTGACCCTCCTGACAGCGGCGAACCCCTCGCTCCTTTCTTCAAAGCTAAAGGTAAGCACCATGTGGAGAAGTAAGCTCAGCTGCTTTTGTCAGGGACTTCAAGGTAGAGGCCTTGGAAACTCTGTTTGACAGTCCTAGGGCTCTAAATCTCTCCAGAAGCAGCCTGTAATGGCTGTGGCGCCGTGCTGCGGCTCTTACAAGACCCAAAGCTTAATTAGAGCTTTAGCACAAGCTGGCTATTGAGGCTCTGATCCGTGCTGAACTGATCTGGACTATTGTTTGTCTGCTTAGTCCCTCGCTTTCTTATGTCTCTCTGTATCCGTCCCTCTCTGTCGTTTTTTCTCTCTCTGTTCCCCGCAGAGGAACAGCATCTAAACCAAAAACAATTGATCTGCTGAGAAATAGAAGTTTACAAATGAGCCCGCTGGAAGAAATTCCTATCTGACACTTTCCATGTGCCACTGCCTAATTAGCCATTTTTCTGATTGAAGGCAGCAAAGATGTCATGCTCAGCTCAAAAAGCCAAGTTGTCATAGTGCCAGATGGTCTCAGTATGACATCCTCTGGACCAAACGGAGAGAAAAATGAGATGGAAATATTTGTACAAGACGACCCTTCATCCCCTCAATCCTCTGCCCCCACTGTCAGAGACCCCCGTCATCAAAGCAGTCAACAGAAAAGGAGAACCAGTAGAGATGGCTCGCTCAGCCCCTGTCCCTGTCCCTGTAATGAGGCTTGACACAGACGGCATACAGAGACAAAGCAGGGATCACCAGCTAGCGAGCGTGGCCGCCGGAGCCTGACACTGTGTGTTTTTAATAACGGCCAAGATCAGCCTCGGTGTGCCGTCACATCTGTTAAACACTGGAGCAGGTGGCGGGCTGCCACAGGGGAGCACTCACAGGAGCCCGTGTGCTCACCATCAGTCCAAAGCAAGTGACAAAGAGGGATCACAGCCACAACAGAGATATAACAACATCCTGACAGAAGTGAGAAAGCCAGCAGTGATTGTGCAAGCCGAACTACAAAGAGTTCTGAGCTTACTGATGTAGCACATGAGAATGTCACACTTTTCACGAGAGATAAATTGTTTATGTTATGAGTGACATTTTCACAGCCTATAAAGGGAGCCTGTAAATCAGACTGAATTGCCCTTTATTTTCACTTAATTCATTTTGAATATGTTTGCTTATTATTTGTTCTGGTGGGGGTTGGAGGGGTAAACAGACGATATGACAGCAGTTGATATAAGCAGTCAACCCGCAGTTTTTCGCAATGATCCAAAAATATGCAGAATTCCAACTAATCTGTGCAGTTGTTGCCATTTCCCTGTCGCCATTTTTGATTTCTGTAGTTAGGTGGCCCGTTATACTGTATATATAACTGTAAGGTGGCATCTCCATTACTAATACTTCTTGTCCTGCTTAGCCAATCTCCACTACTGGTCAAAGGTCTGACTGCACCGATTATTATTCTGGTTTTGGGAAAACAACGGCCTTTGACTGACTAATAATTTTGCAGGCTAATCCTACCTGCAATATTCTGATTGGTCGACTGTTTCTCCAGCTAGATATCAGTGGGCAGTTGATGACTCACTGAACTAATCAAAGATTTGGGCAGTGAGTAGGAGGTCTGACCAGACTGTATATATCAAGACACGGCATCTATACCTGGTGGTTTCTGGATTCACTGGATTTTTGATAACCGAAACTATTTAAACGGACATTCACATCCGTTGTTACCAATACCACATATAGATGGCGATCAATATATACATGTAAAGCGTCAAGGACGACAAACAGCTTAGTGTTGCTACTCAAGGCTGTCGATCATAATTAACTCCCATGAGTCTTATTTTCAAACATTAGCGACAGAGATTGGGACCTTTTTGCTTAGTAAATGGTAAATTCATTAAAATAGAAACCCACCAACACTAAATCCATATGGGAGTCACAGATGTTAGTTTGTGGTGTACAGATGAGTCAGTCTGTTCCTTTTACAACGAGGCAGGGACGGGATCATTTAAACTCCCTCTTCCCCCAAAAAGAGGTTGTTTCCTGTAGAGCAGTGCTCTTAATTTGCATCAATTAGCGACGGTTTTACAAGAGCAGTGGAGCATGAAGCTGATTACCACGCTAGGTACATGATTAAGAGTTTGCTGATTGTAAAATTAGTGTACACGCACCTTGTAAGTGCTTTATTTGTACACCCTGTAATGAATTAAACATGTGTGGCCTGCGAGCAGTTACTCAACAGCTCCATCTTGTTTGGCGCTTTCGGAGGGTTAAGGATGATTATTTCTCATCATCAGGCTGTAAAAAAGGAGCCTCTGTGTCCATCTGTGGACATCCAGGAGGCTTATTGTGGCTTTATCATACTTTGGTGTTTTTTTAATGGGAGATGCTTCCCCTTCTTCCAGCGGAGTACAGCTCTGTTTGATCGCTGTTGGAGCAAACTTGACTTGCTGACTTGAATAAACACACTTGGCCCCAGCGTGGAGCTCAATGTGCCGTCAGCCCTCGGAGGGAAAAGGTGTGTTTACTGTGCGGGTTTCTGCATGTGTGTGGAGCTGCTGAGGCTGGAACGAGAGGGGAAGCCTGGGGTAGTGGAATGAGATAACGGTGCTAATGAAGCATGACGCAACACTGGGTTTCAGTATGTTTGCTGATATTACCCTCAACTATTCCACCTTCAGTTATAGCTCTGTTCTTATACTGTGTCTGTACTGAGGGGCAGATAGCTGCGCTCTGATAAGACCGTCTTCTCCAGCCTCCTTCGAGTAGCCTAAAGGTGTTTTCATTCAAGATCTCTTTGCCGTTTTCTCAAATAACCTTTTGCGTATTGTCTGCTTTCATTTCAAGGTTATTGCAGATTAGCTTTAAGTCCAAGTCTCTGTGAATTGTGTGAATGATCGCAGGTTAATGCTGGCAGGCTGAGGAGTTTTAGTAATAAATCCCTGAGAGAGAAAATCATTCCTTTTTATTTAAGATTTAACGTTCATTTTTACAGAGCTCTTTCAAAAACACAGTGGATGAAACAGATGATCGTTAAGAGTCAAGGAAAAGTTCTCACCTTCAGTTTTGAGACCAGAGACAGGAAGCAGAAAGCAGAAAGCATCCTGGATGTGATTTGGGGTTTTTAATTGATCCACTGTGGATAATACAACGTCCCACGCTTGAATCAGATTAGGTGAAAGTACACAGTGGTGTCTCTTTCAGTCAGCATTACGTTTTTAGCTGTTTATTCTGTAATCCTCGGTAAGCTCGCACACTGTGGTAAATAAAGACTGCTGTGTTTTCATGGGGACTTTTCTGTTTTCTGTCCAGTCAGTTAAAAGAACAACATGTTCAGGTTTCAGGACACACTTAAAAGTGTGCACATCCACACACACACATTGAGAAATCATTGGCTGGTCCTTGAATTTTTTTCTTTCTTATGAAAACGGTTAAAAGTGAAATAAAAGAGGGATTAACTGTGTTTTTCAAGTAGAATGACCCACATTGAGACAGCCACTCATACGTTATATAGGCCCCCCGGAAGCTAAGCCTTCAAGTCTTCATGCTCTCTATCACGTCAGCGCTCCTCTCTGTTCCGAAATACAGACTTTGAAGAATTCGTCTAAGAAGTGTATCCGACCAGAAAGAGGAGGCGAGCGGCCCGGCTCTCAAGGCTCTTTAAAATGCTCATCTATAGAGTGAAGTTCCCAGGGTTTTCCTCCGCCCGCCTCTGAAAGGCACCGTTTGCCTGGCAGAGTTTCCACTCTGTTCACCTCACTGTGTTTCCCCGAGGAGCAGAAACACTGGCTCTTTAATGATGTTCTTCTCCTCTTTATTAAAGGATTACGTGGTGATTGAATGGTTGTATCAAAGACTAATGTTACACAACACAGTCAGTGAATTAACTTAATATCCTGCAACGGCTTCTCTGTATGATGATGATTAGAAGAGGGGGTTGTGCTGCCACAGAGGCTTTTATTGAAGATCGTTTTGTTACTGTCAGTGACTACTTCTTTAGCAGACTATCAGGTTTTTGCATTAATGTATTCAAATGTTTTTTATTATTATTATAATAACCCCCGAGTTGTAACCTAGCATTCTCGCCAAGATGAGCGAGAATATCATACTATTCATTTGTGTAGTTATAGATAACATCTTTTTAAAATGCCCTGTTCAACAACAGCACATCCATAGTGTAGTATTTCCCCAATGTGTGGAGACTGATAAATAAGTGAGTGTACGCTAACGTTAACATCTCTCTCAGTTTACGCAGCCGTCATATTTACCCTTGCCAAACACATTAGTTCCCATCCACAAAGCTTTTTCTTCTGTAATGTTCAAATTGAAACACACTGTTTGAAATTTCAAACAACAAAAGTATAAATCTAACTTCTGTAGGCTATTGCTCGTTTAAATATGTAAACTAAGTAGCCAAACGGGACTATGTTGGACTGAAATAATAGTCGAATGTTTTATTTTTACTTATCATACTTGACAAGAACAATTGTGCTTATGTATTGCCAAACCTTCTATACTAGTCTTCATCTTGTGAGGATGCTAACTGTTGACGTAAGACATTAGCCGTAGTCTTTTAGCATGATAGCATATGAAGCTACCAATGCATGTTTAAGAATCTTTGATAGTTTTTGATAAAAGTCAGCTGGAAATGTTAAAAAGTCAACTGTAGACGGCCTTCTTCACCATCCCACAGAGCTAGTGTTACCTCAGTTAGCTAACTAGCTGCTGCTAATAATATTCATGACAGTTGCTAACTTAGCTGATAATATCTGCGGTCGTTGGCTGCTGAGTTGTTTTTGTCTTCCTCTGTCTGAAATCAAGGACGCGTCGTTTCCAAGAAATGTACTAGAAGTTTCAGTGGTAGGCTAAATTTGCCACCGTTGTCATTAGCCGCGTTTCCATCAATCATTTGAAGTATCTTATTTATCTTCTTTTTGCAACATTTCACAAGTTCACATCAATTTGCTTTGATATTGGATGGATACGCAACAATGATCTTTAAGTATAAATAAAGGTTGATTTGAGTGATTGAACTGCATATGTGACATTTAAGGACAGAAAATGACTGGCATAGCAACAATAACTAAGGGTGGGCCTTGACTTGGTGAGCGGTCAATTCAATGTCATAATAATATAAAATTACTATCGTATTGTTTGTTATTATTTTGTGATCGGGGCACTCATGAATAAGAAAGCTCAATTTCAATGAGACTCACTGATTGAATAAGGAATGAATGAAAACCCGGGGCAGCCTAACATAATACGAAGATAATAATGCAGGAGATTGAGCTCGCTGCCTGGTAGATAACCAGCTTTGGCAGCAGGTTAGCAATCACTGAATAGACGCGCACAAACACACACACACACACACGGATTCCCACATTGACATCTCAATCCAGCTTGATTTGCGTTCCATGGAAGATACCGCAGCAGGGCTCGCAGCGGTGCTCACCCTTGCTGCCCCTAATTATTACCCAGAGGGCTGAAGGCTGATGTAGCCATCACATGAGGCGATGAGGAGATCTGAAATCCAGATCCTGTGCAGGGATACTGTTGCTTTAGAGGTCCGATGTGATATTTTAATTAAAGAAAATGAGAAACAAAGCCACAGCTGTGTAAATTCCTCACCAGGCCGGTGTCTCTAACACAACAGACTTGAGTTAGACCTAATTAGTATTCCTTTAAGTAGGGCCTTCCTGCCCTCTTGTCATTAAAATGGGTTTAACTCAAACACCTCTGAAAGGATGCAACAGAGGTTGACAGAGTCATTTCTGCGTGTCAGTCATCCTTGCGTTGTGTCGACGTGAACAACAGCTCGAAGGCAAATGGAGCCTCAGATTACAGTTAAACAGGTATTCAGGGTACCAGAAGTGTTCAAGCCACAACCAGCTGAACCGCGGCTGTGTCAGAGCGCAGGGTTAACACGGCGTAGTCGGAGAGCCCAGCGGTGGCGAAGCATTGTGTTTTGTGTCAGGGGAGTGTTGTGTGTTTTTTCCCAGTGTGCTGCAAAGGGCCGCTCCGTGTCAGAGGTGAGCGCGGTGAATGGAGGTCGTGGGACCCCCTCCACAGCTGGGAGGAGGCTCCCCCCATTGAGAGCACTGAGGCAGAATGCTCCGGGGCTCAACAAGACGGGGGCTAAAGGCTTTGTCTCTGGTTCACTGCCTTCAAGTAGCCCCGGGATTCCTGGCAACCAGGTTTGACTGCTCGGAGCCTGCATGCAGAGAGAAGAAAGCACAAAGGCGCTTGTATTCCTCAGCTGATGTACAACATCGTGGCTCGCTGTGGGAAACAAAGATGGCTGAGGATGTGAGGTCCCGTGTGATTTCAGGAAGGCTTATTGTTGGTACAGGGATTTTTAGACGTCTCTTCACTTGTTTTGGATCTCGTTTTTTCTTTGCGTGAAAGGGCAGCGGTCTTAACTCTCAACTTCTTCAGCAGGATTTCTTACATCAGTATTCTGTGATACGATAACTCCCGTTTCACCATGTAGAATTATTCAGAGCAAACTGCAAATAGATGAGCTATTAATTTTTAATGTAGAAGAAGTAGAAGTTTAAGTCCACTGAGATGATCCAATTATCCTGCAGGACTAGGATTAGCTTTAATCTGCTCTGGTTATTAGTGGGCCTCTTCAAACTTCTGCATTAACTTCTCTCCTCTTCTGTCCTTCCTCTCAGCACAGCGCCAGTGCCTTCGATATCTATACGTACTCCTTTATAGAAATATGTACTATGTGCTTTTACATCGTCTGGGTCGAGTTTTTGTATATACGCGGTGATCATTCCCTGGAGGCGATGTAATATCACTGCTTCTCCTTATGTCGCAGCACCACAGTTAAGTCCGCAAACTACGCCATGAATTTGGATGAGGCAGCCTTGGCCGGAGGCGGGCGCACCAACCAGCAACATGTTTATCAGAAAATTAATCTTTCAAACACAGACCTGCATGCATGTTACATGTCAGGAGCGAGAAGGGACGCTGAAGATTTATGACACGCGTAATGACCTGCAACACTCCTGCTAGAAAGTAGCTTCATTCTAAAGAGAGCTTTGAGCATGTTTGTGTGTGTGTGTGTGTGTGTGTGTGTGTGTGTGTGTGTGTGTGTGTGTGTGTGTGTGTGTGTGTCGGAGAGGCAGGCGGTGGGAGCGTTGAGTGTGTGAAATGAGGAGAGCCCCGGGCTGAGATCCTATCAAAGCTTTCAACACATCCAGGAATCACAAACCAACAAATTCCGTGTGATGTGGAGATTGAGAGCGGAACAGCAGCTCTGTGTAAAGCCTGATAAAGCAGAGAGCCAGTGTGCTGCTGCTGCTGCTGACCCAGAATGCAGTTTTCATGCAGGCGGCTGCAGGGGACTTCACCTCTGAAGTTCACCGGCTTGTTTTGTTTTTTGATTATTTTTCCAGCCTTTTTAATGGCTTTATGTTGGTAGTACAGCTGAAGATAGACAGGAAACAGGATGAGAGGGATGGGGGGGGTGACACGCAGCAAAGGACAGCAGGTCAGATTCAGACCATGGGCCGCTGCGGCGAGGACACAACCTCTGTACATGGTACACGCTCTACTATCTGAGCTGCTGGGGTGCCCCTTGCTTTGGGTTTTTACTAAACCCACCAACACTCCAGATACTTTTAACCCTTTCCCCCGCTGTGCTCCCGACTGCTAATTTCTCTCATCAGTCTCATTATTTCATAGTGACGCAAATGGGTGTTTGTTAGTTTCTGTGTGTGATATGTATCATGGCTGCCAACCCAACCCAGAGGCAGAGCTGATCACGCACAAACAACCCTGCCTGTCGCGTGCACCCATTTCAAGCCTTCCACTCCACTCAGTTTGCAGCTGAAAATGGATGAAACGGGTCCTGAAAAGAAGAAATACGCTTCCATGTTTCACTCCACTTAGTGCGAGACTTTCCCCTTTATTGATGTGTGCTTCCTGTCTTCTTTTTAAAGGTCCTCCTGGCAATGATGATGTTGACTTGTGTTCATTTTTTGTACTTTTTGTATGTTTTTTTAAATGTTTTGTACTGTGTGCTATAAATTTAAGAGTAATTAAGCTGGCAGTAGACAAGTCTTTCATTATGAAGTCAGGCTGGCAGCCTGGAACCATTTCTGTCTTCTTTCACGTCTCCATTTTAGACTAAATGAATAGCCTCACCTGGTCCTATGGTGTTGTTAATTGCTACTCAGAGGGGGGTGAACATCGTCTGTTTCCTCTTTAAAAGTCTGTTAACTTTAACATGCTTGTATTTATTCTCTTAATTAGTATTGTAGGGTTATATTGGAGTGATGGTGTTGAGCTTAGACCATGTGCTGATGCCCCATAAAATCTCCCTCTATTTCACAGCCTAATGTTGATAATACAGCTGTGTGGTGTATTATTACTGTTCAGACGGTGACATGATGGCATTTGGGCCAAAGCGAAAAAATCTCAAAGTTAATCCACTTGCTCCGCCTGACATTTCGGACAGCGTAGATCTGTACGCAGACTTAAATCTCCTTTATTTAATTTTAAGTCTGATTAGATCCGGTGACACAGACTGTTGAGAGCAGGGTTCACGCTCATCATTCATCAGCACACACAGGCTTTAAGTGGCTCAACCAAACTTAATTAGCCTCTTCTCCGCGACATGCTCTGGCCTTTTGCTCAAATTAATCTTCTCAGGTTGGAGCGCGGCACCCACTCCACTGTCTCTGACAGCAGGTCAAATTTATCCTCTGCTGAGAAATTACTTAGCTAAATGAGGGCTCCTCCGTGCAGCCTCAGCTAATGACCTTGATTAATTAAAGGGGGACTCTTCCTAATTAAGGTCTTATTCTGCTTGGTCCGACTGTGACCCTGTAAAACAAGCTGAGGCAGTAATGAGTCATTTCTCAAACAGATATCACTGCTGAGATTGTGTGGGCACAGAGCTTCATGTGAGGCCTTAATCATCAGAGATAATGATCACATCCGTTTGGAATAATGAAAAGCCTCTTCAGTCCATCAGATCACAACACCAAGTGGAAAAAACCTTCCTCGTTCTTCTCCATCAACACACCAAACAGACACTACAGTCGCTAATTGGTTCTTCTTCTTCTTTTTCCAGGTCAATGGCAAAGACCTCTCCAAGGCCACCCACGACCAGGCGGTGGAGGCCTTCCGCACCGCCAAGGAGCCCATCATGGTCCAGGTTCTGCGCCGACCCCCGCATCCCAAACTGGTCAGCCCGGCCGCTGACTCCCAGGTCTCAGACAGCAGCACCCAGACCGACATCACCCTCCAGCACATCATGGCCCTAACAAAGCTGCCTCCATCTTCACCCCCCATGACGGAGCTGGAGGAGTATCTGCTTCCAGAGGAGTAAGTCAACAGAGAATTTTACTTTGGGCTGCCATGGCAGAAGACAGGCCCTCCTCCATTTTCAAGTCCTGTATCTGCAGCTGTGTCCTATATCTGTCTCATAACACGTGTTGGCTACATGCAAATAACCACTGATTAAACAACCTTAGAGATGATAAAGAACACAGAATTTACCTCTTCGATCACTATAGAAATGATGTATTTGTTAGCAGCGGCCTACATCTGGCACACCTGGGTTTGCTGGACATCTTGTCAGATGAGGAATGAAGTGTTAAAATAAACAACAGCAAACACAACGAACGAAAAAAAGCACCCTCATTGATTTAAATTTGACCATGAGCAGGTGTTGATACAGAGGCCCCCGGCAACACAGTTTTACTTGGCTCAACACGGCTCAACTTTTGCCACAGCGCAATGCAGCGTCTGAAAAGCCTGTCTTGGTGTATTATAATCCCCTATGCAGGCAGTGTTTTGGTGTCTCAAATGCCTTCAAACTGGTGGATTTATTACTTTTTTACCAGCACTTCTGGATTGTATCAAATCGTCTTATCGGTACCTGAAGCAATACATCACAACCAACGCACCCCTTTACATTTTTCTCAGTCTGAATGCCCATTTTGTGATTCTGATTTTGGACAAATGGACACAACGTACACCCAGAAAATGCTGCCAAATCTGGGACGTATTCGGTCCTCCATTGCCAAAACACGGCCGAGTGTGGTGACACTTGGTATAAAATTATTCTTATATATATATATATATATATATATATATATATATAAAAGAATAATACCCACAAAATCTAGCGTAATCTGGGTTATATTTCTAATTGTGACAGTGGTAGAAAAGTTGAAGAGTTTCTGATTTTGGGCCCAAATCAGCCCTGTCTACCCCCACAAAACCCCTAATCTGGGCCATATTTGGTCCTTCTGTGCCAGGGCACAGCCGAGTGTGCTGACACTCAGTAGAAAATTATTTTTATCATAAAGTTTTACACACCACCCAGGTCAGAGAAGTCGAGTAGAGACTGATTGGCCTGAAACTGACTTTAAAAACCTCTGATAAGTTTTATCATCGCTGCGGTAACAAAAGGATCATTAAGCACGTTTCAAAGAAGTGCATTTTTAATGGCAAGGTACAGGAATTCTTTGGTGTCAGAACTCAGCGGTGCTGAAAAGGTCACTTCACTTTTTAGACACAATCAGACCTTTCACCTTAATTAAGAGAGCAGCACCTTATTCTCTCCTGCAGACCACCGTGCTATGATCGCCCACCATGTCTCTAAGTTTGAGGAGAAAATGTCCCTCCTGTCACTTACTGGAGATGGCTGCTCCTCCGGGGCACGCAGACACATTAAAATGATGGTTCACTTCCTTTGGATTTGCATATTCCCAAATTGCATCGATTGTTTCTGTGTGTGTGTGGGTGGGTGGGCGTGTGTGTTGGGCCCTGGAGCACACGAAGTCTAGCTACATTTTACACTGTGTGTCAGCTGCAGTTGCCCTTTAATGAATAATTGTGATTTCTTTAATTGATTTCTGAGTCAAATTAATAACAGGGCATGTTAATTTGTGATTAGCCTCTGGGTGTAGCTTCATATATATCTGATTCAAGAGTGATTTCTACATTGACTCATTACTTCTTCCCTACTTCTCATTTAATTTGTAAACTCTGGGGCAAATTAAATCCAAGATTGATTAATGTGTTAGCAAATGATTTTTTTTCTATATGTGCGCGTTGAATTTACATTTCGCTCCTGTCCACTTTATCTTACACTCTTTGTCTTCTCTCAGGCATCCTCCAGGACATGCATACTTCGACCCCAATGACTTCCTGGAGGGCATACAGCAGGACATAGAGCGTGAGGAGCTGGAATATGAGGTAAAAAAAACCATCAGCTCCCTCCCTTCATCTCCACTCTCCTCCTTTCAATGAAGATCTACATTCAGACAGCGATGCGTTATTGGTACATAAGCAGAACCAAGGTCGCCTGTGTGTCTCCAGTCCAATGGCCCTGCTAGCGACCACAAATCGTGATATATCACAGTTATTGATGGGCCGCTCTCCCAACATGCAGACACTGAGATGTAGGCCAGACAGGAATCGAGTTGCTGGTTTGTTCCAGCAGATGCACAACGGTGACATCATTACTTATTAGTGACAAGAGCCTAATAAGTCTTCCTCGGCTCCTACGCAGTGGAGATGAGGCCCGGCAGATAATTAGATGGCGCAGATAATAGGTCTGCAGTGATGAATCTGATGATGCGCGCTAACAATGCCTGGGTGAGGCCATGATGAGGCCATGATCAAGCCTTTGTTGTGCTCCTTCAGTGACCTCCGCCAAGCCCGACACCCCCTCCCCATTAAAGCCCAGCCACCTACTGTTTGATATTAATGATATCCGTGAGGCTGAGGCAAGAGAGGTAAAGTTCAGGGCGACTAATGGCAGATGCACAGAAGGCAAACTACTGACTAACCCCAGTGTCCTTGTGGAGAGACCATCCGTCTTAGAAGAGAGTGACTGACAAACAATCCAGTGACTCTGTTTGCGTCAGATAGGTTACATTTCTTGCCCTGCCTTCATGCTCTGTCACTTAGCTTACATTAATGTTTACAATTCACCCAAAAATGTATTGGAAATAATACAGTGTATGTCCTCTTAGCTTTTGTGCCTAACTTTGTAAAATATTTAGGTTTTCAGCAGGTGAAAAAAAACAGTTTGAGTTTTTGTTTATTCCTCTTCTTCCCTGGCATTCGCACCAACCGCTCAAACATAGCTTAGTCATAATGTAAGTGTTTACTTAGTGCATATTCTTACAACACTAAATTAAAATGGGATGCACCAAACAAACTACTTACTTTCTGCATAGAGATAAGTTACTACATTTTTATACCCAGTACATGCAGGCCAGCTGCTGTGTAGCTAACGTTAGCCTTCTAATATATTACCGATTTAGTTTGAAGAACAGATGAGTTAGGCGAATGTCGGCATATTTGACTCAACGCTTTGTCAAAATACTGTTAAATAATGATGTAAGCTGGGAGGTTATTTTAAACTAAATGGCACGAAATACGTCAAACTACAAAATGTTGGAAGCTAATTTGTATATCCATGACATCATAATGTTACTATTTATAAATATAAATGAGAATTTAGCTGCTTAAGACCTTCAAAGTTGTTCAATCTAGTGAGTAAGTCACTAAGTCGGCCTAAAACTCTTGTTTTTGGAAGTTTTGTCACAGCTTGTGATGCTACACAAACTCTACAGATGTTTCCCAACAACCGATTTACACTCTGCTCAAATCTTTAGAAGCTAAGACATTCCTTGAATTAAATTGGTGCAAACTGATAAAGTATCTCTCTAGTTATGAATAAGTTAGGCGTTAGAAAAGGAGGTTAGGAACGACTTCTCACTCGTGTTGTCACGATACTGAAATCTCTAACTTTGACCTTGAAAAAGATCAATATTCGATGCCATGTTCGATACCACAGGCAAAAACTGACACAACAGTGATCAAATTTAAGATTTTTATTAAAAGATTAATAAAACGAGGCTTGTGCACTTTGTGTTAAGACCAACGGCATTTAAGGTATTTTACTTCTGACCACAGTCAGAACAGTGGGAGGAGGCAGGCCTGTGCAGACACTGCAGCGGTGTGTGTGTGCGTGTATGTCTACTTGCTGTTGGAAAGCGGAGAGAGCAAGAAAACACAGCTTGTTAATACTCATTTTACTGTGGAAAATATTTAGTATAGATATTTATCAATAATTAAGTCTTTTTTGACAACACTACTTCACACACAAACTTAACAACGGTTTTACAAATAGCTGGGGGAACCAAATCTGCAGCTGGCCAAGATATAGTCTGGCTCATACCCCCGACTCTCTGCTTAAAAGGAGTTAATGGAATAGATAACGTTCATGTTCAACTGAGACTCTGTTTTGGGGGGTTAACCCTCACAGAGCCCGTCCTCTGCCCTCCAAGAACAGCACCGCTCGTATCTTTATCTGTATCTGTGAGATTACAGGTGTTGACATGTGAAAAACGGGACTCTGCCTGTCTGCAGTCCACTGCATCATCTCTCATTCTGTCAGCGGGTCTCTAAGAAAAGCCTATGGCCTCCCTGCGTCCAGCTGAAAGATTCATTACAGTGATTGATGGATCACTGTTGCTCCATGATCCCATTTCCTAGTCAATATATTCAGTCTGTCTGGAAAAACATCAGCAAATACGTTACCGTTTTCCACTCAGTCTTGGAAAATATCTTAAACATACTCCATGTGTGGGATATTAATTAGTGAATGTGTCTCACCAGGAAGTGGATCTGTACCGAGCCAACATCCAGGACAAGCTGGGCCTGACGATCTGTTACAGGACTGACGATGAGGACGAGGCTGGGATCTACATCAGTGAGGTATGTGGTCTCAAACATACTTCAGCAGTAAGTAAACAGCAACTGTGTGGACTCTCAGCAGTGATTATGTTCGCTCAAAAATGTGAAGGTTAAACACAGTAATGATCTCAGAGCAGTAACCTTATTCTCTGACTCTCTCGTTCTCTTTTCTGTAGATCGATCCAAACAGCATTGCTGCAAAGGATGGCAGAATCAGAGAAGGAGACAAAATCATTCAGGTAAGTCGGCAGCAATCTCAGGAGTTCCATAATCATATTAATTTTGTGTTAAAATATCAGGCGTTTCAATATTTCCTCCTGTCCCTCAAGATCAACGGTGTTGAGATCCAGAATCGAGAGGAAGCTGTGATGCTGCTGACCAGTGAGGGGAACCAGAACATCTCTCTGCTGGTGGCCAGACCAGAGATCCAGGTAATTAGGAAGTCATTAAGGGTGTGCTCTCTGTAAAGGTTAATGACAAGGTGTTTCATGTTAAACCCTGATATGATCACTTCTGGAACCAGATAAGGTGTGTTCTTCAAAGCGAGTTCTGTTTTCATGCCAACAAACAAACACTGTCGATAGTAGATGTTGCATTTTTGAGTAAAACTTTGCGGATGAATATTTGCTAATGAGGCGTCTCTTCTGCCCGCTGTGTCTCAGCTGGACGAGGGCTGGATGGATGATGACAGGAACGACTTCCTGGATGACCTCCACATGGACATGCTGGAGCAGCAGCACCATCAGGCCATGCAGTTCACTGCCAGCATGCTGCAGCAGGTACCCACTCACACACACACGCACATTTGCACAGCATGAATTGGCAAAGTAGCACAATCAATCTGCGCTAACACATATGTTCATCTATAGATTGTTTCGGCCGAGCCAATTCTGCTGAGGGCAACAGCTGTCTGATTGTTTTTAGCAACGTTTTTTTCCCTTTGTGGAAAACAGAGACTGTCACATGAAAAAGCACAAACTCACGCACTAAACTAAACAGACTGTGAAGTCTTTGTTATAGGTTTACTTCAAATTAAAAGGTAGTTTTAAATTAAGTAGCATTTTTAGCAGTAGATGTTAAAATAGATAAATTATATTAAGTCAAAACATTGACATCTTAAAGACATGATATGTAACATTTCTGCGTAAAAATGTCTAAAAACAACCTTTGTTATGTGTATTTTTAGGTTTTGTATTTACATTAAAGGTGCAATGTGTGAAAATTGGCCAACTGTAACTGCTAACTGCTGCCAACTGTAGCTGCTGTTGGCTAGTTAGCTTAGTTAGCCGTACAGCTACAGTACTGCAGTGCAGACTGGGAGTTCGAAGCACTGAGGAAGTGTCAGCGTTTAGACCACTAACACAGGAGCAGTGGATCTGGGTGTGGCGTGGCGAGCAGGTTAGCATGCTAAACATGCCTTGCAATGCAATAGCTAAACGACTCTGTTGATAATTTTAGTGAAGTTTTTAATGTTTCAACCAAAGTAGTAATAGTACAAAAATGGTACACATTGCACCTTCAACCTAAATGTTGCCAACAATTTCAGACCAGAGAAATCCACAAGTTTACTCAGGTAATGTTGCGTTCCATTTGGTCGCCAGCCGTGTTAACTTCCAGGAGAGAGTCAGAGAGCAAGGAAGGAAGTCTGCAAACTTAACACAACATGAATAACATTTAAAAACATTATCTTGGCCATGAATATTTCAGCCTCATGTCAGATAGATTTTCATCTGGAATGGTGGTTAATTAACAAAAACTCCATGATCCCATGCTTACATGTTTGATTCCACCTGTAGTGGTAGAAAAGACATAGTGTGCATTTCCTTACTTTCCCCTCCAAATCCTTACTTTCTCTTTCAATGCAGCACTGTTTCTGAGCCGTGTATTATCTGTTTTTTACAGAAGAAGCATGAGGAGGATGGAGGCACCACAGACACAGCCACACTCCTGTCCAACCACCACGAGAAGGACAGCGGAGTCGGTCGCACCGATGAGAGCACGAGAAACGACGAGAGCTCGGAGCAGGAGAACCTCGGTGACGACCAGACCACAGCCTCCAACACGCTGGGCAGCTGCAGGAAGCTGACCTACAGCCAGGACACCCTCGGCAGCATCGACCTGCCCTTCAGCAGCGAGTCGTTCATCTCCGCTGACTACGCCGACACCGACTTCCTGGGCATCACGGCTGATGAGTGCGAGCGCTTCCGGGAGCTCCTGGAGCTGAAGTGCCAGATGAGGAACAGTGGAGCTCAGGGGCTATACTGCCAGGGTGGTGGGGCAGGAGGTCAGGACCAAGATGGTGTGGACAAGGAGCTGGAGCTGCTCAACGAGGAGCTGCGCACCATCGAGCTGGAGTGCCTGAACATCGTCCGTGCTCACAAGATGCAGCTGCTGAGGGAGCAGTGCCGTGAGTCCTGGATGCTCCACAACAGTGGCTTCCGCAACTACAACACCAGCATCGACGCACGCCGCCATGAGCTGTCGGACATCACAGAGCTGCCAGAGAAATCTGACAAAGACAGCTCCAGCGCCTACAACACTGGTGAGAGCTGCCGCAGCACCCCACTCACGCTGGAGCTGTCTCCAGACAACTCGCTCCGTCGAGGCGCAGAGAATGAGGCCGGGGCGTCCGGCTCCACCAGCTCCAACGGCAGAATGCTCAAACCCCTGCTGTCCCCGGTCCAAGAAGCCTGCGGGCCCAGCCGGAGCAGAGGCTCCTCCAAGGATCCAGACGGAGCCCTGCAGGCAGAGAGCAAGGAGAGGAGAGAGTCCAGTAAGTCTGGACGGACCTACCCCCAGCAACATTCACCTTACAAGCACGCCCACATCCCCGCCCACGCCCAGCACTACCAGAGCTACATGCAGCTGATCCAGCAGAAATCAGCCGTGGAGTACGCCCAGAGCCAGATGAGCCTGGTCAGCATGTGCCGGGACCCCAACAGCCCCGACCTGGAGCCTAAGATGGAATGGAAGGTGAAGATCCGCAGCGACGGGACGCGCTACATCACCAAGCGGCCCATCCGGGACAAGCTGCTGAGGGAGCGCGCCCTCCGCATCCACGAGGAGCGCAGCGGTATGACCACAGACGACGACGCCATCAGCGAGCTGAAGATGGGCCGCTACTGGAGCAAGGAGGAGAGGAAGCAGCACGCAGTTCGCGCCAAAGAGCAGAGGCAGCGCCGCGAGTTCATGAAGCAGAGCCGAGCCGACTGTCTGAAGGAGCTGACCGGCCCAGAGGACAAAAAGGAGCCCAACATTATCGAACTCAGCCACAAAAAGATGATGAAAAAGAGGAATAAGAAAATATTTGACAACTGGATGACCATCCAGGAACTGCTGACCCATGGTACCAAGTCACCTGATGGCACGAGGGTTTACAACTCACTGCTGTCTGTGACCACAGTCTAGGTCCTGCTCGGAGTTCAGGTGGCAGAGGAGGACAGACTGGAGCGCGATGGACTGTACATAGGACACTACCAGTCGGAGTAGAGATTCCTGCCTCGTTCAATGTGGCAACATTTTGTACATAGGAAATAAGGACAGCCTTTTCTGGACAAACATGTTCCCCCTCCGCGGTGAAGAGAAGGTCCTGTAGATGACGGTTGGACTCGACATGAATGGGATATGGCAATGGGGATGATTTTGGAAACTTTTTCAGATTCCTTCAAGTACCTTTTCTACCATTGTGCTTGCTCTTTTGAATAATTTTGGAAACAGAAACACGATATTTGACTTTTTTTGGAAGGTTTGGAAAGTGTGTAAAGACCGTGTGCCATACATAAACAGCCAGCATTTACACTATTTTACATTATTTTGTTCGTACTATATATCTCTTATCAGTATTTTACTGTTATGCATACTTAATGCTTTTATGGAAACAATGCTATTTTCCTGCAAGGTAGAACACATAATCCTTTTCAAAAGGACTTTTGTAAATTAAAAAAATAAAATTTTTGTAACAAATCCACTTTTTTTAGTTTGAATTTCTCTCGAATGGTGCTGATCTCCCAAAGTTAATACTGCCACCAGCGATGTACCATCTGTTCCATAATGTAGAGAACATCATAACATGATATCATTGTGTACGTGCGTATCTTTAGAGCAGGATGTTTCTCACATTGAAATTTTAAATGTCTGTGTTTGTTCAAGCACACCTTGTAGTCGATTTTGCTTTCATAGGGTTTCATGTATTGAGCAGAATAACAGCTTTACAAATCCATAGTTAGCCACACAATTTGATGTCTTGTAAAATGAGAGAAATAATAAATTATTGTTTTATATATGATGAGCTTTCAAATGTTGTTGGACTTTGTCATTTGTAAGAGTTGTTGGATCGCCGCACAAGGGAAGGAAGAAGCCAAAAACCAGCACATAGAAGTGTGTTTTTCATAGAGACGAGTTCAGCAGGCTCTGTTGTGCTGAGCTTTGTACCATGGGAATCTGAAAATGCTTTTGTCCAAGAGAAACACTGTTTGCAGCCTTAAACTTCCTCTGAAAGAAGGAAACCTACTGTCTGGGTGCAGAAATCCAGCTCCTTTTACTCTTATCCTTTATTCCGTCTCAGTCAAAGGAAGCCAGAAATGGAAAATTCAGTCGTTTTCCATTCTGGTGAAGTTACAGTTCACAAAACATTTCTGGACCTTCACAGCAGCACTGTTGCAGAATTCTCCTCAACAACTGAAAAAAACATGAAATGGCTCCATACAATGTGCCTCGCCTAATCCAAGTTTCCGGAAGCCCAGAGATCCCAAATTGAGCTTGTGCACCGACTTCAGACGTGTGACGCTTTTAGCTCAGCAGCTACAGTGGAGATTTTGGCTTAAAAGGGTGTAAATAGTATATTTTCAGATCAGTTTGGGATCTTGGGGCTTCTGGAGACTTGGATTATGCCTGACAGACTGTATAGAGCCATGTATGTTTTCTTTTGGTTGTTTTATTAATGTTTTTTTTTTTAATAAAACGTTCAGTTGTTCAGGAGAATTCTGCAACACTGTTTGGAAGTGAAGCTGTTTTGTGGACATTTCTGTGGATAATGATGATTATAATGACGTCACAGATTTTAAATTGCTGTTCTCGGCCCGAGGAAAGTTTTAAAGTATAAAACCTCCATGGATCAAAATTCAGAATAGAAAGAGTCAGCCTAGTTTGCACTTCAAGGTGTCCTGTCAACAGTTTTACAGATGTCTCTTTTATAAATGTTGCCTGCTGCCACAGGGCAAAACTGGGAGCGAGGCTGAGTGGTGCCTCTGTATCCAGGTCTAAATAATATATTCATGGTTTTAGACTTCATTTTTTTCTGAAAAAAAGGATTAAAAACGACATTATTTGTTCCATGCACAGTGTTATTACACAACATCGCCATTCTGGAGCTCTCTTTCTAACAACAAGGTGCAACAAAGCCAACAGAGCCTTCTCACAGTGGACATTTTGACTTGTCAAAGCAGGAAAAGCACAGGTGTGACCAATAACAATAATGATCGCTCTGTTCTATTAAGTGTCGCAGTGAGCGAGCGCCAGAGCTCTGGAACCAGCTCGCCTGAATAAAATGCAGCCATCGTTAATGTTATAGGCTTCTCCTGCTCTGACAGGTCAGAATGTCCACTGTGAAAAGTCTCTATGGGAGAGTCAGAGGAAATGTCAATCAAGAACAGTCTCTCCATACCCACACACACACACCTCACAAGAGGTCTTATCAGGCGAAGAAGTAGAAACACCTGTGTGGGCGAGCCGTGACTTCGACCTTTCACAATTTATTTTATCTGAGAATTTGTCCTGACAAAAGCTCCCTGTGATCTATAAATCATGCCCTCTAACAATATGTACGAACGGGTGATTCAACACTGATGCAAACGGTAAGATCGTTCAGAGTGAAGTTAACCTCACAGCTTCAGTCCATCCAGTTCTATAGACAGTACTGATTGTGGAGAGTGCAGTGATCCATCAGAGGGTGGTCTGCGATCCAACATCCACAATGATATCTGTCGGGTTTAAAAAAAAAAAAGAATGTTAACACGCAGTCGGATTCACTTCTGATCCTGATTTCCTTTGGTGCTGGTTGAACATCACTATTGTAGAGTTTAACAGTGGGTAATGAAGCCTGCCTTGATCTCTTGTTGAATACATTTTTAAATACACGATATGTTTTCTTAATGGAGTCCCAGACTCAGACTCTCTGTTCATGTAAATTTGCCAAATTGTAGTGATGATATCAGAAGTCCTGAGGCAAAAAAAGAAGTCTGCTGGCTGTCTGTGTTTCATGTCAGAGTCCAAGTGGGGCAGGACATTAACATAAAACAGTCCAATCAGCAGAGATCCCTGCTGTCCAGATCTGACAGCTGAAGGCTAAGAAATGTGTGATTTTCATTTTCTCTCATCATCAATACAAATGTTTCCCTCGCATGGATTTTTCAGCGGTGGCTGCCCTCCATCATCTCTCGTCGCTCTTCCTCAGCCAAACAAAGTGGTCCATCGCTTCCTAACTAATGTCTGACAGAGCTCACTGTGCTCTTTTATGTTGTCACCAAGCTGTCTCTGGCGTGAGGCTCCCTCACATAGCGATATCTCCTTGCTGGGCGAATGGTTTATTTATCTGACTCAAGACTCCCACCATCTGTTAGAGGGACCTCGTCCCCTCAGTCCCATATGATCCTTCAATTAGCAGCTCAGTGTCTCATTACTGAGGACAAAAGCGGCCCGGCCTCTCTGCTGATGCACCACTTTTGTCAGCTCACCTCCATCAAACGCTTCTTTTGTTTTTTAACGAGGCGAAAACAGTTAGGGCCACATTAATATGCAGTGTGCTAATCTGACTGGAGTGCACTTACAAATTCAGTACCTGGGAGTTTGATCTGTATCTGTTTTTAAATCACACTGCAGTGTTTCAATTAAGGTATAGTTGAGGTTAAAGCTGCACTAATCAGTGTTTTGATATTAAGGATGAGTGTGTGCAACGTGGAAACTGTCCATCGTCGTGACAACAGACATAAAACTAAAACCTGACACAGTTTTCTTGCTCTGCGGATAATTTCAGCATCTTCCAGCTCATTGTTTTAGTTTTACAGCACGCAACCAACTCTTCTGCTTCTCTAGGTTCTCATCAACCGCGCTGTCAAGAGCATACAGACGGCTGTTTTCATGGGACAGGAGCTCTGATTAAACCTAAGTACTGCACCTAAGGTTTATTTTAATTGAGAACAAATCTGCCTGTTATTTTCTCAGTTAATCGATTAGTTGTTTGGTCAGAAAATTGTGAAACATGTAAATCAGTGATTCTCAAAATGTCCTCAAATGTCCACAATCCAGAGATATTCAGTTAACCATCACAGAGGACTAGAGAAAACAGAAAATATTCACATCTAAGAGGCATGAATCAGAGAATGTTTCCTTTAAAAATAACTCTGTGCCTCAAGTTTGTAATGCAAATCTATGATTTTCAGTCCAATCGGACCTTGTGAGGCAGCTCTGAGCTCTGTGCTTGTGGCTGAACACACAGTGGCTGAACAGTCAGTGCCTTTGAGGATCTACAGGCAGCAACGTTCGTGTTTTAGTGTGACGACCCGCAAGTTTATTTCACTGAGATAAGACTTAAGAACGTCACTGAAGGCTTTTCTTCATGGAAAAGATGTTCTCACTCTCCTCTCAGCTGACTTTGGTAAAAGTTTGATTCACCAACTGGCTCTGCTGGTGGCAGCGCTCTCCTGCTGTTGATCTGAGTTGTTGAAGCGAGCCTACGATAGACAGATGGTTTGTCCAATCACCTGCCAATTATTTTTTAAAAGTGCTCGCGCTTCATCAAAAAACAGTTTCTTGTGGCCCCCTTCCAGATGGTTCTGTGTAACAAACCTGGTGCGTCGTATCTCCAAACTTACGGAAGTCACAAAGACGTGGAGGGCGTCACGTGGGTCATTTTCTCTGACGTTCCCTGAACCACATGATGTGTCATCAGGTAAACTTTGGACATAATGTCAGGGGTAATACGTCTCATCCAGCTACGACTGACCACACTGTCATGGACTCACATTAAAACTACCTGCTACCCCTCATCACTGAATCTCCCTCCCTGATGCAACTCCTTACCGTCTTCAGACCTGGTAGATCATGCATTCATCTCTTGTCTTTTCAACCCAGCGTCTCTTAACAGGGATGATTATGATAATGAGAGGAGCAGCCCAGGGTGCAAGCTCAGCCTCTTCCTCTATGTCCGCCGGAGCATAATTGATTACTCCTCCCTCAGCCTGACCGAACCCAAGCCATGTGATTTATGTGTGGCTACGAGTCTCTGTACACACTCTTTTAATGGGAGATAACAATATGGCATGCAAGGCAAACAAAAAGCTCCAGCAATCAATTCTGGGACACCCCCCCCCCCCTCCTCCTCCAACCGCCGCAGAACGCTGGGAGATAAGTCGATCACATACTTGGCTTTACTACCCCCATGTGTTTTTATTATCTTTGGGATGAAAGTGGTTGTCTCCCCAACCCGTTTGACGGTCCTGTGTTTGGGCTGGAGAGCGGGACTCATCAGTTTAAATGTCTGCGCGGGGGAACAGGCCGACATTCCAGTGTACTCATCCATTAACTGATAAGGAGGCGGCTCCTCTGCTGCCTGTGAGCGCAGAGGATTCTGATTGTTTCAAGTGCTGAAGGGCTCGTACCTGCTCGACAAGCAGACATTATCCCTCACATTGCAACATTTACAGGCTCACAGTCATAGTCACAAGTACTCAGACAGTGGAACTCAATTAAAGGAGCCATTTGTGGCTGATTTTTTGAATGACCTAAATTAAGATAACCCCTTTTTTACTTGGTGCGATAAACCTCCGAGGCACCACATCACTCCAGCAAGTTCAGCAGGCGCTGAGGCCGTGTTGGCACGCATCACGTGTTGGATTAAAGAGAACAAGCTGCTGGATAAACAGAAAGAAGTGCTGAACCGCACACCGTGTCTGAACATCAGTCAAAAAAAGGGCTGCACTTAGATGTGGAGCCGTGTCCTCAGAGCGTTTTACTGTCTGACCTCTGCATATTTGAAGAGTTCTCTTCCAAAAAACTGTGAGCTTCACAATAAAACTTGAAGCTGCACCCAAAAAATAGTGCTGATGTAAAACTGGAGCACAGCAGAGAAAAATGAAAATATCGCTAAATATCACTTTCTAACTTGAGGCAGTAAATCTCGAGCCCTCATCGCTAATTGGAATCATATCTTCAAAAGTGATCTGTGTATTATTTCCACATTTTAATTAGTGGGTAGAGCAATCATTCTGACCTTGACTTGCATGACTGATCAGTAGTTTCAGAAGTCCATGGTATTAAGATTACCATGATAACCTTACTAGATATTAATGGATTCATGCTTTTATAGATGTTTCTTTCTCCTTGAAGTGAAGAAAGTCGACAGTTTGACTGAATAAAAATACAGTCAAAACATTTTCAGTTACTGTGGAATAGAACATCACTCCAAAATCGAGGTCTCGAAAGACTTAATTAGAAGTAAAACATATTGAAATAAAACTTGACGTTTTCTAAGTGAGCTTCTGTATGGACTGGGAGAGTACAAACACTGTGCAGAGCTGTAAATTACTCTTATCTGTGTCCTGACTGACTTCATCTCTCATGCTTCCTGCAATAATGTCAAGAGGAGCAACAATGAAATACAAGCGTCGGATTGTTTTTAAGAAGTGACAACTTGATTGTATTTTACAGCGTTTTATCACTCTTATTTCAAACGTGCACGCTGCAAAATCATACATGACAGGTGGGATAGATGAGCAAGCCTCCAAAGGTAACCAAATATATCACCTACATAAAATGAATAATAAAAATCCACCGGCTGTTCTGATTTATCACGAGAATGAGATGGAACGACACGGAGACATTACAGTGATTAATGGAGGGGAGAGAACATGGGAACATGTTGTTTACCTGCAGGAGATATGAGCCTGGACAACATGTAAGAATCTGATTTATAAGTTAGAGTGTAGGATGTGATCGGAAGTAAAATACTGATCATGTGGAGGTTTTGATATGGCATTCTGTCAAGCCCACGCATCACATTTTACCTGTCAGAAAGTCCCTCTAGCCTCAGAGAAAGCTTTGAAAAAGGCAACAAATAATCCCATTCTACTGACTATCATGAGCAGATGAGGGCTTCTGTATCTGGGCACAGAGGGGTCCGAGGAGGATGACAGAACAAATCGTCAGGAAATAAGGCCTTCACATATGCAGCTTTGTCAAAGCTAAAACATCACCACGGACTGATGGTTTGGGAAGGATCACAGCGTTACATGCATGTTTACAAGATACAAGTTTTCAAGACAGAACATTGTTAGAATGTAATGAGGTTTGTTTGCAGTTAGCACCTACATCATGTTACAGACCTGGGGTTTGTATTTACGACAGTGGTGTTGCACTTACTGAGAATAAATCTGCCAATTATTCTCTCAATTCATTGATTAGTTGCTTGAAAATTGTGAAAAATGTGAATCAGTGATTCTCAAAATGTCCTCAAATGTCTTGTTCTGTCCACAATCCAGAGATATTGAGTTTACTGTCAGAGAGGACTAGAGAAACCAGAATATTCACATTTAAGAGGCTGAAATCAGAGAATTTTTCATTTAAAAATTCTTGAAACCAATTAATCAATTATCAACTTACTGATTATTGTTTGCAGCTCTGGTTTAAAGCTTGTTCTTGCTGCTTTAAATTGTTTGAACACACATGTATTGTAATTTTGAGCATACTATTTAATCAATTTAGTATTTCACATCACCCTGCACGGTATCTTAAACACCCATGTCTTTCTAACTCTGTGCCCCAAATCTGTCATGCTGATTTATGATTTGTCAGTCTAGTATATACTCTTGCTCTTAATGCCATATATTCGTCTTCTGTCAGCTGTATGTCATTGTTCGTGTGATGTTTTGCTTTTGGATTCTCGGGAAGTGTCTCGGGGAGTGTGGTGGGGGGGCGGGGAGCAGTGTTTGTCCTTGTCATTTGTACTGATGAGGGAAAACTTGAAAACAGTGTGTCAGCATCGGCCCCCTGTGATGCAGTGAAAAGATTTGGATGATCACTCAATTATATTTTGATGATCTCTGAAAAGTTGACACATTGTCAGTAGTTAACACCATCTGGAGTACAAACTTAGAGTTTTTTTGTTATGAAAGAAGAATCCACACTGTAGGTGGGTGGATTAAGAAAGGAGAACCTCTCACTGATACTACCTACTGAAACAAAACAGATGCTCTTTAGTTCATTCCTCATTTTAATGGAAATTCATTAATAAGACTGCTTTCATTGCGAGCAGCTCTGCGAGGCTGTACTTATGCAAATATTGACCATGCTTTTCATCTTAATTTAGCGTGCATGTTAAACCAATTACAGCCACAGAGAACACCTGAGGCTGACAGGAATTTCAATAGTTTTGTTAGGTATTTGGTCACAAACCAAAGTACTGGAGGAAATCAAACAAAACAGCGACGAGAAGGACCTCACTGAGAGCCAGAGGAAAGAAAAATAAGCCACCAGATGTAAAAGTCAAAGAAGAAAGCCTTCCCCATTAGCTCTGAGCGACCTTCACAGGGGTCTGAAACAAGTGCATGGTGGCACCCTGATTATCTGTAGTCGGCCTGCTAATGCTTCTCACTTTGAGTCATTTCTTTGCTCTCTGACTAAAAAGGTCAGGGCAGGCGATAAGTCAGTCCGCCGGTGTGTTGCAGAACCTTCTCCTTAACCAGACAGAGGCCCGGAGGAGCAGGGAGGACTTTCACAAATGACATGTAACATCATTTCCTCACTCAACGAAAGCTTTTGTATGAAAGTGTTTTTTGTCCAAATTTCCTTCTTCATTTAAAAACATGTTTTCCATCAGATGAATGCAAAATGCGAGCCAGCTCATTGAATACCAAAGACACATAAATGTCTCTAACTACGTATTTGACCCTTCGATGGTCTTGTTAGCTTCAAAGGCCCCTTTGCTTGTGTTTTGTTTATGGCCCGGCGGAGCCATAACTCATGGCGCTCCGTCCTCCCACATCTCGTCCCTCTGTGCTCCACTATTCTCACAGTGCAGTTTCCTGGGTCAGATCGCAGGAACCCTCTATGGCTCCCTTCCCGCAGATTTATTGGCTGACAGCTAATTTATCCATTATACACATTCCAAATTATAGGCTTCAGTCAGCAGGATGGCGGCAACAGATTCGGGGAAGGAGAGAGGGAGTGAAATAAAAAAGCAAAGACATGCTGTCAGTCTTCTGTGCCACCGCGTCTCCCCATGGATACAAAGGATTCACCTCGCCCTTGTGCACAGCGTATCAGGGCTCGTGTTCAGAGACTCCTCAGAGCGCTGTGCTCGATAACACCGACATCATTGAGGGTTAAATGCAGCTCTGTCACAACCGGCTGACTGCATGAATGTAGAGAAACCGCTGCCACCAACAGAGGAGCAGATTGGAGTTCTGGTTAGAGTGATTGGACACAGACAATGTGCAGCACTCAGAACTTTGGAGGCTCTGCCAACATTGTTCGGTGAAACTTTTGGATTGAAACTTGGTGAATTATAAAAACATACCCTTGTCCAAATGATAAACAATTTTTTTTTTTTTTTTTGCTTTTCACTGTTTTGAACTGTCTGAAAAGCACCGTTGTAAGAACTAAAAACCACTAAGCAGCAGCCCTGCCATCTGTTTGTATCACTGGAAATGTCAGTGCCAACACTTTTTCCCCCTGAAACCATATGAGAGGATTTACCATCATTTAACGGCAGTGGTGTACTCAGGATGTTTGAGGGGCAGAGGCGGGAAAAAAAATAAAAAGGTGGGCAGTAAGCGCGCAGAAAGTCGTGATTAGAGGGCACTTCACCATGTTTTGTCTACTGGAAGGGCATGGGAGGGATCATCAGACTGAAACATTTAGTTTGTAGCAGGATAGCTCGACAGCTAATTGGTCAGATTGCTATGAAACATGGTATGTCCAGATCCTTTAAAATGGGGACTTGAACTTCCTGGCAGTGCACCTTATGTGGTGACCTGCACCATGCTGCATGAGATGGTGTAACCAGAGCCCAGTCATATCACAGAAAAAGGTCATATTAAAATGTGTAAATGTAATGAAATTTAAAAGACATGCTCCCCAGATTGTAAAACCTCTCCATTTTGAATGTCCCATTAGCATTACTTTGGAACTTGAGGCAAAACTTTTGCATTTATACTTCCAGGGGATGCACTTTTTGTTCGACATCTTGAGAAATATGCATGTTCAGCTTGTTGCCGAGAGTTAGATGAGCTTGAAACCACTCAAGGCTATGTGGCTAGAGTCAGGAGGTGATTTGCAGACTACCGATGACTGCCAAGAAATTACCATGTAATTCGATGTAGAACCCACAACGTATTTTTACTGGGTTTATTTATGTAGAGACTTCATGAAAGAAGATAAAACATGTTAATTAGTAAGCTTTAGAGGTGTTGGTGGCCGTATTTTTAAACTTTGGACAGAGCTAGCTGATGTCTAAATTAGGCTAATTGCCAGCTACGCTTTTAACGCCAAGACATAAGAGTGGAACACTGACTGTATACAATACAAAAAATAAAGCCAACATGGAAGTGCTTAAAACCTGTCCACTGGTTTCAAAAAGAAGTCCAATTGTATGTAAGCTTATGAGAAAATAACCCTACTTCTCACTTTATTAATGACCTCTGTAAACAGTTTCTTAATGAGTTTATGATCTCAATCACTTGTTTTGAGTCTTCTTTAATACATGATGTTTTGTAAATTATGGTCCCATTTAGTGTAAAAAAAGGCGATTAAAGCGGGGTCTGCTTTAGGGCGTGGCTATCTTGTGATTGATAAGTTGCTACCACGGTGTGTCCTTGGGTTTTCAGTCAGAACCAATCAGAAACCAATGTCCAACTTCACCATCTGGTCACTTATGGCTCCAAAAAAAACCAAGATGGTGCATTTATAGTACCAACATTGTAGTAACAGTGGACATTGCAACCTCTTGCTGTCAGCAAGCCTTTAGACTTTTAGTCTCGTCACATGAAATAAAATACCTAAATTTAATCAGCCTAATTCACTAAGTGGGGCTGCAAAATAGTCCATCCCTTATCACTCAGCTGCAGTAACCTGGACTCGGCCAAAAACAAACTTTGCTGTTGGATATTTTCACCTCATGGCCCAAGGTTAGGTTTATAAAGACATACAGCTGTAAGCTATAATCTAAGGATTATATTGGCATTTGACTTTCAGTCTGCACATCTGAGAGTGCGAGTTAACGATGTGATGTGCTAAATGAAATGATGGCAAAATTAAACTGTTCCTCATTTTCAAAGGATTCCCCCCGAAGGGCTCCACTTAGAGAACCGCTGGAGTGAGGAATTAGAATCTCAGCGTGATACGAGCCGTAATTGAAAGACTTAGTGGCTGAGAGAAAGACGTGCTCACACTTTAGTTATGAAGAAACATCGGTGATTTGGGTAAAACGAACATTATCCTCTAACATTTATACAGTATTACAGGACTGAGTGTGTGCGTGTTCTGCATGTGTGTGTGCCAGAAAGACACTGCAGTGACAATAAATGTGTGTATATTTGGTTGCGTGTGTGCGTGTGCAGTCTGGTGGAGCTTTTATTGACCATTAGCATTTATTAATACCCCTGGAGAGCATGAGGTAAGGCTGGAGTTCACATATTTAGGAGCACTTGATTCTTAGATGTCAACCTGTTAATATTTACCATCTCCACCTTCCCTGTTCATTTATAATGTATGTGCCATGACGTATCACTAGTAATACCTATAAAATGCTGGTCTCTCGGTGAGTGACTCTTATTTCCTGCCTATTGATTTAGAATGAAACAAGCAGCCTTAAATGTGACAAAGGCTGCACTGTGGTTGTGGACCGACCACGCTCGTGACACACCATTTTTCTGGCGTCCCACGGCAGCGGTTCTCAACCATCCATGGCATGTTCTCACAGGCCACATTTCAACTTTATGTCCCACCAGCTGAAAGTAAATCAATACGACTTAAGTGTTCATCTCAAAAGAGTCTATTTCATTAGGTCGGTTTTGAGGGGGCTTAAATAAATAAGCGCTGATTGTATTTAGTGTAAAGAGTTCAAGTCACCAGCCTGGTCGGTTTCTTATTTATTTACGTCTCTGCTGTCAGACGCACTCGAACCACAGACCTGAAGAATCACCATAATGCCAGTGTTTCCTCGGACAGGTAGCGGCAGCTCAGACACAAACTCTCCCCCGTGCCTCTCCAGCGTGGCCTTACAATCCATTATCATCATCATAAAGCATCCGAGCAGCCCACCTCCTCAGCTGCAGGATGCATGTATGCAATCACACTCAACGGGGGTATCAACACACACACACACACACACGCACGCACTCACACAATTGCTGTAATTGCACCTTTATTAGTCTCCCATTCACACTTTTTACAACCTGGCGCGAAGAGCAGGTCGCATCTCTGGAAATGGCCTCTAAAAGCATGAGGCTGCTGTAAACAGACCCTTCAGTGCCATTAGACGGAGTGGCTGAGGGGGGCGGGTGGGAGCAGACGGGCCCTGTGCTGCCGACATGGTGAGTGAAGTCAATTAGTGTACTTCATTAGAGTGTAGTAAAGTTGCAGGAAGGCCATAACCTGATGATTACTGCTAATGTTTCCTGTTCTTAGATGGATATTTTAGTGAGAACATGAATACAATTTTATTTTGTTACTGCTTATGCATCAGAAATGTAAAATGTTCTGATACTGTATGACCTGGGACACCTACAGTATTTATGCTTATAAAGGGCTGGATGTAGGTCGACTGAGATGAGGCAAAACACTGTCACAGAAAAGGGGAAAACCCACCATAATATATCCAGCTGAATGCATTAAAGACATAAACAACTGAATGTCACACAATTTCCTGCAACTTAACAACAACAAAACACAAATTCTTGTTATTGGTGCTGAGCTCCTGTGACGGAGAGTACTGCACACGGTATCGTCGCTGACTGACCTTATTTTCGGGAGCTATGTCATCAATGTGACATCAGCCTTTATCATTTAACAAGCCCAGAGTCTACAGCCATGCTCGCACCTCTTTTTGACCTGATGATGGTGCTGCAGGAAATTTACAGGGGAATTCTGATGTGTCTCTGTTTACATATCTTGGTGTGTAGATGACTCATAGGTACAAAAAGTTGCAACACGGGCTGCACTGGCTGCAATGTAATCCTCGACCATCAGATTCCACTTAAATTGCTTGTTTTTGCCACCGACGGGCTCATATTCTTATTCTGTGTCTCTCAATATCAGGATTCAGACAGAGAATGACCTTTTTTTTTTGAGACTACAATTTCTTTTGTTTAACCAGAAACAGCTGGCTGAGGCAAAATGCTGTGAGTCATTTACTCACCAATATATCGGGTAGCGAGGCAGATGAAGGAAGAACGATGAGGAAGTGATGTGTAAACAAAAGGCCCATGTTTAAAAATACTGGAATTCCCCTTTAAGGGATCATCAAAGTTATTAATATTCATCCTGTGGAGTACATGAATATCATGACAGTACATTTAATAGTTGTTTAAAAAGAATGTAAACCTCACGGTGGCGCTAGAGAGAAAGTCAGAGGATTACAAAGGTCTTTTTCTGACATATCATCCGAACATTTTGTGTTGCTCCACTGACACGATGTTGTGTTACACGCAAGAGATGTAAGATGTTGCGCGGGAAGAGTGAAACATGTGACCTGCTGGTGGCGCTACAGGGAAGTCAGAAGGATTCATCCTCTGGGCAACATGATATTTGCAGAATCATTTCCTGACGACCCATTAGTTGTTGAGATATTCAGTCTGGACCAAAGAGGCGGTACTTTCACAGAGCCAGAGTGAGAGACTTCTTATCATGGTCCATGGTAGATTCAGAGGAACTGCTTTACTCTCCAGTTGTTAAGATTATTACAGCAAAATGCAGCAACGAGCCTTCGTCCTAACAAGACAGAGGTAAACACATCTGATCATACTTTCTCAGATCTCTGCATTTGCTTCCACGTAGTTCCAGATTTCATAACAATATTTACTTTTGTCATATAAAGCCCTATATGACCTGTCTCCACAGCTCCTCTCTGACCTGCACATCAACTATGACACACCTCAGGCCATCTGTAACAGGCCCTCTGGTCATTTTAAGGGTTCAGACAAATGTTGCTGGAATATCTCACCAGCTTGCCTGTTTCCTATTTACTGTGTTGTAGTTGTATGTGTCTGTGAGACCGATGCCTGTCTTGGAAACATAAGGTTAAGTGCTTGTGTAGGAGTCGCACTCGCACTCGCTTCCTCTGTGTACACACCGTTTTAACACTGACCTGATTTCCCCAGCCAGGCTCACAGCCAGCAGCCGGACATAAATGCCACCACTTTATGTAATGTCTTAGAATCTCCCGACTTGGCACTTTTGACGGGTACTTGAAGCCGATCACAAAGAAGGGCGCTGATGGGCGATGGCACGGATGGAGCGGCTGAATCAAAGCACCTCTTCCACTAACCGTCTCTCTTTCTGTGCGATGATGGCACTCTGACAGAGAAGTGGAAATCCAAGCAGCAGCCACCTGAGGTCGATCCACTCCTCGGACCTGGACATCAGGCTTTTTTCTGCCCGCTGACCACATCCAAACATGAGATAGTATTTCTCACTGCGCCCACTTTGCTAAGCAGTGCTTGTGAAGTCTGTCTGGAGGCCTCCTGTGGCGGAGCCTCCCCGCTGACTCCATTTTTAGGCGCGCTTCTTGAAGTGTGTGGGGAAAATAAACGCTGGAGTCTGCCAACAGGGTTGAACAGCATCCCACCCACTGCCGGTGTTTGCCTTTTTTGTCAGAGCAGTTCAGAATGTTTGACCCCGCTGCGCGCCAAATAATGTAGCTTGACATTGACCTGGGCGCGCTTGTGCCTCCAACAGAGACAACAAACATATGAGGCAATGCGGAGAAAACCCGGTGTCACACCTTTATTTTCCCTAACAAAAAAAGGGCGTATCTTGGATTCACCACATAATGAGAAGCTTGCAATTAAAAAGCAGTGTATTCTAGATCATTCTGATAAAAGCTGTTTTTCTCCCGTGAGGAACGAGACACGTGGGAGTCGATCTGACGTCTGCGGTTTTGTGAAGAGGCGTGATAAAAATGTGTCTCAGGTCGAGCCAGAAACCGACACTCTACCTGGCATTTGGACAAGAGGGAGAAAAAAGATGGTTAAGCCACCTCATATTCATTCACGGGCAGGGGTGCTCTGCCGGAGAAAACAAAACCAGGCGGGCGAGGGTTCACCGTGCGGACAGCGCTGGAGAGAGTCGAAGGAGGTCACGATGTCTGCGTGTGCTTTTTCAGGCGATTCAAGGCAGTGAGGAGGCATAGTGAATGTGTCACAGCCTGCATTCACCAGCAGCAGCAGCAGCAGGAGGGGGAGGAGGAGGAGGACGACTGGGTCTGCATTCTGATTTCAGGGCAGGCTGAGGAAACTAAACATCACCCTCTATTGGATTACACGGAGATTGCGTGTGGTGCTGCTGCAGCTCCATCTGTGAACTTTGAATCCCGTTGAAGCGCTTAATGTGCTCCAATCTCACAAGTGATGCGCTTGAACTAAAAGACTGACTCCTGTTATGATGACTTTTCTTAAGACTCGTTGTAATTTCTTCCTTTAATCCTGTCAGCGAGTGTGTCCGACGCCGAAGCGCTTCCCCCTCAACGCGACAATTAGTTTAATTGGGTATGCACCGCTGCTGACCGCAGATCCATTTAAAAAGTTCTTCTCTTGAGGCGGCTGGTGAAGCATGAAACTCTAATATGACTGTGAACAGAAGCCCGGTGGGTTTTAAGAGCAATCCAGAGGCCCGCAGTGGTCCATGAGGGGGCTTCAAGGAGGGTCAGGAGTGAAATGAGGAAGTTTAATTTCATAGTTATTTCAGGGAGTCGTTTGATCAAAGGCTTGACCTCAGCTGTCACCTTTATAATTAGAGACAGTTTACTGGAGTTGGACTGTCGGGGTTTAAAGAGAAATGTGAGCAAAAAGCAGCATCCAGAGTGTCTTAAATGAGCCTACAAAACTGGGAGTGATGCTGCTGCACTCCTCAGACACAGCCCTGCAGTGTGTTTTCTTTCATTTTCAATTTAATTTGATTTTTTTTTTTGCTTCCCGGGTAACCCACAGGCAGCTTTTCTCATTGCAAGCTTGTGTATTCACATTTCTAAAGTTTTATCCCCTGCTAATAGAGTCCTGCTCCCCACGCCTGCAGATACAGAAGAAAGCAAAGATATCAGTTGGGGGCCTGAAGCGAAGTCTGACACATAAACTGAGATTCAGTAAACACAGACAACTGGACATTTTTGTAGACCACTGACTAAAAAAGACTGAAGTCTGTGAAACCTTTAAGCCGTCCCTCCTGTCCATATTATCTGCCATTCAGAAAGCTACCGAGGGGTCAGATTAAATATCATTCGGTGTCAAGCTGCTTTTAATATCCCTCCTGACCTGGCATTTGTTTCCCTGGAGACCAGCCTTAAAAGCCCCGCCGTTTAAACAGTGCCGCATGGATGAATGCAGCTTTATTTCCTCGGGGAGCCCGGGCAAATTTCAGCAGTGAAAAGACGGCAGAGATGGACCATATTGTGAAATGACCCCACGGGAACACATCTCAGAGCTTTGCTGAACAAATTGACATGAAAAGCCGTCTTTATCTAACAGGCAAAGGTTCGCTCGCCTGTATATTCTGATGATAATCGAAGGCCCAGGACAGATGGTGAGCTTCTACAGAAGAAGTTTGCCGGACACATGTTGTGTTGTTTCACTGTATCCTGAAAATCTACTTAGTCAAACAGGCCAGTCATCATTTTCAAATCAGGCTTCTTTTGCCCTCCGATATGTGACATGTAGGACAACAGTGGTGCTGATGGGTTCTATAATTGGTCAGAGACTAAATCCTACCCACAGATGATGTTTTTCTTTTTAAATATATATAATTAATGCCTGTGTTACACAACATTTCACTGCACATGACCTTTTCACGTGGCTGTGTTCCTACCAGGGGAAATAATGTGCTTACTGACACCAAAACTAATAGAAGTGCATGAGGATTAATATGGCACAATGACTTGTCAACCACAGGTGTAAACGTTCATATTGACTTCATTTCATTATTTGGTTATTGTCACCTACTGTTATTCGGTACACCTTTGCTATTCCAGCTATGACATGCCAAAATGTGTTAAAATGTTCCTGTTGCTCAGGACCCAGACACCGTAGAGCCGACTAATCAGAGACCAACATGCACTCAGGCTGCAATTAACAAGTACACAGTATTTTCACTGTCACAATTCCAGACTACATTAACATACTGACAGCTTGACAAAACTCTTGGAAAACACAAAGTAGGTGTTGCATTTTTCTAAAAACACTTTGCTTTTTCTTCTGAGATTTGTTAATTGGCAGGAGTGTTCTGAAGCTGCAGTCTGTTAAACACTTACTGCATTTCTTGTGAATGCAATAAGCACACTGGTACGTACGTAAACAATTAGTATGCAGTACAGAACTGGTACACAGCAGAGGTTTGTGTTGTGGTATAAAGGCTGGGGCATTTTGACTTATATCAGGAAAAGCACAGGTGTAACTAAAGAAATTAAACATCTACACAACATTTATCCTGTTAACTGTCTTGAATACAGTATTGATACAATATCTTGGCTATTTTTTAACTCCGTCTACTCTTAACCATATAGTTTTGGTCCGTTAGTATGATAATCCAGATGATGGCACTCTTGAATATGAGATCAACTTCAGTCTGTATGCAAAATTCTTTCATCGCCATCAAAATGTTTTTAAATATCTTCCTAAATGTTCACCTTTTCTTCTGGAATGCAATTTGCTACTTGCTTAATGAGTAATTCTGACACATTTTTCTCTGAAACCTGTCTGCATATTGTTCTCATTCACACACACACAAAGACATTAACAGATCTATTGTGTTAATATCAGTTTCAAGGCAGCATAAACTGTAATGGGACCGTCAAACGCGAGATGGAATAAAGCCATAATTACAAGTTATTAATTACAGCTGTGTTTCCTGCTCTAACAAGGAATACGTGAACAGAATGAGGTGCTGCTGTGTGAAAGTAGTCAAGACCACCACACATAAAAATGTTAACATTTATTGCTGTTTCTGAATACCGCACTGAAAGCAAATGCATTCAGAGTATACACAGAAATTATACAATAATATATGGTTTCACAAAGGCAGTGAACACATACTGTATTACAATCTACAAAAATCTACTTTACAGAAATTTAAAATTCTAAATATCAAAAAGTACAGCTGCAGAAACAGGTGTAGAACTGGAACCAGAAACTGCTCTGGATATCGGTCGGTGAGACAACATGGTGACATCACGATACAAAGAAAGCGGAAGTCATCTTTGTACTTACAGCTGGTTTTGGAAACTACAACTGGCAGACGAAACAAAAACATACTCCAAAATAACTCATTGAATTGAAATGATCATATAAATTATGGTGTTTTTTTTATGCATCCAAAATATATCATTTTACAGAAGACTCCTCTACAAGGTAGCATGTCATAGTATTGTTCAGTAGGATTGGTAGTGTATCATTGCAAAAAAATATGGTTAAAATAATGTAAGGACACAATGGAAAGAAAATCGCCTCCCATCTCAAGAAGACGGCGAAATCAATTTTAAAACGATGCATGTTCTCAACAGCCAGGTAGAGCTTGGTGGAGTAACAACATGGTGGTGGTGGTGGTGGTGGGGTGTTACGTCTGATTGCCGGACCAAAGAACATTTTTACATGAGCTTCAGTCAGGTACAGAAATGGTGGCGGCAGCTCATATCATTTCATAAATAATGAGGGGCTGGTATGGCTCTGTTCTGACCCTGGTAGTGTGGTACACTGGGCTTAAAGGGTACAAAACGTAGACTACCAATCTTGTCACAACATCCAATGGTTGGAGTGAGTGGCGTAAGAAAAGACCCAGACCACCCCAGCATCCGAACAACCCCGTTGCCTACAAAAAAAGAGAGAAGAAATCCAGCCTGGAATCTCAAGGCAGCTGAAACCAACCCCTTTGAAGGGAAACTTAAAAACAGAGGATAACAAGAGCAATAAAATATTCCAGTTAAAAAGAAAAAAAAAAAAATTCAAATGAAAATTTATTTGTATGCCCACATCAATGCCAGGTAGCCATTTTGGAGGAGTGTCCAAAAGCGGGACGAGGCGTTCGTCTTGTGTACGAGGTGCAGTTATCCTCATTCCCAGTGACAGTCAAGCTGGATTCAAGGACAAGCTGGTTTATGGTCACACATGGCTGCAAGGGGGCCTTCAGTCTAGTCCTGCTCCATGGGCTCCTCAGTGGTCCCAGTGTTCAAGGTGGCACTATCCATGGCGCCCTCTGTAGGAGCTTCAGTCGTACTGCTGGAGGGAGTGAGAGCTACGTCTTCTCTGGCTGCTTCTGCACTCTCCTCTATGCTACAGCTGCTACCACTGCTGCTACTGCTGCTGCTGACTGGGTCACTGTTGCTCTCCTCACTGTCCCTGCTGGTCTCGGGGCTCTCCAGGACGCCTGCGGGTGCCTGCTGCTCTGTTTGATCCATGTCACTGCCCTCCTCCTGGGAGCCACATGGCACCTCCCTCTCTGCCTGCTCGACCTCCTGACCTGAGCCTGCGCACTCCTCGGTCTGGGTGCTGCTCGTTGGTTCTGTGGTGAACAAGTAGAAACAGGGGTTTTAACACATGCAGCAGAGTATCAGAACCCTCTTCAGACTACAAGATGACCCAAATCTTTCAGTTTCAGACAGATGAATGATTGGTTTGCTTGCCTTCACACACTACTTAATTTGTCATTCAACAGAACTTGTCACATCCGCTCACGCAAGTTTATAAAATGGATTCAATGTTTCCTTTTATTATTGCAGAGAAGCTGGATTAAATTTACATGACAGTGCAGTATTTAAAATCGAGAATATCACAAGGATACTACAGAATCATGAGTAATCATGCTCTCACATGATAGTTTTCTCAATCTGGCTGGCTGACCTTCATTTTTACACAACCTGGTTCACACCCACAACTGATCAACCGTATCAGTGTGAATGCAAATAAAGCGCTTGCCATCAACCATCCATATGTCCACCTGACACAGATGCCATGAGTAATACTTTAGGGCTGATGAACTGATTTTTATTTTCAACATTTTCTCCCAATAGGAGAGAAAACCAGTCACAGCTGAGTTTTCTCTGCTTGTTTTGACAGAGAGACAATTCTCTGTGAACTTAAGCATACATACATATGTATGTTAAAACACTGGCTGGAATGAGTCCGTCCTAAACTGCAGCGGAGTGTGTGAAATTTTAGGCGACAGCCAAATCTTAGCCAGGAATTTTGTCCATGTGGAACATCGCCATATAACAGTCTGACAGAGTTATAAAGTCACAACTTGTCGACTGATTCAGACTAAAGTAGTGAGAATTATCCAGCTTTCTGGAAAAATGTTAAGACTAATATACTTATCCAAGTGCAGAAAAAGACAATGATCATTTCAATATAATAAACATTTTTTCAGCCCAGCTGGTAAACAAGCAAACAAGCTGAAGTACTGCTGCTGAAGCTCCGGTCCCTTCAGTGGTTCGCCCTTGTTTTGATGCATGTTTACAAACTTGGAAAAATAATTAGAGAGCGTCTGAGCCACTGAAAAATCTAATTACGCGGATCTGATTTTCAGATGAAATGTTGGACATCACTGACATACCAATCTCATATTTTCACCACGAGTTTATTGTTAGGCCTGCAATAAATCCTGACTTCATGAAGGTAATACTGTTTAATTTGTGCTAGAACTGTTTTTGAGGAGTAGTGATTCAACTTTATGGTCATTCAGGAGGCTGCAGTTTGTTTTGCTGTTGAACTGTATTAAGTTACAGCGAGGTGTCTGTTATTTAGGCTATAACACAAACATGGTGGGCTAAATAATAGCAATACTGTGAAGCAATACAATTAAACTGCAACACCAACTGAAACCTCCAAATGGACCACAACGTTGAGGGAAAACTGCTGCAGGAAGGTTACATCAGCTCCATTAGCTGTAGCTCGGTGCACCTAATAAACAGGTGACTGAGTTCAGTACGCAGACATTAAAGCCTGTTTATATTATCTGCCCTACCTAACTCTTTTCCATGTGTAGCCTGAACAGCCTAAAATACATTTCCACAAATAAACTCTACCTTGGTCTTCAGTGGCAGCAGCACTGCTGGAGGCTTCATTCTCCTTGCTGTACTCGACCTTCTCCTCTTCCTCTTCCTCCTGGACCATGGCTTCTGCCTCTTTTGAGAGGCAGGTGGCATGCGAAGGCCTCAGTGTGTCCACCTCCTGCTCTTCCTCGTCATCCTCCTCATCTTCGTCCTCCTCCTCGTCCTTGCTGAACTTAAGTCTCTTCACCTCCTGCTGCTCGGCTTCCATGTCCTCTTCTGCGTCTGGGTGTTTGTTCTTAAGCGAGCTCCCCAGGGAACCTCCCGACGCCGACACCTCGCTGACAAACAAAGAAGAAACGGGGGATAAAGATGAAAGTTTCCAGCGAGTCCACGTTCAACACGGAGAACAGAGTTTCTGGTGTGTTATAGCTTCTGACATACCTTGAGTCTTTGTCGTCGTCTTCCTGCTCTGTGTTGAGGTCTTTGTTGTCTGTGCTGTCGGGCAGGCCGTTAGCTGCTAGTGAGTTGGCCAGAGACACCTTCGGTCGGTTCAGCGGTCGAGGAGTTCCAGGACCGTTCACTTTCCTGATAAAAAGCCACGAAAAGAAAAGGAATGGACAACAGAATGTATTATAACAATGAACATTATGAGCTGGTTTAATATAACTTATGTGAATTCAGGATAAAAGGACTTCATCTGTCCCAAAAATCAACCTCTCTGTAAAAGCAGATGTGTTCCCAGGAAGCATCACTCCATTCATTCTGTTGACGGCGCTGCATCCATTTTTCCTGCACAAGCAAGTTCAGAAAAACAAATCTCTTAATACAGTTAACTTCATATTAACTTAATATCTAGTTATTCTAATAAAAATGACACTTACTCTGAGGTCGGGTGGACACAGCTGACCACCATTACATTCTACAAGGAAACAAAAATTCCCCAATGAGTAAATGCAGGAGTCAGCAGATTAAAAATTGATGGGAAACAGTCAAACTGCTGAGGACGTACCTTCTCCACCCCCCGGAGAAACTTATCTGTTCCTGTGTAGTTCCTCTTGGGTTCTGTGAGCAGCTCACACAAGCGCTGGATCGTAAACGGAATTCTACAATTGAGAAAGACAAAAAAAAAACAAATGATTCAATATCCACCAAATAGAAAATGTGTCATTTGGGTCTTTTTCCCCTAGACATTTTGATTCATCCTTTTATTTGGTGGATTTGGTAAGTACTCAGGGTGCTTGGGGGAGAAATCACAGTAGCAGCCAACTTGTGCATCAACATCACTAGAAAGGGAGAATATTTTTAATATAAACGTATATTTAACATATTACCCAAACTCCCAGAGCCCAAAACGGCATCTTCATATGTCTCGTTCTGTCCAACCAACAACATTGAAAAAAGAAAAGCAACACTCCTCACTTTGGGCGAGCTCTTCATTGCTCATAATTACTGACACACCGTGCTGCTGCTGTTAGTGTTGGTGTTCTCTTTCCATTCTGGTCTGTTTGAATTGCCCACATTTTTTTGTCGCCTTCATTTTGAACCGTGTCTGACTGTTGTCAGGTCCTTTTTTGGAGCGGGTATATTTAGTCTACATTCAATCTATGTGCATCATATCCAGGTTCCACAAACTGTTTTGACAAAGCCCAAAATTTGGGACACGTGAAGACCTCTATTATTAAGTGTCCTAAAAGTCCAATCCTACTTACCTATTCAATAGACACTCAGCACAATAGCTTACAGTGATCTTAAGTAATTGAGATTTGTGACACTAACATGTGACGCACTGCATTAATGGATTGTTAGTGGATCCATTGAGGGAATCCTGAGGGCACTATGTAGGGCATAAATTAAACATCATATTCTGACACTCACTGCACTACATAGTGAAGAGGATCATTTCAGAGACATCCCTGCTCTTTCTGACACACAGAAAAAAGTACATTACTCCACCGTATGTATGTATTCAACACAATGACTCTGCCACACAATTTGGGACACAACGAATAGCTTCAAGATGTGGTACTACTGTGTAAAAATGATCAAATCAGCATCACTACAGCATCTCACAGTCCTAACACATAAGGAACTTTTTCTTTTTAAACTACATAGACTAGGGCTGCTCGATTATGGCAAAAATCATAATCACGATTATTTTGATTGATATTGTAATCACGATTATTAAAGACGATTATTCATTGATTTGAGAACAAGCATTTATTGAACTTTTAACTCTGGTATTTCTTTTAACACGATAAGTTTGAACTGAAAAATGCAAATAAATAAGAAAAATATTTTAATAAAATGAATTAAATAATATGTAATGTAAAAATAAAAAACCATAGGTCCGTTGTGGTGGCAAAATATAATGCTGTTGACACTTCTCTTGCAACTTTTCCGCGACATTCGTCATAAAGGGCAGGCAGCGCAATTCTGCTGAAATGGTGACGTGATGGTAACACATACTACCGCTTGTTCAATGTGTTAATCAGTTAATTGAACCCCGGCTCGCTAACGGTGTTGATAGGGCTCATGTCTTTGGCATCATGTATGTGACGGCATCCGTTATTTCTTCATGCCTGCGGGAGCCGGGTGGATGTGCCTATCTTGCACAATATCTTCGTTTGTTCCGAGTCAGACTCCTCGAAACCGAAGTGTTTCCACACCACAGAATTCGCTTTATCTTTCTTCCCGACCAGAGGCTCCTTTCTGCCATCTTCTACCGTCTTCTTCTACACATTTTTTCCAAACACGCACCGGCGTGGCTGAAAGCGAAACTGTTCAGGCGGGGGCGGGGCGGAGCGGAGTGCACAGGTGGAGATGGAAGGGTTCGCTGCATTTACCACACAAGACACGGCGTGCGGCAGAATGATCGTTTTATTACGATTATCTTGTTTTCATGATCGAGGGAAGCCAAAATCGAAATCGAAATTGAAATTCAATTAATCGCCCAGCCCTAACATAGACTACAAACATCTGTGTAACAAACAGAGGTAGCTAGACTTCACCTATCAATGGCGTGAGCTGATCATGGGGAAAATGATTTGCTCAATCTGGCTTCTCGTTGCATCTACTCAGCCTGTCACTATCAATGTCATACCACTTTCATGCTGCCAAAAAACCCACCTACACTCGCCAACATCTGGCTTTTGTATGCAATGTGAATGTGTACAATCAGGATTCACTCCCGGGTCAACTGACCCTGCAGTAGTCACGGGTATTTATCACGTCCAGCTAATATCTTTCCAGCCGTCTCTGTCAAGCAGCGCTGAACATAGTTCAGTCTGCACTGAATTTGAAAGACAGACTGAAGTTAAAGATATTTTTAAAAAGTAAGCATTGTATGTGGCCGCATGATCGGTACTGCACGTGTGCAACTCTCATCAGAGATCAGCAAGAAGCTAGCTGTCTCACTCCTTAGCAACTTCCATTATCAGCTCTAGAAAAAACAACGTGTAATTCAGAATATTATCACGACGTTTCAAAGCAAGCTTAATGTCTTCTGGATGTACTCTGATAAGGTTTACGATCTGCTGCTCTCGACTGTGCCCTGTTTTTACGGCGCTTCAGTGATGACGAATGGGACATACAGGGGGAAGGAAAACGGAAAGGCACACTCGTCCACTGGCAATGTGAAAGGAGTTAACTGCAGATTATTAGCGGGTTTGCCCAGGATTAAAAAAAAGATGCATATACACACAAATGTTTCGTTGTAAAAGTGCTATCACAGAGAAGTGTACTATATTAGCACATTTTTGGTCGCCTTCATTACAAACCGTGTCTGACTGTTGTCAGGATCGGGTATATTTAGTCTACATTCAATCTATGTGCATCATATCCAGGTTCCACAATCTGTTTTGACAAAGCCCAAAATTTGGGACGCATGAAGACCTCTATTATTAAGTGTCCTAAAAGTCCAATCCTACTTACCTATTCAATAGACACTCAGCACAATAGCTTACAGTGATCTTAAGTAATTGAGATTTGTGACACTAACATGTGATGCACTCCATTAATGGATTGTTAGTGGATCCATTGAGGGAATCCTGAGGGCACTATGTAGGGCATAAATTAAACATCATATTCTGACACTCAGACAAAATGGGGTAAATATAGTGCACTACACAGTGAAGAGGATAATTGCAGATTATTAGCGGGTTTACCAGTGATTAAAAAAGCTGCATGCACAAGCCAGTTACGGTGTAAAAGTGGCATCACAGAGAAATGTACTACATCAGCACCTACCCATTGTACCCCTTCACAATCTTCAGGATTCTCTCCTTCATGTCTTCAAATGGAATCGACTCCACGTTGGGATTCGCAGGACCTCTCTGTTCGGGCGCCGAGGCTCTGAAGTCATCCATCACCTTCTCCAATTTAAACAGGAAGTAGTTCTTAAATTGAGACCATTGAACCCTGGAGGAAAAATGACAGGAAGAATAACTGTTTTAACGTAACGCATTAAAATACAGGAAAAACTGGCTAAATTACTCAAACATACGATGAGTGGATGTTGCACAAGCTTTGGTTTCAGAGGAAAATACACTTACACTTACATGACAGTTGCACAACAAGCCCAGAAAAAATACTCTAAAGTCTGCATACAATGATTTATTCACTGCTCATGTACAAACGGTTTGGATACAATTACAGTCTGTTTAGAAACACCATTACAGACACAACAAAGTGTGTCTTTGTATGAGCTGTAAGGGGAATTTATCAGGCCCGCGATGTTCACTTACATGGTCTCTCCAGTCTTGGCAATATGACATAGAAACTGTTCCAGCAGAGGACATGACTCCTTTTTTGCTTTCTTGTCGAAATCTGTGGAGACAAAATCAACCACGGGGTGAACAAACATACAGTGACAGTACGTTATGTACTAGCCTGCTCAGATGAACAGGCTTTGATTCAACCCAACTTAACCTACAGTTTTGATGAGCTAACTGTTACAGAGCAGGTGTGATTTCGCTACCTGCAGTGACAACCTACTTTAGCCAACTAAATGAGGCTTGTTAGCAGGTCTCTGCCGACACTTTTGTCTAATTAACGTTAGCTATTTACATAACGTAGCGTTAGCGGGCTATCGGATGCTATCTATCTAGCTAGGTCGCTTGCTAGGTGTAACTAGCTAAAGTTTAGCGCACTGGTTAGCATGTTAAGTTAGCCGCAAGAGCGTAGCCGGCACACAGTCGTCTACCAGTAGCCGGTGACACCGGCCAGTTACTTAATCTCAGCCAAAAATATCTGTCAGCAAGTTGACAAATACTGAGGTACAATAGATGTAAGTTCGAAAATACGGACGAAAAGAGCACCGTGTTTTAGTTAGCTTTCTTGCCTGGCTAATGAATTGGACACACAGCTAACCATTTCCGTGAAAACGCTTGTAATGTTAGCGTTAGCTAGTTCGGAGTAGCCGCTAGCTAGCTAGCGACATTAGCTTGTGAGCTGCAATCCGTTTATTTTTTTATAATACAGCGGTTACGGAAGCGCACGAATAGCACGTGGTCTTAATTAACACATAAACTATCGAAACAAACTGAAGTGACCTCTGAGCGCCTCTTGCAGCGAGTCAATTTCCATCACGTCGTTGCCCTCTGTCAGCCTTGTGGATGTAAAAAAGCAGACTGGCGGCTAGCTGCTGCTGCTAAGCTACGATCTCACAGGCAAAGAGGAGGGAGCATTTTAATATGGCGCCGTGAGGTCACTGCCTGCTCAGCAACAGACAGCGCTGCGCCGGGAAGAGCGACAGCGCTGCACGGAGTCAGTCCCCACCAGAGAGAGCACAGTGTTCATCTGTACAATCATCAACAGCACCACGATGCATCAATTAAACCGTGTGATGAAATATAAAATATCTAGTTCTGTTATGTATCAGTGTGTGAGTGTGTGATCTGTAGATACAGGGATGTTACATATGTAACCTTCTGTGTGCACCTTCACCTGCCCACTCACCCCAGGGCCCACAGCTTCTGTAAAGCAGGTTGGAAAGTCATCAGTCATGTGTCATATTGTTGTGTAGGGCTGCAATTAATGACTATTTTCACTGTCGATTAATCTGTCTGTTATTTTCTCAGTTAATCAATTAAAGTGGTCAGGGCCACCAACAGGGGGGGACACAGCTGTCAGCTGTCCGGGGCCCAGAAGGGCCCCCGCTGACCGTTCAAATATGCTGGGTGAGCCTGTGGAGGCCGTCTTGTCTTCGGCAGGGGCAGAACTGTCGGGCGGTCCTGATGGTGTGACGTCCCCGAATGTCAAAAGATGTTCAGTTTATTGTCACAGAGGAGTAAAGAAACCAGAACATGTTCACAGTTGAGAAGCTGGGATCAGAGAATGTGTGACAACGCTCTACAAACATGTACTTATTAGACAAAACAAGCTGAAAATGAATGTGCAAGTGAGCAAATGTTTGTCCTTGCAGAGCAGCGAACAGCAGCTAATAACAGCGTGACAATATCCCCCCGTGCTCTCAGTATACTGTGTTATTTTGGTGTTTGCTAATCTGCCGTTCCCCAGGCCCCTGACACGGATTCAACAACTGAAACTGGGTTTAAAGGACTAAATTAGTTTGAAACCCTTATGGAGCAGAGTTGGGGCTCTCCCAGGCACTTATCTGTATCCTCAAACATTAAACTTTCTTCTTCCTCAAACAGGAAAATGTCTGAAAACAACAAAGACTTTAAAAAGCCACTGGTGAAACACATTCAGCATAACACATGAAATGAGACTGGGCAGATTGCATTGATTTATTCAGAAACACATGTTGACTGTACGGCCACGTTCAGTTTCCAGTTGAATGATATATTTAGACCATTACAGCACATTGAAAGTAACGCTGCTCAAACATGTGACTCGTGCGTTCACAGCCGACCTCACATCACATTACAAACTAAGACACCGCCTCGCACACGCACACACACATCTACATCACTCACTTTCCTGTAACAGTAAACATGGCAGACATGAATATTTATATGGCACATAATCAGCTGTGGTATGTGGCTATCTTTAACGCTAGCACTTTTGGTTTTGATTGACTTGGTCAGTGTAGCATCTAATGTGGACCATCCAGCCCCTAACATCCTTCTCAAAGTGCATTTTAACATTCGGCATGTGACGTTACAGTCCGTGTTTCCTCTTTTGTGCTGTGTTGAATACTGTCAGTGGCGTTTGGCAGCGGCAGACGGACCAACGACCGGCATCTCTTCACTTTTCAAGTTATCTGCTGGTAAAACATTCACGTGATTTTAGAGGAGCGGTTTATGTTCTACTACCTGAAGTAGTAAAAGCTTCCCAGAGTCCAAAGTTGGCTCGAGTTCACCATGTTTGTGAGGAAAACTAAAGACGGATTTGAGAGACGCCTTCGTTACTTTCATGATTCTTGATTAAAACATAATAATAATAATACTTCATGCAGTCTTTTCTTCTGCACCGCAGCTTTCATCACCGCACATGACCGGGACGTGACAGGCTTAAGATGGCAATAAGGCAAAAACCTATTCTACGGCATCACTGACCAGCACTGTATGCTTCTCTGTATACATAGGCCTATTACCCGCCCCGTCACTAGAGGAGGATTATCATGGTCCTAAGACCATTCAAGGAAGTGTTATGTGCTGCGAGAGCAGAGCCGACAGTTGGATCCAGGAGAGGCTGGTGTGACATAATCCACAGCGAGATGGTCCTCTGTGTTGTCAGGGAAAACGGAGTCTTTTTCTCCGTCGGTTTATTTGTGCTTTTTGACGTGTCGGACCACTTTGTCCTCGAACACCTTCCTCATGGTCTTTTCTATCTGCTTGAGGAAGACCTGAGGAATCCGCCCACACAGGGTGTTGACCGTGTCCAGGAACTTGGACTGGATGGGGTAGAACAGCGACTGGAACATGTTGTCCTCGAAGGGAAACTGCAGAAACAGAGACGTCGTCCTGTGTCAGTTCTGAGCACACAGCTACTTCAGCTTGATCGTTTTTTAATGGAACGTATCACACAGACTAAATGGTATTTACAAATTGTGTCGGCAGGGGTGGGGCGAGGTGGTGCTGCTCTGTATTAATCATAAATTACGACCCGGCTCGTCTTTAAGAGGCTTATCTCAGCGGAGCAGAGGGGGACTGACTCTGCTGCCGGAGAAAACAAATCCTAAATTTAAAAACTGACCCAGATTGTTTAATGCAAGCGAGCGTGAATCTGCATCACAGGGAGAAATACACAAAGCTGCTCTTTTACTGAGCCAAAGTCATTAAAGGGTAAGTACACACACTTTACACATTAAAGTGTGTTTACAGATCTCGGGGAGCACTAATGCATGTGTGAAAAAAGCCGTATAATACCTTTCGTGGCTCCAGAGGAATCTGCATGTAATCTGATAAATTGCCTCCAGTGATGTCACTTAGTGGCTAAATTGCATTGTGGGTAATGTAGTCGACAGGTTTAAAAAAAAAGGAAGAAGAATGTGTAAAATTCACAAGGCAATATCTCTGGTTCTGGAGTGCCGTGCTGGACCAGTGGACTGCTGATCGAAACCTGGTGCCTACATCACCCACAATGCAACTAAGTGACTCAGTGACATCACTGGATGCGATTCATCAGGCTACATGCAGTTTCCTCTGGAGCCACAAAAGGCTTTATAATACTTTTTTCACATTACACACTTAAATGTGTTAAATTTTGTTACCCTTTAAAGGAACAGTCCAACATTTTGCAAATAGGCATCTTAGCATCACCTCGAATCAGATGAATGGATTGATATCAGTCTAATGAAATTTAGATTTTTATACAGACTCTGGTTAAATAATACACAAGTCTATTTACCAAAATGTGAGTGTGTTTGCTCCACTGTAATTCATGTATGTTCACACTGCCCATAAACAGATGGTATACATGAGTTTGAGCTGAGAAGGAAAATAAGCCATTACTAATGTACATAATTTGGCCTTCAAAGCCATATTTACTGGGCTTATTACTCCAATAATTATGTGTTATATATATATATATATATATATATATATGTATATGTATATATATATATATATATATATATATATATATATATATATCATAACACCATTCATCGTGTTACTTCTCTTATACAGTGAACAGCCTCTGTAACCTCGTTTACAGCAGGTGCTTTGTTCTGCCAGGCACAGGTGTTGCTGATGACATTAACGATGTATAAAAGCAGCAGATCTGGAGCCTGACACGCCTGAACGAACGCAGTCATCGTTAATGTGATTATTACACCTGTGTTTCTCTGCTGCAACACGGCAATATGTCTGCTGTGAAATCCTGTTTAAATCTAAACTGTCTTTTATCTCTAATCTGACTGAACTGTTTGTTCCTGTCATCATTTCTGATCAATAAAACACAAATTGTGTTGTAAATACACGTGAATGAAAACATTTCTGCTGCTTCCTGTCGAAGCTAATTAGGTATTATTAAATTGTGGGCACAGTAAGTAACATTTTTTGTGTCAGTAAAGCTTAAACATGTTACGGGGATACCTACATCACGTACTGCATCATAAACTACTTTGAACGCCGGCTGCTTGTCGTCATGGTACACTCCGCGGTTGCCGTGGAGGATGGACACGCCCTCCTCTTCAGCCCCTTTACAGTTACTGCCGTACATGCAGTGATCCGGCCTGTAGTTCCACTGGCAGGGAAAGATGAAGAGACACTCTGGGGAAAAAACACAACACACATCAGTGCTATACAGTACGTTACACCATGGAAATACAATGCTAAGACACAGTACGGACAGTACATATGAATGTTTAAAGGGAAACTTTGTGACTGGTAGGTTGCAAGTTTGATTGCCAAGGATGCCAAGAAAAAGAAGAAAGAGCCAAAGAACATGATCAGATGAATATAACAATAACAATAAAAAAAAAACACAATATAATAAAACACTAACAATGGCACCAGTTGAAGTTGAACCTAGTGTAAAAAACAAATGAAAAGTGTGACTCTGCTGTTCAAAGATCCAAGGGGCCACAATTTAGGGCCACAAAACCAGAAAGCAGCCTCACCGGATTTCTTGTTGGACACTTTAGGAACTTCAAAAAGAAAAGGCAACAACTTGTTGGGACATTTAATGTGACCACCATCTCCACTGAACCACAGCCGGTTGTTTATATGCCTGGAGGAAGTGTTTTTGAAGCGCAAACTGAATTTGCATTATGAAACAGTGGAAAATGTAGACATCAAACAAGCAGCAGTAGGAGGATATGTTGTCCCACAGTGGATATATGGAAATGGAAACAGTGTTCCAGGGTAGAGCCCCATTCAATCTCATGAAAGCGCCTCAGCCAGCATATATATGCTTTAAGAGCTTTTCAGGTCTGTTGGTTCAAAGGTTCGTGTGTTTTAGTCTTTCTCATACAGTATATTGCACCTTACGGTTCAAAATGTAACAAACCAAAAGTCTTTTATTTTCATAGCTACAGATGAGAGGTGAAAAACATATTTCCGGCTGTGGTGACAGAGGCATTTTTTTGCCACACAGCCCAGTTAAGTTCCAGATGGCTTGTGTCCCACACAGAAACCACACACACAATATGAAGAAGAAAGAAGAAAAGGATGAAAGCCGGACTGGTTGGCAACAGAGTGAGGAAAATGTCATCATCCTCTTCTTTACAGCCTGCCAGTTCTGACTGGTTCTTTCTGCCCATCTATGTATTTATTTGCACCTAAAAGAAGGCAAAGACGCCTGAGAACACACTAAATTGTTTACACTGCGAGGCATCGCTTGAGCAAAGCAATCAACTTCCAACTGCTGCAGTACGGCAGCTCAATGGCTTATGCTTATTACAATACAGCTGCAAGGTGGAGATGTGTGCATGCTGTATGTGTGAACATCAAATACACAAAGAAGGACAGAGGTTTATATATTTGTTCATTTGAACCTGTTATATACAGCTGTATATCTAATAATACAACTCCCCGGTGAAGGTCACTTCATTATGATTTTAATATTTTTTTCAGCAAAAATGAAAATTGGGATGCCAAAGTGGTCATTCCCACTAATCGTGAATCATATTGCAATCATAATAAACGGGCCCCAGGGCTACATTATTAAAGACAGCAGTAATGATAAGCTCCAACGTTTCTGGATAAATTGAGTCATTCGTCTGTGATGCATTTTCTGTTAATATCAATCCAGAAGAGAATATTTGTGGAGGGAACAGATAAATCTCTCTCTCTCCTAGGATATTTATTTTACATTTCAATTATCACGTAATGTAAACTTAAAAAAAAAAAAATTCTGTTCTTAATCTGTTTGTTTTTTTCTCTTTAAAAAAAACAAAAAGAACTGATAAGAGTAGCGGTAAAGTAACTTATCGGTAAGCAGTACTGGGACGAGTAGGAGGACCGTTAAAATCTTTACCATATTCATCCTTAAATATGATTTTACAGTCCTAAAACATACATTTCCATTTTTAAACTCATCATGTCCTGATCTAAACAGAAAGCACCACGATCATCTTTTATTAGTGTGTCCTGATTTCAGAACGAGCAATAAGAGGTCAGAATAATGCTCATGGACCAACTGGAGCATTTCTCTGGAGATAGCAGAGAGCTCAAAGCTGTACCGTGTAAAACAAACAATTGATTGGTTGTGTTTTCCGAGCAAACATTTGCAATGCCAACTCCACCGCTGGCTCTGAGCGCTTAATGCCCACATCTGGCTGCTGCAGCTGGAACTCAGTCTGCTGCTGGAGTCTGCTGTTGCCTACAGCCACAGCCTCGTGTGTTTACCGATCCAGAATCATAATGTAGACGGGTTTACTGTCGGTGCAATAAGACACAATTTATGTGGACGTGTTGATAGTGTGAAATGGCTGTGTTGAAAGCGTCTCGAGTAATAATTCAGAATGGATTTATATAAACAGTTTGATATTCTGCTTATGCCTTCGATAGAGCGTTTTAAAGCTTCATACTGTTTCAGTGTGATAACAATATGTGTTACGATCATTATAGATGACATGTTAAACATGTACCTGGGTTGTAGTGGAAGATAATGTTGAGCAGATCCTGGTCCCCCCAGGTGATGTGGTTCTTGTACTTCTGATAAAGTGGATGGAGAAGATCCTCCCACGACAGGCCACTGGGGATCATGCTGTTCTGAAATACCAACAACCACATTCACTCACAAACAGCTCAAGAGCGGCACTTTTTTTTTCTTCTTCCAAAAACACATCATCAAAGGAGGAGCACATTTACATTCCCACTTCCAATTGCAATCTGCTGGCAGTATTGAGAGCTGGGGAGCTGCTAAATTGAGTTCTGAGGGCAGAAGTCTGTGATGCTAGCGTGGTAATCAGAAAGCTTCAATCACGGCCCACTCAGAGCACTCAGCCTGTGACTTCAGCTCATCGAAAAAACCCTTCAGAATGCAAAGAGGAAATCGCAGCTCACTTTTAGCTTTCCGCTGGTCAGAGTGTAAGCAAATACCACTCTGTTTTGACCTTACTTTGAACATGGTGCTGCGGATCCTCGTGAGATTCATCAGCATGACACCGGAGTTGACCCCCGTGACTCCGTAGAAAGGGTGGCGTGCAAAGCGGCTGTACCAGCCGATCTTTGGGACCTCGTGCTCCGGGGCCATCGCTGCCAGCTGGGTGCTGTTGAAGGACTTGAGGAGACTCCAGATGTCGTCCATGGGCCGCAGGAAGAGCACATCGGTGTCTACGTAGAGTAACGAGTCCACGTCTTTCAGGATGACCTGGGAGGACACAGTTATAGGCATCAATAGAGTGTTTATGACCACATGTCACATGTCTCACCTATAAAACTAGACTGGGCATGATTACCATGTTAGCTTCAAACACCTCATGACAGTGTTAACCTTGGAGCTGGAAAAAAAAGAAACAAGTATCTCACAGTATCATACTACACTGTCTTAGGTGCACCTCTTCTTTTTGCACAAGCAGCTTGCTGATTCAGACAGCGACTCACATATTAATAAAACATAACCATAAAGTATGCAGAAAGCATCAAGACGTTAAGTTCAGATCAGATCAACAGAACGTCTGAGTGGGGGATTCAACATCAAACATAAACTAATATTTTACAGCCATGCTAGCTGCTCTTTGAAGTTGTACAAATACAGCATGCTCACATTTCTTACATGTTAATGTTTGGCAAATTTAATGTGCAATACTAAAAAAACATGAAGTACAAGTGAGGTTGGTGGGAACATCATTAGTTTTAAGTTGACACACAATTAAAACATTTGGGATTAAAGAGTGTATTTATCTTCACTCCTGTTTATCAACTTGACTGAAGCAGCAATATACTGTCAGGTGTTCATGTACTGTAATGTTGACTGGTGACTGGAGCTGGAGAGGAAATGTTCTTTACTTCACCAACAGCATTACAAAGAGGAGAGGGGGAAAAGAAGAGCGAGAACTGGAGTCTCTGGTAAGTGATCAGTAAGAGTTGACTTGAATTCAAACACACAAGGGTTCACCACACTAATTATAATTAATTCTGAGGGGGAAATAAATGTCTGTACAAAATATAATAGCAATCCGTTAAATGGTTATCAAGACATTTCACTTAAAACCAAAAATGTCACGTTGGGATTCGCAGAAAAAGTCACCACGGTCAGTTTAATATAATGGCTGTGCAATCCATCCAATATCTTTTGCGATATTTCTGTTTGGAGCAATGTGGTGGGACAACTGCTAGCGTGACTAAACATTTAGCTGAAATTGTAAAACTTGACAATGTAAACCTGCTCCTGTATTTTTATATACATATATTCATGAAGATATTTTCTTACAGTGTCATTATACACCTCCCTGTTTGCACAAACAGCTTGCTTTCTGAGACTTTGATGCACTCACGTATTAATAAAGGATGCAAAATCTATCGGTGGCTGACAAGGATAGAAAATTAAATTATTGTTATTGTTCCAATACTGGATTTTCAGCCAACAGTTGCATCTGATAATGTGGATCCTTGGCTGTGGAGACTTGGCTGCAGACTGGGGACGCCACTCGAAATTGGCTTTCTGGTTGGACACACACACGCACGCACGCATGCACACACATATACACACACGGTGGAGATCAGAGGAGAGGATGACTGATGCCTGATAGCTGTTCGCCAGCTGTTACCGCAAAAGGCATGCAGCCTTAAGTCCAAGGGCATAACTATTAATTGGTGTAAGTAGAGTAAGTTATTCTAATAGTTTTAATAACACATACATGCTTGTCAACTGTCATTCGTCTACAAATTAAAAAAATAATTAAGGCATTTACAAACAGGTTGGTTGTATTTGTTAAAGCAGGGATGATGAAGGCTCTATTAGTGTTGTGTTAGAAAAATAAACTTGTCTCGTTCTAAAAATGTATTAACCTCTTCATATTTTTGCTTTTGTACAATTAATTTTATCTGTAATTGTATTGGTATTTTCAACCACAGACACGATAATTATTGCGATGCAATTCCATATTTATGCATCTAATAAAATAAAACTATAAATCATGCAAACAGCATCAGGAGTATCATTCCAGATCCAATAAAGTGAATATGTGAGTGTGGAAAAAGTGGCATTTTAGGGACTTTGTTAAACAATCACATTTGGATTTATGAAGATCAACAGATCATTGGTTTTATGCCCTGACATGTCATTTACATTTTGAACTCTTCTTTAAATAGACAGGTGTATTTTACAGCAGCAACTTCACTTTATCCTGGTGTTTTCTTGCAGGTTAGGGTTAGGCAAGTTCAATAGTCAGCAGTCTCACAGCAAAAGGCAATTTGTAAAACCGTGGACCAGAATGAGCAACATCCAGCCCGTCTAGATGGCTGTTCCATTGCTGGGCGAGAGGCCTTCATGTTGGCTTTGAAAGCTCTATCATGACATTTTCACAGTCCCTCAAGAACGTGTCGTTGCTTGACATAGAGTAGGTGGGCTTTGACGAAACCCAGTATCGAACCAAGGACCTTTAGATCTTCAGTCTAAAGCGCGCCCAGCTGAGCTATTTCGGCAAAGACAACAGTACAAACGTGCACTTTTCACCGCTCCATTACATGTTGAAATTGCCCTGAAAAGAAAGTCTTAATATATTGCATTTGGTAGTCTACCTTAAAGCCTTTGAGTTTGTCCAGTGTCAGTCAAAGTCCAGGATTGCCTGAGCCAATTGTCGGCTGATTAAGGGCTTGCAGAAATCATGTTTCAGCCTAAATTCTAATGGACCTCATTAGAAAAGGTCAACAATTCAAGAAAACGCACTAATCTCAATGTTGGTTCATGAATGTTCAGCAGTTGGACTGAAGGTTCAGTCTGCAAGTGCATTGGTGTGTGCCGTGCCTTGGTGAAAGGCTAAATGGTGGAACCATTGCAAGGATCCTTGTTGCGCCTGAACAGGGACTTGAACCCTGGACCCTCAGATTAAAAGTCTGATGCTCTACCGTCTGAGCTATCCAGGCTCTTCCAACACAGCTTAGGTGTTTTAAGCAAGACCAACACAGTTCCACAGTTAACTGATGAAGATTTCCATTAGGCTTCATGTCTTACTATCGAGTACATGTTACAAGTGGAGCCAGGATCCCACATTGTGGTTGCTCCAAAAAGAGAAGGGAGATTGCTTATTTTTGCTTTCATACTTCAAGTTTTTTCAAAACCATGATCTTGGCCAGTTGCTGTGTGGCGCCACATCCACCTTTTAAAATGGTTCAATGTTCAGCAGTCAAACACGCATCCAACGACAAGCAATTTGTAAAATGTGGACCAGAATGAGCGACATCCAGCCCGTCTAGACGGCTGCTCCATTGCTGGGCGAGAGGCCTTCATGTTGGCTTTGAAAGCTCTATCAAGACATTTTCACAGTCCCTCAAGAACGTGTCGTTGCTTGACATAGAGTAGGTGGGCTTTGACGAAACCCAGGATCGAACCAGGGACCTTTAGATCTTCAGTCTAAAGCGCTCCCAGCTGAGCTATTTCGGCAAAGACAACAGTACAAACGTGCACTTTTCACCGCTCCATTACATGTTGAAATTGCCCTGAAAAGAAAGTCTTAATATGTTGCATTTGGTAGTCTACCTTAAAGCCTTTGAGTTTGTCCAGTGTCAGTCAAAGTCCAGGATTCCCTGAACCAATTGTCGGCTGATTAAGGGCTTGCAGAAATCATGTTTCAGCCTAAATTCTAATGGACCTCATTAGAAAAGGTCAACAATTCAAGAAAACGCACTAATCTCAATGTTGGTTCATGAATGTTCAGCAGTTGGGCTGAAGGTTCAGTCTGCAAGTGCATTGGTGTGTGCCGTGCCTTGGTGAAAGGCTAAATGGTGGAACCATTGCAAGGATCCTTGTTGCGCCTGAACAGGGACTTGAACCCTGGACCCTCAGATTAAAAGTCTGATGCTCTACCGTCTGAGCTATCCAGGCTCGTCCAACACAGCTTAGGTGTTTTTAGCAAGACCAACACAGTTCCACAGTTAACTGATGAAGATTTCCATTAGGCTTCATGTCTTACTATCGAGTACATGTTACAAGTGGAGCCAGGATCCCACATTGTGGTTGCTCCAAAAAGAGAAGGGAGATTGCTTATTGTTGCTTTCATACTTCAAGTTTTTTCAAAACCATGATCTTGGCCAGTTGCTGTGTGGCGCCACATCTACCTTTTAAAATGGTTAAATAGTCAGCAGTCAAACACGCATCCAACGACAAGCAATTTGTAAAACGTGGACCAGAATGAGCAACATCAAGCCTGCCTAGATGGCTGTTCCATTGCTGGGCGAGAGGCCTTCATGTTGGCTTTGAAAGCTCTATCATGACATTTTCACAGTCCCTCAAGAACGTGTCGTTGCTTGACATAGAGTAGGTGGGCTTTGACGAAACCCAGGATCGAACCAGGGACCGTTAGATCTTCAGTCTAAAGCGCTCCCAGCTGAGCTATTTCGGCAAAGACAACAGTACAAACGTGCACTTTTCACCGCTCCATTACATGTTGAAATTGCCCTGAAAAGAAAGTCTTAATATATTGCATTTGGTAGTCTACCTTAAAGCCTTTGAGTTTGTCCAGTGTCAGTCACAGTCCAGGATTGCCTGAGCCAATTGTTGGCTGATTAAGGGCTTGCAGAAATCATGTTTCAGCCTAAATTCTAATGGAACTCATTAGAAAAGGTCAACAATTCAAGAAAACGCACTAATCTCAATGTTGGTTCATGAATGTTCAGCAGTTGGGCTGAAGGTTCAGTCTGCAAGTGGATTGGTGTGTGCCGTGCCTTGGTGAAAGGCTAAATGGTGGAACCATTGCAAGGATCCTTGTTGCGCCTGAACAGGGACTTGAACCCTGGACCCTCAGATTAAAAGTCTGATGCTCTACCGTCTGAGCTATCCAGGCTCTTCCAACACAGCTTAGGTGTTTTTAGCAAGACCAACACAGTTCCACAGTTAACTGATGAAGGTTTCCATTAGGCTTCATGTCTTACTATCGAGTACATGTTACAAGTGGAGGCAGGATCCCATATTGTGGTTGCTCCAAAAAGAGAAGGGAGATTGCTTATTTTTGCTTTCATACTTCAAGTTTTTTCAAAACCATGAACTTGGCCAGTTGCTGTGTGGCGCCACATCCACCTTTTAAAATGGTTCAGTGTTCAGCAGTCAAACACGCATCCAACGACAAGCAATTTGTAAAATGTAGACCAGAATGAGCAACATCAAGCCCGTCTAGATGGCTGTTCCATTGCTGGGCGAGAGGCCTTCATGTTGGCTTTGAAAGCTCTAGCATGACATTTTTACAGTCCCTCAAGAACATGTCGTTGCTTCACATAGTGTAGGTGGGCTTTGACGAAACCCAGGATCGAACCAGGGACCTTTAGATCTTCAGTCTAACGCTCTCCTAGCTGAGCTATTTCGGCAAAGACAACAGTACAAACGTGCACTTTTCACCGCTCCATTACATGTTGAAATTGCCCTGAAAAGAAAGTCTTAATATGTTGCATTTGGTAGTCTACCTTAAAGCCTTTGAGTTTGTCCAGTGTCAGTCAAAGTCCAGGATTCCCTGAACCAATTGTTGGCTGATTAAGGGCTTGCAGAAATCATGTTTCAGCCTAAATTCTAATGGACCTCATTAGAAAAGGTCAACAATTCAAGAAAACGCACTAATCTCAATGGTTCATGAATGTTCAGCAGTTGGGCTGAAGGTTCAGTCTGCAAGTGCATTGGTGAAAGGCTAAATGGTGGAACCATTGCAAGGATCCTTGTTGCGCCTGAACAGGGACTTGAACCCTGGACCCTCAGATTAAAAGTCTGATGCTCTACCGTCTGAGCTATCCAGGCTCTTCCAACACAGCTTAGGTGTTTTTAGCAAGACCAACACAGTTCCACAGTTAACTGATGAAGATTTCCATTAGGCTTCATGTCTTACTATCGAGTACATGTTACAAGTGGAGCCAGGATCCCACATTGTGGTTGCTCCAAAAAGAGAAGGGAGATTGCTTATTTTTGTTTTCATACTTCAAGTTTTTTCAAAACCATGATCTTGGCCAGTTGCTGTGTGGCGCCACATCCACCTTTTAAAATGGTTCAATAGTCAGCAGTCAAACACGCATCCAACGACAAGCAATTTGTAAAATGTGGACCAGAATGAGCGACATCCAGCCCGTCTAGACGGCTGCTCCATTGCTGGGCGAGAGGCCTTCATGTTGGCTTTGAAAGCTCTATCATGACATTTTCACAGTCCCTCAAGAACGTGTCGTTGCTTGACATAGAGTAGGTGGGCTTTGACGAAACCCAGGATCGAACCAGGGACCTTTAGATCTTCAGTCTAAAGCGCTCCCAGCTGAGCTATTTCGGCAAAGACAACCGTACAAACGTGCACTTTTCACCGCTCCATTACATGTTGAAATTGCCCTGAAAAGAAAGTCTTAATATGTTGCATTTGGTAGTCTACCTTAAAGCCTTTGAGTTTGTCTAGTGTCAGTCAAAGTCCAGGATTCCCTGAACCAATTGTTGACTGATTAAGGGCTTGCAGAAATCATGTTTCAGCCTAAATTCTAATGGACCTCATTAGAAAAGGTCAACAATTCAAGAAAACGCACTAATCTCAATGTTGGTTCATGAATGTTCAGCAGTTGGGCTGAAGGTTCAGTCTGCAAGTGGATTGGTGTGTGCCTTGCCTTGGTGAAAGGCTAAATGGTGGAACCATTGCAAGGATCCTTGTTGCGCCTGAACAGGGACTTGAACCCTGGACCCTCAGATTAAAAGTCTGATGCTCTACCGTCTGAGCTATCCAGGCTCGTCCAACACAGCTTAGGTGTTTTTAGCAAGACCAACACAGTTCCACAGTTAACTGATGAAGATTTCCATTAGGCTTCATGTCTTACTATCGAGTACATGTTACAAGTGGAGCCAGGATCCCACATTGTGGTTGCTCCAAAAAGAGAAGGGAGATTGCTTATTGTTGCTTTCATACTTCAAGTTTTTTCAAAACCATGATCTTGGCCAGTTGCTGTGTGGCGCCACATCCACCTTTTAAAATGGTTCAATAGTCAGCAGTCAAACACGCATCCAACAACAAGCAATTTGTAAAATGTGGACCAGAATGAGCGACATCCAGCCCGTCTAGACGGCTGCTCCATTGCTGGGCGAGAGGCCTTCATGTTGGCTTTGAAAGCTCTATCATGACATTTTCACAGTCCCTCAAGAACGTGTCGTTGCTTGACATAGAGTAGGTGGGCTTTGACGAAACCCAGGATCGAACCAGGGACCTTTAGATCTTCAGTCTAAAGCGCTCCCAGCTGAGCTATTTCGGCAAAGACAACAGTACAAACGTGCACTTTTCACCGCTCCATTACATGTTGAAATTGCCCTGAAAAGAAAGTCTTAATATGTTGCATTTGGTAGTCTACCTTAAAGCCTTTGAGTTTGTCCAGTGTCAGTCAAAGTCCAGGATTCCCTGAACCAATTGTTGGCTGATTAAGGGCTTGCAGAAATCATGTTTCAGCCTAAATTCTAATGGACCTCATTAGAAAAGGTCAACAATTCAAGAAAACGCACTAATCTCAATGTTGGTTCATGAATGTTCAGCAGTTGGGCTGAAGGTTCAGTCTGCAAGTGGATTGGTGTGTGCCGTGCCTTGGTGAAAGGCTAAATGGTGGAACCATTGCAAGGATCCTTGTTGCGCCTGAACAGGGACTTGAACCCTGGACCCTCAGATTAAAAGTCTGATGCTCTACCGTCTGAGCTATCCAGGCTCTTCCAACACAGCTTAGGTGTTTTTAGCAAGACCAACACAGTTCCACAGTTAACTGATGAAGGTTTCCATTAGGCTTCATGTCTTACTATCGAGTACATGTTACAAGTGGAGGCAGGATCCCATATTGTGGTTGCTCCAAAAAGAGAAGGGAGATTGCTTATTTTTGCTTTCATACTTCAAGTTTTTTCAAAACCATGAACTTGGCCAGTTGCTGTGTGGCGCCACATCCACCTTTTAAAATGGTTCAGTGTTCAGCAGTCAAACACGCATCCAACGACAAGCAATTTGTAAAATGTAGACCAGAATGAGTAACATCAAGCCCGTCTAGATGGCTGTTCCATTGCTGGGCGAGAGGCCTTCATGTTGGCTTTGAAAGCTCTATCATGACATTTTCACAGTCCCTCAAGAACGTGTCGTTGCTTGACATAGAGTAGGTGGGCTTTGACGAAACCCAGGATCGAACCAGGGACCTTTAGATCTTCAGTCTAAAGCGCTCCCAGCTGAGCTATTTCGGCAAAGACAACAGTACAAACGTGCACTTTTCACCGCTCCATTACATGTTGAAATTGCCCTGAAAAGAAAGTCTTAATATGTTGCATTTGGTAGTCTACCTTAAAGCCTTTGAGTTTGTCTAGTGTCAGTCAAAGTCCAGGATTCCCTGAACCAATTGTTGGCTGATTAAGGGCTTGCAGAAATCATGTTTCAGCCTAAATTCTAATGGACCTCATTAGAAAAGGTCAACAATTCAAGAAAACGCACTAATCTCAATGTTGGTTCATGAATGTTCAGCAGTTGGGCTGAAGGTTCAGTCTGCAAGTGGATTGGTGTGTGCCTTGCCTTGGTGAAAGGCTAAATGGTGGAACCATTGCAAGGATCCTTGTTGCGCCTGAACAGGGACTTGAACCCTGGACCCTCAGATTAAAAGTCTGATGCTCTACCGTCTGAGCTATCCAGGCTCTTCCAACACAGCTTAGGTGTTTTTAGCAAGACCAACACAGTTCCACAGTTAACTGATGAAGATTTCCATTAGGCTTCATGTCTTACTATCGAGTACATGTTACAAGTGGAGCCAGGATCCCACATTGTGGTTGCTCCAAAAAGAGAAGGGAGATTGCTTATTGTTGCTTTCATACTTCAAGTTTTTTCAAAACCATGATCTTGGCCAGTTGCTGTGTGGCGCCACATCCACCTTTTAAAATGGTTCAATAGTCAGCAGTCAAACACGCATCCAACAACAAGCAATTTGTAAAATGTGGACCAGAATGAGCGACATCCAGCCCGTCTAGACGGCTGCTCCATTGCTGGGCGAGAGGCCTTCATGTTGGCTTTGAAAGCTCTATCATGACATTTTCACAGTCCCTCAAGAACGTGTCGTTGCTTGACATAGAGTAGGTGGGCTTTGACGAAACCCAGGATCGAACCAGGGACCTTTAGATCTTCAGTCTAAAGCGCTCCCAGCTGAGCTATTTCGGCAAAGACAACAGTACAAACGTGCACTTTTCACCGCTCCATTACATGTTGAAATTGCCCTGAAAAGAAAGTCTTAATATGTTGCATTTGGTAGTCTACCTTAAAGCCTTTGAGTTTGTCCAGTGTCAGTCAAAGTCCAGGATTCCCTGAACCAATTGTTGGCTGATTAAGGGCTTGCAGAAATCATGTTTCAGCCTAAATTCTAATGGACCTCATTAGAAAAGGTCAACAATTCAAGAAAACGCACTAATCTCAATGTTGGTTCATGAATGTTCAGCAGTTGGGCTGAAGGTTCAGTCTGCAAGTGGATTGGTGTGTGCCGTGCCTTGGTGAAAGGCTAAATGGTGGAACCATTGCAAGGATCCTTGTTGCGCCTGAACAGGGACTTGAACCCTGGACCCTCAGATTAAAAGTCTGATGCTCTACCGTCTGAGCTATCCAGGCTCTTCCAACACAGCTTAGGTGTTTTTAGCAAGACCAACACAGTTCCACAGTTAACTGATGAAGGTTTCCATTAGGCTTCATGTCTTACTATCGAGTACATGTTACAAGTGGAGGCAGGATCCCATATTGTGGTTGCTCCAAAAAGAGAAGGGAGATTGCTTATTTTTGCTTTCATACTTCAAGTTTTTTCAAAACCATGAACTTGGCCAGTTGCTGTGTGGCGCCACATCCACCTTTTAAAATGGTTCAGTGTTCAGCAGTCAAACACGCATCCAACGACAAGCAATTTGTAAAATGTAGACCAGAATGAGCAACATCAAGCCCGTCTAGATGGCTGTTCCATTGCTGGGCGAGAGGCCTTCATGTTGGCTTTGAAAGCTCTAGCATGACATTTTTACAGTCCCTCAAGAACATGTCGTTGCTTGACATAGAGTAGGTGGGCTTTGACGAAACCCAGGATCGTACCAGGGACCGTTAGATCTTCAGTCTAAAGCACTCCCAGCTGAGCTATTTCGGCAAAGACAACAGTACAAACGTGCACTTTTCACCGCTCCATTACATGTTGAAATTGCCCTGAAAAGAAAGTCTTAATATATTGCATTTGGTAGTCTACCTTAAAGCCTTTGAGTTTGTCCAGTGTCAGTCAAAGTCCAGGATTGCCTGAGCCAATTGTCGGCTGATTAAGGGCTTGCAGAAATCATGTTTCAGCCTAAATTCTAATGGAACTCATTAGAAAAGGTCAACAATTCAAGAAAACGCACTAATCTCAATGTTGGTTCATGAATGTTCAGCAGTTGGGCTGAAGGTTCAGTCTGCAAGTGGATTGGTGTGTGCCGTGCCTTGGTGAAAGGCTAAATGGTGGAACCATTGCAAGGATCCTTGTTGCGCCTGAACAGGGACTTGAACCCTGGACCCTCAGATTAAAAGTCTGATGCTCTACCGTCTGAGCTATCCAGGCTCTTCCAACACAGCTTAGGTGTTTTTAGCAAGACCAACACAGTTCCACAGTTAACTGATGAAGGTTTCCATTAGGCTTCATGTCTTACTATCGAGTACATGTTACAAGTGGAGGCAGGATCCCATATTGTGGTTGCTCCAAAAAGAGAAGGGAGATTGCTTATTTTTGCTTTCATACTTCAAGTTTTTTCAAAACCATGAACTTGGCCAGTTGCTGTGTGGCGCCACATCCACCTTTTAAAATGGTTCAGTGTTCAGCAGTCAAACACGCATCCAACAACAAGCAATTTGTAAAATGTAGACCAGAATGAGCAACATCAAGCCCGTCTAGATGGCTGTTCCATTGCTGGGCGAGAGGCCTTCATGTTGGCTTTGAAAGCTCTAGCATGACATTTTTACAGTCCCTCAAGAACGTGTCGTTGCTTGACATAGAGTAGGTGGGCTTTGACGAAACCCAGGATCGAACCAGGGACCGTTAGATCTTCAGTCTAAAGCGCTCCCAGCTGAGCTATTTCGGCAAAGACAACAGTACAAACGTGCACTTTTCACCGCTCCATTACATGTTGAAATTGCCCTGAAAAGAAAGTCTTAATATATTGCATTTGGTAGTCTACCTTAAAGCCTTTGAGTTTGTCCAGTGTCAGTCACAGTCCAGGATTGCCTGAGCCAATTGTTGGCTGATTAAGGGCTTGCAGAAATCATGTTTCAGCCTAAATTCTAATGGAACTCATTAGAAAAGGTCAACAATTCAAGAAAACGCACTAATCTCAATGTTGGTTCATGAATGTTCAGCAGTTGGGCTGAAGGTTCAGTCTGCAAGTGGATTGGTGTGTGCCGTGCCTTGGTGAAAGGCTAAATGGTGGAACCATTGCAAGGATCCTTGTTGCGCCTGAACAGGGACTTGAACCCTGGACCCTCAGATTAAAAGTCTGATGCTCTACCGTCTGAGCTATCCAGGCTCTTCCAACACAGCTTAGGTGTTTTTAGCAAGACCAACACAGTTCCACAGTTAACTGATGAAGGTTTCCATTAGGCTTCATGTCTTACTATCGAGTACATGTTACAAGTGGAGGCAGGATCCCATATTGTGGTTGCTCCAAAAAGAGAAGGGAGATTGCTTATTTTTGCTTTCATACTTCAAGTTTTTTCAAAACCATGAACTTGGCCAGTTGCTGTGTGGCGCCACATCCACCTTTTAAAATGGTTCAGTGTTCAGCAGTCAAACACGCATCCAACGACAAGCAATTTGTAAAATGTAGACCAGAATGAGCAACATCAAGCCCGTCTAGATGGCTGTTCCATTGCTGGGCGAGAGGCCTTCATGTTGGCTTTGAAAGCTCTAGCATGACATTTTTACAGTCCCTCAAGAACATGTCGTTGCTTCACATAGTGTAGGTGGGCTTTGACGAAACCCAGGATCGAACCAGGGACTTTTAGATCTTCAGTCTAACGCTCTCCCAGCTGAGCTATTTCGGCAAAGACAACAGTACAAACGTGCACTTTTCACCGCTCCATTACATGTTGAAATTGCCCTGAAAAGAAAGTCTTAATATGTTGCATTTGGTAGTCTACCTTAAAGCCTTTGAGTTTGTCCAGTGTCAGTCAAAGTCCAGGATTCCCTGAACCAATTGTTGGCTGATTAAGGGCTTGCAGAAATCATGTTTCAGCCTAAATTCTAATGGACCTCATAAGAAAAGGTCAACAATTCAAGAAAACGCACTAATCTCAATGGTTCATGAATGTTCAGCAGTTGGGCTGAAGGTTCAGTCTGCAAGTGCATTGGTGTGTGCCGTGCCTTGGTGAAAGGCTAAATGGTGGAACCATTGCAAGGATCCTTGTTGCGCCTGAACAGGGACTTGAACCCTGGACCCTCAGATTAAAAGTCTGATGCTCTACCGTCTGAGCTATCCAGGCTCTTCCAGCACAGCTTAGGTGTTTTTAGCAAGACCAACACACTTCCACAGTTAACTGATGAAGAATTCCATTAGGCTTTATGTCTTACTATCGAGTACATGTTACAAGTGGAGCCAGCAGGGTTTCAAACCAGTTCAGAAAATATTCACCAAAAATAAAGAAGAAAAAAAATAACATTCTTTGAGGACTCAACACAAAACAACAAAAGATATCAATTCAGTTTGTTACAAAACTCTGTTTCTCAAATCTGTCCCGATTAAACCCTCCTCACCAACAAATCAATAAAGAATCTCTGAAAAACCAAAAAACCCAACATCTAAGATGCTGTCAGAGTTACTTCCGGCAGCAGTCGGTTGAAGTGTCCAAAAGCACTGCTGTAGGCTACCGGTGAGCTAGCTGAGTCGTCTTTGAAGAGTTTTTTCTTCAGATGAGAGCAGGGAGGCAAGGGTGGAGAGAAAAGAAGTACTGGGAGACTCGCAGATCCTGCTTTTAATCTTTGATGATTGAAATTCAAAGTTCATTCGATCAATTCTTGACTTAGAATTGAAATCATGACCACCTAGTTGTAAAACCTTCCTTGAAGGGGTTTCCATAAGACTGATGTGACACTGACATGACACTGTCCTAACCATGAAGGAGTCTTCATGAATGACCGTTAACCACCATTGAAAATCAAATCATTGACTGAAAGACACGTAAGGCAACAGTCATAAACATTCATTAAGACTCCTTAATGTTCTGTACAGGTGTCATATTATGGTTATGTCTTACGCACACCCCTTCAAGTAAACTGGTTCCAAAAAATGCTGACTTCTACTGTCTGTTCAGAACAATAATATGAGTTAAAGATGAGATAATTACTTCCTGTATTCACTGATGAATTGTGCTGTCAGTGAATGGTAGAAAAACTACTGTGCGAGTTTGGCTGAGATAAGATTTAGTTTTCACTCTTCACCAGCAGCCAAACTTCAGAAGTGAGAAACTTTACGAGTTTGAACTAGATTTCTGACAGCCTGAAGTGACTCCCCAGTTTTATAGTGAGTACATTTACAGTTACAGTTGTACCGGTCCCAATAAGCTATTAAAAATATGCAACATGGATGGACAGAGGGTCGGACTGCCTCTATGGCAAACTTAGAATGCTGCTAACTGGGATGATAAAGTCTGAGGCCTAGGGTCATTAAAGACAGAACCACTTAAAGCCAATGGATGGAGTTGAGTGGTAGTAAGAAGCCACGCTGCACTGTGTCTGACCATGAACTGTGCCTGCTCTTTGTTGGATTATGTTGCTGACAGCAGCGAGGAGGAGTGGTGTGACAAAGCAGCGATCAATACCAACAAGCCCTGAACAGAGCGGTAACCCACTGTTTCAACAACATAATTTAATGTGTGCGTACACACAGCTATGCAGTAATAGGCACTGTGGACTAGACTCCCCGAGTAGGAGAACACAAATTTCTCTGACGAATACTGCTGTGCAGATGGTGTGGTTACACTCTTAAAAACACAGTCCGTCCACACTATGTGCATCAAAGTTTTCTCTCAGAGCTTTTATCCATGATGACCTGACGTTAATAAAAAGTAAGTGTTCGGTGCCACTGAAGGTTCTCAGTCATCCAGGTCATGGTAATTCTAAGTCCTGTATCAGAGGCAACTGGACGTGTTTCAGTTTCTTGAAGACGTTTCACCTCTCATCCAAGAGGTTTCTTCAGTTCTAACTGAGTGGAGGGGAGCTGCAGGCTTTTAGCCCCGTGGGGGAGTGGTCACCCTTCTTCATTTTCCTGCAGTTTGGTTGGCGAGTACAGCCATGGGACAGAAAACATTGGATTAATGGATTAATTTAATACAGGAAACGTTCGCATGTAATGTCTTTTTAACGTCAGTGTGATTCAATAATGAAAGGGCCCACAGCAGGAGGTTGATGGATAGTGAACGAGGCCAGCACCAGGCTGACACCTCCCCCACCCCTCCGCCCCTGCACTGCCCCACTACTTAGTGGAAACAACAGCTCACTACTGCATATGTTACATGATTTTAACAACACCACCACAACCTGAATGTTATGAAATAAGGCTGTCACTTTTAATTCAATATTCAACTTTCAATCAAACGTGATAAAAAAAAACCCAAAAAACGTTGAACTGTAATTTGCACTTGCAGTCCAGCAGAGGGTGATCTTATAATTCCCCATCAACTGAACCTATTGTACGCCTTATTGAGCAATCAGTAAACTAAGTGAATACAAAAATGAGTCTGTTTGCACACTTTGTAAAAAGCAGCTAACTCATTGCACGACTTTCTAAACTTGTCAGATCACTGTCCTGTTCATGCTACACAACTTTCTACCTTGTCATCAACAGTCTTACAGTCATTGTGGTTTTCACACAATGTGACTGATCAGTGTGAGGGAGCACACAGACGAGACAAGACACGGGAATGACACGTTGCAAACAGTCCAGCTCGACTGTGTGCTCATTTGCAGTGAAAAAACAAGTAAGGCAGCGCAGGAAACAGAAACGAGCAGAGCATCGTCAATCGCACGACCTCGTCTAACTGCCTGCTTTTCCCACACTTACCCTCAGAACCCATTACAGAAGCTCATAAAATGATCACCATTAAGATAGCACCATTTAAATGCAACGATATTCAGTGTTCTCTACGGTTAAAGACATAATTCTCATGTTTCCTGTGCTGTAAATGGGCTGTAGTTGTCTTTCCCCTGCGTGCTCCCTGAGCAGTGCTGAAATTTAGTTCCAGGAAGCGTCTCTTCACCAGAGCAGGGAGAAGAGCAGACCCAAAAGCAGAACCCATGACAATGGACACAACACCTTAAGTTACGGGTTGTTAAGTTCTAATGGTGGAAAAAGGCCTACAGCAGACAATTTTTCACTGGGGATCACAAAGTATGTGCAGGTCCACCTCTGAGCCAGGCTGAGAGCTCGGTGTAGAAGGAGTGTAACAGACATCTATGTGATGTTTCTGAATCAGAAGGGAGCAACCCAGTCCATAATTCAGACTATTGTAGAGGAAGAAAGACTCCTATGAGGCTCTCAAAAGGTATTCCTCACAGTCAGTATTGAATGTTCTCCGTTGCCTTGCAGCGAGACAAACACCTATAGATCTGTCTGACCCGCAATATGTTCATTACATGGTAAGTGAGCTGGCTGTGATATCAATGAACGCAAGCAGAAAAAGAAAATCAATAGCCAAGCACAGCCTTGACGTGATGAAATTACTGGATTCAGTCTCTGGAGGCTGCTTATTAGTTTAGTAAATGCTGCAGAAAAGGTGTGAAATCATCAATAATCACACAAGTAATTAATTAGAACTATGCTCTGGGATAAAATTAAGGCTAAAAAATGCTGTACAAGTAGAAATGAAAAATGGATTAATGCCAATTTTTTGTCTTCACACTGGTTAATGACATTATGCATGGTGAGGATATGAGAGCAGATAAGTGCTGCAGCCTTACGGGGAGGAAGAGTCTCTGAGCAGCACAGGGCTTGAAGAGCTTCTTCCACTCGTCGGCGTTCCCCACAGAGAAGGTGATGGGGTAGATAGTGTAGTGGAACTTGGCTGACACGGCGCGAGGCCACTGGTTCAGCTGGAAGTAAAGAAACACATCACATGTAATACAAAGGAAGTGTCGAATGGATTTCTTAAAAGGTTTAGTGAGGGAAAGTTTGTAAGAAATTATAAACAACCATTATTCTGAAAGCTAATCTGTCTGTCTTGTAAAGGCGGCCGTTTAAAACAATGAAGTCATGTCTTGTGGTGCCGAAGCGGTTCTGTGTGGAACACATGCAGCCTCCAGCTGTTGTTTTGTTTTAAAGCTACAGTCGAAACAGGTCCAGAGTGTATTGCTAAAGCTTGTGTTATCTGACCAATTAAACGCTGAGTCCCCCTGTAATCATCAGTTTCACAGTTTGGCCCTGAATGGAGTGAGAACGCTGCAAGCAGTTGGCGTGGTTTGTGCTGACGAGGACAAGAAACCGAAGGAGAGACAACATTTCTAACTCCTTCAACACACATGCTCCAAGACTCAATCTCATTTCCAATATTTACCCCTACCACTGGTTTTTGCCCCTCAGAAAATAGTTAGAGACGGGTAGTGGTTGAAATCACAATCTATTAAATGGGACAACCCTTCAAGATCCTCATTTGTCATCGATGGCTTTTACACAAACAGACGTGACCAGATGTTTCCAATATGCCGTCTTCAGCTGTGGTGATTTCTCTTGCGTTATTGTGGCAACCTTGGTATTATCCTGCTGCCATTTGCCATTTATATGATTGATGATAGGAAGGCATGGATGCTCTCAATTTGTTCAGAACTTCACACCATCGATCAAGTCATCAAATGAAAAAGAACACCGCCTCATTACCTGGCCACTAGCGGTGCCACTCAGCACTGAAATTAGAGGAGCAGTGCAGCAACTTTGCTGCTGGACTAAATTTTGGGTGTCATATGCCATCAAATTCGTCAAAAAGCATGACAGTAAAGCACAAATCAGCAAAAACTATGTAACGTTGATGAGCTAGTTAGCTACCAAGACATCAACCAACTAGTAGAGACTGCATTATACTTTTATAATGAAAAAGACCTCACAATATCGTTTTGAAGTAGAGCCTGACTGATATGTAATTTTCGGGGCCGATGCCGATACCAATGTTAGCGAGTCAAAAATTGCGACATTGCCATGTCTGCTGATATACACAATATCCTTCAAATGTTGTTATCAAACACTATTGTGACAAAGACATATAATGGAGGCAGGATATTTAACAGTTTATCAATTAACTTTAATTATTTAAAATGACAGGAGTGCACTGAAAAAAACGTTGTTTGGAGGGCAGTGTTTCCCACATATAGACTTTACTTGGGCAGGTATAGGTATATTAACGGTCGCCCGAGTTATCCATCAGCCAGAACGACGGCATCAGCGATTAATTAACTAGTGGACAACCTGCCCTCGCTCCACACCTCCCATTTACTGACATTTGCAAACGCTTTGAGGGCAAACACACAGAGAAAGAGAAGCTCTCTGGTATCACATCCCTTCTGTAAACACACTGCGGCCTCTCCTATTTAATGAAGGCCTGCTTACTCTGTTGTTTAGTACAAGCTTGTAAGTGCACCTGGTTGTTTTGATGTCTTTTGGTACCATGCTGGTTTCGACAGGCTAAATAATTGCCGACAAGTTTCCTCCACACGCACTCACTTGCTTGAGTCTCACTCTCAGGTCATCAAATTCCAAGGCTTTGCCCTGACTTCAGCTCCTTGCTGTACATATGTAAGTATGTAGGCCTTACTTACCACAACTCCCTGTCTTTCACAAGGGGATTTTTTCAACATGTGGCAATGATTCACCACACACATGAAGTCAAGCTTGCAGGTTCAGGGTTTGGATTTAAAGCTGTTTAAGGCACTTTAGGTGCTCAGCTGAAGTGTTGTTAATAGACTGTTAGTTACAATATCAGTGGAAGTAATCAAAACCATGCCAGGCGCCTCTGTAAAGGTGACTTTGAAGTGATACACGGTCGGGGAGGAAAAGCAGTGTCTTGATGATATATTACACACCAGCCTTGAGATAAAAGGGTTGTGTGTCTGTAGCAGAGTGAGTCAGAGAGGCAGAGTTAAAAACCGCTCTGATCTTGATATCATCTATCACAAAGAGAGAAGCAATGTTTAACATGCGCTGGATTAAATCAGAAGTCAGAGGACTCACTGAAGTATACATAGAAACTACAGAGTGATGCTTGTCACCAAGGTCTTTGGGTTAACACATTTGATCTTGCACCTTTGCACTGTGTACATGAGGACATCAGGCCAGTGCAGGATAATTACCTTTTCTTTAAACTGTGGAGCCAAAGGGTCCTCGGCAAAAATGTGAAACGTGATCTTCTTGAGGCTGAACAGCAGGGCTGATTTGACCATGGTGAGGGTCTCATCCAGACGATTCCCACAGGCCACCACAGCCAGGTGCATGACCTCCTCTACCCGGGTGCGCTTTGCCACAGGTCTGGCAACATGACTCCGCTGTATACTAAAACAGACACACAAAACAGGAATAAAAAGTGTACAACACATGATTCCAACTGAACACAGGAACAATGGTACAGTATCTCTTCAATACATCAGCTGAACAAATGAAGTGCACAATGAGCCGTTTTTCTTCAGCCAACAATGTCTTCAGATCTTAATCATTCAAGGCCAAGAGTGGAGAGAACGGAGGGGGTGTGGATCTGCTGACAATCAGTGATTTCACAAACCTTGTTTCTCTCTCTCATCGCCTGTAAATTGGCCTGTTCGCTGCAGAGCTGGTGAAGAACAGTTTGTTATCTACAACAGATGTACTCAACTATGCTTGAGTCAAAACATACATACTAAAGAAGAGTACAGAAGAAGAAACTTGTGTTCCACATTAGGTTTGACCAAAGCAGTATTTTGAAGGTTGATGCCCATATTTCTTATTTAGTAAGGCCACAAATTTCTGATGGTTTGTGGTAATATTTAATAGCTACACATACATGCCCAAGAATATTCCTATACAAAAATCCCTCAAATTATATAGCAATCCAGCACTTCCCCCTATAAAAAGCCTATAAACCCTAACCCCCCTATTAGATTAGTCATTAACCTCTTGCTCCATCAGATTCCCTTTTGCTTATGTTAAACAAAGATTTTTTTTCATTTCAACATTGATCCACTTCATTGCAGTGATATCATGCTTGAACTAAAGATAACATGGAAATCAGTGACACCATGTTTTTCTTGGTGCATGATTCCATCAAATCGAAAATGATGTGTTATGCATTGCATAAACATATTTCTCTTTAATTCAGCATGGCATGTTTCGATGACAACGTGACAACTGACAATTTGAGTTTTAGCGAACAACGCTCGGCAGCTCAACATGCATTTGTTATTATAGACTCAGTAGCTTAACTAAAAAGGTAAAAGCAGGGCAGAACTAGAGCAAGCCTTTGAATTATGATCCTTACACATCAATATTGTGATTGGAATTTGAAAAGCGATACTTTTACAAAAATTAAACCATGTCTGCAATGGTGGTCTACGTAATATAAGCAAATAGTCAGAAATGTATGTACAATTTACTCAAGTACTGTTGTTAAGTATAATTTTCAGGTACTTTCGATTTTCTGCCACTTTACTTCTTACTTTTCTTTCCACCACACTTACTTGATACATCTAGTAACTAGTTACTCTGCAGATTTGGATTATTCAGTGTTAGTAGGCTATTAATTGTGACGTGTCACCAATCAGATATTGTTGTGGGTGGGACTTTGTGTGAGAGAATGCTGGAACAGAGCCAAAGTAGCACATTTTATAAATTAGCTTATTCTATCAACAATCTGACAGAAAAATCACGGATAACGATAATCGGAAAAATGCTGCCCGATAATCAGCCAGGGCCAATAATCGATCTACTCCTAATATAATATAGAAATATATATTATATAGAAATATATACACTCAAAGGCCAACAGCTACACAAACACAAATAGCTGTCATGTTTAAATCATCTTACTGACTTGACATCGCTGTATTAGCTTGAGCTAGCGTTAGCTTGTGTTAACTGACTGACAGGACCAGCGGCTTTACAGCAACAAATGCTGAAGGTCTCATTTAAGATATTTTAAAGTAAAATGCGTCAAACAAGGAATTTACAAAGTTTAACTGGAAGATACCAACTACTGTTCACTATCCACCAGCCGTCGGTCATTTACACTCAACAACTACAGGATACTGAAGAACACCAACATAATGTAACAGTAGCTTAAGTAGAAAACAAGACATTTTCAGGAAACAGGCTGGATATATGTTAGCTAACATCAGTCACCATGAGCTACTAGCCATAAAGTCTCTGTACAGACAAGGAAAGGCTGGAGCAGCAAACCCCCTGAGAGTATGTAGATGAGCCTGGTTGTGTTTTGTTGCTTACCAATACAACGTTTCATTTGTACAAGGACAAATGTTTGTATCTTATTTCAGAAGTCACTTTGCAGATGCATTGTACAATATAAATTTCATACACCAAAAAAGTATGCATGTCCAACTGGGTAACATCCTGCATGTGTATCGGGCAAATGTATCTGTTAAAACACTTCCACCTGCGACCAAGTGCGTCCAATCTCAGAGCACAGCAGCACAGACTGTACGCTCTCCTCACCTGTCAACACGTCACCGCTGAACAGTAACAGAGTGTCACTCCATCAACACGTCAGGAGCAATGAAAATCATTTTGGACATAATGAGAATCAAGACAGAGGAAACAAGTGAAGCGTTCAAGAAAACAGCAGATCGCTAGATTCATCCTCCATACACAAGGTGTGAATACAGGATTTTCCTCGAATACCTGACATATGTGCCTTCATATTGTTTAACACTGCCTCCACACACTATCCAACACACATAACCACTTTGTTACCTCTGTAGCTCCGTTCCCACTTTGTTCTCCCATGCTCAAAGGCAAGGAGGTCCTTTATCTGATGCAAAAACATGCTCTCTCTGCAGAGCTCGCACTGCTGTAGAGTTAAAACACTCAGCAGGGCAGAGCATCTCCCACTACGATAAGGAAACATTTGTACAATGGGGGAGCCCGGAGCTAGGCCGACATCATCTAGTCGTCCTCCACGTACACACTGCGTGGGGCCGCTTGTAATAACAACATGTTCAGCATAATGTTATGTTCTCATAGCCGTAGGGAAAGAAAACTGGCGCGCAAACAAAGAACCTTTTCTTCAGCGTGAAGCGTTATTTGGGAGAACAGTGGAAGTCAAACGGTTTTAAGGCGAAGGAATGCAAATACCGAACGGCATGGATTTCCTCCGAGTCTGGAGGAAGCTGAGAGTCTGCCATAAAAAGGGATGGGAAGAGAGGAGAGTGAAATTTGACAGGTGGGTTGCAGGGCAGTCTCCAAGCGTGACACTTCGTTTTCTGCATGGCTGGGGGACAATGATGGAGCGCAGATTAGGATGAATGAGAAGGTGCTGAGAAATCTGTCTGCCACGCTTCAAAGGCCGATGCTCTGTCAAGGTTGTTGAACACACATTCCTATTTTCCCCGCAGAAAATACAATCCATATCTCCTACATGACTGTAATTAGGTTGCATTTAGTCATGCAAAATAAATGTCCTTGAAACGGTTTTCTGTGTAGAATCAAATGACAAAACAAGAAAGAATCTCTTTGTTGTGTAAAAGCGCAGGCTGCACACGTGATATTTTGTGTCATGGCACTGTTCCTCACATCTGGGAGCAGTCAGAAAGCACATAAGAGGTACAAAGGGACTGAATTCATTACTGGCTGCAGAGTGAGCATAAGAGGAGCCCTCTGCCTACAAAGCACCACAGCCAGCCCTTTTAAATCATGTACGAAGAGAAAAAAGCAGCACCTTCAAAGATAATGTCAAAGAAATATGTGCATGTACAGAATGAAGGGCCGGAGTACAAACTACACCAAAGAACACCTTGAAGGAATTTAATTAATCAGCACACAACTGGGCCATTTGCTGGACTCACACCTAATATGTGGGTTGAACCAGTGGGAATCAAAGGTACGAACGTGTTCCCATCATGCCCTTCGTCTGCAGGGGGTAGAACAGAACTCAGCTCTTCGAAACAGGCGCAAAATGTTACGCATCTTGACAACGAAGCCGACAGACGCCTCTTCAGATTGATAGACTGGATTCAGCTGTGCTTCCAAGACGTGGCAAAGAAAATTCAGAAACTTCAGCAAATCAGCGTTGACTGGTCGTAAATAGCTGACGCACCCACAGCCGGCTGATTCACACTTTTATGAGAACCAGATCATCTGTTTTCTTTTCCTTCGCCCTATGAGATGATTTGCAAGGTCTAACAGAAACGGCCCCAACCAAATATTCTGCAATACGCATCAGTCGTGTTCTATATTCACCCAAGATGTGCTCATTACGCCTGGTGAGATTTCATATGCACGTTTTAAAAGAGGGTTGTTATCATAGTGCACACTGAATACTAGGGTGTTACTGATACATGCTCATCCCAAAGCACATGGTAACGGATGATTGATTTGGTGCTCAATAGGGCTGAAACTAAAAATGTAATTATTGAATAATCTGTTAATCACTTTCTCAAATACTTGTCAGAAAATGGCAAAAAAAACGTTGATCACTTTTTCCCAAAGCCTGAGGCGATGTCCACAAATGTCTTGTTTTGACCGCAACCCAAAGATATTCAGTTTACTGTCATAGAGGAGGAAAGAAACCAGAAAATATTCACATTTTAGGAGCTGTAACCAGAAAATTTTGGACATTTTTTCTGTGACTCATTATCAATATTATCATCTTAGTACAAGTTGAACATTTTCTTCTAAAGTGTGAGTTCCACTGGGAAAGCTTGAGCGGTAAGACAGATGGGTAGTTAACAACCGATATATAACTCGTATAGCAAGTGTCTTTGGCGTGGCACAACACAAATGGGAAACTGGAGGTGGTCATTTTAAGCGAGCCTGCACACAGACGTGCATCATTGTCGAGAATTTGGCGTGGACATACTCTGTTTCCATGTGCGGGGCAGATTCAAAACATGACTGCATTCACTTCCCTGATTGCCAAATTTTGGCTAACTTATCTCAGCGGCTACAGGCATCAACTGACGTGCGCCAAATGATGTATCATTACAGAGTATCTTGTTTCTTAGCGAGTCACACTGACAATGAACGAAGACGATGTCGTTATCAAACCGAAGTTGTATCCCTGTGTCTCTGGATATCAGAAACAGGCTTGACCATTGGCAACAGCATCAACTGAATGCATCTAATACAGAGCTTGAGCCCCACCATAGCGCTCCTTCGCATTTCAGTCAGTCCATTGTGCCAACCCTGAATAACCAATCATAAGCTGTCACTAAAATTAACTTGTGTACAGCTCCACCCCGACTGAACGCTATGTTGCTGACTACATTTCAATTACTGAACGCATCACCAGCACCAAGAGATTCATTTTCCAGAATTCAAAATAGACCCAGATTTCAACTACAAATTATTGCCATGAATAATTCATCAGTCAACTCTTCAATGTTTTCAATTAAATGATTGTTTAATCTGTAAATGAAACAATGCAAATTCCAATTTCTCGGAGCCCAAGCTGACGTCTTCAAATTGCTTGTTTTACTTGGCCAACAGTCCAAAACCAAATGATATCCCAGTAACAAAAATATAAAATAGAGAAAAAAACAAATACAAAGTTAAATGTTTGGCATTTTTGCTGTAGTTAATCAGGTTTTTCTGTTGATCAGCCAATCAATGAATCAGCTAACTGTTTCAGCATTTGCTGGCTCGGTAACAGTCAGGAAAGGGTTATCTTTGTACTTCCAGGAAAACTTCTTAAGAAATACTGGATTTTTACCCAATGTAAGTCTTCCTTTTTTTCTACTTTCTCCTTCCACACCCTCTATGACTCATTCACTGGTAATCCACGAGTGAGTTCGCCAGTGTAACAGACAGATTTAACTGCCCCGATGAGGCTCACACAGGCACCCTCTCCAACCATGTCAGGCTTCACAGGCAAGGAAGGAGCTTTCAAAACAGCGGAGAGAGTGTTCAGTCATGCAAGGTGACATTTTTATTGCTATGCATAATGCCAGTCTGAGAGAGTGACTTCTTTACTGCGGGAGAACACTGCTTAACTATATTTGAAGTGACAGGGCAAGGGATTTGTTTCAACACAGAGTATTGACACTCTAATCCTGCAGATGCAGGCATTAATACAATGTAACTAAGCTGATAGAGGGGTTACATCTGTGTTATTCTGAATCTGAGACATACTGAAGGTAATAAAGAGATCAGAGTGGAGGAATGTGGGATTTAGAGCTAAAGGCTCTGTTGTGAGGAGTCACAGGTTTTTATGTTTAGAACTGCAACCAATGATTATTACCTCCACCAAGGAGTAGGTGTGTCCATTAGTCGGTTGTTTGGTTGGTTGGTTGGTTGGTTTGATCGATTTTCCTACAGCTCAAGTAGATGGAGACTAGTTTTGGTTTGTTGGTTGGTTGGTTTGTCAGCAGGATTACAAAAAAACTACTGAATGGATTTCCACAAAACTTGGATGGAGGATGGGTCTCGGTCCAGAATAGACCCCATTTACTTTTAGTGCGGACCTGGAAAAAGGGATGAATCCAGGAATCTTTTCTCACTTTTTAACGGTTCCTGTCAGAATTTCCTTGAGCCTGAGATGACATCTTCAAAACTGATTAATCAATTAGTCTAGTGTTTCTCAAAAGTCCCAGGTTAAGGAATCTGTTGGCCCCAGGCTAAGGTAGCTGTTAGCCCTACATTAAGGTAGCTGTTAGCCCTACATTAAGGTAGCTGTTAGCCCCAGGTTAAGGTAGCTGTTAGTCCTACTTTAAGGTAGCTATTAGCCCCACGTTAAGGTAGCTATTAGCCCCACGTTAAGGTAGCTGTTAGCCCCACATTAAGGTAGCTGTTAACCCCACGTTAAGGTAGCTGTTAGCCCCATGTTAAGGTAGCTGTTAGCCCCAGGTTAAGGTAGCTGTTAGCCCCAGGTTAAGGTAGCTGTTAGTCCCACGTTAAGGTAGCTGTTAGTCCCACGTTAAGGTCTCTGTTAGTCCCACGTGTAGGTAGCTGTTGGCTCCAGGTTAAGGTAGCTGTTGGCCCCAGGTTAAGGTAGCTGTTAGCCCCAGGTTAAGGTAGCTGTTGGCTCCAGGTTAAGGTAGCTGTTGGCCCCAGGTTAAGGTAGCTGTTGGCCCCAGGTTAAGGTAGCTATTAGCCCCACGTTAAGGTAGCTGTTAGCCCCACATTAAGGTAGCTGTTAACCCCACGTTAAGGTAGCTGTTAGTCCCACGTTAAGGTAGCTGTTAGTCCCACGTTAAGGTAGCTGTTAGTCCCACGTTAAGGTAGCTGTTGGCTCCAGGTTAAGGTAGCTGTTGGCCCCAGGCTAAGGTAGCTGTTGGCCCCAGGTTAAGGTAGCTGTTAGCCCCAGGTTAAGGTAGCTGTTAGTCCCACGTTAAGGTAGCTGTTAGTCCCACGTTAAGGTAGCTGTTAGTCCCACGTTAAGGTAGCTGTTAGTCCCACGTTAAGGTAGCTGTTGGCTCCAGGTTAAGGTAGCTGTTGGCCCCAGGCTAAGCTAGCTGTTAGCCCTACATTAAGGTAGCTGTTAGCCCCACATTAAGGTAGCTGTTAGCCCCAGGCTAAGCTAGCTGTTAGCCCTACATTAAGGTAGCTGTTAGCCCCACATTAAGGTAGCTGTTAGCCCCACGTTAAGGTCTCTGTTAGTCCCACGTGTAGGTAGCTGTTGGCTCCAGGTTAAGGTAGCTGTTGGCCCCAGGCTAAGCTAGCTGTTAGCCCTACATTAAGGTAGCTGTTAGCCCCACATTAAGGTAGCTGTTAGCCCCAGGTTAAGGTAGCTGTTAGTCCTACATTAAGGTAGCTATTAGCCCCACGTTAAGGTAGCTGTTAGCCCCACATTAAGGTAGCTGTTAACCCCACGTTAAGGTAGCTGTTAGCCCCAGGTTAAGGTAGCTGTTAGTCCCACGTTAAGGTCTCTGTTAGTCCCACATGTAGGTAGCTGTTAGCCCCACATTAAGGTAGCTGTTAACCCCACGTTAAGGTAGCTGTTAGTCCCAGGTTAAGGTAGCTGTTAGTCCCAGGGTCAGCTCTTAGCCTAGGGCTAAGGATAGCCCTGGGCTAAGGATATGTAAGAACTGTAAGAATTTGCTGCTTTTCGTATGATAGTCAATGAGGAGTCTTTGGGTTTTGAACTGTTGTTTGGGGAAAAAAAGCAATTTGATGTCAAGTGAGGCAGTCTGGCCATTTATAATATGCATTACTGCATATTAATGCAATAGTAAAGGCGTTTGCGGCAAGCGGCTAGGCTAAAAACAAGGCTTACCTAGTCAGCTGCCGCCTACATTTTGGACGTAGTGGAGGATCTAAAAACTGACATCCATCCAAAGAACGGTAGGGTCTCATGTCGAAGTGGAGAGTCTGAAGACAAACTCCACAGTCGATGTGTTATGATCCAAAAATGTAAGACCAGTCCCAGCGGAGATGAATAAAGCCCTCATTTTTATCTGCCGGGAGCCGGGAAGGCAATCGAGTGACATACAAGTGTGTCAGAAAGGTTTTCACTGATGATAAAACCCTAAGTGTCTACGTTACCTTAAAAACTAAACATTTTTGGAGATTATATAGAGTTAAATCAATCAATGAAACATGAAAATAATCAGCAAATTGATCGATGATGAATGTGTATTGTTTTGTCTGACCTGCAGTCCAAATAAACCCCAAAGATATTCAATTTCAAACAGGATAAAAACAGAGAAAAGCAGCAAAATGTCACATTTAAGAACCTGGAATTTGCGAATGTTCAAATTCACTGCTTACCAAAGTTGTTCGAGATTCTTTTTCTGTCATTTCACTAATTGATTAATCATCTGAAGATGTCTGTCTGGAGTACCGCACACAGTGTACAGCGGTACAGTATGTGTGTGATGTCTGGGGGGGCGGCAGCTGGAGCTCTTCTCTCTATTTTTGGCCGCAGGAAGTAGTGTGATGTGTCAAGAGGAAATGATATGATTGGGACTAACAGGGATGTTTGTCTATTAGGCATGCTGCACAGGAAATCTGTCCACGGCTCAGATTTACAGATGAAGAGTGTCGGGCAGCAGATATTAAAAAACCAGACCTGGACGGGCGGTGTGTGTACACACCTTTTTAATGAAATGTCTGTCTGAGGAGGCAACAATGAATCGCCCTGGCATGCATCCTATAAAAGTTTCCTTCCCTTAGATCAATTATTTCGCCCTCTGTGTGCACATACAGCCCTGTTATCCCTACGAGCCACACTAACAGCAAAGGCTAGTATGTGTGTTAGTTGAAAACTACACCCTATTGTTCAAAATCCTCTGGCTTTTATCTTCTAAACCAAACATCCACCCGATTAGCTCATGCAATTAAACAAGAAAGTTTTCGAAAGGCTTTGGCCAGATGCTCGGTGTGTTTCCCTCCTAATCGCAGCAGTCAGTCTTGAGCCTTTTCCAAACCTGTTAGTGTTTTTTTTCACGGCCACCGGTGACCCCTTCCACCCCATCTCCCTTATCAGTGCCGAGCACACACGGAGGAGTGTGGTTTCTGGGAGGACGCAAAGGTCCTTTCTCAACGTAACGCCTTGATGGCTTTTATCTAACGAACAGTGTCCCAAAGCTCCAGTCGAGCTTTGGAGTAGAATACATATTATTGCCTGCCGGCGGAGCGGGTATCTCCACAACCACATCCCGGCTATTATGGCATCGCCCGGCATTCAGCCCAGGGAGGAAATTTCGAGGGACGTGTGAGGCTTGATTTAGAAAAGCTGGCAGACATAATAAAAACGCTGCCATTCTCGGACAGAAATAGCAGCTGACAAACTCTTGCCTTTTGTCTAAATCTGAGAGGGCTGGTGGCCTCATCAGAACGTGCCTGGGTGCCGCTTTCTCTTAAAGAGGAGAATCACACCTGACAGCCTCTTCACTCCTACGTGGATTGTTTTTGACAGACTTTGACGAGAGAGCCGAGAACAGGATGGGTTTCCGTTCTCTGTCATTTCCAGTCATATCTCTCCACTGTTGCATCATTCTCTGCTCATTTGCATTCCCTGTTAATGGCAATTAATGTCTTTCAAGGTGACCTTTAAGGCTTTAAGGTCTTAATTAAAGGCCTCAAGGGTCAAATTATGAAGACCTAGAGGTCAGGTGATGATTTATCACTGTGGCTTGTTTGGACGTCCTCTCTGCAAATCCAGCCAACATTTCCACATAATCACATCGGTCATGCTCCCTTCTCACATTTCAGCCCCAGATCAGAGCTGCTGCTGATTGAAGCAGCGTGAGTCACAACAAGATCACAACAAATGAGGAATAAAATTACGGATGTGGGGAAAAAAAAAAAGCTCGTGCCAACACGCATGTTGAACGTGTCCCCTGACAGATGAGCCCATTGTGGAGGCAGCGTCCTTGAGCACAATGTAGGCTGTTCTGATGGAGGGAGCACGTCTGCTTTCAAAAAGAAAAAAAGGGCAGGATTAAACGCTGACACGTTCACCCTGCAACTTCCTGACAGGAAAGATGAGATTCACAAACACCAAGTTGTTCTTGATGCTTTTGTGGGAACAGTCGTGGAGGAAAAAAAGGCTCCAACTGATCGACTGAAACAAACAAACTCACCTCTTCGCATTCACGCCGGCCCCTCTGTTCACCGCTCGCCCCTCTTTCCGTCTCCCGAGGAGCTGCTCCGCACGCACGCCGACTCCCGCCGACGGCTGCTTCTTCCTCGCAAACTTCGCCGCAACATCGCGCCCGTGCTCCGACGGCGACGGGGAAGAGTTGCCGTCCTCCTCCTCCTCCTCCTCAACAACTTCTCTCAACAGCGGGTCGTCCGCGGCGTTGCCCCCCCAAAAGTACAAAAGTAGGAAAACTCCCAGGCACACGGCGATCACAACTACTTTGCCGTGGAACCGCATGGCGAGAGCGACTTGTTGCGGCTGTAGGAGGCAGACGGGGCTCCGCTCATGTCTGCGGCTGAGGGAGAGCGGCCCGAGTTGACATTTTGTTACCGCTCCCCGCTCGCATTTTTCTGCAGATGATGATGGAGAGCGGAGAGGGGCTCCTCATCGTCCATGGAGGATTACACCGCGGAGGCGTGGCTTCTCACGCATTACCGTAATGATGGCAGTATTAACGCGCAATTATATTGTAATAACCCTGTAAGGGTGGCTGTGGTAACAGTGGTATTAATGTGCACTATGAATTATTTATTCATGCTTTTATAGGACACTTTTACGAGTGTTGTAAAAAGTACCCTAAAGTCATACTGATTAAAAAGTAAAGACACAGGGCTACAATATTACTTTGGTAAAAGTGAGTCACCCATGTGAGTAGCTACTTGAGTAAAAGTCGTAAAGTAGCTGGAAGTAAATTTACTAGTATTAAGAGTTATTGTATAAAAACAAATACACTTAAGTATCAAAGTAAATGTACATTTACTATAGGCCTATACTTTGGGTTGACCAATAATGGGCCTGTCCTATTATCAAATCCGATATTCAGCATTTTTCTGTGAGTGTGCTTCTTTGGCTCTGAGGCAGCATGTAATCTGCAAAGTAACTGGTAACTAAAATGGTCACATAAATGTAGTAGAGTACAAAGCACAATATTGGCCTCTGAAATGTAGTGGAAGTATAAAGTAGCAACAAATGGAAATACTCAATTAAAGTACAAGTACCTCAAAATTGTACATTAAGTACAGTACTTGAGTAAATGTACTGAGTTACATCACTGAATTGTACACAACTTACATTGTGGAAACGTCTTAATGGGCAATAGTATGTCTATAAAGTAAGTTTTGTAAGAGAAATACAAGCAAATAGACAATAAAATCAGTTTTCATTCATATAGAAATCATTCTAATCTTATTAATCTATGTAATTGATTGTAATCTTACAATTGTTCATCCTAATTCTCACTAAAAAATATGGATTCACACATCATGTAATGTCTGCAGAAGAAGTCGTTATAGACTAAATTAAAAGTAGGCCATAAACTGACAGTTATGCCTCTTGGATAAATCCATTGCATAATCAGTGGTGAAATTCAGATATTTTACTTGAGGTAAAAGTAGCAATAGCACAGTGTATGGACAGATTATGAGCTGGGCTGGAAATGATGGGCCCCTGGTCATATATGCCTTAACGACCCTTCCCACCATCTGTGTAGTATAGTTTTTGTATGATTTTATTTCTGCAGAGCCTTCATAAAACTTGAAGTGATAAAAACTCACTATAAAGTTTTGTTCTTGTATTACCAACTAGGAATCTTAACAATAACTTCACACGGATGCTTTGACTTAGGAACCTCTGATGTCTGAGAGGCCTGTTCCATGTATAATACAAGCCAGTCAAATTCAGGGTCCTGCATTCAAAATCTTACTAATTAAATCATCTAAAGTAAAAGTAGCCTGCTTATCATGTGGCAGAGTGGTGTATGGCGGTATTATCAGAAATATTACAGTGGTATTACTGGGTAAGCAGCATTTTAAAAGCTAGAGGCTCATTTCAAGTACTTGTAGGCACATTGTTATGGAGTTTAAGCTACAATAATGCTTCATTTTCTATAAACTCATATTAGGTTTTGTTTGTAAATGATTAATCAATCAATCAAATCAAAGTGAGCCGCAACTACAACTGTCAAATAAATGCAACAGAGTAAAACATGTTTGCATGTAAAGTACAGTGGAATTAAATAAATGTACAGTGACATTCCAACCACAGCTGGTATGGCTCTCCTTAATTTTGATTGTTTTGTTTTTCAATCATTTAAACAGTTTATCAATATATTCACTTGTTTTTAACTTAACTGAAGAGTTTTGTCCACCTGACAGCTCCTCAAGGACCTCACTTTGGAAACAAATGCATGCCACTACAGCTCTTGTTAACTACATTAAAACATTTCTTGTTAAAAAAAAATCGTATTGCTATATTGACGAATCTTGATGTATTTACATTGACTGTGAAAAAAATGATAATGTCTATAAAGTCATCTTTCATGTTAGAAAAAAAGTGTGAATCTTCAAAGAACATTTTTACTGCCTGTTAACATTTGGTATTACGGTAAAACATGGTCGCCACATCCAGGAGCTGCCAGTGAAGCTTGTTGGGATAACTCCGTGCTTCTCTGGTGAGTGTGTGCGCTTTAACTGTATGCTAAATGAGCTGTGTTTTAGTGACTGTCATTGGAGTGATTGAAACGGTCCATTTCCACCGCGTACACGGTTGTAAAAGTACTGTTAACTACCGGTAGCGTTATCTGTCTCCTAGCACTGCTGTGCTGTTAGCCGAAACACGAGGAGACCAATCATGTGTTAGCTTAGTTTACAAGCTAGTAGCGAGCTAACCGTAAAAAACGAAACTCCCTGTGAAAACCTGTCAAGTCAGTGTGACATACAGCTCACCGACAAATATAGACTCCTCGTAGATCACAACTTAATGTCTTTTGGTCTTTAGAGTCTGTGGTTAAATTCGGAATACATGTAGGTCAATAAGAAACTGTAATTTAAAGCGAATCTACACCTGCAAAATTTGAATGCGTGTTAACTCCCCAGCTTGCTTGGCTTGAAGAGACTGTTATAATTACAAGTTAACGTTAACAAATAACTTTTAATAAAGCTTTTTGGCAGATGAGGGTTATGCCGAACATAATTGGAGACCATTACACATATGTTTAACGGGTGAAAAATGTTTTGGAACATACACACGTCAGTCAAAAAGTAAGACCTTCTTAAATGTGCAGATTTTCAAATGCAGTTTGGTGTGAAGATCTTTATAAACAAGCGTGAACGGAAGGAACGATCAACAAGCTAATATTAAGCCAAAGTAAATACACAATTGGTATCTTGTTTCAGTAGGAAATGAGTCGCTATGTTGTACACGAGCTTTGTTGACAGTTCTCACTAGCAGTGAGAAACACGTGGGCTGCTGCTCGTGGTGATGTGAGCCACTAACAACATTTAATTGAGTCAACCACAAGGTGGCATGCTGTAGTCAGCTGGGCCGTCATTCATTCCTCCAGCCTGGCGGAGTGCAATCCTATACATTGCAACAGGAGCTTAAGATCCTTCCTGTCATTGATGCTACAGGTCTGTGTTACAACAGTATTCACGATGATCACTCCTGCGTTTGACCTGAACCAAGATCCTGAGTACCTGATCCTCAACATCCGGGTGCCCTACACCAGGACATCAGAGTTTGACCTTTACATTGATGGCACAGATTTCAAGTTCTATGCCAAGCCCTACTTTCTCAGGTGAGTTAAGCAACGTGCACAAACTGATGTAGCTTGGATGCAAGAGGGGGCGAAGAAAGCGGTTATTTTATGGGCTTATCACCTGGGTTGGGAGGGTTACTTTAATAATAGTTACCAATTACCTGTTTAAAAAATGCAGTCAGTAACCTAATCTGAGTATAACATAATGAAAGTAATGTAATTGATTACTTTCCCTTACTTTGGATGACTTCAATACCAAATATTCAAATAAAGACAAGAGTAGATAAATTATTTGCACTGTATTGTGATGTTTTGTGCTTTAAAGACGAAATAAGGCCAAAATTCAGACGCAGCGATAGCGTTGTGCTGCAGAGGAGTGGGACAGAGGCTGCCGCCACAAGAGCTGCTCACTCTCGACTATCTGTGCACTGTCTGTCATCTTTTCGTGCTGTTATCAGTTATAAATTTGTGGCATGGGATTGAGGGATTGAGTCCCACGGTCAATGCATAAGAGTTGGCAGCCTTGTTGAAAATTGGAATCCTGTAATAACCCCATTTTTACAAAATGCATCGGTAATCTGATTGCACCTTTTTTTCTGCAACTTTAACAGAATACAGTATCCTACTTATGCAACGCCAATCCATCTAATCCATTACTCCCAAAGCCTGCTGTTCAAGTGGCACCATCTGTTTTAGACTTGAATTTGTGACAATTTATTTTAACATGGTATTTGTCTCAGATATCAATAGAAAATCTGTGGTGTTTGTCTTTTCTGTTAGTGACTGTAACCATCTTGATTTCAGATTATCTCTTCCTGGAAGAATAGTGGAGGATGGGAGAGAAAGGGCCAAATTTGACATTGATAAAGGTAAGTCATATCACTATCTATGACTAAATACTACATCATCAATATAAATGATCATCAGTAATGCCAGTATGATCACTAAGTGGGTAAAGGCAAAATCATTTTACTGTAATGCAGCTTTTAAAACCAGGAAAGGACAACAATTCTGCCATAACAGACATGATATGACAAAGATATCCAAGATCTGAAACAATATACAGTATGATCTCATGTCATGATAACAATATGATATTGATATATTACCCAGCCGTATGTCAGTTGTGTGATGACAGTAAAAGTTCAGACAGCTGTTGCATTAAACTGAGGCCAGTTTAGGCAGTATTGAGGTTTCAAGGTAGCAGTATAAATCATAGCATGCACACCAACTGGAGGGACAAGCAGTTCTACACTCAGCCTATGTTTTCTTCTTATTTGATAAAAAGGTCAATATAAAGTTCCTGCTGTTGTCTAAAACTATGTTGTGGCTGGAAAAACAACTAGAAGTTCTGTTGGGGGATCTGATGTCTTCCATTAGTTTGATTTCATCTGTGTTTTTGTTGACACCGTGACTTAAAAACAAGTGGAAGCATTTTTCTCCACAATCTGTTTCTAACTTCTACCAACTGTTGTTTCTCCGGCGGTGTTTGTCAGAATGTGCTGACCTTTCTTTCAACAAGGGAAAAGCTGTTTTCCAGCATCTTGCTGTAGTCGTACAAAAGCTATCTCAACATATTGAGCTATATTTCTCTCACACAAACACTAAACCATGGACTCACACCAGACCTCCCAGTCATCTGTATGCTGGACCAGGGTTGTAAAAAGCACTGTAACTTTTTTGGCATTTTTACAGTGAAGATACAAACAGGAAGTAAAAGGAGAAAAAGAGGCGTATGACACAACAGTCCTTGGCTGAAATTGAACTGGGGACATCATATGGCATATTTCTAAACTACTAGGCCACCCTGACACCCCAGATTAATGTAACTTTTGTGTTTCTGGTCTTTATTTGACAGTTGACCCCTCAGTAAATGATTTTTAACAGATAACTATGATAACACATTGTGAGTGAGTGTCAATGTGGGATATGGCAGGTGTAGAGCTGCAGTTGTTAGTTGAAAACAGATTAATTGCTAACTATTTTGATGATTTATTAATCATTTAGGTCATTTTTCAAGCAGAAATGACAAACAACTAACCCTTAAATCTGAGGACTTGCTTTTCTTTGATATTAAATGAAAAATCTTACGGTTTTGGATAATTGATTGGACAAAAGAAACCATTTGAAGATGTGACTTGGGAAATTGTGATTAGATTTTCACATTTTTTTGACATCTCGTAGACTAAACGATTAATCAGTTAATCGTGGCAAATTAATCTCAGCTGCCTTAGTCAGCTGGTGTGCAGCTGTGTGATCTGCTTGTTATTCTGGGTTAGAGTCTGTAAAAAGAGCAGTGTTGACTCTGATTGATCACAACAACGCATAAATATCTGATGAGAATTAAAACAACATTGTTAACATTGTGGTTTAAAGAAATCAATTTTGAATGATCCGATATCGACTCATAAAATCCCGAGAGTGATCTTTTAAAAATGTATTTCCTGTAGATGCAGGTCCGAAAATTGCAGGTAGATTTGGAGCGTTCAGAGATTGATCTGGAGAATGAGTCTCTGGACACTGGTGGGTAAATGTTTGGACCAAACTGAACTGAATTTGGAAATCCAATCTGGACCTTATTAATCAATATGTAATCCATTCAGGGTATCAGTGGCGATCACCCTCTTTGACAGTGATCCTTATTAAAAAACATGCACGTTCTTGCTCTGCATGATATTGGTGAGCAGTCTCGCTCTTACGAGGCACTGAGTGACATGGCTCTAGTAGCAGCCAGTGATTGATCCCCGGGGCGTCTTTAATTTGTTCTTCAGTCAATCAGCCAGAGTAAATGATCCTCCTGATTTCATCCCGTTTAAAGGGCCACTGGAACCATCTGTAATGTCATAATGATTACAGCCTGCAGGCTGCCTGTGATATCTCTTCCACAGTGACAGTGACAGTGACAGGGAGGAGCTCGTATAAGATGTTCTTTAAATATAACAAGCAGATGAAACACTTAATGACTATTTTAGTGTCGTTGACTCGTGTCTATACAGTACTCTGTGTCACTGTGATCTGTCTTTGACTTTCTGTTGCACATAATCAGTTTTAATGAAGTTGTCTTTATGGAGGCGTCTGCCTTATGGACTCTGACACCTCGTTGCCCGTCTGTCAGCGTGGCACCAGTTAACACGCTGTGTCCAAATAAGCCTGTAACATCTGCTAATAAAGCTCCACTAATGAGTGTCCTTGTTTAGACTTATAATGAGCAATCATTAAGATCCCTCTTCCAGGCTCTCCATTCCACAGCTCGAGCAATTAGTCAGCTTCCCTCGTAAAGCACATCTAAGCTCGAACACTTGGGTGCATTGAAATTTTATGAGGTCTTTGGGCAACCATTAGATTATGTCTGTTGTGTGGCCAAATCAGGCTCATTCATCAGTTATGTATTGCCTGTTTACTTTTAATAGCATATGCAAAAAAAGTACTTGTTCTAAAGAGATTTTTCTTTCACATTAAAGTCTATGTCCAAAAGTGATCAATCAAAACGTTTCTTTTTTCTTTAGCAGTCTATGTTGAGTTGCTGACTTCAGTAAAATATCACATGCCAGTTTATAAGCATCTATTGATGCTCTCATATCTCATTAATAGCACTTTAGTGTTGGGTTGGAGACCCATTTAGCTGAAATGACATCTTGAGTTTGTCCAAAACCAGCAGTTGCTCAGAGCGGTGTAATGATATTAAAGATGCTAGCAAAGCAACACAGAACATGAAATAAGCACAGCAGAGTGTGACTATATATCTTTAACATTACAGGTATGGCTGAAAATGACGAAAGAAATAAACAATATTGCCAAATTGACATAACTCCACAGTACAAGTTAATTGCCAGTTGTCTACCTAGAAGTGACTGCTGTGTTGTGCGACATCACAGTGATTCCTGTTATAATAATTGATGTGTAATTAATATACTTCATGGAAAAACGACGTATTTGACATGTGTTGAAGGTAATGCCTATTTTCAACAATTTCCCATTTACCTTTTTTTATGAATAGCCTTGTATAAAATCTCAAAACTAACTTAATTCCTCCCTCCAAACGTTTCCCTGTGGTATTAGTGATGGCGCTGCTATCGCAAAGACACTGTTAGCAAAGTGGCTACTGTCCAAAGCAAAATCAAACCATAGAAACCCTGATCTCAGTGCGATGAAAAGACAGAGTAAAACACTTGGATGTATTAAAAAGTAGGCAGGTTTTTTTGCTCGTTGATCTCGTGGAAAGAATGCCAGTGGAAATGAATCGTCTCAGTGGTCAGGGGAAACATATCAGCGAGGGAACAGACTTTGACACAACACCAGAGCGCTCTCCATCAGGTGAATGTCTGTCCGTTCACTCTTGTTTTACCTTGTTTTCTATTTTCCTCTTCACCTTCTTTGCCTCCTCAGTCAACAGGGTACTTTCTCTTTTGCAGTTATTCCAGTTGTTCCATTGTTACCTGGGGATTGTGATCGAGGAGAGCAATGCCTCTTCCTGCTTTTGTTGAGCGATGTCAGACGCGCTTCCTTTTTGGCGTAATACGTCCTTCGTTTTTGCGGGAACAGTCAAGCCTGGTGGCAGACAGAATAGCATAATGAAAGGGAGGTGTAAAGAGAACTTAACTATATGTGGATGGTGTTTTTTACAGCCATTACATTGTTCAACTCTCAAAAAAGTTGTCCATTGGCAGTTTAAATTAATAAAACTTAAAATGATAAAATAACTTGGATATAAGCAAACAAATCCTCTCATTGGAGACCCTGGAATCACCAAATCATTTGTACTGTTACATGACATTTGATAAATGAAGCATTCATCTGTCATCAAAATTACTGCGGTTGCTTTTGTGTCCCTCACTTAAGTAGATAATTGTTTCAGCAGTAGAAATACACAGTGTATTAGATAAACAATGACATAATAACATCCCTTCCTTCATGTCTTGTCTTGCTGTAGGTCTCTTCACTCTCCGGGTCCCTAAGGAAACAACTGGAGAGCAATTTGAAGGACTTCAGATGCTGACAAGTCTCCTCGCCCCAAAAGGCTCCCGCTCAGCAAAACCATTGGTAGAGGACTTGAGCACAAGTAAGTCAAATGTATACAGCAGCTGAACTTGTTCATCAACTGAAAATCAATCATTTAGAGTATGTAGATGGGGATAGTATCACAAAGTGGTGCAGTATTAATGTAGGTAACCATAACTTCTTAATGTTTCAATAGGATGCAGTGAAAGCATGGGAGATGATGAAGAGGAAGACGAGGAAGAATTTGACTGGCAGGTTGAGCAGGAGGTGTACAAGGAGAGCTCTGAGGAGGAGCTGAGAGCGCTGCAGACATACGGCTTCGGCAATCAGAGGTCTGGAGTGTTTGCAAGATTACAGGTGAGATTACAGATACTGATTACTTCCTCATCTGTGAACTCCTCATCTTTTATTAATGGAATCAGATAAAGTTGCTGAGTGGAACTTTTTGAATGATACAAGTAAAGTTAAGATGACAGAGAGAGATTTGATATGTCGGGACTGCACTGACAGGAGGAACTGAGCGATGTGACTGATGTCAAGAACCCAGAAGGAACGACGGCAGCAGAGAGGAGGAAGGCACGGCTGGAAGCGGAGGCATCTGCTTTTTCTCCTGACCATTACCTGTGAGTTTATCAGAGTTGAAACCCGACTCCCACAAATGTTTCTATGTCTGCTTTCTGCTAACATTAATACGTCACTGCAGGGCTGATTTCTTTGAGGATGATGAGATAAAGGGGCTGCTGGAGTTTAAGCCGTGGTGGGTGAAGCTGAGCCCTTCTACAGAGCAGGAGGGAGAGGCTGGTGAGTTCAAGTCAATCTGCCATAAAGTTAATCTGAATTTTGTTGCTGGGATCCATCTAATATTCAGCTGCTTTTTAAAAACAGTTGAAAAACATGAATTTACTTATTTATTTCACGTTTTCTTTTCTAATTTAACTTTTCCAATGAACAGACAAATTATTTAGAAGTCAAGTCAGTTATATTTGAAAAGCCCAAAATTGATCAATCAATCACACATTGCCTCAGAGGGCTTTACGATCTGTACAGTGTATGATGCCCTTTGTCATTAGACCCTTGATTTGAGTGAGGGAAAACCAAAAAACCCTTTGAAGAAAGAGCCACCGAGGAGGGATCCCTCTCCCAGGAGGGACGGTCGTCTCATGCACAGAACAGACTAACAAAATCACAAAATATACAGATTACAATGACAAAATATCTGATACAAATAGATTATATAAATGTGAAGAATGTGGATCCAGGTGGACAACTGAGCAGGCCAAGGCTTTGCCAAGTGGCGACCGAGCCACACAACCTCTTCTTCACCTGACCTGGAAGGGGACAGGCCCCACAAGAAGATTAGCAAACAAACATCAGAATGTTTACAGATTTTAATTTGAAAAAGTAATACATATAAGAAGATTGGAAAACATAATTGAGCCATGAGGGGGTCCTGAGGCAGCGACATTCCTGATCCAGCTTATATGTGAGGCACCAACAAGAAAGACAGAGGCGGATGGTCCAGAGGAGAGGAGGAGGAGAAAGCGAGGGAGAGAGAATTAAAAAATGAAATAAAAATGCTGCATCTAGAAGATTCAACAGCACGGCTTAATGACTGGTTAGAGTAGTGTGTGTTTGCACTGCAGACATGAGCATGTGAATTTGCACTATATCAATTGGAGGTTTGCTCATCCCTTAAAAGTCTTCTAATGACTTGAATTCAATTTTATAAATATTTAATTTAAATGTCTTTCTGTCTAAATGAGTCACACTCTTCTGCATCAAAGTCCACATTTATAATGTTCCAAGACTAAGCCAATACTCTCTTTTTACTTTATACTTGCACTTACCTGTCTGCAAAATGTATATTAACTCACTCTAATAACCATATTCCCACATAAACCCTACATCTGCATTATACTTACCTGCAGTGCTTGAATAAGAATGAGATTTGTCCGAATAATCAGCCAAGTTTGGTTAAGAAACGGTTTTAAAAAGCATTAAATTAAAGTGTCTGATACCTGTAGACGCTCTGCACTGTTATGTTCAACATTTTTAAAAAAGTTTTCCCCCTTGTAGTTGTAGTTGCAATTAATTAACCAACAAAGCAGTGACTGAAGGCTACCAGAAGGTGGCATGAAGTAGCAGAAATTGAGAGGCCGATCATGCATTGTTAGTTAATATTATTCAATCAAATTAAATACTCTTGTTGACCTTTTCTACAGGCCATAGTTGTGCTATTCCAAAACGTGCTCTAATAGTGATGTGACTTTAAACATTGTTTCAGACGGGACTCTGTTGGCTGGGACTTGTGCCTGCAAGGCGCTGACATTGTTCTCTGACAACAATATATTAATCCCCTGAGGACACACGAGTCTTTTCACTGCCCCCTTCTAGTGAAAGGTCAGCCAGAGAGCTACAGAGCTGCACTCCCTGCCAGACAGCCTTGGGGCTTTTCAACAGGAAAGACACTTGCCATTATGAGAGATTGAACTTGGACCTTCCCTAATCACTACATCTCTGTGCTGCCTGTTGACCAATTTAAGCAAGAACATCTGCTGAGTTTATGTGACAACTCACGCTCACAATTTATACCTTCTTGTTTTTTCAGTATCTTTTTTTCAGGTTTTCTTTTTGCAATCACTTCCCATCTATTTCAAATCAATGGCTCATTTACTCAGATTGAGACGTGCTGCTCACTGGCTGGAGCCTCCCAGCTTCATTTCTCCGCTAAGGCTCAGTGATAGCTTGTGAAGCCTCAGCTCTGTGAGAGACTATTTAATTGTGCCATCCGGCTCCTCTAACAGCCTGCTAATTCCAGCACTTCCACTGTTTAAGCAGGCGTGTGGCTCACAGCCACAGCTTACGTGTAGTGCATGGGTGTTGTACTCTTGAGAGAGGATTTAGATTAAACTGATAGCATTATCACAGGAGGGGAGTGCTGCCGGTCGCGTCTCCGCCAGCGCGAGGGCCAGATCGCTGACGAGCAGCCATCAGTCAACATTGCAGAAGGCCATTAGTTTAGCCTCTGAAGAACATTACGGTCCTATGTAGCCCCGCGGGCTCTCTCGCCTCATTCTGCATGCTAAGGCAGAGTGCCTCAGTCGGGAGCCCAGGCGTAGATAAATGGGCCAAATTAAACTTAATGGCTTGATTGACAGGTCGAATAGCATTAGCCTCAGCTGAGTGTGAAGAATGGCGGTCGGTCTGGAGATTTAAGCGGCTTGCCGTCAAATCTTGAAAGCATGCTCATGATTTTAACTGTTTCTCGTATATTTAAAATGGCGACTACAACTCCTCCATGTGTGTTTTTTAGACTTCTTCCCCCCTTTACTGCTGCTAAGTCTGATATATATGTCACCTGACCGATGGATGTGGACACAAGTGCTAATGAAGTAGAAACTGGCCCCTCTGTGCTCTCCGGTGTCGGGGCCAGCGCTCTGACAGGCCACAGCTGTCCACTGGAGGCCTGCATTCACACACTGGTCCAGCTAAGTGGTGCTGACAGCTCAGCCTCTGTCTACCTGCTGCACTTTGTTATGGCTGGGTTTTGAAATCTGACCTTTGACCACGTTAGATAGCACCACTGCTCTACCCGAGTTTACAGTATCCGTGTCTTTCAATGTCCCTTCTGATTTCATCCTTGACATGATCACAGTGTTTGTGTGCACAACATTAACCGTATCTGCCATCCAAGGTCACATGTCCACGTCTTACATTTGTGCAAGCGTTTTCCAAGCCTCAGCAGCATTTCAACAAAAGCATATTTACTCCATGCCATCAGGCCATCTGGACCTGTAGAGAGCAGTGGAGAGCCAGGCTGCCGTTCCAACTGGAGGAATTAGGTCAGAAATTAATTTGCAATCAGCAGAAGCCCTCACGCACTGTGTGCTAATGCCCATTAGAAGTGATTGGCTCCATAGCAGAGATGAATGAATGTGGTTGTTGGGGAAAATCAATCAGGTCCGCTCACCTCGCCTCACCGCTTTGGCTGCAGAACTAATAGAAAATATATCAGCGTCAAGAGTTCAACTTGCAAGAAAGTCGGTGCGCTGTTAGATTTAGATTTAGCATTTAGTTGTCGTGAATGTCAGGTTTTAATTGCAGAACCTGAGTGTGTTCAGCAACAGATGGTGTTTGTATCCTCGTGTGAATGATGATTTACAAGAGTTCTGTCAACATTTGTGCACTAAATACATTTTTATTCCTTATGTACCCGTGCATCCTGGCGTTTGTCTGATGTGTGCGTGTGTGTTTAAACGACACTCTTGCATATCTGTTGCTTATGACTCTGCAAGTCAGTCTTTTAAATCTGTTTTTTTTAAAATATTTTCATCCCCTTTTCTCGATGTGTGTGTCCTTCTTTGAAGAAGAGTGTGTGCAGATGTGGGCGCACATGCACATGGGCCTTTGTGTCCGTCTGTGTGTGTTCTGCTCGGCTGTGCTCCGCAGCTGCACTGACGTGGGACTCAGGTAGCCTCTGCAGGGAGCAGAGAGCTGACGTAATGCAGCAGGAATCTCCTTCCCAGCAGAGCCAAGTTCCCACTGCAGCCAGAGAGATCATTTTTAAAGCGCTGCATGTGTGTGTGTATATGTATGTATATCGCGTGCGCCTGAGTGTGAGTGTGAGTGTGTGCGTGCGTTTGTGTACATGCTCCAGCCAATACACACCGCGTGCTTCTTGCACATCGGGGGCTCAGTGCAGGGACTCTCCTCTGCTCATGCAGAGAGAGGAATTGCTTTCAGCTGTTTTATAAGCTGCTGGGAGAAAAGAAAAACTGTTGAGTTACAGCGTGTTCCTGCAGAAATTCAGCGCGCCTTTCAATACTGAACGATGCAGATAGCTTAAATGGGATTGAAGTCTGTTTGTGCCGCCCCATTAGGCCTGCCACAGATCCCCATTAAGCAGATGCCTCTTTCAAAAGGCAACAGTTAGTGAATTTGCAGAGAGCAGGGACGAGGCGGTTTTGAGATATTTTCATATGATGGAGCTTTATGATATCTTAATGGGGAACTGTTCAGCTGTCAGACACATCTAAATTGGATTAGCTTTACCAATTTCCTAATTGAATGTAGGCCTATTTGGATTATTTGCCCAATTTGTTCATACTTATTCGAGACTTTTTTGCCACACAGTGGGACTGTGCACTGCGATTTCGGTAGGGTCGTTTCAATACCGATAACATTATGAGATATGCCTCTGAAACAGCCTGAAATGCTGGATTGGGTCTATGCACCAATTAGGCATGGGACAATATGAAAATTTCCTGTCGCAATTATCCTCACCAGAATAATTGCGATATCAAGATATTATCATGATAATGATTGAAACATGCCTAAAACTCTGTAAGTGTAACTGTTTGTGTGCATGGGAGTGCACATTGGTGACAGGCTTGGGATTTTGAAATGACTTGAAACATGCCGGCCTCCCCATGTGGCAATTAAAAATAAATCAGGGAATGATAGGACTGGACACGTTTTTGAGTCCCAGTAATGGAAATATACCACGATAAACAAATCCTGAGTCTTTTTTCTCCTGATCTTTTATCCCCATTTCTTGCATCTATCTGATACCATGTAATGTATTAGCCTCGAAACAGAATCCAAAATCATATGTTGTCACTTAATGTGATTTGGTAACAAACAAGCGGTCGGAAGGATAAATATACACCGATTGGGATGTTATAATGGAGCTCAACAATCCGGCTGGAGCTTAAATCAAGAACTTTGTGCAGCTCTTTAATTTCTGTCAAACTACACATCATAGTGTCTAGCTCTCTACCATAAAGCAGGCTTCAGCATTCATTAGATTTGGAGAAGGCGTCTGTTTTATTGCATGGTGTAATCTTCAGTTTGTCAACACACAGGCACTGCCAGATAGACAGGATCACACCTGCTAAATGCAGATTTTTAGTTAGAATTCATAGGGAATATCATAATCTCAGTCTAGAGTGTTCAGTCCTCCACCAAACACCATTGTTTTTCAAAGATTATGTTTGAGGTGGGTGTTTTCAGATTGATCCCGTCTTGAGACTTTTTTTTACCTTATGTTTTGGGTGTGAAATCTTGCCTGGTATGGACAGAAGGCCAAAGCTGAGAGAAATGATGGATTTTCAGATTTAGTAGGCTTAGTGCACACTAAGCCTACTTTATTCACCCCCATCTCTCTTTACATTAAAAGCTTATATGTGCAAACTGAAATGTATGTATGCCACTCCTCTTCCACCCAACCGCCACGGCTTCTCACAACCTGACTGGATATTGTGTAGGTCACAAGGCAGCTCAGTGTCCAACCAATGGTAACACTTCTTATCCATGTTCTTGTGCAGCTGTGTCATTTACCGACGTCGAGAAGGAGCAGCTGAGGAAATTCACCAACCGCTCCTACCTGCTTGACAAGACATCTCGTTACCAAGTGTGGCTCAGCCTCGTGGACATCCTGCTGGCTTATTGCTATGAAGTGCGCTCCACAGAGGGAGAGCACAATGTGAGTAGTGAGTGTGTATGTGTGAAGAGGCAACTCCTCTGAGCAGCACTTAGCCTTGGATGACAAAGCCCTCTATCCTCAAATCCTTTAGACCCCCTTCCATTTCATTCAGAGCCTTAAGAGATTACCAGCAGATCCAGGAGCTCAGGCCAGGCCTCTTTGTGTCACTCCTGTAAGGTAGCTGCAGAGAGGCAAGGTGAGCGCGACTGATTTCATTGTGAAAGACACTTCGCAGAACGTGTGAATGAAATACCACAGATATTTGATCCAGGGGAATGTTGAATTAACGCCAGCTATGAAAACAAAGTCTATCGTATGTGAATATTTTCATTTCCATATGGGATATTATAATATGCAGAGAGACTAGAACAAGTCCCCTAGAGAATCTCACTTTGTTTGAAGCCTGCTCTTTACTGTGAGCAGAAATCTGAGCAGCCGAGCTACTTTTGTCTGAGGAGAATAAATTGTACTGTAGTGTATGTTCTTGTACTTTCCTGCAGCTTATTGTTGTGATGATAAGTGGTCCCCTTCTACCCTGCAGGTAGAGTCATCGTGGACTATCAGAAAACTCAGCGGGACTCTCTGCTGGCTGGAGGTGAGTCAGTTATTGCATAAGAAAATAAGATGAACCGCAGTGAATTATTTACTCCCACATACTTATTTGTTTATTTAATAGGAACAATGCACCTGATCAAACATAACTGTGAAAGTGCTCTTCAAAGACTAGTCAGTCTGCAGACCCTGCTCAGATGTCCACTGATAGGAAAATTTTGAAAACAAAGTATGTTTAAAGGTCTTTCTTCAAAATGTGCTCAAATGATGTGACTTGAGTCAACGTCAGTTGGGGCTGAAGTCTACAAGTCTGAAAATGAAATAGATATGTTGGTGTGGAGGTGGAAAGAATTGAGCTTATCATGATAATATGGATCCCGTTACTGTTCTTGCTTACACCGGCCCTAGCCTGCCTCTGATTGGCTGCCTTTGTTGGTCGGGTTGGTTGGGTTTTTGCATGCAGAGTGAAATTGGTTTGGGTGGGGGTGAGAATATCATTGTAAGGCAATCAGAGACAGGCTCTCAGAAAGAAAAGCAGTGGGATCCACAATGATGCAAGCTTACCATACCTCAGTAGCCTGCTACTCATCTCTGCTGCTAACGCAAATCTTCAACTGAGATGTTGGTGGGTGAGTTACATTGTTTGTAATGCAGGTGGCAGCTTTTGACAAGGAAGAAGAACATGTAGAATTTAAAGGACGGTATATGTATGTGGTTCTGCTCAAGCCCCCAGGAAGAGCATAAGCCCACATTGTGAATGAATCATCTGTAAAATGGTGGATACATTTTTTTGAGCACCACAACCCCCGCGAAATTACTCTGTCTCTGTTACACTGTCATATTTTGATCCATTTGGCCTGTTAAAATTTGGAAAGTCTAAAAGAGCCACAAAATTAAATAATTTTATCCCTATTCAAGTTAGCTGGGCGTAAAACCAGAAGTTAGCCGGCTCCGTCGGCGGAAGTCTCAAGTGCACACGCTCTGTGGGCCGCACAACACGGAAGATCTGGGTATTTTTATACATCGAGCTTCTTTGGCTTCAAGCGCCACTGAGCAGCTTTCACAGGAATGAATGGGCTCCGCCTCCAGCACTACATCCAGGTCTCATCAAACGTACATTGTTCTGCTGCATTGATTTTAAGATACTTCTTCAAAAAATTGGCCATCAAGAGTCTGACAATGTTTCTGGAGTGCAAAGCTGAATCAGTGGAGCTTTCTTTTCAATCCCTGCACTGTGTGGATCTGCTTATCTTTCCCCTGCTCGTATCTTTTCTTTGACTTACTTTGTATTTTTGCTGCCTCTGAAGATTTCTCCCTCACATGTGCTTTTGAAATTGTCTGTGGGAAACTTCGGGTCGACCCATTAACAGATGGAGCTGGTTTCTATCAGGTTACAGATGTGTATTCAGAATACATGTTGGAAGGTCTTGTTGCCAGCCTGCTGTTAGAGATCTGGCATGCTGCTGTTCCTCACTACGTTACTGTGTCTGGAGTGTCTCAGCCATTCTAGATATTTGGGATGCCTTGCTGATTGGGTCCCTCTCTTGCCAATAAAATTTCAGCAGGGTGTGACATCAGTACATGGACATTGAGCTTGTTTCCTACCCAAGTGTTGCTGAAGTTTGATTAGCTGCTGTTTTCATTTATCAATTACTAAGATGAAAACAAACACCTACAGTTCTTTTTCACTTCCATCCTTAAATTCAGCTAGCCAGCAAAAAAGACAAATGTTCATTTGTCAGGATAGGGGCAAATATAGAGACTGTTCATTCTTTTGATTCTTTTGATACTGTAAGTTCTCACTTCTGCTTTTTCTTAATGATGACATTTCTCACAGATGCACTTCCTCTATTCTTCATGTTAGATATGTGTTGGTTGGGTTGCTAAAAAAGACATTATGCTATCGTCAGAATCATTATTTTGTGTTACTACTAAAATAGGATTACATACTTTAATGTTTAAAAAAGTGTCAGTTTTCAGTTTTCAGTGCAGCAGCACTGTATTCCCCCTCTTCTGAAACACTCTGTTTTAGCTCCTGTCTCTTTAAGGCCCCCCTCCTGAATACTGCTGCATCAGCTTGCAGTTAGCTTTACTTCTACCGTCAATATGGGCATAAATTATGCAAATGTGTGACATGGTTACATAGTGATGTCAAGAAGTCGTGGAATTAAAGGCTGGATTTCTGATAGGGTGGTTAAGACACTTCAGGAGCAGTGTAGGAGAGAGGAGCTCCTGTCGACGCAGACTTTTGCTTTTTAACTTTCAACATCTTTTACGTGCACGACAACCTGTGACACACTGAAGAAAAGGAAAAAGTGAAAAAGCACAATAGGTCTCCTTTAAGTTTAGGCGTCTACCTTTTTTCTGCCATTGTTTCCTACAGTTCCTACAAACTTTGTGAAAACAATTGTACATTGAATTATGAACCCTAAGTACCAATAATGTAAATATAACTAAGAATGTGCTCCTCTTTTATTATCCTCTTGTAATCCTTAGTTTTGCAGTTGCCTCTGATCATGGCTCAGCACCAGTTGAACAGACTTGTTTTGACTGGCGGCTGGGTTTAATACATCGAAGAGGTGAATATCAGTGTGAATGTGTCTGCCTGTCTTTCACACATACACACATGGTTTGACTCTGTATAAATATGTTGACAGTTGCACAAGATGCATCAGAGACTCGGGCTGATATTCCAGACAACATCAGTAATATTTGCTGTGAAAGGAACAGTCAGGTCCAGACTCTCTCCACATTACTAACAAAAGCCTTCAGTGTGAACTACAGGGAGCTGTTAATTGTTGGACTTGGCACATTATCTGAGTGGTGTACAAAAGCAGTAACAGGTGTTCTCAATTCAAAGAGCAAATGATAGGGTGTGTGTGGGTGTGTGTGTGTGTGTGTGTGTGGTCTGTGTCTGCCATCAGACAACCACTCAGTGTGTTACGTGTGTGTGACCGGCATTAGAAACTGGAGTTTTCTGATGTCGTCTATCATTTTAGCTCATGTCCAAAACGGGAGGACAAATTGTTGACTGTTTCTTGTGTCAAACTGGGTTCCAGTCACTCTGCTGTTTTCAGATCATTAGGTTTGCTTTCCACATTGATGCGCGCAAACAGCAGGAAATGGCTAAACCTCTCCCTCCTCCTGAGGCTGGTGATGGCTGCATCTGATACAAGTGGTTGAAAGGATACATATCAGAGACATATCACAGTTTGGTTCAGGCTCATTAAACCTTTATTCTATTGTTCTATTGCTCCATTGTCACTTATTTTAATAGTCCTATGTAGTCAAACACACATTTCAGGTGTTCTCATGGTGACATTTTTCTTTTTTCTTGTCTTTGGATGACTGCACGTGTATAAAACAGTGATTTAATCTGTGAAGATAAAATCATAGGTTTATTCTTCAGTGTGAACATACATTCAGTACAGTTTTGACTTTTTGGGTCTGTCCTAAGAAGCAGGTTCACTGAGTAATGTTAGATATGACTTTGCTGAGTAAAACGTGACCTGGAATAGGTCTTTTTACGTCAGAATGTGTTCCAGATTTGAGGAGGATTCCACATTTTACTCTGCAAATTATGCAATTTACTCTGTAAAAATGCGTCTTGGAACAGGGTCCTGTATTGTGAGGACAATATATTGACATACAAAAGGATTGATCAAAGAATAGCGGACATAAATTGTTAAAATTTACAGTATCTTGTGGTGTTTCTGTCTAGGGCTGCACAATTATTCGCAAAATAATCTAAATCGCTATATGACGAAGTGCAATATCCAAATCGCAAGAACTGCAAGTATTTCATAAAGGTAAAATGTGTCACAAAACAGTGTTTTAATGAAATGTTGTAGTGCTGCAGAGATGTTCTGGCCTACAAAGTTTGTTCTCTAGATGCATTAAAACATGTTTGTTTGGTAGAGACCGGGAGAAATGCCACATCATGTCAAATTTGATCATCCATAATAATCATGAATTATATCGCAATCACAATATCTGTCAAAATAATCACAATATCACTTCCTGACCACATCGTGCAGCCCTATTTCTGTCCGTTCTGCAACACTGGTGTTTTGTTTCAAATTTCTCCTCTCAAGAAGCCTTGTGGAAGTGTGGAGCTTAAATTGTAAAGGCAACCATGCATTTGCACCACTGTGGGAATTGCCTTATGCCTTGGCCACGCTACATGACTTTCAAAGTCGTCAGGTCACTGTGCTGTTTACACTACACAACTTTCAGTCTTGTAGTCATTGTGCTTAGCACACTACATGACTGATCAGCAACAGGCGGTCACACATTACAACTTACTTTAATTATTTCTCAGGAATCATGTTTTGTTATTTTGGCATGGTGGACAGATCTAAACATAACAATACCTATGAGACTCGACCAGCATTGCAATTGAAAAAGAGGCCATATTTGGTTCTTTGATTAAAAAGTTGAAAGTACAAACCTGTGTACATTTCTCTTAAATCACTCTATTTTTATTGTGGGAGTTTTCAACTGTAACAGCGAAAGTTTCTGAATTCACAAACAATCTGATCTGAGCCTTTGATTGGATTTTTTCACAGGGTTGTTAAGCTTTTGTAATAATGGTTTATTCAGGAGAGTTTCCTGCGATCTGAGCCATAGAAGTGCTCCAACTGTGAGTCACGTAACTTTGACCTTTACTTCTGGTACCAGGGGCGCGCAAAATATCTCTTCCACTCCCCAACTCTGTCCCTGCAGCCAAGGTAGTCCCAAAGTGTAGTCATGCTTTTGAGTAGGTGCTTGTCAGATCCACTGTAAACCCTCTACCAACAACCATAAATCATGCTTAAATATCAACTGACAGACCAGGCGGACCTCTTTATTCTCTTATTGTTGTTGCTCAAGAGGGTTGGTGTGTTGCCAGTTATGTCACGCTTTCAGTGACAGCAGTTGTGCATGAACACATACATCTGCCTAGACAGATGATGCTGTTGAACAGACGATCCTTCATTAATGTCAGGGACACATTTAAGTTCACACTCCACTACAGAGGTGGCAAGTGTGTCCCACAGCACTTATAATATAAGCGATGGGATCCCAGAGCGTCCTCATTAGGTGTTTGGCATGGATACATGGTCACCACTTGTGATCGAATCACCCGAGGTGCACTTTGTTGCTAATTATAAACGAGCCAATGAGGCTGCTTGGAGAAGTTTGGTTGCCGAGACCATGACTGCAGTTTGAGAGTAGTTTCCTGTTGCGGTGACAGTGGAGTAAAGAACAGTCTTCACCTGCCTGGCAGCCCTTTGCTGCTCGTCAGTCAGTCAGCAGAACTGCCAGCTCCTATTGACAGGCCACCACGCTCAATCCCCCACTCCCTGTCTCCCTCCCCCTCGTCCCCCCTTCACCTTGCACTCTACAATAGATTCCCCTCTGTCTTTGACTGACTGTCTGTCTGTGTGTCACAGCTGAAATCAGCACTGCTTCCTCACTCCATTCTCCCTCTCTGCTATCTCTTCTTTATGCTCCCGCTGTCTATCTCTGTCACCTCGCTTATGCTTAACATTCTCCTTCTCCCGACCACCTTATCCCAGCGCCATCCCCTCCCCCCTCCTCCCTCCATCTGCTGCATGTTTACTTGTCCTCAGTCGACTGCGCTGGTGTGACTGCGAGTCCCCCCCCTGCAGCAGCAGACCTTATTTACACTCCTGCTAAACAAGCCCAAGGGAGAGCATGATCCCTGATGACACGCACTCGCAAGCTCGCAACACATCCCTAACAAGCCACAAAGAAAAGAAGAGAAAGACACGCGGGATAAAAAAATCACTGTTTTTGTCTCCAGGCTGTGTGTCCTTTAGTGCAGAGAAAATCTGAGAGTGAAGGCAGTGATTAAAGAGAAGCAGCAATTAACAGGCCAGGGCTGCAGAGGTGTTTAAGAGTTGTGAGCCCCTGTTTTGCCAGCTCTATAAATGAGGAGTTGTTAGGAGTAATTAGCGCACCAGCGACTGCAATGCAGACCAATAGGAGCCTGTCTTTCACCTAAAAAAAAAGGGAAAAATGAAAAATTCCTGGGTAGAAAACATGTGGCTCAGTCAAACTTTTAATGGCAGTTGCATCTCTGTGTCTATTTCCATTTCCTTCTCTTGAATTAAAGATGTCAGCTGAGTTCCATGTCCTCTCTCTTTCAGACGTTCAGCTCCTTGCAGGATGTCCTGGTGTCATTTGGACGGAGGGTTTTGTGCTACCCACTCTACAGACACTTTGCCATGGTCTCTGCAGCTGTTTGTGACACAACTAAGATTTTGCAGTCAGGTGAGTCCATTAGAAGTATCACACCACCAAAGCCCACACATAAGCACAATCTGATCTCAGCGTGTTGGTAATCTTCCTGAAAGATCATAATTAATGTTGCTCCAGAATCATCATAGCAAGTGGCCAATGATGTTATGATTTTGCATTGTGTTTTCGGGTTGTATGTCAGTCCGTACGTACGTCCATCCATCCCATTCTTGTGAACGCGATAACTCACCAATGCCTAGAGGGCATATCTTAAAAGGAGGTAGGAATGTTCACCATCACTCGAGGATGAAATTATTACAATTTGGTGTCAAGGTCACTGTGACCTCCATAAAACACATTTTTGGCCATAACTCAAGAATTCATGTGATAATTATAATAAAATTTTACGTACAAATGTCTAATAGGATAAAATGATGAAATTATGACATCTGATATCCAAAAGGTTAGAGGTTAAATGCACTGTGACATAATGATATTATGCAGAAAATGTTCTGGCCATTATTCAGTGCTACAGCTTCATAACAGCAACTTGACTGGTGTGCGGAGGCATAAAACTGTGATGCGGTATTTTTAGTTTTGTAACGTCATGAGATTGGTCAGTTGAAATGAAGGTCCTAGAACAACATGAATTATTATCTGTGAACAACACCAACACGGAGATATAAGATAAACCTTCACACACATGGTGAGAGTAAGCTGCTGAAAAGACTGTCAGCATGCTTGCGCGGTGCATGCTCTAACAGAGGCAGCCTGCAGGACGGACACAGAAAGCGTTGTGAAAGAGGAAGTGGGTCTTGAGCATACTGCAGCGTGTGTTTGAAAGTAATATTCCTCCAGCTAAGCGAGAGAGTGGCCCAACTCCCACCTCCTTGGGGAGGGAAAATGTGGATTAGTGGAGAACGGACTGTTGACTTTAATATCTCAAAGCCCAGAGTAATCTTTAAATCAAAATCCCCCGCGGACAGATGAAACTGTGCAGTGTAAACACACGCAGGATGTGTGAGGGCTAAGATTATCCAGCTTGTGATGATTTTAACGCTGGTAAATGACAGCAAATTAAGGCCTTTTAAGCTCCAGATTAGCATTTCTGCGCCTCATTATGTAGGAAGTTGAGTTGATCAGGAGAGCCCAGGAAACAGCAGTCGGAGTCACCACCTCCTTTCCCTTACTGCGGAAACACTTTTTCTGCTATAATGACATTTCTCATGTTCAACCTGAGCCTGGAAATTGTTACAGTGCTTATTGACAGCTCATTCAGCATCGTACTGTGGCTCTGCTTTGTCTAAAACAGCCAACTGATAAGAGGCTCTGTTTATTTGTTCCATTGTATTAAAGGAAAAACAGCTAATTATTTCTTTATTATTTCTCATGATGTTCGCTCACGACTCATAACCTTCATTATTTGCAAGCATTAGTGAAGTATGAGTAATCGGGCTTTTCCTTAATGAACTGTAACACTACAGTAATTTGGCCTGGCGTGTGTCTGAGGGTGTGTTTCCTCCCAGCATTACTTTACACACTAATTAATTTGTCGGGATAAAGCAAATGGAAATGCACGCTCCATGTTTGAGGCACTTGATTTAAGTGGCTGCGAAAGCAAACATTTGCAGGTATTAGTAAAACAAACCCATTAATGGCAGCGCACAGGTTAAGGCCTCCGAGGAAATGTTATCCGGGGGTAAATATTTGAACAGCCCTCTGGCAGTGTGGCGAGTATTCTCAAGGAGCTCCTTCACCTGCTTCCTAAGTGTAACTAAAGAGCTACTGGGCAGGTACAAGGAGGGGGGAGGAGGGAGAGGAGGCTGGAGTCAGGAAGTGTGGCAGAGGACCTCTGGGTCATGCTGCTGTCACGATCGAACTGCCTGGACAAGACAAGACAAGAAATGTTGGCTCTGTTCCCCTGTTACAGATCCATCCAACATGCATCTCTGCTGTCATTCATTCAGGCAGATTTTCTCTCTGGTCATGGTATTTCTGAGAGGGAGGGCAGGGAAAGCTTGGGAATTTGATCTGTGGAAGTCAAATTTTAGGTCATAAAAGCACTTTGAACTAGTTATGGAAAATCAAGGAAAAGTAATAACATTTTACCAGCAGGCCAGGGTGTGAACACTGTAGGTTTAGGGTACTATTGGTATTTTATGGGATGAGATGCATGGATTGTGTGTGTGCATGTGTGACAGAGGAAAAAAGGGAAAGAAAAAAAAAACAGAATGAGAGGCAATGAAGTATGAAAGAAAGTGCTGGTATTGAATGTTACAATATGTACATTCATTTGAACTAGATGTACTGAACGAGTCAATTGAACTGTATTGATTGTGATGTCAGTGGGCAGTGCTGTCAAGGCTGAATTGCCCTGGCATGTTGACTTGACATTGGGTGAAGATGAGCCTCTCCTGCCTTTTAGAAACTGTAAATTGAGAAGGCAGAATATAATACAACAAAAAGCACTTTTTCATGTAGAGCAGGTCTGGACTGTACTCTTTATAGCAGTGCTGGGCAATATGGCCTTAATATTTAGGCTATACCAGACACCATCCTAACACGACCAGGACCTGTAACTGATACGTTTTTTTTTTTTTTTAAATAATTACATTTTGTTGTGCCACAGACCAATTGCAAGAGTTGTTAATCACTCACATGACACTACTCAGCCAATCTTTATAGTCTTAAGCACTGTGATTCGAGTCAGACATACACACACACACAGACGAGATGAGATACAACAGTCAGAGACAGTGAAAACAGAGCAGTTAATCAAGAATGGACTCGTACATGTTCATTTTCCCCACGGGCAGGTCAAAATCAGTATGACTCATATCTCAGACTGCGGCGCTGTTTAAAAGCAGCAATGTGATGTGCCATTACTAGAAAGCACAGAGCAAGTTTTGAGCAGTTAATCTGAACTGAGCGCAGAGGAAATAAAATATTTTTGTATGGCACGCACTGAAACTAAATCATAATGCATTTTAGAAACTATGACTGGGCCTTTTGCTTGAGTACATTTGCTCTTATTAGACCACTTTGTGTTTTAAACTTTTTATCTCTGAATCACTTTAGTCTTGGATTAATTATATTTTCTATAATATCAATATATTTCTCAGCCTTGCTTTGTATTATTTATGGACAACCAACTGATTTCCTCCCTGTAGGGGAGACATACAGTAGCACAATGCAAGTTCCACATCAAGCTGTAAAATAATGGTAATGATAGTGATAATTATATTGATAATAATAGTAAGAATAATGATTGCAACGATAAGTCTAAAAAACCTTTTAGCTTTCTCATTTCTGGAAATTATAATGTATAATTAGGGAGATCCCCTACCCTGTTTATCCCATTCATTTCATCAGTAGCCCTGACAGTGAGGCAGTCCTCAGTCATTAAACCAATAAGAATATTCATCATTGCATTTCTCTTTTTGCAGATGATGCACTTTTATTTTTGTGTGAGAAAAATGTTGCTTTATTTCAAGTTACAAACTCAAAATATCCCAATAGTTTCTCTTTTTAAATACCTTGGAAAATTCATAAATCCCTCTTTAGAAAACAACAGGAGAAATAACTGTATCCTCAAATAACACACTGTTCAAAGAGATTCAGATAGATAGTGCAGACTACCCAATTCCCTATCAGCCAGGATTAAAAATGAATGTTCTACCTAGGATAGATTCTTACAGTCCATGATATCATTGTCCCTTCCACCCACGTACGCGGAACATTTACATAAAATAATCTCTCAGCTCATATGGAAATGCTCACATCCCAAAATGAAAAAATTAACTGCAATAGAAAGGGTGTGGAAATTTCAGGGTCCCTGATATGAAATTATATGCTACACTTTACTTCTACGTTCCACTTTAAGCTGGTGCGGTGATAGACGCATAAATCTATTCCATGGCTTCAGTGGAAAGGAGAATTGTTATAGAATCCCTCTGACACAGATATTATTCTCAGATTTTTCTATTAGATGGTATAAACTTATGACACCGAGTAGATATTCAGTATAAGGCTGAAAACTACATTTACATAATAAGATACAGATTCTAAGGTGGCTGAACTTTAATGTTAATGCCCTCTTCTCATTCCTTATGTATTGATCTCTGTATATCGTCAGTATTTTTCTTGATTATTCTTTAAATTTATAAACCACAAAGACGATATATCTATACAAATGTGTTGGAAGTAAAGCATGGAATAGGGGAGTAAAAGTTTGTCACTTCACATTGCTGCCTCTGCTGTTTTAGAAAAACTCTCCTTTTTTTCTCACAGAGGACACAGCAGCCTTTGTTTCTGGTCCACTTCACACCCACCACTACATCTATGCAAGTCTGCTCATTGTGCAGCCATGAGAGAATTACTGTTGTTAATTTGGACTGCACTCTCTGGCCCACTCATTGGTTAACCTGCTCTTGCCTAATTAACACACCTTGCTCACAGGCATCTCACCAAGAATATCAATGTTGAACTGTTGCAGAGCACAACCTTTCCCCTGGTTTTCTACAAACAACCCTGTGAAAAAGAAGTCAAGTCTTGGAAGTGAGTGTGTTTTTGCCGTACGCGATCCAAGTCCTGAATATGAGGGCAGAGTTCCCTGTATATGATCCCATGCTCAAATGAGAACCAAATGTTTGTTTAAGGTTTTCCTCACTGCGAGTGCGCTGTTTATTTTGATTGGGCTGGAATGTCTCTGGACAATACCAACCAGCTCTGCGGAGGTGGAGAGGAGCCTTTTCTCTTGCCCTCAGTGGATTGTTGGCCACATCATAAGGCTATTTATATGCCTGATTGGAAGGAGAAGTCCTGTGGCAGTTTGGCTTGTTGTATACTTCAGGGAGAAGTAATTTGCCAGAATAACAAATGGAGATACTGTGTGATGCATTTGTGGTGTTGAAAGCTGCAGCATGCTGGCCAAAATGACCTCTAAATATATTTCCAAAGTGCAGGTGTTAGCCGTGAACCATGTCATATACATTGTAACTAAAAGCTCCCACCATGTTTGATAGTTTACATTATTTGGCTGGTAGTCTTGTCTGTAATTAATTGCATACTGCACCACATGCTGAAAGATACAACAAGGATATGACCTACAGAAGCAAACAAGACCATCAGTGAGAAGACTGACTATTTGTGAGTAGTTATTCTTAATTCATGTCACCAGGTTGGAATCTGAAAATGAATGTGCTGAGGATGTATTGGGTAGTCTGACCGAGGAGAGGAACTGCTCTGTAGTCTGGTGGAACAGCAGCAGATAACTCTGTGTTGCAGGGGTGGAAGTAACTAATTACAACTACTCAAATTACTGTAAATGAGTTATATTTTTTGGGAGAGTATTTTTTCAAGTCTGTTAATTTACTATTACTATTATTATATACTATTAAGTATTAAGTATTAAGCATTATACCATATAATCTATTTAGTTACTTTTAAAATCATAATTGAGTACAGTTTGAATTAATGTCTAAACCTTCATCTGCATTTTTGTAGCCAATAAGGCTATCTGATCACAAACGGGCCGATGAAAACCCTGACAAACGGACAAAATCACAAACTCTGCAGCAGACGAAGGTTTGGAGAGGTGACGTGACCACTGAGCAGAACAGAGCGGGAGTTAGGAGTAATTCAGACTGAAAATTTGGAGAAACAGAAATCCCTTTGATTTCATTATGTAACTTTACTTGTAACATTTTATGTTGGCCTTGCTACCAAGCTATATCTTGCATTACATGACTAGGGAATGAATCGAGCAATAGGGCTGCCATGGTGCCGAATTACTTTTTTTTTTTTTTAAATAACTAATGCAATCAGTGTTCGCCTGAACACCTTGTTACTAGTCCTGCAAACAGCTGTTAAAAAGAAGAAGAAACAGTATATAGTCTAGTTTAGTAAAGTACAATATATTAAATACGTTGCCTCTGTCTTTCACTAGCTTCCAAACCAAATGCACATGCTAGCCAGATGAAGATCTTTATGGCATGACGCCGTGGTGTTCATACTGCTTTTGTCTCCAGGGGACGCCAGAATAAACATGAAAAGTATGTGTATATATGCACTAACACACAATGTAGTGTTGTGTATTATTGATGGGTGTAAACAAGACTGTAAGCTGTATTGTTTTTTTAAGTTGTCGGGGCATTAATTCACCCAAGTCTCCAAAGAGCACACATTTCCTCACTGGCATATGTGTGGTATCTAACTTTGCAGAGAGTTATGGTTTATGTGCCAAGGTTCTGAGATATTCATCTTGATTCTGCTTCCTCCACCCGAATTTCATGGAGGTGAATTGAATTTGGTACCAAAGAATGGAGTTTCATAAAACACACAAATGCATGCAGGAGACATTTGCATACAGACAGAGAATGGGGGGGAACAAAATTATCTCTCAAACTGTTTTGTTTTTTAAAGATTTTAATTTTTGCCGTTACAGCATTACGAGTCATTAGTGCAAGCCAAAATCAAGCATAAGCCCAGTAATATCAGTATTTGGCTGGGGAATTTCTCAGCTTTTACAATGGCTGAGTCAAACAGCAGGCTTCAACACAGTAGCTGTGTCCATATTTCATATTCTAAGCAGGTTTTGAGTCACTCTAGAAAGTGGAAAAAATGAAATATACTCATAGTTCAAAGGATTATGCTGTAAATCAGATTGGCTGGCAGAACCATACATTCATGATAAGATTGCAACAGAGCTGTGCACAAAAGAGACTTTTGGACCAGAAAGCTTTGACAACTTGATACTCTCCATTTATGTACAGACAGGATTTATAGAAAGTGATTTTGTTGTGCACTAGACATAAAAAAGAGGCATTTTAAAGCTTCAAGCTGTGTAGTTAAGTGACCTGTATTGAACTTGGTGCCATGTACAGTTGGAAAAACAGTCCAGTTCATTACCTTGCCAAATTGAATCATTGAAGTCTGTAAAAATGTTTAAATCAGTCCTACAGTTTTCTCAAATCACAAGCAAAATGGATTCACATAAGACTATAATGATGCTGCACAATAGCTGAATGGGCTGACTTGAATGGCTGTCAAGTGGAAATTCATCTGAAACATTTAGCTCCATTTTCGACAGATCAAGGCAAACGCATTTCTGACAGAAATCCTGAGCAGAGCCACCATTAAATTGACAGGATGAATGCCTAAAATAGAGTTGTCTTCTTTTGCTCTTTTGTCTCAGATGAAGCACTTCTTAACCAGGAACTCTTCTTAAACCGTATGGATCAAATTACTGTGCAGCTCGCTGGGATTTTCCTCTGATCCTGTACCTTGGCTTTTATGTATGGAACAATGACTGCAAGCCTTTAGATTCACGCTGCGTCTGCCAGCAGCTGGAGCGCATTGTCATCCTTAATACTGAGCGCGAGTAACACTGTTTTTCCATTTTCCTGCCACGGTGTGTGTTGCTGTGCCCAGGGAAAGCCTGTGTCCTCAAATGCCTGCTGGATATTCACAAAGTCTTCCGAGAGAACGACCCGGCCTACATACTGAACGATCTGTACATCACTGACTACTGCATCTGGATCCAGAGGGTCAAGTAAGTCCACCAACACACACTCCATAAACCTGTGCGCGAACACATCAGAGGCCTCATCTTCTGAGAATTACCACGAGAGCCAAGGGAAGTGCCACTCAGCCGCTATGATGCAGCAGTGCTTTAGAGGAGACGATTGGACGAGTCATTTGTCACAGCAGGGCCAATTGAAAGACCAAGCCAGTGAGAGATGCAGTCTCCCCTTCTCTCCATTACAATGGTTCAAAAGAGCCAGCTGCACTCAGCGGCTTCACTCCGAATGAAACTTTTACGAGCGCACATGTGTGTGCTGAGGCTCCTTATATCTTCCATGGGTGTAACCTTGCACCAGCATTGGAAGCCAAACATGCAAAATGTGCACTTTTTTCTCCAAGTGATATAGATTTGATGACTCTCTCCTCCTCGTCGTGCATATTTTACAATTACTTACACATTTCAAATGTGAGCCTGCGAGCACATTATTCAGTAATGAGCTCTGTTTTACTCTTGGCTAGAGTTCAGCCAAGTGGTGTGCTCGTCTGGAAAAAGCCCAGTTGAAAAATGTGCGCCTGATGTTGTAGGCTCAGCGCCCAGATGCAGACACGATAAAAGGTCTGCGGGGATTTAGTGCCCCCCCCCACCCACGCCCCACACCCTCTCCACAAATTCTCATTTCTACATTTTTCCAGCACAAGTCTAGAATTCTGCTCTTATAAACGCTACAGATGCTGGGATCTTAATGGGTGGGAAAAATCAATACCTCGGTTTAAGGTTGGTGCGATCTTCTCTCTGAGATCAGAGACACACTTGTGCTTTTAAAGGCTCTCCATCTTACGGTGTAAGCACATGGAGCTTCTGAAGCTCTGTCAACTCGCTGAAAATCTCAATCAGTCTCTCCTCAGCTGAGGGGCACCGGAGCACTGCCTCCCCTCCCCTCTCCTCCTCCTCCTCTCTTTACCTCCTCTGTACATTGGAACTAAATGTCAGCTTGACCTAACACGCTGACTCCTAATACGCCCCACATCGATCATTAAATACATTAACCCATGTTGTCGTAGCACTGACCTGCGGCGGAATTGGTACATTTCCCTCTTCTGTTCTGTTTTTTTTCCCTGTCAAGTTTTTTAGCCTCTCATATAAGCTGTTGTGAAAAAGACGTTTGGATTGGTAAAACCACTTCTGTCACCTCCAGCTACTTGAAAGAGCAACCAAGCATGATGTTTTTTGTTGTTCCAGTGTGGGTCTTCTGGCCCTCACTCAACAGAAATTCCATTCACTTGCGGTTTCTGAAACTATGTTCTCATGTTTGGAGTATAAAATAAGTCTGAAAGCAGAGCAGCACAGGAGATTCAAGTCCTGTTTCTTTGAGGTTTGGAACGATCGCGGTTTCCACAGACCAGCCTCGGATATCAAACATGCAGTTTGTTGTGGCAGCCTTTTGTGGCGTCTGACAAGTTTGATGACAGATCGTGTAGGCATTGTTTTCTTCAGTGCAAGATATTCCCCCTGCGCTGGATTTGTCATCCTCCGCTAAGTGAGTCGTCTGTGTGAGCCGTGCGGTAAGATGAGATGTAATCTATACCCCTGGTGCAATCCCTGTATCTTGTCACTCCTCGCAGCCGAGGAAGCAGACGCGATCAGCTGCGTATGATGGACATGGCGATTAATGGATGTTTGCTGGCTGGAGGGTTGATTTATTTAATCTCCTTGCTGTCCCACATGCATTTCTACTCCTAAAGTTCCTCTGACTGCCGAGACATCGGTCTCAAATTTACAACCTCGTAAAGACTTCACCGTGATTTAAGCCACAGGGCAGGCGCTCGCCTTTGCTCTCACACACAGAGTCTCAGCAGAAACCTGCGCAGTGAAATCAAGAGTGCAACCTCAAAGCAAATTGCTCTTCACAGTGTCTCAGTGATCTTTTTTTTTTTCGCCACAGTGGTCACTGTTCCAAATTTTTACACACATTTCCTTTGTGGAAAGTGTTTAAACTTCACCCTCACACACCCATCCAATCCTAATTATCTCTGAATTGTTAGCAGAGAGTATAATTCCAAATGGAGCAGCGGGCTCTCCAGTCCATTAGTCCCAGGGTATGCTTTTGAAGGTCCTCGGGATGCCAGAGCTCCTGCAGTGCTGCTGGACTGCAAAGAAAAAGCGAGTCGCTTCACTTTCTCTCTCTTTGTCGTCTTTCCCTTTATCAAAAAGCTTGGAGGGAGGCCAATGTAGATTCACAGCAGCCAGCACAGACAAAGCCTTTAAGCCTGCTGTTGTGTTGCATTACCTCAGTTAAATCAGAAGGGCTACAACTTCCTTTTTCAGCGCTGGTTCACGTGCAACCACCCACCCACCCTTATTAATTGGGTCAATTAGATTCTGGCAGACAAAAAACATGGCAGCGTTCAAATGATGTGTTCCAGGGTTTGTTTGAGAGGAGGGAAGTGAGGCGAGATTCTTGTTGCCTTATGAAGTCATTAGTGGAAAAACGTGGTTCTATGTGGGGGTTTTTCTTTTGTGGAGAGAATTTGTGACTTCTCTATAAGACGTGTGAGCTGGACAATCACACATTGCTCCAGAGACTGGAAAATTGACAAGAAACAGTTTAGGGAGAAACCGAGCGTCACACTGTAACAGCTGAATGGACAGACTCGGATAATTGTGAATGAGAGGTGTGAAGTGAACAGGCCCCAAAAAACATGGGTGTTGTTTTCACTGAAGAAAGGGAGTACAAAATAAATAAAGTGATAATAAATGTTATTAGATGAAGGGCTGCACTATGACAGTTACAAAGGAAATTGACAAAAGTTTGCCCGAGGCAAGTTAAAGGTCACATCTGGGTAGTAAATCTACATACAACATTATGTTTTCCAGAGCTGATGATGGAAGTAGCAAAGAGGAGAGCCATTTCATTTCCTTCCCATCTCATTTAAATCGGGGTTGGTAAAAAAATCTTGATTCTTATCTCCTACGATTCAGAATTGATTCGCCAACGTCAAAAATCAATGTTCTGAATGTCAATCAAAAACATGATATTGAGGGATCAGATAAGGCAGAACTCGACTGCGAGGCAGTGCAGCACCCAGAATATCTACAGTGCGCACAGGCTCGAGTTCTCCTTTGATTCAGATTAAAAAAAGACAGAGGTTTCAAGTATTCATTTTATTTTAATGACTTAAACATTACCTTTGTGAGCCATTAATTGTGAATAATTTCTACTGTGTCACTCAGAGACTTAACATTAACAGAGCCAAGCAGTGATCAACAGTACCGAAAGAGACCAGCTGGCCAACACACACCACAGCTTTTAACAACTTAAACAGACTCTGCATGAAGGAAATAACTATGCCTAATAACTATGTCTGTTTTACCTTAAAAACCCTGCGCCTGCTCTGCGTCTTGTACAACAATGGTCCTCCCTAAATCCAACGGTGCAGCAGAGAGGCTGCTCTCCACTGCTGAAAATGTTGTAACACGCACAGCCCACCCCCTCATTTTGTTACTCACATACAGGCATGACAATGAGATGCTTTCAAGTTAATTAATTCATCCATCAATGCTGTTAACTTTTTTTAAATGAAAAGGCTGTGGCTCATTGATGTTAATCTTAACCACTTAATGGTTTGGCTCTCTGAGACTGAAAAATAGTGCCCCCTTTTTATTCATTCAATCGAGAATCGAAAATCAATACTGAATCGAGCTGACGACCAAAAGTCGGATAGATGGAATCCAATGTGAGATTGCCAAAGATTGACACCTCTACTATTGAGAGTTGCTCATGCGCAGTACTGACGGGGCATGAAAACAGATGCGGGTGAAGATGTTAAAGATTTGAAGAACAAGCAAACATTTCAATTAACTAGGAAACAGGAGTTGGCATGTTTGATATGCAAGAAAATTTGTTGCTTTGCATGTATGCAAAACAGGACAACAAACTTAAGACTCTTGTTATTTGATAACCGCTTATAAATAATAAATTAAAACAATTTGTTCAGGGCAAGTAGTTGACTTTTACAACTAGATTTCGGACCAACCCTGCAAGTGAAAAAACACTCTAATGTTGAGCCTGGAGTTGTATATTTTCTTTTTCCTGAGGCCATCCTTATTTTTGGATAACGAGACAGCCCTTAGAAATTCTGCATACTCTCTTCCTCCCTCGTCTCATTTGGCATTGTGTGCATGACAATGGCTGCTGGAGAGAGTCGGCAGCTCTGACAGCAGCTCCCCCACAGCGACAAGCATCTGTGGCTCCAACAACTGGGAAAGTCTCAACGAGGTCAAGCATGGGGGTCAACCGTGTCAGCCAAGACCTGCGGTGAAATGCCTTGAAAATGCACTTGTGCACGGTGGCGCGGTGTTAACACCCATCCCTCCCGTCGAGCTCAACTCAGCAGTCCACCTCAGTACACCTCTCTGTGCGACTGTAAAGCACAAGGCACTTAATGCCCAGCTTTTCCTATCGGCTACTTAGCAAGATTTGTGTTTTCATTTTACTCGTGCTCAGGGGCTTTTCCTGGAGAATTTCAATGAGGTGTTGCAGGCTGTTGTTGTGTGATGCTCGTGGCGTGGAAGAAAATGGCAAATTGTCCTGTAGCGAGCCTGGCAGCTCCCTGTTGTTCCCCTCCCCCCCTAACCATACAGCTGATGTGACAACCAGATGAGCGCTGGGAAGGACTTCCCTGGAACAACCAGGCAGCGTCACACAACTGTCAAACGCCCGTCCTGAAGGCTTTGAAATAGATAATGGAGCTGCTCTATCTGATGTTAGCCTCAGCACTGAAGGAGATCCTAGAGGCCCCGCTGGGGAGAACAAAGACACAAATGTCTTGCAGCTAACAGGGATAAGTAGTACAGATTTCCTCCCAGCATGAGGCCACTCCACTTTTTTGTCTTGGGTACACAGGCTCATCTTAAACACAGACTTTGCATAATTTCTTATTTGCATGTTTGGAGTGGCCACTCTAGTTATTTCAATTGATTATAGCGGAGGGATTTTTTTTTTTTCTGTATTTGCAGCCTCAAAGGCTTGTGCATCTGATCAGAAAGCATTAACATTGTAATTTCTGCCACTTTTGAAGAAATTGACAAGAGATGTTAACAGTTGGAAATAACACAGACAGACTGTATAACTATTAATTTAATTTCAGGGCTTAAATATCTGAGGGATTGCATAAACCAAAAGGTGAGAGAGCAGACAGTAAAATCAGATTGTGAAGAGCTGAACATTCTTTGTTGTAAAGATCCCAATTTCCCAACAGCAGAGTATGAGTATGAGTCAAACTTGAAAATTTTTGCTTTTCAAGCTGCGATACAAGCTGAAACAACTTTCAGTTTCGAGCCTGAGGGCTTTGACTTCTTGAGCACAGACCAAACCAAAGCCTGCCATGGTGAAGATACTGTATGTTGATAAAAATTTCAACTCGACTTTTAAACTTAAATGATGATGTGGGAAATACAACACCGCTTTGTCAGTTGAGACATTTTAAGAATTGTCTCACATTCCCTCTTATGCCTCAACCAAACCCACAAAAGCCACACACACCACCACTCATCCAAATATCGTTGTGGACCAAGTACACCCCCTCATGACGACAGGATTTCCCATTGGCACTGGCCCCCCCAGTAGGACAATGAACAGCTCGAGGGACATGACAAAGAGCTTAAGGTTTTGACTTGGCCTCCAAATTCCCCAGACCCCAATCTGATCGAGCATCTGTGGGGCGTGCTGGATCAAGTCCGATCCATGGAGGCTCCACCCCCAGACATACAGGACCCAAAGAATTCACTTCAAATGTCCCAGTGCCAGACACCACAGGACACCCCCAGAAGTCTTTTGACCATGCCATGATGGGTTACCAGGCTGCGGACCAGTACCTGGTCTTGGGTCTTCAGTAGCAGATGCCAAAACCCCAGTAGGAACTAAGGGGGCTGATGTAATTGCCATTTATGTTCTGCATTGTGTTTTGTTATTTATTTTTCTGGAAATGGCAATATTTTTATGACATATCACAAGGCAGATACATTTTCATTCAACATTAAAATGTCCAAAAAACTGATTGTATTCACATTGTCATGTGCACTGTACAGTAGTTTGACGAGTGTTTTCACAATTCTTTGACATTTTATAGAGGAAACAAGTATTCGTGAAAACAATCAGCAGATTAATCAGTCAAACTCAATTAAAAGAATTCTTGGTTGCAGTCCTAACAGCCATACTACCAGTCTAATGCTAATGCCATCCACCAGGGAGGTTATGTTTTCACCCATGTCAGTTTTTTGGTCTGTTTGTTGGACGGTTGATTGTTTGGTTTGTCGGTTGGTTTGTGAGCATGATTACACAAAAACTACTGAACAGATTTCCAAATAAACTTGGGTGGAGGATGGGTCGCAGCCCAGAATATAGACCCTGTTAAGTTTCGGGACGGATCCAAAAATGTTTTCTCAATGTTACCCGGAAGAGGTGTTTTTCGACATTTTTGTTAACTTGTCAGGGAATAATGCATGGCTCTTGATGGAAAAACATCTGCTTATTAAGGTGGCTGGTGACTATGAGTGAGAACAATTTGATGCTAGATCTAGTGTGCTTAAATTGGTTAAGAATTAATGAGGGGTTTAAAATTTAGAGTGATACAGTGCTATTTAGTTTGATAAAGGCTTGATTGAATTAAAGGGGACTGTTGGGCCATGGCAGAGGTATACGCTCTACTGAGTGCCATTCTACTTTTAATGCGTTATAAAGTATTTAAATTTGTAACAAAGTATTGGACCAGTTAAAACATGAGGATGGTTTTCCATCCAATAGTTGTCAAGACATTTCAGTTTGGACCAAAGTCCAGATTGCCGTTCTGAGAGCCACATCACTAGTCTGGCTAAATGAATGTTTCCAGTGTGCACGTTGGCCAAAGATTTGTGTAGTTGTTTTCTGATGCAAATAAGCAGCGTAAAACTGTACAACCTATAAGGTCTGTCACTGTGCCTCGACATCAGCAATGAAGTTGCTGGGTTAACAGTAGCCCAGGTTGTAATGTACAAAATGTACTTGACTGTCAACAGATAATTATGACATATCATTGTTTGTACAGTACAATAAGTCTTTCATAGGCAGCTATAGGTGGGAACATTGGCGTGTTGAGTAAATACGTTTGTGTTTCTCATTTCTGGAATCGAAGCTCGGACCACTCCAGTATTCAGTCGCACTGACGGATCACATCTCCCGGTGTCAGCTTTTATCCCCCTCAGCTCCTGAATGATGCATTTTGCGAGTTGCACTGAGGAAATCTGGTACTCATATTACACAGATTTATGCATCTGAAGACAAGCTTTATCTGAGATGTTTTGAAGAGCACAGACATGCTGAATGAGTTGGCCTTTCAATGAACACGGGTCTGATGAAAGAAATGTCAGATTGTAATTTAGCTCGGCTCTTTTCGCAGACACAGGCACCACACACACACACACACACACACTCTCTCTCTCTCTCTCTCTCTCTCTCTCTCTCTCTCTTCTCATTCTCATTCTCATCGGAAAGACTTTGGCAGATGGAAGCGTCTTTGTCTCGCCAGAAGTTTTCCAACCTTGAAAAAGCCACCCCTCCTCAGTTTAATGAAGGCAAGCCACAACAGCGGTGTAGTAATGACTGGATTGTGTACAACATTATCCCTCCCCCTCCTGGATGGAGCCTTTGTATTCACCGCAGGCCGAGCTTCTCCCACCACAGAGCAAAGGAGGGGAGAGAAAACAAGCGCGCCTCCCCAATGCTAACTCAATAATGACTTCCCACGGGGGAAAGAGAATACGGGGCAGTCTTTGAAGTGGCTGTGCTGCAGGAGGCTCTTCTGCCACAGCCTCGCTACAGGAAGTTCTCACGTGGGTTTTATAGAGCCAGAGACTTAAACAGGCTCCATAGAGCCTACACACACTCATCAGCATCCATCGAGGTTATATTAATGTCTTGATATCCTGTAGTCTTTGTGAAGAAAAAGCCATTTGTCATTGTTAAAATAGTTGTGCAAGACTTGGGGATCTCAGCTCATGTTGTTCCTGTCTTTAGATTCTCAAACACGGAGACCACAAAATTGCTGGACACAGTTATCCAAAGAATGCAGTGGGTTTCTGCTCCTCACACATAAGTCGTCTCGTTAAACAGCTTACGTGTTTACATGATCATATATGGAGGTTAAGCATTGCTCGTGCTAGACAACCTGTCTGCAGTAGTTGTCTTTTAGTTTACAATGCACAGATTGATTTGGAAACTGTGCGAGCATGGTGCATTTATGTGCTTCTGTATAAAATAGGAAAATCAGCTAACCCCTATACAGACATTAAGTAAGCAGTTTAAGGGATGGAAATGTTGGTTGGTCGGTCAACCAAGTTGGATACAGATATCGATGGTACCCAGTGAATGTATCATAATGACTGTAATAGAACAGTAACACACACCCAGGGATGTGGAGAGCTGATGATCACTTGAAGCAGTAAAAGAACAAAGTGTGTGCACTCTCTTTGACCTGATGACTACTGGGATGGATTGGAGATCCATGCTTCCTTCGGAATACATTTTTTGAAAGTTTTGTCATCCCTTAGCTGTTCATCTGGCTTCATCATCATCATGTCAATATTTCTAACTGTCAAATACTTTGGGTTCAAACCAAATACCTGCTAAACTAATGATGTTCTCATAATATGGTAATATGTTAAACTAAGCGTACTTGCTGACAGTAGTGTTTAGCCCAAAGCACCACTGTGCCTAAGTGTGCATTTAGCGTGAAATCAGCCCTGTGTTAAAACAATGTGTTGGTTGGGGCGTGTTGCTTCAAGAACCAGTGAGACATGAGACGTGAGATACAGTCCAACAAGTTCATGAATGTGAACACTTCTCATATACAGAACTTATTTCTATTTTGTTGCAACAATTGTGAGGTAAAATGGAGAAATACAACACTCACGTTTCAAAGTAATCCACCAGGAACATCCATTTGCATGTACTGTTTATTGAGTGCAGCTTTTGCACACCTTAAAGTCGTCAGGTGCGTAGGAGAAGACCGAAGGCCGACAAAATCAGGAAAAAGACTCCCGCACACTGTCCACTTCACTTGCAATTAAGTTTATTGACAACAACGTTTCGGTACTTAGACCTTCATCTTAGTTATCTTGGTAATAAACTTAATTGCAAGTGAAGTGGATAGTGTGCGAGAGTCTTTTTCCTGATCGTGTACTGTTTATTGACAGACCAAGACAGCGACTTGTTGGATGCTGTCGTGTTGCTTTGAAGCAAAAGTTTGCCAGATGACCCTGCTTTGTTTTTCCGCAGCCTTCTGTGTTGGAACACCCACTGCACCACCAGAGTCGTCCAATTAAATGAAAGAGATGTGTTTTTCACGCAGGACTGAATTCGGTGCTGGTGTGGCTGTAGACTTTTTGTCTTGTTTATTTTTCCTAGTGTCAACATATCCAAAAACTGACTTCTTTATCCTGCCAGTGGCACTCAGCCTCAAGACCACTGGTTCCTTCTGTAGATTTACTTACAGGTCATTTCTTTTCATTGTTTCAAGAAGGATAAATAATGTCTGATAACAGCTGGCCACATTTGACAGGATTCACATATTTCACAGCCTGAGAAAATGGTGCATTTCAGCCGCTCTCACAGCTCCGTGACCGAGACCACAGGGGAAGGTTTTCGAAAATTTTTCTACATTCTGATCTGGCAACCTGCCCAAGCATCAGAGCAGGAAAATCGACTTTGGCTTCTGTTTTCAAATTCTGCAAAGTTGTGACAGAGAAAACTGGCAAAAACATTCTTGGATGAAGGTGCATGTGGGAAAGGGCATTCTGCGCACACACACACACACACACACACACTCACACCCTGCTCATCCCCAGTTTCAGTTTCAGTGTACAGAGGATAGCGTGTGTCCATATGATGCAGCACAACTATAAGATCTGTTTACACAGTCCCTCCTGAGGTCTTAAATGAATGCTCAGCCCCTACATGCTGCTTCCATAAACACACTACTCTCTCCCGAATAGGGAGCTCATTAGGCTTGCACGGTAATGAGGAGCCATCCTGGTGCTCAGCGGTGGGTTAATTGGGCCAGAGAGGGCACCGGGAGCCGAGTGTGAAAATGTGAATGGCAGCGGAAGAGTAGGCCATACACACACACACACACACACACGCTCTATCCCAACCTGAATGGACAGAGTCTGAATCGCAGTGACCCGCAGAGGTCACCTTGTAATCACCATGGCAATGGGGGCGGCACACACGCCCTAACCGCTCCGGGGGACGAATAGCAACCACTTAAGGTCTTGGCAGCATGGCAGACATTCCCAGTGTGAATAATGTGCAGGCGGGGGCCTCCCAACAATCTGATGGCTTTACACAAATGGGGCCTTGTAGGAGGACAGTCACCAGCAATAAAACACCTTCTCTCTCCTCAAGGAGTCCGTTGTGTCTTCTGTGGTGACACAACTATAAAACTGAAGCCACAGGACGGGAGCGTTGTTTAATGTACTGCTTTATGGGGACATTCTCTTAATCTTAATCTTCGGAGATGTTGGGGCTGCAGCACGGAGCCATTCTCCGTCCAGACTTTTATTGACTGTATTGCAGTCAGACTTTGTGCACAACTGCAGTCTGTTCGGGCCATTCAGGGTCACCCTGCTTCTATTCTGCAGGATTTATTCTCACACTGTGCTTAGGTTCATTCTGTTAATTCCCTCTGCAGCCTAATTGTTGGGTGAAATTAACAGTTTAAAATTCAAATCAGACTTTTTTTCCCCTCTATTTGGCATGCATTGAATCAGATTCTCAGGAAATGTTGGCAGCTCTTGAAATCATTAAAAAAAAAAGAGAACGTGAATGTACTCCTTAGAATCTAAAAACCACATTTTGTGTGGTGTGAAAGGTCCCTCTGCTTGCTCTCATCCTCTGCAAGCCACCTCTCCTCTTCCTCTGTTGGCGTAGCCTCTCAGAATGCGGAGGTGAAGGCGTGCACGTGCATGCGTGTGCTGGACGGGTTGTGGAGGAGGGGTCCGCCTCTCTCAGTAATCCCTCTCAGTCTCTTATCGCCTCTCGCAGGGAGAGCAGCGGTGGGGGAGGAGAAGAGCCCGAGCCCCGCGTATCAGCGCCGCTCATCTCCCTACATTATTAAACATCCATATTTCCATATTTCATTGAGCCCCCCACGCCTCGGCAAATCGTGGTCTACTTAGCATTCAGATGAGAATGGGATATGGTTAATGGGTATTAGATTTGTAGATGGTTATCCTGTGGCTATGTCTTTAGTACGCAGAGCCAGTCGATCAGTCAGTCGTTGTGCCGCTCTCCCTCGGGTGCCACTGATGAAGTTGTAGCTGGATGTCTCTTTTTTTTCTTCCTCTTTGTGTTGTCAGACACTACATTTTATTGAGGAAACAACTTTTTGGCTTTTCTAACTTAACCACTCTTTTTCTTCACAGGTCCAAGAAGATGACAGCCTTGGCCGTGACGTTAGAAAAAGCCTCCCTGTGGAAAAAAGACTTGCAGCTGGAACTCAAGGAGCTAGAGGAGGCAGCGGCAATGGTGGCAGAGGAAGAAGAAGAAGAGCAGGGAGCTTCCAAGAGCACTCCGATATCCCGCGGTGACAGCAGCAGCACTTCTAGTGACAGCAGCAGCAGCAGTGACTCATCTGATGAGAGTGAGGAATCTGAAGAGGAAGGCTGCACCGACTCCAACGAGGGAGGAGGAGGAGGAGGAGGAGGAGGAGGAGGAGGAGGAGGAGGAGGAGGAGGGATGTCTAAGGACAACCCTCTACAGTACCATTCCAGCTCCGCTGCCTCTCTCATCCCCCAGGAGCCCACGAACTCACTCATCTCAGCAGAGAGGAGAGTGGACGCCCTCCCCTCAGCCTCAGTAGGCTCCAGGCAGCTCATCGAGGAGCTGGGGGAGCTGAAAATCTCTCAAGACTCGAGCTACAAAGCAGAGAGGAGCTGTTCAGAGCCCAGCAGCGCCGCAGAAACAACTCAAGTAACATCTGGGAGGAGCAGCAGTGGGACTCTGTTAGAGCCGAGTCCTCGCAGAAACCCTCTGCACATCATCCAAACCCAGGAGGATCTCAATGACAGTGACTTCATCCGTTGACAGGAACCGTTGCGGAGCCTTAAAGACACTTTCTGAACTGTTGACTCCATGTAAGTGATGTAAGAACGCGTTTGGTTTTCAATCAGTTCATTTCTATTTTTGGAATATTTTTTTGTTGCTTCTTCTTTCCTTTGTAAAAACACGCAGCGCTTTAACCCTGCTCTAGAGGACATTTATTTAGATAAAGAATGATATTTTTTAATTATGAACTTGCCAAGTCTCTTTTCTTTTCTTTTAATGAGCACTAGAGGATTGAATTAGAGGCAGCATAGCTTCTCCTGTCTTGCCTCGTTTGTTATCTGACTCTTGCTCCTGTAGCTCTATATCTAGCTGCCTTACATGTTATACAAATATATTCCTACTCTCTGAACATACTGTGTTTGATCCTATATGAATTATTTCTTCTCTTTTTATTATTGAAAGTAATTCAGCAGTATTTGTGGACTAAATGTAGTTCATCTTCTAACAGTGTAGAACTTCTGTACTACTACCCATGTGAACAATTTCAGTCTATATAACCATGTTGGACTCTAATGAACAAAACAGGAAACGTCATTCCAGGAAACCGACAACATCTGTCATTATTTGTTACTGTAAATCACTCAGTCACCGTGCCTGCTAGAGCTTATTTTAGGGAGCTATTCTTTCCCTAATAAATAGCAGGAAAAAGCACTAACCTCTTCCTAAAGCCCCAGCATTGATTGAAGTGGAAAAGACTCTGCCGGCACTAAACAGGGCTGCGGAGCACGCAGGAGTGATTGATTCATCTGGCATGAATGGAGGAGCGCCGTCAACACAGCTCAATATCATCGGCCGCGTCTAGCAGGCGAGAGAAAACAAACAAGGAAGCACATGTCAGGCAGATAGATGAGGGCTGCGAGCGGGGCCGTGGCGCGGGAGCCGTTTGTTTGAGAGATAAGAGCACCCCTGGGCCCGAGGCAGCCGCGAGATAGAGGAGCAGGGGGCCGGCAGAGGCAAGCTGACACTGACCGGCTCAGGCGTAAAGATGTGCTCATACAGTGGCAGCAGCTATTTCCAACCACACTGTAATAAAATAATTTTAATCTGTGTCCCCTGAGTGGACTCGGTGTTGATTACTGTGATTGAAGGACAAAGATGAGATGCAGAAATGACCCAAATTAGCAGAATTTGTCAGGTTTTGTGATCCTGATGGGTCATAACTGGCCGGGGGAGTGATTGATCGGGCACAGCCACAGCGTCGCCTCAGGCTTTTTTCCAAGGAGAGTTTCATCCTGCATGAATGAAGGCAGCTCGGGAGCCACCGGTGATGATAGCTCCTTATGTAGGCGCTGTCTGTAGTATTGTGTTACGAAGACGGATGGTGTTGTTAAGCACCTCCCAAGAAGAGACAACCTCCTTGCAACACCTCCTTTGGGAGCGAGCACCATCATTGGCGTGACTGTGATGAGTTACGCAGTGAAAGTCGGCCCATTTAAAACCCCCTTCCGTTCTGGGGGACATGAGTCCAGGGACAGCAGCCCCCGCAGGCGGTGGTTCCCTCTCCCCGCTGGGGTTTCACATTGAGTAAGTGACACGGCGCTCCGTTGCCGTTTTTCATTTTAAAGTGGCCTCATATTCCCCCATTAGTGCAGCCGTCTCAGAGCCTGACCGGGGGATCCGCCGCCAAGCTCTGCACTTCACTAGCTTCTTCTGCAATTAATACTCCTCGCCGACGGACATTTTTCATGAGACCGGTTTAATGAAGGGAGCTGATAAATTATACAAGGCAGTAATTAATGTGATGTCTATGCTCTATTTTGACTCAGATTTGATAAATCAGGCCCTTACTCGTGTAGTGAGTGCACCCTTTGACCCTCATGGGTCTCAGAAAGTGGAGTAATGTGTTCAGGACTCATGTGGGCCACCCTGGTAATTAGCCCATTAGCAACAGCACATGTCTAATAAAGAAGTCTACTCGGGCTCGTGATGTATTTGCTTTTAACCAACCCATAAGAGGAGACGAACGATTAAGACTTGTGCAGCAATGGTCACATACTGACCTGCAGACTTGAGATGTTGAATTGATGTTGCTTTATATGTATTGTCATTTGATTGATTGTTTTAAATGTGTATTTTTTTTTTCATTGGTCCTCCCTGTTTAAATAAAGGTAATGATGATGATGATGATGTGCACCTGGAGAATGAAAAAGTATCATCACTAAGGGACACCTCAGGGTCAGATCAACTCTGGCCACCACCAAAAATATACCAAGCTCAGAATTTGGGATTTTGCACAATGGGAACGAAAGTAGCCAAGGAGCTCATTGTCAAACTTGGAAACACTGGTTTGAAAAAATAACCCTCAGAGGCAGGAGTAAAGCATCTAAAACAGACTCCAGGAAGTCACTGCACCCTGCCAAGAATTAGTCTGACACATAACCCTGTCAAACCACGTGGTTTTTGTCAGGATCAAACAAACGGGATCACAATAGCAGTGAGCTCTAGTGGTGCTGGTAGGTGGCCATTGGTCAGAGTCAGGCTAGCTGTTTTTCCCATTTCCAACCTCTCTGCTAAGCTAAGCTAACCGTCTCCTGGCTGGAGCTTCAGGGCAGATATGAACGTGGTTCCGATCTTCCAATTTAACTCAAAGCAAGAAAGAAAGCAAATAAGCTGCCTTTCAAGGTTTGCCTTTAAGGTCCAGGTTGAGGTCCATTTACTAGTTTTTTTCCATTTCCAACATTGAATGATGTAAGCATAGAATGTTCATAAGAGCAAGGGCTTACTTGCATCTTGTGGACATGCAAAGAAAATTGAATGAGTCCTAAAACCCAAGAATACTTCAGGTTTAAGTTAAGTTTAAGCACTTCCAGTCCCCTCGTCTCAAAGTCAATGGGTTCTTCGAATGGGTTTTCTGTTAAACGAAATAAAATCTGTGGTTAACACAGGTTTAAGAGATTGTCACTTCTTGTTCTGTGGCTTAAAATACATCAATACCCCACGTTTGAATGATCGCTAACAGGTCAGTAAATGAGACTAGATTAAAGTCATGGGACTGTGGTGTAGCTGGTTAGCTTTTGACTCCTGGCGATTTCATTTATGCTTCAAAAATCATAACAGTGATGTTCACATGTAAAGCTTATCTTGCTAAACAAAACGTGTAAGTATCATAAAACTGTTTGCCACAGAGATTATATTCTGCAATAATCCAATTTAAAAAATCCCATAGGCTTCCTGTCGAGGAAACCACGGCAGTTCCACAAAAAAACATGTCGTCCCTGCAGCGTTCCATTGCAAGTTGGAAGTCGGAATTTCCAAGTTGGTATTCCTGACTTCCAATCTGAAAGCGTTCCAGTGCATTTGCTCGGAAAAACATGGACACTCGCTAGAAAACGGGTGCTTGGATAGAAGGTCTGCCAACTTCACAAGCAACTACAGCAGCTGAATTAAAAAGTTACGTGAAGTCAAAATCGATGAAGAGGTAAAAAGTAATCGTTCAATATGTGTGCCGCCATACTGCTGTGATGTCATCTGTGTATATGTCGGCGAACTCGGACTTGGAATTTCCGACTTGGAATTCCAATTTGGATGGCCCTTCCATTGCACTTTTCCCTGTCGGAGGTTGTTTTTTTCCGAGTACAATGGAATGCACCATTGATGTGGGTAGCCATTCTGCACCAGCATAGATAAAGGCAAGTAGTATTCAGTATGTGAAGCTTAAGATGTAAACTGCCATCTGTTGTACGTATAGAGGAGAATTCGACCATATGAACCAACACATGGACTCATTTGAAATCATTCAGGTTTTCTGTCTGTGAAGATTACATGAAGCCATTTCATATGAAGAAGCTCTGTAACAGCAGTGCATTTGCTGCGACCTTGCTTGTACTCTGAGTAAAACATTTCAAAATGATCTCACTAATGAGATAACGTATTCCCGCCCTTGTTTTTGTTCTAAATGGTAAAAGTCGGCGGCAAGGACGGTGTCGTCACTGCCCCTTCTCCCTGCGACGCGCTGCCTCTGGTTGATTGCAATAGAAAACTCAATCTCCTCTCCCGTTCCTGAGAGGCAAAGTGATTCTGGTGCTTGAAAAGATTAATAGCCCTCAAGAAGAAATGAATCAGGTGCTCTCCAGGGCCTGACCCCTCCAATGGGCGTGCAAATAGAAATCCTTTTGTGCACCTTCTTTTCTCTGGGCGGCCGTGTCGCCCGGTGCGTCTCGGCTCTCCCTTTTTGTGGCCTTCGCACTGTGTCATGTCGCTCCAGGCTTGGCCGGCGAAGAGACGAGGAGCGGCTCCGGCGCTCGCGAGAAAAAGAGAGAAGCAGGTGGCCGATCCCCTCAGCTCATTCTTCGGGGCTTTGTAGTCGACCCCTCTTGAAATGACTGGCGTATGGTAATGAGGGAACGAGTGCATGGGATGTGTCAGTGTCTCTCAGGCTGACGCTGCTGACAGGGAGGGATTATCTAAATGGGCTATTTTCATGCTCTTAATCACAAAAGAAACAGTGAAATACCCCCTTTTTTCCGCAGTGTGTGTGGGGAGCGTGTGTGTGTGTGGCTGCGTGTTGACAGCGCCGGCATCCACTTGTCGTCTGTAGCATTGCCTGGCTGATTCACTCTAATTGGTGTGAGCAATGTCCGTTAAATCACTCCCTAACTCTCAGTGGACATGTGCTATCAGGCGGCTTAATGCTGCAAATTGCCTCTGCCGTGCTAGAGCTGTGTGTGTGTGTGTGTGTGTGTGAGCGAGAAAGCCTCTCATCGTTGTAGCACCTTGTTAAGTGCGTCAGGGTTGCAGGGATGTTGCTAAGTGTTATGGTAGGAGAGACTCACCTGGAAGAGCAGACACGCGCGAGGCTTGACTTCTTTACTCTCTGACCTGCTGATATCTGAATTTTTTTGACTCCACACTCTTCCACTTAGTGCCTTACAGCGCTCCCCTCCCCTCCCCCACTTCCTCCCCCGAGGATGTGACAGCTGAGATGCAGCTACAGCTCATCAAAAATTTCACACTGGTAAACAACGGCACATTTCTAATGAGGCTGCTTCCACATTGTTGCCGTCTCGAGCCCTGCTCTCTCTCTTTTGTCCACAACAGTTGTTCCTTATCGGAGCCAGCCCATGCTCGAGCGTATGTCTGTGCGCTTTCCAAAAAAGCTCCGGTCCCGTGTTTGTTTTCATAGCTAAAACAGCTGTCAAACACGATTAATATTTCAGCGAGAGACTGCGCTGGAGGGAACCTCTAAGTGCTAGGGGAGTTGGAAACAACAAACCAACACTGTTGCTCTCTGGCGTTCGTTCTCCCTCCTCGGCTGTGTCTGCTGTATATATTTGCCTCCAATCCTGCTCGGCTGTCATGGAACCGAGCGGCTCTTTTGTGACTCTTCAAACAAAGAGGCGCAGGATGGAAATCAGAATAAACTGTCGGTGTCAACAAGCTGTTGGTGTATCACTTCATTTCAAGCCGTGGTAGATGGAACAGTCATCAGGCGGGCTCTTTGATATTTCCTTTTTCAGCAGATCAGAGCTTGGTGAGAAGACAAACAGGGGAAACCTCTGAGCCCAACCCTCCGGGGCAGTTCCTCTGTTTGCTCTGCCTCATGTCCACGGGACGGTGCCCTTTAGCCTCCATGTGAAGTCCACGTTTCTGACCCCGTCGGCTCAGAGTACAGCAGGCTGAGCCTCAGACTAATGATGCCTCACGGATGTTGGTATGTTGCAACCAGACAGTGAACAAAGGTTTCTCATGCTCGCACTCCCCGAGCGCTTCGCAGACAAGCTCCCCTGACATTACCGACACAGGATCTTGACACGGATAAGAGCTTCAGCTTGTGCGTAAACACAGAAACACACTCCTCTCCTTCTCAGGATTCGCTCGGCGGTGTCAGTTCTGGTGCTCCCATTGACATGCGCTAAGCAAACAAGCAAACAAACACACACATACAGACTTTCCACCCTGATCACAGCCGCTGGAGCAAAACACGACTTCATCCTGCCATGTTTCATCCACGGATCTCTTCCCAGACGGTCCACCGCACTCCCTTTTACCTGCTCTTTCTATTTCATGCTCTGTCTCTCACACACCACCCTCACCCTCTCACTTGTGGCCTTCTTTCTTATCTCCACCCCGCTTAAATTCACTCTCTTTCCAGATCTCCTCAATGTAGTGCAGCATTTCCTGCAACTCTCCATTTCGCCCCTATGCACGTTGCAAGAGTTGGCCCCCGACCATATTTCCTTCCCCCCTGGGATGTGTTGCATGAAAGCAGATACCCACACATGTGTCGCTGTACCGATCCTGTCAGCATGTCACGGATCGGCTGCCTGCCGCGATTCAATCGCTGTTCTCTGGCACGGAGAGGTGTAGATTACATCTGCATGGTACAGCGCCGTGCCTCCCAGCTGACACACGGCATCAACGAAAGAGGGTAAAAAAAATGGGGGCTTAGGGGAAAACCACAGTCAGTGTAGCATGGCTTTACGGTATATAGAGGTGGGCTGCCTGCATGTACCTCCTGCTCACACTTTCTTGTTTCTTGGAAAGACTTCTGCTGGCTTCTCATCAAAGAACCACACTTGAAGCTAATGAAACGTTCCAGCGAGCATGTTAACAAGGGCTAAAGAGCAGAAAATGAATAAAGTATCACTAAGTTTACAGAATGTGAGGCCTCAGCTCTGCCATCGACATCTGCCTTAACATGACTGGCAGCTCAGCGGGTTTCCCTGACATCAGAGCAACGGAATACGCATGTTGTATGTTAATGCTGTGTTAAGCTGTGGGAACGGTGTCAGATCAGATAAGGGCTGATAATGGGGAATAAAAGTATCTGCAGGCTGGCTGTGAGCTGAGAGACTGCTCTTTAAAAGAGAAAGGAAGCTATCAGATAACCGGCTTGCACTTGAGTAACTGTTGATAAGGCTGGTGGATCTATTTACTTGTACACAAGGAGGCTGTTGACCTTTGAACCCTGGCAGATTGGCTGCTTGAACTGACCTTTAGCTCGACCAAATAGCTCGTGATGATTATGGAATACCTGTGTGTGCTGAGTGGGGACTTTGATCTCTCTTAGGGTGTGCTGCAAGATTGAGTCTGATATCATTTAACAGGTTGTTTGCAGAGGTTTCTTCGAGTTTGAAATAGTGTTTGGTCATATTTCTTAGTATGTGAATAAGGCTAAGTCTCCTCATATGAACAATTGCTATCATATAGTGAAAAGGCATCAGTATGCTTCAAACTCAACCCAATCGCCAGAATAAATGTTGGCAATGTACATGCTTGTAGTATGGTTATGCTCAGGCACAAAAAACACTTGTTTAGGGTGAGGAAAAGATCACTTTTTGGTTGAACATCGTTGTCTCATTACAACTCTCCAGTGGTTTCACGCTTGCAAATGTTGAAACCTCATAGCAAACCAGTGTCTCTTAAAAATATCTGGCGGTTTCATGCTTACAAATGTTTGACCGTCATCTTGAACAGCGGTCTCTTGTTAATAATATCCAGTGGTTTAACCCTTACTAATGTGGGAATGGCATGGGGAACAGTGGTCGCTTGTTCAAAATATCCAGTGGTTTCATTCTTACAAATGATAGAACGTCATCTCGAACAGCTCTTCATAAAACTATCCAATGGTTTCACGCTTACAAATGTTGGAATGCCATCTCGAACAGGGGTCCCTTGTGAAAAATATTCAGTGGTTTCAGGCTTAAAAACGTTGAAACACCATCTTGAATAAGTGGTCTCTCGTTAAAAAGGTCCAGTGGTTTCAAACTTACAAATGATGGAACGTCATCTCGGACAGTGGTGTCTTGCTAAAAAAGTTGAAACGCTGTCTTGAACAGTGGTCTCTGGCTTGCCAGCTGTCTCACCAAGCCATCTTACCGGTGGTGCTGAGCTGCAACACCACCCCTCCTCCCTCTGACATGAAAGTCACGTCATATGCATTCAATCTGAACATGATATGACATGAGCTCTACATGACATGTATGAAACTCTCAAACTGAACTTATCCGTGGTTTGGCAACACAAATGTTGGTAATGTCAACATTTTATTCTGATGACTCGACTGTCAAACGAGGTGCTGCTCACAACTCCTCTCACCAAACTTATAATCTGACAAGCGTGCACAGTTCACACAGTGATTGGCCAGGTGTGCAGAGGTGATAAAGTAGGCAGGTTTGAACTTCTTTCACAGGCAACCGCTTTTTTATCCTCCACAACACTACTTCTGTTTCTTTTTCATGCGTACAACCAAGAGCAACACCTTTGAGGGCAGGCTGTTTGAGAGCATGTGGGATTTCTTACTCCTAGTTTTATAATTTTGTGCATATGGCCTCTCTCTGATCCTTTGATTATGGAAAAGATAGAAATACTTTTCCCTTGATGACACTTTGTTTGAACTGGTTTGTTTGAAGCACACTGAGCCCAGGCTCACACCGCCTCTAATAGGTCAGCATTGCTTACATTGCCATCCAAATTTAACTTCAAACACAGTGTCACAACTGTCTTTAAAATCATGCTTTCCTTACTGTACTTCCACCTGTTTCCAAATAGTTTTGTGTCAGTATCTTGAAACAAAGCATGACATGGATGAGCATTCAACCAGCAAAATGTTGCTTGTTTCAAGAAATGCCAAACGCCATCCTATCCCACCTCCCTATATAGTATAGGACCACTTGTTAATACGTGACTGTTCCTTAACCGGGTGGAAGAACCAAAGCTCCTGACTTATGTCACGCAGTGACACTGAAGCCGGCTCAGTCTGCTAAATGAAGACCATACGATGAAAGCTCCAAAATGTAGATGGTGGACGTCGGAGTATTTTGTTACATATACTTCTCTCAAAGCTCAAGAATGAACTTCCTTCATCAAATACCTCTCTTGATTTGAAGCAGAAACATGTGCTATTGTTTCATCCCAGATTATATCACTCCAATAATGTTAACATTCGCTGAGATCAAAAAGACTGGAGATGCATATTTTGGTAATACATCTGTTTGCAGTACCGGTCCAGCCCATCTTCTGGTGTCAATGAACTGAGAGGGGGGAGGTGAGATGAGAGCAGGATTTTCAGTCAGGCTGAAAGTGTATGTTCCTCTTTAATATATCCCGGCCCTGAGTACGTAACCCTAATGTGCACTAATCTCTCCAACACAGAAATCAATGAGGCTCCCGCCCACCCACACGGCATTCATCTCTGCGGTTGAGTCAGGAGACTCCAGCCTTCACACATCTGTGGGATGTTAATGTCACTCGTGGATTTACTGGTGCGTCGACAGAACCGAGCGTTGCTTGCTCTCACACCTCCTCTCAGCCCGGGGGTGACATCAGGACACACTGCATGTCCTGTGGTGAATCTTATCAGGAAACAACAGGACCATTTTTCAAGTGTACACAAATATGAGATAATATGTCGTTTTTGCTTCAGGGGGTCAAGTGGAGCTCACTATGAATGAGTATTATTCACAAAGAATTACTCCTCTCATGTAGTAATCCTTTCTCTGAGTGACAGTGTTGCCAGAGTGGGCAGTTTTCCACCCAGTTGGGAGCACGTGGGTTTGCATTGTGTGGGGTAAAATGGGATTGGGTGGGTGGACAAGATTTGGGCTCTTTTTTTAAAATATTTAAAAAATGAGTCATATGAACACATCCAGTCACTCAGCACAACTTTGATCTGACACAACTTTTATTCATTCTGCTGAGAGGAGATATGAGTTACCATCACTACCACCCACCCGTGGTTAACTGTAGCTATAAACACACGGGAGCTGTACTGTCTTTGCCAAATCTGTGTTTTCATTGTAAAAGAGACTCGCAACATTACAACATGATTATTGTTTGGATTTTTGTGTAGCCAGCGCCTCTCTCTTTCTCCTTATCGCTCTCTCTCTGTTTAACTTGGCCGACTGTCAAGGCTTGTTGCAGTTTGCCCAGTTAGATTAAGATGTTTGAGCTGTCCCTTTATTTTTTTTATTTGTGGAGGGCTGAAATGGAAAATAGTTTTATAGTTGCATTGCACAATGCAGCCTCATGTCTATGTTCTAGGGCACTTGTGAACACTTAAAGGTGTGATATGTAAGAATTTTAGTTTAATACTTTAAAAGAAATTAAAATTGTCAACAGATTGTGAAGAAATTACATTTTTATTTTCAGAATCTTGCTCCGGATTTTAGCCTTCCTATGTTTCCGTAGGAAGTAGAGCCTTTTCTGTTCTGTGATGTGTGATGACCAGGATAGTTACGTAGTGATGGTAATTCCAAGGAACCTATAACTGTTCACCTGCTCCACCTCAGCTCCTCTGTTGTAGACAGGGGTGTGTGTCTTTGCCCCCTTTTTTCTAAAATCAATAATCAGCTCGTTGGGTTTGGTTTTACTACTCATGAGGCTACTCTGTAGATGTGGTGTATTTGGTGATATGGTGTGTTTTTGTTGTCCGTAAAGCATCACAAAAATCTCTTTGTAAAAGATTTTTCCCTGGTTTAGTAGGTGTGCGTGTAACACCAGTCAAGTAAGATCAAGAGTTCAGTATTCACACTAACAGAAACATTCCACGTCTCTCAGAGGGTCAGAAAAACAGCAGTGGATAAAAAACTGGATGACTCTCAGTTCATCCTGTTCATCTGAGGGGGAAAGAGGGAGATGGAGAGCAACATAAAGCAGAGAGTCGAGCGCCAACAGCTTCTTCCTTGGAAATGTACAGCTTGGCAGCCTCACAACCATCCAGCCTGTTGGAGGATGCAGGAATGTGGCAGAAGGCATCATGACAGGCTCTAATCGAGAACAGACCTTGATTCTGGACACCAGTTACGAGAGAAAATGAGCATCTTGTCATTTTCCAAACTGTGAGATGATGTCTATTTAGAACCTAATAAGGAAAGTATGCTGCGCTGCTGTCAACTTGTCAGCGATTGTTTTGTCTGTTTGGCATCATGCTCCATGTTTGTTCATATTTTGTGAAGTTAATGTTGACTTTTTACTATGAAAAATGTAATCGTGATAAAAATCACACAGTGAACAGACTACAGCTCGAGCTTGCCCCCCTTCAGATTGCCCCCCTATTGATTTTAATGTGAATGTGGGTGTTTGAATTTAAGTCAACTACATTAATTGACTCAGACAACGTGGTAACAGGTTGAGTCAGAATGACGCAGTGGGAGTCTTGTGACGTACTGTGACTAGGTACACTACTTGGGTGGTTCTAACTAGAAATATAGTAAGACATGACACATTTGGAAGCTGTCTGTGGACTTAAAACGGATCACTCTTGAGTGACCATATCAGTTTTGTGTGTTAGCTAACTGGCCATCTTTTTGTCAGTATTCATAGTTTGCATAAGAGTTCATATTTACCAAGCAGTCCTCACTTAGTATTAGGAGGATTAAAGGTTTCTAGATGCAGTATATCGTGAGTATTTCAATGCACAGTATTGTCATTTCTGCCGCCGGGGCTCTCCTAATCAAAACAATCAAAACATAATACATAATTTGATGATGTCGTGACGTAAAATTTTGGATACCTCTGGGAACATTGTTGGGAACGTTTAAGATAACTTACATACACAACTCAACATAATACATTGACAAAGGTCTATTTGTTTCAAGACATTTTTATATGGAAATGTTAGCAGCTTTGTCAGGCTACAGGTGCAGCGGCTCTAAGTCAATGCTTATGTCAGCACGCTCTAATTCTCACAATGCCCATGCTAACGTGTACAATGTGCAGCGGGTATAATGTTCACCACTTTCACCATCGTAGTTTAGCTTGTTCTTAAGCTAACATTTGCTAATTAGCCTTATAGCACAAAGTACAGCCTAGCTCGGGCTGATGGGGATGTTATTGTAGGGATTTGGTCATGAGCAAAGTATTGCAGAAGAAACATGATTATGAAACATGACACCTGATTATGGTGCTAGAGAAAGTGAAATTAATCCTGAGGTGTAAAATGAATGTCTACTCAATGACATGGCAATCCATCCAATAGTTGCTAAGAAATTACTCTTTAAACAACAAACCACATGGTGGCGCTAGTGAAAAAGTCACTCAACAAAGTCTTTAAGATTAATCCTCTGGGGACCATGAATGTCTGTTGTTGAGATATTTCAGCATGGACCTGAGTGGTGGACCGACCAACTGACCAACATTACCATCCCTAAGGCCATGGCTAAAAAAAATCGCATGACATTGCTGCATGATCTCATACAACAATGTGGGCGTTGTATTGAGGGATATGAACAACTTTTTGTAACAGTGTAACGGAATTGAAGCCAGAGGCAACACATCATTCTGTTTACAAGACCATTCTTTCTCTAATGTGAATGCCAAACTCGTTTTTGTTGATAGTTTTTACCACCCACAGACACAGAACATGATTCTAATCCTGATTAGATCATTCAGTTTTAGGAAGGTGGATAAACACATCTCTTTTTCTGTTGATCACATGGATTCCTTCTCATGTGGTCAGCTAGACTGGATCCGTTTACAGGACAGACATCCTGCCCTCCAGGAAACCTGAGTGGAGTGACCATAATCCTGACCCTAATGAACCCTAACCTGGCCTGAACCCCAGCTCCTAGATACCCTAAGCCTTGTTGCTAGGAGATTTCACAGACGACTCTCAGCCCTGTATTTGTAAAACAGGGTTTTTTAAGTGCTCTCAGATGATCCCTCATATTTTTCTTGTGTTCTGACGTCTTCTAATTATGCACTGTTTCTCCTTTGTGACAGCGTTCTCTCTGTCATCTCCAGGAGTCGTATTTCATGCGCTCGACACAAGCCTGGCTGCGATGACACACAGCACTGTTGCATCTATCCTCGTTCCACTGCGTTACCATGATTACATGTCAGCCACACAGGCCTCTGCATGTAACACGCTCGCTTACAAGGCAGAGAAGTAGGAGCACTGCGTAGTGTTTTATATGTTACATTTACATGGATGAGTGCAGCACACACAACCGGCCCTGGGCCTGTTTCCACTGCGCAAACACTCGCTTCAGTGGACAAGGACAAGCCGCAACCTTCTCTGACATGACAGAGCAGCGGGCTGTGTAAAAGTCTGATCTGACACAGCTGCTTGACTCTTAATGGTGTGTTTCTCCTCACATGACAGCCCTCCTCACAATGTTATGACCAGAAATTGTTCATGCTATGCGGGGAACATTACAGAGATGCACATATAGGATGGATCCGGAAGTGCTGCTTTGACCTCGCTGGTGATAAGAAGTGTGTGAATACCTTATTGGTGTGTTTCCTCTGTATTAAATCTGTAGGAGCAGCCAATGCACAGTCCCGTTCCCCCTTTTTAGTCAAGCTAGTGGCGTGGCTCTATTGCCGGTGGGCAATGTAGATTAATTGGTCTGTCAGTCATCTATCCGCATGGGTCCAGATGATAACATCGGAACAGCTTTTGGATGGATTGCTATGATGTTTTGTACAGACATTCATGGTCCCCAGAGGAGGGAATTCTAACAACTTTTGAAAATCCTGACTTTCCCTCGGCGCCAGCATGAAATTGACATTTTCTGATTGTATTTTAAAAGTGTCTTGACAACTATGGGGTGGATCACCATGAAATTTGGTTCAGATATTCATGTTGCTCAGAGGATGAGCCCAAAGTGATCCAATGACCTTTCTCATAGCGCTACCAGCAGGATGACAGTTGCGGTTTTGAGTGGATCATCAGAACATTTGGTAAAAAACACCGATGTTGGAGGATGATTTTTTTTCTTCTAGTACCATGATCAGGTCAAAATTTTACTTTGCACAATACTTTGGTTTCGACCAACAACCTGTTATACAGATGATGTTCCTACCAGCCTCAGCTGCACCTTGTGTTTGGTGCTAATTAGCAAATGTTACTCTGCTGAGAAACTAAAATGGAAAACACGGGTAAATATTATTATAATTAATTATTATTATTAAATCCTCAGCAATGCCAGTATGAGTGAAATAATTCATTTAAAATTTTCTGGTTGACAATCTAGAATAAAAGTATGAACCTGAAAAGGAGCATAACATGGGACCTTCAGAGGACAGGCCCCAGCTATACAGAAATAGAACGTGAATCCCTCGATCTTTTAGCTTAGAACAAAAATTACAATGAAATTGGAAGATTATGTTGCATGTAAACCACATGAAAAGAGATCACATTTCCTGAACTCTGAAGCACAGCATCTGCCCGTCCTAAATTCTTCAATTCCTACAGGACAGATAAGAGCGTGCAGCCTCAGACAGGGATTAAGGTGCCACGATCCACTGAACACTCCCGAGTATCCCGTATTGATTTGTTTTGCCGCTTGGTTCGTTAATGATGTTGATTTTATTTACATGCTTGTTCAACTCAAGTGTAAAGTGTTATCAGCAGCCTCTTAATTAAATCAAACGCGTGGCGCCCACGCGGCATGCTCGCGTCTGACTCTCCCTCCTGGAAGACAGCAAAGGGCAAACTGTCACCCTGGGCAAGGAAATCAGGTGTATTAACAAGTCAATGAGAAATTCATGTGGGTATGTGTGTATGATTTCACAGTGAGCACATCTGACCTTTGTTAATGATGCCACTCAAACCTGCAGGTGGTGTTTCTCAAATGAACTCCCAGGGGAAGCGGCGCGCGTTGCTGCTATGCTAAAGCGGCTCATTCTTCCTGACTGGTGGGGACGGAAGGGAGACGGCACACTCAATCAAAGGGGGAAAAAAAAGGGAAAATAAAAGGAAACCATTGTTCAAATACAAATTACATCCAAACTCGGCGGGCGCTCGCTTTGTTTTCCTGTTGAGTCACTTTTTTTGTTGCTCCGTCAAAACGGATCTGATGTCTCGCCAAATTCCCGCCCGTGTGTTGCTGGTATGCAAACATGTTTTCATTTGTGAGTGCTCATCTGTGCGTACGTTTTTTCTCTCCCAGCAGCCAGCGGAGAGAGTTGAAGAGGAGGGGGGAGGGGGAGCACTTACCCGCTCATAGACTGGCTTTCTCCTCCAGCAGCCAGTGGAGAGGAAAGAGACGGCGAGCGGCGGCAGGCTTTTTTACATTCACAGATGCTGAAATTCACTCATGTGCTGCCGCCGCTGTGATGGATCACTCTTGAGATCTTTTTTTTTTTCCTGTCTGTAAATGACCCTCATATTGCGCCCACTCTACCTGGTGCACTGTTGGTTTTTTGAGGTAGAGCTCTGCTTCAGCGGGGGTGAGGAAAGTCCTTGAAAAGCAATCTATCCTCTTCCATCCACAGCCACCTTCTAGCTGCTCGCTCTTCCACGTATTCTCCACCGTCTCCGCTTCTCATCTCCGGGAGCCCTCTTACTCCATCTTAATTTTCTGCTGTGCTTTCATCACCTGCTGACTCACCCCTCCTCCCCCCCTCCCCTATTACTCTCTTTTTTTCTGCGCTGCATCACACACTTATCACATCTAGTATCGCGAAGAATCAAATGTGAAGGCCGGCTGCACTCTCGCTGCTTAAATCTCCCCATAATGGAGCCCAAGGGTATCTGAAATTGAGTGTGAAGACTGCATCAAGGTCATTTACTCCACCCCACAGGATAGTGATGGATGTCTTGTCTGATTGCTCGATTTGGCTGCCCTACTTGAAGAGGGGGAGCATATCCCATTGCTCTCCCCGCCGTTAGGGGAGAGTGTTGCTTTTGCGCAGGACAGTCAGAAAGTGTGAGAGAGAAGGTGGAGAAAGTGTAATAGGAGGGTGGAGATACAGTATGATAACCACTGGAGCCTGTGGAGAGAGGCATCCCAAGTCCAGATTCTTGAGTAAACATTCGAAGGGATTAAAATAAAACACATTGATTGCTGGATGGATGGCGCACCATCTGTCAATACGCTAATCTGCCAAATTGACTGCGCCTCTCGGAGCATTGTGCGGCTCCAAACAGCTGGATTCAGTCATAGAAAACCATAAACACCAGCCGCAGTCAACTGAAACCTTTCCCCGTTGCTTGTGATTTATAATCCCCGGGATTGTGTGTGTGCGCACTTGTGGGAATTACTATAGACTGTGGTTAGACATGTCGGGCTCAGCCCATGCAATTGTGTTGCAGGGCTGAAAAGGCTCACACAGTCAGAGAAGCATGATCGAAAAGCGGACTAGACTGTGTGTCTTTGCCATTTCTCTTGCTCCATCCGCTCTCTAGAAAGCTGCGTAGCGCAGAGGAAATTGGCGACCCGTGACGACCCTTTTATCCAATCTCATTTGTCACGTCTCTTTATGCATGACTACTATGAAGATTAGGTTCATTATCTCATTTGAGACACTGTAATGAAGTACAGCGTCAAAGTAGGGATGTTTGTGTCTTCACTCTGAGCTTGGCATGGGGCATTCTGGACACAGAAGGGGATTTTTTTTTGCAAGCACATGAAAATGATCTTGTTTAATAAGTTCATTATCAGGCAAAGAATCGTTGAAGTTGAGCAGGCAAAAATTGACTCTGCGCTTTCAAACTGACACACAGTCTTTTAAACTGTTTCCCTACGGACCGATCATCCTGCTAGCCACTGGACAGGAGCCAAGATTCAACAGACTGACTGAAAATGAGACTGCTTGATGCTCATTTATCTACATATACTACTTAAACACATGAAAATCCAATCATTTTCTCTGCTTAAACGCCCCATGGCACACATGTTTTGGCAAAACTGCTCCTGCACGAAGCGACATCAGTCGACAGCATATATGAAACCTGTAGTCTGAGGCGTCGAGCTGTCACATTCGTAATCAACAGGCAGGTAATTGACAAGTGAGGCATGATTGTCTTAGTCTTTATTCAGTGTTATGTTGGAGAGTTAACAAAGCGTGAGATTGGGCCGTGCCTCTACGCTGCACATTCTCAGCTTGCAGGCCTTTTGTTCTGCAGCCTTTTGTGGAGCCTGCCCCGGATTCATTGAAACTCTCCGCTGCTGAGAGAGCTGAAGGAGCTGCTTTTTTTTTTTTTTTTGTCACACACACTCATTCTTTCCTCAGCGTATACACACACTCACACACACACTCACACACATACAGGCATGCACAAAGGCTGAAGCTCTGCCAGCATTTCGTGGGATAATCTACCTTCCTGAAGGTTTGCTAAAGCACCCTTCCCTCGCTCCCTCCCTCCCTCTCTCCCTTCCCACCAAAACCCCACTTCTCCACCTCCCTCCTCTCTCCTCTCCACTCGCCTCCTCCTCCTCCTCCTCCTCCTCCTCCTCCTTATCGGCCCCAGTGTAAGCAGCATGTGGTTTCCTGCCAACTTCTGGGAGCCGTGAGCAGCCTCTCCAAACAGGAACACGCATGAAGACATTCCACCGCTGAAGGAAACTGTGTCCTCAACCGCCCTCCCCCCCTCTCTTTTTCCCAATCCCCCCCTGGACGCCACACATCCCACACAGCTCCCGCTGGGGCTCGACCACTGGACGATCAGCACACATAAACACATGCAAACATGCACAGACACATGAGAGCGTGCACAGACTGCAGCCATTCAGCACATCCATGGACATGGAAATGAGGATAGCTGCGAGGCTGGGAGAGACAAACAGAATAGTGGATGAAAGAGTGTGTGAGGGGGGAGACGGAGAGTGTGTGCGTGCATGGGTATGTATGAGAGAGCATTCATTTTATAAAGAAATCTATCATCAGCGCATTCCACCTCATTTATCTTCATGTGCCGTCACATTAAAACTTTGGTTTTTGGAGATGAAAAACTTCTCTTCAGCGTGCTTATTCACCGCACTCGTCCATAAGTTGCTGGAGAGGTCCTTCTGCTGTGCACATTTTTTATTGGAAATCCATGAAAGCTTTTGTTGAAAACGCAAACATCACTGTGAAGAGTACTGAGAGAGCAGTTGGAGGGCCGTTATGCGCCTGTTAGGAGAGTAAATTTGTTTAACATTGCAGCAGGGCTCTTTGAAACCAGACGGCAGGCCTGGGAAAAGCAATAAATCTACAAAAAAAAGAGGGGCAGAGCGGCTCTGTTAATTTTGATAGATGTGGCGCGATAGAGAGAAACAGAGCAGTGCAGAGGCATCATCTGCAGGTTGAAGGTCAAGTAGGTCTAATCGTGGTAACGTAGCACAACAGCAGTCTGGGTGTCGCCACGACAAAGCTGAGAGATGGCTCGTCCTCGTGATGACGACAAAATAAACAGTGTAATTAGCAGGCATAGGAGGAAGAAACCAGAGGAGACAATATTTGGGGGATTCAGACAGACAAAAGAAGGCTTTAAATCATTTAAAATCTCAGTCATAAGCTCAGTGTTCAGTGCTCTCCTGGCATGCGAGGCGTATCGATTGGGGAATGTTATTGGGGGAATTTCTGTGAGGGATGATTAATCATAAGTCACTTTTCTCCTCTGTGCGTATGGATCAGCGCCAGATAGAGAGAGTGAGTGAGGGAGAGGATGTGTCCTCAGTCTGTCATCCCGCTGCCTTTTTAGCAGCCAATCCTCCCACTCCTGCCCCGCTCTCTCCATCTTATCTCCTTTCCTCAGTTTCTGAAGGTATTTCAAGGAACAAGTGGCCCAAAAAGAGATTTCGAGGAGCTGATTTCTTGCCTCCTTTCCTGGGTGGTTGTGCTCAACACGCCCAGCAGATACGTGGCACATCATCTTTTTTGTGTGCCCACATAAATGATTCAGTGGCATATTGAAATTACAGAGTGGGCTCCTCTAGTGAAATTGCAGAGGAGTTTTGAGATGCAGGTCAAATTTTGGATGCTCAATACAAACTGAGGTACTTGAGGCAAGAGGACTTGTGTTTAAGATGTTGAGGAGATTTGTTCACAAAGTTTAACTGCCACATGCTCAAGTTTCTCGTCGTTCGCTGCTCAAGCTTTGAGAAAGGATTCTTTAGGGAAATTTCATATGTTTTTGCCCTGCCAATAAAGTTTGCAAGAGAGTCAACTTTGAGAATTTGATCCTGCTTGTGAAGAGCTTAATCCCTCAGTTTCAATGTGCTACGATCACAGAAAAAGAAAGCAGGATTAATAGGATTGAATGAATTTGTCTCAGTGATTGTATTACATTAAATTATGAGTTAAAAGACTGAGCGGCTTGGTTATGATTTCTTTCCCGACAACTATTACATCATGGGCCATATTTACCTTGACCCCGTAGACATCCAATGCCAACGTTCTTATGATTGTCCCCGTCCATCATCAGAACTGATGAGTGCATCACCGTGAATGACTTTGAGGAAAGGAGGCTGTGCTGTTACTTTGACCATTTAAAAGATTATTCCATCTGCCCCCTCTCTACAGCCCTTTTACACATGCACTGCTACCCTGAAATTTTCCAGACGTTACCTGGAGGAGCTGTATGTGTGAACGCAGATGTCTGAATCCATTGGCCTGGACTTTAAATGGACTTTACCCTTCCAAATCCCAGGTACAAAGTCTGTATAATGCTGGATTGAGCCTATATATGAATAGAGCAGGTCATTGTCAGGAGGGTCATTTTTGCTTGCCTGTATATTGCTCTCCACTCTTTCAGTGATATTGTCGATACGTCCAAATACACGTAACATTGATATCAATGCAAAAACAGTCACCATTACAGATGAGTCATCTTCTTTTTCCCACTTGCTCTACCCAGGTACCGCGTGTTGCCTAAATTAGACAGAGTATTTCCAGCAGGTGAGAACGCATCTGGCACAGTCAACTTCCTGCTGTGCGCTACATGTGTTAAAAGGGCAACTCCAACAAACATCGAACTGATTCTCTGAATGTTGTCTGAAGTTTATTTGTGAAAAAGGCTTATGAGGGACAGTTATTCACCGTGACTTTGAGTGTGGCTGTTCTGATTAACGATGGGGTGTACAAACTAGGCATACTGAAAACTTTAGAGTTAAGGAAAAACTGTGATTAAAGGCAAATAAACTATGCTTAAAGCTCCTATTTTTAACATAGTTGATTTTTGACTCTCATTCCCAATTTGTCAAATACTTAGCCTTTGGGATTGTAGGTTGTGTTGGCCAGTTAGTTAGGAGTTAGGAATGAGACCCAAAAATCAACCATCTTACAAATAGGAGCTTTAAGCAATGGTTGGCTGTAGGCTATCAGAAAACTTTATTGACATTTGGGAAAGATTGTGGTTAGGGTTAATAAATGATAACTGCAGGTCTGTGCAACCTCTGGCAACCATCCCACCCTCCACTCCCTTAAGCTGCCAGTATGCCAGTATGCTTCGCCACGACTGTTTCTCGGATGGTTGATTGGCTTATGAAATCCCTTCCCTCACACCTCTCCGCCTTCAGATTAGCTGGGGCAGTGTCCAGTCATTTCTGTTACTCTCCAACATCTCAAGCCGTGATTGGTCAGGCATGCAGACATGAGAAAGATGCAAGGGCAAACTTTTCTCTCAAGCTCTCTTTTGTTATTCTTTACACAGCTACTACTGTCACTTTTCCTGTGAACAAACGCATGTCACACTGTGAACATTTTCCAGAGACTGCATGAAAATATTTGCCATTATTTCCATATTTAAACAAACCTCACCTCTCTCAATGCAACAACATGTTGTACAAATGACTTCTTTTGGAGCATAGCCCGAATCTTAAATACCCCCTCTATACATTAAAGGCAAACTGGTTCCTGCATTAACGCTCGACATTGGCGTTGAATGTACGTAACTTAGGAGGTGTGGCGTCATACAATACGGACATAAATTCATGAAATTCTTGTAAACAGGTGTGCGTATCTCCTGCCACACTGTGATGATGATGTTTGATGGGCATATTGGCCGCTGCAGAGATTGCTGATTTCTCCAAACACTCGACATTGCTCACTTGTTACACTTTCATGCCCGGGAGCAGAGCAACCTCAATCTTCTTCTGTCAGACAGTGAGCAGCCCTCTGGAGTTATTGGAATTCGAGGCTGCCGCATGCTTCAAACAAAGTGCTGTTTGAGACTATGGATGCAGTCAGTCAGTCTGAGCACTTTTCTACCGTCGATAAAACCAACAAGCTGATCGTGACACTCACTTTTTGTGAGTCTGCTGAGATGAAATGCTGAAGTTTTGCACCAACACGATTAGCATGACTGTCATCCTCCTTTGCATCATATAAAATTATTCAAAGTTCTTTAAGTGTATCTCACCCCTGATTTGTTTCACCACCTCAGTGTCATGCTGTTCAAACTCGGCTACTAACCCCTCATAAATAATGAATGAGTGCTAACTGTTTGTCTTGTGAAATCGTCTGCGGATAATGTAAGCGCCTTGCTCAAGGGTGTAGTTGATGAGGGAGGGAAGAATCTGCGCCACGAGGGCACCTCTCTCACCTTTAGGCCAGCTGCTCTCAGTAGCCGTTTGTTCGTCCCTGTTTTATCAATGAATTACCCAGTCTGAACAGATATTCTAGTATTTGTAAGAAAAAAAATACATGTAGCTGCAAGGACTCATCCTACCTGTGAATACAAATGAGCTCCACTCGCTACACTCCACTCCGGCACGTATGACTTGCAAGTTAAAACAAAAAAAAAGCACAGTTTTCCCAGGAACTCATTACAGAAGCAGCGAGGCAGAGCTTAATGTTGTTTTGACTGAATTGTAGTTATCAGTAGGCCACCGTGATGAAGCTCAATTAGAGCAGCATGCTATGAGGTAATCACTGGGCGGAGGGCAGACTTATGTGGAGGCACGGATATTCACTACGAACAGAAAAAGCGAGGGATTCACAATAGGACCTGGAGCCGTGGAGAGCAGCTAATGAGCCTACATGATTCACTCTTGGACTCCCCCACCGAGAGCCTTGTCCTGGGCAGAGTGGAGGAGGCGCGCGAGAGGTGCAGTGCTCTCGCTCCAACACATTCCATGACGCAGCTCGTCAGGGCCAGGAGGATAAAGGGGCGATTAAAAGTTTCTCTGGCAGATGCTGGAATGAATGAAGATGCTCTGTGTCTTATTAGGGTCTTGAATGTTTATTTTGGTAAACAGAGGACGGGATTGTGTCCAGTAAAGACTGCGTCTCCCCCATTCGACTGGATGTTCAAGAAAACTCTTTGGAACAAATGAAACTTAAGGTGACATCTGGCACTATACAAATAAAGATTGATTGATTGATTGATTGATTGATTGATTGATTGACTGAATTAAAGACAATGCCTAATCCTCCATATAGATTACTTATATGACAACTTTATAAAGGACAAATTAAACATGTTTGTTCACATTTGTGTGTGAAAACCTTTCTTTTATGGAGATTTTTTTGAGATTTTTTATTTTTGAGAGGCATTGCCAAAATGATCCATGATATTATTACTTCACAATAAAAGGAGTGTGCATTGAAATCACAGCCTTGGTGTTCCGTGTTTTTCGGGGTTTCCTCCAGGTACTCTGGCTTCATCTCACACATCCTGGAGAACCTGAAACTCTAAATTGCCCATATGTGTGAAATTTATTGCAAATGTGTCCGTCTGGCCATGTTTAAGATCTGAAATAGACTCGAGAACTGTCCAGAGATTTTCCTTCTCCTTCATCCAATGCGTGCTGGGAGAAGCTCATCGAGCAAGATGGATCCTGTGATACTGCTGCACAAATCAAATTCCTGGCTTTTGTTGTCAAGATGAGTTGTTCCATCACTGATACATCTGTAACACTATTATTACTGATTAACTATAAATGAGCATGAGTGCTGCCTGCTATCAGCAAACCCCTAATGGCGTTTGTAATCAGGACTCCACCTGTCTAAAGATCTTGTGCTGGCCACACGTTTATAACAGGATGATTTTTTATATAATAACGTATTAGTACCCTTGAATAACTTATAGTGACATTTTTTAAATGAACTGCTTTTGCTATTTAAGTAGGTGTCCCATTGCTCTTTCTTTCTCTTCTTCTGGCTTTTAAATAACTTTGGACGTGTTTCGAAAGTTTTGCATACATTTGTATAATTGCACTCATCACGGACGATAACGCTATTGCAACAGTGTGATCTCTGTGCGTGTGCGTGGGCTGAGGTGAGCTCTGTCAAATATCTCTAGTAGTTATTAAAATAGCCTCGAAATATCCATCCAGACTTTTAAACCGACTCGCGCTCTGATTGGCTGGCCGCCGGTCACGTGAGCTAGTGCAGTCAGTCGCTGTGCCGTGCCTCGAGCCAGCGCTGAGCGGAGCCTGTCTGCCAACAGCTTCAGCAGCGGCTCTATCTGGACCCCACTACACTCACTGACAATTAAAGGAGGCCCCTTTTTCTTCTTATTTCCGAGGACTATTCTTCACCATGGGCGACAAAAAGAGCCCTACCAGGTAATGCGACCACCCACTGTCGATTTCTAACTGTTTCGTGCGTTTTGGGCTCGATATTTGGATGCGTCTTCCCCACACAGGGATCGTTTCTCCCTTTTTCAGTTGGTATGCCACAGCTAGCTAGAATAGTGCAGTCACTATGGCGGCTTCTCGCTCCCTATAACCCAGTCACTTAACAGACAAAGGGAAATTTTTCAGAGGATACGCCTGGCATTCCCCGAAACGCTCTTCCGTCTCGATGAAGCCTTTTGGAGAGTCAATGTCGAAATGGACATTGTTTGATATTGATTTTGTTAGCCGACATGCTAAGCTTCGATGCCGAAAATTTTAGCAACGCTCGCCTGCCTGCTAGCCTAACGTTAGCTGGCGATACAATCGGACGGTGTGGAGCTTCGCCACTGTGGGGATTTATTAATCAAGGAGCTGTACTTGCCGGGACTCGAACCCAATATTAATGACAACCCCACCACGATTTAAGCTGTACTGAGTAGCTTGTGTGTTGCACAGCGTGTTATGTTTGCCACAGTCTCCTTTCTTTTAAATTCATGAAATATGTTTGGTGGTATTTCCCCAAAAACTAACTTGACCTCAACGTTTGTCTAATTTTCTCAGGCCAAAAAGACAAGCCAAACAGACCGCTGATGACGGCTACTGGGACTGTAGCGTCTGCACCTTCAGGAACACCGCCGAGGCTTTCAAATGCAGCATCTGCGATGTGAGGAAGGGCACATCCACAAGGTAACGTAGCGCTGCCTCCCTCTCTCCCTCTCCCTCTCGTCTGAGCGTCTCGTTTCTCCCCCTGCTCGGCTGGCTGCAGCAGCATTGCATCGCAATTTATGGGAATGACAACTTTGATCGACAGCCTATTTGTCTGCGAGCTGAATGGGGACTTGTTGATGGACAATCTCGCAGGCATCTCCCGCCGTTGTCTGGATTATCCGTAGTTTCTCGTTTTATGCGACTAACATTGGCATTGCTTTTTTTTTTTATGCGTTCGTCTAGGTAGGCTGGCTGCTTCACTAGCCAGAGGGGGGGATGGGGTGGGGAAGAGGGACCATACTTGACGATGGCTGTACAGCTACAGTGCATCATCAGAGCAACAGTGAAAGGGCTGCTTTTTTTCACGGAGAGAAACAAGTGTGTGCGCATTTCACCTACCTGTAGGATTGCGGAGGTTCCGTTAATGGTCTGACAAGTCGGGTTTCGTTGTGCATGAGGTGGATGTACAGTAAGGAGGCGGTTATATGTCTCAGGTTAGGAAAAGTGGTTGTAGTCAGGTTTAGAGATTAATGGCACATGTGCATTCTTAATATTTCTTTGTCCATCAGACTCTCCCCCCTTGTGCCATTCAAGCCAGTGTCATTTCATGCCCTGGTGTGACACTTGAGTGCTCAGATGAAGTTTGCCAGTTTTTTTTTTTATTATTGCCCTCCAGCTTTCCAAAAAATCAGCATTCTTAAATGTCAGTCCACACATTTGTCTATGATTAATCATCCCCAAATCTCAATCTGGCCCAAACTTGCTTTGTTCCCGTAGCTGTTTACAAGTGAAATTCTCACATGTTTGCTCTCAGAAAATTTCTCCAGATTAATCATATCAACATTTATAGTAACAGGCATCTCCGTCCCAGACATTTCCCCTGAGGTTAACCCAGAATACATTTTGTGATGTCAGCAGAAGACGGTGTCTTATGGGAAACTGAAATGAAATCACCTTGTAACGCGAATATCATGACGGGATTCCCTTTCAGTTTTGTGTATAGTGACGCCTCTTCCTGCTGTTCTGGGGAATGTTTTTGATGAGAAGTTGCGTGTGCCACGGTGAGAGTTTGTTTACTCATGTCATTGGTTGTATGATGAGATGGAGAGATAGATGAGTCATTTGTGGGTTTGTTGACAAGTCCCCTGCACTCTAACCTTTCCAGCTGTGGTTTTACAATGAGTGGCTCGGCTGACACCTCCGGCGCACCACAAACGGGGAGATCACACTGGTTTACTGAGAATCTAAAAAGATTGAGCTCTGTCTTAATTGTCTGGCTCCCCCTCCCCCTGTGATCTTTTCCTAGCAGCGTGTAGCTTAAGACCACAGCTGATGATGCAGACTGAGCCTGCTGCATGAAAGCAGGAAGCAGAGACAAGCGTGTCGTAGCCATCCTGCCACTGTGCTTTGGCAACAGCCCAGTTGCCTCTATTTGGTAAATGGGAGCACATGACATCACAGGAGTGGTTGTCACACTTTCCTGTTTGATCTGAATAGTTAACCTTTGATTAATGCAGTTGTATAGTTGTGGGTCTGCCTCTTATTCTAATGAGAACTAATTAGCTGTCTTTTCTTCACCGTTTGATGTGTTCAAGCAAAGCATGGAACGCAGCAACATGCTCTTAGCTAAATGATTCACACTTAAGGCTATGTGTGGATTTTGTCTTGCTGCTTTTATCTGAGGCTCTGCTTTGAATGTGCTTTTATTCACGAGGACACTAATTGGAGTTCCTCACGGCTGGTAGGAGTCAAAACACTTCTTTTCTTCACACTGCAGTTTTATTTGGGACTTCAGTGTATGTTTACAACAGGATAAGTGACTTAGGTATTGATTTGTGCAGTCAGTGTGACATAATTGCACTTTTTTTTGTTTTTTCTGTTTGAAATGGCTAGTTTTAGGTGGTGTGAACATCTGGAAGCTACCTCTTTCCACACAGTCCCCTAATATCTCTCTTTACCCTGGTATTTGAGCGTAGTAAGAAGGTGGATGCAGCCAATCACAAATACCTCCATCAATTCTCGAAGAGCTGTTGGCACAACAGGTAGCAGTCAGCAGATATTAGTGCAGTGATGTGGTTGCTAGCTGCAGTTTGAGTCATACATGGTCTACCTACCTGTTCTAAGTGAAATTTAAGATCAAATGGATATTTCCATCCCTCGCAGTCTGCACTGAGTCACTGAGGCACCAGCTGTTTCTACAGGTGTTGTTAGAGAGTACACAATTAACACAATCTGATGATTGACAGACAGTGGTTTACATCTCTGTGAGGCTTGAATTGCACTTTGTCCCCTGCCAGCGGTAGGTATGCTAGGTAACTGTAGGCCATGCAGCTCTGATTTGTGCAGATGGTGGCAAGAATGTGTGTTAACAAGAGCAAAACTCTGGCTGTGGCATCTGCATGCAGGGAGAGAGAGGCCCGTTCTCCCCATCCAAGCGCAGCCTAACGAACCTGTTGACCCAGTCCAGCTCCGTGATGTAACATGATACCCAAGTAGGCTAAATCTAGCCTCTGTCACTCTGACTCTTAAACAAGAAAGCACTCTGCTTTTTGCACCTGACCTCGCCGCTAATCTACAAGTCCAAGTAGCCCGAGTGTTCAGCCTCTGCATTCAGCGACTATTTCTTTGGTAATTGGAGAAGGACTTGCATTAGCATCCAATGTGAGGTGCATGCTATCATATTTAAATGTTTCTGGCATCTGAACCCGATCGCTGTGTGAGCGTGATACCGTGTTGCTGTACATCAGTTTGCTTTGTGGTGGTGTTTGGTATGCACCTCTGTCAGCCGCGGGGCCCAGGGAGAAACCATTAGGAGCCCTCTAAAGTTGATTGATGGTGGGGATCACAGGAAGTCTTGAGGTACCTCAGTCTTTGACTGCTGTGTTGTTATCTGTGCGCTGTTGCTCTGTTGTCAACCATTTCATGTAGCTCCCATCTGTGCTTGATATAAAACAGAACAAATGGGTGTTGCTCACTTGTTAGCAAAATGCAGCGCTCTGACTAAATTAAATAAACTAACTTACATGGTCCCCCAATTTATCTGAAGCTGAGGCTGCCTGAAGCACACAGAACCTGAACCACTGCAGCTGTTTTACAAATGCCTATTTTACACAGCCTGTTCAATGCGGGAATGTTGTGCCGTTATTCAGTCTTGCCGTTCTGTGTAATTTTGACAATGTGTTGTGCATGTGACCCCACAACTGTGGGATTGAAATTTTAAACGGCTAGCAGCTTACTGAAAAATGAAGAACAGTGACCAAAAACGTCTGCAAATTGAGGAGACAACAAGGTCTGGGAGCTCCTCACCCTCTGAGCAAAGAACGATATCAACTGCCATGTAACAGGGCAGGTAAATGGTTATTATTGTCATGTTATGCCATTGTTATTGTTTACAAAGTGCTGCCTGACGCGTGTGTAAAACGCCACTCTAGGTGTCGATGCTGTTGTGTTGCAGACACGCCTCTTTTGCTATTCGAACCCTGGCATGTTACCTAAGGTCATAGACTGGGGCGGCATTATGCTGCTGTTGTTTTGTTCAGTGTAAACTAATAAAGCCAATGCAAAGTCTTTGTGTTCAAAGGGCTTGTGTGTGCAGCAGTGTGAGGTATAAGGTGTCAGATATGAGGTCAGGTAAGGTTAAGATTGGCCTTACTTGTAGATGTTAACACAAATATAATTCAAACAGAAATCAAAAACTACTTGATACCTGATACATAATGTGGTTTAGTGTTAGAGAGAGGTTGATTTTCATTTGTATTCTATCCGTGTGTATGTTACCACGCTGTCTCTGTAATGTTACACGAGCCAGCTTTTATGTACTCAGTTATCAGTCGAGCCCAAGCAGCAAGTGATAACAAGTCAGTTTTTTCATTCAACTGTAATTTATATAGACTGACTAATGTCCCATGCAAATGTTTTCACAAGTATGAATGATTTTAAGGTGACGGTGAGATGTCCCAACTTACATGAGTCACCCAGAGGCAGTTACTGTAATTTGTCCATGACTGTAGATATTTATGGATGTTAATATCTTTGGCATTTAGTCTGTGGCTTTGTATTAACACCCATAAATCCACAGATTATTAAAGTTAGAACCAGGACTGATAAGCAGCATGAGAATCAATAAAATCTAAAGGATATCCAACCCTCGAGCCATGACTAAATAGTGGGGCTAAAAGAGTAAAAGTGAATCTCTCTTTGTTTAAGTGTTGAGGCTGCACAATTATTGGAAAATGATTGCAGTGTGTGTCTGTGTTTGTGTGTCTCGGCGTGTGTGTGCCTCCCTTTTGTCTTTCACAGTGATGGAATAGAGTCATTATAATCCGTGGATTCTACCACTGTCACATTAAGGCAAATTGTCTGGGATAATGGAATTACATAAGAGGGACATGCTGGCGCTCAATTTATATCTGCACTTCCTCGCCCACCCCCTGCCCCCCACCGCAGCCCCCACTCAGAGGAAACTGCTTTTGCTTATCCAGCATTATCAGCATCTGCACTAAAACCCCGAGCACGAGCGGGTAGCCCTAATCTTTACATGTTAATTGCCGGATTTAAAAGTTCTTAATTACTTCATGGGATTTGGCAGAGTGTGAGTGATTAAATACAGTAGCCAATTTGGCAATCTGACAAAACAGAGAAATGTTGAGCGAGCTGTTGAATCGGGGCTCCTCCCACTCAGCAAAAAGATGAGGCAAGCAAATGAATGTGACAGTGAGAGGGAGCGAGGAGTCTTGGGGAAAACACAGAAAAAGGCATATGAGGACAAGGCGAGACAGAGCTAGTGCAGAGCCGAAGCCATCTGAGGACTACGCTGGTGAAGAAGAAGAGGGCACAGGAGGACAAGGGGAGAAACGGAGCGGGAAAGGGACAGAGAGGAGTGGAGCGTCTGGATATTTATGTGTGTGTGTGTGTGTGTGTGTGTGTTGAAGGAAGGGGGGCATCGATGGCTGCAAGGGGGATGTGCTCACTCAACCAAGAGTCTCCAGGGGCTAAAGCGGAGCGAAGCACATCACTACCCAGGGAGAGGGAGAGAGCCGCACTGGACAGGCTCTTCTGTTTCTACCAGCACCACCATCCATGCATGGGGAGGGAACAGGACCATTTGGCATGTCAGTTGCAACAGATGAGATTGAGGGTGACACTAGTATTGACCATTCTCTCTAGGTAAAGTAAATTCAAGTAATTTTTGGGATATGTAAATCGTGGCTAGAGTAATCAGTAGAGGCTTCTTGTCTTCTTGACCTCTTGGTGTCAGGTCTCATCACTTGATGTTGTTATTCCCTTTGTGTGGAACGTGAGAGCATGCCGTGAAGGTACAGTGTCCCTTCTGGCAGCGCTGCTAGATGATTTGTTGCGCAAATTCAAACCAGGCTCTGTTTATATAAAAGCAATTGGGCAAGAGGATGGCGGGACAGCCGCAGGATGGGGTGACCGGGTCTACTTGACAGATCACTCATGCACACCAGAGGCAAACAGCAGGAAAGAGGGTGAAGAGAGGTGAAGAAGACCTACTTAAAGGCGGTGGGAAATGGGGTGGGTGGTTGGGGGGGGGGCGGTATGCACAGGGAGAAAGGAAGAGAGAGCAGGGAATAAGACAAAGAGAGAGTGACGGACAGGCACCAGAGTGGAGGAAAAACAAATGAGTGATACTGAGCAGTGTGACACAGTGCTGCTGATGGAAGGAGCTCATACATGCTTAGTGCCTTCGCATGACTCGCTGTCAGTCTGCCTGATGCCAGGCTTTTCGTAGCCTGAAAGGTCACTCATGGAAAGGAAATACTTGTCAGTGAGAAGATGAAGTCCCTTTTACACATGAGCAGACACAAACTTAGACATTTCCTCTATTAATTCCTCTGCCATAGACCTTCTTTTCTTCCTGCTCGTGTCTGTCTCACTCAGGCGCAAAGAAACTCAGACTGTCTGGCTCCTCTAGCCTGTCAGGAGAAGCAGACACCCAGCAGCCAGTATGATGCAGAAGGTTTACAGTTATTGCAGAGATATATTTTAGAGATTTCCTCTGCTCTGTCCAGTATTGTCAGTGCTCTGTACCGCGGGAACTAAATGTCATGTCTGCCCGTTAAGCTCTTTTGCTGTTGAGGAAAATGTGGGGGTGTAGATGCTTTCTGGGAGCCTGCTGTGCATACAGAGCACCTGAAGAAATGTGTTGGGGATCCACAGGACCCCACAAGGTGTGTATGGTGGAGGGGGAGAAGTGACAGTAACATTAAGCCCTCAAAAGTCCTGACTGGAAGGTACTCGTTGAAGGGATGAATGCTTAATGCCTCTGGTGGGCAGTGGGAATGAATTGAGAAGTGCGATAGCCCCAGGCAGCTCTTCAGGTGCTATCCTCATTCAACCTCCACAACACACTCGCTCACACAGATTACTTTGCTCATGGATGGCTGGAGGTGACAACACTGCTCAAGTCACTTCAGGTTTAGACCGGTCAAGAACGTCCTCACAGGGGGCATAACTCCCACAGTGCAGTGGTGTCTGTATTTGTCATTTTTCAATAAAAAATGTCTGGTTCCTGCGCTTAAATGTGAGGATTTGCTGCTTTTCTTTGTCATTTATGACAATAAATGAAGAGTCTTTGGGTTTTGGACAGTTGGTTGATAAAAGAAGCAATCTGACGACATCACCTTAGGCTCCAGGAAATCATGATGAGAGTTTTTCATAATTCTTTGCCATTTTCTAAAACGATTAATCAATTAAGCCTGTAAATAATCAACAAATTAATCGATAATTAAAATAATGGTTTGTTTGCCGCTCTACAGTTAATAAATGAAAAGGTGTCTATGTGCACTGATGAAGGTGCCTTTTATAAAGTATTCTGTTTAAGTTTGACGTCTCAATCTTTGAGACGTCATCTCAAGATTATGTCCCCAGACATAATCCTGAAGAGTCCAACTGCCACTGAAAAATGTAGCCTGGATTTAATCATTTTCACTCTGAGTCAACAAAAAGACATTTATCAAGACACAAATGAAATATTTGGTGGTTTCAAACTCTGAAATTTGAAAGTTTGTTGTTTTTCTCTTTTTTATTAAAACGATAACTTATTTTTGACTGTTGGTTGGACAAAACATCAGAGGATGTCATCTTGGGCTCTTGGAAACCATTTTATGACACTGTTTTTTTTTTTGTCTCATGACTAGCCAATGAATAATAGACAGATTGATTGATAATGCCAAGCACAAATTGTCATATTGAAGTTGCTTTTGTTCGACCCACATACCCCTCAAAAATTAGTTTGAAATACAACACCAACAAACCAGCAAACATTGACATTTGTGAAACTGGTTAGTATTGGCACTTTTATTTAAACAATGACAAATGGTTATGAAAACAGTAGGGGTCAGGAATCAGAGTAAATAACAGTACGATACGCTGGCCACGATAACGATAGTGAATCTACTGTAAAGTGGTGGATGGATAACACTCAGTACTGATAATTTTGCTCTTGTCTCAAGTCATCTAACACATGTTGACCACTTTTTTGCACTGTTGAACTGAAACTTTTGCCATGACTTGGGTCAGGCCGGGGCCATACAGCGCTCTTTGCAGACATACTTTAAGTCTTTCTGGAAAGACTGTCCCACAGCCAACAACAGAACAATAGAGCACACAGATATATATACCGGCTGACTGGTTAACAAATTTGAAGCAGCGCAGGCAGGCAGCTCTGGGCTCTGCTCCATCACCCTTTATACTGGCGGGGGGGATGGGAGTGCATCACATGATCATTATGTAGATCAAGGCATACAGCAAGTGTTGACACAGACGAATGCATGTAGATCATTGATTACATGGTTGCCAGCACGTCACAGGGAGGTGCTGTGATCAAACTAAAGCCCTGTGGCATTCTCACATGCTGAATCTGAGCAATGTGCTCCAGGCGGAGGCTGTGATGGTCTCTCTGTCCTATGTGGGGCCAAACCAGGTCACTGCTGAATGCATCTGAATCGAGGATTCATGTTTTTGAAGTTTGTACGTCATTGAGGACAAGGAGCCCACGTACTTTCTGTGTAGATGTGGTTATTTAGAAAGTCTGAATGAGAGAGTGGGTGATGTTAAATAGTCTGAGCTCTTCAGTGGGCTATCCATGGTCGAAGAATACTGTTGTCTGTCTCATTCTCTCTCTCCTCTTCGCTCAGCTGTCTGCCACCGCATTCACTCAGCCTGGCAGGAAATAATTGCTTGTCCTCCACACAGCACTTCAAATAAAAGAGCTGTGTTAATGAGGGCTTTCCTGCGCCTCTCTCTCATTCTATCACACTCTCCATCGCTCGCTCACTCTCTTCATTACTCTGCCTCTACATGAAGTGCTCGGGCTCATTGTTTTTGCTTTCTCTAGAAAGAGTTCCCCCATGAAACAGCAGCTTAAGCTTTTGCTCCTGGCTCGCAGTATTCGCTGCTCCTGGTCGGGGAGAGCACCAGCTGAGCAGAGGTGTGTCTGTCTCTGGGATGGTTCAGGCCGAGTGGAGCAGTCTAACTATGGGTGTCAGTCTGACTGAATTAGGAGCTTTTAAGCATGATGATAGTTATTTCAGGGCATCCCGTGGAGGAAGTCTCCCCACTCCTCCCTCCCCCAGATGGTGGAATTTAGGGGCAAGCATAGGAGGAGCTGTCAATCACAGCCCATTGTTGTGCGAAGGGGAGGTAATAAGCTGTGAGCCCTCACAGTGGGAAATGATTCGACAGCAGGCTTTGCACACTTGACACTCTCACTCACACACACACTGACTCCCTGGGAATATATTGGCAGCAGTGGGAGGTTGGAGCAATTTCTGCAATTGGACCCTGGGGTTCACTCCTGGTCCTGCTCCCAGGATCATTTCCAGTCTTGTGAAATAGAGATGTTTCTCATTTGATTTGGATGTTTGCGAATGATATGGTTCAGTTGTAGAGTCACTCAGAAGTCAGTCACTCAGCAACACGGACAGATTATTTAAATATGAACTGTAATTCATTATAAATATGAAGCATATTTTTAAGCACAGGCAGTATTTTTCCAGCTGATTTAAAAAATGCAAGTGACACGTGTCTGGAGTTATGCAGAATCTCCAGCCATGTTAACGAGCCACAGAGCGTGGCTGTGCAAAGCCATGATGGGTGGTCAGTAAATAAATAATGTGGCAAAGAGAGCGGTGGCTCTATCAGGCCAACAGCAACTCATGGCTGACTTACAGCTGGCACTGAATCACTGCTTAACTACCAGAGTCGCTTCTGCTGCCACTGCTGCTGCTGCTGCTGCTGACACAAATCTCAGGCTCTGACCAGGGCTTCAACTCGGCAACAGGCAAAAGAGGCGTGGAGCTTATCACTCAATCAATCACTCATTCACCACCTCCTTGGCTAACCGCTCTCACTGCCAAACAAAATGATTTCTGGTCCTGTTGGATGCTGTCTGCGTTCACAATCTGTTTACTCACGCCTGTGGGTTAGAGATTTATTTTTTCACAAGGGCTGTATGTGGGTAAGCACATGTCGTCATTGCTCACTGCTGTTTTTTCTTGTGTGTAGCGCAAGCTGCCTCCCAAAAACTTGAATTCTTTGTCACACATTCTCAGAGGCATGTTGACGATGTTGTTATCGGATCAGGAGTCCAGTGGTCCTGAAATGAGCCACAAGATTCCCAAGGGGTGAGCTATACTGTGTCATTGGACTCAATGACAGGACTGGAGAAACCAAGGCTCAGAAGTGTACACAAGTATGATGGAAGTTGCATTAATGATATTTCTTTTAAATGTCACAGGCCATTCATCATGCATTCGGGGGTGTATTATTATTATTTGTTCTACAAATGCATAAAATCAGTCTTCTACAGCACGTAGGCCTGCTTTGACAAATTGGTCTTGGGTCTGGTGAGGAGGTCCAATGCTATAAACTCAACGTCATCACGTCCTAATTAATTACTTATCAACTTAATTAATCACTTAAGCACTTAAAAGCATTGCTGAGCATAGTTATACTTACCCAATTACTATAAACGGGAGCTCTAATGCTCAACATGGGAAGTAATTACACTGGATTGAAATGGAATTGGGATCAATTTGATGGGAACAGGACATGCTTGGCAATTATGAAGCTAGGACGGGGAGAAATTCTCACTCCCATATCACCCTTTAACTCACTTGAAGCCCCCAGAGGGTGCCTTAGTCACACAAGGGCAGCAGGTAGAACGAGCCCCAGGCTCCAGAGGACCAAAGCAGCTAATGGATACTAGATCAACAGCCCACGGCTCCTCTGCATTCGCCACAGCTGGTGTATTGATTGGAGTGTAGAGCGAGCATTACGACATGATGCTCTATTATGCCCCGATTGATTGCCTTATGATCAGCTGTGCGCCCCCCACCCCCCTTTATCAAGGAGTCAGTCTGTAATAGCAGGAGGACACTAATTGATTTTGATGGAGCAGCAGAGAAAACAGTTGCGAAAGAATTGGACTTTTAAGAGTTTAAAAGTGCTTGGCTACTAAAAGATAGAGAGACTAAAGGAGTATAGTGTCAGTTGTGAAAGACTTGCAAGGATGGAAGTGCAGAAACGAGAGCAACTGGACTGGCAGTATGATGCTGCCAAATTGAAACCCTGAGGCTAACCACTTAAGCAGCTGTCTGAAAACCACTCTCCACAGAAAGCCACCGAAATCAGCGTCTTCAGTCTGACACACTATTGAGCTTCTTCTGTTTTTGTAACATGCGTTTGCTCTTACACCTGTTCCACTAAAGCCCATTACGATGGCAGAGTAAAGAACATTTGTCTTCACTGTGAAAGCTTCGCTTTCCAGCAGTCTCACTTGTTTATCTGGCCTGATGCTTAGACGGACAGAGTCTGTATAACTTTCAGGACTGCCTACTTGACCACAGGTCTCCTAAAGCAGTCCTGAGAATCAATGGACCTCCTCTCCACTCCTGGGACATCACAAAATCTCTCCCTGCCAAGACTAGAATTGGGTTTGGAAGAGTTGTGTATGCACAGCTAGCTAGTATAACTTGTTGTGTTCCTGTTGAAAGGCCTCCTGAGCAGCCACCGAGCCGTGCCAGGCTGTTTGTTTGCACGCTCAGTTTTTCAAGTGCGTGTTTGTGTGTGTGAGTGTACTTGTGGTTTACTCCTAACCATGCTTGCCCAGTGCTGGCCTGTGATTATCCATGTTGCTGGCTGCAGTTTGGTCTCGGCGGAGTCGGAGTCTCTGGAAGGCTGCAGTCGTCCCTCCCTCTCCCCCGAGGTCTTCTGCTTCCCCCCAGATGCTGCCAGCTGGTGTCCATTATGCTGCAGGTGTGTGTGTTGGCTCAGGCAGTCTGACTTGGGGTTAGCATTTTGCTTTACAAGTTCAGGCTCTGTTCAGCCGATGGAGTAAGATGCTGCTCTTGCTGCCTGCATGCTTGTAACAGTTGAGTGTTGATACACCACAGTGGAAAATACATTTTCAGAAAAGGATGGTTTTATGTGAACTGGCTCTTCAAGGAAATCAGTGGTATTCTTTGAATGTTGCACCTGACATGTCACTTTATTGTTGTTGTTGAATGAGTATGATCAAACTCAAAGGGAAAGTTGTGGTTTGTATTTATGTTTGCGTTTAAAAATGAGTCAAAAAGGGACAGAGAATGGCTCTATGGTTGCTGGTGAGCTCAGTGAGCGGAGCAGCTACACCATGTCCAACTGAATCTCAGTCTGTGACAAATGGGGCCAACCCTTCAGTAATCAGATTAGAGGACCTAAGTGACGTGCTGCAAATGTCCCACCTTGTGATCCTGTGCATTCATTTTATTACAGCCGTGAGCTAATGAGATTAGCCCTCAAAACAGAGCTGCTCCACCAGGAAGTGGCTGCGTGAACCTACCTCTGCAGCAGCTGGGAGCATCAGCCTCCTTCCCTCGCCAGCCTCTAGGTTCAGTCACCTTTCTGTCAGCTGTAGTGTGACTGTGTTGGTGCGTAGCCAGACTCCGCTCACAGCCCCACTATGAGGCTAATCCATGTTTGTGCCTTGGATCTCCTCCACAGGAAACCCAGGATCAACTCCCAGCTGGTTGCCCAGCAGGTAGCTCAGCAGTACCCGATGCCTCCCCCGCCCAAGAAGGAACGGAGGGAGCGGAGCGAGCGCACAGACAAGGAACGCCCGGACGGCGAAGGAGAGCGCGCAGGTGGTGAGGAGCGCCCAGTGGTAGAGCGTCCAGAGACAGTGAGGCCAGAGGTAGACACTCCCGAGAAGGAAAAGTGCGACAAGGAGCAGCCAATCAAAGAGAAACCCGACACAGAGAAGGACATCATCCCATCCGTCACGAAGAAGCCCAGCATCAAAAAGACCAGGTCAGTGTGCACGTCAAGGTTTTACTTACTGCTGGGTGTTTTCTGTGCTGGTATTCTCCTCACCGGCATGTATCTGTTTTCCTCCCTAGACCCAAATCAGACAACCATCAGAGCCCACCGAGTGACAAACACAGCATACAGTCTGGCAAATCAGCAACCAAGACCAACAAGAACTCTCACATCTCCAGGTGTGTAGCAGCCGCTCAGACTCTGCGTATCTCTGGCAGAACACATGGTTTCACATCTATGACTACACAGCGCTTCCTTTTTACAAAAAAGAAACACTCATGCAGCACAAGGCTAGTGGGAAACCTCAAATGATTCACAAATGATCTTTTACACTAAACACCCACTCTCACTTTATATACACTTGTTCTGACTGTTCATGTGTCACCCGATGAATTGAGCAATTTAGTGTAACCGCCCCCACAGTGCTGGCAGCCTCCACCTTGTTGTTGCAGAGACACATATTGTGGTTGCCATTTCTGGTTATTAACGTTTTTTTTGTTTTGTTTTTTTTCTCTCTCGTCTTTGCCCCTCAGGCCCAAACTGAAGAACATTGACCGGAGCACCGCCCAGCAGTTGGCTATCACAGTAGGGAACGTGACGGTGATCATAACAGACTTTAAGGAGAAGACCCGCTCCTCCTCCACATCCTCGTCCACCATCACGTCCAGCGCGGGCTCCGAACAACAGCACCAGAGCTCCGGCTCCGAGAGCATGGACAAGGGCTCGTCGCGCGCCTCCACACCTAAAGGGGATCTCTCTGTGGGGCACGACGAGTCGTTCTGAGGCCCCAACCCTTTGCCCCCCCTGTCCTCACCCTGCTCCACTCCCCCTTTTCCCCACGTTTCTGGACACGATGGATCCCATAGGGGGAGAGATTTCATGTTTTCCCATTGTTGCCCTGCCTCCATTCCATGACCAACCCTGGATGTTGAGAGGAACAGTGCGGTGCACCTGCTGGGGGGAAACTCCCCTCCTGGTTACACCCATGGCACAGGCGGGGAGAGCTGGGCTACAAGGAATAACTCCACCCATCCCCAACCTCCCCTGCGGTAGCATCCAGACACTTGTATGTATTGTTTTATATTCGTACGTGGATGTGAGGCCAAGTCGACATTTTTTTTTGTTTTGTTTTTGTAAAGAAGAATTCTCCGCTGGGCACAATAACCACCATCATTTCAATAACTTTAAACTATTATTACCCTTATTTATTACCTGTTGCACCTGTATACTTTGATGTTCTCCTTTTTATGTTGAAGCTTTGCTGTGTAGCTCTGCCGATCGATCATTCCTTCAGTGTTTTTATTACAGTTTGAAAATGATAGGACAAGACTCGAGTCACACGGACAGATAGACACACAAACACACACACACACACATGCACACACACACTGGTGCTAGATACACTGTGAAGCGGTTTTGCAGATCTGGGATTGCCCATTCACTCAATGTGACAAAGTGCTGATGAATCAAATTCTCATTCACTTTTCTCAACAACACTGTCTCACTCTGAACACTGTCGGGACCTCCGTCTGGTCCGTCTACTTGTTCTGTACAGGTCAATGTGCATCAGAAGAAGGTCACCTGAGGTTCACACACCTGACTTTTTCAACTAGATTGTCTATGATTTAGTATGCTATAGCAAATCTCTTCTACAGTATCTTATGTCCTTAACTGTACAGTGTAGGCTGTTGTGTAAAACACTAAAAGCTGTTGATATTTTCTGCATTCCGTACTTCGATATTGAGTTTCCTGGCCGAAGGTAGAGCTGTCCGCCCAGCTCTTGAGCCGGAGTTTTTTCTGTTGTGACTGAAGGATGGTTGCACACAGTTCCACGTGGTAAAACCATATCGAACTGTAAAATAGGCCTGTTGTGTCAAGCTGTTGTGAATCAATTTCGTTTTTTCTTTTGTTGTGGTCCTGAAGACGAGTTTGAATCTTCATTCTCTCAACCTGAAAACAAGTGCAAAGACGTGAACAATTTGCAAAGATTGACAATTCAATTGACTTTATTTTATTTTTTATTATTAATTTAAGACTCCTGTCATTGAAGGCAAAAAATATTGCAGTAGTTAATAGAACATAATTGCTCTTTCAATTTTTAGAACAGCAAGGCTTATTTAAGGGTTTTAATTCACTTTCACCTTAGCTGACACTAGACCAACATAATTTCCTTTTAACTGTATGAAATTGTATAAAGAATAAATGTGTATATGATATCTTAGTTTTATTTATTGAAGGACCAAAGGAATTTCATAATGACATGATAAATAGACAGATAAATAACAATTTGAAATGCAATTATCTAATGTGTGAGATGAATAACAGTTTAAATAAAGACTAATATAATCCATGTAAATGGTGTTCTTATTGTCCACTTGTCTCTGTGCACGGCTAAATTGGGGCAATACTGTGAGCCCAGTCAGAGAACACTAGCGACCGCACACCCAGTGGCGGATGTTGCCTCATTGTGCAGGCGATGAGAAGCAGAGTGGGTGTGGGTGGGTAGCTGAGAAGAGCTCTGGGTCTGCTGGGTTGAGGCCTTTGGCTTTAGTAAGCCCCCTCTTTACTACCACAGTGCACGTAGCTCCCCTAACAGAGGCCCCAGCTCACCAATTGAAACCAGGTTCGGTGAGATTCACAAGTCCCCAAAACTCTGGATCTGAGGGGCAGGTTTTGATCTGTGTCGACTAAAAGCTTTGCAGGTTCACATATAAGATGATATGTGTGTCGTAAAGCAATGTTTGAAGCCCAAGAGATATGTGTTCATAAGTTTTTTCTGCTCTTAAGCTATGGTTAATATGTAATTATGTACTTTATTGCATACAAATATGGAATCAGTGTTCAAAGTGAGGAAAAGCAATGTGAATAGAAGTAAAAAGTGGGACTGTGGGGTCAGAAGAGAAAAATGCTTTGTCCAATTTTTACTGAGAATAAAAGCCTGCTTTGTAATGCAATCTATTAGAAATGGGCCCCAAAAGCCATCTTTTCACCTGCCTTATCTGCAACCACGTTCACCTGACTGAGTACTCCAACAGAAAGGATTCATTGTTAAATTATTGACAAATGGCCATTTGCTGAGTATATGAATTATTGCTTGTATATAGAATTTTAAAAAGGTGCAAAAGCAAACACTATGAATAATGGCATTGGAGCTGAAGTCTTTTGTTTCCTGTTTCCTTTCCGCGCAAGCAGTTCTGTTCTTGTGTGCGACCAGTAACCTTAATTTACTGTGTAAAGATGGTTACATTTTTTAGCTTTGTTTGTCAGAGACCCAAATATAGAAGGCTTGTTTACTGACTGTATAACCTTAACCGTGAATTTCCAATTAAGTGTATTATACAAACTCATTTCTTCCTATAACAATGTCTTGTACAATGCTTTTAAAGTTATTGCTCGGTTTTAAAGAAAAAAATGACAAAAAAAAGTTTAGGGACAGTACAATAATCCATTCTTTGTTTAATCCAGTTTTGGTTTTCTTTCTTTCTTTTTTTTTTTTAACTTATAGCTGATGTGTCATTGTTTCCCCTTGTGAAATGGTCACATTATGTTTCTGGTGTGGAAATGTACGCAGCATTTTCAGCGGATCACGGCTCCTTGTCTAGCTTATAATGTTAAAATAATACATGTTTCTGGCATGTGCACGACTTTGCGCTTATAGGCTAACCCGATCATTTTCCTCCGCTTCAAATAGAAATGTCTATTTATGAATTTTGCTTGTAGTTTTTCACAAATAAAATTGTTAAAGTTATCTATTTTCTGGCTGCTTTGTGTCTTTCATCATCCACATACACACACACGTACTAACAGACACATGCGAGTTTCGAAATGTTCGGTTGCTTCACGCTATCAGATAACAGGAAGTGTGTTTGGATCTGAGACGGCAGACTATTGATTGAGATGTCCCGGGGAGTGTGTGTTCATAGTACAGGAAGCCTCCACAGTTCAGTGACACATGACATGAGGGAGCCCTCATATTGACAACAGCTTTCAATCACGTCTCCCTCCAGAGGCCGGTTAGCAGCCCACTAATGCACCGTCTAAAAGCTCCAACCAATGCCCGCATTCCTCTGTCGCCACTGATAATCCATACAGACGAGAAGAGTCGATGCTCACATTTGTTTTAAAATCAGATTCACTGATGTTATAATTTACTTAGTGAGTGTCGCTATTCCATTTCCCTCCACTATATTCATTAATACACTTCATCCAAACATCCCTTTTGTTCTGGTGTCAAAAAAACAGTTCTGTGGCTTAAAAATGTTATTTTCACCAATCAATATTTTAAGTTAAGGGATTTTGATCCGTAGTAAATATTTCTCTTTATTCTTAATCTTTCTTGTAATGAATCAGAAGAGGTTTTAGTGTCTTGAAGTGGTTGATATCTTATTTTGGATTACATTTTCTATTTTTTGACATTTGGGCACAAGCTAAAAAATTCACCTTGAGCCTTAATTTTTGGACGTATCTTCCTTATGTTCCCCAATTTAACAGACGTGCAATACAAAGCGCGCATTTTAATATTTTTCAGTATATAGACAGGTCTCCATTTACAAACAAATGAGGATGCGGGCACAGCAGGGCTAATGAAAGCCCTTTCCTTCAAAGTTACTCTAGCTAATGCATGAAAACCAGTAAAAGTACTTTTATTAGGTGAATTTGTATACAGCAGTCGTCCTTGCCTTTATTCTTTACAGGACGGCTCATGCTGAGAGACATCTGTTGGTTCCAGCTAGCTAACTTGGCTGTTTACATTTTTCTCATTACGTAAAGTATTTTTGCAGTAACTTACTGTTATATTTACAGGTTACCTATTAAACAAATGAGGAGGGCAAATCAAAGCCCTTTCCTAAAGTGTTACGCTAGCTTCTCAGAACATTTTTCGCTGCTTAGAAATGTAAAAACTTGTTGTAAAAGTACTTTTAATCAATTGTATTTTTACTTGACAGCTCACGATGATAGACATCTGTCGGCTCCAGCTAGCTAATATGGCATTCCAGCAAGACACGGTAGCTAGTAGCAGTTATCATGCTAACCTGGTCTACACACAGTTAGCTCTTGAGTGAACTGGCAAATGAATTGTATCTGTGTCTCAGAGCATCAACGGGCAGCACAGGTTAACACTACAGAAGCCCCCTGACACAACAGAATATAAAAGTAACATTTATGAAGTTCCCTTTTTTTGCCTGCTCAAGTTAAGACTCATTAGCTTTTCCTCATCCTAGGTATGAAACACATTGGGGTCATTGTGTGTCCAATCAGACAACATTTGTTCTCAACATTTTAGACAAGAAGCAATTGCCAGGGTTCAGTATCTTCAAATTAGATCAAATCAAATCAAATCAAATCAAGTCAAATCAAATTTATTTATATAGCCCAAAATCACAATCACATCGCCTCAGTGAGCTTTACAATCTGTACAGTGAGCAACATCCTCAGTAGAACCTTGATTCAAGTGAGGAAAAAAGAAAAGCTTGTAAAATGGAAGAGCCATAGAGGAAGGATCCCTCTCCCAGGACGGACAGACATGCAATAGATGTCATATCTTTAGAAATATAGAAAAGTTTGGTAGGGGCACAGAAAACTGAGTAACAGTCCTGAATGATTGAAGACCCAAGCAGACGATATATTTTATTACTGGCCCTTGAAAATGGAAGAAAATGCATTGGGTGGTCTTAGGACCCCAGGCAGTGCCCCAAAGTATATACATATTGAAGTTTCCATATTCCCTGCTACAAATACTGTGTTTGATTGATGTTGTGTCAAGTATGGCAAGCCATGGTCGCAATTTGTTTCCATCTGGAGATGCCAAAATGGCAGCGGACTCGTTGGAACGTGAAAATTGTGTGAAAAGGAGTCCATGTGTGGTCATTTTGTGTGTCTTCATGTCGAAAACTGATTCCATTTTCAGGGGCCCTTTACCAAAATTTTTATATCTCTAAAGATATTGAACTCTAAATATGGCTTCCTGATAAAGACGGTGCAGACATGAGAAGAATCTCAGGTGCAAAAATGACGCAATTCTCCGAATTCAACAAAAATGTTTAATGAGATATTTGAATCTTTCTGATTATTCTGATTCCGTACGTTTTACGTTTTCAGCTCCTGCGTGCTTTCAGCTGCAGAAATTGAATTTGAACTATGTGGTACAATTAGAAACTCTCTCCTTTGTAAATGGTAACGCTGTCAGTCGTGTCAGGGCTTTTCCTAGTCAAGCAGTTAGAGTACATGTCACTGTGAAATATTCCACATCTCAGGAGTGTCCCAGTAGCTGAACTGGTAGAGTGTATGCTCTTTGTGCAGAGGATGTGTTCCTGCCACAGTGGCCGAGGGTTCAAATCCACCCTGTGGCTCTCTGCTATGTGTCATCCCTACTTCCTCTCTTTCTCAATTTCTTGTCTTATCACAATAAAGCCATTAGAAGAACAGGCAAATAAATATTCCACATTCTTCATACATTATGACTTTTATTCAGCCTTTATACGCACATTCTGATCAACACGTACACACTGCCGTCCAGTTCAGAGGTTAGAGCATAGATCTCATGTCCATGCACTGGCTGCAAGATCACCGGCTCAAATCCTGCCTGTTGGTATGGCAGCGTGAGGCAGCAATGGGCATTTCAGCATCCACACTGCATTTCCTAGTGACATTTATTTTGGTGTCAAACAGCAAATAATTTAATAGTCTAATTTGCCACAGAAGGAGCATGTCCAATCTCCCTGCTTAACGTTTCCCCCTCACCAGATTCTGTGCAAAACTATTCACCACCTTATTAGTTAACAGATATTTTGCTGTTTATCATCTTCCTGGATGAACACCTCACAGTACCACTCTATGTACGACCCTCCTGGTTGGTGGAAAAATGGTGGAAAAGGTAGCTTCTCCACCAAATATTACCTGCTTTTTCCATACTTTAATTTTTATATTCAGAGTTTTGCATTGGACAGCGCGCTGCTGTCCATCACATTTTATTATAAAAGTCTGCCTGGATCAGCTCTGGTTCTCATTCCTTCACCCTGGCTCTGCTTCCTCTCCCTCTGCCCTGACTTCACTCACCAGTTTCTGTGCAAATTGTACCACCCTATTAAAATCCAGCGCTATGACCAGATTGCTAGATGCTAATTATGCACTCTGAGCAAACAGGGACGCAACTGGGGAATAGTACATTCAACAATTATTGAATCATTACCATTTAACGAGCAAATATGAATGCACCAGTTATACTGTTTATGTTATTATGTTCAGTTGTTCCCTTTTTGCAGTGCCAAATATAGATCATATGTAGAAAAAGACATTGCAGCACACTTCTTTACATTATCTATCTATTGCTTTAACTCAACTTCTCAATTTCTTAACAGTAAAACATCATTAAAGTAGCACTTCCTCAGGCCGAGCACGATATTTTGGTATTCTAACCACCTCTGGCTATATATCCCCAGGTATCCTTGAGCCCCGATACTTAACCTGTACCTGCTCCAGGGCTGCACAGAGAATCTCCCCCTTGAGGGATAAATGAAGTATATCATAAAAAGAAAATTGCTTTCAGGTCACTAGCCAAGTAGCAAGGGCAAAAAACCCTAACATATAAGGCGGCTTTAAACCCATAAAATAAAATTGCCATTTGATGCGATGGAGTAAAAATGGAACGAGTTGCTTTGAAGGAGCCATTACGGTGTTTGTTCATGAGGTTTCTCAAAGTCCCTCCTCAAATATTGCGAGCGTGTATTCAAACAGAGCAGGCACATCAGTAATCCATTAGTGTATTGTTTGGGATGCTATGAAAGAATTATGAGGAAGAGAGTGAAATGTAGGCCTTAATTTGGTGCCTCTCCTTTATTAAACAGCATAAGTGAACCCCACTTCCCTTCGCTGTCTATTCAAAGAAAGCGTTCAAGAATTGTTTCCATTCAGGTCAAGGGCCACCAGATGGGTGTCTTCCGCTAAAGTCGACCCCTCTGCCAGCCCAAACCCCCCCATATCATGACCAGATCCATATGTTGAGGAAGGGTTGAACATCTGCAGATAAGAAACCACCACTTTTATGTGAAAAGGAAATCAAGCAGCTCTGTGAAGATCACTGGCAATGTGCGAAGCAGAAGGGTGAAGCGAGCCATATTTCCTTTCAAACCACAAATTCTCTGATGTTTAACAGTGGAGCCTGTGTGCTCGTGATCCGGAAGTGCTGAAGAAGATGGGCGGTGTATGATCATCACTTCAGCTCACTGCCGTTTATTTTTACCATTGAGCTGTAGTCACCAAGAGGCAAATTCAAGTGAGTCATTAAATCCAGTTCTCATTCACTGCACTCCCCCATCTGCACAGAATCAGATGATCTTATAGAAAATGGCAAAAAAAATATTTAAAAAATAACATGTTTCACGTGTTGACATGTGTGCTTTACAGAGGAAAATCTAAGTCATTCACACAGAAATCACGTGTCATCGTTTCCAGAAAACGTGATGTGGCCTTCAAGAACATCAGGACAGTGTGGAAAGAGCTTGTGTTGGTGCCTTTTTGTCAGTGCAGACTGGTGCCAAGTCCAGCAACAGAGAGAGACACAGAAAAAAAAGTTGTTTCATACCTTAAATGTGGGGTGAGCGATTCAAAACATTGGTATCTGACGACCTGGGAATGAGACTCATCAACTGTCTCTCTCAAGATGACTCGGGTAAATACTGCATGTTAGTTGGCAAAGACGAAAAAGACGAATTATGGCACAAAGGACGCGCGTCTGCCGTTGCGCAACCAAAACAGGATGAGGCATTGTTTTCCCCAGTCGCTATCCCCAGGTAAGGGTGGAACAACTGGAATAACTGTGGAAACTCTGCACTGCAAAAGAAAAAGAACCACGCTGATGGAGGAGGCAAAGATGTGAAACCGAGTGAACGATGGGCATTCACTAAATGGAGAGCACAGGTGGTGTGTCAAAATGTGTTTCCTCTAACTAACAGGATTTGAGATGGTTCAAAACTGGCATTCTTTCTACTTGGTCAGTAAATAACAAAACCTGCCTACTTATTAATACAACCGAGTGTTTAACTTGCCTTTTCATAGCACTGAGATCAGGGTTTCTAGTTCAAAATGGGATGTTACAGTTGTTTTGGGCTGTAGCCATGTTGCTACACTGTCGTGGCCAACAGTAGTACCACAGGGAAATGCTGGGAGGGGGGAAATTGAAAAGTTGTCTGTTTCCAATTTAAACAATGTATTTGCATGCAGGTTACGTTGATCTAATGCCAGTCTGTTATAAACAGACTGGAGGTTCTGATTATTGTTAATAACAGATTAGTAGGTCAGCTAAACTGTGACGATACCCTAACTACACTCTGAGGTTGATTGCAATAAGTAACGTAATCTACAGTTTTTGATATGGTGACCAGATGTTAGGTCACTTAGCCACGTGTTGATTTGATCACACACCTTCACACCCAATTACAATGCATTATTTTCTGACGATCAATTCATTGTTAAGAGTTTTTCTACAGTTTGCTGATTATGTAAACCTTTGTTGTTTTATAGCTGAAAGTTGGCACAAATAATAACCAGGGGAGACTTGTGAAAGTTTCATTTGAATGTGTGCTTTTCCCACAACATTAAATATTATTAGCCCTGTCAGTCATCGTAGAGCTCCCTCTGGATCACAGTGAAGGAAAGAGAGAAGCAATGAAGAATACAGTGTTTGCAGCATTGTCAAGGGACACTTTCGATTGCCTTGAGCCCAGTAAAGCATCCCTATAAACTAACGGCCAATTAACTGCCCAATTGGAAAAATCAGTCATTAGTCTATTCTCTGAAGTGTGTTCTTTTATTTTGTAGAGGCGCTTTTTATCAAAGCTCATACGACGTAGATGTGTTGGGTTTAAGTCTGCTTATCCATGCATCTCCCATAGACTTCAATAGAACTGGCAACAAAATCTGGTACCGAGAATGTTGGAATGATGAGGTCATGTCCCCTCCTTCTTTTCATAGGTTGCTTGTATCACACGGTCTTTACTAGCCAATGTGGTTTGCTCACTTGTCATGGAAGATGTTTGAATACAAGGACTTCTCGTCTGTGTTGGTGTACAAGTAAAGATTAATACTTTATTCTTGACAATCCCAACTCCGTTTACTTACTTATTCCATTGCTTGAGAAGATATAACACAGTCTTCATACTGGTCCAGCCTGGGATTGTTCTGACATTTATACATGGAGGTTGTGGAAACCTTGGCAACAAGTGATGGTAAAACTGATATTCCATTTCACACACGCTCTCTAACAGGGCTCTGTGGGCACATCAATGGACGTGCACACCGAAAATTTGCATGCACATGCTGAGCCAATCAGAGTCCGCCCGTTCAACCATCCAGGGGGTGCCCTTCTGAAAGGTCAGCACTGACCCCTATTCCTCAAACACTTTTTAAAGTGACTCAACATGCCGTCATCCCCAGACTCCAGGCTGTGATTCCCTGATTGCTGCCACAAGCTTCAAAAACCTACCAGACTGCCCGGACTGGGTGGTGATTTTTCCAAAGCTGAAGGGTCCCCATCAGCGATTCATCTAACACCTCTGCACTCCACCCCAGTCACCATCAGTGGCTTCTCTTTCTTATAATAGTAAGGCTGGTTAGTGGCTTTCTCCTAACTGCTGATCCTCCACTCACAATCAACAATGTATTTATAAAAGAGTTTGCATGCAGGTGAAGGAGAGGTTGAGGACTACTTCTCTCTGGATCAAATGAAGTTCAGCTTCATGGGACCACGTGGCCACAGTCCTCAAAACACTGTTCTGCCCTCTGCCTCTCATGTGTTCAGGTATAGAATACATGTTAGGTAAGAAAAACACGATTGTTCTGTTCTCCTGTTTAAAGTAATTTCCTTTGGTTTATATTTGAGCATGTAGCACCAGCTACATGTTGTGTCAAGAACAAAAAGAATACTGTTTGCTGACCGTAATACTGTCAAAGACTGCATCATATTAGATCTCCCCTCTACCTCTGAATGTGTGTGTCCATGGTGCTGATTTTAAAAAGCAAGTTATGATAAAAAAAACAAAAAAACAATTTGCTTCCAGTTTGGAAGAAACAATCACTCAACTTAGGCTACTTGAGTATGGAATAAAGGACTGGGTCGCACCATGGAAGTCCAGTACTAAGTTAATGAGTAAAACCCCTCCTGCTTGTTTCAAAGTAAATGAAGGTAAGTTATGTTATTTTTAAAAATCTATACATACATTCATGGAGGAATATCTCTGAGTTAGTAGCATTGTTGCAGTAAAAGAATGACTAGGCTAATGTCCAATAATGCTAATCTAGCTCATTTTATTTGGTCATGTAGCCTAGTTTAAGTTTCCTGTGTTGTTGTATTTTTGTCAAATTAATTGTAAACTTTGTATATTATACATCTATTTTACTCTTCACTCTCAATGGGTCATAGCCCACATTAGCAAGCTAATGTTTTTTTGCCAGTTAGCTTAGCTAGCTATGCATTAGTCACACCTTGCATTCGCTAGATGTAAGATGTAAGTATTTAGTGACAACCAATCTTTGCAGCCCCTGTTGAATCTATTAATGTGTAGACACTTTAACTAAGCTAAGTTTGAACAACCGAAAAGAACAGCTGGTTCAGCCGGCTAAAGGCAGGTGTCTGCCGACTATTTAGCCTCGGGGGGCAACAGCTAATGTTTTGGGGCTAACGATGCAGCCAGCTGATTTATGGATAACATATATCCAGGCCAACACGTCCTCCTCTGTGTGCATTATTCACTACACTCCCCCCTCTGCACAGAATCAAATGATCTAGTAGAAAATGGCAAAACAAAAAACAAACAAAAAAAAACACGCTTCACGTGTTGACATTTGTGCTTTACAGAAGAGTCATTCACACAGAAATCACGCAAACATTTATTCATCGTTTCCAGGAACATGATGGTGGCCTTCAAGAACATCAGGACAGTGTGGAAATAGCTTGTGTTGGTGCCTTTTTGTCAGTGCAGACTGGTGCCAAGTCCAGCAACAGAGAGAGACACAGAAAAAGAAGCACAGCTCCAAAGTGTCATACCTTAAAGGTGGGGTGAGTGATTCAAAACATTGGTATCTGACGACCTTGGGAATGAGACTGTATGTTTAAAATATGACGTACAGTTGACAAAACACTCAAGTTCCACTTCCACGCTTGTTCCTGAGCTTTCCACTGTCTCACACCAAGGATCCTACAAAAGATGGACGGGACATCACTTCATCGAATTTACCAGATTTTGGTGCCAGCTCTATTGATGCATCGACAAGCAGACTTAAACCCAACGATCATTGTTGTGACCTTTAATGAAGAATTGCTCCTACAAAATGAAAAACACACTTCAGAGAATAGGCTACTGACTCAATGGGTTTTCTCAATGGGTACATTGTTCTCCAATTAGTAATATCTATGTATCTAGTGGTGAGTGGGCAGATCGCGCCTTCATCTGTCCCATCTTCGTTTCACAGGTTATAAATGTGGGTGATGGAGGCACCCACATTTAATAATACCATCAGCGTATAGATTGGTTCCCTATAAACCTCACTTTCACTGTGCTATCCGGCCCACCAGGCTGGAATTTTAAAATAAAGGATGAATTACGGCACAAAGGAAGCGCGTCTGCCATTGCGCAACCAAAACAGGATGAGGGATTGTTTTCTCCGGTTGCTGTCCCCAGGTAACAACTGGAATAACTGTGCAAACTCTGTGATTTAAAAAAAGATATATAACCAGGCCAACACTTATTTTTCTGTGTGCATCAGCAGGTTAATCTATACAGACCGATATCTGGATATGAATGCACATAAATTAAGATAAGCTAATAAAGAGCTAGACACTATAACACTTGGGCTACAACGGACAGAGACCATCATGCTTCCGATGCCAAAATCTTGTTTCTTTGCCTACAGATTCTGCATTCATAAGCAGACATGTGTTTATAGAAATTAAACACAGATATAACCCATTAAATCCTGCCCACAGACACTCTTAACCACCACATATGGTCAGAATGGCAGAGAACATTTATTCTTACCTCCGCCAACAAGGTTATGTTTTCACCCGTGTCCATTGGTTGGTTGGCTGATTTGTCGACAGGATTACACAAAAACTACAGAATGGATTTCCACGAAACTTGGATGGAGGATGGGTCTCAGCCCAGAATAGACCCCAGTAGCTTTTGGTGTGGATCCGAGTAATGGGATGGATGCAGCAATATTTTTCTCACCTTCTTTAACATTGTGCAATATGGCAACATTTTTGTTCATTTCTCAGGAAGTCATTGATTGAAAAATAAGGCGTATTTCGGTAACCGGTATCTATGATGTGGATCGTAGTTCTGCAGAGCTTAAATTATGGGTAAGTAGTTATGAGTGGTTTGAAATTTAGAGTGAAAGAAGGCTATTCAGTTTGATATGGGATTAGATTGAATTAAAGGGGACTGTTGGGCCGGAGATATGAGCTCCAATGAGTGACACTCTAGTTTTTATTGTTGTTCCAGCATAGACTTGCTTGCCAGTAGAAAATGTATTGCTTTCTTTTTCCCTCCTATTCTGGAGAATGACTGATAAATTGGCTGAAACTCTTGTGAGTTCATACAAAACATGCCGGTGAGGCAGTGGACTCACTATATGAGGGGGGCACTGAGTCATAGACCGATAGCTTGATAGAAAAGCTTTCTGTTGCACATGGTGGTCGTATCCTGTGTGTTTACACTTTGGAAATCAGACCTTTTCATTGGGTTCAGACCACACTATTAATATAAAATCATTATCCAAGTTCACGTCCTGAAGTCAGTATAGACCAGCAGTGATCTAATGAGCTTATACCCAAGAATCCTTTCAGCATTCACAAAGTTGATTTCCTATTGTGTCTTGTTCACTGTGTTCTGTGTAATAGATCAGTGCTTCAGTGAGTGTTATTATTAAAACAACAAGGCCTTCTCAGGAGCTGAGCAACGCTTCTTTTTGACATTCGTCAGTGGTACAAACTGTGCTCAAATAATGATTGCAAGAGTTTCTTTTATACTGAACTTGATGTTCTAAACACTGTGGGCTCATGGGAGCAGAAAATTCTATATATAAAAAGCATACCGTGAAACATAACCCTCAGACGTCCTTATTTAACCTTCACAGCTGTAAACAATGGAGAGAACCACTTATTTGGTGCCTATCAATCAATATGACATCGACCTCCACGCTGACGGAATGAATTCTCTCTGCGAACAGAGCTGTGTAATTGTGGCTAGGCGGTGATGATAGCTCATTTAAAAGATGTGTATTTATGGCCAGACATTTGACTAAAGGGCCCTGTGCTGTATTTTTATTGACGTGATTATGATAAAGCCGATGAAGATGTCTCACTCAAGGCTGCATGTCGCACCACAGCCCACTGGAGCTCAGACGCGAGCCGTGGGAGCTCGCAGGTCTATGGAGAGAAGCTCCAGCTCCGGCTTCAGCCAATATTAGTCAGCACATGAGTGAGCATTGCTCAGCCACCAGCGTCATCACACCGACACAATCAATGTGGGGTTCTTGCAAGCTTGTGCTGTGTGTACCCCCCTGTGCCCGTCTGCTCCAGCGACAGAATCGGAGCGGAGTCAGACGGATTTTAAACGCTGCCCCCCCCCCCATCTGTCTGCTGAGATCAAATCTCCCAATAAAAGCACAATGATAAAGGATTTATTGAGCAGCAGCCTCAGTGCTCATAAAGTGGAACAGTAAATCTCTGTTGAAGAACTTTTACCTCTTTTTTTTTTTCCCAGCCTGTCTGTGGGAGGACATTTTTTTTTTTTTCCTTTTTTCAGCTGCTGCATATTTTTCATCCTGTTTTGTGCCAAGAGCTATACTGAAAAAGAAACGCTCATTGTACACAATCCAGAGCATCTCGGAATATTTGACATTAAATCCCCGTCATTGTGATTGGACCACATCACATGAGCTCCTGCCCTGTTTGTTATTATCTGCAGCCTGTCAACACGATACAAAGTAATGAGGATCATTTTATAACCTACCTGTGCACGTGCTGAGGAGGGAGTGAACTAACAACATGTCTGAGTCAGTGCATGCATGTAGAATGTGTGTGTGAGCTTCAGAGGTAGATAATGAGCATGCTTAAGGATAGTGTTAACATGACCGGCGGCGCTTTAAATTATTGATGAAGCTCGGAGCCTTGAGAGGCTTGTAAAGCAGCTTCACCTGGAGGTCAGAAACTGACTCTGTGATATCTGTGACAGCTCGCCCTCAGGGCTTTCTGACACCATTTAGACATCATACTTAGATGATAAATACATTAAACATGACTGCCAGAGGGTTTTATTTGGTTTGGAGTGAAGGTTTTTATTTGGAGCAGAAGACATATAAATCAGCATTGTTTTTCAGCTTCAAGAGTAAACACAGAACTGAGTAGATTATGTCGTCCTCGCGCGAGTAAATCCATGATCTGAGCCGCTGCCTGTGTTGTTGTGGCTAATCGGCAGTTTTATTCTCCTCCCGAATGCTCTGTCTTCTCTCCCCGTAATGGGGGTGCATTACTTTATCATTTAGGCTAATTACTGCAGAATAAATGGTTTCTCGCTGCCTGTCAGCCTGCAGTGTGTAATCATTCTTGACCTACTCACTGAACTCCATGTTTTAAGTATGTGAACTGTGTAATATTCTCCCTGCTTAATTATTAAGAGGACCAAACTGCGTGGGATGCACCATCCATTTAATCTGTGCTCCTAATAACTGCAGTTGCACAGCCCGATGAAGCGAGGGGGGGAGAGGGAGGGGGTGATGAAGTGGAGCCAGGATGGAGGGATGAGAGCCAGAGTACATCCAGGTAGACTCCTGTAACAAAATGTGATGGACAGCAACGCTCTGTCCAGAGCAAAACTCGGAATGTTAAAATCAAAGTATGGAAAAAGCAGATAATACTTGGTGGAAAAGCTACCTTTTTCCACATGTTAACGATACAAACTGCCATGTTTCTTCCAGCCAGAAGGGTCGTACACAGACTGGTCTCCGAGCTGCAGTATTGAGATGTGCACAAACAAAGAGGGTAAAAAATAAAGAGTAATAAAAGTAATGTGGAATGTTTTACATGCCAAGAGGAAAACTTTGATCTGGTCAGAGCCCTGGATTTTACAAAGTGGTGGAGAGTATTGCACTGAAACTACTGAAGGAGAAATGCCTGTTTTAAAGGGATAGTTCGGGTCTTTTGATGAGGAGTTGTATGAGCTACTTAACCCTGGTCAGTGTGGTACCTGCAGTAGATGACCGTCAGCTCTCCCCCTGTGTGGAGCGTAGCACCGACAAGGAAGCAGAACATTGTACTGCTAAATGGCACCGACAGCAAGAAAGAAAAGAAGGCACACCTGTTTAAGGGTACACTATATTTAGAACATTTTTGCTGCTTTTCATTGCCTCAGACAGCAGCAGAACGTCCGAACCAAACAGCTGATCTGTGGTGTGATAAAGTGCGTGGCAGGCACAGCTGTGCTTGTGCGTAGGAATACAGACGTACGGTTGAAGAAATGTTTTGCCAAAAGAAAGGGCTGTCTGACGGCAATGTAAAGCACCCAAAAAGTTTATATATAGCATACACTTAAACAGATATATATTCTTTTAGATGGCCAAATTGCGTCTTCCTGTCGGTGCTACACGCTGCTTCTCCACACAGGGGGAGAGCTGATGATCATCTACTGCAGGTAATACACTGAACAGGGTTAAGTAGACCATACAACCCCTCATCAAAAGACCCGAACTATCCCTTTAAGGGAGGGTAGGTGATAATGTTATTGTGTTCATGGTTGTTGAATGAATACTGAACAAAAGTTGGTCAGGGTCTATGATCAATACTTTGGTGATCAGTTTGATGTGCACGGAAAAAACTAAGGACTGTTTTGCAATGGGACCACACCAGCACCACACCAAGATCCATGACTACTCAGCAGTGATTATTACATTATTGCACGATGTAATGAATGATGTAATGAATGTTGCAAGGTTGTGATGCTAACGTGGTGGCAAAAATCTGTCCACAGACAGAAAGACAAGGTGAAAACAAAACCAGTTACCCGAGAGTGGACAGGACTTGGGATTGGTATTGGGTTCCAGTGATCCATGACTTAAAATAAACCTTCGTCTTCCTGTTCAAACCACAGTCTACTTCAAACTCAGCCTTCATTTTGATCTCAGTTAAACACTGAAGTTCCATGACTGCATCTGTATAAAGACAGAAATATAAACACCTGACAAAGTGCTCAAAATCGCTTCTGAGGTAGTTCCTGCTACAATAGGTGTCTCAAGGACCACATTTTTGTCATTATGGCACCCACACACACACACACACACACACACACACACACACACACACACACACACACATTCCCATTTTTCATAATGCTAACATTACTCTGTTATACTAAAAAGTATGGATTCTCTGTTTTAACCCATGCTGTCTGTTGATAGTAGTTAGGGACATAGTCATTCCTCCTCTACCTCCATAACTAGCTTGAGTTAACATTATCTGCATCTAGCTGCCATTTCACACCATATGTTATGTCAGCCATACATTTTAATCTCTAAACATTCATTTTACTGGTTTCAAGGAAGTTCAGTTTTTTCTAAACACTTAAAATGCCCATATATAAACTATCCTTACCTCGCGGCAAGGATTATTCTATCCCCCTGCTGCGCGTGCATCCTCAGTTGTAAACACAATATCTGACTACAGAACCTTGAAAGCAGGAAGACAAAATATCTGAAAGCCCTCATGTTCAGCTGTTGTTTTTGTGTCAAACGTGAATGAGGATTTGAGTGGGAACAAGCTGCTCCGAGTGATTAGTGCTTTACTCATTTGGACACAGAGTTGGTTCCACTGACAGGCCCGGAGGACTGCTCTATCAAAGCGGCCGGCCATCATTCACGCCGCAAATCATACACGGGGCTGACAGCTTGGCACGCCTCCAGATGTGTGTTTCCATTTGGGAGGCGTCCAAAAGAAACCTTGAGTGCTCAGCCAGGCTCCTAATGAGCGATCCAGGGAACTTGAGGTGGGCTGACTTGAACTCGTTCACTTGGACGACCCCGGGAGAACATTTTTCCCCTGGAATCCAAACGCCACAGCGGAGGAGAAGGAATCCACTTTGAGGTCGAAGTGTTTTTCTGAAATGCACTCTGTCACATCAACTAGATTACTTAGCCCTGAGGAACACAGTCTGACAGCTTTGCTGCTCGGTGTTGGAGGTAGAGATGAGATAATGAAGTGCTGAAAGTGTTACTGTACTTTCAACTCTATCCAACAGGGGAACCAGTGATGCCAGTGTAAATTTGCGAATACACCTCTATTGCTGCTCCCATTACGACTCACAACATGCCAAAATCTGCGTGCATCTTTCTCTTCCTCTTCATAAGTGTCACTACAATACAACTCCATCTTTTCCAGGCATGATTAAGGCTTCAACGTGGCCTCGCTGGCAAACATTTGGCTTGCTCTTTCTAGTGAGAAAGTAAATAATGCAGGAGACATTTTTATGCACCAACTGCAGAGACAAAGACTGTTTGAAGGAGCAGCATTACCCGAAGTGACACGCGGGGACTATTTCATATAAAACACATCATATCAGGAGGAATGAGCAACGTTATCACCTCACAGATAACATAATCTGTGAGGGATTTCACCTGTCAGCGCCTGTGAAGTCGCTGCTAACGTCCTGATGTTTATCTGTGTACAGGTTCTAGACACAGATCTGGAGGCTTCTGATCTTCGTGGAGGCGACGACGAGCGCAGCAGCTGCTGCCTGTGCCGCTGCAGCTGCAGCGCTCCCAACAGCGCCCGATAATGAAGATGATGCAGGAGGAGAGGGGGGAGGAGGAGGGGGAGTTTTAAAATCTGAGGGGAGGCAGAATAAAGGTGCTTCTGGCAGGACGTTTAATTCGCAAGTGAGTGGTTGTTATGCACTGGTGTGATTGAGAAGTGCCTGATTATTTTCCAAGGCTTATATGTAAGGGTGAAAAGCCTTCCTCTCTGCAGCAGGGAGCATAATGAGATGTTGAGAGGAGATAGAGCGCAGTATGTATGAGCCCCAGTCTTATTTCAGGCTCCGGTGAGGACGGTTGTCTGGATTCAGGAGCGGGGGAGGAAGAATGTGGGCATATGGGATGTTACAATCCTGTTGAAGATGTCAGTACCTACAAGGGCTGCGAGCGGTGCCAACCGACGGGCGCCCTGCTGCCAACTGGCACGACCGGCGCTGCATATTGAGTGTCTCTCCTGCGGCGCCCACAGAGCACCGTGGGCCCCTCGGAGTCAGCGAGCCAGTGAATCATTTATGTTCACGCTCCAACTTGCCAACGCTTGTATGACACACTTTTTGCGATGTACTGTAAGGAGATTTAGGGGTGAGACAAATATATCTGCAGAGTGGAAGTGCTGTAGCGCAGCTTTGTTTTGCAGCAGTCGTGTGTTTACATCACCAACCAGGCAGCATCCCTCTCAGTCAGACCCATGTTTTCACAGTCTGATTGAGATGCAGGAGACTGACTGACTGACTGGAAAAAAAGAAACCCTCGCCCCCCCAAAAAACCATCGCCCCGCTCTCTCGACATCACCTCGCCACACCTCACCACACCACCCTGACCAGCCAAGACAGAATGAAGTGGAGGGGTTGTCTGTTGGCTTAAAGATAGAAATTGCCTCTGCTCCTCTCGTATATTTCATCAGCATTTGAACTCACCTCCATTCTTGGGAATTAATGGCTAGGATTTCTATGAATGTGAAAGCAGGCTGCTGTGCTGTTATGCACCTCTGCTGCTTCTTGCTGCCGTGGTAACAGGGAGGCAGCCGGCAACGGCAGATAGATACTTAACCAGAAATCATTAACATGCTGCTATCATCTTAGTTTAGTGAGTCTACAGTGACTTTATAATGATTTATATGTTTTACATTTACAGTAGCTCTAGCTTGATTAAGGTAAAGTCTGTAATATTCACTAGAGGCTCTCCTTATCTCCATGAAGAGATACTGTCAACCAAATCATAGTTCCTTATATTCAGTAGGCGATGGAGGGGGGTGGACCCACTGTGGTTTATTCACTGGCAACCAGCAAACAGACTCTTTTGGTTTCAGAGCCGTGGTCGGGGTCGTAGATTCTACCTCGCACAAACCTCAGTCAGAGACAGGATCAGTGAGTCAGGCAGACTAGACTAACATATTCAGCTAAACAACCTCTCTGCTCCTGCACTGTCCCTGCTAATAGGAGACGGAGACGGTGGACGGCAGGTTAACAAGGGGGATGGCATCACCTCTCATCCCCCCTCAAATCACCCACTGATTATATTCACAGGTGTAACGCTGCTGGAGCGCACCAGAACGATGCTCCATCACTCTTTAGAGAATAAACAATCTGCAAAATCCGGTTAGTGCTTGAAGATTCAATCATCAAGGGAACCAAATGGAATGGTCATGCAACATGCAAGAAAACAATAAATGAATCATAACTTTCTCCAGTCGACAGCTGGCTAACGTTAAAGGGTAAATTCACTGAAAAATGAAAATCCAGTCATCATCTCCTCACCCCCCAAGTGAAGTTTCGTAGTCCACAAAAAATTTTGGGAGCTTCTCAGCAAAACAGCATTGCAGGATACTCCTAAACAACTGAAGCAGATGGGGACTTTAAATGTGAAATGTGAAATAAAAACATAAAGTAAAAAAAGAAAAAAAACATAAAGTGGCTGTATGGAGCCATTTTATGTTTTTTTCTTTCTTTCTTCTGCTTGTCCAGTGTAATCCAAGCCTGTGGAAGCCCCGAGATTCTAAATTGATTTGAGGGGACGTTATTAACACAACATCGAGCTAGTGCATCCACTTCAGACGGTGAGTGTGTGCTAATGCGTTTATCTTAGTGGCTACAGTGAAGATTACGGGGAGTGAAGATTATGGTGTCCTTGTCACTTTTGAAATGACTAATTAGATATTTTTAGAAATACGATGAGATAGACGGAAGACCAATATGAGTCTTGTGTCTTTCTGTTAAGGATGGAGGTGGAGCCATGAGAATCTAAAAGATTCTGAGATGATAAGAGTACAACCTTTCTAAATCTGACTAATTAAAAAGCTGCATTTCATTTAACAGAAACAGAAATACCTCGAAGCGTGTCAGATGCCGGGACCTGAACCCTCAACCTCCCCTCTGCAGTGGCGGGTGATTTTCATTTTCAGTTGATCAGTGATTCAATTCTAATGACATTTATTTAATTCCAATCACTTTATTCTATGTTCTCGTCAATGTGCTCAATGACTAGTTAAATATAGCCTACAATGTAGTTGTTTTCTTCTCTTCTAATCTCCTCCCTCTCCTTTTTGTTCGACCGGGCCCTGAGATTTTCCCACAGGGATTATCCACACATGCATTATTTTAGTGAGTACCAGGGTCAGGTTAAAAGGGCATCTTGCTCATGGGCCTGCTGGGAGATATAGTCCCTGCAGTAGCTCCTGGGGTCTCCTGCTCCTCCTCCCAGCAGCTTTTGTCTGAAATGCCTACAAACGGAAACTCTTCAGAGATATCCTTACCTGGTGCAGGAAGCATGTCGTCTCTCAGTGTGGAGCAGCGGCTTGACACACAGCTCCACATGTATCTCTACTGGAGACTATTAGCCTCCTCTGTCTCCCGACAGTCCCCAGAGCTGGTGAACATTCAGTAGGTCAAGGTTAAAAGTAGGGCAAAGGTAAATTAAATGCTTTGCTTAATGGCTTTCCTTTTTACATCATGGTCTGGAACAATGGCAATATTTGTGAAGACACTGCACATAACAATCCCTTTTACAATTACACTCTATGAGGCAAGGAATCCCTGTCTGTCTGTATGTCCTTGACATATCTTGAGAGCGATTCATCCAATATACTTCACACATGGCAGGTGTGTTGCTGATTACCTGCGGAAATGTAGTGTCAAATTTGGTGCAATTTCGAGTGAGTGACACATTCAAAATCAATAAATCTTGTATAAAACTGCGAGCACCGCTCTGTGCAGCAGTGAGAGCGTGGCTTCAGCGCTCTGGCATCATGACTGCAGACCGAAGCTTGGCTCACACTACTGGACTTTTAAAATCCTGACCCACTTTGCAATCAGGTTGTGTTCGCACACATCAGGGGTCGCATCGATTAGTCTATGAGGGTTAAGATAGGATCTGTACATGCCTCACCTTACCAGATAATCTGTTTCTTGCAGTGAAAAATAACTTTAGATTTTGACCTAAAGACTTCCACTTGATTTCATGTTTTCAAAGTGCCAACACAACTCTAACTTGGAGATAATAGACAAACTAAATGCCAGAAGACATGCTGAATGTTAGCAATCGTCCATGATTCCTCTATCATCCGAGTGGATCTGAAGCCGCTCTACTCTTTTTCCAACTTTTGGGCAAAATCTGCAATGTTTCTGAATCTGAAGGGCAAATTTTGGTCTCAGTTGCTGCACAGGCTCGCCCAAGGAGGCTGAACAGTGTGATCCCTGGACAGCCTCATTAAGGAAAGGCAGTCCTTAAAAATTCATGCTTGTCCATTGTTAGATGTCCACAGACAGAGCAGCACAGCACAGTTTCCTCAGCACATTCCCTGATTCTGTACGTATCACCATGGCATGTCTTGCAAAATGTATGTGAAGGAATCTATTTAACGTTGGCCAACCAGCAGAGAGACTCATGATTTGGGTTTTTAATAACCTCAAAATAGACGTTTGACAATAGGATTTCTAGACGTTCAGTTGTGTGTGTGCTTGTATGTGCCTTTGTGTCTGTGTTCTGGTATTCTGGCCATTATTTTAAGAGATAAAACATACCTGGATAGGATACCTGGCAGATGGGGGGTTTTCCTTGAACGGGACTTTGTTGGCAAATATCTGCCCATCAAGCTTCCAAGGAGGATGCAGACAGAAGCAGGGAAGGCTCCATCAGTCAAATACTGTGTATCTGTTTCACGGCCAGCCAGTGGAAATCCAGGCTCCTTCTCGGCCGCACAGCAGGAGAGCTGGAAACAAATTCACTTGGGCTTAGTGTGCAATCAGAGCCAGATTGTTCATGCACGACCAGCAACCAGCCAGCCAGAATAAACCGCATGATTTAGAGTGAAAACTTTCTAAATAAACCCCTTATTGATGAGCATGCTGGGAAACATATTTAAAAAAAACCCAACAATTTAAGGTAAAATGCAACTGTAGCACTCCCACTGACTCCGTCCACCAAAAGTGACATGAAAATTGTGTGTGTGTGTGTGTGTGTGTGTGTGTGTGTGTGTGTGTGTGTGTGTGAGAGGCTACTTTTGGGGACACATTTCAGACTCAAGACAGTTAATTGGGGACAGCAGCTGCAATTGGGGACAAAAGCTGTGTCCCCAATTAGAAAACATTATTTTTGGGCCAGTGGTTAAAGGAGCTCTGTGGAACTTCTGCGCTGTGGGAAGTCCATCGTTAGTTTATGTTAACGGACTAACCTTTAGCTACTGTTGCTCTCTGTTAGCAGAGTGGACAGAGGCACTGAGACGAGGCACTCGAGAATGTGCATTAAGTCACATCCTTTGCACTGTCGTGCAAAATCCAGCCTGAGTCCTGTACAAAGAAATCCACAGTCCAGCAGCATTAAACAACTTCAACAAGCCATCCACAGGCTTGTGTAGGAAACTGAGAGAGACAGGGGAGGTCTCATTTTTCACGTCTCATTACAATCCGCTCACGTACGGTCATAAGAAAGTGATGAATTCATGTAAATTGTTACAAATTCTTACAAAAAGCCCCTTTAAGGTTAGGGGTAGGCAAGTAGTGGTTAGGGTTAAGTCACCAGGAAATGAAGCTAAGTCTATGTAATTTCCCCAAAAGTGACATAAGTAAGTTTGTGTGTGTGCAACATGTGTTTGCACTTGGCCGCTCTCCAGCAGTGGGGACTGAGTATGTAATCTTAGAGGACAATTTTTATTGAAAATTCCAGTATTACCATCTCTGTCGTTTGGTCAGCCAGTGCTGCAGTGGATCCACGTCACTGGTGTCTGATCAAATTCTTGCATCTCCAAGATGTTGAATTGGCTGTATTGTTCTGTAATTTGGACATTATGAAGCATTTAGAAAAGGGTTTTATTAGACTTTGGGGCTAAAAAAAGAGAGTCAGTTTTCATCTAATCTTGAAGGAAACTGGCACAAACAAACTCACAAAACTCGATCATGCCTCATCTTTCTGAGCAGGAGTCACCAACTTCTCGTGGAACTGTAGATGTTTCAGTTTTCATTTATATGGGGGATTTAATGAATTCTTGTCCATTTTGGCTGAAAAAATGAAATCAGTATTTAATTATTTTTATATGGACTCTTTTCTCAACACAATTGCCAGAAAAAATGTTGGTAAAGTACGTTTCTGCGAACCCCAGATATGTTGAAACTCTACATTTCTTCTTCTGTGTGTTTCTTTAGGTTCAATTTTCAATTGTGTGTTGGGACAAGGTTGTGCTTATTGTCTGGTTAGGTTCAGGCACAAAAAACACTTTGTTAGAGCCAGGAAAAGAGCACGTTTTGGCTTAAAACACCTGTTTTGGTCACCACAAACCTGGAAGATGATGTTAGAATGCTGTGGCCCCTCATCAAAACGATTTTCCATTGGTTTCACACTTACAAATGTTGAAATGCAGTCTCAAACTGCCACAACTCCACCACCATGCTCTCCTCCTCCTGATGTGAGAGTAAACATCATAATGTAGAAGTGTCGATATGGTACCAGCCTATAACACGTACAAATGTGAACATGTCAGTGGTTTTGCAGTTAAAAAGTTAACTGCCATCATTTTATCCTTGTGTCTGAACTGCTTTTCTCTAATGACTTCCAGTACATGAAAACTTTTCAATAAAGCTGCACATTTCCCTGCAGGTCAAAACGCACTTAAATTCAATAAAAGCTAAAAGAGGAACAACCTTCAGTTGTTTTGGCAGGCCAGCAGTGATTTAATCACAGTGAATTTTTACAAGTCCCTGAGATGCTTCTCCACAAAAAGAGAAAACAAAACCTCAGCTGCCTTCCTTCGGGCATGATGTTCACATATAGAACCACAGATTTAAGTCTACAGGTTTTAGAATATCATCAGCCTTCACAGATTGATGAGGAATCATCAAAACTTTATGACGTGAGATAAAACAAAGGCAGAAAAACACCCGGCAGGAAAAGAGAGAGCAGCCTGTTACTTTTTATAGTCCAACCATGCCATCTTGTGGTTTAACTCGAGGAAAGAAATAAAAAAGAAGCATTTGCCTTGAACTCCAGCCTCGCTCCTGAGCTCTAAACTATTTTTAATCCCTGCATAAATCAGAGCTGCAGCCTTGCTCTTCCCTGAGCGCTGGAACCTGTTGTGACAGCGGCCCCGGTCCCAGTCAATTAGGTCATTGATTGAGTTGTCAGGGGTGGAGGGGAGTGATGATATGATGTGATCAGCGGTGACACCCAGTGGTAATGTGTCGCTCCTGGTGCTCGCTGCTCCATCCAGCTCATTTGGCCCCTGAATCTCCCTCCACTTAATCAGATATGACAAGCTCCCCGGGCCGCCACTTACAAAACAATCACAGGCGACTGGTCGACCCGTCGCACCCGAGTCCGCCGTCCTGTTGAACGTTGGCCATTAAGGGGGATGATGTGCGCCTCTTTGCTCATTTGAGCTCTCCTCTTAATTGTAAACACATTATTCTCAAGACAGCCTTGGAAACACAGCAGATGTCTAATTGGCGTGTTAATTATCATCATGTGCCACTTATGAGTCTGTCGACAGCACTCTGGCACCAAAGCGGAGCTACTGTCAGATGGTGCTGTTTTTTCAGCACCATTTTTGAGGCTCCCCATACTCACTGATTAGATCCATGCTTCATCATCAAACCGTAATATCAAACCGGCTGTGAATATTTGAGCGTCTCCAGAAAAAACAACACTGTTCGAGTTATAAAAATGATTCCTCAAGTCTGTCTCAGAGTGACAGAGCAAGTTATTAAAAGTCATCTCTCCATTCAGCCCCAGCTGACCTGACAGGCACTCCACTGAGGGGGTTTGTCTTCAGCCAGGGGTCGAGCGTCAGGCGGTGCAGGCTTCTGTCTGTAGGAGGCTCCTCAGACTCCTGTCACCCTGTCTTTCCTTCTGTCACCAGTAGAGGAAGTGCCATTTCAACTGCTGTCTGTCTACTGATGCCTGCCAGTGTTACTGGAAATATCCAAACTACAGCTGGTCACACATAAACAGTCCAAGAAGGAGCAACGCTGTGATGCTGCTGCACTATTCCTCATAGAAAATCAAACACGCTTGCTTTCTAACATGGCATAGTATGGTGTTTGAAGATGTCATTAGGATTAGGAAAGATTTCTCAAGGTAAATGTTCCTGCCAGACATCTATTGTATGCACAGTTCACACTTTTTACTGTAGGAACCTTCAGATAGCCACAATGAACACCATTCGTCTGATAGATAGTCCCTCATTCAGTGTTTTGATGATGGCGGTGGATGGCGCTGTGATCCGGTGACTGTGAGCGCCATCGCATATAATTCAATCATTTTCAGTTTCTTATTATTTAGGTTTTCATCTTAATTTGTCATCCATCTGTGGCTCTGTGCTACTGGGAATAAGGAGGTCCAAATCACTCAAATATAAATAAAATATAGTTATTTCTTAATCTGAGGCCCTAAGGATAGACATTGTTGTACGCTGTGCTGACTGTAAAACTGTCATGGTTTGGGTTGGATGTTTGGTGTTTTATTTTGTAGTTATGTTCTCAAGGGTCTTGTTGTGACTTTCCACTTCCAGTCTTTGTATTTTTCCCACCCTTTCTCTGTGTACACCTGGGTTTTATTTGTTAATCATCCTCATACATCATCCATTTCCTGTGCCTGTTCTCTGGTCCTCATGTGTCCTCTGTGTTCCCACTTTGTTCTCCGTGGCTTCTGGTTTGTCCTCAGTTTTGTATTTCTCTTTAGTTTTTTTCTTGGTCTTTCCTTTCACCTTTTGTTGGTTGTGTTTTGGAATTTGGACTTTTGGACTTTGGATTTCAGTTAATCATTAAAGCTTGTTTTTTTGTACTTTTACCTGCCTGCCTCGCTGTGTCTGCTGCTGGGTCCTCACCATTTTTACAAACATTAACAAAAAACCCCTCTAGTGGGATTTGTGATTTGTAATATTGGGCTATATGAACAAAAGGGTCTTGGCACTTGGCTTTTGGTGCTCAAAGCGCCCAAAAAAAATGCCAAAAAGACCCATTTGAAGAACTCAACAGCCGTGTCTCTTTCTAGAAATCATAACCCAGTTAGTCAAGATAATCCACAGACCACAGTGCTGTGAGAAGTTTCATGTAGGAACTATTTTCTTTCTACCTAACTACACCCGGCAACTGCATCACCACGCAGAAGGAAGCGTTCATAGGCTTGTGCTCGTGACAGCGCTGTAGTTAACATGAATGGTGTCCTCCTCGGCTGAGCTGTAATGTTATCCAGCTTAGTTAGATAGTTCCATTATATTCTGGAGAGGGCAGACATTTCTATGGCTGATATCTCAAAAACCTGCCAACTCACACCAGATTAATCTAGGTGTATAAATAGCACTCCAGGCAGGAGGAAAGATATGTAGTTTTGATTTGGGGGTGAACTGTCCCTTTAACACACTTTTCCTAAAATAACTGGGGGATGTCTCTGCTGATTTAGGCCTCAGATTCCATAACTTAAATGCATTGAATTTTAAATGTGGGCTCTCAAAAAGCCATATGTCATGCGACAGATGAAATACTGTAACCTCTCACATGAAATAGTGGGTCTAAGTTTAGCACATGCGGCACTCTGAAGCCCCTCAGATGGGTATCTCCTCCCTTTAAAGGACTGATATTTATAGGAGAGCCATCTGAATAATTGATCTGGATGTGGAAGTAGCCGGCCACTGCGTCACGAGGGCACAAAGAAAAGCCTGGTAGCTGCGCCGGATGGAGTTACTGGAGCAGAAGTTTCTGACAAAGACGGAGGAGTGAGTGCAGCACTCTTCTCTTCTCGCTCTCTGACAGCTATTTGGAGCTCGTGGTCGGCTCCTTTTCGTCTCCCAGTGTTCTCCCCTATGTGTGCTAAAGATCACAGTCGCTGTTCCGGAGCGTAATTTCATTTAACCACATTATTACGAATGTTTGAACTCTGGCACGTCGGTATAAATTTGCACACATTTGCACATATTAATTTGCTGCAGGGCGAGTTGTGAATGAGTCAAACGTTTGCACCGCCGACAATGCAAACACCAGACTGTATAGAGAGGGTACAGTATATTCCCACGACCGCCAAAACACTTGGTGAACCGCCTTTTCTTGTGTTTAATCACTGCACAATAACCCCCCCCCCCCCCTCACAGCAACTCAACGCTGGTGGCTCCTCTCATTTAGCACTAATAAGATCCCCTTCATCTTTAATGAACATAAGCACCAAGGTCGTGTAATTGGCGAACACAGCATCATCGTGGTGCGCGGCAAGAAATTGAAAAAGTCATAAAAATGTCACATGAATATTCAGGCGGCCCCACGCTGCCTGAGATGGACAACAGCTGTGCCCTTACATCTTCATCTTCATCCTTCCACATCATCCTAATTATGGGGATATGTTAATTGGGCATCTGTTGCCTGGAGTCAAATTCATCCTCTCTCTCTCTCCGCCTTTCTCCCTTCCCTCTCTCTCCCTCTGCCTCGTCCCTGACTGGCTGAGCTGCCTCTGAGGTGGAATCAGCCCTCTATCCAAGCGTGCATCACCACCAGCATTTAAAACCGCACGCGTACATGCATGGAAACCATAAGCAGCGGCCACACATACGCACTCGTCTCATGCATGTCAAGTCGTGCGATTGGCGTGATGCCCACGTGCAAGAAAGGAGCATATGGAGGCGGTGGCAATCTTTGTCAGTTGTGAGTGGTTGAAGGCGTCAGCTGGAGCTGCGAGGCAAGCTGTGAAACCAAGTCAATTAAGGAAACATGAAATTTCCAGGGAGTAAATATGCAATACACCGGCTGCTGCGCCTCTCTCCGGCGTGGATATAACATAGCACCACTTTGGTGGTTGTTTTTTATTCAAAAGTGCCTCGCAGTTCTGTGAGAGATTGAATTCTTGGCGTGGCAGCGGATCAAACAGTTAATCCTGGCTGGCAGTGTTGGTGGCAGGCACAGAGCTACACTGTCTAGTAAAGGCTAGCGTGGTGGAGGTTGCTTGGGGATCAGTGCTGAGGGTAACGTCAGATGGAATTTCACAGAGGAAGTGGGTGCTGGAGTGTCACTTTCTGATTAACGTTGAAGAGGCTCTTCAGTTTGCAGTCCTGCCATCGTGGAGGAGGGGATCCAGGTGTGTGTGGCAGCCACGGAGACGCTTCTTCATCTCCTCCCATGAAGCCCTCTGTGACAGCCGCAGGTCTCAGGTGCAACCTCCTGTCATAACTTGGTAGATGAGGCATGTTCACGACAACATCACTGATCAGGGCTTTACCATTGCGAGGACTCAGGTCATGTCATCTGTATTCTTGCTAAAAATGTAGGGGGTTTTGATTACCTGTGGAGGAGGTGGCATGCTATGATTAATAACTACTAATTCATTCATTCATAGTTGGTACCCCTCCATAAGCCCCTACATTTCATATATAACTTTTGACATATAAACTAAATATTAAATGAAACATTAAATAAAATATTTATCATCAGAAAAGAGGTCAGCTGTTTCATGTTGCTATGCAGATTTGGCCTTGAAAATTATAGAACTCAAGCTAAATAATGAATAAAAATCAAAGTATGCTAACTGCATATTAGCTCTTTTGGCATCCCTGCTGCTTTTTACAGTTTGTTGTTGCAGATGATATATGTTTCGGTCATCTCAGCCTGCGTTGAGAGCTGAGATGTATTGATGTTTCTTCAAGGAAAATTTCAATCAAAAAGGAAAAGTAAGTCTCGACTCACCCCCATGCTGGTGAAGTTTCGTTTTGTGTTTAAAGCTGAAATCTTCACTGTGGCTGCTAAGCTAAAAGCGTTAGCACGCACCCCGTCTGAAGTGGGTGCATGAGCTCCACCGCGCGTCAAGGGTGTAAATAACGAAGAAACCAAAAACATAGTTAATGTAGATGTCACCTTGTTTTTTAAGGAGGTAAAGCATGATTAAAAATGTAAAATCAATTTAAACAAACAAGGCTTAGGTTTAGGTTAAAACCCCACTTGGTTAGGGTTAGTCAACACCATGGTTTGGCTTAAAATATCTGTTTTGGTCACCACGATCATGGATGGAGATGATGTTGGAGATGATGGAGTCTGACACCCAGTGAAAATTTTTTTTTTTGCCAATTAACGCATGGAAATATCCCCAGGGGGCCTTGAAAATATCCACTGGTTTGACTCGAACTGCAATTTAGCAACCTTGTTGGCTGTAGCTACTAAGCATATATACAATATGCCACATTTCCCATATGGTCTAGCGGTTAGGATTCCTGGTTTTCACCCAGGCGGCCCGGGTTCAACTCCCGGTATGGGAATTAATGTTGTTTAATTACCTAATATCCCCTCAGGGATTAATACAGTTATCTATCTATCTATTTGCCACCACCCTGTGGTCTGCAGAGACGTTAACTGCTTCCATTATATCCTGCCGACTGGGCTGCTTATGGCCAGGGGGCTATCTCTTTGGTAACCACTGCGATCAATATAACATCTACAAATTTGATTGTTCAGATAATCTAAAAATGTATCAATAATGGTTCTCCATAAATATTTAATTACTGACCATGTGAAGGAGTTTGAGTTAGTAATAACTGGATGATTCTGCAAAAATTCAAGATTATTTTCAGCACTTTCTACGTCCATTGCCAATTTCTTTTTTTTATTCTCATTTTCTATAATAATGGCATATTGGTAGCTCTAATATTGTCAAGGTAAGGAAACGAATGCAGTTACAGTTTTGCAAATAAAATACGGTCAGAATATGGCGTGGTTGGGGTGAGGCAAATACCTATAGAAACTGTCCCACGGTGACTAGGGTCATCATCCACCCTTCCTGACCACATACAGGGTACAGTACTTACTGCTGTGGCATTAAACTTGATCATAAATCGACGTGCAGAATCGTGATTCCGGGCTGAAGTCTTCATAGGACCTTTTTAGGGCTGCATTCAATACCTGAGTGGATTTGTGCAAACTCATGATCAGCTCTGATCAAGTGGCACATCATGGTAAAAAAATTAAATTGAGTCGTGATGTGTAAAAAGTGGAGTGCAGGAAGAACACTAGACCTTGTTTAATCCTACTTGATAGTGATTCTATTTAAGCTTTCAAGACCCTCACTGCTCAACATTAGTAGACCCTTTTGATTTTTGCCTGAGATAATCATCTAGCAAATACAGTTCTGATTTAATGCCACCAGAAAAGTGTCTCTGAGGCTGATATGTCACCTTGTAGCGCCTCTCGTTTTCATAGTGGTCCCTCACATACACTGTGCACATCCAGGTTTTTAATAAGAATTCCCATTTAAAATAATTCTCACCTCTAACCAGGAAAGAGAGCTCTTTGAAACCCCTTTACATAAGTTTTTTTTTTGTAGTTTTTTTTGTTCTTTGACAGCAGCAACACCTCAGGGGCTCAGCTTCCTCAGTCCTCGGAGGCTGGACAGGGTTCATTTGTGGTTGTGTTACGTGCTCGCCGTTAGCGCTCTCTGAAGATACATCCCCGGCTCAATTAGCCGAGCTGACGCGAACGCCTCCCCCGAAGATACCTTGGAGGCAGACAAGATGAAGCAGCACAGGATCCTGGGAAGCCGGAGGACTATTTCGAGTGACTCACAGCTTTGGCTCATTGCCCACACATGAAGGTGCGTTCGTGGTGTGTACTGAGATGAAGAGAGGAGGGGAGAGCGGGGCCCACTTGTGTGACTGCTCCCCCAGGTGAGAGATGGAGTCCTTGAGAAATCTTGACACGTTGCTCTCGGAGCTTTCCTGCAACACAAAGGCTCTGAAATCCCCATGTGCTTGGAGACTTCATGTTTCAGGAAGGTAAAGCAGGAGAACATTGTCAACGTGATGTATTATATGCATATTCAGACACTGAATTGTTACCAAGTTATTCTACAAATATATTGGAAATTAGGTTTGAGTTCATTTGCTAAAAATATATTCAATTCAATTCTGAACCTTACAGCAGTATTCACTTGATAAACTTGTTGAAGTTTAATAAGTAGATCTTTGTGACTAAATTACATGCTGTACTGCTGTTACCATGGAAAATGTTGGCTCCCATTAGGTGACCGGATGCGAAGTCGTGCCCATAATTTGTGCAAGGTGTCATGGAGGTGGGAATGAGGTGGATAGAACTGCCTTCAAACGAAAAATCCCAGGAAAAGTAACAGCACTTAGCAGAGGTCACGTAGGTAATCTCTGCAAAGTACTGTGCAAAATCACCCCAATAATGAGCATCAAGCACCAAAGATGAAGACAAAATAATAAAAAAAACCATTTGATCACTTAGTTAAGGACTTCAAACAAAAGCCTGGTAAACATAACGCAATTGTGTTAAAAAAGGGTTTATAGACATGCAAGCAACTCTGTGAGGCTGTACTTAGACACAGTGGTGCTAAATGTTGAGCTAAATGCTAACATCGGCATAAAGGGTGCCAGCAACGCGAATGCTAAGATGTTGATGTTTATCAGGCATAATGTTTACCATGTTGACGGTCTCAGTTTAACATGCTAACACTTGCTAATTAGCATTACGCACAAAGCACAGCTGAGGCTGATGGGGACATCATGACACTTTGTCCTGACGATGTTGGATGAAAGGTTAAGTTAGTACAAGTAATTCTCTGGGAACCACGAATGTATGCACCAAAATTCACGACAATCCATCGAATAGTGGTAGAGATATTTAAGTTTGGACCAAAGTGGTAGATCAACTAACTAAAATCAGACTCAGGCGCACAGAGAAATATGGTGGAGACGGATTAAATACATGCTTCTATTAAAATGTAATCATATTTGACTGGACAACAAAGCAACAAATATTGGAAAATAGTCTCTTTTGATAACATCAATGAGCATAGCTTCACTGCAGATAACAGAAAATGTACATCAGGTTTCACACCAAGCTTTCCTTTTATCATGTGCTCTCCTCACCACACAAAAACCCCAGAGGATGTATGGAGTCTCCGCTCCGTATCATCTCATTTTCCCCTCTCGCAGTGAAATGTCCAGCTGTGATGCTGAATATCATATCGGGCCGGTTGTTGGCACAACACCAGGCAGAGGAATGCTGTGTAAGGGATTGTAGCCCGATGCCTTCTGGTCATTTCTCTGTATCTACACCACTTTACTATCCAAGAGATGGGAATCAGCCAAGAACAATGTAATTGCACACTGAAGGGAAGAGCGGGAGCTTGATCCAATAAAAAGAAATTCACGCTCACAAGAACATGTGAAAACAATTCCCACAGTATTCCCACAGTGTTTGACAGATATGGTGGAACTTGATTAATAAATAAAGGAGTTATTAGGGTGGAAAATGCCACTTACATCCTCTCCCTTCTCAAGGCAGTCTGACATTTTCTTTCAGTTTGTTGTCTTTATCCAGAATGACACTTCTTTTATGGCTTCCTTCACCTCTGGAGTGTTTGAGCATGTCAAGGATGACAGGAATCTCTGGCACGCTATAAATCAGAATGAATATTCCAGCAATTATATTTTATTGTTACACAGGTATTGCCAGGTAACTATCTTTACTAAAAATCTGCGGTGCTGTGTCACATTGTTGCATCAAATCCAAGAGATCTCTTTATTTATTTATCCTTTTTTCCTCACAAAGCAATCCCTCTGAGACTGAGGTCTATTTTACAAGTGAGCTCCGTCTATGAATAAATCACTAAAAACAAGCACAAAGACAAAAAACAATTCAAGAAACAATTCTCAGAACAACAAAGAGAGAGCAAACAACTGATGCAGAACACTAACACAGTCACAGTGAGAGTAACAAAGAAGCAGTAGAGGTTTGTGGAATAGTACAGTACATAAAGGATAGGTGTATACCGTCACATGTGGTGGATGGAAACGATCTGTGGACTGAGGTGCTCAGATTATTGCCAAAGCTGTGCTATGGAAAACAACCACTCAGCCCACAGACACTCTCAATGTGGTCGTTCTGTTTGGGTGACTAACTGCTGATCTATATGTACATGTATAACAACAAACCACTAACACTGACACAAATCAATCCACTAATAATACTACAATATAAATGACCAGGATGCAAAATCCACTTGTTGCCACACTTTACCTTACTATACTACGTCAAACTATACTTCACTTTTCTATACTACGCAACACTATCCTAAACTATACTACTATACTATACAATGTTAAACTCTACCATTATACTATTCTACACTGTACTATGTCAAACTATACTATACTGCACTTTTCTATACTATACTACACTATTCTACGCAATACTATCTTATACTACCCTAAACTATACTACACTTTTCTATCCTATCATTTACCATTCTACACTATACTACAATATACTATACTGTTTAGGATTGCTATACTACACCATATTATACCAGTCTACACTATACTATTCTACATTATACTATACTAAACTTTTCTATTCTATACTCAATACCATACTACACCTTTCTATCCTATCCCTTACCATTTTACACTATGCTATTTTTTAAATTTTTGGCCTTTTATGGCTTAATTGACAGGACTGCTCAGAGAAACAGGATGAGAGACATGGGGGATGCAAAGGGCCGCAGGTTGGATTCGAACCCTGGGCCGCTGCAGCGAGGACAAGGCCTCTGTACATGGGTGACTGCTCTACAAACTGAGCTAGAGCTCAGTGGGTGCTCCACTATACTATACTATACTATACTATACTATACTATACTATACTATACTGTACTACACTTTTCTATTCCATACTATTCTATTCTACTCTACACTTTACTATGTTAAATTATATTAAACACTTTTTTATAATATACTTTTCTACACTATACTATTCTGTACTATGTTTCTATACTCTACTCTTCCATGCTATTCTTAACTATACTACACATTTATATACTATACTACACTATGCTATTTGATACTATACTTTCCTATACTCCACCTACTTTCAAACTTTACGTTGCTGCCTATGGGCCTCCTGAAAATAAAAAACAAAAAACTGTGTGAAATACTAATAACAGTCTAAATATTTGTGGTATTCACACCCAAAACACACATATTTAGATAATTAGTTTTTGTGGCATTAGGTCTGAGAGAAGATCTGGATCTCTAATGTGAGATATGAAGCACGTAGTTACGAGCCATTAAAGCTTTTGGACAGCGAGCAGGCCATCATCAGAGTTGAATGGTCCTGACTGTTGAGGCACTGTTTTGAGGTCTGAGTTGGCGTCTGAGGCATGAAGGTTCCTTAATCCTTAGTTTACTGTTCCAGTCTAACTTTGCCTTTAGCTTGTTTGCAGTACTTAATGAAAAAACAATTATTGCCATTTATGTTTTCTTCAGAGTGGATTTCCACATTGATGTTTCCTGCGTGTCATTATTCTGTGTGATAGCTTATATGCCACAGTGCTTTCAGGGATGCTCCTCACCGCTCTGAAAGAAATCTCTTTCTTAGATAGTTCTCTTACCCTCCTTCAGAAATCAGCAGTGATTATTGAATTAGCTGCGGTGTGGAGCCCAACTCCGCTCTTGAAGTCATCATTAAGCATTCCTTTGATTAAGATTGACTTAGAGAAAAAGATCATCCCTACTCTGTGCTCGTGCTCTCCCGCGGCTTTGTAGAATCTCATTTTTGGCAGGAAATTGAAAACTCAAATTGCGTTGGACCTGCAACCCACAGGCAGTTCACTGGAACGCCTGCATCCTTTTAAATTCAGCCTATATAAAGGGCAAGTAGGGGTTTTTAGAGCAGCTTTGTTGACAGTTTTATTTTTTTTCACCATATTATGAAAAATTGTTTCTCTGCGTAGCCTACTGTTTACATCATCCCTCTGCTGGAGCTTTAGAAGATTCTCTCTTTTCTCCCGCTTTTCCGTGAAAGCCCTTTTTTTTCCTGCCGTGTGCCATATCCCCCAGAGCTCTCAGCTGTGTGCCCTATTTTTAGAGCACTCTGGCAATTTAGCTGAACAATGTGCCAGAGTTGCATCTTCGCTTCCATGTGATCTGGTGGGATGTTGACTGGAGGCTTCACGTTTGTATATGCGTGTGTGTGTAGTCTATATTTTTGGACCTCAAAGCCACTCTTAGATATTGATACAGACGGTAACATCTCATTCATCGCAGAGAAGGGCTGATACGTAACATAATTTTCAAAAGCTAAACAGAGTAATGTGTAAGAGATAATGGGGTGGAAAAACAATGTTTTTTTCGACACACTTTGCTGACTTTAAGATAAACAAGCCCCGATAGGAGGAGGCCCTAGGTACATTTTAAACAACTGTGACTGTGTCGTGAGCCTGGCTGGGTTAATTAAATGGACGCCCCGTCATGTCCTATAATTCAATGGAGGCAAGCTCAATTAACTACCTAATTAAAAGCCGAGCTTGCATGAAACATGTGTATTCACCTTGCGTTTAATCCAATTTATTGATCGATGCCCTCTGATAGAATTAAGAGTCACACAAAATGCGATAAGTCAGCAGAGTCCTCTTGAAATGATCAGAATGTTATTAACAAATGATGATGTTTCTGCGTGTTTGAGCCACTTATGTTTATCAATTTATTTGCCTTGTAGGTATTTTTGTTGGCTGAATGACAAGCAGCATCTAAAGGTGAGTGTGCTCAGCTGTCCTTGACTGCCTACTCAGAAGAGATGACTCCAGAGCTGAGATGTCATCATCAAGTAGTGCGTCTTGAAACAGAGCACTTACCCCTGAAATATGAAAGGAGTACTTAAAGAGCACTTTCCTCCTGCTGAACATGAATAAACACAGCAGGCTCTTATGCAGGAGACGCCAGATGCAAGCGAAGACGGGCAGGGAGAGGCTGTAGGTGGATGCTGTACTCAGAGGAGTCCTATGTGGGAGGAAGGGAGTCTGATGAATGGGACCAGAGCCATTAAAGTGACATTGACAAAAAGGCAGGAAGTCAGATTATCATCTGGAGAGAGGGAAGTGTATTAGAGGTGATAGCCTTGGCCTGCGGCAGGTGAAATGCAGAGATCTTGGAGGAGTAAACGGCGGGCTGGGTCTTTAATCATTGGGCTGCCTCGGCATGAGCTGGGAGTTCAGAGCCAATGAGACTGGAGAGGAGTCAAGAACACCTTTCCAGCTGCATGTATACACACAGTATACCTTTGAATTATGTCCAAATGTGCACAAACACACATTCACTTGCACTTTTTAAAGAATAACTTAGTGATATTCTACATCCTTCTTACTGTCAATAAACTCCATGACAGGTGCATAATCAAAATGATCCTACTAACAATTCCCTTTGTATTCAAAGCCTGATACAGTTTATCTTATTCCTCTGTGCCATGGACCTCCATTGTCGTCCAAAAACTATTAAAAACCCGTCTGTGAGCCACACTGGGTATGGGTGACAGATTCCCTCATTATCAGGAACATACACACACACATATACTGTAGTTTATTTGGGGTGAATTCCATATCCACCATCCTCCTGCCATAAAAAACAACTCGAGCACCGAGTCTGCTGCAAAAAATAGTCCAAAAATGCACAAGTACACCATTTACCTCTGTTTGAGTAACTTTTGCTAAAAGTTTGCAGATTGACATCTTGAGCATAGAACGGATGAACTGTATGGAAAGCCAAAGTGTCCAATATTAAATAAATAAGAAATTACAAAATAAACAAATATTTGCACAGAAGAAATACAACATATCAATTAAACAATAAATTGTAAAATAAAATGAGACTTATTATATAATTTATTATAATATGCTATTTAACCACTTATTTGCAAACTCACAAAGTTTTATTGGCGCTCATTTTTTTATTTCATTATACACAATTTTAAGAATTTTTGTGTGATTTCTAATTATCCATCCAGTTATCAGTTTATTTGAGAGGGACAAAACATGTAGGCATTGTTACATCTAATAAAAATACAGCCAATGCAATTTATATAATGATTCTAGCCATGGCTAATTCACAGTCCTTGTCATTGGTTAGGCTTTTGACGAATAAAAAAATAAAAATTGTACGTAACAAACATTATGCTGGCTGTCTAAGTCTGTTGATATAATAGTGTTATAGTATACTATTGCATCATTAGCTTGTATTGCATAAGCAGGGAGGTTTGCACTGACAATAACATAACCTTAAACGTGTTAAAAATGTTATAATCCTATTAATTCACCACTTCTTTCCATAATGTAACTCAGTCAGATGGTTTTGAGCATCAGAAGAGGAGCTGTTTATATTAAGCATAGAAAAACAGCCTGTTTACTTTTCAGGATTTCAAACCATTTTTTCATGTATTAAGCTGAGTGACAGAGTGAAGACTTTGGTTTGAAATGTTTCCAAATGTCGCATCACCTTAGCAGCAGAGAGTGGTGTGTGTGTGTGTGTGTGTGTGTGTGTGTGTGTGTGTGTGTGTGTGTGTGTGTGTGTGTGTGTGTGTGTGTGTGTGTGTGTGTGTGATGTCCTGCCACGTCAGATCCAGGCCCGTCTGTCAGGAAAGATATAGTGCTATTCTGATTCATCCCAATTTAAGCCCAAAAGCATGAAATGCAATTCAACCTTTAAGCGCAGGCACAAAAATATAAATAACTGTCACAACTTCCTGTTCGTGAAACTTCCTCTGTCTGTACTCATATTCTTTACTGTCAGACGGGCACATCTGCCACGCAGACTGCAGCTTCTGTCAGAGAACCAGGACAAAGCAGTCAGCTGTTCCCCTGCGGGCGCATACACGCTTAGCTATCTTTGAGTTTTTGTATCGGTGTTACACACAAAGCTGTACGTGTCATTGTGAGTGTGAGAAACAGGGACAGTGTTTGCCTTCAGAGCATCTTTGATCTCCCTTGTGCTGCTGTCATAATCCCTAACAACAGATCGTCGTCAGATGATAGCCGGTAGGTTCAGAGATTGCTGCTGTCACAGTGCATCCTGTGTGTAGTGGATACAGGATATTTCAATATAAAAAGTCGTTTGAGGGATGAAGAAGGTGGAAATCAACCTGTGAACAGCTTTATATTTTTGGCCTAGGATGACTTACTACTTATAATGATCATACAGATCCAAAATTATTACACAACAGCTGGCAACAGACATCATGGCCTAGGACACCTTCTTCAAAACAAAACCTTTCATATTCTGACAGTCATCGAGCTGCTGGGAGGGCATGTCAGAGGTGGGGCTGGGAGATGGTGCCCAGAGGCCCTGCATGGACTTGGGTATAACCTCAATCACCACCTCCTGGACCCTTAAGAGTTTGGAGCTAGGTGCTTCAGGTGCTTCTCTTTCAGGCTCAAGCCATATTTATACATCTAATCTTTGGACAATTGAGAACCTGGATTATATTGTATGACAACGTTTTAGATGCCCAATGGCAATGCATTTAATATTCTCCCTTTCTACAATATCTATGTATGGTAACTACAATATAGTTAAGATTAAGGATAGACTATGGTTGATAAAAAACATGAATTACAGGTCTGTGACAGGATGTGTCCTCCAGTTACCTGCATGAAGTCTTTGAGGGGATTTCTTTATGACAGTGGAGAGATGAGGGAGAGAGAGGTGCAACAAAGGTCTCCAGATGGCTTCATGGTTGGAATTTTAACCTTTAAAGGTGCACTATGTAGCTTTGGGGAAGATTTTTTAATAAGAAGAGAAAGATCTTCACTGACTAATTATTCATACCCAAACAAACAAAATAAGTAAACTGAACAAACGGGTCTTAAAGGACAACACATTTTCATACTGTTTTACTTTGTTTTTATTTGGCGGACCCCACCACCTTTCTAGCTTCGAACACTTATTTTCCTCTGAGGACAGCTTGTTTATTCATTTTAAATATTTCTGAGTTTGTATTATTACATCATTAATATTGTAAAGATTCAAATTCTCAGTTTGAATTTCTTCTCCAAAACTGCCTCGTGCCCCACAAAAGTGTTTATAGCTGCTTCATGAAGACTGGCGTGTTCACGTACAATCTGTGAAAAGTGTTGCCTCACCCTTGTTACGCTCTGCGCCTCAACCCGTCTGAACTTGGCAAAAAAAAAGAACATTTGAGGAAGTGAAGATGAAAAGTTAGCATTAGCCGACACGTGTGTGCCTTAGTGCATGAGATCTGTGTCGGTTCTGTAAGTCATAAGCTCAATGCATGAGAGCTGCAGTGTGTGGAAGCATGTGTGAATTTCTGAATGCTGGTTCAGATAAAAATAGTGAGATACAGCCTCCCCCTATCCCAGCATCAGGATGATGTGGGGGGATGTTTGACCATCTGACAGGCACATTGGTTGAAGTATTCATATAATATTGATCTAATTCCTGGAGATACTTGAATTATTAATGTACTGTATGTTTGTTAACTCACTGAAAACTAGGAGTGTTGGTCTCTGGTGAGTGGAGGAACATTCAGGCTTCAACCTTCCCCCTCATTTTGATGCAGACATTCACACCTCACATCAACAAGGACTGAGACATGATGTGCAGATTTACATATTCACATACTGACCTCATGGCACAGATTAACTCTGTGTAACTCTTCAGGGTGGATAGCGTGTCTTTAGTGTTACACCACACTAAACTACAACCACTGTATTTTAACTTGACCATCTTGAGCAATGGAGAATCACTAGGCTGTAGTCGACCTTGAATGCTTAAAGGACTCAGGTGTATTGAAGGGAATGTTCTTTTTATTTTTTATCCCAAATAAATAATAGGTGAAGAACCTGATTCTGTGGAAAAGAACAAAATGAAAGGTTAATAAATTTGGCTGCAGAGATAAAAGGTAAAAGGCAATGTCCTCTTCCACGGCATCTTGCATAATAAATGTGATGCCCTTGTACAGGGCGGAAATTGTCTTTCTAAAAATATTAGGGGAATAAAAGGTAATGTGTTTGAATGGGCAGCTGGGAATAATTGCATGCCCCTGATAACCACAACAGAACCAGGGTTTTTATATTTCACCTTTTTATGATAGATTGAATAAACTTTTCTTCTGTATAAACTTCTATATTTTGGTGATTCAATTATGACGTGCAACATTTTCTTGCTGACTCAGCACTGGAGATTTAACATGAACACTGAAGGACGCTCCTTTTTCCAAAGAAAGTGCAGCTTAAGTGCAGTAGTTGGAGAGCATGCTGGTACATTTGAATGCAAATAAACTCAACTATTGTAATAGCTTTGTCAAAGTCTTTCTATTATGTCTTTGTAAAGAGTAAATACTGCAGCTGCCTGTGTGGAAAAATTGACAAAATATTGTTTGAGCTTGTTCTGATTTGAAGTGAAAATTGATATTTGGTTTTCACAAGTTACAAATCTTAGCAAGTAGCTCTTTCCACAGAAAAACAAACAAACTGAACTTTCTGCATAAAAAAAAATCCATTCAGAATATATTCAGTTATACTTTCAAGAAAAAGAATGCATTTTAAGCAGGATGAAAGCTCCACCACTGTGATGCCAACGTTAGGGTGTCATGCTGAGCTGCAGAAGAGAAGTCACGCTGTGTGTGAAACAAAACCAGCACGCTCACAGCTCTCACTGTGAATTCACACTCCGTCATTGTATGATTCATTCACAGAGACACAAAAAGCTGAGTAAATAACGCCGCAGAAAAAAAACAGGTAAATTAGTTTACGTAGCTTAATCCAACAAAAGCTACCAACTTGTATTTGTTTATGTGACAAAGATATCTGTAATCATATGTGTATTTGGGTTATACCAGAGGTGAGCATGGTTAGAAATAATCTAATCTGATTCATTTTTTTAGCCTTAAGTTGTTTTCTGCTCTGTACCTTATAATATTGTAATAATGTACATTCCGCCCCATGATGACAGGAGCACTCAGTAGTCATGGGTCAGACCACACCCATCTTCGACCCGTTGGAAATAAGAAGTGAAAATAGAACAGGTTGATTTGTATTTTATGATCTTCTAACCTCTTTTCATGTACTTTCAGTCATTCACACGTACATTCATACAGAGGCTGCCATACAGCGCTCTCTATCCAAAGCGCCCCATGATATTTCTCTTCTCGGCCATTCACACATCCACTCACACACCAACAAAACAGCCTTCAGATGTAATTTGGGGTTCAGAATCTTGCCCAAGGACATCCTCTCCTACCTCCTGAGCCACAGCAGCCTCTAACTATTAAAAAAAACTGGAGGTTGTGTATTCATCTGTATTGAAAAAAATGAGCTATTGAAAAAAAATTGTCCATTATAACTCACATGGCCAGGATGGATAATAAAAAGTAAAAATATGTTTTAAAAAACCTACCTTGACCCATTAGCATACACCGTAACTGCACTGCCCCTAACTTCAGCTTCTTCACTGTTCTTCTTCTGTCAAATTATCCACAATGCCTTCAAATATAACTGATGTTTTCATATCTGTTTAGAATGGATTCTTTGTGAATATTTGATATGTTGGTGCATTCGATTCGGAGAAAACCTTAATCAGAACCCTGAAAGAGAGTTTTGAGCACAATAAAAACACATCCAAAGTGCAACAGAACTGCTGACTTCATCTTTGTGTATTCAACACATTGCCTGTTTCACATTAGATGGAGTCTAAGATATAAACATTTCTACAACTTCAACTAACCAATAATATGGTGTATTGCAGTCTTAACATAATTTGCACTGCTACAGCATTTTCACAAAAATTTCCGACTACTGTCTTCTTCCTGATATGTTCAGGAAGTTTAATAGCAGAAATAAGATAACATTTGAGTGAAAGGTTCCTCGTTGTTAAACATAACCCCCATAAACAGATATTCTGCATATGAATGCAAAAATCTACAGGCCACAACTCTCTGGCCCCACAGGATAAGATTTCATATGTACCCTGCATAAAGGTTAGGCCCGATAAGGTATGGGTGAGGGCAAAGTGACGTCTGATCTATGAGTTTATATCTCTCATGGCCTTTGCAAACTTAGCAGTTGGAAGCTGCTGTAGATATGTTTATGTTGTTTATGTAAACTCATAGGATGGCCTTCGACCTATCTGCTGTAGCAGACTACGTGGGAGACTACTAGTCTCCCAAAACTTAAGCCGTTGCCACCAGAGGTTAAATAATCGCCAGACGATGGCAAATGGTTCCGAGATTGTGTTAAACGTAACTCATCGAACCGCAATACAGGAAGTTAGCCTTCATGCTGCAGTGTTCTGTTCCCTTAACAAATGACTGTGCAGTCAAGTGTGGTGTTTCCTGTGTAATTAAGGAGCCAGACCTAGCTGCTTTAATTCTGTACATGAATAACAGCGCTCATCAACACCCAGCGGAGCTATCTATGGACCAGTCTGCATATTTATGCACAGTAACTGCTGCTCCAATTCTCCCCACAGACGCCTTGTGTTTACTCCTTGAGGTTGTTTGACATGCCGCACAACCTCTCAGGATATATCTGTGCATCATGTTTTTATCCCTCCTCAAACAAATGTGTTTGAGGAGGGATAAAAACATTTTGTAGGGGGGGGGGCTCCCATTACAAGTTGCGACAGCAAGATATAAAAAAAAAATATCAAGGCTCCAAGGCATTACCCAGGAGAAGAAAGAAGAAGAAGAAGAAACACACAGCCACTGAAATATCACCCAGTCACAGCTTTCATGCTCTCCATCAGAGACTCTGACCCTCTGGAGGGTGGAGAGGGAGGAGGGGAAGCTTCCTCCACACACGGGAGGTGGGGAGGATTTGCCAGGTCTTGACTTTAATGATGGCGGCACCTTGTTATCCAGGACTCATGCTGTTCATTTCTTACCCTGGGGCAGTTATCTCGTCTTGGGTAAGCAAGCTGAGGATGTGGGGGAGGGGGCATACATGAAACATGGTAATGTATTTGATCATAAAAAGCTCTTTAAGCGTATTAAAATGAAGAACATGATTTTGCACTGCGGAATGTAACTTAGTTCAAATTAAAGGTATATATATTTTATCTAAGTACTTCCACTTCATGGCTTTTTAATTCTACTCCACTGCATCTGAGAGGGGAATAGTGTACAATTTGTAAGATACGGCCAGAATTTTAGTTTAGTTTAAAACATTTTTTAAAAATTAACATTATCACCAGAGTGATAATGAGTGTGGAGATGTCTACTGAAGTTAGCATGCTAACCAGCTAGCCCCGGCCCGTCCTGTCTCCTAATTCCATATTATACTGCAAGAGGTGATAGTCTGAGAACCTGGTCATTAAGTGTAATAAGTAAACAAAATACACTCACAAAATTTCAAAAAAAGTAGATGTTTTACACCTATATTCCTTTTTGAAAAGAAAAATACAACTGTACACCATCTGAATTGAAATTGAAGTTCCTCTCTCGTCCCCTCCTGCCGTGTCCTCTGGTCGTAGCCGCTGTAAATCACTTCTGTACTGTATCCTTCTTCAAACTGGCATCTGTTGGCCTCAGAGGTCCCAGTCTGGTGTCCAGCCGTGTTCACTGGGAGACCGGCTGAGCTGAGTCCCGCTGTCTAAAAATAATAGGGCCACTTAGCTCCACGGCTAACTGAGCTACTTGCTAACGGCAGCTAGTTGCTACGGTAAAAAAGATAGTTACAGCAAAGACAGCAGGAAGCAGTACAGCAATACAAGTAAACACCTTTAATCTGACCGCTATGGTGACTGGTTACTGTACAAAACAAGATTTTACATATTAAAACATATGAAGAACTTTTAAAAAAATGAAGCATTTGATTGAAATCAACATTTTGTCTACTTGTGCAGTCAGGTTTTATGGACACAGGTCAAGCAAGCAGCTGCCACATCTGAGTGTACCAAGTGGAATCAGCTGTCAGTCTAGGAAATGTCCTCAAATGGAATAAATCTTGATCAATTCAAATAAATAATAATAAAAATAACTCAAAAAAATATACCCAAGTGCTTACACAACCACAGATCAGTTCATCTTTGTCAAACAAGGTCACTTAGCAGCTATGATGAAACTTGGTGCAGTGCTGTTCTGAGCTACAGAAGATCCAAAAGACACCTCAGGTATCAAACTGTCTATATTTATAAAATAGCAACATCAAAAGATAAAACCACAAAGGAAGAAGGGGGCAGAGGTAAGCCAGACAGATTAAGACCTGTATCCCAATGTTACTCAGAAAACAGGCATTTAAGGCTACGGTAGCCTCCTTGATGGAACTGACCGACCTCTGTCTGAACTCCTGCTCTGATTTTTTTTGCTTCTGGGGACACAGAGTGTGTGGTCTGCATCCTCAAATACTCACCCCATATGAGTCTGCAGCTCTGGCAAACCTAGCCTCCTCTGACCCTCTGACATTCTGTTATTTTGTTAGTCAGTGCCTGACAGACTCTACTGGGGGTTAGTTGAGGTTTTTTGAAAGTGTCTTTACGGGAGTGAAGGCCGGTTAACCTGATGTCAAAAGTCCAACTGGAGGAAAAACCTTGAAAGTTTTTGGGAAAAGATGCAGAACACAGAAAAGCCATTTCTCTCAGGCTTAGGTGACGAAGAAAAACATGTTTGGGTATTGAAGGTTGCAGTGTTCCTATTGTGATATCTCTTGTCGTGTCTTGAGCAGAGTCAGAACATGTGGAAACTGCAATTCTATTTGTGCCAGGGTCGAGAACAATCTATACAGTACGCTCGCTAGTTACAAAATAAGGTCATGAAACCCCTGGGCACAATGAGTCCTCATTAGTAATGTACGGGTCAGCTGTGACATCATCCACAGCTCCCCATATATAGAGCTCAGCCACCCGTGTGTGCCCAACATAATTAAGTTCAGAAACCTGCATCTGCATAGTGATCATTTATTAATGATGCACCAGAATAGGTTAGGATGGGATGTCTTACCAGCAGTGTTGCTCCTAAATATGAGTCCCTCAGACTGTGGCAGTACATGGTGCGGGGTGGGGGACTCCCGGCAGACCATTACAACTCGCAAGGGAGGGATCACTTGACCAACGCAGATAGCCAAAGGCGTCAGTAGGGTAATTTTCAGTACCTTCCCCTGTTTATTTAATTTCTTGATGATAAACAGTGTAGAAACACACAGCTGTCTGATCATGTGAGAAACATGATAATCATATCCACTATGAATATTCAAATGATTAAATGATCCTACCTCACAAAATACTGTGAGTCACTTTTTAATTTTCGTATAACAGCTCTGTTATCACATATTGTTTCCTCAAAGACCTCCAGCAGACTTTGTGAACAGAGCTGCAGGAGGAAACAGCTTGCATGCTAGCAGATTAGCTGGCAAGCACAACTGCTAGCTTGGCTATCCTTGTTGGTCATGTGACGCTCACCTCGCACATAGCAGCAGTCTCCCCGGGTGGGTGTTTTCATGGAGCACACGCTCAACTACATAGAGTGCCACAAAAATGAGTCCTAAAACCTGGAAATACATAAGTTAGCTGCACTTCCAGCTCCCTCGTCTCGAAGTCAATGGGTTTTTTGAATGGGTTGTCAGTTAGATCTCTGAAATAAGGTTTGTGGTCAAACATAAGCTTAAGAAATTTTCACTTTTTGTTCTAGCACCACCTTTAAATTTAAAAGCGTTTACGTGTCTCAAAAAAGGCGATTGCTAACAGGTGGCTAAATTAGACTACGGAGGTTGTCAGGGACAATAAACGTCATCACACCGAACACAGAAACTCATCTAGCAGGTAGTCCATCTTTACAGGCGGACTTTAGTTGCAAACTATTCTAACTAAATTCACAGCCTGTAGATCAATTTATAAAGTGTGTATACTATAGCATAATAAGATGCCTAGTGTTGGTGACGTTATAGTCATGCGACCGTGATGTAGTTTGTTAGCCTAATGTTAATGCTATGGTTACTTCTGGCAATTTCATTTGCGCTTCAAAAATCATTAAAGTGGTGTTTATTTGCTGAACAAAACGTGCAATTATCATGAACTATTGTTTGCCACAGTTTATTTTCGGCAATAATCCAAAATCCAATTCAAAAATCCCAAAAGCTTTTTGTCGCAGCAACCAGAGCGATGCTTCATCCCTGCAGCATTATGTTGAGGAGTGAGACAAGATGCAACATTTTCAACCACACTCAGCTGGTCTTACCACATACTGTAGCCTACAATGGGCAGTAGAGGGAATTATTATAAGTTATTCACATCAGACACTGAACACTGGTGTAACATGTGAAAAGACAGAAGCATTCATCAAGTTGACTATTTAGTAAATCTGCAGAACACACTGGCTATCATCTGGCAGTGATTTAGCCTCTGGGGGCAACGGCCAGCGTTTGTTGATAGAAGGACAATAGTTCCTACATGAAACTGCTCACAACAACATCTGCAGATTGTCTAATAACTGGGTCATGATTTCTGGAAAGAGACCTTGCTGTCGAGTTTTTCGAATGTATCTTTATTTTTAATTTTTTTTGGTGCTTTGATCACCAGGAGCCAAGTGCCATCTAGTTCCATTCTATTTGAGAGAAGGCAGACATATTTCCAAAACTCGGCAACTCACACCAAAACAATCTGGATGGATAAGTAGCACCACAGGTAAGAGGAAAAAAGTATGTTTTTGATTTGGGGGTTAACTTTTCCCTTCAAAATGATTTTCAGGTTGTGCGGCCCAACTTTACTTGACTTATGCATTGTTTGTAATGTACACAAACAAAGCCTAGGGACACTAAAATGTTCGTTTTCATAGTCATCCCTGCAATACAATATTAATTCTTCCCAATGGCTGAGCTCTGTAGGACCCTTTACAAATCATATCATAGCCTGGATCCGATCAGCAATTCCACCTACTGTGAAGAGAGTAGGATTTATGACTCCTGGAATGTGGTTATGACCGATCCGCCATGACAGTCCACTTTCTCAGGCCCTCAAATAACCTCACCCATGTGGTTAAGTGTCAGGCCCAGGAGCCATCTGATCTTCCCATGCTGCTGCGCGTTAGCATCATGCTGCAGCGAACAGAGAGACAGCATGTATCCACGGGTTTCAGCAGCATCCTGTGTGTGTCGTGGCCTACCCATGCTGGGTTCATTTGACCCCAGCCAGGAAGCCATAGATTGCTGTCATGGTGAAATAAGACAAAAACAAGAATGTTAAAGTTCAAATAGTCTCTGATACCTTTCTGCAATCAAACCTTTTTGAAGTTGTTTCTATTCTTAACTACTTCCACTTTCTGAGAGCCAGTCCCATTGGTCCCCCCGCACAACATATGATGAGAGGACTGACACTGAAATCACCTCTGTGTCTCCTGTGGCTAACTTTTAAATACAGCACGTCAAGTAGCTGCTGTGAGATAATGAGCATGTGTAGCATATATCCGTACCTTTAACTGCCTGGCTTTTTTTTTTACTTAATGAGGCCTGTTTACTTGTTTACATCGCTAACGATGTCTTCATCATTAGCGAGCTCCATTAGGAACAGGACAGAAACTTTTTCTAACGGCTGAAGAAGCTACGTCAAATAAAGTGTGTTTGATTTGGAACTTTTGCTGAAAGGCTAAACAGACTGACGGACCCGGACGGATACAAACCTCACGAGAATGTTGGAGCAACATTTACTCCACTTTCCCTCTGCAAAAAAAACATTAATCAGTCAGACAGGATAATTACAGACCCGACTTACATTGAACTTTGAATAGCAGATGCTTTATGCACACTGAATAGCTGCAAGTCCTTCTTTGTACTCTCAACAGCAGCCCTCTTCCATGTAGACACTCAAACATGTAAATAGATAGGTGGATATGAGCAGTGACCAATGTAACGTATCTGCCAATTTAACGGCATACGTTGTCTCAGGCTTGTGTTTGTTTACACCCTTATGACAAACAAGTGATGCGTACACTCTATACAATATCCCTCAAATATCATACATACTGCAGAATATTACACCATGTTCTACACAGTCATACATTTCAGAGCAGGATCTTTTGTGTGTGTGTTTTTTTCCGCTTCCTAGAGCATTCATTATAAATGATGCCACTCTCTATGTGCCCTTTGTGCTCTAGCACTGACTCGACCGTCTCAGTGACTACCGAGCTAATCTTGTAATAAAACACTAAATTATTGACATAATGTCTAAAAATGATGTGACGAGCACCAACAACACATCCATTACTGCCTACAGAAGTCTGTAATCACAGCGAAGAATCCTTTTCATGTCAAGGTGTGTTAGAATCTGTAGACGTTGCAGAACTGTCGGCTATTCAGACAAAAAGAATGAAAGTCAACTTTGGACAGACGCACATGTGTAAGACGAATAGATGACGGCCGTGAGAGGAAGCCTTTGTGGAACAGATGCATGAAAGCAAGGACACTACTGAGAATGGATGAGATGTGACCTTGTGAGGTGCTGGAAGATTGCAAGCAGTGATTCTCAAACAAGATGGAAAGCATATGACAAGCATTGCACTTGAAAACTTATAATTAGTGGTAATTGTATCATTATTATATACTTTATTAAATGTGTACTTTAAATTTATTCCATTTTCTGGATGTTTAAAACCTACTGCAACTGTCATTTCAAAATGCAGCTTGGGTTTGATTAAACTCCCATGCGCATTTCTTGCAAAGTGGCATCAACATTGAACCCTGAATGAGTAGTTCAGAATGATTTTCCCAGAGCCACAATCCAAAGCTGTTCTTGTGTCCTTCGGTTTTGGTACATCCAGTCCTCAGCTGTTATTTCAACAGCCAAGGACAAAATTCTTGCTCTGCCAGATTGCTACTGTATAAAAGACCAATAAGTGGGGAGCGAGGTGAGGCTTGCGGCCTCTGAGCTGCATTGATAGAATGTTAATTTTCCACGTAGATTGTGAAATGACTTGACGGTGCCTCCTATGAAAGAAAAGGAAAGTACAATCACTGTGGCTTTTATAAGCTTTATAAGCCTTTGAGGTATAGTTTTCTTCCCTTTCTGCTTGTCATTTTCTGTACCTTACCATACAGTAAGGGTTTAGAGACAACATGCTCACCCATACTCCTCCCTAATCTCTCTTCTTTGGGATTGTCCCAGTAGGTAGGGGCCTGGCATTAACCGGATTCAGCCAACATGAAACCTTGAACAAGAGGGTCATGAAATAGAGAGAGGGAAAAACCTGGCAGATTATGTGCGAGGGAGGGATGCTGGCATGTTGTGTGGCACAAAACAAGGCAGGAGGCCTGCTGGGAGCATGATGCTGCAGCGACAGCAGCAACATTATGTCATCCAAGAGGCTGATCCTCTGATGACATGCCCTGGCAGAGAGAATGTGATGTTCGCCACAACCCCATAATCTAGTGGCATGTGTCCCTCTCACATGTTTATGGATGTGGAGCAAATGAGATTGAAGATGGTAGAGAAGGACGGAATCAGAGGATGAGTGAGTGACGGCAGCTCCGGCTGTACTGCAGTCTGTGAAATCCAACATGTCTCCGTGTTTCCAGTGGTGAAGGACATGGTTCATCCTCCTGCACTCTGCTGGGTCAGCCGCCAAGGGAAACGTCTTTTGTCATGGATGTGAGCACTATCATGCCTCTCTTCCTTCATTAGATCATAACCATCAGTGTAAAAGCACATGCTGCCAAGAGGGGGGTTCCTGGGAGCCAGTAATCACTGCTGACACACTGAGGAGCGGAGAAAGTCAATGCCTGTCCGTCATGTCGCCAAACACTCCCGCCTTGATGCTCTCTTCACGCCCCTCAACCCCCGCACCACCACCAACCCCACCCACGCTAAAGATTACTAAACACTATTAAGGGTTGTCCACCACTCTTTGTCTCTCAGAACTGAAGCTGTATTATCAGTACAGTAACTGCAAAATGCAGAGATGCATCCATGGATATCTTCCAGTAGACTGCACACAAGAGGCATCGGCAAGTCCAACAACTTACGGATGCAAGTTAAAACAAGTCTACGATAAGCTTTGGTTTCACAAAAGACACGGGCACTGGTCTCCTTGGGAAAGTCCTGTGTTTGTTTGACCAGTCCATGAACCCCACCTCCACCCTTCTTGGTCTTTCTCGCCTTTTATACTTCATCACCTGACATTTTTTATGTGTGGTTATAGGACGCATTTATTTCCATAGAACTTAATGGGAGGAGCTGGTGTACAACCAACATGCAAAATTGGACTTGTATGTACTGCACACAATTTGAACGTTCTTGAAGAGATCATGAAACATCCTGAGATTCATTGTATTTGGATTATAATGAACGAGCATTACGCATTCATTCAGTCTGCCCAGTCTTATTCCCAGAGCGTCAAAGTGGGTCCAGTGGAAACCTGTCCGTTGCAATATTATACGATCGGAGCAACTGTTGCACCCATGGTAGTATAGAGGGCAACAAGGTCCAGAGAGTGGCTCACACACAGGAACTTCACCCAGGAGACCAGGGCTTGCATGGCATTTGAAGCCAAACGTCAACTATCCTTTCCTAAACCTAACCAAGTAGTTTTAATGCCTAAAACTAACCAAAGTGCTGTTTCACACTAACCACGTAGCTTTGTGGCAAAAAGGCTTTGGTGTTGCATACAAAAGCCACTCAACCAACCCATGATAAAGTGATCATCTGGATAATTTGCATCCAGCTATTTGGGTTCTTTGAACACAAGTGCAGCATTGATTAAGTGAACAAGAACGAGACAGATGGTTGAGCATGAGGATACTATTTCCATTTGCTCAGGTCAGGGTGATGTAAGTCCTAGTTGGTGTTATTTTATGGAAAATAAATTCACATCAGGACGTTGCTATGAAAGTGATAGTAGCTTCACTCTCCTGGATGATCTTCCCTCAGCTGCTGGCTCATCCAGTGGGGGAAAGGAGAGAGAGGTGAGTTCATTGTAATGGTTGTTTTTTTGTAATGTATGAGATGCAGCATTGAACACAATCCATTGGTAAAAATAATAATTGTCAACAAATAAGTAATGCAAGTGATTGCTGTATATTTTACCTACTTACAAATGGTGTGACAGCAATGATAAGAGCTGAACCAACTCTGTAAATGCGAATGAAAGGTGCTTGAGTGTGTCCTTTCTTATCTCCTTTAGCATGGACCATCCTTTCAGAAAAGAGATGAACGGCATCCTGAGTGTAAGTGCATTCTCTTAGCAACATGGTTGTCTATTCCTGAGTCCTTATGAGTTATCTTTCACATCTGTCCTTGACCATGTCATTTTCCATTAGGCTCAAGGAAACGTGTTTAGGAGAAGACAGAGACATGCACAGATCTGGGCCGTTTTGCATCAGCGTGACTCATCAGGCAAGACGCATCACAGATCAAGGGGAAACTGTGAATGAGTTAAGGCAGATCAATTAGATGTGAGGTAACAGAAACTGTGTAATTGGGCTACTCAAGGTACGCAACTGTACATTTATGCCATGGAACCCCTTGCTGTTCACAAAGCCTCCCTTCATTTAGGACAGATGGTAACTTAATCTTAATGTGTGTAGAGTCCACTGCCCCACTGTTGTGCAAGTTCACACTTCACAAGAGGCAGCTCATAGTTCAGTTCACACAGATTAAAATCAACTTGTTCACGAATCATTTCTTCGACATTCTTCTATATTACTTTTAACAGTAACAAATACAAATACTATAACCCGTGACTAATACGATTTGATCTGATCTCTAATTTATTACATTAACAGTGTCGACTTATGCGTTATCACCCGACCTTGGTGTCTGGATTCCAAGATGTGATATACTATATTAAAACTAGGGCTGTCAATCGATTAAAATATTTCATCGCGTTTAATTCCATTCCATTCCATTTGCTCAGGTCAGGGTGATGTAAGTCCTAGTTGGTGTTATTTTATGGAAAATAAATTCACATCAGGACGTTGCTATGAAAGTGATAGTAGCTTCACTCTCCTGGAAGTGGATCATCATCTGTCATTTGTGGAAGTAACTCCAAGAAAAACGAGCACAAACTCTGTTCTAGTTCAGACAGTGACAGACAGTCACGTGGTGCGGAAGTGAGTGCGGAAGTGAGAGTAGCAGCAGTAACAACAACATGAGCAGGTCTCTTTGAGCCGTGTCCTGCAACAATGGTGCGAAGTGTTGCCTTACTGTGAAAATTTCATATCACTTGCAAGAAGACCATATTTCGGCAAAATACTTGCCAACAGCACGATCTTCCGCGTTTGACAGCGTGGGAAAATCGCTGTCAGCTAACATCCACCTAGCTTACCGAATACCCAGCTACCTCACCGGGCCCAACCTTGGGCCCGTGCGGCATGCCTCCACTTACCCCAGCGGATGTTGAGCTGTCCATCCTGAGGTCCGAACTACTCTCAATCGAGAGCCTCCTGGATGATGTCCTCCAGCGGCAGGCCCTTCTCCTTTCCCGGGTGGACGCGCTGCAGCAGGGTGCTCCCTGCAGCTCTGAATGTCCACCGGCTGAGGATGTTCCTGGGCCATTTGAACCTCACTCTCCCTCCTGGGCGTCCGTTGTGAGGAAGGGGAAACGGGTCTCTCTCCCTCTGTTTACTCCCGAGGATGATGACCTCGACCCTGTCCCGCTGCACAACTTCTTCACCCCTCTTGAGAGGCTAACTGAGCTTGCGGCCACATGCTCACAGCTCCCCCCGGGGCATCAAGTCCCGGTCCGCTCCCTCAACAGGAAACGTCGCACCCCACCGACGAGTCCGTTGACTTCGCAAAGTAAACGTCCCAGACGCTCTTCTCCTCCTCCTACGATCTCCAGCTCTGAACGTACTCATCTAATTGCGCAGCTGGACCCGCTGCGATCGTCTCTCCAATCAGAGGGACTGGTCACTCCTGAGGCCGGCGATGACGTCATCAGCACAGGTGACTCGAAGGTAGCAAACGGTGATACATCTGCCACTATCCTGTCTTCTCTCTCATCCAAAATAACAATCCATAACAAAGGCTGTATGGATAGACCTCCTGAAATTCTCGTAATTGGTGACTCTATCATTAGAAATGTTGAACTCCCAGGCGCCATTACTTACTGTCTTTCCGGTGGTAAAACAGCAGATTTCACAGAGCTGACACCTGTCCTCCTTGAGCTCCACCCTTCCGTTCACTATGTATTTCTGCATACAGGAACTAATGACGTCATGTCTAGACAATCCACAAAACTCTACTATGAACTTGAGTCTTTGGTAAATACAGTTGAGAGCCTCGGAAAATGTTGTATTTTGTCTGGCCCAATTCCTACTATGACCAAAAGCTCAGAGCGTTTTAGTCGCCTTTTTAGCCTGCATACATGGATGCAGAACTTCACAACTGCCACTGGACTAGGCTTCATTAGCAACTTTGACTATTTCTGGACTGAACAGGACCTGTTTAAAAGTGATGGGTTACATTTAAATAGGATGGGCACCAGCAGGTTGATTCACAATCTCATCAACTTCACTGCGTTCAGTCTAAATTGACACTTTCCCCAGCTAGACCCTGCCCAGTGTCCTAACCTGGCATCCCATAACCCTGTCCCTGACAGTGCGGGTCAAGCTGGTGCTGGATCTGTCTCCTCCATTGACTCTCTCACCCATGTTAAATCCTCTGTCAGCCCTGGTGCTGGTGCTGGTGGTGATGGTGGTGATTGTTTTATCAAGTCACTTATTCCTGTTAGGATTCCTGTTAGGATCACTGAAAGGCAGTGTGCACTACCATCTTCCACTCAAAGTCCACACAGAAACAACCTCATCACAGTTAAAACCACTTCTTTAACCCCTGCTTTTAAATCAGCTAATTTCTGCTTACTCAATGTAAGGTCCCTTGCAAATAAGTCTTTTATCTGCCAGGATTTTATCATGTCAAACAATATTGACTTTTTTATCATCACAGAGTCCTGGATTAATCCTGATGAATGTGCCCCTCTCATTGAGTCTTCCCCCCCAGATTATTTATTTTTCCACCAGCCGAGAATGACAGGCCGAGGGGGGGGCCTTGCTGTAATTCACAGAAATGATTTTAACTGTTGTCAAGTCCCGCTTGGCTGCTTCTCTACTTTTGAGAGTCTTACCTTTATTTTAAAGAATAAATTGCCTATTTTATGTGTTTTAATTTACCGACCCCCTAAGCTCATTTCTGGTTTTATTAAGGAATTTTCAGACCTTTTATCAGTCATCATGTTACAATATGACAGAGTTCTCATTCTTGGTGATTTTAATATCCATGTCTGTTGCCCTTCTTCCTCCTCGTTTACCTCTGATTTTATGAAACTTTTAGATTCTTTTAGTTTGACCCAATATGTGAAGCAGCCCAGCCATGACAAAGGGCACACACTTGACCTTGTGCTCGCCCATGGTTTCTGTGTGGATGAAGTGAACTTGGTTGATTTTGCCGTCTCTGATCACAAGGCAGTGCTTTTCCAGGTTCCGCTCCTCTCTCCTGACCCCAAACCCCCCACACTGATTCACTCCCGCCCCCTAAATTCACTGTCTGTTCCTCGTTTCAGCCAAGCTTTTATGTCCTCAAGCACGGTTCTTAATACAGGTGAACAACATGGCCTCACCGTAGATGAACTTGTCAGTGGTTTTAACAGCTCTTGCACAAACATCTTAAACTCTATAGCTCCAGTCAGACTTAAAAAGCTGAAACCTCATTCTCTGCCATGGCTAAACGAAGAACTAAAGATTTTAAAGAGACGATGCAGGATGGCAGAGAGAAAATGGAAAAAGGATCAACTCAGTGTCTCCCTTGCTTCTCTAAAAGAGCTTATGTTGCATTATCAGTGTTCAATCAGAGAAGCAAGAAACAACTATTTTTCTGAGTTGATTTCCAAACAGGGTCATAATCCCAGAATTATTTTTAAAACTATTAATTCTGTGGTTGGTCCCCCTCCCAGCCAGCCAGTTGAATCCTCCCCAGACAAAAGTGAAGAATTTCTTAATCACTTTTTAAACAAAATAGTGGAGATCCGGCAGCATTTTAACAATGATTCCAGAGACTTGGTAGTTGACTCCTGCCCACTTTCAACGTTAACCCACTTCAGTGAAATCTCTCTGTCTACCCTGGAACGTACTATTGCACTTTCAAAATCATCCACCTGCCTTTCAGACTGCATTCCCACTTGGTTTTTAAAAGCTGTATTTCAGACGGTTGGTCCAGACATCTTGGCCATTATTAACAGCTCATTGTCTACTGGTACTTTCCCCTCCTATTTTAAACATGCCACTGTTTACCCTCTTTTAAAGAAACCCTCTCTAGATCCCTCTATTTTAAGTAATTTTAGACCAATTTCAAAGCTGCCTTATTTATCCAAGATTTTAGAAAAAATTGTCTCTACTCAACTGATTTCTTTTATGAACAACAATCATATCTTTGAAAAATTTCAATCTGGTTTCCGCTCCCTTCACAGCACCGAGACTGCACTGGTCAAGGTTGCCAATGACTTACTGCTTGCAGCAGACACAGGCCTGTATTCAATATTAATTCTCCTTGACCTGAGCTCAGCTTTTGATACAGTGGACCATAATGTCCTAATCAGCCGTCTGAAGAATTATGTTGGTATCAGTGATGTGGCTCTGGATTGGTTCATCTCCTATTTGTCCAACAGGTCTTTCTCTGTAATGTGTGGATAAGCCTCCTCTTCTTGTGCTCCTCTCTTCTGTGGGGTCCCTCAGGGGTCTATTTTGGGTCCCCTCCTTTTCACTGTTTACATGTTACCCCTGGGGCAAATCATGCGTAGACATAATATTGATTTTCATTGCTATGCAGATGATACGCAGTTGTATGTCCCACTACAGCCTGGTAAAACTGATGTGTCTTGTATATTGTCCTGCCTTGCTGAGATAAAAAATTGGATGTCGGCAAATTTTCTGCAGTTGAATGACTCCAAATCAGACATTGTTATAATAAGCCCCTCTGGCCCCAACACTAGTAGCATTACCAATCTCTCCTCTAGTCTGGGTGCCTTATCTAACAATGTTCGAAAAGAGGCCCGCAATCTCGGTGTCATCTTTGACTCAGAGTTATCTTTTGACACTCAGGTGACTAAAGTGGTGCAGTCCTGCTTTGCCCAACTGAGACAGCTAACGAAGATCAGGTCATTCTTGTCCTCTGCAGACTTAGAAAAGGTTATCCATGCTTTTATCTCCTCCAGACTGGACTACTGCAACGCACTTTATTCTGGTATCAGCAGGCGAAACATCCAACGACTGCAGCTGATACAAAATGCTGCTGCTAGGTTTTTAACACGTACTAAGAGATGTGACCACATTACACCAATCCTTGCTGCCCTTCACTGGTTACCTGTGAGTTTTAGAATTGATTTTAAGATTTTACTGCTTGTTTTTAAAGCCTTGAATGGTCAAGGTCCTGCCTATATTTATGATCTGCTGACTCCTTATGAGCCTGATCGCCGCCTGAGATCCTCCAGCAGGGCCCTCCTAATGGTTCCAAAATCTCGACTTGTCACTAAAGGTGACCGGGCCTTTGCTGTTCGGGCCCCTCGGCTATGGAACTCCCTGCCTGGAGATCTCAGGCAGGCAAACTCAGTATCCTCTTTTAAATCTCTTCTTAAAACTCACTTTTATACTATGGCCTTTTCTTAATTGATGGTAATTGCTGTAACTATTTAAATTGTTTTAAATATTATATCTCTGTTTGGATTTTAACTAATTATTTTATCTGTTTTATTGTAAAGCACTTTGTAACTTGTTTTTGAAAAGTGCTATATAAATAAAGTTATTATTATTATTATTATTATTAATTGCACGATTGTCCATAGTTAACTTGCGATTAATCGCAAAATTTTTTATCTGTTCTAAATGAACCTTAAAGGGATATTTTTCAAGTTTTTAATATTCTTATGAACATGGGAGTGGACGAATATGCTTGCTTTATGCAAATGTATGTTTATTATTATCGCAACAATCGAAAACAGTGAAAAAATACTGTCCAGAATATTCTCCAGAGTAACCTTAAAGGTACTGCATGCTCAAAAAATGTGCTAAAAGCATAACATGGCAAACTCAAGCCAAACAAGCAACAACAGATGGGCATACTGACCTGAATGTAACATTCCTTAGTAATACTAATGCAATGTAGTGTCTAACTTTACACTTGTAAAGGTTAACTATAATGGCGTTAAGAGGAATTTGACAGCCCTAATTAAAAACATGTTGTATATAACATACTAAATATCTCCCAAAAGCTGCATGTTAATGACTTATTGAAGGAAACTGTTATGCTAACAAGGCCTCCAGTGTGATTGTATACCTTTCAGAAGCTTTGTAAGCCAGCCTTGAACTGCGGTGTCTTTTTGGAAACGTAAAATAAATCTAGAAACCCAATGCTGAATGTTTTCTGTGATTATTTATCCAATTTCCATGTTGAAAACAGTTATTGTTGTTATTAGCATGATTATTAGCCATGGCAATGCCATGATGCCTTAGGTTGAGTCTATTGACTAATCACAGGCTGTGTTCTTGATTTGTCGACTAATCAGAGGCAGGGTAGGGCGTGTCTTTTCAAGACAAGCAGTTGGGTCCATAATAATGCTGCTATGTATGAAATATTACCCTCCTCAACCTGCACTACACATTCTGTATTAACAGATTAAACCATCAGTATCAAAATATTTGAAGGTCATATTACCTACAACTGAGTGAAAACCCTTTGTGATGGCGAGTGCAAAGTAAACTGAACTTTACCCGTAGCTTGGCACACAGCACTTTCCCAGCCGATTGTGTGCAAGATTGTACCAATCGCAAAAAAGTGCAGCTCAGTGCACAAGGTCTGTGTCCATGTTAGAGTTGTACATTTGTGACTCTGGTAGATTGTTTAGGTAAATCATACCATCCTGGTTGAGACAGTACAGTATCTTTTAAGCAAGAACCTTTCTGGATAGGCCAACGGATCCTTCCAGTCATACACCTTCTATATGCTCACCTGACAATGAAAGGAATGAAAAGGAATGAGTCCGGAGTCAAAGTCGATGGGTTTTCGGTTGAATGTCTGAAATTAGGTCTGTGGTTAACATAAGCTTCTAAGATTTTTACATTTTGTTCTACAACATGAAATACATTAGTAAATACCCCACCTGTGAATTTTGAAGTATTTACATCTCTTTAAAAATGCAGTTGCTAACAAGTGGCTAAATAAGACTATAGAGCAGTGATCATCAACTGGCGGCCCGTGGGCCAAATCTGGCCCGCCGAACCTTCCAATCCGGCCCGCGACTGGATTCCAAAATTGTGAGGATCAAAGAGAAATTATCGTGTGGTCCCCACTATTAAAGCAACAGAAAAAACAACTGAGACTGAAATAACTATCAGAAATCCCCACCTTTTATGACTCTCATAGTCTGTTTACATTCCAAAATGAGGACAAACTCGCTGCACTGTTTAACATTTATTGTTTTACATACTGTTCTTCTTTGACATAATTTTTCCACATGCCCTTGGCTTAACATTTGTTTTTATTTCAAAGTCTCAACAACAAGCTTCAAACTAACAGACTTCTCAGTACAAAAGGAAAAGAAGAAAAACCAACTGGCATAGCTTAAAAGACTATGGTAAATACTGTGGTAACAGAACAAAACACAAGTCACAAATAATGCTTGGCACATCAAATAAAACGTTGAGTAGGCTAGACTACTCCTGGTGGTTGACTGTGGTATAGGTGATGGGAGCCTGACTGGTAAAGGCTAAAAATGCCTTTAGTTTTGTAATAAAATTAAAATATCTGAACAATAAACATGAAACAATAATGTTTTAGGCCAAAATGTGATTTTTATTTCATTTAATTTGAATGTCCGGCCCCCAAGGTGTCTGTCCGGAAAAATTCTGGCCCTCCGACAAATATAGTTGGTGACCCCTGCTATAGAGCTTGTCGGGGACATAAAACATCATCACACCGAACACGATAACTCATCTGTTCACCAGTTCGTCTTTACAGATGGACTTTAGTTGCCAAGTATTCTAACAGCAACTTTCCACCTTTAAGATTGATAATTTTATAGTAAAGTGTGTATAGTTTGGTGTAGTAGGAAGCTTGGTGGTGGTGATTTTGAAGTCATGCAACCATGGTGTAGCCTAATGTTAGCTTTTTACTTGTGGTGATTACACGCCTCAAAAATAATAAAAGTGGTGTTCATCTGTGGAGATTATCTTGCTGAACAACACATGTATGTATCATAAAGTTGTGTTTCCCACAAAACTTATTTTCTGCAATAATCCGAAAAATATTGCCATTTTTTGTCATGGAACCACGGCGAAGCTAACTTCTGGGTTAGCCTACAAATACTCGTCATCCCTGCCGCTCTCTGTTGCACCGACATCAATCATTTACTCTTAAGAATTGAGCGACCATTGTTGAAATGGCTTTCTGTTTATAGGAGAGGGCTTTTGATGATTCAGCTAAATTGTTTATGAAAAGTTACCTTTTGCAAATTTGACATTCATGACTTGTTGCTCTGAAAAAAAAAGCATCAGATATCAATTAAGCCAACATCGATCAATCAGATTCATGTCGTATCGTCAACGTTCTAATCTGGATAATTTCATTATCCACGTATCAAACTTGCCATATTGAGAATGAACGTATGAAGAATGGGCCCCCTCACCACTCAAGGTAATTTATTTTCTGGAGGGCATTCGCTCATTTCATGAGCAGGATTGGAAGGATGTATTCAAAACCGTGGCCTTGGAGCCTGAAAAGGTTGTCGTGGTGGTGGTGTGGGGGGCTAAAAAACATTATTCCACACTAAACATGTCCAGACTTGTTCAGCTTCAGCATACTCTAGTGTAAAATTAGCTTTGGTCTCAGTACGACAATGCCACAACTGGCTGAGAAATGAAAGGCAGGGGCATTGTCATGTAAAAGTTTACTGCTGTCAATCGATTAAAATATTTAATCGCGTTTAATTGCATGATTGTCTGTAGTTAACTTGCAATTAATCGCAAATAAATCACATTTTTTTTATCTGTTCTAAATGAACCTTAAAGGGATATTTTTCAAGTTTTTAATATTCTTATGAACATGGGAGTGGACAAATATGCTATCACAATCGAAAACAGTGAAAAAATACTGTCCAGAATATTCTCCAGAGTAACCTTAAAGGTACTGCATGCTCAAAAAATGTGCTAAAAGCATAACATGGCAAACTCAAGCCAAACAAGCAACAACAGATGGGCATACTGACCTAAATGTAACATTCCTTAGTAATACTAATGCAATGTAGTGTCCAACTTTACACTTGTAAAGGTTAACTACTTAACGGCGTTAAGAGGAATTTGACAGCCCTAAATAAAAACATGTTGTATATAACATACTAAATATCTCCCAAAAGCTGCATGTTAATGACTTATTGAAGGAAACTGTTATGCTAACAAGGCCTCCAGTGTGATTGTATACCTTTCAGAAGCTTTGTAAGCCAGCCTTGAACTGCGGTGTCTTTTTGGAAACGTAAAATAAATCTAGAAACCCAATGCTGAATGTTTTCTGTGATTATTTATCCAATTTCCATGTTGAAAACAGTTATTGTTGTTATTAGCATGATTATTAGCCATGGCAATGCCATGATGCCTTAGGTTGAGTCTATTGACTAATCACAGGCTGTGTTCTTGATTTGTCGACTAATCAGAGGCAGGGTAGGGCGTGTCTTTTCAAGACAAGCAGTTGGGTCCATAATAATGCTGCTATGTATGAAATATTACCCTCCTCAACCTGCACTACACATTCTGTATTAACAGATTAAACCATCAGTATCAAAATATTTGAAGGTCATATTACCTACAACTGAGTGAAAACCCTTTGTGATGGCGAGTGCAAAGTAAACTGAACTTTACCCGTAGCTTGGCACACAGCACTTTCCCAGCCGATTGTGTGCAAGATTGTACCAATCGCAAAAAAGTGCAGCTCAGTGCACAAGGTCTGTGTCCATGTTAGAGTTGTACATTTGTGACTCTGGTAGATTGTTTAGGTAAATCATACCATCCTGGTTGAGACGGTACAGTATCTTTTAAGCAAGAACCTTTCTGGATAGGCCAACGGATCCTTCCAGTCATACACCTTCTATATGCTCACCTGACAATGAAAGGAATGAAAAGGAATGAGTCCGGAAAATTCCACTTCCATCGTCTCAAAGTCGATGGGTTTTCGGTTGAATGTCTGAAATTAGGTCTGTGGTTAACATAAGCTTCTAAGATTTTTACATTTTGTTCTACAACATGAAATACATTAGTAAATACCCCACCTGTGAATTTTGAAGTATTTACATCTCTTTAAAAATGCAGTTGCTAACAAGTGGCTAAATAAGACTATAGAGCTTGTCGGGGACATAAAACTTCATCACACCGAACACGATAACTCATCTGTTCACCAGGTTGTCTTTACAGATGGACTTTAGTTGCCAAGTATTCTAACAGCAACTTTCCACCTTTAAGATTGATAATTTTATAGTAAAGTGTGTATAGTTTGGTGTAGTAGGAAGCTTGGTGGTGGTGATTTTGAAGTCATGCAACCATGGTGTAGCCTAATGTTAGCTTTTTACTTGTGGTGATTACACGCCTCAAAAATAATAAAAGTGGTGTTCATCTGTGGAGATTATCTTGCTGAACAACACATGTATGTATCATAAAGTTGTGTTTCCCACAAAACTTATTTTCTGCAATAATCCGAAAAATATTGCCATTTTTTGTCATGGAACCACAGCGAAGCTAACTTCTGGGTTAGCCTACAAATACTCGTCATCGCTGCCGCTCTCTGTTGCACCGACATCAATCATTTACTCTTAAGAATTGAGCGACCATTGTTGAAATGGCTTTCTGTTTATAGGAGAGGGCTTTTGATGATTCAGCTAAATTGTTTATGAAAAGTTACCTTTTGCAAATTTGACATTCATGACTTGTTGCTCTGAAAAAAAAAGCATCAGATATCAATTAAGCCAACATCGATCAATCAGATTCATGTCGTATCGTCAATGTTCTAATCTGGATAATTTCATTATCCACGTATCAAACTTGCCATATTGAGAATGAACGTATGAAGAATGGGCCCCCTCACCACTCAAGGTAATTTATTTTCTGGAGGGCATTCGCTCATTTCATGAGCAGGATTGGAAGGATGTATTCAAAACCGTGGCCTTGGAGCCTGAAAAGGTTGTCGTGGTGGTGGTGTGGGGGGCTAAAAAACATTATTCCACACTAAACATGTCCAGACTTGATCAGCTTCAGCATACTCTAGTGTAAAATTAGCTTTGGTCTCAGTACGACAATGCCACAACTGGCTGAGAAATGAAAGGCAGGGGCATTGTCATGTAAAAGTTTACCTTTGTCTGTTTTTTGTCTGTGGCCTCTGTGAGGTGATGCTGGTGTGAGTGACTCACAGAGTGTTTGAATGGCGGGCTGGGTTTATAAACCTCCGCCAGCCCTCGACACATGAGTTTGGAGGCCACTTGTCTCTGCGGTCTGTCACGTATGCACATGCAGCAAGGTCCAACGGATTCAGCATCCTTACTTTTCACTGTGGAGGGCATGGGAGCACAAAGACAGCCCTTCATTATGAGGTCCTTCTGCCTACTGCTCTTCTCCCTGTTGTTGGTGTCCAACGGATCTTCAGCCGTCATCACGGGGGTAAGTGGGAGCAAACAGGTTTATACTTGACGGGGCGTTAGAAAGCTCTCGGACAGCAGTCTGAATATGCAAGTACTTGCTATTCAGACTGCTATTTTCTGAAAATGTGCACTGCTTAATATTTGTTTTAATCTTAATGGAAGCCAATATTTGCATTAATATACAATCAAGAATACTGTGATTTTTTAACCCTACAGTTAGATGATGTGTTTGTGTGTTTGACATTAATCTCAAAACATAATAAACTTTACAAAAGAAAGATTATAGTAAAGGACACATATATCAAATCAGAAAATTAAGTGACATTGTAAGAAATACCTTTATGTGTGTGAATGTCATGTCTATTTATGCTTAGAAATAAGACAAATTACCAAATTATGACAGATAAATCTCCAAATAATTTAAGAAGTATTTGAATTTTACAGCACTTTAAAGCTTTTGGGGGTAAAGGGCAAAAAAAATGTATATCCTTTACTGAATATGAATCATTATATAATGTAATATATGATGCAATTTTTTCTAATGTGACATAAAGGGAACTCTATAAATGCCACATAAAGAGTCTGTAATTAGGCATTTTGGGGATTCTAACAACATGAACGTCTATTAGAATGTAAAATGACTGATGAAGTTTATCCATGAATACATATCAATTCATAACAATTTATAACAAACTCGTCATTTGAATCATTTCCCTTTCCCTGCCAGGATTTGCATAATTCCACGAGCATAAATCACCTCCATAACCTGCTAATAAACCCCCTCCCCTCCCCGTCACAACAGCCCTCTCACACTCTGCCGCTGATGTGAACTGAGAGAGGAGCGTGCAGCCATAAAACAGAAAGTGATTTTCATCCTTGTCTGTCACATGAAATCACCTCCGTTCCCCCTCGCTGTGTTCCCTTCATCTCATCCAAAGTGAGAGCTGTCACTCAGCCTGTCATCCACACACTCCAAACAATAAATCACCACGATCCTCGAGTGTGTTGTCGAGGTATGATGTGACTAATGCTGTAAAGACACTTCCATTAACATTATATACTGTTAAAGTAACATCATTGTGGTAGTGTGTACTGCAACACATTTCACACTACCACACCACCTGCCTTTGATAAATAATTATCACATAATTATGTTTAATGACATTACATAACATTTCATACATGTGTGCATTATATAATTGCATACTTAATTGCTGATTACATTTCTCCTTTGATCAGACCAGCTGTTCATTTTATTTAAATTTTATTATAATGATAAACTATAATAATATTAATAAGGAACTAATTACATTAATTAGAGTACAGCATTAATTATCTTTTGGGAATTATTACATTAACATTTCAGTATTGATCAGCATGACTGCATGTCCATAAAACTAATCAGTCTTTGGTCTGCATACATCCTTAGTATGCGTGTATTAATTAATTTGCATTGTGTGTGCATGTAGGCCTGTGAGAAGGACTCTCAGTGTGGAGGGGGGATGTGTTGTGCGGTCAGTTTGTGGATCCGCAGCCTGCGTATGTGCACGCCCATGGGGCAGGAAGGAGAGGACTGTCACCCTATGAGCCACTCGGTGAGATAATCTCCAGAGGTATTCTCATCTCAGCTGTGAAGTGTCACACAGTGTCATTTTATTTGCCTCCGTGCAGCGGTGTCATGGCGGTGATGATGCAGCCACAGGGTAAACGGGCTCATCCTTGTACTCTGTGAAAAGATGCAGCAGAAGATTTTCTGTTAATGAAGTCTGGTTGTACCTGGCCCTGTGGTCTGTTGCTGCTTAAAAATGTTGCTTTGCTTTTGCCATACCCATCCCTTCAAAATTCATTATAGAGGCCAGAAACAACTTTGAATCTTATATGACAGGTGTGTCTCTTTCTGCTTCCAGGTTCCTTTCTTTGGGAAAAGACTCCACCATACCTGCCCCTGTCTGCCCAACCTGTCGTGTATCACCATAGAGGAGGGCAGATCCAAATGTCTGTCACCAAACAAGTATCCAGACTACTACCTCTGAGGACCAGCACCTACAGTTACACTATTCGCTTCCTGCACTGTAACTAGCCTGTTTCCACTTCGGTTTTTAAATTTATTTTGAATAAAGAAATATATTATATTAAATAATGCATCATTATTTCATGTTTACATTTCAGATGATAGGAGACCTATTATGCTTTCTCATTTCCTTCAGTGTTTTATATACTGTACGTTCTTGTGGCATAAAAGATCTTGAAAGTTAAAAAGGTCAAAGTCCGCAGCAACAGAAGCTCCTCTCCCCCACAGAAAACATTGCTCCTGAAACGCCTCGTCAGTAGTCCCGCCTTTAATTCCATGACTTTGTGACATCACACTACATCATCATGTCAAACATTTGCATAATTTATGCCTCGCGGCTAGTTTGGCACTTAAGAATTGATTTAGCAGAGCTGCTCTGTGAGAAAACCGATGTGTTTTTTGAGCATTAAAACATGTAAACCTATTCTAGTAGAAACCCAAATTAATATTACGAACCTGAAAATGAGCATATGTCTCCTTTAAATCAAACTATACATATATTTAAAGGTACACTAACAATTGCTTATCTTTTCCCCCCTTGGGTTTTAGAGCCAATCAAATATTTAACGTGGGGAAGTTGGGGAAAAGATGACTGCTCCCTCACTGATGAGCGTTGTGGTGTAAATATACAACGCTGCACTGTGTGCTGTCGTTTCTACCTAAAAACACACAACTTTGCCATCTTGCAATAGTGAATATTCTATCTCAGGACAGTTATTGTTCATTCCTGTATTCTATATATGCTTTTTTCCCCAATTATTAGATATTTTGCACTGTGTGAAATACAGACACCTCACAGTGAGTGATAAACCAGAGAGCACAAATACACATTTTTATGCAGCTCAAGGTGAATAATTTATCTGATTAATTACATTTTATTCAATCTTGTTATTTACATTTTATTAGATTTTTGAATACAATGAAAATACACAGAGAAACAAACCTTCTACTATCTTTTCTTTGCAATTAGATGAATCTTAATTTTAAAGCCACATGCTCTATGTTCCACTGGGTTATACTGTTCTGTCTGCCCTCTGGGGAAGTATGAGGAGAACCACATGTTATTTCACTGGTGATGTTTTACTGGTAATGACATGCTGAGTGAGGTGTGCAAGTTACACTTTCATTATTCACTCCTAACGTAAACGCACGTGACAGTATCTTTTCATGCTTAATTGCTTTCCTCACCACGAAGTACAAAAAGAAAAAACTTGTGAACATTTAATTTGGGTTAAAAGATGAGGGCCTTTTTTCTCACATTCACCTTGGCAACGGTTTCTTTATGACACCAGGAAACAGTAAGACAGCTATGAAATTAATCACTGTCAGGCTCTGATTCACAGCAATTTATTCAAGGCTCAAAGCTATAATTAGATTTGTCCAATGTGTAAAGCGATGACTCACATCACTCTTATAATTTAGAAATAGATATCAGTCTTCTGTGGGTCTAAACACGAGAGCACTCAAACAGTCTAAAATCCTCAGAGGCGTGATCTGTGACAAGGCAATGCCCCGGATAACGGAAGCTAGCGAGAGTACAGAACACAAAGTAACCAGGAACAGAAACTGGTAACATCTCAATAACTTCAGACAAAACTTGTTCTAATCTACTTTAACAACATGCTAAATATGAAATGTGAATATTAAATTAACCACAAACCATCAGGTGTCTTAAAATAGTTGAGATAGTAAGACATCAGCCAATAAGAGCTGAAACAAGTCAATTAATTAATAATTTGAGCAATTATTAGCAATTTTTTTATCAGCATTATTTCTTGGCTTTATTATACAGGACAAGTTAGAGAGATGACATTAAATGGGATGAGAGAGGGGCGGATGACATGCAGCAAAGTGCCACAGGTTGGATTCGAACCCTGGGCCGCTGCAGTGAGGGCCTCTCTACATAGGGCAAATGGTACACCAATTGAGCTGCCAGGTTCTCCCATGTAAGTCATTTTTAAGCATAAATATCAAACAGTACCCTGTTCCAGCCCACTTTTTTTGTTTGATGGGATAGTAACTGTACATCTACAGCTCCACAGCAACCGAGCAAATTCAGTCTGCTGATGAAGACTGTGTAATACAGTTGAAAGCTCCAGAACGAACAACTTTATGGACCTTCAGCTGACACTGTTTTGTTGCTGAGATTGTCCGAGTTCTGACTGTTGGACGGGTTAATCAAGCAATCTGAAGACGTCACCTTGGGCTGTAGGAAGTTGCAATGGGCATTTTTCATAGTTTTTTGGCATTTTATATAACAACTGATAATTCATTTTACTGACAAAATAATCAGCAGTTTAATGAATAATTAAATAATCAGTAGTTGCTGCCTTGAAAGGGAACTCCTTTGATTTTAACCACTCAGCATTGCCAGATGTACCATAATTATAGCATCGGTACGATGATTTTGTCCTCTTATGATGCATGATCAATAATGCCAAAAATGCCCAGGACCATTTTGTGCTTACAATACTAGTTGATTTGAGTGTATGTTGTTTCGTTTTAAATTTACTCCCTGACATGATCAAGATAGCAAATTATGGATCCTAGTTTTAACGTGACATCTTGTTAGCCAATCATGCTCTGATGATGAACATCATTTTTTACGAGCATGGCTGTCGTTTTCCACCCGCCGCTCAACACTCATTTGAAGCAACTTGGAGTTGGAGCTTGTACTTTCTAATTAAGGTATTCTGCATTCAGTTAGACTAGCTTGTTTTGAATGCAAGTGAATTTTCAATACATGTTGAACTGCACATTCACACCTATTTGTTCTCGTGGTTATGACCCACGTACAATAATCTGGCAACCTTGCCACCACTGTGTATGTGGAAAAAAAGTGTATAAAGCCTTTTGTGACTCCTGAGGAAGCTGTGTGAGATCTGATAAATTGCCTCAAGTGATGTCACTTGAGTCAGCACCAGTTGAAGCTGAAGACTACAAGTTAGAAAATGAAAATATCTAAAGGAAGTGGTTATCCAGACCACTCGCTGGTGGCTCGAGGCTACATTAGCTGCTACTAGCACAACACACGCGAATCTTCAACCAACTGTCAGCAATTAGACTTGCATTGTGGGTAATGTAGGCACCGAGTTTTGACAAGGAAGAAGAATTCTTGCAATATAAAAGATGATATCTCTGGTTCTGCTGCATAAATGGAGTACACTTTTGAATTTGAAACAAAATCAATGGAGTCTTTTGAATTTTATTTCTTAGAAACTAAAGTCAAAAAATCTCAGAATCTTTGGATACCTGACTCATCAGATACAGTTCTAAAAAAGCTACTTTTCCAGTTGTCCAAGCCGTATTTTAGGAAAACCCAGCGAGGACTACAGAGGTCATCAGAGTTGCTCAGCAGTTACAAAGATTGAAAAGGTCAATGAAAGAACCAGCTGTAAAAGCCCAGCAAAAAGAGTCACATTTCCCCAGCATCACATTGGAGCCTGCGTGCCCTGAAGACAACACGATGTACCAAAAATACCCGACCTGCATTTGCATTGCACGAGAGCACGTGCAGGTGAGGAGCCTCCTGCAGCTGAGGAGCCACAGCAGTTACACCGTGCAACCTCGGCACGCTCGTAACAGAGCGCGGCCAGCTGTCAGGAACAAGCAGGCATGTTGTGATGCTAATGGTTATGGATGCACCGAGGGCACAGAGTGCGCTGAGGAGCTCAGTGTTGTGTAGCAGATCGGAGTGACGGAGGGGCCGGAGCTCAGGAGCACCTCACTAAATCACAGTGATTCAAGTGTGTACTTAGAGAACCGCTCGGTCTTTCTTTAAAAGCTGTGGTTTGGTGTAATCGAGGCCAATGTCAATGAATGCAACGGCAATTAGGTGAATCAATAAGCTGCTACTGGCCTGAAGAGGGAGGAGGGGACTGTGGTTTGATTAAAAAGCAGATGACACACTAACAGTCTATTGAAACAAACCTAATGAGCTGTTTACTATGTGCTCTGTTTGAATTGAACACTTCATCAACCCTTTTACCTTCTAACTAAGCATCTTCAAGCAGGCTACATTGTATTTCTTGTGACATAATACTGACATACTGTATTTCAAACAGCTGCAATCAGTTTAACAGCAGAACATTTCCCACTGGTACGAAACACTGGTGAGAAATCTCAGGTTAAGGCTCGGTATCAGACTGTCAGAATCAAAGAGGAAGGTGTGCAGGCAACAGAGAAAAGGAGCCATGGCCATGGATTTTTATAAATACTGAGATTATTATTCCCCTTCAGTGCACCCCAGATCTACAGTCCTGCTCACCATTATTGGCACCCCTTCATTTTTTGCATAACCTCTACAGTATCGTCAGAAATAAATGGAAATGTACCAAATTTATATCATCAGGATCTTTTAATCGGAGGTCCAAAGTAATTTAACAAAGAAAATTGTTTTTTCAACTTACATATTGTAATTTCAAAGAAGAAACAGAAAAAACAGCATGTGCAGCAATAATGGCACCCCTCTTTAATATCTGGTTGCACACCCTTTGGCAGTGATGACAGCCTCCAAACGTTTCTTATACGCTTCTATAAGCTTCTTGCACTTCTCAGCTGGTATTTTCTCCCACTCTGTCTTTGCAAATTGTTCAAGCTCTTGAACGTTTGCAGGTTTCTTTTCCCCAATGGCAGATTTCAGCTCATACCAAAGATTTTCAATCGGATTGAGATCAGGACTCATGGCTGGCCATTTTAAAACAGTCCATTTTTTCCTTTTCAACCATTCCTGCGTGCTTTTGGATGTGTGCTTTGGGTCTTTGTCTTGCTGGAGGACCCATGATCTTCGACTCAAACCAAGTTTTCTTACACTGGGTAGGACATTTCGCTCTAAAATCTCTTGATAATTCTCTGATTTCATGATTACTGTGATACGGTCAAGGCCTCCAGTACCAGATGCAGCAAAGCAGCCCCACAGCATTATGGATCCTCCACCATGCTTAACTGTTGGTAGGGTGTTCTTTTCCTTGTAGGCTTCATTGCGTCGTCTATAAAAAAACTGTTGGTGTGCATTGCCAAAAAGCTCTATTTTTGTTTCATCTGTCCACAGAACATTTTCCCAGAAGGATTGTGGTTTGTCCAGGTACTCTTTGGCAAAGATTAGTTGTTCCTTTTTATGTCTTTTCCTCAGCAGTGATGTCTTCCTTGGCCTTCGCCCATGAAGCCCTGTTTGGTTTAGTGTGCGGCGTATGGTACTTGTTGAAACCATGACTCCAGACTGTTCCAGATTGGCCTTCAGGTCTTTGGATGTTTGACGTGGTGTTTTTTCCACCATTCGCACCAACTTTCGAAGACTTCTCTCATCAATTTTTCTCTTCCCCCCACGTCCAGGGAGGTTCTTGACAGTTCCATGCTTGGCAAACTTCTTAATAACATTACGCACTGTTGAAACAGGGACACCAAGGTCTTTGGAGATGGCCTTATACCCTTTGGAGGTCTTGTGTTTGCCAATTATCGCACTTCTGATGTCCTCAGACAGCTCCTTTGTCTTCACCATTGTGACAAAGGAACAGGGGATAACAGATGGCTTTTTAAAACAGGGAAGTCATCATTCATTGGCTAATTCATGTCACATGGGCACAGACAATTGATCATAGGTGATTTCTCATTTGTGAACACAATGTGTTTCCATACTGATTTACAGCAAAGGGTGCCAATACCAGTGACACAGCAAGCTTTAAGGTTTTCTATTTTTTCCTCCCATTGTTTATTGTTTTAAATTGTTGTTTATCATTTGCTCTTTTGTATCAAACACAAGTTCTCTATAGAAAAGAAATGTTTCACTTGATTCATTTTTTTCAGAAGATATTCCACATTATGTACTTAAACTTCATGGGTGCTAATAATGGTGAGCAGGACTGTATATCTTTTAAAATATATTTAAATCTTTCATTTTATAGTTATTTATATTTGCCTGTTTTTGAAGGTCTAAATTAGGGATGGGCCATCTGGACAAAAATAATATCTATTTAACCCTTTCATGCATGAATTATTAAATCACAAAGTTATTTTTTGTTTTTACTCTTAAAAGTGAAAATCGTGCCAATCATTTATTTTTTCAGTATTCCGTATCTTATTTTGAAGGAGTTATGTAAACGCCCACAGCTGTGGACTAAATAAGAGATGTTAGGAATTATTTTAACCAGATTCTAATTTTTTGTAGTATTTTATCTTTATCTTTCTACCTTTTCTCTGTGACCGAAAATACATCTGTGGAGGTTATGCACAATATATATTCTGCCTATTGGACCTATACTTAGGCCTGTATTAAGATAAAACCTGAAAACTATTTCATATTCCTGTTTAATAAAACTATTCAAGTGTAAACTATATCATAATTTTAAATAAAACATACAACAAAAAAAATGCCCTAACCCATAACATTCACTACAGTGGACTGATGTATTTCAGTCACAGAAAATGTTTTTACAAGAAAAAATGTTTGTAAATCTGAATAAAAGTATTTTAGATGCCTATTAAGTTGCTTTTTTTCTTTTCTTTATTACCAGGTCAGGTTTTCTGAGAGGCTTTAACAGGGTTAAGTTTGTCCAGAGGTACTTGGTGCATCTTGTCTTTTCTCCACCATTATGAATTTAAGATGCCATAACTCACAATGACAAAGAGGTAAAAAAGACAATAATCAACTGGGATTGTGGACAAGACTTTGGGGATCCATGGTGCTCCAATTTAAATGTTGAAAAATGGCTTCCAGATATCTGTCCACTGTAGTGTACACCGTGCATCACTATCTAAAATTCTGTCTTCTTCCTCAGCTTTGAAATGCCCTGTAGACGATAGCCAGACTTGAAATAACCTATTAATTTCACCATTTGCACCGTTATAACACAGCATAACATTAAACATAGCTCTTTTTTGGCACAAGCTCCTCATCTGGCATGTTGGTGGCTGTAACTTATATTCATTATTTACAATACATCACCCAAGTACGGGCCATGCCAAGTAATTTGTCCAGTCAGCATAGTCATCTAGCTGGCTATATAACTCTACTGGTTTGTTTACATAGCATGGTCAGTGAGGTTATGGAAAGTTTGGAAACAGAAGTAAGGGGACACTGGATATCACAATCTTTACGATTTACCTGAAAATGAGTTTGTCAATGTCTTCAAGATCGATTGTGAGCTAAAATCGTCAGATCACCCACCCTTAGTCTGATAGTAAGTAACCTATGTAACTCTCCTCCATCAGCGGACAGACCCTTTAAAATCTTAAAGGGTCTGTCCGCTGATTTTACTTATAAAGTTCAGTTTACTGGACACAAGACGTCCTGTTCAGTCTTTGGAAACGAATGTATGAGCTGAGATTACCCTGATGATGTCATCAGGGTAATCATGGTTTGGGTTTGAGACTTTCAAACACAAAGTGGGGTAACACCTTAAAATAACCATTTACAAGTATTACAAACATCAGTTGAAACTTAACAATCAACTATTGCTTGATAAATGACTGACAAATCATTTAGTTTGTTAACAGTGAAAAAAATATTAACTAAAGTTTAATTAATTATAAATTTAACACTCATTAAAGATGGTTATTATAAAGTGTCACTGTGGAGGGGGCGTGGTGCATCGGCTGCAGGAGAGAGGTGTGGGGAGGGCTCAGGAGAGCAGCGCCAGGTGAGAGTGATTGGCACACCGGTTTCCTGTTGAGCTAATCACTCTCTCCTTTAAAACACAGTAGCGTGCTGGACCTGGGGGAAGAAGAGACAGACACACATGGACGGATGCTCCCGGCGGTCGGCAGCAAAAGGACGCCTGCGAACGACCCCGAGGGAGCTATTGTGTGGCTTGAGTAAAAAGAAATAAACATTGTAAAAATCATCACTCCTTGTGTCTTTCCTGCCGAGAACCCACAGTGGCATCAGAGTACGCCACAGTCACCCAAACCAGACATTACAAACTGGAGTTGTGGGGTTTGTGAGGTCAGCATTTTAGATGCCCTCCAGTTGCTTGATGGGAAATGTAGGATTTAGAGCTTGATCCACTTGAAAGACTAAAAATCAAGATATTCCAGCTTCTGCTGGTTCAATTTTGATCATTTTTCTTTGAATCTGTCTCTTGAGTCCCTCAACGTTATTGAAGTGTGATGGCAAATTTCTGGAGTGCCTCTTTAAAACCTTAAAGTCCAATAATAAATACCAATGATGTGACATCAGTGTCCTTTAAGGTGGCTATGGCCCTGACAAGCAGGAATCCACTTTAGAAACACGAACATGTCTGTATTTTTGGAAGCCAATTTGTGTAAAAACAGGGTGCAACGCTCACTTTTTCTCAACTGGAAAATCTTTCAACATGTCTGCTACCCTCTCCGTTTAATATCCACGGATTGATGCAACAAGCTCACACCTGTTGATGAGCAAACACTGACCGGAATACACAAGACAGGATGAGCGCAACTGAACACGCTAACAAAAGGAAATCAAATTAATTACACAATCTGAGATGTATTCAAGAGCAGAACCAAGCATCGTGTTACAAACAGATTACAGAGTCCGAACAACATATCATCCATTTCTTATTTATTTGCTAAGAAATACAAACAATGCAAACATCCTTTCCAAAGCACCAAATGATATTTTCAGAGTCCCAATGTCCATATAGAAAAAGAATGATATCTGTATATCCTGCAGGGAACGCCAATCAACCCGATTCTCAACACAGCTGACCCATGAAAAAACAAGAAGAATTTGCAAAATACCTTTAAAGTGAGTTTCAACACCTTTTCAACACAGAGTCCTAAGAGATTATGAAATATACAGCTTATCTGGTTAAAAAAAAGCCGAAGGAAAGAGGGAGAGGGGGCTGTACAGTATTTACAAACGTGACGTCCTCATTAAAAATATATCTGAGAGATCTGCGTCTCATTTGTGGTATCCAAACGATTAGAAACCGAGCGTGTCACAGATGCTGGAGAAAACTGACGCCGATCGGCTGATAAAATAGTCCTGTTGTGTTCCAGCTGTCAGTTTTTCTTGCAAAAGGCAAAACGACCTCAGATGGGTGTGCTGGGGTGTAATTTTCAAAATATACAAACAAATAGCCAAAGTGACATTCAGGTACGATGTTGTAGTCGACCAAAAAAAGGTTGTTGGACTCAACAGGGGCATTAAAGGGACTGTATGTAGATTTGGAGGAGAAATTCAAACTAAGGAAACTCAGAAATATGTATTTTTTCCACGACCGAATAAACAAGCTGTCCTAGGAGGAAAGTAAGTGTTTGAAGCTAGAAAGGTGGCGGGGTCCGCCAAATATAAACAAAAGTAAAACAGTATGAGACCGTGTTGTCCTTTCAGGTCAGTTTGTTTATTCAGCCATGAAAGAAAGAGAGTTTGTTTGTTTGGACATTTAAAAAAATCAATCTTTCTCATCTGATTACAATTTCTTCCCCAAAACTACACAGTGCTCCTTTAAACTGTCTCCTGTGACATGACTCATGACTGTCATGCCCTGTATTTGGAGTGAATGTCACCTACAGTACATGCAGAGGTGAGAATCAAAAGGTGGCATCAGCATGATTGTGAGGCAGACTATAACACATCTGCCTGGGTTGCTTTAATTAGTCTGGTTCTGATTCTGATAAGCAAAATATAGTCAGATTTACACCATATTCAAGTGTGTCAGAGTAAAAATGATTCCCTCCACACCGCAGCAGTCTGTACATTCTGAAACAACATGTAAATGTGTCTTTGGCAGTATTGTCAGGCTTCAGATGACACAGTATGGCTCCATGGGTGTCTGTGTCCCCAGGCAGCAGGGGAAACAGGCTCTGAGGCGCATCCGGAGCTCCTTGTTGAACATGAGGCTGATGATGGGGTTCGCCCCCGCCTGGGCGAAGCTCATCCACACCGCGGCGGTCAGGTAGAGCTGCGGGACCGGAGCCCCCCGCACGAATATTCTCAGGTAGCAGGCGCTTATATACGGAGCCCACAGGACGAGGAAGGTCAGCGTGATCATGTAGTACATCTTCCCGATCCGCTTCTCCATCTTAAACTCGTCCAGCACCAGCAGCCTCCTGTTGCCGAGGTGAGAAGCCTGCCGGATGCCCACCAGCGTCGGCGGGGTGGGTCCGCGGCCGAAGCCGGCGATCCAGTTGGCGGCGGCCTGCCCGGTGGCTCCGGGGCCGTGGAAGGTCCAGTTCTGGCTGATGGCCGGGACCAGCTGAGCCGGCTTCATCTTGCGGTGGTCGTAAACGAAGCACAGCATCTTAATGTAAACCACATGGGTGGTCCCCACGATGACGGCCAGCATCAGCATGAAGCCCAGGGTGTCGTTCGCCTTCACGTAGCGGTGCTCGAAGATGCACTGCTCCTCCTCACGGATGAACTTGTAGGTGCCCACGTCGAACACCGGGGGGAACGCCATGGCCACGGAGAGGGTCCACACCATGCAGATCACCGCCACGCACGTACACAGATTCATCCGCTTGTAGTAGAACCTGTGGTGGGCGATCGCCATGTAGCGGGTGACGCTGACGCAGAAGAGCAGGAAGGCGACGTGGAAGCAGAAGAGCACCGACATGAAGGCGACGATCTTGCAGCTGAGCGCGCTGTACGGCCAGGCGGAGCCGCCGCCGATCGATGCCATCACGAAGGGGAAGCAGACGGCGGAGCGCACCACGTCCGCCAGGCACAGGTCCAGGAGGAAGTAGTAGGGAGCCTTGTGCAGCGAGCTGTCCTTCAGCAGCAGCAGCGACAGAGACGCGTTGCCCAGCAGGCTGATGCCCATGATCAGACCCAGGGAGGCCAGCTTGACCGCAGAGGCCGCGGACGCATAGTTCTGTAAGGACGGGCTGCTCCCCCCAAACTCACTTGTGTTCGCCATCTACGCAGCCGAGGTCGTGTGTATCCCCACATCAATTCATCGACGGGCGCTAGTATCCTGCCAGGGCTGAAAGGAAAAGCACAAAAAAAGAAAAGAAAAAAGAAATCAACACGATCCCGCCGCCCCCCCTTTAACACAAAAACCACTCAGGAACAAATTCCACCCAGAAGCATCCGTTCAACGTCGGCTCACATCCATCCCGACGATGCGCCGCGATCCCCACCAAAAACAAACCCAAAAAGCATTCAGCATTTCTTCTTCTTCTTCTTGTCCTTCATCTCACGAGTGTCCGGTGCCAGAAACATCCCCGTCCGTCGCCCCCTTCTCTGCCGGATAGAGGCAGCCCACCATCTCGGGAGGCGTCCGTTCAGCAGACGAGCGGCTCAGAAAACACATCTCAATTCTGCACCGATGGCGGAGGTCTCCCGATCGTCTCGAGGAGTGAAAAAACAGACGGGGTTGAGCGGAAGCATGGCGCAATTACGCATCCAGAGCCTCACCAGCAGCGGCGGCTAAAAAAAACCCCTCACCAATACGAAGAACAGAAAAAGGCGAGCATGTCTGGAGCTGAGTGCGGGTCTGAGGCACGCAGAGGTGGGAGCGCCTGTGCGGGTCTCTGCTCGGTGGATCTCACACGGCAGCGTCTAGCCTATGCGACGCACGTCCGCTCGCACGATGTGAGCAGGCCTGGGATCAGCCTGGAGTCTCATCTGCTGGTCCCTGTCTAATGCAGTCTATAGGAAGTGTGTCTGATGAGGGCAGAGTGACAGAGATATCCTCATGTAGCCTCACTGATGTGCAGGTTAGAACATATTTAGGAAAACATCATAAAAATATAGGATGATTATGCTTTTTATAAGGAGGATTACACCATACTTCATTTTCACACACAAAGACAAACAATATTAAGCTTCTGTCTGAACATTTCTTGAATAAAATGGGCTGAAAGACTAAAATAAAATAAAATAGTGCTTAATATTAAAATTATGACTCTACCTCTTCACAGTCACAGATTGGTCAGAGTCACTGTGTCTATATCTTACTATAACTCATGTCCAGATGCTATTACTTCTTATTTATAATAGGCTATGCCAAATCAACACAGGGTTGGACTTTAATAACCTGTTATATACTTTAAGGTTAAAATCAACATATTTAATGCAAAGTCAAAAGAGAGGAATTCTGTTTTTATCACATTTATATGTTTAAATTCTGAGTGGCTTACATCCTGAACATACACTCACATTCACTTTGTGCTCTTTGGGCTCAACTCCGATAAACCCCTGACCAAAGTATGGCTTTTTATGAGGCAACAGTAGAATAAAATATATAAAATTAATTTAAATTAAAATCATTGATCCTTTAAGCAAAAAGACTACCACCAAGATTCAGACTACAGCCAGAGCTCCTAACCCTGTCCTCACTGTTCTGACTGACTGCACACATGCGGTACACTGAACAACTGAGAGTCAGCACACACAGCTACAGTCTACAATGAAATGTATCACTGAGCTACAGCTGATTAGAGCGACTGGAGGAGGGATGGCACAGTCAGTGCTAACAGTGTGAGTTCACATAAGGTAAACAGTTGCATAATACAGCAGTTGTGTGCAGAGAGAAACCTCAGAAGATAATTCTGCAGAGGAAAAGTAGGTCTGACAACGACGGCTTTGTTTCATGTCTTTGGGAGAAAATGGCAGAGGATGTGACACAGCAGCTGAGCTGAGGAGACCTTCTGCACTCTGAACTCTGAGGAAAATACATGTGTTTTCCTGACAGCAGTATGACTTTTCAGGATGAAGAAAACACAGAATCACATCATGTAGAAAGAGTTATATTTATATGTTAGAGGTCTGTCAATAATAAAGTCCTGCTCCCAGCAGATCATGTGTATTTTGAACTACAGTTGCCATCATGTGACCAGGCTGCACCTGCTGCTGCTGCAGTGATTCACCAGCGCCCCCTGCAGGCTCCGAGGAGCATCACGAGCAGGCGAGATATCAGGCTCATAAACCCTCCGTGCTGTGTTACAGATAAATATGAGCCTTTTCCGGGAGAATAAACAGTCAAAAATGAGCCTACAACTCAGCAGTATCCACACTGGTCATGCCCGAGCTCAGCTTAATGCCTCGGAACAGTTTTCTATTTCAAGCCTGGCCAGGTTTTCATATATGAACCTGTCACCACACTGGAATCCAGAGGAATAATTAAAGTAGGATGTTCAGGCAGATCCCAGTAACTCCACCACATCTGTCAAATGGTTCTGACTATCAAATTAACTGGTATAGATTTAAATTATTGCACTGAAGTTAGATACATTTTTTTTAAGGATCTGTTGGTGCAACAATGTTGATGGTAAAAAAGATTGCGATAATAAATTAATTTCTTACTCATGAAAAATTAATTTCATAAAGAAATAGTCATGTTTTGGTATTAGATTAGAGGCAGTTAAGTTTAACAATGGTTCTGTAAGTAAGGATCTAGTCTGTTAACAGCTGAATTAACAGCTGAGATTTGCTTTCAAACTTCACTTCTTGCTTGCTCTCTAAAGAACAATTACTATAACACTATAACACCAACATAAATATCTATTATATCTAACTGTGTAATTAAAATATGCAAACTTGTCTTTCCCTTATTGTGAGCATTGCTTGGCTTACTAAAACTTGCATAGACATGTCTCCCTGGGGATGGGGCTTCACCAGCAACTGTCTTGTTGGAGTTTGCAAAGTACTTTCACCAAAGTGCCCTGAAACAGGCAGCAAGGCTTGAGACTGAAGATAGTGTAATGAGATGATGTGTCACTTGGAGAAAAAAATCTGCCCATTTCCTGGTCTGCACAAGTAGGAATCACTCTCTCCTGGCTCTAAGAAATGCTTGCTTAGTACTTGTTGCACCTCTTGACCAGACTGAGGTAGAGGCAATAAAATATTGTTTTCAGTGAGAATAGTGCAGTTCTCATTGACATATGAAAACAACTAATGTCTATTTACTAAAGTAACTGGCTATACAAGGGACTCTGGTCCTCAACTAGTGAAGTTGTTTGCTCATAATGTGGCCGGTAGGAAAAAAAAAAAAGAAAGATACATTTGTAACTTTTTGCGATCTGAAGCTGAGCTCCAGTCTGTCCCTCTCTTCACCCTGGTTCCTAATATAGCTACTGCCCCACATGTTGAGTACAGTCACACCTCCTGAGATTGTATTCCTACAGAAAAGAACTGTCTCATTGCTAATGAGATAGGAAGCAGTCCCATTAAATTACACAAATAATTTATCAACTGTCCGCCTCTCTGGACACTGTGTTCCAGGTGAGCATCTCTTCTACTGGTAGAAAGTGGCGGTTACAGTTGAAAAAGAAAATCATGCCTCTGGAGGTAATGTTCAATACTGAAATAATACCAAGAATCATGGTGAAAAAGATGCTTTAACTTTATCAGCCAAGTACGTTAACACATACAAGACATAGACCCTTTTCACGGTCAAGGCAGGAAAAGCACAGGTGAAATTTATAACATTACTAACAGCTGCATTCTATTTAGGTGAGTTCAGGGTGTCCGGTACTGTGCATGCTCACTCACTGACACTCGCCCTGCTAACTAACTATTTAGTATGCCAGATAAAGATGTAGTATGTCCCAATGTGAAGTATGTGAAATGCAGTATGCCAAAAGAGAGAGCACAAACATTTGACAGCTAATTTTGACTGACACGGCATTGACAGAAAGCACATGTAAGTGTAAGTACTAGGGTCTTACCAAGGCTGCCTGTAGGAGCATGAGGGTCAAAGTTCAAGGCGCGCTGTCATGATGACAGTAGTACGTCCCAACTGTGTGCATACTGCATGCAACAGTATGTACTTTGTAAGGGCTGCTACAGTACATACTTAAAGTAAAAAGTATGCAATTCAGAACGGTGTTCAGCTTGACACCGGACACAGTATCTTTCTACAGCGTAGCCTAACCTATAGTGGATTTTTGAGGCAGATGCAAATATTGTCATTAGGAAGACACTTTACAGGTGAAAAATAAACTTTTCTGTGCTCTCTGGTTGACACGTGTGAACTTCTTGATAAGTACTGGTCGACATTTATCCTGATAGGCCTACAGAAATATCTGTAATAAGAAAATAGCACAGCCTGGTCTACTGAGCTCAGTCAGGCTCTGACATGGGCCTGCTGCAAAGAGGAAACTGTGGTAACCTACATTTTCAAAGCGACCCCATTTAAAAGCCAACTTCTACCAGACACAAACAACAGTTGCAGGTTAGCCCTACATCATCACTTTCTCTTGTTAGCCTCATGGTAGTTTAATATATGAATCTCTGCTGGAGCAGTTATCCAGTCTCCTTCCATGATGGAGTGGGAGATTTGTGTTTCAGAAAAAACAGTCAGAGTGAGGTCTCTCCCTCTTTTTTTCCTGCTCTCTGGAATGGACCAACTGCGACGTTTCTGCCCGGTGACGCAGATACGTCAGCAGTCGGTAGGCGGAAAAGCGGCAGTGTGTATCTGTGTGTGGAGATAAAGCCTAACCGGGTGTTTTTATTTCGGAGCTCCATACAGGAGATATTAAAACGTTTAGCTGTTAGCCTGCTCCAATGGCGGTTCCTGCGGGTCACACGGACGTACAGATGGACCGAGGCGGCCTGAGCGGTCAGACAGTGTCCGCTGAAAACAACATTGACATCGACGAGAAAGAGTTGGAAAACATCACAAAGAAACACCGAGAAGACGAGACGACAACGCTGCCTCTGCACTCACCTTGGACGTTTTGGCTGGACAGGTAAGAAACGTCGAGTTTGTAGTTTGAGGACGAGCAGGAATGATGGAGGGAAAAATATGACTGAAGGCCGAAACAGCTTCCCGCAGGCCTCCGGGAGCGAAATGTAGCGGGAGAGTGTCCGCGTTCAGCACCACCGTCCTCTGTTTACAAAACCTTTTCCCCAGAAAAGTTAGCATGTCCACTGCTGTGTTACCCAACAGTGACTCCCTGCCTGACACGGCGGACATGTTTGGACTGCTTGTTATTTTTTTTGCTGGACTGCTTGTTATTTTTTTTGCAGTTCAAGTTACTTCAGCTCTGTTTCCCAGCAGGGGACACTGAGAGGGTTCGGGCTCAGATGAAGACTGTCCACCTTCACCTTTTTCAACAGACACATGTAGGCTAACACTAATGTGAGGCTGTAATACACTGTACTTATTTGGGCGACACTTGTATTAGTAATATAAGTGTCCTTAGTGCAAAGTGACCTAATGCTTGTCTTTTAAAGAGCATGCTAACGTTACATAAGAGTCTTTCCTCTGTATGAGATCATAGGAATTTTGCCTGTCACGTGTGATTTGTTTTTTTTATTGTTTCATGGAGGTGACTGTGAAAGAGACAAGAAATCAACCCAACAACAACTATGAGAAGTGAAGAGACCCACAGATCACATTAAGACTAAAACTTGTATAATCAATTAACTTATAAGCCCAACAACTGAAAATTAATCAGCAACAATTCTGACATTTGTAAGATAATTACAGCTTTTCTCTGAGTAATAAGATTAGATGTACTTTTATTGATCCCCCCTGGGAGAAATTCAAATTGACACCGCAGCATGAAAACTGATATTTGGGACCGATATTCATTTGCAGAAAAATGACCAGTGACGAAATAAGCTTCGTACAATTTACTCAAGTACTGCTCAAGTACTGCTCATGTACAATTTTGAGGTACTTTAGTATTTCCATTTTCTGCTACTTACACTTCCTACAGGTACTGGTTACCTTGCAGATTCAGATTACTTTATTGGTTATAGACTATTAATTGTGACGTGTTACCAATCAGATAGTGTCGTGGGCGGGTCATTGTGTGAGAGGATGCTGGATCAGACCCAAAGTAGCACATTTTTAAAATTAGTTTATTTTATCAGCAATCTGATTGAAAAACTGTAGATACCCATAATCAGAAAAATGCTGAATATCGTCCCCAGTAATCAGCCAGGTCCGATCATCGGTCTACGCCTGTAACAGAAGGTGGCATTGCGAGGTAGCAGACTTAAGAAAAATGTGAAAGAATAAGAAATACTAGCAATACAAGAAGGAATCAATACGCAAATGTTAGATATTTTAGAGCAAGTTTATTTTGGGTTTTGGAGAACTGGGTTGCGAAAAAGCAGACGTGCAGATGCCACATCGTGCTCTTAGAACTGTAATAATGATTTTAGTTAAACAGTTAAATATATAATATGTAAGAATTCAGTATGAAAATGTAAAAAAATAACTAGACTTCTGGTTTATATTTTGTTGAGTTGTGTGCTTACATTATCCCAAATGTTTCCTACAATGTTCAAACCCAGAGAAATCCACAAGTTTACTCAAGGTAACAGTGCATTTCATCAGGTCACTGTCACTAAAACTTCGGGGATGGAGTCGGAGAGTGACGAGGGCAGTTGGTGATTCAGTCTGAACCTAACGTAACTCTTCCGTGAACATTCGTGCCTGAGTCATGTCAGATAGATATTAATCAGCGGTGGTGGTTGTTTAATGGAGTGTTAACCACCAGCATAGAGTGTGACCAAGTGTGATCCTGTTAAACATGTGTAAAGGAGGGTTTGAAAACATATGTGAAAATTAAATATAAGGAATGTGATCCACCAGACTTAAACGACTGCTGTTCAAGACGATTAGGCTAGTTGTTAACCTATATACATAAGTGCTCTTTATTGCCATATGCACTTGTTAAAAAAGATTAGCTGTGCAAAAAAAAAACGAACCATGAACCCTGACCATGTTTGTTGTCTCTCTGTCACTGAATCATCACTGTTTCACTTGTTCCTGCAGGTCATTACCAGGCACGACAGCCGCAGAATGTGAATCCAATCTGAAGAAGATCTACACCGTGCAAAGTGTTCAGGTGAGATTTGGTGTCGGCTTGAAGGGCTTCATCATCATAAGGGCAAAGAGATCAAATGCATGACTCGGTTAAGAGTCCAGTTGGCTTCAGAAGAGCATCCTTGATGAAAGGGAATATGCAGTTCTTTGGCACTAAAGCACGGTTAGTGGGGGGAAAAATCAAACTCTGCCATCTGTGTCTGAATGTGTGTGTGGATGAATGAATGTGGCATGTGTTGAAAGGGGCTTGGAGTGGTTGGTAGAACAGAACAGCACTATATAATTGCATGTCTACTTATCATATCATGACACATGAACATGTAGTGCAGTTTATGACAGACCGTTGTTGCTAGTGTTACTGCAAACGTGTAAAGTTCTTCTTGAGTAACATGTCGTGTGGCAAGAGTGACAGTAGCTTCCAACACTGTATGTTACAGTGCATACATTACTGCCTTTTGATATAATGCTCCAATGGCTTGTCAGTTAATGGACTGATATTTCAATATGAGGATGAGTGTAACAAAACAGCCAAAAATAAGTTGGTAATATTACAGTGTTTAATCTTTGTTTACGTGACTAATTTTTGTAAACACAGAACAGACTTGTAGTTTCAGTTTGACTAAGCAGAAACACAAATTGCAGGAAGTCAAACTCTTTGATTACGTGTGAATATGTTCTTCGATATGAAGGCTTATATCCAAAGCTTCCAAGGTTGCTCACAGGTTGTTGCCCCATTGAAACATTTCAACTGGATTACAGCAAAGATAGTAGAGTGTATGGTTCTAGGGAAGCCTGCCAAAACAATCAGCCGTAACAAAACCTGGAAAATCCACTAACAAGCAAAGTGTCATAACTGGTCTGGGCTTGATTTGATGTGTGAAAATACAAAACATCTTGTGAAAAGCTTTGCCTTAAGAATTGTTGCTCTTTTTTGTATTTGGCTTATCCCCATTGTCAGTGTAACTACTGTGCTGTAAATAAACCAAATGCATGCTGGATGAAGGGGGCTAAATTCTGCTGTTTTGTCACAATAAAAGTATCTTTGTCCCAGAGCCTTAGGAAAGAAAATGAACTCTTTTCTACATGTCTTAGGTAATACCTGTCTGCTTTCCTGTTTGCAGATGTTCTGGAGTGTATACAACAACATCCCCCCAGTCACAGCCCTGCCTTTGAGATGTAGCTATCACCTAATGCGTGGAGAGCGGAGGCCACTGTGGTGAGTCTATTATTATTTTGAAGATGATATCATCCCTCAACACTGGCTCGAACGGAGGGCAACTTGTGACTGTAGCTCATGCAGTCAGTAACTGCCTTGTACTGTCATAACTCTTTTAATTCAGAATTTTCATCAGTTGCATTAAACATAATTACAACACAACACTCATTTAACTTAAAATATATTTAAATGTTAAATATCTCATAAAAGCTTGAACTGTTACATCGTAATATTTTGGAATCATTACATAGTAATTACTAGAGACTATCTTGCAATGGGATCTCACCTGCCTCAACGCCTGTCAACATGTTCCAACTAGTGAGTACTCAGTAGTACTCATCACTACATTATTACATGAGTACTCAATTCTCATGGGTCAGCTCTGTACTAGCTGTTCTCAGGGTCAGAACCTGTACTAGCTGTTTATCATAAGACTGTTAGGTAAAAATGTTTCAATAAGATTGGTAGCGCATACACACACTTTATTTCTGTGTCTGTTGAATGAAGTTTAAGTAAAATATATATATTAAAAATATTGTGTGAAACTTTAAAATGCAACACCGTAAAATACATTTATTTTTAATCCCTTACCCCAACAGGGAAGAAGAAAGCAATGCAAAAGGAGGAGTATGGAAGATGAAAATACCAAAAGAAAGCGCTGTAAGTGTTTTGCTCCCCTTCTCACAATAATACCACATGATAATATAAATAAATACCTGATTCATTTATTATCGTTGTGTGTTCTTTTTGTTTCAGTCTGTAGTTTGGAAAGAATTGTTACTTGCTACTATTGGGGAGCAGTTTGCAGATTACTGTGCCTCAGGTGAGGTCTATATGTAGATACTTTCAGAGGGAATGTATACATTCATACTTGATGAAAGAAATGTTTTTTCCAAACATAGCAATAGCATTAATGATTATCTGTTCACTGTGTGTTGTGTCTGCTGTCTGTTTGTTTCCCAGATGACGAGGTTGTTGGCGTCAGTGTTAGCGTTCGAGATCGTGAAGACGTTGTACAGATCTGGAATAAAGATGCATCTCTTGCTAACGAATCAAATATCTTGGGGAAAGTCTATGAGCTCCTCCCGTCCATATCTTTTAAAGCTGTTTTTTATAAGTGTAAGTATGCCTATTTTTTCCTAAGCGTGCTCCAACTGATTGTCCACTGATCTTTAGAGGTTGACGGGTGGTCTATATAAAGGCAGATCAGAAGAGCCATTCAGATAAACATGTGCAACACTTTCTCTAAGCACAGCTAAGATGTCATAGTGTACTGCTAATTACAAAGTGCATTGTCTTGTGCTGCTACCTACAGTAACTGGCTAACCACTCAGCAAAAGACCTACGAAGAATAAATCTATCCCCTCAGTCCCAAATGGCTTGCTGGCAGAACCTTACAAACATGTTGTACTGGTTAAATCAAAAGGGCACTACAAATCTTTGTTGAAATCTGCAGAAGGAGAGCTAGTTAGCTGCTAGCAGCCATTGAGCACAGAGTCCTGTGATGCGTTTGGCTTCGAGAGCTAACAGCTAATGGAGCTAATAGCTTAGAGCAGAGCTAAACACACAACTGGACTGAGACTTCTTATTCAAATGAACATAAAGTGTTAAACAGTGAGCAACAGTGTATTGTGACAACAAAAAAATTAAAGTGGAAAAAAAAAGTACTGAAGTACTTTAGCTGAGTACAGTTTGGAGGTAAAAGTACTTTGAGTTTGGGTTTAAAAACACTTTACATCATTTGACCAAAGAGATGAAAGCTAGATAACCAAGGGACCACAGTATAAAGAAAATAAAATGTTGCATTGATCAATATTTTTATGGGGTTTTTATTATGCCACTGTTAATTAACAAGTATAGTTAACAAGAAGGAAAATCCTTTTGATTTTTGATCTGTATCAGCTGAAACTGCCTACAGTAATCTGTGATCGGCCCCAAAAATCCTCATCAGAGCACCCTTATTTTTTTCCACTTTTATTGGATTAAAAATAAGGATTATTATTATTATTATTATTATTATTGGATTATTTGGATTTAGAAATGGAGATGAGCTTTACAGTTACATATCAGACTATTGGAAAAAGTAAACATCTGTACAGTGGATCTAACATGGCTGTAGGCTAACCAGGGCTTCTGACGGTGTAGAAAAGGCATTAACACAAGTGGCCTACATACCTTCATACCTGCTCCACATAGCACATTCACATAGGCCAGTCTTGTTACTACATGTTAATATTTGTTCCCAAAATTGTAATGAGTGACAGTTCAACGTAATTAGGTTAAACTGCTGAGATTTTATTGTTGAACTGCTTAACATGCGACAAGAGGATATGGCTGTCGACTCGATGTACAGGTCGAATGCCGAACAGGATGCTGTATACTCACCATGAATCCCTTTATCTTTTTCAGCTCACATGGAACATCATGCCTTTGAAGGAGGACGCTCAAGACATTAGATTGTAAAGCACTTTTTTTTATTTGAACCTGAACTGTTCCTTCCTTCTCATAAAGGCACTGTCCACAGCCTAATCGAGGATATTAGTTTGCATTCAACGAGAAAATGTCATCGATATATTTTTATAACTTTTAATGACTGATGCCTTGTTTCATTTCGATATGGGTCCTAAAACTCTGAGCTCTTCAGATAATGTATATCCAGCATAAATCTCATCCAGAGTTCATTACTCCATGTTGACTTCCTGCTATACTGAACTGCACTGTCATGGTCCTGTTTTTCTGCACGGCCTTTGGACCTCCACAATTTATTCCTGGTATAGAGGTAGCAGCTACATAATATAATGTGTTTTAACAGTTTGATATGTAAGACATCTCAGTTCTTATGTTGTAATTCGGTTAGCTTAATCAGTGCCAAAGCACTTTTTCTGCCGTCTAAGAAGTTTTTATCCGAACCATGTTTTATTCAGCTGGAGTTTTTCCACTTCGGAGGATAGAGTGAATGTCCCATTTGATTTCTTGAAACTCCATCAACTCCACATGAAACCTAAATCAGGGTAACACTTGGAAATATTGCACACGACTACCTATTCCAATCCCAGTGTCCCTCAGTTATAAAGCCATCATAGGGAATCAGAACAGATCCTAAGACAGACATGGCCCTAAGAAACATTTCTGACATGTTTTTTGTTTTACAGCTCTAGTTAAAAGAGCATAACCCATCCTGAAAGGTGCCTCTTTGAATGTTCCCGTCCTCACTGCGTTTGACATTTCTCTGCATACAAATGTTGAAAGTAGACCCTCTGTTCTCCTAAATGGAGTCATGGATTGTTCAGTGTGTTACTCTGAAGAGATACTGCACATTTTTGTGCTCAACCAGTGGTGCTCCTTTTAACTTGTCTGTGCTCGTTTCCCCTGCTTACTGGACTGTGTCCCTGTAACCACAACACACAGAAAAATGCAGCATTATTTGCTTAAAAGAAAATAACATCAGGTCGTGCTGTTCCCATATTTAGCATGGTTGTTGATACAATGTCAAACATGACCATTAGTAAAAAGTAAGACAGATGTAGTAGGTTTTAATTCTTAATTAATTTAATTAAGCTGAGTAAATGTAGACTGCTGCTTCAAAGATAAGTCCACCTTAAATAATGAGTTACACTGATCAGCACCACTACTACTAATAAATAGAAAACCATATTTTTCTGTCTGATACCTTCACACATTTTCTGACACTTCATCACCCAGTCTGAGTCCCTTCCACTAACACTGTTAACATGTTGTTGTCGTATTGCAGTGTAGGCTACAGTAAACTGAATGCTTCTGTCATTATCACATCACTTTTATAGATCAAGTTTAGACTGGTTGATGAGTTAGTTATAAGAGGACGATATTTCCTTTGTAAACATGATTTTTGCAGTGACATGGACAAACTAAATAAAATGGAAACGAAAATACAATTATTTGTGTTTCTTTATGTAAGGACAGTCATCAAGGTAACACGACTATATGTATTAAAGGACAGAGTTGTGTTTCAGGCATGTGTGTGTTTTAATACCTCATCTTTTACTTATGCCAAGCTATTAAGTGCTGATGCATCACATTTAATTATAGCAGTTATATGTTGACTAGTATGTCTCCTCAGGTGAGATTAGAAATACCTCTCAAGAAATCTTGCAAAGGTCAGGAAAGCAGGGAGAAGCAACGGCTCTGCAATTAAGTTAAGACCTTAATGTGTTTCTGAATTACAGTTAACACAGGTATGATAATTTACTCAGTTCCATCAGTGTGTTAACGGACCTTTTTCACAGCACACATAGTCGGAAAAGCACAGGTTTTCCTAATAACACTGATCATAGCCTGGTTCCCTTTAAGTGCCCCAGTAGTCATGACAGTGTGACAGTGAGCTGGCATGAATAATACAAAGACCCTGAAACTGAAGCGGCTGCATGGAATTCAGACATCATTATTTTTTATTAATTACACCTGTGATTTTCCTACAGTGACATATTAACTTGAATTCAGTGGAAAAGGCCTTTTAAAGACTTTCCATGCAGCCCAGTCTGTAACGCATTATAGACATTATAAACATACTTATAATTCATTTTAATGTGCCTATAGCATACCTAATGCATAATCATAGTTATAAGCACTCAATGAAAATATTACCCATTAGAATAAAATGTTGTTTAAGGGCAAAGCAACAAGCTGTAGTCACCATATTGACATAAACACCTTTAAATCCAATATGGCTGTGTGAGCAAACTGTTGATATGTAATTGGAGCAACATAAGCTTTCATTTGCAGCTGTATTTCTGGCCACATGGTAAACAAAGAGCAATAACACACGTGTCGATGCGATCTCTCTCACAACAACAACAAATAAAATAAATGAAAAAAATAGCAAAATAAAAAAACAGAAACAAGGATAAACAGGACAAAAGAAAACTAAAAGAACAAGAAAATGGAATAAAATAACAAAATAACAACAAACAAGATACAAGAAATAAGTAAAAATATAACAAAAAGGCGAGAGTGAACCAGAGTAGTAAAGCTGTGGGCGTAAAACCAATGCAATTAGCTGAAAAGTGCTTTGGAGAGCGGGCAACTGCAAAATTAGGTTCTTTGCGGTTTCGTCACGAGCAATGCCTTTCATATTACACACAGTTATTTGAGCCTTTGTTGCAGCTTTAAAGACAAAATCCAGATACATTTTGAGGAGTTGAGGGACTGAAGAGTGACAATTATAACTTCAAAGAGACGTTACAGCACCAGTCTGTTAGTAGGCAATCATTTAACTCATATTTAGTAATGTGGGTGTAATCAAGAGTCAGTATCATGTAGAAACTAAAAAAAAAAAGTCATTGTATTATATGACAGTTCAACAGGGTTCACACAGTCTTAAAGTATTATGAAAGGTCTTTTGTGTTACATGAAATAACATTATATAAACGTTCAGTGTGTAGGATTTAGGATAATCTAATGGCAGATATAGAATATAATATTCACAATTCTGTTTTCTTTATTATATTTTTTTGGCCTTTGTATGGCTTTATTGATAGGCCAGCTTCAGAGATGACAGGAAACAGGATGGGGGGGGGTCGACACACAGCAAAGGGCCCCAGGCCGGGACTACCCGGGGCCACTGCAGCAAAGACAAAGCCTCTGTATATGGGACACCCGCTCTACCAACTGAGCTAATGGGGAGGAGGAGCCTTTTATGGTTTTTACTGGCCGCTGTAGGTTCTCCATCTTGCTTGGAAGTTGGAGGTTTACTTTAAAAATGTATTTTGATACAGTTACTTATTAGACTGTAGTCAGTAACCTAATCTAAGTACCACAATATTAAGGTAATGTAACTTGATTACTTTCTGTTACTTTTGGATTACCTCAATACCAAACATATGCAAATGAAGACAAGAGAGAAATATGTGTACACTTGTTTCACTCGAGACCCGAGTGGTGTTGTGTGAGACTTGTGAAGTGTTGTCATGTGTGTGAGTTTGCATGGTTACAGACTAGTATATTATTCTTTTTTTAAAATTGTAATCCTGTCAGTAATCCCCTTTTTTTACTGAATGTATCCGTAATCTATTTACATCATTTTCTGAAACATTAAAGGAATATGCTTACCTTTTTTGTATTCTAATTCTAATTACTCCTCAAGCCTGGGAGAGGGTGAGGGGTATTCAGTTTGTTGCAATCTGTAACCTCGCTGCTAGATGCCAAAATCTCACACACTGGACCTTTAAATATTCAGTCAGTTGTACTCAGGTCTTGACCTAGTCAAATTTTCTCCCATTTTATTTCAGTCTGCTCTGCTGTAGGTTTGGCTCCACAGTCCAGACCACAGCCATAGATGAAGTCCTACCCTTGGATGTTTGAAGCCAGTTTATTGACTTAAGTGATCACACTTTACTTTAAAATACGAGAATTAAAAGGTACTGTGTGTGCTGTGCTTAGTCTTGGAATAGGACTATTTTTGTTGGCCTTGTTCAGGCGTCTCATTTTTGACTTGAACTTGAACTCTGTGCTCAGTCGTACGCTGGGCTGGTTTTAACAGGCCTGCCTGTATTTATGTGCATTGCACTGCAACATATTTGACTTGTTTGAGGTTTAATGTTTCAGACGCGTCAGTGGGTTTATTATATGTAATCACTTAACAGTGAAACACAGTTATTAACCATTTCTGTTATTATGTTTTGAAAATTTCAGTTGTGATTTTGCATGTTTTTTTGCTGATATTTTTACTGGTTTTGTTTAAAAAACAAACAAACTTAAATCTGATTCCCAGAAGTGTGCAGCCTGATTCAGAGCTTTTGACAGGAAACCTGATGACACGTCTGTTATTGAACACAGTGAACTCTGCAATACAAGCTGGTGCCAAATCATACCACGAGTTGTTTTGATCTCTCAACACGTCTGACGTCTTAAACATACAAGATGTGATGTGAATCTCTCCTGTGAAGGACCTGAGGGTGAGAGTTTTCTGTTCATGGGCAGCTTGCCTAGGTTTCAGAGTGCGTTTTGTACCCTGTGGTTATCAAATGCAGTGAGAAGGCGTGTCAGTAATTTAGAAAACCAGAACCAGAGTGCATCTGCCTCCACACTGAGCTGCACTTTCACAGCCAATTGAAAATGGTTACAAAAATTGCTATGGCCGGCAGCACACTCACCATCCCTTAGCTTGAACCTGATTGTATCCGCAGCCAACCATAACAAAAGTTCACCAGTCAGTGGCTTGTGCATTCAGAGACATTGCTCTAATGATCAGAGGCAGACAGAACAGCTGACCCTGCTGGCAGCAGCTACAAAGAAAAGCTTCTTGATCTTTAGGGAAATACTCCTGTTCTTCTGTGATCTGTGCTGGCAGACACAGTGTTACAGAACCGTGGTGATACATTTCAAAAGCAACCTTGCTGTTAAACCTTTGCATAAAAATGTACTGAACGTTCTAAAAATGTTTTTTAAAGACCATCAAAACTGAATTTTTTAATGATGCTGCCGAAAACCATTCGAGTAGTTGTTCTATCTGCTATAATCAGTCAGATTCATCATCTGTGTAGGAAGGCTAAGACAGTTTCAAGTTCATTACCTGCATGATTGTAAAATGAGGTATGTGTTATGGTTTTACACAAATACTAAAAAGAGGATGTGGGCCAAAGCTCGTTGTTATTAGCACTTACCATGGTAACAGTGACATCAGACCTATTTATCATAAACATCTGGGTGAGAAAAAGTTGACAGCTCATGTTTGCATGTGTTTGGTGAAGAACCTGTGACCTCCAGAGGGCTTCACTGTTAGAATGAACTGCTGCTATTAAAAAGGTTTTCCAGTCAACATAGACTGTTTAATAGTGTTGAAAAACAAAAAAACAAAAACAAACAATTGTGTTAATATCAGAATCATATACAATGTCATTATACATAAAGAACTGTTGTTGAAGTGCACCATGGACTGTGTCTAAGTTTGTTGAATGTGATACCTTGAAAAAACGAATGATCTTTTAAAGATGATCATTTAAAGATCATTTGTAAATCTAATTTAGATTATTGTAATGAGACACTGCAGTTAAAATGTAAAATTTTTAACTAATAGATATCATTTTTAATATTCCCCAGTTGGTTACTTACAGAAAGCCAATTATTTTTTTTATTACAAAATGTTCAGTAATGTTATGTTTTAATATGCAAAAGGTGTATTATCCAGTTAAAAATGCACCAATATGCATGAATTTCCAGGCAGAAATGTAAAAAATTGGATGAAGCCAATAAAAGATTTCTTTCTTTCTTTCTTTCTTTCTTTCTTTCTTTCTTTCTTTCTTTCTTTATTATAGTCATATATATTAGAGTCAAAGCTTTTTACAGATGTCTCTATGTATCACTCTAACAGCCACATATATGTATATATATATATATATATATATATATATATATATATATATATATATATATATATATATATATATATATATATATATATATATATATAAGCAATTTTCAGCATATATTTCCAAAATGTTTTATAAATCAAGCTATGAATGATATATTAACAAACCCCACTGTAAAAACCTTCAGAATAAAGATAGGAATAAAACTGGAACGTTTGCAGCTGAAGTGGATAATTCTGGCTCAGAGTCTCAGAAATAAACTCATTTTGAGAAAACAGCCTTCAAACATATGTATTGTAAATTCTATACATTTTAAAAAATGGCATATAGGCTAAAACTTTTAACTAATAGATATTCCCAGGAAATGTCCCCTGTTGATTACTTACATTAAAACAATAACTTTTTATATTACAAGTTTCTAAAATTGTATGTTTGAATATGCAAATAACACCAAAATCTGTATTTAGAATGTTTTCTGTCTGAGCGACATCTTATGGATGCAAATAGCCCAAAATCTAAAAATGGCCAGCGCATGAAAAAACTGTGGGTTTTTTTCCTATCGTGTCTGGCTGTAATAATATATGCCTTTAAGGATTCAGTTATACAAAGAAAAATATGGTAACACCATAAAGAAATGTTCATGTTTGGCTCTTTCAAAACAATTTGAATCTCAACTGTGTCCTTACAATGCTTTACCTTAAAAAGTAAGAACTTTTTAACTTATGTTTGATGACAGAAAATGAAAAAAAAGGCCTCTAGTATATCTACAATTGCAGAATGATGCACAAGGTATCATGATCTCTACTTTCTCCCTCTTCTACTCATTGACAGTTCTTCACTGCTCATTATCTGTACAGCTTCTCCAGAAGTCCTCTCCCTTTCATTACATGTTGAATGCTACAGCCCCCAGCAGCAGGGGAAAAACACCGTATGAAAGCCATCCATCCCCCTTTGGGAATCAAGAGGAGCCCCTATTCATTTGCTTAATTACCTAATTAACAGAAAGCTAATTACTTTGTTGTGTGCACGCGTATGTGTGGAGAGGTCGTTACGTAACAGATAGTGATCCTCAATTAATTTGTAACTACACTCCATCGAGTCAGGGGCTTAATCCACACAACACATCACCAGCGTGACACCAACAAAACACGATAATAAATTCAGAGCCCGACACATGGCTGCTGGGCTCCGCTGAGCTCATAGATCCGGTATTGACATGCAGATCAGGCCACTGAAGACTTAGAAAGCTTAGATGATGTGTTAGATTGTCTTCATGACACTGTGCATACATTTGGTATTTTCTCATTAATTGCATCAGAAAATCATGTTTACAACAAAAATACAGTAATCCTATAAAAGAGTTTAAGATTGGCTTGATATACAAATAACCAAATCAATCACAGCCAATCAAAAGCCAGATGAAGATAGTGAGGTTATTTTGTCTCTGGGATGTCAAAAGGTCGAGTCTTTCATGTCAAGAATTCTCTGTTTGCATAATTCAATTCTTCTAAAATCGTACATTTTAATTATAAAGTCAGGGTATCATCTGACTGGCTGTATGTGAATATGTGTGTGTTGCCTTAAATCATATATCTGAATCCAGCTCTGCAGCTTTGATCAGCTGAATGACTCAGAGGACATCTGTGTGTAGCTGTGGTTTCGTGGGCCCTGTGGTCATTGAACACAACATCATGATTTTAGGCCATGCACAGACTGCACTGCTGTGTGTCTGTGTAGCTTCAGTGTACTTACTACAACATATACTGCATCTTCTGCATCTTTAAAGTGGGAATTTTGCTTTATTTTACTCTTTTCAGATGGACAACTTTGAACTGTGGGATTAAGGATATACATTTGCAAAAACAAAAACAACAAAAAGTAAAGAAACTGATTTTAAATGTACTCATTATTATATGTTTTCTGTATATAAGTATATATACAATCCATCAACATGGACACAGATTTTCTTTTCTACTATCTTTCATGCCTGCATTGCGTTTCTTTTCATGCTTTTGTTTATTTAAAGGTCCAGTTTGTGAGAATTCCCAGCTCGTCACATACTGACCCTTAGGGATGGCGGCTGACCCGACCTACCGTACAATCCCAAAGTGTCAGTATTTGACGAGTTCAATCTCATATAAACTGGATCTTTAAGGTTTCCTGTTAGCAGGAGATGTATTGTATGTGCCTCTTGTCATGAACATAAAAATACAATACAGACATGCAATAACAAAATAGAAAAGTATTTGAAATATGACAACAATCAAACAAGCTAAGCAGATACACAAACAAGGGAAATTAAGGAGAAAAGAAGAAGAAAAGAAAAAATAAGGCAGGCAGGCAAGTGTACAGCTGTGACACCAGACTCCAGGATTTGCACTCAGGCTGTGGTGAGGGTTCAGCAACAACAGCACTTTGGTTTAGTTTAGTAAAAGATATTTACAGTTTGTGTAACAGTCATGTAATTTAATCTAGAGGACTCCCTTTTTTTAAGACTCACTCACAGTTCATGTCCATGCACACAAATCCTATGGTTTAAATTTTGTCACTATTTCACAAACTGCCGTGATACTGGTGTTGAATATAACTAATGTGCTAACATTTCTGTAACTAACCATAAAGTGTGTACATGTAATACAAATTAAATCCTAAATACATTTAGAGCTCTTGGACCATTTTATCCCCTGTCTGATACCTTCACTTCATCCTGTCTTTGTTTTGAACAATTCTTTTATGTCAACATTGTTGTTTTCTGATTGTATTAAATGGAATTAATACCCAAACTGTGTAGGAGTGTTTTGTTTCTGTTTGTTTGTTTGATCACTCACTATGCAGGTAACAGGAAGTAGTAGGTGATGTTGTGTTTTCCTGTTTCCTCATTTTATGTCACTGTAACTATAAATTGACACTGACAAAAAGAAAAAAAAGGACTTTGTTTATCTTAGTTTACAGCCACAGTTGCTATGATGTTGTTGGTGTGTTCAGAATATTATTTCAAATGAAGACAGGCCTGAAGCCTGATGATTATATTTCTGTGCCGACTGATCAGTCCCACATTCAGAGGCAGAACTGGAGTCTGAGTACGACAATGACATGAGCTTGACAGCAAAACAATCCACAATGACCACAACACAGTGACCGTGATTTGCGACTACTGTAGTAATTTGTGTTTGCTGCCAGTCACCGAGGCAAAACCCACACACACACACACACACACACGCTCACTGAAGGTTTTGACAATATTACAGATGAGATGTAGGTAAGAAATTGTATATTAACACAACAGAGGATAGAGAATGTTAAGTACAATCCTGATAAAACTCACATCCTACAGAATAAGTGGTTATTCTGTGGAAGAACAGTCATTTTTTCTGTGACTGGGTCTGGTCAGAGGGTGGCGCTCTCTACTAAGAAACAGACCTTCCTGACAGGGTCCACAGCAGCATTCCTCCCAGATGCAGCCATGATAAATGTAATGTCGTTCACAGCGAAATGAGCTGTGCTCCTCAGACCTTGATCAAGGGCAAAAAACGACTTAAAGTATTTTCTCTTGAGGTTAAATTAATGTTGCTTTACAATGAGTGTTAACTGGACTGTTGAACTGGCCCGTGATAATTCTCATCTCAAGTGACAGTGACACTTTAACTACTGTCATAATGTTTTTACACTTTTTTTGGGTGACAGTGTTGAGGGGAAACTGTTTAGAACTGCTTACCACAAAAACAAAAAAAAAAAGCTGAGCGTATTATTAACTTTGTTCTAATTTAGATGCAGTCATGTCTCTTTAAAAATATTATGAAGAGCTGGCCCACATGTCACAAAACATAACCACACCAAACTGAGAGAACCTGCACTCTGGTTATCTACACTGTCATTTTCGAAACCATAATACCACCAAACTCCTTACAGTTGAGATTAAAACATCTTTGATGATTATGTCAAAGCATTTCATTTTTTTTTTCTTCTGCACCATGGCTCTGGAACAGTTGTGATGAACCTCAGATCCCCCCAAAAGAAAGAAAAAATAAAAGACAGGAGAAATTTAGTGAAATAATACAAGTTCATTGTGCCTCAGTTGTAATTAGTCAGCTTAGACATTTTAGCTTTTCTGACAGCCCCCTCTCTCCTGTCACACTTTCAGCTAAAACTAATGCATATCATTACATTTCCCCATAGAAAGGAGCTACTAAGTGCTACTAAGTGCTACTGAAATGTACTTGTGACTGTGATGTTTCTTGTTGAAGGATCTGCGATGCAATGATCGTTGTTTACCGAAGCAGGTGGATATGACGTCACGGACTTGGGAACATCAACAACAACAACATCCAAATCGGCGATTCTTCCCCTTTTTTTTCCTCCTCCTTTTCTCGCCCTGTTAAAAATCTAATAACAACATTAAGAAAAAAGGAGCTCGCGCCTTTCCCTGCGAGGCGGACCGGGAAGCGGCGAGTGTGCAACTCCACATTTTTGCTTTTTTTTTTTTTTTTTTCTCCTCTCCTCTCCTCTCTCTCTCGACGCCCTCGGTAAGATTATCTCTTTTCTCCTTGTAGTTAAGTTAGTTAGTTGGTGCCCCCACCTCCTCCCCCTCACCACCACAACCACCTCGCCAGCCACACCAAGGCGGGCCGAGAAATATTTACTGATATTTGCGTGTGATTTGTTGTCACACGCGGGTCTTGGTACACAATCTAGCGTGCACGGGCTCCCGTACAAGCGAATCGGTACCCTCCGCGTGCGCCTGTTAGCTGCTGTAAAGCGTTTTTCCATTCGGGTAAGTTTCACTATTATCACCATGTTAACATTAGCTTTGTTGTATCGTATGTAGATACCTGCTGCTGCTGCCGCTGCCGCACTCAAACACACACACACACACACACACTCACTCGGGAGTTTGTCTTGGGCTTTTTCTCTTTTTCCAGAACTGCTACAATTAGCGAAATAAACAAATAAACAAACACCTGCATTGTTATCATGTTAAGCTAGTAGTTAGCGCCGTGTGATGTCTCTGTGACGAGCGGCTGTTACAGGAGTGTTCTCGGTAACTATGCTACGAGTGTTGTATCCTCTACTTTTTTTTTTTTTTTGGAAAGTTGGGTTTCTAACTGAGTTGTGGCTGCTCGTGAGACCCCCGTGGTGGTTGGGGAAATGCACGTTTATAACCTGAGCTTGTTGTAAAGTGCCGGTTAGCGGCGGCCGTTAACAAGACCGTAATCGCGAGCCTACCTGTGAGGCAGAGAGCCGTAAAGTTTTTTAAGTTCACGCGGTGAAAGGGAAGTTTGAGTGCCGTGATTTCTTTGGAGTAAGACCAGGGAAGGAGCTTTTTCCCCACGTGTTAGCTGTCCTCCAAACTCCGAGAGACCGGAGGAAGGCAAGACAACTGCCACAAGCTGTGGTTATTATAACTGTAATACAGTCCTAACTAACAGGCAGGTTACACTTTTAACCGGCTGTTTATCGGTAGCGTTGTTGAAGGGCTGGTTTTCTCTGCTCAGCGACACACAATGCATTTAAAGCGGATATTCACCTCTCAGTTAACTTTAAGCTAATTAACACGAAGGATACAGCGAGTTAAATTTTAATTATAGCGGTGACACCTTAGAGTCAACGTTAAATGTTCTGGACGTCATGTCTTATTTAACTGTGTGGCTAAAAGTTTGAGCTAAGTGGTTTTATGGAGTCAGATATGGGGTGGGTTACAGCTGGGCATTTTCTTCACTGTAAACAGGCTGAAGTCACACAGCACTTTATTTTCACTTGTGGAAAAATTGTTAAATTTTGCTTATTTACTAGTTAACAATTACTTGTTGCCACTGTAGTGTGTAAGTAGACTAAATACTATTTTTATTTTACACTAATGTTATTCATAAGCACAGTCCAAAGGAATGTACTTGAGCAAAAATATTCCGGCATGAAGAAATACTTTAAAAGCAAACAAATGAAGTAAACCTATATTTAAAATATTTTACATCCATTTTCTGTTTTAATTATCATTTTACAACAGGTGTATTGCAGACTAAGGGACACCAGCCACCATTATGATAATGAATATGCAGCCTTAAAATGTGTATGTTTATATTTTAAACAAATGTCTCATGTACTTAATCTGTATAGATTTATTAGCAATTTGTTAAGTCAGAGAGAATTAGTGTATTTACCAAAAAACGTATTTTATATAAAAAGATGCAGTTCATGTACGCCCATGGAGAGTTTACTACACGCATATAAGAGTGAAATATGACCCTAATATATTATACAGTAAGTCTGCAGCTGGCAACAGCAGGACTAAAACCATCTGAAATTTTTACAAAAGGGAAACTGCAGCTTTAACAACTATTGCTGGCAGTGCTCCCTCCTTCTTGGTCTTTGGATTAGTCATTGTCTGAGGGGAAAAAAACACTTTTTTGTAGGAGAAGTAAAGTAAACAGCCTCCAACAAGCGAACCTTGACAACCCAGATTAAGGAAAACATTGGAGATCAAACAGTGCTGCTGCTGGGCTGTTGTCATGAGCTGCCTGAGAGAGAGCTGCAGACTATTTGAACAGGCACTGGGGTTTGTGTGCTCACTTATGCAGAAATGGACCTTCGCAAATGCTGACCCAGGTTTTAAAACACAGGATGAACTTTCTTTGCAACTTTTCCTGGCCTGCCGTACAACCACGGCTGCTACATACATACAGACAGACAGACAGACAGAAAGATAGCATTGTTTCTGATGGGAACAAGCTAACACCGTCCCCACGCGTCTGCTTCTAGAAACAAGAATGGCTGTACTTTCTCTGCCCCATACTGCAACTGAATAAATTGAGTTGGCAGGGGGGAAAGTGAAAAAGCTTGAAATTTGAGGAAGAGCAGCTGTATGCAATGTAATGACGCAAGATCCTTAACGCACCAATCTGTGATTCAGTATTATTTGGAAAGCCCTTGTTTCTAGTTTGGCCTCTTCAGGCTGGGGCTAACGCTCTTCTTTGGAGTTGAGATTCAACTGGTAAGAAAGTAATCAGTCACTCATGCATTCAGTGTGGGGACTCCCATCCCTGAGTGGAGCGGCGCTCTCTTTCATCTGACGGCTCAGTATTTGTGAGCACACATTGAAATACCCTGTGCTGGGTACGGAGGGGCTGTAAACTGACTGTGCACCCTTGCTTGGAGCTGAATGATAAGGAGAGTTATTTTGGGTCCAGTGTGGGAATAAGGTTCCACTTTTGCTGTATTGTTTTTCTATTTGCCGGCTTCACCCTTCATTTGATTTCAGATACAAGACGCCCTCGAACCAGTTGCTTGAAGCATTTTTTTTTTTGCACAAAGCGAGACAAGTGACGGATGAATAAAAGGGGATTTTCTGCTAAATGATTTTGTCATGTAATTTTTGCATGTTTGATTCACACAACACAAAGGGGAAGAGTAGTGGCAATATGAAGACGAGTGCAGCACGCTCATTAGTGCTGTATTACATGAATGGAAGCGATAACAAAAGGAAAGCAGAACAATATTTCCAGGGTAAAGGTTAGTGTGTCCCGGCCCCCGTGGCGTGACCAGGCAGACGGTTCTCTGTGCCAGGGAAGGCGATTGGTCAGAGAGTGGACAGCTTCAGGTGTGCTCTGTGCAGCTCCTAGGTCTCTATGGAGACAGCAAAAATACTCAGGATGGCCATTAACTCATGCAGCCATTAATTACTGTCTTCTACTGTCATGTGTCCTTAATAAAGGGAGGGATGCTGACAAAAAATATCACCTGTCTGTGTGGAAGGACAGTGTGACTGCTATCAATTAACTTGCGTTGTGTTTCAGGAATTCAGTACAATATTGAGTTGCAGATTGTCCATTGTTGGAAAATATTGAGCGTTCTTTGTTGGACATGGGATGATATGAAAATTTCATGTCATGGTTATTCTGGCAAAAATAATTGCAATTCACGATTTTTTCCTGATAATCATCAGCATTTGCTTTAAACTCTTGAAATGGCACTAAAACATACAGGGACAAATATTTTCTTGCATCACAGATAGGACATCTTATTATAACATCCTTTTCTTGAAAAACAGTTTGTTTAGTGAACAGAACTGGATGGAGGCTGTGGAGATGTATCCCCCATAATAATACAACTTAATGTGGGGGATGCAGTAGGCAAGCCAAGCTATCAACCATGGTGACAGGATTTTGTAGTGACTGGAAGGATGCATGCTCCCCTTTGTGACGATTCAAAAAAATAGGAATAAAATCAATATAGGACTATACGTTATCAAGCTAGCTAATATTTATGATTATTCTGATAATAGCAATTCCCCATAATCAACTTATTCTGAGTGTTTTCAATTGTGGACTGCGATAATATCTTATACTGTCCTCAGCTTATTCTGTGTATTTGTTTGTCTGTTGAGCTGGTATATTAAATTAATTGTTGGTGTGTTGGTTTCAGATAAAATTAGTGTTAATTAATAATTGGCCTGTTGTACACACTGTTTCAATTATGTTTGATGGGCTGCATAACATTTTGCAGCAGCCTCATGGCAGTGGTACCAAAGCTGTTTCAGTCAACCCCTTTCCCTCAATCACGGTTCTTAACAATTACTGTATGAACACGTGTTTTTTCTCAGAGTGATATCCACATATTTTAACCTTGGATGTCAATCTAGGTAAAATGTGTTCTTATAAATGCTCATCTGCTACTTGAACACCCTGCAGGAAACAGCTGATTTGACTGATGGCCTCTTCTCAAACAGGATAAAGATGACTTGGAACAAAGGTTTTGAAAAAATGAGAGGACTTGGCATTGCACTGTGGTGTGGTTTGCATTGAGATTTGACACTTTTATTAGGGTAATTACAGACAGTGTAGTGAAACCCTGAAACCTTTTCAAGATGTTATCATTTTCTTAACATATTTAATAGTCAGACATGTGGTCACATGTTTAAAAAAAACACCAAGTAAAACTTTAACAGTTGAAATTAGTAGATAATTTGTTAATGAGATTAATTATGTCACGGGTGGACTAAGTTCGTTCGTTCGTTCGGGACAAATTATCGATTGTATCACAAGCGGTAGCGATATATTGCAAGGCCACTGACGCCAAATATTTCTCTTTTAAAGCATGCAGATGCTATAAACAGATTCCCCTGCCAATTTGACTTATTAGAGTCACTATTTTATGACTCCTTGTGGTGTAAACTTCTGTAAGATTAATTTACACAGATTGTATTTATACAGATTTCAGTGAGTTATAGTTGGATCCTTCCTTTAAACATTTTAACTCCACTAGTCAGTGTTTTTGTGTTCTAGAGGCATCGTTGATCTCACACCACAGTACAATAAATAAATACACATTTCCTGCTTTTTTTCTTTTTAGGCGTACTTTTTCTTCTTCAGTTACACAGACATTGATTGATTTTCTAGTATGGCAGAATTGTTGTATCGTGATACCATGGTTATTATGGGAAATGCATTGTGATAGTAAAGTATCGTGAGTCACTCTGTGATTCCCGCCCCTACTTTTTGTACTACAGATACTGCAGTATAAATACTTTTTCATTTGAACCGAGTGCAGGAGCCTCTTAGCACGTAAGAACTTAAAACCAGTTTAAAATCAGAGATTCTTTAATAGCACAGCACTTGTCTGTTTTGGGAGTGATACAGGTAAGCTACAAACATTTTTGTCCAGACTTGAGGGGCTGAACCATATGCTACAAGCTGTGCTCAGCTGCCAGGAGAAACCTCCGCACCTGTTTCTATCAGCTGTCCAGTGTGTATGTCTGTCTGTGTGTTTATGATGCGACATCGATGGCCCGATGGATGACGTGGCTTTAATTGTTAGGGAATTCTTGATCAAATATGTGTTGATGAATGTTAACACTAAGTGGCTTTACTCTAACAAAACCTTAGGGATGGGCAATACATCGACATTATATTGTTTTCGTGATATGAGACAATATATATGGTCTTAGATTATGGATGTCATTATGTCATGATATGACATAAGTGTTGTCTTTCCTGGTTTTAAAGGTTGCATTTCAGTAAAGTGATGTCATTTTCTGAACTTACTAGACTGTTCCACTTGTTCTTATATTTGTTTTTACCCACTTAGTGATTATATCTTCATTACTGATGATTATTTTTCAAAAATCTCATTGTCTTAGTATTTAATGAAAGTATTACATAGCTACAATATTGTCGCAATATTTTCGTCAATACCATATGATTTGCTGCCCAGATCTCCAAGAAGCATTTGTTGTCTAGACTAAAACTTTACACACAGCCTAAAGTGATGTCATTCCTAATAATTTTCCATCATTACAGTCTTCAATAAGTAGGCCTGACTTTGCTTTCTGGCAAAACTATACGAGTCAGAGGAAGAGGAAAAAAATGTGGTGATGATGACTCTTGAATTCCTGGAGCGGCCAGTGTTGGAGTTAGGCTATTCCTGCACTTAAATGGTGGTACGCTCGCTGACAATGTTGCCTCACTGATGTGGGATGTGATGTTTACTTGTAATAGACAATGTGACTTGGGAGTGGAAAAAGATGCATCACGTTAAAGTTATAATTTGTAAAGGTTAAATATTTTTATGACAAGTTGTGTGGTTGGACAAATTTGTGCTGCTCTTGCCAGAAAACACAATCCTGACAAACAGTGTGTTAACGATGTGTTATTATGCGGCTATTTTGTCCATGTTTACGGTTTCTACTGGTGGTGCTCTTTTTTTTCTGTTCAGCTGCGGTGGCTGCTCTCGCTATCTCTCAGGTTAGCGGTAGAATATGTAAAGCATTAAAACATGTCTAAGAATGACAAAAGCTTTGTTATATATTTTGTTGAGTTGCTTGCTTACGTTGTCTCAAATGTTTCCAACAATGTTCAAACCCACAGAAATCAAATCACTTAAAGTGACAGTGGGTTTCTTTTGGTCACCTGTTATAACTTCTAGGAGAGAGTCAGAGAGTGAGGAAGGAAGTTGGCAAACGAGGCTGAATGTAATGTGAATTAAACTTGAATACATCGCCTCATCTGTGAACATTTCGTTCTGAGTCATGTATTCATTAGCAATGGTGGTTTTTTTAACATTAAAGACAACATTTCCCATGGTCCCATGCTACTTACGTCTTCTTGATTGAGAGACCCCTAGCAGCAGAAACTACATACCGTGGTTTACTCCCGCTGGAAATGTAAAAGTCTTGACCTGCACCAAAGTTTTTAGATCCAAGACCTTTCCACAACTGAATGTGTAGAGCTGCGGGAATCTGCTTTCATAATCTGGCTATAGGTAAAGTCGTTATTAGCTTACATCAATGTGAGAATGAGAGTAGCAAAACTGACATTTACGAATGTGAAAATGTCACAGACTATTACTTAAACCCTGTTAACAGTAGGCAGCGTAATGTAAAATGAGGTTGCAGGAGCACATCTTTAAGGGCCTCATCCTTGACTTCTTGGCTGTGTTTTCACTTGGCAGTCCCAGCCTAATAAGAAACATAACATGGCAGGGCCTGCTCTTCCATCATCATTGCTGGGTGGAAAGTTGGTGCGCTTTGATCATGTCTTTTGGGCGCATCACTCCGGCTTAGCCTGCTGCTCGCTATGTGATAAGCCATCAGAGTACTCAGATCTAAGCCGGCAGCTCCGTGGGCTCGAGGAGAGACAGGAGAGAGTAATGGAGATGAGGAGAGAGCAGCAATGCAAATTTTGTTGACAGACTGTTACTGCAGCTGTTCTCTTTGCCTTTGAATCCAACAATGTTACTGTCCATCTCCACTCGTCTGTGAAGAAAAGGCCATGTTTCATTTTTAAGTCCTTTTTCTTTGTGGAACAACACCGTTTTCATTTTGTGTGCTTTGCCCTCCTGGCAATTAAAACGCCTTTAATTGGAGGTGCATATTAATTGCCTCAAAAAAACACATGTGATTTAATGATTTTACAAACAGTTCTGTTCAGATGTACTCTTTACTGGTTAACTGATACAAGTTCACTTTGAAGTTGAATGCTCCGTTTTGGCTCGGCTTTCTTCCGTCTGTACATAAAACATCATTTTGAACCCCCCATTATGAAAGGGTGCTCCTAATTGACGGGTTGTTGCTTGTTTATTTGATATATATTTACCAGCTGGGTGGTAATTGGGGCGCAGTAATTACCCAAGATGCAGTGCAGCGCTTCAGCAGAGGTGCTAGCAGGCTGATGAGTCTGGAGCACAGATGAAAGTATGCAGGTTTGTTTAAATACTTGCGAGCGCAGAGCAGCGATGGCTAATTGGGCCTGTGTCCCTTCTATAGTCTCATTGTTTACTGTGATGATGTACAGCGTGAGGTCACAAGCATGATACTTTTATCTTTGTGCCTTTTTTTTTGTGGTACAATTGCAACCAGTATACCTGAGCTGTTAATAGCAACAATAAAAGGCCAGTTGCTGGATTTGGAGTCCCTCCTGATGATGTAGTTCCTTCACAGATAATGGCCTTGTTAACTGAGATTCATTACCTCTTCATTCAGAGTCCCCTGGATATTGAGGGAGAGTGTTCTCAAACTACTGGCTTTGCCATGGTGAAGTCATACTGATGTGGTTTCGTGTGCTATTCATGGAAGGTGGTGACGGTATCTTCCCTGACTCCTGATGATTCAGTTGACCTGAGACCGGGGCGGTGGGGGTGGTATTTGACTTTGTTTGCTACTCAATTCCACTTTCACACCAACTCTCGCTTTCTCTCTCTCTTCCCTCTTTCTCACAGTCACTTTCTCTCGCTCTCTCAAACACAGAGCGATGCACACCTTGTTTGTGTGCTGGCTGCTGTTGTTTGATAGGCCGCTCTCCCAGTAGATCTTCAGACATTGTTGTTGTTTGCCTGTATTGGTTGGAGTGTGTGACTTGCATTTGCCCGGGCTCCTTGGAGGGAGTTTGTTTTTGTTCTCAGTGTTGTAAACAGGGTGGAGCTCCATTCCCAAACCACTCAGTTGGAGAAGGTTATTTTCACACAGGAGTTATTTTTTTTGTTTTGTTTATCATTTCGGTCAATAGATTAGCCTGGGATGGAATTATGTGTTGGAGCAGATAGTGTGGCCAACCGTTCGCTGCATGTGCTGACTAGATAAACACTTTGTCACTGTTGTTTTTGTGATTAAAGAAGCACTCAGCTTTGGTTTTATTCATATCTCTTACTTTGTTAGGGCTGGGTGATAATTCAGTTGTATCATTTCTATCTTTCCATGTTATTATTCTGTGCCAAAATTCAAATTTTACTTTAGTCATCAGTCTGAAACAATAAGTAAGATTTTGCCGAAATGTGTAGTTGTGAAATCTTGTGAAATTACATTTTTTAATGATTTAATAATTTTATTTCAAAGAACTTCTAAATCATATTTACTTTTAAACAGGTTATTTTGAGCACTTTTCTAATACAGTAACATATAATAAGAAGATAGTGCTAATCACAATAAAATGTATATACATTTTTTCATATCGTACACCCGTAGCCTGGTCATATATTTTCACTTTGTTACCAGTTAAAATTTAAAGGGAGATTTTTGGACATTGTGAGATAAAATTGCCCCATGCTGTCCCCCTTTAAATACCTAATCACTGTACGTAACATTTGGTACTTTCAGTGAAGTCTTTACTCAGGACATCATTTTTGGATTAACTAAGAATGTCTTTGCTAGAAGAAAAGATTGAGGTTGTCCACAGATGTGGTTTCTTTAGAAGCAGGGCTGATTATGAAAAAATCATATTGTGTTTATTTTGACTGATATTGCGATTGCGATAAGATTCTGGATTAGTACCAATGATAATTTTTGCATTGCAGTTGTTATTTTCACAAAAAGATACAAATCATGATGATGTGACATTTTTTGGGGTCTGTCTCAAATAAACATGTTTTCTTACATCTGGAGAACAAGTTTTGTTGGTCAGGACAGAACATGCTGTTTTGTCACTCATTTTATCTTCACCAAAAAATGACCTTTAACAATTTGAATAATACACTCAGCCACATTGCTTTCCATATTATAGTGGAGCCACAGTTTGGTTCATATCACGGTTAAGAAAAAAAAAATAAAAAAAATAAGAAAAATTCTGGGTTTATGAATACGCTGAAATTTCTAATATCAAGAACATTGTGAAAGTAGATTAACATAATAAACGAACTTCATTTAAATTAAGCAAGTAAACAAAAATGAGTAAACAAAAACAAATCTCTTAAGACCAGTCTACATAATTTATGAGCAACCTGCGGGTACCGCGGGGCCGGCACGGAGTAAAAGCACTGTTGAACAGTCTGACACAACTCTATTGTTAGAGACAAATAGGGAATCTGGGTTTTCCTGCAGTTTTTGTCTATTTGAGGGAAAGACTGACGGGAAACAGCACTTTACAGACAGGTCAATCTGAGTCATGATAAAAATGAAAGTAAAAGAGATGCTGTTATGACGCGGGTGGCGGCGGGTTGGTGATGGGGAGTAGCGGTTTTTGGAAGACGGGAGCATATATGTTTGTATCGCAGCTTCAATCTCGGTTTCAGAATGGTTACACCCTTGCGATTTTAATATTACAGTTAGATGTCAAAAAGTCATGAATTCCCAGCCCAGTTTTCAAAACAACATTTTTGTTTATTGTAGTCAATCACTGAACACACACGTGGGTGGCTATGGTTTGTCCTTCTCGAGCCCACCATGAAAATGTACTAATTGAATCATGACAGAAGAAGCTGTGCTTAGAGTAATATAGAGACGATATTTGGATTGATACAGACTTGCGTCACTAATATTTGAGGTTCCTGTTTATCATGTGTGAAAAAGGTGCGATCCTGAGAAAGATCCTTGTCAGGTATTATACTTCTGTGGCTTTCACACAGTGGCTCAGAAACAGAGGCTGCGGATGTGTGTAAAGTCCCTTTTAGATGGGAGGCCACAGCCACAGTGGCTGCCACCGATCCTGTAACGATCTCACCAGAATCACAAAGCAGCAAACAAAGCAGTGTCCGGGTTGTGGGGTGCGGCAAGCGGCAAGTTTGAAATGGTCGTCAGCAGAAATCGCGAAAGATTCTGTTTTCAAGTTTGTGAGTGGGAAACATTTTCTAGCTCTCACTCTGTTGCATTATGCAAAGTTACTATTGAGGTCAATACAAATGCGGGAAAGCCGGTGTGTAGACTATGTTCATTCAGCTAGCTAAATGCAATTGCGCACACAAGTGCTAAATATTGTTAAGGTACAACAACAGTCTATATCATCATATCAGGTTAAGTATTTGTTTGATTTGTACAGAACGTACATCAACACACTTGAGCTGCAATGATTAATTGATTTGTTGTCAACTATTAAACTAATCGCAAACTATTTTAGTAATTGATTAATCTCTTTGAGCATTTTTATAAGAATGATTCCAGCTTCTTAAATGTGAATATTTTCAGGTTTCTTTATTCCTTAATGGCAAATATCTTTGGTTTGTGGGCAAAACAAGACATATTTCACCATTTTCTATAGTTTTATAGACCCAACAACTAATTGAATAATCGAGAAAATAATTAACAAATGAATCAACGATGAAAATTGGTAGTTCCAGCCCGACAACATGCCAATAGTTTTGTTTTATTAACTAAAAAGAGGGGGACAGGAGCAAAGTGGCACTAAATGAGTTTGTTGACATGATAATGTACAAAGAGCTCATTTCCTCTGCTCTGTACAAGACTCACTAGTACATGTAATCCCCCACTAGCACCGGCTGTGAGAGTGTACCAATTTACTCAACCACATCTAGGAGAAAAAACACACTCAAAACTTGAAACAATGAAATGAAATGAATGGCTATGAAGCCATCACAGCAGTACAATATGTCAAACTGTGTTGTCAATACATCTAGTTTGAATGATTATAGGTCAGTAGCATTTTGTGTATAACTAGTGCTGGTAGTATTCCACTGTTTCCAATGAGATCAATGCGCTTTACTTCTTGTGTGTGCGCACACACACTGGCAGTCAGGTGACATAACAGCAGGCAGTAAACAGGCACGTTGCTCATGTGTAAAACGTGATCTGTCAAAAACAAAATGAGTGAGTGAGTTTACAGCGGTGAGGAGAAGACAACAGCAAAAACTTTGGACTTTTAATACAAACATACACATAAGCTTTTTGATATCTCTTTTATAAACCAGCATTTGCAGTTAATCTGAATGAGTTCGTGCTGATTTAGCTTAACAACGGTGCCCTGCTTTCCTATGAGTGGTTGAACACACGTTTATGTCAGTGGTGGAAATTTAGTTTGTTATCGTGGATTACAAGACATTTATCAGTGACTACCTAACTGGTCTAAAAAAAGACCATTCTAAAGAGAGTATGAGTGGGTGAGTGAGAGAGAGAAACTGAAGTGGAACTGAAACTTTATTTGGTACTTATTGTGTTCCAGGTACTATAGTAAAAAGCCTGAGAAAAAATAACCCTGATGTGAATAGATCGTCAACTGCAGATCTGAGTCCCTGTGAACGGTGACGACTACCAGTCGCACCAGAGATTAACCTGAGACGGCAGTGGCTATAAGTCGGCCAAAAGCGTGAGCGTTACACCACATCAAATATGGAGTTTGATTATGTAGAGGACCCAGTTTTGTTTTACCATCTATTTATTGTCTTATTTATGTTTAGTATACGTATTTTTTTTTAGCTTTCAGTTAGCTGTGGTCAAAGCCTCAGCAGATTTCTATTGTTGTATTGTGAATGTACATCGACAAAATCTGAGAATATTTGTGCACAACCCAAAGATATTTAGTATACCGTCATAGAGGAGTAAAGAAACCAGACTATTTCTCAAACTGTTTAATCAATTAATTTTAATTGTAGTGTTTTGTTAAAACTTAATCATCTTTTCATTATCACTATGTTCTATTTTAAATACATTTTTGAGCACATGAACGATCACATTGCCTTGAAATGATTGATTTTATTCCAGTGTACGAGTACAAACATGTTTTTGAAATCTAGTAGTAATAGAGTGATACTAACAAGTGACATCAAAGTGCCTTCTGCATCATGCACACATGTTCCACACGTTCCTTCCAGCTCCCGACTGTTAACCATTTACTATTTACTGTTTACAGCCTTTTGTTGGAAACTTCCAGCACCTGTTGTAAATGCTGCAAATATGGTGCGGTTTGAGCAATCATCTATCCTGAGTTATTGGATATTTTTCTAAAAGCCTTTTCATGTTGTGTATATGGAGTGCATGATGTACAAGCTTTTAATGTGTTGACCAATCAATTCCTCACGCTGAAAACAACTCACAGTTAGAAATGAGTAAATCAATCTTTTCATATCCTGCTATACAGAGAGGAGCTGGGCCAGGATTTTGAGTGCATTTCTGTGTACTTTATACACAATCATATGCAGTGATTGAAGGGCTAATTCAAAGAATTTTAATCACTCCGACCAACCCTCTTGCAGTGTCATCTTTTTTGCAAATTCCCCATAAAATGAATAGATGAGCAGTCTCTTTTTAGAGCATAATAGCTACATTAGAATATGAGATGGATCACGGATGAAAATCCTGTATCCTTCATGCACTCTTTCTCTTTCACTCAGTCACTCTGATCTCTTTCGTCAATAGCGGTCTTGTGTAAAAGACCTTGCAGGCCACAGTGAAGTGTTCAGTTGAACCTCAACTAGACAGAGGAATGGAAAAAGCAGAGGTGAGAACAATTTGAGCATTAAATTGTAGAGTAGCTGGCACAGGATGGACTGTTTCAGAACAAGCTGAGCTAATGTATGATTTCATGCTGTGGAAGCAATAATAGATTTGTTTTGTTTGTGTTTAAGTCTCTCCACCTTCATTGATTGCTACGCCACACCCTCCTACCAGATTCACGGTGACAGCTCTTTTTCCACCAAGTGAGATCATACCATTGAAGGCTGTGTGTGTTGTTCTCATCAGGGCCAACCACATAGTGCCAGTCAATATGTAAACAATGGTGGAGACAGTTTCTCATTGCCTAACTGACATTTCTCATTGCTTGGCTGATGATTCATCTGAGAGATGTCATCTCACAAAGTGTTTTCTGGGTGCACTGTACTCATGGCGGTTTTAATAATTCACTCAGTGATCTTTGTCCACCACATTCACTGCCATATTCTGTATATGCTAATGTTGTAGACTACTCAAGGCTGCTCACTTCTTGTTTTGGACTCTGATCCATAAATAAGCAATGATATTCTAGATCATGTGACCAGACTTTGAAAAACAAGTTGTCCTGACTAAACAGATGATACTGTTGCAAACTACAGCTACACGTGTTTTGTCATCAGCATGTAGGTCTTAAAGTTCATCTCATCTATGGAGGTGATTGCGTTAAAGTCTAGTGGATAACTAGACAGTATGATGATTTACTATGGACCTAATCCCAATAGGTTTGAATTGCTCAAAGATGCAAGTAAACCCATAAACGCATTTAGTCTGTTGAATATGGCAAGTATTCATGTTCAAAGTAACTTTAAATTGCTGAAGGTAGGCTCATAGACAAAACATTGCGCAGCTTGTTTGTTAATGTAATTAATTTAATTCATTGCAAAATGTGCTTTACATGGAGCAAACTGAATATATATGTATATATGTAGTAATTGCAATAGTTACAATTATCTAGTTACAGTAGATTCAAGAGAGTCAAAAGAAAAAAACACTCCTTCAAAGGGTTGGGTACCGAACTTGGTACTTTAAAGGGTACAGACCAAATTACGTTGGTACTACCGAATACAGATTCCGTTATAATAATTTGGTGCCAAATTTTGGGACCTCAGAGAGAAAGAGTGAGAGCGCAACTACGTCACCCCGGCAGCTTGTTCAAGTCACAATGAGTCAGGGCAATGGCAACCTGAAAGCGGTTGCAAATGTGGTTACACTTTCCAAAACTCGATGCAGACAATGCTTGCGGCAATATTTATAATGCGCAATGCAAGAGTGTACCGTGTTTGAAAGCCTGAAAGACAAGTTTCTAGCAGCGGTCGCAGCTAACGTTAGCATGCCTGTACCCAGTGCGCAGCAAGGAGCAAGGAGTTGACTTTCAGTGATGGTTCAACAACTTCATCGACGTCTTCATGTAATTAATTCGTTGGATGAGGTGTTGTCGGAGATAACTGGACATTTTTTCATTGCAAGATTCATGTTAGCTTAGCATTAGCGTTAGCCAACACTCGCGCAGTGTGGCTTCGTCTGAATTGTAAAAGATACAACTGAAATTACATTTTTGTTAATACAGACAGAGTGAAGTACAGGACCTTTGGGTACAGAATTTGGTTTTAGTATGAGCCATAGCAAAACCTACTCCTGCAGCGTAATCTAGTGTTTATACATATGTTCACCAGGGTTGTGCTATAGAGTCACACATACTTTGAGATTATAATTCTTAATCTGTGAGGATAAAGCCATCATAGATATGTCTGTAGTGTTATTCTGATCTTGCTATCAGTTTAATTGGTCTGTGTGTAATTGGCCATCATTAGCTATATACACTTTAACAGTAGATTTTTCACAAAATTTACTATATCACAATGTATATCAATATTGCAATATAGGATAACATATACAGAGGATTTTAGCCACATCACCGAGTTCTATTTTGCTTCACCAATTAATGGCTAAATACTGTGAGAAGTCATTCATAAAAGAATGAAGCATAACATTAAAAAGCATAATTTGCTGCATAAAAATATAACCAAAATGGTCTAATGAGAGTGAGTAGGGTCAAAATACATAATATCCATACCAGACAGTGAGCTGGGTCAACTGTGGCGTAGAAAACCAACTATGGGGTATTTTGTTAGCTTAACATTCTGCAGTAAGTCTACTGTTTACTGGCAGTATAATAGGATTAACCGTGTCATCCATGTTCTGCATTGTTTCTGTCCTGTGGTTTAATCCTTTTTTATTTAAAAGAGAATTGCCATAAAATGACAACATGACCACATCAAGTGAAATATCCGTCCAACTCTAACTCCAGCTGACTAAGATTTGTACAGTAGGTGCCTTTTTTCCTTTTATGCCTCTTCAGATAATATAAGATTTGGGGAAGTGGCAACTGATCTGAGCTCTTCTTTTGTATGAAGACATCTGGCAGCAAGGTTACAGCAGGCAAAGATTTTCCTTGCTTTCATGTTCTGGAAATTAAACCTTAGATATTTTTCCCCACTCGTGCTAATGTAAATGATTTGCATGGAGTTTGTCCCTGCTGATTAAGGCTGTTTGGACTGTTCTTCTTTGGAACCATGCCAATTGAATTTTCTGCCTTCTAACACGCTTGGAGAGTGGGGAATATGGTTCTCATCGGGCCCGAGGCTTGATCTCCTTCTTGCCTCCCCCAATCCTTTCACATCACTCTGACAATTAGTCAGCCCGACCATCCCCAAATGACACACGTAATTAAAGAGTTGGCATTATAATTACAATGTGTTTATTGTCTGTTTATGGGTTTTGTGCAGTGCATAACGCACTGGGAGATTTCTTTGGTGTAAATGGATTCAGGGCTGTTAATATACTTGGTGGTAAATGCGATTTCATGTGGTTAACATCTCGATATCTCCTTTATCAGCCCTTTGACAGTTGCTCTGTTAGTTGCACATACAACGCAATTTGGCTGACAGCACAACCTGGCACCCGAAAAACCAAATTATTTAGTCATGGGCTTTTAACGGGCACAACGGTAAATGCATGTTAAGTAAATGATGCAATTTATTCCCTTCTCTTCATTGCCAGGCTGGCTGCCACGGGACTACTGCCAGCTTTAAATAAGTGGTACCCAGATGGTATTCACATGATGCCCACTTGGTTACAAAACGGTCCTGGGAAATAAAGCTGACTGCCACAGCAACCGACGGGTCAGCCGGTGAGCCTGTTGCTTTTGCACTCTGCGTGTGCAAATGGGTTAATGTTGTGTGTCACTTTGCAGAATTCTTTGGGAAGGTTGTTTCTCAGGGGTCCTAAATGAATTGGAAAAGAGCTCCGTTAATGAGGAGGGTGGGATGGAGAGATCGGGGAGAGAGATTCTCTGCAGGAGTTCGTTTTTTTCTCTGCTAATGTCGGGCTTCTTGCAGAAACGAGCGCGGGAGGCAAGTGATGAGCTTTGCCTCTAGAGTGATGTAAGTCTGACAACAAGGTGATTTCTTTACCGTCTTATCTTTAAAAAAGGCAAAGTCTCTTCTCTTCTTCGCTGTGTGTTTTGCAGTGTGCCTCCTGCTCTGCAGCTGTGCTGGTCTCAGAGCTGGCTGTCTCCTTGAGAAGTGTTGAACTGTGTCATCTCCAGCCACTAACAACCAACAGCTGCAGCAGCAGCCACCGCTCCAGATCGAGGGACAATGTGAAACTGATTTTCTAACGCAGAGAAATAAATAAACAAAGCCCCTGGGGAAAAAAGAAACAATACCACAAACAACACACAGCTTATGCAAATGCTGCGGAAATGTGTTGGCGAATCGATAAGCCCTATTTGTGTACGAAGAGACTATAGGACAAGAGTTTTTACACAGAGATGCACATTAATAACTTTGCTATTTTATCTGCAGTAGCTACCCCCAAACATCTGTTTAGTTTTGTCTCCTCTACAGTACATATTAAACCCACACATTATGATGAAACACACAAACTATTTGTTGTTGAGTTGAGTTGGGTGTCCGTCTGCACATAGGACACCAGATGTTCGAGGCAAAGTTTTAGTCATTGGGGTGGGAGAAGGGGTCAAACTGTCAGTGGGTCAAAGGTGCAAGAGCATAAAAAACTGCAGCACCCACACAGTTAATTAGAGATGACAGATGTATCGCCCATTGGTGTATTTATGTCAGCGTGTTCAGGTCTTTGCTGCTGTTGTTTCAAACGTCATTGTAAAAAATATAATAAGTCTGATGCAAGACACGACAATTTCTTTTGTGTGATATCTGTTTTTTCCATGAATGAAAAATGAAATCTTAACAGCTCATCCCATTGTTTAGCTTTTTCTCCCAGTCACCTTGTAATTGTTTCTGTGTCATAAGCAGCTATTAGTGTTGCTAGAAAATGGTAATGCTTTGAGAGACTCATCTTTCCCAGAGAATGGCTCTCTATCACACTCTCACATTCTTTTAAAAGGGAAAAGGAAGATGAATTTTGCCCATAAAGGCTGTATCACAAGGGCTTTTTATCCTAAATGGCTCTGGGGATTGTTATCTGTGGGAAGTGTGTCCTGCCTCCGTCGTGTTCAATCAAGTGTCCACTTAGCTGTGACTGGGAGTAATTGTTCCCAAGTGGGCCACACACTGACCTGTTAATGTCTGCGTTGACCCTCTAACCTTGTCAGCACGTCTTGGGGAGGAGTTTAAATCATGTGGATCTCCTCCGTGTCTTTATGCTACCGGGTCAAGTGGGCGTCGGCCCTGAAAGACCACTCTCTTGTAATTGTCCCCAGCAGCATGGGTCAGCCATGGGTGTTCCCAAAGACCGCCTCTTATTAGATGAGGTACTGGGAGTGGTGTGACTTAATGGGTCAAGCCATTGATCCGATACCGCACCAATGTCCCCCAGTGCAGTCACCATCCCTGCAATACCTGATCACTAGCTTGACTCTTGTTGAGGGATTGTCAGTTAGACTTCATAGATACCGAGTCCACAGTCTTCTTTGAGTATCACCTCTTGTTTATGGCATATTGTGCCCTTATCCTTTTTCACTCTCAGATTTTCTTCTTTACGACTATTTGAATGTGTTAAACAAGTTCCTTGTTGTAAATCATGGCACAATATGACAACTCTTACATTTCGTTTGTCACTTAAGAATATAGAACATTGAAATGGCTGGATCTGCTCTATCATTCCTTCAGTCACCTTCTTGAAAAAGTTTGCGTTGGGATATAATATATAATATATAATATAATGTAATGTAATATAATATCATGTAATGTAATGTGGGCTTTTGTTTTGGGCAAACATCTCTATTTGACTAGTTGGTTTGTGTACAGTCATCCGTGACAACACACAGAGCTGACCACCAACAGGAAAGAGGTTGTGTGTTGCAAACCATGGTAAAAACCCTGATTGTTTTATCGGAAAATGTTACATTGAGAATAAGGCCTAATTCAGATAATCCAAACAGAATATGCTGTTTACATTAGAGCCCGACCAATGCCAGATTTTCGGGGCCTATGTCATTACTGATATTCAGGAGATAAGAACATTAGGGAGGAAGCATATTCTACAGTTAACAATAAAAAATAATGTCCAACATGAGTATGAAACAGTTAACTTTAAGTTAATTACACCTACACCAGCATCTTTTTTGCATTTTGTTCTGTAATAAACATAATTTCATGTTGGCACATGTCAAACAACACACCGAAACTGATATATCTGCGGTAGTCCAATATCAACTAATAATATCAACCAGCAGATATATCCTTCAGGATGATCCCTATCAAATTTGGAATATTTTCATTTTTGTTATACTAGTGTGCATGTAAATGTAGTCCTGTATACCCATGCAATGAGGTGCCACATACCTCTAAATATGACTGACCCACTTATAGCCATAATCTCACAGAACACAACAGACTAAAAACCATTTATTAAATTTCATCTAAAATAACTGATACAATTTTCAGTCAGTTTCAAAGCTGCATTCTTATCATGTATAGTGAGACTGATTGTTATGCAACTGTAGTATAGAATAGTGTACAACAAATATGTTTCCAAGTGTTCAGCATGTGACTGTTCTGATTTATATAGCAAAAAGCATCATTCGGCACCTGACGGGTGCTAATTTCTCATACACCTCAACAAGGATGGACAGCTTCAAATGCCTGTCTAGTTTGCCTGGAAACTCACAAATGAGTGGCAATTAACACACATGCTGCAAAGTGGCTGGATGTGGAGTTTCTTCAGAAACTGACACAGTTTGCAATTTGAGTGAAAAGGGGGGATTACAACCACATGTTTCCAGAGAAGGAGGGAGGTGAGTGTTGAGCAGCTGGCATGCAAATGGCCACAAAGTGAGAATGCTTTACAGTTGGAGGTAAAAAATGTTTAACTGTATGTCGGCGTCTTAGCAGGCAGTATAGCTCAAAGTGTTTGCTTGTTTAGTCTGTTTTATGGACAGATTACACAATTAAACGTGACCACTTTTTAAAATCCAGGGCTTGTTAATTTGCTATAAAGACTCAAAATGCTCTCCCGTGCTTTTTTAACATCTTCTTTGTGAGACCGCACATAAATCCTATCTTTTTTTAATCGTCCCATCAAGTAGTGGAGTAAGCTGTATGTGGAAGACCGATCGCCGTTGATCTGAAAGTGAGGGGACTTTTAGAAGCCACTGCTCCACTTTGAGGGGCATTGGGATACAATAGAGCAGCCATAAATCCAAGGGGTGAGGGGGTGAGGGCTGTCTGTTGGGATCAACATATTTTGGGAGTAATGACAGGGATGCAACGGAGTAATCAGAGGGGTCTTATCTAGGGCCGATGGCAGGCCCAGGAATGTGGCCCGGCTGTGGAAACAACGGCTGCACTAATGGGGTTAGTTGAATTCCACACTGGTGAATTATGAGGAGTTGGGACGTCGGGGCTGTGGTTTGTTGTGTCTGGTCGAAGAGCTACACGACTCCACACAGAAACAGAGTTATACATTTGGTTTTTGACACGCTCCCTCACAGAACAGGCCAATTAACTGGGAGCTGAATTGCTTTACTGTGCTGCCGGAGACACAGTCCCACATTAAACAGCAAAGTGGTACACATATATATCACAGGGCAACAAGCCACACATGCAGCCATGACTCCTGTGACAGGGACAAAACCAGAAGCCATCCATTCTGCTGCCTCATTTGCATGATCTGAACCGTATCTGGAAGTCATTAGCATCTTTCCACTTGTTTATCTGGCTACAGATGAATGCTTTTGAGCTCCACACCAGGTTTCCGAATAAACAAAATGTCCAGCTTGTTTAGCATGTTTTTGTAGTGGTAGTCATGCATCATTTATGTAAGAAATTATATTACAAATAATTGTTTTTGTTTTACTGAGGCAGAGAACACTGCAGGGCCTGTAGGTCACTGTATTAATGACATTGCATTCTCCTGAGCAATCAGACTCTAAATTACCTTTTTGGACTAAATATCTCATCATGTTTATTTTGTTAGCTTGTTGTAATTGAATTTATGTAATGTGGTATCTGTAATGTACTTAAAATTGCTTTTTTTCCCCTCACATAATTGTTCTTATTGGGGAACTATATATAAAAATATATATGTACAAATTGTAGATCCTGTTGGTAGTGGAAACAAATGTTAAGTGTGGGTGCCTATTATTTCATTTAAAATAATGTCCATTAGGGTTCTTCTGATACTGATACCAGTATCGGGAATGCCTCTGATACCACCCAATATACTGAAATTGTTATCAGTGAGCACACACGTCTGTGTACCGATCTGATAATACATAATATTTTCATTAGAAATGGGACCCTTATTTCCCAGCAACATCCAAACACCTGTAGCTTTTACTTGTGCAGATGTTTTTACTGCAGAAGTAACAAAAATATCCACAAACAGCAGGCAACTTGCTTAACATCAATTACATCCAAAATAATAACATCTATACTGGGCTACTGGGTATACAGCTGTTAAAAAATGATAATATATACTGTATATGTATAATTGGCCATTTTGTAACACACTGGTATCGTATTGACTGATACACAAAGTTCAGTTATCATTATTGGTATGGTAAAAATAAAAATGGTATTGGTACATCTCTAATCAGGGTTCCAGGCTGTGACTGTTTTGGTCGCTCATGGCCCAAAAATCTGTTAAGTGCAGCTAAACATTGTCATTGGTCAGACATTAAGCAGGTCTGATTTAAAAACAACAACAACAACAAAAAATCACCAACTGGATGTGTAGATGGTTGCCCTTGAACACAAATTAGCCTTTAAACATACCTATTTTCTGTTACAATAATTTACATAATGTCTTAAGAATCAAATCAAAATGTATTATTGGGTGCAACCAAATTATGTGCTGGTGCACCTAAATGAAATACTTCGGTGCACCAATGCAACCAATGTGTAAAGTTAGTCTGAAGCCCTGCTGATGTCTAATGTCTTCTTACTATGATTGAGAACACGTACAGGTATGTGAAATCAATGCAGCACTTTTTAGTGTGGGTGTTTTTAAAAGTGCTCTCACACGTTAATAAAGGGAAACTGTGACATGAACCACAGAAACCAGTGACTTGGATACAAACACGTTTTACATCATGTGTCCGTCATCGTTGCTTATCTGCATGTTCAGATATGAAAGGTGCCTTGATATGCATGTAGGCCAGGACATGCCAGCAGGAATCAGTGTGTCATAACATTTCAAACACTTGTGGCTGACGATCACTTTTACTTTTGCCTGCCTTATGTCATTTCTGTACATGTGGGCTCATTGGACCAGGCTAGGGGCTTTCCCCACCTTTCACTTCCTGTTTGTAATAGTTTTATCTTTCCCCTTCCTTCCTTTCTCTGCGTCTTTCTCTGTCAGTGTCCTCTGTGAAACCCCCGTGGTCCTGCCCTCCAAACTGTGATCCGAGTTCTGATTGGAGGAATGGAGTGCCAGTCTGTCCTGCACCAGTGATCAGGGTATGTGGCAGTCCTCCCACTATCCCGTCTCTTATTTCATACAGTAATGTGTGTGCTGTTTTTCTGTGAAGTGACTCCAAAACAGTGTTAGGTCTGACTTATTCATATCAGGCCTTAATTAGCTTGAATCAGAGCCCACAGATGTATTCTGAGCATTTCATCAGGCTAATAGTTTAGTTCAGTGAGCATGGATGTGAAAAGACACAAATAGTCCAGAAAAGGGTGGAATATTTTGGAGAAAATATCTAATTGCGATTTTACTGACCAATATTGCAGTTGTTTTGTATAAATTACACTCTAGGACTGTATCTGTGTGGACTAGTTCCAGGCCTCTGAATTGCTGCCCACATGTCTGATTTTGCCAGCGATTTAAAAAGGCCTGGGACTGCTCTGCTGAATGGCTGTTTTCCCAGTTGAAAGTCAGCAGAGCCAATCAGGGCTGCTTCACAAACCCCTCATCATGGAGGTCCACATTCAGACCTATTAAATGAATATGCTTTAAACAATAATATGATCTTAGTGCATTTAACTCGAAGAATCTGTCCACTCTGTCATCTTAACTACCTACCTAGTTGCTAACTACCTGTCTGATCATTATTATATAATCGTTGTATAGTGTGGTAAGAGAAATACTCTGGTATAAGTAGAATCTTTAACTACAGTTGTGACCTCTTACAGGAGACTTCTTTCTCTGAATCCTGCCAAGGGTCTACAGATGTAAACTAGCTTATAGCTAACTCAGGTACAGCTAAGAGGCTGTCTACTGTCCCTGTCAAATAAACAAATAAATAAGGTACATTTTTAGGCAACAGTTGCAATTTCAGCTCTTGAACTGAAAGATTTCTGGCTAAAACTTTCACCTCCTTACAACATTTCGTGATAATAATGTCATTGTCTGTTGACTATTAATTGGAAAATATCTTTAGAATCAATCAATCAATCAATCAGTCAATGTTTAAGTAATTTTTTAAGCAAATTCCACAAAGAGCTTTGTCCAGCATCTCAAATGTCAACATTTGCCGGTTTTCTTGGTCTTCTGTCAAAGTAAACTGAACATCTTTGGGTTTTTTATTGTTGGTTGGACAAAGAAAAAGACATATTAAGACATGTCCCAGGGCTCTGTGAACATGATTGTAGTTAATTGATTAATCGAGAAAATAATCTGTAGATTATTTGACATATATAAAATAACTGTTAGTTGCAGCCCTGTTAACTGTAATTAAAATGGAAGTTTTTGCCTTTTTTAAATAATCATGAATTTATATAAAAAAAAAAGTTTAATCATTCAGAATGCTAGACAAAGTCCTAGCCCTCAAAGTGCATGATGAGCTCAGATGATTTTGTCATCAATGTAAAATGCAATAATATTTTTGTGAATGTAGAAGGATGAAGTGTTTGAAACTGTTAAAGCAACAAAATGTATCTTTAGGAGAACAATGGCGGATTGGAAGTCTCATCCCCATATCGTCAAATACTGATTCTCTGGGTTGGACGCTCAGAGAGTAACAAAATAGGGAACAGACTCTCCAATCAACTATCTTTCTCCAGAAAGTTAAATTTTGTTGCTTTCATGCAGTGTTAAAGGTATTTTCAGATTGAAATGCCAGGTCATTTTGTCGTCTCATTGTCGTGATACAGTAGTATGATCTTATAAATATATGAATATTACACACCTATATTTGCCAACCTCTGCCAACTGAAATTGTATACTGATAGTAATACTACTAATAATAGCAATAATAATAATAATGATAATAATAATAATAATGATGATGATGATGATGATGATAATAATAATAATAAATAGAGTTAATTCCACACCTGAAATCAATGAAACCTTTGACATCTGTTAGCATCCAGCATATTACCCTCTACCTGAATGTTGCACCGTCAGCAGCTTTGTGTTCGTGACTCTCCTTTGTTTTTTAATATCTTTGGCGTACTCAAGTCTTTCTGTCCCTCTCCTCACCTCTGTCTGCCCCGGGAGCCCTGATTGGCTGAACACTTTCTGCACTATAGTCTGGCGGCTCGCCAGCCATGCTGCCAGTGGCTGCCGTGCCCCCTGATCAGAAGAGAATGTGACATTTGTGCAGAGGTAATGGAATCTGCGTGCAATTAAATCTCTGACTGTGAAGAGGAGTCTATCTCCTCCCTGCTCCCCCCCCATCTCCTGCCATTGCCAGCAGCAGGGGGGGTCAGGCGCGATGATGAAACCTTCCCAGCAGGCCCCTCTCCGCACTCTTCTTTCCCAATCTCAGTGTCAGGTTGTGTTTTTTAACTTTGCCGCACTGGCCCTGCCTCTGTCTGGCAATTAATTACAGAAAACATCCATTATGGAATCTCTCTAAATATTGTAGAAGAATTAATATTCAATTATAAAAATTACATTGCAGGGCTGCAACATTACCAGTGCTTTGATGAATTCTGCTGCAGGTGACAGTTGTTACTTTGTAATGACTGTTGTTGGGCATGGTTTGATCTTTTTTTATTTGGGGGAGGAGTGTTGGAGAGGAAAAAGATGGAGGCAGAGGGCAGATTCATGCATGGATGAGGAGAGGGTCATATCTCCCTGCTCCTCTTTCTCCACTACACTTAACGCCTCATTTGTGGGCTTTGTGGCCAATGGCTTGAGTCTGTGATCTGTTGCCATAAAAGGCAGCTTTTTCCTCTCTGCTGATGGGGCACTTGCTTGTGGGTTAATACTAGACCCCCTCCATAGGCGGACTCATATCTAATGGATATGTGTATCCCCATCAGGATAGCTCATAAACATAAAACTCTCTGCTGCCATTGTACTCGGTGGAGCTGGTTGGGGAAGGACAGAGCCACGGCATGCGAGCATTTCCCTTGAACTTGTGTAGGAGTGGTTCCTATCTGTGTTCCTCGTGCACACTGGGTGGACGGAGATGCAGGATATCCAGGTCAAGGTTTGGCTAAATCCTCCCTGTGTCGTTCATACCCTGTGTGGGTCTGTCTAAATGGCACATACTTCTCCTCAGACCAGACACTGGACACACAGTTCAATGTAAATTTTGAATTGGGAATGCTTGTTCCAGCTCATTTAAACAATGAAAGATTACACTTTCATTTTCTGCACACTGCTGTCTGAACCCAGCTTTAATGTGACTGTTGTTCTGTCACGTTCAACTCCTCTTTTTTTCACATTCAGCCTCCCTGGTAATGTATTTTGTCATGATGAATTATTAATGTCAGCGTTGGTTGAGGGGAGTGTTGTCTCAGAAAATAAGAGGGTCACTCTGTTTCTTCTTTCTTCTTTACCCAAGGGTTAATTTGAACCAACAATCAAATGAACCTCCCTATTTCCTCGCCGCACTACGGGTCGTAATGAAAACTGCTGGGTCTTAACTTTATTCACCAACATCCTGCTGAACAAATACAACACCATTCCTCTTGCCTCTCTGTTTTTCCCTCTCCTGCAGATGGCTTTTGCTGCGTTGTGTGATACAGAGGAAAAGGCTTCGCTGGGGGAAGGAGAGAGAAAGAGGCTTTGCTCCATTAGTGTCATTCGAATGGTGAATTAGATCAGTCTGACTGATAGATGCGGAAAATTGTTTTAATTGTATAATTATCTGCGGCAGCCACTTGTGCGGAAAAGTGCTGTGATGTGGGTGAAGGCTGGGGAAGAGCACATTTTGGCCTTTATGTGCTTATTTTGCCTTTGTACAGGAAATGAACAACAATTGGGGGTCCTGAGGATAAAACATAAACACACCCAAGCCCGCAGACACTCACACTCCCCCCTGGGCAGGTTGTGACATGTTCAGTGAGATGCTGCTCTTTTAAAGTAATGCGTCTGGCCAGCGAGCCTTCTCCTCAGGCAAAGAGGAGGGCGTCTGTAAGCGCCTGATCAAGATGGCACAACTTAACACAAATGTAACAGCTCTGCAGAATGGCTCGCTTAACACTGCTGGAGCTTTGAAGAGAGAGAGAGAGAGAGAGAGAGAGAGAGAGAGAGGCCCGATACATGAGGAACTAATCACATTCAGCTGATTTCTGATAAGATGTAAAATGCAAGACTACGGACAGATGGCACTAAATCTTTGGCTTTATATCTGTCACTTTATGTCTCTCCTGCACAAGATTCCCATGAATGAGTTTGCATGAAGCTCCTATCTTAACTGCCAATTTGGTTAGAAAATAATAACAGTTATCAGCTCTTCCTGTTTCAAACAGCGAGGAGCTTCTTTACTGAAACAACTCTTGTTTTGTTGTACACAGAATGCTTAACTGCGAGGCTAATTTAGCTTAGACTTACTTCCTTCATCCTTTATCCTCATATCATTGTTTTTATGGTTTTGAATTGAAGCGTCCTCGCATTGCATCCTTTGCATGTAGAATGTCATCACTGTTAAAGCAGCAAATTGCTCGGAATTAAACAGTGCTGCTATTTTTACAAAGGTTTTGTGTATGGATTAAACAGTTCAGGGCGAGGGCTGTCCTCATCTTAATCCCAGCTGACTCATGCAATTTATCAGTGAAAACAATAAAATATGTATCAGAAGAGGGAGGGACCAAGTGTGCGCTAGTCTTGTCGCAATACTGGGATTTCTAACTTCGATACAATACCTTGAAAAATATCAATATTTGATACCATGTTTGATACCACCAGGAAAAATTTGACGACATCAAATCTTAGATTTTTATTAAAAGATAGATATGACATGGCTTGTGTACTATGTGTTAAGACGAACATGATTTAAATGAGGCATATTATGCTCATTTTCAGGTTCATAATTTTATTTTGGGTTACTACTAGACTAGGTTTAGATGCGTTAGTGCTCAAAAAACGCATCAGTTTTCTCATACTGTCCAGTGCTGCAGCACTGTATTCCCCCTCTCTCTGAAACGCTCTGTTTTAGCTCCTGTCTCTTTAAGGCCCCATCCTAAATACCCAGCCTCCTCTGATTGGTCAGCTCACACAGGCCTGACCCAGCACCACTTACAACAACAGAGCAGCTCTGCTAAATCAATGCTTGCATGCCAAACTAGCTGCAACATTAATTATGCATATGTGTGACATGGTGATGTAGTGTGATGTCACAAAGTCACAAAATTAAAGGCGGGACTACTGATGAGGCGTTTCAGGAGCAGTGCTTTCTATGTGAGAGGAGCTGCTGTTGTTCTTTTTAACTTTCATGATCTTTTACTTGCACAAGAACATGTATAAAACGGCAAATGAAAGGAAAACAAAACTATGACAGCAGTACATGTGTCAACTCGCTGTTGAAGAGGAGAGCGGAAAAAGCAGCTTGTACTGGCTTATCGATACTGCTAAAAATTAGTTTTGAAATCATTTAAAGTATTCAGAATTTATATTTTGCAAACAATAGGATGTGCTCTTCTAGGAGAAATAATTCAGGTGCGAGACAAGACATATATCACTTCAAATAACAAACAACAAAAAACCCCCCAAAAAAACCAATGAGGATGTTGCCTTGAAAAAGAATTAAACTGCCTGATTGCAACACTGTGCTGACCTTTCTCTTTTGTTTCCTCCAACAAAATGTGTATGCTCCTGCTTGGTGTCCTTTAAGTATTAACTATACAGGTTTATATGTGACCATTTTGATTTCAGTGAACATTCAATTTCTGTATAACACAAGCAGCCATACAGAAAGCATAGATGTGGCTTTCAATCTTGACAGATCAGTTACTGAATGATTTTTCAAGCCTGGTGGGCAATGCGATGCCTGGGCCATACACTGATGCGCTGCAGTCAGCAGCTGCATGCAATTTTCAGCTCAACTCAGTCAAGTGTAATAAAACAATGCAAGAAGTGCTGGAGGACTGAGGGCCTGGATTCTCTTACTCTTGAAGGAAGTTGAAATAGGAAATAGGACAATGGGATAAACAAGTGGAGCTGCTACCATATAAATTCTATTTTCTCATCCTCATTTTGTCTGTCATCAGATACATTTTGTCATAGAAGAAATTATAGAATAATAAACTTTATTTGTTACAATAGGTTGCAAAATGCTTTACAGAAAAAAGAAAGAGAAAATAATATTACACAGGTCGGTTTGTCATCCCAACATGCAGGCTTTAACACTTAATCAAATAATAGATATTCACACGTTGAAGCCGGTCTGATGGGAGTCTTGCAGCACAAAGCAGTTTACAGACTGAGAGCTTGTCATGTCTCAGTTGTTGCCTTCGTCATGCTCTGTTGTTCAGTTGCATCTCCTGTGATAATGCACCAGGGGATTAGCAGGTAACAAGGCAGCAGCACTCCTTTGAGGATGTCGCGCGTGGCTTTGAATGTCTCAGACAATACTACATAAACGGAGGGGGGGAGTATCACCAAATGGTGATTTCCCAGCTACGCAGGGAGCCTCCTCCTGGATAATGTGGTAATGAAAGGTGACAGGAAGGACTCAGGGTCTGGAACGAAGCCGGGGCAGCTGGTCAGAGCAGGAGAATAGGAAGCGGTGTGCACCCGGGCTAAAGTGCAGCGTGAAGCAAATTAAAGCTCATATCTGCCATCTCCCTCGCCTCCCTGCACTTTCCTGTTTGGACTTGAAGGTGATTGGGAGCCAAGGCGGTGACAGTTGACGGAAGCTGCGCGGAGGAGAGAGTATTTATTTACAGTGAGATGCAGCGATGCTTGTTCAGGATGCGGTTTCACGCAGGATGTGCCGTCCCCCCCCCTCCACACACACACACACACACACACACACCTCCTCCCATCTTTCTCATCTCCACCCTCACACTACAATCCTCCAGGTTTGATCAAGAATGGGAAGTGGGTTATTGAGGAGGAGGGGTTGGCCTGCTGCAGGGCCGGCCTGGCTGTATTGTGTAAGAGGCTGGGTTCTGGATACAGCCAGCAGAGAGCTCACTCAGCATGCCTTCCTGCCTGGCCCAGGAGGAGGCATCAAAGTCAGCACAGGTCACTGAGAAAAGGGAGCGTGGCGCTTTAAGATTGTGTGACAAAAAATGTCTCCAGGTCTTACAGAGAAAAGAAAACGATGATCTGTGTAGTAAATTAGAGAAAATTAACAAAATTGAGTATGTGAATAAGTGTTAAAGAGAGTGTGTGTTTTAAGACAGTCCAAAAGAGTGTGTGTGTTTGTATGTTTGTGTGTGTGAGTGTGTGAGTGTGCCCTGCCAGGAATTCCACCTTGTAAAGCAGTGGGGTTGGGGGGAGTTGAAGGTTTGTAAATCCCAGTAATTACACCGTACACTGTAGTTGCAGTACAGACACCTTTGTTGTCACCATACAATACAATATTCACGTTACGGTAAACTTCTCATTTTAAAGTGTGAGCAACGTCCTTTCATACCACCCACGAACAGACTTTATTAGCCAGATAGGATTGAACATGTAGCAGGCACGACTCCTCACCTGGCCCGGTCTGGTGGGATGCCGAGCAGTAAACACGGGGGTGGTGCTGAGAAAAAAAGGTGAGCCTTTCAGATCTGTGCTCGCTGGCTGTCATGACGGCATTAATCCGCCCCAAAGTTTCAAAGGCAGGTTTTATGGCCTGCCTTACGGCCTCATCTACGTGGACAGCGGCATCTAAACTCTGGAGAACCTGCCACATAAAACGCACATCTGTTAAAGCCTAAATTGTAAAACAACCCCCGCGTGTCCAGGCAGCGTTGAGTTAATAATACACTCAGAGTGCAGCAGCTTATAACTCTCCCCGCAGCAACAACAGCACTGATTGTCACAGATTCACCTCTTTTGATCAGCTCTTATATCTTTTTCTGGTAATTTTATGTCTTTTCAAAGTTCTTGACCTTCAAAGAGTGTATGTATATTATCTTTCTGACATGCACAATTTATGCTACGTTAGATGGCGTCTGTATAGTCAAAAAGACTGGAGAAAGCTAGCAGAGGTTTTGATAGCATTTGTGAAGGTATCATGGGCGGATGGGAAAATCCTTTTTTCAGCTATTAAATTTTACAGTTATGGTGAAGCAGGCAATGACATCCCATCTGGAGCTATTGTTGTGGCTGTGTTTCAAGACCTCAACACATTAACTTTACTTAATTGTCATGCAAAAGATCACAATCTTACCAAGTATATTTTTCTAATTTCCAGTCAAAAGTAGCTCATTACACTTAATATAAGACACAATTACCTAGAAAGTATCATTTTGGTGAGATAAATGGAACTGGCTTTCAGACAATTTTGATTTGTTCCATTGGCAGATTTTTTCCCCTTATTTCAACCAAGAAACACCTTGTATTCATTGTTTGGTATTTTTTTAGAATGCAATTGGTTATACACACGGTAGATTATATTTCCGTTTCCTTTGGCAATCACAGGAAATTTAAGAATGCCGGAAATAATAAGACATCACAGTTTGGGTTGGAATAATTTTGCTTCACACAGGAAAGGATGATCCACCCCACACTCGTCCATCTTTTGCCTGCTGGTAGCTACATACTTAATCTACTGTACATTACTTGACTAACATAATTAACATACTTTTTTTACCCAAAACCACAATCTTTTCCCGGCCTGAGTAGTTTTGGTGCTTGACAACGTTAACTACGTAACGTCACATACATAAACTCCATTCTTTTAATGATGTCAGGTATTGTGTTGCTGGCAACAGACATAACTCCCCATCTGAACTGCACATTTGATAAATAAAAACAGGAGTGAACATAGCTCCTTGTAAACACCTGCATAAAACCTATTTTGTCCTTAAAATGCTTCAGACTAAATTCCTGTCAAAAAGTTCTGAAAACTGACTTCTGGATTTGCTTAATCGAGATGATTTTTTTTCTAACACTAACTAACCTTAATTGCCCAGTGAACACTAACCACTACACCACAGAGGTTATGTTTTCACTCATGTACAATTACACAGAAACTACTTATGTATCCTTTAAGAATGGGTCTCGGCCCAGAATGGACCCAATTAACGTTTGGAGTGGAGCCGAGTAAAGAGACGCATTCTGGAATTTCATTGAGAGATTTTTTTGACATTTGTGTTGGAAAAATGCATGGATCTTGATGAAAACGATCAGGTTTATTTAGGTGGCTGGTATCTAAGTCAGCACATAAGGGGACTGTTGGGCATTGGCGGAGGTATACACTCTACTGAGTGCCATTCTAGTTTTTACAGTAAAAGCCTACAGTTCCCTTTACATCAAACACCTTCATTTTGAGTGACGGCATGAGTGACAGGAAATAGTAGATACAAATAATAGAGGTTAGCTTTGGAGCTAAAAATGCTAGCATCATTACCAAATACTGCAATGGCCAGTGTTCTGCTCAGTCTTGAGGTTTAGCACCTTAGCTTCAGTACTATGAACAGATCTGTAAGTGATGCAACTTCAGCAGCAGTTATTATTACACGGACACAGTTATTACACACTTCACCCAGCTCAGTCTCTTAAAGAGGAAGTGTGGTTTCTTCCCTTAAAGTATTCAATCATTGCTCCTAACTGTACTCTACTGTATGTTGATCTCCCTCTACCACCGTCAGTTAGGTGTGTGTCTGTGTTGTTCTTTCAGGGGACACACACTTTGCTTTGCTTTGGGAGACACACACACACACACACACACACACAGACACACACACACACACACACACAGCAACACAAACATAAATATCAGGCCTGATTTGAGGTTTGTTCAAAGGCATCTGGCAAATAACCTGAGGGAGAAACACTCTGCAGTTCTGTCATGTACACAGTGTAGGGGGTCAGACAAGTCACTATTCCTGCTTGGTCTGACATGCAGACGTTGTTGGTTTGTGCAGGGTTGTAACATATTAATTATCACACAATCTTTTCATAAAAACTTGTTGCAGTTACAGTATGTTTCAACAGTATCATGGCATGGTTTGTTAAATTGTCACAAACTATGATCTACAGGATTTCCCTTAAATAAAAGCACTTTGGTGAAGGTTAGGAAGAGATATTTTCAATTTGTGAAAGAGTTACAAAATGTAATCTCTTTTTGGTTATGCTTAGGAAAAGACTGCGAGTTCAGATATATAGTAAAACATACATTTGTGAAATAATGACAAAATGTAATCTTAAGGATTCCTTCACATGGACACAAATGTACAGGAAATTTTGTTGAGTGTCTTGAAAAAAAATGTTCACAGATCCTATAGATTAAATTTCGTCACAAACTACATTGATACCGAGTTGTATATTTTGTAAATGATATACAGAGATATGATTGCACTGGCTGAACTTTTATTGGTTATGTTGTGGTGCATTCAAAGTATTCATGACATTGTTGGGAATCTCAGTTTAGCCACCAAAGGATTATACACAAAATAAAGCATCAGTGAGTTAAAAAGGTGATGATGCAAATTTTGCAAATGATTTCATCCTAACAATAATCCTAATTATTGGTGATAGATTATGTTGTATATGAAGCTGCAGTTGTAGACTGGAGTCTGTGATTTAAAGCTGCAAGGATGAATTGAATAATCTATTTTAATAATCTATTAACTATTTTGATATTCAGTTTGAAAAAAAAGTGAATATTTTGTATATAACAGTAAAAAATGTGTGTAAAAATCTTCAATTTTAATGAGTTAAGAATGTACCTTAAAACTTTCCAGCGTTTTTAAATTCAGAGGGTCCAGCAGCAACACCTGTCACTGCTGAAGGCCCAGAGAGATCAATCTCTAAGAATCTACAATGTTTTTATTCACTCTGTCTGTGTTGTGAAGCTGCCCATGATTGATACTGACAACACGGTTACATCGTGCATGAATCAGAAAAGTTTTTTGTTATTTATTGTGATAGCAGGAGCTGTATTTGAGTGCAAGCTGGGTCTCTTAGCCTAATTGATGTTTTGGAAGATGAGCTCAATTGGATGAGTCATTAGGCCTATTACCAGAGTTTTGTTAAATGCCCCCACCAAAAAGGAGCTTTAAAAAAAGAATCTGTTGTGGAATATTTCCTTTCCAGAATAACAGGAGGTTGGATTGATAAAAGGCAAATAATATATGTGTGAGATTGATCAGTGAGTAGCGACCCCATTATCTCCTGAGATGTTAATTACACTGTGCTCAGCTTGTATGTCAAAAGGAAGATAATTGAAGAAGGTAAAAGATGGGGCACACTTTATTTATGCTTTCACTTGGAGCTGGAAGAAGAGCTTCTTTCTTCTCCCCTTTTTTTGTCTGTGATGTATTTATTGTTGGGTAATATCACATTGTCAGGGTTGATCATTTTACAAAGATATTATTCACAATCATTACCGTGGTCTGAGTGTGTGTGTGTCTGACACACAGAATAATCTGTCCTGTCTCTGTATTCACTGTCAAATTATCTAAACCTCTTTAAGATATTGCATTTGTCTGATTTTCTTCTTTTTTTTTTTAGCTCGATTTTACTTTTAAACTCAACAGCTTGTTAAATAAATATGAAATCTTCTGCTCCTTCCACTCTTGTTAAAAACTGTAGGTCTGAGAATGGAAAAGTACAGTCATGCTCCTCCCTTCTTAAGTTTTATCTCGTCAAATTTCAATGTTGCAAACAACTGTCATTCACCGTATTTAGGTAACGTTGGTGTAATAACAATCTCCTATTTGCAAATGAAATATCCTGGTTGCTGTAATCAGTAGTGTGTTACAGTGAAAACAGCACAGCTGCTCGACGATGACAGCAAGAGTGATGAAGCATAACACAAACATCAAAAAGAAAGGGTTGGGAACATTTTTGGGAGGATCTCACTGCTTTCCAGGGGCTGAAGTTACAGTTTTTGTCAGGCTGGTCCTCTGAAACACATACTGAGGTGAGAGGGCGCAAAAAGCAGCAGAAACCCTTTTAAAAGCTTTTTCTTTTTTTAACACTGTGTCTGTTTTGAGTGCAGTTCCCCCACCCGTGTAGCTCGGTGTCTGTAAACTTCCTATTGACGGCATATGAGCCATAGGGGACACGCTGTACTTATAAAAAAAAAAAAAAAATCTTGTTTGTGTTTTCGCATGCTTATAGAGATAGCGTCAAACTCAGTTTCCTGTGGTTTCCTGTGGTGTCTCTGTGTGCTGCAATTTAAGTGCACGTGAACGCTGTCTGCACTTCCAAAAGCGATTGTGCACACATGCACACACACACACGGGCACAGTCAGACACATGCACACTCCTGAGGCTTCTTCTCCTTTCTGTGTTGTCATCACGACTCGGGGCGGAGCCTCAGGGGAGTGGTCAGACTGTGGTCATCACACCTCAGGGGGCTGATGGACAGTTGCTGCACAGATGATTTAGTGCATCACCTGGTGGACACTGCTAAGAATGAGCATCGTTTGATTAAACCACTTTTACCACTGGGACATATAGTGTAGTGACCAAAACAATGTACACGGCCTGAAACAGTGACATTTCTTCCTGATTTTGAATTTATTTATTCATTTTCAGGCTGCAATTAACAGTTATTTTCATTGTCGATTCATTTGTTGATTAACCGATTGCTTGTTTGGTCTATAAAATGTCAGACCATGGTGAAAAACATCATAGATATTCCGTTTACTGTCATAGAGGAGTAAAGAAACCAGAAAATACTCACATTTAGTAGCTGAAATCAGAGAATGTTGACTTTTGTTTTCTTAAAAAATGACTCAAACTGATTAATTGATAATCAAAATAGTAGGCGATAAATTTAATGTTTCATAACTAATCGATTAATCATTGCAGCTCTATTTCACTTCATTATATTAGCTCTTTTTCCCCTGTCAGAAGTGGGTTAGATACCTCAGAATCAGCAACTGTTTACACTGACAGCATTATAATTATAGAAACGCTGATTAAAAATAAATGGAACTATTCAGCTCTTATGTAACAGTTGAAGAGGACAAAGAAAGAAAGAAGAACCTGTTTCAAGCCCTCCTCTGCCTCAAGGAAACTCAGTCCAGGGAGGCAGCTGAGGGCCGTAGTACAGGTTCACCTTTCCTCTAATATCAGTTATAGTGTTAACACCCCCTCCACACACACACACACACATACAAACACACACCTTTACTTACCTCTTTCTGACCGATATCTAAAACCCATTAGCATCTTTCCACTTGTTTATCTCCTTGCCAGCAGACCTGAAGGCTCCATAAGGCAGACAATGAACTTCATTGGATTTGAACTTTTTATGGCATTAAGTTCAAAGTGTTTTTCTCTCATTTTGGCCACTTTTTGTTTGCCAGAGAAAGACCTCTGCTCTCTCACAATGCGGGCGAGCAGTATTTTGCTGTGGCAGTGCAGTCTTATCTGCGCTTGAGGTCTGTACTTTAATGGGCTTTATTGATCTAAACAACATCAGGGGTTGCGGTGATGTTATTAAGGCAGAGATAACTTCTGTGTAATTCCACTCCAACAATATATTAGCCTTTTATTGGTCTAAATAACTTTGCCTTTTAGACAGTAATGCACCAGTAAGTCACAGCAGCTCTTCATGTCGGCAGGATCTTAATAAAGCATTTCCTCTGGACATCCTGCTGCGGAGAGAGTGAAAAACGACAGGTTAAAAGGCATGCTGGGAAGTTTCCATGCCATCACTGTAAATTATCTCTTTTGAATACATAAATAAAGGTAGAAGAGAACTGTGAACGGGAAGGGAGTGGGGGGATGGCTGCAGGTTTGTACAAACATGTGTTCCGGTGTTTTCTCTGTTTCACATGTGGAGGAACACTGCACGTTCCAAAAGAAGATGTGTGCAACATCGTGTAAGAAGAAGCAGACCAGTGTTGTGCTGTTAGCATGTGGTTTTATCTACTGCTGAAATAGAATCAACTTATTAATACATCATTTGACGTGTTGGTTGGACTAAGTAAGACATTTTAAAGTCCTCCTCCAATCAAAAATGTGTTTTTCCCTTTTCTTCCGACAGTTGAATGTTTGAGCTTCACTGTGTAGAATGATGTACGTCCAGAGTTTGACACTAGAAGGCTGTTTTCACATTCATTGCTCAAAGCTGAAATTTTCCTCTGAGCTCATTGAAAATCTGATTTTAAGAGGCGGGCCTATTAGCACAATTTGTGACATCACAAATAGTTTGGAAGCCAATACTGGTCAAATATTCAGCGTACACAAGCGTGATGTGCAAACCTGAAGCCTCCTGTGCACATGAATAGACCCTACAGTGAAGTAGGAGGCAGCTTGTGTCCAGCAGTTAAAGGGGTACTGTGGAGTTTCAAACATATGTACATGAAGTGTTTCTCAACAAAATGCTAGGTCTGAAAATTGTGTTGTATGTCTTCTCAGAGCCGTTCAAAAAAACAAATTTTAAATCATGCATGGTTTACATCCATGTTTACTAGCTTGCAATTTTCATGATATTTTTGACCAAATATCTCGATATCGATATTGTGACAATATTATAGACTGATTTACTGTGGGTACCCTCACAAAATAATAACACAATAGGATTTTTGATAAACAATCATCAGAAAATGACACAACTTTACTGTATTGCAGCCTTTGAAACCAGACAAGACTTATATATCTCGATATAACAATATCCAAAGCCTTAGACACAGTATTGTCTCATTTCACGATAACAATATAATATTGATATACTTCCCTGTCCAAACGTTTGCCCTCAGGCACACACAAGATACACATAAAATGAGGAACCACTCATAAAGATATTGCTCAGTAGTAGAGCAGTTTTTGGGGCTGATGCTGATGGCAATATCAGGGTGTAAAAAATTCCAATATCAACGACATACACACATTCTTTTTCAGTAATCCTTAAAATATGTTATCAAACACTTGTGACAAAGATGTGTCATGGAGGCTGACATATTTGATAGTTTCATAATAAACTAAAATTACGCTAGTGGACTGAAATGGTAAACTTCAGTCAGTATATCTGTGATAGGCTAATATCAGCCGATAATACCGGCCAACCGGTATATCAGTCAGGTTCTACTCAATAGTGCCTCTAGTGTTCAAAAACTCCAAACGGTTCCTTTAAACTTGTAAAATGAAAAATATTTGCATTTATTTTCATATATTCAGGATTTCCAGTAAGTAAGTAATAGGTGCCATTTTAAGGATTTTATACTTTTTCCTGCAAAAACCAAGTCAAACACACATTAGACAATTATTTGTATGGCTTAATAAATGTGTCAAGGGAATCTTTAAGATGCAGCTAACTGATGACTTGTGATTAGCAATTGTTTATTTAGAAGCACATTACAAGACAAAACAGCAAGACTATAAAAAACACAAAAAATAATGTGGAAAAACGTGTGTGTATATTGTAAGTGATCATAATGGTTGTTGTAAATGTAGCCAGTGATTTATACAGCAAAAAATGCTGTGACTGTAATGTAAATAATAACAACTATTATCACAATATATATATAGATTAAAAAGAGAAAACGGGATAAAACAATATACAGCCACAGTTCTCTGTGTTATAACTAGAATAAGGGTTGTAATGTAATGATTTAAAATCAAATTATTCACAGTTTTGGATCATTGTTGTTTATTGATAGCTTTTTCTGTATTGATTTATTGTGCACACTGCATTGTGTGTCTGCAAACTTCCTAATGGACAGTTGCAATATTTCTCTCCTTTCAAGGGCAGCATATATCTAATATTTATATGAAATAACGAACCCATTTATCTGGAAGTGTATTTTCGAGGGGTAGTGGGGGGTAGGGCTTCATAATTTGCAGCTATTTAAAGCCTTGGTTTTGGTAATGAATTATTTTGTCATCTCGACTGTGATGAGATTCATCTTTAATAACTGTAACAATTATTTTATTAAAAAGAGAAGCCATGCATTATGGCTATCTCGCCAAGGTCTCAAGCTGGAAGGAATTCTCATTAAGAGCATTATATTACCCCGGTGCGCTTTCAGTTGGATGTCCCGCTGAAATTACATTAGGTGTCAACAATGTTTGTGTTAGAAGTAAGCAGTCATATTTACAGAGGCCAGCTTTTTCATTTGCCGCCTGACACTGGGAGATGTATTAAAAAAGATACTAATGCTCTGTATCTGATTAAGTCACTTAGAGAGAAACTCCTCTAAAGTGTTGACTTTTAATATATGGCGAGCACTGTTCTGTCATCAACGTGGGCATAAATCTTTATTCAGAGATGAGGAACTTTTGATTGCTGGAGATTATTTGGTGATTTATTCAGCTGGCGCACAGGCCTGTTATCATTCCCAACACTTAGATCCTTCTCAAACTCTAACTCGCATCAGGTTGTTTGTGTCATGATTGATTTATCTGTGTCTTTTCATCTACATCCTGTGTTTCTTCTGATGGCTAGCGTGGTGTGCAACATTGTGTTTTGTTAATGGTTTCAGGCCCAGGGTTGCTGCTAATGACATGGTTGTAATTGTTTGTCAGTGTGATAATGTGTGATTTCCTATTTCCATGTGAAGTTGGACATTTGATGAAGGAGGGATCTTGTCAGGAAGACAAAGTGCCGTCATTTGTCACCGGCTAAATGAGCTTCTCTCCAGACATCCTCTTGGTTTTCACTGGCGATATTATATTCACACATCCTTTCTGTTTTACGGGCCGTTACCATGATGATTTCCACATGATTTGGGGTGTTGTTTAAATGAGACTAGATTAAGATCAAACCACCAATGAGTTTCACAGGTTGTGTTGTGTGCTGACATATAGAAATCTGTTAACTGTATTTCTGAGAAAGACAGAAGTGAAATTACAGAGTGTGGTAATCTTTTATTCTTAGTGTGTGCTCGGAGTCAACACTTCCTTAAACTTGACATTTTTAAACTATTTCATCATCTTCAGAGGAAAGGCTGTGTCAGTTCATGTGTGAGCCGAGTTACTGAGGATTTTCTGATTTGATCTTGTAGTAAAATAGCCGTCTTTATCTAATAATCAATGATATACTTTGTCCTTCCGGTTATATCGTAAACTTATGAGGCACATAATTGCAGCGGTTGAAGGACAGGATTGTGGGACTGCCTTCATACTTTCCAAAGTCTTTGATGTAGTCGCCCCCCTGAGCCGGCTGCTTCTGTTTCTGATTAGACTGATTCCATATTGTGGGGTTGGGGGCAGATCCTTCCTAGTTAACAATCTAATGAGCTAAACAAGCCAAACAAAGGAGAGGTATAGTGAATAGGTCTCCTGAGGGAGCTACTTATTGTCACAATTGCCCCTCTGTCTTCTCTTTTCACTCCATATCGATTCATGTCTTCATCGGTTATGCTCTGTCCGCTGTAGCACACATGGGTGGTGTAATCAGCTAAATGTAGCCTCTGCTTTCTTCTTATTACCTGGGTGCTTAACACTCGTATTTTTTTTTTTTCCTTCAAGGACAAATGGTGTAGGAGAAGGCAGATCCCGTGTGAAGTCCCCGAGCTCTCGCCGAGCGGCAGATCCCTTTTCAGTGCCAGCTGTTCTCTCAGATACACCAGGCCGTGCTGAAATTCTCTTAATATAATTCTGGGGGCTCAGGAGAATAGTGCAAAACAAGCGTGCCAGCCAGGAGAACGTTGAATTTTTCATCAGCGGGCCTCAACTCGCTGAGTTAGTGGGCAGCGCTCTCATTCATGAGCAGATGTTCAGCGCAGTTACACTCTGCAGTTAATGTGAACTTACTGGCCTCTCTGCCATTGGCTGCAAGGACGTTGGCAGCGACCTGGCATCTGAGAATTACTCCCAGTAAAAGGCGCAGGCCTGGAAAGCGTAGCCCCGGCCCTTTTTTAGCCACTTCCCAGCCCAGGAGCTGGATGGTGGACAGGGGAAGGCACTGACAGCCCATCCGTCTTCAGTCCGACAGTGATGAAACACTCGCCACCTTTTGCTCGGGGAATAGCAGTGAAATTCCTGAAGATAATTTCCACAGGTTTTTATTTCTAACGAGGGGCTAAACATGAGCCAACACTGCTCAGCGGGTGTAATGTGCGTGAGATATAAGTACATGAAGGTTTCTATGAAGCATTTTTTCATGCAGTGGAATTATTCCAGTACCCTTGAAAGAGGAAATTCATAGAAACAAGGCACCTGTGAGGTCTATAGCTGAGAGCAGCTGGTGCTGTGGTCAGTATCCTCTCCCAGCCTGGTGCTTCAGACATCTGCATGGCCAAGCTGCTCTGCCCAGGTTTGATGTGGCCATACAGATCTGTAATAGTTTCCTTAAGCAAAATGCTATTTGATTTAAAGTGCCATTAACTGGTCAGAGTGTGTACGTGACATCAGGTTTAGTAGGCGGCATGCCAATCATCCTGAGTGTGTGTGTGTGCGTGTGAAAGTCATCACAGCAAAGTTGTGCATATGGGACTTAAACGGTGGAGATGACAAGCTCTTGTTTCCTCTGCACGTCTCATTTTCACTTTCTAATTGGTCGTTTTCAGGTTGGCTTTACGAGAGCAAAACTAATTAGTGTTTCTAAATTCAGCGGGAAAAAAAAGTCAGTCGGCTTGATTGTTCTGGTTTCCTCTCTTGTGTCAGGCGCTCAACAATAAAATAAGACTCTAATCATTTTCAAATTGCTCGTATTTTTAAACCCCTGAGCTGAATGTCACTCCCCGCTCTCCTGGCATTTTGTTTGGCAAGATCAGGGAACCGTTTTTTGCCCTCTCGCCTGTGCGCTCTCTTTGTGATTCGTGGGAAGTTTGGACTTGGGGCCGGTGGAAAAAAAAGGATTGAACTGTTGTGTTTTAGGTGGGGTTGTTTCTGCTTTGATTGGGAACGTCCTGCTGACAGGAGCAGCCGAGCAAGTTTACAGTAGCTGTGACATTGCTGTTACCTTTATTCAAAGTGCTCCAGCTGCAGCGAGCCCTCAGGAAGCCCAGTGCGGGCCCACATGGGCGGCTGGCGGCCCACAGAGAGAAGAATGAGCCCTGTTTGAGTTGGCAGACACTCCCCTCTCGGGGAACTTTTGCTGCCTCTGCAGAAAGGCCAGTGGCGGCGGCTCTGGTGGGGCGGCAGTGATTCTCGGGGCAGGATGGGCTTTTTCCACCTCTCCTCCCTTTCAGGAAACACATTTTGCTGTTTCTTCCCTCTGTGTTTGCAAACGGAGGGAAGGAGTTAAGGCTAAGGGGCATGGGGCAGTGGGACTGAATGACAGAGCTCCACTGTGAGAGCCACTTTAATACCCTGGGTGTTCACTCTGCTGGAGCGTCATTTATATATGATATGAATATAATAAACACTGTAAAACTGTTTATATTTTCCCATCAACACTGCAGGGATTCAGTCTTCAGAAGGCAGTAATTAAAAAGTGCTTGATCTAAGGTTAGGAGGAGCAGTGTTTAAATGCAATTAGTGCAATTCTCAAATTAATTTGGACTCATTTACAGTTTTTGGAATGTGTCATTATTTGTTTAATCAAGGGAGTTCTCGTTTGAGATACTAAATATGTATCCACAGATATTTAAAGGAGGGAGGGGGGGACACTGTGAGACCTATTTAATTCTGCCTTGATGAAAATTAATTTGAAAGCGACCTGTTTTGTGTCCCTCCACACTCAGAGGTATGTGTGTGTGTGTGTGTAGGCTCACACACACACACCGAACAACCATCAACCGTCTGAGGTGGCTCCGCTGTAATAAGGTGCTTGTGTTTGCTTAAAGTTCCTCACCTTCATGTTTCAAATCATTTCCACTGTTTCTCTGTTTTTCTTTCCGTTTACACCTCCCCCCACCCCCTGACTTTCCTTCCTACCTCCTCTCCTCTCCTCTTCTTCTCTCCTCCCCTCCATATCTGCTGCCTGCCGGTCCAGCCAGGAGACTCCAGTGGTGACATCCTGTGGAGCCACAGATCAAAGTAAGTACTTCTTGTGCACGTCAGGAGACACAGAAACACTACTGATGTATCAGCTTTGCTTTAAACTCATCATTGTTTTCTGACATGTGAACAGACTGCTTTTATGTCTTTTTAAAGAAGGGCATTGTATGGAAATTGTTGTGAGTTTGATATGATAAGAGAGGTTTTGCATAGTAACCGATCTGCTCACTTCCCGATGCAGTCGCATATTTACATCGCTTTGAACGATGCTGACAGTGACGAGGTCGGTGTTGACCCTTTGAGAGTCGTCTGTGAACCTGCAAAGTAAAGAAAGTTGCAGATCGCATGCTGGATCGTGTCTGCATCCCCCTGACTATCCTAGAAGTCATTACTCCTTGTGTGGTGTATAAACACGTCAAAAACAAACAATGACCCCGGGCAGACTCCACACTGCAAAACAATTTCAAAGCCTGCAGTGTAGTGTAAACACAAAACATGGCTAACCTTCACGCAGGGAAGACTTCACCTTAAACCCGCTGTTTGTTTTATGGTCCCTGTCGACCTTGGTCAGATATAGTTTACATCTCTTCGCCTCTCTTCGGGTTCTGTGCTGACATTTAGGCTGAGGCTTTCAGTGGACCTCTGTTAAAGGTCATCATGTGCTGCTTTGATTGAGGTTGCTGGTATTTATTATTTAAATATAAGTCAAATACATATTACTTATTAAAAACATAATGTTTTTTCAGAGATAGGATAAAAGAAGCTCTGAATACAGCATTTAGACCATCAGAATCAGGATCAAAATGTACGATATTGGCCAAATAAATATACAAATACAACGATATGACTCTGATTTGACATTGCTCTCAGTGTACTTACACAGAATTATATATATACAGTGAGGAACAAGGGCAAGAAGAAGTAAACAAAGGAGTTAAAGGTAAAGAATAAAGAAAGGTGAATGGTACAGGACAGTACTGTACAGCAGCATGTGCAAAGAAAGTAGGTATCACAGGCTAAGAATAGCTATTGTTCTAAAGTGTTTAATAACTTTTGACCTGCTAACCCTATTCACATGCTTAAAAAACTCACATGAAGCGGAGTTTCTACGCTTTTCAGTGATATCACACATGTCTTGTTTGTGAACGTGATTACGCCATCATGCAAGCATCTGCAGCATTTATTCACTGAGCTACTTTTGTTGTTCATGTTCAAGGGATGATTTTTTTTTCTCACTTTTGCTTCAATGTCTTCTGTTTTGATTTGAGAACCTTTCTATTAACTTACTAACTTACTTACTTATATTTAAGTGAAAAACACAGATTATAATAAATGTCAAATCACCAAAAAAAGTATAGGCCGAAAGAGTCTGTATACAAGTCAACTGTCCTGTATGTTGGTAACAGCGCAGGTAACGCAAAGAAAGTGCAAAAGAAACAGTATACATATTATATATAAATATTTATGTATACATGGATGTAATGTACATAATCAATCCATTAGGGGACATTAAAACTCTCAATACTAACACAATGATTTAAGAAAGAATCCCTACTGAAGTTGTGTATCAGGCCAGCTTTTCAAATAAAAGTGAAAACAAAAAGAACAACCCCACACAAAATCCTCCCACCTTCCTTATTTGTGGATGACACTGAGTGATATGAATTGAAATACCAATATCGTCAAGATGTTCCAGCAAACCCAGATGTTGTTCTAAACTGGGTGTACATACTGGTTTGCTGGGGTGTAGATTTCCCGTACAGGGACCCTATGTATCAGGTCATGAATATTCATTTTCTTGTTTCATACACTCTCCTGCCTCTGCAAGCTCTTTCACAGTGAGCCGGGGGTGACTGTAGGCCGACGTGAACCCGTATTTTTAATAAAGCCCAGCTGCTGAATGATCAAATAGTGTCTCTAATTAAGGCCTGAGTGTACACCCATGTAAAATTCTCTGTGGAATGCTAACAACCTGTGATATTTCCAGAGGAATTTGCTGTGCAGGTCTCACAGAGGGGAGGGGAGTTGAGTGTTTGGGGTTTTGCAGGGAGGAGGGGCAGTGTTCATGTGGCAAGCCAACATGTTGTTCACATCCGTGTCAGATTGAGGCTAATGAAGGCCAGACTGATCCTTGGATGCGAGCCTTAAGTAAATGATCCCTCTTTGAATATATTAGAGCCCCATAGCAGCGTTGCGCCTCCCTGCCGTGCCTGCGCTGCTACGTGTTGTCTTTTGGTCTGACGAGGCCGGTCAGAATGGCAGTCACGGTGTTCGATCACGTTGTACACCATCCCAGCCCAGTTTTCATATTGTATTGCGGCGCTATTGTTTGCTTCGGCTTGGCTGTGAGGAAATACACACGCTGATCATTTCCACGTTAGTGCAAAAACAGTCTGATAGTAAATGGAAAGTATGAGTGTTGTGTTATTTGACAATGTAAATGAGCCATCTCAAATTTTTCCCCACCCTCTTAAGAGGGATTGCATTTACATAACAGGCTGGGGTTTGGTGCTCATGCAAATTATTAAAGTAGATGAACCTGAGGTTTCTCATTTTGCTGTTATTTTTTAGTTTCATGTCAAATGAAATTATTCTGTTTATCCAAATATTAGAAAATAATAATGATGAGATAAATAATACGAATGGTAAAGTGTGTGAAAATAAGCACAAATAAATAATGATAATAAAAAAATCTCACTGACAGAACTTTTTCACTGTAATTTATGTCCACACCGGCACTTTGCATGTAAATGAATCCTAAACGTGTAATTACGAGGCACTTTTGAATATTGATTGGAAAGACAAGGACATAGAAATGAAGCACTTGTGAATGCAGCCCTCCTGAGCTACTGTAACAACCCATTAATAAATACCTTTCTGGCTCTTTAGTGCCGGGCCTGCCTTACGCTGAGTGAAACAATGTCGTTGGATTTTCGCTGATATAGCATGTGTACTTCATAGATGGATGGATGGACGGGATGGATCCAATTAGCCATGGTCATTGCTCATGTATTTAAGCTGACAGTGGGAGTCTTGCATAGAATATCCTTGATTTTGGTAGTTTTGTTTAAATGCTCTTGCAAAGCACTTTAAAAGTCCATAAAGAGCACGTTGTGAGGAATGCACCTTAGATGGAGATTTGATTTACAGCTGTAGCAAATTTTCTCAATTAGACAAGGCAGGGAAATAATTTATTTTCAGAAAAACATCAGACCGTGATGGAGAAAACTTAGAGGATAATAAAGCGACCAAGATCCATACCTTTTTTCTTTTCCTATTATATACAATCATCACTGTAATTACTTCTAGAGCTTTCATTCAGACTTTATTAGCAGATAATGCATCTTTTAATACAGAGCACTCACACTTTACAGCCTACACACCACACACTTGCATCAGGATTGATAGCTTGTGACACCAGCTGCACAGGTGCACGTAGTGTCTCATAAGGCCCCCTGACCTTCCACATGATGTGGACCATGCTGGCCGGTTTGTAAGCGCGAGCCCTGTTTGTAAACACGGACAGAAGGATGAGAGTCGCATTTGCCCCGGTCGCGCTCAGCTCACAGACAGGCACAACGCAACGTGACAAGCAACAGATGTGTCACACAGGATGAAATCAAAACAGCCGTCCAGCATGGAGTTGTGCACACCATCAGACATGGTTGCTGTGATGAGGCAGAGAGCGCTGCTGGCAGATGAGACAAGGCAGCGCCTCTGCTGCTCCCAGCTTCCTGTCTGGAAGAGGACAGGCCTGTTTGTAGGCTGCTTTGACACCCCTAGTCACTTTGTCATGTGGGGCGCTCGCTGCAGCTCTGATCACATGTACGCGCCGCATTCAAAGAGCGTCATATCAGCCGTATGACAGGTAGGCTCCCAATGAGACAACAGCCAAGGGCGATGTCCTTTTCAATACACTGTGTGAGTACAAATGCACAGCACGCCAAGACAAAATAACATCATATGACATCATTGTGAAAGCTCTTGTGCTGTCTTTTTTCAGTTTGGAAAGAAGAAGAAGAAAGATACTCAGTCCATCAATGATCACGCAAACTGATTGTTGTGTTTGACAGTGACAGTAAAAGAGCGGCAGGCGTTAGCTTTACACAGGGAACATGTTAATGATATTCTCAGCAGCTTAATCTGCCCATTGCCACTGCCCCATAAGCAAATAGTGTGGCTGGATGGCGAGCTGTGGGGGGAGAAATAGGAATCCATCACCAGAACAAGTGAATGAACGAAGGTGCAGCAACAGCTGCTTGACTGATCATGTACTACAGACTGTCACCCCACATCTGTTTACCACTCCGACAGCCACATGAGTGTTTATATGCACGGGTGTAATTGAGCTATTTTCCTGAGGGCAGCTGTAACCCACACTAAGTTCTATCCCAACTTTCCATTAAAGCGTGGGGGGAAGTTTTACTGATAGTAATCACGCCCAGCAACACTGCTATGTAAATATGGCTTATCAGCTTTGCCAATTTGGTTAAGTGGCATGTACGTGGGTGATTCACACATTCAGCTCCGTGGCTCTGACACAGGCCACATACAGTCATCATTTATTAAACATAGGTAACTTGCATTGTTAACAAGTGTGTGTGAAAAGCAAGAACATCATCGTAAAAACGATGGTGTGTCAAATCAATATTGCGCAGAAAAGATGCAAATATGCTCACAAAGTCTTCAACCCGCCATGTGGGCTAACTTAACTGTCTGCGTTTAGCATGCACAGTGTATGGAAATTGAAATGGGAACATCTAGATCTAAAACACACCATTTAAATATTCAAATGTTAACACCAAACAATATAATGCATTATGGCTTTTAGCATTTGCGTACAACTCTGTTTGCTGCTGCGAGCTGGGGCGATACAAGGAAGAGAGAGAGATAGTGAGGGAGAAACACTGAGGGGAGGATGTGGAGCACACAAACAAAGCCTTTGTATGCCAGTCAGAGGAAACTGACATGTGATAACTCCACAGACTTTGTATGCTTGTTGTTTAGACATAAACCTACGATGAAAAAGAGTCATTATTGTACATAATACATCAATATCTGTCTTTTCTAATCTGATTTTCATTTACATCCATTAATGCAATCGACTGCCTCTCAAATAACGGGACAGGAGAGAGAACATTTAGCATTATTTTGTACTAACTGTTGCATCGACGATGCAATTGCGTTTACCCAATGAAAATGCTGTTATAATAATCAGACACATTCCCGAATGATGCGTTGAATATTGTTTTCTATAAATGTGTTTGCACCATGTTCTATTAACATGGCACATGATCCTACAAACATAACGACCAATCACGGAATAAAAGTCAGCAAAGTGCCTCACAGTTCAACAGCATCGGAAATAGGATTTGGTTGAAAAATGTATCTCCGTATCAATCAAATTGTGCTCAATTCTGACTGTTTTCTGTGTGTTTGTTTACTTTAAAACTAGTTGATTAATGTAAGTTTAAGCTTCTGGTAAAACGATGTGAAATTGGTCGTCAGGATCATGCCTATTTTGTACGTCTGTGTTTCATTGCAGTTACAGGCAAAATCAGAGGAGAGTAAACCACTGACACAGCCCACTTGCAGAGATAATCTGCCACCTGACAGAGCTTCTGCTAATGGTGCGCTCTCCTTCCACCACACAACTGAATCCTGACTAATTTGTAGTCACAGATGTCAACGAGTGTTTACACACTGAGCGCTGAGTCTGTTTTTTTCTTAGTTGTTGCCGACTATTTAAAATCAAAGTGAAAGTTATGCAAGGTGCTCAGAAGGTGTTTACTTCTTTAAAGGTGCTGTACGTTATGCTGTTTTGGTAAAGCCGAGCTGAGTTACAGCTAATTTCTTCTCATTCAACCAGTCACAATGAAGGATAATCTAGCCAACAAACATAGAGAATTTGATAGTGGAGACTACTACACTAAGGACTGTAGCAAACCAAACATTAGGATCAGATAAAATGGAGCCACAGGTAAACTGAAATTAGCTGTGTTTTACCATCTGTACCCCAGAATTTAAAATAAAAGGTAAAACACAAGACATTTTCTGATCAAGATTTCTGTTATGGGTTGTTTCCCCAAAACCTAAAATTTTTTTTGGGGGGTGGAAAAACTGCTTTTGTGAAATGTTAGTATACCCATCAATAATAAATGGTAACTCTTTAAGTAATTGAATGTTACATAATAGTTATTTAACTGTTAACAAACAATGAAAGGCTTCCTAAACCATTTATTAAGCAATTTTAAAGGTTTATAAACATCAGTTGCAACTTTACAATAAACAGTTAATCAATTAAATGGTGTATAAAACATTTGCTTATTTGTTGACAGTGAAATAACTATTAACTTAAGTTTAATTAACTGTAAAGGTACTATTTATGAATAATGGTATATCATTTATCTCCCCAGGAAATGCTCCAAACTGAACATTTTCAACAAAAAAAAAAAAAAAAAAAGGATTTTTAGGCTTTGGGGAGACAAAACCATAACAGAAATCTTGATCAGAAAACCTTTTGCAAATGTTTTTTGGTGTCTGGTAGATTTTACTTTTATAGGAATTCTCGTCCACAGCTGTATTAAAGGAACACTTGGGTAGATAAACAGACAGAAAATAGTGCCACCAACAGAAACACGATGTGTTGGAATGCAATGCAAAAGCACTACAATCATCAACAGATATACTTTGGATATTTTGCACTACATTTATATACATTACAATAAGTAAGCAGCTCTTACTTGAACACATCTTCACTCTCACACCTCCTTCATCATCCTGGCAGTGATACTGTAGGTCAGACATTGAGACACAAAGGGACAGTTAGAAGAAGGACAGCAGGGCAGGAGAAGGCCCCGGCCACTATGTGACAGGGTTAAACATAGTGAAGGATTGTCAGTACAGGCTGTGACATCTGTAGTTACCACCACCACACACTGTAATTAAGAGGAATCTCCAATTTTTAATTCTATATGCTGTGCAATAACAGCCCCCAGTAATGAATAATTGAAGGAATAAGGGAGGCTGTTACTCAACGCTTTTTCACCTTGCGTTTAAATTTAGCTGGTGTCATTGTCCAGCAGTGTGATTAATAGTTTATCAGTCTCGACTATACATCTCCATGAAATATCTCTTTCCATCTGTCATTAAACTGCACATGGAAATTGGTTAGATTTTCAATCAGGCATAGCTTAGACAAAAAAAAAAGAGGGAAAATTATTAAAGGAAATAGCCATAAAGATGTACTCACAAGCAGGTAAGGCTGTGACCCAATATAGAACATCATTTATGGAATAAGTCTTTGTAGCACTATGCATCTGCACACTTCTCCCTTGAAAAATGATACTTTTTTGCATGAAAATTGGATTGAGAGCTCATACAAGGCACAATGTGCACACTAGATGTGGTTTTAAATGAGCCAGAGGTATGTAGCGGTGAAAGTGAGTTGTGAGAGAGGGGCCTACCGCAAGGGGTTGACCAGTGAGCCAGAGATTGGCTTGCCTGTCAAATAAAGATTAGGCCCTTATTTCACCATCTAATCCCTGTAAATCTCTTATGGAGGAACTTGGGCCGTTCAGGGCTTTTAATGGAGCAGCAGAAGATTCACAGGCTGCGTGTCTTCCTTATCTGTGAATGTACACATGTAGATACAGCAACCTGCCGTCCCTCTTTAGTCAGTGTGTTTAAGTCGGGATTACAAAGCAGTTTACAGTGAAACAAGGTTGTGCGATTTTTTTTTTTTTCATGATATCGTTCATTTTTTTGTTAGCTTTTATTGCTAACAAGCGACCATAGCACTGGCGGTTAGATTTAGCTTTAACTTGGTGCTGTAATGTGACTTCCTTGGCTTAATTTTCTCACATTTAGTTATTGAATGTCTCCAGTTTTTTTCCCCCTCAAATATGCTGAACATTCTTTTTATTGAATTATTAATGTGTATATTGAATTATTGAAGGAAGATAATTTCTGATCAGATTAATATTAACTCCCTGTGAAATATTAATGGCTGATGTTAAAAACGATGAACTTAGGGATCTATTAATATAATCATAAACAGACACAGTAAAAAGTGGCATGGAGTCAAATGTGCTGGAACCGCTCCGATCCCTTTTAATGCGCTTTCCCTTGAGGTCGCTGAATATGAAATATTGCACGTGTCGACTTTGTGCTCAGACGCTCGGCTCGTGTCATTGGCCAGTCCTGCCCCGGGGCTGATGGCGGTGTCACAGGGGGGGCATTCACCAGCATTTGTCTGCAGGTTATCATTGTCACCTTGTCCACTGATGACCTGAACTATGGCCAGGGGAAAAGTTGCAAAGATGTTTTGGTGTTAATATTGGGCTGGCCCTTTTATCACCCCTGCTGATTGGCAGAGCTCCTCTGCCAGCTCTAGTATTCAGCTCCACCTCCCTGCTCTCGCTCTGAGGGCGGGTGGCTGAACTCAGATCAGATTGCTGTCTGCTTTACCTCGTTTTTTTTGTCACTAAAGGTGTCACAAAGTAAATTTCATCGAGCAGGCCTAGAGGAGGTTAAATCTAGTCTTTTGTCAGTTTTGATTAAAACTCTCTTTTAGATTAATGATATTCAGCAAAGATTTGATATATCATTTGCAATTCTTTGGTTTGTTATTACGAACTGCCGATTGTATTCATAAAATATGGAAAGCAGAAAAAAATAAACCATTATTGTAACATAATGGCAAGCACCTAGGAAATATGGTTACATTAATTATGTTTTAAATGCTAATGCCAGTGAAGAACATAATAACCAAGACATGAAAGAGTCTCTATTCAAAATCTGATAGCCAGGGAGAAGCAAATTATTTCAAATATTTGATATTTAAATTATTTTCAAATGAACAGAGACATGAGTAGAGCAGAGGCGAGTAGTTTCCCCTGGTGATCCTCCGGGCGTCTTTGTTTCCTTGGTGTGTCTCCAGCTCATTAATGTTCCAAGCATGTGAGAGAACCAGACCATACTGCGTAACCCATAGCTGGGTGACACCTCGGGCCCCAACACACACATATACAGTACACACGCACATACACAAGAATCCCTCAGCCGTTTAAAGTCCACTGGCTCTTTCAGGAAGTGATGGCCGCCGAGCTGTCCTGATTAAAATGACAATAGTCTAATTAACTCGACCTCAGTCTCAGCGCACTAAAACGGCTGATGGCTCGTCGGTTCCTGTTTGAAAACCCTTTGTCTCCTCATCGTCCAAAAATATGACTTTTTTTTCCCTCCCCAGCAAAATGCCTCAACCCCGTTTGACGAGATTTGCTAATGGCAATTATTTCTCATAAGCTAATTAAATCTAGGCAAAGTTTTCCATCCTTTTTTTTCCTTATGTGCAATCCTCCAGGGATTTATCATTTGGGGGTTCAGTATCACAAGCACCTTCAAGCTATCTCGGTCGTTTAGATTATATACAATTCCAAAGTGGTGTTTTGATGTTTAACCTGATTTTATTTCAAGCATTTTAGTCATTTCCCACTTCAGTCATCTCTGTGAGTGTACATTGGCTTCTACTCCACTGGTCAACAGGCCAAACAGCTGATAGAAAAAGGCCAGAGTTGGCACACTCAAGCAAAGGAGTCAGTTTTATAATCTCTCACCCGCTGCACCCGACAATATTTGAAAATGAGACTTCACTTGCGCCCCCATGATTCCTTTGCATTATTTGATTGACTCATCTAAAGTGCCAAGGAGAGAAAAAAGAACAACAACATAAAAAAAAAACTTTAATGACCGAAGAAGAAACCGCTTTTTGTTCTATTATCCTTCTGTTGGTGATTAAGGTCTATAGGGAGATAATTACGCTTTAGTCTGGAGTTAATGAAACGAAAACTTCTCTTTTCTTGTGAAAGAGGACGGGCAGATCTTTTGTACTGCTATCTCGCAGACATCTCCCACCCTTGACAAGGCACGGGGAGAATTGGTTTTGTTTTAAGGTTGCAGCCCCCTCCGCTGCCTGTCAGTCTGTGGCTGATATGAGCGATCTGTGAATGAAGCCCCGAGTCAATGAGGTCTGTCTCCGCTGCACTGTTGCATCTGCCTGCCTGTGAACATCAAATGAAAACATCACAACAGGTCATGTGGGATATGCGGCTGATTTGAATAAAAAGAATACATCTTCATTCTATAACCCTCGTTGTAGTGTTGTTACAGCACTTACAAGCATGTGTTCGCCATCAAATGACCCCGCTCTGCTGAGCATAAAAGGAACGCACGGATTTGAATTTATCACACGGCAGCACGGGAGCCATATGTGTCATCTGACTTGAGACGCCTCCTCGGAGCACACGGAGGTGTTGACCGAGTCGTTGTCTGGTATGCCCAAGCTGCACGGCGCAAGTGGTGGCCAGAGAGCACATATTAAACTGTCCTTGTGGAAGTTCACATCTGGTGTGTGGAGCTGTGAGTGTGTGTGTGTGTGTGTGTGTGTGTGTGTGTGTGTGTGTGTGTGTGACTGTGGGGCAGCGTCCCCCCTCCGCCAGCACTCTCACATTTCATCATCTGTTCTCCAGCGCCAGGGTGCTCCGGCACAAGTTGGCCGCTCTGGATCCATCTGTTGTTATTATTTTCCACTGATAATTGGCTTGAACAATGGAATGCCTGTGTCCCCCTCGCCTTTGAAACCCTACACCCTGTTTATTTTCCAGAGCTCTCGTTTCTGCTCTCTGACTCCCCTCAATTTCTTCCTCTCTTCCCCTTTTTTACAGCCTGCCTTCACCCAGTGTCACCTCTCCCTTTCCCCGTGATCCATTCGAGAGGGTTTCACATGAAAATGACATATTTGACTGGCCACATCAGTATGTGTCACTCAGCATCTGACGCCACTCTGCAGATTTTCTGGAGGGGCTCAGCTCCCATTCTCCTCATTTTTTTTTTTTTTTTTTTTTTTACTCTGACAGCGCCCCCCTCCTCCCTCCCTCCCCTCCAACACCACACGCTTCTGCATTCCTGTCCTAAATGAGAAAAAAAAGCAGAGGGGAGACAGACAGATAGATGAAGAGAATAAGAGAGGGAGGCTTTAGAAAGAAAGACATGGACAATGGACCTTAGTATAAATCAATTTTTATGCTGATTAAAATTCAGCTTTTATTTTTTTCCCATTTCCAGCAGGAGGAGTGTGGAGGAGCAGCGTATATAAAGATGAATTAAAGGATCACAGGTGTATTTTTTTTTTTTTTTTAAATCCAGGACATAATTTAATGAAAAGCCACACCAAAAAAAATGACCTACTTAAATTAATTAAATTTGATATTTTATATTTTAATTAGTGTTTTAGGTTGTAATTAAGCAGTTTCATGTTGAAGTCTTCATGCTCTGGTCACATCCTTGTATAGTTTTGTTTTAATATGAGACAGTGAGTTTTATCAACAATCTGACAAAGTCTATTAGCAAAATAATTAGCTTTAAGTCTTAGTTAAGTTTGTTTAGTCCACAAAACATTTCTGGAACTTCACGGCAAAACAGCACTGCAGCGTTCTCTTAAACAACTGAAGTAGATTGGGACTTTAAAACACAATAAAAAACATAAAATGTCTCCATACAGCTTGTCAGCTGTACACAAGCTCATGCACTCACTTCAGAAAAGGGTGCAAGCTAATGCTTTAAGCTTAGCTGCTACAGTGAAGACTGAAAAAGGTGTAAATAACGTCTTTCTAATCCATTTGGGATCTTAGGTCTTCTGCAGAGTTGTATTGTTTTTTTCTCTACTTGTTCTTTATACGTTTTAAAGCAAATCCCCATCTACTTCAGTTGTTTAGGAGAAGGCTGCAACGCTGCAAACTTTTGCAGTGAAGAAGAAAAATAAATATTTTGTGGACTACGAAACTTTCCCCAACTTTCCATTGGCATGAAGATGAGTAGATAATGACTGAATTTTCCTTTTTGGGTGAACTTTTTCTTTGAAAGTAGAATTCTCATGTACAGTATCTGACAAGATAATCATAGCAGAAAAAAATAGTTTCATTTAGGAAATCTTTGCCCTTTTTTTTTTTTTTTTTTACTACAGCTTCTCTACAAACTTCTGTTCTTCTCATTAAGGACATTATTACGGATTGAGGAAGTATTTTCTTTTTTTTCTCTCCTTCCCCTTCCTTTTGTTCTGCCTCGTGTGACCGTGTTGATGTTCATTTGTTCTGCCTGCTCTTGTCTAATTAAAAGAGGCCAGGACAGGTAGGGCTCTCAGCAGGCATCTGCTCTGTGCCAGTTCTTCATTTGCTGAGTGTTTGTGTTTATGCAAAGGGGCCCTCTTCCTGCATATTTAATCTGGAGCAGGGCACCAGCTTTTGTTGTGTTAGGCCCACATACCTCCAGTCCCTCTCAACACTGCAGCCTGGACTCTGGCTCTCTCACTCACTCACACACACACACACACACACACACACACACACACACACACGCAAACACACTCAACTACCACACACTACTTCAACTACTCCATACCTGCTACTTTCACTGGCAGCTTTCTCCTCTTCTTCAGAAGTGGATTTGAAAACACTCGCTGCTTGGAGGGATTCTGCATCAATACACAGTTTCATGAACATGATAAAAGTCTGTTTAACTGTTCAGGGGTAAGTCAGTAAAGATTTCATTATCTTTCCACACTTTTCTTCTCCTCCTGCTCACGCCTTTTATGGGACGCTGGTGGATGTGTGTGTGTGCATGTCCTCCATGCGGATGTGTTTTGTAGGTGTGTTCTGTAAGTGATTGACAGAGGTGGTATATATGATGTACAGTAGATACAAAGCAATGGGTTTAACTAGAAGTCCTGAGGATGAGTAATAACGAGTTTAAGTTGTTTGTAGTGCTGAAAAGATTTTTTTTTTTTTTTTAAAGAAAAATAAATATTTTCTGCCTCCAGCTTTTTCTATCTAAGAATTTTTATTTTGTTTTGTATTTTTTTCGGCTTATGTAATCGTAAACGAAATATTTTGGGGTTTTGGACTATTTGTCAGATATAATAACTAATTACAAAATAAAATAAATAACTTTCAATATGTCATTTTGAGTTTTTCAGAAATTGTGGTGGACATTTTTCACTATTTACTGACACTGATGAGATAAAAAACAAATGACTTAATAATCAAGACAGTAGTTGACAGATTCATTCATAACTAGAATGGCACTCAGTAGAGTGCATACCTCCACCAAGGCCCAACAGTCCCCTTTAATTTAATCAAGGCTAATCCAATATCAAATAAAGCATTTAAATCCACTAGATCCAGATTTTTATTTGGATCTGCATCAAATCAAAGAGTCCATAGTCCAAACAAATGGGGTGCAACATAACACCAGAGTAACTGCTAACTGGTGCTAACTGTAGCTGCCATTAGCTAGTAAGCTCAGTTAACTGTGCAGCTAGTAGTCATATTAGATGACTCTGCTGGACTGGGAGCTTGGCACACCAGTACAGCGTTGGTGGTGTTGCTATCAGATCACCTTTTGGGGTGCAAACTAGTGAGGGACTAGCTGGTTAGCATGCTAACAACAATAGATATCTCTGTCCTCGACATAATGTCAAAGCTGTTATTTCTTCACCTTCTGTTGATCATTTCAGTTAATTTTTCAATGTTTTAAACTAAAACTTTTAAATAAAGTGAGAAAAAAATCCTGGATCCGTCCCTTTATCTGGATCCACACCAAAAGTTAATGAGGTGTATTCTGTGCCGAGACCCATCCTCCGTCCAAGTTTCATCTTAACCCTGTCAGTAGTTGTTGTGTAATCCTGCTGACAAAACATAACCTCCTTGGTGAAGGTAATAAAATAATTGTTTGTCGCAGCCCTAGTTGTGTGTGGGTGTTGAAACTTCAAGTCTAAATGCATTCAGCACAGAAATTAGAGATGAAGTTTGTGCGTTCAGAGAGCCTGAATGAGAAGATAAACTTTGTTTTGTCATCAGTAAATCTTAATTGCAATGACAATGAACAAAACTGATGTATAGTTTCACCTTAACCTGTAAGTTTAAAACTCACAAATGATCGGAAAACCTCAGCCTGCAGTTACACTGTATTTGCGTAGCCCAGATGTGGGTGTGCTGAAGGTGTATACGTGTGAGCTAACGTGCACAAATCTTTCCTTTTGTCAGTGCAGCAGCAGGGTTGGAGGTTGGAGGTGACAGTCAGCTCTAACCCCATGGTGATGCGTGAGGGTATTAGTTCCTCCCCTCACTCGTCGCCTCTCGATCTCCCTTTGTCTTTGTCTGTGGAAATGGAATCTACAGCTTATTGATATTAATAGCGCGCAGGATCTGTGGTCGGAGAGGAGCCGGGACCTGGGCGAGAGTGGAAACTTGATATGGCGGGGTAGAATTGACAGTCCTCCTACTTGACAAGGTGGAAAAGGGGTTGGTTATAAAAATAGGATTGCATAATGTATGTGTGTGATTAGGGTTGAACTTTTTTGACTGATGTAATTTCGAGTGTGAGACTTGTTTCATGTGATGGGATCCTGAGCTGCCCCGGCTGTGACTCCTCAGCAGACACAATCACTCACAAAGTTTTCTGATGTTTTGTCTCATGGATCAATAGATTAGACTTCCCAAAGACACTGTGCACTGGATATCAACCTGATAGGACTTTTTGTATTCAATGAGCTCATTTAAATAGTGTGAAGAAATGTGTGGCCTTGTTTGTTTTGGGTTTGGAGTGAAATTCCACTTCCTTGGTATTAAGGCTGCAAAGCTCTCTGTGTGCACTCTGTGTACTTTGTTCTTAGCTCAGCAAAATGTGAGGGCAGGTCCAAAGAATCTGGGGGATCAGACAGGCCTGACATTCACCAGACTGCACTGCTGCCTTTTAAGCTTAGAAAAAAAAAGAATCAGAAAAAAAAGCAGGCAGAATAAGGGCCGGCTGGATTGAAGTTGGGTTTAATTGGTGGGTTTTGAGTCTGTTTGCGTGTCAGAAAGTGCTGTTGTTTACAGTCTGTGTGGGTGTTACAATATAATGCCAGGATCCTGCCAATCACATCAAAAACATTGCTTGTTTTTTCACTTTTTTCTGTTCGAATGCTGACTTTTTTTTTCGTCTTTACGAGTCTTAGCCATGTTTTTCATTTAATCAGTCCTTCTTAATAAAAGAAAGAAGAAGAAAAGAGGGGGAAAATAGTGTGCAGTCAGCCCTTTCAACAGCAGCAGATCAGATCGTACAGTGAGCAGCTGCGTTTGTTGAGAAGTGAGTCATGCTTTAGATTTTCCTGTGTTTCAGAGCACAGACAGTGACTTGGAAAATCTGCTGCACACACCCTAAAAACAAACACCAGTGACCCTGTATATAGATATCACTGACTCGACACAACTACGCCCTCTTCTTATTTACACAATGCTCTTAATACGGATCCACCAGCCTCGAGGAGTGTTAACCAGGGCCACTGCTTTTCTTTTTTTTTCTTTTAGTCACACACATGTAGGCCCAGGCATGATAAATAGGTAGTGTGAATCCATTCAGATGCTGATACTAAGTGATCGAAACATCCTGCACAGGCTGTAAAGAAGCGAGAGACAACTCTGGCAGCCTCCTATTGACAACCATTGAGTTGAGCATTAATTAATATGGTAATGATGTGTGAAGGTTCATTAACGAGCCGCCACAGAAGTAGCCACAGATACAGTATTAAGCGTGCTCGGAGTAATTAATGGAATAACTTTACTTAGTGGTAAATATTCATGGGGCCCTCATCTTTTTGTGTGCGCCGTGTGAAGAGAGAGGAGAGCCTGTCCATTAGAGGAGCTGAAGAGCTGTCCACAGTGAATGCGGGCCTTTTGTTGGGATTGGGTGCGTTTCAGTGGAGGGGTATTAATTCATATTTTGAACATGCAATCTTACAACAAAGCCAAAGGCACCGATAACATACCTGGGACTAGAGAGCATATTGTGAAGCCGTGACCCCCCTCACAAATAGGGAAGTCCACTTCACAGGTTTGTGGACAGAATGAAATGAGTCTTTGTTCGTGCTCAGATGTAGCCACAGCGGTTCATTACCATCGCAAAAAACCCTTCTGATTGTCCATTGCCTCTTAAAATAGGGTGTTTGCATGTTTTTTTTCCCTCCCACAATTACAATGAGGCCTGTGGTATTTGCATAGAGAGTGGAAACATTTATTTGGATCACCTGATCCTCTGAAGGTATCAGGCTAACGGTCACGCACACAAGAGTTGTGACACTTCCACGAGATATTTCTCTGTCAAAAGTCTTTGTTGTGCTATTTTCCACTTTGTTTAACACAGCACACCTACAAGACTTTACAAGAGAACCTTGCAAAATGCTCCTTAGTTTCCTTTGTCTTTTGAAATTGTTGCATTTTGATTCATCTTCTCAGTTTAAGCCTCTTACTGAGCATGCACATAACCCACCCAGGTGGGTAATTATCTCAACCAGGAGTTGTTCTATTCCCTAAAATCTCAATGTGGGAGTGTGTGATGGGCTCGGTTTTCCCAACCGGGCGAAGCAGCGTGTGCTTGTTTATCCTCACCCTACGTTCTCCGCACCCCCACTGTTCTAAATGGCAATATTACAGCCTTGTGCTGTTTGAAATGGAGACAATTATCTGTTTAGGCATTACAAGATGGGCATTATATTACAAGGAGAAAAGGCGTACAGCTGCTATCAGGATCCCGTTGTTGCCTTTTCTCTCCAATACAAATTTTCCGTCATTAAAATGATGGAACATTTATCTAAATGGATGTTATGCGTTGGGTAAACTCATTTAGCTCCCGGGGCTCTTTCAGGTGATGGGAATTAATGATGTTTAGTAGTTTGAAACTGAAAATATCTGTCATTTGTCACCACTCGCCATTGATTTACGATTGCATTGATGATATGTTAATTGAAGTGTAATGAATCACAATAATAGGGTAGTTGGGTGGGAATGGTCCATTTTCGATGATTGTTCAACCCTCAGTAGAGTTCAGAGCGAGCTGCATGTTGACTCGCGTTTTCAACGAGGGCATTTAACACATAATTAATGCTGCAACCGGGCAAGTTGGACCAGTGTGTTTTTTTATCTGTGCTCAGTCTGCTTTAGATAAACACTCGCACAAGCGCCTGGCCGCAGTTTTGACTGCCAAATGTAAACGGCAAAAAGGAGCGGTGGGAGAGGGAGTTGGAGCTCCCCCCTTTCGTATTTGGATATGCTTTAATGCTTTTATTCAAATGCACCTGAGATATTGCCCCACAGTCACTTCTCAGTTTACCATAAAAATAAGATTTTGTTTCCTTCTCTCTTCCTTTTTTTTCTCCTTCTTTCCTTGCCTGGGTTGAGTGCTCAGTTAGGAAAGCTGTGTGCATGCAGATCAGGGCCGCCCAGGGGGAGTTGAGTCAGGGCAGAGCAGGTACAGGTACACTGTGTTCACCACCAGGGGGGGAGCAAGAAGGGCCCCTACTGTGTGCAATATGAAGAGTTTTTGTCTTGCAAATAAACTGCTCGCTCGCATCAGACAGCCCCATTGTTCATTTGCTATCATCGGTGGGTGTAGTTGTAGTTAACAGACAGATGGAAATGTGGACAATAGTCGGCTACAGGACGATAAACGATAGGTGCCTTCTGTCCCGCTCTGAACTGACGTGGTGGTGTAGCTGCAAAGGAAGGTAGGCCGACTGACACAGCTTCATTGAAACAAAGGAAAGCTAACAGCACAGGCATGCAGTGAATTGATCTCTATCTGACAAACATTTATATGACTGTTTGTGCGCTGCTATAAATTCTGATCAAAAGCAACTTGTGGGCAACCTGTGGGCTGCGTTGGTTTACACCCAAGTACTCTGTGTTCCTTTTGGGTGCTGATGACATGGCATATGATCTGCAGAGGTAATTATTTCATAACACTAAGTAATTCTCTATGTCTCCGCAGGGCAAGGAGGCTGTTTTTTCACCACCACGGCTGGAACTGAAGATTGCTTTAAATAAGCAAGTCATCGGAGAAGGTAAACACACAATCATTCACCAGACTGCAGCCTTCTGCATGTATGCAAATGCTGTATTGAATTGGCTTAATAATTAACTGAATGCGGTGTGGTTGTCTTGTTTGTGTACTGTATTTTGAGCCTGAGGGTGGGAGGGTTGTTACTGGTAGCGGTGCGGGGGGCTCGACAGGTGCACTCTGTCAGTGTTTTGAGTGGTTTTAGCATGGCGAGTAATAAGAGGACAGTTCACCTGAAGGTCAAACTGGACTTAGTAAGAAGTCAGAGATTGTGAGTTAGCTTTATGCTGCTCAGTGTGGAGATATCTGTCTGTTTGTGCATGTTGACATTTGTCGGGAAAAGCTGAAATATGGTAATGCCATGTTTACCAAACAAGAGGGGGGAGGTTTACCTCACTCAGTCATGCTATCGTTGAGATCTCAGCCATTCTGGTGGATATCTCGTGTTTGTGCCTCACACCCGTCTCCCTATCTGAGGAGATTTGGGGCCCCCAGGATGTGAACTTTTGTCTGGAGTGATCTGGTGAGGTGGAGTGTTTGTGTTTGTGTGTGTGTGTGTGTGTGTGTGTGTGTGTGTGGGGGGGGGGGGGGGGGGGGGGGGGGGTCTTAACACTTCAGGAGCTCAGGGCTTCGGAGGAGGAGTGTGTCTGTTTTCTGTCTCGTACAGCTTCAACCTCATTTCTTACACTCATTTTCTTTTTTGTCTGTATCATTTCTTCCTCTCTGTCTCTCCCTCCATCAACATGTTGTGACTTGTAAGTAGGACATGTGCAGTGATGTGCCAAATAACGACTGTACATTTGAGCAGTGTGTCGTCCTCGTTAGAAGATATTACAGACTGTTCGAAGCAACAATATATGTGAAGTGTAACTTGAGTTCCGCAAGTCATAATTTTTGGGATTGCAGCTAAATATTTTGACATACACATTAGTAAAATTGGGAAGCACAGCACTGCTTATTCTCAGTGTTTTTTCTTGATGAAATATCTGTTTTCATAGAGTCATTTCCCTTTTCTATCTTGCTATAAACTTATACTAACAGTTTACATTATGTTTTGTGATCAAGGTCCAGTTTGAAGGATTTAGTGGGATGTATTGGCAGAAATGAAATATTCATAATTATATGTTTATTATTGTATAATCACCTGAAACTAAGAATTATTGTGTTTTCATTACCTTAGAATGAGCTTTTTATATCTACAGAAAAAGCAGGTCCTCTACCACAGAGTCCGCCATGTTGCACTGCCATTTTTTTACAGTAGCCCAGAAGGGACAAACCAAACACTGCCTCTAGAGAGGACCATTCACAGTTTTCTCGTTTTTAGCAGCCCCCATAGGGAAGGATTGTGATGATGAGTATTTTGGGCCGATGGACGATGCCACCGGCCCAACCTAATAGCTATCGCTATTAGTAGTCGATGGTTGACAGCCTGACCATCGTAACATTGTGATTCAAAAGGCTCCCCACCAGAGAGCACAATTAAGAGGCGTGTCCCCTCAGGGTTGCCGTAGGGCAAGAGTTGTTGTTTGTAATATGTGGAGAGAGGAAATGAAAAGAAGTATGTAGCTGCTCAGTGCACTAACATTACGTCTCCATGTCCCATTTATTCTTTTCTTAAACCAGCTCAGTTAGGAGAACCCTCGGTTAAATTTGTTGCAGCAGTTTTATGCGTATGAGGCTGAATAAAGCTAAGTTACCGACATGTGCTGCGAAGACCAGGATGCTTTTAAACCTGGCACAGGGATGTATGTCGGTGGTAACAGGAGTTTCCTCTGCAGGGTGAGACAGTTTGAGATTCATGTCAGAGCGACGGTGGGCAACAGCGGCGGCTACAGTAATGAGCTAATAAGCAACTGTTGCCTTACGACAACACTGAGGGGACATGCTGTCTCAAATTTGTATACAACAATGTCATCTTCCATCACAATGTTTCACTGTAGACATCGTGTAATGCCAATTCTGCAGACATCACCCAACCCTACTGCAATATGCCACTAAATCCTACACTAGACTTTTAAGTTTAAACAATATGCTAAATGTGGACATTTTCTTGTCACAAACTTTTCCCAGAAGGAATTCCAAAGGACAAACAATTTAGCATTTGCATTAGCATTGCACAATTATACAATTAACATGTCATTAACCTAACTACTTCCTACATAGAAGGGTTGGTTTTCAAAAGTATTGATACTTCAATACTTTTTCGACACCACTTGTTTAAAACAATATGATATCCACATTTAATAGTATTGAAAGTACAGAAGCTAAAAAAAAATGTAAAATCATTCTATTTACTTTTTTTTGTCTTGCTCTGGTATCGTAAGAAATATCAAGTAGGGATCAACTATGTTTTTTTTTCAGGGCCAATACCGATTAATAGTAACCAAGGAGACAGTTAACCGGTTATTGGAGCTGATATAGATTTGCAGTCAAAATTAGTGTCAAAGTTGAAAATAACCAGTGATGTAATGTAACGAATACAGTTTACTCAAGTACTGTACTTAAGTACAATTTTGAAGTACTTTAATATTTCTGTTATCTGCTACTTAATACTTCCCCACTAAATTTATTTGATAACTTTAATTATTTTGCAGATTGAAATTATTTATTGCTGATAGGCTATAACTTGTGACATGTACTGTAACCATTCTGATAGTGTTGTGGACGCGACAGTCAGTGAGAACACAGAATGGTGACTGCAAGCAGAGAAAGGATGCTGCATCGGAGCCAAAGTAGTGCGTTTTCAAATCAATTTATTGTAGTGACACAAAAACCACTGATTATCAGAAGTGTGCTGAATATCTGCCTGTTTTTGGCCAGGCCGAAAATCGGTCCATCCCTAGTATCAAGTATCTTTTTTTAAATACTTATATTGTATTGAAGTTTTAATTGTGTTATCATGACTACCAAAAAAAGCCATCAGTAATAAATCATTTTCCTCTTGAATATTAACTGCTGCAGCTTCTTCGTCGAGTTTGGAAAGAGCAAAAGCAGCAGTCATCGTAACATTTAGCAATATCTGCAGGACTCTCTTCTTCCCCACAATCTGTTAAGCAGCCCGTACTCCTCTTTTATTTGATCCAGACAGTCACCCACACATTTGGAAAACAGAGACTTGGAGAAAATGGAAGTGTTGCTGCTGTTTATCTGGAGTGCATTCTCTGCATAGTAAGGTCCACTCCAGCAGGCCCCTCAGCTGCTCGCTCCAGATGTAAGATCAGCCCTGAGAACTTCCAAATGGCAGTGTAATTAATGTTAATGTGGCAAAATCAGCCTAATTATTGACACAACTTTCCAATGTGATTTTGATCGCATCACTAATGCTAAATCCCTGTGGCAGCTTATGGGATTACTATGTCTTGGTGTTTAAAGCTCTTTTAAAGTGCAATAGACTCTAATAAGTGTTTGTGTGTGAAAGCAGGGTGTTGACTTTTTTATTGTTAAATCTTTGCGAATTACAAAATAGGAATTTGAGACGGAGGGAGAGCCTGAGAGCAAAGTTCTGATGTAGATCTGTGGAATACTTCTCATCATATGGGCATATCTATGTAATAGGGCTGCCTCTGATATGCGCCAATTTATTCAGACCTGATGGCATCCAACTTTCCAGAAGAGAGTGCCTCCACTTAGAAGAATCCACAGACGCCCAAAACATACGTCTCTGTTTTGAGGGCTTCAAAATGCTATCGCCTCATGGTGGACTTCATTTGAATTTCATGAATCTGTGTAAGGGAGTGGAGAAGACATCATGCAAACACTCCGTTTCTTGTAATTCTCCCATTGCTGTAAATGCTTTGGTTTATATTGCCTTAGTTTGTAGCTGTTGAGGTTGCTTTGTTTAATCCACTTTTTATGGAAGTGTTAAGAATAAACAAGTGGATTCATGAGTTGGACCCGCAGAAAAGGTCGTGTGCAGATTTATGCTGGGATGAAAATAGGGCCTCTGTAATCGTTCCCTTGACTGCATTTATTGCTTACTTTAAAAAAGTAATTTCTTTATATCAGCATCAAGCTGAAAATTGCCATGTATTAGTATTAGGCTTGGTAAGCTTCTAATTCTGTGGCATTTACAGCCGGCTGTGTTTCCATGCATTTATAACACTTTGATTCTTAAGAGCTCCTTTAATCGCTTATGCCTAGCTCGGAACATAATAAACAACTCGCTGTAGCAAAAGTGCCACATGGGGGAGATTTCCAGCAAGAAAGTTAAACGCTTTCTGTCGCTGGCAGTTTTGTTGCTGTGTTTTTCATGCACTGTAAGTGCCGTAATCTACTCTCTGAGCTTGGCTGCTGTAGTTAAAAACAGTGACAGGCAGAATAGATGCAAGGCAGCGTGAAAATGAAAAATTATCGTCCCTACAAAGACGTTACAATGGAGACCGAGGCGGAGACATAAAGCCACGCCGTGCTTCTGCCTTTTCCTGTTGATTGAGATCACAGGATGTGTCAAAGCCTTCTAAACACCCTCACCTGGCCGCCGTCTGCTTTCCCTATCTGATGCTCTGCTCCCGTGTCGGCATCAGCTGCTATCAGAACACACTCTGGCAGATCGCCCGCCTCGGTATTGTCTGGCTAAACAGGTTGCACAGTTAAATGCACGCCTTATGCTGAATACATTATGTCACCCAACGGAGCAACATTCTTATTTCCTCTTGCATCTCCTACAACTTTCATGTGAGTTATCTTCTGCTGTGAGGTAGAAAGAATTGCCCGGATAATGTTATCACAGATGTGTTATCTCAAAGCTACTTAAAGTATCTTTTTGGGGACGAAAACGCGTTTGGCAAGTTTCAATTTCTTTTTCTATCAGCATCAAACAGACATGTCTCCTCTTGGTCTGGAACATATCGATGGATGTATAAACTATGGTCTGCTTGGAGAGTGAGGAGCTCTGATAACGTCAGCCTGCTACCAGGTGCAGACGGCTAACGTGACACGGCCTTTGTGCGAGATTGACTGCGGTGACAGAAGTAAGCAAATTCCATCCGCAGATGAGTTGTCTTACAGCAAGATGAAAAGAAAATCACAGAAGTGAGAAAAGGTGTCAGAGCTGTTCTTTTTTAGCTTTGGCCTTGTGTCTCTGCCTCAGAAAAGATGAAATAGAACTAATAACCTGGATTGATTTGTTGTCTTCTGAGCAAAATGACTATACAGAGGGTTTTTTCGTGGCCGGCATCTGTCAGACTGCCTTTACTGCAAAACAATATACTGTACTGCAACTGGTGGAATATCAAATATAACTTAATATATGTACATGCTGGCCCTGCTCCCAAAATCAATATCATACATTTCTATATTATGACACATTAAAAGAACACTTGTTTACGGTTTCCAGAAGGTCTCTGACTATGTAAGGAGACTCCAAAAAGTTCCTCCGAGGCGCAGCGATTCTTATTTGGATAGTTTTGACTTTGTTGCAATCACGTCATGTCATGGTAAATATCACTTTGGCAGTCCTTTGCTTTTTCTCCGTTTATTTTAGAAAACAAATCCCTTTTAGGGATAAAGCACCTGGTGGGGCTACTTAATGGAATGGCTTCAGCCCTACGCAAATAAACAGCTTGCATTTTTGGTGTGAGATTAGGAATGAGGCTGAGAGCGAGCGAGAGACAGAGAGCTGGAGCGAGGTGGGTAAAAACCAAACAAAGAAAGTCAACATGTGGAGAGGACAGAAGTGGAGGAGTTGCACGTTTACTTCGACTTCCGACTTTAGTTTACTGTATGTATAATACGTCTATAGAAATGCACGTTAGCATCGGCACATTGTGAGCTTTGAACCTCGGTTAGACTTTCCTTTTTCAGCTTCATGCTGAGTTAAAGCTCCTTTTTTGAATAGCTGACCAGTGAGTCAGCAGTAGGATATCATTCAAAAGGGCTGGAAAAGAGTCTTTGTTTTCCACTCTTGCACTTCCAAAAACAAGCGGTTATGCCTTTTCTTAACCTGGAAAAGATATTGTGGAAACTAGAGCCAATGAAAAAGGGAGTGAACAGGGAGGAGAACAAGTGACCAGTGAAACATTAAGCAGAATGAGTAAAATATATCAACATGCCTTTGAAATTAGTAGGAAACGGAGCCTTGTAAGTTAGCCCATTGCTCTGGCTCTTTACAGTATATTGTATACATATTGTTACAGTTACGTCCCCACTCACTCTCTTGTTGGATTGTCTGGATAATGTTAAAATATTTTGAATACTGTGTCAGAATTATAAATGCAGCTAACTGAAACCTTTTGAAACCTTTTTCTTGAGGTTACATTCACATTATAGCAGATCGTTTTGAATATGAAAATCCACATTTGCATGGCAAAATCCATGTGTGTCGCCCTGCAGCTGCCCCCAGTTTGTAGAAGCTTGGTGACATATAGTCGCAGGGCTGAAGTAGATGGTACATTTCATACATGCTAGCCAGTTGGGCTAGCTCTGGTCAGTTACAATAGCTCTCTAAACTTCTCTCTATTTTCTCCATACTGGTATTTCTACTCCCCTGTGGCATTTTGTTCTCAGAACTGTAAATCATTATTTTTTAATAAAGAGTCAGTGATGGAGGTTCAAAAGTTAACAAGCTAGTTGGAAAGATCGCTAAGTTAACACAGTTTTTGTTCCATTAACTCTTGTTCCATAACTTTTCCAGTGGAGGGAGGCTTGAATAAAAGTGAATAGTGCAACATAGTTAATAAGCTACGATAGCTTACTCCATTTTGTACTCTTCGCTTCTCTGTTCCCTAAAAGGTCAGTAATGTCAAGATCGTTTGGTATTGGACAACGGTGCACACATACTTGTTCCCCACAGTTAAAAAATGTGGACATGTATGTACTTTGCCCCAGGGATTCTCCTGTAATAAACTGAGTTTTGGCGGTTTTTACAATCATAACTTTGCCCCCAGTTTCAACTGTATTTTACTCAGATAAAGTTCTTATTTAGCTGCTTGTTGTAAGACACCATTGAATGTTTTGGAGGTATCATATTAGTGCTGGCATCAAAAATCGACTTCTTACTCCCCATGAACAATATTTATAATAAGAATTATTATTTAGATGGTCACATTGCCATACTTCTCTGTTTCTTTGTTAGATAGTGATTTTTCTAGCTTCCAATGCAAGACCATTGTTTTCAGATTCATCCACTGTGGTGAGTGTTGGATGGTGAACTGGTGAATTTGTATAGAGAGAAGGCCAAACCGGAGAGGTAAATATACTCTTCATATTTAGCCGCCTTCATGTGAACCTGGCCTGGGAGGGACACGGAAAGCTAGAGGCTGTTTCTACCCAAATGTGGGTTTATTTATGTAATCAAATGAAAAAGGTAGAGGCATTTTTTAAACTGATATTTATTTACACTTTCCCTCTTCGTTTTTTTTTTCGCTCTGGTTTTAGCCTTGGCTCCTGCGTTGTTTTCATAAACAAAGTCTCTCTGGCCGGCTAGAAAAAACACAGGGCAGCTCAGTGCACTGAAAACAGGAATGACAAACACCATTAGCTGAAAAATTTCCATCTCATTGCAACTATGTTATTGTTTACTTTACCATACACGTCCTAATATGGTTACCTCCCTGTCAAAGCGGGCCCGAGCAGAGCCGAGGGGCCCTCGCAGGGAGACGCTTTCAGCTGCCACTTAGACAATAAGAAACAAATGTCACAGCTCGGCAAAATAGCCTGGCTTTCACAGCCTTACAGTACTTGGCCTTCCACGCTGCTTGGCTCAGGCTCCCGTGTGATATTTATCTACTCTCCACTGTTAGATGCCCTCACAATGTACCCCCACCTCTCTCCTTCTCTGTTCCCTCTCTTCTTGTCTTTCTTCTGTCTTTCTTTGTCTGTTTCTCTCCATCGATCTCTGTCCCTGTCCCGGTGTTAGCTATTTGGAGGTTGACTGATGGGCCTCTGTTTGCAGTCCTAAGTTATTTATCAGGGGGTGGGGTGATGTGTTTGGAGTAGCCGTTGCCCTCCTCCCTGTGGCCGAGCAGAGGCCGGTTCAGCTGCAGGTCACGCCCTGGCCCGAAGCCGGCGCTGCGTTTGAACTGGAAACATCTTGGCGATGCTTTGAGAGCCTTTATGATACTTGGATGAACTCAGAAAACTCTGGGTTACTGCAGAGGAAATGTAGCATTCTGGAGGCCGTGGCGTTTTTATTTTAATTGTTCTGAAGTTTGCTGGAACATCAGTTATAAAAATGTTATTCTATTTCTATTTCAGATTCAACCTTTTTTTGCAGAGGTGGACAGTTTAGCGTGTTATCAACACAAAACCCAGGTAAAATGTCATCAAAATCCTGGCTCAAATTGCCAATCTACCTGGAGTATTCTCCGTGGATTTTCAGCATATAGGCTATTAGGCATTAGGGTCAGGCAACCTCACTACAGGTTAGTCCGGCAATAGGGTTTTCTTTCAGATGCATGGGCTTTCTTTTCCCCAGTTGGTGGAAGATGATGGCAGCCTCACCTCAATCCTAAAATCCTCACGTTTATGATATTTGCCCAGAATTATCTGTGCCTGTGGATGAATGGGAGGACAGAGCATGAGGAATGTAGAAGGTCAGACTGCGTGATTTACACAGTACAGAGCCAGAGAATCCTTGGGAAAATACTTGGGCCAGGATCAAACAGACGTCATGTGATATGTTCTTAACACTGACCTTTAAATTCATGTGTTTTACTGCTCCCCTCTGGCAAATGATGCACTAAACGTGAAACAATTTGTATTTTACACATTTTGAAGATGAATGCAAGTTAAAGAAAACGTCTTTTTTTCTTTTTAAAGATACTGGTCCTTTATTTGCACAGTTATACAGTCAGATTGCTTGTGCACTGATGATGATTTCTCTTATAAAGATGATACCAGACGCAGTGATTCAGTTCTGAACTTGCTGAATCAAAGCTGCGGTGTGACTTCTTTGAATATGCATAGACATTCATAGTGAAACCAGAGACTTTTCTGAATTCCTGGAAAAGATTTGAGATCCATGGTTTTCATCTGATTGGCAGAAGGCCAGCGATGAAATAGATATTCTGAGTCACAGTGACTTTTGATATTTGTGAGGCTAGCACACACCCAGGGAGCTGAACGGAAGTGGTGAAATAATGACTTGTAGGTTGACATTTTTAACGAGGGATGATTACAATGACACAATTCAGTTATGTTATACATTTACTGTAGTTTGAACCACACTTCTTTTGAAGCCTACCTATTTCCACTCCATTACACTTATATTTTGTTGATAAGCTAATGGCACTGACCTTTCCTTTTTTTTTATTTTTCCATGCAAGCAGAAAGACCATACCCTCTTTGACGTTAATGAACTTTGCGAAAGGGTTGTTTACTGGCTTCAAGGTCAGTTTCTGAGAAGGGCAGCGGGTTTTTCTTGTAAACATATTTACAGCCAAAGATGTGTAAACACTGTAAATGTATACAGGTGCAGCCGGCGCGATACTGGCCCATTTTCCTCTTTTCTCTTTGTTTTTTTCCTGACCTTTCCCCTGTGACACACGCACAAAGGCTTGTTGTGTGCATATGTTTTTATTTCTGGAAGCACTTTAAAGTAATGCGTGCACCAACAAAAAGCAAAAAATAGGAAAAAAGAAAAAAATTACTCTTAGAAAGCGTAATGATGTGCCTGCTCACAGTGTAAAAGCTGAGAGGGGAGAGAAGGAGAGGAGAGGCAGATAGCAAGGCAAACGCAGGACTAGTGGGGGTATTAAATATGAATTAATGGAATGTTGCTCAGGCACATCTCTGGGTGTAGTGTAGTGTTGAAAAATAAAATTTATGTTGCCAGCTACTGGCCGTGAAGGTGCATTTGGACTTAGCGCGCTTTAATTAGAAGTGAGATATTAGCATTTCATAGGGCTTTATGCTGGGTGAGGGGATCGGCCGGCCACCGCGCCTTCATTAGCCAGCTTCTCTGTGTAATGAGTGCCGTCATTAGCTGATGGAGTGGATTTGCCCTAGCTCTACCTTGAAAGGCACATCTCTTACATACTTGCAAGGAATAAGGCCTTTTAATGGATTTCTTAATGAATAAAATAAGATGCCACTTCTTTAAAATTTGACGAGTGCATTTCTGATTATGTACACCACCGCTGCCTTTTACTGTTTTCCTTAAATTAATCTAAAAAAAACAGTAATATTTGTGGTGAAAAGTGGAAAACAGAGGTATTTATGGGGTTATGATGACATTTTGTGAAAGTAAAAAATGTAATCCATCATAAATTCTGAATTATATCAATAACATGCGGTCCATAAAAGTGCTACATCAAAAGGGTCGACTTTCATTCATATGCATGTGGAAGAAGGTGTGTGTGATTTGTGTCAGAGGTCTGAAGAAGTGCTCTCTGGGCTCCAGCACAAGATGTTAAAACTTGCCATGTTTATCAAGGAAAAAAGGCAGGACAGCTATTGGATAAATCTGACTGCAAATGATGTGTGTGTGTGTGTGTGTGTGTGTGTGTGTGTGTGTGTGTGTGTGTGTGTGTGTGTGTGTGTGTGTGTGTGTGTGTGTGTGTGTGTGTGTGTGTGTGCAGGAGTGTGTGCACATTCAACAACAGTCAAGACAGTCAGCGCTGTGGTGTTTTTTTTCTTCTTCTTCTTTGGTGATATGGAAGTCTCCTTAAGCCTTCGGCTGCGGCTCCATTCTCAGAATCAGGCGTGAAGTGATTAGTATTTTATTGATGAGCTCCTGAAGTGGCAAGTGTGGGAAATTGGATCTTTGATCTCCTGGAGTTTGGGAAATATATCCTGAGTGTGTGGAGCTCTCCAGGTAAAACACCCCCCCATCCTACCAACATCACTACACCCACGCACTACACCCACACACATCCACATGCAGAGACAGACAGACGTTTGGGAGGGATAGTCCTCCCCTTCTCCAAAACACATATTTGTTTTGGATGTTTTCACTGAGAGTCTACATGGTGATTACAGATGTTCATTAACAAAATTGGGTATTTGTTTTAAACTTTAACCAATCACTTTGATATGCTAATTACAGTGTAATTTAATTTGAGCCCTGTAATGATGATGCTGTTATTATGGACATAAATGATGCAGTTAAGCTGAGAGTAATCTCATTTGCATACTGTACATGCCAGTAAATTAAGCCCTTTCCTGCGTTGCTTCAGCTTTAATTTTCCACTCCTTTTCACACAGCATCCCTCAGCCCCTGTGCCTAATAGCAGGCCAGCTTGTTTGATGTGGAGAGCCGCTTCCTCACACTAAATCTAGTCACAATATGTAATACATAAAGGCTCTCATTATAACTCTAAGTGCTCTTTTAAGAAGTTGGTATTAATAAGCAGGCAAGCTTTTCGTGCTTTGTAGTGATACACAAAAACAGCATAATCATCTTCAGAATTCCTTAATCTGCATACGAGAAATAAAAACCATCACGGTTTGTGATAACGATGTGCCAGGGAATAGTTAAAGAGCCCCTAATCATATTGTATATGTCGTCCTCCATGTGTTGATCAGAGATATCTTCAAAGACCGGATTGTATTTTCATATTCTTCCTTTGAAAAAAAAGATGAAGGGCATTTGGATGTTTTTTTAACGAAGATTTTTCACCCTCACCAAAAACTAATTGAAAAATAATGCCTTATTGTATGTTTAGAGCAAATAATTTGGCTTTTTCTCTTTGTACAAATGCTTTTTGATGTGTGTATAAAAGAGGCATGTTTCTGACAGAGGGACACGGCCGGCCTTGATAAAAGCTCCTGTGTCTTCATTAGAGAAGCAGCACCTCATGGCGTCTGATTGTCTGATGTTTGCAGTGAGATGGTAAACATGTTTGTCGTACAGGGGTGTATTTATGCTGATCAAACATGCGAGGTGGCCCATGGTGAATGTTAAGGACTTTGGCTCGCCGCAGGGCTCAAAAGCCTCGCAATGGTCGAAACTTGCCCTGCTCGGAAACAGATTCCGACTTCCCCTCTACACTTTGAAGGTGGGTTTGGAGGGTGCTTTATGGACTTTTACACTGACAACACAATTGCCCTTCACTGCCAATGCTCCTCCATTTTGGACCATAAAGAATATTATTTTTCTGCCAGCCAATTTTCTCTGTTAGTCTCTAATTGGCTACATAAATCTCGGCCGTTGAGGGTGAGAAATGTTGCAGTGTCACACAGTGTAATCTTCACCCTTATTTACCAATTCATTAAGATTCATTGATGCAGGATCGGTGAGAGGAAATGACAACATAAATCAGGCCTCCAACATAATGACCCTAATCAGTTGGGAATTGCAGAAAATGTCATGATGAACTATGTCCTTGTATTAGTGCCACTGTACATTGTCATTGTGCTGCTTTATGAGCGGGACGCATCCTCCTGACATGGGCTGTATTTAACCAAAAAGAAAGAGTTGTTAAAACCTGATTCCATTAAAAGGCAGAAATTCATGTGAGGTCTTTTGGTATTTAGCCCTTCGCCTTTTATCTTCAGTTTAACTGTTTAATGGAAGGCACAAACTCCCTTCCATTTTCACCATCTGTGTCCACGCTCTGGGAGGCTGGGGCTTTTAAAATAATGACATGCTTCTTTGGCTTTAAACGACCCCGGTACCATGCTCCTTCAGAGGCAGCAGGAGGGGTCAATGGGTAGAGCCACTCCCATACCAATGACAGCAATAGCAAAATGGCTGTTGTCTTAAAGACTCAGTATGTCATTTCTATCGCTAGGTGTCTCTCAATTGAAGCAAAAGACATAAGTTGCTTTGGATCATGGGAGTTAGGGTTAGGGTGGTCAACCACATGCTGATTACAATCTAACTGTGTAACTCACAAGGTCAAAGTAATGTTTACAAGTCTTATTGTTGTTATTTTAAGTCAGGTACTTACTTTAAGATGCATCATCTGATTTCCTCCGATGTAAATGAGACGTACTATTACCTTGACCAAAATTGCGATTCTTGTCTTAGTTTGAAAGCTCCCAACTCAACAAAATATACAACAAAGGCCAAGTCGTCTCTTAACATTTTGATGCAGAAATGTTACACGATTCGTCGGTTAATCATTTAGTCCATCAAAAATTAATTGGTAACTATTCTGATAGTCAATTGAACATTTTAGTGATTTTTCAAGTAAAAGTGTCAAACATTTGCTAGTTTCAGCTTCTTTGCTTTTCTTCTTTGGGTTTTGTGCTGATGGTTCGATGAAAGAAGAAATTTATAGAAGTCACTTTGTCCCGGGATATTCTAATGAACAACGCGCCAGCGATAGCTGTGACCTGAGGCATTATAGGGTTGTGCGTCCATCCCAATATCTCAATATCTCGGGACCCCTTTGAGGGAATTTCTTCAAATTTGGTACAAACGTCCACTTGATCCCAAGGATGGACTCTTAACAAGTTGATGGTCAAAGGTCAATGTCACAAAACACATTTTTTGGCCATAACCCAGCAATTAATTTGTTAATTATGACAAAATTTCACCCAAATTTCAAATGGGATAAAATGGTGAAGTGATAACATTTTTTATCCATAAGGTCAAAGGTCAACCTCAACATCATAATGTTCTCCATGAACAGTTTGTTAGCCATTATTTAGACATATATTTTTTAACATTAGGCTGAACATTTGTTTGATTAATCATGAAAATAATCAACAGATAAATCAATAATAAAAAGTTGAAGAGTTAGTTGCAGCCCTATCTACTGAACATTGACAGTGGTCGGTGAGACTCTATTGAAATAATAGCCCCTGCTATTAATAGCCCCACCTCTGCCCATGTCACGCAATTGCCGGCACATTGAAACCTTGCATATACATAGAAATGGAGGCGGCAAAAAGTGTACCCTCCGAGGCGTCATATTGGCGGACCAAAACAGACCCCCAATATACCGCGCTTTGTCTAAATGCCCGGACCGAGCCGCAAAAAGGACAGCCAAATTGGCAGCTTGCTGTCCAGTGTAAAAACGCCTAATCACTCAGTCCATCAAACTTTATTTATACAGCACAGATCATACATCAAGTGCAACTCCAAGTGCTGAACAAGAAAACAAGAAAAAATTAAAATAGCCATTGCATCTCCATGCCACTAATATTACATCTGAAAAATCAATATCTTAACCTAATCTCTATGTGAGCAAGTCTAAACAATAGAGGTGGGAGAGCTACACCTGCTGTGTGTTTTTGTCTGTAAAGAAACATTTAACAGTGCTCAGAATCATTTAAGTAGCAGGGGTTAAGCCAGACACCACCGTTTCTTCCAGTTATCACGCACGCTACTGAGAGAGGAATCATAATAAATGCATCGACCACACTTGATGACTTACTCCGCAGTAATTAGCGGCTTACTTGTAGAGCGTTGGTTTACCACAAGTCTGTCCTGATGATTCCCCCCCTCCAAAAAAAAAATGATTAGGCTACATGTTGTCAGCTCGCAGAGGAAATTTGCACTCCAGTGAGTTGACATCTCCCCAAAAGACAGCCCTTCTAATAATATTGTCCTCTCTCTGTGTAGGTACGCAATATTAATTAGACAAGTTCGTCAAGGCTAACCTTGGTTTTCCCAGGAAAATGCGTCTGACACATTTCCTCTCCACAAGTTCGCATTCCCACACCCCATGGGATCAACCCTTCCATGAATTCCAGTAAAAATGATTAAAAATATATGACACACTTTAAGTAAAACAATAAGCGCTTTTGCAGATCCCATAGGATGCTGCTGATAGATTGAAGTTGTGTTTGTCTTTTTGGGTTTGCATGTTTGACAGGTCTAATTGGTAAGACGAGTTGGAGGGCAGCAGTGCCTGCTTCTTTCTGTGTAGTGAGCCCGTGGTCAGAAAAGGAGGCCCCCTGTCTCCTGGTGTCTGTCCTCTCGCTGTCGTGTTAATGGGCATGAGCCACATGTGAGCGGGATTATCAAAGTCAAATGAAGGAGAGCGGCGGAGAAAATGTGTGGCGAACCACTCCTAAAAGAGGCTCCACATCCCAGAATTACTATTCCATTCATGTACAACCAGATTTAAACTCATTAGACTTCTCTATTTACTTAGTCTCTATCGGCCCTAGTTGGACTAAAAATACCATGGCCTGCCTTACTTTGGCACATTCCGTCATTGTCTGTGCACAGCAGGCCTTTACACCGAGGTGTTTCTCAGATGGCTCCACGCAAAGGAGACAAACTGGTTTGTGTATTTTCCGAAATTATGGATCTACTCAGCTTCTCCATTGGAGTCTGCCTTCTAGTACCCTTCTGATTGTTAATTTATCAGAGCTTGTAGCGTGATAATAGGTTGATATTCATATGAATCATCATACTCCACACTGCACATACTCCTCTGCTCATGGTGTAGTAATGGGTTTGGATCTAGATTTCATGCTTGAGAATCCTATCACCGTCGTCCCGACGTGTTATAAATATGTGTTTGGCACCCTCGCTCATATTTTATGCCTGTCTTGCTGTTTTTTTGGTGACTAAATGAAATCAGTAGGGGAAATGGAGATGGAAAACTATGGATTCTGGGTAGGGAAGCCTTGTTGGATGGCTTCAGCTCAGCAGATGGCAAGTTGTTGTATGCATGAAAAATTTATAGTCAAGGTGACATGCAGCTTGAAAGTCCCTACACTATATTGCCTACCTTATCTTTTGTAATCACTACATATTTTTGGACAATAATGTTCGATGGAGTAACTCATGACAAATCAAAAAATCAAAGCCATGCACTTTGACTTAAGATCGATAACATCTTTATCTTTTCAGTTCCAGGTAATTCCTGTTATTTTGTTGTTGTTTTTTCCCTCCGTTCCCTGATGTGCCAGCTCACGCAGCCCTCAGACATCCTTTGTTATTTCCACAAACCCAGTTACTGAATAATTGAACGAGGTAAATGTTTAACATGTTTTTACAAGTTCCTCGCTGCGCCGTCGTGAAGCTCCACTGTTTGTTGGGTCTGGAAGAAACACTCTGTTGCTTTGGTTGACAATGATACGTTTCCATAGGAGACCACCTCGCCGGCTGCCCACCCCCACCATCGCCCATCTTGTTCTCATTCTCGGTGGTTCGCTAGCAGCTGCAACACACCAGCCCTAATGCGTCTTCAAATGTCAGAAGAATGACTTTTTGTTTATCCTGACTTCTGCCTGGCTGTTTATTCTAGCCCAAAGCTGCATTTGCATCGACCTTGATTCCCCAAAGCCTGGCCCCCTCTCTCCCCCCTCCTCCCAGAACCTGTTTACACTATGCCTGCCCCGAGTGTCACCTAGGAAATCGACTGATCATTCCACCTGGTTAATATTAAATGGCTCCTGCAAGGAGATGTGTTTGTTCATAAACACAAACCCGCTCCCCCTGTTTACTGTAGCCATGGCAGCAATCACTTATTAAACAAACAGCTGCTTTGTTTGCCAGCATGAGTGGTCTGCTTATACCCCGTACAAGGTCTGGGAAGAACTTGGAGAACGCCTCTGTGCGTCTCGTGTGGCGCGGGGATGTGGGGTTTCAATGGAGGTATTAGTTGCAGGGGGCGGGGTGCGTGTTCGTACTATATCGTCACAGTAGTCTGGAGATATGCTCTGCTTATCTGTGACTCGGTTGAAGTGGCTGACAAGATTACATGGTTGTTTGGTCTGACTGTGAAGTCTCCTTTGGCAGAATGTCATCCCTGCCGTTAGTTCCTCGCAGCAGAGAAGGGCCAGAGAAATCCAGATTGAGTCTTTCTGATTGAAGTCGTTATAGCTGCAACCATTCATCGATTAGTTATAAACTATTACGTTAATTGCCAACTATTTTGACGAGTGACTATTCAGTTTGAGTAAAATTCTAGCTGCTTAAATTTGAAAATTATCTGGTTTCTTCACTCTGCTACATTGTTGGGCATGTTAATTCCAAAATGTGATCTATTACATATTACCAGTTCCTTTCATTTAAAAGTATTAAGTTACTATTCAATGTTGCTGTCTGTGTAGAGTAATGCATTACTGATTACACTATTTTTACATGACTTTGACCTATAAAACTGCAGAAGTACAACCAGGCATTAAAAAAATGGAAGAGGGTCATATTGTTTTATAGCAGGTAAAGCACAGAAGCTCAAGTTTATTGCAGTTTATTACAAAGATCCAGCCCAGTCATGCATTCACAGTGCAGTGGTTACCACTATGTATGAAAACCGCCCACTTACATAAGAATAGTGCGATGATGGTATAGAATTAAATAGCCTAGACCTTTTTTAAATAAACGAATAGACTCGGACACAGAGATGGGCAGGCAGATAAAGGATACAAGTGTGATTAGGATGACACTCAGTAGAGCGCAAACTTCCACTAAGGCTCACCTGGCACTTTTAATTGAATCGATCCAATATAGCATATTTAAATCCACTAGATCCAGATTTGTACTCGGGTTCACATCAAATTGTACTCAATCATATGTAGATACCAGCCATCTAAATACACCCGTTTTTTTCATCAAGGTCCATACATTATTTCCTGCGAAATGAACGGCGATGTCCTATCTCGCAATGTTGAAGAAAGTGGGAAATAGTTCCTGGATCTGTCCCTTTATCTGGATCCACACCAAAAGTTATGAATACTTGAAAACGTATGTATACCCCAAACCTAGAGACTGACTCGGCTGCAATTTTGGCATTTCACCAACACAGTTCTTCTTCGACAGATATTTTCTGGTGGTGGAAGTGGTGTGGTGTGGATAAATGTTTAAAAAAACATTAAGACACACTTAATTTCAGTTGGTAACATGTTAATGGACATAGTGACTGTAATAATATTCCCAAAATTCCATTAGAAATGTATTAAACTACTCATTATGTATGTGTTGCTTTTGTAGTACGTTACCCTTAACACTCCTCTAAGACAGTAAACTGAATATCTTTGGGTTGTTGATAAAACAAGACATTTGAGGATGTCTTTCTTCAACTTTGGCACTATTGTCATTTTATAGATCAAACAACGAATCAATTCCTCAAGAAAATGGTTGACAGATTAATGAACAATGGAAAATAATGGTTAGTTGAACAAATAAAGGTGGTTCTGGCTTGCAGAAGGCCCATTTTTGCAGATAATACGTGGAAGGGTGTGGGACTGCACTTTGGAAAGGTTTTTGGGATTAAGCCCAATTTCTGTGTCTGTTGTCCGCTGGATGTTTCCAAGAGACGGAGTGGTTTGTTATCAGCGATAAGGGCTGTGATAATGGATTATTTAACATACAGCTCGTGTTTGTCTTCTGACTTTTCCCTCGAATCAGGAGCCAAAATACATCAGAACACAAGACAAACCTTGAGAAGCATTCTGTTACTGCACCTTCGGTACGAGCTGATGTGTTGTCTAGTCTAGCAACCGAGCTGAACCTAAACAGCTCTAAATTGAACCTCTCCCCATTGTCTCCTCCTCGGTGTGTCTTTATCTCCCGCCCAAGAAATGTTGTGCTTTTGTTGTGTGCTTGTGTAAACAAGGGCTGTGTGAGAACTTGGCCAACCGAAGCAGGTGGCCGCCGAGGCTTTACTGTCATGAGCATTAAAGAAAAACAGAACACGAAGACGGGTCAGAGCACAGCTGCGCGGGCCGACCCTACCTTGAATCGACTGCTGACTTGTTTGAGCTGTTGAATTCCAGGCAAGCATGACAGGGGGACAGGCATTAGATTTCCAGGGAGGGAGGCGGGGGAGGCAGGGTTGATGAGCTCTGGCCGCCGGCTGTTCTTAACCTTCAACCTGTCTGGTCAGGTGGGAGACACATGTGACTCTTGTTTGTACTGTACTGCCCATATTTGAGGCTGGGAAAACAAAACAAACTGTAAACAAACAGAAACTCTGACCTTTTTTATTATCCAGTGTTTGTTCCAAACACTTGTTTTGTTTTGCAAGCAACTCCCCCCCGAAGAACAGACAGGCATCTAATAATCAAAAGCACAGCCAGTTCTTTTCTACACTGTTGTTGCTTTGTTTTGATCTCATGGAATTTCCATCATTTTGATTCTTTTTAAAAGTTTTTTTTTTCCAGCTAAGAAAAAAAAAAGGCCTGACATGCTCCATTAATAACAAGAAGGAGTTTTTTTCCCTCATGTCTCCTTTTGTGTGTTGTGTTATGTTGAAATGTTTGTGTCTGGAGAATGAATACATATGTTTTTAACCCCAGTAACTGCACCCCTTTTAGAAGCACTCTTGACCCATAATTACAGCTGAATTCGTATAAATGGAACGGATGGAAAATCTTGGAGCTTTTTGAGTCATCCCAGACGAGGCTATCCCCTGAGCAAAGTGAAAATAAATAGATAGATAAACAAACACGGGGCCAGGTCACGTGGCCCATATGCCCCGGCTGATGACGGCGTCCCTGCCTCAGTGCTCCCTAGATTAACATTGTTATCAGCACAACTCTCTAATAAGGCTCTTTCCTATCTGCTTGATATTTATGATGGATAATGCCCATTTTCCATTTTCTTTTTTCCTCCAATTTTTTCGCTCATGATATTGCAGCTTTGAATTATTCTGTGGCGAAATTAATGAGAAAGTAGATTTATGGGTTTCATTTGTTTGTCAATTCGAAAATTAATTGGGTGTTAATTTTAGCCATCCCCTCATCAGTGCCGGTTCCAAGCATGCGCGCATTACTTTGCATTCATTGTGGCCCTTTCTCTCCTTTATTGTGGGTCACTAGTTTTGCATACATTAAAATAGCCCCGCGGCTCATTCTCTTGATTACTTTTGGAGATGCCATGCATTTGGAAATTTACGCCTTTCCGTTATAATTATGAAAATTTTGCATGGAATGACAGTGCATGTATAATAGCCCTTACCCCCCACCCCCTTTTTTATGTAGCTTTGGAAAAAAGAAAGCAGGCCCTTCTTTTTGTTCTGCATGTGGAAAAAATGTCTTTTATTTGAAAGAGAAGTGGGGGCGAATAACGTCAGCCCATGGTTTATTTCAAATGGCATTTAATTTCGCCCCGAGAATGTGTGTTTCTAATTGGTGTCTCAGAAGGGGAGTTGGTGCGAGCAAGGGCCTGTAGATGGAGTCGTGGCTGGCTGCATCCCATCCCACAGTATTTCTCTTGCTCACTCCTTGTTTAGAAAATCCCATTATGGAGCGAGGCCGTGCCAGACTGGAGGGGTGAGCCGGGTCAACATCTGTCTGGAGGGAGAGAGGGGGGCCAGCTCTAGCCCCAGCCCAGAGAACGGGGCCTGTAGGCCGGGTCCAAGCTGCTCAGACAGGCCCCTGAGTGTGGGGGCGTTGTGACACACAACTGAACCGGCACAGGCCACAGTGTCAGATGACTCACTCGGATATGCTTCTTGCAAAGAGGGCTTCTACAGGAGAGGACATGTAAACCAGAGTGAACTGTAGAGTTTCACTCTGGTTCTGTTTTAGCCCTCAACTGCTACTGAAGACACCGAGCTGGGAGCAGCAGTGCTGCTCATAGTGCTGTTTATTTTTTAATCATCCCATTCCTAGATTATTATCTCACCTGTGCTCTGTAAATATTCTTATATGACAAGTTGTCAACCTCAATTTCCTATCTGTCAGCCTGAGTGTGTGTCCCCGCGGTGTCTGGATGTGTGTCTGCATCTTGTTTAGATCTGGATCTCTGGAGACTCCGTGCCCGTGTAGTTGAGCACATATTAATTTGCATCGGCCCTCCTATTACACGCCTTAAATGCAACACCATAAATCTGCATTTAGTTCCATTTTCACCTTCTTTCATGATGAGGCCCAGTGTTTTAAAGGCATTTATTCTGCTTCATATAAATAATTAATCAGCCAAGTTAATTCGCTTCTGCCTGACTTGGTCAGCTTCATTAACTGCCCTGGAATTGGGAGGCTAGTCGCGTTGCGCCACTGAGGCCTGCGACCAGCGCACAATAGCTGTAAATCATTCCACTGATTTGCGGAGTACAGGAGCAGATATGCACCAGAGTCACCAGCACTCAACCCCAGAGAGACTGGGAGGGGGCATGTCTGTCCGGCTTTTATGTATTCAAAATGGATGTGACATGTAAGAAAATATCTCTGTATTCATCTTTGACACTATTAGTATAAATATAAGTATTAGGACTGCAGCTAGAGATTATTTTCATTGTTTATTATTTTCTCGATTAATAGATAAGTTGTTTGGTCTATAAAATGTTGATACATGTTTCCCAAAGACCAAATTGACATCTTCAAATGTCTTGTTCTGTCTACAACCCAAATATATTCAGTTTACTGGAGAGGAGTAAAGAAACCAGAAAATATTCACATTTAAGTAGCTGGAATCAGAGAATTTCGACTTTTTCCCTTGTAAATTACTCAAACTGATGAATTCATTTTCTAAATAGTCAATTAATTGATTAATCTTGGAGCTGTAATTAGTATATTATCCTTCTGAGTTACATAAACTTATGAAAAACAACATTTTTCCAACAACTCAAAGGGTTTTATTTATATTCAGACATACATTTTGGTGTTAATTGAGCACCCCTGAAGGGTTTAACTTGTTTTTTCTCCACGGCCTCAGATTGAATGTTTCTCATGGAGATCCTTTGGCAGGCCTCACAAAGTCTCCCTGTTTCCCATTAAAAAGCCATTCTGCCGTGGTTCTTCTGGGAGCCATGCAAGTAAATATATCCATTTCCATAGAAAGTGTTTTGTTTTGGAGGTCCAGTGTTTTCTTGGGCTCCTCTGCTCTCACTCAACTCAGGTTGGGTTCCTCTCCGCTCCGATGTGCGCCGTAGACCCCGACCCCTCCACCGCACCCCGACATATGCCCCATAATGGAGAACACTCTCAGTCTTCTCCAGCCCAGTATGGACATGTCATAGGATCGGGAAAAAAAGACTAAACAAAGGAGCGCTTCATTATTCTGTGGAGCAGCTGTCTGTGAGAGCGTGTGCATTTGCCTCATTGCATATGCTACAAGCAAGCAAACAAACAAGACACAGCGAGGCACAAACCAACAGGGAAACCTGCAATAAAAGTGAAATTGTGTGGGAAGGATGTGACAGATGTTTATAGTTTGGCCCGGAGTTAACATGCGACCTCATTGCTGCGTGTTTTAACAGCTGTTTCTCTCTGTCCCTGTTTTCTCTCTTCTCTCAGGTTTTTAAGTCATGATGCAAGAATCTGGGACGGAGACGACGAGCAACGGACCAGCCAGTCAAAATGGAGGAGCCAGCGTGGAGGGCGGGTCCAGGGAGGGGCGACCCAAGAGTGCCACGCCGTCAATGGAGGTGACAGCAGCTGACCTCCTGCATCTCCAGCAGCACCAGGTAGACCATTCCCCCCTTTCACACCTGCCTTCACTTCTTGGAGCCATGTCAACAGCAGGCCCAACCCCCCCTCTTAAAGTGCCACTTAATATTTAATTCCACCTCAAAGTACATCGAGTACATAAACACATTATTATTATTATTTATGTATATTGAGGCCCTTTCTGAATATTTAAAGATGGAGAAGTGCTCTCTCCTTGTGATTGTGTTTGGTTGTGAGCGTGTTTATCTAGGCATGCAGCATCTGCATGTTGGTCAAATATTTATCACGCTGTTCCAACATATTTAAAGTATGTAGGTGCCGCACGATTTTGTAGACAGTTAAGAAACCATGACATCCAATAGGATGACAGCATTTTCCCCTGGCTCATTGTAAACACACCTCACACTCACAACTAATGCCACACTCGGAGGCGTTCGCCAATGAGGTGTGGAGATGCACGCCGGCGTTCTCGTCGACGGAGCCCAAAACATTTTCAGCGTCTCAGACTTGAGGCAAACAGACAAGCTCTTTCTGTCGGTGTCAGCGTTATGTGTGGCACACGACAGCGTGTTTAAGGAAACAACATTGAAAAGATCAGTGTGTCTTCTGCTATCTTGGTCTATCCGACAGGACGACCAGGGTTGTTGTCAGGAGCTGTTTGGTGATGATGCACAGGCGCTGCGCCGCCGTCTGTTGTCACAGCACATCCATCAGCGTTTGTACAGGGAGGGCAACAATGCTGCAGCTCCATGCTGCATGTGGGCTGTGGCACTGTAACATATAGAGTTGGGCTATAATTCACTATTATCATTTGTCATCTTTCAGCAGAATCATCACGACGTTATGATGATAGGATATTGTAGCACAGTGATACACAGTTCTGTTGTCAGAACTGATGATTAACAGCAAATTCAGTCATATCTCATTATGACAACAGGAAGTATGACACATTCTCCCTAAATAGCTCAGCATTTTGAAAAGTCACTTGACATAATATGCAGATCAATGTAGTGATAATCAGAAAAGTCATTAATTTCAGCTATAATGCTCAACCCTACTTATAGATCACTTGAATAGTAATGTGACCTCATAAGTGATTTCATTTACATTATGATATATTTTAATTATTCCCCCTTTTTACCCGAGCTTTGTTTAATTTAGATTAGATAGATGTATAGATAAATGGTAGAGGAGCAAACATATGTACAATACAGGCCAGATGTGATAGAAGTACATGGTGTGTGCCTGTGTTAATCACACTTTTAGCGGAGCTACAAAAATGAGTCAATTTATCGATAAGTCAATCGAAGGAAAATTAGTTACCAACTATTCTGATAATCTTTTAATCTCAAAAATGTCAAACATTTGCTGATTCCATCTTCTTAAATGAATTTGCTGCTTGTCACTTATGATGATGAATTTTTGGGTTTTGGACTATTGGTTGGAAATATGAAGTGATTTGAATGCGTTACTTTGGGCTCTGAGAAATTGTGATGAGCATTTTTGACAATTTTTTGACTTTTTATAGACCAAACCATTAATCTATTAATTGTGAAAATAATCAACAGACCAATGTGTAATGAAAATAATTGTAAGCTGCAACCCTGTTTTTCAGGGTATGAAAAGTCCAGTTGTAGGATTTAGTGGCATCTAGTGGTGAGGTTTCATATTGCAACCAACTGAATACCCCCTGTCTCAACCTCCACTAAACCTGCCATTAAAAACAGAAAAACGTGAAAGGCCCTCCATTCTGGGCTACTGTAGAAACATGGCAGACTCCACGGACTTGCTCCTTCTGTAAATATAAACGGTTCATTTTAAGGCCACAAAAACACAACAGTTCTTTGTTTTGGGCGATTAAACACTAATGACAACATAATTATGAATATTATGTTCCATTTCTGCCCCTTAATCCCCCTCAATTCTACACACTGGATTTTTGAGTGCTACAGTATTGGAATACACAGCAGTTAAGAAGTGTAAGCTGATCAGTAAGTAAAATGGGTGTGTCAGCGTGCGTCTTGCTCTTCAGTCTCAGTGTTAGGCCTTTAGCCTCCGCCAGATCTGCTCTTCATCTCCACTCACCCAGATCCGGATCCAGACCAGAGTCCCAGAGCCCACCTCCCACCCATCTTTTTTTCCAGCTCAAAATGAGCATGTCGTCAGTGAGAAAATCACAGCCATACTGAATTCATTACTGCAGTAGTCACACAAAACCATGGATAAAATTTCAATAACTGCAGGCCACAGTTGAGTAAACAGTTGCACTGAAACCTAATTCCTGTTGACTTTTCCTTCATTCTTTGCCAGGGGCACATTCTGATTCGCTCTGCAAAGACAACAGGGTTACAACTTTGATGAATTGACACAGAGAGGGAAAGAAAAGTGTCATGGATGTGCACTTGACACCAAGAAGGGATGAAAATAAAGCCTCCCCGCTAGAATAGAGCTAGTCGGCCAAGCATGGTCCCTGTTTTCTAGTCATCCAGAAAAGAATCATTACTCTCCAGGATCTGCCCTGACATTTAAAGGAAGGAAAAACTCCCTCCTTCCCAATTCAATGTATTACAGACGCGTTTTCTGCCCTGTGCTTTCTACGTGGTAAATAGCAGACGCTTTGTGCTTTATGCCTTTTGAACAAATCCATTGGTTAATTTCTGCGGCCCGCGGTTGGAGTTGAAACAGAGGGAGGCGTATTAATTGTTGTGTGTGATAAATGGCGCATGGATGGGGACGAAGGAAGAGATGTCTCACTCTCAGCTCGTGACACTGGGCTTTTGATAGGCTACTTACCAGTGTAGTGTTACTGGGAAGGCAGGCAGGCAGTCTTTTTATTCTCCCATTAGACTAACCCAGGATTTTCACTCATGCACCATGAACCATGTTAATTGTCCCCAGGGCATTACGATCTTCGCTCAATTACTTGATAACTTTTTACTTTTGTGGCATTTCACAGTCTTTTCTTTTAAGTTTTATTTGCGGCTTGCACTAATACGCCTCTAACTGACACACTGAGGGTTTCTCTTTTCTTTTTTTTACATTCTTTGTTCTCCACAACATCCAAGATGCTATTACCCCTTTAGGTGATGCAAAAATCAATCTAAAATCTTCTCAAGACTCAAAGTGCACATGTCTGAGAGTCCCCTGAGTGAGCAGGAACAACAAACCTGGCAGTGGCATATCATTTATTCTTATTAGGGAACATAACTATGAAAGACAGTCCTCATTAATAAAGATGGGGGATGAAATAATTGTAATCTGTTTGATCATCTTGATTCTGACAGGGGAATTCATCTTGTGGACTAGTCAGATTTGGGGGAAGTGGACCATAAGCTTGGTTTAAGCATCTCTATTAGTAAGTCAAACACTGTTTGTTAAGAAGGGAGGATGAAAAGAAAGCGCTGTCTCTCTCGCTTTTCTCTAAGATTCTGTGGAAATTTAGCACATTTCACTTTTTGAGCAACTCAAAGAGATATATGTTGTGATGTAATGGTTAGAGGTCTGAGTGTTCTAAATGTTTGTTTTTCAGGCAGTTTCTTGTGTATAATACATGAGTATCTACTTTTAAAAGGAAAAAAACAAAACATGAATATCATTTTTTTCTTTGTGTTTGCCCCAGAACATGTTTGCTTTCTCTTTGTTTTTGTTTGTGTTGCAGAAGTTGTGGTTTTAACGTTATTCTCATGAGGAAGTGAAGATACTTTAGGAGAGAAAAACACAACAAAAACAATAGCACGAAAGAGGGGTGTTAGGCAATAACCTGTTTTGTGATTTGAACGATTTTGCAACAGGAAGCTGTGTTGTGTAGCTGTGGCCTAATAAACACGCAATGATAATGTCAGGGACTCGCTCTCTTCGGGACATTCAGCACATATTTCCTGTGATATATGGTCAATTTCAGCAACGCATTTATAACATCTCACATGTTTAACCATGCAAGTGATTCCTTCACTTGAAATTTGGTTCAACTGATACAACTGTAGAGCATTAAATATTAATATCCTGTCTTTTAGAAGAGCCCCTTTTAATCAAGCGATTTCTAAAATATCAGTTTGTCTCTTCCTCTCAGTGATACTGTACAAATATACCCCAACAATGTCTCAAAAGAAAAAAACAGTGATGAATAATTGCTTTTCTTTTATTGCACTCACATCCATCCAGTCTGCTTTGTAAAACAAGTGCCTTTAAAGCTTTGTCACATATCGCAAGATAAGGCCAGCCAATTATTTTTTCTTCTTCTTCACCCTCTGCCTATGTGGTTGAGGTGTCCGACGTGTTGCGTGTGCAGAGAGGAGAGAGTGACACGCAGAACGGTGGCCGCAGAAAGAGCTGAGCGGGCACAGGTTTCCTGTTTGCATAATGCAAGGCTTACACGGTCCCTCGCGGAGGCTCGAGAAGGTGGAAATGCACGTCTTAGCCACCGTCACCGAGCCACGTTCTGCCGAGCTTCAGGGGGGAAGTGCCGGATGATAAGCCTCGCTATCACAGTGCACTCAGACAGGTGCACACCCACAGATATACAGTACACATAAACACATGCATGCTCAGACAGAATAGAGAGGCTAAAGGCTATGCCTGCCAGTGCAGGGCCTGCTGCTTTCTGGCGTCCAGTCCACATTATGGGCTAATGGTCAGACTGAGGGAGTTAACAGCGTCAGGTCAGAGAGGAGGTCAGAGAGCAGCTCCTGCCTCAGATCTCTGCTAATCGGCATGTACTCTGCCACAGAGCTGAGGGCAAGAGTGCTATGCCTGGATTGAAATATGGTGTTTCACAAGGAGTACGCAGACTTATCATCGCACTTAAATTCCTGCCTGTATCTGTGTATTTGCTCTGCCACAGAACTATATATCTGTGCAGCACAGTCCTGAATATTTGACATGTGTGATAAAAGGCTCCTTTGCCTTGGGTGCTTTTTGACCAAAAGCTGTTGTGCATTATCCTTCTGAATGTGTGCTTCCCTCCTGAGCCATGTCGTCTAGCTCGTGCACACACACAGAGCGGATCACAGCGAGTCCACAAAGTGTTCCTCCTTCATCTCTAGGAGCTCTCAGGTATCTCCATGTATACTGTTCATATTGTCACAGGAGGCCAAGCACAGGCTCCAACTTATTGGAAAATCTGGCGGAGAGGATAACATCAGTGTTATGACACTGCATATTGCCCTAAATTGCTTTATTGGTAAAATGATAGTGCTCGTCCAATTTGAATAATTTTATGGAATCCCTCACAGAACAGTTTAATTATGTTATCACACAACTGGCAACATCTGTCTTTATACCACAGCACATGACAGTTTTATTACAGGCTGAATTTCTTTGCTGGTTCTGGCAATTGATGTGTGATCTGATTAATAATCACACAGATGGAGGTGAAAATTGAACAGTGATGCGCTGCTATGTTGAAAAAAGAGGGAAATAATTATAAAAGGAAAGAAAAAACACAGGCTGCGTCTCAGAAAATATCAGGAGTGTTTTTACTCGGGCTTAAGCGTCTCTTACTTGAATCTTATTGCTGTTTTAAACACAGTTGCATGCATTTGTTTTATCAGGAGGACGATCTGTTTAGTCTAGGTGCAACTTTTTCAAATCCTTTTGCCACTCAGGTTTTGTTAGCGGGGTTTTGGGAGGTAAACCACCCAGCACCTCTCTGCTTTGTTTTATGGATGCCTTCCAAGACAGCCAGCGTATGAACTCATCCATTTTGTTGAGTCTACCTCCAGCCGCCGCTCCCCAACTGGGAGGAGATGAAGCACAGGTTGCATGTGTGCCGAAGCCATAGTTTAAAATAGTTGACTGTTGCTCTGGTTGACATCCTGTTTACACACCCTGCTTATGTGGGCAGCAGGAGGGGGATCAGAGGAGTTGTTCGACGTTGTGGTAATAAGAATGGATGCACACACACACACACTGGCCACACACACACACACACACACACACACTCATCACATCTAAGTTTCCATTTGTTCAAAAAGAAAAAAACATATGATTATGTGATTATGGCACTTAATAGACCTATTGGAATTAAAGCTCCCCTTTATTTACCAAAACAATGTTTGATGAAGACTGATTTGTGTTACTGCTATAACATTTTCTGTTTTTACGATTCTTTTCACAGACTGAGACTCCTTAATTCATCCTCAGCCCTCTGCCATTAAAGACGGTTTTGATTTTATGAGTTATCCAACCCCAATGAGTTGGAATCCGACAGACTATAATCCGACTGTAATAACTATACAGAAATAGTCATCTGGCTGATGATCGTGTTTGTTTATGTAATTCATATAGAGACATTAGTATTAAACTGAGACTGTTTCATAACCAGTGAAATGTTCTGCTGTTGTACGTTTAATTAACGAAGGTCATCAAAGATCGTCTTTGTTTGATTTGCTCTTCAATCTGAAGTGAAATGAGTCCAGATACAGCTGACACACCAATCACATCCACTCGACAGGTTTAATGTAATTTAATTACAGCGTTGCTTAAAGTCCATGATTCAACAGTCCTTATTATATATTTAAAAAACAAACGAAAAATAAATTACACACACATGAAGATGAACCTGAACTCCAGAAAATTAAAGGTCCAATTTCTAAGATTGTGGATTGTTGATAGTGATGCTTTGGGTTCCTGGCCGGCCCAACCCAGCAGCCCAAATCGCATTTGCCGAGTTGGGAATGAGACTCAACAATCAACTACCTATTAGACCTTTTAAATAAGCAAATACATGTGTTTCCTGTATCTGGTTAAGGAGTCAAGAGTATGGACACGCCATGGCAATTACTCAATCTACCTCCATCTGCACTGAAATACCAAAACAACAAGGAAATCTCTTCCTCTTTCTTCATTTTTGGTTGCAAACATCAAAATAGCAGTCAGGAAGTGTGTCAGACACAGCCTGGTTGTTCTCAAACCACTATTCTAAGCTGCAAACTCGTTGGAGAACATTAAATACAGGTAAACTATCTATGTCGTGTGATGTGAGCATGAGTCAATGTGGAGACAAAAAGATCTCTTTTCAGTTTAGGTAGGAAAGAGATCATTTTGCCAACTGTTCATAGTGCATATTTGTATACATATGCATTTGCATATTTGACAAAGATGGATAGCTAAGCAACATTTTTAAGAAGTTTAAATGTAAACTCATAGTGAGGAAGAAACTGTGCTCACAGTCTTAAGTCTGTCCAGTCACTGCGTTTTCAATTCAGTGCTAAAACTAAACAAGCAAACCTCTCACTACTCTAGAATCACATCACCGAGCCAGTTCTTTATGTAACATATTAGCTAAGAAATATTTGTTTCAAAGTGTCTCTGATCACCTATCAGTTGCATACAAACTGATGATTGCTGAGCATGTAAATGCATCGTTTGATTTCAAATCCTAAAGTGACTTCTCATATTAATTTCATTTCTTGTGTATGCGTGTAAACATAGTCAGAGAAAGACCGGTTTTGCATTGTCCATCTTGAAGGCTTGTTATATTGTATGTCCCTGTGGAAAATCTGTGGATGAGGAAACCTCTCAAAGACTTGTGCACGTACAAATGCCTCCCATGTAAATGATGCAAGTGTATGCTGGTATCATTAGGAAAGAGTGAAGTGGCTCTCGTTGTGTGGCGCCCGGATGGTCTTTGATGGCCACGGTCTGCGTGTTTGTGCTGAAGTGGGCAACTCTAAACTTTGAGCAGGTGTCTGAAGCAGCTGGCTGGAGGCAGACAGGGAAACACGTCTGCGTCAGTTCAGTATTAAATGGCTTAGAGAGAGAGGCCTCGGCTAGCCAGAGGACTAATGCATCCTCAATGTTTTATTTAAAGTAGTGCCAACAACTGCTTCTGAATGCTCCACATCAAGACGCGCACACACAGACCATCACACATGCACACACACACACAGAGGCACACAGGGTAATTTTGCGCTGTTTAGCTGAACAACTTGTGTGTTTAGTGTTGTAAATAAGTAACCGTTTTAACAGGGCCCCAGGAGACTGTGGTCGGGAAAGTACACGCTCAGACATGACTGGCTTTAATAGCCATTGTCAAAACGCTGTTTCAACAAAAGCCTTTTCTTCACCCGAATGGAATGTTTACATTTAGTTGAATAATAATGCCAATTTAAGGAGCAGCTATTCTTAAAGGATAGCCAATCTGACCCAATTTATTAGGGATAGACTTAAGGATGCACAATTCCTCTTGGGAAAACATTCAAGCGCAGGGCCTATTCATTTTTAATGAGAGCACTACTTTAAAAACTTCATAGAATTAATATGTATCAGTGAAGTCTTTCCTGTGCAGAAAACTTCAGGGTAATTAATATTCATAGGCTGTGCTTGTTAACACCCCCAATGCAAGTGCAATGTAGATCCAATTAACATAGAATGGACCCCTAGGATTTGGGCAGATAAGGGTTAAATGAGCTATTGAAATTGAAACTGGGACTGTCTCCTCTTAAAACACTTATTTGTTTCAATAAGACCTAATCCGTGTTGTAGATTAAGGCATCTTTTGGGTGCACATGTGAATGACTACAAAGGTAGAGGGACATTGTGGAGATTCTTGTGTATGCGCATGCAAAGTGTTGATGTGTGCATGTGCATGCAGGACACATGCAAGCATGCGCACTTGCTTGTATACATGTATGCATAGAGGGCATCACCTACACAGCCAGGCTAATGTGAAAATGCTGTTGCGAGCCTGGCTTTTATATCTTATTCATAATCTCTTGACACAATGTGGGTAATAGGCATCAGTGTTCATTCTCGGCGTCAGCCCGCAAGCCCCCGCCCAGGCTGCATGACAGAGGGGGAAGTGCTAGGGTTCTAAGGGGAGCTAGGTGATGGTAGCAAAATGCCTGTTTGCCACCTGCTGTTGTTTGTTAGCACACAGATTGCACTTATTGGTCCCCAGGGCATCCTGAGACAACTGTGCCCACTGTGTCTCAGCTCCAAAAGGACTCAAAGTTTAAACAGGTGAGCTGGCTGATAGGATGAAATGAAGATAAGACCGCTTGAAAAGACTGGAGGACAGAGATTTATCTCACCCTCACCTTTAACTTTAATTTCATAGAAGTCATGTCAGCAAAATTGACTCAGTAAAAATAATTTGAAACCAAAGAAAAAATCACCATCACCCCTTTAAGGCTTAAAGAGGCAATATGTAAGAATTTCACTCTAAAACAATTAATAAAAACAAAGGAATAATAGTTGTGATATAAAATCCAACTATCTTACTAACATTCATATGTAAATGTGTCTTTACTTAATGAATAGGACCGTTAGCTGCAAAGCTAACTGAACTAACTAGCTAATGGATGCTGCAGTTAACAGCAGTAAGCTGTTTGGATGTATGCTGCCTCATATTTGGATTTGACAGGTGGCCAATTCTTACATATTGCAACTTTGAAATATCTAAATATAATGTTATAGTGAAATTGTCCAGCTGAATTTCTTTTTACTTATGAAATCAAAAATGTTTGCATAGTGCTATATTCTGGATTTTCTTGTGAGGTAGAATGTGGTCAGACATAATTTAAATAATTTTTTGTATGCTTGTGTGGAGAGGATCTTTGATATAGAATTAAATCGTATGTAACTGTGTAGTAGTAATTGAATTTCAGTTATCATTTCAGCACTAGTGTACAGTGTATATCCTTTTTTCTGTGATACAGAAAAACACTGACAGCTCTGTTTTTGGCTCGCAGGGTGGAATATGATAAATGACCCATGCTGATGATCAAATGAGCCTTCATTGAAGTAAATATGCATGGACAGCCACGCCATGTGTAGGTGTCTTTGAGTAAATTTGATTGTTTGACATGTATTCACCCATCAAAGTATGTATCAGTGATTAATAACAACCCCTGTGCACGTTCTGCAGTGACATGGCCTCTATTTGAAAGAAAAATGGCACAGGTCGGTATTCACTGGTGAATAGCTGTATACCATTTAGAGAATGATATGCCATGATGGGATGTCTCGTCATAAATAATAGTGATGGCACCTCCGCATCCTGTGAATGGCATGTGCCATAAATACTTAGCCAGGCCACAGACAATGGTTCATATAAATCCTTGTGCAACCCTTTTTCTCTGTTCAAAAAGATATATATTATTTAAATGGACAGTAAAAACAAATGTTTTTTCCTCCTCAGTTGGTGGCAGAGAGACCTCCAGAGCAGGACAATGTGTGCCGCTCTCTCACTGTGGTCTCTGATGCGCTGTTGTTATTTGCTTGTTTACAATCTTTGACATGATGTAATGGGATGGCTGTGAAAGTACTAGCCAGTAAATGGCACAGAAAATAAGACGGTCCTTTATGTCTTCCCCCTCCTCTTTTTCTCCTCTTCTCCCCCCTCTTTTTTTCTTGTTTTCCCCTGCAAACGGGGAATATGTTCTGCATTTGACTGAAGGAACATGAGCCTTGAATATAAGTAACTGTTTTTTGCATTAGGTACTCCCTGGAGGTAGGGGGAAAATATCATGTCACTGCGTGAAATGTGAATGTGAAATCTAGCAGAAAGAAATATTTATGACCATTTTCTGCTTGATTAGAGCTGGATGACATGCCTTAGGAGACAGTGAGTGGACAAAAGGCAGCCGTGCTGCTTCTGGGCAGATGTTAAAGAAAGAGTTGTTTAGGGAGGAGGGCATTCTGTCCGGGGGCTCGTGTCTTTGTGTGTGTGTGTCTGTGTGTGGGACGGGCTGGGCTGGGGGGTCGGGTTTGAAGCATGGGAGAGGAAATTGAGTAAGTCCAACAGCGGTGTACTGGGAGGCAGATGGAGAGCACATAAGATCCATCACTGGTCTTGTTCTCAGACACACAGAGTAATGTCTCTCAGATGCCTCTGCTACAGTTAATCTTAATATAACTGTGATACAGTGAGAAACAAAACTAAGCATCAGCTTGAATTGGACGCTATAGCAGCACATGTTTCTGTGTCACTTAAACATTTCACTTCTGGCAACGATTTAGGAACCAGTTTAAGTGAACTGGGATTTAGTCCAAGATGTGGTCCCCCCCCGTTTGATGTTTGTCAGTCTGAATGTCACTTTGATTTGACAGCTACTGTCCAATGTTAAAAAAAACAGCGCGCTTTATCCTTTGGACAGGATACTAACTTATTACATACTTTTTATTGATCAGAAATCAGACAATAAATAGTGCATGCAACCAAGCACTGGCTCTAGAGAGGGACTTTCACATTTTTCACCAAAGGAAAAAGTAGGACGAGCAGTGTTCAGTTGGTTGCAGTCTGCAACCTCACCACTAGATGCCACTAAATCCTACACACTGGACCTTTTAAGCGGTACTGACATTTTAGTTTCCATTATTCTGCATAATGCCTTATTATATAGGTGCCTTTCAAAAGCTAAAATTGCCACTTAGAAACTTGATAGTGTGTGGAATAAATCCCTCTGTCAACTATAACTTAATGCTGTTTTGTCTGCATATTAGCATATTTTATATGTGGTACATTATATTAGCATAGACTGCATAAAGCATGGTGAGGGCCAAAACAAGGATTATTGAAAACCTACAGGGCCCACGCATGGGTAATTGAGTCATATGGATGTGAAACGGTGCAAGACACCTGGTCTAAGCAATTTTGTATTTGCAACTGTTGTCGGTGAATATGCATCCTATTATGGCACTATATGTAATTCAGGGAGTGTGTTAGCGTGTTAATGTGTCGTCTAGCACTATGTGCTCAAGGCCAATAGAGTTCTCCCCACAGTCTGCACCTATTGACACAGCGCCCTGTCAGACGGATCCCTACTCTGCTACCTGGTATAATATTTTGGATAATTGAACACATACTGAGTGTTCCTGTGTCAGGCCGGAGAGAAACATCTCCATAATCACTTGCAACAGGCCTGACGGTGTTGTTGTGTATCAGGACAAGCGCCAACACATAAATAATCAGTTAATTACTGTATTGATGCAATTGTGTCCGTCGCACAAGCAACATCTCTGGCAGCAGATTGATTGTGTTTAGACGGTGACAGGGGAGAAGCCACAGCTCTTAGAGCAATTTCCAATGGATCAGAAAAGTACAAAACTGAGAGTATGATTAATTTTTCAATTTCTCTCTGCGGATATCTAATAATTGTGCCCACAGATAGCCAAGGGCTCTTATTAAACATTAACATGCAAAAAAAAAAAAGTTAGAATCAGAAAGATGGTATTTTGGATTGAATAATGTAAAATATCTGTAGGGCAACAGGGAAAGAAGCAAACTAGTCCAGGTTTATTCTTCAAATGTTTTCCACCACCGCAGTGCCTACTCCTAATTACTGAGCTCTTATCTGCACACTCAACACTATATTTATTTTTCCTCATTGCTAAATGCAAATTTCTCTAACCTTTTAATAACATATACATGTCAGTAATTTTTAAAAGGAATCATTAGAAATGTCAGTTGGACTTTGCCAGGATTGTGTTTTTAATTGGTATGTAACTCTACTGGACAGACAAGTTTTTATTTTTTTAACTCAAGTTTTTGATAATTAATGTGAGACTGTCTCCAGCATATAAATGCTCAGCTCTTTGATCTGGTAAAGGGAGTGTTGTGAGGCACATGCTTCTTATTAAAATATACCAGCGTGTTATCTCCTGGCTCTCCAGCAGGGAGACGCTCTGCCTTTAAGAAGAGGAGCGTCCGCCTTCAGGTCTCACTGTCTCCTCTCCTCTCTCTTTCTGTCCTTCTCCGGTTCTCCCTGTGCTGTCTCCATCACTTTGCTCACTTGCACATAATATCATCTTCATCTCAGATAGCTGTGGCACAGGGGAACTGCATTTGTTGATCAGATTTGGCTTGGCTGATGCCTCCTCCCCAGAAGTATGAGGATGTGCGTTCAATGCTTGCCTGAGCTGGGCCATCGCTGGCTGATTGAGTGGTCCTGCTTGTCACAGGACAAGATAACCACATCAGTAAATACTCTCCACTCCTCAGCCCCTCACCACTACACCAACACTACCGGGGCCAGCGCTGTTCTCTTCACACACTCCATTCATTTTCAGCTCTCCTTTGTGTCGTGGACGTCTAAGAGCTGGAATCATGAAACATATTTTGTCCATTCTCTTATAAATCCTTTCCTATCACAGCTATGAAGCGTGCACATAAAAGCACATTACATATTTAACGCGCAGACATATTGTACCAGCTCCCTGCATCTCCAAAGGGAATTCTGACTCAAGTTACAGTTCGCTTTTCTTCTCAATTTGATGAGGTCTCTAGCCAGTATCGCACCACCAGACTCCAGTTTCACAGCGCGATCTTTGGATATTGCCCTCTCTTTAAAACATCACCGGCATCGAGGACGGATTGAATTAGCGATTTGTGGCGTATTTATCTTGATCTGAGAGTAATTTCGTGCTCTCTGTCTTAGCACTCAAGCTCAATGAAAACAATAAAATGGTGTCCTTATCTTCTGGAGTGAAATCAAGATAGGCGCAGGAGGCTGTGAGTTATTTGTGGTTGATTTGGAGGGAAAAGCAGGGGGGACAGGAAATGGACACCCCCCTCACATTACCTCTCGCCATGCAGTGGCAGAAAGAGAGAGGCAGAAGGATAGGTTTTTTTAATCAGTAGAAAGCTGTGCTTCTGATGTAAAAGTGTCAAAGATGTGCCTTAGTCCTGCAATGAGTGAAATCTGGTCAGGTCCTGTGTTAAATTGAAAACGGGGCCGCTGGGATTTGGGGGTGAGAGGACAGGGGACTGAGAGGTAGCAGCATCTTGGTCAATTATCACAGTCTCCTCTGCTCTGTGCTACTCCTGAGGCCTCTCCGCATCTGTCTGGCTGTCTACAGAGCCAGGAACACAAAAAACAAGATCAGTGGAATAATGAAAATGTTTGCAAAATGGTTCACTTACTTTATTTAAAGTAGCAGTTCACCCAAAAAATTAAACTTCAGTCATTATCAAATCACCCCAATGCTGATGGAAAGTCGGGTTAACTTTCGTAGACCACAAAAACATTTCTGGAGCTTCACAGCAAACTATACTAAAATATGAAAAAAAAAAAAAAAAACCTACCAAAAAGAAAACATTAAATGGCTTCAGACAGCTTGTCCAGCATTATCCAAGTCTCCAGAAGTCCCAAGTTTGTAATTTACACCCTTGACACAGTTGTGCTAGTGCTAACACTAATGCTTTTACCGTAGTTTTGCATCTCCAGTGAAGATTTCCACTCATAACAGGGTCTTTTCAAATCAATGTGAGATCTCTTGGGCATCCGGCGGCTTGGATTATGCCAGAAGTCCCCATCTACTAAGTTTATTACATAAACCTATAATGTAGATAATGACTGAATTTTCATTTTTGGGTGAACTTCTCCTTAACAAGACAAAGACACGTTCTTCTCCTGCTGTGTTACTCATGACTGAAAATGTGCCGTGTGTGCCTCCGCATTTCCCTGCCTGTAGGAGCATCAAGCTAAAGGCTCACGCTCCAGCTGCATGTCCTGGCATATCCCAACAGCCTCTCTGGCTGGAGAGTAAAGGATCACTTCCTGGCAGGTGCGTTGTGGGGAGCCACAGCAGCTCCGGCCTTTTTCGCTGACTCTCCACCACGTGAAAAAAGAAATTGTAAACTAGAAGTGGGGAAAAAATGAAAGTTACCCACCACTCTATTTATACGTGTGTGTGTGTGTGTGTGTGTGTGTGCGCAGTCTATTTTAACCACCTGAGCAGCAGCCAGGAAGCCAGCACTTGCCCCATATTTTAACCAGATGTTGAGGAGGGGAGGAAAAGCCTCACCAGAGTCCTGCAATCAAAATAATTATCTTTATGGGTGGATGTTTACAAAGTGTTAATGTGATATTCTGCAGGCTGACTAACTGAGCCTGCTTTTATGTGTTAAACATGATAAATGCCTCGGTCTGTTAAAAAGACCAACACCTTTTACTTTACAGTGGAATGACGCCGTTTATGGATGTTTTTACGGCTTTCTTTAAAAGAAGGAAAGAACATCTCTCGCTAAGCCGTGATCCTCCTCCTCTCTGTCCCACCTCCTGTTTCTTCCCACTATGAATCATGGCAGACAGGACAGACAGGAGTGGATGCGGCCTCTTTGATAGACAGTCAAAGAAGCAGCAGCAGTGATTTGTAGCCACAGGGCAACAGTATTGCTGTAACCTGTCCTCCTGCCAAGCACTCGTATCAGATGGAGGCATAGGTGCAGGCGCTTGTGCATATGTTGGTCATAATTCACATTACACAAGATCAGATAGTGATTTCTGAGTTGATTTTGTGTTATTTATTTTGTACTTGATTGGGCAAGTCAAATTGAAATTTACAGTATGTAGGCTGACATCTAATAGAATTCCCTCATTTGGCTGCAGGGGAGTTTGTTTTTGGAGCATATTAGCTTTCGCTGCATTGTAGTCTGACAGACGTTTTCTCTCAGGAATCGGTGTTTAATTTGAATAATCACAAAAAAAATGTGTTCTTTTGGTTTGCGGGGACATCGGTGTCCCAGATGAATAAAGGAGTAAATGAGGGGAAGAAAAACAGGTAATTATGCTGAACCAGTAAATGAAAGACCCGCTGACCCTCAGTCCTAATTGATTTTGTAGAGGCAAATCGTTTTTATCAGCCGTTTTGATGTGTTTTTGTTAACTTTTTTTTTCTTTTTTTGGATGTAATTAATTGGTTACATGAACAAAGAATCAAATACGAGAAACAGGGTCGGAGGAAAATCTGTGTGTCTTCCATTTACTGGCAGAGTGATTATAGCTGGCAACTTGTGCTATGAGAAATGATGTCATATCCTGGAAGAAGAGCAAAGACTTCACCTCCCACCAGAGTCAGGATGCCACAATTGTTATTTAGCTTTATTTACCGTTTAAAAACTGTACATGCATAACATTAACATACTCTTTGGTGGAGTAGTTGGGCTTGTAGATACACAAATTATGCAAATGAAAAAAGCACAAAAGCCAGTGTGCAGCAGCTGTGTGTATTTTCAGAAATAGCATTGTTCAGAGAGTGGCCGCCCCGGGTCAGGACGTCAACCTCACAAACCGTTGAAAAAATGTGGCGGTCAGTGCGCGCATGCCAAGTTACAATGCAATGCTACGTGTGCAAGCACACGGTCTGGGGTGATGACATGTGCTACTTTGCATGTAAATTCTTTAGCGATTCACCTCCAAGTGAACCCGCTGAGAGTGATTCTGGTGCTGGCTTAAAGACAGAGGTGTGTTTTTATGACTAGGTGAGGCACGTCCTCTCCAAGGCCCTCAAGCACTGTATCCCTCTACCCTCCCCTTTAATCACTGTATCAACCACTCTCATAAACTCCATGAGGTGTAGTGTGTGTGTGTGTGTGTGTTTGCCTGTGTGTGTGTGAATGCCATGTATATGCGTCCGTGAGCATGTGCCCTTCCTTGTTTCCCCATTTTTAAACTTAATCAGCAAAAATAAAAGCCGTTGTAAGCTAGCTCATATTAAAGAGGTGATTATTGGTAATAAATACTTTTTATACATACTTATTACAGAGGCAGTTTTCTTCTTGCGCTTAATGAGAGTAATTTGATTTGCTTGAGAGATTACAGTTTCCTAGAATTAATGCGGCAATCCCCATTCCAAGATAGAGTGAGATCTAAGATTCTTCACAGGTCGTGTGCTGCTAGATGCACCCCTCTCACATAGCAGCTAATGGAGTTGAACAGCAGTCTGTCATCCCCCCGCCCACCACCCCAGCAGCTCTATAGCCCACATGCCCTTGGTTCCTGCAGTGCTTGTTGTTTGGGCTACTTCTGCCACCTGCATTTTACTTTTACCTCTTCTTCGCGCCAGCCGCTGCTAAGTACCTCTCTCTGAAAAACAGGGGGGTGGTGATTTATTGTATATATGCAATGTTCAGTCATCAATGAAAATTCAACATCTGGACAAATTATTCAGCCAATTGCATTATTTTAACTGGTTTTCAAGTTGCATCAGGGCCTTTTTTTTCTCCCCTATCTAGTCCCTCAGTTTGTTACATATTGTTAATATTTCCATCACATGTTTATGTAAGCCCTTCAAGCTTAGTGCATAACTTAATTTGAGTTGTGATCATCTTCTCGAGCGACATTTATTGAAGCCTCCAGCCTGCAGGTCTCAGCGCCTAAAGCTGAAGGTGGCTCAGGCAGATTGAGGGCGGCCAATTCAGTCACCGCACCGCTCTCCGCATGTTAATTAAGCTCGAGGTGGTTTGAAGAAGTGCTTACACTCAAAGGACATTTTTTCATGACTTGTTAGTCCATAAACACTCACAGAAAGAAGCTCGAATGAAAGAGGATTTGTAAATCTGAATTTTGAAGTTGTGAATGGCAATGGTCAAGCTCGTGGACGACTATGAGTACTTCTGATGGTAAGTTCTTATATTCAGAGGTAGGTGAACTGCAAACTGGAGATCAGTTGTTGCCCTAAAGCTTCAGGAAACTCAAAATCATGAATTTGTCATTGAGTTGGTGTTGAATTTTGAGAAATGGCACCAATTGTTCAAAAATTCCCCCCTCTTCCTTAAACTGTATTACATTTATTTCCTGGTTGAAGTGCTCCATTCTGAACAGCCGCTAATTGTTTTGTCACAAATTGGGATGGAGCACCACAGAAACATGACTTGCTGAAGATTTAGTGAAGATCGCAGCAGTTCCTTGTTGGCATCTTTCAGCCGACCATCAAGTTTTTCCAAGCTACATGTGACTTGGCTACAGCCCTAGGTGGTTGTGTGACATTAAACAGTTTTGTTGGCTAAATTACCTTCCAGTCCTGGCCCGATGTACAGACCCTCACTGTAAGATACAAACCTATTTTGCCATTTATTGTTATATTGAATCATTTCTTGGGCGTTTTCATGCTACATTACTAGTCACCGGAGAATGGGCAAACTTTCTATTTGGTTCCATTTGGGGTTGGATATTAGGAGGATGCTCTATTGGATTTCCAGCTGTGGTTGGTTAGGCTCATGTTGCTCAAGCATACAGTTTATGACCGTTGGATTCTTCAGTACCATCATTGCTTTATGCCAAGATTCACGTGTCACCATCAGTTTTGTTGGGTGACGTCTTCTTGACTATGTTTGCATACATTAAAAGTCATCCTAGTTGTCATAAAACCCAACTTTTTTAGTTTTTTTTTCATCTTATAACATATGTAGAGATTAAACATTATTCAAAGATAAGGGTTTTTTATAGCTCTAAATTAGCTTATGATCAACGGAAGATAAATCTTAGTCCCCATTACATTTGTCAGATCTCTGTGCTACAAAATAAGGCTAGGATCTCCATCTTCCTTGGCATCAGAAGTGGCAATCCTTTGTTTTTCCACACACCCTCGACATCTTCCTGTCAGTCAATAAAAGATGAAAAAATATCCAAAAAATCAGTTCTTGTCCCACCGAAAGTGAGGCCCACCATGTGTCACGTCATCTGCCTCTGAGACAATAATACATTACAGTCCAGTGTGACGGGTGATGTGTCTGACCCTGCTGAAGATTACTCCTCTTTATGGCCGGAGCAATCAGATTTTTTTTCCTCCTTTTCTCTCCCCTTCCTTTATTCCTGGCGGCATAGGATCATATTACCCATCTTGGAATGACTTCAGCAGAGACACTGCTATTCCCAGGGAGCTGTCTCTCCCCGCTGCAACTCAATCCATAGCCAATTGGACTGGCCTGTGATTTATAGAAAATCCTCTCCTTCGGAGGAACTCTCGCTCCACACACACACACCCACAATCTCACACACACACACACACACACACACACACACACACACACAAACACAAACACACTGGGAATTCTCCGTCGGCAGCTCATGATGTGTTAGGTCTCAGGTCAGGACAGTTCAAGGCAGCGAGCATCAGTGGGAAAAGATGTACAGTCGAAAACCACAGAAAGCCTCAGCATCAAGGCTACGGCACGGTGGTTAAATACAAGATACAGACAACAAAGGCTTGTTTACTTCAAGAAGAGAGATTTTAGTGTCTTAATGAAATCAACAGGATGCTGAGGAGATGCTCTTTGGGCAGATGTCATTTCTGATCAATCTCCAGTGTCAAATTTGCTCAGGGCACCGTCACGCTTGTTGTCTGTTTTCCTGATTAGCGGGATTATTCATCTAGATGAGTTCTTTTTGCATCCACACAGAGTTAATCAACACGCCCTGCAGTGCAGAGTCCAGAGAGTGGTCAGCTGACAACACAGGCCATCAAGTTCAGGCCCCGAGCACTATGACGCTCCATGACTGCGATCACTCCTCCCTTCATCGAGCACTATTCTATAGCTGTGTGTAGACTACATTCATCTATATTCACCACAACTAAATTGGAAGATTAGGGGTTTTACTGGTCGTATCCCAGATGTCTCGAGTGTATCAATAGTGTTGAGTCCTCCGTCTATGAGACCAGGGCAGACAGATCTTCCCATTCTAAACAATATGATTCACGCATGATAAAATCTGCTCACAGTATTCTGGGTCTCACCCTGGGCTTTTGGAAGCGCCCATTTTCCCAAGCACAACACTCCCCGCTACCAAGTGATGCAACACTTCCAACGAAGATGCAATCGGGGAGGAGCGCGTGTTTTCTAACAGTCCATCTAAGCACCCAGCACAGTTGGCATGCCTCGGCTCTTTTCCTCCCACTTTATCAACTTGACGGATTTTATCGCTGTATTCAGTGGTGGGCATCCTGAGGCATCATATGCTCAGAACAAAAAGCTAAGGTCAGGGAGAGAGGGGCTGCTGAGATCGGCCCGCTGCATTGTTCCCAGATCGTTTGTGCTCTTTCTTTTTTTTTTTGCTCTTTTTAGCTCATTTTATCCTCCTCTCACCCTCATACCTCTTTTTTTTCTCTCCCTCTCTCTCCATCTGCCTCTAAATGACACCCAAGCATTGACTGCTTCTCCGACTGATTTGCCTGTGTGTGACCTCCCTCCTTTAGTGGAGCCATTCACAGGCAGTGCTGAAGTAGAATGCCTGGCTCTTGGCGGGTAGACATAAGAGAGACAGTGACACGCGGCTGTGCGCTGATAGACTTTCCACTGGAGTGGATTAAATCAGCATCAGGCTAGTGGAGCTGATTACCCCAATATGAAAATGCAGTATCTTAATGGTACATATTTTCATGAGGCAGCCCAGTTGCCTTTCATTTTGCGGCTAATATGTCTATTCTTATGAGTCATTTACTTCTTTAATTACCTTTAGCAGCAGATGCACAATGGAGTATTAATGTGAATGATTTTTACTGCCACTTTATCATACTGAGCCTGTGAAGTTGAAAGGCGTAATTGAGGTGGAAGAGCGACTCATGAGAGAAACAATATTTAGTTGACAGCTCCTCTTGTACTCCGGGAGGGTGTTTATGAGTTTACACCGCACTAAAGCTGTAATAAACACAGCATTCGTTTGATAATGGCGGGGGACGGAAATGCTTTCACTCAGATCCGCTCAGTTATTGAATCGTCCCAGGAAGTTGTTTGGTATAATCAGACAACGCCGTGCATGTGCTTGTGCTGCTCACTTGCTTGTGTGTCCTTGCATGCTTTTTTTTTTTTTTTTGGCGCTCAAATGAAAGTGTTTGCAGCAAGCAAAGCCTTATTTGCTGTTCTCCCCTTTGCAGCATGTGCAACTCTGACAATCCATGTCATTTGCATGTGTGTGCTCGAGATGCGTCTGTGTGTTTTGTCTGCAGCCTGTGTACTTTCCTTGGTGTGATTTTCTGATCCGGACCGCTCTGAATAGAGGCCTTCTTTAGCCATCTGTTGTTAAGCTGCTGGCTAAGCAAGGCTGGGGAATCCAAACAAACGGCGAGCACACAGCAAACGGAAGCTGTCAGGCTCGCATAGCTGAGCTGACCTCGCCGGGTTCGGTGAGGGGAGGGCTGTTGACCCCTCTGTACCAGGCTCCGAGCGCCCGCGCCGCCTGGTTGGGGCGCTGTTTACCCTCCCCTCTGCACCTCCTGCAACCTCCGCCTCCCCTCTGCTACATTCTACTCTTACCCCCTTCTCTTCGCATCTCCCTTTTACCTCTCTCTTCTCTCTTCCTCCATCTGTCTGCCTCCCCCCTCTCTCTTTTCACTCCACTCCCTCCATCATCAGTCCTGCTTCACAGCCCCCTCTCTTCTATCTCCACTCACACTTAATAACTTTGCTTTCGTCTTGTTTTTCTTACAGTCATTTTTTTCCCTACAAAACATTTGTCAGGGTGCTGCATTACCTGTTATGGGGAGAGAGAGAGGGGGAGGGGGTTACAGGGGGTGTGTTGGACAAACAAAACAGGGGTTTTATTGAAGGCAGATTTCGTCTTATGTAAGTGCACGCACTCCCTTATTGTTTAAACGTGGATATTTGAAATGTTTAGTGTTGTCATAAATATTAATAGATTAGTTGAAAAGTGCAGCGAAGGAAGGGAATCTAATGGTTTGAAGTGGGTATAAAACGCTGATTTATTTATGTATTCTACATGAATTAGTTTGGAAATCTAAACACAGACTGGAGAGTGTTGTTGCGAGGGCCCTGTAATGTGCAAGGTTTGAGCATCAGGGCCTGTTTTCCATGTGGAGTGGCTTTTTGGAAATGGCATTAATTATATACTTACTGGGAAACCAGACTTTCCCTGCTTTGCATTGCAGATAAATGTCTGTATTACTGAGAAAAAGAGAAAGGGGAAAAAATGCAATTAATATAAATAGACATGATCCTTGCTGCTTATCCGCTTACATGTTTAAAAATCACCCCCTGCCAGAAAATAAAAAAGTATATGCATTTCAATTAAAATGACAAGTTTTCCAAGTGAATTCCATTACTATATGTTTGCATAGGCAACACCGCTCGACCACCACATCTGTCACATTGTGAATATAGAACAAGCTGTGCCCCAAGCTTTTCCGATTTCATTGCCACTGGCAACAAAAGCCCATATAATTTATGAAATGATTGAATAACTTTGCTTTCTTGAGCAGCCTGTGGACGGACAGCACATTAGCTTAGCATATTAGCAAGTTACGTGAAGGAGTTGGCCTGGCTTGGTAAGACTCCCGCTGAGGAGCAGAGGGCCTTGCCTTTGAAAAAGGAAACAGCAGAAGTGATAAATGTCAGGTGAGCTGCGACGTGCGATCAGTCAGAAAGTCGAGCAGGTAACCTTGACATTTAGGCCGCCGGTGTTGGAGCCCCGCAGAGGCTGCAGGGTGAGACCAGAGGGCCCGGTGTCTTCTGAGCCGGACTACATTAAGAGCTAACCTATTAGCCGTGTTGTTGCTGGCTTGTCTCTGAGCCACGCTCTCCTGACTATTAAAGGCTGTTGAAACGTGGCTGCTGAGTAAATACTCTGAAGCACACACACACACACACACAAGTGCAGAAACACACAAACAGATGCACATCTCGTTCCTTCTCCTTTTCTCTGAGTGGCCGCAGGGATCCGGTTACACCTGCTTGCACATCTTCTAGCAATTAGGAGCAATCTGCTTGAAACCATTTCACGTTCAAGGTCTCCGCCAGCTGTGGCAAGAGGAGCCGGACGTTTATAGAACCACAGAGGTCTCCCTGTTGATGGGCCTGAACAAACAACGCTGTCCCGTTTTGCACCGTCTGACTCCCGATGGAGACACCCTGAATGATTCCCCCCTGAACTTTTTCCACTCAACATTTACTCTGTTTTCTCTGGACCTTCTATTACATTCCCTTTCTATTTGTCCTCCAGAAAACGTGATGTGATTGGTGTGTGTCCATCACACTTGGAGGATCCTTTATACACACTTAGATTTGGCCTGTTGGTACCCTTTTTGATTGGTACTATGGGTCAGTGAAGTTGGATAAAATAAGGACAAAAAGGAGACACATTAGCTGTAGCTGTAATGTGCCATTTTTTTGTCATAGTGTGAAAGAGGTGCAGTGAGTGAGGGATTCAGCAGAGAGCAGACTTGACTGTGTGGCAATGCTCTGAGCTGGGATTTGTAAGACACCCAGAGCTGGCTTTAGCAGCAGGAAACCCCAAAGCCTGTAAATAATCCACATGTGCAGACTGCACATAAAGACATCCAGTACTTAGCAGTTCCCTTATCACAGCGTGATAGCCCAGGGACATAAGAGACGCTCCTGCCTCTATTCACTAATATGGTGTGAAAGTAGTTGCAGATAAAACGCCTGTTGTTTATTGAGGAAGTTGCGTTAACACGGGGGAAGAGGGTGTGAACTTTGAACACATTTGGAATGGGGGGAACATAAAAGAGGACTGCAAATGACAAGGATACCAAATTGCACCGGCTTTGTCGCTGATAAATACCTTTGTCATGTGCTGGAGGGTGTTTTCTAATCAAAAGCACCTGGAGGGTTCACTCTGTCCATGGTGTGTGTGTGTGATTGTGTGTTTGTGTGCATATAGACCCACTAACAGTGAATGTATGTATGCTATGGGGATTTAGGCGTTTATCTCTGCAGTTTTGTTTCTATACCAGTAGTAGGGCTAGACAATATATCAGTATTACCTTTATCGTGATATGAGACTATATATCATCTTAGATTTTGGATTGTTATATCTTGATATGATGTAAATATTGTCTTTTCCTTGTTTTAAGGGCTGCATTACAGTAAAATGATGTCATTTTCTTAACTTACCAGACTGTTCTGCTTGTTCTAATAGTCATTAGATCCACATTAGTTTTCAAAAATCTATTTGTGGTTACATTTTGTGAAAGCACCAGTAGTCATCCCTACAATATTGTTGCATTATCGATTAATTATTTGGTCAAAAATATCATCGAAATTGATTTTGTCACCCAGTCCGAGCATTTATGAAGTGCGTTTGATGAGATTTCATAATATCATGCCTAAAATTATCGCAATTGTATTTCAATGCCATATCACCCAGCCCTGCCTAGTAACAGGCTCGCCTGCCGAACAAGTCTCAGTTTGCGTTTATACAGTGGGCTACTGTAGTTTTGTATGTTTACACACAAGATGATGTAATCTACACAAATTCAACGTATGTATCAATCACAAATCCTGCTTTTTTCTATTATTTAAAAAAAAAAATGTTAAAGTTGAATACATCTCCATACATATACCTTACACTCTCTATGCATGGCTGCCCAAAGTGGGGCCCACAGGCCAAATTAGTCCCACCATACAGTTTGATTTGGTCCACCAGATGTTTCTACTGCAAAATTACAATTAATGTGGCTCCAACACTAACCTACCAACACCATCACAATAAAAGTATACACTGTTCTGTAAGTTCTGTACATTGTAAACTAGGCCTGCCTGATATTTAAAAAAAAAAATCATATTGCAATAATTGTGACAGATATTTTGATGTGATTCACAATTAGTGGAAATGATCATCATTTGCCTCACAATTGTAATTTTCACTGCAAAAAATGATCAAAATCTGGATGTTGGGACATTTGTTGCGGTCTACTGTGTACCAAGCAAACATGTTCTTAGATCTGGAGAACAAGATTTGTAGACCAGGACACCTTTATCCAAAAAATATTACAGCTTCTGCAGTTTGGATATTGCTCTTCATCATGTTGCGATTTTGATTATATTGTGATTTGTTGTGTATCCCAATGAATGCTGTAAGTAGTGCACAGAAATAAAGAACAAATACTGGATACATATATTATTTTATATATATATATATTTTTTGTGTATTGGTCAGCCTTAAAGATAATATATACAGTATAAAAGTATGATCCTGTCCAGTTCATTTTTCTTATGTACAGTACGGTTCTCAGGGCGACCTACTGTAGTTATTATGATTATAGCACAGAGACAACATGCTGTTTCCCTCATCTCTCCGTGCTTCAGACACCTTTTAACTGTCATCAGCTTCCAGTTTAACACATTTGCCTGGAGCAGCTCATACACTCACATGTCTATCAAGCGTCCAGTACCTTTGAATGGAAGATCAAAAGAAGATAAATTCCAGAGGAGCAGGAGGAGGAAGAGGAGGAGGGGGCGAGCTCTGAAATAGAGGAGTGGTTGCTGTGTAAACATGGCAGTGACAGGTCACAATAGGTTATTTTAGCCCAGCATTAGGCCTCTCAAAGGCATGCCAGCTCCAGTGGCCTTTTTAAAATACAAACATGACAGCAACATTCCTGAACAGTGGAGTAGAGCTCACAACACAGGTTCTCAGCCCACTCGTCTTCTTTCTCTCATTGTTTTCTATGGCGGCAACAGTGTTTACTCATCTCGCATCTTCGGCTGTCAAAAGTCACATTGTAAAGTTATTAAGGCAGGCATGTGCTGTCAGGCAGCAGTGAGACTTCAGTTAATTCTCCTGTGTCAAGATGATCGTTGACTGTATTTTCAAGTGCGTGATTGCATAATTATTGCCCTTACTTTAATGTGATGAAACTGTTGACGTGAATATTAGGAGGCTGGGTAAATTCTCCCGTATTTATGTGATGTTGCAGAATGCCGTCATTGTTTAAAATGTCATGTGGCTCCACAGCACATTAGGCATTACCTTATTCAGTCATAATTATCCCATGTCATGTAACTTTGCTGTGACCAGAAGATGTATACATAGACAGTTTGAGTACAGACACACTGTCACACACGTCTGGACACCGTGTCTGTCAGTCTGACGTGTTATCTAAGTTTGATTGCATGACTGATGCTCACTTTGAGTAACTCATGTTTATGTCACAACATGAGCAACAAAATTATAAGAACAATGTACACATGTACACAACTGCCCACTGTTTGAGTAGTGCACATTGCTGCAGTGCAACAATTTCTTTATCTACATGTGGTGACTATCATCGGGCAGGTTTACAGTCTGCTGCTTTATATAAAGATGACAGTGAAAGAAGACTTCCCAGAACTGTATCTCTTCATCCATTACTGTTGACTCAACTCTCTTTGTTCCAACACCCTCAGTTGTAAACCCAGACACACACACACAACGCACACACATTTCACCGCATGTGTCATCAGTAACAGCGGAAAAGAAAACAGCAAACTTTGTTTACTCTTCAGTGTGCCCGTAATACCACGCCTTGGGCGTCGTGAATGATTTCATTACAGCTTTTATCTGTCTTTTGAATTTCCTTTTGAATATCAGCGTTTCTCTGTCTTAGTCATGTGAACTTTGTGATCACTCAACATGTCATGGTTGGATTGTTTGTAGCTCACCAGAGCTGCTAACGCAAAATATTCACACTACCTTCTCGGCCAAATTATATTGTTGTTATGAATATTGTTTGAAAGCTTGTGACTTTGGTAACTTTGGTATTTTTATGTGGTATTTGTATTTATATTTTTCTTTCTTAGATTTATTGTCATAACTTTTTTGGTAACACTTTAAAATAACCATCATTAATACATGTAAACATGTATCGTTAATTAAACTTTAGTTAATAGTTATTTTATTTATATTAAACAAACAAATACAATGTTTTATGAACCATTTATTAGACAATTGTACAGGTTTGTAAACATCAGTTGCAACTTTAAAATGGATATCCAAATATGTTTATAGATGAACTACAGTGTTTAGTAACCATTTATAAAGTATTATAAACATTAGTTGCAACTTTACAGTAAATAATGAACTGCTTTATAATCAATTTATTAAGCCATTTTTCAATTGTTAAGTTGCAACTGATGTTAATAAACTTTTACAATTGCTTCATAAATGTTTTATTAAACATTTAATTGTTTGTTAACAGTTAAATACCTGTTAACTAAAGTTTAAAACTATACATTTACCATGTATTATTGATGGTTATTATAAAGTGTTACTTTATTTATTTTTTTAAGCTGTGAGTGGAAATCTATAGAAGACTAAAACCGCCCACATCAAAAATTAATGAAGTAAAAATAAATTGCTCAATAGATGAGTTAATATGCCATTAAATGCACCAAAAATTATATTAAAAAAGAATGTAGGCATTAGTTAATTTAGAATATGTTATTTAAATTATTATTTGCATTTAAATTTGCATCTTTGTTTATTTATCTTTGTTTTAGTTTGCCTTTTTATGTACTGTTCCGTTTTGTTTATCAATTTAAACTTATTACTTTAAAGCATTTTCCTCCCTATTTATTTCCACAAACTTTTTTATTTCTGTATTTTAGTTTATTTTATTTTATTATATTTGTTTTGCATTTTTTAGTCCATGATAGAAATCAAGGGGATGTTTTCCCCCCAATATTATAATTAAAAAAAATACTTAATGATCTTTTATTTTAATTATATATATTAAAATTTAATTAAATATATTTTTTGAATGTCACTAACTTTCAGTTACAGTTTTTACCATTTTAAAATATTACTGGTTTTAACAAATAAAAAGGCTTTTTTTGTGCTGAAAATATATCGGCACGCTCTTCTGACCGCAAGATACGATCTCACAGTACCTGGCATTAGTATTTTTCAGATCCCCTCCCCAGGTCCCGTCAGTTCACACCATGTTGTTGTTTCTGATTTTTCCACCAGATTGTAAGTCGCTTTGGAGAAAAAGCTAAATACCTAAAATGTAAATATTGCTTTTGTGTGGGAGTGAATCTTGCTCACGTAGTTCTTAGTTTCAATTTATACACTTTCTTTATGAGTATGCTTGCACGCGGGGGGTTCCCCTTCCCCACAAATTTCGAGGCGGAGGACAATTAGGCACGCATTGCTCATTTGTCTCTACATGAGAGCTCGGAGAAAGACAGAGACGGACAGAGAGGAGGAGAATTTATGTACTTTAAAGTTAAGCCTGGTGAAATGCCAGGAGTGTGGCCTCTTTGTAGCCTGCGGTCATATTTATGCCTCATGATGTCATCCGACAGCCGTGTGTTTGGGAGGGTCAACACACACACCCACGCACAGACCATCATACAGCTGTTCGCTCCTCTCCCCGCTCTGTCTTAAAGTATTGTCAGACTTTACTGGCACTAAGACCAGTTCTCAGACTTATCTCGATCTTTTCATCCGTCTACAGAGCTTTCTATTTGCCCTTTCCCTGTAGACATCTTACTTTCACACAGTCTTTCACAGGTTTCACTCACTTGTTCACACGTCGCTCTAACTTTTTTCTCTCTCACTATCTTCTCATTAAACATTCCACCGTTTACTTTTTGCAATTTCTGAACTTTCTCAGATGATTGAGTGGACAACTTGCAGATCGTCCATCTGTGAGATGAGCTTGGATGTGCCCCCGACTGTTTGTTTAATTGTGGGAGCAATCGTCTGAGGGACATGGAAAGAATGAGGCCAGTTATTTACCCAGATGGTTTACTGGTGGAGGTGTGAGGCTGGCCAGCTCACTGTGGGAACACAACGCTTGCTTTTCTTGGTATCGCTGACCGTTTTCAAGACCACTGTGTTTTTTTCCCCCCCAGCTCTCTCCGGCTTTGTTTGCTCTGGATGGCATGTTTGATTATTTATCGTAAGGGAAAAGGGAGTAGCTGGAGCAATAAACATGTGACTGCACTGTATTTTGTTTTCCACTGAGAAGGCCGTGTCCTTTAACAGATATTTGAGGCAGCCATGAAGCCTTTTATTTGGGGAGTTTGACTGAGCTAAAGGAGGATCAAAAGCACTGATTAGTGTCTCTGTGACACACATTTGTGTTTGCTGTAAGTGGAACTTATCAACAGATAAATATTTCTTCTGGATGGCTGCAGTTGATTTTTTTATCTTCTTTCTGTCCGTGGATTTGTTTTGACATCTGATCATTGTTCCCTGTGTGTTTGTGGAGGAATTGTTTATGCCAGCCCTTTAGATTTATGACTCTGAATGGGAGAGTATTAAAAGATGGTCTGTAGTGTTTGTTTGTTATCTACCAGGCCAAGAGGGTATTGTTGTAAGGGGATACATCTGCTCTGATAATAGGCATCAAAGTGATCTCAAGGGGCTTTTAGCATTTCTTCTTCTAGCCTTTCTATTGGACATTTTTTTTAACTCTTTATTCGTATTTTTCTCTATAAGGCTCTCCAAGTGGCCCGGCAGATCCTCCTCCAGCAGCAGCAACACCACCAACAGCAGCAGCAGCAACAACAGCAGTCCCATTCACAATCTCAACAAAACACTGGCCGCAAATCCCCGAAAGCCAACGACAAGCAGCAAAACCTCCAGGTACAGTCTCGCACGCTCTCTTATTTATTAACTCAATGATGATCAGATGACTGGGGTATCTGACTTTGTGGTTGATCCGATGCAAGAAAAAAAACAAAGCAAACTTATGCAACTCTCTCTAGAACACAGTGTGCGAGAAAACAGTGCTCGACTAAGTTCACAAACAGGAAATTAATATTGGCTGTGCAACATTTGCAGTTATGTATGCTCACGCATTTTGTGAGATTTAGCAGCACACACAGGCACACATGCACACACAATCAGCCATGTGTCTTATGAGCTTGTACATGGAAATCAGCACTGTTGTGAAATATGTAGCCCAGAATGTTAGAGGAGCTCCTGTGAAGCCGGTTTAGATCACATGAGCTCATCCAGAATCACTCCAGTTCAGGAACACACATCAGCATGTGTAGCTGATCCTCTGACCTCTGCAGTGGAAAGGCCTCCTCTGTTGACTGCACTTATAGTTCAGGAGTTGTACAGCTTTTGGGTGAAAGCAGAAGAAAGTGTAGATGAGGGAGAAGAAAAGGGGGGAAATGAGAGCGCTCCATTCCTCCCACAGAGAAGTGAGTCGGGTCAAGCAGAGGAAACTCTTTCCCTGTTTGCCTCTCATCACACAGCAGACATGAAAGAGGAGGCAGGTCCCTACCACCAGCAGCAGGAGGTGCTATGGAGCAGCCCATAGGTGGGGTGGGTGATCCAGGTGGAGGGCTCCGAGGTGGGGGGGACATGCAAAGAGTGGGAAAGTGTGAGGACAGTTGTTTGAACTGTCTTTGTGATGCAAGGAAAAAAAACCTTTTTTGTTTTTCATCTTGTTCTGCTTTCAATATGAACGGCGTGTCTGATGCAATATTTACGTTAATTTCAGATCAGCTGCCTCAGAGATGTATATCTATGTTTGAACAAGGAGCGCTTGTTTGTGTCGGTGTGAAATTGCAAACGACTTCAGGGCATATTTGGTAATTAATACGGAGGCCCTGTTCTCTATGTGTGTATATATATAATATTTAATACCCTTACTATCCCATTGGGGGCCCTTTTTAATGAGCTATTGTAGCAGCTAGGTCTAATGTCAGGTTGTGAAAAAGCCTCTTTGTTGTGCAGATGTCTTCGGAATAGCTCCAGAGGATGAAATATGACTGTGATGACCTTTCAGTTGTGTGCATATTTGTCAGGATTCAAATAAGTTGAAAGGATCAAACTAAACAGTTTCCCCAGCCTGGCAGGGAATTGTGCTGCAGAGGTCAACAGAGGGGACCACAACGGCAGATTCCAGCGTACAGCCAGTTGTTGGTACATAGTGAAGTACTAGACCATCTCCTGCAGACAAAGACAAAATTAAAATTCTAATTTATTAATGTATACAGAGAGCTTGGCCAAGCTGTCACTCAGCTATTGAAAAGAGAGTCGGGCCCTTTTCCCCCCGCTCTCTCTCTCCCCCTCCCCTCCCCTCTCCTGCCCGGTTCTTGTGAAGAGAGCACAGGCTCGCTGTAGTATCTAACTAACACTGTAAATTGCCTGCTCTCTAATGTTGTATGTTACATTTTGCCGGGTTGAAACTGCCATTATGAAAAAGCCACAGGTCCAGACAAGTGTTTGTTTATCTCCGAATTACATATTCTGCTAATTAAACACACCCCAACCACACACACACAGTTTAAAGCCAAGAGTTCATACATAAACATCAGTGTGCCGTTCTGTGAGAGGATGTATTACATTTGTTTTTGTTGGGGTTTTTTTTCTTCTCATGGTTTTCTGCTGGCGAGATTTCTCTTGTTTTGTGTTTTTTTTTTTTCTCCCTCTTTCTCACAAACACATTTTGTGAAACACCAGAGGGTGACGGTCTGAGTCTCATCTCCCGTCCTCTTTTAAGAACAAACCTGTGCTTAGAGGAGCCCCCTTCACACAGAACATTCCCTATCTCCATCACACAGCCTGGATAATGATTCTCTGTTGAGCTGGACTGGGTCATCAAAAGACATGATCCAACAATTATGAGGCTGTGTAGTAAGCTGACACCCCATAAAAGCACCTGATCTGCGGACGAGGCTCCATTCATCTCAGCGGTCTTCCCATTAGGCACGAGGAGATGTGCAGAGAGACTTTTACTCATTTGGAGATGTGACTCACTTTCCAATTCATTCTTATTCAAGTCAAAAATAATGAAGCACGGTATATACAGAAGATCTGAAAAAAAGAATGACCTGCATAGTGTAGTGGAAGGGGGAAAAATATGAGTCAAACAAGCCTCAGAATCCTTGATCAGCATTAAATGGCTCTTTGGTTTTATCTTTCCAACAGGGGTGCCCCCCCACATCCCCCTCACCCCCACTCCGCCCACCCCTGCCTCTGGATGAAGATGCCTCCGCTGTATACTCAGCAGCCTAGAGGTGCTTTAATCAGACTGGATATACAAACAGCTGCTATGCAGGCTGGAAAGCAGCTAAACATACTTGACTGGTCAAAAAGCCAGTAAATTACATTGACAGAATGACACGTGTGATTAAAAGAATCCATGCCGCTTTTACCTTTCTGCGCTTCACACCTACAGTGGCACGACGACGAGAGCCGGCAACTCCCACCCCACTAATTACCATTATCAGTGAAATGGTAGGGTTTGACTCATTAGTTCCATGTGCATTTAATTAGAGGCAGGCTGAAATTGGATTTAACTTATTACTTTTTCATGGATCACTTTCTTGTCATCACTTCAAATTGGATTGCAGCCCCAGGTAACTAATTATGCCAGCCGCAGGATCAGGAGTGGAGAAATAGGTAATTAGGAACAACACTGTCGGACCCTCGCTGATAGTCCACCAGCACCGAGGTGGGAGGAGGGGGAAATTGAAGCTCGTTTGTGGCGTTGCTCACGAGCCCGGCTGGTTAACTAGACCTCATTGCAAGAGATTCTAGGTAGGCATCCACCTCCTACAGGGGATTATGTGGCATTCAGCTGGGCTGAAGATGTTGTGTCAACATGGAGTCTTTGCTATCAGTGTAATGCCCAGATTATGCTTGTTTCCCATCCAGGATTGTGCCTGAGATTGGCCCTCATTATTCATGTCACTGGTACAGTGTGAGGAATGGCCGGCAGCCAGCTGAAGCTCCCTGTGTGGACGCTGCATGAATGACATTGACTGGTTTCTGTCTGTAGTACGTCTGCACTGATTCTAATGAGAAGACATGAATGGCCAGTTAGAGGAGAGGCAGGTGGATATTGTGGGAAAGTAAAGATATGCTTCACACATGCAGTTTTCACTTGTGATTCAGAGCAGCGGTAGTCTGCTTATAGAGAAGGGTAAAGGAAAATGATAACATCACTTTACTCACTATTGAGAGCTTTCATCTTTAAGGGAGCTTCTTTGCAAAGGATTGGAAGCTAAAAGAATATCTCAATCCTTTGAGTTTTTATTGTTTTTTCATATTTATTGTAATTATGTGATGGCCTTTTTGTTTTGAAATGAGAAGCACCACTCAGTATTCTCTGATAAATGTTGCATTGAACATTTCCATGATGTCAAAGGTGCATCACTTGTTATTCTTCAGAAACAGAGAGACTACTGATAATGTTTTAAAACCATGCCAGCAGACTATTTTCTTATCTATACTATTACCAGTTGAAACCACAATCCACGCTTCTTACTTCTCCTTTTTCTTTTTTCTTCTTTTCTCTGTCTCTCCTTGTGTTTTTACACCATAGTGTACAGCCTCACAGAGGGCATCTCCAGGTCAAAAGATAATGTCTTTTCAGTTTACAGGATGAAAGCCTTTTAAGTTGTAGAGCGCCCCTCCGACGCCCCTCCTCCCCACGTTTGCTCTTCACATCCTTCATTTGTGGTCTGTTGGGGGGAAGCGTGATGTGACACAATCCAGGGGCCAAGCCTCTGTCTGACAGTACGGGGAGAAGCCGCCGGCTCTCTTTCTCTCTCCCTCTCCTACTGTTTTTGCAGTAGGCCCATGGCATTGTCCTGACACATGTATACCACAGCGCTCCAATCTGTAAGTCATTAGAGCACTAGGCCGAAGCCTGTCAGCTGGAGCTCAGCCAGTGCTGCAGGGCGATCTGAGGCAGCATTTCGAGGTGTTCCCGCAGACCGGTCGGCCCAAAGTGGTCCGGCAGTGTGGTGGCCCACCGGCGAGGTGACGACGAGTAGAAGTCTGGATTTATGTTCTGGGTTAGTTGTCCTGAGCTCAAGATTCACTTTACACAAGGGAGACTTGGCCAAGACAACCAGAGTGTTTTTATGTTCAGCCTAAATACATTGGAAGAATTTTAGATGAGAAAAGAATACTGACAGGAGGAAAAACAGTGTAAGAAAAGAAGTGCTGAACATGGAGATACAGAAGGAGTGGTGGCACTCTTTCAAAACGTGTTGCCAAGCCTGCCAAGATTAGCCAACCTATTAGAGTTTAAACCTCTGTTGTCTGATCAAGTCGATTATTTTGTGGATATAACCACACAAGTGTTCATAGCTTGTACCTTATTTCAAATTGTTCAGGCTAAAGTGTATCCATACTTTCACTTCCACATTAAGAGTTTGATTAGAAGATTGGTACTACTCTTTTGTCTGTATAGTAAATTTGTAGCCAGTTAGTTTAGCTTAGCTTAGTTTATCTTAGCTTAGCTTAGCTTATTTTAGCGTAAAGACTCCAGGAAGTAAAACACACTGGGCTTTTGGCACCCTGACAGAGTCTGGTTAGCTTTTTACCCCTGTTGCTAGCCTTAAACCGCCTTTACATAGAGCTATCACAATACTGCTGTAAAGAAGACCTGACATTACACTAGCTTTGCTTTTTTACTCTAAACCAAACAATTTTGGATAGCATTCCACCTTTCCGGTAGCAAGAGAGGTGTGACGTGTAACACAACAGCACACGTAACAGTGTGTGTCCCGTCTTTCCATCACACACTTTTTAAACAGACGTCAATTCGGCTCTGCTACTCCCTCCACTAGGACTCAAATGCCTTGACCAGGCTATGTAAAATGGGCCTTTGAGGTAAGCTGAGCTAATTGTCTGCTTTCTCTAGCGTCAAATTTAGCCTACATTATACATACATACAGCAAAACGTCAAACTACTCCACTAAGAGATGTGGTGTTTTTTGTTAAAATTTTTTTTAATATACTCTGTTGAAATTATAATTGTTGTCATTGTTTTGCTGTCTTTGCTTCTTTACCTTGAGCATGTGTTGACATGAATATTTTGGGGAAATGTCATTCAGAATAGCTCCCCTATCAGTCTGCAACAGTAAAATCCTATAATTCATCAGGTCTGTGCGTGATCCTCAGAAGGAGTTCATCACTTTGTGTTTGTAAAAAGTCTCAAGGTGATGCCGTAATGAACCCTCAGTTTGACGCGTGCATCGCTTTGAGGTGATACAATCTGTCAGGAATGATCAACACAACACGGAGGCCGATGCTCACGTGGAACCCCAGGATCAGTCCGTCTCTTTCGCTGCTTGTTTTTCTTGTCATATTGTAAAAATGTATTATGTGTATATGTATAGATTAGAACCAGGTTTGGGATAATCCTGTCAGAATGAAGTCATCTGTCCCAATTCCACACAGCCAAACAGAGTCTGGGGGGGCTGCTGGGTTAGGAGCTCTCTCCCAGCCAAGACGATGACTGTCGAATTGACTCCAGTCACAGCGCTGGGAGCCACTTACCATTTTCAGGACCCTCTTTTCATTTCAGGCCTGATGTTTCCCTTCAAGCAGTGAACCCTCTCAACCCTCCACCCCACTCAGTCATCCACCCAGCTAACACACACACACACACACACACACGCTCCCCCCCTAAAATTTGTTGTATCTTTGTGTCATCCTCTGGCACTATATCTTGATGTCAAGCGTGTGTTGTTTGGAGTGATTCACACGCCCTTTGCTGAGAGGTGGAAGGATGGATGGATGCACAGTCGACCATAGCATTAATAAACACTAACAGCTATGCAAGGTGCAGTCAAGTCAGCATCAGCTCTCGATGCAGTTTGGGCGTCGTCGCACAGTTTTGACAGCTTGGCAATTCTCAGATTCCATTTTCACTTTTTCTTAGGGCTAGGAAAGAGAAATATTTTCTCGCTCAGACAGCATGAGAGAGATCCAGAGACAGAAGGGCCTTCAGCCACATTAGTACATGATTTAGAGTTGTATTATATGTTTGTGTTGGACACGGTTCACATCCTAGTCTTCCATGTAGCTACAGCCAATCTGCAGAAAGCTTCAATCCAAAGTAACAATAGTTTGCTGTTGCATTTTAATTTTTGCCTTATTGGTTAAAAGAAATTAATATGAAGAGTGCTCATTTTTATCTGTTAAGTGTAAACTCACTGTGAAATCACCCATTGGTTTTTGAACTACCATTTTTAAGTCCAGATTTTGGCATTACAGTTGTTGTCGTCTTGGTTTTTCGAGCCACAAGTGACTATACTGGACAAGAAGGTGGAGCTGGAGATATCCTGATTGAATCTGATTCTGGGCATGCTGTGGTAGCAATTAATCAGTCAAGTCTTATCGTCTATTTTACTCTAAATGGGTTGATAATTTACAAAATGAACATTATGCTGTGTTGAAGAAGACTTGAAACTAGTGATTGAGACCATAAAGTCATTAGGAAACTTTGTATTCAGGTAATAAATCAAGTGAGAATTAGGGTCATTTTCTCATAAGCTTTCATACAATCAGACTTCTTTTTGCAACCAGTGGAGTCGCCCCCCGCTGGATATTAAAAATACTGCAGGTTTAGGGCACTTCACTTTAGGTTCACTTTTCAGACCCGGAACCTCTGTCCATATTTTATACAGTGATCTGTTACCTCCAGGAATGTTCCCGAGGACGTTTATTGGTGAGTGTTGGAAACACGACAGACTAGCAAATAGTGTTTAATAACACCACAGAAAAGGTTAGCTAAACACTTAATCATAGCGATGCTGTAGGCTTACTGTGTGTCCTACATTTAGAGTCTTCCTTAAAAAGTCATGACAAGAGCCACCCACAGACAAACGTGCATGTACTTTGCTAGAATGTGAAGATATAATTGTAAATCTCCTGTATTTGTAACTGCATATCAAACCCTGTAAATTACAATATGATATGATTAAAAGCAGATTCAAAGTTTTCGTGGCTTCAGATTTAGTGGTCAGGTTATTTTTTTACCTCTACGGCCCACACAGAAACAAGTGTTATTGCTTATTAAAACACAATTTCTGTGCACTAATATAGTTTCTGATCTCAAATCAGAGATGAATCAATCACCAAACAAGATGAGGCAGAAAAATCCCCCACCTCCGTATAATGTTGCTCAAACCCAAAAGTGTTCTTGTTTTGACTAAGTGAAAAACCGCACTAGACGTTATACACTGGCTGGCATATCTCCTCAGGAAATTTTGCAAATACAGAGTTTACATGTGCTGACTAAACAATGTGTTCCTGAAGACTGAAATTAAAAGCAAATAACCAAACCCGTATAAAATAGACCAGGAGGAACACGGTGACTCAGGCGTGACTTACTGTAACTGCATTGTGCTTCAGGTGATAACCTCATTCACTCCAAATATGACAAATATGACCAAGTATCAGAGGGAGTATCGGTGGGTTGCAGACGTTGAAAGCTGAGTTCACTGTCTGACATTACTGTGGAAATACACTTTATTTTAAAACACAGCACCATCGATAAATAAAGCTCCACAGTATAAAAACAATGAGGTACTTTCACTTGAGTTAGGAACAAGGGAATGGAAAATAAACTAAATATGAAATAAATGCAGTTTGCAAACAAAAAATTCAAAGTTAACTTTATTGTCACTTTTGCCATTTGTACAGAACAAATGCTGCTTTAAAACAAAGCAAAAACTAAACAGAGCTGAGAAGAAGAAGAAAATAATTTACATATTTAAAAGTTAAGAGTTTGAGAGGGACAATAACAACAACGAGGAAGGAAAGAAACTACAAAAATAACGTTAAGAGTGCATACGTTCAAAAGCCAGCGTGTTAAGCTTTGATGTAATTAAAGATACCTTTGGTTTTTTCGTATTGCTTGACTTCACAACAGAAATACAAAGGAAATGTTCCACCTCTTCAAAAAGATTTTTTTCTGCTGTTGTTTAACTGCTACAGAAATGACACTGTGCAGTCTCTTTGTGGTCTCAGTGCGAGTGAGTGGGTCTCCAAAGTCAGACTTTCTGAATTGCTTTAAGTCTGAGTTTTACCGTGGCTTGGGGAAAAAAAGCAGTTTATAAGTGTGATTTATGTCTGTGATGAAATGCGCCTCTTTGTACTTTGAGGGGACACTGTTGAAATAACAGAAAGAAATAATGGAAAGATCACACATTATGGTAGTGTTGTTGATCTAAAAGGTATATTTGTTGCCGTGGTGATATTATATAGAGCAGCTGTTATTTATATAGGTCCCACACCTGCCCTGCTGACTCCCACCATCAGTAAACAATGATTTACTTCACACCCACACAGGGAAACAGACTGTGTTTGTTTTCTCATGACAATGGTCCAGGTCACCAGAGTCTTTCAAGAAAAAGGAACGACTGTAGTTTTGTATTTTCCTCCACTTCTCTCCTTCTCTCTCTGTAATAGCAGTAAGACACTGGTTGGCATGCCGGTGCAGCTTATTCACAGGCTGCATTAGTGTTTTGGGAAGGCTTTGTAATTGGAGCCGAGCCGTTATCTTTAACAAAGAGCCAGGCGGAGCAGAGCCCGGGCCAGACCAGACGTTAACTCATACTTTCACTCTAACTCAAGCAGGAAATGGGAGTATTTTATAATGTCATCCACTCTGTCATGAACACAATCGCTCAGTACTCTCTGTAAACTATCACAGGGGACGCCGGTTCAAGGCTCGAGGATATTGATGTTTCCCTGTGCACAGGAACGGGAAAAAAAATCTATATAGCGTGTGTATCACATCGACACATATGTGTAATTATTTTACATGGCGCAGGCACAGAGGCAATGGATTAGAAAGACAGTGTGTGAGAGGAGAAGCTTGAACTGTGCGTCTGCTAAATTTATCATGAGGCCTTTGGGAGCGTTGAAATGAGAACAGTGGCCTATTACTGCTAAGAAGGTGTTTTATTGAGAATACGCCGACATGCCACCCCAGGGAGAGTGCCGGGGGAGAAGAGTGTGGCCATAGCCTAAACCACTTTGTGCACGTGTGTGTTTGTGCGTGTGTATGTGGAGTGCAGTTGTAAGCACATGCCTGCACGTCACTGTCTTTTTGTGTGAGCCGTCTTGAGGGTGTCAGATAGAAAATAAAAGCGTCCTTTTCTTCCACTTAATTATTCACTCTGATATGTATTGGAATTGTCACTTTTGACACTTGAGGTGTCCCAGTCAATAATTTATATAGGTCAGGCCAGCTTAGCAGAGCTCATTGTTAGTTATTAGCAGATGAGAGCAGTGGCTTGTTATGCAGGCGCTCTGTTTATTTTACCAGTGTGTTTGCGGACTGGAATGCATCCCGTGAACATTCCTTCATCCTCGGCCAAGGGTTTATAGCTGTTGATATGAGCTGTGTTTTAGAGCTCTGTTATTCAGCCCTGTGTTTATTGTCATGATAATTAACAAAGTGAGGTGTTAATCTTGCCTCATGCCTTCTTCTAATTCTTTGTCTAAGTGGGTTGTACAAGTTAGTGAACCTGGTTTTATTACTTACTAGGTCTGATTAACAACTCATTCCACTTATTTATCTTTTTATTTACTCTACAATGAAATATATGAATATATAAATGCTGCTAAATGTACAAAAAAAGACAGTTATAATATATATAGTGTATGTTGACAGGAGCCAGGCTCTTCATCCTCTCCTGGTGACTTAAGCAGGATCTCCAGTAGGTGGCAGAGTCCTGTTTTCCTCCCCTGTCTCTTCCCCTTACCGAGTGCACACGGGTGTTAAAGAGTGTGATGATATTATGACAGCTAATTGCTCTCATTGGGATGGAGTTGGATGGATTGCATGGTAGCTGGTGTAATGTTAGCTATTAATGTAAGTGGTTTTTCAGCTTGTCTCAGGCCAAATTGTAGGATAAGTGTTTAAAAACTGGAAAAAAGTTTATGCTGCCGTGGCTGATTTTATGACAAAAAATACACACACAACTAGTTGCGTCCTCAGTGCTGCAGGAGCACACATTAACATAAGTGGAGGAAACAAAACAAACTGTTCTCGTAAATACATTATTTTTAATGTAGAATAAAATACATGTGTTATTGTCTTGGCTTGGGAAATCAGAAAAGGAAGAAAAAGTCCAAATAACTCCAAAGAAATGTTTGTGCATTTGTTGTTTGAACATGTGAAATGAGTTGTGTCTTTGTTCCGGCACTGTAAACAATTCCATTTAGCAGAACAATAAAGGGGCTGATAGCGGGGGCCAGCTTTCTTTCTTTCCGCTGGATAGCTGTGTTTACTTATCTGTTGTTTAATTAAAGGGCCTCTTTTCTTTAGGCTCCCATTGTTTCAATAGCACGGCCGGAGTCCCAGCAGGGGTCAAAGGGTTAACAGCCGTCAACTGTGTCTTTTTTTTTTTTTTTTAAAGGGGCCCTCACACAAAGGCACGGTTTCACCTGCAGCCCAGCCTGAGGCTCCCTATTGTGTGGCCCCATTTGAATTGATTATGTTTAGAGGGCTGCTTGTGATTGGTGGAGAAGGGCGTGGTTGATTGGATAGTTTTGTATCTTGTCAGCCAGGGAGCAACCTTGCGCGTGCAATCTGTCTGTATCCCGAGGAAGGTTGGAGACTCCACAGCACAGCAGCGCTCGTTCTCAGCCTCCCAGCCTGTGTGCCTCTACCTCTCCCTATCGCTCTCTCTCTCTCCCTCACTCTCTCTCTCTCCTTCCCTCTCCGCTCTGCTCTCCGCTCTGCTTCACTCCACACCGCGTGGCCCAGCACTCTGTTTACCCTGCCAGCTAAATGGAGTTTGTCAGGTTTGTCAATATGATTGATTTCTGTGATTTTGCCAGCTTTCTTGTGTAAAAAACTTGACAATTTAATTTGACCAGGGAAAAGGAGAAACGGAGGCTTATTGTCTGTGTATCGTTGATGTTCTGTCATTGTAATTGGTTAATTTTGTCATGCAGTTTGTATGAGGGAAGCCAGTTATGTGGGATTTACTCCGCCGTTGGGACGCTGACAGTTTACAGTCTTGTTCTGACAGGAGAGACACAGTGAGCAGGTGTCATGTGCATTAGATTTACTGTATCAGAATGTTTGTACTTTATGGATTTGTAGCTTCTGTTTATTTGTGTTCTGTGCTGTTGATGGTTTTCAGCTTTTTCAATTTTAGTTCAAGCAACAGTTTCTTTCGCTCTGCCTGTTTGTCAGTTAGTGTGTTGTGTACGAAACCATTTACAACAAGTTTCTGTCTGACAGTACATACTGTTTGTTTAGTTTTGTTTACCTAACTGATAGTGGGCTAACCAGTTAAGCAGGATCCTGTGCTGTACTATATGCTGTCCGAATTACGGAAAGTTCTTGGATAAACAGGAGACAGGTTTGCCTTCTCTTTTACGTTGTTGTTTCTCACAGGAAATTATTGTATTTTTGCTTTATTGTTTAGGGTTAGGGTTAGGGTTATTTCCAGGGTGAGGCATTTAAAATAACCTTTTTTATTTTTTGTTTCACATTATGTTTTCCTGCTTGTGTATTTTGTGAGGATTTGTTCCTGAGTTAATGATTGCTGGTCAGACCTTGCCTGCTCTCAGGCTATGGCCTGGACTAATCCTCACTCTCCTCATGGTGTCACAGTGAATTAAGACAGGCTGGCACAGCTCTATATTTGACACCGTCACCACAAAACCACGTTAGAGACACGCTGTCACTCCAAATGTCATCGCTCGTATCTTCCTGAAAAGTTGGAGTGTGTGAATGTTTGTACATGCATGTCTGTGTGGTGTGTGTGTGTGTGTGTGTGTGTGTGTGTGTGTGTGTGTGTAGTTGCAACAAAGGGATTGCAGAGTTCATTTAGGAGGGAAAGTTGTGGTCATTTCTTCCATTTTTTCTGCTGTCAACTTTGAGTCCTGTTTGAAAGCTTTGAGGTTTTACACAGAAGACAGCTATTGACTTTCTGTTGTTTAATCATCAAGTATTTTATTACAATCATTTTCAGTAATGCAACTACATGTGAGTCACTTTTTCAGTGTTTTTTCTTTCTTTTTTTTGTCTGTTTGCACTCACCACTCAACTGAAACTTTTTCTGAGTGCAATGTTTCAGCACCCTTGCATCAGAGCTAAGAAAGTGTGTGCCTGATTGAAAGGAGAGATGGAGGAGAATATCATATGGTTGAAGGAGGAGGTGAGCGAAGCCTAAACAGGGCAGCGTGCACCGTAATGCTGTGCAGCTGTGCCGAGACTCGCAGTTTGGGAGAGCTGGAGTGCGAGCTGATTGGGTTGACAGTTTGTAATCAAAGTTGATTTATTGTTCATTAGTAGTGCATTAGCCCTTTCAGGCAGGGGCGTTATTTGTGCAGTGGCCTGTCAAGGCGAGGGGCTGCCAGCACCTGTCATTTCTAAACCATGACATAGGCAACCAGATATTAGCCGTGTACCCGGAGAGGGGGGCACAGGGGGTCGCCGCCAGAGCCTCGCAGCTCGCTTGCTGGGATATCCTTTACAGGGACGGTGTCTGCTTTGTACTGGAGCAGGCAGGCAAGACAGAGAGGAGAGACGGGGGAATAGTTTAGCAGTGATATAGTGAGCCACCAGCTGCTCGCTGCTGTTATTCCCGACTAAAACATGTTTTTACTTGAAAAAGGCTTTCCTTCATTTTTTTTTTTTTTTTTTTTTCCCTGTGTTGAGGGTCATTACTGCCCCGAGTGTGTGCGTCTCTGTTTCAGATTGGGAGATTAACTCTACACTTGAGATGCCATGTGTTTCAAAGGGTTGAGATGGGAGGATAATGATGAGATTACATGGTGTGGAGTGTTTTATGGCAGCAGGTCTTTTTCACCACTCGTCCCTGTCACGACCTATATATTTTTAAAACAATAAGGGATGTGATGGTATCGACATGTTGCACCTGGAAAATAAGGGTGGATTGTTAGGGTCGTGTGTGGACACAAACAAGTTTGACACATCCTGATTTTTAACCTTCCTGACTGCTGACACTGAATATCTTTTTCTCCATCATTTCATTAATTAGCTGTATACTTTATAATGAGTCACATAACACAACATTAAGAGTGTCATGAAGCAACACAATTTATGGCCCTCTTGTCTGCCGTCATGGAAACAAGGATTAGCTTTAGCGTTGCTGGTGTGCAGAGAATAGAAACAATCTGCGCGAGGATGTGTCAGCCATTGTCTTTTGACTACAGTTTCATTTGAAAGGGATTTTAGAGGCTGTGATCTTAATTAAATCTCAACCGACTCAAATAATGCATCTGAAGACGACTTGCATTGTTGCGTAACCGTGTAGAGCTCGTGGAGCAGAGATCACGGGCACGCGGTTCACCCCCAAACAGTGCTCGTAAGACGTTTCCAGGAAAGGTGAAATCAGTGAGCGGCGGTGTGTAGGATACTAGTTGTCACCTTGAGTTTGTGAGCCAGGTTTCAGGACTGAAATGCCTCGTGGCTGTGAAATACGCACTTGGAGGTGTGGCTTTAAAAGGTCAAAAAGAGTGACAGGACAGTGAGTCACATGTCAAAATGTAACTTTGTGGGAAACTGATTTATTATTTTATTTTTAAATGTTTGCGTTTTGAAATGCTCACTTCTGAAAAAAACTAAAATAATTTACTGATTCAGTCTTATTTTAATATTACCAAAATGAATAATGATGTCAGATAATAGTGATGAAGAAATCAACTGGTTTTTGATTTTTTTTTTTTAATATCAGGAAAACAAATATTACATTTGGAATGCTCTACTCAGAGATGACGGTGATGCAAAGGATGCTGTGTCTGTATCTGTGTGTGTGTGTGCGTGTGTGCGTGTGTGCGTGTGTGTGTGTGTGCATGTGTGTGTGTTGGGGTGGGTGCCCTGTGTGCTCTCCCCTCAGCAGTGGTCACCTGCCTCCAGTGTGGGAAACAGTGTCCAGCTCGCAGCTCAGCTGTTATTGTTGGGGTGAGAGCTTGCTCACTTCTGCGCGCAGTTTGTTTGTTTAAACCCGACACTGGGACCAGCTCTGGCCCCAACCTGTTTGTTTGTAGTCGAAAAGTTAATTAAAATGCAATCTTAACTTTTGTTTTTACAGTTGCTGCAAATAATTTGAGCCCCAGTACCCCCACCCCTTACACACCCCCTACACCCAATTTAGAGTGTGTCGTGTATGGTGAAGGGAGACAAAATGTGGCTGTGATTATCCAGTTTATCTGAGCTGTAAACATTTTTAAAGCAGCTTGATTGTGGATGACGAGGAAGGAATTAAGGAGGTCTTAACACATGGAGGGATGGTCTGTTCTGTCCTGACTTTTTACATTTTTTAGGTTTATTGAAGAATCTAAGGTCCCAAATGTGATGTTTTATACACACATTATGTTTTGTAATTTTTTGATAGCAATAAATTGTTATTATTATTATTATTATTATTATTATCATTATTATTATTATTATTATTATTATTATTATTATTATTATTAGCATTATTATTATTATTATTATTAGGGGAAAATGTGAATATAGTGCGTCTATTTTTAAGAGGGGAATAAAAGCTCTCCACCTCAGAGATTTCAATCAACCTGAATGGGTAATATGGAATTAGTCTTTCCAGTCTTGTCGACGACTAATTATGTTCACACATCACTTAAGTACAATAGCTCCCGTGAAATCCTCATTTCGGCGACATTTTCATGCAGGAGATCACAGTGAGGATGTGAAGTCGTTTCCTTGCGCCACTGCTGGCCAAGGTAAAACAACAGCATCAAACGGACTAGACCCACTGATTTCTCCAGGGCTTGTTATTTCTCTTTTTTTTTTCACTTCTCCATTCCATTTGATGCCCCCACAAAACAAGATGACCCCAGGGAGCACAAATGAAAATTTGATAATTCTCTTCTTTCTGTCTTTTTTTTTTTCTTCTTGCTTTTTTCTTTGAGCCGAGCTGCACCTTTGCGGCCAGTGAAACGTCTGTGCCGGTCTCACCTCCTTGTCCCTCGTTTCTGTTCGTCTTAATTGCCTCAGTGCCGGGGAAAGGGGCTATCTCGCAGCCTCTTTCACCCCTTCTCCTTTTCACCGGGCTTTGACCTCTGACTTGTGATAGGAGGGGGTGCTCGGGGAGCGTCTTCATTAACTCTGAATCAGTTACTCTTCAACGTTTTCACGTGTGCCGTTTGTGTTCCCTCATTAGATTATCATATTTTGCACCTTTTTTCCGGGGTAGTGATGCACAGAGAGAAGCTTACTGCAGGTGTCCTGTCATGACAAATGTTTTAGATACTGTGCGTGTGTTTTGATATATTGTCAGAGGTGCAGAGAAATATGATATGAATGAATGGTCCCTATCTTTTAACAGAAGTAATATTTTGACAATTGTTTTTAATCTTAGTTTTTAATTGTATTTTTAAATGTTTTGTTCTTTATTCAATATACATTTCTACACTGAGTATACAGTGCAAACAAACTTACCCCATATGGAAAACATGTTTTTGCTCGTCATATACAGTGTGTTATGTGCCTGTATGTGCTTGTGACAGTTAACATGCCACAGTTTACATTTCTCTGTGTGTGTGTGTGTGTGTGTGTGTGTGTGTGTGTGTGTGTGTGTGTGTGTGTTTGGCCAGCAGGCCCGTGCTGGTACAGTATATTGCCTCCAGTCACTCTGCAGCTGTGTGAGAATGTTCCAGGTTTGAATGTTTATGTATGGGAGGCACCTGGAGAGCGCCACACCTTCGTGAAATTCATAAACGTCAGCTATTTCTGGCATCCTCAGAATGTCCTCTTTTTCACACCCTCATATTGGGAGAGTAGATTAGAGCTGGGCTCAGTGGATCCCTCCAGTTATTAGCCCAGTACGACGCTCCTTTTAGACTATCTTTAGATGGTGATATATTTTTGTGGATCATCTGGAGTCATGATGTTATCCAGGAGATAAGGGAGTGCACCATATGGGAGTGCTCTAAATGGCGACTGGCGTCCTGTGTTTTCGTTAAATGGGCATGATACAGCGGCCAGGGCAATATTTTTCAGTTAAAGTGCTCCCTCCCGCCCTTCCTCTCAATAGGATCCAGTCTTAGGCAGATTTTCACTCCTTCAGCACAGGATTAAATGGTAGTAGTTACATTGATCAATAGGTTAAGAAGCATACAATCCCTCTTGCTGCTAATGACCTCAGTAGTAATGGGTAATAAAATGGGGGTCTGTAATAGCCTCTTGCTGGGGCTGTGCACAGAGGAAGCTGCTGTAGCTGTAGTTACTGTGAGCCAGACGCTCCTGACAAGGCGAAGTGTGAAAGCATGATGAGATATACACCCAAGGTGTAAAGAATTAAGACAGTTAAATTGAAGGAAATCTCAGCCTAATTTGTAATGAAATTGGCAGCTATTGAGAGCTGCTTAAGTGTGTAAAATCTCTGTGGTAACTTGGAGCTTGCTCTCCCTTTTTTCACATCACACTCTATATAACAAGGCATGACAAAATGATTATACATTTGAAAATAAGACTAAATTTACAGCTTTAACACGGTTGTAAAAAATAGAGCATGACAAGTATGGAGTAGATTTTTAATGCATGCAGTTAAAGTAAAGCTTAAAAAAAAACGGGAGGGCATTATTATTTATCTGTGCGCGGGGGGTAAATGTCACGTTTGGACGGGAACTATATATCACATCACGCATGGCGCTTGCATGTCAGCAAGACAGGGCTGCTTGGTTGACCTTCAAAATAGTTCATCAAAATTAGCGATGCCCAGAAAAAAGGACTTCAGTGGATAATGACTGTGAAATTAGGAAATGGGAGGCCGGGGCTATGCAAATGACAGGACAAGTCATGTGCAAAAGTCAAGATGAACTGCATATTAAGACATAATACAGGGGGGAATTAATATTGCATTTTCCTCCTCGCGCTCCCTGCGCCTGGTGCTGGAGATGAGAAATGTGAAGTGTGTGTTAGTCCTGGGTGGGGCTGAACCTCCTTCAGTCTCTTGGGGGGCTGGAGGAGCACAGCACAGTGTAGTCTGGCACTGCTCAATAAAGTTAACGGAGAGCATCAAAGCTGCTCTGTCCTATTTGACACCGCTGCCCTTTCCTCTTGCATTTGCAGTACAAGCTGTTCATTATGGCAGCGCTTTGTTTTTGTTTTATGCTACAGTGGGGACAATGAATAAGGTGATATGCATGCAGGGTGTGTGTCAAGAAAAGCCTCTTACCGGACGAGGTTTTAAACAGCAAAATAACATTCAGAAATGCATGAAAAATTCAAAGGGTGTCATTAGCTGTAAGGCGGCCGCACAATTTGGGTAACCTTGGTGGAGACAGACTGTCACCTGGTATGTCCGCTCTATCAGCTGCTGACATCACATTTTAACACACACTTATGCACATACATCCTAATATATACATACACGAAAGAACAAATTGTCAAAACGTGTTAACAGCTGCAAAGACGCAGCACTATCAAATGCATCTTAGTCGCCGTTTGTCATCCGAATGTCAAGAAAAGGAGCTTTTAATGGTACTGCACATCAGAGCAGTGAGTGGCAGCATCCAGACACACTCCGAGTCCCCTACGCCGCCGGAGCAATTAAGGCACCCTGACAACTGTGGGGGCTCCTTCAGTGTCACAACAAATCACTTGTTTTGAGGAGTCATGCACTCACACCTTTCTACTGGGAGTTAGTTAGAGGCCTCCGTGTTCTTCACCGTGGCTCCTCCTCCAGGCACTACATATCTTCAACAATAATAGATCGCTGTTGACAGCGTCTCTAATGAAATCTTCTCACATGACATGTAGTGCGTGCGCGATGATGAGCCAACCACAGCGTTTTTTTTGAGGCAATCTTTAACGTCCTCAGGTACGGTGCGTTTGATATGTTGTGTAAACGGCGAGCTTGGAGGAGCAGATCGCATCCGATTGGTGTTGAGGGGTCTGTGTGTGAGAGGGGAAGGTCGGAGGGTGGAGGCTGGGATGGATATGTGGACGTTTACTCCACAGGCAAGATCCACGCCTGGCTGTCTTGTGTCCTTTAGTCCGCCTCTGTGTGGAGTGGTGTCAGAATGGTTAGAGGGGTTGTAATGTGTGTGTTTGTGTGATTGTTGGAGGGCATGTGCTGCTTGTAACACATCAAGATGACATTTGAGATGTATTCCTAGAATCCAGTCAAAAGCAAGAGCTCATCTTATATACATTATTATAATATATTTTTTCTATTTTTATTTGTGGAGCTGTAATTTTCCCTGGAAAGTCATCAGGCTTTAGTTTTTTGCATATTCAACCAGAGTTTTTGCCTGTTGCATGCTGGGATAAGCTTTGGCACAGTCTCTTTTTTTATGTCCTGATTAAATTCTGTAGTGTGTTAGTTGATTTTTCTGACATCCCTCTGCTTGTTCTGTGTGTCTGTGCAGGTTCCAGTTTCAGTGGCTATGATGACACCTCAAGTGATAACTCCACAGCAGATGCAGCAGATCCTTCAGCAGCAAGTCCTGAGCCCTCAGCAGCTCCAGGTTCTTCTCCAGCAGCAACAGGCCCTCATGTTACAGCAGGTAACGGACAGTCGTGTCAAAAATCATTTTTGTCAGACGTGTTTTTAAATGACGAATGTCACAGTTTGGAGTAAAAAATCTTCTCATGTACAGACAGCGTTTCACAAAGATAAATTCACTTTGAGCCGCTGCTCTTTTCTCTTTCTCCGAGCCTCAAAGACAACATTCCTCAAAGTACTGAAAATTTTCACTAAACCCACTGCTGAGCCTTTATGACTGACAGTCACCTTCCTGTCTTTTTTGCAGCAGCAACTCCAAGAATTCTACAAGAAGCAGCAGGAACAGCTCCACCTCCAGCTTTTACAGCAGCAGCAGCAGCAGCAGCAGCATGCAGGCAGCAAGCAGAGTAAAGAGGTAGGCTGACATCACTCCAACCGCCTGCCATTACCAAAGCCGTCGGCCAGACAGAGCATGGAAGGCATGTGTGCTCCCTCCCTCAACCCCATCTGCTTCCAGACTGTGGTTAAAGCAGAGGAAGGGGGGGGGGATCAAGTGCACTCATGCTTCTGATTAGCATGTCAGACTTGCTGGATAAATGGTAACAACTGACTGATACTGTGCTAAGAATACAGCATCTCTTTTTCTGGAAGCACATTAAATGTATAATATTTTATAGAGCCTGGGTGCATTGTTCTGGATGTTTCTTTTATTTCCCAAGTAAACAAGTGTCCTATGCAACAAAGAGATGACCGCTCCTGTGAGCCTTGTGTAGGACATAATGAAAGGCAGAAGGGAGAAAGGCAGGAACACGGAGCACATAAATCTGAGAGGCTTTTCTCGGTAATTAACATGGAAATGGCAGAGGAAGAGAAGGCATGTAATTGTGAGATATCAGTGCAGAGAGCGCTCCCAGCTTTGTTGCCTGCGTTGAGTTTTTTTTTTTTTTTTTTCCCTCCTCTCCTCCATCTTTCTCTCTCCTTCTTTCCCTCCAGTACGGCAGGGCACGCTCATAGGCAGCAGCTTAATGCGTGTTAATGACTGGAGGATACAGGCACCGCTGTGGACAAAGCAAATTATTATTGTGCGGTCAGAAGAAGTTCAAAGACAATCTGGGAAATTTTTTTCTCGCTCTTGTCCCCGTTGAGTTCCATGTTTGGAGAGTAGAGGAAGCATAGAAAATTAAGCCCAATGTTAAAAGCAGAGACACACACACACACATACACACATCCACCACGCATGCTCACGCACTCACACACGTCCGCGCGCTGTCGAAGCTCCCAACTTCAAAGTCGTAGCTCCCTAATTAATGAACTGCGGGCTTCAGTTTGGACAAGTTGTGGCGTGATGCTCCCATAAATCAACATGACAGCAGAGCTCCTCGGCCTCAGATAGGGCCTGTCACCAAGTCGCATCTGATGTAAACACAAGAGGAGCAAGAAAAGAGGAGGGGGGAGGTGAGGAGGAGGAGGGGGGGCGGGGGGGGCAAGGAGGTGCAATTGATCAGTTGAATGGAGCATGAGAATAAAAGAAAAAACAACTTTTGAAGCATATTATGTATGATCACAGGAAATGGATGCAGCCTCGAGAGGCTCTCCCCCTCTGCCGATGTTTTCTCTCTCTCTCCCTCTTTCTCACTCTCTCTCTCTCCCCCCCCTCTCTTTTTTTTTCCAGTCGCATTTCTCGCAGCCATCAAAAGACAGAATAAGAATTACGCAGTGACTCCCCTGTGGCTGCCAGACAATAACCCCCTGTTGTTGCTTTGTGCCTCTTTTATTTTAAAGACATCAAAATTTAGTTTTTCAAAGATCTTTAACTTTATATTTGAAGCTTGACAATAAAGGCCTGCCAGTGCCACTCTTTATCATTTGTCAGTGACTGTATTTTTCTCTCCCTCGTGCCACTTCTTGTTAACCTCTTATTTGGTCTATTGGGCCTCGGCTTTTTAATGTGTCTGCATGCTGCGAGCGCACAGGAGCTCCTGTCAGCTGATGGGACCAGAAGAAGAGAAAAAACTGAAGGGGAGAGTGTTAAATTCATTTGCAATACTCGATTTTTCTTTCTTCCTCTTTTCCTTTTTTTCCTCTGAAAAGCCACCCTCTATTTATTTAGCGTTTTGATGAAAGACATTGTTCCCAGTGAACTCCCACCCCCGGAGCACTATTATCTTTGTCTCGGGCTGTCAGGGAGGAGCTGGAGAACAGAAAGCCACTCAAGACATGAGGAACTTTTTCGCGCACTGATGGAAAAAGAAGCAACCATCTTTCATAAATAGAACAGATCAGAGGGGATCACAGGCCACCTGCATCCTGAATTTCACTGAAACCTCCATAATGTCTCTCTCTCGGCTCATTCTGGGTTAGATCACACATGAGCCTGTGAATGAATGTGGTTACTCCTCAATTATGACCCTCCGCTATCCACTGTCAACGCGCCGTCTTCCCCTGATTGATCCAATGAGACGACCCGGCTTGCTGTAATAGACCAGCGCTGCCCAGAGCTTTATTTTTAGTGAGCCAGTGCGGGAGCAGCAGGCGGAGGGTGTGTGGGGAGGGGGGGAGAGAGGAAGGGAAAGGAAGGCCGCTAGACCCTTTTGACAAGCCGAACGAGGGTGGGCGGAGGGGACGCGTTTTATCTGGCTGTTTCAGAGCCGCCAGCGAGTGACCTGACAGCCACGTTGCACCGAGACCTTTTTTGTATGCACTCAATTGTGAGAAGTAAACAAAAGTGGTGTATCCTGTGTTTGGTAACAGGGTGCGGTGCACAGCTTGGCAGCCCCTGTACTGCTTTTAGTGCCCCCTCCTCTCCTTCTCCCAGCCGCCTGACAACTGGCCTTGTGTACTCATAAACAGGCCTTGTATGCTGATGAGTCTCAGGCATATTTTATGTTCATCTCTTGATAGATCTTGTTGTTAAATTGGTAATAATAGACATTTTTGTAAGTTGCTGAGAGCCGGAGTTGACAAAAGTCATCTCCCTGCTCTGTGCCCCTGTTATCTAAATAACATCTCTCATTTGTTTTGACTCGTAGGAGATTGGGGATATTAGATAATTTCCTTCTATTTATTATTCTGACTTTTTTCTGCTTTCCACTTTCTTCTCCACTCTCATATCACTTTTTCATCCTGTCACAGTTCACACGTTTCACTCAGCAGAGCCAAAATCTCCCCCCCAACCCCTAAATCAGTAAAGACACACCAGCTTTTCATTAAAAAACTTCTCGATGAAACAGCCGCCGCTCAGTTAGATCAACAAAACAGCGCACATCTCTGAGTGAGTCCACAGTGTGCGATGGAACAAAGCTCCCTGCGCCAGTCGGGGGGGAGAGTGTATCCCTGAGCTCAGCGCCATGCCTGGGAGAGTTGTGAGAGTTGCTCGGGTGGTTATTAAGCACTTTGATTTAGTCACACGTTGTTTGCTGAATTATGAATGGCTGTAATTAAATTCCTGTGGCTCTTATTATGAATGATTAACTATGTTGTTTCATTGTTTGTCATTTGCCGCCCGACTCCTCGTTAATTAAGAGAGAGAGAGATGTATACTCTACCTGTCTTAAGTGGGCCCAGACAAACCCACAGTAAAGGTGAAATTTATGAAAATTACAGTGTGCTTTTGTGTGTTAGCACAAGCAAAATCCATTAACTTTGTTTTTTTATGAATGAACTTGTTGTTCTAAAGTGAAGAGCTATGAACTCAGTGGCCTCGGACTTCAAATGTTTTTCTTCAAAGGCAGTCCAGTAATGTACAAACCTGATATTCAGCTTTACATGTTTGCACTGGCTGTTGAGCTTTTATATATGTGTATGTTTGCTGATGGTGTGCCTCTTTGTCTTTCCGTGTGTGTGTGTTTTTGTGTCTGTACCATCAGCAGCAGGTGTCAGCACAGCAGTTGGCCTTCCAGCAGCAGCTCCTGCAGGTCCAGCAGGTCCAGCAGCAGCATCTGCTCAACCTTCAGAGGCAGGGGCTGCTCACAATCCAGCCGGGACAGACCGGCCTGCCACTGCACTCCCTCACTCAGGGTCAGTACATGATATCACAGCACTGCACTGAACTTTGTCAAATCTGCTGTCCATCAGTCCTCAGAAGCATTTGTGGTAACCAAACACTGCTAGAAAACTATCTCTGGAGATGATCCAACACCTCCTTTTACCTGAAATAGATGTGGAAGTGCTCACAATGTGTTTGCTGATGTATAGTGAGGACTTAGTCTGCTGTTGAGTTCACACTAGAGTCTAACTAGAGTCTAATGGAGATCAGGGTTATACTAATACATCTGCTTATTGATATATTGTTTGACCCTGGCCTTGTATTTTAAAACGTTGGTCAGTTGAATTCCTCCACCTGTTATTTTGGAAGTTGTCCCCTGAACATGTGCACAGCCTGTGAGTGTCTTTTTATAATTATACTGGAAATTGTTAAAATATCTTATCAGAGAAAGAAATTGATTGTAGTGTAGGAGGATTTTAATCAACTGTCTGTAAAAAGTACAGTGTCACCTGCTAACATATGATCAGAACATAAAATCGTTTTTATGTGAGCGAGCTTTCATTTGAAGAGTCACATGATCATCATGAAGATGGATGTTGTTTCACGGGCCTTTAATCTCCAACAGTTGCGGGAGGAAAAAAAAGATTTTTCTCGAGCAAAGATGTTCCTGCTTATTAGAGGCGGGGGAAGAAAATGATTCTTAGATGCATCAGGATTGTCTCTTGAAAGATTACAGTATGTTTCGATGCAGAAAAGTCAATAATTGGACATTTAAAACCCAATTCAAACAATTTTGTAAAAGTGGGCTGTGCGTTGCTTACGGCTGAACCAACTGGATGGTGAGACATTACGGACGTAAACATCTGTGTCTTGTTTCGGTTAATTTCGTTTTCAATTTCATTAGGCTACCTCTTGAGCTTTGGTGAGGATGGCTGAGTGTGAGCAAAGATAATGGAAGTAAATGTATCTGTTTATTTTAATCAGTTAAATGATCAAATCTAATTGTATCGAACTGAATCGGATGGGATCAAATCATGAGGTGTTTCCCGTCCATACTTTTTATACTGATCTCAGGACAAACTATAAGCAGCCACACTGTAAAATATTCGTATTTCTATGAGTCTTCATAGACCTAAACCTTGAATGAGAGTACTTTTTCTGAAGTTTTTCAGATTTTACCAGCAATCTATTTAAACATCACAGCTTGTCTAGATGTGTATCTCTGTATATTCAGAATGGTTTGATTTGCTACTGGTACTTTTGTGCTCTACAATACCTGTACAAATAGACTTAGTCAAAGTGAACAAAGTGCCACTTAAGTATGTGACCACAAACTGTACGTGGTTTCACTGATTCAGGACACACCTTCTGTAAACCCTCAACCTTTACTGCACCAATACAGTTTGATAGACTTTGTTTATTATCACCCTGGACTCGAGAAGTAAAGTATCCCTCCGCTCAGAGTTTAATATCGATGCTCTGTCCTTGAACTCTCTGTACTGGGCCTGTGATTGGCATCCTGGTGGCAGTCTCCTTCAGCCTGGAGAAAGACTGGATCTATTGTTCGTAAACTGCCAGTGAACTTGTCATTGTGAAACTGCCTGTTACTTGATAGGCAGTCAATACTTGTTGTTTGGCCAGGAAGTTTATTTCTTTATTTATTCTTAAATATTTTTGTTAAGGAGTGGTCACCCTTTGACAAAGACGCAGTCACACAAGGGTTTTTAGAACATGACACAGACTATTCATTCCCGGCAAAGACAAACAGTTTTGAAATAACAAGATAAGGGCGATAAAAACGGGAGGGTTCGGGGGGTGCTTAGGTAATAGGCAAACACAAACATGGTTTGTACAGTGGTGTTATTGTTTGGACTGGGTATGGAATCACTCATCCACTCGCAGACGATTGCCATGGGCACAGGCGTGGAGCGCCTCTGTTGTGAGTGTGCTCTGTTGAATTGCTGTGTGTCAGATGTCTGGCAAACACACACACACCCCTTGAGTAAAGCATTATATGGGTGATATGACTAGGTGCTGTACTGCTGATGGATTTCACAACAGTCTCAGAACATCCTGTTTATACTGAGCCGTCATCAAATACCTCCAAGGCATCTCATCTTATTAAGAAAGTCCAGTACACTTTACTGAAAGTTAGAGCTGCATGGTTAAAACATTTAGATTATTACTATGAGGATCCATGCATCACGTCATGTGCTTTATTTCTTCCTAAGTTGTTTCAACAAATGACAAATACAGTAGAGCTACAACGATTGATTGATTAATCTGTCCAAATAACATACATTTCTTAAGGGGAAAAAAGTCATCATTTTCTGATTTCTGCTTCTTAAATGTCCATATCTTCTGGTTTCTTTACTCCTCTATGACAGTAAACTGAATAACTTTGGGTTGTGGACAAAACAACACATTTGAGGATATCATCTTGGGCTTTGGGAAACACTGATCAACATTTTTTTCACCAGTTTCTGACATTTTATAGAACCAACAACTGATCGATTAATCGAGAAAATAATCAACAGAATAATTGTTAATGAAAACAATGATTAGTTTCTGCATCACCATACCCAATATGGTACCACAGATGCTATTAAATTACAAAGGAAATATTTTTAGTTGAGAAAATGACTCAAAGAATTGTGAGATAAAATCTTACTTTTAATACTGAGTGAGAAAATTATTATATTAATTTTTAATGAAATTTCTACCCTCAACAATGTATCGTTGCACTCAAAACTGAGGGGATCGTTTCTTGAAAGTGTTGTGTGTGCATAAACATCAATATGAGGAAGTGAGTCTGCCCGTGTACAATCAGTGTTTTGTTTCAGTTTGTCACAACCAGTCCAACCTGGTTCTTTTCTGCCCTAATGTTAACTGTGTGCCTCCGACAGCTGTTACAACACTTAGGCCAGTGCTTCAGGCCCCCGGTTTGTCTTCCTATTCTACACATTTTCTGCTTGACTGTTTGAAGTTATTGATGACCTTTCTGTTTTCCACATCACTAAACTCTTTCATGCATCAGCGGGCCAGGCCTATGGTGCTCAGATCTAATCTGCAATATTCAGCTAGCAGTTAGCACACTGCGTCGGAAGTGATGAGTTGATCTGCTCTGTTTGGGTCGCGCTGATTACGGATTCAAACTTGGGGGCAGTAAATCGACATGACTTTTTAACTGATGCCTTTTATTTCTTTCATTCCAAAATGTAGATATCAGTGTAATTATTAAAAAAAGGTGCTGTTATCACATGCAATACACTGCATCCTTTTTGCATGTGCTGAGGAACAAAAGGTCTTCAAATAATAGGTCACTGTAACAGAGTAATTAAGGAATAGTAGGTGTGCAATCTGTGCTCTGTGATGGAGTTTACAGCTCAGTCTCCCGCTAAGTTAAATTGTTGTCTGAGACAGATTCATCACCATCATTTTTCTGCCAAAACGATGGACTGAAGAAATGCATTTGAATTAGTTTTTCAAAAATATGATAGCGCTAATTAAGTCTAAACTTGTAGATAGGCGTTTTGAGTGAAAAACAATTGCCGGCATTATCTGGAGCATAATTTGTTTCTCTTGTCGTAAATTCTTTTGACATTAATGTTCAAAGTGTTGGAAGCGGCCAGACGGTGTCTGTTATAAATTACAACAATGTGTTTGGGGAGGATATAACTCTCATAAATATAAATTTGATCCACCACCCCTCCCCTCCCCCTCCTCACAAAAAGCCTGTCCTCTTGACCTGATAAGTGAGTCAGTGGTTCCTCAGGCTCAAGTTGCTCAGGTGTGTGTGTATGCATGTTTATGCACATGTGTGGCTGTGTGTGTGTGTCACAGCGGTGGGCAGTGTTTGTGCACATCCTGCCTAAAACGGCCGAGGTTGCTCTGCAAGAGAGTGAGTTCTTGTAGCTGCACAACATCATTTAAGCTGTCTGGGAGAGGCCAGTGGGACAGTGACAAGACAAATTTGTCGGTAATATGAAAGCAAAGAATGTGGCGAGCCATGAAGTGCTCACAGAGCAGCAGCACATCAGGGACAGCGGCGGGTAATGCGGCTGACCTGTCAGTGATTGATACATCCAGCAGTGGGCTACTGGTAATAGTTCCTGCAGCATTAGGACAGGACATATTTCAGGCCTAAGGGGTGCATATCAGCAGGCCAGTGATTACGGCAACATAAACAGGGGTGCAGTAAAGGTCCCAGCCTGACGGAACAATAAACTAATAGCGATGTCACTGTCCCCCCATGGCACCGGCACTGTGTGTGAGAAGTAACAGCTCGGTTTAAAGAGTCCGGAGCACCGGGGGCCATTTTTTATTTGGGGGATGATGGCCTGCAACTGATGTCATTATGAACCTTAAATCAACTTTCTGCTTGCTTGAACATGGTCACCTGGGTACAGGGGGACAAGGACAGGAAAAGGTTGAAGAGCTCGGCCTGTCTCGGTGCCAGAGCTACCTGCAGAGGTAAAATTGAGTTGGGAGGCCGGTGATCAATCAAGTGTCCCAACAACATACATTTTTTAGAGTGCTTGTCCGTATTTCCCAGTCGTAATGAGTGAAATAGTTGTGTTGAAAAATGGAAAGAGGAAAGATAAACCAATCCGCCATTTAAAGGATGGACAAACCGGGGGACCCGAGGAAGAGGATTTACAGATCAATGTCATTATGTGTCCCACAGTAATCAGATGGAGAGAAACTCAATGCATTTTGTCCAAACACAAGCCTGTGAGACATTTGTGTAATGATATTTTATTGTCATTTATGTGGAATCATGAGCCATAGCTGTTGTGGAGTCTGAAGAGGTTAGGGTTAGATAGGTGTACCGAGAGGGAAGAGGCGAACAGAGAGCAATAAAACTAGGGACCAGATCCAGAAAGAGACAGCCTGGTCCCACTCCGTTAGCTCCCTCATCAGACCGCTCTATCCGCTGCGGTTTCATCTGAGTAAACAGTGGTGTCGGGGTCACCAGGACTGCTGGGTAATTGAGCCAGTGTGGGCCGCCCTGTCAAGCACATCGGCTAAAAATACATCGCCCACTGTCACCGGGCACCAAGTGGGGGGAAAATGATTGTTCCCGCTGTCGGAGCGCAGGACACTCGCATCACCAGTGACCTTCCGCTTCCAAACCAGAAAAAAAGGAAACAAGAAAGACTTTGGGCTCCAAAGTCTCCCATCAAAACAACAATGGATCCTTTGATAATGCAACTGGAAATCAGCAAGCGGTGGATTAGCATGCTGCAACACAGAGCCCAATATTAAGCATGTTTAGCCTGTCATGGACGTGCACTTCGATTAGGGCACATCAAGGCACTGAGGAGAATAAGGGAGAATACAGGCAGGCAGAATGGAGCGAGGCTGTTGAAATATTCGAATGAGGAAAGACGCTCCTTGGAACGTGGAAAGGTTATTGATTTGTCCTGTAATCATTTCCTGCTCTTTGATATGCAAACGATCTAGTGTGAATTTACAGCAATCCTATCAGACTCATTTCACAGTTCTTAGCCCCTGCGTCTCTCTGGAGTCCTCCGCCTCATTAGGCCAATGTTCTCCATTACCAGCATAATTAAAATCTTTAGTAGCTTATCAAATTAAAAATATTTTTGCTGATCGTATTGAGATCTTCACCTCACAGTTATTTTCCACAACAGGAATAAATTAAGACTAAGCATTTTGCACACAATGTGGTACAATCTGCTGCTTGAAAGGAGCACTTCTGGTATCTATAGAGCTGCTGATGAGAAACGGCGAGGGAGGGGGGATCCGGAGAATATAAACCCAAGTAGATAAGCATGTGCAAATCATCTTTCATTTGCCAGTGCTCATTTTGAGAATGGATTTAATTAATTGTAATGTTAAACGAGTGGTCTTGCCCATTTGCTCTGTGGTTAAATTCACCACATATCCGAGGGCTCCTTTCACCATACTTAAAACATGTGGCTTATTTAAGCACGGATTTGAATACCCAATACAAATCCACACATATTAGCTCTTTCAGCATGCTATTAAGAAAAGGGTTACCCAGATGTGTTCAAAGAAAATACAAACAGATTCTGCATCCGTGAGGCTTAATCTTATTTAACACATCAGCTTTATTCTCATTCGTGTCAAATGAAAGCGGACCTCTCCGACACAGAAAACACAAACACCATAGATGGACACGTATATATTGTGCCCCAACAAAGGCTCTCTTCTCTCAGACATGGAAAGTGGGGTGCACAAACACAGCATTATCCTTTTTGCGTCCTGACTCTGGCCCGTGTGTGTCGGGATCGCTGTCACTCACAGGCAGAAAAAAGCACACACACGCAGTCCGTAGACGTGTTTCCAGCACACTGAAAAATGTCTTCTGTCTTCAAGGGATTTTTTTTTTTTCAAAGGGCTGTGTGAGCTGCAGTGTGCTTGACTTGTTAAATGAGGTTTAAGTCTTCTGTGTCAATTGGAGGCGGTGCAGAGCTTTAAGTATTTTGCACATTAATGCGCTTTTGAGAATATTACCCCAGGGTCCTGTTTCTCAAGGAGGCAGGGGTGGGATGTTTTCTAGTGTTGCTATTGTAAACTTTTTGTTGTGTATGTTCCCGCACATCTCTGTTGTTTGAGAGAAAAATGATGGTGATTATTCAGATTTCATGCCTTGTCTGGATGTTAATTATTTACTCTGGGCATGAAATTTGCGTGAATGCCAGGGATTTGTGTATACAAACACGCTTCAGATCACAGGAAAAATGGGAGGGAGAGAAGGAGGTGGCAGGGAGAGAGGGAGAGAGAGAGAGGGAGGGAGGCGAGAGCTCTCAGTGCATTACCCTGTAGTGGAATATTTTCTAATTAATACTCGGCTTTGTTTACAGACGCTTTGATTTAATTAAGTGATGAAGAGGAGAGTTGGATTAGCTGTTAATTGATTTAATTATCCAATTTGTTTGTCTCAGGCATGATTCCAGCCGAGCTGCAGCAACTGTGGAAAGAGGTGACAAACGCTCACGTGAAAGAGGAGCACAACAACAGCAGCAGCAACAACAACGGCCACCGGGGCCTCGACCTGTCGTCCCCGGCACCGCCAAAGAACCCACTCCTCAACCAGCATGCCTCCACCAACGGCCAGTACATGAGTCACAAGAGAGAAGCGTGAGTCTTTAACATATTCCCTGTTTTCTTTTATTTGCATGTGTCTTCCTTACATTTTACAGCTGGTAATTAAAGTGATCTTCACTGTCATCCTCACACAAAGCAAACACTAGGCCCTTGCTCCATATTATAATGATTTAAAATAACAATTTCTCACAGGGCCTCAGTTGATGGACACATCCCCATAGGGTTTGCATTGAGATTACTATTAATTTCTAGTTTGTAAGTATTATTTCCATTAAGGTCACACTTGTGTGTGCCTTTGTGCAGCGGGGGATTTCATAGAAACACCTGGGAGGAATAGAGGGATTTGGAGAAATGTGCACAATACTATTAATGAGGAGGTTCAGGATATTGACCCCCTCCTGCTATTGTTTTAGTTGCAGCTGTGACTTGAGTTCCTTGAAAACATCACCGGACACCAGAGTCTTTTCAGAAATGAAAAACACTTCCTTGTGTACTTGGAACATGTAGAATCAACACGATCGTCACCTGTCAGCTCAGGAACAAAAAAAGAGAGCATAACAAGAACAACATGCTATTATGCATCAGAACAAACACACCCTGAGTGTATCATATTTTCAAAACCAGGATGCATCAGCCCACTCTGAACGTTGTGTCTGCGTCTTTAAGGAAGGAATTAATTTGGCATCTTACACATTTGCTTGTTTTCTTGCACCAAAGCCTGATCTTTGAACTGCTAGTGAGGAGCCTCCAGGCACCATGAGCTCACTGCATAACATCTGACTTGTGTTTCAGTGATCAAAACCTACTCGTCATTATGAAAGCAATGCAGATGAAAACATGTTTAGCAGAGTAAACCAGCAGGCCTTTGGAGGTGAAGAGGGGCTGCTAGTTGGAGGGAGGGGGGTTGCAGAGAGGATCTGAGTGACTTCGAGAGGCATGATACTATGATTCATTGATGCAGAGATACAAACGGGAAGCGCTTATTACCAAAGAAGCAGAGGTTTTTAAACAGATTCATATTACCTCCACAGACTTATCCTCTTTACTGTTCACTGTTCAAAGTTATCTTCCAGCACAGACACTGGAGAAAAATAAAATAAGAAACAGGCGATCGCTGCTCCCACAGTTTGACAGTTTCCACAGGCTTCCAGTCCTTCATCCAGTGTCTGGCTGAATGTCTGGTTTCTGTGCAGCTGAAGACAAATCGCAGGGGAGGATATTGACTCGATCACTCCATCACACATTGTCGCGAGCGAGCAAACAAGGTGAGCATCGATGGCAGGAAAAGGCAAGAACCAGCCTGAGCTGAGGGCTCCATGAAACATCGGAGAAGACATAACACGAGAGCTGGCAGCCCCCTCTGCCTCGCACTGACTGTCAGAGATTAAAGAAGATGTCAACAGCAGTTTAACACAAGCTTAAGTGAAGAAGGCAGTCTCAGTCTGAATATTCTCGCTGTATCTTAGATCTGTCAGAAATCCAAGCAGGTGATTCTCATCCAGCCCATCTGCCCGAGGATTACCTACGCAGTTTCCAATGAACGATACAAAGTGAACACAAAACATCCCTCATTAAATGCTGAATGATGCTAATTTAGATCCACACAAGCAATAATCCTTTCTTGTGTTAATTTTGGAACACTTGAATCGCGCAAATATCGAGAGCATTGTTCCTCTCTTTTGATGATGCAGACTCAATTCTAATCAGACTCCATGGGAAGAAAAATGAAATATTATTAAGTATGATTATTCTAAGCAAGGCTCTGAGAAAACGTCTGTGTTATAATCCAGGGATTTGAATAATCAGGTTGAAGATAATGGGCTGGGCCGGCCCGGGCGTAAATAGAGAGCATCCACTCATCCTCCCAGCGCTGAACTTAATGAACTTTTAATTGATGCGGTTTTGCAAGTCCTTTTGTCATGCAACAGAAACAAGCCTCTCTGCTGATGGGCCTGTTTTCCCGACTGGCTTCAGATTGGTTTACAGCAGGCCCTAAGTACCATGTAGTTAGTTTCATGTGTCATATAAAATCTGCCCAGGCACAACGACGCCTGCAACTAAAACCTTAAGTGCATCCACAGGAATCACTCACCGGCTTTGCACTTCCGTCTTAAGGAAGGAGGAGAAATTCAATCACTGCCGGCTTGACACACCGAAGACGGGGCACGTGTTCCTGCTCTTACTTGTCTCAAAGAACACTCTGGCACAAGGCAGGCTGGGATTTCTGAATAACATGCCCAATATGACCAGGGCCTGAGTCACTCAATCTGTCAGCACGTGTTGTTTCCCAGCCCCACAAACTGTGATGCATAGATAGAGATATACCCCTGTGAGCCAGGTCATCTTTATTCAATGATTTGCTTATTTAAATGAAAAGTGCCTGATCTGTATCTGACACAAATTCCCAATACAGTGCTGCATCAGCTTTGTAAAGGGGGAGCATCCTCACAAAGCGCTTGGCCCACTTTACTTCCCAACAACCATCAGTAACCACAGCTCGGGGACTGTAACGCAGCAATCTGTAAAGGAGATAAATTATCAGATTTGGCACAGCACTCCCATCTCTCTTGCCTTTCATTTGTCTTACACCAGAAAAAAAAAATATGACAATTAAATCATTTAGGGTAAAGCATGCAGCGGCGCAGAGAAGACCGAAGGAAAGGATCCAGTATTGGGCAGAGAGAGTTAAAAAGAGGAGGGTATGGATGGAGGATTGAGGGGGAGGACACATGGGAATAGGCTAACATTAGCACCAGTGGTGAGGGAGAGTGTTGTGACTGGCTTCACACACTGCGGCCAGACTCTGACCTAGCATGACGGACATCAATCTTTCCACTGCTGCTGATAGATTGAGTCCATCAGCGTCGGATGCCATAGATCATGACTTGTTTATGGCCCGAGCATCTCATCAAAAGAAGTGAGCTAGAAAACAACTGGCAAGCAGCTGTCGGAGTCGTATATGTGCGCAGCTCCTCCTGTCTGTCCACATGTAAACACGGTGCAACACCTGGAAGGTGCGCACACTCTCTGTCCGGGTCTGTAGGCGCTTTAATGTTCCTTCTCCTCCAAAGGGAGCTGATGACACGCTTTTTCTCATCGCTGTTACAAGATCATTAGAGTGTTCTTCCCGCGGGCTGCCTGACAATAATAACACCCTGACAGACCTGTCATGGGTGCAAGTCAAATTTAACGCAACACAGGGAACTGCAAAGCGGTTTTCTTTTTTTCCCCCCCTTCCTTCAACATGTTCTCAAATGGGAGAAAACCCCATGAATCCTACACTCTTCTCCTATTACACTAATGTAGCTCATTTGGTGTAAATTCTGTCATTTACTACTGTTTAGCCATCCAGCGTTTAAAAGGGCTCTTCTGCCGCCAGCCCCTCACAGCACTCTGTGCTCACTGATTCCCAGCGCACTCCACATTTCAATATCTTATTAATACAGAATTAACCAACAAGCCTGCTCGCAAAAGAATTAAAAAAGGATCTCTTTAAATTAAAAACCAGCGTTACCTTCGCCAGTCCACACACACATTTCCTTGTTAAAAACTCATTATAATAGGTCTTCCTCCATCTATTTATTAGCTGTATCAAAACAGAGGTCTTAATGTGAATGCATAATTCATAATTGAATAAAAAAAATTCAGACTTTTGAAAGAGGGAGGGAAAAAAAGCTGCTAACCACATTCATGAATGCTTGACTGCTTCCTAATTGCAATGCAATTATCACATGTTATGAACAATGTGAACTCTTAAGCAAGTAATTATAACACAAGGAAACCTGTGACGACCTTTAAAATTTCCTACTTGAGGTACAGCTTTACTAACATCGATACAAATGAGATTTTAATCTGAACATCGGCTTGTTTAATCCTGCAAAATTGGCACGCCATGGTTAGATTACTTTCTTTTTTATTCATTTGAATTTACAATTTTTTTCAATCGCAGTAGATTGACGATTGGCTCAGCAATGCAAGACGTTATTTTCAGTATTTATTTATCCTCTCTGTCCTTAAAGACATCCCCTGAAGTAGCAGCATTAGGCGTTATCTCTTATTTAATATATGTATATGAATGAGATTGTAGTGCTTGGAGTTATTCCCACATGGCAACACAACAGTTTACAGTGGTGTAATGAATCTCCCTATCTGACTGTTGTCTTGGAGAGCGGTGCTCAGACTGGAGAAGCAGCAGCGTTGTGCTCACAAGCCACCAGAAGCACAGGTGGTAGCGATATAGGCCAGTCCCCCAGGCTCTTGTTGCTGAAAGTTGTGTGTCTTGTATAGTGCCTGTGTCCATATGGCTGCCTGTCTCGCTCTCTTAGCAGACGCTGCCTCCACACAGGCCGCTCTCTCTCTCTCAGCGCTCATTGTGGTTAGCTGTGCTTCCACGCCTCTCGCCATATGGAAGATGTTGTAAAGTTTGTTTTTCAGGGATGTTCCCACTATTTAGACTGATTGTACAGAGCCATACTCTCCCAGTAGATGCGTGCTTGTCAGCCCCCCAGCGACATGGATTGGTCAGTATATAAATTGGTGCCAGGCGGGGATGTTTACAGTTTGTGCACGCCGTGAAAGTGCCTGATGCTTTTTGGGGGTTTCACATTGTGGTGCGCGCTCCTCCAGGTGGGCCCTGGGATGTGATGCAGCGATTGAGGGAGCCCCCTAGCAGTTCTGATCAAAGTGAACTGCAGCATGGCTCAGTGATACTAAATAATTACATATTGATTTGGTTGTGCTTTCACACCGTGAGTCCCCTCTTTTAAGAGTAGAGCAAGCAGAGATCACGCAGGTACACTGATTCCACACAGACTGAGGATGACATTCTCATGTGGAAAACATCATACAGTGCACACAGGGAGGTGTTCACCAGCTTAAAACCATCTCCTGTGACCCCTTGTCATGTTATATGACCTCAGGCCTGTAACTGTGTTTGTGTTGCAGAAAACCTGAAAATCATTCTTTTATTAAAAAGGGCCACAACTAATGATGACTGTCACGATTAGCTGAATAATCGTTTGATGAATAAAGTGTCAAAAAAATGTGAAAAATGTGATGATGAGAGATGAGAAAAATGGAGACGAGATATATCTCACCTGTGATGTCATTGGTTGATTACAAGGGATCAGATGATCGTGATTGGTGAGGTGATGGAGGGTTTAATATGACAGAAAGGTGAAAGTGAACAGATGAGTGTTTTCATTATCGATTACTCTGTGGATTATTATTAGTTTTTTAATGGTTTTGTCTAAGAAATGTGGAAAAACTTGTGAAAAGTGCCCATCAAAAATTCCCAGAGCACAAATTGATGTCTTCAGATTGCTTCATTTGTCCAACTAACAGTCCAAAACCCAAAGACCCTTCATTTACTGTCATAAATGGCAAAAAAAGCAGCAAATCATTAAATTTAAGAAGGTGGAAGCAGTAAATGGTTCAAAATGACTGAAAGGATTATCAAAACAGTTGCTGATTAGTATTATTTCCAGTTGACTAATCACGCAGCTCTATCATTAATAACCATGTCTCTTTCTGTCTCTTTTAGATCCACGTTAGAAGAGCCTTCCCACCACAGTCACCCTCTATACGGTCACGGCGTTTGCAAGTGGCCTGGATGTGAGGCGGTGTTCGATGATTTCCATTCATTCCTCAAGTAAGTAAAAGTCCCAGTCCGTGCAGAGGCGTGTTCCTATCGCAGTTTGTTTGTCCTCTCGTTGGGTCGATTACACGTTTGGTGACCCCCAGCGACTCAGAGGCACTACAGGTGCAGCTGGTTGTTATTCCTGAGTGTGGGTGCCTGGGCTGGCACTCGCTTGACAAGGGTACTGTGGCGGGGTCTCCTTCTGAGAATGGCATGGGCCTCTAATTCCTGTGATAAGTGCAGTTCCCATGGTGACAGGGGCCGTTTTTCCCAAACAAACAACGGTAGGATGTTTATCTGTGGCAGCCCGCACTTAGGGGCGCTCTGCATGTTTGCCCTTGTCACTGGACAGGGGGATTGGTGTGTGTGTCTTGTCTTTTTCTCAGTGGTTTGTTTGCCTTTCCTTCTCCTTTCTCATTCTTTATTTCACTTGTTTTCTGGTTTACAGAAGGCCCACACCTTAGCACTATTAAAATGAATCATGCGTTCAGTACTAAGCCAGTATCACCTGCTGTGCAGCATCTATCTAGTGTGAACTGTGTAACAGGTTTGACCCTGTCCAGCCTGACACAGGCCTTTGTTGTGCGCCGTGTTTCTCTGCCTGAGTCAGGCCCCTGGTTTACTAATCAGCCCTGTGTGCAGTGCGCTCTGGGTAATCCAACACATAACAGCGCCATGGTTACGGAGAGGATGAAAACATCTGCATTGTGGCAGCAGATCAATGGCTCACTGTCACCCTGGATTAGTCGCACTTTAAACAAGATATGACACAATTCCATTATCCTAAAACAAGCACTCAGCGAACACACGGTTTCCTTGCAGGAGCAGGAGAGAAAGGTGCTGCAGAGGGACGCCTCACAGGCAGCTCCAAGTTTTCACTGTCTTTGTCAACATTTTGAATCCTTTACTGAAATCCACTCGGAGCAGTTTGCTTTAGAACAGCTCAACAGTACAGTTCCTGTTCAAGAAGAAAAAGAAAAAAAAAAAAACGAAAGTTATGTGTTCTTATTTTCATTCAATAAACATCCTGTGACACGTAGTTATTAAACCACGTCTTGCACACACACACGTTCACACATTAGACACACATATTTCAGCTTTGGGAGTGCCCCTTAAATCCATCACTATTTATTGTATTCTGACATTGCCTCACCCTTTGTTTATAGAAGAGAGGGGGAATTAAACTCAGTGTGCCCGGTGGAGCTCTGCCTTCAAAAGTCACTAAGTGCACTCTGCTCTGTTTTTACAAGTGTTTTTATCATGGCAACATCTTGTTTACTTTAGTTGCCTGCTCAAACTGCTTGGAACATGTTAAGAAAACATTTGGGGAGAGTCTCCACAAAGCCGCCTTTGTTTAACAGCAGGCAAGAGTGCGAGCAGCTCACCAAGGTGTTAACTCTCAAACCCCTAAGCACTTCCACATGAATCCCAGCAACTGATACCGTGGGCCTCCGAAAACAATCACAAATAAAAATAAAGAATACGTTTGAATGCTCTCATGAAAGTCTCTAAAAGGTTGGGAGAAATGTTGAAAATATAAGTGAAGAGAGGTGTGTGTGTTAGTGTCTGTGTGTGAGTGTGTGTGTGTAGTCAGCAGAACACAGTGTACTGTATACCAGAGAGAAAAGAAAGGTGAGGAGGACTCTAACGTCAACCAGATTTCAGCTCTGCATGCCAACAGTAACAACTAACATGGGACTGAAATGTTGTTTTAAACTGTGTGTGTATTTATTCTATCTTTTAAAGAAAACATTACATACCTACATGCACTATCTTGATAAATACGAAGCAGCAAATGCCTGTTCCTGTTTTCGGGGTTCGGCACACAGATGGGTGGGGCCGGGTTCATATAGGAGCCCGGTGTTTTTACGGGGGTCAGGACCCGTCTCTTCAGTGTCCAGTCAGAGGTCAGAGCCAGTGAAACACTGCAGTGCCCTCTAGTGCCACACTGTCTGTCTGCTGGAACCACTGACACTCCTCTCACACCTCAACGCCACAAAGTAATTGTTTTGCGCAGCTTTGTGCCGCTGCAGCCCGCATGAAAAAACACAAAAAAGGCCAAGCATGAAATAATGTTAGTTAAAATAAATACTTTGTAGTAGGGCTGTACGGTGGGGTAAAATCATATTGTTATTATTTTGACTGTTATTATGAGGTGGGAATAAACATTTTTTCATTTGAAAGAAAATCAGTGAAAGAAAATCATGATGATTATGATGAAACAAACCTGTTTTCTCACATGGAGAACAGGATTTGCATCTCTGCGGCACTACACTTCATTTAAATTTAGTTTTGTCACATTTATCAAAAAAACTGCAGTTTCTGCGATTTGGATATCACACTTGGCCATATTGTGGTTTCAGTAATATTTCAATCAATTGTGCAGCCCTACTCTGCACTAATAAATAAAGAAATAATTAAAAATATTCATCAGAATTTTTAATGCATTTTAAATGTAAATATTACTATTAAGATGTGTGATTTAATTTAAAATCCACCAAACAGTGAAGATGATAAACCTTCCTCAGAGACAGCCTTAAGCTCTGGGTCCACTCTATGTATGTAATTAGAAATTGTGAAAGGAAAAAAAAAATAGCAGGCAAACTAACTGATATGTAAAAAGCAGACTGGTACAGGAATGCCTGTTTAACTTGTTTTATTGTGGTAATTTACATTAGGGACTGTCATCCTGCCAGAGAGCTTTTAAAAGTGGCTTCATTTGAAGTCCAGAAAGTGACACATGCCAACGTTCATAGTCTCTCTCGATGTCAATTCCCCTGTATCCCCTGCTCCCGTGTCCAGACACTCCTCTCAAGGCTGCATTAGGGCCATTTGAATATTTCATTTCCTATTAATTATGCACTGTGACTCTCCATGTCATTAGAAGAAATAAAGTGGAATGTAACAAAGGATGAAAAGAAGCAGGGCACATGTCTCCTATGAACAGAGAAATTCCAAAGCTGCTCACGTAGGCCACCCTTCATTGAAAATTCAGTCCGTGCCAGTTAAATTGAAGTTGAAACGTCTTTACCTATTATTTTCCTCTTTGAAATTTAGTAAGATGTCCTGAAATGTTTACCAGTTTCATTTTCCGACCTACTTAATTAAATGGGCATTTATTTGACTCAAACAAATGGAAAAGCCCAGAAGAAGTCTGAATTGATTTCAGCGAAAAAAGGGGGTTATTGCCCACGCTTTCTTTAAATATGCCTTTTTAATTTCTTTTTCCGCCACAATAATTAACTCCGAGTGCTGAATGTATATCACGGTCATTTTGAAAAATGTATTATCAAAACACAATAGGAGGAGCTGAAGTGGAGGGGGGAAGAGAAGAGACCACGTTTCCCATAAAGATTTAAATCATTCACCTCAAGGTTGAAAACACCACAGCTGAACAGAAACCTTCACTTTCCAAGCAGAGCGCTATCAATTTTCCGTCCCTTCCCATGTGTCTGTTTTCTGAGTGTCCGCGTGCTGTTTAACGCACAAATGTGTTGTCTGTACATAAAGCAACGGCGTCAAAATTTATTGGGCTATCAGGACGCCAGCGCTGCCTTCACAGGTTGACTCTGGCTATTTTTGATTTGCAGTAAATGACAGAAAAAGTGCATTTGAAAAGGCAGTCGCATTACACACCTCTCTCCCCGTCTGCCGGCGCCACTGTGTGCACACAGACATGCCTGGTGACAGTGACCTACATGGTCACCGAAGATGTGATATAATTTATGATATATATAATATATTGGATCCATTAGCGAGCATAATGAAGTAGTGAAATGAAAGGGTATTTGTGAAATCAGTTCAAACATCCTGCTCGGATTATGATTAAATGATTAATGAAATGCCCCTGCATAAGCATTTTCAAACAGTAATTCATGCGGCGGCTGATAAAATTCCTCCAATCATATTTCCTTCACTCGTGAACCTTATCTCTACCATTTTATATAAATCACAGAAAAAAAGCCCCGTCTGCTACCCGGCGAGCTACTTATTTAGATTAGTTATAAACGTACAGGAAAAGAGAACATCTTCCCTGTATAAAATAATCACGCATAATTATGGCAATAATTCAAGTTTGTGACAGATCCCATCTCCTCGTCCTGTTGTCCTCGGCATTTGGTCTGGCTTTTATTTGAATTCTCTTAATTTTAATGACACAATTAGCAGAAAAAACACAAAAGGGGCAAATTCAAGAATGCACAATGGAGCTGGAAGGAGAAGAAATGACACGAGGGCACCTGTGCATAATTTAGCAAAGGAGTCCAACCTGAAATTCTTCAATCATTCTTCTTATCTGTGAGCTGTAGTTGGAGCAGACATGACTGCCATGAAATATTGAGTGTCATTCTTGTATGTTAAAAGAGGTACTTCTTCTGGTTCTGTGTGTAATCTTTGCAAAATGTTGCTAGTTTCATATTGAAGATCTGCATAATATTTTCCTTCAAGTTACCACATATTCTCTTTGCATTGTGCTCCATTACCGGATTGCGTCATTAAACCGGACATCACAGGACTTTTGTTTCTTTTACATCTAAGCAGCTGCAGAAGGCGAAATCAAACTGACATCAGCTTTTTTTTGTCCGTTCTCTGCTTTTTGTTTTCCAGGCATCTTAACAATGAGCACGCCCTGGATGACAGGAGCACGGCCCAGTGTCGGGTGCAAATGCAGGTCGTACAACAGCTGGAGCTGCAGGTATTGTCTCTGCGCTTGTTTTGGCCCAAATATTTATGTGTCTTCTTCTCCTGACACTTCCTCAGTGTCTGCCCAACCCCTCCCTGTCCGTCTGATATCAGCCACAGGGTCACTCGTGGAGGGGGGGCAGAATGAAAATAATTTTGTACATTTGCAAGTAATCAGTCATTAAAAATGTGTTATGTATGCATGACAGCCAGGAAAAGATATATGAAGGGGCCCGGGGCTAAGAAGAGAAGATAATTACATTTTGAATTTTACTGGGTTTTAAAGTTATTTATGACTTTTAACTGTTTAGCACCAACAATAAAACACTTAGTGAAATGACTCGGCAGTGTACTGTGGCTAGGCGCTCAGCGTTGACTTAAAGAAAAAACATCCCACTGGAGAAAACTTTTGGTAATGAGTGGATCTTAATATGTGTCATCTTTCATTGTCTTTTTCTGCGCGAGAAAAAAAAATCTGCATGTGTACATTAAGAATGCGCTTATGAAAAAAGACATGGTTCAATGTCATCCCATTAGGGGGGCAATATAATGGCCAGTGTGTCATATGCGTGTGTGACGATGGTGGGTTAAATGGCAAACATGACCACTGTGCTGATGTAAGGTTGCACTTATTTATTATTATAAAATCAATCATTCCATTAAACTGTATTTTATTAATTAGCAGGATCAAATGCAACATATTCCAGATTTCTTTGCAGTTCACATCATACCCCAAATAATGAGTGTGAAACACTCGTGGTTTACAGGATGTTAAACTTCAACAATGAGAGTTCAGTTGCTCGAACATTACACCACACCAGCGTCCTGTTATTTCCGCTCTGGTGGTGTGTTATCCAGAGGGATGGCGTGAAGGTTTATCAGACGCACACTTCCTCTGCATGCAGCCTATCACCATGATTTAAGCTGGCAGCTAAGACAGCACTGAGTTTTAGACAGGTAGAAAGGGCCCGGGCTTGTTATTGGCAATGAGACGCAGTATCTTTTAACCTTGAACTGGAGACAGTAGTTAGATTGTCTGAAGTGTAGGATTGTTGACAGCTTCCAAAAGCATTTTGAAAACAAATAATTAGACGAGTCTCGGGAGCAAAAAGATCGATTTGTTTCGCTGATTGTAAAAGGTGCCTTCACTGTTTGGAATTAACTAAAGTAGAGAAATAGATTTTTTTTTTTTTCTCCTTTTGGTTCATAAAAAATGTAACGTCTTCTCTTTCCTCATCACAGCTAGCGAAAGACAAAGAGCGTCTGCAAGCGATGATGACGCACCTTCATGTCAAGTCCACGGAGCCCAAAGCCACCCCACAGCCGGTGAGCAGCGACCCCGTCATACGTCTCTCTGTCTCTCTCTCTCCTGTCCCTCCCCCATCCTTTTGTTTGTCTTAATTGGCACACATGTATTCATTAATCCCTTCCTCCATCTTCTTATTTATGTGCTAAATAAAAACAGCTGTTCTCTTGTGGGAGGCAGTAAATATTGTTTGGACCACATCTGCTGACATCTGAGATTCAATTTGGGTGTCTGTGATGAACTGGATGCTCACTCTGTAACAGCCTCAGACACAGAGAACCAGAGCCGGTTTGGGCAGATGGAAAAGAGATAGAAATACAGTAATAACATCAGGCATTGTATTTTATAAACAGATAAGATATAACATTTATTTTTAGTGATTTTAAAAGAAGAGTTAAAAAATACTTTCCTGCCACGTAAAATTAAATATATAAGAAATCATTCTAATGGATGTAGCTTAAAGAAGACTGTAAAAATGAAACAGTATTACATGACGAAACAATTGAAACAATATATTAAAATTGTGATATTTCAATTAGGGGCTGATTAATGTGTTGATGTAGATATTCCGTGCTGTTTTTTAAAGAAACATTCAGATGATAGTAACACCTACTGATTTTAATATTGATTTTCTATGATAGCTAACGCTTCCCTGAGGACATTTCAATCCTCATTTTAGGTAAAAGATTTGTCAGGAATTACCCTCAGCCATCTTTAAAAGTAATTAGTAGAATTAGAACTGAACAGGGGTTAATCTTGGGTCAAGGTAAAATTTATTTTAGCCAAACATTCAGACAGAAAAGTGAAAGTTGTTATATCAGTTTTTATTTGTAAGCATCTTTTTACGTTACATTAAGTTGTAGTTTCTACTTCTACGTATCTTAAGCTGAGTTTGGCATAAAAGTCGACAACAGAATGAAGAGTGAACAAAGGTCATTTTGTTTAAATTAATATCTTGCAGGATGAATAAAGAAAAAAAATGTCTAACTGGTAATTCACCAATATTTTCTGTAGCTGATCAGCTGAAAGTGTGAGTAAATGTTACAGCAGATCAATTTATTATCTTCTTGACACATTCCAGACATCATGCTTATCACTCTTAATATATGCCATGCCATAAAGCCTCCTGCCTAATCCCTATCCTATAGGGGCAAGGGCTTAACATATGGCATTTAAGTGTCTGCGCTGTTTTGTCATGTTTAAGAAGGGGCCTCAGCACCATATTTCAGTCTGTATGACAGTCCATTCAGAGAGCCAAATGTGCAAAGATCATTTTACTGCAGGGCGTGAATGTGAAATCACGCACACAGGCGCACACAATGTACATGCAGGAGCCTCGTCTCTCAGCGCACTGTGCAGCTTGGATCATTTATTTACAGTCAGAGAGGTGGCTATTGACGTGCAGATGCTGCGTGTGCGCTCCACGCAGCGCAGCCCGTCAACATAAAGCGCCTGGAGATGTCGAACGACAATAGGCTGTCTGTAAAAGCTGCGCCTGTGTCACACACACTGATTGTGTAGATTAGAGTGCAAAACGAGGGCTCTGACACAGGGACATTTGTATATGAAAAGTGGTAGGGGCGGCAGATAGCATCTTGAGTTCACTACCTCTCCTCTCTCCCCGGGGCCTGTGAGAATGGCTGTGTCAGAGCTCAGCGTTAACACTCTCAAGGGGGCACGCTGGGATTTTTATTCAAATAAATAGACTCCCATTCTCAGAGCCACTTTGCCTGCTGCGAGCCGCTATGAAACGCTATGATAAATATGTCTGGCTTCGGCTGGGTGAGTGCTGGACTTACACAGGTCAGGGTCCCATGGCCCCTCTGAGGCTTTAGTGAGATTGCAGATCAGAGGTGGCCCTCTGAGTAGCTGCAGAATGAAAGTATTGTCAGAGCTGACTGGAGATGCAGCCACTCTGAGGAAACAATTGTGTTCGTCCTGTAATTGCTAGTTATGCTTTTCTGCTGTTCTGTGCTGTTGCATATAATAAAGGCATGTGTAAGTGGCCGGCTGTCACAGCAGAGCAGCTCAGATGAATTTGCTGGTTTACATTTAGTTATAATTAAAGACAAACAAAGTGATACTGTGCATGCACGACGTCAAATGAATAGGACTCATTTTATTCTTCTGAGGTGGGTGGGTGGGCGGGTGTGGGGGGGATCAAAACAAAATGTGCCACATTAGCAATGCCTGTTTCTGCGTGTGTGTGTGTGTGCGTGTTTGTATTTGCCTCTGAGTGTGTGGGTGGGTGTCTGCACTCGGTGTCACTAAGCATTCTTGTCAGAAATCTGACCTTTTACGCCATACATAATTAAGGAGGGACTTTTTGTTTATTTTCTTTAGCAGCTTGCCGAGTCAAAGCCAGTATAATTAGATCACCAATTACCATTTAATTAATTTCAGTCTGAAGTCTCATTTTGTCTAGGCACTGGAGTGAGCCCAAATGGTGAGGCAAACAAAGGCAAGGCTATTACCAGCCTGTCTGGCCTATTGTTGAAGCCTCTCTGTGTTTATTGCCAGGGAATATGGATGAAACATGAAACAAAGCCTGCTAATCCACAGGAAGAGAAGTCAACACCGCAGCCCCGTTCTATTGATAGCATTGTGTCAGAAACACGCGAACCCCAGTGTGATTTATTTTGCTCGTGATTTAGAATAACACGTCTTGTGCTGCTGTTGGTGAGGATGTAGTGTACATTTGTACATCCCAGCAGTAATCCAAATTATTTGGGCAGACTCTGCCAAAAAAGCCAGAGTTCAGCCTCCAAAACATAAACAGACATTGTGAGGACTTGGACACATGTCTGTCTCTAATTTTGGTGAGAGCAGTTTGAAACTTAATCATTTGATAATGTTTAATTTTGGGAAGAAATAAAAAAGTGTGAATTAATAATTAAAATGAAATGACAGTGCCAGCGTCAGCAGTCAATTCTGGGGAGCTTGGATTGCAATGATTAGTCGATTATTCAATTAGTTGGTCGCAAGAAAATGAATCGCCAACTATTTTGATAATCCATTAATCATGTAATCAAGCTGGTTCCAGCTTATCAAATGTAAGGATTTGCTGCTTTTTCTTGTAAATGTAGAGACTTTTGGTTTTGGACTGTTGGTGAGACAAAGACGTCAATCTGAAGATGTTACTTTGTGCTCAGAGAAATTGTGACAGGACTTTTTCATCACTTTCATACATTTTATAGCCTAAAGATTGATTGATTCATTATGAAAATAATCATTTGATTAATTGATAATGAAAAAAAAAAAACCTTAGTTGCAGCCCTATAATTTGTGCTGGTAATAATAATAATAATTGTGGCTGAACAGGATCTGTGTTGCTGTGTACAGTCAGATGTCTGTTCACATTTAACTGTCATCATCATCTGACCCCTCGTAATCAACCAATGACGTCACACATGAGATGTGGCTCCTGTCTCCATTTCTCTCTCTGTATTTTCTCTTCTCTCTCTTTCTCACAGTCTGAAGTCATGTTTAATTTGGAAACTGGCCTCCTTCGGCAAATTAGCAATTAGAACAATTTTGTTGGAATATGTATCTGTGTCATTAGTTTTCCTGCCAATTAATAGCTGGAGCAGGGGGTCAGGCTAGAATTTTCCACTTGACTGCTGCTCCAGTACGGAGGCTTGGCACTTGGCTCAGAGCCGCCGCAGCTGCTGGAAGCTATGCTATACCTTTGGAGCACTTGCCATAATTAGTTTACCTTGTAGCCATTATTACTTAAATCCTCCTTCTCCTCCGCCCGCCCAGCCCATTCACACACACATGCAGGCCTCAGTGGTAAAAACCAAATATCCTCTACTTGAAAATACTGAGGCTGTCATTGCTGCGGCCATCGTGGCCCTGATGATGGAGGTCAGTCAGATACAGTAGTTAATCATCAGATCACCTCCATAAGCAGCGCCTAATTAGAGTCCTCACAATACAATTTCAGCTCGTAATTAGCCCAGATTGGCTTCTTCCTCTGGCTGCCTTATTAGCGGGGATGCTCAGCGGTAGGTGAGAATCACACTGTCATTTTTCAGAGCTATTCGGGCCCATCTTCCCTCACTCTGCTCAACCCTCACTAGCAACCGTGCTGTTGTTCCAGAGTGGGTGGAGGAGGTGGGGGCGTGTTGTCCAAACAGGACAAGAGGGACAAAAGATTTAACAAAAGGCGATGAAACAGAAAGCTGGGAACGGGCCCGACATGACAGAGAGGGAGGGAGGAGAGAGCAGAGCGTGAAGAAAGGAGGAGGTGGAGGAGCCGGCCTCCAGGGTTGTTTTCCAAACATTTAGCAAACGCTCATGGATCATCTCAGGGCCCGCCTGCAATTAGAGCGGAGATACGCATAGCCAATGAGGCGTCTGAGACACATGGGTAATTAGAGGTCTAACTGTGCCCCTCTCTATCTGTCTCTCTGTCCTTCCTCCCCTCAGCTCAACCTGGTGTCCAACGTCACATTGTCCAAATCGGCCCCAGAGGCCTCTCCTCCTCTGAGCCTGCCACAGACCCCCACCACACCCACGGCACCCCTCACACCCCTGTCCCAGACCCACTCCGTCATCACAGCCAACAGCCTCCACAGCATGGGCCCCATGCGACGGCGCTACTCAGAAAAGTACAACATGCCCATCTCTCCAGGTACACACATGCACAAACTGCACACTCATCTCTGTGACTGACACGCAAACCTTACATATCGTGTCTGTATATACACACAATTATGTTATCATGCTATAATTTGTGTTATCAGCCCCTGATGGCACATTACTGTTGACACCCAATCATTTTGTTCTATGTTAACACAGTTTGTGTTTGTTCCCTGTGTGCAGATCTCAGTCAGAACAAAGAGTTTTACATGAATGCAGATGTTAGACCGCCGTTCACGTACGCCTCATTAATAAGACAGGTAAGAACTCTGCCAGTGTTTTTTTCTTTTATGTGTCTACATTTAGGAAAAAGCCCTAAACCTCCTTCACAGTGCCTAGCCAAAGCAAGAAATACAGCAAATATACACTCCGCTATTGACAAGGTCACAAACTACATTTGTTCCACTTATTTCTCTCTTCCTTCGTTGTTAAATTTCCAATACAGTTTAGACAGAGGAACACATTAACCATCTCGAAATGAGTGCAAGAATGCGTACGGGATTTCAAAAAACAGCCACATACGACAATTGCATTTGATTAAGCATTTCAGTGGCTGTGATTATTACCAAATTCATTTCACACAACAGTAGGGATGAACCTGTTTTAAGATGGCCACTCAATTATTGCTGGGCCGCAGTAATCTGGGATCTCAGGAATTAATCTGAGCCGGCCATAATTGCCGCCCTGTAATCTGCCTGAGAAATGTTTTCGCTTGCCCTTCATTTACACCCACAAAAGAAAATATATTCAAATCTGCCGTTTTGAATGAAAAGTGCAGAAGACTTCGGAAAACACTTCACATGGACAATTTCTCTGCTGTTGTCTGTGTTCTTGTCGAGAGAACACACACAAACCTGCATGCCTCTTGTGAATTATTGATTGCTTTGTGAAGGGAGCAAAATTGTAAATGTTTGTTTCTGTCACTGTTCCTCATGCAGGCAATCCTCGAATCTCCAGAAAAGCAGCTAACACTAAACGAAATCTACAACTGGTTCACACGAATGTTTGCATATTTTAGGCGCAACGCAGCGACGTGGAAGGTAATTTTGCTTGTTCCTGCTGACTTCTTTAAACCAGATGGAGACATTGAGTTGATGTTAAGGAGAATTAAATGATAGCCAGGCATTATACCTTTATAAATGAACCCCTCTCCTGACACATAACAATACTTCACTTATTCTGTCCAAATGAACCACCCTTTAAACAAACATATGAACCGTGGAGAAAAACCAAGGAGAGGAATATGTGCATTTTTTTGTAAAAAAGAAAAAAAAAGGGAACGAGAGAGAAGAAAAGTGAAAAAGAAATCTCCCAGTAATATGTGGGGATGTTCTGGTGGTGGGTGGCATTAGTTTAACATAGCAGAGCTCTGCCAGTGACTCCTGGCTGAGCCTCGCACACTCACTTCAGAAGGGAACACTCTGTTTTTCACCAGGCCACAAACACACACATGCTTGTACTTCAGTACTTGTGAGGATCCTCAGTGACATAATGCATTCCCCCTTACCCAAACTTTAACTATCACGACTGGATGCCTCACCCTATCCCAAACCAAGTCTTAACCTTCATACAGACCTTTGAATTTGTGAGACTGGCCAAAATGTCCCCACTTTCCAAACATGTCCTCGCTTTATGGGTTAAAAATATGGTCCTTAATATGGAGCAAGTACAAGAAAACACAAACACACACAACAGAACACAACACGCTGATGATGAAGTCTCCTCAGCCTTACCTGATATGTCACATACACACACACACATACACTGCTCCCACACTTACTGACAGGGGGCACATTGGTGTTATAAACACTGGAGTCCACAACTCTCTCTCTCTCTCTACACACACACTCAGTGTACACACACACACTCAGCGTAGCTCCTGGAATGATATATGCAGGTCTACTTTCATGCCTAAATGATTTGGATTGGACGCTGGATTTGAGTTTAATTCGCTCTCTCTCCTCAGATAATGTAATAGGAAATGTTTAAATGACCTTTTCTAGTCAGTGCAGATATTATGAATAAAATGCTAGTTTCTGTATCTCACTCATTACATTCACACTGACTGAGCAGCAAAGGCAGCGTCATGAATGATAAGAACAAAGAATGTCACTAACCCTATTGCCATGGAAACCAAGAAATATTTATGTGTTGTTTAAGTAATTTGAAACTTCGGGACTTTTTTACTGCCAATAACATTCTGGTTTATTTATTGTTTTCATTCAGGTTTCATCCAGTGCTTGTCAAAATAGTTCTTGTTTTTCCCTATGCAGACATGTTTACTGTACTGATAGCAACCTTTTCTGTCTCTCTTTGTTTTTACACCAACTGCAGAATGCAGTCCGGCATAATCTTAGTCTTCACAAGTGTTTTGTGCGGGTAGAAAACGTAAAAGGGGCTGTGTGGACAGTCGACGAAATAGAGTTCCAAAAGAGACGGCCTCAAAAGATCAGTGGGTAGGTTTGGCCTTTTGAGCCCTGTGTCACCGTTCACTGATGGAAAGAGGCTGTTGCTGCTTCATCTCGTTGTTTGTTTGCCATTACGTCCAAGGTCCCTGCTTGCTTTGGTGTGTGCCTCCCCTCCATGCTTTTGGTGATGCTTCATAACTCACAATGGCTTTTTTTTCATTTTGGTCCTCACCCTCTGCCCTCCTCCCTGTGTCTCTGTGTGTGTCCGTCCTCTGTCTCTGTCCCGTCTATCACTGCATCTGCATCTGGCTGCCCCCGCTCCCCCCCCCCTGCTGGTTTGCTTTCCCAGGGTGCCATTCGCACCAACCTTTCCCTGCATAAGTGCTTTGTGAGAGTAGAGGATGAGTTTGGGTCCTTTTGGACCGTTGATGATGAGGAGTTTAAGCGCGGCCGCCACATACAGCGAGGTCGCCCTCGGAAATACGCCGCTGATGAGAACTTTGACGAACTGCTCGTACAGTAAGCACTTCCGCCTGCCCTGCAAACTCCAGAGGCCCAGCCCCACCTGCATGCCTCCTCTCCCCCTCCCTTCAATGTTGTCATCATGCTTTCTGTGTTTGGCTCGCCATCCATCATGCTCAATCAACCTGTTCTTTCCTCCCATGAAATGCAAAGTGTTTCAGATAGTTGTGTGGTATTGTCAAGTGATTGAACATCTTAGAACTATAGCCTTAATATCCACATTACTACACCAGTAAATGTGTTTAGTTCTTATACAAAGTGCATTGATTTCTCTTTATGAAATAAGATCCTGCAGCTGAGGAATGCATGCTAGGTGAGACACGAGTCTGTGGTTTGTAATTTGATTTTTCTGTTTGCAGAAGTCCAGCCTTAGTGAAGAACATTCAGACCAGCTTGGGCTATGGTCCGACCCTCTCTGCTGCCTTCCAGGTAAAAACAAAAAGTGACTTCATCTTTAGCTGCAGCACTCGGAACTTTAAAAGCTAATAAAAGTCTCTCCTCTAGTCTTTGTTTTGAAGGGGTTGTACCAGTGTGAAAAGAGTGATGGGCTACTGAGAAAGTGCTGACAACTCTCTTCCGTTTCACATTTAATGCTTCGGGCTTTGCTTTTCAGGCTTCAATGGCAGAAAACAACATACCTCTATACACTACTGCTTCCATTGGAAGTCCCACCCTCAACTCCCTGGCTAACGCCATCCGTGAGGAGATGAATGGAGCAATGGACCATGGAAACAGCAACGGCAGTGACAGCAGCCCGGGACGCTCGCCCCTGCCAGCTATGTGAGTGGCACGCACACGCTTTCTATCTGCACCACAGTCTGTGTATGAAAATAGAGGAGAGGAAAAGAGCTTCAGCCGCCGTCTCTAAAGAAATATAGACAGAAAACATTTCAATAACCACCCAAAATACTACCTAATGCATGGCATCAGATGAAACAGAAACAATAAGAGGACAATAAATAAAGTGAAGAGGGGTGATATTGGAGTGGTGTGTGGGGTCATGGCCAGAGCTGCGGCTGGCCTCCCTGCAGAAAAGGAAACTCCACCTTTTGGAAGAAAGAAAAGACCGGAGCCTCTCTGTTATTCTAACAGCGAGTTTATGAACTCTCCTTCATGTGTCCTGCTGTCTGTCTGAGTCCCGCCATAATCAGCATTCCAATTCGTTCAAATATTTACAAAATGCCAGAACTCAGAGTGACAGAGCTGTTGGCTCCGAAACATGAGCCGCAACACCTTCACAAACGCCTCCGAGCTGTGGCAAGAAAAACAACACAAAAGCATAATTAGTCTGGAGGACATCATCCAAGATTCTCATGTAGGAAAGTTGCGGTCGGCCGGGAAACCACAGCTCCCCGTTCACTTGTTGTATAGGAGTGTCTGCTAAGTTGTTTGAAGCCTAAAATAATACAGCACACGCTGCATCGTTTCCAGATGTGGGGGCAGACCACCGACGTGCGGCGCGGGTAGACTCAGGGATGGCCTCCTGAAATGTCTGAGCTTGGGGGAAATTCTGCCTGAAACAAAAAAAAAGGTGCAGTAATGAGCTCCTGGCCAAATGGAGGAAAGTGCCATCTCTAATCACTGTGAACATAGCTCTGAGCATGGCTGTGGAACAGGAAAGGCAGAGACAGGATGGGTGTGCTGGCCTAAAGGCAGCCTGCTTCTCCCTCTGCCCCTCTGCTTCTATCTTTAGGCTGATGGGGCTCACAAACTCTCGCTCCATAATTATGTCTATAAGCTTTATTCAAGCACAAAATGAGTTAAATCTGTTTTCTTTTGCTTTTAAAGAACTTTATTCTCTTATTAACAAAACATACGCGGCCTTTCATGCCTACGGATTGAGCATTAAATGTTATATACAGTAGCAGCAGCACTGGAAGTCTCTTCTTGCGCAGGGAATAAGCAATAAACTAACATGTGCAAAAAATATCCCCGTTTTAATGTGATGCTCTGGCTCACACAGTGCCAAATACAAGTTCATCACCACTGTTAACTGTGTAACGACATGTGTTTTCCACATGTGCTGCTGCTGGTTGACAAGACGCAGCTTTTTAACACTGCTGAGGAAACCAGAGCACTTCTCCTAAACAGCCAGACGAGAAGCAGGTACCCAGAGACGGCTAATTATAAGCAAAGTGTAGAATCAGCATGCAGTTCAATAGCATAATAATAACAATTTCATGTCTGCCCCGCAGCCACGGAGTCAGACCCGAGGCAACGGCACTTGTGGAGTTACTTTGATGTGAAAGTGATAGAAAAGCTGACTTTACTTTTTCCCCCTTTTTATAATTTACACAAAAATATGTCGGCTCATTAGCATACAGGCGTCTCCATCACAATAGTTTGCAGATCACACAAGACGTCCTGGTGCGAATAAATCAAATGTGGGCTTTGGTGATGAAGAATGTTGCCAGTTGTCCCTTGTTGTTGTAGTAAATGAGCCCGGTGCCTCATCCTGACACCACTCTGCCTCCACTAAGGCAGCCTGGCACCGCAGGTTAGAGCGGCGAGTCCCCTGCAGCTGCTCATAATGTTTTTAAGGTTTTTTTTTTTTTCTCTTCCTCTCTGCCACAGCCAGGCCTCCTCTCCCCCCTGTGCTTTATTCCTGCTCTGCTTCTGTAATGAGAAATTTGGCAGATCTCATCTCTTTAGTGGCTCTTTTGCCCAGGCTGTGAGCTGGAGGGGGGGAGGAGGAGGGGGGGGTGGTCTCATGTTTTTGCCTTGTTTACAAGTGACAGCGTTATTATTCTCATAAGGGCTCTGTTTCTTATCACGGTGTTGTGCCGAGTGAGCCGCCGCTGCTCTCCTCGCGCGCCTTTCCTGCCAGCGCTTTTCTTCCCTTATTGACACTTGCTTGAAAATATGCATTAATTCTGGAGTTTAAAGCATGTACGCCGGTGTCTGGTCGCTGTGTTTGCTTGAAGTTGATTAATGATAGAAGCCGGCTCGGGGTCGTCCTCTGGAGACCCGCCTCGCAGGTTGTGCATGTTAACGAGCAGGAAGGGGAACACACAGCGCGCCGCTGATCCTCCGCCACCAGGAGGCTGACAACGGCAGCCCGCTCACTCGGCACAGTCCATTCTCTCCTCTCGTCATCTCACGTTGTTAATCTTCCTCATTTATCAATTCTAAGTGAATACCCTGTTGTCGGTTGCCATGAAAATAAAAAAAGCCTGCAGCTTTGCCGGGTTTGGAATACCTCAAAAGAAAGCTGAAATTATCATCAGCACCAGTGAGGCCCCCGCTCACAGTCTCATTGAAGCTAGACATTTGTTTTTGTTCCCCTGTTTCCTTCTTTATAAACAGAATCAGTTGAATTTGTGAAAGGTTATGAAAAAAAATTAAGAAAGTTAAACAACTAAAAGTTAAATTTTTCCTCCTCCTCCTCCTCCTCCAGGCATCACATCAGCGTTAAGGAGGAACCACTGGACCCCGAAGACCACGAAGGGCCCCTCTCCCTGGTAACGACTGCCAATCACAGTCCAGATTTAGATCACCACAGAGATTACGACGACGACCAGGGCCACGACGACATGCTGTAAGGCTAGCGCCGCCCCCCCTCCCCTCTCTTCCCCCGGCCTCAGAGGCAGAGGCAGTCTGGGTGATCTGGGAGAAAACGCTCCGCAGATAACAAACACTGAACTGCAGTCTCAGCCACTGATGACAGCGCTCAAAATGTCTCCGAGTAAAACTTTTTAGTGCCATTACAATACATAGCAAGAACACACACAAACAAAAAAAACCACACCCCCACACGTGGGATTTTTCCTTTTTCTGATTACTTTCTACTTTTGATTCAAGTAAAGCTTAAAAAAAAACGTGAAAACAAACTTCATTTCTACTCGTGTGTGGGATCGGACTTGTTTGGTACAGGGGGTGTCGGAGACCCCTCACCGTGCAGCCAGGACGGACTCACACTCGGCGGACTGCAAGAGGGGTTGTGTCTCTCCCCCACCCCCACCTCCCCCACCCTCGCTCTGCCTCCCTCTCTCAGACACACACATCTGACCACAAACTCAAGAGAGAGAGGGAATGACTGACGTTTAATTTACACCGCGCATGAGGGAGAGCGAGTGCGGACTTGTTCATTGTCACTGCCTTCGACACTTCTCATTGGTTTGATTCCATCTCGGGTGGGAGGGGATGTTTTTATTTGGGTGTATTTTTTCGTCGGGGGGTGAGAGGTTATAGATTATCAACATAATGTGTCTTTTTTTTCCATTCAGTGCTGTTGTTGATGTTGCATCTTTTGTTTGTTGTTTTATTCCTTTAAACTGATCAGACCTCATGCCCATGCTGTGGAGATTCTGTGTGGTCAGCACTTGATGATGAATGTTTATGATTTCCTTTCATGTTGTTCTGTTAAACACACACACACACACACACACACACATGAAGCAGAATGTCACATACCAAGTAGTATTTTTCTGTCATTTATTCCACGATCTTCAAAAAAAAAAAAAGAAAAGTCACCACTCTGACGTGTAGCCCGCCCCTCACCCCTCTTCTTCCCTCTTCCTCCCCCATCTCTTCCTCCTCCTCCTCCTCCTCCTCCTGCTCATGAAGTCCATTGGCAATGCACTACTCATAATGAAGGCTCTCTCCACGCATCAATGAAGTTTAATTTAAGATGCGAATGAATGACAGAGAAATCATGCAGGTTATGATTTATCCTTATGAAATTACACTTTAAAACAGCCCCTCACGGCAGAGCATGTTGAGCCGCAACAGAATTTCTGATCACTTACGAGCTCCGGGTTTTTTCAAGGAAAATGAAAATGTCAGGTGTGCACCGGCGAAAGATAATGATTTAGACCAACTAATTGTGATTCCTGAACACAACTGTCATTGTTAATCAAACTTGTCTGCCTTTTTCCACGCTGTAATTTCATTCAGTGCTTGAAGATAAACGTGCATTCCCTGTAGTTTTTTTTATTTGTATCACACGCATGGCTAGTTTAAAGTTTGTGGTGAGTGTTAATAATTGCACACCGGATGAAAAATGCTCACTTTTCTTTTTCACCGAGGGAGAAAAGACCTGCAATAAGACCTAAACATTGCACATTCCAGCATTTGACAGCCATCATAAAAGGGCCCAAACATCCATACATGCTATTTTAGGGAATGTGGAGACCTCGACGTTCAGTGTCACCCAAAAAGCCAATAGATGTAGTCCACAGCATTGAACTGAGTGGAATCCACACGTGGTTTTGTGATGCAGCGACATAAAAATTCCAGCTTTGATAGGGAGTCAAATTTGAAAGAGACCATGAATTTCAAGACTGCAATCAACCACTTTTAATTTTTTTTATTTATTACTAGTATTATTATTATTTTATGTTTTATTTGGCTTTTTTTTTTAGTTGTTGATGTGTTTGAATATCTTGTTCTGTGACTACCAAAGATAAACTACAAAGTCGATGTTGTGTGTTCCATGCAATAGCAGATAAGGCCAAATATCTCTCCTCCATTCTCTCCCATTGGCTGCGATCGAGCCGGTGGCAGATCGAATCGAGGGAAAAAAAAAAAGCTCCTCAAGCTGGTGTTTCATTCATTTTTATAAAAAAAGATTTAAAAAAACCAAAGGGGAGTGTCTCGAACAGGGCAGCTGCAGTAAAGTTTGCAGTGACCAAAAGTGAATGGGAGGCGCTGACAGTCTGACTACATGATGACCAAATTAGGGAAACTTCTTTTGTCTTTGGGCCAGTGAGTGGAAAAGGGAGCTTTTTGGTCAGGAGCAGATTTGTGTGCAACATAAAGGGTATGTAGATAAAGGAAAAAAAATATACTGGTTAATGGGAAAAAGCTTTGCAGAGAACAATGTGAAACGGATTCTATACTTCAACTGGACCACACAATGATTCAATGTTTCTCTTCTTTTGATTCCTTCTTCATTTGTATCCTTTGTAATGATTGTATGCCACTTTTTAGGGGGTTTAGCGTCTTTGTTAAGATTGGCAAGACTTTATGATTGTGTTTAGTTTCTGTCAACATATTACTTTTTATATTAAAAAACACTCCTGTCAACTAATAAGCTGGGTACAAGGTACTTTATGGCAGTTATTGTTATTATTATGATTATTATATTTTTTAAGTTCACCGCTCATTAATTACAAAGAGGAAAAGGGCAATCTGTGGTTTCCAGAAGATGTATTTAATATCCAGGCAGCTGTGGGATGGGTCAGTTACAGCCAGGCTAGGATCGTGAGAACAGGGCCGAGCTCATCCACAAACCTCCAGTCGCCTCGTGCGGCTGGTTTGTTTGGTATTCAAAAAGGAGGAAAAATGGCTGGTTAGATTAGAAAACATTCTCAGCATGTGTAGCTTGACATTACTAAAGATAACAGCATGAGAAAAAACCGTTTGTACGCATACCTCAGTTCAAACCTATAGGGAATGAGTCAACTAAATGAGAAAAAAATAAACATTTCACTCAGTTGCACTTAGTTGTATGTCTTGCATGTGTAGTCTGATACTGTAGAGAGAAAATGACAAAAAAAAAAAAAAAATGAAATTAGAGCTCGTTTATCTTTTAAAAGGCTTCATCCTTTTCTGTTTTTGCCAAACCAATCCAAACCTCAGGCCTTTTTGTTCATCGAAATATCACCCAGCTGTGTGTGGCACCATTCATCCTGTCAAAAGTCTGTTCTCCGATGTACTGATGGGTTGTTTTAAGGGCGTTCCAATATTAGGTTGTACATACATGTCGGTATAGCCTTTTGTCTTTTCCTGTCCTCTCTTCCTCTCTCTCTCTTTTTTTTAAGATCAAAAAATACATTTGTGTTATGATGTTTGCTTTATCGCGACTGCTTTGTATTAACTATGAAATAGCTATGAGAAAAAAAACTGCTGTATGTATTGGAATAGCAAACTGTGCTGCAAATGTATTTTACTTAGTAATCCTTGCTTTAAAAAAAAAAAAAGAAAAGAAAAAAAAATCACATCATCCACGCAGACATCTGGGTGAGCTGGGCAGGGGCAGGCCGGGGGGGAGATTATCCCCCATTTTGGATTTTAAACTGTAATATAGAAAAACAGACTTTTCTCTGTTATCATTGACCTAAGCATTTTGTACAGATTTTTTTTCCCTCTTTGTGTTAAGCTGTTTTTTGATACTTCCTTTTGATGGTCCAACCACTGCCTTCTGTGGCTGTATGTTAAAGATTACTGCTCGGAGAAAAGGGCAGACAGGTATATTTCCTCTATGAGACGGAGATATCTTGCATGACTAATCCCAGGGTCACAGAGATGGGAGGGGTGGGGGATATGGTTTTAAGTGGTCAGTAATAATATAAGGGTGTATCAATCTAATGATATTTTATATGAAATTAATAGGAAAAAGAAAAAAATATGCAGTGCCAAGATGTAAAGAATATTGTTAAATGCTGTCTTTTTTCTTTTTTTGTTTGTTTGAAAATTTCATTTCACTCACGCATCAAAGATGTGTCCTTCTCATCATGATCATCATCATCCATGTCATGTAGGTAAAAACACCTAAAACACACATTTTGTTCGGCATCAAGATATTTATATTTTTATCTCAAGGGTCATTGTAAATGAGTCAAACCAAGCACAGCAGGCAGGTCGAAGGTGAGACGCTGCTGGAGACTTTAACGTCCTGCAAACTGCGGCCACGTGGCATCAGATCCCCCCCCAACATCACATCACATCACACACTGGCACCCGAGCTCCAACGCCATCGTTTTCATCCATCGCCAACCATCCAGCCCGCTGTCATTCCGTCCCCCTCTTTCTCCCTCTCTCACACCACACTTTTTTTTTTTCTTTTTTTTTTTTTTACAGATGGAGGGGGAGGCAGGGAGGGAGAGGGGAGGGAGGCGGGTGTGCAGCCCAGGAGCTGTCACGGTGCTCTCATCCTGCAGCAGCTTTTCTTTTCTTTCTCTCTCTCTCTCTCTTGTTTTTTTTCTTTGAAGATGTACTCTGTAGTTTCTTTTTCCTGTTATTTTTTTTTTTTTATAGAGAAATATTATTGCTCATCACTTCCATCAGTCTGTAACCTCCTCATCATTCCTCGTCTGTCTGATGCAGACCACTCTGTTGTAGTCAGTGGCGACGACTGACGTGAGCATTCTAAACATGCAATAAAATGCTGGTTGTTCACATCGTTTTCTCCAAGTCTCTTTTTCTGTTACTGTTTTGATTGTATCACATGTAACTGAACTCTAGTGATGACAGAATTAACAAGTCATTTAAAGTTTGAATACATCAACGATACTTTCTATTACTTTTTGCAGCACTCATAATGCAAAAAAACTGGGTTTTTTTTCTTAGTTGCTATCCACTATAAGGTCAGTCAATGCATCAAAAGTTAAGTAAATATATTTCTGACTGATACAAACTCATATTACAAGATAAATTCTCAACAGTGAGTGTTTCAGTTTTGCAGATATCACCTTTCAAACCCCCATCAGTGCTGTTTCCCTCATTATTTTGGCCTGCAGACCCGATCCACACAGACCTGTTTGTCATCTCCAAGCAAGGCTCTCATCTCAGCCTCAACCTTAAATTATATCGTAATTAAAAAGAGACAGTTAAACTGTCTTTTCCTAACAGCAATTTAGGTAACTGCATTTGATAAGCTATAAATTGTAACAGCATTAAAACTCCAGAAATAATAGCGATATGGATTTGGTGACGGGAGCTAATGCTGATGACCAGGACTTGCGTTTTTACGATGGAGGCGCAGGTCATGTTGGCCACTAAACAGGAGACAGAGATCAAGTCTAAGCACTTTTAATCTTGTGAAACAAGCAATTACAAATAGTTGCATTGATTTGTTAAAAAGCTTTAGGTGACATAAATCGTTTCTTGCTTAGCTTATTGCTGGAAAACATAAATGTCAAGTGTATTATTAATTAAGAGCTTTGAAAGACAAGATTTAATGGAAACGATATAAAATCACAAGCAATCTTTCCGCAGGCCGTATTTCACCGGGTGGTCAGGATTCATGTGTATCTGTGTTGTTGTCATGACACTGATCACAAACTGGGCAACATAAAGTTGGAGGGAACACGCGGTAATGGAAGGCGTTTGTGCTCAAAAGTCATCCAGAGCAGACGCATTCGCATCAATTAATCTGAGCACAGTAACTTACAGAGAGGCATTAACATATGATATTATTATAGACCATAAAGGTGGATGAAATATTACGGGAACTGTGGGTCTCTGTGGATATATTGGCGCTGTGACATGATCAGCCAATACAGACCCTCATCACATAAATCTGACTTTCCTTGCAGAGCGTTGACGCACACCAGTCTGACATGATGTTTTGGTGCAATTCTGTGTTAATCATTTTCACATTTAAAATAAATTCTAAATGAAACAAAACAGAGTCTAAGTATGGCTCTAGTTCCTCTGATTTCTGATCAGGTTCTGTGAATTCTCTGAATCTCACATTCATAACTTATGAGTGGTCTTTCTTTGAAGCCTCCCTCAAGCAGCTCCTCACTAATACTGCTGTGTTTTCCTTCAGTTCTTTATAGAATTCTCTGAACAACCAGTGGCTCAGCGACTGAGGAGCGGATAATACAGGCACCGCATGAGTCATGAGCGCTGACATGTCTAGAATGTGATCTCATCAACCCAGTCCCAGGAATAAATGATGCCAAGGTCCGTTTCTGCGAACCACAAATGATGCAACTTTACATTTCTTTATGTTGCAACTCATGTATCTACCACTTGGTTAGGTTTAGGAAAAGATCTTGTTTTGGTTTACATGGTTCCATCAGCATAAACACTGAAAAATACCAAGTTTTCGACTGCAAATTTTCCCAATGTCTCGTCAAAGTATCCAGTTTGGTTGCCACAAACACAGCTGGACAATGTCCTGACATCTCGTTAAAAAAAATCCAGTTTCAGACATACAAATGTTGAAACATCATCTCGCTTGGCAGCCATCTCGCCTTGCTTTAAGTGACACTGTATTATGTATCATTGCATCATTACAACAACACATTTACAAAACTAACATCTACATCTTTCCCCCAAAAACAAAGTTGCTATTACTCAAGGATGACCCACTAACTGTCACTGGGTTACACTGGAACTTGTTTGTACTGAAGAAATAGTCCCTATGAAAACTGATGACTTGTCTATTGTCAATTATCCTGAGTGATGGCGACACGGATTCCAAAAAAAAAGTCAGATTTTGCTTAATTTTTAGTTGAAATTGAAGCCGCAGTAGAAGTTGCCAGGAATATCTATACATTTGTCCCAAATGTGACATATCACGTTCACATTAAATGCGTATCAGCTGACTTTCACATCAGGAAGTGGAGGCGATGGTGGTGAGGTTATAACAAACTACAAGGCTCCCAAATGGCTGACAGCAGTTTAAGTCTGTTGGGAGATTTCCAGCCATTCGAGTGGCGACCAAACTGGCTATTTTTCATAGGAAGTTGGACCATCTCCATTCATGTTTGTGGCGACCAGAACAGGTATTTTAAGCCAAACCATCATGTTTTCCAAACCCTAACCAAGTGGTTTCTGTTCCTAAACCTAACCAGAGCATAAGCACAATGGGAAATAGAAAATTGAACCTAAACAAAGGTCAAGTAGCAACATAAATGTTAAATTTGAACATATCTGTGGTTTTGCAGAAATTAGCTTTTATTCTGGTGATTGGGTTGCATCTATACCTATCACCATTGTGTCATTGCTAATTTACAGCAGTGCTAGCTATGTGGGAACCGTCAACATTCTCAATCCTGAATGCAAAGCTGTGATTGGTTGATTTTTCTTCTCCATCCCTGGGAACTACAATCAAGTAGCACAACACCAGACCGTGTTTTGATTGCTAAACAAATCAGAGATGTGGAAAGTCCATTTTTTTTAGCTAAAAAAGGAAAAAGATACTACTTCAGTTTTTTTTTTTTTCACATTTTTGATTAAGTATCATGTATCACAACTTGATATGTCAGAATGTAGTCACAGTTTTGACTTGGTATCCTATAATTCTTGAACTATCATGTCTTATTAAAATTGTTATCATGTGAATCTTTTCCTATTCCTGGCAGAAATGGGTTTCCATATAATACATGGTCTGGAGACAGGATAATTTCTCAGTGCTGCAGCGCTGCAAATGAAGTTCCATTCACCTCCATTACGCCGAGGTGTGGGCAGAGGTGTCTTAAAACCTGGGCAAATTAAACCTAACCTATCTTCATGCCGCTTGACGTCAGTGAGGAAATGTGTCTTTGTTATGAACTGACCCTACAACTCAAACAGATCACCAGTCATGTTATTAAGCTCTGTCAGATGACAAAAACAAACATGGATGGCTGCTGTTCACTTTATTCTAATTACGGAGTGGCACAGCCTCATCCATTCACACAAGAGCTTCAGTCAAATAGTCAAAGCTGGCAAACTCCCAACATTGCAGCGAGGCAATTAGCAGTCCTGCAGTGTTTGTTATTCATGGTTTGATGTAAAAATTTGTTTATTAAGATGGGCTGCAGGCGCTGGTGTGCAATAGACCTGCTTGTAATTAGATTCCAATTATTTGTCTGTTTCTGATATTGTAAACTGGCACTTACCACATCAGTTAAATTGACACACTGCACTGCTTGGTTTACTCGGTAATTAAAATGTGTTCTGTTAATTAGATGATGACCACTTTATTCCAGGGCTCTTGTGTTGTGGCTCCTCGGCGGCTCGCTGTTTGGATCATGAGTTGCCAGACGCTTCCCTAATCAGCCCTTGTTTTGTTTCAATTACCACCTGCTGTTCAAAAGGCATGCCTCGCTGCCCCCCACACGCACAAACACACACACATATATACACACATGTACACAACAATACCGCAAGGCCTGCTTTACTAGCAGCTCCAGCTCCAACACAACAATCAGTACTTCACAGCTGGGCCTGCTTTCTTCTTTATTAGAAGGCACAGCTAGATTTCAAAGAGAGTCCAAGCAATTAAAAAGGGAACTAAAGGAAGATGAAAGTATAAAGGTACTTATCACATCAGTTAGCAGGCCTCGTGTGAGTAGCCAATGGTAATTACGCTCATTGAGTAAATAGCCGAGATGCTCAGATGTCTCCTTCTCTTGGTAACAGAGGGTTAAGGGTGGGGGAGCTGTTGGATCCACTGATGGGTTCACTAACTGAAGACGACTAACAATACAATGCAGGTGCTGAGATGGGAGCTGAATGTGGATGCACGGTTGGTTAAAGACCCGCTGATGTTGTTATAGCAACCCCAATCCCCCAAATTTCATCTCTTCTTTGATATAAAGGGTTTCAGTTTAATATTTGGCTGTTTCATGTTGCTCGTCATTCTTTTTGAACAGTCAGGACCACTTTAAAGTCTCAAGCCTTAAAGTTTATTCTTGACTTTGAAATAATAGTCTGACAAACAATCCCAACTGAAGGTCCACTACCTAATTTTTGGACTTTTAACCTTATACAAGTCTTCATCAGCAGACGGACGGTCCAATGGTATGGAGATAAGATGTTTAGGACTTATTATCTATGTTAAAGATCACTCTGTGTGTCAGCTCCCAGTTCAGTAATTGAAGAATTGAAGAGCCTGAGGACAGGTCAAGAAAGGAGTTCTGTTACGAGACGTAAACGCCTCCATCATGCGAATGGTTGACACACTGCCTGACATACTGCATAGAAAACTTGAAACAAATAAAACTACAAAACCCACAAAGAAAGGTATGTGAATGTGTCTTTTTAGTGAATTTCTTAGCTAGCCAAACGCTAATATTAACTTTGAGCTATGTGAGGACCCTGACACACCAGGCTTACATGCATTTTAGACGTATTGCTGATGTAAAATCCAGGAAAGGGTATGATATCACTCGGGGAATTATACTATAATTTCAGAGTGTCTCCATTGTTGTTTACTACCTTCATTTAACTGATTTAAATGTGGAAACTTGGCGAGATCATCAGAATTGTGCTGACTTGACTTGTGACTTGCTTGACCTGAGCAATGACCTGCCTTGCTTGACTTACAGGGACTCGACTTGAGATCAGATCTGTGTGTGACTTGCATATATACCTCTGTTGTGTTTTTAGATGAAAATCAAATCAACAAGGCCCGAGATTTTGGTCACCATCAGTATCTAATGAACTGCATCATCACTCGTAACCGGGCCGTGTGGAGCAGGTGTGGAGTGTAGAGCCTCGGGTTGATTCTGCTCCGCTGTAAACAAAGTGACTCCCATGATGAAGTGCACTGTAGCCCTCTCCGTCTGACCTGTGCCAGCATCCAGCATCCCTGTAAGAAATGTTTTGTTTGAATAATTGAAGAGATGCAAAACAACATGAATAATTACGTTTGACTCTCGCACTTTGTGTCAAAGTGAATTAACAGAGAAGTGGCTGCTGCTGGGACGGTTTTTAAAAGAGATAATAGATTTCTTATCAGATGACAAGCGTGTTACTAAAACCAAGGTCCAGATTATATGTTTGCTTTCACACAGCTTGCAAACCATTGTTGGAGCTGAAGGTTCAAGGCTGAAAAATGTTTTATGTAGAAATATGGCTCTATTTTTTACACTTTGATGGATTTGCTGTACAATATGTTTGAAGGAAAGGTCCGACATTCTGGGAAATATACTCATTTGATTTGTTGCTGAGAGATGGATGAGAAGATGGATCTGACAGCGGTGTGCTACATATGAAGCTAAAGGCTGCAGCCAGTTAGTTTAGCTTAGTAGAAAAAGAGGAAACAGATAACCAGCTCTGTCTAAAGGTAACACAATCCAATATATAACGTGCTCGTTAATCAACTGAAAGGTGCAAAATGTAAAGATTGCTCCAAACAAACAAGGGGCAGCACATCACCAACAGCTGCTGCTTACTACACACCTTGTAGTAGCTATCTTTGGCTGTAGGTACTAGCTGCGGTTAGCTAGTTAGCTCAGTTAGCCGTGCAGCTAGTGAGACGTATCAAACTCGCCGCTACCATACCTCTTCTGTTTGGAGCACCGGTTGCACATGTCCTCAGAAATTTATGCTACGTGTACGCAAGATGCAATATGTACACGAACAGTAGGAGCAAGCCCCCAGGAAGACCGCCACGCTTTGAAGCCAACTTTTGTAGTGGTCCAACCGTGTAATTACAACGTCATGTGATGCACTAAGGCCAAGATTAAATCATTTTATCTCTATTCACGTTAGCCAGGCGCTAAAATGGAAGTTACTGCTCGGTCGGTGGAAGTCTCTAGTGCGTGCACTCTATGGGTCGCACAACACGGAAGATCTGGGTTTTTTTTATAGTTGGGAAGTCGAGCCATTTTGTCTTTATGCACCACTGTGCAGCTTTTAAAGGAATGAATGGGTCTACACCTCCAACACTGTGTCCAGATTTAATGTAACGTAATTGGCAAGAGGCAAATATGTGAACAACTGCGTTCACCAGGCAGCAGGTTGTCTACGCTAACATGTGGCTCAACAGCAAGTGTATCTCCGGCTTCCCTATTAGACTATTGCCTCTTGAGGTATGAAGTGGTATTGCAAGACGGGATAGTTCTCTTTTTTTTCTTTTTTTTTGTCCGTATCTTACACATTGCACCATCAGCACCTTTAATAGGTGGTGGTTGGCTGAGTTTGTCTCTTTGGACAGATTCAGGTTAACTGCTTCCCTCCATCTGTTTCCAGTCTAAATGAAGCTAAGCTGACTGACTGCTGGCTATAGCTTTATGTTAAGTGTACAAACATGAGAGTGCTATTGATCTTCTCATCTTAACTGTCGAGTTGAAGTGAAAGCAAATAAGTGTTTTTCCCGAAATGACACTCTATTTCTTGCCTCGAGGCAAATCCAACTGTCAAACTACCAGCTATATACTTAACACATGTCATGAATTCCACACAACTGCACCATCCATATTTTCTAAAATAAAAACATATAACATCACTTATGTGGACATTTAAATAGTAGTTTGGTGGTTCTCTTCAAGGAAGTGAATTATTGTAAACTGCAGATAGCCTTCAGTCTGAATTTCCATCCTCTCCTCTCCTATATGGGATTTCTCTCCTTCCCCTGTGAATTTAATGCCTTTTCCTCCCCCTTTCTTAAAAAAAAAAAAAGCTATCATTTAAACATGTCATGGGTAGTGTTTACCTGCAGTGAACCTTGATTGAGAAAGCCTGTGACTTTACACTGATGCCCTCCTAATCTGTATGACTGGCATGCTAATTTCTCTGACGCTGCCATTCAAAACACAAACATGAAATGTTGGTTTTAGAACCGGGAGACCTGGTAGAGTGAATTTCAAGTGCTTATTCAAATATTTCATTAAAATGTAAATTTTTACAACGCCGTACGTCTAGCTGTGCACAAGGCATGACTTAAGAAGTTATGAAGTTATAACAGCATTTCTCTCTCTGATGCCAATTAACTGGTGGGGGGACTATAATGTCCTTACCTTGTTTTATCGCCACATAATAGCGCGCCACAAATGCATCACATGCAACAAGAGTTTCAGGTATTGACAGCTAAGATTGGTGGACTGGAAGAAAAAAAAGAGAGAAAGTCAAACATGAAGCCTCCTGGAGAGTGGTGGGCTAATCAATTCTCTTATCTACCTAAAGTGCAAATGAAGTGATTAAAATTAAGGTTATGCAAAAGAAAGGAGTGAACGAGAATTGTAAATGAGTACGACGGCCACACAGCCTGCTGCTGCTGCTGCTGCTGCTGGACATACAGGTTTATCTCATTTGTCAGGACTGTGAAACAACCTGCTAAATGTACACTTTACTCAGAGCGCTATGGAAGCAAAGAGAGGCTGTAATGATTGGATTCTATATCTGATTGTGAAATTTAACCTACATAGATTATTTTAAATGTTGATATTTAACTATTAGAATATTGTACGCTGCAAACGATATATCTGAACTTCCCCTCTTTGGAATTTCAAGAAGGTTGTTTAAAGCTTTGCTCAAGGTTCTCAAATTCAGATATCGCAGATATAATTATTTATTATCTAATGTAGAGCTGTCACGATATCAGATTTTCACTACACGATTATCACGATTAATGATATTATCGTGATATCCTCAGGGATAAAAAAAATTGCTAGCAATCAAATCTATCTCTAACTTTGTTTATGTGTGTTTTGTTATTTGGGGAAATAAATGACTCAAAAGACGAGTGCACAGAAAGAACAGTTACTAGAAAAAAGGCAACCAGATGAACTCATAAACAAAAGATGCCTGACATCTTAGCTGGATTATTCAGACAATATTATCATACGTGGATTATTAACACAACATCAAAATTTCATTTATTAATATCAAGGTTATCATGAATATTGCGACACCCCTGATCCGTTGTTTGACCAGTCTAATTTCATCAATTACATTTATGTCTCGACTTGAATTAATAGATGTGAATTGAATTTGAGCAACTTTTTTGAAATTGCAGCATTTTAAATAAAATTTTGGAAATGTCAAAGAAGGAAATTCAAACAAAAATAAATTTAGACAGAGGGTTTTCAAAGATATATTTAACCCTTCGATGTGGGTTGAAAATGAAAACCGAGTTGGTTTCTTTGTTCCAATATTTTCATTCTGAAAATATTTCAACATATAATATTCTAGATATTCTCCAATTGTTGTGAAATGTACATTTCTTCTTCAACTCTTTCACTTTTTCAGGAACAAAAACTTTTGAATTATTGTCTCAGTGTGGGACTCTCAGTGAAACCTGTCACCCTCATCAGTTACATCAGTCAATATTTACTGTGAACCGCACCTCAACTCATCCGTATCTCCTCGTGGCTACATTTTACACAACAAGTACACATTTGCATTGTCACAAGTGTAAGCAGAACACACTGACAACGCTTAATTACACAATGATAATAAGTAAGTGGAGGACTATCTGTCGTCACGATCATATTAACCCTGTAGCTAAGTAGCATATTTAGACACACTAGTTGAACCATTTGCTGCTCTAATAATCTGATATTAGGAACAACTTTTAATTCATTGACTAAAAGAATCAGGCAGCACAGAAGAAGATGACTCTATCTGAAAATAAAGAAATTAAAAAGGGCTTATATGTTGCTTGCGACAGGTTTTTACCTTGTGCATGACATATGCTGCAGTTTGAAGGAACAATATTTGTTCATGATGATGATGCACAAAAACAAACCCTACGAGGCTTTTTCTGTGTCAATCACATGTGTTCTTTTAGAAGACGTGTCAATGAACAAACAGCGGCGTGTTGACTTTCAGGGCGTCTCTCTGGCTTTTATTTGCAGTTACTGCCTTGATCAGACAGTAAAACTTCAGTGACAAGGACCTGCGGGCTCGTATGGCTCGAGGTTCTCCCTCACTCTCCGCCTTTATTTCTTTATTTATTCTCTCATTTTTAACTTGCAGGGGGGAAGAAGACAAAATGGTTGCAGGTGGTGATGAAAATAAGAGCCATCCATCATTATTTATTAGGCATGAAAAAGATACACAATAATGTAATTTAATCTCTCTGCAGACAATTATTTCCACATATTGATAACGCAATGCGAAAAGTGCCATGAATCCTAATATGATGTTTGCTTTTATTGGTGTATGATACAACCATAACAAATAATGTAATTGTATCAGGGAGAAAATGTGATTATTTGCACATGCTAACATTATAATATCAATCTGCCGCAGACAATGGTATCATATTATTTTGCTGTGCTTAACTAGTTACAATTTGCATTAACTTATTATGGCTGGGTGGCAATAAAGTCGGCTCTCTGCCTCTGCTCGGTGCTTTTCTTAGTTTCTCATTACAGCTCGGTGAAATTTTGGAAGGTTTCAAGTCCAACAGCCTACATGATGTTTGATTTGAAGAGGGAAACTTTTACAGAGTTTTTTTTTTTTAATATGATTTTCTTTCCTGCCTGCGTGCTGCAACCTTTATCTATTCATTTGCAGCTCACATTCAAGCACGGACAACTATCCAGTGCTCATCCAGGCCGGTCTGAGGTTAAAGAAACACGACACAATAGACACGATTACTATGCAAATGATAGTGCCAGAAACAAAAACACCTTTTCCATTAAAAAGTAAAACGCTTTAAATATTTGCATATAGGTGCACTGATTTGGTTATTCACAATTTCAAGATGATTAACATTAATGAAGGAGCGGCTTGATGCACCGACTGTCAGGCCACATCAGGCCACCTCTGTAACCTCCTCTGTGTTTTGCATGGCGAAGCATTCACGCCATAGTGAACTAATGACCAAGTCAGCCCATGTAAAATTAGACCGTGCATCTACACAAGTGTCTTCCTGACATTATGAAAATGTTTTATTGATGACTCATTATTAGCAGTCCAGCAGTGAGGTGAGTTTGATCCACCCAGAAGATGCAAAGTGTAATAATAATAATGCCTGCTTAATTATTAATATCCAAAACCTAATCCATCTCTGCAGAGAATATGTACATATTTTAGTGTCTCATTTGAATTTTTGCAACAAACACACACCTTAAAACCATTAGATGACCGTGGTAATGACAGGTTTAAATGGGCTGATTTTTAAGAATTAATGTGTTATTGCCACTGTATGGCCCGAGCTGGAAGAAAAGAGGTCTTCCTGTTTATTCTGTTTGATTCTGAAAGCGTGCAGCGTCCCACTGCACGTCCCCGTAGAGAGGCGAGCAGAGCACACACTGTGAGACGGCGTCATTCTGCACCGGAGGCTAGAGGAGTGTTTGCAAGTCATTAGTGGTTTGTAAATGATATTTGTTCCCATGTGACATATCATTTGAAATGGTTTTCTAATAATAACACCCACTGATAATAAAATAAGAGGGCCCTCATGTTGTGATTATGCTTTTCATAAATTTGGTTTTGGAAAAAAAAAAAGAAGATGAAGAAGGAGGGAGACGTTTCAATATGAAGAAGTGCTCAATATGTTGATATGAATTTTAGCATCACAGATGATAGCTGTGCTTTCAGGTTCAGTCTGACCAGTGAGAGCGGCTCACACTGCGCTGGAATACAACTTTGCTCGTAACCTGACTCGGCTTTGTTGTAAAGAAAAAGCATCTTCCCTCTGAAGCTCATTCAGCGCCGTATTCTCCGAGCAAAAAGCTTGAACTGTCACCTCCTTCCTTAATGACTCCTGACAAATACCCCGTCTTCCTGCGGTGCGTTTCCTGTTCGCCACAGCACAGAGCCGAGACAGCTTGGCACAGGACGCAGTGTGTCTGGTGAATAGGGAGCCATACTGCCGCTCTAACACCATTTGCCTTGTATTTTATGAAATGAACCAGCGGCTCGGAGATCAATAGGCCCCCGTGGTGAATGCGAACAACGCTACTGGGTCCTTATCAGGAACCCGCTGCCAATCTGTGGCAAGCGAAGCCTGCACCTTCCCTGGATACACCATTGGTCTTTGAAATTAAAGTTGACGCCTGTAATCCAGGGAAATGGTCCCTCTACTCTCGCTTAACACCGGTTTAGTTTCACCCCAGCTGATGATAAAGCATGACAGAAATACAGAGCACTATCTTCTTGCCGGGGTTGATAGGTTCTGCCAGCTTATCAGGAAACAGGCAGCTAACCTTCTTGTGCCTGGCGCGTGGACAAAACTGAGGAGTCAATTTACAAAAGAAGCCATGCCGGGTGGCTTGTAAATAAAACCATTCTTTCTCTACAGAAGACAAAAAAAACAGTCAAAAGAAAATAACCAATTTTAGAACCAACCCAGAAGTGAGTAAATGTATAACACAGGAGGCTAAGCGCTAGTGATAGAGTGTATTCATGTAAATCCGCCCAAGCACAGCTGCAGGAAATTGACAGGGATCTACTGGAGCGCTCTGCCTGTAAAGGGTGGGATTTACATGCCTAACTAGGGCTTAACCACCCTCCCCCGAGTTTACCTGTTACTCTCTGGCCTCTGAGCGTGCGTCTGGATGGGCTAAGGTTGCTCTGCTTATTCTTAATGCCTTTTCATCCCCCCTCATATCTGTCAGTCTCAGAAATGAACTCATAAACTCCACCGAGGCTACTCTACATTGCAAAATTGGTTTAGCGTAACGGCACATCAGCAGTTGTGTTTGTTTCCTGCTCCGGAGGGCCTCCAAACTTTCCACTGCAGCAATCAGATCAGCCAAAGTTAAAGCGCATGTGTACGGCAGGATGTGACCGACGCCGAATGAGGCTGTGAGGTGTGAGCGCTGCTGCACGACGGCTTTATGGGTAATTGAGATCACATTAATGCATGTGTTCCTCCTGAGGAGAAAGTGCAAGTCTTTTCCTTTTGGACAGGATGTGGCTTTGGGCAGTTGGGGATGGTGGGCGTCGCTCCTGGGCTCCACAGCCCTCAGCTGAATCTCAACCCCTGCAGGCAGATTCTGTAGACCGCTCATGGCAGTTTAGACTAAGCAGAAAAACTGTTTGGCTTTCTTTTTTTTTGTTTTTTTCTTCATGAAACTCACATCTTTATACACGTAGGGCACGCAGCAGCATGCTTCTGCCAAGGCAGACTCAACAAAAACATCAAAATATTTCCCCATTTGTTTTTTTCCTCTGAACACTACAGTAAGATCCCTCCAGATGATTAAAAACACACAAATAGCGAGCACCAATTCTATTAATGCAGTCGTCGTATCACACAGGAACCGAGCGCTGATGCAAAGCGTTCCTTTTCGCATTGCCTGTTTTGTATTTTTCCCCCCTCCAAACAATGATTTTCAGAACTGGAGCCGCCGCCAATAAAATTAATGGGAGACTTGCTGAGTCCATACAGGAAGTGGGCTTTTTAAATAAACACATTGTTTCCAAACTAATCCACACCCCTATTGTTTACAGACGGGGAACTGGGCTGGGTGCAGACCGGGCCGGTCCACCCCGATTACCCCCCCCCCCCCTGTCAAGGCTACTCCATTTCTAAACAGAGGAGGAAAAAGATAAAACTGTCAAGCTGGACTTCACTTTGATGTTATTTCAGGCCTGCGTTTGAATCTTTTTCAGTGTTTTTTTCTCTAAATTAAATCATGTTCACAACATCTTATGACCAGATCAGTTCAGGGACTTGAAATAGAAAATTTGAATTCTTCTGACTAAGAAAACAGCATCTAAGCCTCAACTTCTGCAGGAAGCTACTGACTCATACTGACTGTGTGGCCTTTGAACACTCACACGTGTGCCTCTTTCAAGTCTACATAATGTTAGCTATCCATATTTAGCAATTTAAGCTGTCTGTCTCTTTCCAACATTCAACATTTGGAATGACCCACTGTGTCCCTAAGTATGTATTTCAGTCAGAAAGTGAAAGCTAGTTGACCTAGCTTGCTAATGTTAGCACTCATTCCCACTTGGTGAAATCCACATGTCATGTTATTTCAGCATCGGCTGTTGTCGGCAGCTCCTACAGAGTCAGCGCTGTATTTGTACCACATTATAAGCAAGGAGAGGGGCTAGCTCGCGTTAGCCTATCTAGGTTACGGTGACGGTGGGGACAGCCTTCCATTCCGAAACACCCTCCATTCCGAAACACCGCTGTTCCGACCCTCCCCCAAAAACAATGCTGTTCCGACTTTCAACTTCAAATTACTTCCCAATAGGGTTAGGGTTTCCCCAATAGCCTTTTCGGAATAGCGGGGTCTTTAGAAAAAATGGGAAACCCCGCCATCACGAAGAATGGAAGTCTATTTTCGGAACAGCGGGGTTTCGGAAAGGCGGGGTGTAACCGGTGACAGTAAACGACCAGGCCGGTAACACTGAAGTACAGCAACCAGCTCACGGCTAACAGCTAACAGCTAACAGCTAACAATGTGATGTAGTTCACCGAGTGTTTAACACATAACTAGATGATATTTTAGTTTAATTATGACAAACTGAAACTTTATTGACATCAAAATACCCTCATCGTCAAACAACGCAACAAGTACTCACCCAGTGGGGGACACCATAAAGAGCTGAAGTCCTGATGTCACATCCAGGGGTTACACTCCGCCTTTCCGAAACCCCGCTGTTCCGAAAATAGATTTCCATTCTTCGTAATGGCGGGGTTTCCCATTTTTTCTAAAGACCCCGCTATTCTGAAAAGGCTATTGGGGAACCCCTAACCCTAACCCTAACCCTAACCCTATTGGGAAGTAATTTGAACTTGAAAGTTGGATCAGCAGTGTTTTGGAGTGGAAGGCTGTCCCCACATCCAGGCTAGCATCTGCTCCGTTAGCTTCTGTGAATGTGTTGCTGAGCTTTACTCAAAGACTGAATTGAATCCTCTACAGCATTAGTTGTAAGGGGCTGAAACCTTCGTAATTTTAACATAATGAAACCTTAACTAGGCTAATTTGTTAGCATAAAAACTACAGCTACTAATAAAATTAAGGCTAGGCTTCTTCTGTCACAACTGGGTCTACTTGTTCTACTTGCACGAAACATGTACCAACACACTCTTAATGTAATTTCTCAATGATTTTAGCAGTACTTCTACATTGTTTAGTCCACTCTTGCCAATGAGCTCGTATTTATGTGGTGTTGTTCAAGGGCCCTAAAAAACTGATATATTCAATAATAATCAACAATATTAGATCAATTTTATTTTTTCATTATCTTCCATAATTATTTAGATATATGAAGTAAGCATGAAGTGATGTTTCAGGCTTAATTTAAGTCATTTGCCTATGAAAAGTGTAAGTTTTTTTTTTTTTCCGCAGAGAATGCAGAAGTTCTGATCACTGCTATTTCTGACAGAAAAGAAAAGAAAAACTTTCTGGTTATTACGATATTGACCAATATCATACATAAGTCCAGACAAACACTAAGGATATATCTGCACATTGATTCTCATCAACAAAGAATTTTCATTTCGGATCAACTTTAAAAATCGTTAATCAGAAAACATGCCATGATAATAACACTAGTTTTAAATGATCACATATGGTCAATATTAACTTTATAGAACACATAATGTCTTCTATTAGCATGCAGGGGCCCTTATGTAATGAATATACTTTGCATGATCAAATTATCAGCCCTGAATTTGAAATATCTGTGGATATCCAGAACCACTCTGTCAACCACTCTCACTTATCGCCTACTGCATCGATTTTTGTTTCAAATACTACCAGTCACTTATACTTCCATTTACATAATGTCCGATGAGAAAAATTTGTCAGACAGATTGTAATTCATATCTCCACTCTGCGCGCTCGCTCGCCCTAATACTTCAGTTAGCTACCTCACATTTACATTTCAATCAGTGATTATAGCCTCTCCTCCTCTCACCCCGCTGAAAGTAAATACAGGACTCCACTATCTCCGGCTAAAATGCATTTGGTGGGACCGCAGGGATAGGCATGAATATTCTGTCTGGTACATAGTTACCATGTGCTGCTAAGTGTCACATGCTGCAAGTGCATCCTTTAATAGCTCCCTGCTCTGTATACAGCACAGCGTGGCACTAACACTGCCAGGAGCCTCAGACGTGCTAAAAATGTCTCATTTTGGCTTAAAGTGGCCACCAAATGGCATGTGACATGTGCTCCGAGGCGGCTGTTTAGTGCCCAGCACACTCGCCCTATCTATACTCATAATTTTGTTTTGCTTTGTTTGTCTTCCTCACACTCTGTGTTTATCTCGTGGTGGATTTCTAGATTATTAGTGGGCAGAAAATGAAACTCCAGCACACGAGCCACTTCCTGTTTAGCTGCCATCATCGTGGAAAAGGTCGAGACAGTGGAAAACGTGTCTGCTGTAGGTTTGTTGTTGACCGCAACCATGAAACAAACGCTCGATATGTTTGTTCCTTGGTGTTTTTGCATAGATGGCTCTAAGCATAGAAAAGGACCACAATGCTGTGTGTTTTGTAAAGCTCACACCCACACAGCTGGCAGCTGCTGATGACAAATTTTGGGCTCCCTGTAGCCAGAGCGTAGCCTCGCACAGAAAGCAGGTTATATCTCCGCTGCGTTGGAAGCCACCGTAGGAAAGTCTGCTGCGTTTGGAAAAGCTCACTTCCATGTCCTCCACCGCTGGACGCCCGCTGTCTGTTGACTTCTCCATCAGTGGTAACCAAATACCCAACTTCACTGGGAAAAGTCTGTCAGCTGATGAGTCATGGTGAAGCTTACAATCATTACTTTTTAATTGCTCTTTCAGTGAAATGTTTCGCCGTGTCGGGCCTGGCACCGGGAGGTGAGCCGGGAACTGTCAGGCTCAGAGGGGAACTGTTTGCATGTTTTCTTGTTTGCTTGTGTTGGAACGACTTCGCCGCTCATCTATCATGCAGCGAGGAGAAGAAAACGGACAAATCATAATAATCACACTTTGCCACAAACTGCTCTCCCCGGCCTTCTGTTTTCCAAGTCTGGTTACACACATGTTGGCTCGGCCCAATATTCAATAGACATTTATAGGAAATAAATTAAGAGATGAATGCAAACCATATGGCATTCGGGGGTTTATTTGTAAAGCCCCTGCATCAAAGCTTTTTCCAGATCACACCATATTAGCTATGTTTTTCCAGTCCAGCAAAATCAGGAAGGTAACCACAGACTTTCCTGATGGGAAACACATGAGCGGCGCTCCGCTGAGACAAGGAGCCTCATACATTGACGAGGCATCGTCAGGGAGCATCAGTGAAAACAATTATTCCCTGCATGTCTGGATGTCATATGTCACCCTGGGTTGACTTTAATAGGGAGGGGGAGCACGATGGAGCTGCGTCACTGCTCGGTGAAACGTTTTTAGCCTCGGAGTGAACCCCCCGCTACATTCACACTTCTTTGCATGTGAGGCGGCCTGGATGCCTGTGCGGGGTGTGTGCATGCAGGCAGACCGGGAAGGGAGCCAAGAGGAAACGGCAGTGCCCAGGGTCTACACTTCCACCCCTGTATGAACACAACACCCCCTCCTTTTCCCCTCTTTCCCTCCCAAAGCTTTTTCATATAGGCCAGACAAGTTTACGGTTTCGTGCATTTGAGTGTGACAGCAGCAGCCCTCCTGCGTGTGACGGGCCCAACAGCAGCGGTCTGCCGACACACGGGGTGGTTGCTCCGTCTTCGCTGTTGATCTTGGGCTCGCGGTGCGCACACGCAGAGGGCCTGCCAATGTCAGACGTAGGTCTACAACCAGGAAGGTAATTTCTTCTCCCTGTCTCTTTTTTTTTTCTTTTTCTGTGCAGTGTAGACGTACATTTTCTGCTTGGGTTGTGGTTGCTTCTTTAGAGCCCCAAAGTCTACAATCTGCATGTGATGTGGGCTCTAGAAGTGTTCTTGTGCCATGCCACACTGGAGACAACATGGTATGGGTGTCACCTCTCTTATTCTTTTTTTTCCCCTCACAGATGCACATAAACACACACAGATAAATGCACTATATGCTCAGAGTGATCCGAGCCTGCTGTGCGCCATCGGGCAGTTTACCTCAGGACCGACAGAAAAGCACTTCCAGGAAAAGAAAAGCCAGGGATTCCTGCTGAGGGAAAATGCATCAAAGCGCCTGACTTAAGGCTATAATTAGCTGCTGTGGTGTTTGAAATGTGGAAGAATGACGCCTTTGGAGGAATTGAATTGTTTATTTATTTACGTTTGTTTTAATTTTCCCCCCAAATGAGCAGAATGAAGCTTTTTCACAAGGACTGGAATGTGATCTGGTGCACTTAATTTGATAATTTGAGTTTCACGAGACACACGAGAGGTGCCATGTTACAATAAATGACATTGTTTTAGGTTTTAAAGTAAAGAAACGGCTCTTTTCCCCTCCTCAGCTCTGTCTTTCAGGTTACGTGCGCCCTCTTGGCAGAGCTGAGCAGAGCAGCGGCTGTGGATAAATACAGTCAGTCCATTCTCTAATGATGTATGAAATCCTAAACTAATACAAATGTACGACCTGCCCTCCCCCTGTCTCCTGTCTCATGATCCAGCCAAACCAGTGCCCCTGCCGCTGGCGTACAGCACGCCACTGATGAAAACCACTGGCCTCAGAAGAACTTCGGTATTGTCTTCCCTTGAGAGAAGAGAAAAACTCTCCTATTCTCTCTGCCACCGACACATCTGCTCCACCAGTTTTCTTGAGTAAAACCATTTATAGATATTTAAAATTTACTGATGTTTTCATGCGCTGTGTGTGGGGAGTTTTATACAAGGCGTATTTGACAACCCGTTCGAAAAAAACGTCCCGGTTGTGAAATAACCTTCAGTGCCACGGATTCCATAAAAAGGAAAACATTACGAACAGCATGATCATTTTTTATGTATGAATGATATTTGCACAAGTCAAACTGTTTCACTGCTCCGGTTTAATGTGGAACTGGGCTTTAACTAAACATTGCTGTCGGAGCGCACGGGGACCGCCGATCAGGCTCACATGGAAGCGTTTCAATTCGGAGCAATCACGGCTCAGTTTACTCTGGCTACTCTATACGTCGCACCTTTGCAGCACCTCATCAACACAATGAGAAACAGAGACAGTCATTTGTGTTTGTTGGCAGCTGAGAGGCCGTCTCTCAATCAGGAAGATCGTCTGTCGGTGACGATCAGGGAAAAAGCAAAGTCCCTGTTGAATTTCTATCTGTAGCTTTATCAAATCTTCACACTGGCATGTTTCTCAGCAAAGGATCAAATAACCTACAGCTGTAAAATTTCGAGCACATGAAGACGGTTTGGACTTGATGAAAAGCTGAAGAAAAACCACCTCACCACATCTGAGAACCTAAAGATAACCATGACTCTTGGAGACTTGATTTAAAACAGGGATGCACACACTGTCCAACAGGAAGACGTGTTTATAAATTGCCTGTTCAGTGATTCTGAGTGACTGGATCCATAAGGAGCATAAATTTGTGTCTTTTTTTTTATCTACAAAGGCAGAAAGCTGTAGCAACTGGTTTCCTAGAGAGGTCTGCCAAGCCAAATGATATTTTTGGGTTGCGACCAACTTTCCCTAAATATGGACAACAGATTGTTGGTTTAAAAACAACACATTTATATTGTGCCACAGTGGAGGGGAAGATATGTGAAGAATGGTGATGATTTATTAACAGTGAAAATCCACTAGACATACCAAGTGTAATTTAGCTGTCCTGTGTCTTATCATATTGTCACAATAATCACAATGTGCAACCTAAGAGTTCAGGTTAACAAGAAGACAAGCCGGCAATTTAGCGCTCATTTATTTAGCGTTTGTAACACCTAAACAATAGCTTCATGTCAGCTGCATGATAAATTCATGAATACTGATTCAGTCCTTATGTCAGCTTTCATTAGCTGCACATGTGATCCTGCTATCCGCCCTGATAAAGCGATGGGACAGTGTATCAAAGCATAAAAGTCTAACGACAGATGCCACCTCAAATTGGAAAAGCAAGTGACAAAGTGTTCACTTCAGCATTAATTCTGTTTGCGCCAACAACTTACTGATTGACATGAGGCACTACGGCAAATGATAATTCAGCAGTTTTTCAATAGAAGATTTTATCCAGATTTGGAATGATCAATTCAATGTGGCGAAACATTAAATATTACATTTTCAGGAATGCTAAAATTCTAACTTTTATTCCCTAAGCACAGCAGGCACTCTTACTTATTGCATGCCTCGCTCATCAGTAAATTACCACCATCTGCTGTTCTTTTTCTTCATGCAAAATGGATCAAACTATCTTTCAACCTGCCACACCGAGGTAGGTGGTAAAAATACACACTCTGAGAGGTAATGTGTGGAAGCATTTTGGATTCAACAGGCCTGATAATCGGACCGAATTGCTGTTTTGTTTTTCATTATTTATCGTGTTCATGAATGTGAATGTAGCTAGGTAGCTAGGATGCTAAGTCGGAGGATGACCTCCTCATTCTGCTGCCATTCAGCTGCTCAGAGCTGGCCATCTGTGGAGTCAAGTGATGAGCCAGAACCTCTGGAGGAATAAACACCCAGAGTCACATCAGTTTGTGCTCTGATCCGACAGGAGTTTAGAGATTACTATTGGTATGAAAAAGTGGATTTATATTTACTCACATTTAACAACCTGACTGCAGCAGCAATCCACAGAGGTGACCTCAGTTGTCAGGTGTTTATCTGCTGTAATGTTGACTGCCGACTGGAGCTGGAAGCAAAATGCGCTTTACTTCATGAACGTAACATCATAGAGAAGAGAGGGGGAAAAGAAGAGAGAGAACTGGAGCCTGGTGCATGCTGAGTGTAGTGAGAGTTGACCTGAATTCAAACACAGACACCTCTGTGTGTGCAGTTGCTTGTGAGCTTACGGCCATTTGGGGCAAATGAACACTTGCGCAAGTAACATGAATAAGCACAAATGATCCCACTGACAGTGAACACACCATTAAACAGCCACCATTTCTGATGATAATCTATCTGACGTGACTCAGGCACAAATGTTAGTGAACGGTGTGTATCCTCATTTGGTGACTTTCTTTCTCACACTCTGAATCTCTTCTGGAAGTTATAGCGACCAGAGAGAAATAAAAAGCAGCATTACTCTAAGTAAACTTGGATTTCTCTCGCTTTGAACATTGTTGGAAATAATGTAAGTACACAACACAACAAATTATATAATAAAGGTCTAGATTGAATCTGAGTGATAGTCAGCTGCGTGATTCTCACATCAGAGCGGACTGAGTTTATAGCGTCTTTTAAATCAGTGATCCCGCTCCGTAGAGAAACCAGGTCTAGTTGTTTTATGACATTTTAATGCAGAAACGTTACATATGTATTACATATATTTAACCTTCAATAACTGATTTTTGTTGGACTTTTGGGGTTAGTGGAAACAAGTTGTGACCACAACATTGACATTTACTGTTTTCAGCTCTGTTACTGGTCTCTGCTAACTCCTTAGCTCCTAAATGCTTAATTATGTTCAACAGCTAGTTGCTAAACTTGTGTTCATTGGGTTTGCTGTATCTGAAAACAACATTAGTGGGAATGAACCAATCAGTAAAGTTGAAGCAATGCAGCTGAACTATGAGCTGAAGTTCAATTTAAAACTTCATAAAGCCAAATAGAGCTGCAGATTCAAGTGATGATTCTCTGTAGGTTCATAACTACAGGTTACACCTTTCAAACTGTCATTGTAACTATAAAAATACTGAGTATTGTTGCTTCAAGGTAAGGCTTGGTGAATAGCAACTGCATTACAGGTATGTAACAACATTGATTCCACAACATAGAATATTTTTGTATGGTTGAATTAAGCATTTGAATTAATTCCAACAAATTACACGTTCTTCATCTCAAGGACTGTCTTAAAGTAGTTATTCACCAGAAAATGTTGCTCTGTATTATCCTTGGGTACATTTGAACTGCAGTTTTTTCCAATGAATAATGTGCGCTCCTCAAGTTTCACTTGATATTGTCTTTCTTTAGTGTTTTTCTTTCATTCGACTCCACTCAAACATCATCTAAGAAAACAAGCACAGACGGTTGATCCTCATCCTTACTTAACGACCTCTCACATTAATCACCAATTCATCAGATCACTTGTCTTTGTGTTCGCCCGCTTCAGTAACTCTTAAAACAGATGAGATTCACCTCCAAATAATGTCTTCATCGTACAAGTGCTGAGCGCAGAAACCCTCACAACTCGCTGTTTCTTTATTCAATGTCAACAGCTGACAGTCTTTCAAAGTCAAGTGCAGTGTCAGTTTCAATAATTAAAGCTGTTTTGTATTTCAAATAGAATATTTCATTTACAAAAAAAGTCATGTGTGGAGCAACACCATTGGATGGACAGCTTTGCATCAATTGTAGAAAAGAATAACCCCGAGCCCACCCCATGAAAGTGATTACATTTTATGATTAAAAGGAAAAATAATTGAATAGCCCTGAAAAACTCCAGTTAATATTGACATTTTTACCACAGTGGATCTCGGTTGCAAACAACACAGACGATTCTGTTATTGTTGTATTCTTTAGATCAAAGGGGGCTTTAATAAGGCCATTATAAATACATCTGAAAATTCACTCTGATATTCAGCAAACAAATCAATACAGGATGTGCACCGTTCATTGGTCTTTTATTGCGGCACCGTAGGCCGTCGCTGAGGTATCGCAGCATAACGAACAAAAACCGTGCAGGGCTTCGGCACCCCTGCTGTGTTCAAAGTCAGCCATATTCAGTATACTTTATAATTGAAATAAAGGTAAACTCTCCATCCCTTTGAGCTGCAGCGTGCATTCTTCTGCTGTTGTGTACAAGAAACGTGCATAACCGGGTGGTGCTAGGAGTCCGTTGAAGAATAAAAGGGAGGCTCTGGTCACCACAACAGTCAAGTGAGAGGCTCGAGTGTCTTCACTTGCTGATGGACACCCCAGGCTTAAGGACCAGCATGACACATTATCTCGTTTCTCCTGTACCGTTGGTACATTTCTGTAGGATGTGCAATAAGCCATATGTTTCCTTATTATTTATTAAACAGCTATGGCAAAGTGTATCCCTTAATCTATATCCCTGTTAGTCTTCTGGTTTGGCGCACATTGATGGTTGATTAGGCCTCAGTACTCCTGTCCTTCAACACCAGCCTACTTTATTCCTTTGCAATATTGATGACCTGCAGGCCCCTCAGTGTAGGAGCACGGCCTAAAAGCCCCCACCTGGACCCCAGGCCTGCTGAGTGGGGAGGGTGACTCCAGTGGACCCCATGGGCCACTGAGGGCTGCAGCGGGCAGCGAGATCAGAGTCAGAAGATCATGAAAGAGAGCCAAATATTGTTAACACACCAACAGAAAGAGATTCTGTCAGGGCTCCAGGGTTATCTGCAGAATTTGGCTAGTTTTTTGCCATAAAACTCGAGGCCCAAGACTTTTTTTTTGTAATTTAAGAAACTTAAACAATGTAGCCAGGGACTGGTAACGTAGGAAGGTAGGTAGTCATTTTTCAAGGAATTTGGGTTAAATTTAAACACATTAGCCTGACTTCAATTCTTTTAGACTAGTCAATCAAAATGGACTACTTGCAACAAAATAAATAAGTATGGGATTCAATATTTCTCCTCCAGAATTTACATATAAAACAGCAATACATTTGTGAGAGAGTTTTGAGCTTGATGGCAGTAAAAGACTTCGAGAAGAATATCCTTTAAAGAACTTGCCAATTTAAATTAAACTGGTGGAAAATATAATTGAACAACTGAATAAATACAATAAAACAATCCAAACAATTACACAAAATAAAGGGACTTTCTTTTTGGTGAATTCTGACCTCAAAAGACTAAATATAAAATCTTAGCTACAGCCCTGGATCTCTCAGATGAACTGAAACACAGACCTGCATCAAACAGAAGGCCTTCATTCAAAATATGCATTGCCAAAGAGCTGTCATGTCTCATATCTGAGTCAATACTGAGTCATTTACGAAAAGCAGGTCGATGAATCTGGACAAATTTTCCCTGAATCTAACACCTGGTCACAACAAGTCCAGGCAAGTGCACTGAGTGATTCTTGGAAATATGTGAAATAATGAAAATAGGAAGTCTAAATAAGGCAGGCTGTGGGGCTTTGTGAAATATTTTGTAGTTGTTGCACAACAAACATAGATGGTTATGATTTAAAGGAAGCAAAGGTGATTCTGGACAAAGATAGTTGATTGTTGAGTCTCATTCCCAGGTCGTGAAATAATGAAACCAAAAGTCTGTATTGTGTGATTCACCTGCCCTACCTTTAATAGATTGTCTCAGGCAGTTGTGAAGGAAGTATTCAGATCCTTTGCTTCAAAAAGCAAAAATACCATACTAAAGTAAAAGCCCTGCACTAAAATGTTACTTTAGAAAAATTATGCAAGTATAATCAGGAAAATGGACTAAATGCAGATAAACTTCCCCTGTTGCTGTTATAGTATGAATTTAAAACAGCGAATGATTGATGATGTCATAAATATCCCAAGCCCAAAGTGACACAAATCAAAATGCTTGTTTAATCCAACCTCAAAATTACTAAGAAATAAAATAAAATAATTCAAATAATTTAAAAGAAAAGCCACAAATCTTCACATCTGTGAGGCTGGAGCCATTAAATGTTTTGTCATGAAAAATGATCAAAATAGTTGCTAATTTCTCAACTTCTTCAACTGATCCATTTATTAAAAAATTGTATCTGTAATCTGTTGTTTCATTATTTCATAAGCTTTTTACTACGTTTCGTATTCAAACATCTTGATTTTTTTTAGAAAGCTAAAGCTCTCATATAAATGTAGTCAAGTATAAAGTACAGAATTTGCCTGTGAGATGTAGTGGAGTAGAAGAAGAAAGAGTCATGTAAAGTGCAAGTATCTCAAATTAATACTTGAATACAGAACTTAAGTAAATGTTGTTTCCACCACTGGTGTCAGCTGAAAGATTTATAAGGTAACTGCAGATTTCTCGCAAAAAAGCACATTAACAAAGCAGCTGTGTTTATAAGATATCATCGAAAACAGTACATCAGGATCTTGTTTACAAGCTACATGAGGAGGTAATATAGTAAGTGTCAGTGTTTCTCGGATAGCTTCAGATAAGGGTCACATCAGAATTCCCTCACACCAACACTGTGTCACACAAACAGATCTACAACAGATCTATTGCACATATGAGGTCATTACAACCAGAGACAGGGATGAGAGAAGCGAACAGCTCCCTGTCTCACCTTCAGCACATGACCACTACACTCCTCACCTCACTATTGTGCACTGCAGTATATAATAAACCTTGTTTGAAGTACATTAACCTGGCTCACAACAATGGTAATGTGCACCCTGAGGGGGATACCGGCGTTATTGACTTCCTGTTCCTGGAATGTTTTTCTCCTGACTGTTAACTGAACTCGTTTTAAGTTTGCAGGCATGTGTGGAAAGTGAATATATTACAGACATATCCTTCTCTTTAACTGTTTGTCTGAGGAATAGCTGCTGATTGCCGGGAGGGCTGGTTTACATCTGGGCCTTAGATGAGAGGGCAGATAGCTGCATTCCTCCGACCTGACAACACATTGTCCGGAGTTTTCTTCAGCGATTTACGGTCATTATGTGATATAATATCTAATTTCACACAATTGATGAAAGAAAAAACATTTAGCTTTGGTTGAATGTCTTATCAACATCCTCACTTACTATATTTGAGATTTTAAAAAAACAACCCTTTTGGAAGCTAATAGCAGATTTAATTAATTGATTGAATGACTGAAAACAAAAATCGATCATTTAGATTGATTTTTGTGGATACAAGATATTGTGCAGATCAACCAAGCATTCATGTTGCTTTTATAGTGGCAGCGTTTTCACACAGTTACACAACAGCACAGCTTGAGTTACACGAAATCAATGACACCGCATTGATAAAAGCATAAGAACTGAACAGTGACCAGCAACATCCAGCTTTCTCGTCTTTACAGTCGATGTGAATTGTCCAGAGGGACCAGACTTATGAGCTGAAGCTCCTTCTGGATGCTATTCCAAGCACTCCATGAGCTCATTTCAAAATAAAAGCAGACCAGGAAAAATCTGTTGGCTGTATTTGTGGTCGAATACCTACTCTCAAAGAAGAGTGTAAAAACACAAGCGTATTATTTGAGTATGAGTGATGAAATCCTCAAGATCATGGACAGTTGTGCACAACATTTTGGTCACGTAGGTTCATTACAAGTATCACCATTTTAACATGAAAGGCTAAAATGTGAGGAATACTGTAATCTGACTAATGTCATGGGTGCAGATGGGGTTTTTCTTTTCTTTCTTTTTATTTACAAAAAGCACAACAATGATTCAGAAACTAATTTCCTGCTGATAAGACTTTCCAGAAGTTCAACAGTCATTTGCAAAAATGAAACCAGCACGAGTGCCTCTCTCAAAAGTATAAAACACGTCTAATCAGGCACATTAAGTAAAAACATCTGTGTGGATATGGAGACACAAAGTGGACAAAACCAAACAAATAGATAAGAAATAGTATGACATATATTAAGTGCCATATACAATAAATGCCACTGTGGAAAAACTGCAATTCATTTTTAGAATTCAACTATTTATTATCACAACTTATTTCATACTTTTATTCACATTAATGATTTTATTTTAGGTCAGAAGTTTTTTTATTTCAAAATTCCTTTTTCCAAAGTTTGTTTCATTTCACAGCAGTTTTCTCTATGACCACTTTATTTCATTTTCTGTGTTAGGCGAGACAAACAGGGCAGGGCCAGTTATGTGATTGTTGATTGTGATTTATGGTGAGTTTCAGCTCATTGTTTAGCTGTCCAGCCCACAACTTTATTGTCTTGGTTCACTCTCAATGCTCTCATAGCGTTGTTTTCAGCCACAGCACGCAGCTATTTTCAGAGAAAAAGCTAAAAGCCCGCCGTACGAGACCTGCCCAACACCAAACAGCAGACAGACAAAGTTAGCAACTTGCTGGTGAACATAATGTAGTATATAGCAGCCGAAGAGTGAAAAGTTCCCATCAGGAGTTGGTAGAGACCAAAACAGAGCAAAAAGAGAGTAAATATTGGATCATTTAGTCCAATATTTACTCTCTTTTTGTAAATCAATATTGCCCCGTAACTGCTGCAAGTGTAAAAAAACTATTGTTTGTTAATGAGTTTGCCATACCAACTGTAGCAATTCTATTTAAATTATGTGTCGACAGCTGCTTTCTGCTGCCCCCAAGTGGCTAAAGATCAAGTGTAAGGTGACGCTAACGTTGACAGCAGCTACCTTCTTACTAAATAAGAATTTACCTTTTTTCCCAAAAAAATCTTACATTATTTATTCGCTACTATTTGTTGATTATTCATATTTATAATCATTATTATTGTTTAATATAAACAAACAATTCAATTTCTGGTCACAAACATACCCTTCTATTTATTTGACATTAGCAAAAATCATGTTTAGATTACCTTTAAACTATTTTATACAAGTTGAACTTTTCCCTCCAGGTGTCGATTGCTTCACATGGGTTTGGTTTGTTTGGGTTATGACACGATTGACACTGTATCTACTGCACGTCTCACTGTCCACACCTGTTCACTGCTACTGTGCAGACAGTCTGTATCCTCCATAATGTCATCAACGTTACATCACAGTAGAACTGACTGTTATTGTCATCAACTTTCTGTCATCGCTGTTTTTCTCTTTGACTTCTGGATCTTGGTGAAATAAAAGACAAAACCAGTTTCATTTTCCAGATGTGTGCAAATTATTCCCATATATTCCGCATGATGTAATAATTCATGGCAACTTAATCGAATATTTCCTTAAATTGAGATTCCAAACCTGCATTGTATTAGTCAGTTTTATTTCCTTTGATAAATGTCTCAAACTGTTTTCAGTTACCGAAAGGAGAAAGCATTTAAATGTCTTTTTTCACTGCAAGTAACTTAATCAAAAAAGATAATGTTGTTATGTTTTGACAGCAGTAAGTATTCATGTACCTTACAGCAAAACAGGGTGAATTTGTGTGAAACTGAACCATGCTACTTTGGAAAAGTAAACTTTTACATTAATTCACGCTCTCAGAGCAAACAGATGAGGAGACAAGCTTCTGGGCAGGTTACATCCACAGAGCTGTTTATCAAAATAAGCAGCCAGTCCAGAGTGGTCAGCCTATTGATTTTCCTGCCAAATATAATCTGTTTCACCATCATAAATCTGTGTCTGACATCTGCACAAAGCCCCGTTTTAGCCAAACACTGCCAAGTAAGGCTGTTTATTCACCGATGGCCTGATAGTCTCCATGACAACGCTCACTACAATTAGACAACTGTAATCCCGCCTTCAAACATGCACGCAGTTAATTATTTCAGCACAAAGTGAGAGGCGAGACGCGTAGACGGGAGATAGAGAGGCAACTGTGGAATCCTGTTCTGCTGTCAGTCCGCCTCATGCAGCGGTGTGTGTTTGTGTGTGTGTGTGTGTGTGTGTGTGTGTGTGTGTGTGTGTGTGTGTATGTGTGTGCAGCACAGCCAGCATTTAATGAGGACAACCAAAACTAAATAACAAGAAATGAAGGAAAAGATTGAGAAATAAAAACAAAAGTGCACCCAGAAGTCTTTTAATATATGCAATATTAAAGGGTTGATACACCAAAAAGACATTTCTCTAAACCTCTAAGTGATAAACTGTATAGCCAGGTTTTATTGGGATATTTGTCTCTCTTTTGCCCCCACCTCAATAAAAATGAGGGTGAATAGCATCTGTTTTTGGTGCTTGAAGCATTTATAAATCAAAAACTTGTTTTCATTGGACTGTTTCTTTGGTAGAGTAGTTGCAATGAAAACTTGTCAATTCAAGGTTGGTGGGTTATTGAGATGAATGTGGGCACCGTTTCTGGAAAGACATGTTACTGCTGAAGCAAATTTTTTATACTGTGAGCACCACAAACACAGGTCTGGTCACCTCTTTTGTACTGGGTTGCAGGTCAACCAGCCGTTTATGAGTGAAGCCCCCAAAACACTGGATCCTACACATCCCATAATGCAATTGTTTTGGTTGTGTTGATGAAGGTTCTCAGTCATCCAGGTCATGGTAAATCTAAGTGCTGTATTGTAGGCAACTGGACTTGTTCCAGTTTGTTGAAGACGTTTCACCTCTCATCAAAGAGGCTTCTTCAGTTCTAACTAACTGGAGGAGTTGGCTTTTAAACCCTGTGTGGGATTTTCCTGCAGAGTCGTTAAGGACATGTGAACGTGTTTTGGTTCTGTCTCTTTGATGCTTTAGTTCCTTGTACGTCCCTCAACACCTGTTAAATGTCACTGGTGGTTAGTAGCTTAGTAGCTTTACTTGAGTATTTCCATTTACTGCTACTTTATACTACATTACAATTCAGAGCCAAATCTTTGGGCCTATTTTTTACTCCACTATATGTTTAGTTAAGAATTTTACTATGAGTTTGCTGATTCAGATTAATATAGTACTAAATATAATGAGAAAAAAAATGACGATGCACTATCATATAGAAGAAAGATTATAATCCAGTAATAATACAATTCATTTTACTGAAAGGGGCCATTCTGCATAATGAGTACTTTTGGTTCTTTAAGTACAACCCTGATCCCAAAAACATCAGGACATTATGTAAAACGTAAACAAAAACAGAATGCAATGATTTGCAATTCTTTCTCAACTGACATTCAGGTGAATGCAGTACAGAGACGAGATATTTAATGTTCAAACTGCTAAACTTCATTGTTTTTTGTGAATATACACTCATATTAAATTGGAAGTCTGCAACATGCAAAGGGAGAACCACAGCGTGCCAACTCTTTCGGAGATTATTTTGATGCTAACACTTGTTAGCGTTAGTGTTTCTACACTGAGATATTGTAACTTTTACTTAAATAAAAGATCTGAGTACTTCTTCCACCTCTGAACAGCTCACTTCCAGTTTGTGATGAGGTGGTAATACATTTCTTGTGTCCCAGCTGATAACATCATTGAGGGTTATTTTGCAGGCTTTTAACAGCTCCTCCAGAGCCGCAGCAGACATTATACAACTGTTTTCAAAGGTTTATAGTCCCCATGACTCGCACTCCTACAGTGCTCCTCAAGGATCAAAATTTAAGGGTTCACAATACCTCTCAAACTCCTCTTTATTGTCTGTCTCCTTTTCAACCACTTTTCTTGATTTAAGAAGAAAAATCAATATAGAATAATGTCTTTAAACTGGATTGAATTCATCTGAGTACACTGAGAACATTTTTTACATTCAATCGTTAAAGCATGAATTCTCCAATAATGAAAATCATGCAGCTTGGTTTAAATAAAAACTAAGAATTTGAGAGCTGAAGAAATGATCACCATCAATGTGGTCTCTTCTGTCAGTTAGGTAGTGTTGTCTCAGTTGTTAACCATCCATGTGTTCATGTTATTCCTCAGAATACAGCACCACATGCCTTCTTTCCTCCCCAACATGCTTTCTTCAAATGTTGACTCAGACAGCGCCCTTATTCCCAGGAAGCCCTCAACAAGCACCATTTGCTCCTGCTCCTACCATGTTAACAGAAAAAACTCATTTGCCATGTATTGTTAAAATTTTTATTAATAGCAATTTATGTCACTCAGACAGGGCCTCTGCAGAAAAAGAAAACATTTGGGCCTTGTACAAATCTATCACTCAAGTTGTCAAAAAAATTTGTTCTCATGCAATATAAATAGGCCCTGAGTCTGTGGGTAGAGAGATGGGATCTGTTTCTGCGAGGGCGACGGGCTGGCTGTTTAGAGACTCCCAGTAAAACAGGTCATGCTGTTCACATCACGAAGCCTCAATCACAAACAAATGTTTTATTTAAGGAGCCAAAGCGTTGTTTACTCCAGTCTGCTTACTCTCCTTCCCTTCTCTTCCTCTCCCGCCCGGGTGCGCTCTGTGTGTTCAGCACATTTGAATGCTGGAAGCATACTAAGAGGAAACAAAAACACTCCTGACAGGAAGCTCTACCCTGTCATGTAAAGGAACAAATAGGTAGGCATGTAGCTAAGTGAACAAATTGCGCCGACACAGTTTAATAAATGAAGCATTCAGGGAGTACAAATGTGTTAACCGTTGCAGAACTCGCGACTGCTGTAAATAACCGCAGCAGCGCTTGTTTGCTGAGTGGACGGGAGGGTGAATCTGAGTAAAGTACACAACAAGTGTTGCTGTATTTGTCACTGACAGATACGGGATGTTAATGTGCTGCTGCAGTGTCACAACCTGTCAAGTTATTATGAGTCTACTGAAGGATGTGTGCCGGGTCACAGTCCTCTCTGTTGTCCTATCGACTGCGTCTGTGACCAACAGCCGATTCTATTGACAAATCAGCATGGGAGGTGTCTCCTACCTGCATCAATCTATAGCTATGGTTCCATAATTCATCAAGGTTGTGCTCTCCTTAAAGGATAGTTCTATGTTTTCTTCAACAAAATGATACTGTATACCACTCTTTTGAAAGAGCAAATATGTTTTGAAAGAAATGTAATGTTTCCTGGATTATATTCAAAGAAGACTTTCAGTAAAAGTATCTGCAAAGTTCATATTAATTCATTTTACTTTTACTTCCTAAAATACTCAAATGAATAATAATACCGCTCACATATCTGTCCTTTAAATATTAAGCTACAGTCATAAACCACTTACCTGAACTGGAGCTGGATTCTTGTCATCACCTGAGGAAGTCACTCCATCTGGCCCAACAAATAGCACACTACATAACTTGCAAAAAACTACAATTTGTCATTTGCACCTCAGTTTTTTGAAGAAACAATGACTTATAACATGATAATTACCTTTGGACAGAGTCATGCTAGCTGTCTCCCCCTGCTTTCTTGCAGAACCCACCCATCTCTTCTTGTGATTGGGTTGCATCTATCATTATCGTATTCTTATAAGCCTCGACAGATTTGTGATCCAATAAGATTTTCAATGGAAGAGAATTAGATAAACGGCAAAGTTCAACTGATAAGCATCCTCTTCCTGTAGACAAAAATCAATCAGTCAATCTGACAGAGATTTTTGCGGCCCTGAAAGTCCACTGTCCACAACAAGTGGAAGATAGATCAGCTTGACCCGTGCCAATGGCCACATGCCTGTTCTTGAAATTCCTCCTGTGTCCAGACACCCCTGTAGTGCCCTGGTAGTCCACTGGACAACCAGAGAGAGGGAGGTTAGTGGGACCACATTGAATCTGCTGAAACACCACAAATAAGACAGGAATTAGCTAGCTAGTGTGCTATTTCCAAACTGTATGTTCAGCAGTTGCCTCGTGTTTATGAGCTGTAGTTTCCCTAGTAAATACACCAACCTCTTCAGCTGTCGCAGCCCACCCTGCAAATTTGGCAGGGAAGCACTGCTCCGGAGGATGAGTGACTCCAATGGGAGCAGCAGTAAACTGGGAAGGAGGCTGAAGAGGTCAGTGTGTTTACCAGGGAAACTACAGCTCATAAACCACCATAGGTAACAGTTTGAGTCAAGCGTAGCAAAAGTAACCAATCAGAGACAGAGTAGGGCAGGTCTTGCAAGAAATGCAGTGGGATCCATCTGTTCTTAAGTTGTGTTTCCTAAAATGTCAAACTTCAATAGTTTTATGGTTACCTTTAAGCAACTCAACACACTTGGATTGGTTTAATTTTTCAATATATAACCACAACCATGATCTTTCTATTATCCTCACCAAAGTGCTTTGGTTATGCTAAACCTAACCACACGCAGGATGCAGGATGCAGGATGTCATGAATGAATGGTGAGTACAATGTTATCATAACACATAAAAATGATGGCCAGATGTATGAAAATAAGACCTAAGTTTAACAAACCTGTGTCATCCTTTAACCATTAACAGCGCCCACAGCAGTCCAACCTGCACTGTGCTGCGTGTTCATGATCAGCAAGTCTCCACTTTGATTATATTCCTTTTTAAAACACAACATCTCTCCATCTTCAACAAATGACATGCTACTCAGAAGCACATTAAAGGCGAGCATTTCATTAGTGCGGCTGTTGTTGTTTTTCACACTGGAAGCCGCCTGTTTTGCATATGATGTGATGATTGTGCGTGTGAGTGGGGAGGGAATGAGTGGTGCTTAATGTGGTGGACAGTGATCAGCGCACCCCTCCACCCCCCACCCCCACCACCCCCTCTCAGGACTGCAGGCCATCTCATTTACATTCTCTCCCGTTTGTGGACAGAGCGCTGCGAATCTAGCGCGGCTCCCAGCTTCCTGCCTGCAGCACCCACCCAAAATGTGCGTGCTGCTGCCAAGTCAGCCAAGGAGGATTTTGCACAGGTTAAAGCCCCTAAATGAAAACAGTTATTCTCATGACTAATTCATGAGCCGCTGAATTACGGCTGACAAACAAGAGAAATTTAAGTATGACAGGCAAAATGAGGCATAAAGGCTCGTATTCTGCAAAATGAGATGATTGAGTGAAGTGAGGGAGCCGTGTAGAATCTGACAACGCTGACCGACCTGGTCAAATACAACTACATACTCCATCCTTGGGCTTTTGATGTGTTTGGTTCCCCTCTGATCTGAAACCCCCCCCCTAACAGAGAAAATATGTGTTTTTAGCTGCAGGCCAGGAAGACGGAGTGAAAGAGAGAGAAGGGGAGGGGGGATTGTGAAAACCCAGGCAGGGGTGCCATTCTGCTGGCCAGAGTCCGGCTCTTCACATGTCCTCCTCCAGCACTCACAACAGCACCACACAGAGAGACAAAAGGTGAAGGGTAGCCAGGTCAAAACACACACACACACACACACATGCACAACACTTTTCTCCCCACCTTTCTCCCCCCAATCTCCCTCTTCATCCGCCACTCTCTTCACTCCAACCCCCTGCATCCTCCCCTCCACCGCCGCCAACGAACCTGCCTTCATTCTCAAACAAGCCATGTGAAGGTTAACTGGCCTCTTATGCCGCCTAAAACAACAACAAAAGGATCGCGGAGTGACGGTGGCGCTTTTGAATAGTTCAAAAAGATGTCAGCGCGCATAAACCCAGTGTCTATCTTGATCACAAAGGAGGGTGACATGAGGGAAAACAGCACTTCAAATGATGCAACAAGACAGTGGCGACGATTTGCGGCGAGGTTTTTTCTGCAAACTGTGATCACATGTGTATAACAAAGACCCCCTGACATTTGAAATGGATGAAATGGACGGTTTGCTCGAGCTAAGATCAATGCTGCGGGCGAAGAAGAAAAAAAGAAAAGAAGAAAAAAAGGGTTGCAGCACAGAGAAGACTTCTGTTTTTCTCTTCTCTCTCGCCTGATGTTTACCTGTTAAGTAAACATGTCATGACCAAATTTTTGGGATCACACTTCTTATTCTGACAGCAATTGCTCTAGAGGCTGGGAGGAGATCTCCCCTCAGGGCATAAAACATCATTAACATTATTATTGTTTGAGTTCTTTTTTCCCCCCTTTTTCCCGTTAATTCAAAGGAGTTGTAGTTACATGATGGATCTACAGTATTGACTGAATAATTTCTATAGAGTGTGAATATGCAAATAGCTGCTCAAACGTTAGAAAATACATACCCTATGTGCAATTATGTAAATTGTCTTTGGTTATTCATTCAGTTATTCACCCTTGTATTCGCTCATGCATTCATTTGCCATATTAGGGGCTGGCGGTGATGCCCTGAAAGCGGCAGGCTCTCTCCGCAGGCTCTGTGGACAGACAATGGGCAGGGAGAAAATCCTCCTCTCCAGAGCTGTGCTGCAAGTTGACCCGCTCACAGCACACAACACCATATGGAGAGAGATTGCTTTGAAGGGGCCAGCGTGGCCCTGCACACCGGTACACAAGAAGGAGCGAGATCTGACTGCACACACACGCACGCCTGGGCACGAGCACACACATACCTTTGACCTCGCACACACACACACACACATTGTACATGAGCACTTGCTTGTTTCCTGCTGTAAGTCACACGCGGTGAGCTGCCGTGCTCTCCGACAAATACAGTTTTATGTTTCAGATCAGTTCAGGAAATGTGAATGAAATGACACTTTAAATCAAAAATGTCATCAGATCCCTGCTGCTTAATATTAAGAAAAATTTGGTTTTGACAAGCAATATTAGACAATAAAGATCAGAGTGATCATGAGGAACACTGATGTGGTAAATGACGGAGAAACTTCTTCAAAGTAGATCAAAAACAAAGTTTAATAGCGAACCCACCCTCAGGCGAGTTTCCTCTGTATTTCAGTATTAGTGAACAATACTTTCTGTGCATGACTAAATGTTGCCCTTCTTGTTTTCCTTCCATGCGAGTGCACAGTAAGCTCATAAATATGCTCCCCGGTTTTTTCAGAGCACACGGGTGGGTCACCACGAGGATTGATTTCCACGAGGACTGACGTGAAAAATGTACACATAATGTTCAGAACACATGGCTCTGATCAGACTTTTGACCTCCACATAACCTGCAATCGCTAATTTTAAGCTTGCCTCCATATGGAGAGCGAACGCAGTATTAAAGGTGACATGCAAAAAGAAAAAAAGGGGAAGAAAGAAAGCTTAGAAAAATAAAGTACTGGACTGTATTGTGTCATAACTGACCAGTCACGGTGAGGTATTTTCATTCCTGAATAGCTTCACTGTATAATGTAATGGATGCTCAGGCGCTGACATTACAGGTGTGTGTGTGTGTGTGTGTGTGTGTGTTCTCGTGTGTGTGCTCATGTGTGTGTTCAGATGGGTGTTTTATTATTTCTCCCACCTCCATCCCTCTCTCCTGCATACACTCCCATTCATTAGGACTCATGCATTAAGACCAAGCTGGTATTGATTTGGAAAAAGCAAGAAAAGCAAGAGCTGACATGTGCGTTTACTGGCTAATATTCAGCCCCGAAACCATGAAAGAAAACAACAAGACCACAAAGTGATGTTCTAATGCAGCATTACACAACATACGCTGAGGCGATTGTCAGATATAAAGCGTTGCTGGAGGGTGAGAGCGCGTCCCGTTGCGACACCCAGGGTGACTTAGAGATATGTTTAGCGGAGGAACAAAGAGCAGGAAGGAAATGCAGAAGACACACTGAGCAAAGAAAAACATTTTCAAACACGACAGCAAAACACACACTCCCTCCTCCAGTCCTCGGTGTTAACTGAGTAAGTCGATGAGTTCAGCTCTTATTGGCCACTGACTTCATTAATGGTTGTTGAATGTCTCATTGCTATATCCACTGTTAATGTGTGTTATTTTCTTTTGAATTGAGATGTCATTACCTGTTCCCGTCGCCACATGAGTCCTTTTTTTGTCACTTTCTTGTGCACCCCGTAGGGCTTTGAAAGGATTATTTTGGTTAAAAACATTCCAGTCAAAAGACTTTGCTGTCAGTGCTCTATGTAACAAAGTACATTTACTTAAGTACAGATGTATGGAAATATTGTCATTTTTCCTTCACTTCATTTATTAGTTTAGTTTAGTTTATTTAAGAAGAGGCCGTGCAAATGAACAAAACACACGGAATTAGCCGAAAGGCGTTTTCCATCTATAGCCCCCTGGCCAAGGTGTTAAAGGAAAAGTTCAACCAAAATGAAAATTCAGTCATTATCTACTAACCCCCATGCTGATGGAACATCGGGTAAAGTTTTGTAGACAACGCAACATTTCTGGAGCTTCACAGCAAGACAGAGTTGCAGCATTCTCCTAAACAACTAAAGTAAAAAGAGACTTGATTCAAAACATTAACAAACAACTAAAAAAAACATGAAATGGCTCCATACAGCTCATCTGGTGCAATCCATGTCCCCGGGAGCCCCTATATCCTGAATAGGTTTGAAAAGACGTTATTTACACACATTTTTAAGCAGAAATCGTCACAGTTGCTGCTAAGATAAAAGCGTTAGCACGCACCCCGTCTGAAGTGGGTGCACAAGCTCGACTGCATGTCCATGGTGTAAATAATGTCTTTTCAAATCAATTTGGGATCTCAGGACTTCAGGAGACTTTGATTATGCTGGGTAAACTGAATGGGTTTTCCATCTACTTCAGTTGTTTAGGAGAATGCTGCAACCCTGTTATGCTGTGAAGCTCCAGAAACGTTTTGTGACTTCAACCGGTTTCCCACTGGCATGACGGTGAGTAGATAATGACTACATTTTAAATTTTGGGTGAACAGTTCCTTTAAAACTGCTTAAAAACAACACAACACAGGGTATGCAGTTTAGAGATTACATAACAAGAAGAACATATACATAGCAGGCGATTTAAGTGCTTATGTGTAAATACATATTAATCATCTGTTGTTTTAATTGGTTATTAAAAGATCTATACGTGTTTAGATGTGATTTGTATTACACGATCTTGAACCCCTGACAGACCAGGCTGACTGAGTTTTTTTTTTCATTCTCTTATAATCATCTGAGTTTATAAGAAATTCATATAGTTCAGCCATTTCATCCAACTGCAACAGTAAAATGCTGGCGGCAAACGCATCAGCAATAATGATTTAGTATTCTCATCTATAGTAGTTTATAAGTCACAGGGGCAAATATTTATGCATTGACTATTTTAAGTCATAAAAGTAAAAGTTTGCTCATAAAACCGTTCTTTACTATTCAAAACAGGACTCTCACTTTAACTGACTATATTTACCGTGTGGCATTGCTGTTTTGTTGAAGTAAAGGATAAGAGCAGTGTGTCCACACTGTGTGAAAGCCTCTAAAACACATGTAAACTATCAATATACACAAACACTCAAAGACAAACTACTTCAGCAGCTCCTAAAGGCAACGTGAGGCATGTTTTTGTTTAGGTTTAACCAACTGACAGCCCTCAGGATGACTGACATGTCTACAGCAGTTTTTTTTGTGTACGGCCAAAGGTCAGACAGGTAAGTCAACAACCTCTTTGACTACATAGGATATCCTGTTACAGCTGTGTTGACCCTTTAAGCTTAAAATGCACAAAACAAGCATCATGTGAGGTAGTTCTACATATCCTAAGGGCAAAGTGAATAATATTAATTAGTGTTTTCTGTAGGTTTTTCAATACAAATGTGTCTATCAACACATCTCTGGACAAAAAGTCGGAAAAGCTAAAGCAGATAACAAAAATATCAACTTCCCCCAAACTTAATGGTAAAACTTGCTAAAGAAGTCACAGTCATTCAGTCAGTTTCAATGCTCTGCACACTGAGGTGGTGCACAGAGCAGCCTGGGTCGTGATGGAAAACCCTGTAAGTATTTCTCAGCTTTTAAAAAGAACATTTTCCAACATCCAGTAAGTGAAAAAACTAAAACAAGGACAAACAGCTTTTCATTTGTCAACACATGCACTTTCACTTCTGTTGCAGTGAGCGCGTTTTTCTCCCCCCAATGAGTGCAAGTCGTCCCTGTGCGTCGGTGCATCCGCCACATGCAGGGCCTGAAACGCTCCACGCTCCATGTTTGGGTAAACTGCGTGACAAATTGGAGAAAAAAGGCTAGAGCAGAAGACACAGAGTAAACTCCCTCCTGGACAATACCATGCTGTATTATTAAAAACAACAGCATAGGTCCTGGCGTTGTAACCTGCTAAGATGGGGGAACATGCTCATTGATGATATCAAGGTGACTGAACACACACAGAGCAGCGAACCAGCTGCTGTTCAGGCAGCATGGTGTGGCTCACGCTGAGGACTAGGTGCCTGGCTGCATAATTGGGAATTATTAAACATGGCTCTAGCAGCGAGGTGATCATGAAATTGTATTTTCAGTCTTGAGGGATGAAAGCAAGAATTAAAATGTTACCGTTTGTTAGGAAGCGAGGAGAAAAAAATTGAAGAGTCTTGTCCTAAACCTCCCATGATTCAATTTCTTTTAAGAAACAATGGAAATGCATTTGGACAAGCAGGGAGATGGATGATGCAGACTGCTGTCATAAATTGTGGATTGTTGTAAATTGCAATCTGAATAAATATTTCAGTGGCAACTGGACCAACATGATGAAATGCGGCGTGAGAGATTGTCCATTTTTATATATGTGAAGGAAGCAAACAGCTTCACAGACAGACTGAGAGTAACATGAGAGAATGACATGAAATGTGGTGTTATAAATGATTTTAGTAGTAGTAGAAGTAGAAGTGTACAGCATAGATGATTATTTATTGAAACAAAACATTTTAAAAATCACAAATCTAAAAAATAGCTCACCTTTTTTCATATATTAAATGGTCTTGGGCAGGATTTCTGCTTTATAGTTCATTCATTCAGCATATACGTTGTTTTAATACAAGTACAAATCATCAAACATTTACCACAAATAAAACAACTTGGAAAATATATATCTTTATTGTATAAAAAAGCAGCTATTTCTTGGGTTTACTGTCATTTCTGTCACACAGCACAAACCAAATTCAGGAGGGCTTACCACTGACAGTCATGTGACGCTGGAGCACACTGATAAGGAATAAAGGTGAGGAAAAAAGGTAAAATATGAAGATGAATAACTGTCATTAGAGATGTTTTTTATTCATTGTTATATTGAAATGGTTGATATTTCCATTGAATGTGAAATAATTGATAAATATTCATGGTATTTATTTTTTGTATGCTAAATGCTAACCCTATGTTAGCATGCTAATATTTCATGGTATTGTTAGACAAAATGTTTTTTCCACCACAATTAATATTAATATAATGTAACAGACCATCATTAATAAAAGGTAAATGTATGATGAATTAAACTTTAGTTAAGAGTTATTTGACTGTTCACAAACAATGAATTGTTTTAAAAAACATTTATCATTGTTTATTGTAAAGTTGCAGCTGATGTTTATAAACCTTTACAAATGCTGAATAATTGCTTTCTAATGTGTTACATTTGAACTTGTTTTATTTATTAATTTTAATTACATTATATACATTACTTCCAAAAACCATTCTATCTATTTTATCATCTGTTGGCATGAATGAAATCCAAGACCGTCATGCATCTCCACACCACCTGCCTGTGATCTCAAGGATGAACTGAGGCCAAGCATCACAAAGTATGAAAAATGGTAAAATGCCCTTTCTGTGTGGTGAATGAAAGCCTGAGAAATAAGTTGTTATCAGTTCAAACTTTTAATCATGTTGGAGCCACCCCGATCAGTGATGTCACACTGCAGCAGGTGTTTCTTTCAGCTGTTGAAGGTAAAACACCTGCGCTGAAATGAAAAAGATTTCCATGTAACATGTGTGCCGCTAAAAATCACCAAAAAGTCGATTCACAGTTTCTGATCAGTATGTTCGATATTTCTGCTACAACCAGTCTTTACTGCGACATGTCATTTACACTACACAACATAGTATTTTATGCTTTTTTCAAAAGATTGGTGATAAATTGTGACACATAAGAAAACATGAATGTAATGGACAACGATAACAATAAAATAAAACAGTTACAATAATCAATGAGGCAATGTGATGATTTGAATATTTGTATATATGTTTTGATGTTGAATGAGAGTTATATGTTAAAAAAAGTGTAGATGTTATAGGAATATGACTTAAATAAAAGTTGTGTTAACGTAAAAATGGACACAGAAGAAGATAACTCTCCATTAAATAATGATAAAATATTGTCTAATACTGTGAAAATCAATAAAATATAAAATCTGGGCGATTCAGAAAGGTCATTTTGTAAAACATGTTGTGTTTTATCATTATATTGTCAAAAAAACCCAAACCTTTTCTGTGTGTTGTGCAAATGGTTTCCTCTAAATGTTTGACTAAAATGACCACAAAATTCAAAAAGTTCATGATTGTTTCCAAACCAAAATAAAACACACTCAGAATTCAATTTTAATTCATTTCAGGTGATGAATACTTCATAGTGGTAAGTCTGCTGTAGGCATCCTGCATGCAGGCCTTCCATTAAGATACACACATCAGTCCACAAAAGTCAACAATTAAAAATAAAACAACCAATAACATCCCCCACTCAAACAAATATTAACCTAAAGTTTGGAGGGGGAGCGAATCAGAAAAGTGTGACAGGCGACACGCGTCTTTGAAATGAGTTCATCTCACTGGAATCATTAGTTTGGAGCTGGGAGCAGAACATTTTCCTCTGTAGCAGCAGTTTCAAATCACAATGCAATAATATTTTCCAGCATAATCTAAAATGATGTTGGAGAGAAAAAAAAAAAAAAACGACATGGCGAAGGAGCAGAGGATGTTAGTGATTGTCCTATATTGCTCATGCTCTCATGGATTACTTAATTATCAGCCCGTGCCGACGTTCTGCTCTGTTAATGGTAGGCAATATGGCCTTTACCTCACTTAAGGAATAAATTGTATTGCTCCATCTCTCTCCATCTTGTAACGAACACACCCTCCCACACACATATAAACATCCCTTCCCTCCTCTCTTCACTGCTCATATAGATCATTGAAGCTGGAATGGGATAGTTACTGAAGCAAAATCTCGATGAGATCCTGTGCTATTTCACAATAACAATTTCTTTAATTGGGCATCTCTGCCTATTTCACCGCAACCTGTTTTATTCATCTCTGCAAAATCAGGGATGAGATCCTCATTGACACATGCTGGGTTTATGATTTTGAATCATGAGGAGTACTTTTTTTTTTTTTAGAGATATTGTTATTGGCTCAGTGGGAAGCATTGTTGTGAGCAGAGGTTTGAAAGCAATATTAAGTTAATCATGAACTCAGTCAGTCAGAGAGTCGTGAGCTGTGGCAGGTGGCGGCTGGGTCGACATCAACAGGAAAAATACACACCTAGAAGAAAAAGGAAGGCAGAGCAGAGGGTACTGTAGATATCTGTGTCATCAGGAGGTCAGTGTCATTAGCAGCTACAGGCTGGACTGCAACAGAGGTGGTGGGTAGAAGAGGGAACAGGGAGAGCTCATGGTCGCTCTCTGAGTGTGAATACCAATTCCTTAAATTTTGGGAAATTAGGGAGCTAGATGAGAATCAACATCACTGTTATGCATGTACAGTAAATATGAAGCTAAAGCAAGCAGCTGGTTAGCCTAGCCTAGCAAGGGTTGAAATGGAGAAAGGAGCTAATCTGGCTTTATCAGTACCCTAAAAGCTCACTAATTTAACTAACCAGTGTAAAAATCACAATTCATGATTTCACATGCACATGCAGGCTAACTTTCTGCTGGCAGTAGGGCGTTTCAGACACAACACGAAAGTGGCACCACTGCAGTCTGACAACCCTTATTTCCAATGGCTTGCACTGCACCACGTCAGCTTTTCGCTGCGTCGAGGAAAGCGACCAGGTTGAACTTTGAGCACAGCTCAGTGCTGAACCCAGTGAAAATTACATCGTGTCTGAAAGGCCCATTACTGTCCAGACATTACAGGGTTATCAATCTAGTGATCTAAATCTTGGCAAGAAAAACAAAGAAACCTTACGTCCCAAAATATTGATCTATAGCTTTAATGAAAATGAAATACTGTGTTTGTTGAAGAAAAATGGCAAAATTCAAAGCACTGGCCATTAGTGCCCCACTGTTGGGTCAGTCATAAACTCATGCTGTGCACTGAAAACTGACCTTTGTTTTAAAAATGTTAAAGTTACCAAAGATACCAAACATGTCAGATACACAAAACCTCCATAAAACCTGGGCTTCTCTTCTTATATTCACATATGGCTTAAAGGAAGAGTCTGGATCAGTGGTGGTGCTGATGACATCATCAGGGTAGGATTTTTTCAGACTATTTTTCAGATTACTCCATCCAGAGCCACAGGAGACAGTTTAAAGCTGTTTTCACAGGTTGAGTGGTACTCCTCATGATGTGCAACCTTTTGTAAAATGTGTAAAAATAGGTGGAGTGTCCCTTTAAGTAAAAGTACAGAGGTATCATCAGCAAAATATACTTAAGTATTGAAAGTAATAGTACTTATTACACAGAAAAGTGCCCTCTGTGAGTGGTATATCACTATATAGTTTTCATATCAGACTATTATTACCACTGCTTCAATACGAGCAGCATTTTACTGCTGTAGCTGGTCAAAGTAGAGCTACTTTTGTACTGTTATGTAATATAATCAATAACAAGTCTTCATGTTTTATAAGATGATTATATGTTCTATGTGTAAAACCTTAATCTGTAAAAAAAAATGATAGCGTTCAGATAATGTAATAGAGTAAAATGCACAATACTTCCCTCTAAAATGTAGTGGGCTGTAGTATAAAGTAGCAAAACATTGGAATATATTTTTAATTTTTAAAACTTCTTTATTTAGAGAAAAAAGGGAAAACTGGGTGATAAAGAGTTAAAATACCTCTTCAGAGAATGAGTATGTGTCATTATCCTAAAGTGTAATTACATCATGACGTCCTGAGTCACATTGTGTCTGATGCCTGCAGTGTGCACCCACAGCGGCTGACCACACACATGCACCTCCAGCACAGGGAGGGCAGAGAGGGAGTCTGACACCGCTCTAAAGACTCCCATTGACCTCATCATGAGTTGCACTCTCAACAGGAAGTCTCCTCTGTTTTACACTTTCACTCCAGTATACCAGTGACCAGCAGCGAGTGCACTCAAACTGGCTCAGAACCCTCTCAAAATCCTGTTTGCCAGGTTGGCGTGTTTTCCCCTCACGGGCCTGTTTGGAGTAAATATCTGGCATTAATATCCACACGCAGATCTTTTGCCAGAGGATTATTGAACATTAATTACATTAGCATTTTCTCTCTGACAACAAGGTGGCTTCTTATCTGTGATCTTCAAACTGCGACTGGGAACTATTGATCTGGGCCATGTTGTCATTCAGATGATAATTAGGAGCGGGTGAGAGGTCGGCCTCCAATCCGTTTGAACATCTGGATGAGAGTTCCTCAAGGACAATGGGAGCCGTAGGATGCCGCCACTCTGTCGAGCCCTGCGTGTCTTCATATGCCTAAGTCCATTATACAAATTGTCTAATTAATTCCCACATTCCAGCAGAGTGGCCCAACAATCAATGGAGGCAAAACACTGGGAGAAGAGCCCAGTGTACAGTTACAGTCGATGCATACAGAGCTGGAGGTGAGGCACCTGCTGCAAGGTTTGACTCTGACCTTTTCTGTGGAGAAAGTGACAAAAAGCTACAAGATTAACAGCTTCCTAGCTAAAGAGAACATTACATATTAGTAAAGGTGTGACCGCACATTTTATTTAACTTTTTTGACCATCTTATCTTCCTGAGGAGACCACTATTAACACTAATCTATAAAAATTCTACACTGACAACATACTGTGAGTGTGCCACAGCGTTGGAGGTGGTGCTATCGCAGGTTAGCCTTATCTATAATTAAAACTGTATTTTAAGGACATGCAAATGGAGATATTAGCAGACCTAACATATATCCTTCTCAGTGTGGTGGGGACAGAGTTCAAAAGAATCGTTTTACACAGGCCCCGCTTTTGCAAGAAAGTAGCTCAATGTATTCTTTTTCATGAGTAAATAAAGGTAATCTCCATGGGTGCATTAAATTCTGTCGCCGCTGCATTTATGTTATCGTTAATGCGATGAATAATTCCGTTTGCACACTGCAAAAGTGCTTACAGCAGAACTTTGGAAGAATCAACAGAACAAATTGTGTGAGAAATTCCTAAATGGTCTTGTTCGGAGTGTTTAAGTGTGGAAAAGATCTCCTTCCTCTCAACGGTTTTGTACCGAGCCGTACCACGGCATGCTTGACCACTTAGAACAATGGCTTGTTAATCTACAGTTCAAAGGAAACCAGAGCAGGGCAAGACAACAGATGTTGCTCTGGTGCATTCCCCCCCCCCCTAAAAGTACAGATAAGCGCTGGTTATAAAAGAGGAGTGTCTGTTTTAGTCTGTAAATTATTATTTGCCTGTAAATTGGAACATAAAGAGCCTGTGGTCCTGTTAGTCAGACAGTGTGAGCTGCTGTCGCTACAGGAAACAGCTTATCGTGGTCTCTGTTAACATGTTGCAATGTAAATGAACAGCTAAACTGTACTTGATCCAAATGTGCAAATGCAAAACATAAATGTAAATCAGTGTGTAGCGCCTGGGGAGGATGCAGACAAACAATGCAAATATTGCCCCCTTGTGGTTCCTGTGCACTCATGGGTGTTGAGGGGAGCTGGCAGCCATCTGGGACAGCAGAGAGACTCTAACCTGTTATAGCTTCAATTTAAGGACATTAAAACTAAAGGCTGGAGCAGTGAGGAGGCACTTTTTAACTGAGTCTGATATCACGGAGGAATCACAAGTGACATGAGGGGAAAATCAGGGTTATTAGGTTTATGTGATGTGGAAAATATTGAAGAAAATACAAGTTTTTGTTAACAATTTCTATCAACCCCATGCATATATTATATGCACATGTATTATAAACATACAGCATTATATTGTGCCTTTAGTGATGCAAGGATTTTAGCAAGGATCATATGGTATTATAATTATCATAGTTGTAAGACATTATAGTCATTTTATAATGCATTATAATGACGTTATATGTTACTCTAAGAGTCAATTCTTGACATATACTAATAAGTGAAAAATGTATTAGTCTATGCAAAAAAAAAAAAAAGCACACAAAATGTTGTGGAATTAATTGTTAACACTTTCTATGAAGCCCATGTCTGTAACTCTTTAAGAAAATATTTATAATGCATTATACAGCGCCTATAGCGCTGTGTAATGACAGATTTAAGCACTCAGGAATATTCAGAACACTTTATAACAATAATCATACTCATAATGATGCTGTCTATAATGCATAATAAACATACTTATAATTCGTTATAGTCTGCTCATAGTTATAAGCAATCATACATGTTAGGAATGCTTTATAATATTATAACACATCATAAAACATTTAATAATGATCTCTAAGGTCACTCACTTTTTTGCAAGATCATTGTGTATTTAAATTCTCATAGCTGTAATACATTATGATTTTTATTATAAAGCTTTATAATAAGATTCTAAGTTACTGTAACTGGCCATTGGGTGCTGTAATTAATGAAATCCCTGCTTCATAGGCAGATGCAATACATTACATCTGGTTATAAGATATGATCATTTTCTGCTTTAAGTAAAGTGACAATTATAAGTCAGTGCAGGATGCAAAATGTTGTAAAATGTATATTTTGAACAGGTTGTGACATATACTGAATGGATCCATTTTCCATTATACAAATTCTAATAATGCATTTAAGACACTGTTGTAATAATGAGTTATGATTATTGTTAAAGAGCATTATGGGCCTTTCAGACTGAGGTTTGCAATGCGCTCAGCGTAGGGTTCAACTCAAGTTCAACCTGGTTGAACTTTGGACGTAAGCGCACCAAGTGGGGCGCTGGGTGGTGTGAAAAAAAAACAACCTCTGTGGCGTGGTGCAAGCCATTGGACATAATGGGTTTCAGAGCGCAGCCGTGCTGTTGTTGCATTCTGTCTAATAGCCCTATTATGAATATTCACAAGGGCTTATAACTATGACTATACAGTGCATTATAAGTATGTTCATGATGCATCATAATTCATTAGACACAGGCTTCTTAGAAAGTGTTACTAATTTATTTATTTGCATGTATATAGACAAAATATAACTCCAAATAAATATGTTTATAATGCAGTCAGAGACATCTGCGCCATAATGTTTTATGATCATTCTTATAAAGCATTGTGAATATTTACGAGTGCTTATAACTGTGATTATATGTCACTATAGGCATATTATAATGCATTACAAGTATACAAGTCTATATTGCATTATAAAGCATTGTAGACATGAGCTGTTACCAAGATGTCTACCTGCAACCAGACCTCCAGATCACCTGCCTTCCCCTCTCATACCCACATGTCTCCCTCTCTCTCTCTCTGCTGGCTCTCTCTCTTTCTCTCATTAGAGCCGAGTCAATTTCAATGTCACTTAAAGTCACGGCTGTAATTTATTGGCTCCTTAATACTGACGGACAAAGGTCGTGAGCAGCGCTGTGAGGCGTTCTATCAGGTTTATCTGTGCGGGTCATTAACCTTGACCTGGTGTAAATGCACTTCAGTCCAGGAAGCTCCCCCCGTCCTGCACGCGCACGCTTCCATGCCCCCAAGAAGTTCCTCCCTGCGACAGCCACTCACTCGGCCGCCCCGTTAGCTCGAGTGCTTTAAACTTGCCTTAATTGTCATATGGCAGCCAACGCAGCTTTCTTAATTGATCTGACCTTTCACAGTGCTTTCTAATTTCCAATCCCGCTTTCATTGTTCCATCTGGCACTTTTAAAACGACATCTGGTTGACTGTACTTTACCCGGTGATCTCTGTACAGTTATTTTTAAACTTAATGTATGCTTCAACAGATGTTAGTTTTTATAGGTGAGCGAGGAGCTGGGCTGCACTCTCAACAGCGCCCCGCGTCCATAATACTTCCCCCTCAACAATTCAAATATTGACACCACACATTTACAAGCCAGGGTACAGCAGACTCTGTGCCATTCTGTTGGGTTTCTTGGTTTTGTTCCCTATTAGCTAAACATCAACTCAGCACAGCGCTCTCTAATCACTGGCCATAAATAAAACATCAGCTTTCAGTTAAGGAACAAATAAACTATTGAGTTCAGTTTTTGTGAATATGTCCGATGTCAGTGAGAATGCAGGAATATTTGTTTCATAAATAATAAGCTGAATGTGGGCGTTGCTCACCGCGGACACTGAGAGGAGAGCAGCTCACTCTCGTGCACTAATATGGCTGCCACTCAGATCTTTTTCCAAAGGAATCATTATCGGGAATGTTCAAATATTCCCTCCACTATCAGGACTGTAGCTTCTTTTTTTCACTCAAACTGCCTGATTAAAAAGCCTCTCTGCAGAGCTGTTATTTGTAGATCAGCTGCACCATGGGGCATCTTCTTCTTCTTCTGCACGTTCCCGACAAGATTCCGATAACTCTCCTCCTCATAATCTTCCCTTTAACCCTTCCCCATAAACTGCAGCCCTTCTCTACGTGTTGTGGACTTCCACATTCCTCTCGTTGGCAACTTCATTTTCTGCTCCGACATTTTTCCAGGAGATAAATTTCCTATAGTCTGTATTTTCATGGGGAAGTGCTCGGAGATGGCTCTACCTGCAGGCTGTTAAATTAGTGCCATATAATTGACTGATTAAACGCTTATTGATTGCTGAGATCCGGATGATGGAGACTGAGGATATGGATACTCTTGCCCTTGCATTTTACACTGTCCTCTGTTCATGAGGAAGCATAATACACACTGAGCCAAAGAGAAATGGATCCTGATACTGAAATAAATCCTGACTGGTGCAACATTCTGAGGATTGAACTTTTATCGAGATTGCTGAGAAATCATCAGGATTGTAACTTTTTCTGAGCAGCCACTTTCATAATTGCATCAGTTGTGTTTGTACAATTTTCTGTCTATTTGATAACCAAATAGGGCAGTGTTTGGTGGTCTCACAGGGCTTTAGGAGACAGGGATTGACATGCAGCAGCCTCAAGGTCAGAGTCTGCTGCTCCCCTGAAAGCCTCCAGCCACTGATAGACACGTCTTCCCTCCTGAGCCGTGCTGGAGCGAACACACCACAGAACATCTGTTCGCAAACAGCCCTGATGGAGCCGTACTGACACCAAACGCGCACCCGCCGCCTGCACCTCACCACCCAATTCCCCGGCTGGGGCCAGATGGTGGCCCACGCCGCCGCTCCCTCCTCTCCTCGTCCAGGACAAATCATGAGGAAGAATGGCCTGCAGGTACCGCCCCAGGCACGCCTGTGCCACTCACCGCTGACCACCCTCTGGTGGCTTCCAATGTTCCCTCCTGTCAAAAGACAAATTGTCCAACAGACTGCTCTTTTATGAATTCACCCCGCGGTCCATTTCTCAAAAGAGGTTAAGGAAAATCCTTGGCCTGAGCTGCTCAACTTTGAGACAGAACTCTGTTCTCTGAAAAGTTAAGAGGCCTGGATACAGAGCAAAGCAAGACGTCCTGGAACTCCCAGCTTCTCCACAAAGGCTGATTGTTAATCTGAGTCCAGCTGGCACAGACACCTCACAGCCATCCTCTGCTCCTGACCTCTGAATTATGTGCTCTGCTGCCATCATAAATAGGAACTTAGGTGAGGAAGAAGACAAGACATTAGAGAACCTTTTTTGTGGAAATTCCAGACAAGTTTAAAACAGCAAAGCAAACGACTGGAAAATAAAAGACAGACCACTCTCATCTCCTGGTGGGTGTTTATTTAGTGTCAGTTTGGAGAAGCCGAACCTAAAATTTGAAAAAGATAAACACAAATGGCTGAGGTTAACCACCAACACTGCTTCAATTTCTTCTACTGTACACACAGACAGACATATGCACACAGAAACACACATCAATCATCAAGCAAACAACCAAAATCATCCCATCGTCATAAAAACCAGTTGTTCTGTTGTGTGATTCAGCAGCTGCTCATGTGCTTCTCTCTGGTTACTTTCATGTGATTGTGGGTTATTTTCTCTGTGCTGGAGCTCACTTCAAGAGAGGGCCTGGATTATTTTAGCTCGGGAGTCATCTTTTTACAGGTGACCCGGTTAGGAATGCCACCACAGATCAGGGATAAGTGTGATTAATCTCCGCTGACATTCTTATGGCACCTTTTACACAGCTTTTCATCTTGAGGCTGCACAGGAGAGATCTGTGGGAAACAATATATCTCTGATGACAGTAAAAACCTGCCTCATGGATAACTGCAATATCTGCTCATTTAGCCTTAGTGCTATTTTTGGGGTTACCTCAGGTTTGCTCCAGTTATATTTACCACTAATATGCTTGCTGAGAGAGCTTTAGATCAAATAGATGAGATTCTCTTTCACCACTGTGTCATGGTGCAAATTAGGCTTTACATGTGTGTACAACACCATGGATATCCATACATTAGCTCCATACATTAGCTTAATGGCTAACATGGCATTTGCACTGGCAGTTTATTCTTTATGCTGTAGTTATAGTATAAAGTGGGCCCAGGCAGGTTTTAGTAGGTCAGGAGGTAGGTTAGAAGAGGGAAAACATAGCCATTAATGCTTTGTCATACTGTCACAGGAGCAGCTTGTATTCCCCTGGAACAAAAAACAGCTCAAATAAACATTATCCGCCCCCGCTCGTCAGTTTGCTGGACAGGACTCAGGACAAGAAATACACTCAACATTAACCAGGTATTTATCACAGGCTGGCAGCAACTATGAAATGCTAATACTCGTGCAAGTGCATGTATAGGCTTATTTCTGACATTTCACAACATTTTACCCCTTGTGGTTTGTTAGCGTGGTGGGGTTTTAGTTTTGTTTGTTGAGATTGCTGAGGTTATTGCTGAGAATGAACAGTATTTGATTTGCGGTGCTTAAAGCATGAAAAACATGACATTTGAAAAACCCAACAATGACATGGTTTTCCAGAAACAATGTCCCTGTTAACTCTGGATGATACACAGACCTCAAAGTCAACAGGGATTATTTTCTGTTTTGTTTTTTTAAAAAAAGAGAGAAGTTCTGTGAATGATCCTGAGAAACAAGGACATTGTTTCTTAAATTCATTTAGAATTACTATGTGAGTCCAAAAGCTAAATTCAGTTTATACCCGCTTTATTAGGATGGCGGCAGAAGTCTCGAAACCTCGCCAAATCAAACCATTACTGTCTTGATACTACAAGGGGTAACAGGAAAATTGACCCAGTGTGACAGCGAGAAATTCCAGTTTTTGTTGATTCTAGCGGCCCCTTTTGACAAAAGCGGTACGACACCAGTGCTTGCTGTTGTAAAGATCTTTGCTAGCGTGTTCCGGCGGCATGTGAATTTGTTTAGGAAGTGAGTGACAGAGAGACCGCAGGTTGGATCGCGATGAGGAAATGTATTTATATGTGATTTTATATGTGTTATTAGTGATTGGACCCGAGCACAGGCATTAATAATAATCATTGGTGGTCTTGTTTGCTGTTACAGGTTATTTATAATCATCAGAGGAATTGTGAGACTGTTTCATAAACACTTAAAAGTTCCTCGTAGTCACCTTAAAGGTTAAGGCTGGCGATATTCGCTATTTGCCATTCTGTCTCTTAATACTTTGTTTCCTCCCCAGCCTGATTCTGGCTTAAAAAAACTGAGTATCCCCTTAAACAACAGGGCATTGTAGTTTTTATCAGATGTTATCAAAGCAGGAGTAAATGGGGACTATTTTCAGCTGTGGATTAACACACATTTGGTGCTCCAGTGAGTATTTACATCAACAGGATAGTGTATGTATGTGTGACTGACTCAAAAATAAAGTGCACAAATGTTCATCATCAGTGTCAGGGACGTTACTTTGAAACCACAGTATTGCAACCTCACAATTATCTTCACACTGAAAGAAGTTTAACCACAGCAGAGCCACCCAAAGGAGAAATCTAGTTTGGTGAACTAAAGCTACTTTGAAAAAGTAGTTCAAGCTAGTGCTTAAAAAAAAAGAAGCTCAAACTGACAATGTACATGTGATACAAATTTATAACAAAATGTAATGACATCACATGCTGGCAGAAAAATGCCACTTAATTGAGTTTATTGCAAAAAGTGCCCACTTGTTCACAGGTCACATAAAATACCGCACTGTTCATGATGAAGTGCAAAGAATGTCAGCTTTGAACAATAGCAGAGAAACTAAATAAAAATAAAAAAAACATTTCTTTCTTTTTATGGCCTAAACTTGTTTGCAACTTTGGCTGTTAACTCCACAAGAAATGGAAAAAGAAAAGTAATTTTGAATCAACATGCAAATATGAATTTAGTTAAACTACCAGCATGTAACGTGATGACATGTAATTCACTATTGCCCAACACTGTTCATCATACTAAGGGAGCAATTCACCAAGTGCAACAATGTGGCTTGTTCATATGTTTTTAATAGTTTTTGCACAACAATAGAGCTCTATGACACAGAGAAACAAGATATATTGGATTAGTTTCAATGGTTGGTTGACCATAAGCAAATAAGACAACAAAAACATTACCCAAATTATCCTTTAAAACACTTGTCAGATTTGTCAGTATTGTTTTAACTGTGTTTACTGCTCTCACTCATCTTTGAATTGAGATTTCTTTTAGAAATAAATTATAGGATAAATTAATTACTAAGCATTAATAAGTTGAAATGAGCAGAAGTAAAGTTTCCCAGTAGTTTCCAGAACTGCTCTGTGCAAGATCCATAGTAAATGAATAATGTCACCATATTTATTAAACATGTCCACAAACACAAACATCTTGACACCTCTCTTTACTGACATGACAATTCAAACTCTAAGTTCTTGGTGCGTCACTGGTGCACATATATTCAGATACATATGTGGAAAAACCCAGTATCATCTGATCACACCGTAAATCCTCTCAGCTGGGTCTCTGGTAAAGTTTGCAGCTCGATGACACACGAGTTTGGCCGCTACGTGATCAAACACTTCTCTCTCAGCTCCGTCCAGACCACAGCCTCTTGACCCATGCCAGCTGCCTGGAAACATTTGAACTAATATTTACACCACTTAAGAAGTTCCATAAACATCAAATATCAAGTCGAGCACTATCAAAAAAAGCCTCACAAGTGCTCCTAATGAGAAGATATGACTAAATACGGTAAGCTGTTTCATCATCGGGATGACTCGCCCGTTTTTTGGACGGCTTCTATTGAGATGTGAAACTATTATGCTCTGCTATTTCCTGAGCAACACTTCAAGCGTGTTTACAGTAAAACCAGGACTCTCCAGACACACCATGCAAGAGCGCACTTGACCGTGCGATGCGCTCTCTGAGAATGAGGTAAAAAACATCTTGAACTAAGCAGGGCCCCTACGGCAAAAGATCTCCACCAAATTGCACTGGTGTTATTCATTGAGACTGCGCTAATTAAAGCTGTGCTTCATGGAAGAAGAGGTGAGTGTGTGTGTGTGTGTGTGTGTGTGTGTGTGTGTGTATGTGTGTGTGGAGGGGGGGTGTATTTCTCGAAGCACTCACATGCTTAATGGTGCAAAGAATTTCTACCTGATGAGGGCATTTCTACCACAGGTATGTGTCCCGACAGCCAAACAGCAATTTAGCACTCTACTACAAGTGTTTACACTGCACTTTGGCACTGCCGCTTTTTTCATGTACCTTGCTGTTTTTAATATTCAGTATGTATTTACACTAAGAGGGTGAATTTTTGAAAACTTGCAAATGGCACACTAAGCCTCTATGGTTTCAGCCGGAGCCCTCCAGGGCCACAGTGGGAGCTTGTCCCTGCAGAGCTGTGGCTGAAGCCCACTCGCTGTCAGAGTGGAGCCAGTTGGCGCTGCAGGGAGGGCAGGGGAAAAGGGGAGGGTGTGGGTTGGAGGAGGTTGGTGGAGGGGGGCTGCTCCTCTGCCTTCAATCCCACATGATCTCACTGGTCCTGGAGAGTATATCAGGCAAAAGCAGCGTGATCATTAAATGCCCATGCTGCAAATCTTTTTAATTATTCTCCTTCCTCCCTAGCCTTTTAATGAGAGGAGTATCCACAGATAATGCGGGTAATTGGACAATGGGATTCACTCATTCAATTATTGACCACTGAATCTGCTCTAGAGTTGATGGGTAATTCTCATTCTCAGCTCTGGCTCCGGGGCTCAGCGTTCAGCATCCTGGTAAAAAAAACAAAGAACGCTCCTTCTGGCGGATTGTATGTTGCTTAAATCCGGTCTTTGGGCTCCATCCAAAAAGCATATTAGATTATAATTTGTTTGAACCGTGAAAGGGTTAGATCTAAATACTGTGTGGCAGGCCTATCCATAAAATCTTGCTAAGTAACCTCTGGTATGCGAAGTTGGCCTTTGCACTTAAACCACATATTGCCATTTTCAGTGGGAGACGCGAATGTTGAGTAATCGGCTTTTGTCTGAAATCCATTGAAACTGGAGATGAGTGTGTACGAGTCATTTTAATGGTCTGCTCTGAATCTGGCAGAACCATCCAGCTGCATTCAGAATGTCTACTGAAATGAAATGTTCATGATGAGAGGTAAGTCATCATTAAATGAGTAGTTCAATATCCTGTGAAATACACTTTATTACTCTCTTACTGAGAGCTGAATGAGAAGATTGATACCACTCCTGTGGGTGTATGGTAAATAGGAAGCTACAGCCAAGTGAGCTTAGCTTAGCATAAAGACTGGAAAAAGGGAAACCAGCTATCCTGGCTCTGTCCAAAGACAACACAATCCGTCTACCAGCACCTTTGAAGCTAACTAATGAATCTGGTTTGTTTAAGACATCCGATAACTGAAGCATAAAGACTACAGTGTTCAATTCAGAAAATGAATCACAAAGGAACAAAGATGAGAGGAAAAAGAAGAGACTGGAGTAAAGAACAAGAACTGTGAGCTGAATTGAGATCAGGCAGAGGCTGAACTGAATCTAAACACACACAAACCACTGGCATGTCTGCTTTTAGCTAGCTTACAGCTAATTTGTAAATTGGCTTTGTTTTTTGTCTGAACACACCTTTAGGCTTACGTTTTATGCATGTGTGATACAACCAAGACCTAACATGTTTATTGATGACTCTTAGAGGTGCTGGTTGGTTGATTTTTCACCTTTAGACAGAGTCAAGCTAGCTGTTTTCCCCTGTTTTTCATCCTTGATGCTATGCTTAGCTACCTGGCTGCTGGCTGTAGAAACCTTTGTCTCATTCCCGCCAAGCAGTCCGGTTTAGTTCAGTTCAGTTCATTGTGCATTCGAACGGTTATTTTTAACTCGAGATATCTACAAAAGTTCTCTGACGACTCTGCTATCGTCGGCCTCATCAGGGACGGGGACGACAGAGCCTACAGAGAACTTATTCAGGACTTTGTGGACTGGTGCCAGCGGAACCACCTCCAGCTCAACGCCGGGAAGACCAAAGAGCTGGTGGTGGATTTCCGCAGGCGCAAACAACCCTGCACACAAGTGGACATCCTGGGAACAGACATTGAGATGGTGACGTCTTACAAGTACCTGGGAGTTCACCTGAACAATAAACTGGACTGGACTGATCACACTGCAGCAACATACAAGAAAGGTCAGAGCAGACTCCATCTGCTGAGGAAGCTCAGGTCCTTTGGGGTGCAGGGGGCACTCCTGATAACTTTCTATGACTCTGTGGTGGCATCAGCCATTTTCTATGGAGTAGTCTGCTGGAGCAGCAGCATCTCGGCAGCAGATAGGAAGAGACTTGATAAACTTATCAAGAAGGCCAGCTCCATCCTGGGATGCCCTCTTGACCCAGTGCAGGTGGTGGGAGAGAGCAGGATGATGGACAAGCTGTCATCGCTGCTGGTGAAGGAGTCCCACCCCCTGCAGGTCACTATCACTGCACTGGTCAGCTCCTTCAGCGACAGGTTGATACATCCCAAGTGTGTGACGGAGAGGTATCGCAGGTCCTTCCTTCCTGCTGCTGTCAGACTGTACAACCAGCACTGCTCCCAGTAGACCTCACATGTGCACTGTGCAATACTAAACTCTACACATATCCACACACTTTCTGGTTTGCACTAATTGGACAATTTTTTAATACCCATATTTATTATTTAATGTTTGTAAATAAAAATACAAAACTGCTTATACTTACACTGTTCATATTATAAATACTATGTCATATTGTAAATACCAAGTTCATATTGTAAATACTATGTATATACGAGTTAATTCTATTTCTTATCTCTATTATATTGTTTATTTCTTACTTTTTATTATTGTTTAAGTGTGATACTGTCCTTTGGCTGCTGTGACTAAGGAATTTCCCCATTTGCGGGACAAATAAAGGATTTCTGATTCTGATTCTGATTCTGATATGAGTTCAAAGGGTGCTATACTGAAAGTACTTAGGTGGAAACAAGGATATATATACCCTAAAGACAGAGATATAAGTCCCCTCATCAAACAAAGCAGGTCATCATCAGAAAAACAACGATATAGGTCGACTGTGAACGCAGCTTATTACGACCCATATTTACATTTCTTGTTAGGCGGCGACCTCTAGTGGCCATAGTAATTATTACAGCAACAAAGGAGGAACTCAGGCACAGTAGTATAAAGAGCAACAACGTCACTTTTCACTCATAAGAGACTGCTGTTCAGTCCAGCAGTCAATGGTGCGTTATATTAACTTACCAATGCAGTGAAGTTATGTCACGTACATTATGTAACTGAAGCTACAAATGCAATGTATGTATGTTAGTAATTTAAAAGTAATTTTAAGCCAAAGTTAGCCAAATATATTTAATTTTTTTTCTAAACCAAACCAAGTAGATTTAGTGCCTAAACCTAACCAAACTATAGCATATGATGAAGGTCTGGTACGCCTGTTGTTGGTAAGCTGTAACGGTCATGTTGTTTTTTGAATGATGGCATACTGCATGTCTACTGTATAGTAAATACCACTGTGGCTATTCATTTCTCTTCCACATATTTTACATGAGGTATATGTATTATGTTGTATGCTGCTGTAGTTCAGCCCCTTTTACATTTTTTGTCTATGGAATCACAGCATTTCACCCTGGTTGACCCCTCTTTCAAGTGTGGACAAAACAGGTCAGCATACTGTAACTACATCCGTGGCTTGGTGCAAGTGTGCCTGAAGTAAGCCCTTTTGCTTCCTTTTTTCTAAGGATATATATGTCGTTTTTTGGAGCCAGTGGCAATCAACCTATTCAGTCTTTTAGGGTTAGGACGTGTTCAACAAAGATAAGAAAATGAAAATGCACGTTTACCGAAATGCCAAACTATTCCTTTAAGAAGTTTCAAAAGAAAATATGAGCGGAACAATATTTTAAGCCAATAAATCTTACCTTTTGGGTGTTTGGTGGAGGTGAATTATATTCCTTCCACACCACACAAACAGCACAGATCTCATGTAGGCCCACAGTAACTTCTTCAGACAGATATTCATGGTTCATCCTTGCTGACATGGGTTTGCAAGTAGCAGAGTAAACACTGTCTCTAAACACTGTTTCTGTTGCTATAAAAAGGCGACTGCTTTCCCCCATCTGGACCCTTGCTGAATGCTCAATTGAAAAAAGGCAGTCTCTGGATAAAGGACTTCTCCAGTTTGAGTGAATTTCAAACCTGAAGGCAAAATCTACAAACCACAGCGAAAAACCCCAGAGAGTGGGAGAATTCCCCCACTGATCATCCAATTTGGCTGATAGCAGTGTATGTGTGTGTGTGTGAATGTGGAAAAAAAAAGAAAACAGGGAGAAAAAAAAATATCTTGCAGGAATCTTCCATCACCCCGCTTCTTTGCGGCGGCCCACATTGATCCAGCGCATTAATCATGAGCAGACAAACAGCATGTTGTGTCTGTTGGTAATTGTGACTCTCAACCATACTTAGCCTATAGCTACTCTCAACACGAGCTGATAAACCACTCTATTACTACGGCACAATGTAGGACACGTTCCGTCAATGGCAGCTTGAGAGCAAAGAGCTTCCTGCAGCAGTATCACAAAAGGCAGTTTATCTGCGCTCAGTAATGGAATAACACACATTCTACAGAGGAGAAGTCGAGATATTTTCTCAGTGGCATCGCTCTATTAGAAGAAACATGTGGAAACATATTTTTTTGCACAGTGAGGACGAGGTTTGCTACCACTAGCTTTCCAGCATAGCACCCGTGTTAACAGCCAACCCCCCCCTCCTCACTCCACTTGTGAAATTCACACCTCCAGCTAGAGTCATTATCATAATTGTTACCAAATACTGTAACTCCCAAGTTTTAATTGCAATACCATTAATTTCCAATCTGAATGATTCCTTGCACAGACAATTTCATTTCCAAATTGACATCCCCACTCAAATGATTTCATATAAACACACTGATAAAAAATAATAATATCTCAAGGGCCAAATAGCAAGAGAAAAGGGGGGAGGGAAATGATTTCAATGTGGTTTAGCAGCAGAGAAATTGTATCAAGAGCTAGTCGCAGTTCCTCCTCCAAGGCTTTAAAACAAATATGCCCTTCAAGTGACGCGTTATCATCGTCTCCGCACTGCAAATAAACTACGCCTTGCCTCATTTCTTTTCAAGATAAAAGACCAGTCGTTTGGGTATAATGGTCAGGGCCAACAAAATGAAATAATAAACCATTCATTAAATCAAGCGCACAAGAGGTAACTTTTCTAATAAAAGATTCTGAAAGTTTAATTAATAGCAGTCGTTAGCGCTCGTTTAAAACTTATCGATTTAAACATAACAATATGTTAAAATAATGTATCCTGCAACAGTCATCGCCCTCCCTCGGCGGGGCCTCTGCTCACACCACATTGTAATCAACAGATTGTTAGACATGCATTTTCTGGGCCACTGACAAAGGCTGATGTATGGGGTCGAAGGGAGCGTTCGTAATCCATCCATTGCTGCAATTTATTATCTTATTTTAATTGTATACACAAACATTGAGGTGATTTAGGTGACACGGTGGAAAGATGAAATCCGTTTATATTAAAAGGGTTGCTCACCCCTGGAGCCCACTGCCAGCAACACCTTTCAATGACTGCTTTTAACAACATGGTTATTGTTTTATTGATCAGGGTTTTATTACAGATTTGACACCCATGTTATGTGTTAATCGAACCGCATATAATTTTTGACACATATTTTACGAGATTATGACTGCAATTAATTTAATAACTATTATTTTTTCGGTGATTTCAGTCTTAACGAGGTTTGTGGGAGAGTGCTCCATTTGTCTTGGCCGTGTTGTCACTCATGCACTCTCTGGCACGGTGGCGCAGTGCATGACCCTAATGGAAGCAACGGAAATGGCCAATCGAGCCAGTGTCCGCACTCCCCAGCTCATTGCGGGAGCCACCTTCTTTTGTTCTCGGAAGTGATATCACTATTAAGGAAGCCATTCATAGCCATATAATTCCTCCTTTCTACACTTAAACGCTCCGAGCTTATGGGAAAATTATACAACTCAGCCTTTGCTCAAAAGTACTTTGAGGATGTGTCATTTTTCAGGCAGTGTACGTTTAACCTGGGAGGGAAAAAAATAACCATTTTCCGCAATGTGAAGAAGGATTAATATCTTTTCTTAAAACACAAATTATGCAACATTGGCTTTACACACAGTAAATCAGGAAAACATGGACGCCTGCTGACGGTACGCGGGCAGTTAAGGCAGGACAGGGGGGACAGGGAACATAACAGCGTGTCAGTCGGAGATAAAGCTCACACATCTATAAAGGCAGACACAGAGTGGGGCCACTGTTGGTCAATAGCCTCCATCTGTGTCTCCTCTCATCTCTAAGAAGTGCACATCTGCTGAACGTGGCACAATTTATCTATCAGAAGAATTATTAATTAATAGTTCATCTCATCCTGTATAATTGAGGACAGATCTGGAACGCCATTAGCTGTGATAATAAAGAGAGCGATACCTCCCGCCCACCTGAGCACACGGGAAAAGCCTCCTCTGCTCCGGTTCTTTGTGGCCTTGTCAGCAAATGTATTCTTTTGCAGTGAGCAGTAGTTAACAACTTATAGGTTTGTCAAACCAATTTCATTCTTTTTTAAATCTTCATAGCAATTATCTTTTTGCATAATCAGTTTCAAGACCTTGGGGGTCTACTGGGTCTTGTAACGTCTTTAAAATAATTGTTCAGATAGTAATTTGAAGTTTTGTGGAAATTGCTTAATAATCAGATCCCAAAGTCAATATTTGGCTGAGGAACTAAGTTGTAGATGGAAAAGACTTCATGGGGCTCCGACAGAAAAGAGGACCGGCTAAAAATAAAATTACATTAGAAGTAGGCGCCAACTCAACATGAAAGCACGCATGTGTGTGCGCTCGGATGTTCAAGCGTGCGTATATGTGTGTGTCTGCTCGCACGCTCAGGCCAGCGAGCGTCCACGTGCGTTCACACTACACTTACAGGTGCACATCCAGGTTTCCGGAGACGACGTGTAGATAAAATAGACCCATTTGAACTTGTTTTAATTTTCCATTTTAACATGCCATCAAAAGAAAAGAAAGTCAGAAAGATATCAGTGGGAATAAAGCTATATTATCAAGAAATATTAACAGCTGTTGTGGACCTAACACAGCGGTTATCTACTTTGAGCATTTGAAAGATATCCAAGTTAAAGGGAGGGGGCATGGATTTTATGTTTGTCCCAATTACCCTTGTAATGAGATGTATCTGAGTCTGTAGTAATGACAGTAATGAGAAAGATAAAATGACAATGTGTAAAAACAGAGCTGGCATATCAATGACTCGCCAGACAAGGCTCTGCGTCTGATGTACGCAGGGACAAAGGAAGTACAAGATCCATGATCCCCAACAGCAAGGACAAATAAAAGAAAATACAGGTCTAACACGGTGCTCCCCTTGACTCCTAAAGTATATATGAATCACTACCCTTATTATCACTCTGACACAGCAAGGAGCTTTGCTTTATGAATGCTACTTAAGGAGCATCTCATAATGTGCACTGACTAAACCCAATCATAATCTGTCTTGCCCAATAACAACAAGACAATGCTTTACAGAAAACGTCTGATGTCATATCATCATTACACTAATAGCAAAAGCCCGGGCTACTCTTAGCCCCACCCAATTAGTCATTTTAAACTGCTTATTGGTGAGAAAGCATCAATGATCAATTCAAGCATTTAGCCTGTGGAGCAGGGCTTGAGTCAGTGCCAACATTGATTATCTCAAGGAGCAAATTGGTCTGTAATAATGGGTATTTCTCATGATGTCTGTGTGGAGCTGCAAGGACTGTTCATTTTGTCCAAATGCTACACTGATGTAGGGTCTTCTCTCATTTCAGCAGAAAAGCTCAGGTTTGGTTTTATTAATGCCAGTTATTGTTCTCTTGTAGTCATTTTTAATGCAGGCTAATATTTTTTGGAAAATAACAATTTGCCATTACAGAACTGTTGCACAGTTGCAGAATTTAAAAAGTAAATTATTTTTTTGTTAATGCTGCACTAATCAATCTATTTTTTATTATCAATGAATCAAATAATCATGTGCAATGTGAAAGTGCTGTACACAAACACATAGAGCATGGTATCCAAACTGTGAGGCTGGCAAAGTTGACCCACAATAAGGTCAAGGTAAGACTTGACCAAAAGATATGTCCAAAAACACGACTTGAAATGATGATAATGTTGCTCTTTGTCTGCTGAATGCATCGGGCAATGGTTTGCTAACACGTTAGCCATGTCAACTTTGGTTGGAGATAAGCTGATGTGTCGATGTTGCATTTTCAACGTGTTCTGCTGGCCCCAAGTGGCCAGAAATAATTTATGTTCCTTTAAGCATTAATTTTAATGTAATCTGAGACTGATTTGAATATTCATTCATCTTAGTTTACCTAAAGGTGTCTGTAGCATCGAGTATCAAAGACTATCAAGTACACCACCGAAAGCTGGTATCCAATATTTGATCAGACTGAACAAATAGTTTCTGATTCTAATTGGATTTTTTCGAGCTTTAGAATATTTCAGTACAGGAGAAATCTTGTATAGCATTTGTGTTTATACAGCAGTTATTTATTTCATTGTATTTCTCATGGACAGTCTATATTAACGAACATTACTGTAAATATGCCAGAACTAAACAAGAGGCTAGCTGTCATCTGTCGTCCCTGGCCAGGCGTAAAGTTTGCAACCTAAAATCAAGAAACAAGTTTAAAATCAAAATTATCGTTTCAACAGTGGTATAAAAACATTTCAAACAATACCCAGCCCAGTTACAAGGAGGAACCAAAGTACAGTACGTTACAGCTACTAGAGCTACAGCCTTGCTACTGTTGGAAAGACACAGGCCTATTCCTAAAAGGATAATGAAGAATATTCTAAGAATATTCCTAGTCGCAAATGTAACAAAGGACGACTTGACCAAACACTTTGTAAGTTTACCATTGTCTGATGATGTTGGTGTGATACAATAAGATCTAAGACATTAATGAACCTTTCAGCAATGCAAATTAAATACAGAATATTGACTGAGTAAAATGAAACAGATTGCCTGAAACCAGTATAGAAGCTCTGAAATCAGAGCAATACAGCCTAAATGTTAATAGAAAAAAATCTATTTAGCCTTTTAGTGGGTTGAATAACTTCAAGGCTTTTCACGAACACCCCATGGATCATCAGGAGGTCCCAGGTGGGACTGTTGCCTCAGGAAACTCTCACTTCCTCCACTGTGGAGAGAATCCCCAGTTGGTTTAAGTCATATACTGTTAGACGCCAAAGAATCCAATTTACCCCATTCCCATACTTCTTTGATTTCCTTTGCTTTGTAAGGTCATTTATCTGCAATCTTAATTTGGAAACTGTGATTTCTTCCCTTTGTGACAAGCAGCAGGAGTTTCTTCCCCCCTGTGCTCGGCTGTCATAAAGGTAGGCAGGTGTCCTTAAAGATGTTGAAAAAATTGAATATAACAGGCGTGTTCAATTAGAGCAAAATGATCTCGAAAATGAATTATTGTGTTCTTAATGGGTTGAGCAGAAACACTCCCCAGAGCACACAAGGTGAGCTCTGCTTTAAGGTACAGCACTTTAAGTGGATCAGAACAAACTGCTCCACAGTAAACTCAGCGGTAGTTAATGAAGACCATGAATAACTGCTGAAACGTAAACTCTCACCAATAGTAGAGCAGTCAGTCCGTCAGAGAGGGGTTCTTTGATTTCATATTTCATCCCTTCTCAAGCACAGCTCAGTTTCTCAGAGGTGATTTTTCAGGATTATCTCCTAATCCTGTGAGGAAATAGCTATTGGAGGCGAGTGTTCCCGTCTCTTTTGCACTTAAGTTTAGAAACCTGATGCGAAAACAGATGGTAAAAGCCAGTGTGACTGTTAAGAGTAATATTACACAGAATGTACATTGTTTATAGAAAATTTAAAGCATTGATAAACTAAGCTAAGACATTAGAATGATTCAGCATCTGGGTTGCTCCAATAATTGTGCATCAGTTTGTCAGCTGACCACAATAAACACATTCATTTTGGTGATTTTTACTTTCAGATGTATTAAATATATCTGCTGTCTTTTGTTTGTTTTAATGCAAAATATGCAAAATAAGGTAATATTGCCCAAAGTTGTCTATACAGTTTCCAAGGTGTTATAATTTATAATGAACCTATTAAGTCAATATTATTTAGTAATATTAATTCAATAAACATTAACCTGTTTGACAAACATATAGTCTTATTATTTAAAATATAATATTCTAAATGTTTGTTTTTTCGATGATTCTTATTTTAGATCTGAACCTTTATCTCTCTGAGAACAATGACATCTGCCTATAAAAATAAACTCGGCCCACCAGGGTTAACCATGTGTAACAGGAGAGAGCGAATATGACATCAAGTGTCGTCTTCCCTTTGTCTTAGCCGGCCTCAAGGTGACATGGGAGTCTGCTCTCATCACCAGAGCCAACTATGACACTTATTCTCTGTGGAACTCATTAAGGGGCAAAGGGGACCTCTGCACCGGCAGCATGTTCAACAAACTAAGACATTTTACTAAAACCAAAAAAAAAGACACAATTTCCATTTAGTTGCATGAAGCACCCGCTGCAACACACAGACACACAGACACACAGACACACACACACACACACACACACACACACACACACACACACACACACACACACACACACACACACACACACACACACACACAGAGCAAATGTTAAATTGCCCTTCCAAGGTGATCCGGCCAAGCCAGAATTAGATTAAAAATATTTCCACTAAGAACTTCACATGGTTGACTTAATGCTGCATTTAATGTAAGATTTCATGTAAATACAACCAGTCTGATGGATTTTTTCGGTAGGAGGCATCTCAAATTGTGAAGGTGTCTCAGTATTGTGACAAATATACCAATTTAAGCAGAACAAAATAGTATTTATACAGTATTTAAGTGAGTCAGTTATCGGGTGTGAAGTTTAAAAAAAATTCTGAATTAAAAACGTGTTACATGTGGCTGTCTAACATTTTATTCCATCTTTGTGAATGCAACCTCAACATTCGTCTTTATGTACCCATTATTTGATTTAGCATGAGGCTACATGCTAACACTCTACCATAATACACTATATTGATTAGACAGCTGGCATTGTCTCAAGAATTTCTTGCCATAACGTTTCTGGTCATTATGAAACACGCAAAAATGTCAAATACACTAATTTATTCAATATAGCTGATGGGCACTGTGTTATTCTTAAAGCATTTTTTACACTATGCTCTAAATTGTCACTATACTCCAAACTCTATGCTACATCATACATATATATATATATATAAAAGAAAAAAATTTCATACTGATGAATGTATAAATCATTTAATGCAACTTATATTACCAATGTTTTTTTAGTTACAGTAAAGCCTTGTTTGCTAATATTAGTAGTTCTACCACCATTGTGGCTATTCTGCTCTTCACTTTCAAACAACACATCACACGAGCAGACTCAAAACACTAACAGAAATCTAATTAAGGTATATACATATAAAGAGTTCAAAATATGATGACCCAGCTCTGCTAATGCAGTGGTTCTCAACCCTTTTGAGTTGCGACCCCTGCAAAAAAAGGGTTGGTGATTTTTTAAAATTTTTTGTTTGTGATGTCTCGACCCCCAGGTTAAGAACTATGTGCTAATGGATTCTGGTGTGCAGTTATAGCCAAATTATCATCACTTATTATGCACAACAACAAGCACAATTCTAAAAAAGGGAAGTTCGTTTGATAGGAAATTAAGCTGGAGAAGGCGGAGTAACAGGTTCACTGCTGAGCCACAAACAGCACATCAACACAGCATGACTGAAGTTTGAATTAGAAGCATGACATGTGGGACTGAATCTGTTTACAGCTGTAAATAATGGAGTGGACAGTAAGTACAGCAAAGGGGGTCAGAAAGCTTTCACTTACGTGTCGTGTAATTTGTACCTGAACTTGATCTCGGGCTGTCACTTCCCTCTACGTTAGGAAGGCTCTAATGGAATGGAATGTCAGCCACTGTGACTTTTCTGCCGACGCAGGGCCACGCAGCTCATTTCACAGGGAGAACATTTCCACGGGAGCCAAATTAACCACGCAACCCGCTGAACCTGTCTGACTGCGTGATTGACGTTGACCAATAAAACAAAACCTGCTGTGTCAGTGAGAAACAACAAGACCGCAGAGCAGGAATATGGTGTTGTCACATCGTCACTGGAGGCCTTTTGAAGCATACAAGAGCACAATCTTGATTCTTCTTCCCTCTATCACACTGTATCACCATCACAACACAAATAAAATGAAAGCTGGAGATGGAGGAGGAGAAGAAAGGAAGCACTAGAAACTCTGTGGAAGTTCTCTTCAGGAGTTATATTTACACTGAGTGCAGCATAGTGGGAGCTCAGTAGACAAATACTCTCACATCTTAATTTTTCAATTAGCATGGCTCTTGTTCTCTAAACATATGCAAACACAGCGGGGCGTCTATTAAAATGCAACTCTAGTGTTGAGCCTAATTAGAGTAAATTGGTTGGCTTGTATTCGGAGGAATTTGAATGCAGCCCGCTATTCATGTTTCACTGCGTGTTTCGCCCCAACAAACAAACTGGCACCGGCTTGCCTCATGCATATGTTGAGCAGAAATTGCAGCCTTGGAGGAGTGAGTGAGATGTAGTGTATGCATGACACAGTGTGTGTCTAAATGCGTGCTGTGTTGTCTTTTCTTTAAAATAATCGGTATATGCCAAATATTTTAATACAGTCTGCAAAAATCACATTATTGTAACATCATGGAGTCTCTTTATAGTGCGTCCTGATTGCTTAATAATGCATTTGTACAGGGAATTGCGGTTTTAATGTGATATTTCCTTTTATTATGTGATGCTCTACATTTGCTTTTGGCTTCATTATCACTTCATAGAGGAAACTAAGTCAAACTAATAAAATGTTGCTGACTTTGTCCCGGTGATGTTTTAATAGGAGTGGATCTCCAGTGTTTTTTGCCAACGTCATTGGAACATTGGAGAGCCTTACAGTACAGCAGGCAGCAGGCCAAATGGACCCTGTGCAATGTAAAGGATAATTTGTGCTGGATGCTCTCTGAGTCGCCGAGGTAAACAGCTGCTTCCTCAGCGAGGAGGAGAGGACCATGTCTCAGCCCGCTGCATGAGAACCTAATCCCGAGTGTGTGAAGACAGCGAGCTGTGCGAACACTGTGTTAGACATTAACTCACGTTGGCCTCAGTTGTGCGCAGCCCCATATTTTTGGCTTGAGGTAATCAGGTTTGTCATTCGAAGTGCATTTTTTATTTGTGATGCAATGGACCAGATGGCAGATGAAATGACTCTGAGAGCCGATGTGAAAGACAAAGGGAGAGTAAACACTGCAGAGGAGAGCTCTACGTGGGCGAGAGGAGGTAAGTAAATGTGACTCAGGTCTGTGGAGAAAATCTGAGCATCACTATTGAGTCACTGTGTTTCTTGTAAATCTTTGTTATGATAATGTGCAACAGTCATCCTTCCTGTCTCTGGCAATTTGACAACTTTGTAACCACTATCTTGTTGCTTTACATGAGAAATTTGAAAAGTTGCAGTTTCAGAACAATTTCCCCCAACAAATCACATCTTGTCAGCTGCCTGCTTACATGCATTCTTTAAGCTGTGTCGATGATTTCTGTTCCGTGGTTCTGATGTGCTGCGAATCCGAGTTTGAATTCTGATTTTTAAACATGAAGTGAAATTATCGTCAGATCCACCACTCCGAGTAACTGTGGTGCCTAATGAGTGAGCGTGCCTCTGCGAAACACTGGAACAAAACCTGAAAAATGCATAGTATGCCTGCAGGCCTTATTTCTCTATCAGCTAATGGTCATGGGCATGGACCAGCTTTACTTCTTACTTAATTCATTAGATAACCCGGGAGCATTGCGCTGCTTCTCAGCTCAAACAGACACCCAGACGGCGGCACTGATTTGAAAGTTCGTTTTAACTTCAAATACCAACCCCTGCCTTCTTCACTTCTCATTCAATCAATTAGAAATGACAGTTAAAAACACAGACAGCCCTCATAAGACACAAGAGGAAAATGCAATCTGACAAAAGGTGATAACAGTGGGAAACCATTGTGAACATTTCATACTTCAAAACAAGTGAATACAATCTTAAAAATGGTCAATACAGCCCTGAGCAACGTCCATTTGTATCTCTCTTGCAAAAAAAATGTAGGTAAGACAACAAATGCAGTTTATTCGACTTTCAAAAATGTTTCCAGACTGTGAATAAATCATTGGACATTAAATGTTAAATAATACAGAGAAAGGAATGGTGAATAATTCATTTCGAATAGGTGGTGAAAAAGTAAACAGTCTGCGGCCAGCGCAATAATTCATTAATATCTATTTAAATCAGATGTTAACAAACAGATCTACTCCCGCACTCGAGAGATTTCACAGCTGAAATTTCACACTCTGTTGTCTGATTTTCTGGAAATCAGACCAACACAGACACACCCTACATTTTGTAGGGTGAACAGTTTCACTTCTCATCAGCTGTTTCAGGAGCTAGGGACATGACACCACTGAAAGATGGAACATGTACCATTTCTGCATAAAAATGCATAAAGAAATGACAGGAGCTTTTATATATTTTGTTGAGTTGTGCACATTACCCCAAATGTTTCCAACAATGTTCAAACCCAGGGAAATGCGTAATTCTTTCCGAGGTAACGATGCATTTCATTTGGTCGCCTATTGCTAGTACTTCCGGGAGAGAGTCTAAGAGTGAGAAAGGATGTCAGTGACAAAATATAAACTCAGTAAAACTATAAAACATTACCTCCTCAGTGGACATTCTCCTCTGTTTCTCGTAATTAGATTTATATCAGCATTGGTGATTAATAATGAAGACAACGACTCTCATGATCCCACGCTACTTGCATCTATTGTTTTGTGGAAAGACCCTTCATCAAAAACTAGACCACACATTTTGGTTATTACACATTATGAAACTTCCCAAGCTTCACTGATCTGTGTGTCTATGTAGTGTCTTTTAGTGTACAGATCTCATAGATCAGGCGATAGTGGAGAGTTCTTAAGTTAAGTAGTTAAGCAATGAATCTTCCAGGCTGATAATTTTCAAGAGTAACTACAGCTACTTAGGCCTGTAGAAGTTGACACTAATTTGCAAAGTGTGTAAATATAACAGTTATCAATATACTGTATATCTGACCAGTAATGGCTTTTATATGTTGCAGACATGAATCTTGTGAGGTTTATCAGACATGTGGAGGTTCCTGCCTGTCCTGTCATTTCCTGTGATTCCCTATCATGTCCTACAGTATTGACTTGTGTCATTCAGCGTCATATCCATTCTTTCATATCTTGTCACATCATAATGTGTCATGGCCTACTGTACAGTTTTGTATCATTCTGTGTCATTTCGTATCGTGTCATGTCCTTCTTATCGATTAGCGTCATATCATATTGTGTCACTGTGTCTTGCCCCTTTTATATCGATATATCTATTTGTTTTGTATCATTTTGTATCCTATTTTGTTTGTTTGTTTGATAAGTGTCAATTTGTTTCTTATTGTGACATCACATCACTTGTGTTGTACTGTACTGTCATGTCCTATTGTATTGATTTAAATCTTGTCCTATTGCATCATGTCATATCAGGTTGTGTTGCATCGGTTTGTATCACAACAGCAGCTTTACTCCAAAATTATCAGCAAATCTGTCCACTTTAACCAGTGCCCAATCTCAAGGCCAATGTGCACTTCCACCAACACATGCTGCGATTGTGGTCTTAAATGAATGAATACACAAAAGTGAGTGACAGGTACAATTTGATTATTTGAAAAGTATGACTTGAGTATTTAAACATTTCGTCTCTTGGACAGAAAGGATACAAAATGAAGCTGGAGCCAGTGACTGGAGACTTGGTGTGCCTGCAGAAACTGAGCATGGCAAGACAAGTAGAAGTGCAGACGCTCAGCGGCCGAGAGAGTGCAACATCCCTTCATCCCCTCTGTTCTCTTTGAAAACGTACCAAAGGAGATCTTCCTCTGCATCCTCCTCCACCATGGACTCTCTGTCTTCTCAGCAGAGCAACGTAGGAGGTTAGTGACACCAGCACACCACCCGTCTGATGACCTCTAGCTGCACACACAGCTGTTGTGGTCTGTTGCCAAACCCTTCTAGATAAACACACACTAAAATGATTAAAGGAAAAATATCTTGTATTGAGTCCTCAGTAAAAGTGTTATGAAATTAATTTTTCTTTCATAGCTTTTCTACTGATGACATAAATGATGATTAATATGCAGAATAATAATGCCACAGAACACAGACAGAATAAAAAATTTGACAAATTGCAAGCTTTATGCCTCACCATGCTGTGAGAATGCTTAAATACAGTTCATATAATCAATTATGTAAATGTGTGAATAATTCACAGACTGAAACTACAGCAAAAACACAGAAAGACTAATGCAAAAAACGGCAACCAAAGTAGACTCGCTACTGTAGATGCAGCAGCATAAGTGATTACACCACAGACTGCTTATGTTCTTATGCTCTTTTATGAAATTAATTATCAAATAAACCCCTAATTTAATAATGATAACTAATTTTGATTAAAGAAATAGTTATGCATTTTAGGAAATACCCTTGTTCGCTTTCTTTCCAAGAGATTTGTAAATTGTTGATAGTCTCGTGTACATACATTAAATAGGAGTTGGAGTCAGGATGTAGTTAGCCTAGCTTAGCATTAAGACTGGAAGCAGTGGGATTCATGCAAATACTTTTAGGCATTAAAACATTGACACAGGGACAGATGTATCATCTTATTTTAGCGCTGTATCCATCTTGATCCAGGTGCAGATTAAATGTTCTTTGCAACACAAGCGATAAAGACTTTTCCTACGACTTTCTTTGGTGAGTAACTGTCTGTTCATGGTCAGTGTCATTTGATGATCTCATGCTTTATAGCACCCATGGGGCCACCTTTTGGCAAAGGCTGCTGGGAAGACATATTGCACACTGTTTCACTGCAACCACAACACAACTTAGAAACGCTCTTGGCAAAGTATACAGGAGAGACTTCTGGTAATTGATTATGTCTCCAAACAGCTTTCTTGTTTGTCTCTCTGCGAGGGATCAAGGCTTGATTTCTTAAATTATGCATGTGTAAAGGAAGGAAAGGAGGCTTTTAAAATGTTACAAGATGTAAGTGAAGAGCAGCACAGATGATTAATGTCCCAAGATATGGTTTAAAGACATTTCATCACACATCATTTCAAAGAGGTCAATGCAAATGTGTGAAGAGGAGAGGCATTTTTTTAAGACAACAAAAGCAAAATGATTACTTTATTGTTGAATAAATACAATGAAGCGAACCACATTTTAAATGTCCTTCCTGACTGTATGTTCCTCCCTCAGTTGACTGTGCAGGAATTGTCCTGAAATGTCTCTTCTGCCGGTTCTACGATTTGTTCCTCATGCTCCCCGAATCCTGCGAGAGAGTTGCCAAACGCTGCTGCCCTGACTACAAGCAAGTCATGGAGTCTACACCCAGTAGTAATGAAGACTCTTACCTGGACTGGGACTGTGGTCTACTCAGCTCCTGTCAAGATACAAGTGAATGCCTGGAGCTGGCTATGGAGATTTCTGAGATATGCTATCACTAGCAAGAAATCCATACTAATCACCAAACATGATAAGAAACTGGTTGGACAATCAAAGATCAGACTGTCCAACACATCCTCACACTTAAACGACTGAATAGGACGATTGCCAATGACTCAAAACAACATATATTGCCATTCCCAAAATGACTTGACTGTATACAGTATACTAACAAGCTATCCGTGTTCACACATAAAGAAAAGTGAATTTAACCTCACATTATCTGCTCGCATAATCATTTGTGTTTATTCAAGTTACTTGCGCAGGTTTTACTGCAATTTGTTTGCCCCAACCAGTCAGAATATGTGTACATTACAACAGCAGAGGGTGTGTGTGTCTTTGTTTGTATTCAGTTTTGTCTCTGACCAAAGTCAGCACTCACCAAAGACCGAGTTAACCTCCGGTGTGTTTTCTTTTGTATCTTCTCTGTACGTCAATGAAGTAAATTGCATTTTCCCTCCATTCAGCAGTTAAAGCTCCATGCTTGCTGCTGCCGTGGTTGAGAAGCCAGATTGAAAATAAATCAACTTTATGATCCCAAAGGTTTAAAACAAACTCTGGATGCTTATCCTCCAGAAGCTCCAGGCTCTGTCCATGGCTCCTCCAGAGCCCAGCAGACAGCTAGCTGTTACCTTAATCATACGTTGCTTTAAGCCATGATAAAATTTAAAGAAGTGAGTTGTATAAAAACCATCACCTGTACAGTTGTCATGAGCGGGAATATTAGCTATAGAGACCAAAACTGTTAAGTGTTCCAGGCTCTATACATGGCAAGCCTCAAGTGGCCATTCCAGGAAGTTTTTCGTTTTTTGGTACTTCTGCCTTAGCTGTATTGTTTAGCCCTGGAGGTTGTCGCTTAGAATGTACATATGTTATGTATCTTAAGTACGTTACGTAAGTTAGTTGCATTGCTAAAAAAAAGTCAGTTGACTTTTGCTTTCACAGGACAGCAGTCTCCTGGGTGAAAGTCCTGTGTTCTAACCATCCACCCCAACCTCCTCCCATTGCAGTCTTTGTTGTTCATTACACCAAGTCATCTGACTTCCTCCTTTGCTGCTGAAACAATAACTACTGCTGCTTAACAACAAATGTAAATCCGAGTCGTAATAAGCTGCTCCCACACTCGACCTATGTGGTCGTTTTACTGATGAGGACGGGCTGGACTGTCGCATGTGAAGTGAAGTATTTCTAAGGGCTAAAACACAAATAAATACAATGACAATACAATTAAGCTGAAATATGCAACATTTGTGATATTGAAATGAAAAAATATATACATTATATACATTAATACATTATTATCAGTGTATGCATGTGTCCTTGTGTTTGTATTTTTCTCGAAAACAGACTCTGAATCAGTATTCAGATTGAGGATTTTATGCAGTTTAAAGGATTCATAGTTGATAACTGATTGATGCAAACTGCCCTTGTAAATAAATATTTCTTTATCTCTGACCTCCACTTTCTTGGTTGTTGCAAACACCCGCATCACAGCTGTAAGAGACACCATCTATTGTAGATACCGAATGAATGAATACCTTAACAGTCTGACTAATGTAGCGTCTTGAATTTCAATTGTACTGTACCAAATCACTATGCAGCAAGGGAGCACTGTCATCACAAACAATACACTGGCCTTGAGGCCTGCGAATTCCATCGCTGCGCTGTTGATACACACACTGACACACCAACAAGCACTCCAGCTTCAACATGATAGTCTTTCTGAAGTGTGGAAAAAAAGATCTTGAAGCCTGTCCCCTGTTGAGCGTGTCTATTTCAGTTCAAGTGCCACTGGAAACACAGGAGCTGTTGGATATGGCATTTGTAGGACACTCGTCCTTGTCGCTCCCCTCGACCTCTGTTCTCAAAGACAGTTCCCTCAAGTGGTAGATCACTGTTTGGATCACTTCAGTCTGAAATATGTCCTTGTCACATAATGGGAAATGGCGCTGCTATATCAGTGTGAGAACAGTATACAGGACAACATTGTTCTTAAGCATCATCTGTTTCCCAGAGAGGTCAGTGTGAGAGCTGAGGCGCACAACACAGTGTTACTGGATTATCTTCAATTACCAAACATTTGTTTTCTGCTATTACATATGAAGACCAAGAGAGTAATCTGACTCTACAAACAAGGAGACTATTATAGTGCAGTTGTGAGAAGCACTCCTGCTGTTACAGTTACACACTGTGATGATAACGCTGTATTAGTGCAGTCCAGAGACACACTGTATGAAAGCCCATGCTATGGAAATGCACTTTAATGTGTAAAGCAGACATACTGTGAGTTATCGTTCATTTGTTTTCACTCTGCAGCTCAGAAATGGTCTGTAGCACAGAAATGTGTTCCTGCTTAATAACTACACCGTCCATGCACTTTGGTGAATCCCACCAATGGAAGATGATATGTTTAGCACTGAAAAAGAAAGGGTTGTGTTGTACTGCAGCACAGGAGTTAATTAGCAGCCAGTATCAATGCTGCTTCACTTTGATTTCACTGTATTTCTGAGGTCTTAATTATGTGTTTCTCCTAATTAATCAGTGTTTGAAAATAACATAAAGGCATCCACTGGCATACATTTTCTCCACAAACAGACTACATGCAGTGTGTCACACTGAAAAAGACTATGGTCATGTCAAGTCTGTAACAATTAGTATTTATATTATATACATTTTATTTCTAAAGTAAGTTCATGCAGGGGTCTTATTAAAGACAATTTACAGAAACCAAACAACACGAAAAGTTGTATGAGTTTTAAGTGGAGACTGCATTCACAACATGGACTTTGTGACCCTACATGGCCTTTTTATGCCTTTAAGATTAAAATACATTTGTGTAATATTCTTGTGCAACAGTAAAATTGTTCTATGTGTTGCCTAAGGTTTAAAATGAAGCAAAAGATAAAAATTGTCAACTCTATCCGATTGTTTAAGGGGTTAAAACTATCGATTTACATTGGCAGTGACCTCTTGTGGCTGTATTAATTATGATGGATGCAAAGGAGGAAGTCAGGTGCAGTTTTGTTGCTGCGATTGTTTACTAACTAACTAACTGAACATACTTGCTTTACGTATATGCGTAACTTAAGTCGTGTCGTTTTGGGACTCATAAGCAAATAACCTATTATGTCAGTAAGGTATGAGGACATGTTGACCAAATTATTTGGTAGAACACTGAATTAAAATTAAGATAATTTATGTGAATAACTAACATCTGTGTTATCAGGCAACCAACAGACTTCAAAAGAAGCAAAATAATTGAATACATCGTCTCTGAAATTGCATCAGTCACAAAAAATTGCAAGAGACAAAGCCAATACAGTCGAAGTAAAACAACATATTGTGAGCATCAAAGAGTAAGTGTGCACAGACACACAAACTGGAATAAAAATTTAAAAAAATATTATTTCTCAGCCTTTTTCTACATTACAAAAGTTCACATTTAAGGAAGTCTCCATTACACAATGTCTGTTACTATCTGTTGAACATGTTAGTTTATCTATGATGACATAGGCAATGAAGGAAATTGATTTCAATTTAGATGAAAGGTCTGGCACTACTCACAGTTGAAGATCATATGTCAACAGCAGCATGTGGAGGATTATTTGTTATATAGTTGATTAAAGTACATTTCTTCATGTTTTTTCCATTGTCTGTATGTCGAGGTGGTAACCATGAACGTGTGAATGTATTAATATTCTGTATTAACATGACATGTTTGTCAGTACTGGCCTGACAACTGGATCCAGTCATATTTAAGTAGTATTTTGCATATGCAGTATTTTCTAATAGAGGCTGAAAGTTGTTTGACAGGTAATATTAAAACCAGGCCCGAGCAGCTTCAGAGATGATAATCCAAATCCTCCATCTTTTAATTATCATACTTTGATCAGTTGTGTGGAAAGTTGCAGTTTAGTCACACAGCACAAACAAGGATTAGTCCGCATTCATCAGGAAATCATCAGCAACTCTGAGAGAGGCTGTTTCAGTCCTGTTATTTTATGAAAACCAGACTGAAATAGTTTGCAAATGTTCCACATTCATAGAATTCAAAGGGTTTAAACATTGAACACAGTTTATATTTACTCTAAAGCTTGTGGAGTACACAAAGGAAGCAGGAGAGGGGATGGAGAATTGTCTCGCTTTAGCATTAATTTATCCCTACTGAATATCTGACAAGGTAACTTTTGATGTACTGTGTTCTATTTTATAGGTATTGTATGAAGTTAATGAAAACTGTTGTGTCTGCACTTGTATTTTTACATAGTATTAGTCCTCTTACAGTGTATGAATTAAGCTCTAACTGTGACAATGTTAGACCTCCTGAAAGCAGCACAGGAGCTCAGACAGCACAGCACAGACTGAAAAAAATAAACGTAGATACTGCACATGCTGTGCAAAATTGCATGTTGCGGGTTACATCTACAGGGAACGCTGCTTGTGACCAATTTTCTCATTACCTGGTGCAGCACAATTACAAAGCTGAGTGCTCTGGCTGATACTGCTCCATAAAACCTATTGGAGGTCCTTTGTGGTTTTTCGAACATAAAGTGTGTCTGCATAAACAGATGCCAGTTTTAAAGCGAAAACATCTGCACATCTTAAACTGGCTGGATCTCTTTCAAATTACCTGATGGCTTTGGGAGCAGCATGGGCTTCAGGAACTCTAATGTTTTTTAATAACATCCAAATGGCCTGTCCTTTACTGGCCAGGTTCAAATGCTGTCCCATCCCGGCCGAGCGGATGTGGACAAGGTCAGGTGGTTTTCACTGCTGCACAACACATGCATGCACCTTAATGGTTGCTCAGAGGATAGCGTTAGCCCATTAGCTCGCTCACTACACTCCGCTAGTTTTCGGCTTAATTCAAAACACTTGTGTGGAGGGTCAAAAAGAAACTGTAATGTTGAAGTGATTAAATGTGAAATGTGTTGTTGCAAGCAAAAACACTTCAAAACGCTGCACGCCGCTCCGCTGTTGTGTTTAGCGACACAAGACTCGCATTAACAAAGTGATCTAATCGCGTGCCGCTTCACCATGTTTACATGCATCTCTGCTCACTAATCGGATATGAGGTTTCTTCAGAGTTCAGGCCCTGATCGCTTCATTAGTGTGAAGCTGCTCTTCCTCCAGAGCACACAGCACTAATACTGTCTCCCTTCAGACACAGCGCTGCAGCCCGGAGTGGCCTCCCGAGGAAGCAGCACCATTAAATATTAATGCCATGTGTTTAGAGGGTTTTTCATTTCAAACAGCGGGTTTGTCAGCATCTTATGTAGTGTTCCTCAAGATTAGGTCCATGTGGAAAATGGGGTCCCGAAGCTTTGTGTAGCATCGTGCCTGCAGAATAATTTAGGCCTGTTTTTCTAATGGTCTTTCTGTGTTAATATTGCCAACATTTTCACTGTGATTTTCCTTAAGTAAGTGGAGCATTTTTAAGTGGCTGAGAGTACTGCTTTCTGTACCTTGCAGCGTGCAATGTAGCTGTCACAAGGTGAAAAATGTTTGGGTGCATTTAAGTTGACGTCACTTCAAATATTTGATGCATGTGTTTCTCGTAAGGCCCCTCTGCAGATAAACCCATGATGCAGAACGCCGTCAAAGCATGACGTCAAAGAAAATAACATTCAGCTCGACCAAATTAAGACATTAGAAGAGAGTAAACCTTTAAAAATCTCAGTTGCCTCGACATAATTTCATGCAGTAGCATTCGCTGTCATTGCTGGACTACCAAACGACATCTGTGACTGCAGCAGGACATCTATCAAAAGAATCTATCAAGAATTTTGTCATCTGTCCTCATTTTTTGTCATTTGTTCTATTTGTCCTAGTTTACATGCCAATTTCACAATTACCCCCTCAAATGAACCTGACCTCACTCTCATATAGGGAAGCAGTGTGTGTGAGCATCATCCTCAATTAGGTCAGGGGCGTTAATAGTACAGTGGAAAACGAACACTCCCCGCAACATCCTCCAGGAATTGCGCCTGACACTACTGACTCTCTTGAATCTATATTTGGGCCACGCGCGTGGATGTGTGTCACCCAAGACTACTCGCCTAATCTCCGCCAGAGAAAAGTAAAGTGAGTTGTGTGCCCATGGGCGGAGATTGTCAAGGCACAAAGGGAGCTCCCAGCAGGCACGGCGAAAACCAGGCCCTGGGCAGGTTTTTATGATACCTTTCAATCAGCGGATGATTCCCAGCTGAAATGACAGGTGATTTGACTCACTCTCCAATTAATGACCTCATTTTAACAATTAAGAGCAGAGGAGGAAGGGGAAAGCCCCGCGAAAAGACAGCGAACAGGGCCGGGGGCGAGTTTTGATGCCTTGATAGTACAAGGTGTAATCTCACCATGCCGAACGTGACTGGAGCCTGTCGTCCCGGCTCAGGTGACCTCACCCTCCTTTTAACCAGGTGGCATCCTGCAGGGAGAGCACACATCGGTGGGGAGCTGGCATGGGGACGGGAGCGTGGGAGGAGGAGGAGGGTGTGGCTCGGATAAGGCGAAGGGGTGACAGGAGGGTGGCAAGGGGATGATGGAGTGCATCAAGCTGTGCGTGCCCCCCCTTCCACCCTCTCTTGCCCCCACCCCCCACAGCATAGAGGAAATTAAAGAGCTGTGTAGCAGGAGGAGAAGAGGGGAGGAGGGTGGTGATTTAGAGCGTGGCGCAGGGGGATGGGGACCCGGCGCATTGGAGTTAATTACTGAATAATGAGGAACAATTTATTGTGTTCTTGTTAGAGACATCAAAATGCTGCTGGATACTGCCTATAGAGAAGTGCATGCCTCTCTCACTCCTTGTGCATCGGTTAAAGTGTGGCGTTTAACTCGGAGCCATTAAAAGGCCCCCGCCTTGCTTTGCCTTACCTTATAAAGTGGGGGTGTTGCAGGTCTTCTGGGCTGATGAGGGGACTTATCACATTACACTTAAATACTTCCACTTTTCTCCAGGCCCCGTGGGTTTATACTAAAACCTAATGAGAGCTACATTGACTCAGGCTTGTGCTGGGGCTATGCAAGCTATAATTGACTGTTCACTAGCCTACACCTGTCCGGCTTTCCATTGTGTCTGTTGTGGCAGATTTACCACTCAAAATTCATAGACATTTTTTGAAACAATGGGTTCTTGATTTAAACTGTTGATTTTGCAGACGATGTAAACCGTTGCTGGCAGATTTTGTCACTCAGTCTCTCCTGACTTTTAATTCTTCCAGTTGACTCTAAACCTGAAAAAACCCGTGCAAAGGGTCCTGAACATGGTGCTGAAAGACTGAAGGCAAAGCTAGCCTGCATGTCCCAGGCAAAAAATCAACCACCTCACTGAGCAGTTGATAATCCTTGTAGATGACATGGAAATGAAGAAATGGCATCTTGCATTGCAGCATAGCTAGTTAGTCCCAGTATTTTAAGTATGATCAGGGAAGATCTGAGATAAGACTCATATGTCATTCTAACATAAGCCAGTTTGGCTGCTTTTGTACTTTTTCATATTTTTACACTATATATTTCACTTTTTTAGCTTTACAAGAGAAAGGGCTTTTAAGATTATGACTAGCCAATGTGTTAAGCAAACGTAACGCTATCCTCGGTAACATTGGCCCGGGTTAAGTGTAAACTTCCCCCAATATAAGCAAGACAGAGATGCTAACATTAGCATTGTAGCATCTCTGACTTTCACTCAATGGGGAAATATGAGACAGTAGTTATGTACAAAACCGAGAGTGAAGTGCTTCAAACCAAGGGTTATGAGAACTCTGTCATTTCAGTGTCTTATGGTGCTTTTCCTTTGCACAAGCATAAAGCAATTGCTACTAGTTTGCTGATGTCTTGAGGCTAGTTAGCGTACGTTACATTGTTGTGGCTGATTTGTGCATGACAGTCCAGCATTTAGACGTATTTCATTTGATGACATATGACACCCAAAACTGAAGTGAAGTCCAGAAGTGAAGTTGCTGCACTTGGTACTGTTCCTTTAATATCAGTGCAGAGCGGCAGGGTAGCACAGGTGACTTGATTGATAGCATGAAGTTGAATTGCCAGCGTCCATGCTTTTCTGTCTCCATCAGGTCATGATAACACCAGGATTACCACCGTAATGCAAGAGAAATCACCACAGCTAAAGACAGATTAACGGGGCTCTATGTAACAATTTGTAGCAATTTTATACGTATTAATCACTTTCTTATTGACCATATGTGAGCAGATTGTAACATGATGTGAAAAATGAGACCTCCCACGTCTCCTACAAAAGCCTGTGGACAGTTTGTTTAAGTTGTTTAACGCTGCCGGGCTGTGGATTTCTTTGTGACAACTAGGGGTCGGATTTTCTGCGACAGTCCAAAGGATGTGACTTTATGCCTCGTCTCAGTGCCTCTCTCCACGCTGTAACAGTAGCTAACGTTAGATTAGAAATCGACTCCACTAACATAAACTAATGACCAGCTTCCAGCACAAAAAACGGAAGTTCCACAGAGCCAGTTCAATGGAAATGTCAGGTTATTGCAGCTTGCAGTACTGCAGATAAGCTTTTGCTCCTTTTTGGTTTGGAAAGAAGAAAAAAACACCACCTTTCAATCTCCCTGAACGCCTGGTATCGATCTTATTAAAGCCCTATGAGCACCATGCAGCTTTGCCATGGAGATGTCCAAAGCTTGACAGGCTCGCTGTGTCTAGTTTTGGTTGAAAAGCTATGACTGGATGATCGCTGTTTTGATTGAGGTTTAGTGAAAGGTCAATTGTTTCCCTTTTTACCGTCCCACTGGTGTAAACCATCTAACTGGAAAGTCATTCTTGCTGTACAGACACTTCCGCCGTGTCACCCCCGGAGGATGTCATGTTCACAACAGTTATGGAATCCACATGTACGGGGCAGGTTGTAAGTATGCTTTCATGCTGGAGGAATTTCCTGCTAATAATTCTTTCATTATCACTGTAAACATGACACTTCCTCCACAATGTTTACTGGGGTCTTTGTAAAAGACTGCCTGAGTATAACTTTATTCATATGGCAGGAAAGTGAAAAAAGCAACACTGAATGCAACTTGACTTTATTCTCCGCCAGAGAAAGACCAACTCTCTCCTGTCTTAACAGCAAAGTGTCAGACTTGCTATCAGTCCTTAGCCGAGTGTGAAGTATCCCAACTCTTTGATGTGTTAAATATGAAATCTGACCATAGAACAAAGCAGCTGTCAGCAACCAGCACGTGTCAAAAGCAATCCACGCCAATTATTATTGAGTTTCTGTCATGCATGCATCTGCTGTGCAGACACTGAGGTGTGTTACAGTACCGCGGTGCTAACAAAGACTTCAGACAGTTTTCAAAAATAAACATCACAGGCTTCACTTGTCTTCATCAAAAGGCTGCTGATGATCGTCTGCAAATACAGTCCAAGATGCACCTTTTGTCCAGAACGCTTTGAGAAAAGGTTAAATGATTCGCTGCAACACAGTCAGGAGTGTTAGTCCCGACACTGTACTGTGACCTCGAGAATATGACTTTAACTTTGTCAAAGGTTCTCTGCATTAACAGCAACACAATCACTGGATCACAAATCACACACTGTAAGTTATGAGAGTTACATGCTGTGTCTCTCATGACATTGAGGGGGGAAAGCGAGAAGGTGCTTGCTGAGTGTGTAGCCATGCTGTGTTGCCCAAATAGATACGTTCCATCGGAGAGTGATGCAGCCTTCGGAATGATCCCGCTAGACAGATGAGTGCTACTTGAATGTTAATGAGGGCTCCTTTAGACACGCATAAATTAAATGATTAGATGTCTGCAATCATGCAAGGTCCTTAGGTGTCCCCTATTTATGGCATTTGAAATGTAGCTGCCTTTATTTACGACATGTCTCCCCTGCACAGGCTTCGCCACCTGAGCAGCCTAACGCTTTCAAAAGACGAGTTTTTTAATGACCTGCAAATGAATCACTCTGGCAGAATCGTAAGAGAAGCGGAGCCCTCCCCCTTTTTGAAAACAAAAAAGGGAAATTGTGCCATCCACTGAAAAAGCTTGCAGATGTCTGGAATCAAAGCGGTGCTCTACAGGAAGTGAGGGGATGCAGTAAAACATATTTGTTTCAGAGATGCTGCTTACCGAAAGGTACACTGCCGAGCCTCGGAGAGGCCCTCAGAGGACGGCACGGTCTCTGAACGCAGTCACCTAACAATGAATCTTCCTCCCGCCCGGTTCACGTGCTCTTCATTGTCGTTTTCTAGTCGCAACAACAGCTATTTTCATCTTCATGATTGCATTAATTACAGCATAACTCACGTCTCTTGGCTCCACTCGTGTTTTCCCCATAGAAAACAGCATGTCAAGGCTTCAACAAAGGAAGGCAACAGTACATATACCCACTTGGCACTTCATTAATCAACATGAGGAATCAGAATGGCTTGACACTTATCTAGCACACAATGACTCTACTACTGTATTGTGTTTTCTTTCATTCCATTCGGAAGATTTTAATGAGATTTAAGGCTGCATTTTCATTAATGTAATGATCAAAGAGATGCAGCCACATATGTCCAAGTATGTAGACATAAAGCTTCATGATGGGCAGGCGGCAAGTGACTGCTTTTCTATTGAATCATCAGGCACATTTTAAAGACTTCTCAGGGTCCCAAGCGGACCCTTGGGTGCACAGGCAGCAATAATGAGAAGCGCCCAAGTTACAGTCATCCACTCTCAGGCCAAAGTGAAGGCTTTTTTTGTGTTTCTGTGGTGAGAGAGAGAGAGAGAGAGGAAGAGAGAAATTTCTCTTAAGATTCTCGCTTTTTTTCCCCTCTATTTATTAGGGTAATGAATTTCCGACTGCAGTGCCAGTTCCACTGAGCCTGCTTCTCGGCCTAATTCTCTGTAACATTTCCTCATTGCCGCTGGGGAACATTATATGAAGGCAGGGCTTACAATACCATCAATATGCCCAAGACGACAATCGGACGTCTCATAGATATTAATGGAAGTGCAAATTAAATCAAAGTTGGAGTGCAGCTATCGGGGCTATGATCAATGCCTTTTGCACAGTCAGATTTAATATGGGGTTTGTAATTTGAGTATCCAAACAAAATGTGCATCTTAATGGGAAAGATGAAAGTAATCCCACATGGGGAGGAAATAACACATTAGCTGCATTGTAATTAGAGAACTCGGAGTGCAATGTTTCCCCGGTTCAGTATTAATGTGGAATTAAAGCGTGATACATTTACAATGTGGATACAGGATGCGGACACTTGAATTGTTTTTTAGACACCTCTTGAGATGTCATAGGAGGGATCTCTGAAAATCAACAATCATAATCATGTTGGGTAAATGAATTAGTATCGAACCTATACAAACAAAGAATACAGTGCAGTCCTGCAACTGATAAAGCAGCTGAAACATATCTGTGTTATTGCAGCCGGTGCAAATAATGAAAGAAAATATGTAAGGTATGTTTTGATTTGATTATGAAATACGTGATTTGATTATGTAAAATCCTGTGTTTTAAAGCCAAGAAACTTAAAGGGAACACAACAATGAGTGTGTGAAACATGATTTGGGTGAGAAGTTCTTCATAAAGCCTGATTGTGCGAGTCACCGCACAAGCATTCAAACGGAATACGATCAAAACTGCTGCTTGACAAAGTCTTCACTCTTTTATTTATTGGCAATCCATCTGAGTACACACAGCAGCCAGTTAAAGTCACCCCATGTGAAGTCAGCAGGTAGCATGAGGAGAGCAAACAGCAAAACAGCTTTTCGATGAATAACACATGAGATAACAAACATAGACAATGATCCAGTGCCTTCAGCAAGTCAAGCACGCACACACACTGGATCACATGAACACGAAAGGCTAATTTAATTTGATGCAACCTCTTGTGATCAACATGAAACAGCAGTCAATGGTATAAAATACACCTTTTTGTTTTCTTGCTGAGAGTTACATGAGTAGATCAACAGCACTCTCTTGTCTGAATACCCAATATGAAGTTGGTTCAAGCAGCCAGTTAGCTTAGTTGAGCATAAAGACTGGAAGCAGGGGGAGCTTTGTGCAGAGGTAACAAAACGTCTACCCTTACCTCCACAGATCCCTGAGTATCGCCTTAAATTTCAGGCTGATGGACGGCCTATCGTTTGTATGAAGGTGCACTACCAGCAGGGGGTGATAAGGACGGAAGCAAAGAACAAACAAAGTAAAAACAGACAAAATGCCAATGTAAGGAAGTGGTTATGGAGCGCGGTCACATGACTTTAACCCAGAAGATCAGGGTTGAAGTCCCGTGTAGAGCCAATAGTCAGTAGTGATTGTTTTGAAGGCGGAGATGTTTTAAGCTAAAACGATCTCTTTCTGCATATAACCATGAAGTTTCAGTGCCTTTTTTTTTAAAGTGTAACCAGACGTTGCATATTTATCATTGCTAACGTGACCGTAAAGTGTGAAGTTTTAGTGGAAAGGCAAACCACAACAAGGACATGGGTCCAAACTATTCCTTGGAGCGCAACACAGCATACATTGTCAAAATGATTTTTTTTTAACACTGATATTTTAAAGGTGCAATATGTAAGAATTTTTGTTTAAAACAGTTAATAAATTAACTAAAACAATTAATAGAATGAAAAGAAAGTGTTGAAGTGATGTCAACTGAAGTTAGCATGCTAACCAGCTAGCCCTGGTCAGTCCTGTCTTAAAATACCACTTTACTTCAAGATGTTATGTCTGTTAATCTCAGGAAGAGTCGGCTAATAGGATCGCTAGTTGCATGGCCAACTGAGCTAACTAGCTCACGGGAGCTACAGTTAGCAGCAGTAAGCACTTACTCTGGTGATACGCTGCCCCCTATTGGCTTAGGCCTAGTGGGCTAATTCGTATGTACAGTATTGCACCTTTGAAGCTTTGTTTAAGGTCTCTGAAATGTCCCAATAGCTGCAAGATACAGTGGCTAGCTGTATTTATCTTTTGTAGTAAACTCAATACAGCAATATGGTTAAGTGCACTATCCAAATCGCAAGAATCAGCATTTTTTTTGACACAGGTAAGATATGTGACAAAACAGGATTTTAATGAAGTACTGCAGTGCTGCAGAGAGGCCCTGGTCTACAAATCTTGTTCTCCCCAGATGACCCCAACATCAGCTTGATTTGAATTGTTTTTTCAGTGAAAATTGGGACGCAAAACCTATCATTTCCACTAATCATGAATCATATCATAACCGCATTTGGATTTGGAGACTTGTTCTTCAAATGAATGCGCTTTTAAAGTAATGCCTGACGCAGCAAAGTTAAAGTTTTACATGTATTTTGAAGCATTGCAACTCTGTTTTGGCTGAAATTCAAACTTTCCTTCAGGTAATTAGTCAAATTAAAGCATCTTGGGTCATTAAATTGAAGTTCACACACTACTACCAGCCCTTATTAGAAGATAAATGTTGACATTTCCCTTTTTGCTGTTTCACAGTCCTCCTACCTCTGATGATAGCATCAGGGGCTCAACTCAATTTATAAGGGGTAACATTTCATCCTCAAACACCTCACTGAGTGGCTAGGTAACAGGACGCTATAATCCATCAATAAAAGTGTATTGATATTGTCAAATGTTAATATGTCATCCATAAACCCTTGGGTCCTCTTGTCAGCAGGACACAGCCTCCTCAGCAACACATACCGCCTGGTCGTGTTGTTCGCCATCGACCCGGGTCTCTCTGTGAACGGCTGCTGCTGTAAAACGTTGCATGCCGTGACAGAGCGGAGCATTAATCAAAGTTGATTTTCAGTGTGAGGGCACAAGTGCCTTTTTCTGCTGGAGAACTGTTTAGCACAACAGCGCTCCGTACAACAGGGTCCCACTCTTCACTGTAATGGTAGCAAAAGGGGGTCATAAATAATGGATTCAAGATCACTTACACCTCATGAAGCAGGCTACGGCGTACGAGGGGATATCACATTTTGCTGCTCAAATTATAGATTTGGCTCTTCTGGCTGCAATTGTAAAGGAAAACAAGACCTCTCCAAGAGGGCTTCGAAAGAGTTTAATATGGTACAAAACACGACGGCAAAACAACAGTTTAGACACTGTCGCTGAACGATGATAGCTGGAAACAGGAGGACTGTGGGTAAAAGAAGGTTGGGTGTTCATTTGCATCCTTTCTGGCAGACTTGTGGAGCGAACGATCACTTTTATTTGCAGTAGGTGTCTAAATTACGTACAGTGTGTGTCCCAACTTCACCTTTACTCTCCTTGGAAAAAATATAAATGAAAAACAGCAGAAATCCTATTTGTCTTCAGTGAAGATTTGGTCCGTAGATGCAAATGGTTACTCCCCTTTATCATCTCGTGTTACTGATTCATATTTGCTCTTCATTGTCTCTGCACTTTAAATGGCTACTCCAATCTCCCCTTTGAAAAATGACAGATATAATTACATTTTTAATGCATTCGGAATGCAACTGTCCACTATCAAACCACATTTAATAGAAAATATGAGTATTTATTCAGCATTTCTATGATTTTCCCTCATGTTGAGCTGTTTGCAGACTAGAATTGGAGAGGTGTTCTTATTTTATCACACACATAAGACAGAGTTCACTGTTATTACTTTTAGATGATAGCAAATAATGTGATAACCTCTTGTTGTAACTTTGTGTCCTTGTGTCAGTGCTGCTGCAGCTGCCTGTCTTTATACTGCCCCTCAGTGGCAAAACAGGGAAATGGCCTACTGAAGACAACTCGCCTTCATGTGAACCAATTCTGAAAGACCTTGCGTTCACACACACTGTGTCAGACTTCAACATTTCACCATAAAATGTGAGGATAAGAATCCCAATAATTTCTAATGTGCCAATGCAGCTGGAGATAAATAGCAGAGAGCAGAGGAGATGATCAGATCTCACTCCATATCTTAATGGGATCCTCTCACACGCAATTCCCATTAATGACCAATCCCCCAATTATGTAAATCAGAGAACGGTCACTAACAGTGAGAAGTTGAAGTTGCTCACATAAACACCAACAGTGTCACATTGCACAGAGTGCTAATTGGCCACTACTTTTCATATAATTGCAGCGGCTGAGGTCACGTCCTCGCCTAACCTCTCCTTTAAGTATTGTTTTTCAGCACACAAACAGTTAATGGAGCAATTAAGATGGCGCTCACAAGTGCCACTTGTGGGGACCATTTGGCAAGGAGGAGCTGGAGAGAGGCCGACTGGGGAGGCTGTAATCCTGCGTATGGTACACAAGAGTCTTGGACCGGAGGGAGTGGTAAGTCAAGGTGCACCGTACAACTCACAGGCGTCCTATTCTGGTGTAAACTGGTTGTTACAGAACCAGTCAGTCTTTCTGCATCAGGCACTTTATGTATTTGAGAAGAAATATGTTTTTTTGGTGCCAACTTATATTGTAAAATAAGTGGTAACACTATAATAACCATCATTAATGGTCAATTTATAGTTAGTTAAACTTGAGTTAATAGTTATTTCACTGTAGAAATTAAATGAAATGCTTTATAACCATTTACTAAGCAACTGTAAAGGTTTATAAACATCAGGTACAACTTTTTAATGGCCATCAAAAAAGTGTTTATAAACTACAGTGCTTATTAACCATTACAGTACCATGACCATACAAGTGTTATAAACATCAGTTGTAACTTTACAATAACTGCTTATAAAAATAAATGGTTTATACAGCTTTTCATTGATAACAGTGACATAACTATTAACTAAAGTTTAATTAAATATAAATTTACCATTTATTAATGGTGGCTATTATAAAGTGTTACCCGTGTAGCAAATACTGAAGCTTAGATGCAGTCAGTAGTGCACTTTTCATGTACTAAGAAATGGGAGAGGTACTTAGATCTTGTACTTTAATACAAATTTAATCTATGACTTTTACTCGTTACAGAGTATTTGTATACTGTGGTACATTTACTTAAGTAGAAGAACAAAAGTATTAGCATCCAAACATAATTTAAATACCAAAAGTAAAAGTACTACAGAATGGCATATTTCAGAGTTTCATTCATTTGCTCTTCACTTTATTGTTGAAGCTGGTAAAGGTGTTTTAACTACTTTGTAAAGTTTATGTGCAGGCCAGCTTGAGAATTTATCTTAATCTACAATATGACATCATTTGTTAATAATATTTTATATCATTATACAAAGCCTGCAACTAAACGTGTCAGAAAAATGTAGTGGAAAAGGTACAATATTTGCCTCTGAATTGTAGTGGAGTAGAAGTATAAAGTAGCAAGAAATGGACATAGTAAAGTATTTTTCTAGTACTTAAATACAGTACTTGAGAAGATGTACTTAGTTACTTTCCACTAATACATGTACTCATGCACAGAAGCAGCCTTTTGTTCATTGCCGTACAAAACTGTCACTTTATTATAAAGAATCTTGAGCTGAATTTGTATGAAAAAGTGCTATAAAAATAAACTAAACGTTTCAAGTATGCTCAGACTTTTTCAAGAGATACAGTGAAAAAGAGCAGTTTCTTTTTGTGGCATCTAACAGTCATATTTATCAAAAATGTGTGTTTAAACAGCATCGGTGTATAAAATAATGTCAGGAGAACATACAGCAGACATCGTGACCTGTTTGAAGGCACACAGTAGTAACAGTTTTCCTTTACTTTCTTGGACAGATATTTTCTTGGGCGTGTTCACAAATTTCCATTGTGTGACAAGAAGACGGTCAGCTGTTTTATGTCTTTTTAGTATTTAACACGATACAGTGTTTTCCATCCACGCAAACGTTCAGTGGAACTGAACAGTCATAACACACATGACAGCAAACTGAACCTGTACAGGACACACAGAGGACAAAAAGCTACCAGTCTTCTCATCACACCATGAAACAGATGTTAACTGACCAAAAGTTAAACACCAGTAAAGATTTAAACTAACAGTGCCGTGAACGTGTCAAAAGGAGATAATGTGAACGCCACCCATTTCAGAGACTAATCCCGGGAGAGTGAGGAGGAGGAAAAAAAAAGTTTTCATCTCTTCATCTACCCCCTCTACCACAGACTTTGCCCACCCTCTATGACTAAGTTATGCCCTGTCATGTAGTCGGAGGCGTCAGATGCCAAGTAGACCACTGCAGCTTGCAGGTCTGTCACTTGAGCCAGTCTACCAGCAGGGATATCTGACAGCCAGCGCTGCACCAGAGGCCTCAGACTCTCCGAGTGGATGAGAGGGGTGTCAACAATCCCCCTGAAAAGAGAGACGGAGAAAGTGAGCGAGAAAGAGGAGGGGGAGAGTAAAAAAACACAATGAAATCAGAAGGCATCACAGCTCAGAGGCAGGAGTGACAGCGTCGTTTCAGAGCCACCACTTTGGTGACAAAAATAAACCCAATTATCCTTTGAAGAAAGGGCATGGCGTGGCATCTCTGATGATGTTTACTGTGGGACCGGTGGCACTTAAATGACTGGCACGTCTCAGGAGGACCCCCCCGGGTATGAGGGGACGTCTGGCATAATTTGCTCAAAGCCTTTGGTTAAGCACTTATTATTATATGCAACACATTCCTGCTCTGAAATGAGACTATGTTGAGGTGAAATGTACCAAAAAAAAAGGTGCTGCTCTTGGTTTCGTGTCGCGCTGGCGTCTAATATCTCAGTCACAACAAATGCAGTTCTCTCCAATCTCTGCAGCCAAATATCACAGACTAACATTTGAATAAATATGTCAACTCGGCCGCCTGCGCCTAATACGAGATGACTTCTGACTTTCTGCACAATTGACGTGACAGTGACTAAAAAACCGTCAGGCCCGAATCATTGTTCGATGTATCCCGGTGCCTTGATATGGAATTCCAACATTGGATAAATTAGCACTTCCAAGGAGCGTGTGACACCTTGGTTAACATATTCCACCTCAATTATATTTCTCTTCAGCTGCCCTGTTATCTGGAACCTTTGCTGGCAATCAGAGGTACTGTTTTCCCTCAGCCAATTTTCTAGATAATGCAGCTTATCACCGCTGCGGCTAAAGTTGCCAATGGAATCAGGCTCCAGTCAACCTCGTGAGCGCTAATTGTGTCCCTTTTTTATGCATATTTACCGACTGTCACTTCAAAGAAATCAGCGGCCCATTGAGACACCCAGTTAGCGCGGGGGAGAGAGAATTGCTTCTTTGCAAATTAAAATTAGCAAACAAGCTGCCGATAAATAAAGCTGAGCGAGGCGCGTGTGTGAGGGCTTTGTTCTGGGGCTGTGACTGGGCCTGGCTTGCCCGGTGCCACCGGACGGATTTGCTCAGGGATGGCTGGGGCTAAGGGATGCTCCACTTAACACACACACACACACACACACACACACACACACACACACACAAGGAAACCCCACACACATACACAGCCTTTCCTGTGTTCTCCTCTTTTCTTCCCCCCTGCTCAGCTTCACAGACAAATAGATACAAACAAGGCGCCATTGTTGGAGTGAGGTTGCAAATTTGATTCCCTAATTGAATAGAACAATTAGAGCAAGTGTTTGGTTGATTCATCCCTCAAGACGTCATCTAATTAAGCGCTGATGTATTGTTTGAGGACTTAAATTAGTGCATCATTCTCAAATGGGGCTCTTCATATGAAAGCAAACACACTAATCACCACTTCCTTTCGCGGCTCGGTCCCTCACAACACTCAAGGTGGACCGGTACGTTTTGGCACCGAACGGTAAGGGAAGGAGGCCGAGAACAGATGGTAAGACTTACGGTGAGATGCAGTTGACGCGTACTCCTCTGTCAATCCATTCAGTGCCCAGAGTCTGAGTCAGTTTGACCACTCCGGCCTTGGACGTGTTGTAGGAAAGCTGCTTCTGGGGATGAGGGACTGCAAGGTAAAAAGAAAATCAGTTACCCAAAATGGACACAACACAGCATTTAATGAAATATAACATTTCCTGCAGCATTAATAATGGACATACTCAGGTTATTATTGAGAAATCTTTCATTTTTATGGATAAAGAGGGAAAAAAAGACGGTTCCTTTCTCACAAAAGCTGACAACACATACATTTTATACTGCAGCTCATGCGGTTTCTTGTGGATACAACGTAAAAAGCTCTTCCATTAGCTGCCGGGGACTCTGCGGATGAAGCCATGTAAAATTAATTGCTTACAATGTCCAGTTATGCTCTGTCCTCAGCAACAAAGACAGGGAGCCATTTGTTTGCCTTGACCATCACAGATGCTGCACACTGCATGGGATGCCGGGACAGGGGCTCATTTTCTGCCGGCTGATTAATCATCACAAGGAAGGCTCCAAGTTACATACAACTTTAGTAGTTAACCTCGTCACCCGCCGATCTGACTGCCAAATGGCTTCAGTGTGAGACCGGGATGATAAATACCGGCCAGCTGCAGAGAGGCAGCGGCCGGTCCTGGGGAGAAAAAAAGGGCCGGAGCATCCCGCGTAAGTTGCTCGGATAAAATGTGCAGGATAGAGGGAAAAGTTAAAGGAATAAGATGTAAAGGCTGGGACAACGGTGCCGTAGTTATGAGTGTGGTTGAGGGGGATTGTGCAGAGTGTGGCAAGATAGCAGAGGGAAGGTAAGATTGGGCTGGGCTGGGCTGGGCTGGATAAGGGGTAGGCTAGGACCTCAGAGGAGCAGGCGAGGAGGAGCAGAGCCCAGGGCTTACACGCAGATTGAAGGTGAAATCCGACTTATCAGGACAGGAAACACAGCTCAAAATGCCTAACAGCACTAATCCTCGCTCAAGACCTGATGATACGGCCCCAAAATACCATTCAGAAAATGCCTTCATCCTTTAAATAAACCTGCATTGATGTTTTTCGCCGTCTTAAAGAGCCGTAATCCCCAAAGAAGGGAAAAGGAGGTAGAAGGAGAGCATTCTCCAAAGCCCTCTTTAACATTCACCCTGCTACTTATTGCCCATTTCAAGTGGGAGAAAACATGCTCTTTATCAGGCTCGCCTTTACATCTCCAATTCTTCCGAGTTCAAATGATGCACTCTTTTCCCAGAATGGCAAGGCTGTTGTAATGTACATTACTATGCAGCTGAGATCTGCAGGTGTGAGTCACAAATCCCTCAGTAAGGTCATCGTGCAGCCAAAAAAACTGAGTGTGACCACATCAACGGGGATATTTCCTGTCTGGGAGTCTTTGAGCTGCTGGCCATTATTGAGAAAAAAAAATGGTGCTTGATGGGACTCTGTGTGTGTATGTGTGTGTGTGTGTGTGGAGGGGGTGTTAGCGGGCACACACACACGTTCTATTCAGCAGATGGACAAAAAGCTGTCATTGTGCATTTTAATTGGGCATTTACGGCTGCTTTTTGGGCTTCCACTTGGCGAGAACAGGTCCCATCTGATTACACATTATGACAATATTATAACAGATGTCCAGACCAATAAAGTAAATTCCTGAAGGACTGTACGTAATGTGAGTAATTGATCATTTTTTTTATGCCGGCCTCTATTTACCAGCATGCTCCTGTTTTACAGATTGCCCCTGCAGTCGGGACTGGGGCCCATATGGCACAGCGGTTTACTGGCGATTTGACTATACTGCTGATGAAGTGTTGCTGTTCCTCTGGAGGAACCTGTTGGAGGAGGAACATTACACCGGTGCTGCGAATTACAAGGCTTTTACTAGGCTCTCACTAAACTCTAAAAGTGTCTTCCGCTGTTCAAACAAGGCTGCTGGCACAGGCCGGGGTTTTGCCGCTGCACAGGAACCCTCCCTTCTCAAGTTGGACCTCAGGTTGCCTTCCACATCCTCCAGACAGCTCCGCAGAGAGGGGATGTTTATTATGATGCAAAACTGCCTCGGCGAGACGCAATCACAACACTTTCCTGCTCTGCTTACTGTATGCAGGGGTGGATGCATCTCTATAGAACAGTTTAACTGGGGTAAAAGTTGCAGGGTGGGAAAAAAGCCGGCTAATCCGGTTTTAAATGTGCAGGTTCACTCTGAGGTCCTCACAAACACCAAAACTGCAGCTGGATTTTTTGTAATGATCCAAAGTCAGATAGGACTTTCTGTCCGACGATAACAACTATTTCATGTGATGCACTCCTGCACATATCTGTATTTAACTCTCCCTTCCTCCCCCTCCTCCTCCTCCTCTCGAGCCAAACTCTCCACGCCAAATGGAGAGATTAAAAGCAGACATGGAGGGGCTCCAGAGAGAAGGTGGGGGAATAGAATCATCACTCACCTATTAGACTGGCCATGGAGGCTGTGTTGATAATCTTGCCGTATCCTTGCTTCAACATCACTCGACCTGCCGCCTAAGGCAAGGATTCAGGGGAAAGAGGCACATTAAACACCTTATTATGGCGCTGATATACTACCAAAAGCCCGAGCATGGATCAACACAAAAACATGTAGTTTATCCTCTGAGACAGAAATAGTGGTTGAACAACATTCAGGGCACTTGGGTGGATTTTGAAGCTGGTAGGGCATGCATACATAGATATCTGACAGCAGCAGATCATTTAGGACTAATTTTAGTAACTAGAGAGAAGCTGAGGCTGGTTGGACCATCAGTAATTAGGTCATCCTCTAACTAGTTTTGACAGATAAATTACTGAAGGAATGCATGATCAAGAAACAATTTGGTTCTTTGGGTAGAGCTTAATGACAGAATTAATGTTATTTTTTGTTTGGTACTAGTTCACAAATTGTCAATTTAAAATTTTCAAAATGGAATTTGTTGCAGAAGAAAATGGTGTCGCTCTTTGCCTTTGCATCATTTAACAGTACCTCTACTTAACTGTAGCTCCAAATGTGATCATTTAAAACTTTTAAGATTAAAACACAGGATTATGTGTTACTTTTAGGGGTTAAAATAATCTACAGATATCATTTAAAAATGTATTGCATTGTGTTTTTCTTGCCTCGTGATTAATATGAACCACTTTCCCATCAAAAGTTGATGTGATCTATAACACATAAATACAGTATATTTATCACATTTTTGTTTTAGGTTTACCTGATTTGTTCCATCATACGTTGCTTTCGGTTTAAGATCAAAGTTTAGTCTAATTCTGTAAAGTACTTTAAGTTTCCCAAAGATGTACAAAAGATAATTCTGAAACTACATGATTATTTAATTGTTAAGGGAATTTCGACAGCATTCTTTCATAACATTCAGAAGCCTTTTCTTTGAATTTTATATTTCTCTGTCTAATATTAAAAAAAAAATGGTTCCAGTGGAAAGTTGTTTCACAAAAGTGTTTGTCAAAGCAACAGTAAAGTGTTTCTATTGTTTGCAGCATCTATTTTCAGAGCAGTAAGTAAAATTATTTTTCTTCTATTTTTCAGTTAAACTATCAACATAAAAAAACCTGAACTCAAGTTTTATAAATATGTGTATTTTTGTTTCACATCACACTAATGTATCACAGTGCCATATAGTGGAGCAAGTAATGACCACACACACACACACACACACACCTGACAGCACATGAAAGTCCCCCTCAGGTTGACGTTAAAGGTTTGATCCCACTCCTCTAAGCTGGTGTCTTCACTGGCTGAGTTCATGTTGATGCCGGCGTTGTTACAGGCGATGTGGATCGCCCCCCATTTGGAAACGATGTTGTCAGTCATCCTCTGGACATCATCTGGTTTGCTGATGTCAGCTGTGATCGACATGGCATTGATACCTGTTAGAAAAGACGCGAGAGTCTGTTAGAATGCCTTTGCTCATGTTGGAAGACTGTGTGTGATATCAGCAACTTCTATCCTTGAACATTCAGAAGTTGGAGATGTAAAATTTGGCTTGAGATGTGCAAAAAATTAAAACATCCAGAACGAATATGAAAAATACTATGAATTTTTTTAATTTACTCCTTTTATTTTTAGTGGGTTTCAGTCTTTAATAAGAAATCAGAGGGAACATCACACATACAGAGGTTCACAGGAACATGTATAACCTGACACAGTACATCTTATGCTGTAGTATGCTGCCATCTGCTGGTCAAAAACCAAAAGCTGTCCACACTGACAATTTATGACATGTGGCATAAGTGCACAAAGCCAGCTTGAATGTATACACTTGCTGGATGCTTGAATAGCGATACAGTCAGTGATAAATGGCAATGAGATTTGACAAATCTGTTTTTGCAGATTGTTCACTCTCACTATATTAGTGTCAACATAATGCAGCGATAAAGTTGTCTCATGATTCAGGAGCCTTGAGATATAACAGTTTTGTTTGACTTTCTGAATTTCCACTAACAACATACAGTGACAGAATATGTTTCTGTGTAGCTGTTGTTCCATCTAGAAAGTTCATTTTCAGCTTAAAAAACAAAATCCATCTGGAAAAAATGACTCAGGGCGATGTGAAGATTATGTCCAGAAAATACATTTCAATCAAAGGAAATTTACAGTGCAGTAGTATCGATTTACCTTCGATATAAACTTCCAATATAAAAAAAACAGTTGTTTTTAAATGAGCTTCTCATTATTATTGTTTAATTTAAAAGAAGCTCATGCTTAATACGGGTGTATTTTCCATTACACGTCTTAACAAGCACAAAAATACACCTAGGCCATGGAATCCTCCAAATCAAATGTATCTACATGTGTAGTAGTATTCACACCGAATGAACTAGTGATTACGATGGGAGCAGTCAACTTGCAAGCAGAGTTGTGACTACTAGCCAATTATTTGATTAGTTACTCAAAAGTAATCTGCAACCAATATTGATGATTGATTAACTGCTGAAGTGATCATTTCCAGCGAACTGAGTGTTGGACTGTTGTGATTTTTTATTGTTTTTTCATGTGTCATATAGAACAATTAATCGTGAATCTAAGTGCTGTATTGTAGGCAACTGTTTGCAGGCTACTCTTGTCAGTGTGGACAGCTTTTGGTTTTTAGCCTGCAAACTCCCCTCCAGTTAGTTAGAACTGAAGAAGCCTCTTGGATGAGAGGTGAGACGTCTTCAAGAAACTGAAACAAGTCCAGTTGTCTACGATACAGCCCTTAGATTTACCATGACCTGGACGACTAAGAACCTTCATCAACAATTAATCGTGAAATAAATAGCAGATTAATCAATTATGGAAAAAAACCTAACTTTGTGCAGCCATATGAAAACTAGTGCAACTGTGTGACAGTTAAACTGAGAATGTTGGCTCATTGCAGGGCCTGGTGTAATGGGAGCTGAGGACTGAGGCCAAGTGAATATTTTTACATGTTCAACTCGCCAGCCTGCTCAAAATGATGCCAATATCGTCAAAAACAGAGTTAATGCTTGTTGCGACCCTGCAATTTTTGCCTATGTGACCTGACTTCACACTTGTTCCCACCATGAAAGAAATGAGAGGATGAGGATGAGGATGAGGATATCCATACTGGTGGAGGGGCAAGAATATTGTCCACCATGACGCCCCCATGTTGAACAACAACAACAACAAAAAGCCACAAAATTGCCCCCCAACATGCCCCTATGGTAGACAGAACGTTATAATGTGCCCTTCACGGTGGCCCAACGTGCTAGGAAACTGGACGCAGTGCTTTTTAGCAGAGGAAATGTGATAAAACTCTTAGAAGTGCCTCTAAATGGTTAAACAGTTCATAGTTCTCAGTGTTTTTATTATAGAGGTGTTTATACTTCTGAGTCACATAAATGCATCATGACTTTCTGTGTGCTGGTGCAACTGGCTGGAGCCCTTTTTATTTCCCCTCAGACAGCCTGAGTCTCACAGGCAATTCTACATTTGTCGTGTTAACACCACTTACCTTTCAGAAAGAGCTCTTTAGCGACAGCCTCGGCTTTGTCTTGATCAAGGTCTACAACTGCCACCTTTGCACCGGCCTCACCCAGGGCATGAGCAAATGCTCGGCCTATGCCCTGCCCGGCACCCGTCACATAGGCCACCTTCCCATCGAGACGCATCCGATCGAGGATGGTGAGGCCCTTGACTCCCCGGAAAACTTCATCATCCGTTATTTTACTCTAATACAAATAAAGAGAATGATGCTTTTGTAAGAGAAAGTCCTCAGTGATGGTATGATGACTGCTGGCTCATTGAAGCCTGACTGAGGTTAACTAAACAGTACCTGGGTCAGTGAGTGGTCAGAGGCCACAGATACCCGGCGGATAACACTGATGCCATCTCTTAGAGGGATAATGACCTTTGAAACAAGAAGAACACTGTGAAAATAAAAAGTAACACCTGCCAATCGCGCACAGTAGTAATAGGTTAGTAGGTTTGAAACTTACCTGCTCCACACGAGGATCATCTGCGACAAACTGGTTGAATTCTCTGAGCGCCAGTCCGTTGCTATCTGTCGTGTCTTTAAGATAAACTTTGGCTTTGAAAAGGGAGTTATCTACACATATGACCCCTTGCATCCTGAGCAGGTTGTTGTCCAGAATGAAGTTGTAGTAGTTGATGTAATTGTTCTTATCAGCATCAATGAAGACCATGTCAAACTGCTCGCCTGCAGCAGCCAATTCCTGGAAGGGACAGAGAGTTATTAGGAAACTGGCCATGTGCCCCACAGTTTGTTAACCTATTAACACCAAAAATACAAGAGTCGGTGTTAACCTTTGCCTGGAACACACTGGAACTACAATGGTAAATATTAAAAGGTAAAGTGTGACACAACTGTATTAGCAGAGTAGTTTGCAAATCAGTGCACATGATCCTCTCTGACAGTCCTTCAACAACAGGTTTCACACCTTCAGGGTGTCCATGGCAGATCCAGTCCTGACATTAATCTTCTTGCCGTGTGGAGACTTGTCAAAAATGGGCTGGGCAAAGTCTTTGAGGTATGGCTCTAACTCGCAGGCGATTAAGCAGCCATCCTCAGGAAGCCCCTCAGCCATGGACAGCGCACCGTAGCCGGTGAACATCCCGATCTCTAGGACCTTCTTAGCTTGACTCATGTGGATCAGCATCTTCAGGGTCTGGCCTGCAAAACACACATCAGAGAGTAAACTATCACAATACAGTCAATCAGTGAATCTAATGGCAATGAGTAGAACATGTGATGCTGTCTGACCTTCAACATGGCCGGTGATGCACTCCTTGGGTAGCCTGAACATGGTTTTGCCATCCTTGTGCACCTGATCCCAGTCATGGGAAACTGTTTTCCTACAGAATGGATGAACATATTAACTAATGTACCTCACATATAAATGTTTTGAGTTATATTTGTTTATGTGTTGTAAGAGATGACATACTTATAAAGTTCTGCCAGAGGTTCACTTTCCTGCGTGGTCATTTTCTCCAGGTAGTCGTCCAGGCCGCTGGCTATGTCCACAGCCTTCTGCAAGTGACATTTCAACTCTTCCGGCAAATTAGCACTCGCTGCAGCGATCTCCTTGGCTTTTGTTAGGAGATCCACAAGGACTTCCACAGGGGTGTCAGGAACTGGGAGGAAATAATATAATGTAGTGTTTAGTAATCAGCGACTTTCTCTAGCCTGCTGTCTGATTATCAAATTCCTTATTATCACATTTAGAGCCCTGCATGGTCAGACACCTGTCTACAGTACAGTGAAGAGCTATAGCTTATAAAACAAGCAGGACTCCGAGTTCCTCTGATCAAGGTCTGTTTTTTTTTTTTTATTTGCCTCTTTGTTTTAGCTGGTAGTCTGCCTTTAATGTCTGTCGCTCTGTCTCGTTTTGGGTGGCTTTTTTGTTTATTTATTTCTTTTGTGAAGTACTTTGTAACATCTGTTCCTGAAAAGGTGCAATTATCTTTATCAGCATCATCACCACTATTGCTGCAACTTTTAATTATGTTCATTATCCAGTTATCTGCTAGTGATTCTCTCAGTGAGAATGACTGAATGACTGTTTGGTTTTTAAAAAATTACAAAAAAAATTTCAATAAATAACTGGAAATACTCATTATACCCAAATGTGACACATTCCAACTGCATGCTTTGTCCATCAAACTTAAACGTATGCCCTTAATCATCACAAAATACAAAGAAAAGCAGCAAATAAAAATCACACAGCTGCCAGCTAGTGAAGGCAGCATGTCTGTGGTAACACAGCGGCTGTTTGCTCTGGTAAATGAGGCACAGACACGCACATGTTCCTGAAGTTAAGACACTCTTATTTACTGTGACCCCACCACAACGTGAATGAAGCGCGGCTCTTACCTTTTTCGGCTGGCATGGTGCGTTTATGGGCGGGTCGGTGTGGGCAGCTCTCAGGCGCGCCGGTGCTACCTGCAGACGCGCTGGTGACTTTCTGTTATATCACTGCAACTATGCAGATCGTTGAAGAGGGGGGAGTGGCCGATGGCTTTCGCAATAGGCGAGACCTCGCATTATCCAACAGCAGTTTTCATAACTTTCATAACTTTCATACATTTCATAACAGACAAAGGCAGAAAGAGCCACGTGGAGCCAGTGTTATCAAACCTCTTTCGAGGAAAGACGGATGGGTTTAGCTTCAGTCTAACCCACATGGCATGCCAGATGTTGGAGGAGTTCAAACAAAGGTTAAAACTTTTTTGTCTTCAGAAAGAGGACGACTCTCCATTAAAATAAATGAAAAACTCACACATCTGTAGCTTTAAAAGGCTGCATTACATCCAGGTGTGCCAGTGTCAGGGCTGCATGCTGGCTCAGGGTCTCACTGGGACAGAGCCAGCCTTCATTTGATTGGCTCCACCTGTGATTTCCTGCTAATCTAAGTGATATAAATCAAGTGTCAGTAGTCAGATGAAAGTCTGACTGATAAATGAGGAGCTTTTCTTGATGCCCCGCAGTAGCTTGGACAGTAAGTTTCTCAGAGACAATAAAGACATTACATGTTTGCCTTAGTGATATTTAATAAAAAAAAACTTTAAAAAAAACATAATGAGTGGTGCTTTAGCCAGAAGACAGCAAGATTGTTCTGGAGAGGAGCTGGGGAGAGACAAGGTATGATAGGGAATAGTCACAGTATATTTTGGTGGCTATGTCTCTTACTAATCTCACCATACTGGGTCAAAGGGAGCTGTTTTTATGTCTGACTGTGTGTCTGTATTTTTATCTAACATTTGATTGAAGGCCTTGCAGGCACCGAGCACTCTGCACAAGCTGTGTCCTGCTAAAAAGTCAAGTGATTTCTAACCCCCCTTCATTATAACAACGGTTGTCCTTGGCTTCCTTTCGTCACCATAGCCATAACATCTAAGAGATTATATTCATGTTAAATTTCAGACTTACAAAGAGATGTACGGAATCAGATCGTATTTTAACAGTGAACCAAAGGGTTGTAACCAAACTCATTATTGTGATATTAGTAGACCAACAGAACTGTCAGGCTGTGAGGTAGCCAAACAAAATAACTAGTAATCAGATAACAACGACTAAGAGCAATTTTTGATAAACATTAAATAAAATGACTGAACAGGAAATACTTTTATATTATATCTCTAAGTCAGGGCTACACGGATGCCAAGTGGTCCCAAGGTGGAGCTCGAGATTTTGGTGTTGATCATCGCCTGCTGCTTGTGTTAGTTTTTTGTCTTTTAGCTTTGCTGATTGTGATCAAACTAGTAGTATCATATATGGAAATGTGTATGCTTTTATACTATATTCTACCCCAAGAGAAACAAATAGATGATTGTTTATCAAAAAGACATTTAAGATTTACCAGAATAGTTTGACTTGAAGTCCTGTAGAATTATTCAAACTATTCATTATTCATTGGCCCTTGACTTGGTTATTAATGGTAGTGAAATTAAGGTAAATGGCAAGCATGTTTTTCACAATAATTTAAATGTGGAGAGCTTCTCAACATGTCATTTAATTTTGTATAATTACAGGTACATTCCACAGGGATTCCACCTCAGGCCAGTACTGTACCAGTACCCTTCAACACGCACGTAATGGTATGTTAAAGGGAAAAACTGGGCCCCATACTCAGTCACCTTTGTTCCAGCACTGGGGGCGTAATCCCTTGTCTGTCTATGCAGTCACAGTGTCAAATTTCAACTCCTGTGTACTAGGCCATAGTTGTTAGCTATTTTGAATAGTATTGTATTAAACTGTAAGTAGTAATTAAAATGCAAATACAACAACTGGTGGAACACACAGTGAACAGATGTTAGTCTCTCCAACCAACCACTCTCTCCCACTGTTCTCTCAAGGTTGGATTTCCAAGGTGATTTACAGAAAACTGTCCCCGACCACTACAAACGGTCCACCGGCCGATTCAGGTGGGAATACAAGGTGGATTAGAGGCCTTTCAAAGAGACAGTAATTAAAAGGGAATGTTATGGGAGTGTGTAACATGTTGAACAATGGATATATGTCCCATTTTAGCCCTATAAAGATAAATTATAGGATAATTATACTTCACCTGGTCTCAAATATTTTTTAGCGAGAATATTGTCGACCATCAAAAAGTTGAACAGTGCTCCTTTGCATTTGCAGGGTTTACTGAAGTAGTGCATAATGTTAAGACTTTTTCATTTCTTCTTCGTTTGTCTTAAAATCTGTATTTACTTCTTGGTATTTTTTCATTTTGTGCAATCTCAGGACTGCACTGGAACGTAAAAGTATATTGCAGCTGTCCTTCTGTGAGTCAGAGAAAAAGTGTGCAGAAGATAGAGGCCGAGACAAAAGATGAAGACAGGATCAATACAAGGAACAACTTTCATGAAAAGATCAACACCAACAATGAAAATATCATAGGATGTCCGGTGTGTAGAATATAATGGCATCTAGCGGTGAGGTTGCAAATTGCAACCAACTGAGCAATCGCTGTCTTCCCCTTCCCTATGGTTGACACTAAAACCTGCCCTTATTTGATTTGTCCATCCTGGCCTACTTCTGGAACATGACGGTGCAACATGGTGGATGGTGAATATAAGAGGCTCATTCTAAGATAATGAAAAACAACGATTCTTAGTTTCAGGTGATAACATGTTATCACTCCCAACTCATCAAATACGGAAGCTTGGTCAATGGCCTTAACCTTCAAACGATAGCCCCATTCACACTGCCCTTTCAGGGTGAAAGTTTAAGACTTACAAAGAGTGAAAGTGCATGAAAGTTTCAGAGGCGGAGAGGGGGGACGGTTGCTGCGGCTCTGATCCGCCTCCGGAGGTAGGATGCTCTACCTTCCCCTCTAGTGTCCACTTTGCACGTGAAGGGCTCTGTGGTCAAGTTAGCAATAATATGTAAAATGCAATGTCCAATTAGACTTTCAAAATAAAGCTTGCTGACAAACTTTTACCATATAATGACATATCTGTTGCGCAGTTGAGGGTTTGGTTTGGTTTAGGCACCAAAGCTACTTGGTTAGGTTTAGGAAAAAAATACTGCTTTGTGTTACTATAACATTCAGTCGCACCACTTACGTACCTAACATTATGTAATTTACTCAAGTAAACTTAATTAGCCTACATTACTTAAAAACTAATAATTGTTGACTCTTTGTCACGCACAGACGAGAACTATGTTCTCTTGGGGAAAGTCCTACCAATGAGTCACCCAACCACCCTGACTGCCACCCATCTCTACACCACCATCGCATTACTACACTAAATGGGAGCTTCCAGAAATTATGCTAGAGGGGTAACTGAAGCGTTAAACTTTCAAGTATAAGGCAGACTGACCAGGCTATTTTTGACATGTTGGGAGTGAGAATGGGCTGGATTACACATTAATCAAAATACAACATTGAAAACACAATGGATTATTATGTATATTATTTTTAATTCCTTCTTATTAATCCCTTAAATCCTACTCAATGGGTCTTCAACAAGAATTGCCTGTGCATTCATAGCCTGGCATAGGTTTAATGTGCCAAGTGTTGTTAAAAACCTGCTAAACTGCAGCAAAAGTGTGTTTATGCCACTGTACAGATACTGATTTGGGATTAATGTATCAGATTAATTATTTTAATTTAGTAGTAATTTGAAAGAAAAATTAAATATTATGTGATTCTCTTGACCAAAACCACAGTTACTTTAATTAATGACCTATATATTATACAGCTTTGTAATACATTGCACTAATGGAAAAAAAAATAAAAAATCCAAAAAGGTGTTACCTCACAGTTGTGTAAGTGAATAACACATGTAATGACATGTGAAGTAGGCCGAAAGCAAATGCTCCTCCCTTGCCTCAGGGGCATCCTCTTAATACTATACAGTATTTAAAGACTCCTGGTTGGGGCTTCTCAATATTCAGACTCTATAGTAAGTAGCTCTGTTCACACCTCTCGACTCACAGCCAACACTGCAAGAATGGGCAAGGTTAATCTGGGAGACAACGACACCAAGAAAAACAAAACAGAGTTTTGCCTGGTGCGGGTCAAAGGTACCTGGAAGCGCAAACTTGCAAAGAAGGTCAAAAAGGACACAGGTGACTGTGTGTCTGCTGCAAAAATGTGAGTATAACATAATTCTTTAACCACTCTCTTTAAAATACTGTAATTAAATAGAACATGTGTGATACAAGTGGCAGATCATGTCACAGTGCTGTATGATCGCCTATTGGGTCCGTTTATTTTCTTTGATTTTGCATATTTATTTAGATTTATTATGCTATAGTTTATGTTATCTCTGACCCTCTTAGTACATTTTGAAAAAGTTGCATATATGTGATGGTAACACTGTCTGATAGATGGTTGCATTTATCATTTACAGAATGCATTAGTTAGTATTTACTTGTCTGTGTTACACAAGCAAAAATAAGCTCCACATTTGGATTTGGCGATTGGATTGATATTGCAAAAATTGGAGTGAAAGCTTTTTTAAATATTTTAAATGTCGGGGAAATAAAATCCATTTTAGTGTGGAGGCAGCAGTGGGATGGGATGGGAATTTATTGTAACCATTGTATTTCAGAAATCATTAGCCAGTAAGGATGTAAGGTTACATCTTCATCCTCCTTGCTTCAGTAGAAAAATCTGAAATCTATTTGTTGGTCAAATATTAAACAGCTAGACATTTATGAAGTCAAAATAGAAACTATTATTTGACATTATGATTTTACATGAATTGATAGGACATTGGTATTCAACTTAAAACTGAAAACAAAACAAATAGTTATCATTTGAATTGACAAAATGAATCAATCACTATCTTTTCTGCAATTTGTCAATAAGTTTATCTTTCTTTTTTCCAGTGTTAGTCCTCTCTCAGTCTTTAAATGTTGCAGGGTGGGGTTTGGGGGGAAGCAGTCACACTATGATTCAGCTACTTGGTTCAAGTTGAGAAAATTTGTGGTCATACTGAGGGAAAGTTAACCTAAGGTTGACTGCTGCAGGAGATAAGATTGGAACAGCAGGCTCCAATGTCAATGTCACATGCTGTGCAATCCCAGCCATCCAACGTGACCTCCAACCGAAAGAGGCTTTGCACTTAGCATAGTTTGCACAAGTTCAAGCGGTCAACATAAGGTAAGACCTCTTGACATTTGTATAAACATACATGCTGTCTCCTTCTAATGAAAGTGATCAAACTCTGAAACAGGATTCTGCAGAAGTATGACCTTACTGTAATGTTACACCATAATTTGAACAAATTTGTAAAAGACGTGTGATAATTAATGTTTCTCAGGAATCCAATAAATCCTATTCTGGCTTGTGTAGCTCAGGAGACAGGCTGACATTTTTTCATAATAGAATCAGAGTTTGTGTAACAGGTATTTCACTTTGGTATGAATATCGCCCGAAGTTATGCATGTCTTCAGGGAACGGCTACACTTTTTTCAGTTCAACAGGTAACTGCCATAATTCAGAGGAGATAACACACGCAGATATTCTGCTGTCAATCAACCGAACACCTATAGACAACTGTAAAGGGCACATGTGGTGGCTTGAGGGTAATCTTTTCAACATATTAATTACAGTAAAACAGAAGAGCACAGTGGGAGAAATAGTTTCATAGATATGACGAGTGTGTTTTTCATTGTATATCTGATCTTGTGTTTAATAGCTTGACTCTGCAAAACTTGCAAATGTATTAGATTTAGATGAAGAGAGATAATCAGAATCTGTAGATGGTGAGGATTTAATCAGCAGTCAAGTGTTAAATATAAAGTTTAGGGGTCATTTTTTTAGGTGAAGTTAAAGAAAAGTAGATGTAATGTTGACTACCCTGTCTCAAGCCAGGTCTCATTTATAAAAGAAAGGCCTAGATTCCTTTCATAAATAATGTTATTAATTATTAATTGAACATGACGCAGACCCGAATGTTAAGAAATATCACATTGAGAAAGTTAATCTGCCTCCTCTGTGAGTTTTGGAGACGAATATTTTAGTGTTTTGCCGTGTTTGTTCCCGTAGGAAGAGAGGGCTCTGATAATAACTTGCTTATTCTTCTTCTAGCCAAAACAGGGACAAGGAGATTTGAGGCACTGACGTTTAATTTCTTAGCGGTTGGGATATTCACTGTGTTCTAGCTGAATGTGGTCCTTGAGACTCAGCTGGGGCCTCTGTCTAACAGAGAAACTATTGGAGAAACTGATGCTGAGTAGACAAGAGCCCCATTGATATCGGCTGTTGTTTTACGATCTGTACAGCTTGGCGAAGCCCAGCCAAGGTTGTTGATATCAATGAGCTATTTGATTTTGCGGCAGGTTGTCATGTGCACTGTTAAAAGTTCTATTAAAGTCATTTTTATTTCATGTTTTCTTTTTTGAAAGCAGTACATACTCTGCTTTAGAGTCAGATTACAGTTTAATTTAGTTGCCTATGTCCTGTTGTTTTATGCAAAAAGTTTTGTCAAATAGTTTTTGTGTCTCAAATACTCAAGTCACTGTTGAAAGAATGCCTCTTTTATTGGTTGTTCATCTTGTGCATCTTTTTCACAAATTTAGCACTTTAGAAAAACAGAAAGCACCTTAAAACAACATGCATAATAATTGGTACCCATTCCATTATAATAACTATGTCTTCATGTGTTTTGTGTGGCAGCTATGAGAACATCACAGAAAAGGGCACCACTTGGACGGTGGTCAGCCCCATCGTCTTTACTTACCAGGTAACTGAGACCCAGGACCTGCTGGACCCAGCCAACGACACACTTCTACTGGGCCACATCACCGACCCGCAGCAGCTGGAGGACTTTAAGAAATCAAACAAGCCAATCAAACGCTTTGTGGTCGTTGACCAAGAAGTTCACAAGATCTATGGTCCCAAGCTGACTGAATATATGGAGGCCAACAATGTCCAGTTCAAGATCTTGGCTCTACCAACCACAGAGGAGAACAAATCCATGGAGATGGCCTTGAAGATCCTGGAAGAGGTTAACAACTTCTCCCTTGACCGCCGCACCGAGCCTATCATTGCCATCGGTGGAGGGGTGTGCCTGGACATCGTGGGCCTGGCTGCCTCGCTCTATAGAAGGCGCACCCCTTACATCAGGGTCCCAACCACACTGCTGTCTTACGTTGATGCCAGTGTGGGGGCAAAGACGGGGGTTAACTTTGCAAACTGCAAGAACAAGCTGGGCGCCTACATCCCACCCGCTGCTGCCTTCCTGGACCTGTCCTTTATACAGACTGTTCCTCGACGACACATCTCCAACGGGCTGGCAGAGATGTTAAAGGTACGTGGACTATTTAAAGATGTAAAATTTAACAATTCTGCATTAAAACAACACTTCTGTAACAATTTGTCAGACGTAACGTACTTCATAACAATGTTATGTCTTGAAACTTGAAGTAAACATGCATTCTCAAGTATTTTGCACAGCGTTGCCAAAACTCAGACCAGCCAAACATCAACAAGTGCAAAAAACACAAAGCATAAAACCCCCAAAGCCAGCTAATATTATTTACTAGTCCAACAGCACAATTGCAGCTTGTGTTAGGGAAGCTTCCTGCAGTGGAAAAGCCAGACTGAGATTTACACTCGTCTCATGCTCTGTCACACTCTCTTTTCCTCCTTTTGGCTTCCTCATCAACTTCTGCTTTAGTCTTTTCACCTCTATCATGATGTCCACAGAGGCTGCTGAGCCCCGTTCAGAGAAATCCAGAGACATCTATAAAACATAACGTGAATAAAACTTTAATCCATTACCTCGTCTTGAGTCATGTACATCGATTTTCATCAGTAATGGTGGTTGTTTAACAATGAAGGCGATAGCATGGTCCCATGCTACTTACTCTTTTGTTTTGTTTTGATTGAGAGAACCGTAGTGGCAGAAATGACATACTGTGCATTTAACTTTAATCTGATGCATACTGGAAAATGATGATGGTGAATTCTAGTATCAGCATGATCACCCGCTAATACCACAAATTGCTTCATAACAATAAAAAATATTATTGTTATGGGGCCTTGTTTTAGTTATTTAAATGCAGAGTGGTAGGTCTTGGGTGCACGGATTGTGTGGGTGTCTCCAAATGCAGCGGCTATTTTGGTTCATGTATGTGCAATAGAGCTGTGTGAATATAAATCAGAGGTGGAAATACCAAACAAACAAACGGTCATAGTACAGAGCACTGCTTTTGCTGGTTGTCGCGCCCCCACAAAAATAGGGCTCATAATATTTAATAGGAAAGACAAACCTTGTATACAGTCCTAGCTATTCTGGAAATGCAGTCATAGGTTAGGCACTGCAGTTTCACACATGCCATGTACAGTACAGCGGCTATTCCAGGAGTCACCAAAGGGACGTTTCAAATTCCACTGATGGCAAAAGTGTTAACCTGATACACTAACTGACTCCCAGACATTATGTACTTACTTTTTGTGTGTTCTGAACTGCTCATTTAAGTTTTCTATGTGTTCTCTTTGCAGATGGCCTTGATGAAAAACAAAGGGCTCTTTGAGCTTCTTGAGAAACACGGCCGTGTGCTGTTGGACACTAAATTACAGGGCGCATCACAAGTAACTCGTATAGCCATCACGACCATGCTGGAGGAGCTCGCCCCAAACCTTTGGGAGGATGACCTTAACAGACTCGTGGACTTTGGCCACCTGATCAGTCCAGCATTAGAGATGGTAATGAATCCCTCATGGCAGATGATATTATACATATGCAATATATTGTACCTAGTACACATTTGATTCTACGTGAGCCTACAATTGATATGGATGGGGTCTAAGTTTTCCACCTTTGTCCTCACATTATCTCACTTTTTCCTCGTCCTACAGAAAGTTCTCCCCTCCCTGCTGCATGGTGAGGCAGTAAACATCGACATGTCCTACATGGTTTACGTATCCAAAGAGAGTGGTCTATTGACAGAGGAGGAAAAGCAAAGGATCATCAGCTGCATGGTGGGCCTGGAGCTGCCCGTCTGGCATGAGGACTGCACCATGGAGCTCATACAGAGGTCTCTGCAGGACAGACTGAAGCACTCTGGAGGCCTGGTCAGAATGCCTCTGCCTGTTGGTCTTGGGCAAGCAGGTGAGAATCACTTGAATGAGACTGTCCTTACCAAAACAAAAAACAAGAGAGCTCAAACTATTAGCCTATGATCATACTTGTGTTCTCTGGGGCTCCTTTAATTGATAGCCAAGCCGACTAAGCAAAACAAATTTTAACTATTGCACAATCAGGTAATTCAGGAATCTGCCAGCAGACATTGATCCATTTATTTCTTGCCAGGAATAAGAACACTGCATCAAAGTTGTACACAAACACAATCCAATATAAATAAATAAACCAAGATAAATGTGGCACTGTACGTTTCTTTATGTTCCATTTTCAGTTTAATGTCATGACAACACTGTGCTTAATGTCTGTTAAGGTTTAGGCACAATAGCTATTTGGTAAGGCTGAAGGAAATATTTTGTTTTGGCCTACCTGGATCTGTCGCCAAAAAGCCCGACTGGAAATTGTCCTTAAATCTTGTTAAAAATGCAGAGTTTTTGGAAAATGTCCCAGCATCTCCATTAAAATATCAAGTGTTTGGTGCCATCTTGAACAGTGGTCTCTCATGCATAAGTGACATGCTTAAGTCACTTACGCAAGTTGCGTGACATAAGTTACAACAGGTCGTAGTTATTTTAACCCAAAGTATGATCTTTTCCCGAACCAAGTAGTTTTTGTGCCTCAACCTAACCAATGAGCGACCATTTGACAACATAATTATCAGTCCAAAAGTCATAAAAAAGTCATAGTATGCCATATATTGTATGTGAACTACAAGCTTTATTTTGAAAGACTAGCCAGATGTTTCATATTGCATATTATTGCTAATTTGACCGCGGAGCCCTTCACGTTCAAGACTGATGCTAGAGGTGTACAGAGAGTGTCATAATTTGAAGCTTAAGGCCACTGACCAAGCTGCTATATTTGACGAGTTGAGTGACAACATGTTGGATTTGACATTGTAGAGATGTTGATATAATACATATGAAACGTACAAACTTAACATATCCATGGTTTTGCAGGAACGTAAAATAACAACTCTGCTGTGGTACAGCATGTGGAGAGAGCGACCGGGCACTGCCATTACCTGTCTTATGGCTCCCTCACTTTAACTTAACCGAAACATGCAAAAAGTACTGCTGGTATTTCTTCGTCCTACAAATGAATACACCGGGTTAGCACATATGGGTCTTTTTTTAATGCACTGACAGGGAACTTTCTTTCCCTGTAAGATTTGTTGAATGTGCAGTTATTCAGACTTCATGTAATACACGCTGTAATAAACACATGCTCTTTTTGCTTTTTTCTTTCATTGCAGAAATCTTTAATAACACATCTTGTGAGATCCTGCACAGAGCTTACGAAAAATGGTGCAATGAGCTGAGCATCTCCTCTGGCAGCAACTGTGACCCTTAACCTGCCGATATACAACTGTATCAGTTCAGTCTGTTTTTATGATGATATGTTTAAATTTTTTATGAATGTACTCTAGCTTTTGATTTTTCAGACGTTGAATGGGAGGTAACCTTATTAGCACTGCTTTATTTTTCTTACAATCCATTATTATTATGACAAAACCAGATATTGCTCACCTTCTAAATAAATATTTAAGGTTGTATAACAGATCAAAGATTTTTTTTTACTTGTGTTTTTTATAATCATGCATGCATAGCATCAGCTAGCCAGTCATGTAACAGGCAGCTTGCTAACCAGTTTCTTGTTATGTCTGTAAAATACTGAGTAGTTTGCACCAATAAATTTTTTTTTACTGCTAATCAAACATTGTGCGCACCCTTACTTTCATTGACATATTTTCTAATGGCATGTGTAGCAATTCTAACTTTTGAACAACAGGGCAACACCACCACTCACAGATGAAAGTTAAACCTGAAAGTTAAATCAGCAAGGATACATGTTTCATCAGGCTAAGCTAACATTCTCAGCACAAACCTTAATGAAAACAACAGGAACTATTGTCCACCCAAAAACACTTATTTTTGATTACTGTTTTCCCCAAATCTTACTTTCTGAATTTATCAGACACATAAGATAATTTTCTGTGGGAGCACTGAAGGCAGCTAACATCCAGGTTGATCCAAAAATATGGCACCATTGGACTTTGTTAGCACCAAAAGGAATATTTCACCCAAAATTTGGAACAACTCACAACCAGCTGTCTGTAAGTGAAAGCAAACGTTATGTTAGCAAAAAAATCTCAGTACAGAGCAGAAGAACTCCATGGCATGCGAACAAACAACTCTGACACACTGTCTACATTAAGTGGGTGTGGTTAACGTTACTGGTTAAGTCCAACAGTCACTCTCCTTTACCTCAGTTTTAGTCTCCAACAACTGCTGAGAAAATATCTGGCTGTTCGTGAGAATGTTGTGGTTAGAAAGGTACAATTGAACCAGACAGTAATACTAACAAATGAAGATGCCTTCGTGGCCCTAGATTTACTGGTTTGTAATTCCAGCTGTCTTTCCCAACACCTAAAATGATGGATAGCCCCCAGTTCAAGCTAGCTGTCTAACTACTGATGGTTTACTACTGACAGTTTTGACCATGAGGTACTTCTAACCACATTCCGAGTGGAGAAATACCTCTCTCTGGGAACACTGAACCATCCTTCATCATCCTGCCTTACAAATTTCCCTTTGGGGAAAGCTCTCAAGTTACAGCCGCTTATGTTTTTTACTTTGAACTGGTTACAAGATTTTTTATTTTGAAATGACTTGAAATGAAATTAATTACAAGCCACTGTAGCTTAAAAAATGCTAGGTACAGTTTGTTTTGAGGTAAACGTGTGCCTGTAAAAGTTACTAAATTGAGCTACTTGTTCATTTGCATATTAATGTTAATTTACAACATTTTCAGACTTGCACGTGGAACTTTTTCGAAGAAAAATGAAGAAAGTTATTTAAACCTTATAACTAAAGCCTTCTGTTGCACTCTCTTAGGCTGAAGACTAAGTAACTTAACGCTATAGCTAAAACAAACGTACATTTTCTATCAGCATCTGATTATGAAGACTGTATATGCCATGGTAAGGAAATGTGGTGTTTAAGAAATGTGAATGTGTTATGTATTCCCTAAGAATATATTAAAATATAATTTTATAATATTTGAAAGTCAAGTTTAAACATGACAGTGAAGTAACAAAAACAAAATGTTACTTTGAAGAGTTTTTCTTCTGACTCACAGTCTCATGTACTGCCAGGAGCAGGCTGGGTTAATAATTCAGGCCTGGAATCAGTCCTGGCCAATCTCCATATCACTTCAGTCACAGACTGCAGACTGTGTTTTTGTTATATTATTTTCAAGTCTTTCACTTTAAGTTTAAGAAACTGCCATGCATCCTCAGGCTCAACAGTCAGTCAGTTGCACCTCTATAATTAAGGTAATAAATCATACAGGTTTATATGTTTTTTGTGCACTTTGTTTTGCACACAGGATTTCCTTCAGAGCTCTGACTGGAGATAAATTTATCACCATGATGCTCTGGCAGCTCTTCTACTTCCACCTGACAGAAAAGAGTGCGCAGTTTTTATTTTCCAGATTATTTCCAGCCATATCTTCTGCATTCCATAGCATGATTACGTTTTTTTTTAAAAATACAATCAACTCAGGAAAGGTGATTGTGATATGACATGGTGAGGGCAGCCATGACCTCTGCTCCTGAAGATATCTGTCATTTTACAGCATTTGGCAGAACTTTCCTCCCAAGCTTTTCTCCTTCTAATGCGCTCCCTCTCAGCTCTACCTTTTGAAATGTTACATTCAAGGTTAACACTATAATTACATTTAGTGATTAGATAAAATCAGTGACAATTAACAGTAAAAGAGGTATTAGTTCTGTAGGTGTATTTATAATAATGAGGGCTTTCACAACATAAACTTTGATAAAAACATAAACGTGTTGTTATCAACTTTCTGCGCGTAAGACAGTGCTGAGATTATTGGAGTTGAAGACTGCCCACTTTTCCCATCATGCATTGTGCTGGGCAGTTTGTTAAGTTTGCTGTTTTATGTTCTAAAATGCAAATGTTATTTTTTTTGTTAGTGTTGTAATGTATATGATCAGAACGCTGATTAAACATTAAAACGATTTATTTTTACAGTGTAGCTGCCCTTTGTTCTTTTTCCTTTTTGAATTGCACATTTCATTTAGCATTGTTAACACTGCTCTGACACTCCAGGCCAATCAGATTTCCAGGTCACTTGGATTTCTCCTGGTGCTCCCGACGGCCAATCCACGCCTGTGTACTGCATGCTGCCCCACAAATGATCCGTAAATAATTATAGCCAGATATGTCAATGGATCTTTTGTAGTTTTCACACCACAAAAATTTCCTTTTTTTTATTTACAAAAGACACTATATACAATATATCAGCATCACAAAGTTTTTGTAAAATGCTGGTAAGAGACAACAAACATATATGTATGTTCTGTACAGACATAAAAAAAAATTAGATTCCCCCAGCGTACATTGACTCAGCTCTGAGTTATGCAAGATAACTATCACATTTATGGTTGATCAGTGCCTACGAAGCAATTGATACATTTTGGGCAAAAGTAATATAATACATATTGGCCAGAAGACCAGGTATAATATATATAGTGCTCTTGTCATATGGGATACAATTACCTTATATTGATAAAGCACAAATTAAGTTGTGATGTCTGACATTATGTTAGAATAAAAAAAGTTTAATACAGGGTAATGTGAGCTGTTATACATTTAAAGACTCCTTAGAGAAACCTATCTCTGAACTACTGGTAAAAATCTCAAAGAAAATAAGCTCTCTGTGGACGAAGAAAAAACAAAATAAATAAACAACAATAAAAACACATTACCTAAAAAATAATAATGACAATGCTTCTTATTTGCTCAATGCTCGATTTGTTATTTCTTCAGAATACATTCAGAGCACAGGGTAAAAAATCATATGAATTTAAATATGTTTCAAAAATATTACTAATATGCAATAATATCCAACATTTGATCCTTTGATATTTAAAGCAACATTATGTAACTTTTTTTTACCTTAAAATAACAATTTCAAAATCATGTTGATGACACAGTGTCTTGTTTCTGCAATATGTAACTTCAGTGAGGGGGTAGGATCACAGCCTCAAAAGACTTCAAGTTAAAAGAACTCATGTTTATAAGTTCAGAAGCGGTCTGAAAATAAAACCTATAAACTGTAAGTTTAATCAAACAAACAAAATTGTATATTTAAGTTAAGTTAATTAGAAAAGATAAGTTGATTCCACTAAATTCTATAATGAAGTTTTACAGTGCACAGACCTGGGATTTGTATTTATGACAATGGTGTTCTACTTAGTAACTGTGGGGGGCGCCAATTTCTACACCATGCTAGTTAGTGTAGCCAGTAGCAATGGTTGCTTTAAATATCAACTTATGTTTTGTGCAATTCTTGCAATGAAACCTTCAGAAGAAGAAACATTTTGCACTTTACTCTCAATAGATTTTCACATATGCATGTTATCTCATACAGTTCAATACAGAGTGCTGTATATGTGAGACAAATATGAAAACCCTTGTTTAAAAGAAGAGAAAAATGAACAGGCTGACAACTTTAAAGTCATTGATTTGACCATTCTGTGATGACAGCAGATTTTCTCACTTTGTATATGATTGTCAAGTGATTCTTAACTTTCCACCTAGAATGTAAAATATTGTGTACAATCAAGGAACTGAAATGTCACAATAACATTAACGAATAGTATTTGAACAGCATTAAATGGGCAACGTATAAGAAAAAATATGGAGTCACTCTCCTCGCCGGGATGCTTGAGATAGAAAGTGTCAGTATGGCCCCTGGCATTGGACAATGCTAACAGCCCTGCTCCTTCTCCTCCATACTCGAGCAGGAACTGTGGTGGCTGCTGATGTTGTTGGAGCCTTCTGGGGACATCGAGGACAGCAGGGGATCACTTGGGGAAATTGGCGCCAGGATGTTGTCCCTTACCAGTTCCTTCATCTGACAGGTCCTGGAGTTTCCATAATGGCCAGAGTCCCCGGTGTCCGCAGGAATCTGGTCGAAGGTGATGGTGCCGTTGTTGAGGTCCAGTGTGGTGGGAGGGGACATGTCAGGAGTCGAGTTATGCTGGTAGAGATCTGAGGGGCAGTCGCCGAGGAGGGGCTCCTGTTTGATGGATCGCGACATCAGATCTGATGTGCAGACAGATGGGGATGACACCACTGTAAGACCATGAGCACGGGCCTGGATCTCCAACTCCTGGACAAAGAAGAATGAAATCATACTGAGTACAATGTAGTGAAACCCGTTCCTGAGGATGGGGGGAGCCAGAACACCCTGAGGAAACCCACGCAAACACATGGAGAACATGTCAACGCCACACAGAAAGGCTCTTCCCCAGCTGGGAATCGAATCCAAGAGCTCGCTGTGAGACAACAGTGCTAACCACTGTGCCATGGTTAGCACGGATGCAATGATCCTTCCACGGATCACCTAAGGAAACTTTGTTATGACTTTTACTTCCTCTAGATAGTCAAGTTCAGTCGTCTTCCTATCTTACAGAATAAAAATTATGATTTAGACAACACATTTGTGGTTTAATCAACATAATACTACACTGGGAAAGATTATTTTTCACTTTGCTACTGGCTCTGTGAGTCCAGTGTCAGCTTGCTAACACTCACTGTGACAATACTCACATTTTGATGTTTAGCAGGTAGAATCTTTTACTTTGTTTATTGTCTTAACATTTGCTAATCATCACTAAACACAATGCTAAGATGAGACTGATGGGAGTGTCATTAGTGGGCTGTGCTACGCAAGCCCACTATGGACACCTCTATAGCAAAGCTATAGGTGTCCATAGTGGGCTGTGCGAAGCACAGCCCACTATTGTTATTGCTCGCGCCTCTTTTTATTATTCTTCCTCCCGCTCTGTTTTTGGCACTTAACTCACCCCGCACCGTTGAGCGCACACAAACAAAAAATACATCAAAACGTGCGCCTTGATCGGACTCGGATTGCTATTATTTTTATCTTCCAAAAATTAGTTTTTCGCGTCGTAAGACGCGAAAAACCAAAAAAAATTCCCATAAGGAATGAATGGGACGAGGAAAAAAAACTCAAAAAATCGGCGACTTTTTTCAAACATCTCCTGCTCTGGCCTACGTTCACCTAGAAACACCATTCAAACTTTAAAATGTAGGCACAGGTCTTGTCTATTTAAGTCGTATTTGAACTTTTTTCCTACGATGTTTCGTTTTTGAACGGTGACCCTTTAAAGATGGTGAGTGATTTTTGGAAAAATTCAAGATTTATAATGGGTGTGTATTGCGGAATGTTCGTGCAGAGCCAACTGCCAGAGTGGGAGAGACTAAAAAAAACTCTCAGAAATTCTCTCTTTCTCTGACGACCCCAGCCACAAATTACACAGTAGAAATGTGATTTTTTCATAGAGTTGTAGCCACACTTGTCTTCTTTCTCTCAATGTGTCTAGTTTATCAGTAGGATTTACGGTTTTTGATTTATCTGCCCCTAACCGACAAGAGTAGCTCTCAACTGCTCCATTTACTCCAATGTTAATCGGGCGGAGGATTTTCCAGGACTTTCCAAACTGCACCTGTTTTGAACTCGCTCCTATTACCACATTTTAGAAGCTAGGACCACAAAAAATTATGGCTGTGTTCTTTAAGGCCTTTCTGGCTTGATGGTGAAGAAATTTTGCCCATATCATGTTTGGTTTTGAAGATATAGCAGTAGTTTGAAGTCCTGCTTCTGAGCCAAAAGTCACTCTCAGATCAGCTCTGTCACAGGCCGTTGCTAGGGGGTTCCGACAACCATTGCCGTAGCAACCGAGATCAACTGGGCCAGCACAGCAGAGACACACAATTCATATTCACTCTGTCTAACTTTCGGCGCTTAACTCGTGCCGCACCGTTGAGCGCACACAAACAAAAAATATATCAACACGTGCGGCTCGATCGGACTCGGTTTGCTATTATTTTTATCTTCCAAAAATCAATTTTTCGCGTCGTGAGACGCGAAAACCTTTTCCATAAGCAATGAATGGGATGAGGTCAAAAACCTTGCAAATCTGCCACTTTTTCAAACATCTCCTGCTCTGGCCTACCTTCACCTACAAACACCGTTCAAACTTTAAAATGTAGGCACGGGTCTTGTGTACTTAAGTTGTATTTGAACTTTTTTCCTACGATGTTTTGTTTTTGAACCCTGACCCTTTAATGATGGTGAGTGATTTTGGAAAAATTCAGGATTTTCAATGATTGTGTATGGCAGAATGTTGGTGCAGCAGGCTGCAGAAGCCAAATGACAGAGTGGTAGAGACTCAAAAAAACTCTCAGAAATTCTCTCTTTCCGTGACGACCCCAGCCACAGATTACACAGTAGAACCGTGATTTTTCACAGAGGTGTAGCCACACTTGTCTTCTTTCTCCCAATGTGTCTACTTTATCAGTAGGATTTACGGTTTTTGATTTCTCTGCCTCTAACCGACAAGAGCAGCTCTCAACTGCTCCATTCACTTCAATGTAAATCACACACGCAGGCAGGGAGACAGGCAGGCAGACAGGCAGGCAGGCAGGCAGGCAGCCAGGCAGGCAGGCAGGCAGGCAGGCAGACGACACAAACACACACAGAGACAGACACACACAGGCAGGCAGGCAGGCAGGCAGGCAGGCAGGCAGACGACACAAACACACACAGAGACAGACACACACAGGCAGGCAGGCAGGCAGGCAGGCAGGCAGGCAGGCAGGCGACACACACACAGACATGCAGCGCAGCACAGCCCACTCTCGCGATTTCCCAACGGGGAATTGTCTAGTTAGTCTTGCACTGCAAGCCAAAAATGTGAAATAAATTGAAATTTTGACCTGATGGTCACCCTAAAGGAGACGTCAAAGGATCGCCAAAGTTATTACAATTCAGTCTGTGGGGGACATGAAAGTACCAACATTTGTGTCAATCAATCCAATGGTTTCCCTCAAAACCACTAATATTAGAAAAAAAGAGAAAAAAGTCAAGGGATCACCAAAATCAGTAGGATTCATCATCTGGGAACCATGAATCTTTTGAAATTTCATGATGACCCATCTAATAAATTAGATATTCAAGCAATGTACTTTATAACATTAAAATTACATTATGTACAACTACCACTGCAACTGCAATTTTTAGCCTCTGATGGACAGATAGAGGAATGAAATACCCTGTGGCAATACTGTTTGTATTAGTGAAGTACTCAGTAAGGCTTGCTCCACCAAAGATGGATGGCCTACCTGTATACGCAGCATCAGATGGCGGTTGGTGTGCTCCAGCTTTCTCTGCCTGCACTCCAGCTCCTTGGCTCTCTGCTGGTCCCGCTGTAGCCTCCTGATATAGTCCACTGAGGCTTTGAGAATGGTGCCCTTATTCCAGCGCATGTCACTGGGGTATACAGGAGACAAAGGTTTACAGTCAGAGTCAGCTGACCAGCTGACCCGAACAGCACAGGATTCCTTACGGCCCCTCCAAACAAATAAGTCATTCCACTTTAAGGACACTGAAGCGTGTGAAGAGGAGGCAATGAAAACAATGTTAATGAATAAACTGACAGACAGACATGCATTTACAATTAAAATGTATACAAAAAACACTTACGGATCATTTGACTTGGGTATCAACGTTCCCAGCTCCTTGATGCGATCGTTAATGTTGAATCTCCGCCTTCGTTCAACTAAAACGTTGTCATATAGAGTTAACAGTAAGTACAGACACCTTTGTAGTCTTTCAAGGTTTAATCAACATAAATTATAATTTTACGAATCAATCAACTTTTTCACAAATAAAAACAATCTGATTCACATTTTTTTTTAATTTATTGAAAATTGGAAATACAGGGAAATTGGAAAAACCTGAAATGCATGAAAATTGAAAATAAAATTGAAAAGAAATAATAAGCCAATCAAAATGTCATAGAAAACTTCTCAAAACGGTTAATATGTCTGTTCTCTCAGAATGTAAGTAGCCATTTTACCACAGAACTACACTGAAAACGAAAAACTGATTCTATTTTGATCGACTCACTTAAGTTGTGGTTGTCCTTCTTCTGTCTTTCCTTAGCAAGAGCACGAACTTCAGCCTCTGCGGAGCAAAGAGAAACATGAGTGCCTGTTTAAGAAAGCGTCATCATTTCATTCAAGTCTATAAAATGAATGGAATTACATGTTAGTAGTTCACATAATGCACAGTAAATCTGTTACTACTAGCACATTTTAATTTAACGTGTTATGCCGGATAGTCACAGCCAATAATAAATCATTATTATGTGAATTACAGCAGGAAATAAAGTTCAAATCATGTCAATTAGCTTCTGATTTTCTACAATTACACTTCTTTCATATTGTGTGCGATTTAGTCATACACAAAATGCTTTCTGTACAGTTTCTGAAAATCTGATTGAAAACAGCTTTTACAGTTAACATACATCATCTTTTCCACTTGCTTCATTTCACTTTGCTTACCTACTGGAAAGCCCTCTGGCCTTTGATAGTTTTCATACTGGCCACAGGATCCAGGTTTGTCCAGCACTTGCTTCATGCCGGGAGCTGGAGTAATTATTTGGCAAATGATTGACTTAATGGTATCTTGTGCATTTTTCCAAATTGCACACAATATTGACACTGGCCTTAAGTCATGCTTTCACCTTCTACATTCTAACAGAGGTGTGTCAGTTTTCTCCTTTATTAGGATTTAATCATAATAAACAAAATATTTTACTCTATAATGGCACAAATACTCATCAGATCTTAGACAATTAGAAACTTTTCTCAGTGTGTGTTTCAATCACATTTGACTACCAGATAAGGTAAAGTTTGCAAAGAGACCTTGCTTAGAGTCACTTATCGGTCACAATGACGTGTGCTAAATCGTCTGTCAAATGATTTCACAGCTTGAATTTACATCAGTCACATTGTCCACAACTTCAACCCAAATGATAATGTACAGTACAGAGAATCAACAGTAAAAACACTGATACTGTGTGAGAGATGTTTCAGCAGTTTTTTTTTTTACCTGTGTATTCCCTCTTAATGTTGGGCGGACAGGAGTTGCTGATGGCGAGGCCTGGGAGAGGAAGTCCTTGGTTGCCGTACACATCAAGAAGGTTACCAGACACAGGGAGCTACACAGTATTAAAGTAATGTCATTCAAATGAAAGTGCCTTGTATATAAATAATTCTTTATAAACTACCCCTTCAACGTAATATTTTTTTATATATGCATCCTTTTAAAGGTCGGGTTCACTTGGAAAAGTTACCTGGTTGTTCATTTGGAGTCCCGGCTCCATAAGTCCGAGAACATCGTCATTGTAACTTGACTCCAAGCTAATAATATCATCAATGACATCATCCATCTAGAAAACACAAAACCACATTTTATTCAGTAATTACAGTGTATCGGGGTATCTGAATGTAGTGAAAGTGTTTGGCAATGAGCAGGCATACCTCTTTCTCACAGTTGGAGCTGAGGGTGAGCAGGGCCATGGGACTGTTGGGGGCGCTGCTGCCAGGACCGGGTGGCATGCCGTGCTCGGGGGGCTGGCTGGGGCACTGGCTGCCGGCTTTACCACCCAGGGTGGTGGACAGATACTGTCTCACCTGTTGCCTCTGAGCCTGCTGGATGTGGTACTTGGTAGGATTCTCCAGGTGGGACTGCACCTTCACGGGCAAGACATATTAGACACATTAGAACCTTGGATTTAGATTTTTTGGTCTTCTATCACATTTTGTATTACAGCTTAGTCAACAGTTTCATGTTCGATAAATCCATTTTAGATCTAAATCAAATCATAAGCTTGGTTTTCAAGGAAATCAAAAGGAATCGAGTTGTAAGGTTGAGTTGCAGTTAATTACTAATCTCTATTGTATTATGCCTGTCAATAGAGCTGAAAACACCATTTTAAAAGGAGACTTTGATGGCTTGCATTGGAACACTTGCAGCGGAACACTTGCAGCATTGTCTTGAAACACATCTCTTTCTCCCAACAAATGTGCAGCACAGATTATTTGGACAGCATCATTCACTGCATGGCCGACTCCTGACATGTCCGCAGAAGGGACAATGTGAAGCAGTGAAATTGCATCACATGATCTGTAATGATAAATTAAAGTTCATGCAACATTTCATTCACTTTTCTATGCTACTGCTTGTTTCTGTTAGGCCAACGGTTCTGACTTGTGTTTAGCAAGTGTAGATAAACTGTAAGTGGGGTAATGACACAGTCTTTCACAGACATACTGTCACAATGAAATGCTATTCAATCACAATAATTAGCCTCAGCCTCAATCCATTTTTGTTTTTTGGAATAATATTAAAGAAAAATGAGTCCATCTCACCTGATAGTGGCTGTATTCAAGCATCTCCAACATGTTATTCGAGTCGAAATGGATCAAAATGAATTACAGTTTATAATCCCTTTATCTTGCTAGCCAACGCTGTGGACTGTGAGCTAGCGTGTGCAAAACTGAGAGCACTCACTAGTCCTGCTTAATATATCCACAGCTTGAAGCTCATTAGTTATGCAAGTTAAGAAATGGAGGAGGACACTGAGACTCATCCTCCTACAGCTGTGTTGTTCCAGTTTAACTATGAATTTTGTCTTTAAAGGGTCCATTTGACGTCACCACTTCCAGCTCACAAAGAAGTCTTTTTACTGGCTGGCCAGTAGTCTGCAAACTGAAGCCTGCTTAAGGCCAACTAACGTTTAATCTTTAGTTCCGCTCATCTAATATAAAACATTATTTGTTCTGAGCACCGGGAACACAATTGACACCATTGTTTCACTACAAACTAGACATATGAAAACCCAAATGTGTGGTGTGTTTACCAACGCAACACGTTTTTTAGGATGTTTAGAGGTTAATTACATTTAGCCGCCAATTATCATGCAGTCACATTTGCAGGGTAAAAGGGGAAGAGCTTGATTTAAGGGAAAATGACTCAACTCTTCGAAGAAACTTATGGAATTTGTCTATCCAAATACACTGTTGTCCAGTCTAGGTCAGCTCTCTTTGCATTACAAATCATTAAATATCAACACAGATATTAATAGAGCAGCAGTGAAAGGGAGTTTTTCATAGCCTTTAGTTTTGTGAATCAATTGATCATGGCGCCATGCAGTCAATGGCGCACTGCAGGAGGCCTGGAGGGTGTGATGATTGACTTTTTAAAAATTCTGTGGCCAGAGGTGAACTGAAGAGTGGAACTGTAGAACTGTTGGAAACAGGGCAGGACCATGGCCCATGACCCAAATTACATGGAGCACAGATCAGTAAACCTCAAACTAAGCAGAGGATAACTTGATTGGTAAAATTGCAACAAGCTAATAAAACACTGTGATACCTTCAATTAGGCCATTTTAGAAGAATACAACATATAGCATAATATGTAAAAGATTACATCTATGTCAAACTCGAACAACCGTCTTTGAACAGAGGAGGTGGCCTACGACACTACCTATCACCCACCTACAATGCTGTACTGAGTTCTCTCCCCAGACAGCTTAACAATCATTCATACCTGGGCTCACCTAGCCCTAGCAACCCACACGAAGGCTGGTTTGACCAACGACCCACAAGTGGCCCTAACGACTCTGTAAGGATACTCCCACACAGAGTTTAAAAGCCTGCAACTCCTCCAGTTAGTTAGAACTGAAGAAGCCTCTTGGATGAGAAGTGAAACGTCTTCAAGAAACTGAAACACATCCAGTTGCCTACGATACAGCATCTAGAATTATCATGACCTGTACGACTGAGAACCTTCATCAACATATAGCATAATATATAAGTCAAATGGTCAAATGTAAAGATCAGTTTAACTGCATTAGGCAAAGACAACTGAACATAAAATAACTCAAACAACAACACCCGCTAGTAACATGAACAGAAAAGGTAATATTGCATGTTTAAGAATAAGAGAGTCATGGACGTGGTGCATATAGAAGATTCTTCCTTGGCAGTATTTCCACATATGTTTCTATCTACAAGAGCTCTACAACTCAAGTTCAGAATCAAGGGGCAAAGATGAAAAAAGGCCCCTGTAAGTTATTATTGGGTTTCTTTGTTAAGAGCTTGAGGCATCAAAGAAGAATGAAGCAGGAAATTCTGTTTTCTGTTGCCAGGATTTATCTGGACAGACCAGCACGTAGGTCTTTTTAGTTCATTGAAACATGCACCCTCTCAAACTACACTGTCACACCATAGTCATTATATCATCTTATTAAAAGTGTATTTAAGAATACGTTCATCATATGTACCAGTAAGATTGTGCATTTGTTCAGCCACAAAGATTTATATGGTGCTTTTCTTTCAGTTTGTTGAACTACTGTATGAACGTTATCCTTTTTGGCTTGGGACAGGTTCTTAATGGCTTGTGGTGGCTGCTAACCTCTAGTTATCCTTTTTTGAGTATGACACCCCAGATCACACAAGAGTAAATTCAACATTTATGATGGTAAGCAGTGGCAGTGCATTCAATTCAGTTCAATGGGGCTTTATTGATACGGAACACAGATGTGTACATTGCCAAAGCATGGAACATGAAATAGAATAACTTAACATGAAATGTAAATGTAAGCTTGCACTTAGAAAAACAAACAATTAAATACAAACAAGTGAGAACTATATAAACATTTCTTTACAAAATAAATTCTCAATGTCAGTGGGTGTACTGAAGCTGGGGTTGGTAAGACTGGAGAATCCATGAAGAGCAAGCTACATTTAAGTATTCAACCAAAAATACCCCTCCCACCTCCCTCCAGGCCTCCATCCAGAGCCATTCCTCCAAACCACATGATCGTGCACTGCCTGACTACACCAAGGACATTACATGAAAACCTGGACACAGCCTTGGAGACAGAGCCCTGTTCATTCCTATGAAAGCTGCTCAGTGGTTCCTGAAGCCAAAATGGAGATAAAAATACCCAGATCTTCCGTGTTGTGGAGCCCATACACACTAGAGCCTTCCGCCGACAGAGCTGGCTAACTTCCGTTTTAGCGCCCGGCTAACTTGAATGGGGATAAAACAATTTATTTTTGCGGCTCTTCTAGACTTTCCAAAACTTTTTTGGACCAAATGGCTTAAATTCTGTCAGTGAAACAAGTCAATTCACAGGTGGAAAAAGTCTTTTTGGGCCCCAGTGCATCACATGAAGTTGTAATTACACGGTTTGGCCACTACGAAAGTTGGCCTCAAAGCCTGGCACTCTTCCTGGGGGCTTGGATGACACCGACACCTTAGCTCTCACCTGATAGCTAGTGTTAGCAGCTAGTTTGCTATGTTCAACAAGCTCTCTTACCTTTTTTAGTCATGACTGCATGAATAAACAACCCTACAAAATGCCACAATCATATAAACACAGACAAATTAGCCATCACGAACGTACCTCCGACAGTTACTCCGCTCTGCTGTAACATTAAGTGTGTGCCCTTTGTGCTAACTTGGTTAGCTTCTGAACGAGTCTGTAGCTGCAGGAGTGGCTGTTCGCATTGCTCAGGGGCGGTGTGCTTTGTGCTACTATGTTAGCTGCTAAACAACACCCTATCGCTGCGGCCACTGCTCACTTCTTTTTTGGATCAAGGGCTGTGTGCTTATGCTACTGGGTTTAGATTAGGTTAGGCTAAACATATCCAACTACCTCATTGGCTGGACTCCCAGCCTCTGCGACTAAACCGTTGCAACGTATCCAGAACGCTGCAGTGCGCCTTGTTTTCAATCTACCCAAAAAGCGTCTGCTAAATGCCCTAAATGTAATGTAAATGTAATGTCATGTCTCACTTATACATCATAAACATAATAATGTGACATGAAGATAAACAACTAACATGGCCATTGTTAGTACTCACCGCTGTCAAGCTAGCATGTTAGTATTGAGAAATGTCACCTTCTTTGCCATTCTTGTGCTAGTACCTCGTTAAAAGCTTTATCAAGACATCACCCTAGCCATGTGGAAGACTTCGGTCATGTGCAATGGCCGTGCACAGGTAGACAGACAGGTAACCCGTTCAAGCATTTCATACGGGCTGAATGAGATGATTGGAACAGCTTATTAGAGGCCTGCAACAGCCAAAGCTAGTGGATTTTTTTCTGTTATTTGAAGAGAATGTGATTTATTGATTGCTGTTGGGATGTTAAGAGTTTTTTATATAATTCTATATAACAATAAATGCAATTAATGCAATAATAACTTACCAACCCTAGCTTTAGATGCAATGAAAATAACTAATCACATTGGGAATAATATGGGAATGAAACAGAGTAAACCAAGCTTCAACCATACAATGTCTTGGTCAAAGACAAAACATTGTGAATGACATCCGCTATTAAAAGAAGGAAATGGGTCAACTTTTGACTCTTTGTCCACCATACAGCAACTCATTTCAACATCATCAAGTTCCTGGTACTTTTGCTGTGGGTGAAAAAGATTACTTTTACTTGACACCATCTTCAAAGATTCACAAATATTTGATTTTAAATAGCGAACAAAACTCTCTAAGCCAATTCTGTCTTTTTGAAAATGTGACTCACTTATTTGAGGACTCTCTTTACAAAGATATATTTCGGTATCATGTGAATTTGATTAGATCTACAGTACAACCTCGAGTGACTTTTTAGGATGAGTTGCATACATGGAGAAAAGAGACTATGTTCATTTCAAAATCACCGCCTAGTTGTGATTATTCCAAATGTTTATTTTGCTCATAATGCCTCATTTGTTGCAAGTTATGCATATGTTTTTTGCCACCAACACACTCATTTGCTTTTCCAGCTGTAATGAATACTCATGAAGTCAATGTCATGCTAGGCTCTTTTCCAATTTTGGGCTCTAATTTTTTTTGTGAACGTGTGAGTGTGAGTTCAGGGCATTGCTGTAAAAGAGCTTAATGCTCAGTCGGTTTTCCCTGAATAAACAATGGTTGATGGTTTTAACATTTGAGTATGTTGTTGCGGTGCAGACATTTTTTGATGCACAAAAACAAAGGTACAAACAGTGCTTTGCTTCAAAAGAAAAAAAGCATTGATTATTTACACCACTTCAACTTCCATTTTGCCACTGTAGATGATGATGTGAACATGCTATTACAGGCAAAGCACACAGAGTAAATTAAAGTGAAGCATTGCACTGAAAGCTGATTTCATGCTTCCTTATTCGTGATGAAAGTAAATTATTCCCAGCATTGAACGTTTATCAAAAGAATTAGGCTGCTTTTCAGCATGCTCACGTGTGATGAAGCACTACCAATCGTGAGGCTAGTCTTTGCAGACGTCTGCCGCTGCAACTCGTGTAACGCTGCTGGGAAACAAAGCGTCATGTCTTTGTCCAGACTACTGGAAACTCACTAGAGATGCAGAGGTGAACAAACACAGGGGAAGTGCCCCCTGGCTGGACATAGCCTTATATGATAAAACAGAGAAAGCATTCTTTGTAAACTCATAGTGAGTGTTTCTTTGTCTCCCCTCCGCAGTGTGGCCTTTTCCTTTAGCCAAACCTTTGGGTTTTGGAGGAACTATTAACAAGGGATGTATTTCATTTATCCCTACAACAAGCCAAGCTCTCACTTTATTTTTAGACTCTTTGTGAGGTTTATTACCTTCTCAAGGAGAGCACATGGGTCCATGTCTTAGACTCATGCCTTGAGGACCAGTATCATTTTGAGATAAAGTCGTCACTCCTTGACCCCCGAAAAGAAACAGATCCATTCATATCTCGCTACCAGCTCCACTCTGTTGCTTACTTCCTTGGAAACATGTCACACTTGGGGGCATTTAGTGGAAAAAGGATGCTAAACATTTACTGCATCTTGAAGTTTAAAAGGACAGTTACAGTAGAGCTACTGACTACGGACAGCTTTTAAAATCACATCAAAAGCAATCAATAAACAAGTGCTCAGTGTATTGATAGATGAAAAAAATAATATGTTACAATTAACCATATAAATTAGACCTATAGCTTCATATTGCTGAGGCAGATAACTAAGCCATATTTATTAATTAACAATTTAATATGCTCGTTTTCTTGATAACAGTCGAATATGTAAGTTGATTCAATGATTCAAATTCCCTAAGAGTCTACGCTGTTCACTGTGGTTGATATACTGTATATACAAGTGTGTAGCTTCTGGCACTAGGGGGTCTCTCAGTCAAAACAATGAAAACAAAATACATAGTTTGATGATGTCATATGAGATCATGGGAGTTGTCGTCTTCATTGTTAAACAACCACCATTGACGATGAAAATCCCCCCAATTCTGACTCAGGCAGAATGTCATGTTCCCCAACTTCCTACCTCACTCTATAACGTATCATCTAGCGTTTACCTGGAAGTTATAGCAACAGCCAGGCGACCAAATGAATCGCACCATTACCTTAAATAAAATTACGAATTTCTCTGGGTTTGAACATTGTTCATTTGGGATAATGTAAGTTCACACCTCAACAAAATATATAACAAAGGTCTAGCTGTTTTATACATTTTAATGTCAAAATGTTACATATTTCATCTTTAGCACCAGAGTAGATATTGTTACAATATTGTTTTAAGAGTAGTGTCTTGGAATTGAAAGAAATGCCCCCTAGTTGGGAATCACTACCCTAAATAAGGTCAGTTGCACTACAATCCAGGCAATTTCCAAGCACAAAATGGCTTCGGCATACACACCAGTAAACTTACCATGCAATGTCAGTCTTCATAACAAAAATACAGGCAATGGTTCACAGAACAGGGTGGTTCAGATTTGGTTCTTTTGGTTCTTTTTGGTTCTTTTCATCTGATCTGAATCATATGATATCTACCGAACTGGCTGTAGTGGATCTACTCAATGTCAACTGGCGGGATGCTTAGACAACATAACCATAAACCAATGAACTATAAGCTAATTAACTAAGAGCAATTAATTTTTAAAACATTTAAAACTTCAGCAATTCTTCATGAACTATACAGTGCTTGCTTGTTTGTGTTTATTTAGAATCCATGCCAATGAATGATGACATTTACAGCACCTCATGGTTTTTTATTAATTTAGTAGCAGAGCAAATCTGCTTTAAGAGAAATTACAAATGCTCATTGGAGCATGAAAAAAGGTACAAGATCAGTGAGTGGACTTTTTTCCACTCTTCTACATCTATGTCAAACAGACAGCAGCAGCAACAGTGTTTATTTTATTCCATAGAGCAGCAGCACGTTTTCTTGTCCTTATAAAAATTATGTTTTTAGTTCTGCTATAGCTGCTCTCATTTACTCCACTCCAGCCCAGACATCAGATAAAAACACGAGACATATTCATGGACTCACCAGTAGTATTACAACATGTGAGCTAGTCATTGAAGCTACTAGTTGGTTGTTAAGTAAAAATGAATGACAAGGTTGGCTTTTGCCAGAATAGCTAAAGTTACTATTGCGTTCCTCTCATGTAAGTGGAGGACACTTGAGGCTGACAACTGTGTTCAGATGAAAGCAACCCTGAGGAAATATTTTCATCAGTATCTAATTTGTGTGGCATTAATTATTTACAGATTTTACAATTGAGTATTAGAAACACTGAAAATAATGTAAAAACTAAGGCTTGTTATTAAAAAAATGTTCCTTCCAGAGCTATTTTTGTTTCAGTGAATCAACCACAGAAGTGATAAAATGATTTACTGAGCCTCTTTGTTTCACGCTCACAACAGAGACATCCAACCATCTAGGCTAACTGTGCTTCATTTACTGTTTTTCTTTCGATTCAGGCATTCATGAAAAACATCCTACAGGGAAGTTATGCTGAATCATTGTCAAATTCATTTGTAGAGCACTTTTCAATATGGCGTTTTGTTATGAAAATGCATTACATTAGACATGACGTAACGACTGGTTGTAGCAACACCAGTGTCCCTGGTCTCCTTAGTTAGAGCTGACAGGCTGGGTGGCGGAGCAGCAGCAGGGCAGCCCAGTGGTACGCTAAAATTTGCAATCATTTTATTCCATGTATTAAAGCAGGTTTCTGGTAATATAAGAGGTAATGCTTGAACTAAGAAAAGAAGTTGCGGGAGTATAATCATTTTAATCGTTTCCACTCGACTATATATCCCATCTGGTATTAATTTCCACCTATTTAAATCCTGCCTTATCTTTCTTTCCAGAGTGCAGTAGTTGTTTTTATATAGTTCATCCAAATTTGTATTAATGGAAATACCTAAATATTTTATAATCTCTGTATCCCATTTAAACTTATAATGTTGTTTAAAAGCTTGATTCATCTGTATTCCAATACTTAGGGATTCACATTTTTTTTCATTTATTTTATATCCTGATACTGTGCTGTATTTTTCAATTACCTTCAATAAGTGTTGCATTGCACTTTCAGGCAAGGTTAAATAAATAATTATATCATCTGTGTATAGTGCTAATTTATGTATTTCTTTCCCTATCTTCATCCCTTTAATACTTATGTTTTGTCTTATGGCTATTGCCAACACCTCCATATATATGGCCAATAATAGCGGGGACAGAGGGTCTCCTTGTCGAGTGCCTCTTTGGATAAAAAATTTCCTCGACAGGGTACCATTTGTTTTAACTATAGACACAGGTTTACTATGAAGTGCTTGTGACCATTGGCAAATTACTCTTTTTCAGCATCTAATGTCATCAGTAATAGCTCTTCATTCGCTCTTTGTGCATAATCAATTATATTCAGTGTTCATCTAATATTATCAGCCAGGATTCTTCCTGGGATAAAACCGCATTGATCAGGAGTAATTATATCTGTAATGGTATCTTTTAGCCTGTTCGCTAATATTGATGATATTATCTTATGATTTGTGTTAAGTAGTGATATAGGTCTATATGATGCACATTTTGAGGCATCTTTCCCTTCTTTATGTTTATTGTTTATTGTTTATTAAGGATCCCCATTAGCTGGTACCTTAGTAGCCAGCTAGTCTTCCTGGGGTCCACAAGGAACAACACAGAATATACACAAGAACGTCACATCCTCAACATATCATACATTTACAAATACAATCTATCACAATATACCTAATGTTAAAAAGTTAAAACAAACATTTGAAAATTTCCAAAAAATCTTAAACAGAGTTTTTCTTAGACAGCAAAATGGAGCCACTCGTATGTATTAATGTTACTATTGATGATGACCATGTTTGAGCCCACTTTCTTGTATCTAATGCATGTCTGTATGCTCTAACCAGTAACAGACTTAATTGGTCTTTAAAAACTTTGTAGAATTCATTTGTAAAACCGTCGTCACCTGGAGATTTCCCATTTTTCAACCTCTGCATTTGCTTATGTACCTCTTGTGCCGTTATTGGTTTTGTTAACTTTTCATTATTTACTTGTGTTGCTTTTGGTAGTTCCAGATTTCTAAGATATGCCTGAATTTGATTGCGATCTGCACTTACCTCCGCCCTATACAGTTTTTTGTAGTAACTAGCAAATTCTTCTGCGATCTGGTCCTTATCAGTTATTATTCTAGTTTGTTCTGGTTTTAAATTTGTAATGTGCGCTTTCTTCATTTGTTTCTTGAGTTTTGTAAGCCAGTATTTTTAAGGACTTTGGCCCACCATCATAACTTTCCTGCTTTGTAAACGTCATTAATTTTTCAATCTCAAACATACGTATTTTTTCTAATTGTGTCCGTTTTTCTTTTAATTGTAGCTTATCTTCATTGCTATTTGTTTTACTGTGTCTATTCTCTATTGTTTTTATGTCCTCAATTAGCTGTTTCTCTTCTTGCTTTTTTTCTAGTTGAGGAATATAAAATAATATATCCTCTCAAAACTGCTTTGGCTCCTTCCCATAATGTAATTGGCTCTATATCCTCTGTGTCATTTATTTCCACATAATCTTTTAGTTCTTTTTTTATTCATTCTATAAACTCTAGTTCCTGCAGAAGTGAATTGTTTAATCTCCATAGGCTCTTGCCCTTACTAATTTGTAATGTTATTCTCAAGGGACACTTTTGACAGCGAAGAGCGGCTCTGGAGGATGAGTGACTCCGAGAGGAGCAGCAGCAGACCAGGATAGAGGCCAAAGAGGGTGGTGTGTTTACCCATAAAACTACAGCTTTTAAACCGTTGAAAGCAGACATTACCAGAGATACTGAGAGAGTTAACAGTTTGAGTCAATCACAGAAAACGCAAAATTAGTGGGATCCATAATAACGCGTAGATAACGTTTTTTCGAATCAATGTGGGACCTTGGGGCTTCTGGAGATGTGGATTTTGCTGTCCAAGCTGTATGGAGCCAGTTTTTTTTTTTTTTTCAGGAGAATGCTGCAATGGCTCCAAAGCTAATGTGGCCACAATGACAAACTACTTTTAATTAATTTGACTCTGAAAATTACTTTGAATGATGTTTTATTTTTTTTAGATAATACCAACTAATACTGATTTTTGTCTACATCTGATGGTCAAATTCTCAACTTTTATTCTAAAGTAAAATTAAGGGTCTAACAGGATGACCCTTCACGTCCAAATCTAATTGAACAGGTGACACTCTCAGTTTGAATTTGTGCTCAGGGGATTCAGACTGTGAGAACAAGCGGCTTTAGTCACTAGGAGTGACGATCCCATTTGATGTCTCAAAAGTTACACAATTTGTTTCACACATTCGAATCATCTGTTACGCTCACCTTTCTTCACACAAATCTAATTCTGCTCTTACAAATCAGTGCCGGAGCACTCTTAAAGTTTAACTTGCAGACAGAATAACATCCAGAATTGTTTTGTGCTCTCAAATCTTTAATCGTCAATGTTCTTCAATGAGGGGAGCTGGGAGGAGACTGATGAGGCAAACTTTTGGTGACCTTGCTGGCCTTATCTGTCTCACCAGCCTGGGCAGGAGGGAGATGTTCTATCTTTTTGTCGACTTCGTTATCAGCAAGGTTGGTGTTAGAATGTGCTTTGTTGGGTAAGAGACAGACAACATAGGACGACCTGGGGGTGAATTTCCTTCGAGCATTAACCGGTGCTTGCATTTTGTCAGTGAATCCAAAAAGAAGTGTGGAAGGGGAAAGGGTAGTGTTAAGGCAGGAGGAATAGGAGATCCATGAGCTGGTTAACAACACGTGACACCAAGGCTGTGATAACGAGAGGGATTTTGAGAACGACTACTTGAGTTCCGCCATCGCCTCGAGGAAGTAGATTTGCTCTCTTGCCGAATGCCCTTAGTAACAGTTCTCTCTAGAAAATAACAGCTACAGCAGAGACAGGCCACTTTATCAGGAGGAGGAGCTTGAGACAAAGAGATGTCTTCTCTTCTCCTTACCCTGTGGCTACAGGGTAACATTAGCAAGAATCTAACATCCTCCTCCAAGAATGAGACACATTGTCCAGTCTGTATGAGATCAGGAACATGCACTTGCTTAAGTAACCAACAAGTGGAGCTTAATTTAGCAGCTACATAAACACACAGAGCCTCGTTCTCATTCATGGTTAGACAAATTTTACATTTGGAAAACAGACTGCTGGAAAATTCTCTTTCGTAACTTGTTCAGACATGTCCTACTTTGTCGAAAAAACCTTATCTCTAAGAATCTACTGGCTACTAGAGATTCAGAACAGAGCTCTAGGTATACTGTGTTTAATAAACAAAAGGCTCTCTTAGCTCGGATTTGGCTAAGTTTGAGACTTCAGAATGAAAGAGCACAAAGATGGAGCATTATTCTGCTCAATTTGCCTGGAGATCGAAGAAAAGGTCAGTGTAAATCACGAAGGTCTGCACGTGGAGTTGAATCTGATGATTTTTAAAAGTCAAGACTCTTCTGGGCCATCAAATATTCTGCAACTGTCTTTGATTCCAGTCTAAAGAGGCTGAAGACTTGCTTAAAACAAAAAAGTTTCGCTCAAATGAAATGCTGTATGTACGTGTATAAGAATCACAAATACAGAATACAGAAACGAGACACTAGCCCCCTCGTTACCACAGATCATCACGCATGAAGCTATAAAGTCATTATCTGTCAACTGTCGCTGTAATAGTGAAAGGTGGAAGCTTTGTGTTACTTTCTGTACAAGCTGCCACAGTTACAAAAGTCCCAATACAGATAAAAGTATTTAATATAATTGAAATTAAATACTGTGAAACAGCAGTATTGGGCAAGGTACTTCCAAAATGTAATATATTCCATAATTCCAGTCACTGATCTTGACTACTTGGCTTTGTAAGTGCCTTTTGGAGAATTTTTCAGTAGAGGAGGTGACAATTTCAGGGCCAATAAATGATAAATTAATTAAAATTGATTAAAAAGTTCACGTTGGCTAACCAAAGTGTGAGTTACATTAGCTCACTGTCTTAGAGGCAATAATGTTACAAACAATCATCTGTTAGCTTAGACAGCTTGCTGCAAAACAAACTGTTAGCCTATATTTGTTTAGTTTGTTTTATGGTAATTCATCCTAGCCAGCAAAATATGTTAAACTTTAAAGATGATAAAAGCAAGTATGTGTTTGATCTGTGTCTGTCAGATAGATTAAATCAGCAGTGGCCTACTGTCTTCAGTGTAAATGCTTTTTTATACTCATTGTTTTACCATTTTAATTAAGTTGAAATAATTTCATTATTTAACTGTGTTGACTGTTTACCCCACATTAACTGCTATCAGTCAGTGCTTGCATCATTTTTATAGTATTTGGGTCAAATACTGCCTTTCGTAAAATCGCAAAAGATCACGGTCCCAGGACTGTGGTCCTGAAACTGCTGCCTCCTCTACTGCAGGAACTTAATATTGAACTGTGCGGTTAATGAACGTTTTCATATTAACGAGCATACCTATTAATCGGCAGACAGCAGCTGGAGCTGCGTGAAGGCAGAGCAGTGGGCAGAGCCCGGAGCTTCTTGAGGGACAAACACCCGAAGTCGAGGAGAGCACAGTTTACTTTTTAAACTTTGGGGATTAAAAAGTGGATTTATCTTCACTCTCACTTCAACCTGTCTGCAGGAACAAGCTGCGGAGGTGCCTAAATCCACTGTAATGTGCCGTAAAGTTAATCCTCCCTTATTTGACTGTTGAATGGATGGGAAATGTACTTTACTTCATTACCGTACAGAGATGACATGGGAAAAAGAACTGGAGGATAACAAAGACCCGGAGTGTCTGGCGAGTGCTGACTTTAGTCAGAGGCTAAACTGAACACAAACACAAACACACACACACACACACACCCTAGGTGTCTGCTGTTGCTCGCTATGAGAGTATACCCACACTCTGCAGCCATTTTGGCTAAAACATTTCTTTTTTTTTTCTGGTGGCGTACTGGCGAAAGTGGCATGATGTAAATAAATCCTTAAAAATAACATCAAACATTAAATTTTGGATGGTAATACCTTACTGGACATTATAACTGAAATAAAATTACCAAAATCCTATCAGAAGCATGTTATTTTACTCCTTTACAACGTATAGTAATATATTACTGTATTGTACTTTAACAAGATGTCAAGACATTTTCCAGCTGTGTTTGTGGTGACAAACAAAAGACAAAACATGATCTTTAACCCTAATCCAGTGGTGTTTGTGCCTAAACCTAACCACACCATCAGCACAACATTGTCACAACATAAAATTGGAAACGGAATCTAAAGAAGCGATGTTGCAGTATAAAGAAATTTAAAGTGTCAACACATATCTGCAGATGTTTATACAAATTTGAGGTACTTGTACTATACTTGAGTATTTCCATTTCATGATGCTTTATACTTCCTCTCCACTACATTTTGGAGGCAGATATTGTTCTTTTTTTACCAGCTGCATCAGAGCTTAAATTAATTTAGTTTATCATCAATCAGCTCTAAAAACAAAACACTGATTCCGATAAACAGAAAAATGCTAAATATTGGATTTAAAAAACGTCCAGGTCGGTAATGACTTGACCTCCAGTTTAAATTATATACATACATGTAAATAAATGTATAATTTACTTTGACATATACTTTTGATGCTTAAGTTCTTTAAGACTTTTACTCCAGTACTATGTGTTTAGGTGACTTTCACTTTTACCAAATTACCATTTTACCACGATATCTTTACTTTTACTCAAGTAGGAGTTTTGGGTACTTTATACAACACTGGTGCCTAAACTTATTCTGGCAATTAGGTGGGCCTATTTATTAAACAGTATGGAGAAATAATGCCATTCCAATAAGGTCTTGTTTCTTGCTACCTGTAAGTCGAGTAGTCACTCTTGTTTTAGCTCTGTTTATGGCTGGAACAAGCTCTGCTAAGTTTACCAGCCAGTCACTACCTGTGTCTGTCTGCTGTTAAAGTGAAACTCTCGCCAAAATGCAACCGAGGCTTTTTTGTGAAGGAACCCGACAGAGTCGTTAAAGAAACTTTCTTTTTAGTAAACTCTGTGTACACAAACAATGTTCTCAATGCTCGTGTTCATGTGTAGAGACCCTGGTGATACTACGAGCAAAGTTTCATGTTGTGTCGAGTCTTCTTAGTGTTTTAAAAATAGCGATTTTGATGCTACCGTAAAGTTGCCCCTAGCACGCAATTGAAAATGATTTTGACCCGAAAACGAAAATATGGTAAATCTTAAAAGTGGCTTTTTCGTCATAATTATGCTTTTACACGAAGGTTTGACTCGGGTACTTTCACAAAAAAAGCCTAGGTTGCATTTTGGTGAGAGTTTCACTTTAACTGTTGAGCGTGTAGCATACTGTAGGTTTATGTCACAGGTTTGGCTTTGGTGTGTGTTTGGCACGCACGCACACACACACACACCTGTTTCACATCAGCCTTGTTAGCCCTGCCCTGTTGCCGGTGTCTCTCCACCTGCACCACATCCCCTCGTTAGTTCAGTTTGTATTTGAGCCTGTGCTGTTCCCTCACTCTTTTTTTGGTTCATCTGTTGTCGACCTCACGTTGGTCCTGTTTTCGACCACACGTCTCCTGTGCCTGTTCCCTGGTCCTCTGGTTTTGTCCACAGTTTTGTATTTCTCCTCAGTTTTTTCCTTGGACTTTCCTTTGCCTGTCTTTTGTTACATGCTCTCTGGATTTTGGACTTTGTTTTTCACATTGGACATCAGTTCATTAAGGCTTGCTTCTTGTTTTCAAACTGCCTGCCTCTGTGTGTCCGTGTTTGGGTCCTTTTGTGTAAATTGTTACAGGTTTGTAAAACTTTGCCCGACGTAAAATAGCTGCTTTTTGCCTGGAGGCGACATTTTTGAAGCAATTTTTAAATAAATACAACAGGTATGTTAATTTCCAGGAGCACAACGTCATTAATATCAAATGGATTCGATAAGTGATCTTTAGAGAGTTTTGAACGGTTACATTAATATTTTCCCTGTTAAGGTCTCCTTAGGATTGGTTTTGTTCCATCCAGTGCTGGTGAAGCTCTACCACAGACATCGTTCTATAACAGCCCTGATCAAATCTAAGAAGGCACTGATGTACGTACAACCCAAATCCTAACAACAACAGTTGCAGCACACAGGAGACACAACAAACTTTCCTTTGGTGAACTGTGAAAGCACAAAGAAGGTCTCATTGTGAATAAGATCTTATTTAATCTCAATCAAGAAGTACAATCTTACTTAAACTCATGGTGATGTGTTGTGACATGTGCTAATGCTATGCTTAGGTTTGGGAACAAAAAACACTTGGTTAGGGTTCGGAAAACAGCATGGTTTGGCTTAATATATCTGTTTTGATCGCCACCATCAGGGCTGAAAGTGGTTCAACTTCTTTTAGAAAAATACAGTAGTTCGTTTTGGTCAGCACGGAATGACCGCAGGTCTCCTTAAATAACATGGTGCAATGAAAATAGGTGGAAATATCCCCAGGTGTCTTTAAAAATATCCACTGGTGTGACTCGAACTGTGGTTGGCCATTTGGCAGACTTGTTGGCTGAGTTAGATCTTTCATTTTTCTAGGAACTAGGGAGCACAAAAATGGTAAGGATGGCAGCTGACAGCTTCTTAAAAATAATGTGTCACTTTCTCAACACAGCTGCTGTGTCAAAGGCATGTTTACATATTCTGTGTCATTTATGTTTACTTATAACACACTTGTAGTATGACAGAGGAATTATCCTTTGTATGTGTTGAGTCCAGAAAAAAATGCTGAAAATTTAAAATGCAATTCCTACTATTTTAAACATTTTAAGTTTATATTTTAATTTAAACATAATTCATGCACAGGTAACACCTTACAGTAAGGGTTTTTTAATCAATTAAATTAAAGGATAATTGTTTTAAGAAAGTTGATTTTTGAGTCTCATTCCCATCTCGTGAAATACTGATGCTTTGGGATTGGGAATTTGATAGCTAACGTTACGTAGTTAGCTAGCTTCCTTGTTTGGCTGTTGGCTTTCTATAAGTTATGTTGGTTGGTATGTTGCTGATTATGCTCGTTGTAACTGTTAACGTTCGCTAGCTTGCTAGCTAGAAGGCTGAACCAAAAACAAGAAGATGCCGAAACACTGAAGTCTCCTGCACCACCCTCCCTGTCTGACAACACACATTGCAGGAGAGTTTTCAGAGAGGCAAAGCATGGAGCTTAACACTTGAAAGCAGATAATTTGGCAAAACATACACTGTGTGATGATGTGGAAAGCTTGTCCGTCCACAAATTTTGCCCATTTTGTATGATAAGGACGAAATCGCCTACAGTCAGCGTCCAAAGAAGATAACGTACTCCCCCAGGAAGAACTATTAGCAGCATGTGATCCAAGCTCAGCTAATGATTAATGAAACGCATGTTGGAACGGTGCATTATTTATGTAACAGTAAATTCACGTGTGGATATAATGCAACTTCATTTATGAAGAAACGCTTCTTTACATTAGAGCTACTTCATCAAATTATTGCTGGTTTAGACTATGGTTATATGGACGAGAAAAACAATGAAGCAAGTGTTTGTGATCCTCTGAAAATGCTGTCGGGCAAACTGCCTCTCAAATGCGGAGTCTCTTGCCAGTTTTACCCTTGTAAATTAGAGATTTCATTGATAGGAAAGATCAGTATTGTGCTAAGAAGTTGTTTGGCCAAAATCTGATTCCAAAGCACCACTTTATGGACTATCCAAATGAATGCTTTGTTTGTTTGGACCTCTTTCTCAGTTATGGTGAATAAAATATAAAGCACATGTGGTTTGCAATTTCAAAAAGTGCCAAAACTCTCCCTAATAAATGTCAGGATCAACAAATAAATCAAGTTGGTAGCCCATTTTGGAAAAAATCTAATGTCTGCAATGCCTACCCTATTATCTGAAGAAAGCTGTTATTATACTGGGGGAACTAAAGTAACCCCTAGATAAAGATTTCATGATGAAAAGAATCATTTATGTTACACATTCACTGACCTTAAATGGCCACATACAGGACTCAATCTGTACCGCCAATCACAACACAGCAGAATGGGTAGTGCTAATTTGGTAAGATATTCATGGCCTACCCCAGGGTGAGACATTCATTATCTTCTTCTATTCCTCTTCTTCTTCTTAGAGTACTTGACGTTCAGTACTTTGATTTTCTATCTATATGTATGAAAAAATACATTTAGATTATGACGTAGATGTTAGACCTCTTGTCAGTATTACAAATTTAAGCACTGACGAGCTCTATATGAGTTTGAGGAATGAGACTTTTTAGCTGTGGTTCTATTGATGTTTTAAATATTGTAATGCCAATTAATGTACTGCATGTGATGTTTGAAAAGTGTACTGTAAAAAAGTTGAATATTTGTGATTAAGTCTCTAATGGCTAATGAATGTTTTCTTGTTTTTCATTGTTATTGAAAGAAAACACTGCAGCCAGTAGTATTTCTATTAAACATCATTGAAACATAATGTGCAGGGGTTGCACTGGTTATATATAACTGACACACAATTGGCAAAAGTAACACTGTTATGTGTTTACAATGTGCAGAACTAACACATTTACGTCTGAAAGGTAGGGTTGGCAAGTTATTCTGGAAACGTTTTTTGTCATATTTGTGCAAAATCTTTGTGACAGCAATCAATAAATCAAATGTTCTGAAAAGTCAAAGTAAAACTCCAATATCTGTGGCTGTTGCAGGCCTCTTATGAGCCCATCCCATCATCTCAATTCGCCCGTATGAAAAGATTAGAATGGCTGCCTGTCTGTCTTCCTACATGCCTGTGCATGTACTCAGTCCGCATGACTGGAGTCTTCCAGAAGGCTAGGCAGATATATTTCTAAAGCTAGGCTATTAGTGACAAGAAAAAAAAATGGAAGAGAAAGTTCAGCCAAAATTTCACAATACTAACTAGCTAACTTGACAGCAGTTGACACTAAGACAGGAGGTAGTTGGGTATGGTTACCCAGGAATTTCACTGGTTGCATGTGCGTTGCGGAACGGCTCCACTACGGTTTTGTTCTGTGCGCCCTCGTCTGTCAACACCCACCGGCTCTGTTTTGAGTGCAGCAAGGCGCAGCACTGCTGGACAGCTGGAGTGGCGTGACCAGGGAGTTACCGCGGTACTGTAATTACAGAATCACGAGCGATCGCAATTATACATGCATGCATGTGTTGTAAACACAACAACAAACAGAGAAAAGGTTAGTGTTTCCAACCAAAGTATTAGAAGAAGGGTGGTCTTGAATTTATCTCTTTTTTGAGATTTTTTTGCTGGTGTCAACATAGAGAAAATTAACCGGATGTTTTGATGATGTTTTGGTGTCTGACTTCCTGTCTGCTCTGTGCTGAATTTGGCTGAATCCAGATGGGAGACGGACCAAACACGGATCTGGTGGAATTAAGGGATTATTGATGACAACAATGTGCTGCACTAACAGTGCACAGCCACTGAGCCTGTTGTTCAGCAGCTAGCTAACTTAGTAGCACTAAGCACACAGCCTGAGCCAAAGAACAAGTGACTGCAGCAGCAGTCTGTAGTCTGCTGACAAAGTAGCACAAAGCACACAGGCACTGAGCAGAAGAACAGAACCGCTGAGGCACCAACAAACTTGTTCAGCAGCTAACGTTAGCACAAAGCACACAGCACCTGAACCATGCTTACCCAGTTAGCACAAAGCAAACAGCACATGCTGGGTAGCCTTTTCGGATTGAGGTATGATCATGAGTTATTTTGCTTGTCTTCATATGATCGTGGCATTAAACAACGTTGTTTATTTATAGATTGTGAGACTAAAAAAGCTAATTAGCAACAATTTGCAACATTCATGCTCTAATACATCTTCCAGCTGGCCAGCGAGAGCTAAGGGGCGGTCTGTGTCGGTGTTTTCAGGCAGTGTGTGTTCATGTGTTTTGGAGTGGCTCTGCAGGGAGACGGTTTGACTTTTTCAGTTATATACTTTCAAAATTCAGCTTGCTTTTGCTGGTTTCTACAATCTTACCATCCCCAGTTTTAAAAAGTGTAACACAGCCAGTGTATATAAATGGTTTACACATTTCCTGTGTTGAAATTCAATACATTAGCTATCATACAATGTTTAACACATCAGCTTTAGGTTATATTAATTTCCCTAATACCCTTTTCTGTTTAGCTGATGTCTGATTAATTTATATTATCTTGTAGTTTGCCAGTTCATCGTACTTCTTAAAAGAGCTCTAGATTCAACCTGATTAAGAGTATTTGTTCCTGACTTATGAGTGTGTGATCAGACTCTGCCTGCCTTTGTCTCGATCCTTGAACAGGTTTTTCACTTCATTCTCACAGGGGTTAAAGGTAACCTGGCTAATTAAGGGTCCCCCTCCTCTTTTGGACAACCTCATCTGAGCTTTATGTTTTCACTTTCATGGTCCAGCAGCTCTGCCTGGTACTTCTAAGCTAATTTTGCCTTGCCTGCACGGATTTGGGGGGGTCTTTGATAATCCACAGACAGGTTAGGTTCAAACTGTCAGAGAGAGTTTGCCCAGGAAACTGGGATCATTGTCTGGACTTTTTACTATAGAATGGTACAGTTTGAGGGAAAAGTTCCTATTAATTGTTTTCCCCAAAATGTTTTCCTGCTTTATCAGAACCCAAACCCTCTTTTACAACAACTGGCAGAAGAGACATTAATTTCTATTCCCACCAAAACCTCAGCTCTGAAATAATATTAGCAAGACACAAGTAAGTAATTTTCTCCTTTTGCACAACCACGTGAAAATAGTAACGCATGCTGAGCAATACTGCAGAAGGATTCGATTATCATGCTGAGATAGATTACATTGCTCTTCTATCAGTAACCACACACATACGTCAGCCCTTCTTCACACAAGTCAACAGCTGATATCATTCATGGCCTTAAGAGATCGTCTCCATCGCTCAATGGCAGAAACATCACACCTATACTGCAGTGCATATTAATGATATCAATTACATATACGTGATAATTAGCAGAAATATATAATTTTTTTTTTACTTGGAGGCACAGAAAATCACTAAACCAAATGTAGTCAGTAATGTATCATGTGTCTGACAGTTGAGGTTTCTCCTTGCGCTTTTGGCAAAGTATAATACTTTGTCCTGGTCCTGATGCAAGACAATCTCAAAATGCAAAGATTATATGTAGCCAAGACAATATATTTCCTATTAAATGTGACACTACAACATTAAAGGTCCAGTTTGTAAGAAAGTTGATTATTGAGTCTCATTCCCAACTCAGTAAATACTGACACTTTTTAGAATCCTGACTACAAGCCCAGAAAGCTCCAAAAACATAGTTGACATTCTTTTATCACCATGACACGTCATTGATTTTATTTCATGGAAAGAGTTTTGTGATATGTTTCAGAAGTCCACTGCATAAAATGACACATTATATCTCACAGGGGGGTAACAGACCCCAAATATAAATACTGTCATATGGAATAACATATTGTATGTTTATTTGTATGTGAATACATTATCTAATATTGATATCTTAGAGTTTTTAAACCACGTCCAGGATATGTGCGGGGTTCATTCTCCTCCAAAAATCCTTTTCTCATCTTTATATTCTCGCGTTTTTATGGTCCATTTGGTCATACCCGGAATGAAATGAATGAAAATATGTCAGTGTAGTGGAGCAAATAGGATTAAATGTGTTGAATGCCAAATGTCTGGAAACAGGAATTCTGTCAAGAGATAATCCTCCCATGGACTTAACACAGTGTCTCAGGAGCTGACACAGATGCAAGAATTCCTGGAGCCAAAGTCCATAATCATGTTACATTTGTGATTTAAAGAAATGGAAAATAGTTTGTAATATGAGCGTATCCATCAACACGTCGCCTTCAGAACATTGTTACAATCCACATCATATCTGCCGCTCATACAGGTAGACCAGTCTGTTGGTGGGCTTACCTTGAGAACTTCCATGGGCGGCTGGCTCACAGCAGGCCAATCGTGTGGAGGCGTGACATGGACGCGGAAGGTGTGTTGGGTGTCGTGGTGCAGAAGGTCCCTTGTCTCTCCCTGGTCTTCCCTGCACACTTGACCCTGGCGATGGGCAAACACCGGCTGCTCTCGGAGCGGGACCTGTGACGTCACGGCCGGTGGAGGGTGGGAACTCTGGAGGCGCTTGTAGAGACCAGGCAGGACCGGGGGAGCACTGAGGACCCCAGCCCACCCAAGGGCAAAGAGAGGAGGGAGTAGTTACACAGAGCAGGCTAAAAAACATTGTGTGCATATGCACAGTCAGTGGCATTTTTCTGAGCCATCCTGAGTCAGTGAGCAATGTGAGGTATTGTAGTGGAGTACAATATGATGATTGAGTGAGAGGGAAGCCAGAGATTCCTTTACGGAGAATATGTTATTGTTCTGTGAATGATTGTGAAAGATGCATTTATGTTTCAGGGAGGTTATGCAATATGAAAGAGGGGTGCTTAACACAAACAGTGCTGTCTAGTACATTTTAGTTAGTTGAACTGCCCAGCTCTATATAAATACAAAAAATATGATCTCATGTCTCTTGAAAGCTGCATTAACTTTTCAGGGGCAGTGGGATGGTCAGGGTTAGCAGGAACAAGCTGTAAACAAGTTAATATGGCTAACAGGAGAAATATTAATTTGGAGTGATGTTTGTGTCGAGAAATGTAAGTTTGCTAGCTGCTAAATGATCCACTTTGTTTGTCAGCTATCTCCAGCTAGGAGCTAACTGTCATAGGATGCTGGATGGTACTGTACAATGGGTTTGTCTCAGCTCTTCCGCTGAAAACAGCTGGCATCTGTGTTTTCAAATGACGCTGTTGCAAATGGTGAGATGAAACCATAGTACAAAGCTTAAAATGTATAAAATAAGGTTAACAAAAATACTGAGCTGAGGGAGGGGGCTAATATTCCAGAAAAAAAAGCGATTACATTTGTACATTTAAGAGAAAAAACTCAAGTAAATGTGTTTCCTCATAAATGTATGACTTTATCATTTTAGAGAACATTTAAGATTTTAGATTTTAGAATATTAAAGGGGCTATATGTAAGAATTAGCCTCTTGTCTATTTCATAATCCAAACAAAGTATCACCAGAAATTTGTCTCCACATCTGTTGTAAGAAACAAGGAAATGTGCAGTACCTCCCTTCAGTCTTTCTTCCTTTTTACAAACAACTAACTTAACTTCTTAACACTCTCAGTAAGGTTATACAATTAGTTACCTTTATAAGTAAACACGTAAAAGCCAACCTTAGCAGTGGTTTACCGATCAGTTTGGAAGAAATGTTGCGAGTTCAGCATTAAACTTCATCCCTTTCCTTAACAAAAGGAAACTAAAATTGTACATATACACATTTGTACCATAGAGCTGAGAGGGAACTGTAAAGTTGGGTGACAAGTCAGTGATTCACAGTCATTTGATCCATCGCTGCATATATAAATATTGATCAGAGCAGCTTTAAGTCTTTATGAGGTTGTCTTAAATCCAAATTACCCTTATGTGATTAGGAAGGAAAGGCAAATCCCTGGCTGAACTGAGGCATTACAACAATTGTTAATTCTGTTAGTTAGCCCACCATTGGCGGCCAAATCTGTTTGGTAAGATTATTAGGTCTAAATTTGGTTTATCCTCCAAACTCCGCTAGATCAGAGTATAATGTTGTGAGGCCTGAGGCAGTACCTCTGCCCTTTGCAAAACACAATGCATTTAATTTCTGTACAGTTTTACTCATGTGCAATAATACACTGAGCAAGAACTCAGTGCTGTTCTTCCACTACTCTCCTCCTGTCCGCTCCGAGTTCACCCTTTCAAATCTGCAGCGTATTTGAGCGGACAGCAGCTGCACATCCCAAACCGAAATGGATCCGGCAGTGCACACGCTGTCAGGATGAGGCATTCCCTGGGAAAGTGATCCTTTTGATAAAACCACCTCAAGTCCTCTCAGCCTGTGATAATCGCACTAATTAGGCTGGCATGTCAAATCCAGCCTCGGTCAATGGCAGCGCTTCAGGACTAGTGGAGAAACTCAATGATCTTTTTTTCAATCCAAGAATATCTTAACTCTTCACAGAAAGATTGTGACAACACCTTTAGGATGTTGTTGATCAGTTCAACTTAACCTACGTAAATCGTATAAAATCCCAGCCCCTGAGGAAAAAGTGTGATCAACTGTGTCGAAGTGATCTGAGCAGTAGTTTTCTGAGTAGTTCTGCGGTAATATTCAGTGTTTGTCCAACCGCTCTAACTATTCACTCAGACTGTTCATGTAAACTTATCTTCTTTCAGCCAGGAGATTATTTTTTCAGAGAAAATAACAGATTAATAAAGGATTTCATGCACTAACTATAGATATATTGTTTCAGTGACATTGGGTCTCATTCATGAAACGTGAGCAGAACGAATTTGTGTGTAAACTGTTCGCAGACGGAAATTTACGTGCATCTCGCATTCATCAATATTTTAGTAGCTCCGATCTTTTCGTAGCTACTAACAAAATCTACACATGCTGCTGACCACGCGTAGTGCTTGTGTAAATTTAAGAATGCACATAAATAATGCTTGTCACTATTGGAAATTACAATTTAAATTCATATTGCGCTCTGTTATGTACACAATACGCAGATGCCTTTGAAACACGTGATATAGCCTAAACATATGATAAAAATATAACACATTTAGTTAAAGTAGTTGGCAATTGGCAGGTTTAAGAAGATCCAGATTAGGTTCATGATTGTGAATTATCTATGTAAATCGACTCAATAGATTACACGTTCTTTCTACATGTTGAATGATGATAATAAAAACATAGGCTCCAGTGGAGGCATGTCGCTGTCTCCGCCAGGTATAATTCCTGACAGAGGTCTCCCCAGTTATCCCCGCGATGCGCTCGTCTGCAGTTGATAGCTGCGACTGTGAGCCTCCTCCTCCTGTGGCTGATATATTTCTTTTGTGTGAGGTTATGCGTTTCTTTGCCTCCAGTTTCATGTCAAACCATTTACGCTTCACCTCGGACATGGTTCTTTGGACTACAGAGACAATATTGACGGCATCTGTCACCTCCCTCCAGGCCTTCGCTTTGCCTGTCCCTGTCACACCACTGCTAACAGATGAAAATAAAATTTTTTTTCTTAATTCCACTTCACCCAAAAGTATTTCTATCTCCGCTTCCGCAAAGTTCTTTTTTCTTTCTCTCCCTTTCTTCGTTTGCGCCATGACTGACAGGTCGACTGGATGCATCTACACCTCCTTATATGGTGGTCATTGGCAATTCATGGGCGGGGATTTATGCTAATAGCTGATTACCGGGAGCGCGCTGTCACTTTACGATGGATTGGCATTCACGATCATACACACGTGTTTACGATCAGATCTGAGTTTCCCGCAGTGTTCATGAATCCGGAGTAGGTTTTTAGTAGCGTAGGCTTTTATGTGCAAATCCACGCACAAATTTACTAACGTTTCATGAATGAGACCCATTGTCTTTACGTGCTTGCTGTTTAGAGTTATAGATGCCCCTGATGTTTCTGTTAAGGTAATATCAGTTGAAAATGTACCCTTTTTAGAGCAACATTATGTTATAGTGTACAGTGTCTTGTAATAGTGTGAATGGTGTCTCTGTCTCAGCCACTCCACCCCCCATCACTTGCTTCAGCACTATTCAACCTCAGTGAGAGGGTAGGATCACAGTGTTACATACATGTTTACTTCAACATACAAGTTTTCAACACATAATGTTGGGACGTAATGAGATTAGTTTGTAGTTAGCACCTACATTACATCTGACAAACTGTTACACACCTGGGGTTTGTATTTACAACAGTGGTGTTGCACTCAGAAACTGTGGGGGGCGCCAAATCGCACAAAGTGCCAGTTTCTACATAACGTTGCTTTAAATGACCTTATTAAACCTTATAGCATGTGAAAAAATGACCTTTTCTTTTAACGCAAACTGGGTTTATAGATTTGATGAAGGTAAGAAAATACAGAATTGTTACCACACCAAATAAGTGAATACTACATGTTTATCTGTTATTTGGACTCTACATCCACAAACATAACTTCTTTTTCTTTTTGGGGGGGGGCAAAAAGTAATTCACATACAAATAAACATACAATATGTTATCCCACATGACAGTATTTATATTTGGGGTCTGTTACCCCCCTGTGAGATATAATGTGTCATTTTATGCAGTGGACTTCTGAAACATATCACAAAACTCTTTCCATGAAATAAAATCAATGACGTATCAAGGTGATAAAAGACTGTCAACTATGTTTTTGGAGCTTTCTGGGCTTGTAGTCAGGATTCTAAAAAGCGTCAGTATTTACTGAGTTGGGAATGAGACTCAATAATCAACTTTCTTACAAACTGGACCTTTAATGTTGTAGTGTCACATTTAATAGGAAATATATTGTCGAAGTTTATTATAACTCTAAACTTTGATTTACAAAATATCAAACCTGCCTGGTAGACAATAGACAGACTGTGAAAGACAACAGTGCAGTTCATTTTTTTCAAAATAAGGCTTGTGCTGGCTCATGAACATGTGTTAACAATGGGTGATAATCCCATTTTAAAGAAAACATAAAATGTGCATGTCCAGCTGACCTTGTAGCATTGATCATGGCTATGATGCATGAGGAGGCCAGTACAGGCTAAAGCCAAATTTTCAGCCTTAATTGTCAGATGCATGACTGACAGTATTTAGTGAGTTAGTGGGTTAACTATTGTTCTACGTACTACTGTAAAACTAACTGCTTAATTGGAAAAAAATAAAATGATCAAAAGGCCAGACTGAGGTTTTAAAGGACCACATTTGGCTCATGGGCCGCCAGTTGAATAAGTCTGCTATAAACTATAGTAATTCTATCAATGTTGTAGTGTACAATAAAAATAAAATTAAAAAACTCTTTTAAGATTTGTATGCAATGTTTCTTCACTTTGCATGTTGTACTGCTAAGTGGTTTTAAAGGGCTATAGTATTTATATACGATCATGGTATTACTACAGTGGGTGATATTTTGGAGAGTATCTTCTACATACCAACACTTACTGTACACTGACCTCGTAACATTCCTGAACCTGTCTACAACCTTGAAGCAACCAAAATAAGTGAGAATACCTGTGTTTATTGAGGATGTTAAAAACACAGTTTGTGTTAGTTTCATATTTATTCATTAATAATGTTACGTAAAAATAAAACGTGAATATGTATGTGAAGACACTCTTGTCTCAGCACAATTTGCAAAGAAAGGATGAGTTGCGATGAATAATGTGGTGAGTCATGCTCTGTGCATAACCACTGTGGTTAGTTTGTTCATCACATCTGGATTAGGAAATGTGTTTTTTCGCTTAGGATTCAAAATATCTATTTGAAATTATTATCCAAATAAATATTTGGGGTGTAATCAATTAGCTGCACTTACACATGACTCAGCAGACTACTGTTGACTGTTTTACTGCTCATGTGTCCTCTGGCAGAACAGGCAGAACACACAGATTTGTTGCATCCACTGAAATCTTACTGACCAAACAGCACTAAAAGTGTCAATCATGCCATATCCCTGTTGAAACACTGTGCTTTAATGAGTTAATACATCACATACAAGCATAAATGTGTTTCCAGCCACATCACTCCCACTGACTTCCTTTTGAAAAATGTATGATGACCCCCCTGTCTCCTAGCAGATTCTCTTCAGTCGGCCACAGAAAATGATAAGCATGCATGTGTAGCTTGGTCACACCACTGATGTGTTGCCAATTGTTGAATTCGCTCATGAACACCAATCATGGAGGGGTGAATGCTCATGAGCAAAAAACACCTTTTTATTTTCATGTTCGTCACTGATCCAAGGGTCTCCACTTGCTGCTGCTGCTGTTTGAGGAAATGGGTCCTTTTAAAAACTCTTTATGATGACAGCACTTCCTGGTGTGACACAATAATGTCTCACTTGCAAGTTGACACAATGATGAGTCCCAGATGTCTTGAGTTTTGCGGTTAATTGGACATATTTTGGTCTGGGGTAGGAGGATGAGCAGTTCTCTGATTTTGCAACAGTTATCTAGCCCACTATCTTCAATCGCTGCTGGATATTTTACCTAAGGTTTAATAAAGTCTTAAAACTGTCTTACATTCTGCCAGACCATGACTCTTCCCTAGCTATTTAGAGCAAAGTGTGAACAATTTGAAGAAAGACAGGCAGAAGAGATTTTTTTTTTTTTTAATTAAGGCTGAAAACTGATGTTAATCTGAGATTCTGTCAAGCCCACAAGTGATAAATCCTACAAAAGTACAAAATAGAGCTTGGATATATGCTTTTATTTGCTTTTTGGGGTGACTTAGTTGTTTAGGTTGAATTTTCTATTTCTCTCTTGTCACGATGCTGTGCTTATGCTCTGCTTAGATTTATGCACAAAAAATCACTTGTTTGGGGTGAGGAAATTGTTTGGCTTAAAATACCAGTTTTGGATCACCACAATCCCAGATGGACGCCACAAAAACAGATGGAAATGTCTGCAGGGCCCCTTAAAAAAGCACTCGGTGTGATTTGAACTGCGGACGGCCTTTTGGCAGCCTTGTTGGCTGTCACACCGCAGCCTCTGTCCCCTCAACCTCCTAACCTGAAAGTAAGCTAAGAAGGATATCATGTGAATGTGATATGCCATATCATCATTTCTGTTTGCAGAAACATTAACTGCTAACATGATATCCTGGCGACTGGGCTGGTAATGTCACTGCAGCTATGTAACGTTGGTACCTTCCTCACTAGAGTTACAGAAGTAAGTTATTTTATCCCAAGCCATGATGTTTTCCTAAACCTAACTGATTATTTTTAGTGCTTTAACCTAACCAGGTAGTTTACTCGCCTAAACCTAACAAAACTGCAACTGTCGTTGGTATGCTGCAGGGGTCATGTTGATTTGGGAGTTGCTGGAAATCGACCTTTTTAGTCAGTTAGGTAGCATGTGCTGCTTTTTACATTTCCACAGAACCAAGCTGTTTTGTTAAGCTTATTGCATTATATTATATTATATATCATATTACAAGCATTTCTTCTATTCTCTGTGCTAACAAGCTAACGATCTCCTGACTGAAGCTTTACTATGGCAACAGCGGCGAATGAAGCTGCAGCGGCCGGTAGCTCCTCCAAATTATGCAACATTTTTGTTTTCTTGACCGTCATTTTTCCAGCTTTATTGCTGAAACACGCACTAGAGGAAGAGAGTCAGAATGAGAGCCATGCTAATCCAGCTTGGTTTAAGGCTGCTCCTGGCTAATGTCTGGTCATAGGAGAAGGAAATTGGACTGGCAAAACAACATGAAATCAGAGACTGCTGTGGCCACAAATACCTGTCTCCACCACAACATCTCGGATCAAGCTGTTGCAGTCCACAGCTGGACGAGGCGAGGTGGACTAACATCGATGCTTGGTGCTGACTCTTAGTCAAAGTTGATGGAGTGTGTTTCCCAGATGTCGAACTTTTGATATGAAGATGCCGACCACACTATCATCACCATCTTGTTGCTGCTGCTAACACAGCCTAACGCAGATTCACTACATGCACTACCGGTTTATGTGGATTTGTATATAACTGTATATATTTTCTGTAATTTGTGTAGCATAAAGAAGTTTACAAACTTTCATTTTGTTATGCAACCCTGTGTTGTTCAATGACAAATACATTCCAGTGTTCCATGAAAACCCATTTTGCATGAAGTCAAGTTTGATTGAAGTCAGTTAAAACTAAACTGATTAAAAACAGCAATTCTCCTTCAGCATCATAATTTCAGCCTCTGTCTTTATTTACAAACTAACCAATAAAATAGTTTATGAGAACCTTATTATGCTCCAGTAACATCATAGTGAGGAACCATCGCGCACTGATAACGTCAGGCACAATGAATATAATCAATGGATGTGCTTCTGTGTCTGCTGAGCGCTCACACACGTGTTTGTTTCACAGCGGCAACACCAGCACTGACGCACCAAACAAACCATGATATTATTGCACAGGGTCAGTGTCCCCGTTCACACTGAGTGAGATCAGACTCATCGTATGGGAATTATGATTTATATATTTCTTGTTAGAATGTTGTTTTACTCTATATTGTCATCCCAGGAAGTTCATTACACTTAATCTTAGTGACCACCTCTTATCGGCCTAATTGTAATCATTTGTATACCACTATCAATGTATTCAGGTGGACAAGTGTATGTGGACCATATTGATAATATGACTAAGGACTAACTTCAGTTTTTCCTTCCGAGGTTTAAATTTTCCACGATTGAAAATGTAGCACAACTGTTGCGGCATACTGAAAACAGGAAGCGTGGGCTGTGATTCAGCCGTTTCCATGCTGAAACTTTGCTCTAAATTTGGTGCTCTCTTTTCCACGCTGTTTCACCACCTTCCTCTGGTCGTGATGAATCGAGACCCTGTTGAATACCCTCACAAAGGATTTCACAATGACGCTGCAGTCCTAAACCTAATTTGGCAGCACATCAACATATTGTGTCAATTCTTGTTGGCCCCAAACTGAGCAACATTAAAACTCCGGCATGGGTTAAGAATCGCTTCAATGAGTTTATTCAGACATACATGTGGATATTCTTCTTCATTTCTGTTTACCAGCAAATATAGTGCACAAATCAGCATTTAGCACATCAAATAACTATAATGTGTGTCACAGACTGTTTGGAGTTAGAAAATATGGCTTGTCAGACGTGTTTTGCTTCATGCAGTAGTTACTGGAAGAGACTTCCCCTGTGTGTCTTTCTGCGCCATTACTGGGTGGAGCATACAAATTAATTTTGCCGGTCGATGATCGAGGACACGCCTCATTACAAGGCCAGTTGTCTGCACACAATAGGACGATTCAGAGCAACATCGTGTGTTCTGTCCCAGGGATAATGAGTTCTTCACAGGGTCTTATTCAGAATAGTACAGATAATACTTCCTTTTCCTAATTATCTTACCCATCAGTGTGTCGGCTAGCAATGCACAATACCACCAGCTGTGACCTGAAAATATTATTTGAGCAACTTAAGTATCTGATATTTCATGTCTCTCGTCTCATTCAGCCACAATGAAGCTAAAGACAGCTGTGTTATAATTCATAAGTTACACAGCTGGCCCTAACTGACAAGTTGAATAGAAAAGAATAAAATGTTTCCTTCATATTTATCCAATCGGCTTCATCCCCTTCGCCGTGGGGTCCCCCAAGGTTCTGTACTTGGTCCCATTTTTTTCCTCCACCTATATGTTCCCATTAGAATACATCATACAAAAACACACAAAAAACAACAACACAAAAAACATGTTCTGTTACCACACTGGCCAGTTTCTACATGGTGCTGAGGTGGGTCAATATATCCACCCACCTTGATTACTGCATTTCCAAACCTCTGTGCTTCCAACCAGTTCAGAATGCAACAGCAAGCTTTAAAATAAAAAAAGGGCCGTGCTCCAAATCCAAGCCCCCTTCCACTTGCTTACTGTTCAAAGTGGCCAAGTGTTTGAGGTCAGGATTGATTAATGTTCATGTGTAGCCCTATGACGTCAATAAGACAGTGCTGTTCCCTTTGTCTTTCAAATGAGCATGAAATTGTTTCTGTAATTACTGTATATATGGGTTAGCCACATGTTCACATCCCTGTTACACACTGCATATGTATTCTTTTTGTGGCAGAGCAGTTTAGAGTTCATCTGACAGTCGAACATGACTTCAGGGCCTGCATGTAGTAAAGCTGCTGTAAACATGATGGAGCGCAAAGATAGCTAACGATAGGATCCTGATTTTATAGGCATTAACACACAGACAGACATCAGGCATCAACCATGATAGTAACTGTGATTTTTTTGTCTGTTAGTCTAAATCTCATTCATTCTCCCGGGGAAGATTTTATCTCTGCTGTCCTGATGGTTCGGGTTCAGCAGGGTCATATTAGTTTTGGGTTCAACTTGTTTAACAATATAGTCCCTCTGACTTTTCTAAGATTTTCTAAGGTTACAAAGGTGGCTTACTCATTCAGCTGTTGCTATAGCTGAAAATGTTCAGCAGAGGGCGCCAAAGACAAATGAGAAGAACCCCATGTAATGTCAAATTCACTTTAAATGTATTTTGTTTTTGAAGTAACATTCTGATTTTCACTAAACAGTCTCTTTTTAGTGTCAGGAACTAAAACTCTGCTGGACTAGGTTTTAAAGATGCACTATGTAGTTATAGGGAGGAAGTTTTAATCAGAGGAGGAAGATCTTCATTGACTGATTTTTCAATGCCTAAACAAACTGAATAAACAAACTCTTCGTTTTCATATCTGAATAAACTGAAGTAACAAACTGAACTTAAAGGACGACACAACGTTTCGTGCTGTTTTACTTTGTTTATACATGGCGGACCCTGCCGCCTTTCTAACTTCAAACACTTATTTTCCTCTGTGAACAGCTTCTTTATTCAGTTTTGGAAAACAAATATTTCTGAGTTTGTATAATTACCTCATTATTATTGTAAATATTAAAATTCTGAGGTTGAATTTCTTCTCCAAAATGACATAGCGCCCCTTTAAATACTTGCTAACATACATGATATATTACAAGACAGTGGTTTTCTTGCTTATGACCCAGACTCCTCCTTGTGACCTGTCATCAAAAGCAAATCAATGAAAGAGTGTCTTTTCCTCTCATAACATGTTCATATGAATAATCATTAGAAGCCTGAAAGAGTAAAAAGACAATATTTTACAAGAAAGAAGAAGGGATCCGAGAAAAAGAGGAACAGAAGCTGCCTGAAGTCGGAGATTGCTCCACATGGTGGTACTCTAACAGCCTTTCAGTGGCAGTGTCACTCACTATTGATGAGTGGCCTCAGGACACTGGTGATTGATAGAGGGTTAAGTCATTTATGTGAAGCACAGAAACGTGTCACATGTCACAGTACATGAGAAAAAGTCCATTATGCGTATCTTGTAAAGAATATCCGAAAAAGACGAACACGGGGAAATGTTTTAATGAATACAATAAAATCATTAAACGAACAGAAAAGTAAATCATTCAACAATCTAAAAAGAATGAAAATAAAAGGGTCAGGGAGAGCATCTTGTGTTGTCACATCTGTAGTGTCTTCTGGTTGGTTTCACTTTTCACGAGTGATGTATCCTTACTCAGCTTCCTGATGAGGAACATCTTTCCAGCTGTGTCCTGATAATCCAAACACTGTAAAGGTTTTGATTTTCTCACACTGCGGTCACATTATGTTTCGAGGCTAGCAGCCAAAAGAAACGTCGAAGTCATGAGACTCGATTAACAAGAAACTACGAATTTCAGTACAGTAGTCCTACACATCCTCGTGCAGTCTGCCCTTGAGTTCACACTGCATGATAACGTAATTACAACAAGACAACGTGAGGAGGAGCAAGGACACTTGAGGTCCTCTCAGCAGTTATACAAGGTAAAGTCACACAGGACACACATCCATTTCCAAGCATAACCATTCTTGAGACACTAGACATAAAGTATCTTGTTGCAAATCCAGGATATGTTTGATATGCCGAACACAGAAATTAGGATAAGTCAATTTAACGGAACATAACCCTAACTGTCTGACCCGGGTCAGAAAAGGGCAGCTGTAAGATGTGATTTTTAATGCTTACATTATGGTTTAGATTTCAATAATAGATACTGCTTGACTTTGTGTAACATATTATTTTTTATTATTATCTATGTTACAGTATATTATATAACATTCAATTTACAACCTCAGATTGAGTTGAATATTGGAGCACATTTCATTGTTTACAGGATGAGCCCCAAGAAAGTCCTCCAGACAAGAACTTCAATGGTTTCCTCTAAAGCACATTTTGAGTTATGATATCTTGTTAAAAGATTATTCTTGCTCTACTCAACCCGACAAGTCAGTGCTTGGGTGAATTATAGCTTCTCTAACAAAGAAATATCCCTGTGGTTTACAGAACCAGATGTTTTCAAGTGGCTCCCCTCCAAGAAGTTAGCTGCAGAGAATTCTGTCCTGGCATGTGTCCTGATGATGATGTTTTCACAGGTAATTAAATCTTTTGATGTAGTTTACTTTCAGGGGTTATTCTGAGTTTTCTGATCATAAACTTTTGTGACAGTGACAAATTCAATGTTTTGCATATTTTTTTGCACCCAGCATAGCCTACCGCCCTAACATTGGCTAGCATGCTAGCGATGTTAGTGTTAGCTAGCATTAGCAACATTAGCTACAACAAATTGACAACCACTTGAGAGGGCAGATGATTTGAACAACAGCGGTGTTGTGACTTGAATGCAGCTGAAGGGGGAGATGGAATGCCACATAATGACTTGATGTTATCAATAACACCTTTAACGTGTAAATTGAATACTCACTTTACTGATACTTCTTGTAGAATACTACAATAATTATCAGAGATGAAAATGTCTGAATGAATCAGCCGAAACAACTGTTGCACCAAGACATACATGAACCTGTCTGACTGTCCGACTTTCTGTGACCATTAGTTAACTTTTATTCTTGTGATTTGGACTACCTTTTTCAAAGTTTCATGTTTTTGTCCTGTGTAAAATGTTTTTTTAATTATTATTATTTATTCTGTGTTAGTGAGAATAAAGCAACCCTCCTCCTTTGTGTGAAAGCAGCCAAAGTGCACGCTTCATCCTGTCCACTGTTTTCCACCCTGCTCTGCCTATGTGTGTGTCAAGCTCAGCCCCACCCTCGGTCAAACAGACACACAGACCTGAGGCTCTTTATACATCAGTGACAGACTAGAAACAAATCTGTGTATCTGTTTACTGTTATTGTTCAAATCTGTGTATTGCTATTATAAATCTCATCTCAATTGACTGTTTACTAAACTCCACACAGTGATTGTCCAATCATAACTTTGTTACTATCTACCTATAATAATAACCTACGTTACCACCAATGGCAAGGGGCATGTTATTAGCTAAGTGAGACAGAGTTGTTGGCCATTTGTTTTGGTAGTTAGCGTTAGTTAACAAAGGCTAGCTACAGCTGATAAAATCAACTAGCGTCAGTCATCACCCAGACACAAAATCCATGGCTGTGTACTAGAAATGAACCCTACTTTCGTCGACTTTTGTGTAAAATCAATGACCCACTGTCAGAAAAATCCCATGCGGAAATGCTGTCATTGTAAACTGCATATGTGCCACGCAAGAACGGAAAGCTTGACAGGCATAGTAACAGAATCTAAGTAGAGGCAAGGTGTACCAGATGAAAACAAACTGCTTTTAATGGCTGGAAGCAGAAAGGGTTAAATTAAGCAGTAAATGCACAGTGATTACACATCACACACTATTGCTTTACATACATAGGTCAACATTATTTTACATATCTGTATATTTCTGCCCCCAGTTCTCAAGAAAACACTCCCAATAAATTCCAGAAGATGTGGGGGAGGGCTTACACTGAGTGAAGAATTACTTAATTCGACTGTGACCTGGAAAATACTAAAGACACACTGAAATGACCAAGAAGAAGATGAATGGAGACTGGTGGCACGAGGACAACAGCACAACAGCTGACCTGCTTAGAGGTCTGATGAGAGGATGAGATGGGATGGAGGGTCAGTGCTCACTTATTGTGGATGGTACTTATTGTCATCCATCCTTTGTTTATCTCTGTGGCCATTCAGGAGTGCATAAAGTTTGCTTTAAAGGGGAGCATGAAAGTTGGAAAGAGTGAATGTCTGTCAAAGCACAAAAGAAGATGACATTAGCAGTCCATCAAGGTCATGGCTGATGGCAGGGGGGCAGAGTTAATCTGTCCTGAAGGGGGTGAGGGGCAATCTGCAACTGACGACTCAGAAGACAGGATGCACATTCACAATGGGCCAATGAGTGTGGGACAGTGTGTCAGTCAGGGGCCGCTCTCAGGAGAGTAGACCTCTCCATGTTAACATCTGTTCCACAAGCACAACATAATCCCCTTGTACTTAAGATTCATAGTTTCCTCCCTCTGCACAAACAAAGCTCCCCTTCGACTCTCAGATGTTTACCTTGGGCTACAAATCTCTGATATTGTGTTATATTTTCACTAAAAACATGACTCATTCATTTGTCTCAATTCATGTGTCTGTTTGCACTGTTTAAATGAATTCCCAGTGAATACTACAAGTATTTTATTCAGCAAAATCGACAAATAACGCACCGCTGTCTACGTATTATCATAATACTTATAGGAAGTGTCATCAGAACAATAGCTAGAGAGCTAATCTCAGTGGAAGCTGAGGCCAAGCAGAGATTTGGTGTGCATGTGTGTGTGTGGGGGGGAGTGGGGGTACTTGGTGCACACATGGCACCGGGGTGAGCCTAATCACGGGCTCGCAGAAATCCTCACAAATGGGGAGGGGGATGGGGGGCTGTCCCTGTGGTGGCTCATTTAGACTTCGAAGAAAGCATTTTGCTCCAGTAGCACAGCTGCCCTTCACCTACACATGAAAACTCATCCTTTTCCTTTCCTTTTCTTTTTTTTGTTTCTCTCCTCTGTGTGTATGCACAGCTGAGATAGCGAGGAAACGTCACCTCGTAGCTGCCCTGACATTAGGTTCAACTGGTTTGTAATAAACTGGACAGTTTCATCCCTCCCATTTCCTTTCTCCCGCAGTTTCTGTGGATTACTGGGCTTTTCCATTGTTCAGCCTGCTGTGAAGCCACAACAGCGTGGCACTCCTTTCCTTCCCCTTCCAGTGTGGTCACTGGAAAATCTTCAACATGTCCAAAATGTTCCTCGTAATGGTCCAACAAACCTGTAGACCCATTCCTCTGAGTCACAATGATTCTGATTTCAAAAGATTTTTTCATAGATAGATCTTGATCTTAAAGATTAAGAGGTGACATCATAGATGCAAAGGATATTCTGATAATACTACTGATATCATAGCTCATTTAAACCTGCAATATTTTGGCCACTTGGGGGTAGTACAACAAGCTGTAAACACTGACATTTTAGTTGATACAGTAAATGCATTAGCAAACACTTCCTTATTCATACATATAGAAGACATGGCGCAACACAATCTTTAATATGGAGACATGTCTGTGATGAATTGAGTCCAATATTCAGTCTCCATGTCGCTCTGTTTTGGTCTCCAACAACTCCTGAGAAAACTCTCTGGCTCTTTACCAGTTAAATGCTCCACTGTGTTCACCAAGCTAGTCGCTAACTCCGTCTGTGTTTTGTGCTCGTTAGGTTGTGTACAGTCGGGTTTTCAGAGCTATTTTTTTACTGGAAACACGTCCGCCTGCCTGCTGCTGCTGGAGATGACACTGATGAGAGTGGTGAGACTGAGGTGAAACAGAAAGGTTGATGGTAGAAACATTTTGATAATAAAATGATCTCTGGAAAGTCAGGTCAGGTGACATTACAAGAGTAATTTGACCCAATACTAATACAAAAATATTAATTGGTGCAACTTAATTTGAGCTGTGTAAATGAGAGTATGTATAGCTGACATTGTGCCATTCCACCACTCTAAACTCCTCAAACTGATATTGTAATACACCTACTCATCTAATAATTGAACAATGGAAAAAACAACAGTTTTATTACACTTAAAAAAAATAGCGGTGTGTATTCTGACAAGAATACCCCACACAAGGCTCCAGGGCAACAATGTTTCTCAGAAAGCTGCTTGATATTTCACTGTCCACCTACATCATGCATCTGTCCTTTGAAGAGCACATTAGACAATTCAGGCAAAACAGCACTATAAATAGATGAGAGTGTCTCCATGTAGTGTGCATAGAATAATTTTCTAATTATCCACAAATATCCACAAGCTAGAACTGCTTGTTGCAAATTAAAGGGTAACTCCACCAATTTTAAACATTAAAGTGTGTGAACAGGTCTTGGGGAGTACGACTGCATATGTGAAAGAAGCAGTTTAAAGCCTTTAATGGCTCCAGAGGAAGCTGCATGTGATCTGATAAACTGCCTCCAGTGAAGTTACCCAGTGACGTTGCATTGTGGGTAATAAAGGCAGCACAGTGAAATGCTTTAATTCAACCCCATCATTTAAATTATTTTTAACTGAAATTGATTTTTTTATTTACATATTTTTTATTGTTTATTTTTACAGGACACAATTAAAAGTAGTTGAACCAGAGTTAGCTTGCAGCTAATTAGCATCTGTTGTCCCTGGGAGTGTTACTTTGAGTCTCTTAATCTGGTAACCGATAAGATATGCAATTCAATAACTGATATTCACTCTGAATTATGTGCCTTTTATTATTTTATTTATTTATATATTAATTTATTTATTGTTGTCTTACTCTGCCATTGACTGATGTTACTTTTATCTGTCTCTGCTCCTTATACACTGAACTGGTATGACTGATTGTTTGTACATTATACTAAATAAAGGGGGGGAAAGGATAATAGAGGCACCGGGTTTTGAAAAGCAATCCACTGGTCTGCAGTGCACTCTTCGAACACTGTTGGACTCATTATGGACCGTTTATAAACAAATGATCAAAACCAATATAGAGGAAACAGAGATATCACCTTTTTCTCTTCCATGCACTTTCTTTCTTTTCAAAACCTGACGCCTACATTACCCACAATGCAACTTGGTCACAGAGTGACATCACTGCATACACACTTTAATAGCCTATGTGAAATGAGTGTAGTGACCCTTTAAAAGATCTCACTAATGCCCTAGAACACACAACTTGATCATCAGCTGATGGGTGGTCATTTTTTCTGATCAGTTAACAAAAAGTGGATGATTCAGTCCTTCACTTAACTTTTCATTTATCTGCACTGTCGCTGGTGTTTAGCAGCAGAGAGCGCTCCTCCATTGGCCAACAGCAGCGCGCTGAGGGAAATTCATCTGTCCCATCCTGAATGTGTGGTGGAGAGGAGGAGGAGGAGGAGGAGGAGGCGGGGAGTGTGAATGGATGGGACTGACTGACTGACTGACTGGCTGGCTGGCTGGCTGTGCGGAGACAAGGTTATTATGCCGAACAGGCGGCAGCTTGCCCTCCTGGACTTTTCTGCCCGATCTCCGATTAAGTGTGCAGAGAGCCAGCCTTCATTCAACCCAACAGATCTCTTATTGTGAAAGTGTCGGCGGCTCGTGAGAGGGAGAGAGGCGGATTTATCTGAGTGACCGGTGCCGGCTGAGACAATAAAAGTGGGAGCGATCAGATCACAACAAAAGACAGAAGGTGAGAAAGCATTCATCTGTACACAAACACAACAGTCTGGAGCTTATGTCTCATTTATTTTCACCGTAAAAACAATACCCGGTGCTGAGATCACCTGTGACAGCTTATCTCGCGGTCACACGGTTCGTTTTTGTTATCTTGCATTTTTAATCACACTTTGCTCTTTTGGGTACTTTAAAGCGTGGATTTGAGCTATTTTATAGCCTTAAACTGCTTTGTGTGATATTTCATGCACTACTTGTTTGGAGAAATGTGCGTCTTGTTTCTTATCATCATCGTCTAAAAACAGCGCACATTCTCTCTGTTATGGACGCACGCCTCCTGTGAACTGGCATATTCATGTGTTCACCTGACTCCTGTTGACTAAATGTCAGCTGGCTGTTGAACTGTTGACATGTCAACATCAGAGTGCTTTGCTGATCAGAAACTTGTATTGGAGTTTGCAATGCCCATTTGGACACAAGCAGGAGATTATGACCACTACCTGTGATGCACCTTAAAACTGAAAGGATGGGGAATACACAATAAGAGTGTGTACTTCTGTGTTTGTTTTTAAGCTCAGATGGATCCCTAACTATATCTTTTCCGTCCCTGTGGTCAGCTGGTCTGCTCTTCTCTGTGTGAATATCCTGTTTCCTGGACTAAACAAACAATGGGGAGCCAAGCATGGCAGGCATATGATATCCTGTATGGGTCTTGTGTCACCCCCATGAAAAATAGAAGTGTGTGTGGTATTGAGGGCTAAAAACAGGATGAATACTTTAATGCAGAAATAAAAAGTGTCATCCATCAGTTGTGACACACAGCAGCAGGTCTGGCATGAGGAAACCCAGTGGCATGAGGCGTGTGGGTGACACAGAACAAAGGCACAGGACTGGTTTGTATAGGTGACTATATTGAGTTTGTGGCTCATGAGTGCAACATGTGCTGCCTCTCTTTCTCTCTTTCTGACGCACGCACACAGTCAAACTGCAAAGGCAGCGCTGCTTTGTGTTGACTTTAGTCTAGGGTGTTCAGCTGCTTTTAATGGGGTCAGCGCTTCCGATTCAATAAAGCTATTAAGCGTCACAGAATATTCCAACGCCACTGCTCGACACAGATAGGAGTTATTTGCCAATCAGGGTCCATTAACAGCCTTATCCATACAAGGCGGTCTTTGAAAGGGTAAACACGATTACACACCACATTCAGGCAACCTGGGCAGTGTGACCTGAGCCGATGGTGTGTTCCCACCTCTCCTCACAGCCCCTGTTTTGTGTTAAAAGTTGCTCATCAGCATTTTTCCTCTTCTTTCCCACACATCTTTATTATAACTCTCTTCAGGGAGGTTTGAATAAGAGCATTTGTCAGTTAGGCTATGTGATACTGTTGTCTCGCAGGTTCGCAAAAGTTCCTGTCAGACTGGTTCTGACAGCAGAAGTTTAATCAGTCCAAGTCCAGGTGACAGTATCAGTTAGCATACTGTACATACCATAAATCTCACCTGATATCAAGGTGGTGAAAGCTTTTATGGTGACTGGTAGGTGTTTCATGGCAGAAAAATCTCTGCCATGCAGTTTGTTCTGAATAAAAGCAGATGACAGATAGACATGTAAAAGCATTGCCTGCAGAGGAACTTAAAGGGTCACATCAGTGATTTAGCATTGTGCATCCATTAAGTTGGGTGAAACACAAAAGAATCATCAGAATCGAAGCAGCAGAGGCTAGGAAATCCTGTCTTTTAGCCTTAATATGAGTTAAAATTAAAAACTGGATAACTGGAAAACACTGGATCCTACAGTTCATTCATGACATCTTCAGGTACGACTTTTGAGCGCTCCGTCCAGAGCCACAGAAGAATAATTCAACCATTTTCAAACCCTGTGTAAGACGCCTCATGATGAGTGAACTGAACTTGATCTGCAATATTAGTGAAGTGCTCCATGAAAGCAAGATTGTAACTTTTGCAGCAGCCACGGCTAGATGCTAAGCTACTGTTAGCTAAATATTGGTTTAGTGTTTAGCTACAATAGTAAGTGATTGTATCAGGAAGTCGAAAAGAGCCATGAAGTCAGTTTTCTGACTCAATAGTGGGTGTTATGCTGTAAAGCCTAACCGAAAATTTGCTAACATTAGCAACTGCAAGCTAGCCTACTGATCATACTGGACGAAATAGAATAGAATATTCTTTATTGTCACTATACACATGTACAATTAAATTAATTTAATTAATTAAATAAGGCTGCAGCAGCAAACTGTCTGCATGTTTTCAACTGAGTAATGGTGTGTTTTATTACCTTCGCTAAGGAGGTTATGTTTTCTCCGTGTCCATTTCTTTGTTTGTTGATTGGTTAGTTGGTTTGTCAGCAGGATTACACAAAAACTACTGAATGGATTTCAATGAAAGTTGGATGGAGGATAGGTCTTGGCCCAGAATAGACCCAGTGAACTTTTGGTGTGGATCTGGATAAAGGACAGATTTCAGTACAATTTGATGCAGATCCAAATAAAAATCTGGTTGTAGCGGATTTAAATATGTTAAATTTCATACTGGATGAGGCTTAATCAAATTCAAAGGGACTGTTGGGCCTTGGCAGAGGTATCCACTCTAAGTGTCGTTGTATTTGCTTATTAAGTATACTTTAAGTTTTTGAGAGTAAAATCTTTTATTTATTCTGTCATTTACTAGTACATTATGCTTTCACTTGTACAAAATCCAAGCAAAAATATGTGACATAACTCTGTGATTAACATAAAAACACCAGATTAACGGGTGCTTATCTTTTATCAGAGTTGGAAAACATGGATATTGTGGATTGGCACTTTAATGTACGTAAACAGGCTGGCTGCTGGAGGCCTAATTCAGGGTCAGACACTGTACTATTTTCTAGTGAACGTGTTTGTGGGTCACCAGTAATCTATAGGCTTAGCAGAGGAAATCAATTCAGATCCCCAGTCCAGAGGGGACATCTGAGTGAAGAGGCTGGAGCCTTGCTTGTCGAGTATGTTTAGTAAAAAAAAATTAGTTCAAAAAGGTTGTCTCTGTCTGCAGTATTTGCTGTAAATGCCCTCGGAGTTTCCAGTGCCTTCAGTAACATAATCCCTGCAAACATGGTTCACACTGAAAGTTGTGTCAACAGGAATCTGTTCCTCATTGGCTGTGAACCAGCTCAGCAGTGTACAGACACTACATCTCTTTTCCTTGTTTCATGTCTGCTTTGTCCCGTCAGACAGGACATCCTTAGTAAAACAAAGAGTCTGGCCCTCAGCTTCTCGTGCAAAACGCAGACATTGTGAAACTTATTGTGTGTTTCAAAATTTACGATTCTTGTATACAAGAAATACCATGTGCAGTGAGTTATATGAGACAAAACTGTTGTCTTTTGTTTGATTTTTGTGGGACTTGTCTCTTTTATGTGTGGCTGTACTGAATAACGATGTTCAGGGTCGATTTGTGTGTTTATTCCCCTTCAGAATACAGCAGAAAACACAAGCATCAGCCCTGAAGAGTGGCTCTCAGCTGGTTGGTAATTCCTCGGGGAGCTGGTTTCCATATAATTTAGATGAAAGAGACTGCATTAAAACAAGCTACAATCTGTTTAAGGACAGACACTTGCCGGTTTGTGGACAAAAATCCCAGTAAAATGCAGCGCTGAAACCCACCTCCTTATGAATTATTGAGAGAATGGACACAAAGATGGATTTATAGGTTACCCATGTGTAACAGTGACTGTTGACCCCAGTCCTTCAGAGTAAAAGCTGCCTGTCCCTGGGGAATGTTAGTGGGAAATTAATCACAATTCCAACAGTGCATGGTTTATGCTGGTACAACAACATATACAAATTAGGTAAAACATTAGGTTGATGATGCATCATCATTTACCCAACATGAAGACAGCTGTTTTAATGAGAAAGCTATTAGTGGACATAGAGGGCTCAACCCTTCATTGGCAATCTTTATTTGTGTCTTCTGGCCAAGATGTTTATATGTAGCTGTTACATTCAGCTTTCATAGCTGTATAACATGTTTCTATGTATTTAAGTGAATTAATTGTTATACAAATTATATTTTATTAATCAGTTAGTCTGTCAAAATATAATTAATTGCCAGGTTTTCTGATAATTGATTAATTGTTAAATTCATTTTTCAAGCTAAAATGTCAAATATTTACTGGTTCCAGCATCTTAAATTGGAGGATTTGCTGCTTTTCTGTCAATTATAAATGAAGAGTCTCTGGGGATTTGGACTGCTGGTTAAACAAAAGAAGCAATCTGAAGGCATCACTTTGGGCTCTGGGAAATTGTGATGAGCATTTGTCACATCTTTGGACATTTTATAAGCCTAACAATTAATCAATGAATCATGAATATAATCAATAGATTAATCGATAATGAAAAAAATCATTAGTTGCAGCTCTGTATGTTAATGTGAAGAGTAACCGTCAAGCCTTTTCAAATGATTTTGGACGATGGACTACATTGAAAACAACATTTCAAAGAGAAGACGGTGAAATCATTAGTTATAAAGGAAAACTGTGTTGGATGTAAACCTGTGTGACATGTCCCTCCAGAGGCAAAGTGTAACCAGGATTTCCAAAGAAAACCCCTTTTTTATTGACATCTCTGTAGTTACAGAGCAATCTAGTTCCCACAAACCCACACATTTTCCAAAACAAATATGATTAGAAGGAAATATATGCAGGTTGGATTAAGTTTTCTTTTAACGTAGTGATGAAATGTTGTTAAATAACCTGCCAGGTTGCAAAATGTTGATACTGAACATATCAGTGAAATTCTCTCATAAGACACAAAACAGGACGTGTTAATTAACATTTAAAATAAACCATGATATTTTAACTAACCAGTGGGAAGGGCTTTTGTTGGCTTAGCCTAACCACAGACAAGACAAAGGATGGTAACTCCTTTGTACACCCACCATCCCACCCCAACCACTTACCTGCGACATCTGTGTGGTACATGAAGTGCCCCATTTATTTGGAAAAAACACATTGACTGTGAACATAATCCAGTCACCAGTTACATTTTTCACCATATCGGCAAAACAAACATGTTGTGTATAAATGTAAGTTATGGGAGACAGGGTTGCACAAATAATTGAAACATGTTCTTAGTCAAGAGAGCTGTAGTTTTTTTTTTTATGCTGACAGTAAGCGCTGTAGTAGATGCTCCATGAGTTGACTTACACAGAGTGGAACTGTGGCTTGCAGGAAACTCTCACAGGCTCAGGAAGTTAATGTAGGTGCTTATTACAACCAATTCAAGTGTGTTTTGCTAGAAAGGAAGAAGTTCATATGAGGTGTTGTCATGAAGAATGGCCACAATCAAGGGTGTAGTGAAAAGCTGTTTATCCAGTAATGGTTTAAATGTGGTCGTACTGGTAACTTAAATCTGTAACAGCACACATTTTCAAGCAGTCTCTCCTGGAAGTCATCCATAATGTTGCACTAAGTTGTTCACAGTGACAGAAGTATTCGTTTAATGAATGAAGTTAGAGTTAGAGAGAGGGTTTCAACCCCTTGCTCACCTCTCAACTCTGGATACCTGGCCAGTTGATGCACGTAGTAGGCATGGATGTCGGATTGTCAGTTTTGGAAATTTACAGAAATTGGCAGACAAAACCGATCTCGGAGGATCCGACAACCACTTCTTACTACCATTCCAATATCAGGATTGAGGTCTGCATTCATCAACTTTCAACAAGTGAACTTCTCTCTCAAGCCCTCGTAGAAAAAGTAGTGCAACACGATGAATGTCTTTGAGGAGAGGCTTCCTGAGTGCACCATTTTATCCCCATTTGTACAATTAATCGTGTCCCGCTGCCTCATGTGACAGCAGGCTTTTTGCCTGAGTGTGGCTGCACGTAGCAGCTATAAACACTTTTCCTTAAGACACAGGCTGAGAGGTTTTACAGCCGAGCACTGATCCTTTAAATCTTTTATTATGTGTTTTCACCTGCGAAGCCACAGTACTTCAGGATACCAAATGTTGTTTTGTCCCTCCTGATGATCAAATTCTGGATTTCCTGGTAAAGATAACTCTACTCAGATATCAAAACACTGTGTGCTGCTGCTGCTGCACAGGTGGGCAGGTGAGATGAAGATCTGCTACCAGATCCAAGCAGGGGCGCACCTGCATCCTGGTGGGTTCACCCACAACCTGAGGCAGCAGAGGTAGCCTTGAACCCAACAGATCTGTGCAGCAGAATATCCCTCATTTTGTTTGTGTTCTCCTCCCCCTCCCTCTTTCTCCTCCTTATGGGTCTCTAAGGCTGGGATGTAAATGCTGTGAGGCTGCGAAAATGAAAATAAGAACAAAGCGAAGCCCTCTACCACCCTTTTTCTCTGTCTGTGCTGCTGCTGGCTTGCCTACGAGGTTTTGGAAAGAGGAAGAGGAGGAGGAGGGGGTGTTTCCTTGTAATTATGCTGCTTGTGTGCCTCTCTCCATCTATCCATCCATCCATCCCTCTCTGTAATTGCTCTCCATTTCTTCCTATTTTCCTCTTAAACACACACTCACTCACACACACACACAGTGGAAGAACTGCGAGTTGATGATGTTGAGAGGATGTTTGAAAGCCTGAATGGTAATGACCACAATGAGACTCCCTACACTGTGAGTGTGTGTAGGTAAAGGCGGAGGAGGGGGTGGACGGAGAGGGCCTGAGCTGCTATTATTACCCTCTCAGGCGCAAATAAAGAAGTACACGGCATTGAGTATGGAAAAAAATTCAGCCGTGCTCACCCGGCAGACGTACCCCACAGCCTCGGATCCACGCTGATCGATAGTGCTCAATGCTTAAAACCCCATGTGAGTGTTTCTCACGTTAAGTGCCAGAAGGGATGGAGGCATGGTGAGGAGAACCGCTGGAGACTCCGGTGAATATGTGATGCTCCGAGTCTCACAACCCCCCACAAAGTAATTTCCTGTTCTGTGCTAGATTTGTCTTTTGGTGAGTTAATTTTGTTTGGGTTGTATTGTCAGTGGAGTGGTGGACACCATTAGGGTGCGGCGTTGCCGACAATTACAAAGGAGGCTGCATAGGTGCTCGCCCATTAGAGCTTAGCATTCATCATTAATGGAGTGTTACGTGAGCCTCTGTTAATGCTGCAAAGCAACACCCCCACCTGGACTCGCACACACAAACACACTCGATCCCAGACACAGCTCACCCTCCACCAACAAATCCCCTGCAGTTTAGAGAGAAAGAAATCATCCAGCTGCAGTCACCTTCACCACTGCAGCTTGGGATGAGGAGGTGGAGGAGGAGGAGGGAGGGGATGGAAGTCATTATCACCTGCCCTGTGGACCGAAACCGAGCGCCCCGCTGGTCCACTCAGACAGGCCGCTCTGAGCTCTGTGACAGGGACAGGAGGCTGTGGGGAAAGACCGCGTGTGAGCACCAACATGGAGGAAAGATGTAGTAGTGTGTGGTGATACAATGAGCAGGAGGCCATGTCAGGGATTCTATAGAAAGAGACGTCTTTGATCTCGAGGTCTTTTCAAGGTTGCATTGTGCTGCTAAGAGGCTTGGCTACTTCCTGTTAAAAAATACATGGATTGTCCTGTACAAGTGTGTCTGTGTGTGCCCTCTCACCTACTGTACTGTACTCTATTGTAACAGCAGCACACATGTATCAAACAGCTGGATTGGTCACATTCGCAGAAGCGCGCCCTCTCAAGACACCTATTGAATGTGTTCATCAGCAACGTTAACAGTTAACAGTTAACAGCTACAGTCAGTCAGTGGGCAGGAGTTGATGTCAGGACAGTGTGCAGTGATACTGCACGCTGAACTCTGACAGAAAGCTGATATGAAGGCGGTGAGTAGGGCACAGCTGTAACAGGTGTCAAGCACACTGGGAGGAAAGATGACACTGTATCCCCAGGGGAGGGCGGTGGTTGGTTAGGCTGGAAAGGAATGGTGGTGCTAGCACATGTGAAAATACATTTATCTATGTCTTCCAGACCAGATAGGGCTTGGGAGCATTCACTTGACAGTAGTGCTGATAATGAATGTTGATAATTTACTCTTTCCTCAAGCAAAATGGCAAATAAATATTACTCTGGGTTCTCAAATATGAGGATTTGCTGCTTTTCTCAGTTATACGTCATTGTGAGACAAAATGAGTAAGACATTGATTTTAGTTGCTACGTTAGTTTCTAATTTTATGAAACTCAAACTCATATGAAACCAGCTGAAGCACTTAGGACCTTTTTTCACTGCGCTGTGGTTGACATTATACAGCATGTCCCTTTAATATCATTGACCCCCGGTAATTTGTTTAAGTGTCCAGATGAATAATGATCCGTAATAATGGCTCAAATGAAATTACCAGCATCCCCTTGTGACACTAATTCTGCCCAGATACAGCTCTTACAGTGCATGTTGGTAACAATGATCTGGATACAGACGGTCTCAGACTACTGTAAAGCTGCCACCGTTATCAAAGAGCATCAGTAATTAGACGAGACCATGCAGAATATAAATATTTCATTTCCAGGAGATAAGAGAAGGTTTATTCTAAATGCTGCCCTTCTCTGTAGTGATAACACTGTGCAGTATATCAAAGTTAAATCAGCATTTAATGTTTTTTAGTTTGTGTTCTTTGTTCTGTGGGCAGCTTAAAAGATATGGACATAACATTGCCACTTCATGTAATTTTTAAATTTGCCAGCAGACAGAAGATAACATTTATATTGATTTGCTGTAGTGTTTCTATCCACCTGATGAGTTCAAGTTCAGTATTCACTCTAGTTTTAGCTCTGCTTTGGTCGCCAACTCCTGGTAAAACACTGTCTCTTTTGCTGCATCTGAAAAGCTCTGCAGGGCTGAGAGGAACTGCAGAATCAGGCGATAATTCTGGGGGTTTGTTTTGAGGGATACTTTTACATTACACAGTCATTTAAACCTCATAAAAATGTTGATTAATGTATCTTTGAACGCACATTATGTCATTTCTGCCACTAAGGGTCTCTGAATCGAAACAAAACAAAAGGCGTAGGTTGCTTAGAATCAAAGGGCATCCTCATTGTTTAACAACCACCACTGCTGATGAATATCTACTTGGGCGACACAGGTAAAGATAGCCTGTCCTCATCAGAAAAACAACCATATAAGTCAACTGTGAAAGCAGCTTATTATGACCCATGTTGAAGTTTCTTGTTTGGTGGCGGCATTTAGTGGCCATAGTTACATTACAGCTGCAAATGAGGTTGGGAAATGGATGGTCGGGTTAAGCAAGCATATGACTTTCACCCAGGACAATGTCTAAAAAATAGACATTGATATAATATACTGTATTATAAATCAAAGATTCAATATGAAGCCTAATCTGGTGATCTCAGTCACTGCCTCGCTCTCTCACTATTGCCCCCTTTGTTGGATCATTGCCATTTAGGCTACTTGACCATAAAACTGTGTTCTATGTCATTTAAGGGTCAGCATGCAACTTTGTGCTTCCACAGAAACTCGTCTGCTGAGACTATTTGTACGGTTAAAAACTTAATTTGTTCACATGTGGTGCCTTTTCTAACCAATTAAATATTGAAAAGCAGTGAGACATGTTTTCCATCTGCCGTGTGGCAGCTGTTTCAGAATATGCGATGGTGTAGCAACAGTATAAAGTATTGAATTAGACGGTCCAGCAGCAGTAAAGCAGGAACAGATGCTCCATTTTGAGGCTCTTTTGCTCTACAAAATGATAAAATCCCTGTTTGACTCCCAGTGAGCTCACCAAACCTTCACTTCATGGCACCTCTTGAAATCGTTGTGACAGAGCTGCAACCTTTGAGAGCATTCAGCCCATCGAGAGCTCTTGTACTTATACAGCAGGATAAAAATAGAGGTTTTTTTGCCATGTTGGTGGCTTGATTCTGACAGCTTATACACTTTTTGTTTCAAAGGGATGCCTACTTGTGCCACCCAGGTTCTGTAGTGTGTCTGTACAACACATTGGCTTGCAGAGTGCAAATTTCAAAATACAGTATCTGGATCAGTTGTGTTTTCAGACATATGTTATCTGCACAGATAAGGCCATGTAACTGATCTGATTATCTAGTTAGTAAATTGGATTTAGAGTGATAAGCCGGAGGGTCTCATTACTGTACATCATCTAAATGCAGATATCGAGTGCCAGAACTCTGCTAATTACAGATTGCAGCTGCAAAATGGATTTAGACACTTGAGTGTGTCTACACGGGATGGAAATGTGACGGTTTGATTGAAGGGAGCTTTTACCCTCACAGGGGGTGACACATGACTGTTGTGGGGAGAATTTCAAATATCATTTTGGATTTGAATTAAACCCCAAGGTACACACATTATTGGTGTCAGAGACAATTTACCCAGTTCTAAAATCAGATTACCAAGAGTTTATACAAAACATCTCAGAAATCAAATTTTACATCCACAAATAGGATTTTACACAATTATTGTACAGCCAAACAGGGAATATCTTTGCTCTGGGGACTGCTGTGTCATTTTGTCAGTTGGCCCAGCACTTCGGTCCAGCATAGAAAATGTCAACAACTATTCGACAGATTGCCAATTAAACTGGTTCAGACGTTAACGTCCCCAGTCAGGATGAATTGTAATAACTTTGGTCATGCCTTGACTTTTCGTCTCGTGGCCTACCATCATCAGGTCAGTCAGCCTTCAGTGAGCATTCCCATCAGCCTCTGTACTTAAATGTTAGCATGCTAACACACTAAGATGGTGAACATTGTCTTCACTAAACCTGCTAAACATCAGTATGTTAGCACTGTCATTGTGAACGTTAGCATACTAATATTAGCATTTACCTGAAAACCCCACTGTGCCCATAAATTACCACAGGAATGAGTCCTGAAACCAGAATAAAAACATTTTTTCACTTCCCTCGTCTCGAGGTCAGTGGGTTTTTTTGAATGGCCTTTCTGTTAGATGCCTGAAATGAAGTCTGTGATTAACACAGGCTTCCTGTTTTGTTTTACAGCAGAAAATATGTCAGTAAGTACGTCACTTGTGAATGCTAAAGTGTTTATAGTCTTTAAAAAGATGGTTGCTGACAAGTAACATTAGCTAAATGAGACTACAGTAGCTGTCGGGGCATTAAATATCACTACCCCACACAGGGAGACTCATGTGTAAGTGTATAGTGTAGTAAGAAGCTTAGTTTTGTTCATTTATAGCCTAACGTTAGCTATTCACTACCAACAATTGAATTTAGGCTTCACAAATCATAAAAGTGGTGTTCATCTTTGAAGATTATCTTGCTGAACAAAACCCTTAGTATCATAAACTTGTGTTTGCCACAGAGATTATTATCCGCAATAATCCAAAATCCAATTGGAAAAACCCCATAGGCTTTTTGTCAAGGGAACTAGTATGGTGCTAGCCGCTATAAGCTGTTATATGGTGCCAGCAGCTGTAGTACAATGAAACATTGCTGTTGAGTTTCCAAAAGTCGGCCATCTCACACCAAAACAATCTAAATGGATAAATAGTTCATCAAATTAACTAATTAATTGATTAAAATAAATAATAAAAGTTAAGAGGAAACATATGCTTTTATTTTATTTTATGGCGAACTGTCCCTTTAAGTTAAACGTCGAGGTTCAGTGTTGAGAAGATGCTCCCTTGGGCAGGATTCACAATGATGGATGGAAATTGAACAGATGAAGATTTCGATTCATTGACATTTTATTTACAGTCTACTTCCCACCATGGCGCTGAGTGAAAACAGCTTTGTCCTGTTGTTATTCACAGTGAACTGTTAGTGAACTACGATAGTTTGTCGCATAAATGCCATAAAACATAAGCAAGGGAATGCTTTTATCTCTTGGCTCCTTAGTTCTCGAACTGAAACCCTCCTCATATTTATTCCTCCTTTCAGACACGAGAACAGTTTATTAGACTCCAGAAGCCAAACAGTTTAAAATGATTTTCCTTCTCGTAATAATGTCACCCCCTCCATCGCCTCAAGGCTCATTATAGCCCCTCACTGGTGGTGTATCCTCCCCTCCCCCTCCCCTGCTTCATATCTCTTGCTATCTCTTTGTTTCATTTGGACGCCTGTGGAGATGTCAACAGCGGCCATTCATATTTTCCATCACTTGGCTATGATATTGAAAGCTAATGACACAGGCTCTTTATGTTTCTTCTAAGAAATGTCTGGGCAGAATCACGGCCCCTGGGGGCAACGTTTCGTCGCGGCAGAGAGTGTGTGGCTGCTGGCTGCTGGCTGACACGGCGGCCTCTGCCCCCCGCACGCTTCCCCCGCTCTGACCTCCTCCTCTTCGAAGCATCTGGTTTATACACGCACATGGTTTGTCATGGCCTGTGGCCTCCAGCGAGCCTCTGAGCGCCGTCCCGTATGCAGAAGAGGCTCTGGCCCCAAATCCCCAGACCCAACCGTCATGCCAAGAGGTGGATGGTTGCAGCCCGAAGCCCCTGAGCCCTGCCTCTTTCCCTGCCTTCTTTTCTTCTTCTACCCCCTGCTTAGCCACACAAAGCTGGGCTTGACTGTACCGTCGAATTACACACAAAAAGCTTCTCTGTCTCGCCATTCGTTCGCCAAATGGAGCTTTATCACATGGTGTTAATTGGCTGTAATTAAGATGTCTTGTGGTTTTTCAAACAGATGCAGTGACAATTTCTGTCAAGATGTATAATGGCAGCCTCTCTCTCACTGGCACGGTTGTCAAATCTGAAGGCCTCAGGGTGGACTTGTTTTAAATTTGTAGTTCCTTTTGTGTTGATTTAATGCTCTCAAAGGAGAGAACAAACGACAGGAAAACCGGGCAGAAGGCACAGTATTTTATTTCCTGGATACTCACACATGAGGCTTGCAGCAGCGAAGCCTATTAAAAGGGGGACATACTACATGCATGACCGGAAATTGCCCTCTTTCATGTTTTATAACCTTAATCTGTTCATGTATGATGTATGACTACAAATCGTCCTCCTGTCGAGCACCATGATATCTGACAGCTGTGTCCACCTGTCCCCTTTCTAACCGCTAGTGACAGTTAGGAAGTTTGACAGGCGTGCAGCCGGGGTCCTGTGAGGCAAGGACGTTATAACTGGGACTGAACAGTCCTGCGTGTGTGTGTGTTATGCGGTGTGTGTCAGGCATACTGCACAGAATGTCTTCCATTCAGCGTGTCAGCTGCAGTCTCAGTATGTGGCATGGCTCGTCAGCTGTAGGCCCGTGTGGATGACAGCTGTTTGCCTGCCCTGCTCAGGCTCTGTTGCGATCACTCGGAGGCCTTCCCCTTTTAGATAATTAATCTACCACTTACTGTACAAGATAATTGCCATCCCATGTTGAAATCAGCCCAGGGACAAGGAACTGTGATGATCTTGGCAAGGCGGCTGCCCCTGTCATGCCCTGCCTTGTATCCTCAACAGAATCAGGCCTATTAATACTCAACTTCTGGGAGAGAACAAAGCAGTCAGTGTGCTGCCTGTCAGTATTCTTATTAAACCTTCAATCCAGACCCTTATATTAGGAAAAAGGGTGTGACATTGGCTTAAAGGTAATGGGAAAACCCTCCAGACAGAATAATTTCCCGAACAATTTCCAAATGGATTTCCCGTTTTTGTCCCGCAGGGGTACTGTGAGACACTCGATTTCCCCCATCTGCTGGCTATGAGGGGGCATTGCAGCGTGAACACTAAGTGTGTCAGCCACTGCTGCACTTCCACAACAATTGATTGTACTCCGCCTGAGGGGGAAAGTGTAACAACAGCTTGGAAAAGAATGAGCCTTTAAGTGAGCACACTCTTGTGTGCAGCACATGACTTGTGTAGAGAAATGGAGTCACACCAGAGTGACATCAGAGAGGGTGACGGACCACGGTGTGAGGTCATGGTGTTTACAGCCGTGGTGCCAGGCTGGAGACAGGGAGAGGGGGGAGATAGGGAGACAGCAGCCATGTATACTGAGGCAATGGACTCTGCCTGTGAAAAGACATTATTTAAGAAGAGCAATTTACCCTGTCTCAGACATATAGCTACTCTTTTATGTTACAACACAACTCGTTTGGCCTTTAGAGCTGGAGCATTTCAGTGTGAAATTGTCATTGTGAAGTCATCAAGGACAAAAACCTGTATATGATCACTCAGTGGTTATTATGTTGATTATCTAAAGGTCCAGTGTGTAGGATTTAGGAGGATCTATCGGCAGAAATTGGATATAATATTCATAATTAGGTTTTCACGCATAATCACCTGAAATGAAGAAGTCCACTATGTTGCACCACCATGTGTCTACAGTAGCCCAGAATGGACAAACCAAACGCTGGCTCTACAGAGGGCCTTTGCAGTTTAAGCAGCCGCTGTATGGGAGGGTTAGGTGAGGGGTATGTCATTGGTTGCGCTCTACAACCTCAACACTAAATCCTACACACTAGACCTTTAATAGATACATTTTAAAGCTGCTATCATGAATATTTTAATAATAACAATGGATCAAATGACAATGTTTAATGTAAAAGCAGTTATTCATAGTGACTTTTCAGTTTCCCCTCAGTTCTATGGAGAATTTTAGCGTATTTCCGCTCTTTTTTGTTTTTAAGGTCCACAGAGGTCATCTTTTGGTTCACTCTAAACCCCCTTATCAGCCTTGTTTCCAGAAAAAGCAGAAAAAGAAAATATCCAATCCAGTAAAACCACTGAAGTTTGTGACTAGCTGGTGAGCATAGTGGAGAATTTAGCAGCAGGAAAGCAAAGTGTATACTGAACCTTTTGTCACGGGTCATGGACTCCATTTGTGTAAAAATGTACTGTTATGGCCCACACACACCAAACGGACATTAAAGACCTAGTGGCAACGAAGGCTGACTGTTGTGTCGCCTCACGTCACTTGTGTCTTGACCAAAAAGTTGTACTTGAACACGCCGCAAAGACTACAGCCGATGCCAACCAGCTTGTTGTTATGCGCCTGTCTGAGAGGAAATAACTCTCCATGCCACAAGGGAGCAGTAGTCTGTATTTGTCATTCAAAAAGGGAAACTTGGGATTGTGGATGCACAAACCGTTTTACTGATTAAGCTATTCTTGGCACCACTCTTGCTACTTTAGCATCTCTTATCAAGAATATGTCTGATAAAAAGTGGTAGTGATGAAGAGGCAGAAGAGAAAAATAAGGAGAACCCAAGCTAAATGGGTGAAATCATGAATACTACTGCAGCCAATCAGAGTGATGAGTCTCACCAAGTGGCTGCCACAAAGCTGCCAACAAGGGCCGACAAGTGCCAATGGAACGACACACACCGTAAAAACTAGGGCCACAGATGCTTACCAATGGCCGACGGTCAGCCTGGTGTGTCAGAGGCAGACAAAGTTAGCGACTGGCAAGTGAACACAGTGGAGAATCTAGCAGCTAAAGACCAAGATATTTCCCCCAAGAGTTGGTAGAGACCTTATGGAGCTAAAAGGAGAGTGAATATTAGTGAACAGTGTGTCTGCTGGATGTTTAAAGAGGCGACTGTTAGCTGACCTGTTCCACATATCTACTTTCATAAGGTGGTAATATGTCAGGTGTTATGTGGCCAAAGAGCAGTGAAAGAGAAGGTAGTCATGATAACAATACAAACACGTATTCTTGGTAAAAGATGCTAAAGAGGGTGCTGAGACGTGAACAACTTGAGGATCAGATGGGCTGCTTACTGTGTGCCTCTCAGAGTTAGCGCAGACAGTTAATTCCCACTTTCCCCCGGGATGCCCTGTCTGAGCGTAGACTCCCACAGATTGATTCGAGCCGGGGTCACTCCGCCTTCCTACATCTTCACCCCACAAAGCCCCAATATAGAGTGGAGAAATCAACTGGGATTATCTGCCGCCTGCAGGCATTTGGCATATGTCTGAATGTGTGTGCGTGTGTGTGTGTGTGTGTGTGTGTGTGTGTGTGTGTGTGTGTTCACAAGAAGTGTGCGTGGCTCTAGAGACAATGCCTGCATGCCCTTACACTGAAATATAGTCAGTCTTTGTATTTTTTTTTTGTTCGACTACACCGCACAGACTGTGTTTCAGCCATTAAATGTATTTAGGCGTCTTAAAATCTTACTTTTAATTGAATATTAATCGCACATTTCCAAATGAGACTTCTCTTGAAAGATCGTACCAGTGTTGGAATGATGGCAGATATTTTTTACATATTTTATGTGGGCTCAACTCAGGAATACTGTGCTGCCAGATGCATCAGAAACCCTGTATTTATTAACGTGATGTGGACCAGAACGCTCTACACACGTGGCGATCATGTGTGTGATCACCGGCGGCTTGTGTCCACCATATGTTTGGCTGTCTCGTCCGCTGTCGCTTCGGGCAGCTGTGGCCTCACGCATCTGTCCGTGTTATCATGGTTAGCTGGTTATGGTGCATCTATACCTTCAAAATGGGTCTCTGATGATGAATCCTGTCCTCTAGAAATAGACCTAATCCAGTTCACGCGGTGATGGATGACAACATTGATAGTATTTAATCTTGTTATGACATTTGTTACACTTAAAATGATATGAGAGGAATCAAATTGCTCCCCTCTGATACAGCACATATGCTGTGTCAGTATGATTTCTGGTCAAACGCTGTTTATTATTATTCTAATTGAATTTCATTGTTTCATTTCAATTGTTAGACATTTTTGTCAAATACGCTCAATCGCTTTCTTGCCGAGTGTTATACGAGAGGACTGAAATCACTCTCATGTCTCTATGGTAGGAATGAAGCCACGGCTAGCAGCATGTCAGATTAGCTTAGCACAAAGACTGGAAGCAGGTGCAAAAAGCTAGCCTGGCTCCGTCTGAGGCTACCAGTAACTCTAAACCCGAGCAGACACTGTATGGATTAAGAGTGATTTTTGACCCAAATTGGTCGCCCCCGACTAATTTTCGAATTGGGACCAATCTCTGCCAGATTTGTTGTCTTTTGACAGGCAGTTTGTGGGGGGTGGGGGGGTGGGGGGTTATCTGATTGAATGATCAACAGTCTGGCAACAGTCTTAGACCATTTCTCGCCATTCAGAAATTTTGGTCAGCTGTCTTGCAGTTTTATCAGCTCCATTTTCTGATCTCCTAGACAATGTAGCTGTCTGTAACACTATATTGTTCCAGTAGTATCTACATGTTGTGGCTAAAACTGGAGTGTTGTGACTGTTGTGTTATAAAACTGAACTCCACTGCAGAGCAAACAGACCAAAGTCTGCATCTTCCAGCCATCCGTGGCTCCATATTTTTCTTCTTCCTTCTTAATTTCTGTTAACATTTTAGAGGATGCGGTGGTCTTGTTTCAATAAAACTTATTTGGATTGTCAATGAGAAAAAAAACGATGTGTTCTGTGTTTACGTTGAGTGTGAGCGCACTAACCTGATGCTCCAGATGGTTTCTTTCACAAATGGTTTGTTTCACAAATCCATCTGGAAAGGAGCCGGGAGAAACAGTTGGGAAGAGGACAGACACTTTCAAAAAGAAATACTTACAAGGTGATTGGACAAATCTGTTTATCGTGGCTAACTTCAACCAATCAGATCAGCAGTAGGAGAGCGCTACCACCAGCGGAGGCAGTTGGTAAATCAAACTATTACCAAGGCCAGCTGAGAGAAAACATCTTTTCCATTGAGAATAGCCTTCAGTGTTGTTATTTGCTCTTATTTTAATGAAATATACTCTCCAGGTCTGATATAACTGATGCTATAGCAGCTATGCTAACTATTTAAGTAGCCACCATTGTTGTTTTGACGATTGCTTCTCTCGCATACATCACACCTAAACCACACCCGTCGCTGCCAGTAGTTCCTCAAAGGACGCTGCATGGTTCGACAGCTGTGTTCAGCCACAAGTGAACAATGCAAGACCATATGCAAGACCATATAATCATGTCCAGTTGCCTCGCAAGGTAAAGCACCCACATCATAGCCTGTCGATCCGCACAGTGTGAGCATAAAAGACGCAGGTTCTGGCCGCGCAGTGTCAGTTACAATGGTTTTATAAGGGGTCATGTCTGGTCAGTCACTTCCTGTAGTCTCCACCTCAATGTGACGACAAGACTCCAAGAAGTTACTGCACAAGATATACTTTGTTAACTTGTGAGCTTTAGAGGTGCTGACAGATGAAGCTAGCTGTTTCCCCCTATTTTCTGACTTATGCTTAGCTAAGCTAACTGTATCCTGGCTCTATATTTAATCTACAAGGATGAGAGTGTTATCAATTTTCTTATCTACGTATGGCAAGAAAGCAGATGAGCATACTGCACAAAATGTTGAACTATTTCTTTAGCCGCGTTTCCAAATGGAGTACACAGAACTTTTGGTCCCAGGAACTAATAGGGTTCCTTCAGCCCTGTTGTTGTCAGCATTTCAGTTTCACCATGGTTGAAAGACCTGCAAAGATGAGGCAAATTAGTCTGTTGACGGATGAAAAATGTATCTGTTTTGACACGTTGCTGTCGTTCCATCCGTTGTGCTTTCGTCTGTAACTCCATTGATGTGTCAAAGCACAATGATCAAAAAGCTGACATAAAAAAAGCTGACATAAAATGCTGCGAGTTCCTGTACCACCCGCCCAAACAGGGACTGTTAAATAATGTCCCCTGAACTTGACCCCCTGGTCCCTGTGGTGGAAACACACGGAGTTCCTCCTAAGGTTAGTTGAAACACACATTTTGAAAGTGCAGTACATAGGTTTTTGTTCCTGCTAAAGATTCATCCATATTCTTCTTTGAGTTTTGCTCATCAAATATCACATATTTTATAAAAGCCCAGTGTCACAGCTGTCTAAGCAGTTCACTGCCTCCATAGGCGTGGTAATTGATATGTTCATACCCAACATGTGTTCTTCAGAGTGGATTTACACTTTACATTACTGCATGCACTGAAGCAATTACATGCATTGCTGCTCGTGATGGGCGCTTTTGTTTATCATTTGCCTGTGTAGTGTAGGATGACTGAGCACATATGGAAAGTTCTGTAACGGGGAACTGAATGTCACCGTGTGAGCAGCTCCACCGCCTCCAGAGTAATAGTTGATGAGGCATAAAAAACATCTCTCATTCACTTTCCTGCGCTTGTTTTTGGAAATTATTGATAAAAATATTCAGGAACGGATTTGCTTCTCTGAGCTTAAGTCCACATCCTTCTTCCGTGTTATTACTGCAGATGTCGAGGTCACAGCACGCCCCGCTCTGAGACAATTACGGTCATCATGTTCAATGAAACAGCACCGTGTTGACTGTGGACACTTAAGCGTTCTTGGAAACTGGGGTCACATAAACAAACAGCAGGATATTGTTTCCAGATGAGCTGCAACACGTCGCCGCCGAGAGCTGTTCCATGTCTCCTTTTTTCTCCTGTGTTGCTTTTCTCAGTATTCTGTGACGTGTTTTCCTGAGTCAGGTGTACGGCTTGTGTGCGACATTTGCTTATTAATCGCAGCTGTACAAAGGAAGACGTCTGGAATCACAAGTGTGTTTCTTTTTTTATCTTTTTTTTTTTACTTCAAAGCCTTTCCAAGTGTTTTTTCCTGCACTTTCAGTTTTAGTTTTTGCCCTGTCAGTTCTATCTCTGCTGATCCAAACAGGAGCAATTATTTTGAGTGTTCCTGCAGAAAATAAAGGGCGGGGGGTGTCTCGTCTCGTCAGGAAATCGCTCCCACATCCCAGACAAAGTGACCATTCCCACACCCTTTTTCAAACAATGAAATTGAAATACATGCTTAAGTCAACAATAAAATAAAAGATGAAGTCATTCGAGCCAAACTTCATTTTTTATTCTTTATTTTGCAGCTAGGAAAAAAAAGTTTTCACCATTATTTTGCTGTGAGTCTGTGAGGAAATATTTATGGCTTCAGAGGTTGAGTGGCCAGCCGGAGTGTGTTTCCGTGTTTGTATACAACTGTGTTTATGTGGAGGGGAGACGGAGCCTCTGCAGCAGGGGCCTCGTGGTTCTGTCCTGCCCTCCCTTGCACTCTATGAGGCAGTGTTTTGGACCGAGGCCCAGGACCAAGCCTGAGGCACGCTGCTCCGCTCCAGCCTCTCCAGAGCGCCGACTCTCACTGACATTACATCAGCTGGGGGGAGACACAGTAGACCGTGTGTGTGTGCGCTGGAGTGTAGATGCTCCTTTCAGCTTGTTGCTCTGGAGCAAAACAAAGTGGTGTGCACATCCATCTTCCCTCCTGGTTCTGAAAGTGTGAGGTGTCATCAGTGGAGGAAAGAGACAAAAGGCAGCTAGCCATGGCTGTGAACATCATACGTGGAATGGAAGACCTGGTGGCATCGGGCAGCCAGCTCGTCTGGAGCCTGGCACATCAGACCCTGAGGAGGTGGTACAACCGTGGGCTGATGCCATGCAGACGCTTGCTAGAAGTCTGGTTCAGGATTGGAAAATGCTACCAGGTATGGCATCTCCTCGAGAAGAGTTTAAATATAGCGAGTTGTTTGATTGATGATACCTATGCCAGTGCCAGGTGGATTTCTTTGATTATCCATTTAATTTTTTATGGCGTATTGCCTCTAATCTCCCTTTAACTTTCCCTGCGAGTGACGTGAGTCAGTAGTTTTTCTCATCTGGCTCATTATTGTATGCATGTGTTTATTTGTGTGAGCGTGAAGAGGCACAGGCTCCCTGTTGGTGAGTCACAAAGGCTGTTTTTAACAAGGCTCCCTCTCCCAGCACATATGGCTGTCATTAGCAAACAGCGTGACCGGCCGTTTGATCTCACTGTCTGGCTGAAGAGGAGAACTTTCAAAGTTGTCTTTGAAATGCATTGTTGCCGGAACACCTGAGCACCGCCTGTGCGGTTAACAACACATCCTAACTTGCATGTCCTATTTTAACTTGAAAGTGTCGAGCTTCCTCTTTCAGATTTTTTTCCAGTACACTGCTGTGGAAATGTCTTCTGTATTGTTGGCACTTAAGTTTAAAACTGTTTTTTCCATAACAGTATTACATAACAGGTAGCCTTATTGTTGCATCATCAGCTCTGCAATAAGGTAGAAAAATGCTAGAGAAATCGACAAGGTGACATTTAAAATAAAAATTCTCTCAGGTATGAAAATACAACAACCAGCCCCCGGAGTTTCTTCTTGCTTTCTCAGATGTAACACAAGTATCAGATCCTTTTAACCTTTATGCGACTGAACAGAAACTGCTTTCTTTCACTTTAGTATTACATACACAGTGGTGGAAGAAGTATTCAAAGAATTTACTTAAGTAAAAGTAGCAATGCCATAAAAAGTAAAAGCAAATGTCTTGCATTCCCAATTTCAGCTCAACAAAATATTCTCAAAAAGTACCAAAAGTAAAAGTGTTCACAATGCAGAATGCCCCTTGTCTGTTTGTCTGTTGTCTATTATTGCTTCTGGATCATTATTAGAGATGCATTGTTTTAAAAATTCTGTATTGAAAAAGACAGCAGTTCACAAAGAATTCAGGTAAACAGATCAGTAGCACATACTGTACAAAACAAATGTACGTGAAAATAAAGCTACATAAAGGACATGAAATAAGGAAAATACAAATAAATATATGTACAAAACATAAAGTAAGAGAATAATAAATCGCGAAAAATAAATGAAAGTAGGAAAATATTACACTTATAGACAGTGGGGTACAAATATCTACCAATGTGGAAGTCATTAGAAAATGACTCATAAACGTATTACATTTTTTGTTGTTTATTAATTTAAGTGATCTAAGTAGTGGGTTTAGTTCTAACAGATAAAAGTGAAAATTTAGGAAGAGATATTATAGATGCATTAACATATGAGCACTACAACCATCTTGGGACGTGATTGTAGCACTCATATGTTAATGCATTGGTTGAGGTGTAGATAATTGCAACTGCTTTATATTTTATAAACCAACCATGTGCTTTGTTTGTAAAATCTGAAAAGGTAACCCATAACTATAGCTGTTAAATGTAGTAGTGTTGTCAAGAATATCAATATATCAATACATATCAAGTCTGATTATTTGAAGCCGTGTCAGTATCGATACGCCGAGGCCAGCTGCACTTTTTCATTCTCTCCTCTCTCTGACAGCGAGTTGACACACACAGCTGCCTCTTCTCTCTCTACTATGGTCAGAAGTAATTAAACGTAGATGCTGTTGTGTTTAACACACACTACAGCCTTGTTGTATTTATCTTTTAATAAAAATCTAAGATTTTATGCCCTCAATGTCAATTCTTACCCTTTGGTATAAAAAAATGGTATCTGATATTGATAGTATTCAAGGTATTGCATCGAACAGGCCAACGCTGGAATAAACATACACAATTTCTAAAGTGTTGTAGGGTAAAAGTAAAGGTAGTATGAAATGGAAATAATCAAGTACAGACACTTAAACGTACCACAAGAAACTTTTATGTGGTCATGAAACAGTCTCAGTTTAAAACTGATGCCTCTGTATGACCGACAAAAGCAAACAAGACCATCACTAAGAAGATTGGCTCTGTAGAGTTATTATAGTTAGTCTTAATGCCTGCCACCAGGCAAGATTCCATCATAAAATAAGTAAGTTAGTCATAAAAGTGTGTGTTGAGGATGAATTGAGGAGTCTCTGAGGACAGAAGCTGCTTGGGCCACCAGAATCAACAAAAACAGTTTGTCGTAGTTGCTTTGAGTACAGCATCTGTGTAAATGCATTATGTCCACCAAGTATTCTGTATCTACTTCACTCAGCTTGCGGTTTCCTCCAGTTAACGGGTGTGGTGTTGAGTTGTAGATGTGGTCAGAGCTGCAGGATGGGCCCCGCTCAGCCTGAGTAGGTCAGTGTGACTGGGGGTCATGTGAAAAGAGCACCATCAGGGCCCTCTGCCCCATAATGACAGGGCTTCAGGGGGATGACCTCCCTGACACAGTCCTGACCTCTCTTTTTATCATGGGGAAGCTCGCTCTGAAGCTCAGGTCCTCTCCACAGCACTCGCAGGTCTGACAGAGCTGCTTTTCAACCTAATAGTGAATACTGCACATCAAAGGATACACTACATCTCCACTGGGAGTGTTTTACGAATTTCATCTAATGTTAAATTATTTCTTTTCAAAGTGGTTGAGGGTTAAGATTCGGTGAAAAGATGAAAAAGAAGAGATTTGTAGTGACATGCACAGATTTGGAAGGTGAATCTAGAATTCAGTGGCTGTCTGTGAGGCTGTTAAATGAAGGCCTTTGTGTTTATCTCCATGTTTTGATGTCACTGCCCTGCAACAATGAAGCATTGATAGATGAGTGCTGAAGAGAATTGTGCCCTGGACAGTGACAACAATTTATGTAAGGGTTACTATACTGATTAACCCAGATTAATCTATGACACGCATGTAGTTAACAGTCACAATTATTTTTCCCTATGAAGACAAATCAAATAAGAATATGCTTTTCGTGGAGGTTAACTTGAGCAGTTTTTTTGTTTTTCCTGCTTCAGAGATTCTTGCCTCTTCTGGATCACTGAGATACGGAGCTAAATAAATGTCCCGCTGTGCAGCTCAAATCGGTCAGTAGGATGGTGTTGAAATCTGAAGTAGTGAAAAAGCAAGTTAGCGTGACTGCCCAACCCTTTTGTTGGGTACCCACAGAACTGTAAATCTGACAGAGGTTGTGGGCGTTGTGAAACAACAAGTGAAAAAGTCGCCTGAGCAGTCTAAAAGTGAAATGACAGCTCTGTTGCGGTGCAGAGAACAATGTGTCCTGGCGGACTGAAGTTTAACACCACGCGAGGAGGCGTCATCCCGTCCTGCGGCCACGCTGGACGTCAACATGACCCCCACTTTCCACCAAGGAGGCTAAGCAGTTGGATGCCACATGTTTTTCACTGAAGTCACAGAAATAAAAGGCATCTGGGACACATTCCTGGGCAGCAAACAGCATCCAGTCAACAGGAACACAGAGTTTTCTCGGCACTGAGGTTCCAGACATCAAACAGTAGTAAAATATTTCTGACGCTGGAAGATAATACAGAGGATTCACAGGATGATGGAATAGGACAGCATGTTTTTATAGCAGGATGAACACCCCTTTTTCTGACTCTGTACTAAATTCCCAACCAGTAAAAAGCATATTTTAATGTATTAAAGCAACTATGTGGAGAATTTCAGTGTGATCAAATAGCATCTTTCAGATTTTTTCTGATGGAACAAGTAAAAAATAAACCAGTTCTGATTAAACTGGTGACTTTAGCCCTCTCAAGGAAACTGTCATGCTCAGCACACTGGCATTGTTTTACTTCTGATACAACCACTGGGTGGCACCGAAGTGAGGAATTTAAAATAATTAATGTAGGGGCTTTAATTGTGCAGATTTATTTTGTTTTATGAGACATGTTCAACCCGGCCTCGCCTTTATCCATGTGGTGAGTTGATGGTGTGGTATTCATCAAAGGGTTGAGTAAATGACCTCAAATTTTTCATACTTAAACTGAGACAAATTAACTCCTGAAAGAAAAAATAACACAAATGAAACAAATGAAAAGTTGAATTCATAAACAACAAAACACACCATTTTTCAAATCAGTACCTTCATGTTTTTTGCAGCTACAACCTTACTTGGTCTGGTATAACTAGCTTATAGTGGCTAATGTTAGCAAATTTAAAACACATTGTTATGTAACTTTTATTATTTAGTTAGTTTGATCACTGTTGGATCAGATCACTTTCAAATGTAGTCAGTTGTTGAATACAATTTACATGGTAAATTCTGTAGTGTACTCCATTGAATTACAAAAAAAGTAATTTAATTTATTACTTTTGAATTACTTCAAACTCAAACATTGAAAATATTGCAGCTTATACAAGAAACAAAAAAGATGCAGCCACAACATTTGAGTTCCACAAATACTTTTTTTTTCTCTCTAAAAATCTCCAAACTCCCAATGCAAATACAATGCAGTTCGCAGATTCAGCATTTCCAGCTGGTCAAATCAAATTACCCTTAGTACCCTTATTACCCTGGTACCCTTATTACCCTGGCACGAAAATAGGTGTCAATTACGCTGGAGACATGTCACCACCACTTTTCTGAGCTCTTATGTCCCACCACTTATCAACACAAAATGACACCCACAAACCACAGATGTACCCTTGGTATTCTGCAACACATGAAATGTTGTTTTAAAAAATGCTCAATTTAAAGACATAATCAAAAATGTAATCATTGACAGTGAAACTATAATATAATCAGATCAATCAATATTCTTTGTGATCTGACTGCATACATATGATAATATGAAATCTGTTACCAACCAACCTTCCTTGTGGTATATTCATATTAACTGTACAGACATGAGGGTGGCATTAATCTTCCTATCTACCTCTCTCTAAGCAAACTGCGAAAGGATTGAATGAACAACTCATGCAAATATAAAGTCATGGTGATAGTCCCATAGTCCAATGGCTTATATATACACCGTGTCAGAATTTGTACAAAGGCATTAAGACTGTTTTAAAATATCAGATAATGAGGCTGGATGTTGGCAGCAGTTAACACACTGAAATATGGACTGACTAATATTCATCAGCACACAATAAAATTTCTACCTTTTCCTACACTGAGAGGCAGTTCTGCTGACTGCAACAGAATGAATCTTAAAGCTATTCTTCTTAAACAATGCGGTGTGGATTCAATTAAAGTATGCACCAGGACGTCATTGTCTTTCAGTTTTGTTTCTTAACAGTAGAGGATAACGTGGGAAGTTGACATTTCAGGGAGTTTCATTAGAGCAGTGTTGCTGCAGAGGAAGGATGTGTGGGGGGAGATATACAATAGCATGTGTGGAGCAAAAGAATCTCTGACTGTTTATGATTCACGGTGCTCTTATAAAGAGCTGATTTATGGCTGAAATATCACTGCTGCAGTTTTTTTTAACACTTTAAACAAATAAGGATGGTGTTCCTTCATTGACTTTGATGCTTTGGAGCGTGGGCCCCTCATGGACACTTGCCTAGTGGCTCCTCTTACCTATTCATTCAGCACAAAGACAAACGTGACAGCGAGGTGAGTCACTGTTCAACGAGAGAAAGAGCAGCAGCCATTTCATCCTCAGGCTAAAACAGTGGAAGGGCTGCTTTGAGTTGAGAGGCACAGGTGGAGGTGGAGGCTGTGTGCCTGTCATCACATCTCATGTTATCTGTCTTCCTGCAGATGACCGAAGGCCGTCTGTGTCAGGTTCACCTCCTGGACGGCAGGAAGCTGGAGCTGCTGGTTCAGGTACATGACACTTTCTGCTCACCTCCTGAGTCAAAAATCATGCTACGTACTCTCAAAGATCTGGGCACTCTGATGTACCTAAATTGTCGTTAATTATTGTAAAGAAGTCTCAATCTTATTTCCCATGACTCCTATTTACTTTTACTTCAGGCCAAATTGATCTTTTCTGTTTAAGCAGTCACTTGTTCATTGTAATGTTTGATGAATGTCACGTGCACACTTGTTTTCCAACTTCTGCAATATTTCATTGGGTTTCTAGCACATGACTTGTGAGTTTGCATGCAAATGATCTCGACTGAACTCTTGTATTTTCATCTCAATCTTTCAGCCCAAGCTGTTGTCCCGTGATCTGTTAGATCTGGTGGCCTCACATTTTAACCTGAAGGAGAAAGAATACTTTGGATTGTGCTTCATAGATGACACGTAAGTACATTTCCAAACATAACATCAAGTAATGTGTGTGAGGTTTTTTTTTTGTTGTTGTTTTATTACATTTTATTTTAATTAAAGGGATCGGTTGATTTAGAACCAATCCTTGTTTACATAAGCCTTAAGAGATGGGAACAAGAACAAAGAAATATTACAATAGCAGTATTCCAGCTTATGATTCATTCTGTTCTCTTTGCTCAGTGGCCAGAATAACTGGCTCCAGCTGGATCGTAAAGTCCTTGATCATGACTTCTCCAAGACTTCAGGGCCTTTGGAACTTAAGTTCCTCGTGAGGTGAGTGCTCTCGCTGCAAAAGCTCGCCAAACCTGGAATCCAGTATTCCAGGTTTGGCCAGCTTTGTGCTGTATCAGATACGTCAGTATGTAATGACAATTAGTAATGTCAGTGTTTTGCATGTCAGACTGAGTTGTGAATAACAGTGGCCTACTTTGTGGTTAAGTGTGTATTGAAAGCTTAATGGCCATCATGGCTCATCCTGACCAGCAGGTGGCAGTGACAGAACGCAGTTTAGGTCCTATTGTATGACGGCCAAATAAAACTGCACCGGCAGTGTGTTTCAGCTGAACCTTGCTGACCCCAAAAACTCTTTGCAGGTTTTATATCGAGAAGATCACCTTCTTGAAAGACAACACAACAGTGGAGCTGTTCTTCCTGAACGCGAAATCTCTAGTGTTTAATGTAAGTGTTTCATGTCTCATATTTTTCCTTTTTGTATCCTGTCAAATTTCCCTCAGTTCATGATCATTGCACACAATAGTTGATTAGCTTATGAGAAGATGCCTAATCCAACTATTGATCTGCCATCACTCTTGCCGGCCATAGTCTCATAAAGAGCCAGATTTCATTCAGCTGGGGGTTGAAGGTCAGATGATCAATATGATGCACAGATAGCCTAGGCTTATTGTTGTTCCTACAAAGTGTCTATGTTACACAAGAATTACTATGGCAACATTTTAAGTTAAGTAAGTATAGCATGATAAGGATATTACCACTGTTTTTTGATTTGTGTTTTTTGATGACTTCATACTCTGTCCTTTTTTATCTCTGTCATAATATTTGATCAATAACATGTTATTCATTAAGTAAATACATTTCTCTGCAATCCATCTAAAACAATATGCACCCACAACATTTACAACTTTAAACTGTTCAAGATCTCACACTGCTACATGTTAAAGAGCCTGAGAAGTTATTCAGAATGATGCTTTCAAGACTATTGGAAATGTATTTAGATTAAATGGGGTTTGGGGGTTTAAGCGCGATGAGTTAACATGTTCATGTAGCTTTTAAATTAATAAAAATCGAATGCAAAAGTTGTAGCAGGACTACTGATTCCAAGTGTTTCCTGTAAACAATTTAATTACATAGATCAAACTGAAAGGTGGTTGCCAAACGTAGATTTGGGAGTTGGGAAACGTACGAGGAGCACGTGAATGCAGCACTGATCAAACGTTGCAGTGCAGTTTTTTTTTCGCGGGGAGAGCAGACTGGTCACCATGGGAGACGGAGACTGTTGAACCTGCTTTCGGACCGTACCACTTCACAGACGGGACAGCAGCTTCAGGCAGGACCTCCAACAAGGCTTCCCGGGCACTGGTGTGTGTTTGTCGGCAGTAGAAAATGGCCCGATAACTCAGGTGCTTAAAAACATGACTGAAGTCACTTCAAGGGTAGTTTCAAACACCGTGTTGTCTCTGCGGCAGTGGTTCAGTCGGTAACGGTGGGACCGAGGTACGGGACGGGGGAAGATTTTCTCTCAAGTCAAGTGTGTCGGACAGCCTGCACTTTGTGTGTGTGTGTGTGTGTTTTTGAAAACCTGCTTCTTTTTTATCGTTTTTTATATCAGGAGACCATCGAAGTGGAGAGTGAAAATGTTTTCAAGTTAGCCGCATTCGCATTGCAGGTAAGAAAGAGTTGGTCGCAGGCTTTCTTCACTGAAATGTTGTCGCTCAGCTCAAATGTGAATGAAGACGCTCGGGGGGCACGCAACGTTTGAAAACAGTTGTCTCCCGAGGCTCACTTGGACGGAGCTATTGTTAAAGAAACTGACCATTTTATATTAATATTGACGACTTAATTGCGGCGGTGAGAGTATTAAGAGAAATGAAGTGAACTTGTATTAACCGTGTTGATGTTTAAAGGTTACGTTTTCTGCAGAATATGTAAGTTACGTAGCTAATATTAACTTACTGGATAATTAACGTAACGTTAGTGTTGCCAGGGCTTATCCTGCTTTTACTAACTGCATTGTTTTCCCTTTTTTCAGGAGGCCAAAGGAGATTACACCAGGTAAGAAGTTGTAAATATTAAAACATTAAAGCCCTTAATGAGATAAATGTCATTGACCTTTCAGTTGAAACATGTTTTGAGTGAGCAACACAGGATAAATTAGCTGGGTTGGAACAGTAGTGTCATTAATCAGTCAAAGTGCATCTACAAATGCAATGTTTTGCCCTTTTTTAAAGTTCCATGCTCTAAAATTGTGATATTTTTGCTGTTGATATACACAGACATCCATAAACCTTTTCATGAGCTAGTGTCTGCAGCTGAATCCAAACTCTGCCCAATTTATTAAGTGTTTCCTTTAATACTCTGACAAGAGAGCAGGGTTTGGTTTGTCTGGTTGTTTGGTCAGTGCTGCAGTATATAAATGATGGCCATGTATAGTGAGTTAATGTTCAACTTGACTCGCTCAGATTGTATTTCATGCTGGACTTCCCTCAGTTAATAATTCCTTTGGTTTTGCTCTGCTGACATTGACCTGAACCCATGCTGGCTAGCTGCCATCCACATGGTCCAAGCGTTGCCTCTAAATCAGAGCACTTTTGTTATTTGTCTTCCTGTGAAGGCAGATGCATTGTGTTTAAAGTTTCGATAAAACTTTACGAGGGCAGTTGTTTTCCGACATTGTTGTGAATACATTACACAAACATGTCTTATGTGACTTGTACAAATACATGGACTTTATGTACTCGATTTGGTCGATTAGACTGGTGGGAGACTGTGCACAAAACCTCCCTAATCTGTTCTCTAGTGGAGATAATGTTTTCATAGTGGGCCGTGCTGTCAGAGGCTTGACCTGCTGATAAGGTATGTTGTTTTTTTGCCAGCCAGAGAAGTGAAGGGCATTGGTTGCGATTAGTAAACACTGCTCTGTCAGAGTGAGTGAGTGACTGAGCAGGTTGAAGCAGCACAACCTGTGTGTTGTCCTAGTGCTTTGCCTCTAAAGGCCTGTCTGTCCTTTATGTGAACACAAAGATATGTGCTCTGTAAGGAATTGCGTGTGTATGCTTTGAATGGCGATACATGCAATGCTGAAAATGCAGTTTGACCCATGTCAAACCGTTGCCTTTGTTCTCGCAAAAAAAAAAGAAAGAAAAAAAGACTTGGCTGCATCTGCTTGCGCTCATTAACTGCCCCATTATTTCCAGGCATGAGAGACCTGATAAATGTTAATGATTATTTATTGCAGCTTTAGTGCAGATTTATGCCTCAGTGTTATGGCTTGAAACTTCTTCACCCTGGAGTGTAGTGTGCAGTGAGTCTGAACTTTCAGATGGTGTGGGTGTGGGGATGGGCTGTACTTTGTCCTCACTCTGAAAGCACAATAAAAGACAACTTGCCAACTACTCTGGTACAATAAGTGAGGATGGGAGTGAGTCCAGATCAAACTGTCTTTTACTGTATTTGCACAGACACTTCTTTACCCTGTTCACTCTGATTATGGTTTCTAGATATAAAGTCGAAGCTTAGAGCATTTGTTTTGTGTCTTTTGACAACAATTATAGGAACATAATCTGTTTCCTCCTTTTTGAGAAATGTGTAGAAAACATCAAAATAAAGTTGGTATTCTCAGACTTCTCTCACTTGAATAAATAATATTTAACATGATTATTTTGCTAATGCATCCCCCACTGTCCTGTGGCGGTATTTTTCATTCCTGTCTGCAATGTCCTTTATCGCTACTTCTTTGAGAGAACCGACCCAGTGAATCCCCTTATAAAGTATAGAAATGTGTAGCAAACATCAAAATAAACTTGTTTTCCTTAAACTTTATTTACTTGAGTGAAATACTGACTCCAATATTTGACACTCTTATTGTGCTGATAATGCATCCCCTGCTGTCCTGTGGCAGTATTTCTGCAATGTCATTCCCCACTACGTCTTTGAGACTGGCCCAGTAAATCCCCTCATAAAGAATATACATTTGTAGAAAACATCAAAATAAAGTTGTTTTCCTATCACTTTTCTTGCCAGAGTGTAATACTGGCATCAATATTTAACACTATTATTGTGCTGATGCATCCCCGCTGTCCTGTGGCAGTATTTCTCATTCCTGTCTGTCCTTTATCTCTGCTTCTTTGAGAGAACAGGCATGGTAAATCCCCTCATAAAGCATATAATATAAATGTGTCTCCTCTGTATCAGTAAAGGGCCCTGAAGCAGTGAGATTAGCTGTGGAGGAGTTAGGGAGACCTCCTCCTCCTCCAGCCAGCTGCCTTAAGAGGGATGAGCCAGACCCACTGTCCAATGGTAGACAAGTTGGCGTCAGGAGGACTCACTGTAGTCATGTTATTGTGGTGGTGTGGGCCAACCCCCTGCTGTGCATTGAATTAATGCACCATTAGGTTTCACAGAATTCCCTCTGCTTTGCCGGTATTGCATTGCATCTTGCTCTTACTATACTGATCACACTTAATTGCTATTGCTCTCTCACCACCTGCAGGTAAATGGATTATACCTGGATTGAACGCAACAAGTTGCAACTCTTCTCTGAGGCTTGATGAGAGGGATTGTGGGAAACACAGGAAATTACTGGATTGATTGAAGTCTTTAATTACGCTCAATAATAGTTAGATAGATTTTTTCTTTCTTTTACAATTGTAATCAACTTTAAAAGTGAGCTATAGACATTGTCTGTGCCACTTTATTAACTGCTGGAAATTTTAAATCAGCTTTGATTAACAAAATGCCAGTTGTCTTCTAATTGTACCCACATGATTCAATATCACACCCAGACAGTTTTTAGCCCTCGGTTCTATTTGCAGGTGCAGTCTGTAGTTAGTGGTTCGTTCACAGCAACAGGCTCTCTCATTGTGCTCCCTCCACACAGTCACCACGTCTCAGCTCTGTGGAATAGCTGACACATGAGTATTATCTCTCCCACACTGGGTAGGCTGGGCTGTGCTGGGCTGGGTCGGCCGGGTGTAGGAATTGCCCCCACGCTGCAGGCTGCGGGGAGATAACCGACGTAGTAATGAATTCCAGATTGCTGACAGGACAGAGCAGCGCGGCTGCAGAGTAGATCACCCCGACAACAGCAGGCCCCAGCTCTCCCCATAAAATGTACGCCATCAAACACACTGCGAAGTGCCATGGCAGCAAAACCCAGTCAACCTAGGAGAGGTAGCTACAGGGAAGAGTGATTCAAGTGCCTCTGCCCTTGCAGCGGCTCAACTTGTTTTTTTTTTTTTTGTTTAGTAAGCTGGTTCACATAACTGAATCATTATGCTTCTGTCCCACCATGTCAGTGGCTGTTAAATTCCATTATCCTTTCAAGAAGAAGACATAAATTGATGTTCAAAAGTCAACTTAAGGTCAAATGGCCATTGGCCTGAAATCATCTTGTACTTATTTTGTCATGTTGAGATTTAGAGCTGCAATGATTCATCAATTAGTTGTCACATTTTAAATTAATTGCAAACTATTTTGAAAATCAATTAAAATGATAAACGAAAGTAAAAATTCTCAGATTCCAGCTTCTTAAATGTGAATATTTTTTGAGGACAAGACATTTGAGGGGGCCGTCTCAGACTTTGAGAAACACTAATCGCCATTCTTCACCATTTTCTGACATTTAAAACACAGAACAAACAATCAATTAATTCTCAATTAATCGACAATTTAAATAGTCGTTAGTTGCAGCCCTCTTGAGGTTGTTGTAGCTGGTACAATAATTAAGGATGTTCTAATAGCTTATATTAAGTATGATCTGACCTACACATTAGAGTTGTGTCTTCAGAGGCAGCTCACTGTTTTGTTACAGCACTCGGGCTCGTACAATACTTTTCAACACAGGGAGAGGCTGCCAAGTGCTTGTGAATGGCTTTTGTTCGGGTCTCCAGTGGACTGGCCCGCCAAGCCAGAGCACTTTTCTGCAGTAGACACTGTAGACCCAGTACTCCCTCCTACATGATGTTGGAGTGACTCAGACTTGACTATCAAAAACCTTGACTGTAACAAACAGCACAATTTGTCTGTACAGATAACATGACCAGTTTGTTTCAGTGCTTGAAGACTTTGCTTAACATTTTTGGCAGGGTTTGTGGGTGAGATGAACGGTACCTGTTGGATCTGTCATGGTGTGATCATTGGCTAATCTGTCAAATAATATAACGCAGTTTACCCACAGTTCATAGAATAACTGTGGTTTGTGTTACTGTTGAGAACCTGCATGAAACGTCTTTGATATTTTTGAAAAGATCCCTCGCCAGGCCCCTTAAAAGGCTCCCCGTGACTTAAAGGCTCCGCATGTGCTTTTATAAATTAAGTCTGGCAAGACATGAGTGAAGCTCAAGTTAAGTCTTGGCAAGCAGTACTACTCTTTATAGATAAGGAAGATGAAAACAATATCCTGACACTGCACCTTTTCCAAAGGTTTGCAAACATGAATTATTGCTGTCATGCCTTAAGATAGAAATTCAAACCACACTGAAAGCACAGCCATGTGGAGAAATGGTCTCTGTACATTTTTAGACTTTCTGTAAACATTTACCTTTACTTTCCTTATGGTCTGTTTGCTGGTCTGGCACAGTCAAGGTCATGACTGGATTCTATAGATGTCAAAATGTAGAGATTCTCATGTGTGCTGGAGTTAGTCATTATAACATGTTTCATCAATAAACAGTGTAATTTTGGTGCTTTGGTGTGTGTATAGGTGTATAACTAGAAAGGACACCCGTTATTGTGGGTAAATGCATTTGTTCTTCTTAACATCTGTATACGATTCTTTTTCAGTGTTGAGACTGCCAGATCAGACCTGAAGCAGCTGCCCGTCTTGCCCACCAGAGTATTAAGGGAGCACCCATCTCTCAATTACTGGTAAGTTATCTGAGCTGTTGAGGTCTCTGAAGACAAACCACAAAGTGCATGAGGGTCAGGGATGGTGGGGGGTCACAGCCCTATAGATACTTGTGGTTCAACCAATACCACAGCCTTTCCTCTGCAATATACGCTAATGATTGAGCTGTCTCATCGCCTCAGTGGTCAGTAACACCTGGCTGCACAAAGCAGCAGAAGAGCAGTTTTTGGGGGCCTGCGGACCTGCCAGGTATTTGGCAGACAGTTTTGCATCTGATGGGGTGACTAATTAGTGCCTGGGTTGCGTTAATTATGTTTGCTCATTAGCCCTGATAGAGCACAGGGAGGTGCTGACTGCCACAGGCTGTCTAAAGGGTTGCTGTCTCCCGCTTCAATCCACACTGCTGTTTTTGCCCCCCCCCCCCCCGGCTAAATGGTCAACTGAGGCTGTGGCGGCCTCTAAAGCAGATACATCATTTTAATATCCAAATTAAAATTATAGTCCTATGGTGTATGGTTGAGCGCATGAACACGCCTGTCTCTCCCCGTCTCTTTCTGTCTGTTAAGCCGCAATGAGTTTGCAGTCTCACTATGCTATTAAAAAGGATGATTACAGTGGGGAAGTAAATGGGATGCATTTGCAGAAAGAGGTAGATGAGAGCCATCAGCAGGCCAGTAGGCCAGACTGCATTTTCTGCATGAGCAGACAGAATTTGTGTCAAAGAAAGGGCCCTCTCACAATCCCTCTGTGGCTGGAATGTGTAACACTTGATGGATTATTCATTAAATGTTTTATCTTTCTATCTATTTACAGTGAGGACAAAGTGATTGAACATTACAAGAAGCTGAAAGGGCTGACGAGAGGACAGGCTATCGTTCAGTAAGTTCAAAACAACTACATTATGAATAATATTATGTCTCTTTTGCACTGATTCCTCTGATGTTCTCCAGCATGTACACCAGGCCTTTCTCTTTAACCCCATGTGTCTGCACTGTGGTAGCTGCTGTTATCAGAGGTGTCCGTCACATGCCAGAATGTGTCAATAATTAGACGAGCAGCTTTTAGAGTGGGCAGCCAGCCAGCTTTGGGAGGATGTCAGTCCTCCACTGTGTTTTACTGTAACTCAGAGCCAGCCTAGGTCATTTACAATGCTCGGATGATTTGTGCCCTTGAACTGATCAATGAACCTCCCTCCCTCTGTCACGGCCCTGAAACAAATCGATCAGCCTGTCACTGCAAATGACTGTGGCTTCTCAATGACTGTAGCTTAAATCCCACTCTGTCTGTTGTACAAAAGCCACCAGTTGACAATGATGAAGTGTAATTGGCTGAATTCCTGTTAACCTGTTCTGTTTTTTCTGAAGGTATCTGGCCCTGGTGGAGTCCCTGCCGACATATGGAGTCCATTATTACCCAGTGAAGGTAACAGTGGTGCCCGGAATCATACAGAAGCTTAACCTTTGAACAAGCTTCTGTCAACATGCTGTCTTCATTTCTTTTTCTGCATCTAATCACAGCCATCAATCTAAGCTTTGTTCACTTAATTTTATTACATTTTGCTTGAATCATGAGGCCTTTTTCTGTTTAAAGTCTGTTCTGAAGCTAAAGCAGCAACACATGTTTGTTACTGTAGGAACACACAGGCCTAAACTGTGGCTGCCTGGGTGGGATAAGAGAACTAGGGAAGTACTAATGTATTGGCCAAACATCGATATCCATTGATGTTCGCCTAGATGACTGCTATTGGCTTACCAGCATAGTAGTGGCCGGTGTTTATCTGATGTGCCACGTCCATTTTGTGTTGGCACATTCATTAGCTTCTGGCTTGTGTCATCCTTGCCAATAGTTTGTAAGGCTATGGAAGTAGTGAAAACCTCTTTTACTGGATTTGCAGGCTAAAAAGGCTTTTGAAACAGTTACTTAAAAAACAAAAAATATCCTTTACACATGAAGGAAAGTTACATTAAAGATAGTTCCATAAATTTGATTGAATAGGATTAGTTTTTAAAGATTTTGAAGGGCTGAATGTCTTTAAAACAGTTCAGTTATTAATTTACAATGAAGAGTTCTTTGTTTCCCTGGCAAAAAAGGAGGAATAAATAAACAACAACAACAAAATAAAGAACAACAAAAAACATAGGTATCCATTGGCCAAATTGTTATTTTAAACATCTGTATTGTATCGGCCCAAAATTTCACAATCAATGCATCCCAAAAGAGAATACAAACTGAATACACCTTGAATTCAAAAGATTCAAGTGGAAAATCCAGTAAACCATTGTCGCACATGTTCATTTTAGCATATTTTAAGTGATTCCTACCACTTTTCTTACTTTTACTTGCATCCACTAACTTTCCCCGACAAACCCCATTAAATCAAGGCGTCTGAGGAGATCAAACAGTGACGTTAAAATGATTCAGTCTTGCAGAGATTTTTAAGGCCTTTAATGTATTTGATCTCTTCTTGTGTTGCTGTTTCTGTGAGCCTAATGGGGTAATTGCTTTTTTTTTTCAAACTACCACCAATAAAGCTACCTCTAATGAGTGGTGCTGTGGTGTGTGTGTGCTTTCATGCAGGACAAGCAAGAAATACCGTGGTGGCTGGGAGTCAGCTACAAAGGCATCGGCCAGTACGATCTGCAGGATAAACTGAAACCAAGAAAGGTAGGTTGACCTCTTTCATAGCTGCTCTGTTTCCCTCAGCTTTACAGTATTTCATTTTAAGAAGTTACTTCTTCAAAACAAAACTCCACCACTTGAGACACATTTTTGTGTTTGTTGTTTATTTTTGTGAGGAAGTTTTTCCTTCTTCATGTCAAGAATCCAAGGATATGGGATTTCATATGTTGTACACATTGTAAAGCCCTCTGGGACTAACTTTGGGTGCAGACTTTATACAAATAAGCTTGACTCGGTTTTCTTACAGAGAAACTTAATATTCAAACAAGTTAAACTGCTCAAGTTATTAGCTTTTAACTTCTTGTGAAAGTATGTACTATTGAAAAGCTTTGCTAGTTGAGAACACAGCTTTCATCACCGTGCCTCTTGTTAGCTGGTTAATGATCCATCCACACTGTAAATAGGCGTAATTAAGACCCTGGTTCCCATGGCAGTCAGGGGAGAGAGGAAGACAGATGGGGAAAATATTTTGGAGTATCAGTATGTGTTGTGTGAGGTCAAGGCTGTAGGTCTGAGAGCAAATACAGCAAAATACTGGAAACAGTGGAATGATTATAAAAAAGCTCAGCTTGCAAAGTTGAAAGGGGAAAATGTATAAATACACTCTTAGCCAAAAATAGTGGAGCATTGTCCCATTGTTATTATGAAAGCTTATTATTGGGCCAGTGTAGTAAACAAGTAAATTAAATTTCTTTTCTTGCAGGAATGTTTTTGCCTGTCTGTCATTTGTAACTAAAAAGAACAGTGATGCACTGCAAGAATCAAAACTGTTCTTTATGAACAATTAAAGGTGCACTATATAGTAAAAACTAAATATTTCTCAGTTTATAATATTGACTAGTTATATTGAAATATTGTAAATTCTAAAATAACTAGAAACTACATAGTCCCCCTTTAATGTTAGGTTTACCTTAGTTTAGGAAGAAGTGATAAAAGTATGTTTCTTAAACTATCAGACACAACCTAACAGTTTTATGGTAGATATTAATGTGGTTTCTAGAGGGCCTGTCATGTTATGTTGCATCTGTGAAAATAGTACTTTAAAGGGATAGTTCGGATTTTTTGACATGAAGTTGTATGACATCCTCACCATCAGTGTCGTGCATCAGCAGTGACTTTTCCCCCACTGCGTCCTGTGAGCCGAGGTCTGTCCCGCTGTTGTTGCTGAAGAAAGTAGTTACGGCTAGTTTGCGGGGTCACTAAGATAAAGCGTTTTGCTTCAAAAAACAATATCCGTTCAAAGGAGTAAAACATTTGCATCACAAAATCGTTTACGACAAAAAAGTCAGACCTCACGATCGCCTGGCACTATTTCCCCTCCCTTCGTATCACTGCGCGCTTCCGCCTGTTGACACACGGCACCGCTCCGTCAGCTGTTTCACGGTGTTTACATGCTCGGATGTGCGAGAGAGCTAACGTGAGTACTAGCGAGATTATTAGACAAGAGGATATATAAAAATGGTGTGGATTTGCGATTATCCGGGTTGCAACAACAAAGATCACACCAAGTCGCCGTATATATTTCACCGCTTTCCTGTCACGGACATTGCTATTAGGCAACTTTGGCTTCTTGCCATAGGCTTGAACATTGAAGCGAGACTGCCAAGGGTGAAAAAGCTTTGTGTGTGTAGTGCACACTTCAGCAAGGACGATTATGTTCCTACACGCCCGGGAAAGAGGAAGAAACATGTTTTGAAGAGCGCTGCTGTGCCACGACCCCAGGTAAGAACAACTATCTACAAGCTAAAGACAGTGCCTTTTTATATGATGACTGTTATTATTATTGTCAGCAACTTGGACTGCTTCTCTGTCTCTCTCCTCTCTCTCTGCCCGTTCTAACTCCATTTGACGAAGCTCGGTGTCTGTGTATTCGGGTTCATAAAGATATCCCTTTGGCTCTGTGGTAAAAGGAATGTCTTCATCACTCGTTTCGTAGTCAGACATATTTACGTTTACCATCCGAGCATGTAAACACCGTGAAACAGCTGACGGAGCGGTGCGGTGTGTCAACAGGCGGAAGCGCGCAGTGATACGAAGGGAGGGGAAATAGTGCCAGGTGATCGTGAGGTCTGACTTTTTTGTCGTAAACGATTTTGTGATGCAAATGTTTTACTCCTTTGAACGGATATTGCTTTTTGAAGCAAAATGCTTTATCTTAGTGACCCCGCAAACTAGCCGTAACTACTTTCTTCAGCAACAACAGCGGGACAGACCTCAGCTCACAGGACGCAGTGGGGGAAAAGTCACTGCTGATGCACGACACTGATGGTGAGGATGTCATACAACTTCATGTCAAAAAATCCGAACTATCCCTTTAAGTACAAAAATGCGCTGCTCCTTTCGCACAGTGTTTGAGTTAGTTCTTATTTCTGTCATAACCCCCTCCAGTTTGTTTGAGAGGTGCTATTTAATAGTGTCCCAGCCAAGCATTTCTCCCCAGCCTCTCTCATTAGACTCGTCATAGCTGTTGTTATACAGCAGGAACCTGTTGACATAGCAGGGTGTGCGGTTACACTGAAGCATTAATGGGTACAGCCCTAGTGTGTTTCCCCCTCTCCCTCCCAGTGGAAGGTGTAATTATGGCTCTCTGTGGGAAGTAGCAGGCCTCTGGGACTGGGGTTGGCACTCTGCCAGCCCGGTGGGTGGGTGTGTGGGTGTTTGGAGTTGGGGGACAGCAATAAGGGTGTAGGGGTGTTGTGACAGTCACAAGAGTTTCCTGTTGTGGGAAGAAAAGTTGTTGTTTTGAATGACCCTTTTTGTTGCTCTTACTGTGGAAGTGTAAGGCCACTTTCCTTTCACCTTTAAGGGAGACCTCTGTATCTGGTGAATATTGATAATGCTTCCTGCTTTAGTTCACACTCCCTGCATTCAACCTAGCCCATCCCTCCTTGCCTTCTGCCCAGCCCCTCTCAGCAGGCTGCATTCATTATGGTAATCTATGTGTGTGTCTTGGAGGGAACACAATTGATCAAACAATACAAACCAGTTATCTGTATAGGGGGTGCTGGGGGCTGGATTTAGTGGTGGTGCTGGTGGGAGGTCAGGAGTTGTGCATTATTAAAATATACTGTATATACTGTATGTAAGTTGCAATTTAAAGCAGTTACAAAAGCTTAACCACACATTATCTTCTCTGCATGCATGCCAGTTTCATCACTCAACTGTTGAATAGCCTGAAACTCAAAAGCCCACTCTCCCTGCTGCGTCTGTCATTTACATTATGTGTAGAAATGTATGTAAGTACAGTCTGATGTAGATAAAATGCATAGATCTGGAGGGGACTTGGATAAAAACAAGATGCAGCATTTTATTCATGACGAGGATTAGAAACTGCTCAATATGAGAAACAAAAATGGAGGACCACAACAGTGTGGTGTGATTCCAGGACATAAGATGGGACTGAAGCAGATGGCGAGCAAAGACTTAATTCTCTCTTGAATGAAACCAGGAGACTTTTCTGTCTCTCCTCCTCACTCTGTGTCACTCCCAGCGGGTAATGGGACACTCTTTAAGACCACACGCTGGTTCACATGTGTGATGAGCCAGCAGAACCAAAATAAATCTCCAGTTTAATATGGGTGACAGTGTCAGCCCTGCGACAATAATGACATGAAATGAAAGGGTTTAGTAAAAAAGAAAGCTGAAACTGAACAGATTCTCTCGCTTGTTATTTTATTTTCATTAAACTCATCCCATCATAAATCCAACAGGATAGAGTTCCTTCCGGCATCTTCTTCTTGTCAGGTTTTCACAAAGTTAACCCATGCGTCATGTTGAGGAAATGTACAGTGTTGCCAGTCAGCCAGAGCTGGTCTGTGACGTGTTATGTGAAGGGTGGGGCAGATCTTTTTCTGTACGGCCATATGAGTCACAGCCTTTATCACATTTTCATCCATGTATGATTTTGTGGACTCGTAGCCCTGGGGGTCCTTGGGTTGTGGGTGTGAGCTGTATCTGAACAGCCTGATCCTATCTGAAACCACAGGCATTTCTGGCTCACTTCCACCTGCCTGTAATGAGACGTTTGGCAAAAACAAGGGAGATGAAAATACTAAAAATATGAAGATGAAAAATTCTGTGTATTCACTCAAATCATGAGTGTTAAGCTGGTGTGCTTCCAGGTTCTAATAAATGGTTAATTTTGTTTTCTCTGCATACTGTGGGAGTAATATTGATGAGTCACTTCTATGTCAACTTGAAAATGATTCTTGGAGCGTTTCCTCTTTAAGGACTGCTAGCAGTCTTGTGATCGTAGAGAATCAGGTGTGTCACGTCCTTGAAATATTTAGGCAGTGGCCTCAGCAGCAGTCAGAGAGTCGTGTAGTTTCATCTATTTGCTGGCACTCAGATGTGGAGTTTCTCTGATAGGAGGAATGATCCAGTGAAAGGGTTTTATCTGTCATTACAATGTGAATGATGCTAGAGATGGCAACTAGGGAGGTGTTAATTGGTGTGAGGTCTCCCTTACAATGGGATGGGCTTTTTGGAGGTGTCCTGCTAGCTGGTTCCCATTGTTCATTAAGTACCATGCATTTTATTTCACTGGCAGAATGACTATGTAATTGATAAGGTCGGAGCAGGGTTGACAATTCAGCTTATTGTAAGCGTGTTTTGGCTTGTTTTTCTGTAAAGTTTGGGCTTGTTTCTCAAGTGTAGTTCCTCTTTAGGCTCACTCTCCTGTCAAATAAAGCGAGAATGCCTAGTTTGTCACGTTGCAGGATCTGTCTACAACCAGTTTCCTCCACCCCTCCCTTACAGCTATACACAACTCAAACGTCGGTAACATTTCAAATCAAAATAGCACAATATATGTAGTGTTTTTTTTTTTAAGCCACTTACCTAACAATGCCAGGGATTAACAAAGAGTGAGTGAATAGCACGGTATTAAAAGACTGGGATCAACCTCCAATGGGGGAATATTGAAAGGCACTCAGGCAGATGCTTTAAGTTTAGTGTGAAATATGTGCACATCATAAAAATTTTAAATTACATGGCCCAGTATTTTTTGAAGTGGGTTTGAAATGCGAAATAAATTCATATATATATATTGTATATAAGGTATAAATTGACCATGTTCCCTGTTTGGGGCTTCTTTTGGGCTTGATTCCATAGACATGGTTGCTTGTTTTTCTCACAAGATCTGGCAACACTGATAAGGAATGCTACATTTGCTGAAACACCATGTTGAGAGGTCTACCATGTGGACAGTTATAAAGACAATATGATTGTTTTGACAAGAAACCACAACATTGACATTCGTTGATAATAGCAGTATAGCTTGGGATTAAAAAAAGGTACATTTAAAACTGATTGATTGGAAGCTCCCTGTCAAAGTGTTTAAATACATTGAATGTGTCACTGAATCCATGATGTGTCGTGTGTTCATAGAGTTCATAGTGTGTCTTTTGCCTGGTTAAGTGGCCTAAACAGAGTGCTCCCATACTACATGAAAGGAAAGAGAGGCTCTGCTATTAATGATTAGACCGTAGTAACAGATTCCTAACGTTTGCTCTGGTGGGTGACATGGTTACAGTCGATTGAACCACACAACAGTGCTTTGTGTAGTATTTACAATATGAAAAGCAGAGAACTTCCCAGGTGGAAGAGGAGTATTCAAAGTTTGTTTAGGATTTGATTGCTTATCTGTGAGTGATGGGAAGTAGAGCAGAAATGAAATGTCTTTCAACAAGGACAAACCCTACCCAGAAAATACTTGTGAACAACCTGCTCATCTGGTCTGACCAAAAAGGAAGTGAGCTGTGTAGGAGAGGGAGAGAGAGAGAGAGAGAGAGAGAGAGAGAGAGAGAGAGAGCGGTGCAGAGCCTTGAAGGCAGTGAGGTATCTGTGATGTCAGATGAGGGGGGTGGTTAAGGGGTGTGGCCAGCTCAGCTGAAACTCTTGCAACACCTATCTGGCTTCAGACAGACAAGAGAGAGTATTGTTCGAGGAAGCTCTAGCCCTGTGGGAAACTCAAAGTCAAAAGGATTCAATACAAACCCAAGGGAACTCCACAGGGATTTGATAAGAGAGAAAAAAAACCTTCACGGTAAGACTTTCATTGTGTCCAACTATTACCTGCTTAGCCATTTTAAATAGTCAATGGGTTTTAAACTTTATTTTGTCCATATGCTCCTCTAAATACTCTATCTAGTGTGGTGTTTTCCTCGATATCTATGATTTAAATACAAGCGCTCTGTCAATGCGCTCTGTAACTGTTGTTAAGGCAGAAAAGGAATGTGTTGTTGTTGGTTTGTTGAGTATAAATTAGGCTCAGCAAATATGTTTGTCCCAGTGGCAGCGGAGATGTGTCAGCTTATTGCGATTTCTTGCCCTAGGCACATTTTCTCACTCAGGATATGAGATATATAATGTGTTTTTGTAGTTTGGAATAATTTAGGCTGTTACTTCTCGGGTTATAAATGTTCTGTAACATTAATCTCAGCCCCACTGTTGTGCTGCCTCTTTTCTTTTTGGTAAAATGATAGCAGGGAAGAGTTGTTCAAAGACAAGTGGCTCTATATCTGTTCAGTGAGTCCAGTACCAGTGGAGCAGATGTTTTCATCCTGCCTCCTCCCCAGCAGAATGAAATGAGAAGCTGGCCTGCCGCCTGGCCCGGTTTTGCTCCTTGCAGTTGCAGCAGCGTTATAATTGCTCCTGTGTTAGCTTGGCCTACACCTGACTGGCCAGTCTGCTGAGCACTATTCACTGCTTCAGCTGTTATGTTGTTTCTGCTAATGTTGCAAGTTTATCAGAAAAAAACTATGCTAGAAGGGAGGCTGCTGTGGCTTAAACAAAGCGACTTGTTTTAATAGGTACCTCCCTGTTTTGTTTTCCTTTTGCAAGATTGATCCCCACTGTACGGGAAGCTCCCAGCTTTCCTCAGTAAATTGATGCAGATGTGTGTTTTACAGCCTATGTGGTATCAAATGACATGACTTTCCATGTACTGTAAATCCACATTTAATCAATAGTCCTGTGTTGGCTTGTGTGTTCAGTGATGTGTAATGTCTCCCTCCCCTCTGTCTCTGTCTCTCTGCAGTTGTTTCAGTGGAAGCAGTTGGAGAATTTATATTTCCGAGAGAAGAAATTTGCAGTGGAAGTAAACGACCCACACAGGTCAGAGAAGGCAAAACACTTCACCTATCTAAACTCATCTTAATAGGCCCTTTCTCTGTTTTTGAAGTGCTCCCATTTTAGCTGCTGTTCCTCTGCTTCTGCTGCCCTTATCCTACAACTTACACACAGTGAAGGGCATCTGCAGCCACTGGCCCATTTAGGACACCATGTTAATAGCTGTAACCTGTCTGCAAATGAGTCTTTTCCTGCTGTTCAAGAGCCACTTTATTATTCTATGGTTGTTATAAGACCCCTACGCCCCACACAGGCTTTAATGTGGCACTTAAAGCTGTTATTAAATCCCACTGTCTGTTTCAAAATGAGTTTGATGTGCTGCTCATCTCATCCTCAGTATATTATTACACAAACACCCACACGTTTAATTGGATAAAGATTCTATTTGAATTCCTTTCTAATCTTTGTTTAACACAACTTTTTAAATCTTAATTAAAGCCCCATTTAACTGCCATCAACTTCAGTATTTGTGTGCAGTTACTGAACGGATTTGCTTTTTCGGCGCAGCACAAGTACTGTACTGAGTGTTTGTCTCATTATCCTCTACAGAAGAACAGTGACCAAGCGAACTTTCGGACAGACTGGGCTGGTTATTCACACATGGTATGCCAGCCACTCTCTGATTAAAACCATCTGGGTGATGGCCATCAGTCAGCACCAGTTCTACCTGGACAGGAAGCAAAGCAAAGTGAGTGTCTGCCTGTTCTGTCCTCACTGATTCACTTTGTTCACATCTCCTGCCAACTGACATTTATTTAGAAAAAGTCTTTTCACACTGATGCTTGACCCGTATAGAGAGCTCACCTCATGTCAAGTGAACCACAGAGGCGACCCACCCACAGATCAGAGTCTGTCTGTGTGTGTGGGAAGTCACGCAGGGGGAAGGACTTAATGCTGGTGGAGCGCATGACTGTGTGTGTGTTTGTGTTCTCATCTGGTCAGTTTGTCAAGTCATGTCACCCTATTAGGAACCTAATTTTGAGTGATAACATTGATTCTCATTTAATTGACTTCAGTATGAGCTACAGTGTTGACCCGATTTCATCAGGCTGTAAAATGAGCCTTCTGATAGATTAAAACACTCTGAGCCTGTCTTTCTCTTTCAGTTTGAATATGAGCTGAAGTTCTGTCTGAAGCATTATTGTGCAAGTGTCACAGCCTGGTGAAACAGTGACTGTTCATCATGTGATGCACTGCCTGATCCTTGTGCCATGCCTGTGACTTGTGTAAATAGTTTGGCGAAGGGATATCACAGGCCTCCAGCTTTAATGTAAATAGGTCTCATGTTGGGAAATTGTCCTGTCCTTGCTTTAAAGGGAATGGAATGGCTGTTATTTATCTAACTTGAAGATTGTAGCTGAAATTGAAAATGCACCAAGAGCTTAATATTGCTCTGAGGGATAGATTTTATCACTGTGCTGACATAGTAGACAGAATTATATAGTCATAGTAGTAGTGCCTATTATTATGCCTATTTCTGCCTTGTCTGAGGCTGAAGACTCACATGTTTAACTTAGAATAAACTACAGATTGCTACATAAAATGTGAAGTGTTTAGTTTGGAAGGGATGACATTGAGAATATACAGGAAAAGTCACCATGTGTACAAAGCTAGACCTGCAATGAGTAGTTGACTAATTGATTAGTAGATCAAAAGAAAGTTAACTATTTCGATAATCGATTAATCTTCATTTTTCAAGCAAAAATGTCAAACCTTCAGAATCTAGTTCCAGCTTCTTGAATGTCAGGATTTGCTGCTTTTCTTTGTCATGTTATAATAGTATTTTAATAGAGACTTTGGGATTTGGACTGTTGGTTGGACAAAAGAAGCAATTTGAAGATGTCATTTTTCACAGTTTTTGACATTTACAGTCTAAATGATTAATCAGTTAATCATCAAAATAATTTGCATGAATCAATTATCAGAGTAATGGTTAGTTGCAGCCCTTTTCACAGCCTTGGTCCTTGTGCGAGTGTGAAATGTGGTTCGAATGCTGTGAGGAGAAACTCATGCTCTGTGTGTTTTTGGTGTTTATGGTGCACATTTGCTGAGTATTGAGGCTGTTATACAGTATGAGTGGTGTGTGATGTGCATTTTGTGGCAGAGATGGATGAGTGTGTGTGGCTGCAGTCAAATGAGGTTATTCAGCCGCTGTCTCCCTCAAAGGCAGATGGTGTGTCAGTGTTCATCCAGGAATAGAGCTCGCACTGATTGATGAGAGAGCAGTGCTCTTGGAGTACCGAGCATGCAAATGGAGCCACCACTATCGCAGTGCGCTATCATTAAAATGAAATACTCCCAAATCCCTCCTTCCTCTCCCTCCTCCTCATCCCTGTTTCCTTCTTCCTAACTGTCTCTTCTCTCCCCTACAGTCAAAGATGACCACGACCAGGAGTACAGGAGACATCGCCATGGACCTGACAGAGATCTGTGCCCCACGGATCACCAAACTGTCGAGCATCACAAGCAAAGACCAGCTTATCATGGCCAGCAACGGAAGCCTCATCTCAGCCGGTAAACAGAGAGTTAATTAGCTAATGGCTTCTGTTCCAAGACAGATTGTGAGTGATGATTTATTGCCATAATTTGGAGTTAATCAGACATTTGCTTCTTCTTCCAGGTTCTTTGGACTCTGAAGTCAGCGAGGAGCAGAAGAAAGAAAAGGTGGCTGAGCTGAAAAAGAAAGAAAAGGACCTTCAAGACACACTGACACAGAAACTGGAGGAACTGAAGAAGCTTTGCATGAGAGAAGCTGTGAGTATCTCTCTCTTTCTGTTATTTTTCATTGATGTTTAAAACCTCCACACTCTCAGCTGACTGTTGGCTGTTGTTCTTATTTGCAGGAGATTACAGGACAACTGCCTAAAGACTATCCCCTGGCCACAGGTGAGAAGGCTCCTCCAGTACGACGCCGTATGGGGACAGCCTTTAAACTGGATGAACTTTTCCCCTACGATGAGGTTAGTAAGGCTATTGTTGTGTTTTTGTTGTGATGTGTTTCTGTCTTTTACGTAATGTAGCGTGACACAGTTTGCTGAAACACCGTTCTTACACCACTGTGTGTGTTAACCAACAGATCATTTAGATCACTGGACTATGTGAGTCTGAGGATTAAGAGTTTAACATGTGTTTTGAAGTTTGCATAATGTTTGTTTGCCATCTACAAGTCAAGTGAAAAAAATGAATATTAATGTGAATATGAACAAGTCAGCACACTGAAAATTAATGTTTTTAGATCAATTCCATGTTGTGTCTTGAAGTCTGTTTATCTCTTCGGTCGTTGACAGGATGTGTCATTATTTTGGGGAAATTCCCTCATTATCTCTGTGCATGCTGTGTTTTTCCCTGTAGGACCCACATCTGAGGAATCTGGAGAGCAGGTTCGCATTGCAGCAGAAGATCGTGGAAGCTGCCATCAAGTTATCCAACGAGGGTGACCTCGGCAAGACGGTGAAGAAAAAGAGGAGGAACAACTGTCTGGATGCAATGAGGAAGCTGGAGGATATTGAGAAGGAGATCAACGCCTACAGGATCAAGAAGGGAAAGAAACCTACCCAGAGAGCCTCACTGATCTTAGCAGGTAGATGTCAAAAACAACGTAGGCTGACTCACAGGATGTAGACTGCTGGCATAAGTGTTACCCTTTTCAAAATCCTTGCTGCTACGGGAAACAACAACAACCTCCGGGCTAGCACCCTACACTGAAAATATTAAGTCACCCTGAACCTAACCTAGCCGCTAACGGTATGAACGTAAACAAGCTAGCAGCTGTTCCCTTTTCTTTTTTGGGGATTTAGCCACTTTAATGCCAGGGCTCGCTTCCCCACTTGCAAAACAAGTCCCCCCCAACACCTTTTTTGCACTAGCATGCACCTTTTTTGCACTAGCATGCATCCCTGGCATAGTGCCACCTTGAGACGATTGCAATTGGTTTAAAGAAATAAACGAGCCAGATTGTTTTTTTCCTTATACCAGTATGATAATAGGTGCATCAAGGGCTTGTCCAGAAAGGTTTTTTAAGGACTATGATTTTTTATTTGACTGTGAAGTGGTGATTGATTGACAAGTCTGTCACTATTTGAAAAGTAGAATATCAGAGGCGTCTCTGAAGACCGTTTTCTCTCCTCTCTTATCAGACGACGTCAACCCTTCAGACCTCAGCTCTCTGTCTGACAGCCTCACTCTGGATGATGGTAAGTGCCCAGGCATAGCCATACTCGTGCATCAATCCTTCCTCCCTCATTTACTGCATTTTACATCAATTTTAACCAAGCAATCACACTTATCTCCCAGATGATGAGCTCATTTCCCAGAGGCAGCGGTCCAGGTCGGTTCAGTATTCCCCGAGACCTCATCATGCAGAAACTCTGGACATCCATTACAGCAAAGACAGACGGGCCTCTTCCAATGACCAGCATGCAGACAGCAGGTAAACAGCTAGCATTCACAACCATGAAGGATATTAATATGTTAATATTCCAGTGTGAGTCTTAAGCATGGAGCCAGTACAGACCTGTAGACTAGATCCAGGGCTGCATTCCTGCCAGTCACCTCCTCCCTCCTTCTTCTGCCTCTCCAACAATCTCCCGCTTATCAGCCCAACGCACCGGCTTTAAAAATAGATGGAAAAGAACATGTCGCTGCCTGTGAAGGAGTAGACAACAATCCCAAGCGGAGAGGGAAAGGGAAACAGGAAAGTGGCTCTGGAAACTTAGTGTGAAAGGCTGCTGCTTCTTGAGTGTTAGCAAAAGGATATATGTTGCTCTCAGCTTCACAGATTAAACTCATTTTAAACATTTATAATGCTCGTTGCTGCATGAAAAGAGAGACCAATGGAGTATGTAATGGCAATCATTCAGGTGTAAGTGATGACTAAAGTGCTGCATTCAAGCAAACACAAGGTGTTTTTATTCTCCTTCAGTTTTGAGAGAGAGTGAAGAGAGAGTAGAGAAGTTAATTTGAATAAAAAGCTTCACCCTGAAAACATCGTTCTTATCTGTGTTCCAGATTAAATTACGGCCCCGTCCAGGAATCGCTCCACTACAGTCACCGTGATGCCTTATCGAGCAACAGCAGCCCGTTCAAACCGGCTTCCAGACAGCCACGTGACGCACGCAGCATGCCCCCCACCCCCCTCCTCACCCGCAACGCCTACAGCAGCACCCAGCTCAGGTAGGACTCTTTTTTTCCCTCCTGAATATCTGCTTCGTCAACAGCTCCTGGTGTGTTTTGGTGTTTCTGTGTCAAAACAGCTTTTCAGTGAAGTCTTTTCCACTTGCAGATCAGAAGACGCTCCACAACATTTCCGCCAGCGCAGTGGTAGTCTGGAGTCCCAGTCCCAGTTCCTGACAGAGAACGAACTTCCTGTCCCAGCGTTCACCCTCTCCCCAGCCCGACGGAGCAACAGCACTGAGGTCCTCGATGATGGCTCCTCCTACACCAGCCAGTCTAGTGTGGAGTACAGCGTCCCTGGCAACCACACACACAGACGTAGAGCGCGCGGCCGCCACAGAAAAGACACGTACGCCAACACGGGCAGCATGCCCAACCTGGCTCAGCCAGACACCCGCTGCTACGCCTACCAGCCCCGGGCCCGTCCAACCACGACAGCCTACTACGTCACAGGCTACCCCAGCTACGTAGAGCCAGAGCCTTACTCTAATGGAGTTTATATGTATGACAATGAGATGGAGGGACACTATAATGTTAATCCGTCCTACCACCCGACACCAGCAGCTTATCAAAGCCATGACATGCACAGTCACTACGGTAACGACGAGATAGACGGCATGTCTCAGAATCCGTACGCCACGCTGCGGCCACCCAGGAACCGCCCGGTGCCCCGCAGCAATGAGCACGTCACCAAGAACATCCAGAAGGCTCTGGTGGCAGAACACCTGAGAGGCTGGTACCAACGCAACGCAGCACACAAACAGGCCGCGTACAACTACGACTACGACCGAGGCTCCCAGCAGAGCCTGGGCTATCAGACCATGCCTGCACCGTACAGCCACAACAACAGAAACATCTCCTACTCTGCAGGTTAGACCACACAACCATATGTTAGACTGTAGTGCATTATGTTTCACATATAAGTCGGATATTTATTGACATGTACCATTTTTCCTCTGCAGTGTCCACAGCGTCCTCCAGCTCAAACTGGCACAGCCACATGAGCAGTAGTGGTATGTCGGAATATGACATGCCCATGCATGTGCCGCAGACCTACTCTTACACGACAGCCCCCTACAGCCACTCCGCCCACAACAGGTGAGAAAAAAAACTTGGCCTCAGCTCCTTATCCAATAAGCCACTCCCTGATCCTCCTTATCCCAGAAGCTAAGCGCTAGTGTTTAATTATCTAGAATGGATGGCTGCAGAAAATATAAGCTGCCGTTTGGTTTTGTTATTCTTTTAACACAACAGTACTGTGGGCTGATGTGTCGCCAATGTTACCTTTTCTTCAGCCTAAGTTAGGAAATAAGAAAACATCCTTCTGCTTCACATGACCGCGTGGTTCAACGGTAGGATTATAGGATCTGTGCAGCCAGCAGTCAGTTCTCCCTCTGAGCTTAACACTGGTTCTGCTGTCCTCCTTAACTGTCCACTGGCCCTGCTTTCTTATAGATATGGCGCCTCCCAGCTTTTAAAGGGCTCCTGGCACAGCCCTGATGGCCAGAGGCGCTGTGCCTTTTTCCCTGCTAGCTCTTCCTCCTCAGCTTCCTCCTCCACCTCCTCCCTGCCTTCCTCCTCCTTTCCCTCCTCCTCCTACTCCCCCGGCTGTCGGGTCAGGCAGGTGGCCTCCAGCCCTGCGCAGCCACAATCCTCCAGAGGGCACAGGCTCAGTAAGGTGTCCTTTGTGAAAGGTAGCTCATAGTAAGTAAACAGCAGCAACGGCCGGGACTGTGCGTTTGCTTCTGTTAGTCTGTCTGCAACGTGACTCCATAGTCTGCTTATTGATGTTTTGAAGTGAACTCTGCATTTTTGAGATGTTTGACTGCTCCTTCATTATCATGTATGATAAGGCACCTGCATGGCTTTTTAAAAGAAAACATGCCTGCCCTACTTCCTCTTACAGCTGGCATATTGTCATCCAGTGGTCACATTTCTCTGCAGTATGCTGCTCAGATTGGTTTTGTTTGTCTTCCTCTCGGCCTGTGCAGAGGCTCCCTGCCCATGTGCTACCATTCACCCTCGACCTTTGCCCCCCTTCTCATGCACAGATGTCCCCCAGAGTTTGAGTGGCGGAGCTGTGATAGGATGGCGTGCCCTGCGGGGCCTTTAGAGAAGTGTGGTGCTGTTGCCTATGCCACTGACCAGGAAAATTAACCCCCTCCCCACAGTAATTAAAGTCCCAGCACAGAAGAAAGGGTGAGAGACAAGAATGTAAAACTTCCCCACGGGGTTATCATGGTGATGGTGATGTGTGTTTTTCTTATGTGGCAGGGACTTGGGCTGGGCAATATAGTGATATCAAATCGTTATTGCGTAATGAGATTATATCGTCATCATTTTTTCTATACTCTTATAACCTGATAGGGTGTAAAAATTGTATTTTCCTGGTTATGATTTTCTGAACTTCCCAGATGGTTCAACTTGTTCCAATACTTTCCTTTACCCACTTAGTCCATTTATACACATTACTTATAAATAATCTCTTTGTGTTGATATTTAGTGAAAGTACTTATAGTCATCCCTCCAACATAATTGATGTATTAGCTCACAAATATAGTTAAATTTGATTTTGTCACCCAGTCCTACCACTTATGAAGTGCTTTTTTTTAGGAGATACATGTTGTGTATCGTGATATAACTAAAGTATTGCAATATTATAATAAGTCCATATTGCCCAGCCCTGGCAGGGACTGACAGAAAGCTCCAAATCATTTCATGACTCTTGCTGATTCTTTCTCTGGATGTCTTGTGGTGGTGGGACAGCACTTGTGAGGCAGAGGGAAAAAATGTGACCGCTGAATATTGTCGCATTTGAAGGCTATGCGTGTGCATTGTTTGTGTGCATCTGCTTTTTTGTTGACTGAGAATGTTTGACCCTGGGTTTATCCCTATCATGCCTGTATCACATAAAGTACAGTTACTTAGTACATAAAGGTTTTTTTTACATTTCTTCCCTTGGTTCCTGATCTTTGCATTACAAAGCTGAAATATGACAGGAGTGCTTCAACAGCCCAGGGTTAATTCATTCTAGAGTCACAGTAAACAAGCCACACTCAGTCTGCCATCTGTCTAATGTGTTTCAATCTTGTGTGTTTATTACAGATCCTACGTAGATATCAGCCAAATGGACCCACACATCGGTAACCAAATGAACACTAACCTGGAGCCAGATGACCAGATTCACTGGCAGGACTCAAAACCGGGAACAATAGTGTAGTTGCCTATCTGTCATCGTGTTGTACTCATTTCTCACCTTGACAAGTTGTCACTGTGCCTTAGACTGCACTTACCTGTTTTTTGTGTACAAGGGGATCCAAATAATGAAGGAACTGAACCTCTGGAATTCAGCGTGTAAAGAAAACGAAGTCCTCTCATTTTCCCTTAGCTTGAATGCCAAACTGTTTTTGAAACATAACAAAACCCCACGGGAGCGTCGACATGTCTGGATTGCGAGTGTTTGTGGTGATGGCACTTGTGCACTGAATCTATACCAGGACCTGCTGTGGACTGTGTGGTATAGCCAAAGGGAATGTGGACTAAACTTCTCCAGTGTTTCTCTGAAGAGTCACCGAGGACTATGACTGTCTCTGTAAGAGGATACTGAGCCGCAACGAACACACACACACACACACACACACTTACACACATGTACAAGCACTGTAAGCATGAAGGATTGGACAAGGACTTTATCAAAATGAAGGATTGAACTCATTAAAAATGAGTCAAAAAGATGGCTACTTCCTGGAACATTGTGCAGTCACCAGATCCGGTTTTATCACAGCGTTGCTTGTAGCTGCCATAGAGCTTCCTGTACTCATGTTTGTCATCTACAAAGTATTCCCTCTATCTCATTGTCAGTACTTACAATACGATTGAGCCAAATGCTTCTGTCACACCATTTGAGTATTACCTAAAAGTAACCAACTTTGATATCACTGCCACATCTGATCAGTCAGTGCAGGAAGACAGAAAATCCAGTTTTGTTAGTTTATTTTAACATGGTTATTTCATCCATGCTGGAAATCATGGACCGGTGCTCCCAATTAATTTCTCTCAAGAGAATGAAGCTGTATGTAAATGTTGGTATTGTAAATACACTGGTTCTGTCTCTTTTTTTAGAGCATTTTTATGTATTTGAAAAGCATGTAATATATAGTAAACAACTGTTGTTAAGCTGGTTCTTAGTAATTTGTATAATTGCATTTGTTTGAATTAAAAAAAATCAGCATTTGAATCAGCTGTTTGGTTTGCAGGTCGTATTTATTAATAAGACTTCTTACAGAAACTTCTCAGGGAAACTTAATCCAAAGACGAAAGCCTCATCCCTCTGAGTGCAGAAAAACAGAGGGTTTAAGTCCAAATCCATTAAATTAGGTAATTGAACGTCTGTTCAGCCAGTTCAATTAATTAAATTGGTTTTCGAAGAAAGTACAATGACTATCAACACTAACAGAGGAAATAGCTAAATAAACCTAAAGTCTCATTTACATTTTATTGCTCTGCAGGCTTTGTCACAGTAGCTCATGATGGTGGTCTTGGAACACATAAAGCTATTCTCCACATATAAATGGTTTGGAAAGTACTTATCTGGGTGCATTCAAGGAGGCTGATTATAGTTAGAAAGATAACTGCAGAGTACTGGCTACATCCCAGTGCTTTTCTTTTTTCTGGAGCTTGTTAGGATGAATGCAGGGCTGCAATCAGTCACGATGAGAGCTAATTATGAATAAATGATCTGTTTTTAGAAATGCTCTCCTGCTGCAGAGCTCTGTCGCTCTGCTCAATGTTCCCATCGCCTTGCTGGGTTGCCAGGCTGGTTTTCAGTCTCCTTAAGCCGTAAACCAACCAAACCAGTCTTTAAAACCTGTCACGCCCATCATGGCCCATAACCTGTTCTTCTGTCCTCCCTGTGAATGACAAGCTAGTGTTTATAGCACCAAACCCTCCCTGGAGGCATCATGTAATGGAAGTCTGCAGTACACATGTATGCTCCCCCCTCCCTCCTAGATTACGCTATAACCCTTCACCTCCTTTCTCTCCCTTCCTTCCCAAGACAGCACATATTTTTCTACCACTACAAGTGAATCCTGCCACTGGTTACCTCTTAAGGAAGGCCGCAGTTGAGGAGCTTTACTTGCTTGCAGTGTTATGCTTCTTGAGCGAGCTCAGGGGAGGTCTCAGACACTTCCAGCTCCTCGGCTTCACCCCAGGCAGAGGGGGAGTGCTTTGTATCCAGCTGTCTCCCTCTGTCTCTGAGCCTGTGCTGCCTCACACCAGCTGCAGCCAGACATCAGGCGAGGCTGTTCCAGCTAACACTGAACTGCATAAACAATGGGCTCTTATGTACTTTCGCCTCATTTAACACATTAAAACTGTAATATGGAAGAGGATATTAGAGCTGGATTTGAACCTTGTTATTTTCTTTGGTACTGACCAAAATGTCATAACACTGTCTGAAAGCCAGCATCAAAAGTCTGGTCACATTCATCTTATACTACAAGGAACTTGTAACTGGTTGTATAACAGTCTAAGTTTAATACTGATGCCTCTATATGACCTACATTAAGAAACGTGACCACCAGAGAGAGGTTTGGCTATTTTTATATAGTTAATCTTAATACCTGTCACCAGGACAGACTCCAGAAATTAAAACTATTTTTATGGGGATGAATTGAGGTGTTCCAGCCTCAGGAAAGATGCTGCCTAGTAGTCTGGTAATAAGGCAGCAGATACTTCTGTATTGCTAGGTGGAAGCAGAACAGCTGGCTTATAACACAATGTTTTGTGTCAGCCGAGCGCCAGAGCTTTATCCGTCTGTTGGCTTACTATTGTGGACACTTCAGCAAAATTACTGTTACTGAGCTAGCAAATCTGTTAGAGGTAGGCTTACATGTTACCTCGGTGTATGAACGATAATGTTACTAAAACATTTAGTTTGTCTCTTACTCTTACTATTTTATTACGGATTTTGTTCGTAGAAAAACAAAAACGTTAATATTTCTGAAAGTAGGTATTAAAAGTGTCATTTTGGTATTAGTACTGAGTACTTACTACTTAGCTATTGACTGGCCACTAGTATCGAAGCATTTCTAAACAATGCCCATAGAGCAGGTGACAGACTAAACAACTTAACCCCGCCGTAGGACTCAGCCAAGCTCAGATTAAAGTGACTTTAAATCACGTTGGGCTGTGGCTTCCCCAGGATCAGCACATTTACCTTCATCCAGGGAGTAATGGCTCTTATGAAGGGGGAATAGTTGGATTAGCGGACTGGCCACATGCACTCAACTCTCGTTAATGGGCTAATATGGATGACCTTCCATCGCGGCGGCAGTAAAAGCAGCATGGGTGTGTGGGAAGGCTGAAGAGGATACAGCAGACCGCAAAGGTCACAGTGGGTCGTCATTATTGTGTCATATGATCAGCTGTAGTGTAGGTCTGCTGAATGACAGGCTGTTGTTATGAGCTGGCTAACCAGCTTGGCCAGCAAAAAGCCAAAGCTCCTCAGGCGAGCTGAGGAGGGGGGGGAGACATAGGGGTCAACTCAAAGGCAGCACGCTGTTCCAAGTGTGCCTTACCAGACAACATTAAAGGTACCACAAGTAACAGTCTCAATTTATACTGATGCCTCTATATGACCTGCATAAGCAAACGTGACCATCAGCAAGACAATGAGCTATTTTTACATAGTTATTATAGTTACACAGCGATGGATGTATCCCTGTTGGATAAGTCATATCATTTAAATAACTTTTCATGTCGAAGTGGTGGGGCTGATTTGAGGAGTTTCACAGACTGAGAGAAGAAACTGCTCAGTAGTCTGGTGGTACGGCACTAAAGCAAAGTTTGTTCATTCCACCATCATGATATTACAGTTATTAATCTTACATAGCCACAAATACATTACCTCACCATCATGGGTCCTGTAAACTGCTGTTTAAAAAGTAAAATAGTGTTGTAAAAAGTACCTAAAAGTCAGTAACTGACACAAATAGTACATGAGTAAAAGTCTTAAAGGAGTACCTGATGTTAAATGTTCTTAAATATCAAAAGTAATTTTCTGACAATGCATGTACTTCACTATCAAAAGTACAAGTAAAAGTAAATTATACATATATTATATTTCTGATATTTAGCAATTTTTAGATTATTGGAATCAGTGTTCATATTATCAGATAAGATATATAAATTTTAAAATGTGCTATTCTGGCTCTTATGCAGCATGTAATCTGCAAAGTAACTTGTGACAAAACTTGTCAAATAAATGTAGTGAAGTAATAAGAAGAAATGATCACGTACAAATACCTCAAACTTGTACGTAAGTACAGTACTTCAGTAAAGTATTTGATCCAATGTACATAAATATTAAAAGTAATTTTCCCGCAATAAATGTATAAAAAGTACACGTAATATATTTACATGAATATATAAACTGAATACTATGAGTTGACCGGTTATCAGATCCCATATTCAGCCTTTTTCTGATTGTAGGATCAGAAAAAGTTTGAATTTGAATTTGAATCCAATCCAAAAAAATTAATTAATTAAAAAATGTGCTACTTTAGCTCTGATGCAGCATGCAATCTGCAAAGTAACTAAAGTTATCAAACAAATCTAGTGGAGTAAAAAGTACAATATTTGTTTACAAAGAAGCGGAGTAGTGGAGTGGAAGTATTAAGTAGCAGAACAGCGAAATACTCAAACACAGTAGTGTAAGTATATAAAAGTCTTACTTAACTACATTACTTGAGTAAATGTAATTAGTTACTTTCCATTACTGAAAAAAAACATATTCTAAATATTTCAAGTCTTTCTTTCACACAACAAATGCACAAGCTAGCCAGACTGAGATCTTTAAGACGCATGGTGGTGGAAACAATACCGCTTTTGTCCAAAGGGGCCGCCAGAAACAATACTCGAAGGTTCCTTGTAGCCGCTTTAACTAATGTATTGTTGTAGATTACTCTGACGCCTTCATGTTGTGGAAACTAAACAGGAGGCAGATGTTAGAAGTCATAATCCTACATAGGAACAACAGTGATGTTACTTAGCAGCTAGTGTGAAAACAGTACACACGTTTGTTTTTGTTTGACACGACTTCTGTTGCCTCACTGAAGACTAGGTCGGAAGAAATGATGGTCGTTTCAAAATAATAGGTTAGTCACCTAAAAACACCCAGAAAGGATAAGTGTTGTTTTGGACCATGTGTGAGTACTTCCTCTCCTGGATTACACGTGTGTCAAGGACCAAACAGTGAAGACACACACCTGTTGGGTGTGCAGCAGCACACACGTGCTGGTAGGATCTTTATGGCAGCTGCAGCAGTGAGAACAAGGGCCTCCACTGTGCCCTCGGAGACATGACTTTACTTGACTTTATTGCCACCAGTGCTTTATGTTCACTCCTCCAAAGTTGCACAATATGGATGGAGATGAGGCACCACGGGTAAGGGCATAAATCACTGCTCTAGTAGCGCACAGGGGGAAAACCTGGCAGCTCGAGTCCCAGTTAAACCGGAGAGCTACTGGAATACTGACACCTGAGTGTGCAGAGGTCATCTGAGGGGCTCTTTTCAAAAATACCATGAATTCCTTACAGAGAAATGACGCGGCCTGAAGTGGATTTGTCATTTTGAAAGCAAAGGGTTAACATGGACACTTTGAAAAAACAGCTCTGAAGTGATTGCTCTTGCCCATCCTTCTTATCTTCATGTTTCCCTCAATCCTTACACACAGCCACTTTAAAACCAAATACAGAGCATTGTGTTCCAGATGGATTCTTGTTATCTGCAGTCAATTTCAAATGGAATCCAATATTTAGAAAAAAAAACAGCCGAAGTAGCTGACGCAGCAACTTTCTCGAGTTTGGAGGTGAACGACTGCAGATGAATCCACTCTATCACTGCGCAGCGCCCAGCTCTACACACTATAATCTACTGCAGCCCATTGATTAGCATTGGGGGTAAGTGGAAAGGAAAGCAAAGTTAGCCAATCCATCACCCAGGGGGCACTGTCAAGATTAAACAGTCTGAGGCGCAGGAGGAATACTGATGGGCATGGGTTAGGACCTCTCGCTCCTTTGAAGTCTTCATTTTTCAATATTGACACAGTGATCTGTGTTTGGAGTCACATGTATTTCAAAAGCTCAAGACAAAGCCGTGCTTTCTCTTTTGTCTGGCTCTTTTTCTTTGCGTGGACGTAAGCTTGGCTGATTTTTATTCAAATGGGTTCGTAAGTAAACTGTTAAACTTTATGCAAGGAGACATTATTCAAAAACTTGAAACAATCCAGCCTGCAGAGCACCTTGGCAGCGATGCGTGTCGAGTGTGCACTTTTTATTCTTTGTTACAAAGCAACAATTTCACAATTTTAGTCGAGCGCAACCTGCCAGGACTGACGGCTGTTTCTGAGACTGATTGAACACAGATTTCATACATAGGAAGAACTCTGCAGCTGTGTTTCACAGGAACACTGACACATTGCATAGCAGAGATGTGAGATGCCCCCATCACTGTTTGAGAAAAGCGTCCTGACAAGTTCTGGCTGGAGTGACAGATACCCTGAGGTAAAGATAAAGCCCTTCAGATTACAAGCTTTGACAGATAAACACACTGTATATTAAAGGAACTTCAAGAGGTTTAGACTGACAGATACATTATTCTGTTACATCCAAGACAAAAAAAAGAGTCAAAATCTTTGGCCAGAAGATGTGTACGTGTGGGTGAGTCCAGTCACTCCTTCAGTTTTCCCTCCAGAAAGCTCTGGATCTTTTGAAAGTTCTCCTCTTGCTGACCCAGAGCCTCCAGCAAGATGCCCATGGGTGACCTCTTCAGTCCGGCTCCCTCGATCTTGTTCTCCAGTTTATTTTTCATGTTGCGCAGGCGAAGTGAAGCGTGTGCAAATATCACTGAAAAGGCAGATGGGAGAGTGACTGTTGGCGTTTGAAATGTTTGGCAAAAACAAACCTATAAACTTTTGTTCGAGTCATACTATAATAACATCAGTCTGTAAGAATCTGAGAGGGTTCGGTCCAAAACATGTTTCATTGATTGTGAGCGAACTCTCTTGCCTAAGGTAAATTGCATTCTACTTCAAATGCACTGATAATTTCACTGTAGAAGGGTATCCATTATTATTTGATCAGTCAATTAAGTAACTAGGATTATCCAGCATTATCTTGTTGAACTTACAAGTCAGAGGTAAAGTGATTGCAGACATAAACACCATGACGCTCCCCAGCAAAGAGATTAAGAGGTAGCTGGCGACCATAACCGCGATCACGAAAGCTGTGGGGTTCTGCCTCTTAAAGTTGTTGATGATAGCTCGGTTCTCTCCAGCCCACACCGACCCCAGGAAGACGGCCGACACCACGGCCATGGCTGTGAACATCCCCAGAGGGTTCAGGAACCTGCAGGGCAGCAACACAAGACACGTGAGAGCAGATGGCTCAGTGAGAATCTCTTCTCTCACAACTGGAGCACAGGCAGCATCGTGTGTGTGTGTGTGTGTGGGTGGTCAGTGGCTCCACCGAGTGGCTGGATGTTGTTTCTACCACAACACGACTTCTTTTAGAGCGACAGACTGTTCCCATAAAAAAGGACAGGAATAGGACCACTGCTAATATAATCTTATGTCAATTTGAATGTATTATTTCTCCATTATTGGATGTATTTTTTAAGAAACAATAGGACTGTTGTGCTATGATAGCTACAAGAAAAACACCTCAGGTTAAAACACTAAAATTTATTAATACATGAGTCAACCAACAATCAATCTGCAACCGTTATAATAATCTTTTAATAGACATTTTTCAGGCAAAAAATTCAAACAATATCTTGTTCTAGCTTCTCAAGCATGAGGATTTGCCGCTTTTCTTTTTATGTGATAGCAGGGATCGACTGATATGTTGTTGTTTTTTTGTTTTGTTTTTCAGGGCTGATACTGATTATTAGTAATCAAGGAGACAACTAATTGATATTTGGAACCAATATACATTTGCCGTAAAGTACATATTTTAGTTTTAAAATTTAGAATAACCCGTGAGGGAATGTAACTACGTACAAGTTACAAGTTAAGTATTGCAATATTTTTGAGGTACTTGTACCTTTTTAATTTTCTGTTACATTATACTTAAACTCCATTACATTCTGGAGGGAAATATTGTAGTATTTACTCAAAATATAAATCAACCATTATGAATAATTACGATGCATTACCATAGATTAACCCAGCAGTAAATTACGTGATTAAGATTAACTCCACTCTTACCTGCAGCAACGTTAAAGTGATGAACAGCATTAATGCATCAGTAATTAAAATGCAGCAATATAATATATTTTATTTTGAAAGGGGGCAATTTAGCATTTTCTGTACTTTTACTTTTGGTGAAAAGTGTTCTGATGAGAATGATTTTACTTAAGTGAGATTTTGAACACATGCACCACCGCCAAAGGTTTTTTAATTCATTCATTCATTCATTTTCTTTATTAGGTTTTAGACTGATGGAGGACATTAAAATGTGAATTTTAACTATTACTATACTTTAATCAAGAAACTGATTGCGTGTTGAAGCCTAAAAGCTTAAAAACTTTCATTTTCAAATCGGTACATCACATCATGACTTCACACCTGCAATAATTCAGCTGTGACACAAAAAAGACAATAAAGTCCACTATGCATAATAGGCAGTATATTTACTGCTGCAATAGCCATTTACATCATATTTTCCTCCTCATCACACCTACTGCTGCTGTGCTCTCCCTGCACACACACCTTTGATAGACAAGCTTTGTGTGACGAATCCAGCTTTGGCATAACTACAGGCCGAGTTCATGACCTCAGTAAGTGTGATCAAGAGCCTGTCTCACACAGCAAGTTCACCTTACTCAGGCTTCTTCTTTTAGGTATGTGGCTTCACACACTAATGATCCTGGATAAATCACAGAGATAAGGATAAAGAGAGCAAGGCTTGATGAAGGTGTGTGTGATCAAAGTGTAGCACGAATAAAGCAATTACAGCGTGCAGATATTCTCCCCTTTTAATGTAAAAGACTAACTACTGCCTGAAACTAGGACACGATGTTCCTTCTATATATTTGGCATTTCATTGTTGAATTTATTCAAAAGTTTCTATTCAAAAGTTGCTTCAAGTTACCTGAAAGGTACTGGATTTCCGAGGCAGTGACTGATATTTGAGAGTGTATAAAATGTGATAACAATATATCCACCAAGGTTTATTTTACTTCATTATCACATAACACAAACAAACATTTTTTGATAAGGATGCCCTAATTTCTTACAGTGATCAAGATGCCCTGAGCTTGACACTTGAGAATTGAAAAGTGAACTCGCTACAGCCATCTGGTGGACAAACTACGCAATGACAACACAGTTTCTAAATTATCTCAAAAACATCTTGTTTTCGTCTAATTTCTTGTTGCTTATCTGACATTTGGTTAAATCAATATATCAGCGATAAGCTAAAACCAGCCAATATATTCCTCAGGCAGTACCTCATTATTTTCAGCTGTGAGGTCAATTTATTATAGACACTAAATAAAACTAACTACCTGATATATTCTACACCCAGAGTAGGACACTGTCTCAATTTCCAATACAATACAGTGTCATGCAACGCAAAATCTTTCTACTGATTCCTCCTGCAGCATTAGTTACCTTGGTCACTGGACTAATGAACACTCGTGATGTCTTGCTAAGGAAAGGGACATCATCACTTGCACTGTGTAATGGTGAGCGTGTTGAATTATTGACATTCTTGGGTGGGTTTGAAACCTCTCTTAACCCGCTGCATTACAGTGTCTCACATCCTCAAATATGTCACTGTGACAACTGTCACCTCTTTATAGAATGTCTCACCTCACACCTCCTACTGCTCCACCTCATGGCTGCATTTCCAACTGTCTTCTTCCTCCATTTTTAAGACAAACACCCAGTGACCAACCTGGCTTGACCCTTTACATGTGACATATTGATTATAGGGTCAAAAGGTTTGTTCCTCTGCATATCACGCACACACAAGGTGAATGTGCCAACACAGCACAAACAGCTTCTCCTTCATCTTGAGACTATAATAATCAAAAGACCCTCAGGTGAGAGCTGCACTCAGTGCTGGCAGTTATGTTGAATGGTGTGAAACCATGAAGACTGTGAAGAACAACTGTAGACGGATTCGGCATGGGACAACGTGCAATTTCCATGTCCCTATTAGCCTGTCCAACATTATTGCAATTCATAATATTATCCCAATAATCATCAAAATATTCTTAGACCTTTAAAATAAAAACTAAAATTGCACTAAAACATGCTGGAATCAGTCACTCCAACCTTACATTTTGTTAGGAAACAATTATTGTTATTCATCACAGATAGGACACACATCTGTTTTTGTTTTTGTGGGGCATACAATCTGAAAGTCATGCCTTCAGCCATGGTGACAGGCTTAGGCAATTCAAAGCAAGTCATGAAACCAATATAGGACTGTGTGTCAGCGAGCTACACAGCTTTTTAGAGTCATTCATGTGAGGATATTCAAGATTATCTTGATTCACGATCGTCCCCATAATTAAAAATTCACCCTAATCAACTTATCGTGAGTGTCTCTTATCGCCATCACTGGTAAAAATCTTTTATCGTCCCATCCCTAATGAGGAGACCCAGAGTCATCAGGAGTTCAGTGAATGTGCTTTGATCACTACACAGTACAGTGGCATCTGCAGTCTTTTAGACCAGTTAGAGACTATACAGAAACACTGTAACAGATTGGTGAACTTAAGATGATGTATTTGGGTGTTTCAGTATAGTGTGTGTGTGTGTGTGTGTGTGTGTGTGTGTGTGTGTGTATGTGTGCGTGTGTGTGTGTGTGTGTGTGTGTGTGTGTGTGTGTGTGTGTGTGTGTGTGTGTGTGTGTATGTGTGTGTGTGTGTGTGTGTGTGTGGACTCATGAATACATACTATTACAAAACCAGCTTCCTCACACACACTTACATGCCCTGAACACTTTTGGCAATGCAAATGAGGTCCATGCAAAAGAAATTGCATGGTTGAACTGTTTTGAAACTGGGTAAAAATAACAAAGGGGTTTTTTTTTTTACACAACAAGCAACCTGATTGTGTCAACCTTGTTGGTTTGAGGTCATGAGTCAGGGTTGACTGAAATGATCAAACATCGGATTATCTCCTTAATCAGGGGTACAGGGACAGCTGATTGACCTGTTGTTTTCTCACAACTGTGCTATCTGCGGCACAACAGCTGACTAGACACAGGGCTTATGAGGCCTTCATGACCATAGCAACAATATGTCATCATACAGCTCAGTGGACGGACCATGACGGGGCATCACTATTTTTAGGAAGCTGGACTTCGGCTGGAACAAAAGCCAAGATATTTTCCTAGATGACAGGTTTAATCTCTTGCTCGGGTCTCACTGAATCTACCTTGTATGGAGCGATCAGACTGGTTCAGAGAGCTGTCTGCAGTAGTCCAGGTCTGTGCTTGTTCTTCAGGGGAATGGAAATCTTGATTTTGGGTTATGTACAGTGTGAGTAAGGGCCCTCACACTGGTTACACACTCCTCTTTCACTTCTCCAATTCAGCTTCTGCCCAGCAGATGAGTACATCATGGGGGCGTCATGCCATCATATTCTGCATATTTATAGCCAATGAAAAAGTCAGTTGTATATTCCTGTACAAACTGTGAGTTCACACTGAGAGCATACAGTAACGGTGCATGTCAGCACACAACCTCTCCATTCATTCTTATGGGACTCCTTCCAACTCTGAGTCAACATCCTGTTTGTACCCTCATTTTAAATCCTTTAAAGTACGCTACACCCCAGTTTACACCAACATGGTAACATTACAGAAACAAAATACACGAGATAGGGTGACGAACAACTGTAAAAGAGAATTTCGTGACCAAATAAACACTAAACAGCTGCTATATTGATGACATGTCATGCAGCGTTAACTTACCCGACGATGAGGAAAACAGCGACGGCCAAAGCCAAATAGTTCGTCTGATAATACAGCAGGTTGCTGATAACTCTGTTGTTCCATTTCGCCAAATCTTTCGTGTCTGGTTTCGCGAACCTCTCCGAACCAGGGAAGAAGTCGTCCCACGGTCTGAGCGGCGTCAGCTCCACTTTAGCCATTACCTCCTGAACCGTTTACTAATCTGACAGCGGTCCACCACAAACACCAGAGAAGTCGCTTTGAGCTACGAGCTAAAGTCTCGCGAGAGGCCACTGGCTGCACGCGCCGTTAAAACCCCGCCCAGTGAGCCTGACGCAACCTCCCGCTATTGGTCAGCAACCGCACGTTAGCGGAACACTTCCTACAGAGCTCCATCATATCAGAGCAGAGAGGGATATCATGAAGAGTTAGCTGCGTTGTATGTTCGTAATATCTTCTTCTGAAGCTGCAGGTCAGTCCTGTGTGTTATATCTGGTGCGTTTACCACAATGTGTCGGTGTTGCGCATGTGCTGACCGCGTGTGAAGCGTGTGAACAGTGCACGCGGACCGCTAAAGGTCGCAAGCATGACTTCAGTGACATGTTGCTAGCTTGTTAAAAGCTGTCAGAGACACAAACAGAAGCACATGACGACTTTTTTTTTTGTTTGCACAGATGTGGAGCAGATTATTGAGTCCTCGTGTGATTGGTAGAACAGGTTTGTGTTGGAGGAGTCTCTTCACCATGCAGCTGAAGACCAGTGAATTCCAGGCTCTGTTCAATGATGGACTGAATGGACTAGCAGGTGAGTTGTCAGGTGTGGTTACCCGGTCAGTGAAGGTAGTTAGCAACAGTCTGTTTGAAAATGAATCAGTACTTCTAACTCTAAAAGCTTGACAAAAATGCTCTAAGAGCAAAAAAAATGAATAAACCTCAGGAAGAGCAACAGAGAAGGAATGGATACACATGCAGTAGATGTTGTCAGTACAGAATAGACCAAAGTGACATTACAGTATAGAGAAACGGTAAGACAGCAGCACTGACATGTGTACTTTTTATCTGTCTCACTCAGTACAAAGTTTGGGCAACGTTCTTTCAATGGAACTGATTTAAGGGATCACAAAGTTGGAGAGTATGATGTCTGATGACATGCCATTATCTGATTTTAGTAACTAGTAAATATCAACTAGTATCTGCCCCAAAACCCAGAATCAGTCAGGACCTACGAGATCCAAAATTCAGAATCTACAGGCATGTCCTAAAGGCTGTTTACTGTTCAGAAAAGAGAATTTCTCATGAAAAGATTTTTTTGTTTCATAGTCGACACTCTACCATTTTGCTGTTTTAAATTCTGAAACAGCCAGGGACATAAAGGCATTCTCCAGCTTTTTAGTATTGCACTTCAATAAATTTTGGGTACTGGGCCTGGGGCAGATTAAATATGATTAGTCAAACTGATGCAGCAGAGGAAAACATAATCTTTTGTTCCTATTATGGGTAAAGGGTCACAGAAAAGTTCTGATTTCCCATAATGCAATACTTTTGTTAGACTCTCTTTGTCTGGTAAATACATGTCTTATATACTCTGTACCTCCAGTTTAGAAAGTCAGTTTTATTAATCATGTGATGAATTGGTGGAATGCCCCTTTAATATTCCCTGGACGACACTTGTTAGCCTAAAACACATTTCCAAGCTGCTCTGGCTGCAGAAATGATCCCATTGTTTAGGATTAAAATCAATAAGCGGAGTCAAAAAGACAAGTTGCCTAATAGGCAAAGTGAATACTGCAGTCAGGACGTAAATGAAAAAAATAATTAAAATGTGTTTGTATTGATTCAAGACAATGGGATTCATTATGTTGGAAAGTTCCTTCTCTGGCTCTGCCCCTCCACCTTTAACTCAACCAGTGAGACTGTCTCTGCCTCTAGACTCACTCACTCTGAAAAGTAACCTAACTTGTGTGTGTGTGTGTGTGTGTGTGTGTGTGTGTGTGTGTGTGTGTGTGTGTGTGTGTGTGTGTGTGTGTGTGTGTGTGTGTTTTCCAGAGGTGTTTGTGAAGCACCAGCATGAGCTGAGGATAGCAGGAGGTGCTGTACGTGACCTGCTGTCTGGGAAGCAGCCTGAAGATGTAGACTTTGCCACCACAGCCACTCCAGAGGAGATGAAGTGCATGTTCCAAAAAGCCGGGATCAGGATGATCAACAATAAAGGAGAGAAGCATGGGACCATTACAGCAAGAGTAAGAGGCTGAAGATGTAGCTTTCACTTTTTAAATGAATGTCTGGAAAGCTGGTTTGAAGACCACTTAAACTGTCTGCCAGGTACTTTAGCAGAAGATTAGCTAAACCAGGCAAAGAAAAAGTAGATATTTTCTTGGGGTTCCATGGCTACACATCTACAGATTCAGAGTAAATGTGTGATATTCAAACACATACACTTCAGAGTGTATGTGTACAGAACGACAGTAGCAGAGATACAAAGATTATTGTAATTATTGTGTTTGTTCTTCGACCAGTCCGTTGCATCATGCAAGGCTATACTACATTTTCCATTTTCTTCTTCCACGTGCATTTAATGTGATTGATCTAATAAGTGCGTTAATGGATCAGCCATCCTGATGGATTGTGGGAGAAAACTCCACAGCCCGATAGCGGGAAACTCCACTTCTGATTGATTTTGTTTATTCCTGGAATATGTAAATAAGCTGCATCTAATGAGTTGAGGGTTTTTGTCCATACGGTAGGACAGATGCTACAATGCTCTAATGGCATAAGGTAGACATAACTATATTTTTCTGAATGCCATCTGAAATCCTCACACCCATAAGTTAGACCAGATAGAGAGGGGCATTGTACATGTCAGTCTTTGCTGTGCCCACTGTGATCTTTGTTCTGTTTATTGGTCTTCTGTCACAGCTACACAATGAGAACTTTGAGGTGACCACGTTGCGAGTGGATGTTCAGACTGATGGACGTCATGCGGAGGTGGAATTCACCACTGACTGGCAGAAAGATGCTGAGCGGAGAGACCTCACCATCAACTCCATGTTTTTAGGTATGAGCATGTTTGTCCTCCACTAAATTAAATGTACTGTCTCATCTCTGTGTTTGCTTATGTTGTGGAGATGCTCAGCATATGGTGTCAGTTCTGGTGCATTCATGGGACATTGTCACTTACTATATTACATTTATTACATTTAACCATGTGTTGTTGACTTTATCCTCTCACAGGACTTGATGGCACGTTATATGACTACTTTAAAGGATATGAGGACCTGCAGAACCGTAAAGTTCGGTTTGTTGGCAGTGCTGAGCAAAGAATCCAAGAGGACTACCTGAGAATACTGCGCTATTTCAGGTGGCCACATTTTTTTTTTACTTAGAGAAATACTTTCTATGCAAAACAAGCGTGAAAGAAGAAAATAATTGATTTATGTTTGTTTGACATGAAAGTGTTTTACCTTTTAATTTCTACCCAGGTTCTATGGCAGAGTGGCTTTGAAGCCGGATGACCATGAGCCTGAGACACTGACCGCTATCAGGGAAAACGGCCGAGGGCTGGCAGCCATATCAGGAGAACGAATTTGGGTGGAATTAAAAAAGATGGTTGCTGGGAGCCATGCTGCTCATCTGCTGGAGCTGATGTACAGTATGGAGCTGGCCCAGTACATAGGTGAGAGAGGAGGCAGGGAGGACATCATTTCTTTCATAGAAATCAAACTCATGCTTATGGTACAAACTTAAATATACCAGAATATTCAGCTTCAGAAATTTTGACAATAGTCTTTGTCAAAGATACGTTTGTCTTTTTCATGTGTAACAGTAAGTATCTTTCCACCACCACTTGATGGTAGTTGAGACGTTACTTACATTCATGTTGTGACTTCCATTAGATGGAGAGTAGTGGGAAAAGGAGATGACTGTATCTAATACAGTGTCGATAAAAATAGTGTCGGGAGGTCTTGGAAAACAGGAAAAAGTGTGTTTCAAAAACCAGAGGAAATGCAGACACTCAAACTGTAATATGTATCAAACGAAGAAGAATTTATTAAAAAGCCTTTACTATACTGGCTAAATGACCAAAGCAGTCATTATAGAAGCCAACATGTTTTAACAAAACTATATAGTCAGCCAATAGGAGCAATCACATGACCCAGATAATACTGTCACTATTGTCTTATCTGATTGTTAATCCCAATCTTAAAGGAGGTATTGTGCCCCCATATATTTTATTATTGTATTATTCCCATAATGTAACTCAACAGCATCTCCAATAAATGACTATTTCTTTCAAACCCCTCATCTCCAGTTTGTAATGGAGGCTTTAAAAGCTCTCCTGCCCAAGCTGAGATGACCCTGATGACATCATAATGAAGTTATCAATGCTGTTTCTTCTCAGACCATACAAAGCACCCTTTAAACATATTAGACATTATACAGCTGTTTTCCTCGTGACAAGTAAAAAGTAAACTGAACTTATTGTGTAAAATCTTTGGAGTGCCCCTTTAATGACTTACTAGATTGGTGGATGGGAAAACCTTTCATACTTACATATCACTTAATTTACTTAAATTGCTGAATATCATGTGAGCACAAATTATACGTTGAATAGCCTACAGAATCTTTTGTCAAAGTTAACAGTGACTAATGGCTGAGGGCTCAATTGTCAGCATTAGGTTTTTTTCCTGCCTCTGCCTGAACTAACTGTTACAAGTGTAATATTATATTTTGCCCTCTGTAACCCACTTTAGGAAAAAGTTCCACTTGTTAGAACTTCAACTCTTTTCTGTCATGAGAGAACATCTACCCTGCTATTAAGTCATTGTCTGTGAAGGGCAGGCACCATTAAAAGGATCAATGATGTCAAAGCTCAACAGTTCTCCAGAGTCTGATCGTTTGGAGCCGATTCTAAATGGGGACATATTTAAATTCCATCCGTGAGATGAAGTGGCCTTACTGACTCTTTACTTCTGCTGCACAGTGAACTCTGGTATTCGTCACCACCAGACAGAGATGATTTATAGCCTCTTGGTATATTTAGTAACTGCAGAAGACTTCTACCAAGATATCAATACTTCAGGCACGTTATCAGCATATTCTCAGTGAAACGGATTATAATCGTAACAGATATTAGTATGATGTTTTTTATTGTCTTGCTCAGTTTGTGTAGCTGTTGTTAAAGCCACTTCTGCTGCCTCTGCTCCTCCTCAGGTTTGCCTCCAGATGGCAATGTTGAGGAAATGAAGCAAGTGTGGCAGAATGCCAAAGACCACTCTCCCAAACCCATGACCATCCTGGCAGCTCTCTTCCAAAGCCCAGGGGAGGTTGAAAAGATGGACATCCGGCTGAAGGTGTCCAGAGAGGAGAAGACTCTGGCTCTGTTCCTGGTCAAATACAGACGGGAGCTCTGTAAGAGCCAAGACGAGCCTGACAGCCTCAAACCCTTCACTGACTTTATCATTGACGTAAGTTTTAGCATCCTTCAGACAGTCTGTAGAAACAATCGGATGTCAATTATTCATGTGTTTTATAACAAAAAGGGCAGGAGAGATTTACGGTATAGTCTGGCACTGTGCAGAACAATGTGATCATTAATTGCAGCCATGAGTGGTCAGAGTGTGCATGCATGCTATGTTCTAGACTGGCAGCATTACTCAACAGCATGTATTGTGTTGTGTGCCAGTGAATGTAGCCAGTAATGTCTTAAGATGGCCTAATTAGCATATATTGAAGCTTATTTGAATGGATGACCAGCTGCACTACAGTGAGATATCCACCCTAAATCACTTTAACAGTTTAAAAACTGTCTACAAGCATCAACTGTTAAGTAGCTGCCAGATGGAGTTCAGTCATAAGACGTGCTTTGAAGTAGCGCTGAAATGATCAGGCAAATTATAGATTAGTTGAACAACAGGAGATTAATCTGCAAATATTCCAATCATAGATAAATCACTTGTCAAACCGTCACTGGTTTGAGCTCAAATGTGAATAAGTGCTTGTTTTCTTAGTCTTCTATGATCTTAAACTAAATACAACCTGTTTTGGATTGTGGGCCAGAGAAAACTAGCAATTTGCTGATGTCGTCTTGTGCTCCGGGAAAGTGTGATTAGCATCTCCACAGAGAACAAACAAAACAATTGATTTTGTTAAGTAACATAATCGGTAGATTAACCAGCCGTGAAAATAATTATAGTTACAGCTAGGGATGTCCCGATCCCGATGGCGGGATCGGGATCGGGATCGGGGCCGATATGGGCATTTTTTTCACTGATCGGGATCGGCAATTTTGAACGTGGACCCAAGCCCGATTATTTTTACGTCAGCTGTCGTCAACGGAGCACAATTTGTGGCAGAATGCAGTCGTGCTCGTAACGTTAGTCTGGAGAACCTGTGGATAAAATGTCTGCAGTGTGGAAATATTTCAAATTAGAAAGCGAAAGCAGTCCAACGGCAACACGTAACATCTGCAATACGACCGTTTCACGAGCTGGTAACAAAAGAGCTGCATTTAATACTACAAATTTGATACGGCATGTAAACAAAAACATGAGTTCACTCAAGCAATACAGGCAAAGGCACCGAAGCAACAAACACTCGTGGATACTTTCAAAAGGAAAGAGAAATATCCTCGAGTCAGCGACATGGCCACAAATATTACAGAGAAGGTCACTGAATTCATCGCTCTGGATAACCAGCCCACCTCTGTGGTAGAGGATCAGGGTTTAGTTACTGACTTTGTTTACTTGGTTGTTTTTGTTAAAAACAAAAAAACTAATGAAAACCAATGTTGCAATAGGATATGCAGAATAAGAAAGAGCCATATGAAAGTATTTACTTTGTTTCAACAAAATAAAAAAAGGCAGATACTAAATATTAAATGACTCAGATCGGGATCGGGGTAAAAAAACCTGATCGGGACATCCCTAGTTACAGCCCTACTTTGTATTCAAGAGTCGCACCCCTTTAAACCCGCTTTCTTGGTCCTGCTGAACCGAGATCCGCCTGCACTCTCCATCACCCACATCTGCATGCAACATGTTCCCACCCATACTAATAGGGTTTTAGCTGAAAGGCATTCTAGGAAATGTTTGCAATCATTAACTAGGACTGAATACTGCAAAATGGATCTAGTGGGTAAATTCCTGGATTCGTTAAAGTCTGAGTCTACCAAATCTCGTATCTGAAGAGTTAAGTATTTAATGTGTTTGCCAAAACTTTATTCTAACATTAACTTTTAAGTTTAATTTCTTAGTTTGGTGGATGGTGTCTCTGTCACAGCCACTCGGGCCCCCTATCACTTGTTTCTGCACTATGTAACTTCAGTGAGAGGGTAGGATCACAGTGTTACATACATGTTTACTTTCAGATACATGTTTTCAACACATAACATTGTTATGACATAATGAATTTTGTTTGTAGTTAGCACCTACATTACGTCTGACAAACTGTTACAGACCTGGGGTTTGTATTACGACAGTGATGTTGCACTGTGGGGGGCGCCAAATCGCACAAAACGCCAGATTCTACCTAACGTTGCTTTAACTTTTCTACGAGATAAATAACATAAATATCTTTAAGTTCATAAAGGGATTCTCAATTATTCAGATGCGATGAGCTCATTCAACACTGGATTTAGCTTCAGTAAGAACCTATTGAACTTGAACCTGAACTCTATCACCAATAGAAGCAGAAATAGAGTTGGCAGGATGAGATAGTACAGACAAAATGAAGGAAAATGACTCATCACTACAGAACATATGGATGCTTTTATACCTTGAAACGTTTTTTTTCGCTCTGCTTTTTATTATTGGTGACGTTGTCCTGCATGTCTGCACAATGTGCATGAACACACGGGACTCGTTTCTGTATTCGTTTGTTTCTCTACGCTCTTCTTACTGGTTTGAAGTGGGCCGAGTCCAGTATCAGAAAAGAAAATGATCTCTATAAAGGAATATTTTAATCAAAACGTAATGAGAGTTGTGTGCTTGTCTGCTCGTCACCGCTCGCAGTTCTGATGAAGCAGATCAGCTGAGTGTTTAAATATTTAACTATGAATAAAGAGGGTTTTTTTTTCTTTACTTGGTTGTTGCTTATTTAGTCATAAATATTTAATGTTATAGGGTACTTAAAATCTGAAACCAAGTTTTCAGAGGCTTTAACTAACACACATGCTGTGTCCTTACAGAGTCGGGAGCTGGATGCACAAAGTAAAGTATGTGAGCTGCTGAAGTATCAGGGTGAGGAGAAGCTGCTAAAAGAGCTCTGCAGATGGTCCATCCCTCGCTTCCCTGTCAGCGGTCACGATCTGAGAAGGATGGGCATCACATCAGGCAAAGAGATAGGTGCCACCTTACAGAAGCTGCGCGACATCTGGAAGAAGAGTCGCTATCAGATGGACAAAGATGAGCTCCTCAGTTATGTAAAGCCTTGACAAGCAGAGCAGAGCCCAGGTGTTTTTGTGCGTCAGACAATAATAACGTGGACACCTCACTCTGTAATTGTGCTGCTCATGTTATTAATTGAGCCGGCTAATGCATATTGCTGAGAAAGGACACTACAAGAGCTGAGATATTCATTAATGCAAGTTCCTTCTTAATTACCCCAGGGCCACTTCTGTTCACCTGCTTCACCATGTGAATGTAAGGAGATGATACACTAGAGGCTGTCAGCATCACAGCTGCTACCATATGAGAAAATGTGGACTGGATAACTGCAGCAGATTTCACCATATGTGTTATTACAGAGCTCATGTCTTTATGTAAATTCTTTGGTTAAATCATTGGTTAAAAACAATTTTACACATTAAAGTGTGTTCACAGCTCTCGGGGAGTACTACTACTGGTGTGTAAAAAAGAAAAGCAGTAGGACTCCTTTTGTGGCTCCAGAGAAAGCTGCATGTAATCTTATAAACTGTCTCCAGTGATGTCACTCAGTGGCTAAGTTGCATTGTGGGTAATGTAGGCAACAGGTTTTAAGAGGGAAAAAGAATATGTTGAAGTTGATCTCTGGTTCTGCTGTATCAAATTTGATCATTTGTTTTAAACTGTCCTGAATGATTCCAGCAGTGTTATAGGAGTGCAATGCTGGAGCAAAACCATACCGGAGCCCTAACGCAACTCACATGCATCTAGTGGAATCTTTGGGTAAGACCAGTGGACTGCTTTTCAAAACCTGGCATCTACATTACCCACAATGCAACATAACCACTGAGTGACATCACTTGAGGATTACATGTAGCTTCCTCTGGAGCCACAAAAGACTTTATACTGCTTTTTTTCACATATGCAGTAGCACCCCCCCAAGACCTGTAGACACACTTTAATGTGTAAAACTGGTGGAGTTTCCCTTTAACAATACTTGGATTTTAGAGTTGTCTTCTGTTTAACTGCAGTTCTGTCTTATTTCTTTGCCATGTTTTCTGTAAAGAAAGTGTTCTATAAAAAGGTTCTACTTTTTATTGAAAAGACTGACGTGGTGTTTGTTTGTTTTAAGTGCATGTACAGCAGAGTACACACTCATGACACTTCCATGTGTTTGGCACCGTGAGAATACTTTGTGTGTGTGCAGGAGTGAGGCTGCTCCTCCTCCTGCAGAGATGAGGAGATATAAAGCACCCTCTCCCTCTCTGTCAGTCACGCCTCAGTGGACGCTCTCAACATTTGTTGCTCACTGGAAATTCTCCCAAAGATTTTTATCAGATGTCTGCACGTGAGCTGGATTCACCTGGAGTGGTTGTGTAACAGTGTTCAGCTCCTCTTTCTGTATTTGGGGGTGAAAACATGGCTTGGTTCAGAGTAAACATTAGTAACATCACATTGGAGAGCGCTCCATCTGAAGATGAGCCGCGGGATGAGCGCTTGGCTCAGTTGGAAATAGCTCTCCTCTCCATCATCTTCATCTTTGCGGGAATCCTAAACTTCGGGGTCTTGTTGGTGCTGCTGAAGCGGAGGAAGCAGCTCTCCAGGATGCGCGTCTTCGTTTTCCACCTGTGCGTCGCCGATCTGGTGGTCACATTCTTCCAAGTTTGTCCGCAACTCATGTGGGACATCACGGACAGATTCGTGGGTCCGGATGCTTTGTGTCGTGTAGTGAAGTACCTCCAAGTGGTCGGGATGTTTGCTTCAACTTATATGATAGTAGTGATGACTATAGACAGATATCAAGCCATCTGCAACCCCATGGTGACTTTCCAGCGGGGAAGAGCGCGCTGGAACGCTCCGGTGTGCGCCGCCTGGTGCGTATCTTTCATCGGCAGCCTCCCGCAGATCTTCATCTTCTCTCGGGTGGAGGTCGCTCCTGGGGTGTACGACTGCTGGGCGCAGTTCATCAAGCCGTGGGGACCGAGAGCGTACGTGACCTGGACCACGCTGGTGATATTCGTGCTGCCCATTCTCTGCGTGACCGTGTGCCAGGTGCGCATCTGCCGCACCGTGTACTTCAACTTTCACATGAAGACGCACCACGTCGGAGAGGTGGTCAGTAAGCCGCTGTCCTCCAGGGCCAGCAGCGTGGCAGGGGTGTCCAAGGCCAGGGTGAAGACTGTGAAGATGACCGTGGTCATCGTGCTCGCCTACATCGTCTGCTGGACGCCTTTCTTCACCGTGCAGCTGTGGTCTGTCTGGGATGTGGAGGCGCCCACTCAGAGTAAGATGACAGGGTTTTGGATCTCACAACATGACAAAAAAGACACATTCTGGCATGAGAATTGCATTTTAAGGTGGAAAACATCAATGCTAAACTACATAGTGCACCTTTGAACCCAATATCCTTGGTAAATCACATACAATACTGTAATATATATATATATATATATATATATATAATATATATATATATATATATATATATATATATATATATATATATATATATATATATATATCTCCTTCTGTCAGGTAAAAGCTTCACCTGAAAATATACTGTAATCAATAGTAACCCAGCAATTTTCATGATTTAAAAACTAATAATATACACTAAAGGGTACCATCTTCACTTAAACTTGCTAACTGTGGTAGAAATTGGACAATACCTCAAGTCAACCTAGAGGTTATTGCATGTTATTCCAAATATATATTCAGAATATATTTAGATATATATAATTAGAATTTTGTCCTCTCTTGTAAACATGATCAAAGTCTAAGAATCAAAAGGCACAGTTGAATCTCATTTTCTCCTCCATGTTCCCAGCTGCGACCTTCACCATCCTTATGCTGCTGGCCAGTCTGAACAGCTGTGCGAACCCCTGCATCTACCTGCTGTTCAGCTGGAAGCTGCCGAAGAGACTGGTGGCCCTGATGTGTGGGGGTGAGTCCGATATGAAGGAGTCCATCCAGGACGAAGCCACCATGGTCAGCTCCCTGTACATCAGCCTCAAGAGCCTGTCGGACAGCAGATAAAAGCAGTGACGCCACGGATGCTTTTTCTTACCTCAGGACCAGGAGTCAGTGAAATTCCTTTAATAAATGTGAGGACAAACAGTACAGCAGAACTACAAGTCTCTGCAGTAACAGTATATTGTAGTGAGACCACGTTGTAGGAAAGAACAATGAAATAGTTTTATGTGTAAACTCACTATGGCGTACCAGACACACTAAGTTTTTATGGGGATATTACGGTGGGACATTGAGTATTACAAAGTTTCCATAAAGTCACTATTACATAACACATTTTTCAAATAGAGGAAAGTATTGTACATTTTCTTTAGCCATGCCAATGATTTGGTCCTGGAGATGTTGGCCCACCACTTTGGTCCAGACTGAAACATCTCAACAACTACAGAATTAATTGTCATGTTATGTTATACAGGCAGTCATAATCCCCAAAGGATGAATCCTACTGACTTTGATGATCCCCAGACGTGACCTCACAGCACTACCAGCAAGTCCAAGCTTTCATTTTTCCAGTGTAAATGTCAATGTCTACTTGATGTAGTGGCACACAATTATGTACAGATATTCATGGTTCCCAGATGTTGAAGCCTGTTGACTTTGGTCATTCCAGACTTTCTCTCCAGCACCACCAGGAAGGTGACGTGTGGTTTTGAGTGACATGTCTTCACAACTTTTGGATGGGCTGCTATGAGATGCTTTGGGTCAGATATTTATGACCCCCAGAGGATGAAGTGTAATGACTTTGGTGATCCCTCAACCTTTCCTCTAGCACCATCATCAGGTCAAAATTCTAATTTGTGCAGTACTTTGGTTTATGACCAAATTGGCCCTACTTGCAAAACTAATGACATTAACACCAGCCACAGTTGTTGTTTGTGTTGAGTACTAGTTAGAAAATGTAGTATGTTAACACACTGTACTAAAATGGTGAACATGGTAAACACCATACCTGCTAAAGATGTTAGCACTGTCAGTGACCATTCAGATTTTTGCCCTTATTTAAAAAAATACAACAGCCACTAAGCTGTTTACATGGCTGATGAAAATTAATATTCCACTAAAAATTCCTGTTCACATGGAGCTGTGTATGCACCAATTAACATGCCCTAACCATGGAAACTGCCATGTCGTTTTGCTTCTTTGGACATGCATCTGTACGCCAGCCTTACAAATTGTCAGCTGGTTGGTTTGACAACACACAGAGCTAACCATTAAAAGTAAAATCCCCAGGTGACACGCATATTCCGACTGCTCTGTTCATGTGTCCAAAAGGAAATGCTCCTATAACCTGAATGACACTGGCAAATTGTAAATGTCCTAACTGGAAAATGCTACAGTCAGAACCAATCATAATTCTGAATATCCAAACAGAATAGGCTGTTTATATGACCTGTATCAAATTCTGAATATTATCATGCATGTAGACAGTTATTGTGAGCATGTTAGCATGCTGACATAAACATTTAGCTAAAAGCACTGTCGTGCCTAAGCAGAGCCTAGAGAGCCGCTAGCATGGCACATTTTTAGTAATTAATACACAGTGAAATGTGACAAAAAAAGTTGGGTGAGGATTCCTACACAGCCCAGTATTCACTTTAAATAATGTTTATCATTAGGCATTACAGTGTGTATCATGCTGTGCTGTCATAAATGTAGAGAGGGGACACCACCTTACATGCCCTTAGTTTGCCTTTAAATCCTGTACTGAACCAAACAAAGAGGAGATGGTCTGAGGCTTGACCTGACCTAATATTTAAATTGGGCAACACTTTTTAATAGCCATCATTAATACATGGTACATTTATAGTAAATTAAACTTGAGTTAATTGTTATTTCACTGTTAAAAATGAAGAGCAATGAAGAGCTTTATATACCATTTATTAAGCAGTTGTAAACTTTTTAAATCATCAGTTGCAACTTTGTAATGGCCATCCAAATAATGTTTATAGATGAACTATGAGGTCTTTATTAACCATCTGCAAAGTATTCTAAACACAAGTTGCAACTTTATGATCTACATTTGCATAATAAATGGTTTATAAAGCATTTTTGTAAACAGTGAATAAACTATTGACTAAAGTTTACCTAACTATAAATTCAGCATTTGTTAATAATAGTTATTAGAAAGTGTTACCCTACATTGTATCTGCTTCGGCTAGAATGAATGTGACTAACTGTGACTAACTGTGACTCTTTATCGTTGACAAATGGAACAACTTTTCTTCAGGAGCCACAGCACAATATGGATTATGTTATTTTGTCAGAAACAAGTAAATATGAATTAGTGACAATCGTGAAACGGACACACCATTTGCATTTGAGATGTTGTGTATATTTCATTGCATGCAATCTTTTTTCTGTCAATGAGTTTTATGTAACAGCTGATCTTGTGAAATGAGTAAACATTCTCCAGTTTTCAGGAATTCGTCTGTACTTTGTGATTTCAAAGTGTTTAATTCAAATGTAAATGTGATTTAAAATGTAAATATGGAACAGTTGATATGTATTATATGTCCTTTGAATGTGATTCTTCAGTCTACTTAACATCTGTATATATGGTCATATGTATGATGATAATCTGTTAGTTGTTGTTTAAGTTATCACACAGTAGATGGGTCTGTGTTTGTGTGCAGATATGCAGAAAGATGCTCTGTGATATTTGTTACACCCTGTTTAGATTTTCTCTCTGAGGAGTGATGGTCTCTGAAGTGCTAAATAAATTGATGTAACTTTTCATTTGTCTGTTTTCTTTCTGCCCAACAGCACTGATTGTTGAGAAAAATGTCCCTTTTTTAAAGCTGAAATACTTGTTCGCTCCCTGACTCTCAGACTTGTGTTTGTCCACATTTTATCTTGCTTTTCTGCAGGCCTAGGGTTTTCTGCAATATGTCACCTCACCTCAGGTTCCTGCATCTTCCATTTGGAGAATGGGAGCAGGAGGAATCTATCATCTGACAGAAAGACATTTCTACTCGATAAAAGCTGTGTTTTGTCCGAGTGATATACAGATGTCTCAGTAGCTTTCGCAGGTTATAGCTCAGGCTAGGTGAGAAATATGAGCAAAAGCAAGCATGTGGCAATTCTTACAGAAACTAGAGGGTAAAGCCATCATATTGAATGTCATGTATTTCACTACATGGAAAGGTTGGATTGTGTTCACCGAGCTCCAGCAGAAATCCTACAAAGAGTGCTCTGCTTCTATCCTCATTAGGACCTGTCTGGCAGCTGCATGCGACTCAACTCTGACCTTTAACGCTAATACAATGACCAGCAGCCATCAATACAGCATCCCCAGCTGCTTGTCAGAGAGGGGCTGAGACATAGCCAATGGCATCATTCCTAATTTAATATTATTATCTGACAAGAAGATAACACTGTTTTAGAGATAAAGTGAAAATGTTTTCTATTACAGTTTCAGGCCACTGTGGAAATATTTTTTCTATATGGCATAGACCCAGTACAGGAAGAAGATAGTGACAAATTTACATTTAGATAGGACCCAGAAAAATGAATTACACTTTAAGGTATCATATTTAGACTTTCATTGTGCACACACTTCGTAACAGGGAAAACTAATAGCGACAGAAATCTTCTGTGTCGCTCAACAATAACAAGATGGACCAAAATTCCATTACTTGATGTAGGATATACAACACCAAAAGTTGGAAAGCTGTGTAAAACGTAATAAAAACAGAATGCAATCATTTGCAAACAAACTGTTTTTACAGACAATGGTTTTTACGAACTGTATGTAGTAATCTCCTTTATACAATCGTGTTTCTCACAAGGTGGTGAAAGTCGCCCCATCCTTGCTCGTGAACAACTGAGCCTTTCCAGGATGCCCCTTTCATACCCAATCATGATACTACCACCTGTTACTAATGAACCTGTTCAACTGTGGAGTGTTCCAAACAGGTATAAGCATAAGAACATATAGAAAACACTAAAGGAAAGGGGGAAAAAAATAAGAAAAGCATAATAGGTGTCCTTTAAATATATTGTCTTTGTGCTGTTTTCAGTGGAATCAGGGTTGTGTCACTGAAAGACTGTTGCTTTGTTGGTTTGAGGATGTGAGCTTTGTTGTTGGGAGTTGGTACCATGTATGGATGTATTAAGAGAACTGGCTAATTGCAATACAGCAACAAAGAACAGTCACCTGCCGTATTTTTCCCATAGACCACCATAAACAAAGGAAATCAATCAAAGTGTAGACAGTCAAGCTGCACACAAGGTCAGCTCTTATTCTGTGCTCTTTTGGCTCTATGGCCCTTTTATCCATGAAGGTATTTGTAAAACTTTGTAGCAAAACAATTTCTATATGCATGACCTCGTCACAATGTAAAGACCAGTGGTGGAAGAAGTAATCCTTAATTAAAGCAAAAGTACTGCTGCAACAATATAAATATACTTCATTAAAGCAAAAGTACATACATCCATGGTACCAGGCTTTGACTTCTGCTACCTTGCAAATCTATGCAGTGCGTTTGGAGCAATTCAGAGCACTACAGTTTTAGCATATATTTACTGTCCACAGAAATTAACCCATGAGCTGTACCTTGTGTGTGTGTGTGTGTGTTTTTTTTTTTACTGAAAACAAAAACAAGAGATGAGAACTTTACAGTAGAACTGGGCAGCTGACAAATGTTACCATGTGACTAACATTAGCCAGGCCTGTTTGTCTTAATCCACAGCCCTCGGCCCCTGTTCAGAGCCAGACATTGAATCTGCACACTCCACCAAGTGTTTGGTCTCGCACAACTGGCATCGTGACATGAAACAGTGGTTTCTTGATGGAAAAACCAATTAATCCAGCCAGTGCTGCGGGGAGAATTAACACTGTGTTACAGCTGTTGTCAAGCTGTGCACTGGAACCACGGAGGAGTTATAACAACAATGGTGACTGCTAGTTTACCACTCCTTGATTTAAAAAAAAAAAAAAAATGAATTCATTAATAAGATTGAAAGGATAAAACCACATACACCTTATTCTGTATATGATAAGTTCACACCAAAAAGAAAGTTCAGTCAGTACTGTATCTACTCCCCCTCATGCCGATGGAAAGTCTTGCAAAGTCAGTGTTCTCCTGAACAGCTGAAGTAGACGGGGACATGTTTTAAAAGAAATGAAAAGAAAACACAAAATGGCTCCGTTCAGCTCATTTGATATAATCTAACTCAAAGTGTTATGATGATGACCAAAACTACCAAAACAAATTCAGTTTTCTCGTAAAGGTTCCGTCTGTGATCATTATGTAAAGCTGAAAATGATCTAAATGTGCAATCACTGTCAAATAAAACAACAGATCTTTAGACAAACACTGTGCATTAAGAAGCTTTTCACCGGTTACTCTTGTAAACACAGGTCTATTATATAGTAATAAAATATATCTATTATAGTCAAATGAAATACAGCCCAGAGTACCTGATTCTGTATGTGAACGAACCTCATACTTATGTGGTCAAAAAGCAATTTACTGAGCCGTTAAGATGTATGTGCTCTGATTCCGAATGGTTCCTCTTGAGGGTTTCAGTGTCCTTAGTGTGTGAAATTGCTTTTTCACATAAGAAGCCACTTATGCAGATTGCATATACTGTTGTTCATTTCAAAACAACTACCACTTTTTCATTCCCCACATACATCGGAAGAAAAGTGTTGTTCACTGGTCTGTATGTAAATGAAGAAGTTGGTCAAGGTTGGAAGCTTTAATGATTTTTTGAATTAGAAGCCACCAGTTTATACAAAGCACACTGAAAATGATAAGAACGTGAAGTGAATTAATTATCGTATTCCACATAAATCCTGTCAATCTTGTCAAATGACTATCAAATTGCTTGACCTGCTCGATATTCTCATTCCATTTCCCTTGATTGGGAAGAGCCCCCGTGGCAGAATACAGAACACGCTATGAACTAGAAAGTACGATTTCAAAATATCACACTCACCTTCATCTGATCATACTGAAGCTTCATTTACATAAATGCTTCCACGTGTTCATGTATATATAGTTTATATTATTTTCTGGGTCCATTCAAACGTGTCTCAATTCTAAACACTGAATCATTAAATATAACGGGTACATTTGTGCGTGTGAACTGTGTCTTAGTAGAAATAATCACAGCTGGTTCTGTGATGGTGTATGATCATGCTCCCATTGCTATTGAACCCCTTTTATCCTTCTTTTATTTGCGCTCTGCATTTTTGTCCCATGGTAAGACTTCATAAACAGAAAAACACACATAAAACACATGTTGATCCATGTATGTACATGCTGTCCAGGACACATTCATTAGCGAGCCATAAATAATCACACAGATGTGTGTTGAGATGATATGAAATATGGCACGTTTCATGTATATTTCACTAATTGCATGATTGGATTTGATTATTTAAACCAAAGACGCAGTCAACAAGAGAGGGAAGAAAAACACCAAAGCTGCTGTGGTGCAGATGTTTCGCTGAGGGGTTGTAACATCATGTGTGAGTTTTCTCATGAAACTTTTAAACTGAGTAAAACGCTTTATAATTCATGCTTCCGACCTCAGCTTAATTAAAATGAAACAGGGCCGTGAGATCATGATGGCTGCTAGTCCCAGGAATAGGTCTGACTCCTCATTATCTCCTGGGCCTGACAGGTGTGTCCATTCATCAGTGCTGCTGTTAGGCCCAGATGAGGGTTGTATTAGCAGTGAGATATTTCTACTGGCAGGTTTGATGCAGGATCGGTTTGACCAGGGAGTTAGCCCACAGCGACGACACTGATCATATTGGTTCACAAAGTTGTGTCACAGTGGATGTAATTACGATTTTTTGACACAAATTGAGTTTAATTAACAACATAAAAGACAAAACAGATGAGTACTTAAGTATTTCCCCTGTATGTCACACTTACATCAGCAGTGGTGCAGCAAATTAGACACATAAGCTAAATCACCCGTTTCTAATCATCATCCTGTATTTGATATGCTTGATCTTAAAGAAACGTGGGAGGTTTAGCAGATGGTTCATCAATTTCATGGCAAAAAACTGCATCACGAAGACGAAAAAATAAACGACAAGGTAACTGACCATTTGTCAAGCTCCACGTCCCTTTGATACTGTTGCTTCATCTGTCAAGCCTTCTGTCCGCACGTTGGACTGCATCTTACAATGATGACAGAGGCAGACTCAGGCGGAAATGGAGAACATTTCAACTTTCCATCCTCCTTGTGTTTCCCTTTGGTATTAGGCTAATGTTTGCGCCGCTGTCACAAAGACAGCGTTAGCAACATGGCTACTGTCTAAAACTGTAAGAATCCCATTTTGACCTAGAAACCCTGATCTCAGTGCTTTGAAAAGGAAGAGTAAAACACCTGGTTGTATTAATAAGTACACAGGTTTTGTTACTTACTGATCATTGTGGAAGAATGTCCGTTTTGAGTTGTCTCAAGTCCTGGTGGTAGGAGGAAACACATGAACTGGGGAACAGACTTTGACACAACACTGGCGCTCTCCATCGGGTTAATGCCCGGTTTATATCACGCTCCCTCTCCACCTTCTTTTCAAAGTTTCTACAGTTACTCCAGTTGTTCTATCGTCACCTGGGGACAGCGGCGGGTGAAAACAATGCCTCTTCCTGTTTTGGTTGCATAACAGCAAAAGCGCTTCCTTTGTGCCGTACTTCAACCTTTGTTTATCCGGGACAAATCTGATGGCAGAGTGAATATCATAGCACACATATGGTGTCATTTTTCTACACTGTGCAATCATTGTTTACTTGAGAGTGATAAGTCAAAGCAAATAAGTTGTCTATTGCCAGTTATTGCCGGCTCATTTCAAAGACATTCAAAATGCTTCAAAAGAGGTCTTAAAACTGCATCTTGAAAGGTGCCTATCTCCTTTCATTTCAAAGCAGCTTCATCATGCATTGAATACTCTTAGTGTGTGCTGTAAAACACATTACACCCTCATGAAAAGGAACGCAGGGTCAGGGGTCTGCAACTGTAAATTCAACACCCAGAGGTTGGAGAAGTGGCAAAAGCGGTTGATTACTATTAATTCCTCCTAATGCTTAAATCTATGATAACAGTCAACTGCAATACTTTCCCATATATTTATCTTATGAACACCTATAAAGACTAGAAAGTCAGCAGTAATCCTACATACTCACCTCCTTGATACCAATTTGGCCTAGTAAGTTAGACAGACGATCAGTCCATCTGTATATGAATTAGTCTTTTTATAATGTGATTGTTGTTATTGATTTAAAATAATTTCTCTTGGTTAACTGTGTCATTGTTTTTCTCTTGAACACCAACCTGTGGAGCCGAGGTTTAAGTGGCTATTACCGCAGTGCAGCACAGCTTTCCATTAGCCTTCACAGATCATCTACACCCTCTCTTCCATGAGTGCTTTCCAGACTCAGAGATTGCTGACAAATATTCCTCAGCTCTAACAAAGACATGATAAATAACAGTGTTGCCCCCTATCTAATGGATAATTTGGCAAGAAATCAAGCGGCTCTTTTTGTTCTTCACTGATGGGGGGCAACAGGTGATACAGGTGAGTGTGGTGGTACATGCTGAGCAGTTGTCTGCTGACTGCTCTAAGATATGCACAGTTAATGAAATCTCTGTTTCTCTTATTGTAAGTTGTATTTATTATGTTCTGATATGTTTCTTGTTCCCCATAGCTGTCTTACCCTTTCTTTTATATATGTACCGGATGCCCAATCCAGATTTCCTACAATGTGGGACAATAAAATTAATCTTGACTTTTCTTGACAAGGGTATTGACAACTAGGGACTGACTGCTGATGCTATATTTAGGAAAATGGATGGAGTACTTCAAGCCACCACATTCCATCAACCATTTGTCAGTAGATAATGCCAGTGTCAACATGAGTGCCAGAAACTGTGTAAAGATTAGGGTCTTGGACCAGAATCCCATTGTGTCCATCCTATGCTGCCCCTGTCATACTGTGCATAACAGTGCACATGCAGGTGGCTCTATTTTATCACTTGTGCATTTACTGGTGCAAGGACAGCACTGAGGAAGAGCATGCTTGATGGTAAGCTGTCCTTACTTGACACATTTGGTTTATGTTTTACATATATAAAGCATGAACGGGTAAGGGTCACACAAGGCTGGCCTGACAAAAATTCTCACATGCAATTTGAAAGACTTACTGTTTCCTGTAATTATTACAGATCCCTTCTTAAAGTGATTTCAGTGATTTCAGACAAGCAACAAGATCCACAATTCTGCAAAATGCATTTTTCATGAGAGAAAAACACTCATCAAGACGACTACAAGGAGGCCTATTACAAGGGAGACAGTCGCTGCTTTATGGCAGTGACAGAAGAGAAAGTCACAGTTGAATAAAACACACATGCAGGTGAGAGAAATGAAGTGGGAATGAAACTACATTTTGACCCTCGTTTGAATATAAATGCAATCAAATGTTTAGCTGAAGGTTTGTGAAGGGTAAAATAACTGCAACAAAATGCAAAGAAAAACCTGCCGCTCTCTGCAGGAGAGATGAGAGAAAAGATGTAATTTCTAACAAGACGCTGACCCTAAATATACTAAAGCTCAAGCAATGACTTCAAAACAACAATGTCGTGGAGAGAACAAGTTGGGGTCCAGACCTCAATTCACATTCTTCAGCTTAAAAATTGCATTCCACTTACAATCCCTGCTCAGTTTGACAGAGCTTTAGCAGCTTACAAAGATAAACGTAGAAAAAGAGTGTTCATGTTTTCAATACAGACCTGTCCACATTGTTTGACTGAAAAAGAATGCAATAAGTTAGCTTGTCATTTGTCTTAAATTTGAACTCTATTGAGATTTTTTTTTACAATGTGTCTCTAACAGACATTTATATCCATGGAGGTGGACACAGAGCTGTACTGATACTGATATTTTTGCCAGTTGTGGTAACTCAGTCAGAACCATTAGTGGACAAAAAAAAAAAAAAAAAAAAAAAAGCTCCTACACCTGTTGGGTTCACTTGTTCCGGATATAGCTCTGTGCTCTAGTCGAAGCGTTCAGAGTAATGTGGGCACCTGCAGCTGTACGCAGGAACACAGCAGAAGATAGGTGGAGGGTGCCTGACCGCCAGATTGTTTGCTGCATCGACCGCAGGCACGCTGACAGGCGGTTGTGAAAAACAACTTACATCAAGCTCAACAGCTTCCATCAACATCAGCGCCCTCAGATCCCACTTCATCTCTTACATTAAAGAACTGGGTCAAGTAGCATGATGTGCTTTCATCTGCACTCGACGACTTTTCCCTCGAATAGTTATAGAAAAGATTATAGCTATATATATAGATATAGATATACGAAGGGTTTAAAATAAAAGAGGTAGCATTGTTTCCCCTATATATCAGAGATCAAGTTTCCATTACAAATCTGTCACATGCATTGATCTGCAGCAGACGTAAGCTTCATCTACGTTATGACTTCTCAAACACTACACTGTCTAATGTTAGTGCGTTAGAGAGAGGCAATATTGATGGTGATCTTGGCAGAACACAAGAGGAAATAAATGATCAATACAAGGGCAGCATGGGAATGTTGGACCACACTTGAGTGTTGTAGACTCAGTGAGAACCAGAGTGGTGGTACGGCATATCAATAAGACAGAGGCCGTGATGAATTCCAAATGAGATTCATATTCAAGCATAACCTTCATTTATTTTTTTTTCTTTATTTTTTATATATATCTAGCCACCTGAATGCCTTATGATCATTAGCAGAAAAGTGACTTTTCTCACATTGAACTCATCTGTCTTATGAAAATAGAATGGGAGTCACTCCCTGTTCGTGCCACTCACATATGAGGTCCATTCGTCCTGTCTTTGTTAATTATACATAGACTATTCCAGCACTGTGGAGGATTAATTAGCCATCAGAGAAACAGTCAAACTATGAGAATGTGCATTTTTTATTAAAATCTGCAGCTCGGTGTCTTCTTTCTAATGATAGACGGCAATAATTATACAGTGTTCAATAAAGACTCTCTCCCAAAGGTTGAGGAGGGTCAACAGGATTATTAAAACTATTGATCATAACAATTTGTTAAATAGGACGGTGGTTGCATATGGCTTCACTCCAAGTCCCCATTTAGTTGTTTAAGGTGTTCCACAAGGATCGATTTTAGGTCCCCTTCTATTAACTATACTTGATATATACTTAAATAGACAATTCTTGATTCTGACTGGCTGACAGGTGTGGATTAACTTTAAATGACCGGACACACGTTTGCCATTCTAAATTAATGCACCCGTATTCAACTCTCATCAAACAAAGCAACAGTGAAAGTCAGCTTAATGGCTTTGAGCTAGGGTTCTTTGTTTAAACTGGGAGTAGACAACTTTTTTGCTTCCAAGAGCTTTAATAAAAAAAATAACATCATCCGCTTATAGATTGGTTCCCTAAAAACCTTGCTTATACTATAGAGAGCCGAAGTCAGGATCCCTCCTGGGGACCCCATAGGACCTTATTTAGGAAAAACTTTGTGTGGTAGTGAATGGAGAGGGACAAATATTTTTTTAGATCCTGTTTGAATTGCACTATGAACTACATGTTAGTTTCTTCATATGTTAGCCAACAAGGGTCTTGATTGAGCAACAAGACAGTGAAGTAGTCAAATAGATTGCTTCATCTGTTCAGTGCATTCGTTATTATTATTATTCATCCATGCACACAGGTCCAACCAAACTTCTAGAGAGAGGAAGCAGCATACTCAAAGGTTAAACTTGAACTACCTGCTGCATGTCAATGAACGCCTGTGCCTTGCGGGGCACAGGTTAATTACCGAACGTGTGATCGAGTGCTTGTTTTGAGCCAATTTATACAGAAAACCTCACTCATTTAATGCTTAAGGCAACTAATGTTTTGCTGTCGGAATTCTCTGTTTATCACACATTTCTGCGTGGCTGTGTACATAATGCACATTATACAGTGCAAATGTGTGCATTCATGGGTCTAAGTCACATACAACAAAATAATTATGTTTCTCTTGGGATTGTGCTGCTTACTATTGCATGCGTTATTGACTTTGAAAGCCACATACCTGGATGTATGTGGTTGGCATGGCTACTCGATAAAATCCCCTCCCCCACATGCCACTGCTCTGTGGACAGAGAAGTAGTAGTTCTGCCGGATGTTGTTTATTGCTCGTTAAACATTGTTGGACCTTCCTATGCAAGCGTTAGTGAACAGTAAGTGGCACTCTGCGTGTTAATGCATGGCAAGCCATCATTGCTAGAATGCGTCATGGGGTGGCATTTACATTACATTCACACATCACACTGAGTCTGAAGGAAAGGATGGCTTTTTCATTTTCACTCTGATTTGAAATAATGTTACAGAAGCTCTGTAAATAAACCTAATATACCTTCTGGTTTTCTGTTAAGTAGCAGTATCAAACCTGCTGTGTTACACATCAACTCACCAAGTCTGCTTGATGTTCTTATTAATATAGCAGTAATGTAGCAGGATCTAGAATACATTTGATTGGCTCAAATTACCTCCCGGTATGAGCTGATCTATATGGTCACAGAAGAGGGAAGAATAACCCACTGGTGGTGATTCATCGGATTCATTCAGCAGAGTCGTGGTGGACAATGGTCTAACAAGGTCCGGATGATTGAAGCCTGGCAGAAAGTAGATTTGTGTTTAATGTTTAAAAAACGATCCATACAGTGTCCATACAGTCTCAAAGGATACTGTGCTCTTTGTGTGAAATCCTTCAGCTAACATTATGACCACATTGTCAGTTCCATCAACCCTGTGAGCACCATGTGCTGTTTTAATGACTACAACTCAGATGTGAATGGCATGATGCCTTTGTTTCATTTTTAGAAACCAGGATTTTATTTAATGTTTCTCTGAATTGATGTACATTTTTATGAATACATCAATTTGTCTCCATTTTGCTTTCTAATATGTAATCATCACCATTAACGCCCTACAAGTCACCAAATGATTGAAAAAATGTTTCCTCCTCGACGCCTGACGGGGACTGTCTATCTCGCTTATTGAATGCTCAGCAGAGATGTGCACAGGCTTGAACACCTGTCTCCATTGCCAGATCTAATTGTCAGATTCAGGACACCCTCACGTATCATCCAACAGTCAAATCCAGAACCGCTGAGATAGACACGGCAGCTAGACGAGGCAGAAGGGAGCATATGGATCTCTTCTTCCAGGTGAGACTCATGCGACAGTCAATTTGTGGAACCACAGACTGAAATGTTGTTAACTAGGAGCTGCTGTGATTATGTTTGAATGAGTAAAAGTGGGATTTCGACGAATTAAACTTTTCATGGAATTGAAGGATTTTCTAAGTTGCCAGATTTGTTCCAAGCAAAAATATCTGCCACCTTAACATCTCTGATTATGGCCAATGACACGCACAAAACTTAGAGATTGTGCAATTTTTACTCAAATCTACAGCTTAACAGTGTTTAATTTAGACTTGTGGGGCCTCAAAGAATGAGGAGGGTCAACAGGATTTTTCTACAGTGATAAAATGTATGGTATTTAAGTACATTTTTTGTACTTCACTTGAGTATTTCCATTTTATACTTCCACTCCACTACATTTTGGAGGTAAATATTGTACTTTTTACTCTTTATTTACGAGTTACTTTGCAGTTTGTTTGCTGCATCAGAGCCAAAGTAGCATTTTTAAATTATTAAATTAAATTAACACTGATTACATAATCAGAAGAAAATGCTGACTATCTAATTTAATAATCAGCCAGGTGGGCAATCAGTTGATCCATAGTATACAGTGTATATGTAAATGTATGTATAATTTACTTTTACTTGTACTGTTGATACTTAGGTTCATTTTATATCAGATGCTTTAAGACTTTTACTCATTTACTACCCATATGGGCGACTTTGACTTTTACCAAAGTAATATTTTGCCATAATATTTTTACTAGAATTACTTTTGGGTAATTTTTACAACACTGATTGATCATAACAATTTGTTAAATAGGATTATTGTTCCGTATGTTTTCACAACAAGTCCCCATGTAGTTGTTTAATGATTGATATTAGGTCCCCTACAAATTAACTATTTGTACAGATGGATGGTTGAAACTCAAAGAAGAAGAAGAAGAAATGAGGTCACATTTTATAAGGTATTTATTCATCTGTTTTTCTCGCATCTTTTCCCTTTAGTGCTGTGAAAAGGGCTGTCTCAAACTTCTTCGGAGCCTGCACAGAATTTGATCACCACCACTATTCTCTACCTTCAAAAACAACAAGGTGCTTCTACCTGCCTGTAGAAGAAGCTAGCAAGGTTAATTTGCAGGAAGCAAATTGAAAAACCCAATCTCCAAATGGTCATTAACCTTCGGATAACACAGACAAAAACAGAAATACTGGAACAGCAATTAAAGGTGATTGCCCAAAGGTGGATGATGTAACTTAACTTTTGGCAGATGATAGAAAAGAAAACAATTGGATTTCAGTCCGTCTCAGATGCTTCTTGGATGCATTTTCACTTTGCTTTTTTGGATAGCTATCCAATTCAACCTGTGCAAATGTGAATGGCGGAGGTATTTTCTTGAAAAAAGTAATGTATCTCCCTGAGATGCCCTTAACAATATCCCACCTTTTGTCAATCACCTGGTCCTGCTCCTCTCTGTGCACCTGTCCTTGATTCCCTGAATGAGCCTCACCTGTCCCTTGTTCCATCATTAAACCCTCAGCATACATGCAGGATACGTTCCCCTTTGTCCTTTGCCACTCCCAGCCTGTTACTATTGTAAAGTTTAGAAGTTAAGTCATATTTAATTCATCCTTGAGTTGATGTTTACACAGGTAACTATTTGTTTGTTTGTTTTTGCAGTTGCTGTTTGCATATTTTCATGTCTGAATCTCTTCACTAGCGCAGTGTTTAATGTACCTCTTGTGTTACCGTACATGTACCGCAGTTAGGTCCTTCTAGCTTCTGATTGGTGGGTTCAGTCACATGGGAGGAGAACAAGGAAGTGTTGTTGTTGTGTTGCAAAGCGAGTGTGCGGAACAGAAAGTAAAGTGCTGCATAAAGAAATTATCCGTCTCCATCCTGCTCTTTCCTATTGTTAAGAGTCGATCAAACCACCACACACCGAACCCTCACGTTACATTTGGTGGCAGCGGTGGGATTTATTTCGGTCATTTTGGTGCGTTTGGTGAGTTTTTATTTCCCCTGAACTGTGGATATCGTCACGTTTTGCTACACGGACTTTTTTTTTCTCTCCACTCTTCGGAAGCAGCGGATGACCTAACAGCTGATGGTCTTTGGTGATATTAAGGATTTTTTTGCACTTTTCTCCCCACTTGGATGGTTGTTGTAACTTTTGTACTGGACATTTTCCCGCCATGGCTGACGAAGAAAGTAACTCTGAGCATGAGCTGCAGCTCTCTCCCGGACAATAACCCAGGTCAGAGGATGTTGCATTGACTGCTGCTGCCCCTTTACCCCCACATCTTGTCTCCAATGCCCTGAAAATTGATCTTCCACCTGTTTTTAAAGGAGATGGGACAGAATCTTTCACAAGTTGGTCTCGACGCTTTGAAGTAGCAGTACAGGCTATGACGTCACCTAATGCTGACCTGGCTCCCATGAGGGCCTCCATCCTTCCTACTCGCTTAGCTGATGCTGCATTCCTGTATTGGGACAGCCTGCCTTCTTCGACCCAGAGAGACTATGATTTGGTAAAGGAGAAGCTAAGAGATGTTTTTGGACCAAAATACTCCCTGCCATTCTTCCAAACACATGTGAATGCTCGCCCTCGTCAATCAGGTGAAAGTTTGGATGTTTACAGCGCAGACATCACTCGTCTTGTGCTAGAAGCTTTTCCCAGTTATGACCACAATGCACTGGAAGGTGAGAAATTTCGCCGTTTTGTTGCTGGCTTGGACCCAACCTTACAGTCAAAAATTCATGAGATGGGGGCAGAGGACCTTGAGGACGCTGTGCGCATCGCCAGCCGCTGTGAGAGAGCACGTGCAGCGCTGCAACTAACCACAGCAGCATCCCCATACACTCAACCTTCAGAACAAGTAGCCATGATTCGTCCTAAACCTCCTGATGACAAACTTCTCCAAGCAGTTGAGCAGCTGACTCTTACTGTCACCAGCCTGAAACATGAAATACAGCAGTTACAGGAGAAACACAGTTACCTTGCTCAGCGTGTGGACTCCAGAGCTGACAGATCCTTCACCGGTGATGCTCGATACAGTGTACGCAGTCCCTCTCCCTCACCTTATCACACCAGACAACACCCCAGAGACTATTACTCACCTGAACAGTATTATGGTCGTGATCCAGAATCCTGCTATGAACATTGTCCTCCTCCCCCTGTTCATCAGAGATACCATGAGTGGAACAACAATGACAAACGTGACCGGCACCACTCCTCATCACGCTCCTCCTACCAGTACTCCAGGTATGGTCACCATGACAACGATGCTAGCAGACACAGACGCAGCCCTAGTCCAGCTCCACTGAGAAAAAGAGATGCAGTTCCACACATGAAGAGTAGTGTCCGCTTCCAGTCTCCTGAAAGGCATGCACATTCCCGCTCCAACCGTCAGGGAAACTTTCAGTAGCTGCTGTTGAGGGGCAAACATCAGCTACTGCATCACAGCCCCAGAAGGATACCCCACAGTTAATGCCTGATGACAGTGACTCACAACCTGATGGCTCTGTTTCTTCTAACATCTTTGCTATTGTTGAAGGCATTGAAGTGTGTGCTTTAATTGACTCTGGCTCTTTTGTCTCCATTGTGAGTGAAGATTTTCGAAACTCTCATCCAGCTTTAAAGAAACGCCCTATGTCAGCCTCCTCTGTGCCAGCTCGTTCAGTCAATGGACAGCACCTGGACATCATAGGCAAGTTAACCATTGGAATCAGGCTTGGAAAACAGGTATGGCAGCAGGAATTTGAAGTTCTTAGAGGTGCATACCAGCCAGTCATACTAGGTTGGGATTTTCTGGGAAAACACCATGCCCTCCTCGATCTCAGAAACAAAGTACTGCAACTTTGGGATATGAAAATTCCTCTATTACCCAAAGGACATGAAGTGGCCGCTTGCTGTAATGTGTCTGTGCTAGCACATACAAAGATTCCAGCTATGAGTGAAACCCTCATCACGGCCTGTGTATCAGCAGCTACACCTGCTTCCCCTATGCCAACTGACTATTCTGGTGTTCTCATGCCCAACCCAGCCTGTGACATCATCGTGGCACACTCACTCAGTGAAGTTCAAAATGGCACAACTGTGGTTCGAGTCTTAAATCCCTCCAGAGACGACATTGAGCTGCATGCTGGTCAACACCTTGGTGAGTTTCATTCTGCTTCATCTGTTGACATTATACCAGCTGAAGAAGCATGTTGCGCGACCTCTCCTGTGTATGATTCAGGTCCACCTGTACAGATCAATGACACAAATCTGACATCTTCTCAAGTTCAGTCTCTGAAATCACTGCTCCAGAAATACTCAGAAGTATTCAGTAAAAACTCAGAGGACTATGGTCGCACGGGCATAATCAAGCATCATATTCGCACTGGGAATGCCACACCAATAAAACAGAGAGCTTACAGAGTAACACCAGAACAGAGAGCTGAAATACAGACCCAAGTGGAAAACCTGCTGAAAGCGGATGTCATTGAAGAAAGCTATAGTCCCTGGGCTGCACCAGTTGTTTTGGTGCGCAAGAAAAATGGCACGTGGCGTTTCTGCCTGGACTACAGAAAACTTAATGTGGTGACAATCAAGGATTCCCACCCTCTTCCCAGAGTCGACGACGCACTTGATGCTTTGTCGGGCTCTGCTTGGTTTTCCACAATGGACCTTCAACATGGCTACTGGCAAGTTGAGCTGGAGGAGAAAGACCGTGAAAAGACAGCATTCACGACAGGCAGTGGACTTTATCATTTCAAAGTTATGCCGATGGGACTCACTAATGCTCCAGCCACATGCCAACGCTTAATGGAAATGGTACTGCGTGGCCTTCCATGGAAAACCTGCCTAGTGTATTTAGATGATGTCCTCATTTACAGCCGCTCTTGAAACATGCACTCTCAAACCCTCCAGTGGTTTCATTCCCCGATTTCACATTACCATTCTCCCTCTACACCGACGCTTCAGGCTCTGCTATTGGTGCTGTGCTGGCTCAAAAACAGGGACATCAGGAAAAAGTGATTGCTTATGCTAGCCATGTTCTCACAAAAGCAGAAAGAAAATGGTCAACCTACGATAGAGAACTCTGGTCTATTGTCTGGGCAGTACGACATTTTCGCCACTACCTGTACAAGCAGCCCTTTGTTATTGTAACAGATCACAAACCTCTTTTGGGTCTCAGAAAAATACCCATTGATAATGACAGAACCGGTCGTCGTGCACGCTGGGCTCTTGAACTTGATCCTTTTGAATGGACGGTGATTCACAAAGATGGCTGCCGCCACCTTAATGCAGATGCAATGTCACGTCGCCCTGCTGACACCAGACCAACAGAGCAGAACACCTCCTGCACTGCGCCTGCCAGTCCACACCCTGACAAAAGACACTCAAGTCCTGTAAGTTCTGTACATCACCACAGCTCCTGCAGTACTGATCCAGAACCAGTTTCCTGTAACCAGACTAAACCACAGCCTTCTAGTCCAGATTTGCAGTATGCTACGCAGTCTGTCTCTTCCACATTCATGCTTCAGCTCCCTGAAGAAGATCTTAAACGGGAACAACAAGAAGATTCTGTACTGTCTGAGGTTATTAGCTGGAAAACTAAAGGTCAGAAACCACCCTACTGGTGCCTGAAAAAACGCACACCTGCTGAGAAAACACTTTGGCAAGAGTACCACAGACTTACCTTTCATAATGGTTTACTCTGTCGTGAAGTTTTCAACCCACCCACTAAGTCAGTGCTGCATCAAGTTGTTGTCCCCCAAGCCTTAAAAGACACTGTCTTACAACTGCTGCATGGAAATCCAGTAACTGGTCATTTGTCTGCAGATAAAGTCCTGAAACGTGCGCAGCAACTGTGTTACTGGCCATTCATGTCACGTGACATCAAGCTGTGGTGCAAACAATGTATTCCATGTGATGCAAGACGGAGTCCCATACCTCATCAGAGGGCTCCGATGAACACAATTGTTGCTACTGAACCATTCCAAAAGGTCGCAGCTGACATACTTGAGCTCCCCGTTACAAGTCGTGGCAACAGGTATGTGCTTGTTGTTCAGGATTACTTCTCCAAGTATGTTAACCTGTATGCTATTCCAGACCAGCGCTCCACAACAGTTGCAAAATGTCTGTTTGAAAGTTTCATCTGTGAGCATGGCATCCCTGAAATGCTGCATACAGATCAAGGACGTCAGTTTGAGTCAGATTTAGTAAAACACCTATGTCAACTGCTGGGCATCAAAAAAACACGGACCAGCCCATATCATCCTCAGTGTGACGGCATGATTGAGAGAATCAACAGAACACTTATTGATCAGTTAGCCAAGACACTTCTCCAGCAGCCTGGTGAATGGGATGATTGCCTCAACCAAGTTGCTTTGGCTTACAATACCAGCCCTCACTCTACAACAGGGTTCACTCCATTCTTCCTCACACATGGTCATGAAGCCAGAATGCCTGCCAACATGCTGTTACCAAATAACATGCCATCTTCATCTACTTCAGGCTCTCCTGCTGACTATGTCGCACAGTTGACTCAGAAACTTCAATGTGCTTTTGGTTCTGCTGCATGGAACAGAGACTGCGCCCACAACCAGCAGAAGCAACAGTATGACAAAAGTGTCAGGCACACACCCTATGCTTCTGGAGATCTTGTGTGGTTAAATGACCCCACTACATCAAAACAAAAACTCTCTCCTCACTGGAAAGGCCCCTTTGAAATATTGGAGTGCCTCGGCTCTGATGTGGATTCTCCTGGAGTGACATACAGGATTCATTATCTCCTGGATCAGTCTGACAAGTCCCAGATTGTCCATTACAACCGACTCAGACCATACAATGCTCCTGTACCGGATCATGGACATAAGACACCTGATTGTGACTCATCTGTGCAGTCCCAACATCCCCGCTTGACTGCATTGTCAGGTGCTTTGCCCTTTAAACCGTCAACCTCTGCAGCAACGACAGGCTACCACAAATCCAGCCGCAGCAGTGCTCCACCACTGGCCCCTCAGATTTGCCAGCTCCAGACTCAACCTCAACCTGAGCCTCATTCCCACTCTCCCCTGTCACCTTCTCCTTGGACTCAGTGTTTGGCTGCTCCCTCTTCTGGTCGGGGTAGGGCACGCCAGTCTGGCATTGCTCTCTCTGCTACTCCTGGTCAAGGTTCCAGTTCTTCGCTGCGTCCCAGCAGACGCCAAGTTAAACCTCCCAGATACCTTGTGGACTATGTTCTTAAGTGAGACAGTTGCATTGTTTTTTTTGTGTTTTTTTTTTTTTTGGGGGGGTAGTTACTTATTTCCCCTTAATGTCTGAAACGAGGACGTTTCTTTTGTGGGAGAGGGAGGAAATGTAAAGTTTAGAAGTTAAGTCATATTTAATTCATCCTTGAGTTGATGTTTACACAGGTAACTATTTGTTTGTTTGTTTTTGCAGTTGCTGTTTGCATATTTTCATGTCTGAATCTCTTCACTAGCACAGTGTTTAATGTACCTCTTGTGTTACCGTACATGTACCGCAGTTAGGTCCTTCTAGCTTCTGATTGGTGGGTTCAGTCACATGGGAGGAGAACAAGGAAGTGTTGTTGTTGTGTTGCAAAGCGAGTGTGCGGAACAGAAAGTAAAGTGCTGCATAAAGAAATTATCCGTCTCCATCCTGCTCTTTCCTATTGTTAAGAGTCGATCAAACCACCACACACGGAACCCTCACGTTACACTATTGTTTCCTGTTTCTGTAAACCTACCTGTTAGCTGTTTTTAACCTGCTGCCAGTCTATGAACTGCTTCATGTCTTAGCCCTCTTGGATTAGGTTCCCTGTCCACTTCCCTGTTGCCTAATATTGACAAGAATAATCAACAGATGTAGATAACATGGCAGATAATACTATTGTCATAGCCCTAATGCACAGGGTTGCACAAAGTGAAATTGGGTCTAGGACTCCAGCCCTGGTTATTGGAAGCAAACAACAAACAACTAACTTGCTAATTCATGCTGCTGGAAAAATTATCCTCACTGCAGACTGAACAGATCCAAAAACTCCTTTGTTCCCGTGTCAATCAAGCTGTTAAATAAGGTCAGATAAGTTCAGGTGACTTGCGTTTGCTTGTTTTATAAAGGTTAGTAATTTTCCTACTACAATTTTAGCACTTTTTTGCACTCCGGCACTTTGTATGATATAGATGTGCATATCTATTGTATGTGATTGTGTGTATTTGTATGTTCTGTGTTACTTATGGCTGCAGCATGGGCAAATGGCCCAGAACAAATTTCCCACATTGTGGGACAATAAAGTTAATCTTAATCTTAATCTTAATCTTGACAAATCACAAAAAATATAAATAAATAAATAAAACCCTGGATTTGATTTGATTGCTCTGATGCAATTGATACACACAACTGAAAATCAGCAGGGCAAAAGAAATACAAGTGAACAAATCACTTTAAATTCAGAGAGGATTCTGAACTCTATAACCTCCTGAAAATCATGACTACAGACAGACAGTTTTTCAAACATGAGTTGTTGCTGTGCGTTGTTGGTCTCCGTATTCTCTTGTTGATTTGTTGAACATTGACCCTGCTGACTACTTCAATAGGTAGAGTTTCTGTCGGGTGCTGAAATTGTTGTATTTGCCAGTCTTAATGGCAGTCAACGTCACATTTTTTTCTCCCTATTTTCTACAGTCCTCTCAGAAGAAGTGGCTGAAAGCTCCCCCTTATAGAGAATCAAAAGACACTTGCACTTTGTAATTATATTAACTGTTTGTTTCCATCTAGATTCAGCCAAGGACAATCTATGTATGGGAAATACAATGCTGCTCTCTCCAGAGTGTTCGATTATGATCGCTGATTCTATTTTTATCATACCTGTTCATCTAAACTTCACTTTAAACTTGGTGTATTTGTAGCCTATGGGGGATTTCTTTAAAAACAATAACAGTATTGCTCTATGCAGTGTGAGAGAGAGCCTGTTGTTGATGCGTCATAACCCGTTTAACCATCACTCTCACATGTATAACCTTAGGCAAGAAGTGAGCAGAAGCAAGTTTACTAGGTTAAAATTGTCATATTTCTCCCCTTTCTTTTCTAAGAAGCACTATACACTGCAGTAGATGTCAATAATTATTGACTGTAACATGAACTACGGTACATGTCTGCTGTTTTTTTTCAGCTGACGGCAGGTTCAGAGCTGATGTGAATGCTACTGAACACTGAGGACTGATCACTTCTGTTTTCATGTTGCCTGATTTTAAATGTTGTTCACATCATTTCTCGCTGTCTCAATCTGACAAGTAGCCTGTTTCCCCAGGAGCTTCCTTTATTATCTTCCTGAAATCACCGTTTAAAGAAGAAAAGCTTTGATTTGGTACATTTGCCTTGAAGCAGCATTTCTGAGCCCATCAATTTCAGCCAACCATAAATTGGCAGCACCTAAAGGTGCTATTTGTGATAAAGAATTGATTTTTGAGTCTCATTCCCAACTTGGAAAAATAAAGATGCTCTGGGTTTCCCAACTTGTCAATATCTGAGGCTTTGGGATGGAGGCTGACACATAATACAACCCCAAAGTGTCAGATTTTGAAGTTTGGAATGAGACTCAAAAATCAGCTTTTCTTACAAATTTTCTTACGGCTGAATAGGTTGATTGCCAACATCTCCTAAAACAACATATACCACATTCTGTGAGACAACATGACCATTGCAGTGTGATGGCGTCACATGAGCCAGACCTTTTTCGTTCAGTCGCATTTTTGTTAGGTTTAGGCAAGAAAAGTACTTGGTAAGGTTTAAGAAAAAAAAAAATTAAAATAACTGTGTTTCTTCTGTAACTTCCATCACAAACATACCTACATTAACTGAGTAACTTAAGTTACATGATGCAGTGAGTTAAAAGAACTCAGCGCTGCCTTCTGGATTCACACTGGAAACAAACAGCTTAAGCCCAATGTCACAGGCCTGATGAATCTGAAATCAAACGAATTTACATCATATACATTTGCACACATCATTGGATGTCCTCACCATACTCTGGATTAATATGTTAAGTGGTCACTACTGCTTAAAATGATAGATCTTTATTTTATATCAAATTTTCATGCAGCCCTGTAAATGTTATGAGTAATCTATAACTTTTAACTGACATCATTTAAACTGTGAAAAGCATTTTTACAGAGTAAATAATTTAAAGAGGTTATATTATGCTTTTTGGGTTTTTGCCTTTCGTTTATTGCGTTATGTAGCATTTTTGTGCATGTAAATGGTCTGCAAAGTGAAAAAGCCCAAAAGTCACGCCAAAGGGAGTTACTCTCTCCTACAGAAAACACTGTCCACTCTCCTGCACTGCCTGAAACGCCTGGTTTGGAGTCGAGCCTTTCTCTTGGTAACTTATGTGCGTCACTATGTAACAGGCGTTATATAAATATATATGTATTTATATATATTTTATGAAATATATACGGCTGTACTGCAGCCATGGTTACCAGCTGTAGTGTCGTTATTTTTGCTCACGCTACCTCACTACCTCTGAAGTAATGTGCATGTGTAATCTCATCATAGATTGAACAGAAGTGAGATGTCTCACTCCGTAGCTAAAGCGGAGCATTCAAGACAAGTGTGTACGTAAACCTATTCTACTAGGACCCCCAAATAAAAGTATGAACCTGAAAATTAGCATAATATTACCTCTTAAATGTGCTCTAATTTTGATAAAATCATCTGCCTTTATTATTTTTATGTACGTAATAGTTTTGTATTTTTGTTTGGTTTATTTGATGAATAGCTAGAGCGTAATGCATTGTTATTGCTACATGTTCAAGAGCCCCTTTTGAGTCACCTCCTCCTATAGTGGTTCATTGTGCACATCAAATTGCTCACTTTTGTTAGGGACAATAGGAACAATATTCAGATCTTATTTTCAGCACTGCTATGCTACATGTGGAGGGAAATTATTGAGCAATAACAGTCAAACAATTACTGACAGCAGCCTATAGATCGTAAGTCAGTTGTACAATCGCCTTTCTGGAAAGTGGACTAATAAAACCAAGATGCATCATTCAGAAAATACTACCACAGGGTATCTGCAGGTTTCAGCAAGTCAAATTTAAGACTTTTTAAGACCTTTTTAATGCCATCTTGAATGAAATTTAAGACCGAAAACACTATAAATATAGGTAATGCTGTATTACAACCCAAGCATAGCATGTGTGTCACTCAATGAGACTCATTCAAGTTTACTTTTTGTCTGTTTATTGAACATAAAGTGATACTTAGTGCTTTCTGGTTCAATAGCTGTATGTACAAGTGCAGTTTAACTGCATGTTTCCAACCAAGTATACAAAAAAATATACAAAAAAATATAGTACATTTAGTCAAACAGTAGTGTGGTTCACAGAATTACAAGTGCAACTGGAAACATCTAACAAAAAAAACTACTGGACCTACTGAACACACACGCATGTCATGATGAGCCTCAGGTGAGCCTCAGTTCTGTGGCCTTAATCTCCAGTTCTGCCTCTATTTTTTTCATCTCACTCAATTTATCTTTGTATCTCTTCCTGAGGACGTTTGACTTTGTGATGAGCTGAGCCATCAAGGTGCCGGACTTACCCTCAGCTTGCTCAGCAAACATGTCTGCATCCTTCTCCAGAGAGCCACATACCTCCAGGAGAGTTTGCTTTTTCTTTTTAAGCTCAGCGATGTGGTCTTCTGCAGCTTTCCTCTTCTGCCCTTGTGCAGCGCTTTGGCTCTTCCTCTTCCTCTTCTCCAGGTCAAGGTGTTCTCTATATTTTGACCTTGCTGATCCCACCGAGGTCAGCAGCTCCTTGGTGAGAGGGACATTGGCAACCCCCCCACAAACTGCAACATAGTCACAGACCAGTCTCTGGGCAATGACAGTGTCCTCCTAAAAGTTAACAGTCTCCACCTCCTTGTTAATGGAGAAGCCTCTTTCAACCGTTGCCTGCCCATGGGATAAGAGTAGAAGATTCTGACAGGAACCCCAAAGCTCAGGGTAGGGTTGGCTGAGGAAGCCATGCAGAAACACATCAAGCCTGGTTTCTATGGGCCGGAAGGACAGGAAGTGCTCGCTTTTAGCCTCGACGGACAGGAAGTTCCCAAACTGTTGGATAATCACATCACCTGTAACAAAACAGATGAAAGGAAATATGTGAAATATTATTTAGATGATTAATCATGATATTAGCAGACAGGCTTATGTCCAATTGTTCCATGGCTGATAATCAGGAACAACATTATAACTATTCTATTAACTATTCATACCAGCAGAGACACCACTGGACAACTGCTTGTCTTGCAGAAACTTCTGCACTAGACTTCTCATTCTTCCCTGGCACCAGTCTGGGTTGGAGTACATGACTGTGGGGTCCAGGCATGCCAACTGTCTCACAATGGGGTACTTCAGGGGGCTCTTGTCCTGGACTTTCTTTAGGATATTTGACATACCCTTCACGCAGTCCTTTCTAAACTCTAGGGCAGTGAGCTCTCCTACGCTGTTCTTTCTCTGGAGGTCCTGACAGATGGGTAATGTGTTGTAAATACAGCTGAATGGCCTAACACAGCATTCTCTCCTGCCTGGATATGGAGCATCATTTGATAGAAAGTAAGTAATAAGTAATACATCTAAATTACCTTCAGGGCTGCCTCTGCACCCAAGCCTACGTCAGCTTCCTTCAGGTTGACCCAGATCTTCTGGTCAGCGACATCCAGCCTGACCAGCTGCAGTGGAGTGATGTTGTGGAGATGCTCCCTCTTGACAAAACGCCTAAGCATACTCTGAAAGGGTAAAAGGAAAATGCATGATGATTGTGAAGCAAGTACCTTGATAACCACATGAACCATGAAATATATTTCTATATAGTTATTTAAAATAATATCTTATCATCACCATAAGCAAGTATCAATAATGATGAGTGACATTTAATTAGCCAAAACATAATCTTTCAGTAATTTTAAGTATTGATTAGGGACGAGTTTGATGAATCAAGCTACCAAACAGCGTCTCCCATTTCTGCATGTTCACACACACATGCACGCACACATACAGTATGCCCACGCACGCTCAACTTGTTTTGCTTTTCTTGTTGATTCTTCATTATTAATTTGATTACCTTGAACAACTCCGCCAACTCTTTGCAAAGGAATGGCATGACTGGTGCGGCAGTCTGATACTTTGTCAGAAAGGGAGTGAAGGTCCTCAAGATAGCCGTAGCTTAGGCAAGATGAGTGGATCTTGCTGGGCTGCTTCTATGGTGTCAAATGAGGCTGTTCCAGGGTTTGGAACCTTCTTTGTCCTCACTGCATCCACATACTTCACCAGTGATGGCCATACCTTTAATATTTCATCATGTATGTGTGCATTATTTCTGCAATGCAATGTCTATTTTATCATACTGTATATTGTGCAGCACCTTGTAATTATGTTTTGATAAGTGCTATATAGATAAAGTTTCATTATTATTACCTCTATGGCCCTTTCCACAACTGGCAGGTTCTCAATCCACCGATGGCCACAGAATGGTAATGGGAAGACCGAGAATTTGGTGAGGGCAATGAAGTCATCCCTCCTCGCTGGTGTATTGTGGAAAAGGAAGTGCATCGCCCTCAACACCTTGGTGGGAGAGAGGGGAATGATGAGTTAACCGTCATCTCTGATGGGAATGACTTTCACCCATCCATGCACAACACTGATAGCACTGGTGGGACTCCTTCACTAAAAGTGTATAAAGGAGCAATATTGCAGGCCCTTCCTCCCTGCCATATCAGACTGTACAACCAGCACCGCTCCCCATTAGACCACACACAGTGACAGTCCACTCCCTCTCTCCCTACACCCTCAGATACTCCCTCTCCCCTGCCCGCTCCCGCTCTCCCGTCCCCTCTATCGCTCTCTCCCTCTCTGTGGCTCTAAATAATGGGGGAGAAATGACTAGCCTACACAGCATCATTCCCTATGTTAGGCCTACCATTATACTGAACAGGCCTGCATCATGACATTGCCAAAATGCATATAAAGTTAACAATTAGTCATTGAAAAAATATATATATTACTTACTTTGAAGTGGTGCAGTAAATCTTGAGCTGTTGTGTGTCCCATGAATTGCGAGCCCAAGTAACGTGAATGCACTTGATCGCCGACCCAATATCGTACGTGCACGTCGAGTTGCTTATTTTTAGTGGTGTGGTTCAAAGTCTCGTCGAACTAGATTAGCTCGCTTCTGATGAAAGGCGCTAGTCCAAAACGAGTTATATAGGCCGTCTTGTCCTTTCCAGAAGTAAACGTGCTCGCGATTTGTGAGTCAGGGAACATCAAACGGAACATCAAACCTTTACCTTTACCTGTTAAAGGAAATGTTCTCTGTCAAACTTACTTTATTGTCTTTACTACTAACATAGCAACCTCTGCTGTCAAGGTGTGTACTGGGATAGTGGTTTATTGCCTGTTTTCCTTCCCTGTTGTGTTTTCCTTACCCGTTTCCCCCCTACTTTTTGCTTACCTGATCCTCCCTAGTTTGTGTGCGTGTGGGCACCACTGCAGCAGAGAGACGCACCTGTGTTTCATCATCTCATCCGCTGCCTCTACAAAACCCTGGTCTTCACCTCTCTTCAGCGCCAGATTGTTCCGTCTGGTGACGCTCCAGCTTTAATCAAGTATAGTATCTTGTGCTTTTGGTCCCGTGTGGATTTTCATGTTTTCTGACATTGTCTTTTTGATTGGTTCACGTGCAGATACCTCCGTCCGTCTCTCTGCTCAGCAATCAGCCAAACTGCCTTCACCTGCTCACCTGCGATTCCTGCTTCACGCTGGAAACCAAGTGAGATCGGTCCACTCTGGCTCCAGGCTCAAGCCATTCACCTGCCTGCCCTTGTCATCGTCAAAATAAACCTGTTAAACTCAACTACAGCCCTCTTGTCGCCGCTTCTGGGTCTGCCTGTTAACAAACGTAACACTCTGCACTGCATCTTTTCAGGCTCAAACCAACTGATTCAGATTTTAAAGTTGTTTTTTTGCCATGCTAGCAGAGGTGCTCAAGGGATGGCAGGGACGGTGGTCCACCATTTTCCACCAAATATCTCAACAACTAATGGTTGGACTGCCAAGGACTTTAGGTCCCCAGAGAGTGAACTTCAATCACCCTTGCCACAACCAGATCAACATTTGTCCAGTACTTGATACATTCATGAGCAAATACTAAAAACGCAAATGACATTCTCATCATCCTCAGCTATACTTTGTGTTTAGTGCTAATAAGCAAATATCAAAATGCTAACACTCAAGTGGATGATGATTAACATGGTACACATTGTACCTGATAAACATCAGCATGTTAGCATTATCACTGTGAGCATGTTAGCATATAAAACCAGGATTAAGATGAAAGAAACCGAATATGCTAATCTTGTTTTTTTAGTAGCTATGGCACAATGTTGCTATAGAAACAGCAGGAAGCATCATTCGATTTTGACCTTAAGGTTAGCACAAAAAAATCAGCGACCCAGAATCTAATGAAAACATAGTGTGTAACCTTTAGGTTGCTCATGCTTGACCACTAACAGCATCCCTTATTGATGACAACCTGTGCTAATCCCACAGACAAAGAATTTCTGTCTCCTTCAATGAGGACAATCTGTGGAAGTGTCATGTTTGTGGGGAAAACAAACCGGTTGACCTGGCTCATGTGACTCCTTGAGAAAACAGTTTGACTCTTAAAATTGTCATTATTGCTTAATGTCTTAAAACAACAGCGTTTACTTTCGAGCATTAGCGTGAATAAGCTGTACACCATCACATTGAAGCCGTTTGCCATTCCTAATTTTTCACCTCTACAACCGTAAATAACCTAGTATAAATAATTCAAGCGAGAGAGATGCGTGGCAACAGATTAATTTGAAAGGAGTCGGCCCAACTAATGAAGATGTCAGCGAGTTCTGTGTCTGCCTGTTTCAGAAACACCACATGGAATCATGACGTGAGGAAATCAATGGATGGCGATTCAAGCTTGCAATTCTGTGCTGGTGTATAGTCTTGGAGTACATACCCTCTTAAAGTCAATATGAGACACAATTGCGGCAGGTGGTAGAGGCAGTGGAGCAAGAACCCCCATTATCCCATTCATTGTCATCAAACCCTCCAGATGATAGTGTTGAAACAGCCCTGGTCACACTCCTTTTTTCCTCTTTCCTTTCCTCTTTCGTTTAAATTGTTGCATTTTGAAAACCTGAAGAGCAGCATCAACCAAAGACACCAAAGACAGGGACAGGAAAATGCAGCACGAGTGAACAAAATAGCTCTCAGTTATTTCTAACAATCTTTCTGATAGCTCTGGGCAAACATTGAGTCATGTTAAGCATCAGTTTCAGCAGACATCAAACCCAAACGATCCCACAGGTACATGAAAGACACGCTACCTCCTCTTAACCACCGCCTTTTGCATCTGAAAGGATCTTTGAGATGGAATAAAGTGTGGAAAATCTGAGACACCTCTTCATGTTTCTGTGGTCCTCAACTGTGCTTTGTCAGGCTCCACTGAGCAGGACTGCATATATCAAGAATTCTTGTCATTTCTTCATGCTGCTTCGTACTACTAGTACTCCCCAATCGAATTGCTAGACCAGAGAGATGAACAGGCACACAAACTTCATGTGTCGAAACTGCTAATATAAAATCGATGCATAACATACCGACTGCATGCAAATGTGAAAAATAAATTACATCAAAACCTGCTTACCTGCTTATAATGTAACTAAATGTATCATGTGTAAGAACAGGGCATCATCCCTCACTGGCTTCCCACCCATGAACACAGCCAGTTGCCTTGGGTCAACTCTATCCACTTAAAATGTTCAGACAAAAGAAGTTGAGCCCTGCAAAGCTCCTGTTTTAATTCTATACTAAGCTCCACAGCCCCGTCTTCCTCCACTTTCTGCAAACCCATCGCTTCACAAACACACATGAAATGGCATCACATTACATGCGAGCCGCCCGGCTCCCTGCGCCATGTAATTACACAGTCAGCTGAAAACATTTATTTTTAGGGTCAGTAAACATTTGAGAAAGCAGGCAGTGTGGGTGTTTCACTATCACATTTTTAACAACTCCGGCTTCATTGTCCAGTTTGGGGAGTTTATGATCTGTAGGTGTTTACTTGGGTTGAAAGTGTTTCCAGTTCCAACATCATCCAAGAAAAGACTCGGTGAGAACAATGTGAAAACACCGTTCTAAGTGTAGGAACCTCTGTCCATCGCCTCTGCATTATATTGAGGCCTGTTGTTTCTTGTTAACCCTCTTCATCTGGATGAAGATTATTTACAGGAAGGAGGCGCCTTCCAGGCTGACCATCTTATCTCCTGGCAGAGAGGATAGTGTTTCTCTGGACCATAAAGACTTCAAATGAGGACAGTTGTAATTAATTTACAACCCAAAGCCTTTAGATGAACTTACTCTCCCATTTCTGAACTCTCTCTCCCCTTTTGAACAGATAAAACTCTTCCCACAGGTCGTGTTGAGTGACAGTTCACCAGGAGGGACGAACGAATGTCTTCAGAATGTGTTAATACAATGTCTTTACATTTGCAGATTAAGTAACACGCCTGATCACTTTCTACCTATTTCTCTCTCTGTCTCTATGACTTCTGATCCACAAACATTCACAGAGTGGACATCGGACACCTTCTGATGTGTTTTTCTATGCTGTTACTCTGTCTTCTTTAAATTTATGACACATCTGGATGCTATCTGCTCACATTCCATTCAAATGGCCTCTGTATTCTTCCAGATTTCAGACCATGTCTAATTAACCATTAAGTCAGTATCTCACAATCTTATTTCTAACATATTAAGAAACAGTAAGAGAAGCTCATAAAACTGATCTTTCTCCCGTTTCTCTACGATTAAGATTGACTGAGATCAAATTTTAATGTTTAATCTGTATTGTGTTCGGTGGAACCACAGCACCTCCTGATGGTGAGTCCTGATACAGTTGGACGAGAAATATTCTGTTTAATATGGTCATGGTTATAACCAGTAAATGACTCTGATATGTCTTTGTTTTAACAAGTATTAAGCTGAATATGTATAATTAATGTTTAATCACGTCATAATCCTTGTCATGATAGACAAAGTACATCTATTGAGCCATGGTGAGAAACTGAGAAGGTGAAGCACGGTTTAGTTCAGTGAGTTTCTGTGAATCTTAACACCTCCACTAAATCTTGGAGATAAAAGCCGGTAAGCCCCGCCTAGACACGCCTCGATTTGCAAGTAATAAAACGGAGAGATCACGTCTCTCGGTTCAGCAGTTTTTCAGTTTAGTTTTGTTTACAGTTTTAAGTTGTTTTTAAAGTTTTGTTTTTTTCAGTTGTTTTAAAGTTTTTAGTTGTTTTTAGTTTTCTTTTGAAACTTATTTTGAAGCTCTTTACTTTACTTTGAAACACGCTCCAAGACAGCGATCTCAACAGAAGTGCTCACGCGTTGATTTTTCTCATTTTATATTTTTCGCAGTATTGATTAGCTTCTTTTATTAAGTTTGTACCAGAACGAAGTTCTGTTTTAATTTGTTTTATACCGTTAAGTATCGTAACCCGCTTTTGAAGAAGTGAACTTAATTTAGATTATCTTGCATTAACTAACAACGGAAGATCCGCCCGATCAACGTATCGACCTCAGTTATTTTATTCAAGAAGTTAAATCTAGTTTACAAAGTCAGAGCCTGAAAACCACTCGAAGAAACGAAGGAGAACATCTTTATCACAATCATCATCACGACTACAGCAACTTGCTGTGTCCGAGACCGTGCAAGCGGTTCTCCAACGAAAGACAGACTCTTTGACAAGCCCCCAGCGCTCGCTAGCGGTACCATCCCGCTGGGCATTGAGCCAAGATCTGCACCGGATCGGTACGGGACCAGCTGCCCTCTTCCTAAGACAAAGGACCGAGGTGCCCAACCGACTGATACCGGACGAGCTGACCCCGGCCATCGGACCGCCAGCTAGAGTCGCAAATCACCCGAGGGAATCCGCTGCCGCGGCCCCGCAACTCGGCTGAGAAAGTAGGCTCTCCATCACTCACAACAGCTGGATTCACACATGATACATGAGATGGTTTATGGCTCTGGTTCTGATCTTTTAGCTTAAGAGAAATTCGGTTAAGGTCTCGTTAGTATTAAAAATTACTACCGTAATATTTAAATGCTTCAACCTAACCCATGATCTCACCATCAGCCTATATTCCACTAATAACCCATTACTTAGTTATTTCACATTTCCTGTTACCTGTGTTATTCATTTAAATTGCCATTTCATTTATTCAACCTGAATTATTTAGTCAATAAACATATTTAACCGCATGTCCTTGTCTGTGCAGGTTTGTTTTTAATGTGGAGAACCGATGGATATGTGTAGAATCTCACTGCTTCATATATGAGATGAATAAATTGATCTGAAATTGATTAAAATTGATACAAGTTAAACTTGTCCAGTCGAATTTGATTAATTACCTCCGGATTATTCAAATAGACAAAATAACGGAGGTGGTGCCCCATTAACGAGTGTTTATTATTAGTGTATCTCCTACATATTATTATGGTGCCGTCCGTGCGAGGCCACCTAAAACCACAGTTCTCTGCATTAAATTAAGGTGTACAGACAAACATCGGTTTTAATAATCAAAAACACAAAGCTGTCTTAATGTTGTTTGGCTGTCCACCGAGTGATTAGTGCGATACTTAACCTTATATTCTCTACTGCATATACCTTGAATTGTGTGTGAGCATAAAACTTCGCTGAGATTTGATTTCGCTGCTTAATATGAAATTAATGTGTATGGATGCTGCGTTGTAACCAGATCCGTGTGTGATAAAGAGCGTTCAACATCGCTGCATGTTGGAAATTAATGTGTAGATGCTGCGTTGTACCAGACCTATGATTTAAAGAGTTGTTAAACGCCGCCGTGCGTTAATGCTTCATGTACAGATTCTGCGCTGTAATTACCAGATCTGTGAGTTAAAATTGTTCAGCGCCGCCGTGCGTTAATGTTTCGTGAACAGATCCTGCGTTGTACCAGGTCTGTGATTTATTTGCATGCATAAGTGTCGCTGCACACTTCTTAAAGTAACCGGTTTGATGAATCATAAGCTGTTGCGCTGTGCCAAAGCTTAGAGATTCATTCTGAGATGAAGTCTATATCTACCGCGATGTTCCGGAGATATTTGTAACTTGCTCAGACCCTCGTGTGTTCTGATTTAGATTAGCTACCTAAACAGAAAACAGCTGTGCAAACAGTGAGAGGTTTATTTGATCTACCCCGTGTAGTATCAAGATTGGTTGCTATGGCAACAATCTCGTTCAGAAGACAGTATATTTGACTGTGTAAAGGAGGACAGAAAACCTCTATCAGTTGAAATTGTGAAAACACAAGTAAATGAATGCAATGCTAGTTGCTGGTTGAATGTTTTCTGAAGTGCTGAAAAACTTGTTGGTGCAAAAATTAAAGTGGCAGGATTCACTGCGTGTGACCAGTGAACTCAACTGCTGTAACTTTGTCTTAGAGAAGTTAACCCTCCAGAGCCCAAACCGTCACTGACCCAAGCCTTGAAAAACAAGGGGGGTATATCAGTGGGCGGAGCTAAAAGTCCCTCCTCTAGACTCTTCTTCGTGTAGCCTTGTTAAAATTAAATTCTGCGATAGCGCCCCTGGTGGCCGACTCTGTAAAACCTCCGAAGTTGCGATAGCGCCCTCTGTAGGACGATTCGGTAAAATATTTTTATTTCTTTTGATAGCTTCTTCTAATGACCAACTCTGTGAATATTAAATTTGTGACAACACTCCTGGTGGCTGATTCTGTTAACAACAAATACATTTGAATAGCATATTCTGCTGGCTAACTTGATTAATTGAATTTTGTCTTTCAGCTTTAATAGGCTGAAATCCCACACAGGTACTTGCTAAATTGTATTATTGGAAACCTGTGATACTGCAATAACTACTACAGTGAATTAACGTCCCATTATTCAGGTAAATCGAATAATTAAGTTGTAAATTACGAATTTGACAACTTTAACCAGATTTGACAACTTTATTCCAAATTCAATTGAAATTTTTGTTGTATTACTTGGAATTTGATCTTGATATATGCTACGTGCATGCAAGTCAAAGAATTAAGCTGTTAACTACACATCCAAGTACTTTTAATCGAAAGCCACATTTAGATCAAATACTTTAGTCATTGTTGTTAACACATTAGCTGTCAAATCCTTTGAAATCCAAAACGTCTGCTGTTTTTGAGCTTCACAAATTGAGTTAATTAACCAAGCAAACCCCACCTCTAATTGAAAACAATTAGAATTTAAAAAGCTCAAATAAAATAAATAAATAAAACAAAGTAAATAGAATTTTGAATTGAATTTCTTTTCTTCTAAAAACAATGGCAGGGCCCGGTGATTCTGACACCGTGAGCCTAGTGAATCCCTTAGACAATCTAGATTCAGTAATATTGGATCTCACCACAGAGTTGCTACCAGATTATGCAGATAAAATCCAGAAGACCGACCCTAGTGAGCTACATGAAATAATGTCCGCGTTAGTACACCAGTCCCTGACTGAAGAAATGAAAGGAAAAGACAGAGAGAAAATGTTAGGGATGATGGTTATCGTGATGTCTGCACAACAAAAACGCAGAGACCAACTGCTAGAGAACGCTTTAGCTGAAATAACCCCTAAAAAGCAACACGAGAAAACTAAAGAGTCCTTAACTAAAGCAGAAGACTGCATTAACCGACTTGAGTCTCAGGTTAAAGCACAAAAAGAGGAACAGACTGAAATGCAGGAAGGAAACTCAGAGCTCAAACAAGTCCTTCACGCCCAAGGACTAGAGCTAGATAAAACAGAATATGAACTTGAAAAAGTAACTAAACATCTTGAAGATGCTAACAAAGACCTTGGAAAAGCAACCAAGGAAAATAAGGAGCTAAAAAGTAAGCTCAAAGTTTGGGACAGGGCCAGAGAAAGAGAAAGGAAATGTCTACATGACATGCAACAGGCACTAAAAGAAGCCAGGGACCAAGTTAACGAATCCCATCTTGAACAGATGGAACAAGAGGCAGAGCTCGAAGAGGTTAAAAGGGAATTAAAGCACTCCTTTGAGTATAGTTCATTCCCAAAAGCGCCTACAGGTGCAAACTCTCATGAGGAAAACAAAGAGAGCAGATTCCACAGGAACGCTCAATTAGGCACGTCCCCGCCACGATCTATGTCACCCATAGATCCCGTTGTCCAGTCTCGGACTGACAGGGACCTGCGTGACCGAGATAAAAGGTCTCCCTCCTCTCAGCCTCTCCCTCCTCCAAGCGCGCAATATTCGCGAAACCCCTCCGACAGGGACCTAGATAAAATAGCTCGAAACATAATGCATTTCGAACCCAAACCTGGTGCCTTTAATAAAACTCACAGGCAATTTGACCCTGAATTTTTTCCCAACCCTCCCACCCAAATGATCGGCATTGCCGCTCAAGCTCAGGTAGTAGCCAATGCTCCTGACAACTCTTCAGCACCGAGACGCTCCGGTCCTGACTTGAAATACTTGCATGACGCACGCACTGCCTTGCGCATTGTCGAGGGCCTCCTTGTACATGTCTCCGACGCTCTCACTTCACCTGCATTCGTGGTGCCTCAGAGCCACAGGGGGGTGATGCTAATGCAGGCCCATAACTCTCCATGCGCAGGACATAGAAAAGCCAAAGCAACATACCAGGCACTCCAACAAGTAGCCTATTGGCCACACATGCAGGAAAATGTAGCAAACTACATCAAAGACTGCTCAATTTGCTGTCAGGCCCAACTGTCAAACCTGCTTCACAGAGCTCCCTTCCCACGAAGGGGCCACAGAGCCTACTATGACCAAAAAGTGTCCCATGACAAAGTCAAAGTGGGGGACAAGATTTGGTACTACACCTCTGCTCCCCTGACTAGAAAGGCCAACCAAAACACCAGAAGACTTGCCCGCAAGCTTCTGCCCCAAAAGCTCAAAGTAAACAAAGGCCAGAAAGAGCAGACACTTAAGTGGATCCATCGCAACCAGATGAAACCACACAAAACCCCCATGGGACTTGACAGGGATGCAAACTTCTCTGATAGGTCATAAATAAGGATAAAACCTTTAAAGCACCTAAAAGTGCCAATCGCGAGAAGAATTTTTTTTTGCCAACAAAGGTCACTGTTGTTCGCGTCATTTACAAAGTTGAATTGAGAAATAGGCTTTGTAAATTAACCTGCTAATTTAACCTGCTTAACTAAATACAGTCCTTTGATTCACCCAAAACTAATTGATTCAAAGTGGGGGTTAATCTAACACGTTTGCCCTTTGGTCCAAAGTGTATAATAAATTGAAAAGTAGAATTAAAACCAAACTCTGAGATTGTTCGCAAGGAACATCCCAGACTGTTGATCACCAGCTGTCGTCTACACACAAAGAAAGTGTTTATCAGAATGACAGATTCGACTTACAGGTTACAGCAGTTGCAGAAGTTCACTGTCACTCAATCAGAACTGAGTAATTTAGTTGCAGACCTAAACAATTAATTGGTGAATCCTTGATAAAGCTATCAGCTATAAAGCTTGTAAGAATATTTTGTTTGTTAAATCTTGGACTCTCTACAGTTCATGCTGTAAGTTTATTCACAGTAAAATCACCATGAATGTGAATTTCAAGCTGAAATCCCAGACATCAGAGCGCAGATCAACCAACAACAGCAGGTGCTACAAACATAAGCCAATCATTGTAGAGCATCATTTTGGTGGTCGAAACCCACAGTTAAGCTCTGAATAAAACTCTCCTTGCTATAATCAGAATTAGAATCAGAAATACTTTAGTGATCCCTGAAGGGATATTGCTTGTGTTACAGCTGCTCCCATTCAGTTTTAGAAAATAAGCAGAAATGTACATCTATATGAACAGTGTAATAAATATTTACGTGAGTAATCATTCTCCTTTCAGTCATGTCAGTTGATTATGCTCACACACAACCTGTCAGTTCGTTATGGCAGACACGCTGAGAGACATTGGATCCTCAGTGAACAGCTCAGCCATAAATAAGATTCTTCTGCATCTTATCCCACTGTTTCTGGTGAAGTAAATTTTATCCACCATTACCAGAGAACGTTATCCTATACATTGAAAATTTAGCTCCATCATTTGGACACAAACCAATATGAAATCAAGAAATCTAAATTTTTCGACAAACACACACTTGAGTTAGAGCAAAACACTCTTACTCAAGTGCAGTGATCAGTTATTGATAGCGACTCTCACAGTTAGTTGATAACAGTTACTATTGACAGTTCTATAACAGGCTCCTTAATTCTATAAGATTAAGAGTAGAACTTTCCACTAACCAAGTTAGTATTATCAGTACTGTTTTCCCTTATTTTTTCTTTACTATATGATTAGACCTTAGCACATGCCAAAGTCAGACACCATCTCTGATCATAAAGTGTGCCACCTGTGCTCCTCGACGATGGACATCATGACTTCATCGATCCAAAGTTCCCGCTACTACGGTCATTCAGATCGAAGTGGGGGATATGTAGGAACCTCTGTCCATCGCCTCTGCATTATATTGAGGCCTGTTGTTTCTTGTTAACCCTCTTCATCTGGATGAAGATTATTTACAGGAAGGAGGCGCCTTCCAGGCTGACCATCTTATCTCCTGGCAGAGAGGATAGTGTTTCTCTGGACCATAAAGACTTCAAATGAGGACAGTTGTAATTAATTTACAACCCAAAGCCTTTAGATGAACTTACTCTCCCATTTCTGAACTCTCTCTCCCCTTTTGAACAGATAAAACTCTTCCCACAGGTCGTGTTGAGTGACAGTTCACCAGGAGGGACGAACGAATGTCTTCAGAATGTGTTAATACAATGTCTTTACATTTGCAGATTAAGTAACACGCCTGATCACTTTCTACCTATTTCTCTCTCTGTCTCTATGACTTCTGATCCACAAACATTCACAGAGTGGACATCGGACACCTTCTGATGTGTTTTTCTATGCTGTTACTCTGTCTTCTTTAAATTTATGACACATCTGGATGCTATCTGCTCACATTCCATTCAAATGGCCTCTGTATTCTTCCAGATTTCAGACCATGTCTAATTAACCATTAAGTCAGTATCTCACAATCTTATTTCTAACATATTAAGAAACAGTAAGAGAAGCTCATAAAACTGATCTTTCTCCCGTTTCTCTACGATTAAGATTGACTGAGATCAAATTTTAATGTTTAATCTGTACTGTGTTCGGTGGAACCACAGCACCTCCTGATGGTGAGTCCTGATACAGTTGGACGAGAAATATTCTGTTTAATATGGTCATGGTTATAACCAGTAAATGACTCTGATATGTCTTTGTTTTAACAAGTATTAAGCTGAATATGTATAATTAATGTTTAATCACGTCATAATCCTTGTCATGATAGACAAAGTACATCTATTGAGCCATGGTGAGAAACTGAGAAGGTGAAGCACGGTTTAGTTCAGTGAGTTTCTGTGAATCTTAACACCTCCACTAAATCTTGGAGATAAAAGCCGGTAAGCCCCGCCTAGACACGCCTCGATTTGCAAGTAATAAAACGGAGAGATCACGTCTCTCGGTTCAGCAGTTTTTCAGTTTAGTTTTGTTTACAGTTTTAAGTTGTTTTTAAAGTTTTGTTTTTTTCAGTTGTTTTAAAGTTTTTAGTTGTTTTTAGTTTTCTTTTGAAACTTATTTTGAAGCTCTTTACTTTACTTTGAAACACGCTCCAAGACAGCGATCTCAACAGAAGTGCTCACGCGTTGATTTTTCTCATTTTATATTTTTCGCAGTATTGATTAGCTTCTTTTATTAAGTTTGTACCAGAACGAAGTTCTGTTTTAATTTGTTTTATACCGTTAAGTATCGTAACCCGCTTTTGAAGAAGTGAACTTAATTTAGATTATCTTGCATTAACTAACAACGGAAGATCCGCCCGATCAACGTATCGACCTCAGTTATTTTATTCAAGAAGTTAAATCTAGTTTACAAAGTCAGAGCCTGAAAACCACTCGAAGAAACGAAGGAGAACATCTTTATCACAATCATCATCACGACTACAGCAACTTGCTGTGTCCGAGACCGTGCAAGCGGTTCTCCAACGAAAGACAGACTCTTTGACAAGCCCCCAGCGCTCGCTAGCGGTACCATCCCGCTGGGCATTGAGCCAAGATCTGCACCGGATCGGTACGGGACCAGCTGCCCTCTTCCTAAGACAAAGGACCGAGGTGCCCAACCGACTGATACCGGACGAGCTGACCCCGGCCATCGGACCGCCAGCTAGAGTCGCAAATCACCCGAGGGAATCCGCTGCCGCGGCCCCGCAACTCGGCTGAGAAAGTAGGCTCTCCATCACTCACAACAGCTGGATTCACACATGATACATGAGATGGTTTATGGCTCTGGTTCTGATCTTTTAGCTTAAGAGAAATTCGGTTAAGGTCTCGTTAGTATTAAAAATTACTACCGTAATATTTAAATGCTTCAACCTAACCCATGATCTCACCATCAGCCTATATTCCACTAATAACCCATTACTTAGTTATTTCACATTTCCTGTTACCTGTGTTATTCATTTAAATTGCCATTTCATTTATTCAACCTGAATTATTTAGTCAATAAACATATTTAACCGCATGTCCTTGTCTGTGCAGGTTTGTTTTTAATGTGGAGAACCGATGGATATGTGTAGAATCTCACTGCTTCATATATGAGATGAATAAATTGATCTGAAATTGATTAAAATTGATACAAGTTAAACTTGTCCAGTCGAATTTGATTAATTACCTCCGGATTATTCAAATAGACAAAATAACGGAGGTGGTGCCCCATTAACGAGTGTTTATTATTAGTGTATCTCCTACATAAGTATAACAGTTCTAACTAGTTAACCAATATTGAACTCTGCACACAAATACAGTAAAACATGTAAATCAGTTTTCAGCATGGATGTGGGAGGCACAATCGGGAGGTCATTCAGGTGTAGCTCATCCTTCACACACAACTACTACAACTGCCTTAACTAAAGCCACAATCTTTCCCCTACCCCACAGCACCATGAATTGGGTAGTGGAGGGCCATTTGCTTCTGCACAGTTATGTGTTTTCTGTAAAACAGGCAGCTAGGGAGGGAGTTTTTGGCATTTTGGTGATTACAGTGGCCAATAGTGCTGAATGTGCCTTCTGGACAGGGACAGAAGACAGCCTCTGATAAGACAGATGCCAGTTTGTGTACAGGGAGAGTACCAATCTAGTTTTCCTGCACCTGGCACCCCAAGGCTGGGTCTAGCAAAAAAGGACTGCTAACTTAGCTGCATGGCTAACTGAGCAAACTACCAAATGGCTGCTACATTTAACAGCAGTTAGCACTTACTTTAGTAACAAAGCTACTGGTATCTGTCCATCAGGAAACTTCATAAATCACCTCACACTGGAGGCTGCTTGATCTCGGAGGCTGCATATGGTCCCGGTCCTGAGGTGATCACCAGGAGGCCGTTAGTTAGCAGCAGTTAGCAGTAACATAACAAGTAAAGCTCTCTGTCCAGAGGAGCAATCAAGAGAACCAGAAAATATTTTCTCCATAATTTATGATCTAGTTTCCCCCAAATCAGTGAAAAATGTTATGTTTTTGTAAGTTAGAGTTGTTTTACATACGTTATAAATGTGTTATTGTGCAGAAATCTGTGACTCAAAAACCTCAAAAACATAGATGCATTTAGATAAGGAATCAAAAAAATAGCATGCTGCAAAATGTTATGACTGAACCACAGCTGGTATAAAATGTAGTTTGTGGTGATTAAAAAAATACTCACACTCCTGAGTATCCAAATGACAAAACAAAACATATTGTTCACCGTTGCTGGTAATCACAATTGCCTCATCATTGTATCTTTTTTTGGATCATCGTCTTATTTATTCAGATATTTCATTTTATGTTCATGAAATTCTCTGACAAACTTTCGTTGCATAGGCATCTTTGTTGTTCTCGGCTGAAATGTGGTGGCAGCATCTTCTTTCAGGGATGCTGTAGCAGATGTAGAGGCTTACTGTGCACCTGCTCTTCCAAACATTGACACAGACAGTCGAATATATCATATTCAACAAATTATTTTTTAATACCATCATTTTCTTTGTTTGGCAAGTCACTCAATTCATTATTCTTGTTTTTCTGAGGGGGTTGTCCACCACCAGTATGAAATTGCTGTCCTCTGATCTCTGCATTCTCTCTTTTTAAACTTGTTGGAAGGGACAGTTCGCTCCGAAACCTAAATAACATATTGTATTCTCTTACCTGCAGTGCTTTTTATCCATCTAGATTGTTTTTTGTGACATGCAGAGTTTTGCCCTCTCTTGAATATAATGGAACTGGATGGCACCCGGCTTGTGGTGCTAAAAGCACAAATGAAAAAGAAAAAAAAAAATACATTGATAAACACAACAGCAATGTCACTTTGCAGAAAACGTAACCCGGCTACTTGTGATAATCCACAGACCTTGTTGTGAGCAGTATCAACGCACAGAAGGAAGCATATATCTACTCACGGAGGAGAGGCTTGTGCTTTCGACAACGCAGGATGTGAACATTAATGGCATCATCCTCGGCTGAGCTGAGACTTTAACTAGCTTAGTTAGCTTGCCTTTCGTCCACGAGTGGCTGCGGACTCTTATGCTACGTTCCAGTCAACGTCGGAAGGATTCCAACCTTTGACCTCAAAGTGTTCCTGGTGCATAACATCAAATGTTAACAAAAGTCTTTGCTGACTGTATCCAAATGATGTCTTTCTGGTAAGCATACATACACTTTAACCCTTAGCAGTGCAGCCTCCTTCCATATATAAACGAGATAGACGACACATGAGGTAACAGACGCTATTATACACTTTTATACCTGGAAACATATCTAAATATTCCATTCACTCGCCTAACAAATACTGTCCAATCACAGTCAGAAGACATGAAGAGGTTATTTGCTGCACCATAGGCTTTGTGTTTGTTCTTTGATGTGATTATTGAGCCTAAACCCTTGATGTGTACTCTGCCACTGGCGTGTGTGCTGTATATACACTGTATACAATATATACAGTACTATGGAAAAGACGCTGTGCCTGTGTGGTCCCCTGGGTAGAAGGAGATTTCTGAAATAGCCTCCAATAGCTCAGTGGTTGTGAGACTACGTGAGTGTACATTGTGTAGATAAGGGAAATGCTATTTCCAACCTCCTCAACCACCATCACAACCACATCCTTCTTTTTTTCCTTTCCACTATTTCTCCACCACAAATGGTGTCTTTGCAAATTTTGACACTTGAGATGGAATATTTTTTAGCAAAAAGACCATTGTGATTTTTGTAGTCCCATACAACTAATAATACTAACACAGCAACAAAGCAGTGTACTGTGATCTGCAAAAAGAGCGTAAAAGGGAGGACAGTTCCTTAACTCAAATTATTGAAGTTGGACCATGAAGGGATTTTCAGAGGAAAAAGAAGGATGCACTGTTGCTAGTCATTTCCGAAATCAAAGATGGATCCCTCCTTCAGTCCCTCCATTTAATATTGACTTATCTTACAAATTGAAAATGGAAAGGCAGATTTAGCCTTATTCAATTTTTTTCCCCCTCTATTTCGCAGCAAAAACTACAAAAAAAATCAGATCATCCTGACAGGTAGAGTGGATTATTTCTAGTGCTAGACTCGTTGTGGTCTGTTTTCTTTTATTTTAAATGAAAGGTTTAAATTAAAAGTAGGTGCTATATTATTATGATATGGACTGGTGAAACCCATACACGACAGGGATTAGGCAGAGCAGTTATGATTCAAAGCTGCGAGGCTACCTGCTCTCTGACATTTACAGATGAAATGCAGCTTATTCACCAACACTTGAGCTCATATAGAAAATCAATCAACAATCTTTATTTTTCATTTACTGGTATTTTTTAATTAGATTAGAATCAATGACATGGGAATCTTTATAAGAGTGTGCAGGTAAACCCTTTCTTATCTAACATGTGACTGTTGAGTAGTAATGTCTTATTTGTATTCTGTATGAACTGCATTTTGGTCAATGCATGGAAAGCCAGCCTGAAAGCCTGAGCAACAGCAGCTTAGATCAAGTTATGGTATAAACATGAGAAAGGTTGTCACACAAACTCACTGTTTTGAGTAGAAATATATAATTATGCTTAGATCAGACTTATTCAAGTGGTGGCCCGTGGGCTGAAAGTGCCCTAAACAGCATTATTCCGGCCCTTTCATCATTTTGTTTGTCAGCTAATTAGCTCATTAATTAGTTGTGACCGCAGCTTATCACAAAAATACTCTTATTTATACTCATCTCTCTCATTAAAACGTTTAATGATGCAGAGGGAATTTACTGACAACATACTTCTAAGACTGTGTGTGTGTGTGTGTGTGTGTGTGTGTGTGTGTGTGTGTGTGTGTGTGTGTGTGTTCTTGTGCATGTAAAAGGCCTTGAAATTTAAAAGCTCCTCTCTCCCACAGAAAACACTGTTCCTGAAAGATCTCGTCAGTAGTCTCAGCTGTAATTCAGTCAATTTGTAAAATCACACCGTGGCACTTGGCACATTAGAATTGATTTAGCACAGCTGCTTTTGTTGTTAGCAGTGCTGGAGCTAGGTCAGGCATGTGTGAGCTGACCAATCAGAGGGGGGCCTTAAAGAGACAGGCGCTAAAACAGAGCGTTTCAGACGAGGAGGAGGCATTAAAGCATGCAAACCTTTTAGTTGTAACCCAAAATAAAATGATGGACCTGAAAATGTCTCCACTAACACTAAAGGCCCTTGGCACTTCACTTTTTTCATGTCTGGCCCTTATAAAAAAGTAGTTCATCAGGCCTGGCTTAGATGATTATAAGTGAAAATGAATGAGAATATGACTTATCCTGTGTGTGATGAGAGGCAATGTGTACATTAAAGGTGCACTATGTAGTTTTGGGGAAGAAATTTTAATCAGTTTAATCAAAGAAAGATCTTCATTAACTGATTTTTTTTATACCTAAACAAACTAAATAAACAAACTTTGTTTTCATGACTGAATAAACTGAATAAACAAACTGACCTTAAAGGAAAACACAATTCCATACTGTTTTACTTTGTTTATATGTGGCGGACCCTGCCACCTTTCTAGTTTCAAGCAGTGTTCTGGGGACCTTATTTTCCTCTGAGAGCAGCTTGTTTATTCAGTTATGAAAAATATAAATATTTTTGAGTTTGTATTATTACCTCATTGATATTGTAAATACTAAAAAAATTTAGATTGAATTTCTTCTCCAAAACTACATAGTGCCCCTTTAAACAGTACACACTATTACCCTACAGACACCTGGTTTTTAGCAAACCAACAACACTAATGAAAAATATCCTCATGACAAACTAGCCCATAAGAACCTGTCCGTACATGTTTTCCCATGACGATAGTGAGGTCATCAGTGATGTCAGACAGTGCCCTGTTTACTGATGGTGATTATGTAATTATGTAATTAAGAGAAAAACGTAACTTTGTCACTTTCCAGGATGTTTGGTGGGTCAGGATCCCAATCACAACACATTATAACAGCATCCATATGATTATAAACAGTCAGTGTGTAGCCTATATGTTTAGATTAACAGGTAAACACCGGGGAAACACGTTGAAAAAAACACGTCATCACCATGACGCGTATCGTCACGCCTCTTCTGGAGCCGCAGCGCCGCTTGCTGTGTGAATTATACTCTGGTTCGTCTTTTACGCCGGAGCTGCTCGGCTCTGTGTGAACAACCAGCGGCGGAGAATTGGCGAACCGCCGCTGCGGTGATAAATGAAGAAAATAACAGCCTTCTTTGCCAAAAGACTGAGGCCAGAGGAAGAGAGAGACAGGTGACAGCTAAGGGGGCGATCCATGGATTTATTAAAAGATCCATGGTGCGATCCCACCTAGATGAGACGCAAGAAACGCGACGCCAGGTCTATATAGTTAGTAGTGAGTGATTTCGGACACAGTCATTGTTTTCCTATGGTCAGCTCTGGCGCTCCGCAGGCGCTTCAAAAACAAAAACAAAAAAAACTTAACGCATCTTTATAAGTAGTGAAGTATCCGCGTTAGTAGCGTCTCCCTAAGACGTCAACATATTCACAACAGTATCTCTGTATGGTGAAGTTAATTAACTGTACTCTGTCAATTTTTCCAATGATCTACCACTTCTAGCCAGTCAGAATATGAGGGTCAGACTAAAACCAGACAAGGGTGAGTGAGTATACTGTACAAGCAGGAATGAACTATTGTATGGTATATATATATATATATATGTATATATATATATATATATATATATATATATATATATATATATATATATATATATATATATATACATATATATATATATATATATATATATTATTATTATTATTATTATTATAATATTTAATATAATATTTTTGATCCATCTTGGTGTAAAATAAGATTTTCGTTAGTAAAATCATGATTTTTCACTTAATACACCACACTCTCAAGGTCGGCTCACAGACTTTGCACGCGCGCATGTCATCCAGGTTCTCCAGCCTTTGCCACCTTGGTCTAAAAAAACCCCAGGGAAAACCCTGCAATCACAGCCACTATCTCTGCTGCTACATGATATAAATGTACAATCAATACAGATGGGAAAAGTGAAGCTGACTGCCCACAGGCATGCAGCAGAGCAATAACACTCCAGTAATATCCGCTTATAATACAATCAATGTCAGGCACAATCTGGCAGCAAACAGAGCAGAGAAACAGCTGAAGTGAGAAAAGAGCCAACAACAAGAGACAACTGACATTAAGCTTACTGATATTTTACAAGTCAGAAACAAAGGGTTTCAAAGTCAGCTGTATTTACTCTTGGTCAGATCTTTCTAATAAATATACTGCTGCCAGCTGTATATAAGCTGTATATTATAGTCCAAACATGCAAAGATAACAGACATTCTCCAGGGTGTAGTTTGTTTCAGAGTGGATTCGGCTTCACTCATTAACAACAGGATCATGCAGCCCAGTGATCAGGTATCAGCAGCTGTTAGGTGTTTGTTGAAACAACTACTATATTGAGTATAATATAGTGCTGTGTGAAAGAAAAGATAAGAGTGCCCTCTAGGGGGCATTGCTAGTCAACACCACTACATTTGAACAGCTCAACCCACAGTCTGCAAAGTGCTTTTGATTTGATTTGATGACATTTATATAATACAGACCTTTGTAGGGATGGGAGGATAAAAGATTGTATTGCAGGTGGGGATAAAAGACACTCACACTAAGTTGATCGAGGTGAAATGTCATTATCGGAATAATCGTGAATCGAGGTAATCGTGAAAATCCTCACATGAATGACTTGGAAAAGATGTCGACCTTGCTGACATACACTCATATATTGGTTTCCTGATTGATTTTAAATTGCCTGAGCCTGGCACCATGGCTCAAGGCAGGGCGAGCACATTGTGTCCCCCACATAAACAAGTTAAATCTGATGTGTGATCTCTAAAAAAAATTAGTCCTATCTGTGATACAATAAAAATATTTGCCTGACAAAATGTAAGGTTCAAGTGACTCCAGTATGTTTTAGTGCAATTTTATTTGAAAGTTTTTAGAATAGTTTGATAATTATTGTTTAGGGTTCTACTATAATGAGAAGAAAACAAATAGTTGCAAACAAATCACTGAAAAATAGATTAAAAACAAGCGTAAATAAAATGAAAATATAAGCAACAAATGTGTCACTTGTTGTGCCTCGCACACACACACACACACACGCGCGCACACACACACAGCAAATGTCATGGAAACAGAACGTTGAGAGGTCAGGTATATAAGGCCTGCGCACCATTCTGATATCCCCCTTTTCACTTGGATTTTGACACAAGTTGACTTGTTGCGAACCCAAACTCTGAAAAGATAACTCTGTTGGAGAACTTGGAAAGCAGATCCTGTTGAAGAAAACAAACTACAGATTCACTCAACTGTTGAGGAAAACCAGCGGGCCTGACGATGACCCTGAGCAGACCACTGGAGACTGAGGGACACCTGCGGATGGGAGTCGCCCCTGAGCTGGACAATCATCCTGCAGGTAAAACAGCTGTTACATTTAATTTATCTTTTTAATTATGACCGATTCATTTAAAACTCGTACAATCGTCATTAGTACAGAAATCAGTGTAACTCTTTGAATATGAAGGTGGACACTTCACACTGTATTATTAGGCCTGTTGGAAATACACAGATTTGGTGAAAGCACACTTTCACTGGACGATTTCTCCATGTAAAAAGATTATTTGTTGATAGAATGTCTTAAATATCCTGGGACAGGTGTGGAATATATTAATAACCAGTGTGGTATTTTGAAAACACAGTTATTTTGCTTTGAGGGCATCAATTTGTATCGAAATTATCAGAGAAAGATGACGACCAGGTCAATTTTGATAAAATGCTAAAAACATATTTCTCTTGTGCACCATGGAGACGATGGAACGATGAGCTCCAGGCGTCAGGACGCACAGGTGTAACCAAGCACGTTCTCTGTGTGGCGTTTTAAATTCGCTTGTTTTCATTGTTAAAGCCCAAAGCCGAAAAAAGTCATTTAAGTTTCAAAGTTAATCACATTAAATTATTTTAAAATGGTTTAAGTCTCAGTGAAGGAGATAAAGTGAACGGTATCTGTCTGTTTATGGACTTTCGGCCTGAACTGTTGTGTTCAATCATCACACAGCTTGTACTTGACATGGATATAGAGTATTAGAGAATAGAGCTTTTTATCATGCACCTGTATGGGACTGAATACACTGTATACATGCCTCGTAATATGCAGAAATGATGAGTTATAAAGCGCTAGTTTGGTCTGCACAGAGGTTAATGCTGTTATTTTGGAGACGGTGAAGCCTAAAATTATTCTGATTCTGTCCAAAACAACAGAGGCCGAACTACACAATATTCAATGTGACTATTAGAAGAGCCTGTTGTGTGTTGGTGGCTTGGTGATTCATGTATTCAGGTTGTAGGTAGTATATGGAAATTGTGTTGTTTCTACCTTTTTGAAAGATTTAATGTTATGAGAAAGAGTTGAAATTTCTTGAACTTTTTCCCCTCAGGTGGTGTGAACTTCTTCCCTGAGCGTCCTGTCGGTGCTCTCCCAGCGTTCCTCTGATGAGGAAGAGGTAGGTGAGGTCGAGGTAGGTATCGTGGGTGTTGGTGAGGGCATTCCCCCGCAGTTTGAGGAAGACGAGGATCAGCTATCGGAGTCTGACGACAAGGATGACTGATGACGAGGATGACTGATTCGAGGACTTATAAACGTACACACAGAAAGCTGTTACCACCTCTTTGCCTCTATGTATACTCTATATGCAGTATGTATATTTTCTTATCTCCTGAACAGTACAATTGAATAAATATGACATACAGAATTCAAGCTGTGAAAATGTCTGAGAGCCCTGATTGCAAGGTAACAGCTGACACACTAGTATTTCCGTGCAGGTGGAGGACATGGCTGCACTTGAATAACAGAAAAGTTTACATCTTTGGGTTCAGTCTATACACAGAAAAAAGCCGTTTAGAGAGTTTATCATAAAATGCAAAAACACTGTTTAGAATATTATACATGGAAAAGCTCTGGTGTTATTATTTGCAAGTAGAAAAGTTAAAATTCAATATTAAAAAAGGTGTGAGTCACCAGTCAGTGCTGTCAATCAGTGCTGTGGAGGGTTGAGTGAAGCTCTTCACATTAGAGTTACTGTTGAAGCATAAAATGACTGCATTCTCTATGAAAGTAAGAAATAGATAAATGCTAGAGGTTAAAATTACTGATGTTGTGGTATTGTTTTACATATCATATATGTTAAATCAACATTACGTAACTTTTGACCTTAAAATAACTGCTTCAAAATCATTTTGAGTGTCTTGTAATTGGGTGAATGGTGTCTCTGTCTCAGCCACCATGGTAGGATCACAGTGTTACATACATGTTTACTTGAATATACAAGTTTACAACACATTTCTACATAATGTTGCTTAAAAGTGGATTTCATTCTTGGTCAGGCCTGAGAACTAAGTTAGAGAGATAGAGACAACAACAAAAATCAGATTAATATGGTTTAACTTCAAAAGAACTAAATCTGGGCTCTGCTTAAAGTAGCTCCTAAAAGTTAAAAGTTACGCTTTAGATCACAGCCCGCAATTTACAGCATAAGTTCACCGCATTTACGGTGTAATCTTTGTACTAACGGTGTCCCCATACAGTACGGGGGTAACAATCCGGGATTTTACACTTCAGTTATTTTTTAACTACTGGGTACCTCTTCTATTATCTGGATGTTTCAGGAAAGATAGAGAGATGACTTCTGCATCACCCAATAGCCTAAATCCTATGTGATTTTATGTCAAATAAGCAAAGTAAATGAAAGTTGGGGTACTTAAATGAACTAGGGGATACATCTGTGTATTTATCTTGCAATAAATGTCACTGTATTGTCATGGATACTGTCAGGAGTGTTACATGACAACTTGAAACACAAGTCTTGGTCAAGCAGAAGTCTCTGGATTTCCAAAATCAGTTAAATATTCAGTCATGACTTTTGAAGGAAATTCTCTGTGGCAGGTCCTCTAAGTAAACTCCAAACTCCTCTCTCCAACTCTCTTACTCACGTTTCCACCCTCGTCTTCCTGCAACAACTCACATCTCGAGAGACTTCAGAGAGACTTGTCCTTGAACGAGACTTGTGTTTCTGGTAACAAAACGGAGCTTATTCAAAAAGATCTACAGTATCTCTGTAAGAATGGTTTCTGTCGTGTTGTCACACACTTAGAATAACAACCTCAGCCTGTCAGTAGCAAAAACAAGCAATTTTAGTGGATGTAGAGTTGAGAGTTGCCCCTAAGGATTACGTTGCAATCATTGCAGCATTGTGTCATGGCTGTGGCAATCTACTGGACCGATTCCAGAACTTTTGGTACATATGAATCATTTATACACTAAAACATGTAAGCCAAGACGCAGGTTTCAAAATACCGGAATTTCCCTTTAAACCTTTTAAATAAACATTGCATATAAACATAATAAAATTAAGATTGACTGTAGGGTTATCATTCACTAATTCACGGAATACTTACATGTGAATCTAAGTATTTAATAGGTTCCTGACTGTGTAGACTGGATCTGTATATTTCATTGGTCAGCTTTGCAGGTTTGTTCTCCGTCCAGCAGATGTCACTGCTGTCATTCAGAACAAGTACTCACGAGCAACGGAGCGTTATGAATTGGATGGTAATGATAACTCGAGTGGGAGCTGTGGATAATTGTCTGGAAAATGGATCAGTGTGTGTGATTATCCCTCCTCTTGAGCTTTTGCCATGATCTTGAAAATAACAAAGGATACAGGAACAACTGAACCACCTCAGTCAGACATCGACCTTTACACCTCTGTCAGGCTTTGTAAAGCCACTAAACATATTGTAATCATTTAATGTTTATCTATTAAATGTAAGATTACATTCATGATCATCTTTGCCTGAAAACTACGATGAAAGTTGATCTTGCGTTCTAATAGAAAAGTGACATAAAAATAATGCAGCGTAACTCGACAAAATGAAGTGATGTAAGACTTCCTCTTTACTGTCTCAGTGGGGCTCAGTGAGGCCTCCTGGCCGGATCGATCACTCTATCTTTGTTGTGCTTGGCATCTATCTGCCATCAATCAGGCAGCGGTAGACACCTCCCAAGGTCAGAGCCCAGGTTGTCAATACTAGACATGATTCAGCACTTTGTCAACAGGCAGCACCACCACTATGTCTCTATCAGATGCATATTTATCCAACTGTGGCTGACGGACAAAGAGTTATATTTACTTAAAATAGATAACAGATTGAGTGAAATCCAAAGCAACACTACAGCATTACCTCAGCCAGTGTGTTGGACTGTGGAGCAGGATACAGAGGCTCACAATAATCAGCTCCTCGGATGGAAGCAGAGGAGGCTCTGCTGCAGCTGGCAGGCCGGGGCCGCCACTTACTGTACATTATTTATCCAGATTATTCACAGGACCGCATTCAGCCAGCCACAGACTCCAGTAAGGAAACTTGTGCTGATCCTTTGCTGACCGAGCCAAAATTCACAATACATGCAGACAAATACCAGCCGAGTAAAGCCTCTTATCCAGCAGTCATTAAGTGACTCTGTTTGGAGGACGTGGTGCTGATAATTTCTTATCGCTATTTTGCCACAGATTGTGGTTTTATTTATTTTATGTTTCTTTTTTTTACCACATAATTGCAAGATCTCCAAGATCTCACTACTAATCAATGAAAAATCTGGGTTTGATGTATTTATATTTTTGTAGGGACATCAGTGGTGGCAGTCTTGGCAGAAGCAGAGGCACTGCAGGATCTGATGATTTTTGGGTGTCTGGGACTTTCATCACAGCTGTTCTTGTAACCTCTGGCGTCCTCCCAGCCATCCTGCAGCACAGTGACAAAGAGCCTAATGAAGCTACTTGTTCTGTAATAGTCAAGCAGTGACTGTGAAATAAAGATGTGATGTGTGTGTGTGAGCGAGTGTGTGTGTTTGGATGTACACTGTCAATATCTACTTCCTGGTATTCTGTTTCCAATCATTGTTTGCACCCTGTGCTGTGGCCAGGTGAAGCCGTTGGTGAATGTCACAAGCTGCATCTCCAACCTCTGTTGTTGTCGTCTCTCCTGTGACACCAGCTGTCAATCACTGTCAAGCTACCTCTGTCCTAAATGGTGATCATATTTGTTACAAATTGTTAATCTCTCTCCACTGATATGCAGCTGGAACACAGTGAGAACAGAGATGAGTGTGTGCAGGGTTTACATCACATTTTCACTGCAACACACTATTTCCTGGCAGGTTTCTGATAAACTCCAATAAAACCAAGCAAGGGTCCAGCAGTATTAAGTTCTTATCAAGTTAAATTGCCTAATATCAACATATTGGGCTTTCAATACTATTCCCCAGCCACAGAAAGCTTGTAAAGCCTGGAAGGCAAATGAGAGAAGGAGGGGAGCACTGATGCTTGAGCAGCATGGTGTTGTAGAGAGACTGCAGGAGCAAAAACAGGTTTTGCTGCAAAGCTTTGTCTAATTGCAACAACACTGTGGTTAGAGGTGCTCTGAACATTAAAGCTTCTCTAAGTGCAAAAACCCAATCAGCAGAATAAATGTTGGCAATGTACAGTCCTGCAAACCACTGATATGTTGCAACTTTTTGTTTCTTTATGTTCAATTCAATGTTGTGACAACGCTGTGCTCATGATCTGGTTAGGCTGAGGCACAAAAACTACTTGGTTAGGATCAGGAAAAGATCAAGTTTTGGCCCACCTGGTTCTGTCACTAGAAAACACTGGAAACTGTCCCGACAGCTTGTTAAAAACATCTAATGGTTTTGCCAAACACATCCTCATACCTAAACGACTTTTTTCCCCTAATTTAGGAAAACATTGTGCTTTGGGTTATAAGCAACTACGTTACTTATGTAACTGCAAACATGAACAATGTTATGTACGAAGCTGCACTTACTGTAAATTATGTACATGACATAACTTCACTTCAAAATTACTCACCGTTTACTTTTGTATTCACACTAGACACAAACAGCGGTGTCCTGGGTGAAAGTCCTGTGTTTGTTTGACCCAACCATCCATCCCCAACATGCACATCATGTGGACTTTCTTGCTCTTTATACTATTTCCACTGACTTCCTCCTTTACTGCCGTAATAATTACTATAGCCACAAGAGGTCGCAGTCTGACAGTAAACAAAAATATCAACCTATATGGTCGTTTTTCTCAAACAGTCTCAAATAGCAGTCTCTTGCTTGGCAGCCGTCTCGTGCCACAATCCCCTCCTCTTCCAGACATGAAAGTCAGCTCATATATTGTATATGTCATCTGAACATGATATGACACATACTGTAGGAATGATGATGATGATACATACGCGGAAATTCAAAAATGCCAAGATTTTAATTCAGTGACTAGGCTGGAATGTGCTGCATGGGAAAATGCAATGCTGTTTAAATCAAAACTTATGCTTGTACAAGGGCTTATGCTGACAGTTAGATGTAACGCTAAGCTAATGGCTGCAGCCACATATATATCATCCAACTCTCAACAAGAAAGCGAAGAAGGGTATTTCAAAAAATGTATACCTGTTGCTTTCAGAGCTAAGAGATCCCCCAGACCCCTTTGTGCTCTACAGACAGAAACCATTGGTCAGTTTAGCTAACAAAACTTTTTTCCTGAAGTCAGTCAAATTAGCTGACAACTATCCATAGACAAGATTGCAGTGCAGCACTCGCATACTTATATAATATAAATTTCAAAACTGTCTGAAGATCAGGACACAAATCCAGCATCAGAGTTGACCGGAGCAGGCTGCTGTGGATTGAGTTGTGAGCGGAGAAGAAGAGCAAGTAGCGGAGCGAATGAAAATGACAGCTTCATGCCCCCGTCACCCTGGCAGAGGGAAGACTGATGAGCCGCTTTTCCCCAGCAACCTCTGTCTCCATCCGTCATCTCCTTTTAAACTGATTTGCCAGAGAGAACATGTCTCTGTCATCAATTACAGGGGATTTTACCACAACAAAGCTGATCAGATAAAAATATTGCAGAAGTTTGCCGTCCTCCAGTGAACATGTCAAGCGTACCGCCCCGCCGCGAAGCCACATGAATAAACTGATTTCCAGGATTTTCAAAGTCGTTGTGTAACAATCTGCCGCAGAGCTCAGATTAGACTTGTTTATTCATAAGCTGTGATCCCCCCTCCTTTACAGTAACACACACTTGTGCCAACTTTACATGTAGCTGTGTGTATTAGATCATCTCCAGCAGTGCCATCCTTGTTAATTATTGATGAGCCATTATTACAGCCTGTTGAGCTGATTATCTGATATAATTTCCGAGTCAGAAAACAACTTTATTGCATTAACATGTTAATTTTTGTTCTACAAGGCGACGGCTAATGTGAGATAAGAGTTTATTTTTGATTTAAGACAGTGGGGAATATTTATTGATAACATTTCATGTCAAAACAAACTCTTTGATGAATATTGTGTTATAATTCAGAGGATCTAAATGGACTTTTGGGAAATATGTTCAGTTCCTCATATTAAAGCGGCACTAATCAATACATTTGTTTTAACAAGGGATTAAATGACTGTGCATGATGTGAAAGGGGCTGCCCATGGTGACAAACACGCAAAAAATCCCTATCGGCTCTACCTAGCATTTTACCCTCTTTGAGCTCATTGTCTTGGTTTTATGGCTCAAAACTTTCCTGTTTCGTCAGCCCGTCCTCACCAGAAAAACAAGTTACTTGTTAAGTGACAGCCTCTAGTGGCTGTCGTAATTAATACGGCAGCAAAGGAGGAAGTCAGGTGATATAGTATAAAGAACGAAAAGTCCGCATAGGGAGGAGAACGGGGCTGGATCCATCATGTCACATACATACATGTACATGTTGGTAACTGAAGTTACATGAGTAACAGAGTTACTTTTAGCCAAACCACCTTGGTTAGTTTTTCTAAGCCTAACCAAGTAGTTTTCTGACCTAAACCTGACATAAATGTGAGTATACAACAAAGGTCCGTGCACGCTGCAACATTCATGTTATTATGGGAGTGACTGGCGATCGATCTTTGATGTGTTGTGTCTGGTTCACTCTCTTTAACCTTTTTAGGAAGCTGTTTTCAGCAAAAGCACTGATACACCTAGGGTACACTACCTGTTCAACACCAAACAGACATAGTTAATGACTAGCTTGTAAATGTAGTGGAGTACTTAAGCGAACCAGATTTTTTTTTTGCTGGTGTAGACTAAAGAACAGTGAAGGCAGAGGACAGTAAGTGAGTAATATGTCACTTAATTGATTGTGTACAGAAAAATCAACATGTTTGATAAGACTAAAATTGGCAATCAATACATGTTATGCAATCAAAAATATCCTGGATACTGTTATCATAATTTTACCATGGTTTTGTTTGGGGGCATTTGGAAATGTTAAACCCATTTTAAACCCACACATGCCTTCTTCATCTAATTTTAAGACAGAGCACAGCATATGAGCTCCTTTGCATAATCAGATCATAGTGCAGCGTAATACTTTGTTAAGACGAGTTTCCACTGCTGACAGCGAAAACTGATTAATTTAAGCATGTTTTATATTCAAACAAGGTATGTGAAGGTTTCACAACACCAAATCCACATATTTCAAGGAGTGTTCAGCTGAATGTAGCAACAGTCTTTGAGAAATAGGCATTATAAGACAAAGGAAAACAATCCTGTTCTCTCTTGTTTCAAGAATGAATACAGTGAAATATAAGAGCTCTAATTACTGTACGTTTATTTTTCATTAGTTTTACTGCCATACATGTGTCTGAGTGCGACTCACTTTGAGATCTGTGACAGTTGGCACAGCCTAAACACCAACATTACACAGTCAGGACCGAGTAATTGTTTGAGGTGAGCGGCACTGACAGGGTTGCAGTTTCCTAGCAGCACCCCTGACTTTCAGCGAAAGATGAGTGAAATTGGACAAAGATTGGATCTGACAAATTGAGCGGCTGAGGTTGAAAGAACAACATTCTGTCGGGCTCTGCTGATTAGATTTGTAGCTGTTGCAGATGGCTACTAAATGACTTCACTGTGTTCCTAGCAGAGCTGTGGATTGCCATGGGAAAACTGACTGCAGTCAGTCTTCATCTCAGACATCTTGAGCGAGGTATTTGTGGAAAATATGCACCTATCTTACAACGTCAAACAGTAAGTTTACTTTCCTTGTAAATGAGCACAATAATTTTGCCTCATTTACCTGAAGAAATTTTCATTGTAATTTATTGATAGTTTAGACCTGCAATGACTGATTTCCACTGGGGGGGGGGCATCAGAAACAAGCTGTGAACACAACATCAAACAAATCATCACCTCTTAAGTTAATGAAAAATCACCATTTTTTATGAATAAACCGGCTGTTTTCTAAAATAGCTTCCAGGTCATTTGAGCCATCGACTCCAAATCAATGCCGACATGTCTTGTTATACTGGTAGAATGAGATACAGCAGTTTTTATTGGATTTTAGTTGAATTTCTTTTTTTTATGAATATTTTTTTCAAAAAATCCCCATTTTTACCAAATACACCGCCCGATTTTTTCAATAGCTCCCAGGTCATTTGAGCCATCGACTCCAAATCAATGCCGACATGTCTTGTTATACTGGTAGAATGAGACACAGCAGTTTTTATTGGATTTTAGTGGAATTTCTATTTTTTATGAATATTTCAATGAAAAATCAGCATTTTTGGCGAATACACCGCCCGATTTTTTCAATAGCTCCCAGGTCATTTGAGCCATCGACTCCAAATCAATGCCGACATGTCTTGTCATACTGGTAGAATGAGACACAGCAGTTTTTATTGGATTTTAGTGGAATTTCTATTTTTTATGAATAATTTTTTGAAAAAAATCCCCATTTTTAGCGAATACACCGCCCGATTTTTTCAATAGCTCCCAGGTCATTTGAGCCATCGACTCCAAATCAATACCGACATGTCTTTTTATACTGGTAGAATGAGACACAGTAGTTTTTATTGGATTTTAGTGGAATTTCTATTTTTCGTGAATATTTGAATGAAAAATCACCATTTTTGGCGAATACACCGCCCGATTTTTTCAATAGCTCCCAGGTCATTTGAGCCATCGACTCCAAATCAATGCCGACATGTCTTGTTATACTGGTAGAATGAGACACAGTAGTTTTTATTGGATTTTAGTGGAATTTCTATTTTTCATGAATATTTCAATGAAAAATCACCATTTTTGGCGAATACACCGCCCGATTTTTTCAATAGCTCCCAGGTCATTTGAGCCATCGACTGGAAATCAATGCCGACATGTCTTGTTATACTGGTAGAATGAGATACAGCAGTTTTTATTGGATTTTAGTGGAATTTGTCACACCGCGGTGAGGTTGTCTCGTCTTGGGTTATTGTCTGGTCATTTCCTGTTTTATTTTGAAAATCTAACTCTCCTCTCGTTTCAGATCACTTGCCCTTCCTCTTGTGTCACCTGCCCGTCTCCCCTGATTCCTGATTGTGTCCACCTGTGTCCCATTTCCCTCATGTGTTTAAAAGTCTGCGTTCCCCTTTGTCTTGTGCCAAAGTGTCTCGTTCCATGTCCGACCACAGAAGCCAAACCATAGTCAAAGCCACAGCGTATTCGTGAGTTCTTGTTGTTTCCTCGTGAGAGTGATTTTCTGTTAAATTTTCATAGTCATTAGTTCTGTTATTTAGTCAGCCTCCTTTGTGAGTGATTTTCTGTTCATAGTGTTTATGGTTAATGTTTTGAAGCCCTTTTGATTTCCTCCTTGTGAGTGATTTTGATTTTGATAGTTTTTGTATTTCGAGTTTCCTCCTTGTGAGTGATTTTGATTTTGATAGTTTTGTACTTCGAGTTTCCTCCTTGTGAGTGATTTTGATTTTGATAGTTTTGTACTTCGAGTTTCCTCCTTAAGAGTGATTTTGATTTCGATAGCCAGTTTTCCTCCCTAGGAGTGATTTTTGTTTTAGCCAAGTTTTTTCCCTCCCGATAGACTCTCTTAGAGTAATTTTCATAGCACCATTGTTTTGAAACCACTCTCTCGAGAGCATTGTCAAACTCAATAAAAATCGCTCACTGACACCTCAGCTATTGAGTCCTGTTTTGAGTCTCGGCCTGACAGTACACTTTGGCCAGAATGGACTCAGCAGAGGCTGGCCAGTGGGCGGCTGCGCTACAGGCTCAGGAAGCCCGCATCTCCCGTCAGGAGGATTTTCAGACGGTGATGGTGGCTCAGCTGGGTCAACTTTCATCCCAGGTGAGGGAGCTGGCGGACCATCTGCGGCAGACAGCCCGGCCGCCCGCGGCGTCGGAGTCTCCAGCCGCTGCAGCGGCTCCGACCCAAGGTGCTCCCATGACCGGGATGGGCATCAAGTTGGCCTCCCCGGAGCGTTTCTCTGGGGAACCAGGACAATGTAGGGCTTTTCTTATCGACTGTTCGATACATTTTGAACAGCTCCCACAGGCATTCATCACAGATCGTTCAAGAATTGCATTCATGATTTCCCACCTGACGGGGAGAGCCAGAGCTTGGGCCACCGCTGAGTGGGCTCGTGACTCTCCGCTTTGTTCATCCTTCACAGACTTTAAAACTGCTCTCACAAAAACATTTGACCCTGTATCTACAGACAGGGAAAAAGCCAGGGAGCTGAGTAGACTGACTCAGGACCGGGACTCGGTGTGCGATTACGCCATCCGCTTTCGCACCTTGGCGGCGGAGAGTGGGTGGAATAACGCCGCCCTGTACGACGTGTTCCTGAAGGGGCTGGCGCCTCACATCCAGGAGCTGCTGCTGCCGGTGGATCTGCCTGCAGACCTGGACTCGCTGATCTCCCTCGCCATCCGGACAGACAACCGGGTTCGTGAGCTCCGGCAATCGCGGAGCAGCGGCCCGACGACGGAGAGGTATCCACGTTCCCCTGCCCCAGGCAGGCAGGTTCCCCGTTATTCTCCGCCTGAGCACCGCCATCCCTTCCCCATCGCTAGGGAGGAGGAGCCCATGCAGCTGGGAAGGACACGGCTGACCCCGGAGGAGCGACGACGACGCCAACAGGAGGGCAGCTGTTTTTACTGCGGCCAGACTGACCACCTCGTCGCCGCCTGTCCGGCCAAAAAACCCCGGGAGGTGAGTCAACCCCCAGCCACAGACCCCGCTCCGCGCGGCCTGACACCTGTTAAGGTAACGCACCATGCCACCTCTATTGACATTAAAGCGCTCATAGATTCTGGGGCTGACGAGAGCTTAATTGACTGGGGTTTGGCGGAGACATTGGGGTTAAAATCGGAGCCCCTGGCCAGCCCCATCAGGGCCAGAGCCCTCAATGGCAAGGAACTTTTTATGATCACGCACACTACAGAACCACTGGAACTACAGATTCAAGACCATAGGGAATTAATGAACTTATATTTATGTAAATCCCCCTCTCAGACTCTAGTCCTTGGAAACCCCTGGTTATGTCAACACAACCCCCACATAAACTGGAAAACGGGGACAATCATGGGATGGGGGGAAGATTGTGTGGACCATTGTAGACCTGTTTCGGTCCAGGAGAACAACATAACGTCAATTAATCATTTTTCTGTCACTTCTGCCACAGACTCTGAGACCTCCGACCTGAGCTCCGTGCCCCCCTGCTACCTCCACCTCCGTGAGGCGTTTAGTAAGACTAAGGCCATGTCACTTCCCCCACACCGGCCTTATGACTGCGCCATAGACCTGATTTCGGGCTCCCCCATTCCCAAAGGCCGGCTGTACTCCATCTCCGGGCCGGAGAGGGCAGCCATGAAGGAGTACATCGACTCATCACTGAGGGCGGGGCTTATTCGTCCTTCCTCGTCAGCAGCGGGGGCCGGATTTTTCTTTGTGGGGAAAAAGGACGGCTCTCTTAGGCCCTGTATCGATTACAGCCCCCTAAATGCTATCACTATTAAAAACCGTTACCCCCTGCCTCTCATGACATCAGTCTTCGACCAACTGCAACAAGCCAAGGTATTTACAAAACTAGATTTACGCAATGCTTACCATTTAATCAGGATCAGAGAGGGGGATGAATGGAAAACAGGGTTTAACACTCCTAGCGGCCACTATGAGTACTTGGTCATGCCTTTCGGACTCACTAATGCCCCAGCCGTGTTCCAAGCCATGATCAACGATGTGCTCCGTGACTTTTTAGACCGATTTGTCTATGTTTACTTGGATGACATTCTCATTTACTCACCAGATCTAGAAACTCACAAAAATCATGTATCCCAGGTTCTCCAACGTCTGCTAGAAAACAAGCTCTATGTTAAGGCAGAAAAAAGTGAGTTTCATGCCGACACCATCTCCTTCCTGGGCTTCATCGTAGCCCCTGGAAAGGTGCAGATGGATCCGGCTAAAGTGAGCGCTGTGGCCGAGTGGCCCACGCCTGATAGCCGCAAAAAGGTCCAGCAATTCCTCGGTTTTGCTAACTTTTATAGGCGGTTTATCAGAAGCTTCAGCGCAATAGCAGCTCCGCTCCATGCACTCACCTCTACAAAGGTGCGCTTCCTCTGGTCCCCGGAGGCGGAGGCAGCCTTCCAGCACCTCAAGACCCGCTTCACCACGGCTCCCATCCTGACGATGCCGGATCCCCAGCGGCAGTTTGTGGTCGAGGTGGACGCCTCCAACGAGGGGATTGGAGCGGTCCTGTCCCAGCGGTCTGCACAGGACGGGAAGATGCATCCCTGCGCCTTCCTGTCGCGGCGTTTGTCCCGAGCGGAGCGGAACTATGACGTCGGCAACCGGGAGCTGTTGGCGGTCAAGCTGGCACTGGAGGAGTGGAGGCACTGGCTTGAGGGAGCTGAGCACCCGTTTATCGTCTGGACTGACCATAAAAACTTGGAATACATACGTAAAGCCAAGAGACTAAATTCTCGCCAGGCAAGGTGGGGGCTTTTTTTTAACCGCTTCTCTTTTTCCCTCTCTTACAGGCCGGGGTCCCAGAACGTCAAACCCGACGCCCTGTCACGTCTCTACGACCCCGAGCCTGTTGCCAAAGAACCAGAGCCAATCCTTCCACGAACCTGTGTGGTTGGAGCGGTAATTTGGCAGATAGAAAAGGAGGTTAAGCAGGCAAACGGTGAGAGTCCGCCACCTAGTGGGTGCCCTGAAAATCGATTGTTTGTCCCGGTTGAGCTGCGCCCACAGGTGATCCACTGGGCTCACACCTCGCTGCTTTCCTGTCATCCGGGGGTTCGGCGGACTGTGTTCGCCATCTCTCGGAGGTTCTGGTGGCGGTCCATGGAAAGAGAGGTCCAGGAGTACGTCGAGGCTTGTTCGGTCTGCGCCAGGAATAAAACGTCCTCCGGGCCACGGATGGGACTCCTACAACCGCTCCCCATTCCCTCCAGACCATGGGCCGACATCTCCCTGGACTTTGTCACGGGGCTCCCGGTCTCCCAAGGTAACACCACGGTTCTTACGGTGGTGGACAGATTTTCTAAAATGACAAGATTCATAGCCTTGCCCAAATTACCTTCAGCCAAAGAGACAGCTGAAATTATGATTAACCATGTCTTCAGAATCCACGGTTTTCCTAGGGACATCGTTTCTGACCGGGGGCCCCAGTTCATATCATGTTTCTGGAAGGAGTTTTGTCGGCTCATCGGGGCCACGGCTAGTCTCACGTCAGGCTATCACCCGGAGGCCAACGGCCAGACCGAACGGCTCAACCAACAGCTGGAAACCGGTCTCAGATGTCTGGTGTCCCAAAACCCCTCGACCTGGAGCCGGCACTTGGTCTGGGTCGAATATGCTCACAACTCCCTCCCCACCTCAGCCACAGGTTTCTCACCTTTCAAATGTGTATATGGTTACGAGCCACCTGTCTTCGCAGACCAGGAACCGGAGGTGTCAGTGCCCTCCGCCCATGCCATGATCCGCCGTTGCCGACGTATCTGGGCGGCCGCCCGGCAGCTCCTCATCCGCCAGGGAGACCGGGTCAAGAGGGCCGCGGACCGGAGACGACGACCCGCTCCCGCATACCAGCCGGGCCAGAGGGTGTGGCTCTCAGCCAAGAACCTCCACCTCAAAGCCCTCTCCCGGAAGCTGGCGCCGCGCTTCGTGGGACCTTTCCCCATTACCAAGATTATCGGACCCGCAGCGGTTCGCCTTCGTCTGCCCCGCTCTCTCCGTGTCCATCCCACCTTCCATGTCAGTCAGGTCAAACCGGTCAAGGAGAGCCCCATGGTCCCGACCCCCCCGCCCCCTCCTCCCCCGGAAGTGGTAGACGGGGGTCCCGTCTACAAGGTCAAGAGGCTACTGGCTGTGCGCAACCGGGGTCGGGGCAAGCAGTACCTGGTGGACTGGGAGGGGTACGGACCGGAGGAGCGACAATGGGTCCCCTCCCGGTTCATACTGGATCGGTCCCTCATTGACGACTTCGTGAGGGCCCATCCTGAACTTCCTGGGCCGTCAGGAGTCGGCCCTTAGGGGGGGGGGTACTGTCACACCGCGGTGAGGTTGTCTCGTCTTGGGTTATTGTCTGGTCATTTCCTGTTTTATTTTGAAAATCTAACTCTCCTCTCGTTTCAGATCACTTGCCCTTCCTCTTGTGTCACCTGCCCGTCTCCCCTGATTCCTGATTGTGTCCACCTGTGTCCCATTTCCCTCATGTGTTTAAAAGTCTGCGTTCCCCTTTGTCTTGTGCCAAAGTGTCTCGTTCCATGTCCGACCACAGAAGCCAAACCATAGTCAAAGCCACAGCGTATTCGTGAGTTCTTGTTGTTTCCTCGTGAGAGTGATTTTCTGTTAAATTTTCATAGTCATTAGTTCTGTTATTTAGTCAGCCTCCTTTGTGAGTGATTTTCTGTTCATAGTGTTTATGGTTAATGTTTTGAAGCCCTTTTGATTTCCTCCTTGTGAGTGATTTTGATTTTGATAGTTTTTGTATTTCGAGTTTCCTCCTTGTGAGTGATTTTGATTTTGATAGTTTTGTACTTCGAGTTTCCTCCTTGTGAGTGATTTTGATTTTGATAGTTTTGTACTTCGAGTTTCCTCCTTAAGAGTGATTTTGATTTCGATAGCCAGTTTTCCTCCCTAGGAGTGATTTTTGTTTTAGCCAAGTTTTTTCCCTCCCGATAGACTCTCTTAGAGTAATTTTCATAGCACCATTGTTTTGAAACCACTCTCTCGAGAGCATTGTCAAACTCAATAAAAATCGCTCACTGACACCTCAGCTATTGAGTCCTGTTTTGAGTCTCGGCCTGACAGAATTTCTTTTTTTTATGAATATTTTTTTCAAAAAATCTCCATTTTTAGCGAATACACCGCCCAATTTTTTCAATAGCTCCCAGGTCATTTGAGCCATCGACTCCAAATCAATGCCGACATGTCTTGTTATACTGGTAGAATGAGACACAGTAGTTTTTATTGGATTTTAGTGGAATTTCTATTTTTCATGAATATTTAAATGAAAAATCTGCATTTTTGGAGAATACACCGCCCAATTTTTTCAATAGCTCCCAGGTCATTTGAGCCATCGACTGGAAATCAATGCCGACATGTCTTGTTATACTGTTAGAACGAGACACAGCAGTTTTTATTGGATTTTAGTGGAATTTCTTTTTATGAATATTTTTTTCAAAAAATCCCCATTTTTGGCGAATACACCGCCCGATTTTTTCAATAGCTCCCAGGTCATTTGAGCCATCGACTCCAAATCAATGCCGACATGTCTTGTCATACTAGTAGAATGAGACACAGCAGTTTTTATTGGATTTTAGTGGAATTTCTATTTTTTATGAATAATTTTTTGAAAAAAATCCCCATTTTTAGCGAATACACCGCCCGATTTTTTCAATAGCTCCCAGGTCATTTGAGCCATCGACTCCAAATCAATGCCGACATGTCTTGTCATACTGGTAGAATGAGACACAGTAGTTTTTATTGGATTTTAGTGGAATTTCTATTTTTCGTGAATATTTGAATGAAAAATCACCATTTTTGGCGAATACACCGCCCGATTTTTTCAATAGCTCCCAGGTCATTTGAGCCATCGACTGGAAATCAATGCCGACATGTCTTGTTATACTGGTAGAATGAGACACAGCAGTTTTTATTGGATTTTAGTGGAATTTCTATTTTTTATGAATATTTTTTTCAAAAAATCTCCATTTTTAGCGAATACACCGCCCGATTTTTTCAATAGCTCCCAGGTCATTTGAGCCATCGACTCCAAATCAATGCCGACATGTCTTGTTATACTGACAGAATGAGACACAGTAGTTTTTATTGGATTTTAGTGGAATTTCTTTTTTTCATGAATATTTGAATGAAAAATCAGCATTTTTGGCGAATACACGGCCCGATTTTTTCAATAGCTCCCAGGTCATTTGAGCCATCGACTCCAAATCAATGCCGACATGTCTTGTTATACTGGTAGAATGAGACACAGCAGTTTTTATTGGATTTTAGTGGAATTTCATTTTTTTATGAATATTTTTTTCAAAAAATCCCCATTTTTAGCGAATACACCGCCCGATTTTTTCAATAGCTCCCAGGTCACTTGAGCCATCGACTCGAAATCAATACCGACATGTCTTGTTATACTGGTAGAATGAGACACAGCAGTTTTTATTGGATTTTAGTGGAATTTCTATTTTTTATGAATATCTGAATGAAAAATCAGCATTTTTGGCGAATACACCGCCCGATTTTTTCAATAGCTCCCAGGTCATTTGAGCCATCGACTGGAAATCAATGCCGACATGTCTTGTTATACTGGTAGAATGAGACACAGCAGTTTTTATTGGATTTTAGTGGAATTTCTATTTTTTATGAATATCTGAATGAAAAATCAGCATTTTTGGCGAATACACCGCCCGATTTTTTCAATAGCTCCCAGGTCATTTGAGCCATCGACTGGAAATCAATGCCGACATGTCTTGTTATACTGGTAGAATGAGACACAGCAGTTTTTATTGGATTTTAGTGGAATTTCTTTTTTTTATGAATATTTTTTTCAAAAAATCTCCATTTTTAGCGAATACACCGCCCAATTTTTTCAATAGCTCCCAGGTCATTTGAGCCATCGACTCCAAATCAATGCCGACATGTCTTGTCATACTAGTAGAATGAGACACAGAAGTTTTTATTGGATTTTAGTGGAATTTCTATTTTTTATGAATATTTGAATGAAAAATCAGCATTTTTGGCGAATACACCGCCCAATTTTTTCAATAGCTCCCAGGTCATTTGAGCCATCGACTCCAAATCAATGCCAACATGTCTTGTCATACTGGTAGAATGAGACACAGCAGTTTTTATTGGATTTTAGTGGAATTTCTATTTTTTATGAATAATTTTTTGAAAAAAATCCCCATTTTTAGCGAATACACCGCCCGATTTTTTCAATAGCTCCCAGGTCATTTGAGCCATCGACTCCAAATCAATACCGACATGTCTTTTTATACTGGTAGAATGAGACACAGCAGTTTTTATTGGATTTTAGTGGAATTTCTATTTTTCGTGAATATTTGAATGAAAAATCACCATTTTTGGCGAATACACCGCCCGATTTTTTCAATAGCTCCCAGGTCATTTGAGCCATCGACTGGAAATCAATGCCGACATGTCTTTTTATACTGGTAGAATGAGACACAGTAGTTTTTATTGGATTTTAGTGGAATTTCTATTTTTCGTGAATATTTGAATGAAAAATCACCATTTTTGGCGAATACACCGCCCGATTTTTTCAATAGCTCCCAGGTCATTTGAGCCATCGACTGGAAATCAATGCCGACATGTCTTGTTATACTGGTAGAATGAGACACAGCAGTTTTTATTGGATTTTAGTGGAATTTCTTTTTTTTATGAATATTTTTTTCAAAAAATCTCCATTTTTAGCGAATACACCGCCCGATTTTTTCAATAGCTCCCAGGTCATTTGAGCCATCGACTCCAAATCAATGCCGACATGTCTTGTTATACTGGTAGAATGAGACACAGTAGTTTTTATTGGATTTTAGTGGAATTTCTTTTTTTCATGAATATTTGAATGAAAAATCACCATTTTTGGCGAATACACCGCCCGATTTTTTCAATAGCTCCCAGGTCATTTGAGCCATCGACTCCAAATCAATGCCGACATGTCTTGTCATACTAGTAGAATGAGACACAGCAGTTTTTATTGGATTTTAGTGGAATTTCTGTTTTTTATGAATATTTGAATGAAAAATCAGCATTTTTGGCGAATACACCGCCCGATTTTTTCAATAGCTCCCAGGTCATTTGAGCCATCGACTCCAAATCAATGCCGACATGTCTTGTTATACTGGTAGAATGAGACACAGTAGTTTTTATTGGATTATAGTGGAATTTCTATTTTTCATGAATATTTCAATGAAAAATCAGCATTTTTGGCGAATACACCGCCCAATTTTTTCAATAGCTCCCAGGTCATTTGAGCCATCGACTGGAAATCAATGCCGACATGTCTTGTTATACTGGTAGAATGAGACACAGCAGTTTTTATTGGATTTTAGTGGAATTTCTTTTTTTTATGAATATTTTTTTCAAAAAATCTCCATTTTTAGCGAATACACCGCCCAATTTTTTCAATAGCTCCCAGGTCATTTGAGCCATCGACTCCAAATCAATGCCGACATGTCTTGTCATACTAGTAGAATGAGACACAGAAGTTTTTATTGGATTTTAGTGGAATTTCTATTTTTTATGAATATTTGAATGAAAAATCAGCATTTTTGGCGAATACACCGCCCGATTTTTTCAATAGCTCCCAGGTCATTTGAGCCATCGACTCCAAATCAATACCAACATGTCTTGTCATACTGGTAGAATGAGACACAGCAGTTTTTATTGGATTTTAGTGGAATTTCTATTTTTTATGAATAATTTTTTGAAAAAAATCCCCATTTTTAGCGAATACACCGCCCGATTTTTTCAATAGCTCCCAGGTCATTTGAGCCATCGACTCCAAATCAATACCGACATGTCTTTTTATACTGGTAGAATGAGACACAGCAGTTTTTATTGGATTTTAGTGGAATTTCTATTTTTCGTGAATATTTGAATGAAAAATCACCATTTTTGGCGAATACACCGCCCGATTTTTTCAATAGCTCCCAGGTCATTTGAGCCATCGACTGGAAATCAATGCCGACATGTCTTGTTATACTGGTAGAATGAGACACAGCAGTTTTTATTGGATTTTAGTGGAATTTCTATTTTTTATGAATAATTTTTTGAAAAAAATCCCCATTTTTAGCGAATACACCGCCCGATTTTTTCAATAGCTCCCAGGTCATTTGAGCCATCGACTCCAAATCAATACCGACATGTCTTTTTATACTGGTAGAATGAGACACAGTAGTTTTTATTGGATTTTAGTGGAATTTCTATTTTTCGTGAATATTTGAATGAAAAATCACCATTTTTGGCGAATACACCGCCCGATTTTTTCAATAGCTCCCAGGTCATTTGAGCCATCGACTGGAAATCAATGCCGACATGTCTTGTTATACTGGTAGAATGAGACACAGCAGTTTTTATTGGATTTTAGTGGAATTTCTTTTTTTTATGAATATTTTTTTCAAAAAATCTCCATTTTTAGCGAATACACCGCCCGATTTTTTCAAAAGCTCCCAGGTCATTTGAGCCATCGACTCCAAATCAATGCCGACATGTCTTGTTATACTGGTAGAATGAGACACAGTAGTTTTTATTGGATTTTAGTGGAATTTCTTTTTTTCATGAATATTTGAATGAAAAATCACCATTTTTGGCGAATACACCGCCCGATTTTTTCAATAGCTCCCAGGTCATTTGAGCCATCGACTCCAAATCAATGCCGACATGTCTTGTCATACTAGTAGAATGAGACACAGCAGTTTTTATTGGATTTTAGTGGAATTTCTGTTTTTTATGAATATTTGAATGAAAAATCAGCATTTTTGGCGAATACACCGCCCGATTTTTTCAATAGCTCCCAGGTCATTTGAGCCATCGACTCCAAATCAATGCCGACATGTCTTGTTATACTGGTAGAATGAGACACAGTAGTTTTTATTGGATTATAGTGGAATTTCTATTTTTCATGAATATTTCAATGAAAAATCAGCATTTTTGGCGAATACACCGCCCGATTTTTTCAATAGCTCCCAGGTCATTTGAGCCATCGACTCCAAATCAATGCCGACATGTCTTGTTATACTGGTAGAATGAGACACAGTAGTTTTTATTGGATTTTAGTGGAATTTCTTTTTTTCATGAATATTTGAATGAAAAATCACCATTTTTGGCGAATACACCGCCCAATTTTTTCAATAGCTCACAGGTCATTTGAGCCATCGACTCCAAATCAATGCCGACATGTCTTGTTATACTGGTAGAATGAGACACAGTAGTTTTTATTGGATTTTAGTGGAATTTCTATTTTTCATGAATATTTCAATGAAAAATCTGCATTTTTGGCGAATACACCGCCCAATTTTTTCAATAGCTCCCAGGTCATTTGAGCCATCGACTCGAAATCAATGCCGACATGTCTTGTTATACTGTTAGAACGAGACACAGCAGTTTTTATTGGATTTTAGTGGAATTTCTTTTTATGAATATTTTTTTCAAAAAATCCCCACTTTTGGCGAATACACCGCCCGATTTTTTCAATAGCTCCCAGGTCATTTGAGCCATCGACTCCAAATCAATGCCGACATGTCTTGTTATACTGGTAGAATGAGACACAGTAGTTTTTATTGGATTTTAGTGGAATTTCTATTTTTTATGAATAATTTTTTGAAAAAAATCCCCATTTTTAGCGAATACACCGCCCGATTTCTTCAATAGCTCCCAGGTCATTTGAGCCATCGACTCCAAATCAATGCCGACATGTCTTTTTATACTGGTAGAATGAGACACAGTAGTTTTTATTGGATTTTAGTGGAATTTCTATTTTTCGTGAATATTTGAATGAAAAATCACCATTTTTGGCGAATACACGGCCCGATTTTTTCAATAGCTCCCAGGTCATTTGAGCCATCGACTCCAAATCAATGCCGACATGTCTTGTTATACTGGTAGAATGAGACACAGCAGTTTTTATTGGATTTTAGTGGAATTTCATTTTTTTATGAATATTTTTTTCAAAAAATCCCCATTTTTAGCGAATACACCGCCCGATTTTTTCAATAGCTCCCAGGTCATTTGAGCCATCGACTCGAAATCAATACCGACATGTCTTGTTATACTGGTAGAATGAGACACAGTAGTTTTTATTGGATTTTAGTGGAATTTCTATTTTTCATGAATATTTCAATGAAAAATCACCATTTTTAGCGAATACACCGCCCGATTTTTTCAATAGCTCCCAGGTCATTTGAGCCATCGACTCCAAATCAATGCTGACATGTCTTGTTATACTGGTAGAATGAGACACAGTAGTTTTTATTGGATTTTAGTGGAATTTCTATTTTTCATGAATATTTCAATGAAAAATCACCATTTTTGGCGAATACACCGCCCGATTTTTTCAATAGCTCCCAGGTCATTTGAGCCATCGACTCCAAATCAATGCCGACATGTCTTGTCATACTGGTAGAATAAGACACAGCAGTTTTTATTGGATTTTAGTGGAATTTCTATTTTGTATGAATAATTTTTTGAAAAAAATCCCCATTTTTAGCGAATACACCGCCCGATTTTTTCAATAGCTCCCAGGTCATTTGAGCCATCGACTCCAAATCAATACCGACATGTCTTGTTATACTGGTAGAATGAGACACAGTAGTTTTTATTGGATTTTAGTGGAATTTCTTTTTTTCATGAATATTTGAATGAAAAATCCCCATTTTTGGCGAATACACCGCCCAATTTTTTCAATAGCTCCCAGGTCATTTGAGCCATCAACTCCAAATCAATGCCGACATGTCTTGTTATACTGGTAGAATGAGACACAGCAGTTTTTATTAGATTTTAGTGGAATTTCTATTTTTTTTCAAAAAATCCCCATTTTTACCAAATACACCGCCCGATTTTTTCAATAGCTCCCAGGTCATTTGAGCCATCGACTGGAAATCAATGCCGACATGTCTTGTTATACTGGTAGAATGAGATACAGCAGTTTTTATTGGATTTTAGTGGAATTTCTTTTTTTTATGAATATTTTTTTCAAAAAATCCCCATTTTTAGCGAATACACCGCCCGATTTTTTCAATAGCTCCCAGGTCACTTGAGCCATCGACTCCAAATCAATACCGACATGTCTTGTTATACTGGTAGAATGAGACACAGTAGTTTTTATTGGATTTTAGTGGAATTTCTATTTTTCATGAATATTTGAAGAAAAATCACCATTTTTGGCGAATACACCGCCCGATTTTTTCAATAGCTCCCAGGTCACTTGAGCCATCGACTCCAAATCAATACCGACATGTCTTGTTATACTGTTAGAACGAGACACAGCAGTTTTTATTGGATTTTAGTGGAATTTCTTTTTTTAATGAATATTTTTTTAAAAAAATCCCCATTTTTAGCGAATACACCGCCCGATTTTTTCAATAGCTCCCAGGTCATTTGAGCCATCGACTCCAAATCAATGCCGACATGTCTTGTTATACTGGTAGAATGAGACACAGCAGTTTTTATTGGATTTTAGTGGAATTTCTTTTTTTTATGAATATTTTTTTCAAAAAATCCCCATTTTTAGCGAATACACCGCCCGATTTTTTCAATAGCTCCCAGGTCATTTGAGCCATCGACTCCAAATCAATGCCGACATGTCTTGTTATACTGGTAGAATGAGACACAGCAGTTTTTATTGGATTTTAGTGGAATTTCTATTTTTCATGAATATTTGAATGAAAAATCCCCATTTTTGGCGAATACACCGCCCGATTTTTTCAATAGCTCCCAGGTCACTTGAGCCATCGACTCCAAATCAATGCCGACATGTCTTGTTATACTGGTAGAATGAGACACAGCAGTTTTTATTGGATTTTAGTGGAATTTCTATTTTTCATGAATATTTGAATGAAAAATCCCCATTTTTGGCGAATACACCGCCCGATTTTTTCAATAGCTCCCAGGTCACTTGAGCCATCGACTCCAAATCAATACCGACATGTCTTGTTATACTGGTAGAATGAGACACAGCAGTTTTTATTGGATTTTAGTGGAATTTCTTTTTTTCATGAATATTTGAATGAAAAATCACCATTTTTGGCGAATACACTGCCCAATTTTTTCAATAGCTCCCAGGTCATTTGAGCCATCGACTCCAAATCAATGCCGACATGTCTTGTTATACTGGTAGAATGAGACACAGTAGTTTTTATTGGATTTTAGTGGAATTTCTATTTTTCATGAATATTTCAATGAAAAATCTCCATTTTTGGCGAATACACCGCCCGATTTTTTCAATAGCTCCCAGGTCATTTGAGCCATCGACTCCAAATCAATACCGACATGTCTTGTTATACTGGTAGAATGAGACACAGCAGTTTTTATTGGATTTTAGTGGAATTTCTTTTTTTTATGAATATTTTTTTCAAAAAATCCCCATTTTTAGCGAATACACCGCCCGATTTTTTCAATAGCTCCCAGGTCACTTGAGCCATCGACTCCAAATCAATACCGACATGTCTTGTTATACTGGTAGAATGAGACACAGTAGTTTTTATTGGATTTTAGTGGAATTTCTATTTTTCATGAATATTTGAAGAAAAATCACCATTTTTGGCGAATACACCGCCCGATTTTTTCAATAGCTCCCAGGTCATTTGAGCCATCGACTCCAAATCAATGCCGACATGTCTTGTTATACTGATAGAATGAGACACAGCAGTTTTTATTGGATTTTAGTGGAATTTCTTTTTTTTATGAATATTTTTTTCAAAAAATACCCATTTTTAGCGAATACACCGCCCGATTTTTTCAATAGCTCCCAGGTCACTTGAGCCATCGACTCCAAATCAATACCGACATGTCTTGTTATACTGGTAGAATGAGACACAGTAGTTTTTATTGGATTTTAGTGGAATTTCTATTTTTCATGAATATTTCAATGAAAAATCACCATTTTTGGCGAATACACCGCCCGATTTTTTCAATAGCTCCCAGGTCATTTGAGCCATCGACTCCAAATCAATGCCGACATGTCTTGTTATACTGGTAGAATGAGACACAGTAGTTTTTATTGGATTTTAGTGGAATTTCTATTTTTCATGAATATTTCAATGAAAAATCTGCATTTTTGGCGAATACACCGCCCGATTTTTTCAATAGCTCCCAGGTCATTTGAGCCATCGACTCCAAATCAATGCTGACATGTCTTGTTATACTGGTAGAATGAGACACAGCAGTTTTTATTGGATTTTAGTGGAATTTCTTTTTTTTATGAATATTTTTTTCAAAAAATCCCCATTTTTAGCGAATACACCGCCCGATTTTTTCAATAGCTCCCAGGTCATTTGAGCCATCGACTCCAAATCAATGCCGACATGTCTTGTTATACTGGTAGAATGAGACACAGCAGTTTTTATTGGATTTTAGTGGAATTTCATTTTTTTATGAATATTTTTTTCAAAAAATCCCCATTTTTAGCGAATACACCGCCCGATTTTTTCAATAGCTCCCAGGTCATTTGAGCCATCGACTCCAAATCAATGCCGACATGTCTTGTTATACTGGTAGAATGAGACACAGCAGTTTTTATTGGATTTTAGTGGAATTTCTATTTTTCATGAATATTTGAATGAAAAATCCCCATTTTTGGCGAATACACCGCCCGATTTTTTCAATAGCTCCCAGGTCACTTGAGCCATCGACTCCAAATCAATACCGACATGTCTTGTTATACTGGTAGAATGAGACACAGTAGTTTTTATTGGATTTTAGTGGAATTTCTATTTTTCATGAATATTTCAATGAAAAATCTGCTTTTTTGGCGAATACACCGCCCGATTTTTTCAATAGCTCCCAGGTCATTTGAGCCATCGACTCCAAATCAATGCCGACATGTCTTGTTATACTGGTAGAATGAGACACAGCAGTTTTTATTGGATTTTAGTGGAATTTCTTTTTTTTATGAATATTTTTTTCAAAAAATCCCCATTTTTAGCGAATACACCGCCCGATTTTTTCAATAGCTCCCAGGTCATTTGAGCCATCGACTCGAAATCAATACCGACATGTCTTGTTATACTGGTAGAATGAGACACAGCAGTTTTTATTGGATTTTAGTGGAATTTCTATTTTTCATGAATATTTCAATGAAAAATCACCATTTTTGGCGAATACACCGCCCAATTTTTTCAATAGCTCCCAGGTCATTTGAGCCATCGACTCCAAATCAATGCCGACATGTCTTGTTATACTGGTAGAATGAGACACAGTAGTTTTTATTGTATTTTAGTGGAATTTCTATTTTTCATGAATATTTCAATGAAAAATCTTCATTTTTGGCGAATACACCGCCCGATTTTTTCAATAGCTCCCAGGTCATTTGAGCCATCGACTCCAAATCAATGCTGACATGTCTTGTTATACTGGTAGAATGAGACACAGCAGTTTTTATTGGATTTTAGTGGAATTTCATTTTTTTATGAATATTTTTTTCAAAAAATCCCCATTTTTAGCGAATACACCGCCCGATTTTTTCAATAGCTCGCAGGTCACTTGAGCCATCGACTCCAAATCAATACCGACATGTCTTGTTATACTGGTAGAATGAGACACAGCAGTTTTTATTGGATTTTAGTGGAATTTCTATTTTTCATGAATATTTGAATGAAAAATCCCCATTTTTGGCGAATACACCGCCCGATTTTTTCAATAGCTCCCAGGTCACTTGAGCCATCGACTCCAAATCAATACCGACATGTCTTGTTATACTGGTAGAATGAAACACAGTAGTTTTTATTGGATTTTAGTGGAATTTCTATTTTTCATGAATATTTCAATGAAAAATCACCATTTTTGGCGAATACACCGCCCGATTTTTTCAATAGCTCCCAGGTCATTTGAGCCATCGACTCCAAATCAATGCCGACATGTCTTGTTATACTGGTAGAATGAGACACAGTAGTTTTTATTGGATTTTAGTGGAATTTCATTTTTTTATGAATATTTTTTTCAAAAAATCCCCATTTTTAGCGAATACACCGCCCGATTTTTTCAATAGCTCCCAGGTCATTTGAGCCATCGACTCGAAATCAATACCGACATGTCTTGTTATACTGGTAGAATGAGACACAGCAGTTTTTATTGGATTTTAGTGGAATTTCATTTTTTTATGAATATTTTTTTCAAAAAATCCCCATTTTTAGCGAATACACCGCCCGATTTTTTCAATAGCTCCCAGGTCATTTGAGCCATCGACTCGAAATCAATGCCGACATGTCTTGTTATACTGGTAGAATGAGACACAGTAGTTTTTATTGGATTTTAGTGGAATTTCTTTTTTTTATGAATATTTCAATGAAAAATCTTCATTTTTGGCGAATACACCGCCCGATTTTTTCAATAGCTCCCAGGTCATTTGAGCCATCGACTCCAAATCAATGCTGACATGTCTTGTTATACTGGTAGAATGAGACACAGCAGTTTTTATTGGATTTTAGTGGAATTTCATTTTTTTATGAATATTTTTTTCAAAAAATCCCCATTTTTAGCGAATACACCGCCCGATTTTTTCAATAGCTCCCAGGTCATTTGAGCCATCGACTCCAAATCAATGCCGACATGTCTTGTTATACTGGTAGAATGAGACACAGCAGTTTTTATTGGATTTTAGTGGAATTTCTATTTTTCATGAATATTTGAATGAAAAATCCCCATTTTTGGCGAATACACCGCCCGATTTTTTCAATAGCTCCCAGGTCACTTGAGCCATCGACTCCAAATCAATACCGACATGTCTTGTTATACTGGTAGAATGAGACACAGTAGTTTTTATTGGATTTTAGTGGAATTTCTATTTTTCATGAATATTTCAATGAAAAATCTGCTTTTTTGGCGAATACACCGCCCGATTTTTTCAATAGCTCCCAGGTCATTTGAGCCATCGACTCCAAATCAATGCCGACATGTCTTGTTATACTGGTAGAATGAGACACAGCAGTTTTTATTGGATTTTAGTGGAATTTCTTTTTTTTATGAATATTTTTTTCAAAAAATCCCCATTTTTAGCGAATACACCGCCCGATTTTTTCAATAGCTCCCAGGTCATTTGAGCCATCGACTCGAAATCAATACCGACATGTCTTGTTATACTGGTAGAATGAGACACAGCAGTTTTTATTGGATTTTAGTGGAATTTCTATTTTTCATGAATATTTCAATGAAAAATCACCATTTTTGGCGAATACACCGCCCAATTTTTTCAATAGCTCCCAGGTCATTTGAGCCATCGACTCCAAATCAATGCCGACATGTCTTGTTATACTGGTAGAATGAGACACAGTAGTTTTTATTGTATTTTAGTGGAATTTCTATTTTTCATGAATATTTCAATGAAAAATCTTCATTTTTGGCGAATACACCGCCCGATTTTTTCAATAGCTCCCAGGTCATTTGAGCCATCGACTCCAAATCAATGCTGACATGTCTTGTTATACTGGTAGAATGAGACACAGCAGTTTTTATTGGATTTTAGTGGAATTTCATTTTTTTATGAATATTTTTTTCAAAAAATCCCCATTTTTAGCGAATACACCGCCCGATTTTTTCAATAGCTCGCAGGTCACTTGAGCCATCGACTCCAAATCAATACCGACATGTCTTGTTATACTGGTAGAATGAGACACAGTAGTTTTTATTGGATTTTAGTGGAATTTCTATTTTTCATGAATATTTGAAGAAAAATCACCATTTTTGGCGAATACACCGCCCGATTTTTTCAATAGCTCCCAGGTCATTTGAGCCATCGACTCGAAATCAATGCCGACATGTCTTGTTATACTGGTAGAATGAGACACAGTAGTTTTTATTGGATTTTAGTGGAATTTCTATTTTTCATGAATATTTCAATGAAAAATCTTCATTTTTGGCGAATACACCGCCCGATTTTTTCAATAGCTCCCAGGTCATTTGAGCCATCGACTCCAAATCAATGCCGACATGTCTTGTTATACTGGTAGAATGAGACACAGCAGTTTTTATTGGATTTTAGTGGAATTTCATTTTTTTATGAATATTTTTTTCAAAAAATCCCCATTTTTAGCGAATACACCGCCCGATTTTTTCAATAGCTCCCAGGTCATTTGAGCCATCGACTCCAAATCAATGCCGACATGTCTTGTTATACTGGTAGAATGAGACACAGCAGTTTTTATTGGATTTTAGTGGAATTTCTATTTTTCATGAATATTTGAATGAAAAATCCCCATTTTTGGCGAATACACCGCCCGATTTTTTCAATAGCTCCCAGGTCACTTGAGCCATCGACTCCAAATCAATACCGACATGTCTTGTTATACTGGTAGAATGAAACACAGTAGTTTTTATTGGATTTTAGTGGAATTTCTATTTTTCATGAATATTTCAATGAAAAATCACCATTTTTGGCGAATACACCGCCCGATTTTTTCAATAGCTCCCAGGTCATTTGAGCCATCGACTCCAAATCAATGCCGACATGTCTTGTTATACTGGTAGAATGAGACACAGTAGTTTTTATTGGATTTTAGTGGAATTTCATTTTTTTATGAATATTTTTTTCAAAAAATCCCCATTTTTAGCGAATACACCGCCCGATTTTTTCAATAGCTCCCAGGTCATTTGAGCCATCGACTCGAAATCAATACCGACATGTCTTGTTATACTGGTAGAATGAGACACAGCAGTTTTTATTGGATTTTAGTGGAATTTCATTTTTTTATGAATATTTTTTTCAAAAAATCCCCATTTTTAGCGAATACACCGCCCGATTTTTTCAATAGCTCCCAGGTCATTTGAGCCATCGACTCGAAATCAATGCCGACATGTCTTGTTATACTGGTAGAATGAGACACAGTAGTTTTTATTGGATTTTAGTGGAATTTCTATTTTTCATGAATATTTCAATGAAAAATCTTCATTTTTGGCGAATACACCGCCCGATTTTTTCAATAGCTCCCAGGTCATTTGAGCCATCGACTCCAAATCAATGCTGACATGTCTTGTTATACTGGTAGAATGAGACACAGCAGTTTTTATTGGATTTTAGTGGAATTTCTTTTTTTTATGAATATTTTTTTCAAAAAATCCCCATTTTTAGCGAATACACCGCCCGATTTTTTCAATAGCTCCCAGGTCATTTGAGCCATCGACTCCAAATCAATGCCGACATGTCTTGTTATACTGGTAGAATGAGACACAGCAGTTTTTATTGGATTTTAGTGGAATTTCATTTTTTTATGAATATTTTTTTCAAAAAATCCCCATTTTTAGCGAATACACCGCCCGATTTTTTCAATAGCTCCCAGGTCATTTGAGCCATCGACTCCAAATCAATGCCGACATGTCTTGTTATACTGGTAGAATGAGACACAGCAGTTTTTATTGGATTTTAGTGGAATTTCTATTTTTCATGAATATTTGAATGAAAAATCCCCATTTTTGGCGAATACACCGCCCGATTTTTTCAATAGCTCCCAGGTCACTTGAGCCATCGACTCCAAATCAATACCGACATGTCTTGTTATACTGGTAGAATGAGACACAGTAGTTTTTATTGGATTTTAGTGGAATTTCTATTTTTCATGAATATTTCAATGAAAAATCTTCATTTTTGGCGAATACACCGCCCGATTTTTTCAATAGCTCCCAGGTCATTTGAGCCATCGACTCCAAATCAATGCCGACATGTCTTGTTATACTGGTAGAATGAGACACAGCAGTTTTTATTGGATTTTAGTGGAATTTCTTTTTTTTATGAATATTTTTTTCAAAAAATCCCCATTTTTAGCAAATACACCGCCCGATTTTTTCAATAGCTCCCAGGTCATTTGAGCCATCGACTCGAAATCAATACCGACATGTCTTGTTATACTGGTAGAATGAGACACAGCAGTTTTTATTGGATTTTAGTGGAATTTCTATTTTTCATGAATATTTCAATGAAAAATCACCATTTTTGGCGAATACACCGCCCAATTTTTTCAATAGCTCACAGGTCATTTGAGCCATCGACTCCAAATCAATGCCGACATGTCTTGTTATACTGGTAGAATGAGACACAGTAGTTTTTATTGTATTTTAGTGGAATTTCTATTTTTCATGAATATTTCAATGAAAAATCTTCATTTTTGGCGAATACACCGCCCGATTTTTTCAATAGCTCCCAGGTCATTTGAGCCATCGACTCCAAATCAATGCTGACATGTCTTGTTATACTGGTAGAATGAGACACAGCAGTTTTTATTGGATTTTAGTGGAATTTCATTTTTTTATGAATATTTTTTTCAAAAAATCCCCATTTTTAGCGAATACACCGCCCGATTTTTTCAATAGCTCGCAGGTCACTTGAGCCATCGACTCCAAATCAATACCGACATGTCTTGTTATACTGGTAGAATGAGACACAGTAGTTTTTATTGGATTTTAGTGGAATTTCTATTTTTCATGAATATTTGAAGAAAAATCACCATTTTTGGCGAATACACCGCCCGATTTTTTCAATAGCTCCCAGGTCATTTGAGCCATCGACTCGAAATCAATGCCGACATGTCTTGTTATACTGGTAGAATGAGACACAGTAGTTTTTATTGGATTTTAGTGGAATTTCTATTTTTCATGAATATTTCAATGAAAAATCTTCATTTTTGGCGAATACACCGCCCGATTTTTTCAATAGCTCCCAGGTCATTTGAGCCATCGACTCCAAATCAATGCCGACATGTCTTGTTATACTGGTAGAATGAGACACAGCAGTTTTTATTGGATTTTAGTGGAATTTCATTTTTTTATGAATATTTTTTTCAAAAAATCCCCATTTTTAGCGAATACACCGCCCGATTTTTTCAATAGCTCCCAGGTCATTTGAGCCATCGACTCCAAATCAATGCCGACATGTCTTGTTATACTGGTAGAATGAGACACAGCAGTTTTTATTGGATTTTAGTGGAATTTCTATTTTTCATGAATATTTGAATGAAAAATCCCCATTTTTGGCGAATACACCGCCCGATTTTTTCAATAGCTCCCAGGTCACTTGAGCCATCGACTCCAAATCAATACCGACATGTCTTGTTATACTGGTAGAATGAAACACAGTAGTTTTTATTGGATTTTAGTGGAATTTCTATTTTTCATGAATATTTCAATGAAAAATCACCATTTTTGGCGAATACACCGCCCGATTTTTTCAATAGCTCCCAGGTCATTTGAGCCATCGACTCCAAATCAATGCCGACATGTCTTGTTATACTGGTAGAATGAGACACAGTAGTTTTTATTGGATTTTAGTGGAATTTCATTTTTTTATGAATATTTTTTTCAAAAAATCCCCATTTTTAGCGAATACACCGCCCGATTTTTTCAATAGCTCCCAGGTCATTTGAGCCATCGACTCGAAATCAATACCGACATGTCTTGTTATACTGGTAGAATGAGACACAGCAGTTTTTATTGGATTTTAGTGGAATTTCATTTTTTTATGAATATTTTTTTCAAAAAATCCCCATTTTTAGCGAATACACCGCCCGATTTTTTCAATAGCTCCCAGGTCATTTGAGCCATCGACTCGAAATCAATGCCGACATGTCTTGTTATACTGGTAGAATGAGACACAGTAGTTTTTATTGGATTTTAGTGGAATTTCTATTTTTCATGAATATTTCAATGAAAAATCTTCATTTTTGGCGAATACACCGCCCGATTTTTTCAATAGCTCCCAGGTCATTTGAGCCATCGACTCCAAATCAATGCTGACATGTCTTGTTATACTGGTAGAATGAGACACAGCAGTTTTTATTGGATTTTAGTGGAATTTCTTTTTTTTATGAATATTTTTTTCAAAAAATCCCCATTTTTAGCGAATACACCGCCCGATTTTTTCAATAGCTCCCAGGTCATTTGAGCCATCGACTCCAAATCAATGCCGACATGTCTTGTTATACTGGTAGAATGAGACACAGCAGTTTTTATTGGATTTTAGTGGAATTTCATTTTTTTATGAATATTTTTTTCAAAAAATCCCCATTTTTAGCGAATACACCGCCCGATTTTTTCAATAGCTCCCAGGTCATTTGAGCCATCGACTCCAAATCAATGCCGACATGTCTTGTTATACTGGTAGAATGAGACACAGCAGTTTTTATTGGATTTTAGTGGAATTTCTATTTTTCATGAATATTTGAATGAAAAATCCCCATTTTTGGCGAATACACCGCCCGATTTTTTCAATAGCTCCCAGGTCACTTGAGCCATCGACTCCAAATCAATACCGACATGTCTTGTTATACTGGTAGAATGAGACACAGTAGTTTTTATTGGATTTTAGTGGAATTTCTATTTTTCATGAATATTTCAATGAAAAATCTTCATTTTTGGCGAATACACCGCCCGATTTTTTCAATAGCTCCCAGGTCATTTGAGCCATCGACTCCAAATCAATGCCGACATGTCTTGTTATACTGGTAGAATGAGACACAGCAGTTTTTATTGGATTTTAGTGGAATTTCTTTTTTTTATGAATATTTTTTTCAAAAAATCCCCATTTTTAGCGAATACACCGCCCGATTTTTTCAATAGCTCCCAGGTCATTTGAGCCATCGACTCGAAATCAATACCGACATGTCTTGTTATACTGGTAGAATGAGACACAGCAGTTTTTATTGGATTTTAGTGGAATTTCTATTTTTCATGAATATTTCAATGAAAAATCACCATTTTTGGCGAATACACCGCCCAATTTTTTCAATAGCTCCCAGGTCATTTGAGCCATCGACTCCAAATCAATGCCGACATGTCTTGTTATACTGGTAGAATGAGACACAGTAGTTTTTATTGGATTTTAGTGGAATTTCTATTTTTCATGAATATTTCAATGAAAAATCTTCATTTTTGGCGAATACACCGCCCGATTTTTTCAATAGCTCCCAGGTCATTTGAGCCATCGACTCCAAATCAATGCTGACATGTCTTGTTATACTGGTAGAATGAGACACAGCAGTTTTTATTGGATTTTAGTGGAATTTCTATTTTTCATGAATATTTGAATGAAAAATCCCCATTTTTGGCGAATACATCGCCCGATTTTTTCAATAGCTCCCAGGTCATTTGAGCCATCGACTCCAAATCAATGCCGACATGTCTTGTTATACTGGTAGAATGAGACACAGCAGTTTTTATTGGATTTTAGTGGAATTTCATTTTTTTATGAATATTTTTTTCAAAAAATCCCCATTTTTAGCGAATACACCGCCCGATTTTTTCAATAGCTCCCAGGTCACTTGAGCCATCGACTCCAAATCAATACCGACATGTCTTGTTATACTGGTAGAATGAGACACAGTAGTTTTTATTGGATTTTAGTGGAATTTCTATTTTTCATGAATATTTGAAGAAAAATCACCATTTTTGGCGAATACACCGCCCGATTTTTTCAATAGCTCCCAGGTCATTTGAGCCATCGACTCGAAATCAATGCCGACATGTCTTGTTATACTGGTAGAATGAGACACAGTAGTTTTTATTGGATTTTAGTGGAATTTCTATTTTTCATGAATATTTCAATGAAAAATCTTCATTTTTGGCGAATACACCGCCCGATTTTTTCAATAGCTCCCAGGTCATTTGAGCCATCGACTCCAAATCAATGCCGACATGTCTTGTTATACTGGTAGAATGAGACACAGCAGTTTTTATTGGATTTTAGTGGAATTTCATTTTTTTATGAATATTTTTTTCAAAAAATCCCCATTTTTAGCGAATACACCGCCCGATTTTTTCAATAGCTCCCAGGTCATTTGAGCCATCGACTCCAAATCAATGCCGACATGTCTTGTTATACTGGTAGAATGAGACACAGCAGTTTTTATTGGATTTTAGTGGAATTTCTATTTTTCATGAATATTTGAATGAAAAATCCCCATTTTTGGCGAATACACCGCCCGATTTTTTCAATAGCTCCCAGGTCACTTGAGCCATCGACTCCAAATCAATACCGACATGTCTTGTTATACTGGTAGAATGAAACACAGTAGTTTTTATTGGATTTTAGTGGAATTTCTATTTTTCATGAATATTTCAATGAAAAATCACCATTTTTGGCGAATACACCGCCCGATTTTTTCAATAGCTCCCAGGTCATTTGAGCCATCGACTCCAAATCAATGCCGACATGTCTTGTTATACTGGTAGAATGAGACACAGTAGTTTTTATTGGATTTTAGTGGAATTTCATTTTTTTATGAATATTTTTTTCAAAAAATCCCCATTTTTAGCGAATACACCGCCCGATTTTTTCAATAGCTCCCAGGTCATTTGAGCCATCGACTCGAAATCAATACCGACATGTCTTGTTATACTGGTAGAATGAGACACAGCAGTTTTTATTGGATTTTAGTGGAATTTCATTTTTTTATGAATATTTTTTTCAAAAAATCCCCATTTTTAGCGAATACACCGCCCGATTTTTTCAATAGCTCCCAGGTCATTTGAGCCATCGACTCGAAATCAATACCGACATGTCTTGTTATACTGGTAGAATGAGACACAGCAGTTTTTATTGGATTTTAGTGGAACTTCTATTTTTCATGAATATTTGAATGAAAAATCCCCATTTTTGGCAAATACACCGCCCGATTTTTTCAATAGCTCCCAGGTCATTTGAGCCATCGACTCCAAATCAATGCCGACATGTCTTGTTATACTGGTAGAATGAGACACAGCAGTTTTTATTGGATTTTAGTGGAATTTCTATTTTTCATGAATATTTCAATGAAAAGTCCCCATTTTTGGCGAATACACCGCCCAATTTTTTCAATAGCTCCCAGGTCACTTGAGCCATCGACTCCAAATCAATACCGACATGTCTTGTTATACTGGTAGAATGAGACACAGTAGTTTTTATTGGATTTTAGTGGAATTTCTATTTTTCATGAATATTTCAATGAAAAATCACCATTTTTGGCGAATACACCGCCCGATTTTTTCAATAGCTCCCAGGTCATTTGAGCCATCGACTCCAAATCAATGCCGACATGTCTTGTTATACTGGTAGAATGAGACACAGTAGTTTTTATTGGATTTTAGTGGAATTTCATTTTTTTATGAATATTTTTTTCAAAAAATCCCCATTTTTAGCGAATACACCGCCCGATTTTTTCAATAGCTCCCAGGTCATTTGAGCCATCGACTCGAAATCAATGCCGACATGTCTTGTCATACTGGTAGAATGAGACACAGCAGTTTTTATTGGATTTTAGTGGAATTTCTATTTTTTGTGAATAATTTTTTTCAAAAAATCCCCATTTTTAGCGAATACACCGCCCGATTTTTTCAATAGCTCCCAGGTCATTTGAGCCATCGACTGGAAATCAATGCCGACATGTCTTGTTATACTGGTAGAATGAGATACAGCAGTTTTTATTGGATTTTAGTGGAATTTCTTTTTTTTATGAATAATTTTTTTCAAAAAATCCCCATTTTTAGCGAATACACCGCCCAATTTTTTCAATAGCTCCCAGGTCATTTGAGCCATCGACTCCAAATCAATGCCGACATGTCTTGTTATACTGGTAGAATGAGACACAGTAGTTTTTATTGGATTTTAGTGGAATTTCTATTTTTCATAAATATTTCAATGAAAAATCACCATTTTTGGCGAATACACCGCCCGATTTTTTCAATAGCTCCCAGGTCATTTGAGCCATTGACTCGAAATCAATGCCGACATGTCTTGTTATACTGGTAGAATGAGACACAGCAGTTTTTATTGGATTTTAGTGGAATTTCTTTTTTTTATGAATATTTTTTTCAAAAAATCCCCATTTTTAGCGAATACACCGCCCGATTTTTTCAATAGCTCCCAGGTCATTTGAGCCATCGACTCCAAATCAATGCCGACATGTCTTGTTATACTGACAGAACGAGACACAGCAGTTTTTATTGGATTTTAGTGGAATTTCTTTTTTTTATGAATATTTTTTTCAAAAAATCTCCATTTTTGGGGAATACACCGCCCGATTTTTTCAATAGCTCCCAGGTCATTTGAGCCATCGACTCCAAATCAATGCCGACATGTCTTGTTATACTGGTAGAATGAGACACAGCAGTTTTTATTGGATTTTAGTGGAATTTCTATTTTTCATGAATATTTCAATGAAAAATCCCCATTTTTGGCGAATACACCGCCCGATTTTTTCAATAGCTCCCAGGTCATTTGAGCCATCGACTCCAAATCAATGCCGACATGTCTTGTTATACTGGTAGAATGAGACAGCAGTTTTTATTGGATTTTAGTGGAATTTCTTTTTTTTATGAATATTTTTTTCAAAAAATCCCCATTTTTAGCGAATACACCGCCCGATTTTTTCAATAGCTCCCAGGTCATTTGAGCCATCAACTCCAAATCAATACCGACATGTCTTGTCATACTAGTAGAATGAGACACAGCAGTTTTTATTGGATTTTAGTGGAATTTCTATTTTTCATGAATATTTGAATGAAAAATCACCATTTTTGGCGAATACACCGCCCGATTTTTTCAATAGCTCCCAGGTCATTTGAGCCATCGACTCCAAATCAATGCCGACATGTCTTGTCATACTGGTAGAATGAGACACAGCAGTTTTTATTGGATTTTAGTGGAATTTCTATTTTTTGTGAATAATTTTTTTCAAAAAATCCCCATTTTTAGCGAATACACCGCCCGATTTTTTCAATAGCTCCCAGGTCATTTGAGCCATCGACTGGAAATCAATGCCGACATGTCTTGTTATACTGGTAGAATGAGATACAGCAGTTTTTATTGGATTTTAGTGGAATTTCTTTTTTTTATGAATAATTTTTTTCAAAAAATCCCCATTTTTAGCGAATACACCGCCCGATTTTTTCAATAGCTCCCAGGTCATTTGAGCCATCGACTCCAAATCAATGCCGACATGTCTTGTTATATTGACAGAACGAGACACAGCAGTTTTTATTGGATTTTAGTGGAATTTCTATTTTTTATGAATATTTTTTTCAAAAAATCTCCATTTTTGGGGAATACACCGCCCGATTTTTTCAATAGCTCCCAGGTCATTTGAGCCATCGACTCCAAATCAATACCGACATGTCTTGTCATACTAGTAGAATGAGACACAGCAGTTTTTATTGGATTTTAGTGGAATTTCTATTTTTCATGAATATTTGAATGAAAAATCACCATTTTTGGCGAATACACCGCCCGATTTTTTCAATAGCTCCCAGGTCATTTGAGCCATCGACTCCAAATCAATGCCGACATGTCTTGTTATACTGATAGAATGAGACACAGCAGTTTTTATTGGATTTTAGTGGAATTTCTTTTTTTTATGAATATTTTTTTCAAAAAATCCCCATTTTTAGCGAATACACCGGCCGATTTTTTCAATAGCTCCCAGGTCATTTGAGCCATCGACTCCAAATCAATGCCGACATGTCTTGTTATACTGGTAGAATGAGACACAGTAGTTTTTATTGGATTTTAGTAGAATTTCTTTTTTTTTTATGAATATTTGAATGAAAAATACCCATTTTTAGCGAATACACTGCCCGATTTTTTCAATAGCTCCCAGGTCATTTGAGCCATCGACTCGAAATCAATTCCAACATGTCTTGTCATACTAGTAGAATGAGACACAGCAGTTTTTATTGGATTTTAGTGGAATTTCTATTTTTCATGAATATTTGAATGAAAAATCCCCATTTTTGGCGAATACACCGCCCGATTTTTTTTTAAATAGCTCCCAGGTCATTTGAGCCATCGACTCCAAATCAATGCCGACATGTCTTGTTATACTGGTAGAATGAGATACAGCAGGTTTTATTGGATTTTAGTGGAATTTCTATTTTTCATCAATATTTTAATATAGTAAACTTTTACGCAAACAGTTGCCTATTTACATATCGAGATACGGAGCAACATTATCAATCATTTCGAGTCTGTATGTCCAATATTGACCCTCTTTTAGCTCTGACTTTGGTTTACCAGCTCCAGAAGGAAATATCTTTAGCTGCTAAATGCTCCACTATGTTCCCCACCTAGTCTCTACCTGTGTCTGTCTGCTGTTTCGTGATGAGCAAGTCGTTACCAGTGGATACTATACATGTTAGCCAGGGTGAGATCACAGTGAATTATAAAGCACTGTAAAGCCAACGGGAGCTGCAGATTCAGCTGAAAATTCTCTGTAGGTTCATCACTACCAGCAATCCCTTTTACATTGTCTCATTTTTTGACAATGTCTTTTGATACATTGCTTGACATGGTCCCAAGATCGATCTTTTTGAAGGTATCAGAGTTGACTGCCTTTTTACTTGGTCCTGTTTTGGTCTCTGACAAAGAGGACTCACCTGTCAAGACCATGACTGCAGGGATTGTCATCTTCACCTGAGCCTCAGTCTTCCTGCGCCGTCGGCTCTTGTGCTGAGCCTCAGCCTACCTCCACCTATCCCACCACGTAAGCTTCACAAGCCTTAATAAATTCCTTTTGTTTCACCTACTGCCAGTCTTGGTATCTGCCTTTGGGTCCTGCTACAACCAAACCATAACAGGGATATTGCTGCTGAATACTTGAGTCGTTAATGAGAGTTTATGGGAAAATAATTGTATCGTGTACGTCACTGGTAAAACATGGGAAAGTGATGAATAAAGTTGATTTCAGCTCCTTTTGTTTGTTTTTGTTTGCTCAGAAAACAAAATAAAATTCCCCACACATAAAATTCACCTCTTCGATGCTTTTTGATTATTTTATCAGATGGTACAATTATGCAAACACACATTTATGGCAATAAAAGATGTGGATGAAAAGGAATTTTCATTTGTCTTTTGTGGGTGTTTCATGCAAATGTAAATTATCAATCTTCAACGTGTCTATGGTTTGCAGGTTCCACATTTTATTGTGTCTCAATTGTGGGACTTGCACTGGTCTCAGTCCTGACTCAGTCCTGTCTTGGTCTTGAACTGAGTCAAGACCAAGACAGGACAAGACTGAGTCAACCCCTCAAAGTCTTGGTATTGTCTCTGTCCCGATACACTTTGGACTCAGTCATGATTTAGGTGGTCTTGACTAACAGCACTGGCAGATGGAGCTAAATTAATGTTAGATTATGTTAATGTTAGATAGACGGGACCCTCAAACAGTTTATTAAGAGGGAACAATCATGTAGTCATGATTGATCCGGTGCTTCTTGTTTTATGATATATTATTGTGTTGTATTACAGTTTGTGTTTTATATTGATCTGTATGTATTTTATTTCACATAATTATTGTTGAGTTTGTGTTTGTGTATTGCCTCTTGTACATTTTATTGTTTTAAATTTCATATAATTTAAAGGCCCATCTAGGGACGGGATTGCAAATTAGCTGAGGTTATAAATGCTGTGGTGTGTGGCTTCAATTTATGCTTCGTACTTGTCCCAATAAAGACAAACATTAACGGGGCACTATGTAGTTTTGTAGAAAAATTCAAACTTATAATTTGAATGTTTACAGTATCAGGCAATTTGTTTATTCAGTCATGAAAACATAGGAGTTTGTTTATTTAGTTTTTTTAGACATTAAAAAATAAATATGTATATAAATATATATATAAATACATAAATGTAGCCTAGAACTGAATGTGCTAATTGGCTTTTCCCATAAAATTTGAGATACCAAAGTACATCTAGCGTATGTGCAATGGTAAATGAGTTTCACTACTATACTGAAAGTGAAATCGGGTTTAAGACAGTCAATGAAGTAACTTGCAGCAGATCAACAAGTAGAGCTAGTCAGCACTGCAGTAGTTTAGGGAAAGATGATTTTGTTTCCTGGCATGATTTCCTGCTATGAATGCTCTAATTGTTCAGTCACACTGTGATTTCCTCCCTCCTGCAGCACTGCCTCATGTATTACATGAATATTGATGAGTCCAGCAGATTTCTCACCTTTTTCTCGCTCTAACATGCCTCGAGTGCGGAGACAGGTAGCACAGCTTCCTGTTCATATCACCGCGGAGGGTCCCCTTTGGATGAGTAGAACAGAACACTTTGTGTCTTTTGGTGGAGCCATCAGGGATACAGGCTAAATTACATGTGGGCCAGGGTGAGATCACAGTGAATTATTTATGTGCTTCCTGGCCTGTGCCCTGCTCATCTCAGTACGGCTTTGCAGTGGAAGCACAGTCGGGCCAGGACATGCCTTCAAGCTGTTATTACAACCTAGTGCTCCTCAGGCAGCCATCATAGCAATCAATACGGTCAGGACCGTTACTGGACTTCAAAAGCAATACAGGGAGGATGAGTTGAGTGAAAAAGATGTTTGTGAAACACTGAGCTGGTGGCTGTACAAAGCTTTACCTCCATTCTTCCTTCTGAGCAGGTAATGAGGTAATCGCTTTACTGCTGTTTACCGCCATCAGTCAGATTAGTCATTATAGTGTGCAATTCAATTATTTCCTCCAAACAGTTCATTGCATTTCAAAGATCATTGGACAACAGCTCCCCCTCTCTCTCTGACATTGACACAGATACATTGTGGAAGTGATTGGATTGTGGGATGTGGGCAAATTGGTTTGGCTGCGTGTTGCAGCCTCAGAGCAGAGCTTGAGAACAGACGCTGAGGGAAGGCGATAAGGGACAATGGCACCTGATGAAGATGATGGCTGAAGGGGAAGTCTCAGGATGGAGCACAACATGTTGTGTTTGTCTTCTCACAACCAAGACTAATCCGATTTCTGTCTCCGTGCACTGTGGGATGTCATTTGAGTCACGTGCAATAATGTGTGTGCCTCAGGCTCTGTTTGGATGCCGGTCTGATTTGCTTGGGGGGATTGGCTAATAATTTATTGTGCTGAAAGGTATGAAGAGAGCCACAAAGTTATTTCTCAAAATGGATGCTAACAGATGAACGGGCCTTAAAGACATAACATGGGAGAATTCTGCATTAAAATGTCTAAAAATGACAAGAACCTTCGTATATTGTTTGTTGAGTTGTTTACGTCCATTTTCCCAAATTTTTCCGACAATGTTTACACCCAGAGAAATCCACAACTTTACTCAATGTAATGCATTTCATTTGGTCGCCTGCCGCTATAATTTTCAGGATAGAGCCAGGGAGTGAGGAAGGATGTTACCTCGCCAGTGTCAGAGTCATGTCAGATACATTTTTATCAGCATGGTGGTTGCTTAATGCTCACTAAAATGAAACCCAAACTCAGCACTCACCTCAGTCTTCGGTTCTCTCTTTTCTTTATTCCTCTTTCATCTCTCTTAGGGTACAGTCATCAAGTAAAGAACGTTTTCCCTCCAGCTCCAGTCAGCAGTCAACAAATCAGAACATAAACATCTGACAATGGAGGTCACCTCCGTGGATCGCTGCTGCAGTCGGGCTGATAAATGGCAGTGAAGACAAAGCCACTTGTAAATCCCAAAAGTTATAAAGTAATCTCTGAGCTCTCCTCCTGTCAGTAGTAGTTGTGGATAAGAGCAGAATCCATTGTGACTTTGGGCGTTTATTCATCCAGACGGTTTGGCTCTGCACTCGTCTCTCTCCTCCAGAGCTGGACTGCCTGAGCAGCTGAGCTGCGGCTAAGCTATCCCACTCCACCTCCATCTTTTGTTTTGTTTTGATAGAGAGACCCCTAGTGGCAGAAACTGCTTATTGTGTATTTAAGCAAGCCAGAGTAGATGAAGTTTTCCTTCCAAAGACGGTAGAAAATGCAGGTTATTGATCTTGTAAGATGAGGTCCAATTTAGTTCAGTTTAGTTTCCAGGTAAAATGTTGCTTTAGGGTAGTGATCCCAGCCTTTTCACAAAGCACTGTCTCCTCACAGCCTTTTAAGTTATAATAAAAGATTGTGGTCGTCATGTCAAAACTATGGTTAAGGTATGGTTAGGGTAAGGAAACTAATACACCTGGATAACTTTAGTTACAGTACAGTACACAAGCATTAGTTATGTGAGAACATAAACTCCGGTATTCTGCTTGAAAGTCAGATACACTACATTGTCATCCACCAGCTTTACTTTCTGCCTTGCTACATAAAGGGCACGTTACTTTCTGCACTGGCACTTAATGTTTGCACTGAACTTAAATTACCTGCAGACACATCAAATATTAATGTAATTCCAAAGATACTTGGTTTATCTGTGCATTGCGAGCACTTGAACCAAATTAAGATGTTCCCTTTTCAGATTGTTTCATTGGAAGAGATAGTTAGTGTCTGAAGTAATAGTATAACTACAGTATGCTCACAGATAATTACCCCTCTGCCATTTCCTTTAACTGTATGGAGCAGCTACACAGAGCTTCTTTCAAAGCTTTGGTTTTACAGCCCACAACTTTTAAGGTTCAGCCTCTCTCATAAATCTAATTTGCAGGAACAGCAACAGGCAACTGTTTTCAGTGAAATATCTCTAATAAAGCCTGTGTACTCTACCTGCTCGGTACCAAACTACACACAACACATTTAACTGTCTAAGCAAGATATTTTTCTCCTTTGGCCACAACATCTTTTTACGTAGATGACTGTTTTTTCTATAACACAAAGTAAAAATAAAGGTGAGCGTGTGAGCACACCACTTGCTGTATATGAAGGTGTCTTCACACTCTCATCTTTCGTGGAACCTTTAAAAGCCTGCATAAAAAGAGATCAATGTTAAAGACATTCACTGGACCCAGTCTCAAGTTCAGGTCATCAAGTATACTGTGTAATACAGACACTTGGCTTACTTGTTATCTATACAGATAATTATTCAATGTATTTTTTCTGTTCACTTTTTATATGTTTGAAATAATCTCTCATATTCACAATATAAAAGAATGATCTGTTCTCAACCAGCAACTATGTTTCTCTGCTTCTGCACAGCAGCTTGAAAAAAGAGACAAACTAAAGCAGAACTATGATGATTTCATTTTGAAGATGCTGTCAATTTTATTTGTGTGCTCTACTCTTTTTTTTTTTTGACTGGTTGTCATAAAATAAAAATTAATTTATTTGGCAGCGACACATTGTGTTAGAAGTAAAATGTCCTTTTTGATCGCTGGGTTGTGCAGAGAGCTTTTAGAAGATCTGGCACTGTTAACTAAACATGTATTAGAACAACATAAGAAAAAATATTGAAAAAAAATTAGAAAAAACTTCATGGATTTTACTTTAAAGGTTCTTATTAGTTGTTTTAATGACTTTTTAGAGTCACAGAAGGTAAGAACAGAAAATAACACCAAGTATATATATATATATATATCACGTCTTATCCTAGAAAAGTTGGTGTTTCATTTTCACTTATTTTCACATCTTTGAAGAGAGGAGCAGACGTCTCTGAAGACCTATGTCAAAGATCTGTTTTTAAAATAGCATTCACAAGATGCTCACGCTTACGCACTGAGTTTTAATGAAGATGTCTTCGGCTGTTGAACCCACATTATTGTATGAAGATAGGTCTCTAGAACAGCACAGCTGAATCTCATTACAACTTTTAACAAAATGCTCTCAGACTTCAACAGCCCAGCACCCTGCGAAGATGAAAATTTGCAACATGGATCACATCTGCTGAATTTATTAGTCATCCTCATCTGATTATGAATGTTCCCACTACTCGTCCACTGAGATGAATATGAATGAGGGAATCAGACACAGAACATTAACCGTCTTGGTGAAGAGCTTTTACTGGAAACCTTCTAATAAAACCTCACATTCAGAATGTACATCTTTCAAGTTCTCCATTAAGTCTTTATTACCTCAATGGACGCAGTGGTGGAGGTCATGGAGTATTCACTTCTCTTGGAGAAATGTCAATTTTGCTGTTTTTAACACATACAAGTGTTTTCTGATCCGACACCCCTTAAGGTTTGGTTCGTGTTAGGCAAAGAACAGCTTGGTTAGGTTTAGGGAAAGAATCATGGTTAAGGTTAATGTAAGAACTTGGTCAAGGTTAGGAAAGCATTGTGATCATGGCTAAAAGACAGAAGCTGATAGTGGTCTCCTTACTGTATTAAAGTCATGCTTTGTTGACCCATCCAACCACCCCGACATTCTCCCTCTGCTGACTCTGTGGTTCTACAATAATGTCACACTTATTTCCTTAACCACATCACCAGAATAAATGTTGGCAATGTACCATTCTGCAAACCGAGGAAATTTTGAAAACACAATTCTTTACGTTGCAGCTTAACATTTCTCTATTTCAATTTACATTGTGACAGTGCTGTGCTTATGCTCTGGTTAGGTTAAGGCACAAAAAAACACTTGGTTAGGATTAGGTAAAAAACATGTTTTGGCTGAAAATAGCCGCTTTCATCGTGGCTGGAGATGTCCTAAGGTCTCCTTAAAAACAGGCAGTTCTGTTGCCCCAAACACAGCTGGAGATGGCCTGACTTCCCAACAAACTGCGAAATGCTGGGACGCTACGGTCCCTCATCAAAAATATCCAGTGGTTTCACACTTACAAATGATGAAACACAGCTTTGAATTGCGGTCACTAACTTGTAACTCCACTACCATCTCGTCCACCTTCAGATGTAAAATTCAGGTCATAAACATGTCATGTGAACGTGATATGACACATTTTGTAGAAATGTCACTGGAGTACGTAGCCTATGACCCGTACAAATGTGAACGTATTAGTGATTTGTGGAAACGTTAAGTGCCAACATTTTATCCTGGTGCCTGAGCTGTCCTTACTCTCGATAACCAAGGGCCGTAACTAGTATGATCACTAGAGGACTAAGCATGTCAGGGTTAGGGTTAGGGTTAGCAGGGCAGTAACTTATTGTATAATATGCCCTGGATCTGATCAGTAATCTGCAACAGGAATTCAGACCAACAAACTAAACAGCACGTGGGTACATCAGGCTAGCCAGTGAGCAATCTCACTGGTTCTGACCAATGAGAGAGCAGGAACCAGATGTGCAAACCACTGCATGTACTGTGGTTGTTCATATCATTGACAGGGTCATGACAGAGGCTGTTTACTGAGCCATATGTTGATAAAAATATGGAGAGTAGAAACATGAATTATGCTGCAGGAGTGGTTAGAGGGCTGTCTGTGGACATTTTTAAGCTTTTACCACAATAAAACCTTCTAATGGCTTCTTAATCAATCCAAACCGACCAACACCTCAGTCTCATTAAAGGAAATTGACATACCAGCACTGTCAAAGCTCACTAATTAACATATGATTAATGTGTGACAGCAAGAAAAAACTTTTTGAAATCTAATTTTTGAAATGAGGATTTGGATGTGTTGGGATTTAGCAAATGCTATCACCCACCTCTGCCAGCTTACAAAAAAACCCTCCAATCCTTGGGAACAAACTCAATCAACCCCGGAAAGCCGTGACTCATAACAGAGCCGAGTGAGTGTAAAGAGTGTGTAGTGAATAACACATGCCTTTGCTAAACACGCAAAGGCGTACAGTGTGTGCGCGGGCACTCGTGCACACATGTAACAAACACAGCGGCAGGTACAGTCAGACCAGGCTCTGTTTTCGTGTGGCCCCAGCTGACAGCTTATCCAATTACAGCAGCAGAAACACTGGTTACAAAGGAGTCAACTCTGAAATTGCCTGGTGTGATTCGATGTGGCCCACGCGACATGTGTAAAATTGACAGTGTGATTTCTGACTGGGCTCCCAGCAGAGATTACCTCCCACAGGACGCTGCTGTTTCAGAACCCTGGGCTGCGTGCCAGACGAGGAAGGTGAATGTTTTACAGCGGTGTAGTCTGTACAGGAATCTCCAGCGAAAGCCTCTTAATAAAGAGAGTGATTGATCTTTATGAAAGCCGTTATGTTCGAGATTGTAAACTGCAGTGTTCAATGCGTTCACTTAACTGTGAGTGATATACTGAAGTTAGACTGCCTATTGAAGGCTCTAACTGCTATTAATCTTAACACTTAATTTAAGTTGTTTAAGAAAGGCAAGCTTGTATAAGATGAAGCTGAAATCCATAAAAAACATAAGGCTAGCAAACCAAACAGGAATCCAAGAAGGTAAAAAATTAAACAAATCACTACAAACCAGGGAAACGAGGATTCAAACAGGACTGGGGAACCAACGTGAAAATGCAGACGAACTTACAAAGAGTGAAGGAAATCACTGACTTAATTACACTGGGGCTAATTAACAAGGCAGTGAAAAGGCAAAGACAAGAAGTGTTACACAAAACATGACACACAATAATAAAACCTACAAAATAAAACAGGAAAAAACTAAACTGAAACCTAAAATTAGAGCATCGAAGACCAGCTTCAATCCAGTGGGGAGGTTTCCTACATAACTAATTTGATGGTCATGAACAGGGCTTTTTAGAAACCTGTAACACCATAAACTCATGTGATCAGTTAATGACATATATCCAGTTATTGGCCTTGGAAGTTGCTTCTGTAGATAGCAGGATCATTTAATGATTGCAGGTAACACTGGGGCAGATAAACTGAGTTTCATCAATTTATTACACTTCCATTCTTCTGTTTTTGGTTTTGAAAGACAAAAAAGACACAACCCTAAATAAAAACCTTTGCACACCATGTATTACTCTCACTACAGAATTAGTTTAACAGTATTGTTGCCAGATCTTGTGAGAAAAACTAGCAACCAGGTCCATGGAAACAAGACCAAAAGAAGCCCTACGTAATGTGAGAGAAAGAGGCCTCTTTAAAAAAAAAAAAAAACACTTACACTAACCCTAACTCTGACAAACTCGAAGAAAGCCAACTGGCCATCAAAAATTAAGGAATCAATAAAATAATGAATGAAAATGAAAGTAAAGAAGTTGCTTCACATTAAAAAATAATATAACCCAATACTTGAGGTCGAACCAAGTCCTTCAGGACAGTGTCTTTCTCCAACTCTTGGTTATATTTTTTTCCCATATTTCGCCCACTTCATCCCTGTCATTGTTAACTAAGTAGCTGTTCCATATATCTTGCTATTTTAATTTGAAATGTCACCCATATTTATGCTGTGTATGGGGGAAGGGGAGGGTCAGAGGGAGCAGATGTGGACGGATCCTGGGATGTGAAAAAATTTTGGCTTTATAGACAGGAGAGACGGGTGAAGTGGAAGCAAGCCAATATGAGCAACTACACTTGAGAAAAAAGCCCAAAAAACTTCTAATAATTGTTAGTGATTTTACAGAAAAACAAGCCCCAAGTTGTTTTTAGTAAACAGACTCGGTGACCCTGTTTGAGAGGCCTGTTATTCATGAGTTATGATTTGACGATCCCTGTGCGGAGGAGGATTTTCACATACCTCATGTTTCTGCTCTGCATCACTGTTTTGTAATAATTATGGAGTTGGGAGAAAGTTATGGGAACAGACAAATGAGAAGTTCGACTGTTATGAAACGACAGTCTCAACCTGGCACATAAAAACACAGCACCACGGCTTCTGCAAGCTTCTCTAAAATGTATGAGTTGCTGTTCCAGCGGGCCTAAACTCCTGTCTTCTTTGCTAATAAATAGGGAATGTGCTTTGCTGTGAAGTTGATGTGCAGCGGGCACAACATACTTGAAAAGGCACTTTTTTTTCCGCCTTTGTCAAAGTCGCAGTTGCCATGCAGAATATTCATCAGTTTGCCTCAAATCTGACGCCCCTTTTGATGTGCCTGAAGCTTACACTGATTCGCTGTGAAGATGCTCCTCTCGTTAGAAATTCTTTAAACTCACAGCCTCAAAATCGCATTAGCCGAGCACGGCAGAATCCCTGGTGATGCAACCCCACACAGTTACTGTATAAGTACACCTACTGTGCAGGGGGGAAAGAGCTATTTATCACTGCACACCCTGAGGAAAAAAGCAAGGAAGTGTGCACAGGAAGTTGTTTTGCTCTCGTCTCGTCTATTTACCCTCTCAAGGTCAGGAGAGTCAGACATGCATATTGATGATGGAGATGATAGGCCGAGCCATGCGTTGGATCTGCCCCTGAGCAAGAGGTAATCAATGCAGGGAGGAAAACAAATTAGCTTGACAAAATGTGTGGCAATTGAAAGGCAATCAAAGCATGAACACACGTTCACACACAGAAAACACTCCTTCAAACACTTGACCCCCCCTTTGCAGGCGTGAAGGTCATTCAAAGAAGAGACAGACTTGTGGGTTTTTCCTGTTTTCATCGGACAAACATGGAAAACAAAGTCCCAATAAATGTTCCAGCTTGCCAAGTCAATAATGCATGAAGCCGGGTAAATAATTGATCACACACTTCATATACTTTCAGTTCTTCTCTGTGTTGAATAATTGAGGGGGGAATTGTTATCTTCTGGGGTACCTCGGGGTTCTTGCTTCCCTGCAGCCGCTGGAGATGTTTTACATTTCCAAGTGTCGGTTACAACAAGGAGCCCAGTGTTTGGGATTACAGGGCACCTCCCAGCTGGGCTGAGTTACATCACTGCCGCAGCCACAACAGACCGGATCTGTGAACGAAAGCGGGTCAAATAAGGTAATGTGACATGAGATGTTTAAATCGTATGGGAAATATGGGACCTATAAATCTAGTTTTACTCAGCAGCTTACTTCACATACTGATGACATTGTTTTAGAGCTTAATTTTATAGTTATATTATGACATGGGATGCAATGTTAAAGGAGACATAATGCTTATTTTTCATATTCATAATTTGATTCTATGTTACTAGTAGAATAGGTTTACATGCTTTAGTGCTCAAAAAAGTTTTCTCATACTGTCCTGTGCAGCCCTGTATTCCCCCTCAGTCTGAGACACTCTGTTTTAGCTCCTGTCTCTTTAAGGGCCCCCTCCTGCTCTGACTGGTCCTCTCACACACGTCTGAGCCAACACTGCTCATCGTGTCTCCAGGTCGGCTGTGTTGTGTTTTCAGCTTCCAGTTAGTTAGTTAGGAGTGAATCCTTCCATGATTACAGGCATAAATTATGTGAATGTGTGACATAGTAACGTAGTGTGATGTCAAGAAGTCACAGAATGAAAGTCGGGACTACTGATGAGGCGTTTCAGGCACAGTGTTTTCCGTGGGAGAGAGGAGCTTCCGTTGGCACCAAATTGTTTTTTTAACTTTCAAGACCTTTTACAAGCACAAACATTTTTTATAACACACTCAAGGAAAGGACAAAAAGAAAAAAGCATTATAGAAAAATAGAAATATTTCTCCTTTAATGTAAGCATTCATATTGTATCATTAAATAAAAAGCACAACGTAAGGGTCCATGTAAAGGTGTATCCTCTTCATGTAGCTCTGAGCCGTGAGGTATATAATGAGGGCTTATTGTACATTTTGTTTCTTCTCCAGATGACAGTGATTAATTGGCTCTTCAGTCTTCATTTTCACAGTTAGTTTTTCTTCTTCATTCTGTCACGAGCTGTGAAAAAAGAAGACTTCTCAGCTGTTGTTAAGTTCACTTCTGAAGTGTTGATAATGATAAAGTAGCAGTGAATATTAATTACCTAGGAGGCAACATTGAAAATGTTTACACTTACATTACATCTTTAATTGAAGCATGCCGCCCAATTTCTTTTAACATCATGAGTAAATTGTTAATTAACATTTCTTCCAAGTGATAAAATGTCCATGCATAATATATTTGTATACTGTTCAATAACAGCGTATTTTAAAGCATTCTTAGTGTTTTTTACTGTATGGTGTTCCAGCTATTCCAGAATGGCAGCATCTCATTGTTCACGACGTCCGTTTTTTTCAGCTTCCTGCCTCCACCCTGTTGGATTTGTTAGCCCGTTCTGACTGGCTTCAAGTTCCTGACTGTAAACCTGTTTATTGTTAAATGTACAGTAAAAGTCCCTTTTCTTCAACCTGCTCTGTCTGAGTGTCTGTATTTGGGTCTCTTCTTCCTGTTGCCCCGAGGCTGAACTGTGGCACGTGACGCAGTCATGTTTGGAGATGGTCATCAATTATTTATCTGTTTCAGTCTGGAAGCCTGTTGGATGTTTCTGTAGATAATCTCTTATTTGTGGATATCTGAAAAATAATATTTGAGAGGTTATTTTTGTGTGTATTTATTCTGTTTTAAGTGTACTCTCAACATCACTGAAAATGAGAGCAGGCCCTCAGTGATTCTTCGAGATTTAAAAAAGGTTGAATAAATGAAGGTTATGTTTCCTTTCTTCACAGAGTGCAAAAAGGCAAAAACACAGTGAAGGCACAAAACTCTTAGTTCAATCAGGAGAGACTTGTCATTTCTTTGAGTGAACAAGAAGATGTATTGCCATGTGTACAAACAGAATGAGAATGTCTTGGTGGTTAGACTCCATCCTGATGAAGAATATTTTTGGGGAGTTGATGAAGCTGTGCGTAGAATAGGAAACCCTTGATGAAGTCTAGACACTGGTGGTGGCGATGGAGAAAGAAGGATCCTGGAGATCTGACGACAGGGGGAGTTGATTCTGGTGAGTAGAACCTAACCACTGGATGAACAGCTGGAGGAGGGTCATGCAAATGGCTGAAATGACAACTGACAGCAGATAGGAGAGTGCTTTTAAGTTTGACAGCAGAGACATGATTGGCTGATAGTGTTCGTGGCAGAATCTGGTTGGTTAAATGGAGAGAGAGTACATAAAGAAACTCTTATGTCAGGTGAATGGAGGGAGAAGGGAGAGAGGTGAGTGAAAAGACAGTGGCCCCTCACAGGACTGCTAGCTGCTCTGCTAACTAAGCTAACCAGCTAATGGCTGCTACAGTTAGCAGCAGTTAGCGGTCACTCCGGTGATACACTGCCCTTTATTTGTTTGGAGTATAAATTCCACATATGATCTTTCTTTTTTTTCCCTTTTTTTTTTTTTTTTACATATTGCACCTTTAATAAGTTGTTTGAACTTCACAGAGCACATTGATTTAACTGATCATTAAACGTCAAAAGACTTCAAGTAAGAAAAACTCTTGTCTTTAAGTAAATAAAAAGTAAAAAAAATCTTTAAATGAATAAAACTTGTATGTTTATGTTTAGTGAATGAGAAAAGATTAGCTGCTTCCATCAGGTTTTTTATATTGTACTCAGCTCTGGAGGAACGGTAATGATACCTAGCTTGTGTTCTGGATGGATTTTATGTAGCCTGACAGGTAGGGGATGTATTGTGTTTATGGTTAAATACTGAAAATAACAGCATCAATCAGTAGCATCAGGTGGGACAAAAGCACAGCAAATATTTTAAACAAGCAAAACTGCACTCACTTCCATTACATTTGAGTGGCAGCAGGTGTTTCAGCAGAAAGCATGTCAAAACCACAAAGCTGTCTGTGTGGGGAGAAAGCTCCACTTGGCGTGAGTTACAAAGTTTGTCAACAGCAGTTGTTGATTTGAGACTTGTCAACCAGAGTTTTCCATTTCTCACTGCTTTCACCTGGAAACTCAATTTAAAAATAGTTCCAACTCTGAATAAGAATACCTGCAGTACTGCCCTGTGTGGCTGTTAAATACAGATGATTTGTTTCTTTGTAAGACGTATGTGTTGATGGACTGCAGCATTGACTGTAGATGACAAAGCTGTGGAGAACAGTGACCACAAGGTTAAAGCTGATCTGACAGTTAGTTGCTTGTTGTTGTGCATGTGCTGTACGAGCATCCCCCGAATGAATAAAGCATTTTGAGCGTGTGTTTCTGTGTCAGTGTGAGTGTTTCTCTGTGGGAAGGCGCCGGTGTGTTGCAGCGCTAGATTTTGAGATTAACAGGAGCTTCGGGGGAAAGTTGCCAGGCAGCTGACAGGTTCTCACACATATTTTTACAGTTCATTTCTGTTCTGCCTAAAGTTTTAATTAAATAATGCTGCCTGTGAAATTTGCTCACAGAGGTGATATGACTGCTATCTTACATTGCCATCAGCCTTTATTGCACAGGTGCTACAAGCCTGTCTGTTTTCTCTATCAGTCACTAAAACAGCTGTTGCACTGCAGTGAGGAGCTTTATGGAGCCATATTTGTCTACGATGTGATGCATTTAAAGCTGCCTGGCTCAAATCCAAATGTTTGACACTAAAAGCTCTTTATTCTGAGTCACATTCTTATTTAAAGAGAGACATGAGTTTGTGTGTGTGTGTGTGTGTGTGTGTGTGTGTGTGTGTGCGCGTGTGTGTGTTTGTGTGTGTGTGTGTGTGTGTGTGCGTGCGTGTGTGTGCTTGATGAAATGTCATCCTGATGATTCAGCAAGTGACAGCGTATGTATAATTTGTTGGCTCACCAATCACAAAGTAACACCTTAAGGTTCACAAAAATGCAAAGTCTATTTAATCACACTGGAGACTTGCCAGGCACGGAGAGTGATTCGTTCTGTTGTTCTGTGGTTTATGATACAATAAAATACGTCTACAGGGGTGGAATCCATTTTCATGGCTGTCCTAATCACTCAGTTTATGATCCCCTGCTGTTGGCCACTTAGTCTGTGGAGTAGATACTGTAAATCTGAATGTGTTTTTCATAAAAAATAAATAAAAACATCTGTTTTTAAAAGGATTTATAGTGATGATGAGGCTTATTAAATGGACTGTTTTCATTTGTTTTCATTTTGTTTTTTCAGTCTGTTCTTCCTGCTGCCATCTGGCAAACGATACAGAAGAATCTGCTGCCATACAACCAGACTACAGAGCAGCTTCTTTCCCCAGGCTGAGACTCCTGAACTCATCCTCAACATTCCATTTTCCAAAACAGATGTAGCAGGACTCAGAGGACTCCAACATTGTTTCAATTTTTCAAATCCTTGTGATTTAAAAAAATGACAATAACCTTTACCTTTTACTCATGAGACAGTTCTGTTGCTGTTCCATGTGACAGAAAGCAGATATTTGCAAGGTGTGATTGTGTGTATAACTATCCTCCTAATCCTGGGGGGGCAATGGGTTTTTGGCTTTTGATTTGTTTTGTCTGATTTCATTAGAAGTCTGTTCATATTTAGACTTTAATAAATCACTTTAATTACATTGATTGGAAATCAAACTTTATACGTATATTAGAACGTTACAACACATTCAGGATTACAGAGCATGTGAACCAGAATCTCATGAATCTCAATATATTGAGTATATTGAGTGCTAAAAACACCTGACATTTCTTCCTCTACCACATTATGACTGTTTCTGCACATGAAACTGAAAATGGGAACACCGCTGCAGTGAAGTTCCTTTTCTCTACAACAAAACTAACTGAAGGAGGAGGCTTATTGTATAAACTGTATCAATGAGCAAGTATCCATGCAGAGCTGACATCAAACACGCCAAACAAACTGCGATCTTTGTGTACTCTGTGATGTGTGTGCAGGCTGTCAATAATTACAGGCGGCCCTTGAAAGGCGCATATGGATCGCGGTGTTTAAAGCCACTGGGTTGTTTGGTGAAATCTGTTAGCACAGAGGATATCATTCAGCTCCCTTCTCACAAATCTTTATCCTTCCTTTCTCCTGCAGTTTGACTGATATGAAAAAGGCCTTTTCAGTAAGTGCTGATTGCTCTGTTGGCTGTGTTCTGCGAGACTCTTATGAATTGTGTTAGTCATTCAGGATCCATACAGCGGCAGAGTTTTCTTCTTTTTGATGTTAATGGCTTTTAAAATTGCCTGAGTGTACTCTGAAGAGATCTTTACGCTTTTCCAGGAATAAGGCTATGTAGTCTGCTTGACAAACTATGCGCCATTAGCATCCACCATGAGGGAGCTTTTAGGACACATGCTGCTTCTGTCCCTCTGCGCTCATCAGCATCTTCCACTTACAGCAACAAGTTGCCATCATCTTGCTGCAAAGCTGAGCCAGACACTAAGAGCCAGAATTTGTCTTCATTTGAGAAGGAAGATCAAAACAGAGACTGCCAGAGTGTACAGACAGTTTCTCCGTGCTTGTCTGTCTATTACCCATTTCCAGTAGATGTCTCCATGAGCAGATGATTGCTTGAATGATACATTTTAAGCTGTTACAGCTCTGCTGACTTCGGTTGAGTAAAGCCGTTAAGTGTTCTCTGGCTGTCGATATGTGGCATTATGTTCAAGCTCTCTCGCTGCCTTTTCTTGCTCCTGTTATGCATATATTAGCAGCTGACTACACAGACTTAATGGACAATTGACAAAACATTAGGATTTGAAAAATGACGTACAGCTTAATTCACCTCACTGTGAGCTGATTTATCAAACTATGTTCAGTAATAAGTGTTGGGCAGAGTAGACAGTGTTTGGTTATTTTTAAAGATGAGTTACTGTACTGAACAGATATCATTCAGTGTGAATTGAAAGCATTGAAAGCACCCTGTGAGCCACACATTTAAAATATATCATCTAATGAATACCAGAAGCACATAAAGCTTAATTAAGTGTGAAGCCACAGTGTAATTTGAGCATGGTAGTTAATTTTTGACCTTTGGGAATCTTCCATTTATAGACACCTGTGTTCATGTGAAGATTGATGGGTGATTAAATATCGCACAATCTCCCACACAGATATCAAATTTGAACTCTATCCACAACTTATTAGATAAAATATCAGTGCTGAGGACCCTCCTACACAGAGCAGAAAATCGTGTTAGTGAGGAGGACAGAGGGAGGGAGGGAGGTGCAGCATGCCTGAGGAGATGATGAGAGCCTCACTCCAACTCAAGACCAGGTATGACATTACTAACTGTGAGGGTAGGAAGCTTTGGAAATGTGGGTGGAGTAATTAGAAGTTAGCTAACCGAACAGCGACACTGCTGTCAGTTAGTACAGAGACTTTATAACAAAAACAAGAGACTATAAGCAGCAGGTCAATAAATAAAAGAATATTTAGTTCAAAGCCAAGCTTTGATTCTTGGTGAGTTAATTTCCTGAACATTTTGTGGTGAGCTACAGCTACCAGGAATCCAGGCATCAGTGATTAGCTAAAGTTAGTGGCGTAGCGATTTCGGCATTCTCTCAATTAGTTACGTGAATGGATTTGATAATTAAAAATAAGAACTGGAGACCTTATGGATCCTTCCTTGTCTTGTAAAGTCTAATGAGCAAATAATTAGGGTTTGTAAGCACCCTGCTTAGTTTAGTTTTAGTTGAATTATTCAAAATTATGGTCTCCTGATGCTAAGATTATTTTAGCCATGCTAGCGGCAAGACTCAAGGAATGGCAATGGTGACAAGTTGGTCCTTCGGTTGGTCCTGCACTTAACTCTGGACTTAAATGACAATTGAATGGATTGCCGATAAGCCTGGTACAGATATAAATGTTCCCCCGAAGATGAATCCTGATGATTTTGTTGAGCTATATACTTTTCTGTAGTGCAGCTATGAGGTTGGCATTTGTGGTTCTGACTGAAATGTCTCAACAGCTATTGGTTTGGTTGCCTTGAAATTTACTTTTCATCTCACGCCACCAGGTCAAATGTTTTTGTCCAATACTTTGGTTTATTACCAAATATCTGCAAAAGCAATAACATTCCCATCTACCTTAGCTGTACTATTGTACTGTGTGCTAATTAGCAAGTGTTAGCATGCTAACTTAACTACAGTAAGATAGTGAACATTGTAAACATGATACCAGCAAATCAGCTGCATGTTAGCATTTAGCTCATAGCCCTACTGTGCCTCAGAACAGACCCATAGAGCCTCCTCATATCTTCTGGTGCACAAGTAGTACAAAAAGCAAACTTTTAAAATCGGCCATGTTTCCTGTGAGTCAAGGGTTATATACAAGAAAATCCAATTTGTGTAATTTTGTGGCTTTGGTACGAAAAAAGCTACAGGGTGAAAAAAATATTTTTCATGTCATTGTCATTTCTCAGTCTCTCAACTATAAACCAGGCAGCCGGCACACATTACTGTAGGTTAAAAATGGCAGCACAAGTACAAAAATAGACATGTTCCTATACATTTCAAAACCTTAGACAAGCTTGAGTCAAGTTGCTTTTTGATTATCTATTTGCATCTTTTCAGTTCGGCACTGTCATCTATTTTTGGCGATGAAGTTGATTTTTCCTCTCTGTTCTCCTGCAGCTTATGTCGGTCCCATCTCTGTTGCTCTCCTTTTATGAGAACTTTCAAAGCCGTCAGTGGGACACAAAGTGGAAGACGTCATTTGAATTTCAAAGGCACTGACGGAACACATTGCCTCTATCAGCAGAGTAAAGGTCCTCTTGACAAGAAAGTGCCTTCAGAATTAATCATCCACGCTGAGAGTCCTCCTGGATGCCGCTTCCTCTGCCTGCAAGGCGAACAGCCAAGGAGGTGGCTGGAGAGAGCAGGAAGTCAGAGCCAGACGTGATAAAGGAGCTGAAACCCTCCCATCCTGTTAGCTGCCCTTTTTTAACAAGAACCAAACGTGTTTTTATGGGACACACAGCATGAGGTCATCTTGTTCTCATTTGTGCTCTTCACCCACATCAGTGTATTTCTTCTGCTTTGCAAAAAAAGCCAGATCTCAAACTGTGTCATGTTCAGTGCACCCCGGGGAGATGTAAAATGACCCATGAAAACACAAAGCTGGAGCTTCTCCCGAGCCTCCAGAGGTCTCGCTCTGAAGACATACGGCACCAGCGAGCAGCGCACAGCTTCCAGCCGTCATTGCTATGAGCTAATTAGCCATCACTAATGTGAATTGGCTTCCATTTTTGCTCACTTTGATTTACAGGGCCTGTCCCCATTACATCACCATGGTGACAAAGCAGACTTTATGGACTGTTGTGGGCTCTGCCACTGAATGAGCCATAAAAGAGCATATGCAGTTGTTTAATATGACAAGGGCCTCTTGGAGGAGAGCCCTGTGTAGACTGTTGGGGTTAGATGTTGTCATCACCCGCCAGATCTACATCTGCCACTTTAGGCTTTGCTCCACATGATGAGCAAATGGGTAAATGTTTTGTTTTAGGGGGCCTCAAACTTTATGATCATGTGGCTAAGCTCTTTGGACAGCAACATTTTCACCCCAGTGTGTCCTCTAGTAGTGACACAAAAAAAGATGAATGCAGAGTTGATTCAAAGGTAAATGAACACTGTTCTCAATTTTTGGCAGTTGTGAAGACTCCAAAAAAGCCATCTGGGTTTGATGTGTCATCTGACCATGTCCAAAGGCAAATGTGTTTATAGCCACTTGGAATTGCCACACTCAAATGCAGAACTAAAAGCCTGCCGTCAGAGTCTCCTCCTGCCTGCATCCCACTCCCTTTCTGATTTCTCTCCAAGAATTTAGAGTCTTTTGTGTCTGGTAGCTTCCACACAATGAATCCTACAAATGGTCATAAGGGGCGCACACTTTCAGGCAGTCATGATGTCGAACTCGGAGGTAGATGCAATAATTGATGGAATTAGTTGTGTGAAGAATGAAGAAAGCTTGAGAGATAACTCAAATTCTGTGTTGCCAAGCGCAATAATAATTACCGTATTTTCACAATAATGTTGCCCTTTCTACAATGTGGACTCAATTCCATTAACCCCTTAATGCACAGCAATGGAGATTTATTCATTATGTGCGAACTATACACAGTAAATAATGCATTACAGCAAACTGTACCTGGATTATCTGCTATAATCTCCTCTGAGAGCCACTGTAATCACCACTCACAACATCATATAAAGACTTTGTTACTGTGTTAATAAGGTACATAGAACAAGAAACATAGAACATATATAGTTTTTTTCTATACATATTAGTGCTGTCAGGATATCAGATTTTCACTGGACGATTATTGTGGCCAGAAGAACTGTTGATGACGACATTATTGTGACATCTATAGAAATACAGCTGGCATAAATACAATGTCAACTGAAACAACTACACTTGCATGGAGCAGACTCCCCACTGCGATGTACTGGGATGCACTAACGTTAAACACTGTCCATCCACTGTGACTGCGTTTGAGCATCAAGCATCAGTTACGTAAACACAGAGTCCACCTCTCCTGACCAGCACATGCTTGTTTCCGTCTGTTGCAACAGCTTGACCTGGGATGTTGTGGTAGAGACAGGTCTCTGTAAAGAAGATGCTGTACCTAATGCCAGGATGGGGAGAGTTAAGAGTAATCCACTGTTTTAGCATTGCACTCCTTTAACGCTGCAATACTCATGGACATTTTTAAAATGCAGCTTCCTCTGGGTCCACAAAAGGCTCTTTATGTTTTTCAAACATGCAGCTGTACGCCACAAGACCTATAAACAGAGTCTGATGTCCCCTATAAAAATCATACTGGCTTGTAGTTGGAGACCATTGCTGTCAACCTGGTGAACTCATGGAGGCATTGTGAAGTGTGACACCTGCCTCTGGCACTGATTCAGATACGGTGCAAACTCATTTTTGGCTCTGTCACAGTCTGGAGTTGGAATGTCAGAAAGTTTGGCCTGAAATGTTATAATTCACTGTTTTCTTAATGATTAACTAGTTTTTAATAATTGGCACCACAAAGTCCTGACTATCATATTGCCACTCGCTCACTGCAATATGGCACTTAAAGTAACAAAAACTGTCAGACGAAGCCCCACAATTCATCAGAAATGTGCAGGGGGAGAGGTTTCAAACTTTTGTACAACTGAAGCACATTGAGGTCCTTAGTCATCCTCATATGAACTTAGTAACACCCTGGACAAAACCCCACTACCACCCACTAACATCTGGCTTTTGTCTTAATGTGTATGATTGGTATTCACTCCCACGTCAAACGACAGTAATCACAGATGTTTCTCGACCCCTGCTTGGGTTGACTGTGTTGGAAACACAACAAACGTGATGCTATGTGGTGTGGTGAAGTTAAAGTCCCCATGACACTGAGGGCCGAGTCATATTTGCTTCTGCATATATACATGTTTCCTGAAAAAACAGTTAGGGAGGGAGGGACTTTTGAGATATTGATTGGCGTTGTCTCTAGCCAATAGCATTAGTGCAGAACGCAGCTACACACCTAGCCTGACCAGGGAGCTCCCAGTGGACACAGCGGATAAGGTGATGAAAGGGCTGGCCGAGCACAGCATGAGCGGGACTTAACGCAGCATCGGCTGCCAATTTGAGGTAGGGAATACAGTACCAAGGTGGTTTTCTTGCCAGGTTAGGCTCCTAGCAACCCGTGGCCAAACATTAGTCGGCTAATAGGACCGCTAACGTTGGCTGCATGACTAAACGAGCAAGCCGGAAGTGTCAAACAGCAGTAAACCACCTTGAAACGGGTTTCCCTCTCAAACTGGCTGCAGTTGTTCTTAGAGTTTGTGTTCAGTCCCGACTACGACCGCGTTCAGTTGGAGCCTGGTACGATTAGCCGCTAAGTAGAGCCATCTGTTTACCATAACTCCTGATAAACAGTTTCACTAAAATAGTAAAATTAATAAATCATAAAATTTTTATACACTAATCAGTGAGGCTATGAGAGATTGAAGTAATAGATATTAAAAAAGTAACCATCATTATTGGCTTTCGTCCTCGTCCACTGCCTGATCGGTGTTGCACATGTGCAGCTCTCAACAGAGATGACAAAGACGCAAGATGTCTCACTCCTTAGCAACTTCCATCATCAGCTCCAGAAAAAAAACAATGTGTCTCATTGAGATTGCTTTGGAGTAATACTTTAAAGTTTGAATGTCTTCTGAAAGTATTCTGATGAGGTGTGTGATCTGCTGCTTTCTACTGTTCTCTGTCTGACAAACAAGACACAAGATAAAAAAAAACAGAAATGCAAACTGACCTAATGGCAATGAGATAGGCATCAATTGCCTATTTTTAGCTGGTTTACCCACATTATAAAAAACCCTGCATATACACAATATTTTGGTGTAAAAGTGATTTGATACACTGATGTGAGTTGCATTTACAACTTCCTTGATTTGCTACAGATTATTTAGTCGTATAATTAGCGTTTAACTGTCACTTCCACTCCAATTAGTTGTTGCTCAGTTTAGTCTGATGAAATTGTAAATTTGATAACCGTTCCCATCGCTGCTGTGATGTGTCACATTTTAATAAAAAGAAAATCCTGTGCAACAAAAAGTGTCTCTGAGCCTAATGAACGGTGCACAGAGGGAGCTATTTACAGTTCATTTCTCTGTTGTGTGCTTTTATAACCGGTGTGTCACAGCCTCTGAATTAATTTACAGCGCCGTGTCGTCAAGCATGCTCTCTCCCATCTTCAATCGTCATTACCTTTGAAGTATGTTACACAAAACTCTTCCCTGCCTGCGTCGATGTGTTCTAAATGTCAAACAGGTACTCATCCCAACAAGTGGAAAGCATGCAGACTTATTGAACCGCGGCCTATTAATATCCAAGACCACATTCTGTCTACTGGTTTGTTTACCTTGTGGATATCTCCCCAAATTTTAAGTTTGTACTGACTTTTGTTCTTTCACTTGAAGCCAAAGTTGCTTGAGACACTTACTTTGTATCCCTCTCATCATTCTCTCTTTCTACTTCTGGTTGGGGGGGTTCCTGTCAGGGGAATCAATCTGCAGGACCAGGGGAGGGGAGGAATGACACAGCACCCATCGCTCACCCACACACCCCCACTCTGCTCCTGACGGTAAGCCCTGCTATGATGGGAGGAGTGTGTGACAAGACGGGGAAGAGGAGTGATGGGGTCTCTCCATCACAGCCAAGGCCCTGTCAGCACGTCTCAACCACTTTTTTCCCTCCTGGCTTTGACTTTGCGAAATCCACCCTCCCGCCCCAGAGGAAAAAAACTGTTTGTTGCCAACCCGGACTTCTCTCTTTCTCCATCTGCAGACATCCATCCCTCGACGTTAATGAGAAAGCAGTTATTGGAGTGATCATTCAGCACTGATAAAACCAGGCCGCCTGCTGAGATCTCTTGGTGGGGGGTGGGGAGGGATGAACAGCTGCTGATAATTCAGACAACAGGTATTAAGTAGCGCGTTCCTCCACACTGCAGCGCTCATCGTCTGATCCTAAATCTCATTTACTGTTTAATTTCAATGAACTTTACATTCTCTCCAGGCTGTCACTCGTCTAACTCGCGCAGCACCATTTTTGGCGAGAGAAGATAATCATTTTAGAAGCACCATCGTTTTATCTCTCAACATCCCCACCCTTGTGACTTTGAAAGCAGCATTTCAAGAATCACAAAACTGCGGACGTGAGGGGACTCCCCATTTCACATATAAACCTCGACTTTTTTCACACCCCACCTGTCAGTAAGGGAGGAGACCTTCGACAGCTGCATAATTTCAGAAATTGGGAGCCAAGGTGGATTAAAAATTACGATGAATATTCTATTTCATGTGAAGCAACCTGATGTTGGTTTGGTGCAAGTAATCAGAGAGCAGTCTTTGCTTCTGAGTGCTCCTCTGTTTATGGGCAGCGGTCCATGAGCCCCAGCTGAATACTAAATGCTGATCAGAGAGGGTGGCAGGCCAGAGGCCAGGAAGCAGCACAAGTAGCAGCTGTGTTGAGCACTATCAGGCCACAAAGATCTACAGAGCCACTAACTGCGACCCCAAAATCCTGCACTATCACCGTAGAGCACTGTGTGTCCCCTTGTACGGCCATTTCTCTTCATTATATCCACCAACAGACAGCAGAGACCGGAGCCACAGTCTGCTGCTGATTGGCCACTATCGCTTACTGGTCCGAACAAAGAGCCACCTCTACAATCAAAGACACATCAAAAGAGCCGCAGAGCATGCCAGGCATAAAAATAGAGTTGAAACAAAATTAAATATGCCTGAATGTGGCTGCCCAATCTGACATGAAAATATCCAGACAGGATTCATTTCATCGATAAAAACTATGCCAGAAAATAACTGGTGACAACCTTATTTCTTGTTGATAGTTTGACCAAAAATAAATGAAAAGCATTTGGAAATTAAATATAACAAAAAGAATATTATATTATATTATTATATATTATTATATTATTATATTATTATAATATTATATTTCTGAATATTTCTCATTAGTCAAACAAAGTATCCTCCACAATGCGACAGCTGGAATAAACCAAACAAACGTAACTGCAGCTCCAACTATCAGTAATATTGGTGAAACTAGTTCATATTTTATGGAAAAAGTTTGCTGACTTTCCCTCAACTGTCTGTGATTTACAGAGTTTCCTGAAAGCAACCTTTAACTGCTGTGTTCTGTAGCGACAAGTTAGCTCCGGGGCTAATAGGCAACAAAACAGCAGCCTTACAGATATCATGACAGAGGTGAAGAGACCGAGGTGGATGTTTTTAGTAGAAGCTAAAAATAGAGGAAGACACATTGATCAAGGGAGTAAATCTCAGACTTGCTTTTAGCCGTTAGCGACAGCTTCACTAATTAAAAGGCTGAATGACAGATGGACTGTTGGCTGTTGAACTGTAAATAATAATTGCTGGTTTGCTAAGTTATATTCCTTGTGTTGTTGCACTTGGCTGTGTTAGCAAAGTTGTTGACTCACTAGTTCTCAATCATAATTCATATCATAATTGTTACTGTCTCTGGTTCACGTCACGTTAGCTTAGCGTGCAGTGAATGTTCTGAGTTGTGTGCAGTGCTTGTGCAAACTTTGACTGCCACACAGCAAAGATGCCCGAGCATACATGGTTACTTCAAGACATACGTTTTCAAGACGCTACATTGTTATGAAATGCCGAGTTTTGTTTGTTAGTTAGCACGTAACGTTACATTACATACAGCAAATTGGTACAGAAACCTGAGATCTGTATTTACAGACAGTGGTTTTGCCCTCAGAAACAGTGGGGGGCGCCAAATCACACAAAACACAAACTTCTACATAATGTTGCTTTAACAGTTACTACAATAAGCAGGGCAATGAACTAATGTCTCATAAATAAATAAACCAGTTTTTAAGAATAATCAAAACTAAAATGTGACTGAATCTTTTCGTGAAAAGACAAAAACAAAATCAAAATCAGGTACCAAAACTGACATTGTATTCAGTCAAATCAAGGGACATCTCACATACAAAAGTCACTGTAGATCAAATGTAAACTCATATGATGAACAGCAGTGTCTTCATACAGTAAATACAGTCATAACGCAGTTTCTGTTTAGTGTTGCGGGAGCGTGGATTCATTCAGTCTTTGATTTCCTATCAGTAGAAGAAACGCAACCGATTCAAATGCAAATGTGCACCTCTTTGATATTAAAATTTAAATAGGCCAGTGCAGTCTTACATGTAGTATGCATATTTATTAATTTATGCTATTTGGGTTGTGAACAGATACACACTGGTAGCCTTTTATTGTAGATAACGCAACATCAGCATTTCATTAGTTGCTAGGAGAAAAGTGCGTGAATGGTGGAAGAGAAAGGGAAGATTCCCCGGTTGTGAGGTGGATTTAGGTCTCCAGGGAAATATGAGGCCTCAGGTCTGAAGCTGATGAAACTGGGCTTTAACACCGATAGCCTTGTTCCATGCAGGTACGATGTGTGTTCAGCTATTTCAGGAGCCAATAAAAGGAAGTGTAAGAATCATCACTGAGACTTTTTTTTTTCTTAAAAATGAAATTGAGTCAGTTAGCAGATGAGGCTTTCTATGCTGGCTTCAGCAGAATAAAGACTTTAAGGCACACTCGGGTCTCACTGTCAGTGGTGTGCTTTCCACCCAAATAGAGTCATACCGAAGAAAATCTAGAGTATGACAGGTGAAGGACAACGAGCAGCATAAATAGTGAGTGTTCACTTGGAGAGATAAGAATCTGGTGGGTGGATTCACTGTGCAAAGCTCCCTCGTTCAGCTTCCTTGAAAAAGAAAATATGAAGGACATCTGCTCAGGTCTGCACCGGGCTAATTAGAGGGTATTTTTGCTCTCATCATTTGTTTCCTGTCGACACGCTATATCTCTCCAAGGCCACCTCCGCTGATGGATGCTATTTGCAATTCCTACGCCCATTATTTGTGTGATTGTGGCGGCATGTGAGCCAGAGATATTCAACACCTGTGACTGTGTGAGAAAAGGAGGTGTGGATGCTGGAACTGCAGGGGCTTGTCAGTCAGCTCAGTTCCTGCTGGGAATGAAAATGAAACAGATTAAAAAATAACCTAAAGGAGAGAGGGAGTTAGCGCTGTCGTCGCAAACCACATAAATAACCAACGGTTCTGATCCTCAGTTCACTTGATTCCACAGTTTCTTACAAACTACAAAACAACAGTTCCTCCCACAGGGGAAAAAAAACTGACTTTGCATCTGAAAAGTAGGACAGTCAACAGATGAGCAGCAGTTACAGTGTGTCCTTCCCCCAGGTAAGGAGGAGCTGACAGTGATAGTATTGATTGTCATTGAGCTTACCTAGCTTCTCACAGTGATGGAGTGATTGCTATCCTCGGTGCTTATGCAGCTCTCCAGTCCACACAGTGTCCTTGGACACTCTCTCTATACTGTATATATGCCCGTGTGGATGACATTGTGACCTAGATACAGTAAAAAAAAAAAAAATCCTGCTCACATAACTGATGGTAGAGATGAACAGCAGGTCTGTTCCTGTAAGGCAAGGCAAGGCAAGTTTATTTGTATAGCACAATTCAGACACAAGGCAACTCAAAGTGCTTTACAGGTGCATACAATTACAGTAAAAGCATTTAAAAAACATTAAAACAAAACATTAAAACAAATTAAGAAACTGTACTGTAAATCCACACCATAGACTTTATGGTCCACTCTGGAGCCACGAAAGGCTTTATACTATTTTTTTTTTTCACATATTCAGTAGTGCTCCCTAAGACCTATAAGCACACTTTCATGTGTACAATTGGTGGAGTTGCCCTTTTGACACAGAGATCTCACTGTTTCCCAAGAGAAAACTCCAGTTGCAAATTCTCTTACTTCTCTTTTGCATTTCTGAATTGAAAAACATTTAAACTTTATGCCTGCATTCCACTATTTTGGTCAACCACCTAGCTGTATTAAGGCTATGTGGTAGTTTCTTATGACAAAAAGATCCTGGATTAACTTTCTGTGGACTATGAGAGGCCTCTTGTGATGGCCCCCAAGTATTTGTCTGTCGATGGTTGCGTCACAGTCAGGGGCTCATTCCTCTGATGGACGGGAATGGATCTGAAGGCATGAGGGCCATGCTGAATGACGCTCACTCAACATGTGACATCAAAAAGTTATCCTCAAACTAAACACTGACATTTTTTCAGGAATCCTGTGGGATTACATGCAGGATGGGAGTCAATATCAGTATCACGTGACTGCAACGCAACAGCCTTTGAGAAAGCCTCTTTTCTGATGTGTTTTGTCAAGAAATTGGACTTTTGAGGATCCAGTCCCTCTATTGAGACACATTTTATATGTTAGAAACTTGCCATCTGTGCATGTTGGGATAGGCTCCACCACCCTGTGACCCTGAACTGGATATGTTTAGAAAATGGATGGAATGGTTGAGAGATTCAATGCTGTAATTGCAGAATATGGCCAGAATCAGAAGGTAGCTCCAAACATATAGGGGGCAGCATATCACCAGAGTAACTAACAACTGCTGGTCTTTGGTGGTTATACTCGGCTGTAGCTAGCTGCTGTTGGCTAATTAGCTGATGATTAGTGAACTTGGCTGGACACAGCATCTGAGGTCAGTTTGACAACAGGAGGATACAGTACGGAGCTGATACAGCAGCTCTAGCGGAGTCGGACATCAGCAGCTGGTGAAAACGGTGTGTAGAGACAGAATATTTTCACGACTTAGGCCTACTTTTTATTTCGACCAAACCAGAGGCGATTGTGGAAACACAAACCAAGACTTTGCTTTGGGAGTTTTATTTAGCTTAAGTTGAGTTTGAATGAAGTGTGTTTTACGATGAGGCAACGAGGCAAAAAAGCTCATTTTAATTCCGTAAAAGAGAGAAACTTGAATTCAGAAGGTGTACAGTGGTATTTTTCTATTTAGTAAGGAAAGAGAAGTAGTGGTAATATTTCAGTAGCAGTATTCGATTTCTTGACATTTTGTGAGTGTATTGACTACGGCCAGCTGAATCTATGGGGCATATCAAACTATGTAATTTCATTTTTTGAATGTTTTAAACTAAAATCCCGGCCATATTTTACAAATTGCTCCTTTAACCCCAGTTGATTCCCTCTTGACTCAAACTGCACAGAATCTCCCTTTATTCCTGCCAAATCTACATATACATGACTTCACTGTACACAATATTAAATGTACTGCAGTGGCTCAAGGCTTTGGTCTTGTCATCTACTATATATAAGTATGTTACAGTAGTTGTTTTAAGATTGCTGTCATAATTGTTTCATTTGACTGGTCTTTTAATTAAATTTTTGACAGGCAGCACCTTTGAAATTATTCAATTATTCCAGTAAGTGGAAAATATCAATATAGCCCTTTTGATTTTCTGATTTACACTATAATATTTTCATTATGGAGAGACACCTGAGACAGCAGTGAGTGATGAGCTGCTTGAGCCGGGCTCCTGAGGGGTGTGTGGTGACGACGGCAGCACGATGAGTCTGAGGCACCTCTGACTGAGCTGAGATGATCACACACACACACACACACACACACACACACACACACACACACACACACACACACACACACACACACACACAGATATTCAGACCTCCTGCAGCACACAGACAGTGATCCTATTTGTCACAGAATTGTGTGAGGGCTTTAATTAATAAGGCTTCTGCTGGTAGAAAATTGAATTAGATGATTAGGGTAAACAATGTGGCGGTAATTCCAGGAAATAAAACAGAATTCCGATGTATCGCCAGCTTCATCGAGGAAATGTGCATTACTGTAAACAGTTTTGTACCACAACACCCGTCCTGACTACTGTGAGCTGAGTGAGCTAATAGTTAAAGCACCCTACGGATGCTTGATCTTTCAGCCAGATTGATCCTATAAGATGTTTAAACTGCAGGACTATCCTTTCTTTCCTCATACAGTGCTCAGTGTCATTCCCCGGCTTGTGTTTGCTGTCTCTTTGTTCTGCTTGCCTCAGCAGCGAGAGCTTTCAAGGAGACACACTCCAGCTCTCTCCACAGAGAACTTGTCCCCCCACTCTGGCTGCGAGGCAAACTTCTTGTTTCTGCTGTGCATCACAATGGCACCGTGCCCCCATTTTTCTAGCCAGCTTCGCTCCGCAGAAGGATGCACGTACGCGCACGGTCTGAGCAGAAATACTCCCTCCTTCCACATGGGAATCCCTCGGTTACAGTGACTAATGTGTTGTCGGTGTCTGCGCTGGGAATACGGACAAATATGGTGCAGTCAAAAAAGTGATATACTGCAGCAGTTAAATAAAGTTAACTGTAAGAATCAGAAGGGGAGCTTATATCCCATATGATTCTCTCTGAGCTAAGATATAGGTCTTCATTAATCACTGCAGATCTCTGGAGCACCATATAAAGAGTATGTACAATAATCCTCATGGACGTGAGTCTTATTGTGTTTTTATTGAACTTTAGCTAAGAGCTATAACCCCAGACGGGTCTGAACAAGCAGAGGTCTGCTGTAGTTAGTGATTACCAGTTGAACCAGTTCTTTTCAAGTTAAAACTTTAGCTGCTCAATATTAAGTATTTTGAGATTTTAAGCATCATGCAAGCTAGTTTGTACATAGCGATAAGAAGTTACTAAATATTTAAACTCACAGTGTAGGCCTAAATGCTGTTTAGCTGCTAACTGACAACACTAATGTTAGCTTGCTAATATGACCCATTTAGAGCGAAGAACAAAGGAGATAACATAAATATGTTTGACGTATCTGACTGGACACTTGATAAAATGCTGTTGAATAAAGAGTCAAAGTTGCATTTCACAAAAATAACACAACATACCTTAAATTACAAAATGTTATGCAAATAATATGTTGCTAAATGACCTATAAAACATCAGCAAGGTTAGCATTAAGGGTATTTCTCCTTTCTGATATCCCTGCCCACTTTATCTAATCAGGACAGAGAACTCCAGGAAGAGGCGGTCCGTCTGCTCATGAACGTGCAGAGAGCAAGATCCTCCTGTTTAATGGCAATGGTGCTACAGGTAAAGCAATCAGTTCTAGCGCTCCCAGTGACAGTTTATACTACCAAACAGGCCAATGCAAAGAAAAACACTTGAAGAAAAGAAAGAGCCAAAAAGAGCTGCCTCAAAAAAAGGAAGGAGTCGTGCAAGTGTGGTGATTTGTTTGGTGCTTTTGATTTGACCAGCACCCCAGATGTTTCCTAGAACCAACCCAGCTAAATGATATGTCTTAGCAGTCCAACCAGAGAGGGTGAATGAATAGTTCGAAACTAGCTAGTAACACCATAGGAAGGACGTTACACACAAACGTGATAATGGAGTTATGAATAGCTGGTGCGACTCAATCCAGGACTGTGGCAGCCGCAGTACTGCAGCACTGACCGGCTTGCTGATAGTTAAGAGGGGTCACATTCATGGGGCTCATCTCAGCTGCCTGTCCTGGGCCTTCAGTCCGGTCCGTTAACATAGCAGTCTGTCTGTGAGAGAACACATCATGAGCTGTGTTGTGATATCCATTTCACACAACATGATTAGTTGAAGCCATCATCCGCAATGCAAAAGCTCAGAAAAATGATTCACTTTCTGTGAGAAAGTACTCATGACACAAACAACAGTGTGTCAACACATGCCAGTGTTCAAAGGCCTTCAATAAAGAGATTTTTTTTTAATTTCTTCTAAACATTTTGATGCTACAGCTGCCACCATCTATGTTGTGTACAGTTACCATGGTTATAGGCGTTCTCATATCCTCAGGTTTAACACACACACACACACACACACACACACACACACACACACACACACACACACACACACACACTGTTCATGTCACTGCTCTGATGTAATAGAATTATCATTCACCTGTGCAGTGAAACACTGTCTGGGTTTAGCTTGAGGGGAGAAGCTAAAATGTACAAGCTACATCCCCGTCCACAGCACTTGCTAACCTTACACTGGTCTACCTTTTTATAAACGCCTGCATGTTTTGTAGATCCCCTGTTTTGTTCCTGTGAAAAAGATTGTTAACACATACAGTACAGTATGTCTTATCATAGTTTTGACAAAATAACACTGGTAACATTCGATAATGTTGCTGTGTTTTATCGACTGACTTGTTTTGATACAAATCATACATTTCTTCACTGTGTCATTACAGAATGACACACGATCACTGCGCCTCCATCTTTTTTATGCAAAGGTCACCTCCATTGGCATTCTGAGGCAGACGAGCCTTTGAAGACTGGAAATTAAACTCCCATCACCGTGAGAGAAATCTGTTTCCTCAGAAGAGACCAAACAAGGCAGAGTCAGATCTGTGAAAAGTTCATTTAAATTATGGATTGCACTCATTTCTGTTGCATTTTTCACACTGATTGTTTTTAGCTTCCCTGGAACACTGTAAAGGTTAATTGTATAATTAAGTGGCTGTGATTGCCTTTGCTTTTGTTGACGTGTCAGCAGGAAGCCCAAATTATGGCAAAGTGTTGCAGCATTGTTCCATTCGCAGTGAATTTAAATAAAGACTGTGCTGATGATGTATCATATGAATATATGAAAGTATCCGTTGTTATTTTCAGAAGAACATTGTTATCTTTAACAATTATTATCTCTTCTCAACATATCTTTTTGAGAACAGATCATTCTGGTTATTTTTACCCTCCTTCCCTCTCTGAGAGCTGGGCTCCTTTCCAAGGCATCTGCCTGAGATACAGAGGTGTCTTTGTGACATTTTCTCATGTCTCCTCCCCTCCATCCATCATTTACCAACATGAACTGCGTGCGACCAGGCAGGTGTTGGAGAGCAGGGTGGCATTCCTCCACAGTCCCAATCACGGCTCGGAATACCGGAGTCACGAGGCTCAGCCACTTTTCCCAGCCCTCTGGGATAAAGCCCTAACACCACGGCTCAGACTGGTCCCATTCTCTTCCATTGAGTCCAAGGTCACAGCTCCATAGCAAGGGTCAAGGTGATAGGCTGGCAGCCGCCCGCCTCATGCATATGGATGACAGACGCTCCATCTGTTCCACTGCAGAATGCAAATGCCCAAGCCTCTTTCTCCGCTCTCTTTTTCTGCCTCAAAGGGCGACCCTGCCAGACCTTACATGGCATCAGTTCCACTTGTTGGTCGCGGAGTGACGATTTATGCAAAAACCATAATAGAAATGCAAGTCATTGCTGCACTAAGTCCCCAACCCAACCCCCAACCCCCAACAACACCACAGCTGACTCTGAGAGTTTCCTGCCTGATAACATTTAATGTTATCTCTGAAGACTGAAGTAAGACTACATCATTAGTATTGCTCTAGTTTAGTCATGTACTGCTATCTCATATTGGTGTGCAGCCAAAGTATTACTTAGTCATGGCAGAAAAAATCTTTACCATGACGTATTCCAAATCCCTGTAACTTAAAGTGACGATCTTCACCCTCATCATTTATAAAAAGCATTATTTTAATTTAAGCAGACTCAATGAATACAAATGTTCTTTTCCAGGAACACTCGGCTCCACACTCACAGTTAACACATTCACACTTGGAAGTGGCCCAGTACAACCACAATCGGATTTGTTTGCCACTGAGCAGCTACTCTGGAGTAGTCAGAGGTTAAGTGCCTTGCTCGTTGGCACTTCAGCGAGTCCCCTCTGTATTTAGCAGTAAAAGACTATGGCTGCTCTCAAGTATCATCCTGTGAATTTTGCAAGACTGTTCTTGCTGCAGAAGAGCTCAACAAAACATTCCCTTGAGAAATGAATGCAGCCCTGCTGTTGCTGCTCTAATTCTGTGTAAAACACTGTGACCTAATGAGGAGAGTTTTAGTGAGCCAATAACAGCATCATGTCTGCTGCTGACAGGTTGTTTTTATCTAACATCAGCAAGAAACAACTTCCATAGCTGCAATTTTGAGCTGCTTCTTTTTCATGTGTACAATGTTTAGCTTTTTTTGCACGTAGGGATGACAGTGCCAGTGAGCAGGCTGGTGTGTTCCTGACTGAAATATCTCAACAAGTCAATGGATTGCCTTGAAATTTCATATAGGCATTCATGTTCTGCGTAGGATGAATCTTACTGACTTTCTCCACTGACTTTTCATCCAGCAACACCATCAGTTAAAGATAAAATGTTTCCAAAACTTAAGTTCCAAAACCCTACGCCAAAATCATTGATAAATGTGTGGTGCTTTTGTCTTTTTTTATGTGTGTGTTTGAAATAGGGCAACAGCAAACCATGTCAAGAGCCAAGACTCAACATCAAAAGGAGCCATTCTAAATTAAAAACACCCCAAAAAATTTGCTGTGCCATTCTCAAGAAATAATTACTAATTTTCTGATTGTTAATTGATGGGCTGTCCAACACTTAATTAAACAGTGTAACAGTTATAAATTCTTTGTTATATGTCATTGTTCTGTGTAGCAGATCAGCATTAATATTCTGCAGCAGTATGGTGCGGTACATACTGGTCTTGTCTGCTTCTTCATACAGTAAATAAACATATGGGCAACAAACATTATGTTCATGGAAAAAAAAGAGCAATAATGACAGATGGTGTCTTTTCGAGAGCAGTGGGACTTTAGTGTTAATCAAGAGCAGTTTAATGGCCTTTTGGCATGAGGGAGCCAATCACTGCGGCCATGGTGAGATCTCATGCTGTTAGCCAGGCTGCTACTTGGTCCGTGGTCTCTGTGTTTGATCCCCATGAGGTCGCCATTTAAGCTCCTTCTGTCTGAAGTGCCAGAAATGGGAGGGGGCTGAACATTTACACAATCCTCTTTTGCAAATTTGTTTAAAAGAGCTGCATTGTGCTCTGCCCGTCGAGGGCCAGCAGGTGTAATCACCACTTTTGTGTAGCTTTTACAGCCTGCTTAATGGTGGCAGGCGTCTGCTATTTATCTTAAACAATATGCTACCTTGGGCTTCTTTTAACAGCTCCCTGGTAGAGCAAATGGCTGAGGAGACTGTTTTGTTTTCTTGTTTGGGTGGGTGGTGGTAGGGAGGAGTCAAGACACTCAGTCACAAGTATGGATTCTTTGGTGGTATTTTGGCTAAACGATTTCCTGAAGACCTTTCATCAAAGCAGCAACTCCTGAAAGACCATGTCTAAATGTTCAGTGTTCACTGGAGGAGAAAAGAATGATAGAGACGACGTGTTGACTTTGTAGCACTAAATAAAAGTTGTCTGTGGTCAGGTGATGATAATAGGCTGAGGCTCGGGACAGTGAGATCCGGGCCCAGAGAAGGACAAAAAACCCCAGGAGAGAGGGTAAATGAAGGCAGAGGAGCACATAACTTTCCCTTTAGTTAAGTGCAACTCTGCGTGGCCTTGACAAAATCTGAGTGTTGAGACTTTGACCTGCTGAGACAGAGCTGGAAAGTTTTCAAACTTACAGTTACAGTTTTGACTGTGCAGTGTGGCTATTAATACATTATTTTAGTCTTAATATTTAGCATTTATAAGCAGTATATAAACACAGTAATACATTTCTTATAATATACATACATATATATATATATATATATATATATATATATATATATATATATATATATATATATATATATATATATATGGTTAGGCATGAGGAATGATGACTGGTTTGTCAATAATTAAAAATTATGCAGCATCCATAACTTGTGTATAAACAGTTAGTGAATGCTAACCTTACACTGTTATTAAGCATTTGTTGTTTACATTATGTACAAATGATTCAGTTTGTTTAGAAATGGATGCTTCATATGAGAAGATATAGTTGTTGAGTGCACAAAGTACTAATAGTGCATTATAAACTATTGGTTAATTGTTAATATACTGGTTATACTGGTTAATATACTGATGAATGGGTGGTGGGTTAGGGTTAGGTGGTACCACCACTTCCATTTTGGCTCTGAAGTCTGTAGATATATGAGTATCTGTATTATGCCAGTAGTTGTGAGTCAGGCTGTACAAGATTAAATAATGAAAGTATCATGATCCAGGATCTAAGAAACAAAAGGTTTAACAAATTACAATGTGGTAACTACATATAACATTTATGTTACAAAAGACTATATGTACACATTCACTGAGTAACATCAACATTCATTTGCAGTCCTGTTTACAGGAGTGAGTCATTTTATCTACTTGAGTAGATTCTGTATGACTCAAATTGCAAATACTGTAGCTGCAGATTATTGTGCACCTCGAAGTAGATTGAAATCAGCATCAAAAATACAAAAGTGGGAAGACAGGGCCACAACAAAGCGATATTTACAACTGCAGTCTCAGCAGACATACCAAAAAAAACACTGATCAGATTATATGGATTAAGGACGTGTTTGCACGACATTTGGCCACAAAAGAGGATTTCAGCTCTGCAAATTCAGATTTAAATACTCATAACTGCATTTTGATCTCAACTGACCTTTTTCGGGGTCTTTTTTTTCCCTTGTTTTTCTTTTTTTACATTGGATTTAACACAAACTATACGAACAAAGACAAAGCACAGCTTTGCCTTCTGCAGAAATCCCCAACTTTTCTGAGGAGTAGCTTCAGAATATGCCTCACATCAAAGTCTAAACAAGAAGTTTGAGATTCAAAGAGAAATCCACTTTTATATCCAGGACAAAGAATACATAAGAAACAGCTGAAAACAAAGATACTTTGAGTGAGAACACTTCTCAAGGTGGGAAGACTTCCTTGTGGGAACGTTTAAAGCAGCAGCAGCTCTGTCCGAGGTGCTGAAATCATCTCCATCTTCCAGCCTCCTGGAATGTGATTATGAATCTTAGAAGAGACTCCCAACAGAGTATCCCGAGAAAATGGACCATCCATTCACACATTGGTCCCCTTTTCTAGCTTTACCCTGCAGGTGCTCAGTGATCACAGGAGGATATCCACCACTGTATGTATCAGGAGACAGGGCACTGAAGCGGAGAAGGCGAGAGCAGATTATCAGTTAGCTTTTGATCTGTCTTTGGCGCTCCATGTGGGAATATATGAATTTCATTGCTGGCAGTTTTTTCCACACCTCTTGATTCGCCCTCCATAAATCCATCCATCTGAGTGAACAGCTGACCTCTCTCTCAAGCTTGACAGGTCTCTCGCTCTGTGGCGGTAGAGCATCCCATGGAGAGCTCATGTTTGGTTACTAGGCAGATGTTATTAATATTTAAAGACAGAGTTCTCGTGCATGTTGTGGAGTAAATTCACTTCTTCAGTGGTGCAAAAGGCTGCGCACTCTCTTGGGATAAGATGGGCGATTCCATCGGATGCAGGATTGTTCCTCTGCCACTGTCACACACAGCTGACAGAGTACAGAGAAACCCTCTTACTGTGCGTTTGCTTATTCATATTCCAAAGCCCTCAATCCTCAAGCCGATACAGCGAGATACTCTTATTTTTGGAAGCATTTTTAAGCAGTGTTTTATTTTTTTCATTCATTTTGCTATTGAGAATTTGTACTTACAGGTAGGGTGTGTTCATATGCATGTCTTATTGCTGGGATGTGAGAGAAGCCGATGAGGAAAGTGACTGAGTAATGAAACACCTTTCAAATCTGTTACATGGGGAGGGGGCTGCTGCATGGGAGGGGAAGGAGGTGGAAAACAACAAGCCAAAAAAAGAACAAGTGAGAAAGTGATCAGGCTGTGGGACCACTATGACAGTACAAAAATCTGCCCGGCAACCCGCAGTTTGTTTGCTGGCTGACTGCGAGCCTGGTTCTTCCCTCTGACCTTCTCACCTCAACCTGTGTTGTCACAATCCGGGTCACTGGTTAAAGCAGAGTGGCTGTTAGCACCAGCATCTGGATGGCAGCAGGCTGTACTGTGTATCAGAGTGGAAGTCATATCAGTGTTTGTTTGGACATGGGGGAGGGAAGACGATAGTGTATTGTAGGTGCTCGTTTCCAGAACATGCCCATGCATGCACATCCTGAGTGTTGATTATTGACCGGAGGGAGATGCAACATAAGCAGATAAATAGATCAGTGAGTGACCTACAGTGTGTCAGGGAAGAAAACCAAACACACACTCACATGATCTAGACTTTTATTAAGAAAAGGTTGGAAGTGGACTGTTACTAGACTGCTGAGTGATTATTGGCACCATATTAAAAGGGGATTTTCATAATCTTAACTGCGTGACTGCTGCACCTGCTACTACATCTGAAAGTGTTGTTAAAGATACCGTATGTCAAATTTCTGTTTCGAAATGTCTAAAAACGACAAGTCCTGTCTTATGTATTTTGTTGAGTTTTGTATTAACATTATCCCAAATGTTTTTTAGAGTTATTTGGTTCAGTGCAACAACGTGTTTCATCTGGCCGTGAGCCAGAGAGTGAGGAAGGAGGTCGGTGAATGTGACTAAACATAATGTGAATAAAATTACCTTCACAGCATAACAGTTCTGCCTGAATCACATCAGATAGATTGTTATCAGCAGTGGAGGTTGTTTAACAATGAAGACATCAGTTCTGATGATCCCACAGTACTTAATGTTACCAAACTATGTCTTCTGTTTTCATTGTTTTGATTGAGAGACCCTCAGCAGCAGTAACATTTCGTTCAGCTGTTTAGCAGGGCACTTTTAAAGTAGTGATATCAGTGTTGAATTAAGTAAGTTTTAGAGGGTTTGGTGAGCATCATGTTATCGGCCTGTCATGTCGCCAGAAATGTTAATTTCAGGCTGATATTTCATTTTTTAAGTCTTTATCTGCTGATACAGATGATGTTTGGATGTTGTTGTGCATCCCCAGTCAATAAGTAAGTAAATCCAGAATTATATGGCTAGCACAGGCAATACTGAGCCAACAAAGCAACATTTAGGCACAATACATGTAACTCAGCCTAGAGTTTGGTGATTTCATGTAATCCCCATAAAATAAATAAGATAAAAAATAATGTTTCTATTCCTTTTTAATGGATGGTTACTCAGCCTCTATTACAAGCCTGTGATGGATTATTAAGAGGAGATGGAGGTAAAACTCAACAGCAGCGTGTCTGTGATGTGCACCAGAACAGCCTCAGGTAACAGATTAAAGGACAAATTGGTCCTTTAGTGGCTCTGCCTCCTGTGCTGTGTCTCACTCACTCGTCCGTCCTCTGAAAAATTAAATCAGATTTCACCAGTCAGTGAGGTGCACTGTAACCTCTGCGTTGGTACATTATGAAGGAGAAATCCATGCTAAGCAGAAAAACAGACACTTGAATAAGCCCGGGGAGGACAGTTTGCCTTGCCGGAGGAAGCAGCAATGTGAGCTCTGAGGCTAACTGGAGATAAACAGAACAGAGAGAGGAGAGGGAGGCAGAGCTGGGCAGCAGATGAAGAGATCAGCATCTTCACTCAGATGTTTTTATAAAAGAATTCAGCCTCAGGAACGTGGCCGGCGAAAGGTTTGGCACTCCCAGCCTGCAGGGCCAAACGCAAGCACTAAACTGTGGGCTAAAAATACAAAATATTTCACACCATTTTCACATTCTCAAGTGGGCACAAATTTGGCCGGCGTGTGCCTTTTCTTCTTCCCAGCGCTGCCCCACGATGAGTCACACTAAATGAGAGTAGGGAGTGTGGTTCGCTGAGGCTCCAGCCAGCGAGCGTCTCCGTCTGCTTCTGCCTCCTCCAGGCTGCATCACTTGGCTCGTGCTCGACTGACTGTCAGCAGTCCTGACAGCCTGACCTCCCGGAGGCTTGCCGGCCAAATGCCACGTCACATTGGGCTCGGCTTCGCCCCGGTCTGGCCCTCAATCATTTTCACACCCGCATTCACCTCTAACACCACCCTGCCTCTTCCCCCCCTTCCACTTGACACTACCTGAAAAAGAGAAGCATTTGTTTGTTTCTCTCTATTTATGGCCCACTCTGCTCCTGCAGTGTAGACTATCTTGGTGCTGGAGAGTCTGCAAATGGAAATGCTAATATTAAACAATATAGTGGTTGTATTTTACACTCTGCCTCCACTGGAAGATCCTCTATATTTGTCATCTACCTTGAGACAAGAACTTCTACAGCTGCATACACAGGCTGATTTCACTGATGTTTCCCCTAAATTATCTCTTAGTTCGAAACAAACCTATTAACTAAGCAAAAATGTTTCTGATAAATACTCCTGAGAGATTAAAGTTTGACACCAGCCCAGTCACCAGGGTAAAATGTTGTCAATGGATGTTCCCACAAACTACAGATATGTTAAATGTATATGTTTTATATGTATCATATCAACATTTCTACAAATACATATCATTTTACGTTCTCAACCACATATTTCTCTTTAAAAGGATGCTGGGATGGTGGTGGTGTGACACAGAGGCAAGATGGCTGCCAGGAAAGAGACTGTTTGAGACCACCCTGTTAACAAACACCAGGCTATCACATTCAATTCTGACATTAAACTACCTTAATTATGCATGAAGGGTATTTATTTGTACTATTACAGTAAGCTGCTGTGAATTTGAATTTAAGCAGCATTCTGAAGCAACTGTAAAAACGGAAATAGTAAAAATGGTGCATTACAACAAAATACTGTAATTTAGGGTACAGTCTCATACAGTAATTGAGCAATAAAATATTGTAGTTTTAAAACAAGGTACACATGCTAACATGACAAAAGGCTAACAACAGGCTGACAGGCCTAGAAGTGGCCCAACAAGGTACACATGCTAACAGGCTAACATGCTAACAACAGATTAACAGGCTAACAGCAGGTTTACCGACTTATGAGTGGTATACAAGTTAACAGGCTAACATGCTAACAACAGGATAACAACAGGCTTACAAGCCTACAAGGTACACATGCTATCAGGCTGACAGGCTAACAAGACAATATTCAGCTGTGTTCGTAACCAAGTGGTCTTTGTGCCCAAACCTCACCAGACCTCGAGCACAGAGTTGTCACAACATAAAATTGAAAATTGAAACATGAAACATGAAACATATCTGTGGTTTGCAGAGACGTATAATGCCCGCATTTATTCTGAGAAGCAGAAAATGTGTCTTTTTTGATGCTGGTCATGTTGTCTGAAGCTTAGCATGCACAGTGTCTCATCCTGTGAGGAGATGACAAGGCCTGATAAACCACAGTGTTTACTGCACAAGTTAACAGAGGCAATCAATAGCAGCACTCGATACACTCTTGCTTCAGCCATTATGTGTTGAGGGTAACACCACCTGGGGTGATGGGCAGGAGGGGAGGTCTTCATAGGAAACGTGTCATAATGAACTGACAAGGAAAAAAAGGCTTTTTTCTTAAGAAGGTGATAACAAGAGAGATGTGTGTTAAACTGTCGTTTGAAAACCAGAGTTACATTCTCTTACAAAAGCCGGACAAAACTGGCTCTAAATACACAACACAGCAAGAATTTCAAACACTACTGAATTAAAGCTGCTGATTTATTCGCCCAAAAAACTTTTTGTTGTTGTTGTTGTTGCTTGTCTGCTCTTAGAAAAGGAACTGAGCACAGCATACTGGCAGACCGAGAGTGCTAATGGCAAGACTATACATCATGAATAAATACAGTGAAATCTTGGATTTTGTAAGAGCAAAGACTAAACATGTTGCAAAACATCAGAGATAGTAGATTGAAGGAAGAATATAAGCATGAGCTATTGATAAAGAGCTCTGTTAGTCGTACTTTTGCCTTAGAGCCCTGCTGTGAATTCAAACAAGTGCTTTTTTTTGTGGAGGCAAGCATGTGATGGTGATGGTGCAAGCATAGCCAAGTGTTTGGGCCTCTTTGCCTGCTCACAGACTCTGGTACTCTTGAGATGTTATACTGCTCTTCTTATCCCAGGCAAAAATCTCTCAAGAGCAGCAGCTCAAACAACTTGAAGCACTGAGTGAGAAAAGAGTAAGAGTAAAATAAATACTACTGTAGGCAGGGAGGGCTCCAGAATGGAGGCTAAATTCTATAAAACCTGCAAAACCTTGTGTGGACATGCAAACCACACCTCAAGCAGGACCTGAAGTCGTTAAGCTGCTGGCCAAAACCTGCATATTCAGGTTCACATTGCCACTTAAACTATATTGGCCGTATTTCTGGCAGTAAAGGAGCTTGTCAGCCTCTGGTCTGGCTTATTGACGAGTCATTAACAGTTTTTGGACAACAATTGAGCTCTGTAGCACAGAGGAATACACTGATCATTGGCTACAGTACTTTCATATTGGGATCAATTCATTCTTGGAATTGGATTGTGGATTTCTGGAGTACAGCGGCCAAATTTTTCTGTGCTCAGTCTATAATCAAGGATGCGGTGGATGAATTTCAGTATTAATGAGCTGTTTTTGAGTGTGTAAACAAGTGCACGAATAATGATAGATGCTGTATTAAAGGATAAGTTCACCCAAAATAACAATTCAATTCAATTATCAAGTTATCTACTCCAAAACAAAACATTTCTGGAGCTTCACAGCAAGACAGGGTTGCAGCATTCTCCTAAACAACTGAAGTAGATTGGGACTAGTTTTAGAATGTAAAAAACACATAAAATGGTTCCCTACAGCTTGTCAGGCATTGTCCGAGATGTTATTTACACCCATTTTTAAAGTAAAATCTTCACTGTAGCTTCTAAGCTAGTGTCTTTTTAGCCCATCTGCTTGAGTTGTTGAGGAGAATGTTGCAACACTGTTTTGCTGTGAAGCTCCAGAAATGTTTTGCAGACTACGAAACTTCATCCAATATCTGTCAGCATCGGGGTGACTAGATAATGACTGAATTTTACTTTTGAGCGGACTGTTCCTTTAACCATTCTCAGGTATTGACATGCAAGATTATCTTCTACACATGGACAACAAGACTTCAGTGACTTTACTCTCACTCTCACAGGTGATACTGCCACAGGTGAGCCTCTGTGTGTGCTGTCCATGGTGCTGAACTAGCTAGCGTCTGATCTGTCACCAGCCCTGTTTATAAGTATGCCATTCTTAATTATCGAGGATAAACGTGCTGGTGCGAGGTGAAGAATGCGCCATGCACAAACTTTCAATCGTGCTGTAAAAGCACCGCTAGTTATTATCTGTAGCTGTATCACCTCTGGCTGAATAGTCCTCAAAGTGCTTGAGGCTGTAGTGTTGGTTGTGCGATGACGATTGCACACTCGAACAGAACTGCTCGCAAAAAGAGATGAAACAGGCTGCTGAGATGACCATTACATCTGGATGACTTAATCCAATACATTACAACACATACAGATCCTCTCCATGTGACCCCTGTACAGTAGCTGCTTTGAGTAGTGCAATACATAACACAGAAAACCACCTTCTCCTCTGCACAACAGCCTGTTGTAAGAAGAAACAGTCCTGAGACATGCAGACAATCTGACATTTCCCTCTACCTTTACTGAAAGACTCGGTGTGCGTTGGTCCAGCTGCACACAGCCCGTATCCACAGCCTCATCCCTCTGACAGTGCTGGAGCGGGCCATCTGTCTTCAGCCAGAGAAGAGGTGTACAGATAAGAGCTTTTTTCCTACCCACACACCTTTCTCTTCACCTCGCCGAGGGTGGCTTTGAAGGTAGATGCTCGTGCTCCTGGTGGACGGCTTCAACTGTTTGAAAATCAACCCAACAAAGCCCTATGCTGTTAGATGTTGTCTACCTGCATGGCATAATAATGAGCATTTGGCTCATATGTCACATAAGCAAGTAAAAAAATAATGATAAAAGAGCATATTTGGCCGTAGATGAGTTATTTTCAGAGATCGCAAATCTGCAAAATGTGTGAAATTAGTGCCTGGAATAAGTGTTTGGGGGTCGGGTCTGCCCTGCCTCCCGCTCCTGAGATTTGAAGAACATGCAGCTCTATCATGTGAAGGAGTGCATTAAGACGGTGGTGCTTCAAAGTGAAGGACACTCCTGGAGCAAATTGATTCTAGAGGACAGTTCATGCAGCTTTCTACAGCCCAACAGGGCTGCACTGAGAAAAAAACAGCCTCCCACTGAGAAAGATGTGTTTTCTACGATAAAAAGACAAATGTTATGATGATGTTCAGGCTGCATGCTCTTTAAAACGGGAGGTTCAATAGATTTGAGGGATGGATTAGATTTTGAGGCTCTGGCCTGAAGAGCAATTATTCATTCCGGGGCTCTACTTCAACCTTTTCACATCTCATTTTTGCTCTGCTGCAGTTGCCATGCACTTTGGGACGTGGCAACGGGCCTGAGCGGGAGCAGCCGCAGCATGCTCGGCTGCCGCATGTATACGGCAATACAGGGTTCATAATCTGCTTGTCTCGCCGCCACCGTGAGCAAATGGATTCCTCAAATCGTGCTAATGCTTTACAGATGTCACCGCGCAGGGTCGCACACATGCTAATGGAGCCAGGATGCTTTTCAGCCTGAGCTCCACTTTAATGTGATCCTGCATTCAGCTGAATTCATATTTAAAGGTCACTGCATGATATTACTTACTCTGATGGCCTGGGCACATTTATCGTGTGTGTGTTCTTGTGTGTGATCATGCTGTCATCTCATTACTTCTCATACAAAATGAATGGTTTGAGCGTGGCATTAATCAGGGATGTCACCTGTGGCTTTAATAAGGGGATAGTTGCCAATGTGGTTATATTTGGTGATATTTGTCCTTTGGTTTGTACTGTAAATTGGGAAAAATACAATGTTGCATTACCTAATAACCCTTATTAAATTATTCATGAGCAACTATTTTGTTAGCCAGTGTGCTACTGTATGTAAAATATATGGTCAAGCTCAAGCTAATGCTTTTAGCTTAGCAGCTACAGTGCAGGTTTCAGCTTAAAAAAGGGCATAAATATTGTCTTTTCAAAAAGACTCTTGGGGGTTCCCTAGACATGGATCATGCTGTACAAGCTGCATGGAGCCATTTTATGTGTTTTTCAGTTGTTTCTTTACATCTACTTCAGTTGTTTAGGAGAATGCTGCAACGCTGTTTTGAAGCTCCAGAAATGGTTTATGGGTTAGGGTTAACTAAGGTAACTTCGCACAACTTTCCATAGGCTTGAGTAGATAATGGCTGAATTTTAATTTTGGTTGAAGCAATCCTTTAAGTCTTGTGGGGAGCATTTGAGTTTTTCCAGTTCGAGATGAGCTTCTACCTCCCCTAACCAAGATATAATCTTTATGTCCGGCTGGGCCAGGACAGATATACAGGTTAAATGCTAAGGATCAATAACTGTGCAAAAAAATGTCCGAGGATCCTTCCATAATGCCCAGAGTCATAGATCATGCCCGCATGAATGGTCTCAAACAATCTTCCTTGGGCTAAATAAGGAGGTGCCACAAGGTTCAGTGTTAAATCCTTTACTATTTGCACTCTACATAAATAGTATCATCATTTTAAGCATTAATTGACTGATACAATGCTGTTTTAAGCCATACATTTGCCTGAGAGCCCTACAGTGCGTTCAAACAAGGGTTACTTGGTGCTGGCACATTGTCAGGCCATGTGTTCTGGCCTCTGAGAATGTGCTTGATCACAGACCAACACAATCTGGTGCTCTAAAGATGTTATAATGGCTCTTGTTCTTATAGGCACAAACAGCTCAAGAGGAGCAGATCAAACAACAGGAAGCACTGAGTGAGAAAAGAGTAAGAAATACATCTGTAGGGCCAATCTCCAGGACACAGGCGTAAGGAGGCTTTGTACTCCCCACACAACCTTGCGTGGACGCACAAACTACACCTAAAGCACCTGAAGTCATTGAGTCTGAAAATCTGCACATTGAAGTTCAAATTCATACCTTTTGTTTTAGAATGCAAAAAATAATTATGTCCTCTATGACCTTTTGGAGATTTGTAGGTGTGCTAGTGACAAAGAGTTTAACATAATGGACACCTGCATGTAACATACAGGCAATCTGTTCTGATGGTGTCAAAACAACCTCCCATCAGGATAAATAAGGGTGTACCACAACGTTCTGTGTTGGATCTTGGGCTGTCACTATATCAGATTTTCACTGGACAATTATCGTGGCCAGAAGAATTCACAATAATGATATTACCATGATATATATAGAAAATTTGAAATTAAAATGCTCTCAGTCAAAATTTGAACTTGTTTTAACAGTTTATTGTGTGTTTTGTCTGTTTTTTTGCTAAATCAATAACATTCATTGAGTGTAGGGAGTTGGAGAGAGAGTCTGTGTAACAGTAAATGTCTGTCGTTTTGACATGATTTTGCACAGCAGTAGTAAATCAATGAGTAGCAGCCACACAGTATAGATCCATGCCACACACTAGGTAGCTTACAGTTAACAGCTTTTTCTCCTTTGTTCATTGTATGGCGGTTGGCAACCAGGGATAAGGCGCATTAATGTCACCCACCATAACAAAGTGAGAACAGAAAGAAACAGAAACGATATAAGCGACACCCCCTAGTTGGATCGTGTACTATTTACTACATAAACAAAAGTATCGCTCCAACGCAGACTTTTAATATCTATTTTCATGCAGATGACAAAGCCATGTGTGCGTTTGGCTCCTCTTCAACTACTTTGAGATTTCAATCTGCCTTTGTCCTCTTCAGACATCTCCGCATAATTTCAATCTTGTACTGAATACTGACAAGACTTTATTCTCAAGAAAACAAAGATGTTCTAGTTCACATCCACCTGCCATCCATACACTTAATGGTATTAAAATCTAAATTGTTCAGTCTTTTAAATACATGGGGATTTGGCTAGACGGCAGTCTGACTTTTAAACAGCATGTGGAGCCGCTGGCACGAAACCTAAAGACTCGTAATAGTTCATCTGATGCATACTGAAATGCTGAGAGACCCAAATATTGAAGTTGTTTGAATTGTTTTATATCCAATTTCACCTTTTTATGTCCTAAGTATTGGAAAATCTGCTTATTCCATACTTTCTGACAATATCACACATTACAGGTACTGTATGTAACAGCTTGTTTCAAGTCTTTGTTGAAAGACTCTTTGATTTTTACAATAATAAGAAAACATTAAATTCAGTTTCTAGATGGTTTGGTTGTAAAACCAGAGCAAGTGAATGTTGGGGTTGTGGGTGTGCTTGTAAAGTAAGCCTCGAAAGAGCAGAGAAAAAGAAGCAGTCACAGTCGGGGGTGCTGAGAAGTCAGCCTGTATAATGACGTTGTAGTATACGGCATGTGACATACATGTTTTTTATATTAATTTGAATGGCCAGGATAACTTATATCTAATAGTTATGACCAAAAATGTGTAACAATTTCAATAAAGAAGACATACTGTAGGTGAAAGCAGCCACACCAACTGCAGTTCAGCGAGGAGATGAAGAGGTAGAGGAATTCCCCAGGCTCCCTTATAAAATCTCTCAATTTTGTGTGTTGTTGAGTTGGGAGAAAACCTAACAAACTTTGCATAATGCTTTCTATGATAAATTATTATTATTTGGTCCTTCTTGTAAATTCAGCAAATGTTATGCATGCGTATAGACATCTCATAGTGGAGAGGAGCATATGTGACACGGATCTGCCTGTTGTCACGGTTAACGGAGACTCCAGTCTGCGGTGTAGTTCACACACTGAGCAGATTAACCAGGGAACTGTCATTTGAGGCTTTATATCATGTGGACAATCAATTAAAGGTTTTTATTATGCCTTTTAGGGGGTGCTGCAGCCCCCTCAGCACCCCTACTTCCCCCGTCCATGGCTAAAAACATAGGTTTTTCCTCTTTCCAATGCCACGTGCTTAGGCTATTAAACATAATCAAAAAAAGAAAAGAAAACAAGAGGAATATTCAGGGATCACAGAGGTCCTTTTCGTCAGCAACACAGTATCATCCTGAAGGTCTGTGTATAGTGCAGGAGACACAGAGGGGAGGGTTTTTTTTCCAGCAGTGATGCCATGTACCACCCCCCATCTCCGCACCCACACATCCCCCCGTCGCCCCATGCCCCGCCGCCCTCTCCTGTCTTTGTTCTCATCACAACAAGCCCGGAGCAGATGGTGCTCTGCTTTGCTTGGCCGGCAGTGACGGACAGGCGCTCTCAGCCAATAGCCTGCTGGGGAATCAGCTGACTGGTCTGGACAGCGCCAGGTGTTTTTATCATTTTTCCTCTCCATCCGTAGGAGGAGCAGGCAGGCAGGCAGGCAGGCAGCGACACAGCGGAGGAATATCGGGGCGACAAAGCGGTCGGCGATGGGTTGCAGGCAGCAGGTTGGAGATCTCTCTGCAGACAGCACCATGCCTCTCTCCGAGGCGCCCTGGGACTGAGCGGATACACGAGCGACAAATCGCTGTAAACAGCCGCGAGCTGAACCCCCTAGCACAGGATACCCCCCTTTGGCACAATCACATTGATCTCATTTATTCTTGCGTATTGACGCGTATATCTGGATAAAGGAGCTGCGCGCTTGGGAACATCGGACTGGAATGCCAACAAGGTGAGAGCCCCGTGGAAAGGGAAAGGCTGGGTTTTACTGGGAGTTTTCTTTTAAAGCTGCATTTATGGTTTGAAAAAACAAAATTGTTTGAAGTGATGTGATGTAGGAGCCATCAGTCAGACGTTCTGGTAGAAGATCACTGTTCTAACTCTGAATATGTTTCCATTCATCACATATGTGTCTGCAAGGGGCGATGCAATGAGTTAGGGTATATTTAGGATGCAGACACACTCAAGGGCATGATCAGGTTTTTTTGTTATTCATATATATATTTATTTATTTTCTAAATGCAGTCTGGTTGGAGCCCCTCACTTTGGGGGCCGGGCATCAGTCTTGAATCCACATGAGAACCCCTCACCTCGCAGCACATGTAATGCCATGTCTCAGCTCTCTCTAATGCGTCGAATGATGTTCCACAGAAAACAAACTTTGATCTCGTTGCGGTACTTGCGGTGCCAGCGGGAGCTGCGTGCCGCCGCGTGCGCGACGTTGTGCAAATGTGATTTGCATATTAATGTTAAAGTATGTCGGCAGATGTCTCGATTCCTCCCTTCTAAGCATAAAAAAAAGTCTTCTTCTTCAGGGGGGAAGAAGACAAGGCCCTCTGTCTGTCTGTCAGGGATGCTGTGGTGAGAATGGGGTTGCAGTGGCAGGGGGTCCATTGTGGCTCACGAACGCTTCTGCTTCTGTCGCTGCAGCTGTTGCGCTTTTGTGATGGAGACCGCCGCTGACTTGCATCACTCAACTTCGGGCACACGCTGCAGGAAAAGGTTAAGATGATAAAGGGATTTAATGTTTTAATGGGAGTGCTCAGAGTCCTCTTTTTTCTCTGAGGACCTGTGGGCCAAATAAAAGTGAGGGTTTTACTTTGTAGTGCAATGACTCAAACAGCTTATTCAGTTAAAACAGCTTAGTCCTCATTGTGTCTAGTTGTTTCTTACATAATATAATGGGTATAAAGCCTGGCCGAAATGTTGCTGATGTCCTGTTGTCTGATTGTTGCCAACTTTGTCTTCCTTGGTGCTTTTGTCTCACAGGGCAGGAGGCTACAAAAATCATTCTTCAAAGCTACACACACACACACACACACAACATACTGCAGGTACACAAACAATCAAGATGTCTGTTTTCTTCTTGAAGGGGCACTATGTAGTTTTGGAGACTCACAAAACTCAATTTTAATATTTACAATATTAATGAGGTAATAATACAAACTCTTTGAATACATTTTTTTTGCCCATAACTCAATAAGCAATCTGCTCTCAGAGGAAAATAAGTGTTTGGAGCTGGAGAGCTGACAGGGTCCGCCAAATATAAACAAAGCAGAACAGCGTGAAATTGTGTTCTCCTTTAAGGTCAGTTTGTTTGTTCAGTTTGTTCAGTCATCAAAACGCAGACAAATGAAGATCTTTCTCTTCTGATTTCTTCCCCGAAACTACAGACTGCACCTTTAACTTCATCATGAGGATAGTGGGAGACAATGAGGCGTGTGTGTGTTGCAGGCAGGCAGGTGTCTGTGCGCGTGTGTGCGTGGGTGGGGTTGTTAGGAGACAGCAGGGCTCATAGGAGGGGGGTGAAGGGCTTCACCTCCCCCCACCACCACCATCACACCCTTCAACACCAACATTTAGGTCCCTAGGGTATAAGGCAGGGTGAGGAGGGGGGGGGAGCCGGGTTATTGAGCTCAAGCCTCTACCATTATTCCTATAAGAAGGGCTAAGGCATTAACCCTTTGTCCTCAGTGGTCGACAGGTCTCACGGAAAGCAGACACAGTGGCAGGCGAGCTCGCCCTGCCCTCTGTGATCTCCTGAGACGTCACTGTGTGAAATGTTTCATGGTATGGCAGCATGCTGATGTGTCAGAGGCACACCTGTGCTGCCCTTTGGCTCTGAGGGACAGCAGTGTGAGTGGTGGTGGTAACAGGAGCCCCTGGTGGGAAGCCCTCCGTGCTCCAAGTGATCAGGCTCAGCTGCCTGCATCACACTGATTGGAAGATAACGCATTGGCTAGTTTGAACGTGAAATGTCGACTAGGCTGACTGGCAAACTTTATTAAGGTAGGGTGGAAAGCGAATTTATGGAGGTCGATGTTTAGTTCCTTGTAATGGCGCCGTCAGACTTCGCCTGGTGAGATTTACTGGCGTGGTGTTACAGGAGCACTTCCTTCCATGTCTAGAGTTGTAAACATAAGCTGCGAGAACTAGCGCTGGCACAGCTTCCACAAAGTTGTAAATTTTACACTTTTCTCATCAAACCCTTAACTGTCACAAACCTCTTCTACTGTCCTGCATTTAGACAGTCAAGTGGGATCATTCCTTCTCTGCTCTGTCGGTGTGCTAAAGTTCAATCAGTTTGGGTGGAAGGCAGGTCAATTCGTGACTGGAAGTAAACCCATCTCACCCTGTTCTCCATACAAATGAATGGGCGGCAAGATCTGGTCTGACTGCACCGTGAGAGCAGGTGTCTGTAGATCAGGTGGTAGAGGTTACCTGCCATTGATTGTAGCTGGCTGTGGGTGATTTTTGGTAATTGAATGCATTACTCGTCCTTTCCACAAGTGTCCTTAAGCAAGATACTGGACCCCAAATGTGAATTATTTTAAATGCACAGATGGAGACACTAGATTAGGGAAAACATATTAACCATTAACCAGTGGCTTATTAGCATGCATATTAGTTGCATGCTGGCCCTTTCTTAGTCAATATAAAGCACTTATTAAGGCTTTATTCTGCATGAAGATATTCTACCACAAGGCCATTACGTAAAAGTTTTACCCCAATGGACCATATTCACATGGCGGCCATTCTCCTCTGACGTCATGCTCAGGGTCGAAACTCCAATGTCACTGCTGTGTTCAAGGTTTAAAGTCATGTAAACAAATTGCTATGGACAATGGATAGTGAAAATCCAGAGGGACACCGGGCCATATAGAATGACAGACTTGATAACCCATTAGCTTCCATCAGACAACAGCTAACGTTAGCATTTAACCACTTCCTAGCTAGCATTACCGCTTGATAGTGTTACACCACATGGTAAGAAAGGCGTAAATGAACTCTATGATATCAGTGCACATTGTGGACACATTTATTTAAGCCTGGCAGTAAAACACACTGGACGCAATCAAACGATAGTGCTAACTGGCAAGTGTTTGGATGCTAAGGTTAGCTAATATGTTATCACATATGTTGTTTTACCTTAAAATATTGAAATAGTCATTTTTTTCGGCCTCTGATCAATCGAGAAGCAGTGAACTTTAACATTTTGTCGGATTCTCTTCATTTATACGACTTGCAACCTGGAACACAGTAGCGTTTTGTGGTTGTGTGTATTCGCCCTTTAAAATACCTTTTTTAAAAGAAAAATATAACAGTCTTTCAACAGCAGGTTCCACTCCTGTTTAGTTTACATTTACACTGCAGGGTGCTCTGCTTACGACAATACCTTACTGGCACTTGTTCTGGCAAGACCTTCAGTAAGCCACAAATCAAATCACTCATCAGCTTGTAGAGAGGAGGTGGATTTGCACGCAAGTGTACATTGAGGTCTTGCTGGTTGAAGGTGAAGTAGTTTGAGAGGTGCAGCAATCAAGCTGCTGTAAAATCAATACTATGAGTGTTGCTGATGACGAAGTGGCCCAGGGAAGACCTAATGTGGATCATCCAGTGTGTACGCTGCCACGCTCACACTTACTCATATTTACACAGATTGACGAAATCTGGCAGCATGTTTAAAGGAGCACTATGTAGTTTTGGGGAACTCTGGGACTCTGTGGGTTGCTTAGCATAATTGCCCTACATGTGTTTTATCCTTGTGTCAGGGAAAACTATCCATACTGTACACAGAAATGCAGCATTGTTTCCTCCCTGTTTTGCTCGGGAGGGGGCGATTACATGAACAATTAAACCTGCTGCAGACATTGTTCACAAAATATGGGCCCATTTCTCAACTTCTGCTAATTTGAAACTCCGGCGAGAAAGTGGAGTGTGTTATGTAAAAACAAGGAGGGAGGGGATGGAGAGAACATTAGAGGCAACCCATATTGGGCTCTTTGAAGGGAAAAAGTCCTGATTCCCTCATCATCCTAGGAAAAATATATAGTTTACTTTCAGGGAGGTGCAAGTGTTTCTGGAGTCTGATTGGATATGTGTTTCCCGTGAGGCTGTGTTATGTTATTCTGCTGTAACGATGGAGACAGAGTCAGAGAGGATAAGTAAGGAGACGCTGTTGAGTTTTCGCTTCATACATTAGGCCTATTTCTGTCTCCATTTAGCCTTCTTGTCACAGTAGCAGTCTGTTCTCTATCCCCTCTTGTTGTCACTCAGGTTCTGTCATCTAATTCCGGATTGTTTTTGTCACCTCAATTTGGTTCGCTTTGTGACAAGATGTGTTCATAGGCTCCCCGGGGGTTGTTTATCTCACCTGCTCCACCTGTAATTTGTTTTCCCTCATTTCTGCTTTATCGTTTTTTGTCTGTGTGTGCAGATGAATAAACTGAAGCTCAAAGGCAAACCTGGACCAGCAGGGTTATGTGTGTGTCTCCCACGGGAGCCCTAACCAGTTTAAATCACATTTTTTATTTTCTCGCGTCAATCTCAATTCTTATTGCGTTCAAGGAAGGATTTCCTTGACGATGAGGTGTCCTCAACCTGACTTGGACAGGAATCTGAAAACTGAGCCTTGGACTTAAAAGTGATTGGTTCAGAAGGGAGACTCTAGTTTGTGGAGATTTATGAGTTTGGAAAAAGGCTTTCACGTCTTCCATCACTCACACATCAGCCAAGATTATTTACTTACTCGGGCTCATGGGGTTGGAAGAAAAAAAACATTGATATATTGAAGAAAATGATTACTTTCCTCTCATCAGTGTTTGTCAGATTTCTGTTTAAAAAACCACATTATATTCAGATTACAGGTGGATGAGTGTAGTTGCTGTCATTATCGTACACCGGTGCAATTTCAGTTTGTTACAAAAGGTGAACGGGCTGTCGCTGCAGCACCTTTAGAGGTGTTTGGATATTTTTAGGCAATGTCACATCTCTCAAACTAGGTGTAAACGCCTTACATCAGGATGCCAATTAACGAGTTGGATTTCAGTATCGCTTTAAGTGACAGTCTGTCGAATGGAAATGACAGGGATCTACTTTTGTGGCATGCAATCAAACTGAGCATTTGCATGGCTGTCAAATGCGTTCATATTCACTTTAGCCATGAAAAGTTTTCCAGCTTTGCAGGTGGCCCAATCATTAGGATCCACTGTATTTATTAGCAATACTGGCCAAAATAAACAAAATGACCGGTCACAATACTGTTTAAGTGCTGTAACTGTAAGAAAATTGGTTAAAAATCTACTATCTAGAATCCAGATCTCTGCAGTATGAGCCACTTAATTGAGGGAAACATGGTCTCATTCCTGCATCATGGATGTAGTCGCTGCACCCAATTAACACTCAGTGCCGTGCTACAGTATTGATGGAGAGCAGGTGCTGATTCAGTCTTCCACTGATGAATTATTAAAAGTAATCAAGTGTAATTCTTGGATACTTCAATAATCGTCTATATTAAGTATGCATGCTGTCCAGTTTTAGTAGACGTCATTTGGTCACCTTCCACTGTGGACACACTATAAACTAAAAACGTGCCAAAGTATTATCTAGTTCAGATTTGGGATACACTGATTTTTTCCACACACTGTGACATGGTAATGGAAGAGCATCAAGACTGTAATGCAGCAGTATTTAAAACAGAAGTCGCATGTGAAGGAAAATATTCAAATTAACAATATAGAATAATTGTGTAAATGCAAAGTAAATCACCAGAGCATTGCATAAAAGAAATAGTCTCAGTAGTCATCAGTACTTAGGCACGCATGGCATGCAGCTGTTCTGCACAGTTGCATGGATATTAAAATGCTCATTCACTTGATTTCCTTAGACACTATGAGAAAAATACTGCTTTACCATTAGATGAACCAAGATCTGAAATCTGCTCATTACATTAGCAGTAATAAGTTCATCTGCCATCTCTCTGAGGACCACTGTGACTTAAGACCACCTTTAGACAACCAGCGCTCTATCTTTTTGCCCCATTAACTTCATACTGTAAATTAGCATTGGTGCGCTAGCCCACTGATGATGATCACCATCAGACTCTAGCAAAGGAATTGACTCAATATTAGATAGACAGATTTTTTTCCTAAATTACTAATTTTGCAAATAACATTTTCAGCATCATTTGATAAATTTGAGACATTTTAAAAGTATAAAAATGATTATGTGTATGGATATCTATCAATATGAAGTTAGGGTAGGTCCAGGATGTAGGTAGAGGCCAGGGATTGAAAACAGGATCACATGTAGCTTAAAGGACGTAAACCACCTTGTATAAAAGATGATACATTTCCATATTTGTGTGAGTTTACTGTTTAACAGCTGCCTGACCTGTGAGTTCTGTGTCTCTGAGTAATAAAAGCTGCACTACAGTAAACAGCCCATGTAATAAAGTCATTTGAAGTGATCCCACAGCTGACAACAGTATTGTTTAATGGAGCTATAGGCGACAGAGTTTATGGCTGAAGCTGTTGGTATTTATTTCCAGTATCCTTTCCACAGGTTTAAAGGTGGCCATAGTTAAACCTCTGGGTTTTTCCATTTCCTGCCTTCCTGCCTTCCTGCCTTTGGTGTTATGTTGTGTTGTTGAGTGTTCTTCCACCTGCTGTGTGTTGGGACTCTGATCACAATGGACCTGTGAAGCCTGTGTCAGGATGTCCCAGACAGCTTTTAGTTGCTGTAGAAAAAAAAAACAACCAACAGGATGTTGACACTGATTTTATTTGGTCTTTTAAGTGCTCATAGTTACATCAGAACAGCATTTTTTTTTTATTTCAGCTAACCCACTTTTATATTTTGTGTCTAGTATTAAATGGGATCAGAAACTTCTTAATCTTACTCTGCATGAAGGGGAGCACAGACAAAGCTGTCAGCATTTACCAAATGGGGAGAATCTAAGATTAACCCCATTTGTGCTAAATAGACAAGAGAACTGACAATTATATTTAAATACATCTTGCTCAAAAAGAAAATTAAGTAACTTCATCACCACACACACACAAAAATCATATAAAAACCATATGGAGTCTTGTTTTTGATATTCTACTTTGTGCTTTTGTTACAGACATACAAGATTGTGATATGAGTGAAACAATCACTCTGCCATTGTTTACTGATTACATTCTGTCAGGAAGTCACTTCCTGAACTGTCCTTTTGTTTGACTTTAGTCAGCTAGAAAGAAAATTCAGTCAATCTATCAACAAAACAACCAAAACATTCTTTGTAAAAGAGATGTCATTATGAATGGTGACTTGATTTTTTTTTATTTATTTATTTTTTTGAGAGAAAAATTCACCTTTATGTGAAGGTATTTTTAACAGGGAGAATGGACAGAACAAGCTATAAAAGTGTTTACAAAAGCAAAATTAAATAATTTTAAATCTTGTATTTGGACAGAATATCTACTCACTGACAAAATCACAAACAAGCTCTTAAAGATTTATTTTCATAAAGAGATTACAGATGAATTATCACTCCTCCTCTCTGCTGCCCTGATATGTTGCTTTTAAATAAAGTGCTAAGTGACCTGCTTCTCTCCTCTGGGTTTGAATCCAGTGCACTGCCTCTAGCTAATCTCCACTTCAGTATCTCCATCCGCTAATCCTGACGGGCGCAGCAATCGTCACAATATACGGTGCTTCAGCTTAAAGACAACATAGTGTACTATCCATGCTTCACCGACGCTCCGCCCTGCCCCATAGGGAATCCCTGGGTATAGGAGGAGCGGAGAGGTGTTCCTGTCTCCCTGGTGCTGTTGCCAGGCAGTTTGCATTCAGATGAATTAGTCAGCTCTCTTGTTTGAAAGCCTCTTAAGCGCTCTCTTCTTAAGCTGGCGTTGACCATAAAGCTGTGTGGTGGAGAAGGCAGTGGTACTGTGGTGCTGCCGTATGGCTTCGCACTGGGTGGAGTGACTCTTTTGGTAAATAGATCTAATGAGTGATGGGATCTCTTAAGTGTTGCTGCAGGATACTGCGACTGCACAGGCTTGTTAAAGAAGTGCTTGCAACCTAATCCTGTTAATAAGCAAGAGAGGGAGAGGGACAAAACTGTTTGTAAGGACACAGTTTGTCTGTATGCAGTATTTGCATTTGAACAGAATAATTGAGTGAGTGGGCCACGTATCTGATGTAAATGAGGTAAAAGTATTCATAAGAGTGTTGTCATCATTGACAAGGCTAAGTGTCTGAAGCCTTGCTTTTGAGGGTGTTTGGGCACAATGTCCAATGTCACCATGCTAAAATGCTTTTAATGCTAGGAGTTTAGCAGGTATGTTCACAATGTTCACCATTAGGGATGCAAATTTTTGTTGAGAGTCAGCTGCCTTAACAATCAATCTGGTTAATTGTTAATGATAAAGAAAATATGTGAGATGTTTTTCCATTAAAATACTGTTTTAACCACTGACATGATCAGTGTTCAATGCAAAATCCCCATAGGCTACATTAGGAGTTAAAAGAACAAATTAAGTGAACACCAAATTACTTAATGATAAACCAAAGGTACTAAAGTATTTGACAAAGTAAAAATTAGCCGCGGATGGCAACATTTTTAAGACCACAAACGTTATTACACTTCATCCTGAGGGGAGCATAAATGTCTGTTTCAAATTGAATTGCAATCCATCCAAAGCTTGTTGAGACAATCGATCAGAAACACAAATCTGGCGCTGAAGGAAAAGTCAGGAGGCTTCATCCTCTTGGGATCATGATTATCTGTGAAATATCAATGTACATACTTAGTAAGAGCTGCACAGTGACTGCCAGCCACAAGTGTATTTTAATGGACAATGTTTCAATCCTAGTCAGATTTGAATAACACAATATTTAAAAATGCTCATCACACCCATATACTAATGGGCACTATGATGACAAGTGTGGTTATTAATTCAGCACACCCAGAGGGATATATATATCCAGTTGTAAGTGTGATTCAGCAATTGCACAACAATCCAAGTAAGTGTGGGAGTAAAAATAAAAGCATGCCAAAAATATCTTAGATATTTTAAAAATAGTTCGAAGTTACAGTGCATGGAAAGAAACATTAAAATAGCCATCAATGTCTGAAGAAAACTTCCTGGCAATCCATACAAGAGGAAGGTATTTCAGACTGGATCAAAGTGGTGGACTGACTTTGCCATCCCTAGATTAAAATTACATGACTGTATTTCCATCTATTCATAACTTAGGTGGGATTTAGAATGTAGCACTGGCATTGAGGAAAAGGTGTCCATTGTTTGCCAGAATCAATGCTTTATCTTCCAAGTCACTGGAGTAAGTGTTACTGTCATATGGGCAAGCAGATGCCCATTGTACCTCTCAGGAGCTCGCATTCACTGAACCAAGTGACCGGGCTGGATCAGAGTCTCTAGTCCTCTCCCAACCCTCTCCTGAAATCCCAGTTTGTAGTCATAAGTCCTCTTCGAGTTAAAGAATGCTGCTCAAAGTTTTGACAATGTTCTGTCTGTTCCCAATCATCCTGGAAAAACTCCTAGGTCTGCTATAAACTTTTTTTTTTTTCATGTTTGCCCTAAATTCTGAATGCAGAAGACGTTGCATTAAAAATTAAGGTGTGCATCCTTTTTTGCTTTCTTTCAGGCAAGGCACATACTAATATCTCATAGTGTTTAATGATGTTCGGAGAAGCTAATGATGGAGTCCTTATGGGCCTGTTGGATAGATGAAAGCCCTCAATGGAATTTGATCTGTTTCCAAGTGGTTCGGAGCAGTGTTTTGTGCATGCATTGTAATGAGCTGAACTTGCATTTTCTCAAACTGTCGATGCTGCACATAACTCGCAGTCTCACAAGGATGGTGGAGCAGCATTTGTTGTTTTAGTCGATCTGCTGTCTTTGGTAATTGCTGCATTTACAAGAAACATGAAAGATTATGTGTTAAATCCGTAATTATTACATACAACACGAATGAGAGTCTACAGTCATGCTAGCTGCTCTGTGATGCTGTACTGAGATAGTAGTGCTTTGAGCTAAATGCGAACACCAACATGCTGACAATGCTCACAAGTGCAGCAGTAACATGCTGATGTTTAGCAGATATAATGGTTACCATGTTCAGCGAACAAAATGATGTCATTCATTTTGTAGGGATTCAGTCATAAAACAGCAACAGACAATAGACAAAGTTAAAAATTGATGGCGGTGCATACAGTAAATTAAATACATTAATAATACTTATGATATTTCAATCTGGATCAAAGTAGTTGCCAAACCAACTGACTGACATGCCAACATTGCTATCCCTATGACCATGCTGCTAGCATAGCTAAAAACATCCACCAAGGAAGTTATGTTTTCAGTCCTGTTTGTCTGTCTCTCAGCTGAATAATGGCTCTGTTTCACGAAAGTGGGTGGAGGGTTGTTGAACGTTATCAAGAACGGGATCAAGAACGCAAAACCTAGCCAGTTGAAGAAATAAAGATCCTCTGGGTCCGCCCACATGTAGTTGCTGAAAGTCGTTATGTCATTATTCATTATGAAGCCCCTCTGGACAGTGGTTTCATGAGAGAACTGGTATAATTGTAACATCCCCACAATTGGTCTAGGACTAATATTGACTGTGAAGTTAACACTTGCAGATTTACACATCATAGAAGAGTAAATCATTGGCCTTGGCAGAGGTCTATGCTCTCCAAGTGTTCTGCTAGTTATAGCTATGTATTATATATCTTCTGCTTTATAAACATGGGTGGATGGGTTTTTTTTCTCTGTATATTGACATGTGTTTTCTCTTTCTCTCCAGGTATTTCTGGAGATCCAAGATCTTCATGTAAAGTTCTACCCTCTGCATCAACTCCTGACCTGTTGGCTGGACAGAAAAACGGAATTAGCAGAAAGTCTGGTTGATGACTGAAACGCACTCTCTCCCAAAGTCATCTGCCCCTCCTCCTATCCTTTGCCAACATGGCTAGATGGAGGTTAGACTGCTTTCTTACAGGCCAGGTGTTTGCTGGCCTGATTGTGGTATCAATTGGACTGTCCTTCGTCCAAAGCGATGAGTGCCCCCAACTGTGTGTATGCGAGATCCGACCCTGGTTTACTCCCCAGTCCACCTACAGAGAAGCCATCACTGTGGACTGCAATGACCTTCGCTTAACACGCATTCCAGGGAACCTCTCCAGTGACACTCAGGTTCTCCTCCTACAGAGCAACTACATTGCCCGGACCAGTGAGGAGCTCGAGCAGCTCTTTAACCTTACTGAGCTGGACTTGTCCCAGAACAACTTCAGTAACATTCGTGATGTTGGCCTTATCAATATGTCCCAGCTCACCACACTTCATCTGGAGGAGAACCAGATCACAGAAATGCCCGATTACTGTCTGCAGGACCTCAGCAACCTGCAGGAGCTCTACATCAACCACAATCAGATCAACTCCATCTCCGCCAATGCCTTCTCTGGGCTCCACAATCTGCTCAGGCTTCACCTCAACTCCAACAAGCTCAAGACCATCAGCAGCCAGTGGTTTGAATCCACACCCAATTTAGAGATCCTCATGATTGGGGAGAATCCTGTTGTTGGAATTATGGACTTCAATTTCAAGCCACTGGGCAACCTTAGAAGCCTGGTTTTGGCTGGGATGGATTTGACAGACATCCCCGGAAATGCCTTTGTGGGACTTGACAATCTTGAGAGTCTCTCTTTCTATGATAATAAGCTGGTCCGAGTTCCTCAGAGAGCCCTTCAGAAACTACCTAATCTCAAGTTCCTGGATTTGAACAAGAACCCAGTGCACAAGATTCAGGAAGGAGATTTCAAGAACATGCTGAGACTAAAGGAGCTGGGTATAAACAACATGGGAGAACTGGTTTCTATTGACCGGTATGCTCTGGACAACCTTCCTGAGCTCACAAAGCTGGAGGCTACAAACAACCCCAAATTCTCCTACATCAACCGTCAGGCCTTTCGTGATGTCCCAGCCTTGGAGAGTCTAATGCTGAACAGCAACGCCCTGAATGCCCTGTATCAGTCGACTGTGGATTCTCTCCCCAACTTACGTGAGATCAGCATCCACAGCAATCCTCTGCGCTGTGACTGCGTTATCCAGTGGATGAGCTCCAACAAAACCACTGTCCGTTTCATGGAACCTGTGGCCATGCTTTGTGGCATGCCAACAGAAGTAAGGGGTATGCATGTGCGGGAGGTTCTGCAGAACAATTTAGCAAACCAGTGTCTGCCTATGATTTCCCATGATACGTTCCCAAGCCACCTCAACCTTGACATTGGCATGACGGTGGACTTGGACTGCAGAGCTATGTCCCAGCCAGAGCCTGAAATCTACTGGGTGACACCAATGGGGAACAAGGTGATGATGGACACCCTATCTGACAAGTACAGCCTCACCAATGAAGGGACACTGAGGATTTCTCGTATCCAAGTAGAAGACTCTGGAAGATACACCTGTGTGGCTCAAAATGCAGAGGGAGCTGACACAAGAGTTACCGCTATACGGGTGAACGGCACTCTGTTAGACAGCACTCAGCTTATGAAGATCTACGTCAAACAAACTGAATCCCACTCTATCCTCGTCTCTTGGAAAATAAACTCAAACGTAATGACCTCCAACCTCAAGTGGTCATCTGCCACCATGAAAATAGACAATCCCCATATTACTTACACTGCCAGGGTACCTGTGGATGTCCACGAGTACAACCTCACACATTTACAACCAGCAACCGAGTACGAGGTGTGCCTCACCGTCTCCAACATCCACCAACAAACGCAGAAGTCATGCGTGAATGTGACGACGAAGCAAGCAACCTTCACTGTGGAAATATCTGACCAAGGGACCAACACTGCTCTTGCAGCGGTCATGGGAACAATGTTCGCAATCATCAGTCTGGCCTCTCTGGGGGTGTACATCGCCAAGAGGTGGAAGAGGAAAAACTATCACCACTCCCTGAAAAAGTATATGCAGAAAACCTCGTCAATACCGCTGAATGAGTTGTACCCTCCTCTTATCAACTTGTGGGAGGCGGACAGTGAGAAGGAGAAAGAGGGTTCATCCGAGTCCAAACCCAGTCAGGTGGACACCACACGCAGCTATTACATGTGGTGAGAGCTACTTTCCAGTGGGAGATACAAAGACATGTTTCTTTCAGGAGCACAAATATACATACTTGCTTCTTTGTGTAAAAGTGAACTGAGTCATTTTTTCGTTTCATGTTTCTTCTCTGTTTTCTTCGGATCTCTCAGACTTGCTCTTTAAAGCGAATGACAAACCGGGATTTTCAGATCTTTAGTTTAGCATATTGCCTTTTTACCTCTCGCCCATTTTGACACACGATATGGCAGCTTTGTTTAGCTTCCTGGACTTAGTAGTCACTGTGCTTTATTTTTAGTACTTGTTTTGATGAACACAGCATGAGCATTGTCACCGGATTCAGCATACGCAAGCCAACGGAAAAGCTGACATCCAACCTGTTTTTGACATGTTTCTCTGGCAGAACTGTTAGCGACTGCCATCTTTCTTTCTCTTGTAAAACAGTTTCACTGTTGACTGTTGTGCACTGAAATATATATACTAATTTGTCTATCAACTCAAATATAAGCTGACAAAGTACGTTTAGACTTGATATACCGTCTATTGAATAATGTTAGCAATTCCTCTGTAATGTTGTATCAGCTATGAGTTAATTTACTTTTTGTACATTAAATAACAGTATGTTTAATTTAGACTTTCAGTTTGCAGAGCAGCTACTGTAAACCAGCAATAGAAATATGAATGTTATGAACTAGGTAAATAGATGTAAGGCTTTTTTTAATTTCTGAAATATTTCTTTTCTTATTTTGCTAGAATATGTCTACAATCACTGGTTTTGTTGTGGTTTACACACACAAACATGTTGTTTATTGAGGAGCAAGTTAAATAAAATCTTCTTTCCTCATATTTTTTAAACCATGATTTCAACACCAAGTGTCATTTTTATAAATAGCACGTGTAGCTAATTGTGTAGAGTGTATATTTAATAAGAAACAGACATTTACTCAATGAAAGTGAAGGTTTAAAATCTTTAACTGTGGGAAAAAACATCTCATTAATGTCTTACACTAGGATTTTATTAATTCCACTGTGATGAGTGTTGCTGTAGGTGTTAGGTTACAAGTGTTGGTGAGAGAATGCAAGATGCAGACTGCAGTGTGTTTCCCTCTGCAAAGCAATTATCAGAGAATAATTTAAATTCTAGTCCTGGTGCAATATAATTACTGCACAAAATGCCTCGGAGAACGTACAGTGACTTCAAAAAAAGAAGAAATTAGTCGCTCAAATCCAAGACAGTGGATATAGTGCCTGCATGTTTTGTTCACTGTCTGTTTTTATTGTACCAGACATACCTCTGCATCTCCAAAGCTTTAGAAAGGAAGTAACACAGGGAGTGTAATGCAGCTGAGACGATCGAAGGCGATTGTGATTATGGATAATGGACAGTTACAAGTACAGACTGCAGCATTATTTGGCACCAAGCCGCCCTTCTATAATCCGCCAAATGTTTCACATTCTCAGCTTTTACTAGTGTGGCATTTATTTTGAATTATTCATCCTTGTGTCGTGTTGAATTTTCATTCGATATAACACTGAAGGTAGATTTTCTTTATATCTCTCTGTAAAAGCACATAAAACAACAATCTGCTTTTTCTCCTCAAAAACCAGTGAGACAGTTGTGTTGAGTTTATGCAGCCCATCACTGTCTCTGGAAGGTCCATAACTCCACCACAATGCAAATCCCAATCTCAGTGTCTAGAAAAGTGGAGCTCCAGTGGGAGCATAGAAGCTCTTCTCCTTTCCGATGTTGACTGACAGCTCTGGGCTTTGTGGCGCAATCAAACCATCACCGTTTAGCTGCTCCTGACAACATGCTCGCTCTTGTGCAGGCTCTCGCCTGTGAAGAAACTGGTCTATAAACAGATGCTGGATGATAAGCAGTTTAATGCAGTTGGAATCATATTCCTTAGATTTTTTTTTTTTTATTAAAATTTAATTCGCTTCACAAAATTAATTATTTTGTTAGATTTTAAGCACTAATTATTTTTTGGTGAGATATTTCTTATTATTTAAAGCCCTTTTCACCCTCATAATAACTGAACCAAACTCCCACAGCTGATGAAACCCAGGAGATGCAATTTAGTTTCTTTGTTACAAACACATTTATAAACCAGTACATTTATTCAAGTACTTAAGTGCAGTTTTGAGGTAGTTTTCCTTTACTTATAGGATTATTTCCATTTTCTGCTACTTTATATTTGAACGCTTTTAATAACCTTCATTAATTAATGGTAATTATTAAACAATTTATATTTATATTATATTTATCAAACAATTGTTTATTGTTAAGTTCCTACTGATGTATATAATACTTTGTGAATGATTGGTTTATAAAGCATTTCATTGCTCACAGTGAAATAACTAATAACCAAATTTTAATTAACTATAAATGATCCATTTATTAACAACGGATATTAATTAAATTAAAGTTTTACCCTTTACACTTATACTACATGCAAATATTGTTCCTTTTACTCCACTACATTAACTTGATAACTTTGGTTTACTTTTTACTTTGCATTACTTTGATTGCATGCTGCATCAGAGCAAAAGTATCATATTTATAATTTTTTTTGTAATCAGCCTAGCCCATAATCCGTCAACCAATAATGTACAGCATATACATGTAAATATACAGTATGTATTAATTTACTTAAACCTGTACTTTTTATGAAGTATATTTTTGCTGGATAATTGCTTTTGATACTTAAGTACATTTAATGTGAGATACTTGTGAGACTTTTACACAAGTAACATTCAAATGGGTGACCCTCACTTTTACCAAAGTATAGTATTTTAACATGCAATCTTTACTTCTACTCAAGAATGACTTTTTGGTACCACACAAGCTACATTATAGTGTGCTATAAACAATTTCTTATTTTTTTCATAAACGCTTATGAATTGCTTTAAAGGCAAATGGGGGGGTTAAAAAAGTGTCACTCGTATATTATATATCCCATTAGAACCCTTTTTGATACTACTACTTTTTTTCGTGTATAAAGATGTTAGCAGATGTGGCAAGAACGCTGTCAGTGAATGTCTTGGGCCCTTTATGGAGAGCTGTGTCCTGTGCTGAGAATGATGAACAGAAGAGGGCAAAGTAGCAGCAGTCTGGCATTTGTTAAACCTGCACATTGAAGCTGCCACTTTGAAAAATCTGCTGCCGTCCTTTTATCTGCTCAGAGCGGACGAGCCTTTATACCGTCTCAGTGGGTAGCCTAGTAACAGACCGGAAATCAGCTCATTGGGACGGCTATCAATGAAAGCTTTTCAAAGCGTGTGCTGGAGCCTGCACCGTGTCCCATCCAAGTGGCCTGTTTCCATGACAACCCCTCCCTCCATCCACCTGCGGGTGCTGGCAGCCAAGTGAGAGAAGTCCCCAGAGCCTGAAATACCACTGACAAGGTCAACACCCTGCAGGTGGGAAACCACTAAAACATCATGTATGCTTTCAAAGGTGTGGTGCTAGAAAAGCTCCATCTTTGCAGCGAAGGTGAAGCAGAGCGTTCCTCAGCCGGGCGTCATGCCTCTTCTTCCTCTGTCATGTTTGAGGTCAAATATGAAAGTGTCACTGAAGACAGGATGAATACTGTCTGAGAAAAGATGTCATTGTTTACATGTTTGCACAGCTCTTGTTCCAAGTAGAGCCACTGGTTCATCTGCATTTCAAGTCTAGTCTTACTTTTTTTGTTTTGTTTAATTATCTCAACTGACATAAATGGGACAAACTTAAAAATAATGCAGACAGAGGTCAGCTCTCAAGTCTACAAACACTGATAAAGTTTCATTCTAGTAAGTATCTAAGCTGGTGGTATGTTGATGAGGTGTAAAAGTTAGTTTGGTGACCTGTCTGTTTCTGTCCACATCAGTAGTGAGCGCCCAATGACTCGCAGCCTACAAGGACGTTTTGTCTCAATTTTCAGCAGATTTCCAACATACTCAGTGCAGTCGTTGAGAGATATTAATCAAAATGTAATCTCTGTCCGGTGAGAATGCAGGAGGCAAGGCTGTGTCGGAACTTGAAGCTCTCTGTCCACTTAAAGCGTAAAAGATTGAACACCTGCTTTTCAGAGCCAAGGACAAACCAAAGAGATGGTGAAGGAGTTTCTTCCCACCAAACCCCACGGGTAACTTGCATACACTGATAGCATTGCTGGCAATGGAGAAAGCTGCAAGGCTCTTTTGCTGTAAAGCTCCATCCATGGGAGTGAGAATGACAATCAGTACAATCAGAGTTGTCATTTTCAGATGAACGGTTCCTTTAATGTTTAGCTGACTTATGTTAACATGTAAATCTGTTTAAAACAGGTCTTAAGTATGCTAACAGTTAGGACACAGGAGGACACACCGGGAACAGTTAATAGAAAGTCTTAACTCACAAGACCAGCAGGCAGGCAGGAAACTCAGGAAATAATCCGCTAGCAGAAAAACCAGCCGAGTGAATCGATAATACAGAGCAGACCCGGTGAGCGGGGAGGGAATATCACTCAGAGTCTCAAGGGAGAAGAAACCCACTGGAGCTTTAGCTGGAGCCTCCTGTAGCTTAGCCGAGGCAGAAACAGGCAACCAGTAAACTAGCAGGACACAGGCGAAAATCGTGGTCGGGAACAGAAGGCGAAGATCTTTACCAGGGCAGAGACGAGGCGGGGCAAAGTATGTGATCAATACAAACCCCTTTTCATGGAAATCAGTGTTCGGAGAGATTCACAGACAAGCATTTATATGTTTTTTTTCCCCATAAAAAAGCAATTAGTTGCTCATAAGCCTGTCACCTTGAAACTAAATATCTTCTCATAAAGCTGAAACAAACCAACCATCATGTGATACAGTCAGCAGCCGAGCCAATCCCAGACCATGGAAAAAGCTTTTTACAATTACAACTAATAACAAGCGCAGGAGGTGAAAATAGCCCCTCGGCCTGACTCCTACACTAATGACATGCATCACCAGCTTCACCCCACACAAGGTCACTTTTGACATTTTCCTCTTCTTAATTGACAGGTGCTTTTTCCCTCAGGAGACGCCCCTCGGCTGGGGGCAGGGTGATGGTGTGGTAAAACACTTTATTTTCTCGGCTTTGGGGAGATTTCATATATAGGTTGCTCTTTTTAAAACCAAAATGACAAACAGATTTGTCTGTTTGGTTTGATGCGTATTATTTGAACTGCTTTTCCTGCCGAGGTTCACAGTTACAGGCAATTTCACTGTAAAACATAGCTATGTATTTCTACAGCACAATGAACAATGAAGTTAAAGTCGTGATTTTTTTTGAAAGAGTACCTCCTCCATGAGTGCAGTCATTGGCAGCTGAGTACCTGAAAGTGAAGTGAGCAAAGCGGAGAGCATTTCACTGCCTTTGTAATCCACACAGCACTCAGCTTTTGTTGGCTCTCAGTGCCCTGGCTACTCTCTACCTGTATTTGGACAATGTGATGAGCTCCACTTTTAGAGGAGATGATCATCAACAGGTTCAACAGGAGGTCACCTCACATAGATTGTTTATCCCAGCGAATGAGGAAGCACACATAACAAACTTATCGCGGCTCCTCGTCGGGTGCAGCGATCACGCTGGCGCAGGTTATATTCGGTTATATTTATTGTTCTGGGGAGAGTGTGGGTGTAACTTCACACCTCTTCCTGAGAGCAACTGGCTGCCCTGCAGAGACAGCACCTGTGAGCCTGTTCTCTTATCATTCCCCCACTCTCACACATACAAAGATAAATTTAACTACTCACAAAGGGCTTGTTACCCAGCAAGTTGCTGATGAATAATACTGTACAGAGGGTGGTGAAGTTAGCGCGACCTCAATCAACTTTTTATGGTAGAACATTTTATTTTGTAAGGGGAATTTTCTGCTTTGGAAACAGTTGTATGATTATCAGAAAAAAAATGTTATTTACCAAACCTAGATTTTTATTTTTATAAATCTGGATTGCTGATTGCATGGCTGATTTTAGTCCACCACTTTGGTCCAGACTGATATACCTCCACAGCTCTTGGATGTATTGGCATAAGATGCATGAGACATTGATGTTCCTGAGGATGAATTTTAGTTAATTTGTCACTTAAAAGTTATCATTGGTAATTCTGAGGGAAACATTTCAAAAACTATTCCATGCCATAAATTTAGTTGATATTCATATTCCCCTCAGGATGAAAGTATAAAATCAAAAGGCAAGGGTACAAACCAAGAATGAAACGACGGGGAGATGAAACCAGGAGACACAGGAACAGAACAGGACAGAACAGGACAGGACGGGAAACTGAACAGATGAACTGACAAAGACAGCAGGAAGCACACAGACTAAACACACAAGGACTGATTAACTAATAGGATACAGGTAAACACAGAAAAGGGGCAGGAAACCACACAAAGGGAGGAAATGGAAAGTAAAATAGTACACATGAGGGCAGAACTTCAAAATAAAACATCAAAACAAAACCACAACTAAAACCATGACAGAACATTGTTTGAGGTCCGGTCCATACTAAGGTACTTATTATGACTCAAACCATGATCTTTTTTTCCGAGTAGTTTTGTTGCCTAAACCTAACCATAGTGTTTCTGTTTCTCAATGTTAACCATATGATGATGAATATCTGGTATGCCTGCCACTGGTACTGTCGAGCGGTCACACAGTGTATGTCATTTTGAGAACAGTCAGGCAATCGATCTATTTAGTCATTTAACTGTGAGGACACGTTGGAGTGTTAGCAATGTCATTGCTGGCATGTTAGCATGATGACGTTAACCTCCAGCTGAAAGCTCCACTATGCATTGTACAGCCTCACACTACGACTACAGTGGCTGCAGACTCTTAGTCCTGATGAATTATGTTGACATGAGTATTCAGCGCCGGTGCAGACCATTGTGTCAACACCTGCTGGACGTCAGGATGTTTTATGTGTTTGAGAGGGGAACTCTCCTGGCACAGTTTGATGGCATGGAAATCGTTTCCTGGTTTGCTGAAGACCAATCTATACAAATATATATGAATAGTGCACCTTCATGATCTTATATTAGTTTTTCTATCAGAATGTAACTGGTCTATTCCAGCTGGTTGCTGAACAATTGAGTATGAAAATGATGGTAAAACAAAAGCACTTTCTGCATTATAGGGGCAATAAGGCAACAAGACATGAAATCTATTGCTGAAGAGACATCTCTCAAGCTGGTTGGACATGTGACACTATCATTTATTTTAGCCTTTACTAACACAGTAACTCAGTTTTAACAAATGTGGGATACAATCACCAGGAGAGGAGCCAGATAGTTTCATTGGTTGTTGTTGATGAGTGCCAATTTATTTGTGGAACTTTATTGTGATGAGATTATTGCTTCCATACTGGCCGAATAATGGAGGTGTACTGTGGGAGAAATCACAATGGAAGCGTGGAAACATAATGCGTTTCAGTGATGTTAATCATCTGTTAAATGCATAATGAATTGCTGGATGGATTGTTGTGGTGTTTTCTCTCAGGGCCCAATTAAAGAGCTTTGCTGTTTGCCTGCAGCCTACTGTAAGTGTGAATGTGTGTTAGGTCTCACTGCTGACGCAGAGGCTTGAAGCTCATTTCCATCTCCTGTTACGATTGTGTCTTTATTCAAACAGGCACATAAAGTGCTTTGTAGTAATGAAAGTCGAAACCCACAATGTTCTAAATTCAGACGGAGAATATACGAGTGTACACAATAAACAAGAAGCAATTTTAATAAGCACACACGTTCATGTTTCAATGGGGAAACAATTTTACAGACAATACTCGACTTTGACATGATGGTGAAATAATAATGGCATGATACAATCAGAGGTGGCCTCACTCCATTACTCTATTGATTGCCTAGTCAACAAAACAGTTGAACAGCAAAATGTTCTCTTATATTGATTGCTCATGTGTGGGTGTGCAGGCAATCAGTGGCCACACACATGCGCCCGCCATGTTCGCATTTGTGCTCAATATGCAGTTGTGTTAGAATAAATGAGAGCCAGTAGATCTCAGCCAACATTTTCAACATATTTTGGCTGACCTTATGCTGCTTCTGACTTTTCCTCCAGCAGTGGCATTACAAAGCAGGTCAGAAAAGGTCAAACATCTGTTGACTTGCAGAATCCATGCCCTTATCAAGACTCCTATTTATATTAGGAAATGAGAGACAGCGAGTGTGGGAGTGTTCTCACTGCTTGATATTTTATTAGGAAGACGAGTGCGTAACCTCTGAATGTGTATGATACGGCAAAGTAAGAGGATTACAGTTTTAAAATAAAGGATGATATGCTGGTCAGTAAGATTAAATAAAAGTCATTGTATTGATATTTCTTTTCTCTTGTCTTGTAATCAAGTTAAATTACTTTAATATTGGGATACTTGGATTACATTACTGACTACATTTTTTAACATGTAATAAGAAACTGTATTGGAATACATTCTTAAAGTAACCCTGTTAAAAAGTATTAAAGGATAAGTTCACCCAAAAGTGAAAAGTCAATCATTTCACTCACCCCAATGTGGATGGAAAGTCCAAGTTTTGTAATCCACAAAACATTTCTGAAGCTTCACTCACTCCCTCACTAAACCCCCACTACTGTGGCTGCTGAAAATGTGCAAAGCTCAAAAGGGCCTCTCTCATGGTTTTGGTTTGTACATTCTAGGCTATTGTAGAAACATGGAGGTGGAACATGGTAGATATAAAAGACTCATTCTTAGGTAACGAAAAAACACAAAGATCCTTAGTTTCAGGTGATCATACACTAATGAACCATCATTTTGAATTTTAATTAAAATGTCTCCGCCTACATACCCATGAATCACGCACACTGCACCTTCAACTTGGTTCCATTTTATGCGAGGAACAAAAGTTAGTTACCTTCTGTCGATCGAAAGCTTCTCCCATTTTCCACGAAGACGACACAACATTAAAATGTACATTTCTGTGTGTTGTAGCCATTCTATACTGTGATTGGCACAAATTGATTTCTTCTAACCAGTCCATTTCATGCCTGCGCGCATGATGAAGGTAGAGCATAGCGACAGCTCGGAGACATATGGAGCCAGGAGAGTTGCATGATCATTACTGATGAGGGTCTGAAAATGAACAGCGAACAAGACACTGCTGACAGTTACAGAATCGACAAGACAGACAGAGGTGATGGGGAATATACACAAAAAGATGATGTGAAACATGTGCCTCGGTACCTCTGTGATCCAGGGGTGTCTTGTGTTGCTCGTTACTGACGGGTTCTCCACCAGCAGCAATGGAAGATTTAAATGAATTGTTGAATAACAAGTCTGACATGGCAGCAGAGTTAAGGCGTCTTTTAAATGAAGCCAAATGCAAAAAGAAGTGAGAGTCTCTCTACAGTCTCTACAAGTGGTCCTGCAGAGAAAGTGTCCACTGGCTATTACAGCCCGTTTAAAACACAAACACTGACCCACAGCCGGCTAAGTGGAAACAGACAAAGGGTATTGATTGGATGGGAAGAACAGAGCCTCTGGAGAGGTTCAACATCTTTACAGGCAACACGCCTGGCCGACTTGATTTGTGAGAGCTGTGCATTGATCGCAGGAGTTTATACATCGCTGTTACTCTCTTTTACTCTATAAAACAATGCCAGAGTAGTGTTACTGCGCGTCATTCTGCTGATAGTGAAAGGATGCTGAATCACCAATATCAATATGTGATGTAACACGTGAACCGCACGTGATCATTTGAAGTTAAAGCAACATTATGTAACCTTTTCCCTTAAAATTACAGCTTCAAAATCATGGGTAGGTTAGGATCACAGCGTTACATGCATGTTTACTTCAAGATGCAAATTTACAAGAGCTAACATTGTTATGATGCTTTAGTTTGTAGTTAGCACCTACATTACGTCTGACAAACTGTTACAGACCTGGGGTTTGTATTTATGACAGTTGTGTTGCATTCAGAAACTGTGGTGGGTCAACAACTGTCTGCAAGAAAGATCTGAGCTTGTAAAGTGAAACCCAAATATTGCAGATTTAACTCTGCCAGTATCATTTCCACTTCCATAATTAACTTTTGTAATCTTTTCTTACATTCTACTGTGTATTTATGGACGCAATAATATATTCTAATAAAACTGGTTCATTGATGTTGCAGACTGATGAAAGTGTTACAGAGGCTGACGGCATTATCATATAAAATTACCATACGTCTGTGGCACAGATACAGTATGGTGATACTATGATGATGCAGACAGTATAACATGGAATTTGTGTGACTGCCGCCTCATCTATGGTTGAGTTTAGAGTTTTGATTAATTTCTCTGCAACTAGGCTCATAGCAAAATCATTTTGACTGTATTATATTGAGGGTTTGAACTTCGTATCCAATATACTAGAACATTCAGTACAGGCAAATATTAAGAACCAGCATGGAAACCCTTCAATACTCCCCACTAAAAGTGTTCCTGACTAAAAGCTGCTACTAACTACATTATAATATTGGTGTGAGAACATTCCAGTATTTTTCCATGGAGGGAACGTTTCAGAGTAAGGTTTCTGCAACTTAATTTCAAATATGGACACAGTCTTTTACTACAAAACTTGGCATCAAAACATGCTGAAGAAAAAAAAATGTTCACCATATGCCACAATGCAGTTTCAGGCAGCATATGCAATATGTGAACTGGTGAGGAATCTAAAACCTGTGAAAATCTAAATTTGGCGTTGCACAAAGCCCAATTAGGACACAGTATGTGCAAAATACCATATCTTTCCAAGTGGCCCAGATGGTTATGGTGCTGTATGAGGTACCAATATAAAGAGTTAGAAATAAATAAAGCCAGTGTGGGGTCATTTAGGGAGAGCTGAGGAGCTTGCTTGTGTTGTAGCTCCAGTTTTTCACAGGAATGCTAATGAACCTGCTTTGTTTTTTCACCTATAACTTCAGTAGAAAGCATAAAGTTTAAATAAAGACATGCAGATTTTGTTTAGCTGTGTACAGTCTTGACTAACTTAGCAAATTCCAATGAAACTTCATTCATTCTTCAAACTCTGCGTGAAGAGCTAAATATGTTGCTCGCCTCGGGAGGCAGATGAACCCCCTCGACTCCTCACTTAATTGCTTTGCAAAATCTTGTCATGTGAGTGCATCACACTCAGTGCAGTTGCCTGGCAGCAGAGGAAGGCACCCAGGAGTCTCGTGGGATGACTGCCGCAGGGTGCACGAAGGCGGGCCAGAAGTCATCCTCCTGTGAATCACACCCAAAAGTTTGAATGTTTGTTTGTTAATGTGCTGATGATTCTCACTGTGGTTTCCAAAATGCAAACCCTGACTTTTCAGGCCTTTTCTGGTCCTCTCTGTGACTAATCGGAGCATCTCTGCTCTCTCCCTGTTTGTTCGACTGCCTTTGATGGCCTTTGATGAACTCGGTGGAGCAGTCAGAAAAAGCCCCTTTGAAAAACCCCGGGGTCAACTCATCATAATAATGCCTACTCAAGCTGACAAAGGCAGACGAGGGAAACCTTTGAAAATTCCTTTGTTCTCCACTGTCAGACCAGACACGAGTGCATCGACTAGGCCATGGCGCAGCTTCCCTCGCAAGCTGGGAGAAGCATCGCAGCCAATTTGAGGCCAAGTCAATCAGCGCAGTAGCAGAGGGAGTGCTGGACTGTTGTTGATAATCTCCCCCGAGAACAAGCTCTATCATGCCTTTGGTTCATTAACTCTCCAACCAATTGTAGTCCAGCCTCAAAGTTCTGCTTCTCTGTGCGTGTGTGTGTGTGCATTTGTGTGTGTGTGTGTTCTCATTAAAGCCAAAGGATCCCTGACAACAGCGCCAGTGTAAGATCCCCAACAACGTGCCTCGTCTGGAGCAAGAGAAGCTGTTTGATCCCCCGTTGTCAGACGACACAATGAGAACCACGACATAGACTCACATTATGGACTCCGGGAAAGGCACCTTCAAGAAAACAAATGAACATGTGTTATTCTGAAGTCTTCTAAATGTTGTTAAAATAAATAAAAAATGAAACAGAATACGCCTTACTGCTGTAAAGTGTGTGATACAGAAAGCAGATTATGCAACTTTTTCACCAAATCCTTAAAAATGCAGTCATCAGTTTTTTTAGTAATCTGGCTTTAATTAAGGCCCAAAGAATATAATGAACACGAGGATGTGTGGGAGGAATGGTTTCATGGCCCTGGCCACTGTTGGATCATATCTCATACTGCTGGCAAATGAAAAAGTGCCATTTTAATTTTAACTTCAGATAAGTTGTAGTAACATTTAAAAGTTAGCTAGATGTATGTCTCTGAACTCGTCACCAGTTCTCAGATATACTGTATGTTCAGGGGTCTGATGCCTTTTTATTTTCATCCTGACAGCACCTCCTTTGAAACTGCTGTTATTTTTAGCCATGCTAGCAGCATGCCTCCTGGGACTGCAATGTCAGTCTGTCAGTCTGTCGGTCCAACACTTTGGTCTTAACAAGCGTTGGATGGATTGCCATGAAATTTTGTACAGAAATTTGTGGTGCCAGAGGGATGAATAACACTGATGTTTTTGATACTTTGACTATTCATGGTCCCCAGAGGATGAATCCCGGGATGAAATTTGTGGGTTTGTGAGTGAAATATTTTGGATTGATTTCCATTAAATGACCTCAGGTAGATTATTCATTTTTAAACTTTTCATGTAGTGCCACCATAAGGTCAACATTTGAGCCTGTTCAGCACACAATGATCAGACACCTGCAAATCTATTGACATTCCCATTAAAGGCTCAAAACTATGTAAGAATTTTAGTTGAAAACATTCAGAAATTAACTAAAATTATCAAGAGAATGTGAAGAAATGACAGTTTTGATGTCGTCTGTGTATTGTATTACAGAGATATCCACTGAAGTTAGCTAGCCCTGGCCTGTCCGGTCCAAAGCTCCTGTGCTAGCAGTGGTCCCCAAGCTCCCAGTTCAGACAGCTAGCTGCGTGGCTAGCTGAGGTAACTAGCTAACCTCCGCTACAGTTAGTACTACTACTATGTGTCTTCTTAGATTTTTGATATCGTTATATTGTGATATGGCATAGGTGTTATTTTTCCCTGGTTTAAAGGCTGCATGACAATAAGGTGATGTCATTTTCTAAATTTACAATACTGTTGTACTTGTTCTAATACTTGTCTTAAATCAGTCATCATATCCTAATTACTGATGATTATTTATCAAAAATGTTAAATGCAAATACAGCCTCACAGGGCCAATACTGTTTAGTTGTCTTATTTGTTTGATTTGCTTTTTAAGAGTGACAGAACAGTGACACAGAAAACACAAGTGGAGATTAAGACATTGCAGTGGCATGCATATATGAGACATCCATTTGAATTTTTAATTGAGAATGTGGATTGGTTTGGGGCATCACACAGGACTCAATCCAACTGATCAACTAAAGTGAACTCATTGTCTGTAGAAATGTCTCATGTGTTCTGCATGCTGTTTCTTCTTGAAGCATTGATTATGGAGCACAACACAACCGTTGAGTCATGAAGCCCACATTCTTCTCCGCAATAACCTCTGTTGTTGTCGAATCAGTCAAACTGCCAATCACTTCATTGTCAAATACCCGTACCGCTCACTTCTAACATCCCAGCTCGTGATGGAGTATGCAATCTCTGAAAGCTAGACGCAGGACTAACAAGTGACAGCGCTAATTTTGCCCAAGGACGAAGATGAAGGCTGATTCTCAAAGGAAAATCCTCGGTCACTTGTGTGCAGCGTGGAAATGCCAGCTGACAATGTGACCTCCCCCCATCTGCCTCGGATAGCCACCAGAGAATTAACCACTGCGTATCAATTACACATGACAGCAGCGTAACACCTTAGAAAGGTTAGGCGTGGATACAGAACACTACTCGCTGTGTCTCCTGAAAAAAGAAGAACGTTCCGGCAAAATTACTTTTCACTCTCCTCTCCGGCCATGTGCAAAACATTCATGTCAAACCAGTCTGGAAACATCAGCTGCTGGCTGACAGTAAACACCAGTGTTGAACAAACACAGTCGAATTGTGTAACCTCAAGTGAGAAAAGGCCTTGACCAAAAGATGAGTGTAAAAGAGCAGGCTTTGTCATTAGACACATGAAAAGAACTTGGTAAATTAGCCTTTTAAGACACAAACATAGCTTATTTTAACTATTTTAAATGTGATTTCAAGATTGTGGCTTATTCAATATATTTTCATTGATTCCCTTTGTTGTCCAAGCATCATTTCTTCTTGCTTGCCATGCAGAAGATAAGCTGTGGATTCAAAAGAAGAATCACAGATACTTTGACTAACCCCTCCTGCCATCTGCTGGCCAATTGACATTACTGCAGTTGTCGGAATGAAACAGGATACTTAAAAACTACTTCTGCTCAGGGATGGTGATGATGATGATGATGATGAATAACTGCAGGTGTGAGGAAAAAAAATATTGAGCAAGGAAAGAAAGAAGCCAAGAAAAAAAAAAGAATAAATAGGTTAAGCAGAGCAAATAGGTGTGACACTGTGAGGCACATTCATTTATTGTCTCTAACAAGTAACCCTCTCCTGTCTCACCCTCACAGCAGTCTAGATGAAACAGTTATCCCATGCTGTGCTGTATTTGTCTTAATGAGCCTCTGCCCACTTTGTCCTGAGTGTGGCCAGATGGTCAAACCAGAAGCTTTATAATTACAGCGGTGTAATGACACAGATGCGTCACTAGGGGGAGCTCGTCTGTAATCAAACCACCGGAAGTTGCCGCTTCTTGGTTTGAGTTTTTGCAGCTTTTCTGTCGCTGGTAGGAACTTCAGTGGATGGACTTCACTTCGGATATGAATGAAGACACACAACATGTGGATTTGAGCAACGGTCTGGAAAATGTTGCTGTTTTAACTGAGAGGGGTTCAGGTGTGCGGACAGTTCCGACATTTCAGGTAACGTGAACGCAGCATGTCTCTCTGTAACGTTATGTGAACCCCATGAGCTAAACATACAGGACCAACTCTGTCGTTACAGTAAATGCTGTATACATTTTTAGCAACGTAAACAATCCCCAAGTCCAACATATTTCTGTTGCTTCTCGGAGAAGAAGCGTTGTAAGATAAAGTGGAACTAATAAGTGTAGAAAATAAACCTGTGAATATGTGTTGGAGCTACAAGTTACACACAATACAGGCTATTATTTGCCTTACTTTGTTTATATGTGGCGGACCCTGCCGCCTTTCAAAATAATGTTTCTGAGTTTTTATTATTAGCTCAATAATATTGTAAATATTAAAATCTTGAGTTTGAATTTCTTCCCCAAAACTACATAGTGCCCCTTTAATGACACCTCTGTTGTATTCAAGCAAGGCAGTGAGCCCAAAAACTATAGCACCTGAAGGGAATTCAGCCATCAATATTTTCATTATATATAATAATATATACTGGAGCATAAACCTGGATATCGATTAGGCTATGCATGACAACATATACTGTGTCCACCATTCAAATGTGAGTGACAGTGAGAATGAGCTTTGAGTTATGACTGCATTCTCCTCATGTGCTCTGGGAACAGATGGACATACGGTAGATCCCTCCAGAGAGCATGCTGCCTCTGTATCACTGTCATCAGTGTCACTGCCTTTAACGTAAACAGATAAACTGATACTGTATCCCGACTGACGCTGATAATTCAACTATACTATACTACTTCATAATACTAATCTAATCGTACTTATTCTCTAACATAAACACAAACTATTTGGGTTTTTTTTTTTAAACTTGTGACCACATTGCCTGTATGTACTGAGGATATTGTAGTCTTGTCAATGTTGTCTGGTGGACAAACTATGTAAACGTGACATTGTTTCTAACACACACATATCTTTGTTATTTATCACAAAACATATAGACTGATACCAGTATACCTGTGATATACCACTAGTGATGGCAGAGGTATCTGACTAGCTCAAATAAGAGGAGCAATAGAAAGCATCCTGACTGGAAACATCACAAAGTGACATGTTTCATGCACGGCTCAGGACAGGAAGGCTCTAGAGCAGGTGAATAAAACCGTCCAGAACATCACTGGTACCATCTACAGAGCATCAGTGATATCAAGTGAGCTGTCTGCACAGAGCCCAAAGGATACCAAAAGACGACACCCACCCCAGCCACAGTCATCTCAGAATGTGCCTTGAACCTCAAAAATGAAAACTGCGGAGGTATTGTGATGCTGCTATTATGTAAACTAATGCTTTTTCTAAATTAATTTTAACTGCATGGTACCACCACCAAGCACAAGGCCAGAAATACACTACATGAAAAGACTTAGTTGACAGTTGTTAGGAAAACATGAAATAATGGAAACATACTGTAAATAATAATTATAATGCATTTTATTTATCATTACAATTTTAAAAGAATTAAAAGAAAGAGAGAAGTCTTAAAGGTGCTATTTGTAAGAAAAGTTGATTTTTGAGTCTCATTCCCAACTCGTCTAATAATGACACTTTGGGATTGTAGGAGGGGTCGGCCGCCGTCCTAAAGAGTCATTTTTGACCAGTTGGGAATGAGACTCAAAAATCAACTTTTCTTACAAATAGCACCTTTAAAAAATCTTAATCTTAAATATTAAAAAAACAATACTCCATTTCGCCAGCAGATGGCAGCAAATCGCTACAGGCTACTGCCTCATCATCTGACCACAGTGCAGGGAATCAAAAAGTCCAGAACCAACACTCCTGTATGCAACCATTTTTTTAAAAAAAATACATGCAAATCATATCACTGAATGTGGTAAAACTATAGCTTCATGTGCTTGTTAAAGTAAGGTGATGGGTTTCAAGTTGCAAAGCATTCAAAACTGTGCTCCAAACCACATTTACAATAAAATTAACTAAATTGGAATTATGATTTCTCCATACTTTATTTTCTTGATTACATGTTACGTTTAAAACCTCCCTGTCACAGTCTCATGAAGCACAAGGCAGCATCTGAAATGTCTTGTTTTGTCTGATCAACAGTCCAAAACTCAAATATTCATTCAGTTTACTATTCAATAAGACAAACACAACCAGAAAAAACGCATGACTGTCCAAAATCAATAAATCAGCCAATATACACAGATTTTTTTGCAATGTTTCCCTCAAATGTGGTTATCAAACAGCGGCATGATATCTTACAGATCAACAATAAACTTTGTCTAAAATGACATCAGTGCACTGAAACAGTAAATTTTGATAGGAGTGTTTGATGATTAGAAAAAAGGGTTCATATGAGATAACATATACAGTATGTAGATATCTATGATAGGCCGATATCCTTCGGGCTTTACAGTTTATCAATTATGAAAATAGTAAGCATTATTTAAAGGTTTGCTAACTTTGTTGTCTTTGTTGTCATTTTTCAGTATTCCCCAGAAAATATCCAGGGACCAGGATGCACTGTTGACCCCAGTGAGGTCACCCTTCCTGGATGCTCCTGCCTCTCCCACTCCTGCCTCACAGAGAGCTGCTCCTGCCTGCAGACACATGGGCAGGCATACGAGACCACCGGCACACTGCTGAACCTCAGCAGGACAGAATCTGGTTACAGCTCACCTGTGTTTGAGTGCAATGCCCTCTGCACCTGCAGTGACGCCTGTTCTAACCGGGTGGTGCAGAGTGGACCAAGAGTCAGACTGGAGGTTTACAGCACCAAGAACAGGGGCTGGGGAGTCCGGACACTGGAGGCAATCCCCCACGGGATGTTTGTGTGCGAGTATGCAGGAGAGGTGATCAATTTTGAGGAGGCTAGACGCAGACAGCTTGCCCAAAGATCTGAGGACAATAACTACATCATTGCTGTACGGGAGCATGCAGGCGGGGGCTCTGTCACTGAGACGTTTGTGGACCCTGCGGTGGTCGGAAACGTAGGCCGCTTTCTCAACCACTCCTGCCAGCCCAACCTGTACATGCAGCCGGTCCGTGTGCACTCAGTGGTCCCCAGGCTGGCGCTGTTTGCTGGACGGGACATTGACGCACAAGAAGAGCTGACGTTCGATTACTCAGGAGGATACAGTAACCAACCTCCTGTAGAGCTGCCGTCCACTCAAAGTGACGCTGCCGTACAGGCCAGTCGGACAGATGGACTCCAGAGGAAAGAGTGCCACTGTGGTGCCAACAACTGTGTTCAGTTCCTTCCGCTGGATTTATCCATTCTCAACTGAATGTTTGTTTGTTTGTTTTATTTAAATAAAACCTTTTGTAAAGCCTGATGCAGTCTCTCTTAACTTTTTTGTGTACTTGGTTTTCTCTTTGTCTATTTTCAGTTTCCCCTGAAGTCACTCATTAGCACAAGACAATGCAACATGTCGGTGGCTCCATACCAACAATCAGCTGGGTGAGTCATGTCTGTGCCAGTCATTGTTTCCTGTTTGGTTCCCCCTGGTGTTTCCTGAGCTGGCAATGTTTCCCACTCAATGTAAGATGATGCAAACTAGATCTCAAGGCAGAAAAACAAGTCTTATTTTTCTGAGAGAGAAAACTTGTTGACATTCCCGTCCGTTCTATTACTTGTACAATCCATTTCATCTGACAGGGGGAACTTGTTCTGTGTGGGACATTTCCCATTGGATTCACAGTCTCGCAGCTGTAATCTTGTCCTGGCACATATGAGTCCTTTTTCTCACATGACACATGGATCTGGAAGGGCAGACGCATCATTTGCACTGACAGAGATGAGAGGAGCGCTGTTTAATAGGTTTCTTTTATTAGCCACATAGGCCACAGAATTGATCTTTACACCTTCAGCGTTGTCAAACCTTGAAATACGATTTCATGTCAAACAAAAACAAAACATCCACATTTTCAGTAAAAGAAATAGCTGTAATGTCATGTTTCCATCAACTTGACATTTCTTTTCTGTCTTCATGCTACGCAGCCTTCCTTTGTAGATATTCTCAGCTTTCCATTGCGCTCAAACCTCCAGAGAGGTGGGAGCAATTAAAAAGGGCCAGGGGGGATTTTTTTATATAGAAACAGATTTTATTCCCCTGTCAAAGGAGGGGCGAAGGTGTCCCACTTTAATGTGACCATTCAGAAATCAGGACCTTCTCCCTTCAATCTGCCCCGTTTCTAGTCTAGACCTGCTTTGATCTTATTAATATCCACATCTGGGTTAATTAGGATGGAGACCGTGTTTCATCCAGAAATGGGACCAGTGCTCCAGCCACAGTGGGGCTGAGAGAGACTAAATGATGGGGGGAGATGGAAGCCCTCTGCCGATCGGAGACCTCTGTCAAGTTGATTGGTTTCTGTGTCACCCAGTGGAGAGGTGGATGGCGCAGGATGTTGTTGTGACCTATATTTTCTCCTCTGTGAGGGTTACCTGAGATTTCTCTCTTTACAACATGACTGTTCTTCGCATTGTACCTGATCTGATGTTCAATCAGGAGTCATTTAAAGGAACTCAACTTAAAGGAATAGTCAGACATGTTTTAAAAAAAAGTGCTTATTCACTTTCTTGCAGAGAGTTGGAGGAGAGGACTGATACCGCTCTCATGTTTTTACAGTAATTATGAAGCTAAAAGAAACATCTGGTTAGCTTAGCTTAGCGCTACACTGTCTCTGTCCTCAAAAGCAAAATCCACCCACCAGGACCTCTGAGGCTCCAAAGACCTCTATAGTTTAACAAGCTTGCAACAGGTAGCTTAAGTAGCTTATGGTGGTTCACCTCATAGACATATATACGTACACGCCACATCGACTGTGTTGGCCCATTGCCGCGGTACATTAGCGTGTCTGCCATATTGGATGTGGCAGGTGTGCCCTGTAAATAAATACAAGTAGACATGCAAACTGGGTTTTCTGAATAAAAAGCATGTTTACATTTAACTGATTTTAATGAATCATTTTTATATTCAGTGATTTATATTCATTTAACTACTAATGATGACAATCATTGAGACAAAAAATGAACAAAGTCTGAAAATCAAAATAAGACACTGCAACTGGCAGTGAGTCTGCTTTCTTTTCTTTTAGCAGTGAAGTGATATACATGGTAAAAAAAAAAAAAAGTAAAGTTGCAGTAGGCTACTATCATAATTATGCACCATATATTATGCAAGTCAGTTGTCCATATTTAAAATTAAATTAAATTAAACAAGCTGACAGTGGACAGTGACATGTATGGTCCTTTAAACATGCTGACACTTGTGTCTGTTACTGCACCGAGTGTGTGGATTTTTTATGCGGCAGCCTTTATGTTCACTAAATTTCCCCTCGGGACAAATAAGTAAGTAATCTCGAATTTAAGCACTTAGTCCTCATATGATATTGATCAACTGACTTGCATAATATATTGTGCATATTTATAATAGTAGCTTACTGCTGGTAGGCTGTTTTCTTTGGCCTACCTTAAGACAGAGTCAAGTTAACTTTTTCTCCATTTCCAGTCTTAATGTAAAGCTAAGCTGAGAAGCTGCTAACAGTGGTTTCAAATTTAACAGAGGTAAGCACAGCAAATCAGTATATTTGACTCTATGAGTACCAAAATGACTGACTATCCCTTTAAACTTCTCCAAGTGTAACAGAGTTCGACTGGGCACATACGGCAGTAGAGCAATACAAAAAGAAAAAAGAAAATACTTACTGACATCTGCGGAGCGTCTAATGCACCCTCTGTCTGAGAGAAGGAACTGTCACAGCAGTAGAAAATACAGTGTTTTTATAACAGTTTCTTTACAGTAGTTCCTATTATTGGAAATACAGTTCTGCCGTGTAGAGGAAGCAGCTTTTTGTTAGCTGTGGCCATGGCCTTGGAGAAACTAGGACAGATATTATGCAGAGAAAAAAGAGATACAGAGGCATTTCTCAAATCAAAGGATAGAAGTGTATAGGAAGTTCTGGGTCAAGGTTTCTCTCTCCAACATCAGCTGAACCGTGTGTACACTGGTTTGGTATTTTACCTCTGTAACGATTCAACATTTAATTTGAGGAAAAGAAGCAGCCCTTAATCTTTTTCAATTTGTGGCCCCCCTTTGTTGTACTTTCGTGATAAACCACATTCCACCGTCCTTGCAACAAATCTACGACGAGCACAACAAAAAATATTCTCTCTTCACATCCGACACGTCATTTTTGAGTCAGATGTCCCTGGAATCCCTATGGCAACCGGCTGTGTGTACAGGAGGTGATTTGGACAGCAGTGGCTGGTTCGGAGGTGCACGACTGGTGAAAACTGGGCAGCAGCTGAATGGCTCCTTTCCAGGATGGTCACCTAGCAACCAGCAGTTAATCATGTGAGGTGAACTTCCCCACAGAACCCCATCCACACCCTCAAAAACAAACAGTATCAATGCCTCCGCTGCCATTTTGTGATGGTGTTTTTTAGGAGTGGTGGAAAAATAATTCAGAGAAGGAAAGTAAATGTTTTTAGAAGAATAATTGTCCTCATTGTTTGAATGGTATCAGCGATATATGTGGTGACTTTGCATAGTGGTGGCTTCAACTTATGAAGCAAAATGTTATAGCCTAGTTAATGTGATGTTTAATGCTTAAGTGACCACTGATCCTGCTATTAACAAAACATATTGAGTTTTGGGGTGATGCAGTTGCTCAGTTCTTAGAGTACGCATCCCATGTACAGAGGCCCTGTCCTCGCTGTGGCGGCCCTGGGTTCGAGTCCACATAAATATGTAGTCTATTTTACTTCTATGTTGAAGTTTTGTCACTTCTAGTAGGTGCAAACCTCACTTTAAGTGAGACCATTTAACTTTTGAAAGCAAAACATCTCAACCTTTGTCAAAAATAGTTGAACTAGCTAGCAAGGCTGAGTAGCTTAGTTTATTTAGTTGGTTGACCCTTATTTGATGTTCAAGTGCTTAGCATTTAATAAGTACATTTGTAAAAAAGAAATTTACAGGGATTAAGGATGTGGAAAGAAAATGTACACTTTTGCAGGTTTATATACTTACAGTTCATAGTTACAGTGATGCAATAAGTTAAAATGACTTAAAATGTGTGTATAATTTAGTTTAAACTGTGTAAAATCTCATTTATATTGCTTTTGTACTTTTTTGGAAGTAGGTTACTATGATCACACTTTTCTAGTAAATGTGTAATTTTACTTTGAAAGTCTCGTGAGAGTAGTTTAGTTTTCCAGGTGTTTACCCCGGTGCAGGCAAGGGGAGAGTGGAGCCAGATAGTTTTGACCTCTAGCTGTTAAAACGATTATTGCTTCAGTAATTAATCATTTTTTAAATGGACAGTGTTTCTGTGCCACATCATCTTTTGTTTAACTTTATCGAGTGGTTCTGTGGATATTTTTTGGATGTGGATGAAGACGATGAATCTTCAGTGCGTCAAGCTGAGGCTTCATTTACTGGAAACCTACTTCTATGTTGCCTGATGATGATGTGTTTAAAACTACAGTTTGACATTTTGGGAAATATCCTTATTCGCTTTCTTGTGGAGAGTAAGATGAGAAGATCAATGCCATTATCAAGTTTGTTCATCAAATGTAAGGCCAAAGCCAGCAGTTCTTCAGCTTAGCTTAGTTTAGAATTGAGACTGGAAACAGCAAGCCGGGCTCTGTCCAAAAATGTGTCTTTTTAATTATTGAATTATTGTTTCATTATTTAAGTATCATGTGCTGTACTATTTCGTGACCAGTGGCCATTGTAACATGATTGACACTGACATTTTTCAAGATTAAACTAGACTAACAAGTAAACTGAGCTTTAGGGGTGCTGACAGGTGACTTTTGCTACCTTTGAATGGAGCCAAGCCGGCTGTTTCCTCTCGTTTCCAGCTCTGCTCCATACTTACGGCTTCAGCTAGGCTACATTTAGCCCAAATACAAATGAAAGTGGTATCAATCTTGTCATTAAGCTCTCAGGGGAAATCAAAAAAGCCTGTTTCTCAAAATGTTGAACTGTTCCTTTAAAGCAAATGAGTCAACATAAACCTTAAAGTTAGGAGAAAAACAGTGTGCTATTATCCTGTAACTGCTGCTTGTGGCTTCAGTATAAGTCGCACAGTCTCGCTTAAAGATTTTTAATTCTTGTAAATGAGGTGCGTTCTGAATATGAGATCCCTCCGTTGCAGCCCCGCAGGCCCATTTAGGCTAATAAGACTTTAACCTGGATATCTTGCCAAGTGTCTCCGGAAAGGACAAAAAGCTGCAGATACACTTATACTTATGAGAGCCATGTATCACATTGATAAAGGAGTGAGGCTGAGTGACCAGTGGAGAAATTACAACTGGCAGTCCATTTGTGCAAAAATGGAGCACCTCTCTTATGAGGGAGCAGATGTCCTTGCCTTGAATCCTGCAGCCAAATAAAAAAATACAGCAGCTATCTGCTGGGTCTCAGCTGGTGAAGGCATTTCAAAGTCCAATTTGAGAAATGTCTTTCATCTCATGACTGAAAAGAGAAGAAACATTGGTCCAAGTTGCAATCTGTAGACAAACTGGGGTTAATTACGTCTTTTGAAGGATTTGATCCATCAAAAGTTGTTTTGACTATATCAACAGATTCAGCAACACGTCTTTGAACCTTGATCATTAAGTTTCTCAGTAGCCAGAAAATACTCAAGCTAAGTCAAAACAGGGGAGCCGACTGTTTTTCAAAGCTGAATTTCAAGATGTTTTTTAGAAATTTGACTCACGCATCGACACACCCTATTCTGTTATGACACTGCATAATGAAGCAGGTGTTATCTTGCAGCTTCACATCGGTGTAAGAGGAAGGGGATGTCAATGGGGTTTTTCAAACCGGCTCCTCCCCTCACAGATGTTGAGTTAAATTTGGCCCTCGACACCTGCAGCAGGCTCAGCAGGAAGTTCTGGAGCTCGAGAGGAGCCGCCTCTGCAGCTGCTCTCACCACTGATCAGACGTACACATACATACATATCTTACCTACACCTACACTATGTTTACAGTGCACACATTCTTAATTAAGCCTCTGGGAGTGTTCATCTACAGTCTACGGTATGCTCAAGGTGGCTGAGAGGAAAATTGGAAGCAACATATTTAAAAATGTTAAAAAAAAAAGGGGAAATGCAATTCATTTAAAAGTCATATTGATTGGTAAGCATTAGGGAAGATTTGCGATGTTAGCGATAAATGGCTAGCGTTAGCAATGTTAGAAACTGGCCACCACTTGAGGGGGCAGATGATTTCAACAACATGTGACAGGAATGCAATGGAAGAGAGGAGATGCAATGCCACATTTAGTGGCTGAATGTTACCAATAATACCTTTAAAGGGATAGTACGGGTCTTGTAGATGTGGGGTTGTATGAGCTACTTATCCCTAGTCAGTGTATTACCTGCAGTGGATGACGGGTCAGCTCTCCTCCTGTGTGGAGGGGGAGAGCTGCACCGACAGCAGGACGTATTTTAGCCACCTAAAAGTAGGCACACCTAAAAAAATATATATCCGATTAAATGTACGCTTTATTTTGAACATTTTTGGTGCCTCTAGTTACATTACATTCAAGAGAAGGCCAACATCTCTAGGGCCAATATCTCCAAAACTTTGCAACTCACACCAAAACAATCTAAATGGATACATAGCACTACGGGTAAGAGGAAAAATTTTAGTTTTGATTTTGGGGTGAACTGTCCCTTTAATAAGCTGGTGATGATGGGTTTCATAATCACCTAACATATCCCCAAGATTAGTGTTGATTTAATCACTTTCATAACGTCTGACTGCTATAACAAGCTTGTGCAATGACCGAATCTTACCTCAAATGATCCCACTGATGTCTGCACGCTTGGTGGGGCGTGGTCATGCACTTACTGTACATGTCAGGCTGAGACTAATCATGTGTGACCTGTAACACTTGAGGATTTTTAAACCATGTGCAACAGCTCCCAGACAAATAGTCAATCCCAAGAGTGAAAATCCCATTACCGGTCCTTTCTCACCTTTGCAGCATCCGGCACAGACTTTGTCTTCATTCTGAAAATGTGACCTCTATCATTTAGTTATTTTGTTATTGTTATATAAGCAGCTGCATTTAATTGTATTAGATTTGTTTAATCACGAATGCTGCAACCAAGTAAATTAACTGTAGAATGATTATAATATAAGTGGATCTAAGTCAGAATGATGTTCATGCATGTATGTAGTTTTTATGTGTATATTATGAACAATGTAGCATGTACACAGACTGATTTAGGTAACCAGGTAGGTTATAAGGTGCGGTGAAAGTGAGGCCAGGGCTCCTCCAAGCCAACTGATCTTATTGGATTACAGTACCTGCAGTTAAAGCAGCTTACAGAAGCGGTAAATTCAGACCACTGCCTCCTTGGCTATTGTTCTCCTTCAGCGGGATTAGCTCAAACAGAGTTTAAACAGCAACAATGCACAAAAACTACTCATATCTGTCTCCGCAAATCAGACACCTGGCAGATAATTTCTCTGGCATACGTGCATGGTCTGGCATATTGATTATACCGTAACCAAGGGGATGTGCTGAAGTGATCCTCCCCTTTGTGCACAGTGCTCATGAAGAGGGGACCAGCTGAGAACAGCTGGGTATTTCATCAGTTCTGATTTCCATACACCACCTGTTGTAAGAGCCGGTCAAGCACATGAAATTTGTTACCACTAATACACATTTTCATCCAGTCGTATCCAAGATGCAGTACAGAATGTGAAACTTATTTTTCTTACATTGGTAACAAGTTATGGCACAAAATCACAAGGCCTAATTAGAATATCTCTGCAGCTGGTCTAATCAGATTATTTCCACTGGGAATATGCAGGCCATTACACCAGCATAATTGTCTTTTATTTTTAGTGAGGTAGATCTCTACCTTATACTAGGGTGCCGTACCAATACCTGTTGTCTTGCAGGCAAGGCAGGAGGTGGGACGGGGGCTTTTATGAGTATGCATCAGCGTGAAAATCAACTAAGAGGCTGCAAGTTTATAAAAATGCGGAACAGAAAGAGTCTTCACTGTGTCTTAATGTTGTGTCTGATGATTCAGCTGCATATTCTCACATAGCCCTTCTTGCTCAATGGTGGTCTGCAACAGAAGTGCAAAAGAAGAAGAGAAAGCTGGTGACGTGCAGGGTTTGGGAGGGTCTATTTACAAAGTGGCACTCTACTTCCCCATCTCTGAGTCCTGTGTGTGATCTGTGTGAAGTTAGGTACGGTAAACCTCTTAAGCTTTGACAGTGGAAATGACACAACTCTACGGGGACGTGATGTCATTAACGGATTATTAATGACATCACGTCCCTGTAACAGAGTCCAAAAGGCTGGCAGACAGACAGAGGGAGGATAATAGACCGTTGTTTGGATGACCTTCCTCTCACACTACGCTGGAAGGTCCTGTACTCGGTGAGGGATCACAAAGTGTGTCATCCAGTTGTGCACGCTGCATGCTGATCCTCAGAAAGCCTTGACTCATTGTTCCAGCTGCCAGAGCTCCAGTAATAGAGTTTTAATTGTCAAGTGGAACAAATTTGCGCAGAGTTTACGACTGTGGATGTGAGGTTGCTCAAGTGAAAAGAAGTTCTATCAGTTTTCTATTCTAATGAGCTATTATCTATGTTTCTTGCTCCCAGTGGTATCATGTCTTCAGTGGTTCACTGTCCCAGATCCAGAACTGCAGTTAGAGGCCACCACATTGTTTATAGAGTTTTTATCGAGCCCTCTGTCTCTCCTCCTAACACAACTGGACTTTAGAGGGACTTAACAATCTCTGACATGAAATCGAGACATAATGAGGAATAATGAAAACACAAGAGACTCTTTGTTCCTAATATATTTAGCTTCGCTCTGACATTTCCTGATGAATGCGAGGATTCGTTTGCAGGCATGGCCCACACAGAGGACTATGGGAGCCTCAGACAAGAAAACTACCAACCATTGTGCCCACACATCATTGCTGCTCAGGGAAGGCCTGAATCTGCACATGAGAATACTCGCTCTAACACATGCACAATGATGCACAATCTGTGCACCCACACAGACGGTGGCTGCATTTTGTCGTCCTTCTGTCTCCGGTGCAGTCAAAGCATGCAGATGCTGTGTTCATTAATTTGGTAGTCATTTTGTCAAATCTGTTTGGAAAATTCTAAGTCAGCTGTAAGTCAGACTAACAAACACAGAATGAATCACCTCTCCCTCCCACTAAACTTGTGCTTTGCTCATGACCCTCACAGAGAGCACTACTGTCTCCCCATCTATCCCATCTCCTGTCTATCTATATCAATGGTTGTTGACTGTTGTTGTCATGCATTGTGTGGGGAGAAAGCACTCTGGCAGTGGAAAACTTGTCAGGTTAACCCAGGTTACTATAATGAAACACTGAGCAGAATACGCAGAGAATAAAAAAAGGGCTTATTTTTTATCAGATCATGTCTGACATCAGAATTGCTGCGATTCACAAACACAGCAGCAGCTGTGTTCACTTTTATATATATACAGTAAAGCCCTTTTTTTCCCACTCTGGTTGATTGGTAGCCAGTCGTCTGTACACTGTATCCATGACAACTGAGTTCTCGGTGATCTGTATTCAACTTCACTTAATGTCAAATGTAACCAAAGCCTGGAAATACTTTTTTTAAATGGAATATAGGTTAGCTACTGTGATGTCATTGAATGTAGACGCGCATGTTTGTATCAGACAATGATGCTGAGCACTTATCCTTCATCCTCCCCTTTCACATTCAACAAAATGAATAACACAGTCTGTTTTTGCACAAGTGGTTTTGGATGTACTTTTAATATCTTTTGTCATATCATTTGATAACAATGACTGATTGCATAACCAGTATAGGGGAGAGTGGCACCACATGAATAATGTGTGTTTTTTTTCTTCCACTGCATCATACCAGTACTGGATTTGATATCAGCACCAGGAAAACTGCATTAAAACACGAACCGCAGTGGAGAAGCTTTTACAGCATAGCAATTTACATCTTAAAGACCTCACTGTGCCTGGTGAAAGAAGAAGCGAAGCACTTTTATGGAAATGGCCACTTGTGTACCCCCACTTACTCCACTCTGATTTTCCCTCCAGATTGTGTAACTAAGAAACCAAATTAACAGCTCATCAGCGGATTTGGTTAATATCATCGAATCCAATTTTATGGATGAAAGTGCGCTTTCTCTTCCTGTCTCGCTCTGTTATTTATATTGCAATTAGGAATAATGATGCTTTTACACATTTTCAAATGTTGCCATCCACTCTGTGCAGGCTTTCACAGAGAAATTGGAGGTGAGCCGGTTTCTTGTTTTGGAAGAATTTATAGGATCACCTTGGGAACAGTGTGCCTACACTTTACTTTATTAATATGGCAAGTTATGTGTGAGTTCAGTAACTGAATATTTTAGTACAAGGTCTGTTCTAATTCCAGTAGCTGAAAATGTCACAGTGTGATTTTTTTGGGTCAATTTCAAATAAATCAGATCACTCAAAGTTGTGAGACCACAAGAAGCTCTGTCTGTATGACTATGGTGCTTAAACCCTGCAACATTCAACAATCGTCTCTTTGAAAGAAAGAAAGAAAGAAAGAAAGAAAGAAAGAAAGAAAGAAAGAAAGAAAGAAAGAAAGAAAGAAAGAAAGAAAGACAGTGGCTGAATCAGTGTTTCTGACAGGAGACTGCACACACAACAGATGTCTTTATCTCATGTCCTTTCACACTTTGACATGCACAGCATGGCCCCCTCTTTGTAAGGCGGTATGTGTGCTTCTGTTCTTGACATTATATACATGAAATAATGTAGACATTGACAAAAACCTCTGGTCACATGGATTTGATCGTTCAGCGACATGTTCACTACAGTCCACAACATGTGTCACATCTAAAGGCGTCCATATGTACTTAGGGGTAGACAGACATGATTGAAGAGAAGCTGGGAGCTTCTCCTCTATTCTCTTCTCTTCTATTGCAATCATTGGATGAGTGAAGTGTCAGCTACTGGGGTTTCAGACAAGACTAAGATTCAATTAGTCTATAGCTGCTGTTCTGCGAGGATGTACTTAGGCACAAGGGTGCTTTGAGGTAAATGCTAATGTCAACATGCTTGCTTGGTCAGAATGAAAATGTTGACTTATAAAAATTATACTCACTCAAACATGATTTAAGGGTCCTCTTTCATGTCTATCCATGTTTCTACAGTTGCCCATAACAGAAAAAACAAACACTGGCTCTAGGGCCTTTAGATTTTCATATTTTTAGCGACTTCCTTATGAGATGATGAGACGAGGGGTCTTCAGTTAGTTGCAGTCTTTAACCTCACTGCTAGATGGCACTAAATCCTACACACTGGACCTTTACATGTTAATCTTATTTGCTATTAACCTGTTTTTTTTTTCTTACTCATTTTTTCTGTTTTAGCATGTTTCAAATAAAAAAACTCTATTCTAAATCTAATCTTAAACATACTGATGTAAGAAGGCATCATGTTCACCGCCTTCTTTTGTGTGCTCATCACGCCATTGTAGTATTAGTATGCACTTGGTTACATGTTTGCTAATTAGCAATAAATACAAAGTACAGCTGAGTCTGAGGGGAATATTATTAATTTTGCAGGTATTCGGTCTTGAATCAAAGTATTGGACTAATGGAAACTTTGAACTGATGATGGCTCTGGAGGAAAAGCCAGAAGATCCCTTAAGTCATAAGATGCATCCTCTGGGAACAATGAGTTTCTATAGTACACAGTGATAGTCCATCCAATAGTTCTTGAGATCCATCAGTCTATATCAATAGTTCAGTCAATGAAGGACTGATAGACCGACCGCCATGGCCATCCCTGGAGCCACAACAAATTTTCTTTAACTTAATACAATTATTATTATCATCTTATTATTTTTGTTTAAACAAAATAAAACAGAATAAAATAAAACAAAACAATAGGGGTCGATCAAGACAACAATGCCTCTTTGACTTGTGGAATCACTTATTATGAGCACTGCAGGAGACAGCGCTTTAAAATGCCTGAGGAACTTCATTACCCAGAGAGCTCCGCTGCAGTATAAATAGTAACGAAAGGGGCGTTCCCTCGGTGACATGTGGAGGAGGTAAGAAGAGGATTGTTGCCGAGGACGCATTCAGCTGTCAGAGATAACGCCGCTCAGCCTGCTCTTACCTGGAGTTTCACCACCATGGACTTAACCGAGGATAGCGCTGTGGAAATTATCCTGTGCTGACCCACTTCTTCACACGTCTCTCCTCCTCTGTCCGTCTTTGACGCCTCCTTGCCTATCTGCCAGGTAAAGTCCGTCTCCATCCGTAGTTTTTTCCAGCGAGGTTATTGTTCATTTAGTCACTGAGCCGAGCATCCCTGTCAGGAAGTAGCCCACGCGCTCATTTGTTGCTGTTGTTGAGCTGACGCTCGTGCGATTAAAAAACGAGGCTACTTGACAGTTAATGTAGCTAGCAGAGATGTTTGTGTCTCATTTCTCACCCCAGAAAGCACTTAAAAAGCTGAAATATGTCACAAGACGTTGAAATTACGTGGTATATTTAGAGAAAAAGGCGGTATATAACAAAATACAAACTTTACATAGTGTATTTGCTTTGCTGTGGTGGAGTGTTGTGGGACATCTGACTCTGTGTAAGTTAGGCTAAACATGACCTTCAGCTTCATACGCACGCATTTATTTGACAGAAAATAAAAATATATTTCATTAAAATGGTCACATTGTGTGCTTTCGTCGTTTCTAAGACTTTCCTTTCTGGTGGCACAGCTGCTGCATAATGTGAGTTCACATCAAAGTTTAAGCTAAAATTCTTCCAAAATGTCTGCGGTTTGAACGAGAGCATCATCTTTGGTAGTAGTTAAAGGGATTGACCACGATAAAAACCACTTCACCTCTGTACGTGCTGCTGGGTGCTTTCATACAGGCTTAGATTCTCTTAACTTGGAAACAGACTCAAGAGTGGTGACCTAAATTGAAGGTGTATTGGTTTCACACAGCTAACAAAAGCACTGTGCACAGAGACGCCTTATTTCGTTTTTCTTTGCAGGATTTCATTCATTGTCATTTTCTGATGATTCAGTGCATTTGTACAGTTGTAATAAGCTCATTCATGGTATCTGTTAAATGTTTAGCCTATTCTTTAAAGTGAAAAGGAGAAAACCATATTAACAAGATGCACAGGACACATCTTGCTTAGCTTTATAGCTCAGTTATTTATGTATAATGTAAAAAAAAAATCTCAATTACTCCACAAATGTTACGCATGGTCTTACAGTAGGTGGTGCTCTGAGGATGAGCTAAAAAAACATTCAGATGCTCCATAACCAAACAAACTCCAGCAGTTGCAATGTCCAGAATCCAGAGATATTATTGCCTGAATATTCCAACATGTGATCCAAATATGATGATATCAACAGTGATACTCTCCAATCATAGTCGCAGATTTTATGTTAGGAGAATATCCTACTCCATACTCCTAGTATGGGACCACTTCTATACTGCTAGAACCTGGAGTTCATGTCATCCCAGATACTGAAGAAATGTGCTCATATTTGGACATACATCTTCAGTATAATATATGTCCTCATGAAGTATACTGAGTCCATATTTTACCCATATATGGCTCTTATCAACGAAACTCAGAATATGCATCAGAAATAGTGCGTATTCTCCAGGGAATCTCAAGGATATGCGATCATAATATACCTGGATTCTGGCTCTTTTTCACTCAGTGAATGTTTAGTTATAAATAACTGTCATTGTTGATCATTTAATTGACCATCTGAGTGAAATATTTGATAATAATTCCAAGTGAGTGATGTGACTGACTGCTTTAAAGACTTCTGGTGTCAATCTTTTGCAGGTGTAGTCCAACCTTAGGAACCATGTCGGACAAAATGTCCAGTTTCCTCCATATTGGGGACATTTGTTCCCTGTATGCAGAGGGCACCACCAGTGGATTTATCAGCACTTTAGGGTAAGTCTGCTTGTTTTGTATGTGTGACTGTTTTACTACCTCACTTCCCCATGACCTCATGCTGCAGGATTCTAGCTGAGCTCACTAAATGGATGGAGCTTCAGATAATATTGTCCCACTGTGCAGAATACACAACTATTACACAATAGAGGCTCCAGAATAAACACAGTAACTCGTGTAATGATCTACATGGTTGCAGTTTTTGAACCACAAAATGGCTGTGCTGAGTCGATGGCGTAGTTTAACAGATGGATTCACATAATGGATGGATTTAATGCATCTGTTTGGCTGGTGGAAATAACCAAAGTGTCAACATGAGCATTACCTATTTGGTTCTCCACATTTTGTGGCAAATACTAAGTTATCTGATTTCAGTGAAACAAGGGAACCCATTTAGTTGAGGTATGCAGAGACAGAGTCGATTTTGAATATATGTCAATTCATTGTGCTGCCCTAATTCTATTCGTTTTCACGCCGTCAAATACAGACTAAATGATGGAACAAACTGATGTTTTTCCATGTAGCCGCTACTCTAGGGAAAATGGAAACAATCCAGTTATCTTTGTGACAGCAGTGGCAACAATAATCCAACTTGGAAATGCGAGAGGAAGGGAGTTGTTTGTTCCCGCTTTAGAGTCAGGCCGACCTCCTCAAAATAAATCTGGTCTGAGCCCTCCTTTAGATATTTGTGTTGTGTAATAAACAGAACCTATTTGTATATTTTAACAAGAACTTTCAGAGCTGTAACCTGGGGTATTGTAAGAAAATGATATTTAACACAGTTGGCAGCTCTACTGAGAGTACATTTCAAGTTCTTTTAAATCGATATTTTGAGAAACACATGAAGCTTTTTTTATTTTTTCTCAACTTAAAAGTTAATGACTACCAAATGCATGTACTCATTTGCTTTTGTGGACATTGACTGCAGTCACATGTCTGTTTTCGCTTAGTCTGATGGTTTTGACTTATCAATGAATATAGGAAGGTATACTGAGTCCCTCTTCATAACACTGTCTCCAAAATGTTGTAAATAAAGAATGAGGTTAGTCTTATTTGAGAAGTGGTGGATCCTGCAGTAGTCACAGCCTTTATTTCCTTTTCTATTGTGTGCTCAGTTGGCACTCTGGATTCAAATTACCCTGTCTCTTCCTGCTGCATGTTGAACACCATTTATTTAAGCACTTGACTTCTTCCCTCCTCCCTAATTGTAGGCAACGAGTTAAAAGTGCATCTCATTATGTACAAATTTAGCAAACCTTGACATACCATTGACAGTCAGAACAGAAGGCTAAATGAAGAAGATGCAGTCAGAGAGAGGGCAATCATTAATGTGATTTTTCCTGTCCAGCATGTGACAGCACATCCAGCATGTCAGGCTCCATTCTCTAGACTTTATTTTCTTGCATCAAGCCCATCTCTTGCTATTTTCTCCCCCAGGGTGTTCGTTTTTGTATTCCAAGGTGAAAATGAGCACAGCATCTGTGTTATTGTCCTCCTCTTCCTAAGTGCTGCAGTCATCCTCCTCTTGCCATGTCAATCTAATATTTGCTACTAACCACAGGCCGTGCCGAGCCCTCCTCCTTGCCAGCTCTCAGACACCATGCTCTTTCACAGTTTAGCGTTGTGCGTCACCCACCATGGCAACAAATGTGTGCACAGCTTTGAAGACTGCCACCATGACAGTGCTCGTTTGTCAAATTTCCCACCTCATATTGCTATACCTAGTAATCAACCCCCCCCCCCCCCCCCCCCCCCCCCCCCCCACACACACACACACACACACACACACACACACTGCTACTGTGAGTGCTCCTGTTCAAGAAAAGAGCTTAGAGGACGGTCGGAACTATAAATAGCATTATTGTATTAGGTGTTTTGCTGTCAGCGTACTGAATGTGACCTCTGAGAGACAGCTGCAACCACCTGGACCACTGCTGGTTCAGAGAGGATGCCACTGAGGGTTGTGATGCTGGGAGACTGGGATGTAGATATGAAGCTGCATCCCAGAATGTGAGAGGAGGTTTCTTCATGACCTTGGAAACTGATGACCATTGAAACTCCTGTTCTTTTTGGACCTCTGCCTAACAGTGCATCAGTGTGATCAAGGCTATGACTCTATATTGGATTGCACAATATAGATACATTTTAGGCTTGATAATGGGCAATTGATATTATCGGCTAGCAGCCAATAATCAATATAGCCAATAAATACAGTTTATAATATGAAACCAAATAGTTTTTCATTTACTTTCAATGGCTTTCATAATCACCGTCGCTACGTGAAACAACAACAACCGCCAAGCTAGCTGGCAAGTTACAGTAACACTAGAAAACCTAAACAGGCTAGCAGCTGTTATCTTTCCTTTTGCTAGGATTTAGCCATTTGAATCCCAGGCCTCCCCACATGCAAACCAAGTTCCTCTTTACACTGTTTTATAGGGGCACCATTGCTGCATCCATGGTTAAACACCGCCCAAGATGATTGTCATTGGTTTAAACACATGCAAATAAGCCAGAGTGTGTGTTACCCATACCAGAATAAGAATTGGTGTAGCCAGACCTTTCTCCAGCACTGACATAGTGCATAGGAGAAATGTGTCTGGCAGTCTCATTGACTTAACAATTTCAGCATCTATACGCTAGGTGTACGTGGTGGTATACATCTTTGAAATTGGTTTGCCAATAAACAGAGGAGAAGAAGAACAAGCTCAGCACACTGTTGTTGCACACATGACGTCAAACTCCTGCATCTGGGTAGAGCCACACAGTGTATGTTGGAGATCCAAACATGTTGTTGCCTGTGTGGTTTATTTGATTTGATTTTTTACTTATTTTAGGAAGGGTTCTGAGTGAAAGGAAATAGTCTTAAGAGTTTTAACACAACAAATCTTATTAGAGCTATGAAATATTAAATCGTCCATCTTTGGTCACCTCCCTCAGGTGTGCATTAACTACAGGGTACAAACGTATTTTTAAAATACAAAAATGTTAAATTATCGATTATCTTATCAGTTGATTAGCATGAGAAGCAGGTCATTATTGGTGATCGGTATTAGCTGAAAGAAATCCATATCATACATTCCTACTTTTTATTCTTATAGAGGAGATTCTCTGTGCTTTCTACCTTCATCATGACAGTGCTCCTGCAGTACAGTGTATACTGCATGAGCTATAAAAAGATGTAACTGACTGGACTGGCTAGAGCCTCCTACTGAAGTGTTGTTTTTGTGCTGATCTACTATCTCATAGTATTCCCAGGGGTTTCCCCAGAATTCCTTGCTATAATGGTGCTATCAAGTTCAAACAAGTTTTTTATCAACACATTGTGTTATATTATCTGGAAGAATTGCAAGATAAGGTTAATTAATGGTGCTCCTGAAGAGTATAATTAGGTAGCACTGCTGTTGAATTCTTTAAGGAAGGCCCTGGGTCCCCTGTTTTTGTACAATGATGGTACAATCTATCACATGTGCTCCAGTTTAGAAATCTGTAACCTCATCTTCTGAGTCCTGTGTTAGTTTCTGCTACACCACATATTTTTTCATAATAATCAGTATATTAATTTCAGGCCATAATGCAGAGGAAACCTGTTACCCCTGCTCCAATCATTTTTAACTTTGGGAAGCTTCAGTAGGTTGGCACAGCCTTTTGTATAGTGTGGAAGAGGTTTGGACAGTTTAGATCACCTGATATCAGACCAATGCTTTGAACTAAGATGTTGGGCAGTATTGACCACAAGAGCTTCCCTGTGTCTCCAACATAATGTTTGACAGTATTCATGTGCTATGAATGAGCTGGCACTTCTGATTAAATTGAACAGTTTTTATGTCCAATAAAGATGCCCTGATGAGTTTTCTTATAAACAACATTACATGGTGTTAGTCACCAATACTCACCAAACATTTGCAAATCCATCCATCATTTACATCCATGTCTGCTAGCTTCTGTGATAGCTTCCTTTGCTAGCACATTGCTTGTGGAATAGTGTGACACCATTGACAGGACTGTCCACTGGTTTCTATTAGCTAAGTTATTACGCTCATTAAGGATTCTGTTACAACAGTATTATCAGTGTGATCTGATTGTTCATGTATTGAAAATGAAAGTCTATAGAGGTTTAAAGTCTATTTAAGTAGCGTGTGTCTTGAGTGATGGACTCATCATAATGACGGCTGTGTCCCCAGGCTTGTGGATGACCGCTGTGTGGTACAACCAGACACAGGTGACCTCAACAACCCTCCCAAGAAATTCAGAGGTAAGGTCTCAAAATCACGTACTTCTTACTTAATGATATCTTGAGGTTTATGGTATACTATAAATTAGGATTTTTAAAGTTAAAGTGTTTCATATTAAACATTATTTTCCTTATTGCACTGTTGTAGTTTAATTTTCAGATGATAAAATGTATTGGTTTATTTTCCTGACATTGTTATTTATTATCTGACGTGGTCCTGGCTGCTCTTTCAGAAGGGTCAGATGGGCATTTGGGTCATTTGATTCCCTAAAATTCAATTGATAAAATAGGGTCAGGAGAGTAAATCGGAAGTGATGTAAAGAAAAATGCTTCACATGAACTATCCTTATCCTTATCCTTATCCAACTGTTTCATGGTGCGTTACAGATGGTCTCCATCAAGTATCTGCAATAGGAATTCCCATATGTTGTGTCCATTGAAAGATACAAGCCAAGATAAGACAGACTTATATAATTAACTCAATAATAATACAAACCTGTCTCGTCTCAGTAATGGATAAAATCATCCAAATGAGGCTATACACGTAGAAAGGTTAAACACTGGCTTGTGCCAGTCAGTATGTTGTTCTTGATTTGTTTTAATTTCTTTATTTGGCTGCACTGATGATCACATTACTTAAAGCTTGGTTAGATGAATCTCTGTTAAGTTGATTGGGGCATTGACATGTTGAAGGAGTAATAAATTCATAACTACCAGCTATGACAGCGGGGGGTTATATATTCAGCTCGTTAGTGTGCGTGTGTGTGTCTCATCAAGGCCGAATTGGCATATGATGATGTCCACAGTGAAACATCGTGATGTACATGGAAGTCTTTGTTGGGTGGGGTCTAGTAGTTGATGACTGTCAGCGATCTACGATGGACCATCATGGCATCGTTTATTGGCTCAAACCTAGTTGCAGACCATTGTATCCTGGTTTCATTCCCGACCCCATTGCAAGATGGTCTCTTGTTCTAACTCGATTCTCGTGCTGTTAAATATTTACTAAACGTAATAGTAGAGTAAGTACTGAGTTATATAGGGGGCCATTTGGTTTTAACAGTGTAAATTCTTTGAGGTATTTTTCTCTTTGATTTTGCTTCATACTGGTTAAATATTGTTGGTCAATAGTGCTTGCAGATTTTAGATAATGCATTCATGCTTTGTCCCTCCTTTTCTATCAAAAGATGCTGTACTATGTTAAAATGTGGTCTCTGGATTGAAAAAATGTTGCTTTCATGTTCCTGAAACCATGTTGAGATGACAATGGTTATGTTGGCATAGTATCTGTTTGGAAGCATCTATTTAAAAAAGGGGTTGACTGTAGCTGTGATGGTTAGCAACAATACCAGTGAGTGCTGTTGCATTCAGATATGCTCACTTGGAAGGAAATTAATGAAAACATTTGGGACACATTACTCAACCAACTACTGTCCGTTAAACACAAGAGGGGGAGACATTAACCTTTACAGCAAATTCTGATCCTCATTACAGAAAAGGATGATCATCTGAACAGCTGACAACAGGTGTAGATAATATAGTAGCCACTGAGTGTATCAAATTGGCTGCCAGTTTCTACAAAATTAATTTATAGATGTTTTGGCAGGTTTCGGACGGAGATCTTTAGTAAATTTGAGAAAGTGAAATGACACAGTTGCCAATGTCATATCCATTTACTCGGATCAATATGCTTCCAAATGGATTCAATTCAGTTGACCTTATTATACGTGGAAGCCTTGCAGCAACTTATTTAATGTGTCCCTGTCTTTGTCATAATTGGTGCTTTCATCCTTGCGTGTAACAGGAAGAGGGTAATGCACACAGACTCACTGAGCGGAGGACTGTTTTCTTTGAGGTCTTTTTACCACAACATAGATTTGTAAATGCATTGTCTCATGGTTTTTTTGTTGTGTGTCATGGAGTCATTTTGGACACAACATGAATTGAATCTCTGAATCAGATTCAAAATTGCTGAGTCATCACACAGCTTTGTTTGTTTATATCGATGTCATTACTATCCTCTAATGTAATGCAATTATAGAACGTATATTCTGAATCATCTAGCCAGAAATGATAGAGCCCTTACATTGTCTAAGTGTCCATCTTTATCTTTTGAAAAAGATGACCAAGGGTGAACATTTTCCCAACCAAAGGCTCTTTTGTTGTGTAGACATACGTAATAATCTTGTATCTACCACATGTAGTGCTTTTGTTTTTAGTTCTGGTTCTCAGAGTGAATAGTTTCTCTTCGGGCTGCAACTCAGAGTTAGGCATCAGGCCCATGACAGCAACCTGCCATTACATCCAAACATCCAATAACAGGCTGTAACCTGATAGCCTGAACATCTGCACAGATTAGCTAGCAGCTATACAGCTAAAAATAAAGTATAATTTGTCTTTTGTGAAGAGCACATGCATTTCTATTGTTTCAGCTTCCCTTTCTGTTTAAACTGTTGTACCTCATTATGTATATATTGTCGCAACTGTCACACCCTGCAGGCGAAACTCCTGTTACCACCAACATACATCCCTGTGCCAGGTTTAAAAGCATCCTCGTCTCAACACCACATGTCTGTAACTTAGCTTGTTCAGCCTCATATGCATAAAACAACTTTGGCCAACTAGCCAAGGAAGCTGAGCTAGGAAAACTGTGTATGAAAATGGCATGACTGACAGAAACAGCGGCCCACGGGAAAAGAAACACTGCTGCCGCAAATTTAACTGAGTGTCTTGGGTTCGCCTAAGACAATAATGAATGGGACATGGAGACGTAATGTTAGTGCACTGAGCAGCAACATACTTCTTTTCATTTCCTCTCCCCACATATCACAGACAACAACTCTTGCCCTATGGCAACCCTGAGGGACACGCCTCTTAATTGTGCTCTCTGGTGGGGAGCCTTTTGAATCACGATGTTATGATGGTCAGGGATTCGTAGTCGATGGCTGTAAGCCATCGGCGATGGACGATGGCATCGTTCATCGACCCAACCCTAGGTCTGAGTATTATTTTTTCTTAAAGTGTACTAAAGTCATATATCACATGACCTAGTTAAGCTACATTTGAGTAAAACAAAAATTTTAAAAATACAGAAGAACAATAGTTTCCACTCGTATCTTTGAAATTGAAAGAGAAGTTATTGTAATTAAACAATTCTTAATATCTGTTAACTCCCCTTGCTCTTTCATCACTTCTATCCATGGTAGTTTCTCGTTTTTGTGTGAGTGTTTGTCAGCCTGATTGTTGTTTGGGATGCTTTAGATAAGTAATATTACATGAGAGGGTGTGCTTTAACGTCAGTTGGCCAACACTTAGTAACGACCTAGCAACAGAGGCAATTTCTAGTCCTTGTTGAGTCAGCCTTGAGCTGACATTATTGCTTTCTAGAGACTGTGATTTCCCAAACTAAATAAATACGACACATACAAACACAAAACTGCATAGCTAGCTCAGTCTCGCTATAAATGTTCAATATGTGCTGACTTTTTTTTTTACGGGGACAGAATTAGCTACTACATCCACAAACACATGTAGTAAGCTAGCTAGTAGTGCTGTGCACCCTGCTCACCAGCACAGCTGATGAAGGATGCAGGAGCGCCTAGTAACATCAAGGCTGAACAGTTTCTGTATGATCTAAACATTTCCAATAACTATATGTTCTTTAAGTCTAAAAGTCAAAATGTATTGTAAAAAGATGGATGTATGTATATGTATATATATGTATATGTATATATATATGTATGTATATGTATATATATATATATATATATATATATGTGTATATATGTATGTATGTATGTATGTATATATATATATATGTGTGTATATATGTATGTATGTATGTATGTATGTGTATATATGTATGTATGTATATATGTATATATTTATATATATTTATATATATATATATTTTTATATATATTTATATATATATGTTTATATATATATATATATATAAATATTTATATATATATATATATATATATATATATATATATATATTTATATATATATATATATATATTTATATATATATATATATATATATATATAAATATTTATATATATATATATATATGCATGTATGTATGTATGTGTGTGTGTATTGGCTTTTGCTCCAACTCTGGCAGTTACAATGTTACCATGGAAATGGCTGAGTAATATTTTTAGTGATGAGTAAGGTGTGCTGTCATGCTGATTTGAGCACATGCTAAATGTCTAGCTGGCCAATCGGATTGCTTGGTCGGAACTACTTGTTGTATAACAGTGCACTCCATCATGCCTCTCAGTGTATAAAGACTTGTTTTCTCTCCTCTGCTCTGCTGGACCGTTACAGTGTGCAACTATTGTCTCCACTTCTCACAGCAGTTGGTTATACTGTATGTTGTTCACCATGGGGGAAGGACATACAGGTGAACCATCGTGAATTGTACTTTCTGTGCCATCTGTGCACTGTGATGATTGAGCTCTGACACATTGGTGAGGTATGAAGTGGTTATTGATCTCTGGTGAAGTGATAGTGTATTGTGTGTGCGCACCCAGTGGCTCATGCACCATATACTGCTTTGCCCTTATCCCACTAGCAAGAGCACTGGAGGGATGTGCCTATACTAGTAATGTCACGATGCTGGAATTTCTAACTTTGATACAATACCTTGAAAAATATTGATATTCTGTACCATTTTTTATACCTGGGTCAAAGTTGCTGCTAACTCTGTGGCTAACTCTGTGGCTAACCCTGTTCACTTTAACCTGTGGGTTGCAAGCAAGAGGAGTCACATGTGCTTTTTCTTTCTTTGCAACTTGTATAACAAATTTTACTTTAAAAAACATCATATTGCAAGGACGTTGGTCTTGCAATACAGTAGTGGCCATGCAATATGATGTTTTTTAAGATAACTACTCACACTAGCAGAGACCATGATTTGTGTCAATTCGATCGAGAGCAACAAGGCGCAGCTGGCAACTGTATCAATCCTGTTGAAAATGAGTATTGAAACTCTTTCAAATATTTAAAATCAATATGTATTGAAAAATCTATATTTCTGAAAACACTAGCCTTTACGAAATACAGCTTTAGTTAAGTACTGTAGCTCCAGATTTGATGAGTAAAGGCACAGCCCTCTAAGCTGTAAGCATACCAGTTCCTCTGACTAGCTAAAGAAAAAGCTATTTTGGGATTGTCTGGTCTCAGTCCTGGTTCGTCGAAGTAGACTTTAAGTCTTCAGTCCTGTGTGAGTGTGGGAACCATTGACAATAGTTGCGTTTCCATCCACCTTTTCTTATTCGCATTTTCAAAAATTGCGAATAAATACTTGGATGGAAACGCCAGAAATTCGAAAAAAGGCAGTAAATTCGCAAAAAAGTTTTTACGCTTGGAGGGGGTGGATTTGTCAGCGTATCGATAAAAGGAAAATGCGACTTTTTGTTATGGAAACAGGTTTTGCAAATAAATCATGACTAACCTGGATGTGACGTCGTGGTACGACGTCCCAAAAGTCCTTCACCCAGCGACGTTCCCAAACAAATGGAGAACGACGCAGTCTCCCTCCAGCAAACTCCGACAGCACTCGTAACATTAAAAATCTTCTTTTCCTTCTCCTCTTCAGGAGGGTTTTGTAGGCTGTGAACGCTGACAAAATTGTAGCTAATGTTCTCCCAAGAGCCGACAGGTTCACCAGTAAATTGTCCATGATGTTGAGTGTCAGCTGAGTGTCAACTGTCAGCTGAGTGTCAACTGTTGTCATGGATACATCCGCGCTCTCTAATGACGTAATCTCACGGCGCACTCCTCCTCTCCCAATAACCGCAAAACAATAACGAATGGAAACGGGCATGAATTCGCATTTGCTTTTTGCGCATTTTCACAAAATACATACATACATTTGGATGGAAACCCAGTTACTGGTGTGAAAAAAAGTAGTAATAGCGGGGCTGAGCCTATACTCCTAGAATCTGTTGCAGGCCTTATGTTCGTATATCACAAGTGTTCCTGTTTTTCTTGTCACTGGGTGTATCACTGGAAATAGTGCTTTGTAAAGAAGCAGATGTTTTATTGTTGTGATAGTCTGTCAGGGTGTGCTCTGTTTATATCATTTTGCAGTTCAGGTGATTCACTGCTCTTTGGTTCACAGCAGGTGAAGTTTGATATTACACACAGATTTTTCCTAGAACTCAGACAGCACCAACATGGCTGCCAGATCGAATCACATCCTGATGTTGGAACAGCACGATGTGCCCTGCTGGAGCTCCATCAATGCATGACCAGTAAAGGCATAAACAACTTTATTTTCAATTCTTAATGAGATACTGTTGGTGTGTTTAACACACACTCAATAGACATCCTGATCTGAACCATTGAGAAAGGGGCATGTATGCGATAATTTAAATCATTACATTTTCTCTGATTGATTTAAGTGATGGAAATGGACAAATGAGTTGGTTGGGTGTCATGATTTTTGGGATATTGTCCCATAAACATTTAAAATGATTCAGCAGCAGTTTTTTGACTGATGCACCTGTATGCTAGTTTTCAAACACAAATGATTTAGCCTCATGAGCCTCTGTTAGTTGCTCAATATTGCTTTGAAAACAGCTGACTGGTTTATTTACCAGTTCATTGTTAAAAGTCACCCCTCTTCTAAATCAGTAGTTTTTTTTTTAACTCAGGTTCCAGAAATGTTGCTAATAAATGCTCAGGACATATATTCATATATTCTCTGACACACCTGGTGCATAAAAGCTGCAAGTGCAAGCTATAACTCACTGTGTTATCTGCTGCTGGTTGTAGTGGCCCTGTACATTCAGAGGCCTTTATGCGGATTTTCTGTAACAAGAAGAGTTGTATAGATTGGGTTAAAAGCAGATGGGTAACAGTGCGTTACGCATTTAAACAAGGCACTACCTTTTCATTTCAGCATGCAAAGAATCAACTGCACTTGTCCGTTTCTAACTGCGCTATTCAAATCATATTCAAAGTGGTGGTTCAACACCACTGAAGAAGAGCAGTAACAGCAGACTAACCCTGCCTACACTCAATGTGCTGTTGGCCTATCAGTCATGTAAGTAGTTTGTTATAGGCCATTCCAATTGCCACATCCCCTTTTTAGCCAATTGGCCAAATGTCAGCCTCCCACGGTGAAAAGGTTGCCAAAGGGTGAGGAAAGTGTTGTGGACCGACTGACAGAGTGACCTATAGAGATGCTGGTTGCAGCTGTATGTTTGACCCCACATGTCGCACTGTATCTGTTATTTTGAAAAATTGCTGTTTGAGAACATAGTTTCCAGATTACATATTATGGCTCATTTGGAAATGTGTTGTATTAAATATCTATGATTAAGTCAAATCAGTTTCATTTATGTAGCCTGATATAACAAATCAAAATTTGCATCAGGGGGCTTTAGCATCTGCACAGGATACATCAGCCTCTGTCCTTAGGGCATAGATTCAGATGAGAACAAACGCCTCCTCTTTTTCCCTTTAGCAGAGAAAAAATTAAGATATAGTGAGGACATACTTAACTCTGCCACAGGTTGTAGTCTTACCCATCTTATTAAGGCCAATGTTGAACAGAAGCAAAGTGTACCAGGACCAAAGCCTAACGACCCTGTCGAGTATTAATAGCACACTTGAGCTATTTAAATAGTCTGTATTACGGAGAGCTGTAACACTGCAGTTTAAACCTCTGTCTCTCTGATCAGAGTAGCTGATACAGTACATAAAATTAAGTGTGTGAATGTGTTCGTATGTGAATGTGTGTTTGTGTGTGTTTGTGTGTGTGCTTGTTTAGTGAAATACAGGTTGATTGCTGATGCTGATTGCCTCGTTAAAAATTAGTAGCAGGGGGCTTCTGCACATCTCTGTGTGCTCACAACCATCACTACAGTACAGTAATATACTCTGGATTCATTTTGTTTTAAATGTTAAACTCCTCCAGAAATAGGTAAATATTATAAAATTACAGAGATTACGTGTGAGGATGTAAATTTTCAGTTGTGCTACTTGATGCATCTTGTTTGTGTATTAGATTGTGTGCTGTTTTTTGTGAGCATTGCAGGAGTGCTGCAACTGTTATTCTAGTTTTTTTACAGAAGGAAACAAACTGTTTATCTAAACAATATTCATACAATCATTACAAGCTCATAAAGTACCATATAGGGATTATTTAATTAGTCCAAAGCAATTCCAAGGAAAACACTTCACAGCATGATATTGTCTCTGGTAAAACACAATGTTGCCAAATTTTTCAATGCTGTTGTTGTACTGGGGATGTGGCAGAAGCCTCACAGACACACATCTAAAAACCTGGACAAATAAAACCAAACTATCATCTTGTCTAGGTATCACCAGGCTGACTCATGAGTCAGAGTCAAACCTCCACATTTATATACTATAAGCAAGTACCTCTGAGGTCGAGGTTTATTTATTATATGTGTGACAACCTGTGACAAGAACAACATTTTATTGTACCCGTAGACCTTTTCCACAATTTAATTTGTCAAACACAGACATGACTATAGTACCATTACCATAAATCACCCCCTGTTCACTCATTCACTTCTCCCTGTATAATAAGCCTGTCATCACTGACAGGTGTAGAGTCACTCAGCTGTAATTCTCACATCTATAAAATGTGACACAAGTCACGATACAGAGTATAAATTTCACACTCAGGAGTGAGGATTTAAGAGACTGTAATAAAGTGACCTCTATATTAAATAGGGAGTGATTTCAGCCACAGCTAGCTACTCTGCTAAGTTAATTGTTTACCAGGTGTGTCTGCAGAGTTGGTGAATGGTTTGGTGTCAGAAAAAGTTAGAATTTCACTGCCTTGTAAAGTTTGTTTAGCAATTTAACCTAGTTGAAATATACTACCTACAAAAATTAAGAATACAGAAGACGGAACCCTTTTTTTACCGTTTCACAGCATCAAGTTATTTTCTTACTAGTGACATTATACATTATATTATAGTGACATTATACATACATATGACATTATACTTATTAGTGACGTAATATTTCAGATGTGTTGCATCAATGTTTTGTTGTTTTTATTCAAACCTAATTTAACAAATACTCTCAATCTTAATCTTCATTATCACTTAATAGTTTTGTGCTGTAAACACACCCTCTGCTGAGTAGCCCCCTGCCCCAGTTTATTTCTCCATAACCCCATTTGTTCATTCCTGGCAGACAGATGTTCTCCTAGTGCCCCATTTTCTTTATTGGTCCTTGGCCTCCTCTCCTTCACCCCCTGCCCCATGATGGCTAATCACTGGAGACTCCTGTGTTGGCCACATTTCTGATGGATGGCAGAGTGGCTATTTTTATCCTGGTTATAGCTCGTCAGGGTCCCCTGTACCAGTAAGCATACAGCTGTACTGTCTATGAACACTACTATGTGTATGACTACTAATTAGTGACATATTTATATCCTGTGTAGTGATTTTTAATAGTATTATTCCCAACATGGTTTTCTTCCAGTTTTTACACGGCAAGGACAAATTAGCATATTTCATCCTTTCTGGCACATAGGGTTTGTTTAAAACAGTATATTATTGTTGGACAGCTGCGCGAGTAAACCAGGAACACTAAATGTCTTGACTGAGACTCCATTGTAAAAATGTGTATGTGAGAGATGAGGTGTGAGGATTTGGCAGGAGGTTTGTATTGACTGTGGGTGGGATGTCTGAAGGCATCAACAGTACAAATAAGGTGACTGAGTAGCTGTCCCGGTTAATCCACAGGTTTTTTTGGTGTTGTTGAGATGCCAAAGAAAAGTAAAATTTTCTGTCTGGTTGGTGATCGTGCCTTGATGCCCTTTAATGGCCACACCACTGGATCTACACCGTTTCATAGCCTATATTCACATCATAGGAAGCTTGAATAATTTTATAATATTGTGGTCTCAAGGAAGCCTTAAGAGCAGAGTTCACAGAGAGTTAAGAAAATGAAAGTGTTTCTCCTGTGGGCAGTATGAAAGCGGTCAGTAAATGTTAATGCAATATTTCCATTAGATTTTTATATATCACCCTTACAAATGGAAGTTGTTGCCCAGTTGTGAAGCTAAAGGAAAAAAAGGTTCATGCAAATATTTGGATTTGTTTACTGCATATCTATGTCAAGACCGCCAAGCTGGGCAAAACTGTTGTAACTCCTTCTCTTTAATATTAATATGGCATTATCTATGCAGATTTTGTAGATTCTCAGGAGAAGATGGCCCAGTACGATTTGTGCAGATGAATTCAAGGGTCATATATTTTTTAGTATTATAAAGCAAGCTTGGGAGTAAAGTTATGTAATCTGACTGGCTAAGACTTGTCTAGTCTTGTTTTTACCAGAATTTGTGCAGGATTTACTGCTTTCTAGCACAAAGTGAATCACATATACAACACTTGGAATTAACACCCCATCTAGTCTTACACAAGCTATCATTTTGTTACACTTGAGATCAAATAAGTGGTCTGCTTTTACTGATATCACATTGAATGTAAATGTGTAAACCTGGAGTGTTAAAGTGCAAGATAAATTAGATGATTTTGTTGTCTATTTTTTTCTCATTGCTAATATTTCCAGTTGACTAATTTCTCAAAACGTTGCTGTGGTCTTTAGAGTTGCACTTCTTTAAGATCAGGTTAGGTAGTGAGGTATTTGTTGAGAAAAACTAATACTCTCCCTTCTTGTTGTCTTTCTTCAGACTGCCTTTTCAGACTGTGTCCTATGAACAGATACTCAGCACAGAAACAGTTCTGGAAGGCGGCGAAACCTGGAGGCAACAGCACCACCGACACAGTTCTCCTCACCAAACTCCATGTAAGGGCCCTCTTCACCTTTATTTATCTGCTCTTTGACTATTTTCATGGTGATAATAATGGATACGTTTTTAAGTGACATAAAGCAACAGTTTGTGGTCCCTTTTCTGCGTTTCAGCATGCTGCTGACCTGGAGAAGAAGCAGAATGAGTCTGAAAATCGCAAGCTGCTGGGATCAGTCATCCAGTATGGAAATGTCATCCAGGTGCGTTCAGGAACCAATGAGATAAGGTGCTTTGGTTAAAAGAACTACAGCACCATGTTTGACACTGTGTGCCTGATAATAGTGACTATAATTCAGTTTTAATCAGAGAAGAGTTTTAAATAATTGCCTCAGCACAAAGGTGTGCTGTCAAGTTGTCTGTTGTAATGTCTAATCTTACTTTGCTCACCGCCCAGGAATAGTTTGCACACAGGTATGAGATCATCTGAACCCAAGATAGTCATGCATTCCTGCTCGAACATGCACACAATGCATACAGTGTAGGATATCCTAGTTGCAGAGCACTTTCATTTCAGTGGTAAAGTGAGCACCAATTGGTTTCCTGGTATGCCATAGGAAATAATTGATAGATTTCAGAATTTCTTTGCAAAGATGGTCTAACTTTGTTACATATAATATTAATAGCATCTAATACAGAGAGGTGCACTTAGCATTTTGCATCCAAGTGTCATCGGGTCCACTCTGCAAGCTCACTGGTTCTAACACCATATATCATGTTATAGGATTAAGCTGGGCATTTAGTTAAGTTGGCCGGGGATTCCCAAAAATATGCAGAGCTTATAGGATTCCAGTCTAGTTGGTAATAGATTATTTTTGATAGGTCTGGGAACTGCTGATTAAACAGATGAACCAGCAGAGGTCATGGGAAGCATTTAAAGAAAAGAGATTTCAAGTACTTAAATAATGTGAAGATGCAATAAAGGCACCAAACAGTTATGGAGATGCATATTTTCAGTAAAACGCTCCCTCGGGTCCAGTTGTGGCCGACTGTGACATGTTTCCATCTTTGTTCCAGCTTCTGTCCACTTTCTTCAACAGTATGTCATTTATAGTAGCCATGTGTCTTGTAACCATGTATTGCTGTTTCTTGTTTTATCAACAGTTGCTGCACTTGAAAAGCAATAAATATCTGACAGTTAACAAGCGCCTACCTGCACTATTGGAGAAGAATGCCATGAGAGTGACTCTGGACTCAGCGGGAAATGAGGGATCCTGGTTCTACATCCAGCCCTTCTACAAGCTGCGATCCCTGGGAGACAGTGTGGGTAGAGTGGGGTGTGGGATTGAAGTTGATTATGGTACATTACTTTTCACAGGGTTTGAAAACAGAAGTCACATTGACACACAGACAGCTTGTGTTTATAAGACAGAGGAATTAAAGATAGAAGACAATCAGCTCAGGCTGCACTTCCTTTTGTTTAGTTGTGCTTGATTTCCCAGGCATGAGGAACTGCTGACAAACTGATTGCAATCTGTCTTTTTAAAGATTGTTTATGAGTTGTTTTTGACAGTCAAAAAAGCTGCAGTGTTTTCTCAACGTCAACAAAACATCCTGCATTTTACTTTGGACATATCTCCGAAATAATTTTCAGGCACTAGGGTTTGAGTGGCATTTCTATAACCTGTCCAACAAGACAAGCTGAAAGAGAAAGGGGAAAAAAACCCTCTGAACATAACTGGTTATCTAAACTATCCATTCATTTTAGCTGCAAAATCACCCAAATATGTCTTAGCATCTTGGTGGTTCACTCATTAACATTCAGCTAGATTAGTTGCATAGATAATGGTGAACACCTTAGGCATTAGGATAAGACTATATTTGTGACTGTGTAGTTTTACAAGAGGTTTGTGTTGATAAAAGAACATGATAATATTACATTACTTATGTAATATTTAATACCTCAAAATGTCAGTCAGTCAGTCAATTGCTCCTCAACTCCGCTTAAGGCTGGTGGCTCGAGGCTACATCTACTCGCACAACCCCAATGAATCTCTGCTTGAATCACCTGTTGTCTGGCTGCATTGTGGGTAATGTTAGGGCTGCGTTTTGACAAAGAAGAATAATTCATGAAATAAAAAGGATAATATCTCAATGCTATACAGTGCAATCCTGAATTGGTAGCTGTGTCTTTTGAGAATGTGAAATATGGTTCTATAGACTTGTGAACCATTGCCGATCATGCTGCAATCTCTGTAAGTGGCTAATGGAAGTTGATGGAGTTAAGATGGCTAATTTGCTAATTAAGTTAGAGGTTATTAATCCCCTTGGGGAAATTAGGGAAGGTAATGGTCAGGGATTGGGAGTAACTGCAGTTTGGAGGCCAGTGTCTTGGTCAAGGGCAGTGGAAAGAGAAGTTGTATGAAAACTCAGGTTTCCATTTGAGGTCAAACGAGCACTTTTTCTTCTGTCAAATAATTACACATAATACGTGTTTCTGTGGATCTCTTACAGAGTTCATTGTTGTGTGTATGCACGAAGTTGTGTGAGCAAACACAAATGAGTTACTGATGAGTAGACCAAAACTTATTGGGGCTTGCTGTTCATGTCTTCACATACAGAATTTCTTTGTGTTTGGTCAGTGATGCTCTGGGTCAGGGCTACACCTGTCTGATCCAGTCTTTTCATACACAGTATGGTCCACGACTCCCTCTAGTGCTGATGTGGTGACTAGCATGATCCAATGTAACCAGATCTCCCTTACCTACAGTTTGTGTTCACCTTGCGAGGAAAGGGAATTGCAGTGTTGAAGAATGACGGCTAATATCTTGGGACCTGACATACTTATGGTTTTGAGTTGGAATTGAGCGCTCACTCCCACACAGGGGCCCCCTGAGCAGCAGTATTTCATCTTGTTTCAAGATGTTCTGTTGCCCTTCACTCAATGAGACTGTATTTAAAGATCGTACTTGAAAAAGACATTTATATTTTATTCCGTCTTGCAATATGGTTTCACTTCTTGATTCTGAGTGGCAGTAACAGACTCCTTTTGATTGAAGTGATCTAAACCCAGTACTCATTTGAATGCAGTATGATCCGTGTATTTATATTGCTGCTGCAGGTGGTGATTGGAGATAAAGTGGTCCTTAACCCTGTGAATGCTGGACAGCCTCTACATGCCAGCAGCCACCAACTAGTTGACAATCCAGGATGCAATGAGGTACATTAACACTTGTTGCTTTCCAGAGCTGTACAATAAATTAGATATAAGGTAGTTTTCCCTTTGTCTTTATCATGTAGAATATGTAACTTACATAACTAACCCTATAATGATAAAAAAGTCTTGATGAATGTTACAATGTTCACACACGTCTCTGTTCTGCCTTTCAGGTTAATTCTGTAAATTGCAACACGAGTTGGAAGGTTGTTTTGTTCATGAAATGGAGTGACAACAAGGAAACAATACTCAAAGGGGTAGGTACCCTCACATTTCTGTATAAAATTCACAAAGCAGACAAACATTAAAACATGGTAAAAACTAAAACATTGTAAACACAGTATGTGAGGAAAAAACATTGAGAAGAGAATAAAGACTGTAAGGAAGAGAATAAAAACTAAAGCAAAATATTAACCAAACAGTCAACATTTTTGCTTTATCTGTTACACACTATTCATGTACTTGTACGTGTGTGTGTGTGCCTTTTGTATGTGTGTCTGTGTTTAATTTCAGGGAGATGTAGTCCGATTGTTTCATGCAGAGCAGGAGAAGTTCCTCACATGTGACGACCACAGGAAGAAGCAGTATGTTTTTCTAAGAACAACCGGCCGACAGTCTGCCACTTCTGCCACAAGCAGCAAAGCACTGTGGGAAGTAGAGGTTAGCACAATGTCTTCTTTTATCTCCAGATAAAAGCTAATTTGTTGTCGTTTGTGACTTTAAGACTTGGCATTCAGTTGTCTAGTTAATAAACAGAGAGAGTGCCCTAACCATTAGAGAGAAAGCATAACGTTGTTAGGCAATATATTATTACAGAAATAATCATACTAGAATTACACAAAAAAATGCAACTCTATACCAATTTGACATGGGAAATTATTTATGCCTTCTTTTTGATTTCTTTTGTCATCATCAGGTCGTCCACCATGACCCATGTAGGGGAGGTGCAGGCTACTGGAACAGTCTGTTCAGGTTTAAACACTTAGCCACAGGGTGTTATTTGGCTGCTGAGATGGGTGAGGTGTGTACTTTTTTTATTTATTTTATTTTGTATTTCTTTACACTTTTAAAATGTTATAAGTAAGTAAAGTTTATTTAGTATAGTATCATCAGAAAAAGTTCACAAGTGCTTCACTAGGGTAGAAATGTTAAAAAGAGGACGATGAAGAAAACTGTAAAAAGAAACAATAAAACATGGGCAACAACAGACCTTATAAAACACAAAAACACACAACCCATTTCCTTTCATATGCATGCAACAGTATAGATCTGATATAGTAGCGTTAAGTTCAGGTTTAATCAGCTGTGTTCTCTGACACAGTTGGTCTAGAGACATACACCTAATTTGGATGCCAGGTTCAGTGACCACAGTGTGAAATAAATGATGCTGAGGAGGATATTTGGCATGTGACTGTGTTTCCCAGGTGAATCAAGACTTTGAGGAGGAGAGTGCCGAGCAGCGATCCTCGGTAAGACTTATTCTCTTCTCCTCTGAGTGCTTAGCAACGTCACGCGGGTTGCCCCACTGCTATTGATCTAATCTGTTCAATAATGTGCTGGGTCTTTGCTTTCTGCTCTAGGTGGTGGACTTTACTCCCTTTAATTTCCAGGTACTGTCATATAATCTTTACTTGGCTGCAGCAATATAGCACAAAATCATTGTGTTGTCTACACATGCGCACTACCACCTTTGCTGCTTTTCTGTCCAGTTTCTCTTTAATCATCAATAACTCTTTTGATTTGGTTTGTATGTGCCTTCATTTGAGTAGCAGTAGATTACCACAGGGTGTCAGCATGCCATCGTCTCAGCTGATGTTTGTCTCACCAAAAATCACCATTAGGTGGCAGTGTTGCACAGACTAAATGGGAGTGTTGTGTACCTGTAGTTGTCAACTACGTGCCAACAAGGCCCAATAATCTGTGGTGTGATTACTGAAGTTTTTCTCACTGATCTGCACTACTTCAATCCAGAGTGAAAGTAATCTGTGAAATTAACATCAGTGGTGACTGGTGGGTTAAAGTGAAAACATGCACACTCCTTGGCCTCATCATTGTGCATGATCAAAAGTGTATTTTATCACTGTTTTTTGTATATTTTGTGAACTTCACTGCCATTTGTAGTCGATGCTTTGCTCCTTCTCACTGCAAGTTTTCTCACTCCAGCTGGATGCAGATAATGAAGCATTACGAGGTCGTCTGCGAGCTCCACAGGAGAAGATCATGTACACTTTGGTGCCTGTTCCCGATGGCATGGACATCTCTTCCATCTTTGAGCTAGACCCCACCACTCTGAGAGGCGGGGACTCCATGGTGCCCAGGTATAATATACCCAGACCCCAAAAATGTAGTTCTTCTGCCTAGATTCATTTGAAACTTGGGTAACATCCAGATATCACAGAGGCAGAACATGACTTCAGGACATCTAAGCATACAAACATGATTACCTATGTATATAATGCTCAATGCTGTTGAATATTCACACCATCAGTGTACAAACATGCCCAAGACTGCTAAGAAGTGACAAAGACGTGACACTAAAATATCTAATAATAATATATATAATGTCAGAGACCCCTCAGGGTGAGGTATTTTTCTGTTCTGTAATGGAAACATAACATCAGGGATGTAGGAAAATATGGAGGGAAATGGGTGGAATGACAAATGTGTCAACACTACAATCTAATCAAGACCACAGTGATGTCAAGACTACAGCGGATCAAACAGTGGCTGGTAACATTTGACTCATGTGTAGAGTCGAAGGGGAATTTGGAAGATTACTAAGAAGGCAGTTTCGGAGGTAATGACGGTTTGTTTTGTTTTGCAACTCTGACCAGAGCAAACAGCTGGTAACCAAGACTTCATAGAAAGGGTTCTTGTCCACTTATTGACTCAACAATCAAATGTGAGACTGTTGTTTGTTTTTAGTTGTTGCAGGACAGATAATGGGGACACGGTTTTAGAAGTGTGGTCATACAGTTTGTGGATTTTTTATTTTATTTATTTATTTATTCTAGGGATCAAAAGTTGATTATTTCTGTTGCTTTTCATTGGCTAGATTTTTGTTTTCTATTCAGACTTTGTCCTGTGTGTAGTCAGTTCAACATATGTTTTAAAAATAGTTTGACTGTTATTGCGATATGATTCACATTTAGTGCAGATGATCCATTTTACATTACAATTTTCATTTTCAATGAAAAAACTTTTAAAATCATAATAATGTGAGAATTGTTTGGGTCTGCACTTGGGGTGTTGCAATATTGTGATATTCAGGATAGCCGTGATACTAAAGAATGAGATATTGATATTGTGTTAATAATACAAATATGATAATATTGTCTGAATAATCAAGCATTGTTTATGCGTTCATCTGGATGCCTTACCATTATTGTAATTGTTCTTTTTGTGCATTTTATTTACAGTTATGGTTACAGACTCTCTCCACCTCCCTGCACTCATGCTAGCTTTTTTTTTTCAAATTTCTATAAACATCCCAATAATTTCATAATCGTGAATTTGTTTGGCCATTATTATCATATAGTGAAAATCTGAAACTGTGACAGCCCTAGTCTGTACCAAACAAACATGTTTTCTTACATCTGGAGAACAAGATTTATGGGCCAGGACACCTCTGCAGCACTACAGTACTTATTATAATGCTGTTTTACCACACATTTGACCTTTTTTATAAAAAAAATAGCAGTTTCTGTTGATTTGGATATTGCACTTTGCCATATTGCGATTTTGAATATATTTAATATAATTGTGCAACCCTAATTCAATATTATTATAATTCCTAAGATAGGATGGTGCTACTACAGTGGAAAAGTCAAATAATCATTGACACAACCTTTAGATGGGATGATACTCGCCAAAGACGGCAAGGAAAGTCCCACCATTGCATGAAACAGGAAATTGCTGTAATCAGGCTGAGAGTAGGCATGGATAGTTGGCATAGTAGTGAAATAAACTACATTGTAAAATGCCGTTGTGTGTGTGTCTGAGCTAAAACCACAAACTAGATGTTGTGTAAACACTTACAAACACTGAGAAATGATGTTATATTTCATGCACTTGTTTTTAATATTTACTATTCATAGGTTGTCTGTACAACTGTAATCAGACTCTGCTGTGCTCCTTTAATCTTGTTGACAGTATTGTGTGATAGAGAATGTATAGTTCTAAAATTACAATAGTACATTTGTCCCTGTCACCACACATCAGATAAGAACACAGGCTCTCCGCCTCGTGTCAAAGCCTTCATTGTGTCACATCGTCAGGTGTGTGCGTGCATGCTGCGGTCTACTACTGTTAGCACCACCCATTCCTACCTGAAATAACCCTGTCCCTCAAACTTTAGTCAGGCGACTGATTAATGCCTGAGAGAACCAGTACACAAAGGTAAGCCTGTTAGCTTCAGTAGGCGTTTACATAATGCCTGCCAAGAATATGACTACGGTCTGCTGTCTGCCTGAGTAGCTAAACACACACGCACGTCAGACACACCCACCTTCTGTTACTCACGTGCAGTGAGCATGAAAGACGTACCTGGCTCAGACTTTACTATCTGTAAAGGTTTAGTACTTAATGGAGGAGAGATGATACTGTACAGGTCACTATCGGCTTATCTGTACTGCCACACACAAAGTAAGCAGTCTCTTCCCTACAATCGAAGTTTGCTTACGTATCCTGAGTAGAGAGGATATATGTACACTGACTTGCCACTTTATTAGGTGCACCTGTCTTATACAATGTGCAATAAATCCCATCTTTGTGTTGCACTTAATCTTTTACTTCAAACATTTATGTTGCCACCCTTTCAGTGACGTGTTTTTTTATGATCATTTTATCATGATTTATGAGGCCATATAAAATGATGTGGTGTTTGACTTTGTTGTAATATTAAGCTCCCCTCATGTATTTAAATTGTTCAGTATCAAGTGAAGGTTGATGCGCTGGTTACTAGTAAGTCTTTTTAGATCAAGATGTCATGTCATCACTTTTAATATTCTATGGCTTTGTGGTATTCAGTCGATCCTGTTGAGGTTTGTAGCTGCTGACCTTTAAGACACGCACACACACACACACACGTACAGATGAGGACAGATATATAGACATCTGTAAAATGTCGGTTTTACTGTTTGAAGACCAGCAGCTGATTTAATTGACCTGGACTCTAAACAAATGTCGTCTCACTGGAGATTTGAACGTAGATGAGAAATATGAGTCTTTGGCGATTAGGCCCCATTGTGATATCCATTATGTTTTAAGAGGGAGGGTGAACTCATGAGTTGTGATAGGGTGAAGATGATGGCTGAAGATCTGGATATGATGAGGTGGAGGTTAATGGGGTGGAGGTGGGCCGAAACGTTTTTTTGCACTGAAACGATGGCTGACAACAGCAGAGTAGAGAACAGATTTGAAGTTTGCCGGCAACGACATGATGGATTGATTGAATTGAGGCAAAACCTGGTTGGTTTAACTGATAGAGTAAATGTCCAAGCGTCAGCTGATTAATAAGTGGGGAGTGGAGAGAATTGTGATTGAATGAACATTAAGATGGTCTTCCTGATTGAGCTTAAGCTGAGCATCATTAGAAAGGTCACACAGTAGACATACAGACACAAAAATGATGAGGGAAAGAGTGTATGACATACAACGAATGCCCCTGACTTCTCCGATCATTATCAGTCTCATCAAAACAGATACTACTACTACTGCCACATACTACCTGCTTCTAGTAGTTTTCTTGCTGTCATACTTCTAGTAGTTTATGCACATTAATTTGTTCTTAGTGCGGTGCTAGAGAGCAGGCCACAGGATCAACAACATTAAAACCTTTAGTTCGCACAGGAACATGAATGTGCTCTCAAACTTCCTGGCAATTGTCCCATTAGCCTGTGAGATATATTGTGTGCAAGGTTTCTATTTTGACATGAGGGCTCAAAAGGAAAACTTATTGTGTGTCTGAATAAGTATTTTAGACCCTGTTTACATGGAGGGAAAACGCATATATTTTCATGCGGTTTGGCCTTTCAATTACACGAAAACGAAGGTTTTATCACGGAAAACGATCATTTCTAAAAACTCCAAAGTGGATATTTCTGAAAACGCTGTTTTTGTGTTTGCATGTGTACTGGGTCAAACAGAGTTTTAGGTACTCAAACGTCACAGTATGCGACTAAAAATGCATCACGTCATGTGAGCGTCCTATGTTTACAGTTTGTTTGCTTACTGATCATGGATGCTGTTAAGGTAGTGCTCATTTTTACGTTTGTGCAAACGCTTTTGCTATTTACTATTTTGAAAGGAACAGGAAGTCGCTTGTGTAATTCATTGTTGTTGTTGATTTTGAGGATTCTGATTGGCTTGCATGGCTTTATCCTTCTCGTTACACTGCCGCCTACAGGTTTGGCATAGTTATGATGGTGCTCGACAACGTATGTATGCCGGTTCATGTAAACGAAAACTTTTTTGAAAACAATCTTGTGTGTACAACGTTATTTTTGAAAACGGAGGGGGAGAAATATTTGTTTGTGTAAATACCCGGCTATATGTAAATGTGGTCTTATACACAGTGCCCTCCAGAAATCCTGAAAGGGAGGAAGCCTTCTTAATGAGCCTGTTAAACTGCCTTAAATTTCTCTTTTGAGTCGTTCCCCACAAACACAGGTGTGTCTGTGTCTAATTAAAGGATAATGTAGAGTCCTGGCCATCCTGGTTAAGGCATGTCAAAGAGTTGAAAGTTAGTCCAAAGCAGGTTCATCCACAAAAAGGGCACTTTTGATAGGACCAGTGGCAGGTTCTCCAAAACTGGCCAGATTTTCAATGTTGTCTTATGCCCTGAATCTTCATTTATTTATTTCCTCTGTTGCTTGTAGGAGCTCCTATGTGAGACTAAGACACTTGTGCACCAACACGTGGGTCCACAGCACCAACAACCCCATTGACAAGGAGGAGGAGAAACCTGTTATGTTACGGGTGAGTAGCTAATGGTTAGGTCAGGATGTAGAGCACAGCTGAGGTTTTTTTGAACTGATAAAAAAAAAATTTTTTTTTCTTTCTTTTTTTCAGATTGGAACATCGGCAGTAAAAGAGGACAAGGAAGCTTTTGCCATCGTACCAGTGCCACCAGCAGAAGTGCGGGATTTAGACTTTGCCAATGATGCCAGTAAAGTGTTGGCATCCATTGCTGGGAAGCTTGAAAAGGGAACCATCACACAAAATGAAAGAAGGTATCAACTGCAAATTTAATTGATACTATATTTGTAAATATCTAATAGAAGGAATCCCAGATATCACTGAAGTAGCAGCTAATACAGTCTGTTTTCTGTTGCCGTTTTGTACACTTTTCAGGTTTGTGACCAAGCTCCTGGAAGATCTAGTTTTCTTTGTTGTGGACATCCCCAACAGTGGGCAGGATGTTTTGGAGATAATGGTTAACAAACCCAACAGAGAAAGACAGAAACTCATGAGAGAGCAGAATATACTGAAGCAGGTTGGTCTTAAACCTCACAGCCTGTAATTGCACTGATTTAAAATTTACATTTTTGGATATTAAAATCCTTTATTTCCATTTCAGATTTTCAAACTTCTCCAAGCCCCTTTCACAGACAGTGGTGATGGCCCCATGCTGCGACTGGAGGAACTCGGAGACCAGCGCCACGCTCCTTTTAGACATATTTGCAGGCTTTGCTACAGAGTGTTACGCCATTCTCAGCAGGATTACAGGAAGAACCAGGTAGGTGGACACAACAACTCCACTCTGACCCCTGCGTTCTACCAAGACCTTTTCTTTGCAGTAACCGTCCCCTCTTTGTGCTTCTCTTTACAGGAATACATAGCTAAACAATTCCGCTTCATGCAAAAGCAGATAGGATACGATGTGCTGGCAGAAGACACAATAACAGCTCTGCTCCACAACAACCGGAAGCTGCTGGAGAAACATATCACTGCTGCTGAGATAGACACATTTGTCACTCTAGTGAGGAAGAATCGGGAGCCAAGGTGAGGCCCGCAAGGAAGCGACAGGCCCTGGCCGGTGTACTGGCACAGGAGAGGTGTCTGTGGTCAGTTTGGGTCAGATTTGTTTGTGTAACAGCTGCTGAGGAATGTAAATATATGTAAATGTATTCAGAGAAGTATGAGTGAAACTGCTTGTGCATGACCTTGGCACTGCAGGTAATTTGCTGACAGTGTGTGTTTTGGTTGTGTTGAAGTCCTGTCAGGTGCTGTTTATGACATGTGAATCAGGCTGATCCAGAAGTTTGGACAAGTGAGGCCCTCACAGTTTTAGCTGTTATAGTATTGAGTGAAGCAAGGCATTCGTGTTCTAACTTTGTGTACTCCCTAACCGCAAGTTATATAATATATCAAATTGACCAATGCCTATGTCTTACATGTCCTATCTCCAGTGCCTGTGAAAAACAAATTAAAAGTGTAATTTATTGTTACCTGTCTCCAGGTTTCTGGACTACCTCTCAGATCTCTGTGTGTCCATGCACAAGTCCATCCCTGTGACACAGGAGCTCATCTGCAACGCAGTACTAGACCCGACCAATGGTGACATCCTCATCGAGACTAAGTTAGCCTCTTATTCTTCATAAGTATTAGATTTTTTGCGAAACTGAAACAAGCATTTAGAAGTAATATTCATGCTGTTCAACAGATTGGTCCTGTCGAGGTTTGAGATCGAGGCGCCGTCAAACGGAGAGAGTCCGGTGGAGGCAGAGGATGAAGAAGAGGTCTGGCTCTTCTGGAAAGACAATTGTAAAGAGATCCGCAGTAAGAGCATCCGGGAGTTGGCCCAGGATGCAAAGGAAGGCCAGAAGGAGGACCAGGAGGTGGTCAGCTACTACAGGTGAGATCTTTGATTGTACACATATGAAAATATATACACTGTATAACAGCAGTGATTATTCGATTAATTGATTAGTTAAATAGAAAGAAAATTAACTGCCAATTATTTTGATGATTGGTTAATCTTTTCAATCATTGTCAAGCAAGAATGCTAAACATTTGCTGGTTCCAGCCTCTTAAATGAAAAGATTTGCTGCTTTTCTTTGTCATTTATGGTAGTAAATGAAGACCCTTTGGATTTTGGACTGTTAGTTGGACAAAGCAGCAATTTTAAGACATCAATTTGGACTCTGAGAAAATGATGAGCAATTTATACAATTTTTGACATTTTGAAGACTAAACAATGAATCGATTAGTTGTGAAAATGATCATCAAATAAATCGGTATTGAAAATAATCGTTAGTTAGAGCCCTAATACACTGACAGATTTTAACATTTATCAGAATGGAGTGTTTGTAAGGTAACATAATGCAGTACAATCCAAAACAACCACAGTCATAAATTGGAATTTCAGTTTCAAGTGTAATTTGAGATATCGTTAATGGAAAAACCTGACATGATTTATACATAAATAGAATATGACAACAACTCAATTCTGATACAAATCACTACAAACTCGCATATTATGTTCTCACAGGTGCCAGTTGAACCTCTTTGCCAGAATGTGTCTGGACCGTCAGTACCTGGCCATCAACAAGATTTCTGGTCAGCTGGATGTGGATTTGATCCTGCGCTCCATGTCTGATGAGGATCTGCCCTTTGACCTGCGGGCATCTTTCTGCCGCCTGATGCTGCACATGCACGTGGACCGTGACCCCCAGGAGCAGGTCACACCCGTCAAATATGCCCGTCTTTGGTCTGAGATTCCCTCCAAGATTGCTATTGATGAGTGAGTTTGTCTCATGAATGCTTTGAATTGCCTTTTATTGCCTTTCCAAAGATGTCACAGCATCTCTTAGATTTGATTCTCCTCTAATTATCCAGCTACGACAACGATGGAACCACCAGAGATGAGATCAAAGAGCGGTTCTGCCTCACAATGGATTTTGTGGAAAACTACCTGAGAGAGGTGGTGTCACAGAACGTTCCCTTCTCCGACAAGGAAAAAAACAAGCTTACCTTTGAGGTAATGGGTCTCTGTGGATGGTGTGAATAGATGAGAAGTCACATTGGTTTAAGTCAATTATAAATCATTGTTTTGCATTTTCTTGTCAACAGGTAGTGAACCTGGCAAGGAACCTTATATATTTTGGTTTCTACAACTTTAGCGACCTGCTGCGACTGACAAAGATCTTACTGAACATTTTAGACTGTGTCCATGTCAGCACCATTTACCCCATCAACAAGATTGAGAAGGGAGAGGAAAACAAAGGTAAACATCCAGCTCCTTTGGCTAAAGTTGCTTTACTGTTCATCAGAGAAGACTAATTTCCTATACTGCCTTTGATGTAATATCACTAGGGCTGCAACGAATAATTTTTTTTATTGTCGATTAATCCGTCAATTATTTTCTCGATTAAACAGTTAGTTGTTTGGTCTATAAAAATGTCAGAAAGTGAGGAAAAATGTCAATCAATGTCAAGGCCCAAGAGGAAAGAAATCAAGCCCAAGACACCAAAAAATATTGACATTTAAGAAGCTGTAATCAGAGAATTTTTCTGCATGTGCTGTAGCTGGCAGTAATGTGATGAAGTCCATTCATGGAGTCGGGGAGTTGATGACCCAGGTTGTGCTGCGCGGAGGCGGCTTGTTGCCCACCACGCCAACTCATCAGCCTGAAGGAGATGTGGTTAAAACTCAGACTGAACCGGAGAGAGAGGACATCATGGTCATGGACACAAAGCTCAAAGTCATTGAGATTCTACAGGTAGAACACAAGGAAACTGATTCTTCCTTGATGGCAAACACTTTGTTTCTCTTTATATATTTTTGTTTTGTAACTTTTTGTCTTTTCCTTCAGTTCATTTTGAATGTACGACTAGACTACAGGATCTCCTGCCTGCTTTGTATTTTCAAACGTGAGTTTGATGAGAACAACCCACAAGGAGATAACACTCCCAGTCAGAACGGGACTAACAATATCACAGGACAGATGCCAGGTATGATGCCACTTAATTCATTATACCTTTTTTACAGCAGACATGGCGGCTTGTAATAGCAGGAAAAGCACAGATGTACTTAATAACATAAACAATGAGCGCATTCCAATTAACTGAGCTACTTCCAAGGTCCTGATACTTGGCACGCTGTCTCACTGTCATGCTTTTCCTGCTTTTCCTGCTATGAGAAGGCAACGCTGACATGTCTGCTGTGGTCTATAAAAGGCCTACAGTATTCTGAAAAAGTCAATTCTGTTATTTTTTAAAAACATTTTGTCCCATTTAAATGTTGAAAGTGATCTCTTTGAAAGATTGAATCTTTGATCATTTTTTAATGACTCTAGGAAACCTTGACTTTGAGAACATTGAAGAACAGGCAGAGGGGATTTTTGGAGGAAGGTAATCCATAGCTTGCTAGTCTCTCCTAACCCGTTTTTACGAAAAATAAAGCAAGATAAAGTTTAGAGTAGTAATAGAATAGAGTAATTTCTGCTCCAATGATCTTTTAGTGAGGAGAACACTCCACTAGACCTGGATGACCACGGAGGTCGTACCTTTCTGAGGGTCCTGCTGCACCTGACCATGCATGATTACCCTCCTCTCGTGTCTGGAGCCCTTCATCTGCTCTTCAGACACTTCAGTCAGAGGCAGGAGGTCCTCATGGCCTTCAAACAAGTAGGCGTTTACACTCTTTATCTGACCATGTATACTTCTGGGGTAGCACTCATAAGTTCACAAACTGGTAATGGCAGAATCTATGGATATATTTTATTAAAGTTTAAGTTGCAAATTTACACTTTTCTCCTAAATATAGGTCCAGCTGCTGGTGACCAGTCAGGATGTGGATAACTACAAGCAGATCAAGTCAGATCTGGACCAGCTGCGCTCTATTGTGGAGAAGTCTGAACTGTGGGTTTATAAGAGACAAGGAGAGGATGGGATGGATGGAGATGGACCTTCAGAATCTGACAACAAAAAGAAGGTACAGTCTTCTGAACATGAAAACATCAAACATTTGTCTAAGTGATGAAGAAGAAATGTTCATTAAAAGGCAATATGTCTCAATATAGATTGTATTAGTCTTAATCTTCTAGTAATGCTAGTGACTTAAAGGATGTCTTCTTATTGCTTATTGTTTTACAGGGAGACTCACCCTGTTCAGACAAGAAGAAGACAGAAAGCACCAGCAGTTACAACTACAGGGTTGTAAAAGAGGTATGCTCATTTGCATTGTAATCCTGTATGTTCATGTTTAGGATTTGTTTCCTGTGATTAAAATCATCCTGCTGTGTGTGTTCAGATCCTGCTGCGTCTCAGTAAGCTGTGTGTCCAGGAGGGGAGCTCAGGGAAGAAGAGTAAGAAACAGCAGCAGAGGCTGCTGAGGAACATGGGAGCTCACAGTGTGGTGCTGGAGCTCCTACAGATCCCCTATGAGAAGGTGCAACACTGCAACTGCAATATTGAAAAAAATATAAGGAAGCTTTAAAGCAACATTATGCAACCATTTCACATTAAAATAACAGCTTCAAAATCATTTTCGATGGTACACTGACTTGTAATAGGGAGAATGCCACCTCTTTCATTCCCACTCTGCGCCCAGAGCACCTATCCTTGCACTATATGACCTGAGTTGAGTGGACAATTTCCTGCTATGGAAAAAAGCTATCTCAGTAATCATTGCACATCTATAGGGCTAGGTACTCTTAGAAAAATGTTGATACTAATACCGATACCTTGACTTCAACACCGGTTCCTGAATGATACTTATTTTGATATATCAATGTATCAATGAAACATTATGTTACACATAAACGTGGTGAGCCCAGTCACGTAGTGTTTTTCCTGCAAGCCTCTAGACAACCAATTGCTAGCACTTTTAGTTATTGGCAACACAAGCATGCTGCATGCTTATTGGCTCACCTACGCTGATGAGATTAAATGCTAAAGTATGGAAATTTGACATTTTTTGATACTTATTAGTATGGAGGCTAGTTAGCTCATTCCGCTGTGCAGCCAGTGATTCTCTGTCTAGAAAACTCTGTAAATCAGATCAGTGTCCTTATTGGGGCCACTATAAATCACCTCAGTACAATTGGTGTAAAAGTGAATTGTACTCCAAACTGTGCCAAGTTGACAATTCTTGCATAATGTTGCTTTAAAGCTCTGCATAGCTTTTACACATTTGCAGTTCTTCACTAGTGTAATGTAAATAATAAGGACGTCTTACTCTGTTTTTGTGCATTAGGGCGAGGATGTTCGAATGCAGGAGATAATGAAATTGGCTCATGAGTTTCTGCAGAATTTCTGTGCAGGAAATCAGCAGAATCAGGCTCTTCTCCACAAGCACATCAACTTGTTTCTTAACCCAGGGGTGAGTCATACAGGCAACTCAGCTTTACTCCCAGGGATTATTTTCACAATACTGTCTTTTGGGAAAACGGATCTGAAATTCCCTTATCTTTATGTTTTCTCCCCCTTTTTTCCGTCTCTCTCAGATCCTAGAGGCAGTCACCATGCAGCACATCTTCATGAATAACTTCCAGCTGTGCAGTGAGATCAACGAGCGAGTGGTTCAACACTTTGTCCACTGTACTGAGACCCATGGTCGACATGTCCAATATCTCAAGTTCCTGCAGACCATTGTGAAGGCCGAGAACAAGTTCATCAAGAAGTGTCAGGACATTGTCATGGCTGAGGTCGGTTGTATGGTGGTTATAATGCACAAATATCATTGAAAAGAGTGGTAATACTTTATTAATATGAAAATAATGATAACTGATAGATGTACTTGAATTTAAGACTGTACTCTCTGCTGTGTCTCTCCACTACTTAGCTGGTGAACTCGGGCGAGGATGTCCTAGTCTTCTACAATGATCGCGCCTCCTTCCAGACCCTAGTCCAGATGATGCGGTCAGAGCGGGACCGCATGGATGAAAACAGCCACCTCATGTACCACATCCACCTGGTGGAGCTGCTGGCTGTCTGCACTGAAGGGAAGAACGTCTACACAGAGATCAAGTGTAATTCCCTGCTGCCACTGGATGACATCGTACGGGTTGTCACCCATGAAGACTGTATCCCTGAGGTGTGAATAATTTTCAGTTTCATTTATTTATTTTCATCTGAAATGTGTTGTTGTGAAGTGAAACTTCTCTGATAGTGAGAAGAGGTACAGTCAGTGTGTGGGCGTGTGAGTGATTCAGCTGTTTTATATAAGATTTTGTTGTTTTGACTCGATACTTTAGGTCACTTAAGGTGAAATCTTAAGGTGAAATAAAACTGTTGAAATGAGGTGCATCTGTCAACTTCAAACGGAGACTGTTTATATCCATAAATATTTAAAATGAAATTGTTGCATATTGATGCGACCAAAAGTAGTTTTATGATCAACGATTTGTTGATTTTCTTTCTTTCACTTTCTGTTTTTCTCTGACCGTTGTCTCTAATCTCGTCTCTCATCTGTGTGTGTCTGTTTGACTTGAATAACAATGCTCATCGCAATAATCAGATTTGATTGGCTGAGTAGCGTCACGTGAGTCTTTTACAACACATGCAATTGTTCTGTGAGTTTCCCGGGATGCTACTGCCATAATGGCTAGAAAAGCTGTGCCATTTAAAATATTACTGCTCATTTGAAATAAAGTTTCAGTTCACTGTCATGCCCCTTAAGCATAAAAAAAAATCTTAAAACAGACGGGGGTCCTACCTTAAACTAGGCAGCCGTTTCGGATAATAATAGATAAGTTGATAATATGTACAATGGCACAGCATGTGCAGTTTTGGCGTGTGTGTGTGTGTGTGTGTGTGTGTGTGTGTGTGTGTGTGTGTGTGTGTTTACAGTAGATGTTTCAGAGCTAGTCTCTCTCCATAACTCACTAGTCCACCCCTGATAAATGTGCCTCATTAATTTTGTTTGATTGGATCCTAACAGGTGAAGATCGCCTACATCAACTTCCTAAACCACTGCTATGTCGACACAGAGGTGGAGATGAAAGAGATTTACACCTCCAATCATATGTGGAAGCTGTTTGAGAACTTCCTGGTGGACATTTGTAGGGTAAGACAACAATGTATCTGACATCTCAAAGTGAAGCCAACAGTGTGATAGATGGATGGAGAATGCCATCCTGCTGTATATTATATCATGGGTTTGGGTTATTATGGAAACACAGCATGCAGTGTTTTACCTGTCGGCCACATGCAGGAAGTGTGATCCAGTGGCTGTGCGTCATGCTAATATGTTTTCTGTCTTTGTCTAGGTGTGCAACAATACCAGTGACAGGAAACATGCGGATACTACGCTGGAGCGTTATGTAACTGAGACAGTCATGAGCATTGTCACATGTTTCTTTAGCTCTCCTTTCTCTGACCAGAGCACAAGCCTGCAGGTAATCTGGACTATGAAGTATAGCATTTGAATTAGCTATAACAAGCAGCAGTAGTCTCTGAATCATTCATTGTTAAGTTGAGTTGTTTGACAGTAAGATATCATGCTCACCTACACAGTATAAATACTATAAAACATGATTCTTCCCTCTACATAGATCGCACACTATATGTATGTAAGTAATGGTAACTCTCCCCCTCACTTTGTTTCCCAACCCTTGGGTGCTTATCAACAGGCTCTAAATGTTAAGGAGTATCTTCACTGTGTGGGTTGTCAATTTTCATAGCTTAGTCAGCAGACAGACTCTGTTGTTCCCAGATCTGTGGGTGTGTTGCACAAGGTTTTAGTGGGACATGGTGCAGATGATGTACTCACCCAATGTGGTCACTTTGTTTCTCAGACCTTGATGTAGCGGTGTCATGTCACCCACAACTTTCCGAGTAAACTATTACCAATACCCTCTATAAAATTCCAAATCCCTCGTTCAGTAACTTTGTGGTGTAGTATTACAGTGTTTCCCCTAGGTTGACGGGTTTTGGGGGGAGGGGGCGGCGGTGCTGGAGCAGCAGGCCAAACAGGCTGACAGTTAACAAACAGGAATCATTTTAATAACAATACTTTAGAACACTCTTTGACAATATTTTTCTCTTTTCTCTCCAACAATTACAACTACTTTTGCAATATCTTTCTTTTTTGTACAAATTACAGATACAATTACTTACAACTATTTACAACTATTAATCTACTTTTGTTTATTTTTCCATCTATCTGTGTTTTATTTGTTTCTCTTTTTTTGCGTACTTACCAATATCAGTTTTGTACAGCCAGGAGGAATACTTCCTCTCTGACAGCCAAGTTGGGTCGAACCCTGTCAACCTATGGTGACTGGACTTGTGCTGCTTGTCGGGGGGAGGGGGTGAAGCAGGTGGGCTACTGCTCTGCTCCATGGATGTACTCTGCTCTGTGCTTGAACCAGCAGCAGCAGAGAGACTCTCGCTACTACTAGCAGCAGAGCTAACGTTTGCTTCGCCAGAATCACTTTGAGTGCGCTTAAAAAACGTGGATATTTTCGCCTGTTTTTCAGGCAGTGGGGGTTGACGCGACATGTTGTCCTCTTCTCTCCATGTCTGTCTGTAGGTGTGTGTTCACATGTTTGTTTGTGTGTACGCCGGTGCGAAGCTCCGCCCATCGTAAAACAGAGAGCGGAGGAGAAGCGTAGATGTGCGACGATGAAGAAAATGAAATGAAATATCCTCGCTTAAATTAGATCAATAACATAATTATTTGTTAAAAGAACACGGTCCAGACCTGTTCTATAGGAAAAGTGACCTGAAATGACTTCTGTTGTGATTTGGTGATATAAATAAAATTAACTTGACTTTCAGGGGGGGTGCGGGGTCCCGTTGGGGGGGCGGGGCGCCCCCCCTATACAACGGTAGGGGAAACACTGGTATTACATACGGCAGTTTTTTTCTTGTTATGTGCAGTGGTCTTGTCCCAAGTTGGCCCCAGTAGAAATGGTTAACTGTCTTCTATGTAAGCCTTTGCACAGTCTGAGAATTCTGCTTGCTGAGGTTTACAATTTTTTTGATGACATCACAACCCTCTTTCTCTCGCAACAGACCGCCATTCTTGGAAAGATATCTGAGGTATTTATTGTACTGTAGGGCTGTGGCCAGCTGATAGATTGCTCCTTCGTCATGGTGGTAGAAATCAGTCGTACTCTCTGTTAAACACTGGTTGGTGTGTTGTTTTGGGACTGATTGTAAACAGCTGGCCTACTGGACCCAAAGCTGTAGACCCCTCCACCATAGGTGCTATAGTATCCTCACAATGATATTTCTAGCACAAATTCGGTTAAGAGTTCAACCTAGTCAGGGAACACAATAGTCACGTTGTTGGTTATTTAATTGTTCACATCTATCCTGTTCAGCACATGTTTTCCTTTTATTATATCCTCTCTCTCTCATTTTGTGTTTTTTGTCATGTCTTCTGCGTTCTCTTATAGACTCGTCAGCCAGTGTTTGTGCAACTGCTCCAGGGAGTGTTCAGGGTATACCACTGTAACTGGCTCAACCCTGTCCAGAAGGCCTCAGTGGAGGCTTGTATTAAAGTACTCTCAGACGTGGGTAAGATACCTGGCTAACACCCACCTCCAGCCTCTGTTATTGTATCAGAAAAGGTGTGGTCGCACATGTAAAAAGCATTAAATAGAAATATCTACATTATTACCTCTCCCTAGCTAAGAGCAGAGCTATCGCCATCCCAGTGGACCTGGACAGTCAGGTGAACAACTTGTTTGTCAAGTCTAATAATGTTGTGCAGAAGAGCATCCTCAGCTGGAGGCTGTCCGCAAAGAACACTACTAGACGAGACTCCGGCTTGACTAGCTCCAAAGACTACAGGAACATCATTGAGAGGCTACAGGTCAGTAGCAAAACATACTTTACTGTAATTTAACCAGCTGGAAGGAAAAAAGTTAAAACATTGGTTGAAATAATTGAAATGGTTGAAGAGCAACAGCAACTGTAATTTAAAAATGTAAACATTTTTATTTCTAAAATCACTGTGAGGGGTGTGTGTGTGTGTGTGTGTGCTAACCAGTTTTTGGAGGAGAACAGAAGGTACGGGGCTTTTTATAAAGTGCATTAGCAACAAATCTCATGGCAGAGCAGTGAAGGACGTCAAAGCCCTATGTTTATGCTAATTAATTCATTTTTAGTCACATGTTTTATAAATAATTAAAATCAATTATCTTTCATAAAAAAGTGTTTTGTGTTTGTAACCGTTCTTTTCTTGTGGAATCATTTTTCTGGGGAAGCACCTAAAAATTACATTGTCCCCAAACTATTATCAACTAGATTTGCACTCAGTAGAGCACATACCTCCGTCAAGGCCTCAAATTCAATCAAACCTAATCCAATATCACACATGGAATTTTGTATTCAACCTCAGAAAATGTACAAGCGCGCATAAAGGCACTGACACAAAATCCAACGGGCGTACATTTCACAATATAATATGGATGCTTTTTTGACTGTTATTCTTTCATTACGTCCTGGCTTCTCCTTTACCAGACAGTTTTTTTTTTTTTATGCATTTGCCATTTGTTTATTTAGTCTAACTATTCTTTTTTAAATAATATTTTCCTGTCTGAAAAGCTGAGCTGTAATCCAGTGGCCATCTGGTGTGTCTGAGCCACACATTGTACAACAATACAACATTTCAGGGAGAAACTGGAGAAAAGGAAAAGTCAGATAATGGAGAACACTTTGCCAGGCCCTCAGAAAAGCTCTATTTACAGCACAGTAATTAACAAATACTGCTACACGGTGAAATGTAATGCAAAAATGTAAACCTTGTGGTTCGTTGGCACTCATGAATACCAGGGGTTACTGCTGCCATTTAAGCACGGTGGCAGAAACAAGTCAACAATAATTAGGAAAGGCTCAGTCTCAGCTCAAGTGCATTTACATCTTTACTGTAATCTGCATAGGCATAAAAGTGGTGTTTGAGACCTCCAACAACCTATCAAGACTCCCCCCCATCTTCATTAATTGTTGGTAATAAGCCACAAGTGATGTAACTCCTAACTTTAAGACAAGGAAAATTCTCTAGAAGTGGTTTCTATTTCCATCCTGGAAACAGTGTCTGTGGTCGCATGCCAAGTTGGTACAGCCTTTTTTCTTGTAACGTGTGACTCAGTGTTCAGTGGAAGTCTAAAAACTCCGAACTGTCTGGTCCAGTTCAGCTGTTATCTCTGCCTACATGGGAAACGCAGGCTTTCGGCTGAAAAGCGATTCCTTTTTTTTATGAAAAAAACAATTCCAATGCCAAGACAAACCGAGTCATTGGATTGTTGTAGAGTTTCCCAAGATTGTTTTGGGATATTCACTGAACCATTCCCCAGACAGAGATTAATGTGGTTCCCAAAGTGGTATCCCTCCCACTTTTTTCTTGCTTTTATTTCATAGCATTTCTCTGACTCTATGCTTCAACACTTTTAGTTGTCTCTTCGGTTTTTTACCTCCTAAAAGCCCTTTTGTTCTACCTCTCAGGAGGCACCCACACAGTTCTATAATCACCACCAGACCAGAAGTCTTCATGATGCAACTTAACTTATTTGCATATTTTCACACTAATCATAACCAGACGTGACAGGAAGTGCATAGAGAAGTGGGATGTTGTGGTGCGTCATACATATGGTTTGCTTTGTTTAAGTACAGTATGCAGTGCACTGGATGAGTCACTTCTGTTTCTCTTACATTAATTCCTAAGTCAACCTGGCAGATATTTTGAGGTTCATTGCAGCTGGTTTCCTTGGATGAAGGAACTGATGTGGATGCATTAACAGATGATGTTGAGAGATGTAAAAGTCAGAGGCTGTCAGAAAAGTACCTTTTTAACATAGAAAAATATGTGGTAGTAAATATTACGGAAGGAAAATGGGCTTTTGATTTCTTCAGTTAATTCAGTTCCCCTTGTTATACATAGATAATATGTCTTCAATCATTTATGAAAGCTTCATTAAAACTATTATGTCACAGTCAGTAAGTGGAGATCACGTGATGTGGCAGCTGTGATGATAATTTTGTTTCTTGATTCACATTTTAAACAAACAGACAACAAATTCAGTAGTAATAAATATCCAAAGCCGTGGTTTCATTAGATGTTTCAAGGTGAAGCCTTAAGTCTTAAGTTTGTGAACTTTTGTAGTGAACCTACAGTTTCTGGACACTAAGCCCTGGTTGTATGTCATTACGCTGTGTAGGACATAGTGTCAGCACTGGAGGACCGTCTGAGGCCACTGGTCCAAGCTGAGCTCTCAGTGCTGGTGGATGTCCTGCATCGTCCAGAGCTGCTCTTCCCAGAGAACACAGAAGCTCGCAAGAAATGCGAAAGTGGAGGATTCATATCAAAGTAAGTTTAAATCTCCAAACACAAAGGCATCTTTGTTTGGCCTAGGCTTAGAGAAGATTTAAAGGTTTATGCACTATTTTTGTTGTACCTTTAGTATACCTTTAAGTTATACTAGATTCTTTGTGTTGGGTTGTGTTTTCCCTATACACCTACATCTTTACAGTGGATCAATCAATTTGGAGAAAATCTAGCTTGTAAGGGGAGAGACTGACTCAGGCAGGACTGCACCCCAGCAGATTTTGTGAGTGAAGGGAGTTTTGTCAGGTGATGTTCTTACCCTTTATTGAGCATATCATTTAGGTTTTAGAATTAAAAAAAATTTATAATTTGACCCACTGTTGGTGTTTTACTCCAGTTTTAACCGCTGGTTTCACATGAGGCTGAAATGGGACAGCCAGTGCCCATATTTGTGTCAGGATTTGTTTGTTCTATGGGTTTAACTTTACACCATAACTATGTGCAAATACATTTCTGGTTTGGATGCAACTTAGAGGTCCTGGGTGTTGAGATTCCTGCTGTGAGTCACCAGAAAGCTTGCTGACTTTTTAAACCAATTTGGCCAATAATAAAGACATTTTGACAAGTGAGATGCTGTGGAAGATGCTTGGTAGTAATAAAAAAAAGTATACATTAAAAGTAATAAATATTACATGAATAAAATGAGGACCTGACCTTTAAATAACAGGCACCAACCTGCTGTTTTGTTGTACCTGTTAAGAGCTCAGATTGGATTACAAGGAACCTGACCAGACACATAGAGCCGTTGTTGTTGCAGGGATTAACCTCCTACTTATGGCTACCATTGTGAAGAACGGAAGTTTGTGGAAAGGTGTGTCAATCACCGGGCTCAGTATAGGTCTCTGAGAGCTTAAAAACATCTGCCCTACTGTTAGGAAAGTTTTCTAATTGCACTCTAAATAACCCACTATATTGTGGTGTATCATTTTAGGCTGAAAAATCAGCCTGTTGTGATTTTCACAGATGTTGGGGTGTGTTCAGGGGTACAGTTAGGTGGTTGGAGAACTGTAGCTTTCATTGACTCATTAGTATGTCCTCACTTTTCTCTCTCTTCCCCTGACCAGACTGATCAAACACACCAAGCAGTTGCTGGAGGAGAATGAGGAGCGTCTGTGCATCAAAGTACTGCAGACACTGAGGGAAATGATGACAAAAGACCGGGGCTATGGGGAGAAGGTACATACCTTCTGTGTTCCTGTTTCTCATCATCTGCGTGTAGTCGTTCCCAAGATTCATCCATATATGAGATGAAACACTTTATTGACGTCTCAGGATACAGTGTCCCCGTCCGTCTGCACCAAACTTACTGGAAGACATAAGATAAAAAAACGGTAAAATAAAAGAAGAGGCTGAGCTCTGCTTGGTTGCCTCTGAGGCCCGTATAGCATACTGAAAACTATATATAAATATATTTATATACAGTTTATGTCCAGCAAACACTGGTTCATATTTAATATTGCTTTCTTACCAAGTACCTTATCAGACAGTAGGTTCAAATGATTAAAGTAACAAACATCAACATTATTAACACTATTAACAACATGCATGCCTCGACTCTCTCACTCAGCCATTTGACACAACATCCATTGGTTACTAATGACTTCATTGGCTGCAAATGACCTCTTGTACTAATCTCTAATTGATTGCTTCGGCTCAGCTTGTTCAACAACAATAGCAGTAAGTCTTCACAGGCTGAAACAAAGTCAACCCACAACTGGAATTCAGATTTTGACACATGAAACGAAAGGCAATATTTTCACTTGTGATGCAAAGGCTGCATTACATGTTAAAGGTACCTGTGGAGTTTTTTGCCCACAAGTGGCACTATAGAGCATATACATTTTTTATCAGCAAGTTCCTGTTCTATTTGCATATCATCCTTTTGCAAGAGGACGCATATGCAAGACGATGCCGATACTACCAAAAATGAGTGATGATAAAGCCAAAAGGGGGTGAAGAGTTAGACTGCTAAACTAACTAAACATGGATGGGCAGGTTTTAAGTAATTTATTCTAAGGAATTTTTTTAAAAAAAGCTTCAAGAATTTGCACAAAATGTTCAGGGAAGAATCACTGAATGGATATACAAGGTAACTTTTAACAAACCTCCCCCCCAAAAAAGACTCCACTGGCTACCTTTCATAGAATAGATTAGCCGTCACTTATGAGTCATGGCTCAACAGCCATATATCAAACTATAGAGATCTATTAAATCTCCATGCATACAAAATAAAAATATTTATTTTATTGTGGTATCTTGAATGTACGTATATACAGTATTTGCCAACTCCCAAATAGTATCTAGGTGTCCAGTTAACGACAACGTGAATACAGGAGTAGCACTAAACTGCATCAACTTATGCACCTGTAATCTAAGGAGAACAAAACAATCACATGTTTTGTTTTTAGAGAATCCGAAGCACTGTTTGCACATATTTTAACATACTGGTGCCGCAGAGGAGTAATAACCTGCTCACCACTGTGGAGACCCATATTCAGTTTTTTTTAACATAATTGGCAGTGATTACAGGTGGGAAGCCAGTGAGGGATCATATACTCCTAGTGCCTCCTGCTGGGTGGCCAGAGCTCATGTACAGATGAGTGTGTGTCGGAAAAAAAGACATTCAAAATAAGATCAAAATGTTTGTACTCATGACCAACTTCTAATAGTTGAGCACTTCCAACAGGTACAGTACATTTTTAAAATGCAGCACCTTTGGTTTGATACACATAGTTCTCCTCTGTTTTAGAGACTAGAACTATGTCATCTGCATACAAAGTGATCGATAACTTTGACCTACACTTAGTCCTTTGTTTTGGGTCTACAAAACACTATTAATTAGGCTTTCCACCGATCTGATCGGCTGTATCAGATCGGCCGATATTTTGCATTTTATGCAATTTGTGAGATCGGCTGTAAAATCTTAATTCGCCGATCCGATCAATGACGTCATTGTCGTGCTGAAACTCCCTGCAGATGCTCCCGTTGCATAGATTGCAGACGGCCTGTGTCGCACCCGACCCACCCACTCCGAAGAAGCTCCACACCATCGACACGCCTGCCCGGACCCGACAGCTAGATTTGAGCCCTGTCACGATGTGACGGACAATAAAGTTTTTTGAATCTTGAATCATTAGCTGTCGGATTCAAACAAACACGCCGACGGTGCGGAAACGGAGTGTGGAAAAAGAAAAAGAAACACCGAAACGGATGCAAAAGCAAACTACTTTCGACAGTACCCGTCCGTATAGCTGTGACAGTGAGAACGCAAGGGGTGGCACAAGGAAACTTTAGTTTATCGTGCTGGCCGACCTGCCATTTAATATTGTGGAGAACCCCGCAAAGTTTCAACGTTGGCTGGCATACTTTGATCCACGCAGTAAGTTGTTGCGCCCATTATTTCTGTCTCAAGTTATTTTGGTTTGACCTGACTGAACTTTGAACTTATGTCTGGCCAGTCCTTGAATGCCCTCTAGAGGTCATTGATGTTTTACCCTTGCATCTCTGTCAGTTTGGGGCATGGCAAAGATTGTTAAACATTTGCAAAAATGCTCGAGAATACTTTTGTTGATACTCAGTAAACAGTACATAAGTATAAACAATAAATTAACAAGTTATTTAAATACACATATTGCACCTCTCACGTGATCGGATCGGTGATCAGTTTATTCAAACTCACTAATCGGTGATCGGTGATCTGCCCCAAAAATTCTGATCGTGTAAAGCCTACTATTAATACATTATTAATATTTAACCCAGAATCTATAATTGCTGTTGTGACAGCGTCTAGTGTCACTGTCAAAAAGGCCACAAATATGTACGGGGTTAGGGAGATCTTTACTATTTTTAACAGACATATCACCTTATACAAGTCCACTTAAAGGAGGTAAATACTAACAAGAATCTCAATATGTAAAGGTATACTATGCAGGATTTTCCTCATTAAACAATGTAGAGGGTCATACAAAAAATAACCTCCCTTAATTTTCTCCCACTAGGAATGTGTGGCAGTGCCTGTATGTCGTTGGTATTGTACAACCTTTGAATGAGACTCAACCATCAACGTTCAAGTTGTGCGAAAACAAACAGCAACCTACACATCCTGCATACTATGCTTTAAAATCTTTTTATGTAGATCAATATCTCGTGGGCTTAATTCGATGTGTGATTTCAATGTTGTAAACCAAAAAACATGAAAATGCAAGGGTGTTTTTACAATTGTCTCATTGCGACAACAAATTCATCTGTGTTGTGGTTTTGAGCCCTAACATGCTATACTATCACTTTTTTTTACTAACTTTCCATGTCCGTGTGCTTTACACTTGCAGACTTGTGAGCGAGCTTTCCTGTAACTCACTAATCGAGCTCTACTAACTCTGCCCCTTATACTTTTTCTCTTGCAGTTGATTGCCTTTGATGATGAAATGGATGTGGCTGAGGTTGATCATTTTACTTACTACTGTGATGTACATCTGATTTGTCTCCCACTAACAGCATAGACATGCTTTGTGCTGCAAGTAGACATTGTAGCATCACATTCTCATCTGTGACACCTGTGGGTAGCTTAGTCCATCCGTCCCTGTTTCGTGCCTCTAGAGTTGCTCCTGATCTCCATGTTAGAACGTAGCATACTGCTGGCATGTCGAGCTCACATTATGCAATATGCTTCTCTGTTGTGCCTCTATAAGGTTGCATACTTATTTATTGAATTGGAGTGCACAGTAAGTAAGACTGGAAGAAAATAGTTTTTCGAGGAGTATAAAATTACTTAAAACGTCGTATACAACATTACTGCATTTTACCAACCTATTATTTTGAATCCATTTTAATAGCTTTATTTGAAATTCTTTTTGTAACAGAGCAGTCCTACAGCTTGCCTGTAGCAGCACCCATATGCAGCTGAGATTGCTTATCAATAATTTTGTGGGACTTTTGGGCCCTGGGATTTCCGTGTGACTGAGTGACAAATGGTTATTGTTTTGTTTTTCTTTCTTTTAAAGTCTAAACCCTGTTACTTATTTTGTTCACATTATAACAATTGGTTGGAATATTTTCTCTTTAAACCTCATTCTCTTGTCCCATTAAGGAGTTTTATACCAGTCACATTCCATCAGCTGTTTAGTAGTATTTTTTTTATTTCCCACGATGATGGTTTAAAGCTGAAACCATCCTCTGAATCCTTTATTTCTCTTCTGTTACTATTAATTTATATTGACTCCATAAATAACAATCAGCCTATAAAATACCTATCATGTGTAAGTTTTTAATATCAATCTTATTTTTCTAAATTTTAATTTGAACTCCTGCTAAACCCCTGACCCCTGAATAACAACTTTGCAGTCGCTTTAAAAACTGGTATTTTTTAGGGTCATTGTGTTACATTGCATTACATCAATCCAATGTTTCTATTTTTCTGGTCACTCAATCTACTTGTCATACAGCCAGTATACTCTTCAAAGTCTTAAAGTCCTTTACCATCATGCAAGAGCAGGTGTTAGAGTATATGTATATATATATATATATATATGTATGTATATGTATATATATGTATGTGTATATATATATATATATATATGTATGTATATATATATGTATGTATGTATATATATGTATGTGTATATATATATATATGTATATATGTATGTATATATGTATGTATATATGTATATATGTATATGTATGTATGTATATATGTATATATGTATATGTATGTATGTATATATGTATGTATGTATGTATATATGTATGTATGTATATGTGTATGTATATATATATATATATATATATATATGTATATGTATATATATCATGACAGAGGGAGGCTGTGTGTGTGTGTGTGTTTGCGTGTGCGTGTGCGTGTGCGTGTATGTATGTCACAAGTGTGCTTTGCAAAAATAAGTGAGTGGTAATGACCTGTGGCCTTAAGGATGTGGATGAACCAGGTTTCGCCCTTCTGTTTTTGATAACGTGGTCACAGGGATTATGGGTGTGACTACAGAGGAACCGTATCTCACATGTCACCGATGACTCATTTTAAGATTATTCTGTAGGAGTGATGAGTGACAAAAAAGTACTTGAATGACCAACTCAGTATACGGAAATCAGATAAATTCAAGTTTTAAAACTTTAAGAAAGGAAACTGAAGTCTTTCCATAGTTTGAACAGGTCCCCTCAACCATTGTACCTCTTTTAACCTTAATTTGTTGCTTTTATTTAATGATTTTCTTCTTATTATTATCATTCTATTTAATTGCTCTTTAAACTGTTGTTTTTATTGTAAAACACTGGAGAAATACTCCTTATTCAGTTTTTTATGGAACATTCAACCGTATCAAAAGGTCTTCATCAGCAGACGGAGATGATTTATAGCTCACCATCCATCTTGAATTCATTCATAGCACTTTTAGGACATCTTGTTCATGTTGGATTAAAGTTAAACCTCAAAGTGCTTTCTTGACCTTGGAAATGGTAGTTTGACCAAATGGTTACAACTCAAGCCTTTTAGATGAGAAGATACTATGGATAAAATCATAGCAGCAACTGCGCTCACATGTCAACACATTCATCTCCACGACAACTGGGCAAACACTGATGAGGACTACGTAATTTGGTTCAAAGCTCCAGAGAAAAGCTATTAAGTGGACTTTGTTGGGATTGTTTTACTAGCTGTCTTTAGTACACATGTTTTTGTTTTCAGCCCGCTCTGTAGCTTCTCATGAAATCACTAAAGTTGTCAAAGCTGTAAGTACATGACAGACAGACAGACATGACATAGTAAACAGGCCAACAGTAGACTAGTCACTTAATCAAGAGTGTGGTGAGTGCAAGGGAAGTGAACAATGATGATAGTTGGGGCAATGGGACAATTGTTGTAAAGGGTCTTTCCAGAGTTTTCAGGAAGCAGCATGCTCTCAGTTTCTCTGTTATGTCTCTGTCTTACTTTCCCTCCTTCCCTCCCTCCTTAAACATGCCGCTTGGTACTGTAGCAATGGAAATCCCCGGCTTCCACAAAAACAGGGCTGTTCTCAGAGAGCAGCGCTTTGTTCCATCAGCTCCTCCCTTATGCATCTTAAGAATGTACACATACTCCCTCACCCCCACAGCATATGCTGTGTGTCACTCATCCTCGCACAAATTAACGACAGCGTACAGTATCCTGACTGTTGGCTGGCAGCATGTGTGTGCATCTGTCATTCAGACGGAAGACAGGCAGGCCAAAACCCCAACTTCCTCTCAGCAGCAGCAAGATAAACTGCCATGATAGCCGTTATGTAACCTCAGTGTTTAGCCCGCGACTACTCTCTGACCTGCCATAACACACCCGGACTCCCACCCAAAGGTCCCTGGGAATGAATGCAGCTGTCAGTTTCACTATTGTTTGATGGACCCCCATCATACTTCTAGTTGTGTGTCCTGTGTGTGTGTGTGTGTGTGTGTGTGTGTTTGTGTGTTTGTGTGTTTGTGTGTGTGTGTGTGTGTGTGTGTCCAGGGAGAGTGATGAGAGAGCAGGATAAAGCAGAGTGACGGTTCACCCATTTGCAGAGGTTATCTCACTCTTCCTGAAATAGAAACGTGATAAAAATGCGAGCCAGGGGAAAACAAGACATGACTGGCCTGCCACCCTCGTTGTCAGACCTGATCATATCATTCACTGCGTGTGTGTGTGTGTGCATTTCTTTCACGTGCATGTGGACTCCTTTGTCTGTGAGACCGTGGGAGGTCGAGGGGGTCAGATGGAGATGATGTCTCCCTCTTTTTCTGGTGATGTAATATGGTTCGCTGAGGACAGCGCTCAGCACGTAACCCATACATTAGCGTTATATAAGGGGCTATTTCTATGCTAGTGTGGTGGTCTGTTTGTGTGTGTGTGTGTGTGTGTGTATGTGTGAATGTGTTTCTCAATCTCTGTCTGTTTGTGTTGTGCCAGCCCAATACAATCTTCTCATTATCTGACCAATTTGTTTAGCGAGAAATTACCATTTCCTCTTTTTTCCTCGTGCACTCTTCTGACCACATCCCTAACAATCATTTCATAAATATTGTTTTTGTCCATTCCACTTTCACTTTCCTCATCGTTCTTTTTTCTCCACTCTCCACTGTCTGCCACTCCTATCACTAACTCTGCCAAACTGCCTCAGATAAACTCGGTTTGTCCTGGTTTATCCTCTTGCCTGCTACTGAGGGTGAAGTCAGGAGACTCAGGGCCGTTGTTCTTTTTCTTGTTCAACAGGGGGAGCTGCAGACGTTCCTCAGCAACACGCAGCGCTGTCCCAGTTTCCTTAACTTAATGCTGCACGATTCTTGGGCTCCAGCCAACTCTCAGGCAGCAGTTACATAAGAGCCAGCAATTTGCTTTACTTTTTTTTTTTTTTTTTTCTGGAATTTTAAACTCTCTGCTGATGTGTGACCTTCACTGGTAATTGGCAATAAAAGTGCAGAGAAGATGTCTTACAGGAGACAGTAGCAGTGGTGCACCTTGTTGGAGTCATCACAGGGTAGACTTGGAGGGTCATGGGAAAGTTATGTATTTGCTTTGGTCGTGATTGTGCCATCATAACACCTGTTAATTATTTGAGGTCTGCCTCTGTTACAAGCAGTGTTATACTGTCAGCAGAGTGTCCTCTTGGCTTTATCTCTGAAGACTTGTTTTGTGTAATTATGAACAGCCAATTTCCTTTATGACCTCCGAGTGAGGTGAGGCAAAGCATTTTCTCATTGTGTATGGCTGTTTTGGGATGTGGGTTAAGGCTCTTATTTATGTTGCTGTAAACAAAATGGTTGGTATGATTGTTGGCAGCCATTTGAGAACTGTGCAACATCCCAGAGGAATATCTGTTTTTCTGGTCTGTGAGATCGTATGACCTTAACTGCCTCTGTCCTGACTCTCATTGTGTTTCTTTGTCTGGCACTGCCTCTGTGGATATTTTATCACAGACTCTTGGAAGCATAAGAAGTGGAACCGATGCTGTCAATTATTATCTGTTCAGCTGATGCATCTTTTTATAGGCCAAGAAAAAGTTAAAATTCAAACTGTATTAGACGTGAGATAAATATAGCTTCAGCTGCATGCAAAATGAATCACGGTTTTTCTGTGGAAATTAATGTGTTGACATAAGAGGGGGCTTGTTAAAGGGAAATTCCTGTCCAGTTGCACTATTAATCAGCATGAACCACCAAAACTACGTAACAGAGGGAGACATATGGCCGTGATAGGTTACATGTTTGTTATTTAGTTTCTCTCATTCGCTGTGAGGTCGTAGGTGTGCACTGAGCGTGTGTGTGCATCTTTTAATAAGCTTAGTCAGTTAGATGCATCGTTTACTTTCTTGAACAACGGGTATTTGAGCGTTTTGTAGCTGTGAATTATGAATCGAGGGACATTATTATTATGATAAGAAACTCTTTTATTTATGCTCCATTATTTGGTAGCTCATTTTTTATATTATCATTTTTATGATCAATTAATCCGTTTTTTGTTTTTTTTATCTTTTAATCAGACTATATAACTAACTTGCCATTAGCAACTGGTGTTGTCATGATACTGGAATTTCTAACTTTGATACAATACCTTGGTTCGATACCATGGGGAAACATTTTTAACATTAACATTTAGTGATGATTTCTATTTTTTTTATTTTTTTTCAATCAAAGATAAATATAACAAGTGTTAAGCACAAAGCATTTAAGATAGCTAACTTTGGCCCATAGTCAGAAGAGTGGGAGGATGCGGGCCGCTGGCCAGCGTTGTGTGTGTCAACATGTTGTTGGAAACGAGAGAGAGCAAGAAAGCCTAGCTAGTATCAGTATCGATACTGTGGAAAAAGAGTTCTGAGACCATTTCAAATATTTAGTATTGCTAGTTTGATTTTTTTTAATCTCTTTTTTTACAATTAAAAAAAAAACAAAAAACTACTGGTTCCCCTGAAATGCACTGAAATGGAGTTGTTTTTATAACCCATTGCAGCTTTTTACATTCAATCCAACATTTATTGTTTAAATGAGTTGTGCTTTGTCATCACATTTCTGACAAAAAAGTGTCATTTTGTGTCATTTTGTGTCAGCCCACTATGGACACCTCTATAGCAAAGCTATAGGTGTCCATAGTATTGTTATTCCTCGCGCCTCTTTTTATTATTCCGTTTCCGCCGTTTTTCGGCGCGTAACTTCTCCCACAGCTTTGAGCACACACAAACAAAAAATACATCAAAACGCGTCGTAAGACGCGAAAAACTGCGACAAATTTCCCATAAGGAATGAATGGGACGAGGTCAAAAAAATCCCAAATCTGCGTTGTTTTTCAAACATCTCCTGCTCTGGCCTACGTTCACCTAGAAACACCATTCAAACTTTAAAATGTAGGCACAGGTCTTGTCTATTTAAGTTGTATTTGAACTTTTTTCCTACGATGTTTCGTTTTTGAACGGTGACCCTTTAAAGATGCTGAGTGAACTTTGGAGAATTTTGAAAATTTTAAGATTTTCAATGATTGTGTATTGCGGAATGTTCGTGCAGAGCCAACTGCCAGAGTGGGGGAGACTCAAAAAAACCTCTCAGAAATTCTCTCTTTCTCTGATGACCCCAGCCACAAATTACACAGTAGAAATGTGATTTTTCACAGAGTTGTAGCCACACTTGTCTTCTTTCTCCCAATGTGTCTACTTTATCAGTAGGATTTACGGTTTTTGATTTATCTGCCCCTAACCGACAAGAGTAGCTCTCAACTGCTCCATTTACTCCAATGTTAATCGGGAGGAGGATTTTCCAGGATTTTCAGAACTGCACCTGTTTTTAACTCGCTCCTATTACCACATTTTAGAAGCTAGGACCACAAATTATGGCTGTGTTCTTTAAGGCCTTTCTGGCTTGATGGTGAAGAAATTTTGCCGATATCATGTTTGGTTTTGAAGATATAGCACTAGTTTGAAGTCCTAAATTTGAGCCAAAAGTCACTCTCAGATCAGCTCTGTCACAGACAGCAGCTGTGGTCACAGGCCGTTGCTAGGGATTTCCGACAACCATCGCCGTAGCAACCGAGATCAACTGGGCCAACAGAGACTTACAATTAATATTCCCCCTGTCTAATTTTTGGCGCTTAACTCGTCCCGCACCGTTGAGCGCACACAAACAAAAAATATATCAACACGTGTGGCTCGATCTGACTCGAAGTGCTTTTATTCAGTTTGCCAGAATATTAATTTTTCGCGTCGTGAGACGCGAAAAACTTTTCCGTAAGCAATGAATGGGACGAGGTCAAAAACCTCGCAAATCTGCCACTTTTTCAAACATCTCCTGCTCTGGCCTACGTTCACCTAGAAACACCATTCAAACTTTAAAATGTAGGCAGGGGTCTTGTCTATTTGAGTTGTATTTGAACTTTTTTCTTACGATGTTTCGTTTTTGAACGCTGACCCTTTAATGATGGTGAGTGATTTTGGAAAAATTCAGGATTTTCAATGATTGTGTATGGCGGAATGTTGGTGCAGCAGGCCGCAGGAGCCAACTGACAGAGTGGTGGAGACTCAAAAAAACGCTCAGAAATTCTCTCTTTCCGTGACGACCCCAGCCACAAATTACACAGATTTACAGTTTTTGATTTATCTGCCTCTAACCGACAAGAGTAGTGCTCAACTGCTCCATTCACTCCAATGTAAATCACACGCACGCAGGCAGGCAGGCAGACAGGCAGGCAGACAGACAGACAGACGACACACGCAGACAGGCAGACAGACAGACAGACAGGCAGACAGACAGGCAGGCAGACAGACAGGCAGACAGACAGACAGGCAGGCAGACAGACAGACAGACAGACGACACACGCAGACAGGCAGACAGGCAGACAGGCAGGCAGACAGGCAGGCAGGCAGGCAGGCAGACAGACAGACAGACAGACAGGCAGACAGACAGACAGACAGGCAGGCAGGCAGGCAGACAGGCAGGCAGACGACACAAACACGCACAGCACAGCCCACTCTCGCGATTTCCCAACGGGGAATTGTCTAGTTTTTAATTATACTGTTCACTGTTATTTTACTGTTTGTATGACTTTGATATTTGTTGAGACAAATTTTCAACTTTACGCCTCCTTTGTACCACCTGCTCAGTCTCAGTTCTCACATGCTAATATGCACATTTAGATGAATGTACATATTGGCATTCAGATGAGCATGTTTTGCTTTTATTGACTCCTCTTGTAATGTACAGAGACAGGCAACAGCACTTTGCAGCAGTGAACTACAGAATAATTAACGCACCACATTTTAGAGTTGAAGCTAAAGGTCTGTAGTATGATGAAGGCAAAACAATTTGTATTTTTTTTATTTTTATGTTCTTTTTGTGCACACAGTTTCTGCTTTCTCACTGCAGTAGGTTAGCGCTGCTTATCATCCATGCTGTCCCATAAGTCTAACTCCATGAAAACACGAGACGCATTGAAATGAAATCATTTCATACCTACTGTGAACAATCCATTATCTCCAAGATCTCAGAGAGCAACATGTTTTTGTCAACCTGCTCTGCTCCTTGCTCTTTAAGTCACGCACATTTATGATATGAAGTTGTGCATGTGACTGGGAATTTGAACGTGCTAGAAAGCCAGTAAAGGATGGATGCATCGGTGTAAAGCAGCCTTTAGGGACAGGAAGTTTGCTAGTTAGAGGGTGCTACTCTTTGAAGCACAAGCAACATGACTAATTCAACATCTTCAAACTTTTACTAACATCATCCTCTTATTTTCCAATCAGCTGGCACCTCCACCTGAGCCTGAAGTCCCTGCAGAGGTGTGTTTTAGACCCATATTAACACGCTGCCTGCTAATATGGGTCACTGCTGATCATATTTACTATATACCGACTCCAACCCATCACACTTGTGCTCACTCTTAATCATCGCTGATCATCATCTCTTTATCTGACTAGATAAGAGTCACAACCCATCCTCACTTTGTACTTCCTCTTTTGAGGGCCCACTTGTGCACATTACTCACTCTGTGGAACTTGAATTATGCTACATATCAGCCCTTGTTTGTGCACCGCCTCCCACTTGTCCACTCATCCATTCTTCCCTCCCTTTTGCCTTTCCTTCCACTTCTTGCTTTTTGAGCAAAGTCCAATTTCCTGACCTTCTTTCAGTGGGGTGGGGGTGGAGAGGGGTGAAGTCATGGGTGAGGTGTTTTTCCATGCCAGATTGGTGCTTACAGTGTGTGTCAGTAGCTCACAGCTCCATTATGTAACCTGGACAGAGCTTTTTTTCCTTCTTTTTTCCCCTCATTCTCATGGCTTGTGTTTCTCCCCCTTCGGCATCTTGTCATACTCTTATGTAAATGATTTTGGATCTTTTGCCTCTGTGACTATGAAGTAATGAGGGAATCACTACATGACAGACTGTTTGAGATTTCCTACACTGGACTGTCAGGAGTAGGAATTGAATCTTCCTAGTTTCTATATGTTAAAGAAAAACTTTTGAACTTAAATAAGCTATGAAATTAACTTTTTCAGATTAACATTATGTAGGTCTACGATGTTTTAGAGTGAATATCAGTCCTTCCTCGCATGAAGCCTTGCATGACTCGACCTCACATCTTCCCCGACACAACCACTTCCCTCTTAACTGCATGATCTAATTTGCAACCAATTTCCTGCATGCTAGTAAAGTGACTAATTTGCACTGTATTAACACCCTTTTTTGTTTTCTAATTTCTTTTCCAAAATATCCTTTCGGACCTTTATTTCACTGCTTTCTGCTAACTCACCTCACCTTTAAGGAGCTTGATCCCAACCAGCCGCAGAAGCAACTGGAGGATCAAAGGAGGGTAGGTACTGAGTTTGGTTTGCTGTGGTCTGGTTGGGGCGCAACTGACTGACTGACGCCCTCACAGTCACACTGCTTCCACAGCATGGCACTAACTCCCCTGTCAGTTATATAATATGTAACATATGAGGACATTAGCTTTGGGTGTTCATCTTTTCTTAGATGGCTGGTGACATTTTTGGCCCAGAGGGATCCTGAAGGTGACTGTGCTGCACTTATTTACACAAAACCAATATGAGGAAATTCTCAATGTCGGCATATGTTGAGCTGGGAGAGGGTACAGTGTCACCTATGAATATTACTGACTGAGGACAAAGGGCAAAGGTCAAATAAGATGATGCTGCGTGTTGATTCTTTCCCCCTAGTTCTTCCCTAGGGGAGTCTTATCAGGATCTGCCTCCAAGGCTATGGCGCGCTAACCTTTTCTTTTTGGTGTATTTCTTTTACTTTTATTAATGCAAAATTTTTACACAACTGCTGTAATTTTAAGGCTTTTTACTTTACCTTGAGCTTCTCTAAAAGAACCTAAAAAGGATGAAAAACAAAGGGCGAGGCTCTCAAATTTATTCTTAAGGGTAACTTTTCACTGCTTTATATTGTGGGCTTTTTGATGTGATACTTAAAAACTATTGTAGTGTGATGAAGTAAATTATCTTGTCTCGTGCTACAAAAGTTACGCAAGTAACACAGAGTTTGGGTTCCAGCTCCTGTGTGATGGTAACTCGATAGACTTCATCTCCTAACATCCATTTTTCACTGATAGGGCGAAGCTCTGCGGCAGATCTTGGTCAATCGATACTACGGAAACATCAAAACTGGCCCAAGGAGAGATAGCCTGACAGCCTTCAGCAATGGCCCACTCAGTCCTGGAGGGCAGGGAAAATCACCTACAGGTGTGTATAACAATATAGTATCTGTGCGTTAACTATATATGGCTATGCTTATGAAGATCAGATAAGATGTTGCTGACATGATTCACTTTGAAGCTGTGCTAGTGTTGCAACAGGCTCGACACGAAGCACAAAAAAATATACAAATATATGTAGCTGCCAGCTGCGATATGGCAGATGGATAACTTATAGCTAAAGAAAGACATGAAACTTTTCAGTTTTAGTCACACCATTCACACTTTAATGGGATTAAAAAAAAGAGAAATAACTGCTAACCTAAAGGTTTGAATTATGGTTACACCAGCCACTAAACAATCTTCACAAATAGTGTTTTATAAAGCTTTAGCGTTTTTCCTTTTCCATCCTTACTTCAGGGGAGAAGGCACAAGAAACATTTCAAGATAAATTCTGTATAATTTGGTCGAAATGCGTGTGTAGCACTTGTACTTGGTAAACATGCCCGTTTTAAATCGATGTATGAATTTCACAGGAAAGTGTTTACAGATTATGTGTAACTTCCTTTCATGTGGGAAATGTTTCTCTATGAGTTCCACTGATAACAAACAATAGTCATTTAGGGTCCAACGTCACTGACAATTTCCATTTCACTTAGCAGTAAGCAGTAGATAGCTTTGTTGTGGGTCAACATCGCCCACCTGATCGGCAGTATACATTTATACACATGTGCAGTTGGGTTCACAGTAACACATTAACAGAAGGCCAGACTGAGGTCCAGAAGGGCTCACTTTGGGAAATCCAAGCAGACATAGCCACCTTTAAATAATATGCCCTGTTTAACTAACCAGAGTGTGCTGCTGTCTCTTGTTGTGTGTCACCACTGAGTGTTTGTTGTCTGATGTGTACACTGCTGTGGAAAGGAATTCCCCTTGAGGACAATAAAGTCTTAAGTCTACATATGTACATAAAACACTTGTTATCACAAACTACAGCGGTGTCTCCATCCATCCATCTCTAAATCTTTGCTCAATCTAGGCTGACATTCACAAATGTGATAGATTGTTCGTAAGTGACATTTATTCATTCCAGCGAGTGGCTCCGTGTCTCTCATCACAGCTATGACTCATTGTTCATCTTTAATGCTTCAGAGCGGAGGGAAAAAATGAGATCTTATTCACAGGCATGGCCTTGTACTTCTTTAAGCCCTTGGACCTCGGCTCTGCTACTGAGCATGCTGCGGGCCGTGTTGTTGCCAGGCGACCAGAGAGCCAAGCTCCGTCTAGAATGGGATGTGTTGTTGATTCAGTGGCTCACCCAGCCAGAGATGGCTCTGATGGGTGCTGTTATCTCACCACTGCTTCTCTGGCTGGCTGCAGTCACCAGCAGCAGCAGTAGGAGTTAGAGTACCTCCATCGACTACAGACACGTGATGTTATTACCGTGCTATGGCTGAATGGATAGAAAAGACACCTGTGGATCAGTCAGTCTGTGGATGCAGAAACTCCTTTGTTAAAATGGCATCTTATATAAACCTGATTTAAACATTATCTAAGCTCTGTATTATAACTGCTTAATGTACAATTAATATTTACACACCTCTGACGATTCTGATGGTTTTGTTTTGGAGGAAAGTTCACAGAGTACAGCTTTTGCACACCAGAGGATCGACAGGTGCGTAGGAGAAGACCAAGGGCTGACAAAATCAGGAAGAAAAAAAACTCTTGCACACTGTTCACACTTTCAAATCGTTTGATGACAATGTTTCAGTACTCAGACCTTCTTCAGGTTATCTCCAGCTTTGGAGGAAAGCGAAATAATCCTGGTGAAAATGGATGCAGTCTATAAATTGAGTGTCCCGCAGTTGTTTTTAACAGATGTCACTGGTGGCAGCAAAGCCAAATACAGAGATCTTACTTGCTATATGATAATGTAGATGCGGTAAAACAGACGCTGCACTTGACATCATACACATGAGGATATGTCAGTATATTCAAGTAAAATACAGACTTTGCTTTTCCTGTGTGAATGTGCCACACAAACACAAACTTAGGGTAGTAATTTCTATTCTGCGATTAGGGCTTCAAAATAGCTTTTTGTTCCTTACACTGCTTATTTGATCAGTTGTCCTTTATACCCTCAAAAGTCTGGCCTGACAATTATTCTGCATGAATGTATCAGGCTCTGATCTCATTTTCTATTGACATTGAAGCTGTGGTAGCGGTTGCTAGGAGCAGCTAACTTCTTCACACCAATGAAAGGAATATGTTGATTAAGAGTTGTAATGTCTGTATGTGGACTTGTAACAAGCTTCACAGCAGACTTCTGTTTCCGAAAAAAAAAGGCAAACATCAAACGCTTTAAAGCCTGATGAAAACGGCTGTAACACTTTATAATAACCATCATTAATAGAATAAAATATAATGCTGTAAATGGTTAATAAGTGATGTGTAGTTCATCTATGAACATTATTTGGATGGCCACTATCAAGTTGCAACTAATGTTTATAAACCTTTACAATCGTTTAACAAATGGTTTATAAAGAATTACATTGTCTGCTAATGCTTGCAATTATAAAGTGTTACCCCAAACTCTTGAATTGATTCATTAATATGAATTTAATAATCAATTATAATAATAGGCTGTACTCTGTGTTCTATTATGTAACCTGACTGAAATCTAAACACATCAGCATTAATGTAAATGTTAATCATTTTCACTTCTTCTTCTGTAGTTGTCAGCTCGGGGGTCGGAGGTCGAGGGGAGCTGAGTTTGGCGGAGGTCCAGTGCCACCTGGACAAAGAAGGGGCTTCTGATCTGGTCATTGATCTCATCATGAACGCTACCAGTGACCGGATCTTCCAGGAGAGCATATTGTTGGCCATCGCACTGCTGGAGGGTGGAAACACGGTCATCCAGGTAAGTCAGGTTTACTGGGTTCAAGAGTACACAGTGCACAAACGGTGCGGAGGAGGATGAGTGTGAAGTGTTAATGAGGTCCAACACTCACACTGCTCGCCTGCAATTAAGTAGGACACCCAACAGCATTCCCTTCAGGGAGGCATGAGCAGAATCTTAACAAGGAGATGTTATCTCAGGGGTTCAAGCTACGGTGTGAAGACTTTGAGTTACTGCCCTGGAGCTCCATTCTGTCAATAAGAAAAAATGATCAGTTGTCAGTGTAGCAACCTTGGCACATTTTGAAATCTGGACTTAACAGTCGGGCGCAGGAAGCATCCTGACATGTTTGAACTTATTGACGTTTTGAGTTATGAAAAAAAGGAAAGTGAAGGATGGGAGAAAGGGAAGTCAGAAAGGAAAAGGAACAGTAGTCTGCTGGGAGAGGTCAACACTGTGCAGCCAAACACGTCATCGCCTCCCCACAGCCAGCCAGGGGTTGCTAGGGCAACACTGACTCTTTGCGAACCTCACAGCAAGCAGGTTGAGAGGAGAGACAGCTGTTGTGTTTGCACCTGCATTATTTCAGTTTTGCAGGGTGTGTGTATGCGTGTGTGTGTCTGTGTCTGCATGCATGAACTTTGTATATGCGTGTGTTTGTGACCAAATGTGTGAGTATGCACTGCTTGTAAGCCATCTATCAGTGTATTCTGGTTTTGAGGTTTGTGTATTTGTGCTCTTGTGTGTTCTCTTGCATAAACCGGTCTGTTGCATAACAGACTTGTATTTGCATAATGTTGTTACTACTGTCGGTAATCTTTGGGAATCTTATGATGCATTTGAATCCGGTTCTTGACTGTGTTATAAACGTTGTTGTTAGCGTTTTGTCACCAGCACTGGAGGACAGCCTGTCCCCTGTGACGTTAGCAACAGGGCAAGCCATTGTTATCCAAACCGCTGCACAGGTGCAGGTCAAGATGAATCGAGTCATCTTTCTTTAATTGTCCGGATTTAGCTGAAAGTTTATGTACTGCCGTGTTTAGCTTAGTTTGGTTTATTTATTTGACATGGACATAACAGGAACATTGGTGCTGCAGCATACAATCATGCACAAGCGCCAGATGCACTTAGTGTCTATAGCAAGATGCTAATTTACAACACCTGCCCACGAGAGGGTTTTTTAAAAGTTAAACATAGAAAGACGAATACAAAACTATGTAGGAATAGATATGTCTGTGCAGGTGTGTTAGGTGTGATAACAGTATTTCTCTTTCAGAAAGTGCTACAGTTTGAGTTGTTCTCATTTGTTTGTTCATTAGCAGTGGCGTTCGATGTATAATGTCACATCTTTTGGACTGTTATGGAAAAGTCTGACCCTAGTCTTTCACAAAGAAATCCACAGTCCAGCAGCATTAAACAACTTAAACAAATCATCCACAGGCTAGACAGGGAAGGTCACATTACAATCCACTCACATTTTGCCAATAAAAAAGTGATTAATACATGTAAATTAGTAAAACTTGTTGCATAGAGCCCCTTTAATTAACACAACATATATGCACATATAACATACATATAACATATAACAACAAATTCAATTTGGGAATCAATTCAAAGTGTAAGAATTGCAATCCCTCTGTGAATCCCCACCCCTAGTCATTACCTGATAACGCCTGTCCTCATACACAAAGGCACTCACATGACTCCTGTTGCATAAGCTGCTGCCTTGGCGAATGACGCCCGGAGCCCTGGGCCTCCTAACATTCCAGCCGGACTCTTAACTGGGTCATGACTTGACGGGGGAAAAGAGGGCAGTAAAAGGTACAAGTTCTCCAGAGCTAACAGATCCCAGTGTCTCTCTGGTGCTACCTGAGGTAAAGCTCCCTACAGCCTCCCTTAGGACAGATCAGTTCATCTGACTTATTGACTTTTTGGCTGTCCTTTCATGTGTTAATTGACCTGTTTTAAGGTCAAGGCATGAAGATGAAGCTTAGTGTCCTCAAAGTAACCTGTGGCATACATTTTGAACTGGCTGTGCAACATTTTTGTCATGTCTACATAAGGCCATTGTATATATTTGCAGTTATTTGTCTGGCTTGAGTCACAGTTTTGAATGTAAGTGTTTCACACATTCAAGTATCAGAGAGAACTTAGGGTGTGAATTAAAGACTGTTGTATCTGGGGAAATAGCACCAAGTTATTTGCATAAATTACAGAGAATCAACAGTAAATGTATGAATTTCTACCTCTGTATCCCTCTACAATACAGTGTTTTTTCTACTTTGGGTTTGCTGATAGAAATGAACCTCAAAGTGAACTTTTTAAGCAGAGCAGTTTTTTTGGCTTAAACAAGGAGAAGACACAATCACAAAGAAGCTTCTTGTTTCAAATCGAAGTTAGGTGTTTTTCTCTTTCAGCATGGTGCTGAGACAAGCGAGCTTTGTTGAAGGATCATGTATGGTTCAGAGTGAATTTACAACATATCAGCAGATGCACCACATTACCCTGTCTTACATAACGATGGCTTGCCTGCCCCCTTTTCAAGACAGAAGGGTTCTTGTTGTCTAAATGAAAAGCAGGACAAAAACATGCCCAGAGATTTCTCCAAGCAGTCTGTTTGTTTGTTTTTGAGGTAATTCAGGGTCGTAGCCTAGCCAACCAAATATCTGGGAAAAAGGAAGAAGCAAGTATAAGCCGAGAGAGAAATGGAGAGATGTTAGTTGGCTTTATTCAGGGCCCAGAGCTTGGTGCTAGCTGGACTTGATATAGCAGAAGTCTGGAAATCTCGGCCCAGCGTCAGAGCTGCAATGATTAGTCGATTAGTTGTCAATTATTAAAATAATCTCCAACAGTTTTGAAAATCGATTAATCGGTTTGAGTATTTTTTTGTAAGAAAGAAAAGTCAAAATTCTGTGATTCCAGCTCTGAATATTTTCTGGTTTCTTTACTCCTCTATGACAATAAACTGTATATCTTTGAGCTCTCAACAAAACATCAGACAAGACAGACATTTGAGGATGTTATCTTCAGCTTCGGGAACGCTTATCAACATTTTCTAACTTTATAAACCGAAATACTAATCAAAGGAAATAATCAACAACATTATCAACAATTAGTTAGTTGCATTCTAACCAGCACGCTAATTAATGAGTCATGAGAACCTGTCTAGCCCTGCAGATGTGTGATAAGTTTGTACAGGAATAATCAGACTCTGATGTCACTGATACACTTAGTCAATACACAATCACTAGAAATACTGTTGATGCAATCTCAATACTTACTCTAAACTTGTAATTCCTTATCTTGGCATCATCCCCTGCACTGAAAAAAAATATTTGTTGGTTGCTTAACACATAATAACTCAAATGCAGGACTCTTTGAAAGTGCACAGCTGTGACCAGTGTGAACCAGGACCTCATACCAGCAGTTTGTATTAAATACGTGTTGAGCAGTCACATGGTAGCAACCCTCACATAGTTGAAATACAAAAAGAAACACCAAAAACCCAAGTAAAGGAAGTGGTTTTGTCACACGGTTTTAACAGAATTTAATGCACAGACTTAATGGGAAATTTTAATGGCACACAGTGCTTATACAATGGTGCACACACATGTCAAACATACCTACATAACTTTCCATTAATAGCATCAAGATAACATGATGTTTGACACGTGTGCTCACACCCTTCAGGTTGTTGTCCAATACCCTGACACTGCTAGTGTAACTTAAGCAGACATGTAGCCCACGTACTGTATCACAGCATCAAGCTACACTCCTGCATACTCATCTGTGCACCTCATTAACACATGAACACACTCCTGGATATACTTAGAGGCTCGAAAGCTCATTCCAAAAACAGCCCTTGCAGCGAGAGAGAGAGGGAGTATGAGTGTTATGTAAGAAAAGAAGTGGAGACGCTCTGCTCCTCCCAGCCCTCCATCCATCTACCCGATGCTGCCTTCATGACCTCAGATCTGTCACAGGAGCAAACAGGTGCTGCCACTCTTACTCAACAGGCTTGTTGTGACACGCCGCTGCCCTCAGCCCTTCCAACTGAAAATGATTCACTCCCCCTCCCCACCTCCTCTCGCTTCAAGTTCATTTTACAGCTACCTCTTGGAAAGCTTTAAAAAGCTTCTGTAAAGTGAGTTTCCAGGCATCAGTGTCATCAACATACCAGCTCTCTTCTAACCACAGAGTGGGCAGGGGATTCTCCTTTTAAAGTCTAGTTTATAGATGTTTCATTATTTTAGTCCTGCCTTGTGCAGCTTTTTAGTCTGATCAGTGTATTTTGTTGTCGTCACTGGATACATTTTGCCTGGCTCGTTTCCAGTGCAGAATCCTGAGATCTCACGCTCATGTGCATTTCTTTTTCACCTCAACCTCCTGTCTGGCAGTCTTGTTGTAGCTCCCAAGAGCACATCTCTGTGGTTACCAGCAGGGCGTGGTGGAGTACGCCACCGAAGCCCTCAAATAAGCACAGAGATGGCTTTGTCACTCACAAAGGTGTCAGGCTGGAAAGGCGGGAGAAGGATAAAAAGAAAGGAAGAGCTGGTGGTGTAAACAGGCCTTACATAACCAGCCCGTGTTGATGCCAGGAGCCGCGGTGGCAGCTGACAGGGAAGGGAGAGAAAAGTGGGAGTGCAGAATAATCAGAGAGGAGGCCCCGCTGTGCCGCCATGTTGAATCTGTAGGATAGGAGAGTGAATCATGAGTCTACCTGAACCTGCTGTGCTGAACATGACTGACAACCACAGGATCAGCAGAGCTCCCAGGTGGCTTAATGGCTCTGTAGTGGGACATGTGAAGGGCTAAACTGCTTCAGAGGGAGAAGCTGAGGCTGATTGGCTGACTGACCATTTTCTTCAAAGAATGACTCAGCAGGGAGAAGTGGAAGCTAAATTTTGTTCAGATTGTTCTGGTTTGTTCTGTGTTCCGTGTTTTGAAATCATAGAACAAAACCGAGTAAATTGCTTATAATCCGTGTTCTCATGATTCATGGATATGCCAAAAGCCTGATCATCATGTCAATCATAGAGCTTGATATCAGTCATTTTTTCAGTCCCTTACTGTGAGAGATAAAATCATTTTTTTCATTAAATAAAAGAAGTCCATCTTTTAAGAGGTTGAATGTTTTTTGTTTTTTTTTTACAGAATTATTACTTAAAGGTTTTAGTGTTTAACAATTTTTGATACTCATAACATTTTGATTGTTACAAAACAGTAGAGGCCAGCCAATACAGGATTTCTGGGGTCGATACCAATATTGGGAAGTAAAAAAAAAACATTTACACAGAATATAAACATAAACATGCATGTTTTGCAATTATCTCTCAAAATAGATATGTACGTAATGCATATAATTCATTAAGATTACCCAGATTATGTTCTGTACAAAGTTTTCATATCGGCACATATCAGACAACATTTCACCAATACCGATATATCTGTGATAAGCCAACTGATATATTGGTCAGGCTCTACCAAAAAGTACTGGGGTTTTAAACACAGCCCTAGTTAAACTGATTCTGCAGGCAGAGCAAAGAGATGGGTTGTTCCGATACCAACAACAGTATCGGAAATGCCTCTGATGCTGCCTAAAATGCTGGAATTGGTATCAGCGGGTACACAAGCCGAAGCACCGTTCCAGTACCACATAATATATTTATTACACCTACAATACACCTGCAATCAACTGGCAGATTGTTTTACTGCACAAGTAGCCAATATCCATAAAAATCGATAACATAACATCCATACATGGTTAGTATTGTACAACTGTTAAAAATAATAATAATTTTCTCTATATATGTATTTTAAAGCACATCAGATCAGGATTAGGTTTTGGTTGAAAGGTATCTAAATCAGTATTTGAGAGGGAAAAAAAATGGCATCAGTACATCTCTAGCAAAGAGCAACAGTTTTTGCATATTATTTTCATTTTGCCTTCGGCATGTTTGACAGACAAGCGTTGACAAAATGATTCCCTTTGCAACAGTGAAGAAAAACAATCTTTTATGGCCATAGTCATGAGGTCTACTTAATATGGTAATCTTGTAAGGTTGCTGTCCTGGAGCTGTTGTCTGGAGAAGTCGGTCTGCTTGCATAAGTCTTCTGCTGACTCTTAATCAGATCATTATCAATGAATGGCCCTATATTGTCAACAACATGATGTTAACAGCTTGAAAAACAAGCAAGAAGAAACTGTTGCATAAAGGAGAGGAGGAAAACAAGTCAGATTTGCTAAATGCATTAAGTGTTCTGCATCCTTCAGGACTTGAGTCAGGTGACTCTGCAGATATTCTCACTAAGTAGGTTTCTTATTTTCAAAGAGCTTTGATGCAGACACGTCGCGCCAGTGCCGTGCACAGCACTTGCATGGAAGCTCACGGTTTGCATGTCTCTCCCTTCCTTCAGAATCTTAATGTTGAGCTAAACCTGGAGAGAGTATTGTGTAACAGGCTTTCAAAACTGCCCCAGAATCTATGTATGCTATAACTCCTGCTTGCATCGAGAGGATGCACACACACACACTATCGGACCCTTCCTCCTCTCTCTCACACCACCCGCTCACTTCGTGCCGTTCTGGCACTGAAATGTAGGCCAGGGTTTTCCTCTCTGCCTCTCTCCAAAGCTCACCCTCAGTGGGCTGATGTAACAGTGTTAGTGCTGAGGCGCCGTGTGCCCTCACTGTAACCACTCAGCTGATTACAGGTCTTATGTAAGGAGGGATTGTGGGGAGGAAAATGGGACAGAACATATGAGCCTGTTGCAGAAAAACAACAGCTCCATGCACACAGGGCTTTACACAAGACAGCCCTTTGTGTAGTAGAGCTATAGGCAGAACATTTCCTTCCTCACCTTGACTTCACAAACTGCTTACTCATGCTGAATCAGACTTTTGCTGTTGTGTGGTTGTGAAGCTCATAAGTTTGTGGTCAAGTGCAATCACACAAATTTGGTTTTTATCGCAAGGCAAGTGAGGCCAATTCCATGAACATGTTTCTACAGCATTGTGTGTTGTGTGTGTTTACTGTACGCGCAAATGTGTTGTGTTGGCACGCCTTTGTTTATGTGTGTGCACAGGCACGCTTGTAAAGTTGGTGCATTTACAGTACTGTGTCTGCAGCACGGTGTGTAGCTGTGCATGTATTTGTTGCTGCGTGTCAATCCCAACTCTTGTCTTTGTTTTCACCGTGGCTAGCCTGTTTGTAAGTGTTAATGCCCAGCATAGTCCTCAGGGTGCCAGAAGCGTGTTGTGCCCAGGGAGCAAAGAGCAGATGGTGTAAAATCAGGTGAGCATGGTGCGGCCTTGCAGCATGTTTTCCTGGCACTGTGAGAGGAGGCTTATGTAACTGCTTCTAACCGAACAACTGGCTCTCAGCACAGTGTAGAAACTATAAGAGGGGCAACAAGACCTTGATAAGAAATGGAGGGTAAAAACTAAGTTAAAATAATAAAGTCCTCTGACCTTGTAGATGTTCTTCTCTGATCAGGGTAAAATGAAAAGAAACATGCTACTGGTAACATGTTGTTGAAAGTCAACGACCTTGAATCAGTATGTTGGCATAACAGTAGTTCCTAAACTAAAAGTCAGAGAGCAGAAAGTGGTGTGTAAACACATCCGTCTGGAGCAAAACCCAGAAGTGTAAGCATGATCCAGAAATAGCACCCGCCACATTGCAAAATTCGGGTAAAAAAATACAGTGGCAAGTAAAATAAATGGGTGACGTGCTGCAATGTGGGCGGTGCATGGTTTTGGCAAGAAGTCAGTTTTGAAACAGTAATGCAGCAAGTTGGTAACAAGCAATATTGTATTACAGCTAAACAGACCACTAAAATGTATGATATGTCCATCCACTATCTGGAACCGATCCCAGCTGATATTGGGTAAGCAGTGGGGTACACCCAGGATAGATCGCCATTTATTCACAGGACTGACATATAGAGACAAACAACAATCACACCCATATCACACCTACAGGCAATGTAAAATTAATAATTTACCTAACGTGCAGGTCTGTGGACTGTGGGAGTAAGCCAGAGTACCCAGAGAGGACCCGCACAGACACATGAAAATTCCTCAGAGAAAGGCCCTGACCCAGCCAGGTCTCAAACCCTGGACCTTCTTGTTGTGAGGATTAAAGATTATCATCATTAAGGATTAATCACCTGATTATAGTCTCCATTAGCCAATTGGTTGATTCTTTGGTTGGTTTGAAAAACTTCCCAAAAATAGTAAGAAATGCCATCACAATTACCCTGAGTGCAAAGAGACATCTTCACAGTGCTTGTTTTGTCCAACCAATAGTTTGAACTTCAAAATTCTTCAAACTGTGAAGATGGAGCCTTGAAATGTCATTGCATGAAAAATTACAATTATTAAAATAGTTGATGCCCTGCGGTAACATTGCCCCCCAGCAAACTGGTCGGTACAAAGGGAACACCATATCTTAATGTTTTATAATGTTATATGTTCATTAATGTAAATGATTTTAATAATGTTTTATGGCCCATGGACAAATATTTGTCCTGGTAATTTTTTTTGGCAGAAAAACCAAAAATGTCATTTTTGGCCTTAAGCGTAAGACGCATTTAAAAATGTCAGATGATGAAGTCTATATTACATGCATTGTCCTCTTCTTTTTTTGTTTTACTCCAGCGGTCATTCTACAATCGTTTGACGGGGGACAACAAGTCGGAAAAATTCTTCAAGGTGTTTTATGAGCGAATGAAGCTGGCTCAGCAGGAGATTAAAGCCACTGTGACTGTCAATACTAGTGACCTGGGCAGCAAGAAGAAGGATGAGGAGCCGCCAGACAAAGACACACCAGCACGCAAGAAAGGTGAGGACTCAGGAGTTGAGGAACATGTTAGATCCTATTCTTAAAGGAATCACACACATGGGACCATCAGAGTGGCAAAAAAATCTATCTTCTGTACACAGTCTGTTTAAATAGTCTCCAAATGCCCCATTGATTGGTCTTAAAGTCATAATGTTCTTTGTTTTTTTTAAGTTAAGACATGTTAATAAAACCTAATATTATTTCCATGAAAAAAAGACTATATATGTTAATAATGAAACAATCAGTACATCAATACTTGACCTGTGTGTTTATATTCAATGGTCTGTCTTTGACTGACGCTCCTGTACCTGTGATTAGTCAAAGATGTGCCTGTGGTAGCCGTAGTGACAGAGGAGGTGAAGGAGCAGCTAGTGGAGGCCTCTGCTGTAACCAAGAAGGCCTTCACGACCTACCGCCGCGAGGCCGAAGCCGAAGAGCACCAGGCAGCCGCTGACGGCACCCCCGTCCCGACCCCTGATAAGAGTCAGGATGAAGGCGAGATGAGTGTCATAATCACCATCATGCAGCCCATCTTGCGCCTCATGCAGCTGCTCTGTGAGAACCACAACAGAGATCTGCAGGTCAGCCATTAAACCAGCCTCTTCTCGCTGTAGTCTTTTGAATTTGCGTAAACCGCACCGCCCCTGGCGCCTTAGCCCACGGCATGCAAACATTTCCTGACCTGTGTTCTGACTTTCTATCACCACACTGGCTTATAAAGAAATGAAACCATGTAGAAAATAGGCAACCATTTGCAGAACTTCCTGATGCAGCTGTTTCCATATCTTGTATGTCTTGGTCTGGTTTCACTATGAGGAGAGTGTTGTTGTTTAGTAATGGCTCGCTCCAGCAGCCCAGACACAAGACTTCCTTCTTGCACTGATTCTGTTTACACCCCAGACCAGGGCAGGCCTTCATTAAATAATAGTTGGCTCTGTGCTGAATCGCTCTGTCTCGTCCATCCTGACCCAGCGTGGGTGTGAGATATTGATTTACTGGGAGCCATGCAGCACAAATTCAATGATCAATTCATTGAAATGTTTCTGTTCCTTCCAAAGACATGGAGTCATTGTCTGGCCGGTGTATAGGCTTACGTAAGAAGACTAAAGTAGATGGAGGCTCACAGCTCTCAAATTGATTTATTTATTTCTCACTCACTCACTCACTCACAAAATGTCTTTAGGTTTCCTGAGTAGAAACTTAAAGGAGTGGTTCTGGTACCAACCATCTCCTCAGACCATGACTTATCGGCTTGCTTTAGCCCTTAACAATCTGAAATGTAAATGTCAGTTATCTTCACATTGTTTATATCCATGAAATCTGTCCAATCTAAGCTGCAAGGTTATATAAGTCAATAAACCAACGTAATTGAGAAAATTATGAAAATTGTGTCTCAATTTTTAAAAAATGAAAAAAAAAATCACTAAATTGTACTAAATAAACACAAAAATCTTGATTCAAAACAATTCTGAATCTAGAAACATGAACAAAACATTTCTTAACACTAAGTGATTTAAACAATTTCAAATTTTTAGTTTTTGAGATATTTGCAATTTTATGAGCAGAGAGCAAAGGCATTTTCATCCCAAACTGGTCGTAGGTGAATACTGTTTGAGCAGTGATTGTCTTGACGAAAAATATATATCACACTGCCCAGATCCATATAATAGCATAAGTCCTGAGAAAGAAGGATAAGCCCATTAGTGTATATTTTATCTCCATCCATCTCCAGAACTTTCTGCGCAACCAAAATAACAAGAACAACTATAATCTGGTGTGTGAGACGCTTCAGTTCCTGGACTGTATCTGTGGCAGCACCACAGGAGGACTGGGTCTGTTGGGACTCTACATCAATGAAAAGAACGTAGGACTCATCAACCAGACTGTGGAGAGCCTGACTGAGTACTGCCAAGGTCCCTGCCATGAGAACCAGGTGAGATACGAACACACAGAACATGTGTGAGTGTGCAAGCTCACACTTCAACAGTTTTCAACAGTGTGTTTAGTCTGCAGTTTGTCTGTGTAGTCATTTTCCTAACTGCATACAGCCTCTTTCACTTGGATGTTAAAATGTGGTTTCCTTTGAGCACTTTATCAAATTATCCTCAGCTTACATTACACTGACCTTTTCATTTTAGTAATTGTACTGGTGGTTTTGCGTGGGCAGCACTGCAATTAGTCCTGAGCATTTGTCTTTTCATGACCGACACTTGGCTGCCACACTGAAGCCATGCAGTCACTCATATTTGTTCAACAATGAAACACCAGCCTAGACTGGGCAGCGTGCCTGTATTTGTTCTTTGGTATGGATTAGCATTGCTTAGTCTACTCACATGATGGTGGCACTCTCTGTTCAAGCCGCTCTAGGGTTGTTTTATGCGGAGTGTGAAACAGGCATGACTAAACAAGAAACTGGCTAAATGCAGTCGCTGTTTGAACTGTTTTCAGTTCCCTCAAACAGTGCTAAAAGGACGACTGCCAGACTAAACAAAGCTCTGTGTTCAGATCTACTGAGACGGGAAAGGGAGGGACAAGTGCTAGAATTATTTTTGTTTGTGTGGTATTAAGTGTTGTCGTTAAATGATGTCAAGAGACTTGCTTTAAACCGTTTGGCTGCCACAAGCCATTGTTTTGTTTTGAGGTGTGGCACACATTGGGTGAAATAAAATGTCATTTGTGAGAACAAAGCCAATACTCCTGAAACTTTACCAAGAGTTATGACATGTACCCAACCTCAATGGTAAACTTAAGGGAATTTGATCGATATGGGGCACCACAGAGGAAAAAGAAAACAACTCGCACCGAAAAACACACTTAGCTTGTAGATGTATTTTACTGCTATCCAGACAGCAGTTTTTTTTTTTTTTTTTAAGGCCCGCCAACATGACTTGAATCATTGGTTGTTGAAAAAACAATTCTTGATGGCACAATTTTTGTCAAATTTGTCATGCATCATTTGGGACTTTGATGACAGATTCACCGAAGAACACCGCAATTTGGTGCTAGTATCTCTGTCATGACTTTAGTTCATCAAAATCAATTTTGTTAAACTAAAATGGTAATTTTGCGGTAGTGGTAGTTGTGGTAAGTTTTACCTTCCTGGTTTGTTTTATGACATTAGGATTTAGCATCATTGCTACCGCTAGCAGCCTCGCTGCAGTCCAAAGCAAAAAAACAACAGTAAGAATCCCAATTAGAGCTCTTCCATCAAATAAATGCCCTTCCAGTCACTCTGGTTTTAATTCTCTATAAGTTTCTATATTTGCCTTCTTTGCCCCTCCATCAAGGGGGATCTTCCTCTTTTGCAGGGTGGAGTTTACACAGTTGTCTTGGTTATTCCACCGTTACCCTGGGATAACTACCGAAAGCTATCTTATAGCTATCTTATAATGATAAGTTTAAGAAAAAACACAAATCAGTTAAGTGGCCTGCTGTACTGCTGCGTTTACTGAGGATGTCAACAAAACTCCAGCAGCATCAGCTAACAAAATTATATTGTATTGTTGATAGTTTACATAAAACTTCCTGTCACTCTGGACTCTCCCTTCAATCATAATGCTGTTCTTCTGAATAAAACTAGAAACTACTGTTCCTGTCCATACTTTCATTCACTTTTAATGTTATTTGCTCCTCAGAACTGCATTGCCACTCATGAATGCAATGGCATTGACATCATCATCGCTCTCATTCTCAATGACATCAACCCTCTGGGCAAGAAGAGGATGGATCTGGTGCTGGAACTCAAAGTGAGTGATTATAGGTTGGTTCAGTGGTTTCAAAGAGGAAACAACGCTTCAACACATAACAGTTTAGTGTTACATAACAGGCATATTTGTTTTGCTGTTTGATGTTATATTTTTCTTAATCCTGTGGAGAAGTGTCCTCCATGTACACATGACATCACATTGAGACAATGTTAAAAGTCCCAGAGATTTAGATGCTTAAAATTAGTGAGAGTTTTAAAACATCAGACCTCAAACATGACATGTAAAGTGAGAAATGAATCATTGAATTGCAGAGTTACTGTACAAATTACAGCAGTGACAGTAGCTCTAAAACCAAAGTGCACTGCAGTGTAATGATAGTAATCACAGCCACACCCCACTGTTATGAACTACTTGGATAGCTCAAGTCAAGACACATCATTCTGTAGAGATTATCAAGTCATATGCTGTCTTGAATTGAGGATGCCAAAATATGTTATTACATAACCTCATGATAAAGTGCTTCAACGTGAATTTAATTACAGTGACATATGGCAAAGTGAGAATATTTACAGATAGATGTCACAGTCTGAGATGCTGAACACCAGGTAGAGAAAATGAACCTGAGTTGATTCTGTTGGCGCTGTTATCTGTACTCTCATCTTTTCTCAGAATAATGCCTCCAAGCTTCTTCTTGCAATTATGGAGAGTCGCCATGACAGCGAGAACGCTGAGAGGATACTGTACAACATGAGGCCTAAAGAGCTGGTGTGTATGACTTCACACGTATCATCACACGGTGCTAAGTGGATGTTATCTGACAATCAATATTCTTGCAGGTGGAAGTGATCAAAAAGGCCTACATGCAGGGTGAGATAGAGGTGGAGGAGCCGCCAGAGGGTGAGGATGGAGAGGAGGAGCACTCTGCATCGCCACGCAATGTTGGTCATAATATCTACATCTTGGCACATCAAGTAAGCCACCAGCTATCTGTAGAATCAGCATGGAGACAAGCGCACCCATGAAGTGAATGAGTGAATGCTGGTCACGTAATATAGCGCATAGCCAGTAAAAAAAAAAAGGGCCAAACTGTTACTGTATGTCTGTGTCATTTCCTGTGGTTGTTACAGACATGTGATACCTGCCGTCCTACACTCATCTCCTCTTTTTCAGCCCTCGGGCTGTGTAAGGCTCAACAGCAGAGTGTCTGTTCAAACTTTCATTTAGCTTAACAACAACAATTATAGTTACGCAATGCCCACTGTCAGTCCACACCCTGCAGCCTTGTGGCTGAATGGATGGAACATTTTTCATTCAAAGAAAGAATACATAGCATGTACTGTGGCTCAGCATTGCAGCACAACACGCGTACACTTTAAAGGCAAACCTTTCTGATAAAAATAGAAACAGTTTCTGTAGTGATTCTGTCATTGTTCAGTTAATCGTTGATCTGATGGTGTTTGTTGCCATTTCAGTTAGCGCGTCACAACAAGGAACTGCAGGCTATGTTGAAGCCAGGGGGGACATATGGAGAGGGCGACGAGGCCCTGGAGTTCTACGCCAAACACACAGCTCAGATTGAGGTCAGTTAATGTGTCCATGTGCCATTTTGTATCTGCAACTGTCATTGTTATATTTTATACTTAACTATTACAGTTGAACACTCCCATGATTTCTATGTTGTCTGCCCACTGTTTGACAGCTATTATAAGATATCTGTTTTAGCTGCAGAGGCTTTCAACATGCTTTGGAATCACAACTGACTTTAGGCATGTGATGGTGTTTTTCCTGGCCTGCTTTCAGCCTTTTTGAGTACACTGAAAGAATGACAAGCACCTTTGGCATGTTGGCACGCTTCCCCGTGTGCGCCCAGCGATAAGAAGGAATGCTGATTGTGAACAATGTTCTGAACTTAAGTTGGTTTAGTCTATCAAACACTATTGTAACCAAACCACCCTTTTATTTGTATTAAAAAGTACAGTTTGTGACCATTTTAAATGGCAGGGTTCAAGATTTATTTGCCCATCACAGTAACGGAGAGTGTGGTTGTGTCCAGATTGTACGACTGGATCGCACCATGGAGCAGATAGTGTTTCCTGTGCCCAACATCTGCGAGTTCCTCACCCAAGAGTCCAAGCTGCGTGTGTACTATACCACAGAGCGGGATGAGCAAGGCAGCAAGATCAATGACTTCTTCCTTCGCTCTGAAGACCTCTTCAATGAAATGAACTGGCAGAAGAAGCTGCGAGGTACTCAAGAGGCTACTGGTAACACGAACACCGTTCCCTGTGCGTTTTTCTCCTCAACTCTTTTATTTATCTTATTGTATCCTGGTTTACACTCTGTCTTCTTGCCATCCCTCCAGGCCCCTGAGAAACCTCCTCCCTAAAGCCCCTTTCACACATACATATACTCCATAAAGGTTATGTTACTTCAATATGTGTTATCATGTGTGAGCAGGAAATGGAGACATAATATCCCTGCACGTGACTCTGGCAATCCGGCAAGTTGTAAAATTTTCCAACGCTTCCTATTCACCTCTTATGCAAACCAAAAGCAATAACATGCTTCACAATAGAGGAAAAAAATGCCTGGGCCGCCAAAAAAAGCTTCTTTCTGATGTAACAGTGGAGAAGTCTATATTAAAAGTGGTAGGGCAGGAAATATAAAGCATTGTACTTCTCCTTTGAGTGTTTCTTCGGCGTCTGACACTGAAATTGACAGCCAGCTGTGATAAAAACCCCACAGCAATAAGGGGAAACACAGCCACACATTAACTGGAACTCCAGGATCTCCAAATATGGCAACACAAACATAAAGTGTAATCATACGCACAGATGTTAGACCATCAGGTCCAGCCTGTAACTTTAAGTTTCAGTTGTGCCAACCACAAAACTCTCACATTTTGTTCTCAGCAGTTGAGCAAAACAGGACTGAAAGAGCCAAACCATCACATAATCACACTAAGTAAAACTTTTGTCTGATTCAAATAATAATAAAAAAAACATTTTGGGTGATTTGACACAACCTATGCTGCCTGTAGTTGCCAATCTGTACATAAGTAGTCAAAGTATTCAGTTGTAAAATCACCTTTAAAATCTTTTAGCCAGCCTTTGTCAGACTACTCCACATTCATCGCTGTCATCCTCGTCAAGTAGAAAACAAATCAATTCCATCTGTAATGGTCAAACTAAATAAATTGTCACCAAAGTCCAGCAATGTTGCAGATTCCATGTATGAAAGGGGCTGCACTCTTAACTCTGAACCCTGGAGGGATGGAAGTGGAGAGAGCATGTAAACCCTGTTAAGCAAGTTATCAACGTATTTAAATTACAATACAAGTTAATATAAGTTAAAGGCTAAGATGGTATAACACAGTATGTTCTATAAAGATGTAAAATTATGTTTTTCAGCCAGGAGAGAGTGATGTCAGCTCTGTGAGTGTGATGTTGTGGGTGATAAAAATGACAGTTAAACCCTTTTTTCACATTGCGAGCCCATTCACAAAAATTTTACTTTGGAATTTACACATGGTTCCTGTATTCCTTTCGCCCATATTTAGTGTAAGGAGATTAGTGTATCAGGTTCCTGAATTTGGATTTCTGGAAACAGAGTACACAAGTAGGATTTCAATCAGTAAGCTGGGATTCATGTGTATCAGCCTTGCCAAATTTCTCTACTTTGGTCTCGTGCTACCATGAAAAGTAAATTTGGATCTTAAACTGAATTTTACAGCGTGAAAGATTGATCAACTGGTGTTTGAGAGGTCACACAAGTGTAGAATGTTGATTTTTCTGGGAAAAAGTGTGACGGCTGTTCTGAGTCTTTAATTTAAGTTATTTTATGGTATTCCTGCTTTAGTATAAACAAAAATAGGACAGTCAACAGTGAGCAGGGACAGGATAGTGGGCAGAGAAATGACATGTGATGAAGATTGTTGGCTGGATGCCAACTGAGTTAGGATGCTTCAAGTCTGTTCCATCTTAATCGGATTACTGGTTCGACCTGTTGACCCTGTCACTTTGAGGTCATGCTCAGTCACATATTCTTTACTTCTGACATGGCACAACCTTGCTGAGAAAAATCAAGGCAGTGTAGTGGACACAGGACAGCCGTCGAATCAGTTGAAAATATAGTGAGTGAAACTTTCAAGAGGAGTCTCATAGCCCTCATTTTAAACTGAAGATTGTTTTTCCACAGTCGAGCATACCTGAACACCACTTTGAATTTGTCCTTCAGCAGGGCAGGTCCCTGTTGACCCCCTGGCTGATTCTCTGCCAGCTAATTGCAGTGAAGTGATGGTTCAGTAGCGTGTTGTGGCCTCTCTCATTGTCAAGCTTGAAGGAAGATGGTTTATCTATAATGTGATTACACGTGAAGACAACCCCTGCTCTCCTATCCAAATGAATCAGCACAACCGGAGACCATATTGTTCCGCTGGTGTTAACCACTTGACATGAATACCGTGACTTCTGTTGCTAAAAGTCCCCACCCGCAGTTCTTCTTTTTATAATGAATAGTTGGGCCCAAAATAGCGTCGGCCATGACACTGATCTGCTGACCGAGGTCTGGATAGTGTGTGTGTGTGTGTTTGTGTCTGTCTGTGTGTGTGGTGTGTGTGTGCATGGGCAGGTAAAAGTATAAACATGCCAGTTCATGTGTTTGTACTCTCCCAACAGTAGCAAATCCTGTATTGTATGTGAAATGAGCATGACAACTGGTTTTGCATACTTAAATAGATTTACATTTTGCCTGATTTTACCCTTTAAAGTGAATCATTTGATTACAGTTTTAGGGCCTACAGTGGCACCTAAAACCACATAGACTCCTTCTGATTGTGTTTGATTTATGTGTTTCACCCCAAACGGAATACGTTTTCTCAAATCACTTACAAGACTTCCCACTCAATTTAGGAGTGATTAAATTGAAGGTTTAGTTAATAAAACATGCCACAAATGTTCTACTCCAGTGGAGAAACATTACAGACATTTGACACTGAGCACAAAAGGACATTCATCAACATGGTGGATATACAGTACATAGGGGTCCCATCATTGTCTTACAGCAGCTTTGACTACAGTTAATTACTGTTAATTTGATATATTTTTCTCCCCTTTGGTGTGAAACACTCATTATTAGATAAATTGTGCATGGTGTATTGCGCCTGCTGTCACTGTGCAGTTCAATGACCTGTGTTCGCTGCAATACACTGCCCTCCAGCTCAGCCCATCCTGTACTGGTGCTCCAGGAACATGTCATTCTGGAGCAGCATCTCCTTCAACCTGGCTGTGCTCATGAACCTGCTTGTGGCCTTCTTCTACCCTCTGGAGGGTGTCCGTGGAGGTCAGTCTACTGAAGTCTTCACCTTCTTAAACTTTCTCTTTCCTTAAGCCCAGCAACACTTTGAAAACAGCAGATTGTTTAATGAAGCCCTGATAGTGACCTTGTTTTTGGTTGTATGCGCACTGTGGTTAATATAATGGTTGTGACTAATGCAGTGGAAGGAAGTAGAAGTGAGTGGTATAAACATTAATGCCATGGGTGAGACAGGAGGCATAGATTACCATGCGTCGCTAGAAACCTGTATGCCAAAGATGAACAAAACAAGAAATTGGGCCATCGCTTATTGCACTGCAAAATTTAGGGTTAGTGTTGCACCCTTGCACGTCTTGTCCTCCAGGCACAAACAATGATGTAGTTAATGTACTCATCACACATTGTGACCCAATTAATTATTGAGTTAATGCCAATATGAATTAAATTTCTTTTAGGAATCACAAAGCAGTGACAATCTTTTTTTCTCATATTTGGAGAGGAAATGGCATCGTGTTGACCAATTTTGAAAGTTTCCGAAACTAATAAACTGACGTGCACACACACTTTCCACAGTAATTGCCACGTGTGAAAATGAGCAGAGCTCTACCACTTTCTTTCTCTGTCACTTTCTCCTCAGTCCGTGTCTGAAAATGACACAATAAACGTAAAAATAAGATTTAAGCCAAAAGGGGAACTCCTATTTCACACATTGTTAAGTGTGTTTACAAGTCTTGTAGAGCACGACTGCCATAGGTGTAGTGCTGCCAGGGTGCACTGGAGCACCACTCCACCACTTGTTTTTCCCTCCAAGTGAGGAAATAAAATGTTCACAGTTTGCAAAATCCGGTTGAAAAGCATATACATTTTAAGCGCTTGAAGATCTAACCTTTACCAAAGTGTCTGTCATGCAAGAGAGACAAAAAAATTGAATTTTTTTGGAACAGCTACAAAGGTAAAAATTATTACTTGGCAAGTATGAATGTAATCAGATGTTTTGGCTGATTGCCTCATTATATTTCATCATGATGAAGGCAGTCTACCATTTAACCATGTGATCAGTTATAATTGACTAATGCAAACATGCCACTGTAGGAACACATAACATACTGTACCTATGTGTGTGCACGCCTGAGCGCACGTCATATGTGGGTGCATGCGTCTTAGGTGCTCTTCGATACTTAAACAAATAGCACTTCACCTGACTGAAACACTTTTTTAACTGTCCATTTTAAGTCCAACTCTGTTACAGAAGCACATTGCTAAACTGGCTGAGTTCTCATATAAGGACTTTTTGCTCTGCCAGCTTTAAAAAAACCCTGAAAATCTGAAGTTTTCATGAACAACACAAATTTTTTTTCAATTTGAGAACTGACGGCAGGAAATCAGGATGGAAAACATTTGCTTTCCGACTGGACACATGATTCCTTGAATGCCTCCTGATTTGAACAGAGCATTCACATCGGTTGTAGTCATACATGTATTTATAACAGTTGGCATGTGATCCAACACATATGGTAAGATGCATTATTAGGGATAAGTGTGCACAGGACTTTAGAAAACAGTCTGTGCTCTCGTGCCTGTGGTTTGGGTGTAGCCTCACACCTCCCTAACCAAAGTGAGTTTCACCACAAGTGGAGGTGTGATGAGAATGTAATCCTAGCTGAAGATTTGGATCTCAAACTGCAGCGCTGTCAGAAAAGACCAAAACAGATTTGTTCGTAATAAGGTCCTGACCTGTTTATTGATACTGTAGCTTTCCTGAGCTTGACAGGTGACTTAACATGTTATCAGATTTCTAACTTCATTCTCACACTGCTCTTAGTTTGAGTAGTCATATCTATATGTATCACTTCTAGTAATAAGATTGTGTCTGTGTGTGTACAGACTTACGTAAATACTGTGGTCTCCCCATGGCGCCGCTATCTCTAGCAGGAAACATAATACCACGCTACTGCCTGTTTAGTGTGAGATTTCATTAAAAGTGACTCTTACCTGATAAAAGGCAGATACACAAAATGAAGAGTGAAAAGAAAGATACCAGACCTCTTGCTTTAATCCACAACATTACGTCCTAAACAAAACTGCTGTAGATCATGTCAAAGATTCACACTTAAACTTTCTTCATGAATGCAAGTTTTTTGCCTATTGCATTGGTACAGGATTGGCTGGTGTCATTATAAAAGCATTTTAAAGGAATTCTAAAATTACCAGTATGAGACTTGTAAATACTTTTAGCATTCGAGTCAAAATTATGATTGGAAAGTCTCTGATAAATCCAGCTTTGCACTCGATAATAACAAAGTGCCTGAAAACCAAACATAGCAGCCAAACTCCATCATACAAAGTAATTCAGACCAGTTAAATGGATTTAATATTATTTTTTTCCAATACACACTATTTTCAGAAGTTCCACTCAACATACAGACATCTTGAGTCGACAAATTCTGTAAAAACACGTAAGTCATAAACACCATTTTTTTTCCATATGATGAGTACGCAGCATCAGACCCTCATCATAAATAAGATCCCACTCTGAGAACACATAAGGGAACTCAAGTCTATAAAAACTTTGCTGGTTCTCAATGAGATATCGATTTCAAACAAACAAACAAAACATAAATATCAATGATTTGCCAACCCTGAAGCACTTCAGATGTCAATGTAATCTCAAATATATTTTAATGAATATGTATGAAGAACAATCCTCCAGCACTCCAGTGTAGACAATAGAAAATGAACAGAATCCTTCGTATAAGATAAACAATTTTATCAGGAATTCCAAAACAGCAGTGTTGTCCCCTTTGTGGGATCTACATATTTGACCTTGTTCCCCACACCACATTAACCCCTGGTCAGTCTAGTTCGGTCATGCGGTCCCTATGTAAAGATTTAGGGTTGGGAAAATGTGGTCTGGTGTTGGGTCACAAGGTGCGAGGTAATGAAACCCACGGGGTATTCCTGCTGTTGACAGCAACATTGAGAAATTGTAGCATTGATAGCTCAACTCATTTGAAATAATTTAATTTATGATTTGGTTAAAAAGCTATCTATAAAAAATAAAGTAAGATGTTATTGCAACTAATAGTATGTTAAAACTAGTTGGTAAGCTATCAGGAGATGAATTGGTCAACTAAAAGTAATGGGTAAACTGTTGAAATAGATCAGTAAAAGTAATAGATAAATGGTTTGAACATCCAGCTTTTGCCACTCCATGTAGTTATAGTAGAAATTCAAACTTGATCAACCTGAACTAAACATTGACACCTCAACTGTATGAAAGTATCTTACATCCTCTGTTACATCCACTTTTATATAATCAATAGTTAAATAACATCCAGTTAGAGATGAATGCAAATAAACACATTTGGAACATAAATGTTGGCCCTGATGAAGCGGTACTTGAATTCATCGGACCGGGCTGGAGGGAACCACTGGTCTAAGTGATACTAATTCCTGTAAGACGGGAGGTTTTCCAACAACCATAAGAATGAGCAACAGACATGAGCATTATTTTAAGTACAGTTTCAGTTTTTGTTTGTTTTGTTGTCTCTTATCCCTTTCCTTTTTTTCTCGGTTCTCCTTGAGGCCAGTATTTGTGGGGATGTGAAAAGCCGCAGCCACTAAGGCCTGCATTGTTCCAGCGCAGAGTAGCAGAGAGAAGACACACATTGTGATTCGCATAAACTTTCAATTGTTCTGTCTGGGGTCAAACGGCGAGGTCCCTTTTGTTTGAACTTCCTCACAGCAGTATAGAAGAGACAAAAAAAGAGGTTGTTAGCTTAGCTCTAGAAACTCCATGTGGTTTCCAGTGTCAGAGGTCTTCTGAGAGCTTAACGGTCAATCCAGGACATGCCAATGTTGGCCTCAAACTGAAGCCACTTGTCAAGCAAAAAGACAAAAAAATCCCAGCCACTGTTAAGCTGCAATGGGGAATATTTAATGTTGACATGAATGCACACACACTGTCTCCTGGATTGATATGACCTCAGACATCTCTTGTTAATATTCAAGCCAAGTGCTTGTAAACTGAATTAACCAAATTACTCTAGTGAGCGACATTTGTACCTAATTTGCAGATTGTACAGTCAACCTTAACACCATACAACTCCCTTAAACATTACTGTATCAGCTGCACACCTGACTCACATGTTTGCAATGGATGGTGGTTTGTTTGAAGAGAGACTGTCATTGGGAACATTTCCCAGTACTGGCCATATGTGCTGAAGTCCTAGAAAAAAATACCTTTATCTCCAGTTTGTGCACCCTATGTGGGTTAATGCTAGGGTTCAAGTCAGGTGGGTGTAAGTACCAGAGCCTCAAACCAGCCAATAATCAGACAAACATATCCCATCTGTAAAGTTAAATCTCCATTATGTAGCATACATCAGGCTGTGTGTTTTTTCCTTTTTCCTTTCTGAATGTAAGTGTTTAAAGGTCAGTTTATCTTCTAATAGCTGCAGAGTAAGCAAGATAGAGAGATGAATGGTCTGAAGCTGTAGGTGTGTGTGATGTACAAGCTGCTGTGTCTGGGTTGGCTGCCAAGTCCGAGCGCCTAGGCGACCGGTTACGATGCAGTACCTAGGACCATCTCTGATGAATTTTTAGTTGGAGCCAAGTGTATTTTTAGCCAACCGGGGGGGGTTATGTAACGAGTACCTGTCATGTGATCTGTAGATGGAGAAGCGAGAAGAAGGAGGCCTCAGAAGGGAGGGCATGGAGGGAGATGTTCAGAGTGGTGTTGTTGGTGCGTCGGTTAACAGAAAACCTGGCTGAGGAATTTGATTAACATTAACAATGTGATGCAGCCTCTCTGCTACACGCTGGTCAGGAGTTGGCACTGAGCGAGCGCCTGGTGAGAACATGATAATGCTTTGCTGACGTACAATGCTTGATGTGGAATACATAACTGTTGTGTAAAAACCAACACACACACAGGCAAATAGCCCTGCTTATACAAGGCCAAAACTACTGGTCCATGTCATGAATGAAACCACTGGGATATCGTTACACTTGTCTGGCTCTGGCTCACCAGATGTAGATCGGTATAAGTCTGCCACTGGGTGACTGGCATTTTCCTCCCCTTCAACTATCTGCATGTCACAATTTTAAAAATCCCAGTCTCTACAGGAAATCAACAACAACCTATAAATTAGTAACCCAAGCACTTAAAATGGCAAGTTACAATTAGCATAACGGGGTTGCTAACAATTGACGCTAACATCAACAAGCTGGAAGCTGTTACCTTTCCTTCTGCAGGGATTTTGCTATTTTAACACCAGGGCTCGCTTCCTCATATGCAAATTTTCAACCAAAACAAGTTCCCCCAAACACCATTGATGTGTTGCAACAGCAGCCAACCTGTGATGACCCCCTTTTCCCTTCAAAGAAGCTTGTGTTGTGATTGCGTGACTCATGTCTTTGCAGGAAACCAGAGAAAAAGGCCTTTTTAAAAGTCAGTGTGTTCAGCGCTCAGCTCTGAATTTCTATGGTTTGAAGTTTAGTTTCTCTCCAGTGACCCTGTTTGTACTTTAATATATGTGCTTCATTTTACTGTTTCATCATGTTTGCCTTCAGCTGTTTCAAGAGTCATGTTAGGTTACTGCTGGTGAAAACCCAACATTTCCTGGTTTCGCGGCTTCATAATAAAAGCTTTTATATAACTAAAAAACGGCAGACTTTTATTGTGAAGAATTTATAGGAAATTAAATGTGTTTATTACCAAATTAGCAAATCATCAATTCTTCGATCATACTGCGGGAAGTAAGAGTATTTACGGGGCGGTGTTTAGCTCAGTTGGTTGAGCACCCGCCCCATGTGTTGAGGCTACAGTCCTCACTGCAGGCGGCCCCGGTTCGAATCCCGCATCGAGTGGCCCTATCCTGCGTGTCATTCCCCCCCTCTCTGCCTCCCATTTCCTGTCACTCTCTGTACTGTCCTATCCATTAAAGGCATAAAAGCCCCAAAAAATATACTTAAAAAAAAAAAGAGTATTTACAGCTGCTTCTTTGACAACCACTCTAGACAAGGCTGGCTGAAGTGCCGAGTCAAACAGAGTCAAGTCGAGCCAACACATGTGAATGGAAAAGCTCCAATGGAGCCAATGAATTACACATCCTCCAAAAATGGTAGATACGTCTCCTTCAGTTTCTTCATCTGTCGTCCAACTTGGTCATTTTACCTCTATTTCATGAAGACAAATAATCACCCAATTGTAAAAGTTGTGTATTTGTATGCATGGTGACCTCAAAGGTAAAGAAGCTCGAGAACTGAAAAACAAGTCTTGCTGAAAACATTGCTGAAAGAGCTTACTTCATGAGTGGAAAGGCTCACAACTCTTCCTAATGTGACCTTCATCCTCAGGTACCCTGGAGCCCCATCTGTCTGCCCTGCTGTGGATGGCCATGCTGGTTTCTCTGGCTATCGTCATCGTCTTGCCTCAGCCTCACGGCATCCGGGCACTCATTGCTTCCACTATACTGCGCCTGATCTTCTCTGTAGGCCTGGAGCCCACATTGCTCCTGCTGGGGGGGTTCAATGTAAGCGCGCACTCAGAAAGGCTGTGAGCAGATTTAGATGTCAGATTTAGATTTGCTTTATTGCCCAGTAGATGTTTGAATGGAATTTGTCTTGACAAAAGGTGCAGTCACATGCCAAATATTGACTAAACATTAAACATTAACTTGAATGCTTACTTAATGGTAGAGGACTTACAGTATGCAAAACCAGCCCTCAGCCAGATTTTACATTCAAGTGGACATGTGTGCTTACTGGTTTAACAGTTGAGGTAGCATTACAGCTGGTGATAGAAATGTCACTCATAGCTGTTAGGTGTTGATGCATGAGCCAGGCAGATTCAGCAACAACATCCACTTTATTTTTAACCGACTGAGACTTCTCAGCTTGAACATTGTGTGCACTATGATGACATGGCTGCTGTCTCTACATGTGGTCTCTGTGGTGTCCATCGTTGTGTAGTTATGTAATAAGGTCATTTTCCTGATGAGCTACGTTGGGAACCGGGGAACCTTCACACGTGGCTACAAAGCCATGGTCACAGATGTGGAGTTCTTGTACCACCTGCTCTACCTGATTATCTGCAGCCTGGGGGTCTTCGTCCATGTCTTCTTTTACAGCCTGCTGGTACGTGAGCACACACAAAACATTCAATCTGAACCATACATGGACACAGACACTGTAACACACAGACACATGAGATAAAGAGACAAAAGTAGGATTTAGATGCCATTAGATTGGTCATATAGTGCACATATACTCCATCAAAATCATTTAACCAAGGAGATTAAAGTAAAGGCAAAGATCCAAATAAAAGAAGTGTCCTTTGTCTACTGCAGCCTTTATTAGTCCATATCTTTACATTTAGAGACACTGTTCTCTTTTTCTTGCACATTTCCCACACACAACTCTGACTCCTTCCTCTTCCTGCAGCTCTTTGATCTGGTTTACCGAGAAGAGACCCTGCTGAACGTAATAAAGAGCGTGACCCGAAATGGCCGCTCCATTGTTCTGACAGCCGTGTTGGCTCTTATCCTCGTCTACCTCTTCTCCATTGTGGGCTATATCTTCTTCAAAGACGATTTCATCTTGGCTGTCGACAGGATACCCAACAAAACACTAGGTACGTCGAAATACAGCGTTCTTCTCTTTCTCTTCAGGGACGAACATAAATTACTCGCCCTCCCTGAACCAGACAGTTAAGAGACTGAGACATGGAGTGTTTTTCTCCAGCACGAACACACACATAAACTGGATGTCTGTGAAGATATTGCCTTTAGCACACACAACAATCTGTGTGTATAAAGGATGAAGGATAAATACAGATCACACAGTTGCATAATATCTTGTGTCCCCAACTGAACAGAGCATGGAGCCAGTATGGTGGGAGAGTTCTTCTCAGGTACAGTGTGCCAGAAGGAAAATGGGGAGAACTGTTCAGCAGAGACTGTGATGGATGGTAGGTTGACAAAAGTGAATGGTGTGTGTGTGTGTGTGTGTGTGTGTGTGTGTGTGTGTGTGTGTGTGTGTGTGTGTGTGTGTGTGTGTGTGTGTGTGTGTGTGTGTGTGCGCGTGTGTGTGCGTGTGTGTGTGCGCGTGTGTGTGCGCGTGTGTGTGCGTGTGCTGCAGGGGAGGTGGGCAACGGGGTCAAAAAGTTCTTTCAAGTTTGAATCCACATGTTTGTTCCTGCATGTCTCTCAAGAGATTCCTAAGTGTTTGTGTGTGACTGTGTGCTTATGTCCGTCTGATTGTGTGAGTTCAAGCTTGTATGTGAAGGTCTTTATGTCTTTGCGGTCGTCTGACACAGCCAGAGGAGATTCGTCCCACTGAGCTGTAAATCTGGGCGGCTGGGTGGTCATGGGATTGAATCTGGTTGGGCCAACTGGGGGCTTTTAGGAGGCAGGGTGAAACACCAAGGGGTTTAGATCTGTTGTGCGTCTCAGGGTTAGGCCTAAGACCTCATGTAGGGGCCCAAGGGGTGAGAGGTCAGGGATTAATTACCATTAGGTACAAGCAGGTCGATGGGTCCACTCAGGGTTGATGCAGAGAGCTTCTCACCGCAAACAACGAGTTCTTGCAAACCGACTGACCTTGATGGGAAGAGCCTCCAATCAGCGATGAAAACGTCCCCCACCTTAAAATTGATCAGCCAACCGTGTTGAATCCTCAAACTGCCTGGGGCCTGACCTTGTCTAGACTTCCCTATCCATCACCTCAAGGCTGGCTAATGATCATAGTCTGGTGACTTGGTCTTGTGTGAATAGATGCCCTCACAGACCCCTGATGATTCAATAAACCAATTGCGAGTATGAAAGAGGGTATGAAATGAGGGTTCAAATGTGTCTGTTGTATATTGGATCTAAGGTTTTCTATTTCTAATGGAGCCTTTAGGCCTCATTGACTGGTAACAGCACTACAGCTGACAGCAAACAAAGTTTGATTCAGCCTGTACAAGAAGGTGACTAACGCTATTGGTGTGTCTCTGTAGCGTCCATCGCCATCCAGCCGTCAGCGGTGGTGATCGAGGACAAGGAGCGAGCATGTGACTCCTTGCTCATGTGCATTGTCACAGTATTGAGTCACGGCCTCAGGAGTGGAGGAGGGGTTGGGGACGTCCTGCGGAAGCCATCCAAAGAGGTACCGAGCACAGGAACGCAACAAGGAAGAAAAATCACAGCTTGAGTGTAAAAAGCTGTATCATTTGATTTTTTTGTTCCCCCTTTTGACTACAATCTATTCAATTATAGTATATTTGATCATCTTACCACTCTGATAACCAAATGCAGTAGACATCAAATAGGCTTGCACAATCCCTTACTACACACACAGATTCAATTAAGTTGAATTAAATTAAAGTGGATGGAGAACACTGATAAGAGATGAAGGGGGCATTCAAGTTTTAATGAGGCCACAATTTTATTTAATTAACTCAAGCTTCCAAAAAAGTACAGAATAGATTTGACCCAAAAAGCAAAAAATAGAATGTTTGGCTACTCTGCAGTGAAAGGCTACTGCATGAGAAAAGATCTGCTCTGCTGTTCAGTCATAGACACTACATAACTCTGAACATGCCTGAAAAAGCATTAATGGTACTTCATCCAGAATGAAGACAAGGTTGTACGCTGCCTGTCAGCTCAGCAGCTTGACCCATAGAATAAGAGCATGACTCGTACATACTTACTGTATATAAACCTCACTTAGCCTTACATTCATGTGAATTCTACACATCTACACAATGCAAACCTTCTTACGTACAATTGGATAGTGGAGGACACTAGCACAGCAGTGCAACTAGATATAAATGGGCTTTACAATTACATGAACATAGCTTTCCCCTCCCTAGTTTTCAGTAAAACTTCAGATATATTTTAGCAATTACTTGTGACATCTCAAAGCTTTAGAATAGTTTCTATTCTGTTCTGTTTTCAAAATTAACCCAGATCACTGTCTGTATATGTGGAGAATGTGATTCTAAGCTAAAAATCTGGGATACACATTACTAAAGAAGAAATACTACAAATATTAGTAACTTAATGTGTATTTAGTGGCTGTCCCTCAGCCTATAAATATCTGTCTTTCAGTTGGGTCATTCCATGGCAACTTGCCCAAAATTAAAAAATGTTCCCATTTCATGTAAAAGTTTTCATGAAAAGCCATGACATTAACTGGGAGGTTTCTCAGCTAAATCAGACATCTGTAATAAATGGATAATGAAAAATTGTAAGCCTAGATTTGAGAGTAACTGAGTTATAGTTAAATATGGCCCATATTCCCAGTGTGACACCAGCTGATGTTGCTTGTTCTCACAAGTTTTCTCCTGTTTGGCCTCAACAGGAGCCCCTATTCGCAGCCAGGGTGATCTACGACCTGCTCTTCTTCTTCATGGTCATCATTATTGTCCTCAACCTCATCTTTGGTGTCATCATTGATACGTTTGCTGACCTGAGGAGTGAGAAGCAGAAAAAAGAGGAAATATTGAAGACAACATGTTTTATTTGCGGTGAGGAAATAAGTGAAGATGCATTTTCATTGTTGCTAATGTTGCTCTCCCTTTGTTTTTACCATTAAAGCCATTCTGCCTTCTCAGCAGTTTAAGATACAGTGGAATGTGACTCATGACCTTTGACACATCTTTTCCTGTCTTATTCCAATCATAGCTGTATAGTAGTCGTACTCCCTTCTTAGAACTGAATAAAGCGGAAATGCTTCACAGTTCATTTGAGCAGAAGCTGCAATCGATACTTGAGGCACTGCTGTATAGTCTTAGTCGTGCTGTACAACAGACAGCACACAGCAGGTGTGAATGCCAAGGCTTGCAGATGATGAAATTTAAGAGAAATCTAATGAGTGGTCTGCTCTGAGCCTCCTCTTGTATGCGGCTGCTGTGCTGCAGCTTCGCATCAGGCCTCTGTGCAACATGGGGGCTGTTTTTCTAGGTAGCATAAACAACGAAACGCCTCCTCTTCCCAGAATGAATGGTTAGTCATGGCAGGTGCTGCTGTGGAGGAGGAGTGTTTCTTCCTGTTGTCATATTTGTCTTGACCATGTTAGACTGTACACTCACTCAGACGCTGGCCTCATCCATCACTCATCAGTCACTTATTGGCGTTACATCAGAACAATCATTGGTCAGTTGTGGTCATTATACTTCTTTATGTGCTAAGGGTTTTTCCTGTTTTGCAAATGCACTGCAAGAATATATATCTGACAAACAATCCATGAACATTTATAACAAGTCTTACCTCTGACGTTTTGTCTGCCCATTCCCTTGTGACACCATTTCCTCTTGTTTTTACACTCATCCTCATTTAGGTCACAAGAATGATGATGTCATGTTGCCACACCAGTGAATTTCTTAACTCTTCCAAAGAAATGAGTGCACTGTGTTTATTTGGTGTGTGTGCTGTTGTCTGTGTGTGCGTGTGCATGCTTCTGCATGTCTGGTTGTATCCTTTCATTTTTTTCTAGGTTTGGAGAGAGACAAGTTTGACAATAAGACGGTTACCTTCGAAGAACACATCAAAGTTGAGCACAACATGTGGCACTACTTGTTCTTCATCGTCCTGGTGAAAGTCAAGGATTCTACGGAGTACACTGGCCCGGAGAGTTACGTGGCCGAAATGATCAGGGTAAGGATGTTGTCACGCACAAGCATTTAGCTTTTTAGCTAAGTCCTACACAACAGGGCCTATTATAGGTAAATTTAGAGAGTCATGTTTAGAACAAATTAAATACACTCCCTGTAAACAAATCATCAATTCTACGAACTCCGCTCATTTCAAAATGCAACTCTGCCCCACCTTGTTTGTCACCGCAGACAACAATACAAATGCGTCAGAGACTACACCTGCAGAAGTGCCGTGCACTAACTACATTAGCTATAGTTGAGGTTAACCTTCAGTCCTAAACAACACTGTAGGAGCTGCACTGCTGCAATCAGATTTATATAGGTTTGGACACAGTTGATCACTGCAGCCTTTTTGTTTCTCTGCCCTTGCGATGGCGAGCATTTTCTTTCTTGTGTTTTCTTTTTTCTTTTTTCACCTCATCTGTCCCACATTACCAGGACTGCATTATGTAATCCCTGCCTTCATGACCTTGAATTCTTCCAAAGTATTATCACATCAGTCAGCTTTTTGAATAGAGAATTAACTTTCAGACAGAGGCTGCCACTGACATAAAATGTGTTAATCCCCTGAAGCAGCCATGCCTTGCTAAACACACACACACACACACACTCAAATACACTCACACAGGTTTCACCCTGCGTATCACCTCATGATAGGCACGTAGACAGCCAGAACATCGCCTCAAGTTTTTTTGGTTAAGGATATCTCCTTTAAAAATAATGTTTTGAAAAGTGAATGCAAAACATTTAGAATAATTTGTTGTCTTGTATTTGATTTGATTCTTCTATGACATATATTGATTTGTGTACTATACTTGGAGAAGTTTTCTTTATTTTTCTTATTTTTTCCATGTTAAGACAGTGCATCTAAAACTAATTAAAAAATAACTAAACTAAATAAAAAACAAAAGAAATGCTGTCGCAGTATTTGAGTTTGCCGCTGCAAATACGAAACAAGAACACTTCAGATACACACATGCACTTCCAATCTGCCTCTTGTGTCACAACTGATTCAACCAGACCAACTGTGTGGAAATTTTTCGTTAGAAAATAAAAACCAGAAAGAAAATGCTTGATTGTTTTGATTGTTGCATCATACTCTTCGGCTGTGAGCAATTAGAAAGCATTTTAACTGCCAAAGGAAAGCCCCTTTTTCTGAAGTGGTTGCCTCCCTGACGCACTTGTGCTGCCGGCAGTTTCTGACACAGTTTCTCTTTAGACGCCGTTTACCCCACTCTGCTACTTTTTGCCCTGATCTGCTACAATCGGTCTTGTGAGGAACCACCTGATTTAGGATTAACCCCCATCCTCGCTCCCATTAACCTCGCACCCCGCTGAGCCAAAATGAGTTTGTCAAGGGTGCTGGTTGAAGGGGCGGGCTGAGCAGAGAAGCGCAGCACACATGGTGTGAACGACCCCAATGACCCATCAGCTGACCCAGTCATCCTTAACATTAACTCTCAGCTTCACATGCAAGTGCGGGGCCTCCATGTCTTGTTGTCTTAGTCGTCAACAAAGACTGCAGTGTTCGCAGAGCTTCTCTCAGACAAGACATTTCTTACATCATTCATCGATATAATCTTACATCCTTAAGTTGAGTAAGGTTGCATGCAAGAAATACTTTTTTTTACTGGTACCATTTTTTTTTGTTAATTACTTTTTCTCTACTAACTGTTTTTAAAAAAAAAGATTTTGGGGTTTTTATTTGTTAGTGATAGTAGAGATACAGGCAGGAAATGTATGGAGAGTGAGAGAGGACCGTCATGCAACAGTAATTCTTTTTTGATAAATCAAAAACAAAAAATGCAATTGCAAATATACAGTTTACAATGTGTAAATAATTGAAATTGAGCTTCATTCAGAGTACAATAGCAAGCACTTCCCAAGTTTTCTTTGTACCATGAAAGTTTACAGTAGCACCAGTAGAGGAAAAAGAAAATCAGAATTATATAGTATGTCTTTGTGTTTTTTGCCCATCTTAAGGAAAAAGCTCAATATACTTATCTTGCTGTATCAAGCCACATTTTTCTGACACATTTTTTATCTCTTTAAGCAGCAGCATTTGAGACTAGATTTGTACTGTTTTTGTTAGCAGATTTGTTTCCTCTACCGAGGCGGTTATGTTTTTACATGTGTCCATTTGTTGGTTAGTTGGTTGTTTGGTTTGTCAGCAGGTTGATAAGAAAAATACTGATTTCCACAAAACTTGGATGGAGGATGGGTCTCAGCCCAGAATAGACCACGTTAACTTGTGGTGTGGATCCAGATAAAGGGTCCGATCCAGGGATTTTGGTTAATTTCTCGAATATGCATGGCTCTTGACACAAAATAAAAGCAGGTGTATTTAGGTGGCTATTATTTATGAGTGAGTACAATTTGATGCAGATCCAAATAAAAATCCAGATCTAGCAGATTTAAATATGTTTTATTTGATATTGGATTAGGCTTGATTAAATTAAAGGGGACTGTTGGGTCTTGGCGGAGATATGCACTCCAAATTTTTGGTTATTTATTTAGTTACATTCCATCACTTCATGTAAATACGTGTAAGATAAGTACATTTATTCAAGTATAGTACAAGTACCTCAAAATGGTACCTAAGCACAGTACTTAAGTATTTCCATTTTCTGTTACTTAATACTTCCACTCCACTTTTACTATATTTATTTAATAACTTTAGTTACTAGTTATTTGCTTTGTCTCCAAAGCAGCATGTTTATAAATGAATTTATTTTATCAGCAATCGCATAAATAAAACAATGATTCCGGTTATCAAAAAAATGCTGAATTTCTAGTAATTGAGCAGCTCGACAATCTATTCATACATGTAGATATATGTGTCATTTATTTCTACTTGTACTTTTGATACTCAAGTACAGTTAATATCGGATACATTAAAACTTTTACCAAAGTAATATTTTTACACATTATCTTTACTTTTGCTATGTATGACTTCAGGGTACCTTATAACACTGTTTACATGTTATTTGACCCAGACTAATTGTAGCATAGCGTTGAGTAGTGATTACCATAAAGATGGTCACAATGCATTATAAATGTAGAAATCAAACAAAAACTGCTAAATTAATCAGATTAATTACTCCTAATAGGACTAAATAGTGTTCAAATAAGGTATTGGTTATAAACCTCTGTAACCTTTTTACTTCCTGCTATATTTTATGCAGTTGATCACAGATTTATCTCACAGTATTTACCCGTGACTTGCATCAGAAACATGACTTGTAGGATCAATTTCTTCAATCTGTTGTGCCTCTCTCCCACTGTGTTTCGATTTATTTGATGCTGCAGTAATGTGGAAGAAGTAACAGGACAGAAGGGGGGTGTGTAGAAGTCAGACTACTCTGACAATGACTGGGACTGACGTCAATGAAGTGAGTGAAGTGTCACATCTAAGGTGTAAAGACATGATGCTACACTCACAGTCATCGCCCTCATTCTTACTGCGCTCAACACTGCAGGATGCCCCGGCTCCAAAAGCTGATTTGAAACATTCAAAAGCAATAAACATTCACACCAGTTATTATCTGAGCATAGCAAAATATGCTCAAAGCATATCAGTGGATGTGTGGATGTGATTATTTTTTTGGTATCCATTTGCATATTTGTCAACTGAGTGGGCTGTGAGCTCTTCAGGTGGCTTGTGGCATGACTGTGACGTTTTCTGTTGCTGTTTTAACCACACAGCATCCTGTTTCTCTGTCATGGCCTTGCGGTTTTAATAATGAAAAATGCACTTCCGTCATTTCCATTGAACGGGCGTGATGTAGAGTCTTAAATTCGTGGCTGCACTTCTCAGTTTACTGGAAGTGCTTTCATTTGTAAACACGGGATGGAAAGAGGGGCAGGCGGCGTGTGAAGTCGCCAAACAAACATAAGTGTGCCTTTGGCTGGCAGAAATGAGGACACGTCCTGTCATGTTGAGTTCATATGTTTTTTAAAGCATATGAGCAGAACTGAGTGTGAGTGTGGGAAACACTGGTGACAGAAAAATATGTGTGTGTAGGGTAGGAGGGGGGCAGGTGAACTAGGTAAACACAGCCTCTGTCTTTTTGCATTCAGGAAGTGGAGCTTGCTCACAGCAGTCGTCTCTTTCAGAATGAGTGTGTGCTCATTATCTTAGTGTTGCGTGATTCCCCTCGGGCTACCGTCTGACCCAGGCATGGTTTGTGGTTCACATGGACACCTCACTCGCCCCTATGTCTCCAAATCAACCACTGAAACCAGGGGACTTTTCCAGACCAGTTCTTTGACGCTGCGCTGTGACCTCAGTGGCTACGTAGCATCCTCCCTTTTCATTCATGCAGAGTTAGAACTGATGGTTCTTCTGGTTGAAGGCACATGACATTGACATGGCTGTGTAGGCAGTAAAGGATAAACGTAAATGCATTACCTTGACTTGAGCTCATTTGGAAGCAGGTTCAGCCAGAGCACAATAACAAAGGCATGTGGTGGTCAAGTGTCGGAGGAGACAGAAGTGTGAAAGAATGTAGCCGACTGCGCCGTTTGAACTCAACAACCCCTGAGGTGGCAGCTGGGTTTCACGTCTCTGCCATTTTTGCGTATGTGTACAAGTAAAGTGCATCAAAATGACCAAAAAATTACATATCATAATACATAACACCTACCAGTTTTATTTTCCATTATTTAAAAAAGGAATGCTACTTCTTTTCGTTTAAGTTGTAAAGATTCAGTACTGGCTGATTTGGACACATGCGGTTACTGGTGCCATCAACAAGTTTGGTCTAATACTACAGGTCCCAGAATTCTGCAAACACTTAGTGGAGTTTTTTTATTAAAAAAAATAAAAATATCATGCTAAACTTCTGTGACAAATTTGTTAAACTCCTCATAAAAAACATCCAGTGTTTTGCCAGTTGAATGCTTTTAATGTGAAGGAGCTGCATAGAGCTCTGATACAGCATTGGGAGAATGAGCAACTAACAGTGAGGCTTACATCAGCGTAACGCTGGATTATGTGTGTGCATTGCTTCTTGTGAATCCCTCGTATGTGTGAGGGATATTTGTATCCAGTATAGGGATGGCGGACTTCGCCGCGAACAATGAAGACTACTTTAAGGATGCATAATTACTGAACATAAATACATTCAATGGCTATTGCTGAAAAATATACAGTGACAAATACGGCTGCAATGATTAATTGAAAAATGTAATAAATTGCCAGCTATTCTGATGATCAATTGATAGCTTCAGTAATTTTTTTAAACAAAAATGTCAAACACTTGATGGATCCAGCTTCTTAAATGTAAGGATATGCTGCATTTCTTTGTCATTTATGATAGTAAATGAAGAGTATTGGAAGCAATGTGAAAACGTCACTTTGAGCAATTTTCCCTTCTTTTTTTTTTTTTTACTTTTTATAGAGAGAAAAATAATCTATTACTCGTGAAAAAAATTGTCAGATTAACTGATAATGAAAATAATCATTAGTTGCAGCCCTAATATCGAAAACAGGATGATTTCTGAACATCTTCAGGATTATGACCAACGGAATGTTTCATTTGTTTTCTGCATTATTTTATCATACATAAAACAAATTAATTATAATAATTAACCAACCAGTAATGAAATCTCTTTGAATAATCCCACACCTCCCACTATGTACAACTGCCGTATTGCTCTTATCAGATATTGCTAGCCTAACATTTCACACCATCAACCACACCTAAACAACGTTTGTGCCCAGGTTATGCCAAACTTCAACACTTCAAACTTCAGAGTATTCTAACAATCAAATAATGCATCAAAGGATTTGCTGTTGAAATACCTTTTCACTGGCATATTCTTGAATTGAGTGCACTCACTGGCAGTTAAAAGCTCCTTAAATTCTGACTTTGCAACAATTACTTCAAAATAATGAGAGAACCGATAAAATCAATACATTTCACCCTGATGTTTCGTGGTTGTGGCTGACACCTGTAGTAGTACAAGTGTCAAAGATATCGTTCATGCCAGGAGATACTGTAAAGTTAAAGATTCCAACTCCCCTCCCCACACACACACACACACACACACACACACACACACACACACACACACACACAACACTGCATCTAAATCAGCTCCTCAGCTCCAGCTACTATAGCCAGTGTACTTGATTTCAGCACTTAGTGAAACGGCTTATTACAGCTCTCATCTGTGGCTCACGGAGCTTTCAAGAGCTGGGTGTTTATCTCAGCGCTGCATGTGAGGGAAAGTCGTTGAAGTTTGCCAGTTTTGTCGTGTGTATGGAAAGACTAGATTTGAGGGAAACGAATCACTGATACGTGAACTGCCTGTCCCGGGTGATTTCAAGAATGCCCTCATATCCCATGTGATTGTAAAATGGAAAGTCCCTGATGATTAACTTGACTCCGCTTTAAGAGTAGGCTTCAAATCACTGCACATAGCCGGTGGTGTAATGTGTGAAACATTTTCAACTGCACTGAAAGAAAAAAATAAGACCAGCTTCTTTGAGGAAATAAATTCAGTGAACAATAACCACTTCTTAGAAAATTGGAGCAGAAAGTACCAGTAATAATCCGGTACATCAGTTTCATTATGTGTTGATGTGCAGGCCATAACCGTTCAGACCTCTGTTTACCAGGACCACAACTTGGATTGGTTCCCACGGATGCGGGCCATGTCCTTGGTCAGCAGCGACGCAGACGGGGAGCAGAACGAGATCAGAAACCTGCAGGAGAAGCTGGAGTCCACCATGAAGCTGGTGTCCAACCTGTCAGGGCAGCTGACAGAGCTCAAAGAACAGGTTTGTTTCAATAACGTGAAGCACTGACAGACACAAAAGCAGAGACGTCATGGGGAAAACATGAAGAGTGAGAGAAGCATTTTTCTTAAGATGTGGAGAGAAGACATCGCTCAAGGTTTGTTTGCTCTTTAGATGCAGAGCTCACTGAATGCAAAAGGTGATGAGTCATAGTTCACAACACGGCTCATGAGGCTTTCAACCTGATTTTGTTTGCATAATTGAGCAGCAATCCATCCGAATTTAATTATTGACCTGTTTACTGAGAATGGAGTTTTTATTTCTTATTTATTTACCGATAAAGCCTTTCTCGACAATAAGAAAGGCAAAGAATTCTCCCAAAAGTGTTTTTCATTAGACTAACTCGTGAGATAGTTGTTCTGTAGAAGAAAATTTTGAAAAAGTCTGTTTTTAAATTCCACGTAGACTTAACCACTGAGAGAGAGTTGCGTAACAATACATTCTGCTGATATTGCGTATCAAGGAAAATAATTGCACAATTGCTGCAACCGACTGTTTCTAGTAAACAGAATTGTAAAAAAATGTCTTTACCCTTGAAATGAGAACTATCTGTGAGGAAGTGAATGTTACCGAGACATTTTGACCCAGACAGGGGGAAATGATTATTGTGTTGCTAAAAGCTGTGAAGGGCACAGAGGAATAAGTCACATTTCTGTCCATGTCAACATTTGTAAGAAAAAAAAACCCCCAATGTCTAAGTGTCAGGTCACAAAGTTAAATTCTCATTGTTTTCAGGAAGAAATTATTTCATAGTAGAGCACAAACAGGAAAACTGTGGTACAACCGTTCTCTGTTTTGTGTCATTCCAATGAAAATTGGCTTAATTAGAAAATTATAGTGTAAAGAAAAGCCAGCATTCATCTCCCTACTGAGTCTGAACTGTCCACTTGAAGTGCTTGAATGATATTTTTCTTTAACTACGCAGAACTATTTCTCCTGGAACACTCATTACAAGACCACTTAGTCCTCTCACTTGTAATATTGTTGTGTTTCAGTGTTGAGATGCAAATCAGTACCTTATGTTTAAAGTTAAGTCTTAGCAGAAACCCATTCTTATTCCTGTTTGTATAAAGGTTAACACCTGTGTAATGACTCATGCACTTTGCTTAATCTCAGATTTCTTCTGACTGAGTTTCAGTATTAGTAGTTTGTATTCTGCTGCCTTCGTCAGAAGACGGCGCAATGTGAATGACGAGGCTGGCAGGATTTCAAACGTCTTTCAGTTCAGCAGGGTGCAGAGTTTGTGCAGCGTTTGGTAGTTTCTGTAAAGTGATATGAAAGAACGAATCGATGCAGAGAGGCTGCCGGCATATTTAGCAGAAGAGGACGTGCACGCCAACAGAGGTACAGGTGGGATGATTTTTTGAAAATATCTCTTTTGTGTTTTCTAGATGACAGAACAGAGGAAGCAGAAGCAGCGGATTGGCCTGTTGGGACACCCTCAGCACATGAACGTTAACCCTCAGCAGCCTGCGTAAGATTCAGCCGACACGGCCCTGCAGCAGCTCGGCGTCGGCTGTGAATGTGCAGTCCTCCCTCCAGAGGTTGCACACAATGTGAACTGCACTGAGTGTGAGTGTAACTTATAACAGTAGGGAAACACTGTAACATAGGTAGTCATAAGGCGATGTGTAGCTACTACCCCACGCACGTGTTACTGCTAACGGTAACACTCACCCACCTCGTTCTGTTCAGTCCGGTTGGAATTGGTGCCAAATGTTTTCTATGTAGAAATAAATTGGACTTTCAACACATGGCCTCTACTGGTTGAACTTGAAACAAGATATAGCTGACTGGACAGGAGGAATTAGTCCCATTTGTTTTTCATTTTTTATTTCATTTCATGTTTTATATTTATATTTCTGACATAATGAGCAGTATTAAATGTCTTATTTTTGTATGTTGTGCAATATTTTAACTTAAATATGCAACCTCATCAGTGTGTGGATTTAAGTTCCATCAATCATGTCTTATTAAAAAGCGTGGGCCAATGTTTCTGTTTGTACTTTATTGCCACCGGATAAAATAGGGAGTAGTTTTTTTTCTTTACTTACGCAAGTATAGAGATAATCTTTAATAAGCTGGCCTTCTCAATTTTACTTTCCTTTTATTTCTTGAAAATGTGCATATTTCTTGAGTGTCAGCTACACTCAGTAGAGATAGTATATTGTGTGAGAGCAATATATACAGATAGTTTTCTTTCACCTGTTTAAATCCATTGGTGTCATATGTCAGTGCTGACTTATTTTATGATAAATTTGCTTTCTTATTTAATTTGGATCTAATGGACATTTAGATTGTTTGACTTGTCAGTCAAATATATACTGTATAATTTATTCCGGGTCACTCATGCTATTACAATTTGCTCAGGAGTTGTGTAACTTTTTCTGTAATATTAGCATAATTTCCAGTTCTGCAGCAAACTTGTTCCATTTGTGCCTGTTTTTGTCCTCATTATAAAGTCTGACACAAGTTTGCTGAGTCACAAACTTTTACGTTCATGTTGACTGAGATGTTTTAGTTGGATTTCATGCTACTGTTAGAACGATCCCTTTTTTTTGGACTACTTTGTGTACATAAAGTTTGTTGCTTATCTTTGCTTTTGTATAGAAAAAATGAGATGGAGAAAAAACGGTTACTCATGAATGTTAAGATAAACTAAAACTCTAAGTACTGTCAATTTGTATATTAAAGTAGAATTATTTATTAAAATTGATGTAATTATCCTTTACAACCTGTTGTGTGTCTTTGTTGTTGAGCTGATATTATAGGATGAGAAATTATCCACATAGAGTAAATCATTAATGTGCTTTATTGTTTGGAAAAAATGCCTTTGCCTCAGAATGTATTACACTGTTGTACACTGTCACCTATTCAGCCATCAGTGCATCTAAGGTAACTCATTTCTGTTAATACTGATGCTACTACTAATGAGAATGTATTGCCATTTTTAGTTTAGTAGCTATATAAAGGCAGTAAATTAAATGTATTATTAAAAAATAATACAGAACACATCATACTTCATTGTACGGAAATTGAGGGAAAGCCGTCCGATACGTATCCTGTGTGTGATGGTTGAGTCACAACTATAAATAACACCTGTTGACTAAATATGATATATTCCATGATTCAAATGCAGTGTTTTTCATTTCAAGAATTAAACTAGGCCACGTCCTGAATTAATCTTTTGGCCTTGATTGAAACTACTTCTGTCAACTGGAAACATGCGTGTCTAAAAACAGCAGTTGTCGACAGCACAGTACAGTCCCCGAGTGGAATGTGTGTAATTGGGTGGATATAAAATTGCGTACATCCTCATTATTCAGGGGCTTTCTTAAAAGATTCTCTGCATGCCAAGTATTTATCAAGCTACTTTCAGTCCAGCGAACAATTGTGCTTTGTGTATGACTGAGTATGAAGATAAATGTGGACAGTCAGGAAACTGATGTCTGGACATTTTCAAATTCAAACCGATGCAAAACTACGCAAATTGTTGTGCTTCACTAGAGATCAGTTCTTGACTATGTGACTTTCTTCAAGCTTAGATCTTCAGTGGAATGTGAGAAAACAAACAGTGAATCAGATTAAATCTGCTCATACATCCTTAACAACTGTAATGTCCTTTACAAACATGTTGCAGCTTTAAATGTAGGGTGAAGTGGTGCAACATGGGAGCTCCACTCAAGGACAAAAGAGTTGGTCTCCAGTACAATTAGCAGTGGAATAACACTTTTAATTATTAATATCATCGGTACATAGGCAACATTTGTAGAGCCAGCAGTGTCCCTGTTTGTAGTGCTGTGCTATACGACACTTCACAGTGAAGATCCGCAGTAATGGAAAGTTACTACATAGACTTACTTTCATATTACTACGCTACACTCCAAAAACAAATATACTAGAAAAGGCCAACAGTTATTTACCAGCTAAGTCATTTAAAAGTTACTTTTTTTGGATCAAGATTTACATACATGAAATATGATATATGCTCCATTGTTATTGAATAGACTACCCAACACTAATTCTATATAGACTGGTTAACATTAGCTCTGACACTGCAGCTCTGCAACACAGTATAAGTTACATATTGATGGATCAATAATAATAAAATGATATATTTAGATAACACATACATGGGCCATGTTGTGCTTTTACTAAGTAGCCTACTGCTACTAATACATTTTCATTATTGCAATGGAGTAGCCTATTTTTATATTGTGGTCTCTAACATGTAGTGTAGTGTATTAGAGCACTGGCAAGAGCAAGACCCCCTCACTGCCACCATCAAATATTTCTCTCCTGTGGCTTCTTTCCGCAGAACCACAAAATCGGCGGAAGTCAGAAAACAAACGGTTTCATTTTTTACTTCAATCTCCCATCGGCAGGTTGGCAGTGTGATTTCCCGCTCCTTCTCTTCCGGCTCCGTCGTCTGGGCCCGGCTTCTATCTTTAGTCTCCGGCTGCTGCTGCCGCTGCTGCCGCTGCTGCAGCTTCGGGACGTCGGCGGGTGGAACCGAGCGACCAGTCGGCCACTCTCGGTTGGCTGCGCGCGTGACGTCACCGACAGGGATGTGCTCCTCGGCCATGAGGAGCTCAACGTGACAGCCCGGCGGGTACAGGCTGGGTCAGTACTATCAGTGTAGCAGGCAGGCTGGCAGGCAGGCTGGCAGGCGGCCGGTGTGAGGACAACACAACAAAGGGCTCACATGCACATACAGCCACCGTGTATGGTTTTACACTGACACGTTGTCATTATTTAATTGTTTGTATTATTAACTTAACTTAATTAAACCTATAGGTAAAATTATATATATATATATATATATACATATATATATATACACACACATATATATATATATATATATATATATATATATATATATATATATATATATATATATATATATATATATATATATATAACTAAAGATAAAAAACACCTGTAAAATTATTATTACTATTATTATCATTATTATTAGTAGTAGTAGTAGTAGCCTAGTAGTTGTATTATTATCATCATTATTATTGTTGTTTATTATTGTTGTTGTTGTTGTTATATCACCTTAATGAATCCCGCATATGTCTTTATTGTGACCTTATCACACTTTATACCATCTCGTGCTGTTGTTGTTTGTCCCTCCAGCTGCCTGTTTTTTTTAGTTCTTATTAATAGGCTGCACGTTTAAAGATGAAGGTGGCCATGTTTGCAGTTCAACTATTTATATTTAATCTCTTCGTAGCAGTCGACGAGGACACTGTTGCTCCACTTTCCGTCTCTGTAAACATGGTCGACTGTGTGCGAACACGTCCCCGCCTCGAGAGTCGGAGCGTGGTGGTACACGGGACTCAGCCCCTGTGGGGGAGTACTACAGGAGAGGGTTGTACTCCAGCAGCAAGCCGAGGGGGAGGAGGTGTGTGTGTGTGTGTGTGTGTGTGTGTGTGTGTGTGTGTGTGTGTGTGTGCGGGGAGGGTGAGGAGTTGAAAGCGCCGTCCAACACGTGAGGCTCATGTGACGGTGTCGAGTCTCTCGCCGAGAGACGTGCCTGCAGTCACAGGGTTTATTTAACACGTAGTCACAAACCCACCCAGCTCTCACACATTGAGCCGGGCGTGGAGCCTTCCCCAGACATACTACTGAGTCCGGACCTCAGGGTGACAACACCGCGCCGCGTAACTCCAGTTCTCAGCGGGAACACACTGTATCTCTCTCTCTCTCACACACACACACACACACACACACTGGATAACAGGAGATACTTTTTTCTTTGCTTTGGTTTTTTTCTGTGCGACTTCTTCCTCGTGTTTGGATAGCGACCGCAGAGACGCATTTGGACGTTTTGAAGTCATTTCTTCGGGTTTTACAGTGAAGCGACATGGAGAGGATTACGAGTGCGCAACCACCTCCCTGTGTGCCAAAACACCCAGCTCTGGATATAGCTGACATGCAAGGGTAAGAGAAAAAAATGCAATTTTATTCCTTTTTTATTTTATCCTACCATGTAAAGCTTTAAACTTTTTTACTGAACCTTCACCTTCCCCCCAAACTAAAGACTAACTATTTCTTTTTTATCTTGTCTCCAAAGAATGGATTTTCCAATTTATGTCTACAAACCCAGGAGAGGCATGAAGCGTGGGGGTGGGGACGAGAGCAAGGTAACTTCAACTTAAAATGTATATTTTTTATTTTTTGAAAACATCTGTTCAAAGTGAGCAGCCTGGATCTCACTGACAACATTTCAAACATTTCTCTCCAGGAGACGTACAAGTTGCCACATCGCCTGATCGAAAAGAAAAGACGTGACAGAATCAACGAATGCATCGCCCAGCTGAAGGATTTGTTGCCAGAACATCTTAAGCTTACAGTGAGTATTATCCTCCACATATGGCATGTCTGCTGAAAAGCCAGGGGAATGTGAGACGCCACATGGTGCTTACTGAGCAGGGCTCAATTTTGGAGTCTTAAAAAAATATAAAAGTTTGGGATTTTAAAAGAAAATAATTTTTTAAAAAAAGATTTATTTTTTTTAAATTTTGTAATTGTATTAATTTTACTGTCTAAATTCTAACACGCTTTTAGATTTTAGTTTGCTGACGAGAATTTTATGTGTGTGCGTAGATTGCATGACTTCCCGGGGGTTTGAGGCTTGTCCTCTGTTCAGCTGCAGAATGTGTTACATAAGAAAGATCAACATGCTTATCGAAGGTCTTCCTGTTTTAGACGCTGGGTCATTTGGAGAAAGCCGTGGTGCTGGAACTCACTCTCAAGCATGTGAAAGCCCTGAGCACCCTCCTGGAGCAGCAGCAGCAGAAAATTATCGCGCTGCAGAAGGACCTGCAAATTAGTAAGTTTGATGCCGTCATGTGTCGACGTAAAGTGAAGCAGACAGATGTTATTTTTATCCTGCGATCTGTTGCATCTATTAGAATGACTTCAAGGGAAATTGTGCCGTGAGGTTAATTTTTCATCTTGTGTTTCTATTTGACTAGGTGATCATGGAGGTGACAGTGCAGAGAACAGCGAGGAGATGTTCCGCTCCGGCTTTCACTTGTGCGCGAAAGAGGTCCTCCAATACGTGGCCAGCCAAGAAAGCGGCAGGGACCTGACTCCTTCCCATTTCCTCAGCCACATCCAAAAGGTAGCAGCCGAAGTCCTGCATCATCGAAGCAGCCTTCACCCAGACGAGTGCATCCCTCAAGCTACGGAGAAACTGAAAAAACCTGCCGGACTGCCCCAGAGGGTGATCGAGGGCCCAGCGAAGAACTGTGTCCCTGTCATTCAAAGGACTAATCCTCATGGGATGGGGGAGCAGAGCGGCAGTGACACAGACACTGACAGCGGCTATGGGGGAGAACATGACAAACGTGACCCGAAATCCCAGTGGTCAGAAAGGCACGCAAAGGAGGGGGAGGTCAAGCACGGCATGTCTGAGAGGACGACTGGTGCCATCAAGCAAGAGGGCGATGAGCCTCAGGCCAAGAAGTTGAGGTCTGATTCCTCAGAGGACGAGAGTCTCTCCGGTCGCTCAGCGGGAAGCCCTGGCAACTACATGAGCTTCTCCCCCAACCAGCCCCCGTTTTGTCTCCCCTTCTACCTCATCCCCCCTGCAGCTACACCAATGGCAGCCTATCTGCCCATGCTGGAGAAATGCTGGTATTCCGGAGGCATGCCGGTTATGTACCCGGGCATGAGCGGCTCCGCAGCGAGCTTAGCCCCCGATACGCTCCCCTCATCTCTGGTGATGTCCCCAAGGGCAGGGTCTCCGGTACCCCACTCCCCTGCTCTTCACAAAGCTTTAAAGCAGGTCTCTCCGCTGAACTTGGAAACCAAAGACTAAACAGATGCGTCTCTGTTGGAATCTTGCCCTCTGAATGTCGATGGGGTTGAATGGTTGGCCCGCTGAAAAGAGGGTGAACGAACACAAAATGCACTGGTATCCCTTCAAACCGCAGCCATTGTTTTGGCCCATCAGAACATTGATCCCGGCAAAGAGCCCCAAACGGCCGCCACCGTCTATCATCAGCTCCTCGCACGTTCAACAGGACTTTTGTCGGCAACTCGGAGTGCCCATGTGAAGGCTCATAGATCACCTGTCGCATGGCTCGGAAACACTGTGAAGATGGTCAGTTTAGAGACGATGCAAGAGATTGCGAGGGTTTTTTCTTTTTTTAGCAAGGTTCGTCTACTCTACCCTCCATGTTGAATGTCAGAGTTAAACCCAGAATGTACGGCACAAATAAGCCCCCCCCAAATTATTTGGACCTACTTTTTGCACACACACACACACCGGTCTGTGATGAATGTAAAGATTGAACAAAAGCCCCTTGTAGATGCTGCTTGGATTATTTTACCTGCTGTAGATCTATGAATGGAGGATCTACCTTCAGTGTTTGTTGCTCCTGTAACTGCAACAAACCTTTGTTTAGTCTAGAATGTTACCAAAAAAAAAAAATGAAAAAAAAAGTTGTCAGGCTAATGTTGACCATTGTCATCACAAAAGACATTGCTCTTTTGACCCCTTCAATTACCTTGGAGCTAATTGAACACAAGTGTTTATGATGTTCAAAGAATTCAGGGCGTTGTCACTGTACGAGGTGCGTCACTCATGTCTCTTGAGGAGTCGTGGTCATACGTGCTTTTTACAGTTTAAGTTGTGACTCATGAATATTTGTGCATCTAGTTGGAGTTCCTGTGAAGTCATGTTGTGTAATTATCTTTGTTTATACTTCTCGTACATCTCTATTTTTGATACGTGACCCACTGAGTGTATTTGCATCGCTACCAGAGGAATGGTTGAGGTAGTCTTTTGCTGTATGCCAAGCGATCGTGTACAGTACATGGCATTGTGCTCAACCAGATTTGCATCTTGCCCAACAAATTCCCGTTAACGTTAAGGCCTGCCCTTAGCTCATGCTGTTGCCTTTACTCGTTTAACGCAGACACGGCGATGGCAGGTGTTTAAATGTATTTGCTTTAAATGTTGTGTCTGTGGCGAAGAGAGTGAATGTAAAGTTCATACAAAAATAATAGTTTTGTATAGAAAGAGGTACTTGGGATTTTTATTTTGAAATGTAACAAAATGTTGTTTGTTGTACATATTTTGTATATAAAGTATTATTGATATATATTAAAATATTAATAAAGCTTTTTTTTCCCCTCCGTGGAATTTGTGTTTCACTGCCTGGTGGCTTGAACGTGTTGTAGGCAGCCAACCTGACAGCTCCTCATAACAACACATACTTACATAACACTTACATAACCCATCAAGCAGCCGAGCCTGTGTAAATCAATAGCATGTCTTAGATTACAGGCTGTAAACATTTCCAATTCTAAAGCGATCCTGAGGAATCAACTGTGGGATGTTGGTACATTTTGGATAAAGCTCACATCTATAAATCACTTTTTTTGTCATTAACACTAAAACTCTTAACTCATTACAGTTTGGATAATCATGCTGAGCAAGATCTTTCCTACTAAACACTGACCCTGCTAATCCACAATATCAGTTTAGAATTTTTGACTTTATGTATAACTGTAGACATAAATTACAAATCACTAAATTATCTGAATTCTACCTGTAGGGGTTTAGTCATTTCTTTCCCATACAGTTTATATGGTTTATATACTGTGTGGCAGCCACTGTAACAATACTGAAAGTGTGCTGAGTAGGAGCAGAAAATGTGTTTTGCAACTTAAGAACACCACAGTCGATGGAAATGGTATTTGAGGTTGCGGGGGAAAGGACTTTATATCTTTGATTTACTTTCACATTTAGCAATATGGAAGACCAGTCTGCACTCACCTCCTGATGCTTGCTGAATGTTTCCTGGGTAGTCCCACTGCTGTAGTGTAGTGATAGTGAAAATAAAAAAAGGCCTACATCATATGCTTACCACCCACTGTGCCTCACCGAGAAATATGGAAACTGCACTTTTCCTTTTCTTGTAATTACAGTGGTATTTTGTAATTTGCTCTGCTGATTATCGAAATAAACAGTTGGCCGTCCTTGATGTGCTCAAAAATGCAGTACTAGCGCCACCCTGTGGAATCAGTGTGTCACACTGCACTCACTACCATTTTCACACAGTAAACCGTGGTATAAATCTTCATTAGACCACAACTGATATGATGCTGCTGTAAGGAACACCAACTGAGAATGTGTCAGGTGCAATTTATCAGGGCTGTATACTGTCAGTATGAAACTCCTCATAAAAATATCATGACTGTTGTTTTGGTCATTGTCCTGTGTATTATTAAATACTATTGAGCTTGAAGAGAACAGAAGTATTATAGTATCCATAGATCAAATTACTTTGTGTAATGTAGAAGAGGTTGCTAGAAGTAACAGACCCATGGTAGTTATTACCCAGCTTTGTAGTTCCTCTGGAGCCATTCAGCATATTGTCTTCATTGTTTTGGTTTTACTGTCCACAACTTTTTTTTTTTTTTTTGGGGGGGGGGGCTCTTATCAATTTAGCCTCCAGCCAGAGCAGAAAGTTGTTTTCAGTGACAATGCTCTGATATACCTACATACAGTACCTGCCCAGCACCAAACAACAAAAAGACAACATAAGCAGTTAGCTGGTGAACGTAGTGGAGCATTTAGCAGCTAAAGAGCAACTTGCACAGAGATACGATTCCATATTATGAATGTTAATGTTGTTTGTATCAGACTAATGTATAAATTAGAAACTAAAACAAACAAGTTCAACCCAATCAACCAATCAGCCACTGACAGGTGTGGTGAAAAACATGAATCATCTTGTTACAGTGCAATGTGCTGCTGCAAAAACCCAAACACAGTTGTAGACCAAGTACACCACTCATGGCAATGCAATCCCCGATGGCAGTGGCCCCGCCAGTAGGACGGTGCTCCCTGCTAAAAATGCAAAAAGTACTAAGGAATGGCCTGAGGACCCTGACAAAGAGCTCAAGCAGTTGACCTGGCCTTCAAATTCCAAAGATCCCAATCTGATTAACATCAGTGGAATGTGTTAGAACAAGTCTGAACTATAGAGAGCCCACCACACAACCAACAGAACCCAAAAAATCTGCTGCCTGGTTCCCTGGTGCCAGACACCAAAGGCTCAATGGGTCAGAACCAAGTCCAGTCCACCTTGGGGCCTCTGTAGATCAGACATGTTCCAGGACATCCAAAGGAGGCTAGTTCAGATTAGGATCAGGACCAGGTCGTGGCCTCGAGCCCTTAGTTACGTTCCTCGAGCCAATCCTGAGCAGTTTTTGCTGTGTGGTTGGGTTCATTGCCCTCCTGAAGGGGGTTCTGCCATCAGGGGGTGTACCACCCACCCAAACACCAATGGAGACCATGTCAGTAACACATGAATGCCAGGACCCAAGGTTTCCCAGCAGAACATTTGAATGCAATGAGATGATAATTGGTTTTAACTTCGCCTGTCAGTGGTTTGTTATGGCTGATTTGTGTATAGGGTGAAACATGTTTACAGCTGGTTTCTGCTGCCCCCAAGTGGACAGACAGAGGTCGCTCTAGGTTTAAAATCCCTCAAGAGCAGGGTTAGAGTTACTGACACAATGGACGAGGCAACCACTGTACATCCACAGAGGAGGCTGGATAGTTCCTCAAGATGCCAAAGGACATTCAACGAATTACAGCCACTTTGGTGGGTCTTGGTGTACCTAGCACATAACATTCACTGCTACAGTAGAAATCATCATCCCATGCTCTCACAATTACCATTAAGCTACACCCAATTACACGTTGAATGATTCTCTTCATTCATATTGTTTGGTTTCTTTCATCCTTAATTGGTTCACAATTTTATCCAAATGTATCCTTTACTGAATGAAAGAGAATTCATAATTAAACCGAGGCAGAATGTGGCCTCTCTGCCTAAAGTGGCAACCCTGATGGCTACAGCAGGAAACACTGACACCAGTGTTAAAAAAGCAAAAAAAAAAGATAGTCACAAGATAAAGACTGGCCTCCAAGAACCACAGAAGTATGATAACATCAAAAGGATGACCTTGTTATTGAGATACTGGCTGATTAATGTCTAATTTGGGAACTTGGTGTCCCAAAAGGACATTACAGTTGAGATGACTGTTGACCTTATTTGCATTGATATGGCCTCCATGGTTAATCTTGCTGAGAACAGTGTGTGCACTGTTAATGATGCAGCAGGGAGAATTGTCATGGCTGTGAGAGCTCATCAAAGGAAAGGATGACCTTAATGAGAGGGTCCAGAAACATCACAACAACAAGCGACCAGAAGAACCTGATGCAGAAGCTGGATGACTAAATGTGACTGTACAGAGAGACTGTACTTTTTTACAGCTTAAAATCACAGCTTCAAAATCATTTTGAGGGTACAGTGTTTTGTAAAAGTGTGAATGGTGTCTCTGTCTCAGCCACTCCACTTTTATTCAAACTGCTGCTGGTGTCCACACTTCCTCATTAGGTGGAGTGCAGCAGGTTCACTGCAGGCAGGCAGGAAGTGATAGTTACTTGTTCCTGTTTATATCAGCTTCATGCAGCCGCAATATAAATTGTCTCCCTATATTACTAAAGCTATACCTTTGTGTGCTATCACTACTCTTGCCATTACAGAGGACATAAGCCTGGAGATCATAATTCTACCTTCCACACACACAAATCATAAACTGACCCAGCTTAGAACATGTACAGTATGTATTTCTGAATTACTAGAAATACAAAAAACTGGATGTGTTTCAGTTCCCTTCCTGCAACTCCCCTCCAGTTAGTTAGAAGGGAAGAAGCCGCTTGGATGAGAGGTGAAATACGTCCAGTTGCCTACGATTCAGCACTTATACTAATAAATAGGGATATTTATACCAAAAACGTTTTCTGAAAGCGTCACATATCACTGTTTTAACTCTTGACTGAGTAAGCATCCAGAACCCCTTTACTCTGTATCTAGCCAGCCTAGGTCATTACACTGTCAATTCTTAGTTTGTGTCCTTAAACGACATTGTGAAATGATGCCACCCATTCTGTAATGTTGTTCATCAAACTACACAGGCTACTCAGCCTAAAACGTTTCAGTCAGCTGAAATAGTGAAGATCAAAGATCTACAAACAAAGGTCACTCAGTAAAGATATAATGACTGACAGGGTCAGAGCTGCCAGGCATTACTGCATTCCACTGGCAAGAACAATAATGCGATTTCCGGTCAGATATTTTTTTCAAAATGAAAGCATAGCGTCTACTAATTACGAGCCACTGGCAATGTGGAATACTTGACTGTGTCAAACATAAAACATTAATCACAGGATGGAGCAAAATGCAAGCCTTGTCATCAGTAAGCATTAGTGCATAATGCATTGTTCCTCTGTCCTTCTGTAATGCAAGCTAAATGACATACCCCTATTTTCAGAACAGTTCAGAACATGCCTCTAAATGTGCCTCTAACACATTTAGAGGCATGTGCACAATATTTGCCTTTTCATTGCTGCTTCAACAAAAAGTCCATATCAAGAGATAAAGAGACAGCCCGCTGATAATGAGACCGTGCAGGGAAATCATGGCAGGGCCTCAGCAACTGTGAGAACAACCAAACCATAGAGTTCCTCTTTAGACCTCATTTACCCTGGTTCCTCTTACTGACTTCCTTTAACATTGTGGGTAGGCTGACAAGCGTCCAGTTTTTTTTCTTGTTTTTTTCTCACCCCTATACACCCTGTAATGTCAGTATATAATATATACATATACAATATATACTTATTATTAAGTTCCACAAGTGAAACATGAAAAGTACAATACTGTTGAAACAAAATAAAATAATAAAAACTATTATTATTATTATTATTATTATTATTATTATTATTATTATTAGTAGTAGAAGTAGTAGTAGTCATTTCCACCACCAAATAATTACAGCTATGTACAGTACAGTTGTGAGGTAGGCCTACTGGATTATTTTCATTCTATTTTACTTCATACTGACTTTTTATTACATTTTAGAGTAAATATTGTACTTTTTACTCCAGTGGTACATTTATTTAACAGCTACATTAACTACTTTGTTTGTTTTCTTTCTTTTACATTTGACATACACAACACATTATCTGTTTATAATATATGATGCATTGTTAAAGGCTCAACTTCCCAACACTATATGAAACAGTTAAAATTAGCCTAATCTCGACCAACTACAGCACTGGATTAATGCATGCAAACATGTGAATGCATTAATTATAATATATTCATTTAATAATCATATAACGAACACTGACAGGGATCAAACCTCTGAGTGCTTTTTCTTTTGACAGTTGGGGTAAAATTATAAGCAGTTTTATTTTAGTAAATTCTTCTTGTTATCATTATCATCATCATTATTATCATTGTCGTTATTGCGCCATCCATTTGCGGAAGCTATGACCTGTGTATTGACCAGCTTTTATTGTGAAAAGGTGGGAGCGGAAGTGTGTGTCCTGTTGTTGCCTGCTGCAGGCACGCGGCGGAACTCCGCCGTCCTCACAGACCCCAGAGTGTCAGCCAGTCTGTGTCTGTCTGTGTCTGTCTGCGGCTGTCTCGGACTGGACCGGTCATGATGGTTCGGGCTGCGGTGCTCCTGCTCGGGCTGTTCGTGTCGTGCCGGGCGGAGTTCGCTCCACCTACAGTGAATATCAGCCTGGACGAGGACCCAGAGGTTCGGTGGGCGCCTCTCACCAAAGTCTTTGACGTGGAGTACCTGAATAAAGCCGCCGCTGAGGTCATTGAGTAAGTTTGGCAGAACACCTTGTTGTAATAATTGACTATAACACACAGTCGAAGTTATGTTTTTACTGTCTTTACTTGTAGAAAGTGCTAATTACAATGTAATGATATGTTTATCAGATTCTGCAGAAGTTAGCCATTAGTCATGAGTTATAGTGCAAGGCTAGCACATTTTAATAATTTAGGAATTATCCATTAATATGCCATTAAAAATAAGATTGTCACAATCACATGTATATGTGTATATAACCATTCTTAAAGAACTACTAGAATACTGTTTGCATGGTTTCACTTCCTATCACATTATCAGTGATGGCAAACAAAGAGCAGGCTGAACTAGCTGTAATCATCACATAAGCACAAATGGCAAAGACATCAATCCAGTTTGAAAGCTAACATGCTAACATAAAGTTAAGTATTAACACATTATGTCAGCCCTGAATCAGCAGGCAACTTCTGGGTTGATGAGCACTGTGTTGTTCTGTTTATCTTCCAGTTGTGCTGACAGTGACTGACAGTAACTGCACCCTGACATGCTTTTATTCCCTTGTTATCAGCTCCACAGTACCAAAATGGGTGCATCAGGCAATAACACCCATTGTGACGGCCCTGGAGAAGTACGTTCCTCAGCCTTACGCTGGGGAGATCCGCGGCATGGCCGCAAACCTTGGAGGAAGCCTTTCAGATGTCATCATTCTCAACTTTGCCTATGAAGTGTCTGCGTATGTATGACTTTATATCTAATTACACATTTGTGTGTACAATTCAGGGGCACAGAATGTGTAACAAGTATACAGGATTAAGGTTTAAACGCCGTCTCATGCATGCAAACAAACTTTATGCGTTCCTAGATTTTGCACTAGCATCGTAGCTCAGGACAAAAATGGGCACGTGTACCACGGCAGGAACCTTGATTATCCACATGATGTTCTGAGGAATCTGACTGTCAACGTAGTTTTCCTCAAGAATGGAGAGGTACAGTATGTGTTCATAGCATTTAAAACTGAATAACTATGGTGCCTCCTCAGACTGGAAAACCAGAAAATTTAGCAGCTAAGAATAATTTATCCAGAATCACAAATCAGGCAGTGCATGAAAATAAAAGTCTTAGTCTTGTATAACGATGTGGTGATCAAAGATAACATTTTTTATTGTTGTCAGGTGGCGTACCAGGGAACTTCATTTGCCGGCTACGTTGGCCTGTGGACGGGACAGAGTCCAAACAAGTTTACAGTCTCTGGTGACCAGCGAGGTGAGTCAACATTTCTTCTCAGCAGTCACGTGTGCCCAGAAATCTGTTCTGTTATCTTCATGTTTATTTATGTCTTTGTGATCATCAGGTACTGAACACTGGTGGAACTGGTGGAAGAATGTGGTGTCTGCGTTCCTCTTTCGGAGGTCCCCAGTGAGCTGGTTGGTCAGAGAGGTGAGTAGGTTATATAAGTTAATGATAATGAGGTTATAACTGTGTGAGGAAATGAAACTTTGATGGCGTCCAAACTGTGCAGACGCTGGAGGAAGCAGAGGACTTTCAGGACGCAGTGATGCGCCTTTCCAAAATCCCCATCATCACTGGAGTGTATTACATTGTGGCTGGGGTCCGAGCTGGGGAAGGGGCCATCATCACCAGAGACCGGACAGGACCCGCTGATATCTGGCCGCTCGAGCCTGTGGCGGGAGGGTAGGCAAAATAAATGATCTGAGGAGAATCTAGTACATCAAGGCGTGTGGTGGACATCTAAACCTAAGTTTATAACATTGTTGTGTTCCTCTTTTAGGTGGTACAGAGTGGAGACTAATTATGACCACTGGCTTCCTCCCCCAGCCAGAGATCATCGAAAGTGAGTCATCTCACATGATGAATACTTCCACAATATTCTTGTTGTCGTTACTATTAATATGCTGTCATGCAGTGTTGGGGTAACGCGCTACAACAATAATGTGTCACGTATTAATACAACACTAGGTGCTGTATCGTAGACAACTGGACTTGATTCAGTTTCTTGAAGACGTTTCACTCTCATCCAAGAGGCTTCCTCAGTTCTAACTAACTGGAGGAGTTGCAGGCTTTTAAACCCTGTGTGGGAGTGTCCTTACAGAGTCGTTAAGGACATGTGCGAGCTCTGAGTTTCAGAGTCGTCAGGGCCACTTGTGGGTCGTTGGTCAAACCGGCCTTCATGTGGGTTTGACAGTGGTTGAGACAGAAAAAGGTGGTGACTCCCGACCTTTTGAAACAGTCATTAAGTCGTTCCTTCCTTGTAATTTATATTCCTTTAAGAGTCCACTGATCAAATGACCACAAAGGGGTTTTCATGACATTAGATCCGAGTTGTGAATATTGCTCACTGTCTGCCAACTCTGTTCATCAAACAGAAACACAACTTCTTCCGACAGGAAACATATTTTCTAGGACAGCTCCTGGAGTGTTGCAAGCGCTTCCAGTTTAGAAGGCCAGTTGGCTATTTCAAGTATCTTTGCTGCCATGGTAGAAAGAACTGGTGATGGCTGCCAACAAATCAATCACGGCTGATCATTTTCCCCTTCCAACAGTGTATGAGCGGGTTAGTTGGGTCTCATGAGAGTCAAGCTAACTCAATACATTGCGGTGCCAATTCCCAACTCACAGACTGCTTTAGGGTCACACAGAGCCAGTTTTTGCAGTGAGAGGCGTCTTTTTCCAGTGGTTTACTAAACACAGCTCAACGCAGAACATCAAAATTATGATACGTTTGAATAGTAAAAGTTGTTGTTTTTTTTACAGTGAATAGAGACCAGGTTAATCTGAGGCTATAGTAGCAAAACAACAGTACCGTCTTCCCTTTATTTTATAAGGCCTTGTCATTCTTTTGCAGTGATTTGGGTGAAAGTAATGCAAAAGTAGTGTAATCAGTAACACATTACTCAAGGTATTACTATCAAATGATTGTAACTCAAAATATGTAATACATTACACTGTGGAACTAACTTGGGACTAAACAACGCTGCTGTTATGTGTTCATCTTATAGAGAAGCTGCTGAAAAAGCACTAAATGCTACGGGCCAAGATCACATCAGCATGGAGACACTTTATCAGGCGAGTACTCACTTATAAATCAATAGGTCAGGAGACTGAAGTACACATGATACTGAGACAAATGAAACACTGGACATTTTCAAAGTCAATACATGGATTTGTAACAGAGTCCTGCCCTTACAGGTTTTGTCGCTGTTTCCAGTGTGTAACAGGTAAGAAGAACGTTATCTCTGCATTATGCTCTCGTTTTTGTTTCAAGCAATCACATGACTGTTAATGTTGCTGAGGTGGGGCTGCTGTGTGCATACCAGTTTCTGTTCCCTTTGCGCCACTTCAGCAATAATATCAGTAGGCCTTTGTTTGACACCACACTTCAACACATAGCAAGTTGCATATAGAACAGCAATTGCTAAGTTAACCAGAATATTAACATTTTGAGCACCCTGCAGGGTTATTATTTATATGATCAGTGTTTATAATTTTATATTTTAAGCAGCTTGTTCTAATGTACTTGTTTTGCATGTCGTTTTATCGTCTGATGTTGATTATCTTCCAGAATTACAGTTTACACAACAACAATGATGGCAGCAAAGCCAGAGATGTACAACACACTTGTCAGGCCGCAGGTAATTACATTACAACCTGAATGCATACTGTATTTCCGTCTAATTTCTCTGTCCACCGTTTTGTCCTGAATATATGAGACTTACTCGTACCTTTCTCTTTCAAGGGCTGCCGACCGTACTGAGAGGCGTTTGAGCAGTTAACAACATTCAGATTGTTGCTGCGGAGTGCCCTGAAAATCACAGATCTATGCAGATTCATCATCCTGCGGAGATTATATAATCAGCCTGTGGAGATTATATAATCAGCCTGTGGAGATTATATAATCAATGAAGGAAGGGATGAAATTGAACTAATTTTTAGGGTGACAGTGCTTTTCTGCCTCTAATGAACAAAAATTGTAATGATCATTTTTATCACCTGACGTACTGTATGTGTCAAGCTTAATAAAACTTTGGTTACATTAATGGTGGCAGTCATCTGGAGTCAGCTGAAGAACGGTTAAGTGACAAAGCAGCACATGTTGATATAAACCAAGAGTATAATGGGGTAAACTGAGTGTGTGGATAAACTAGTCTGACCAGTCTGTGAATCCCTTAGTTTTTAAACATGAGTCACTAAAGTCACCTCCAAGAGTTTGACAATATCAGGCTGGGCGTACAAAAGGATGCATGACAGTGACAAGAAGGAATTCTTGGATTTTTGTCCCCAAGTAAACTGTAAAATATAATGAGTTTGCTCCACAGAAATAAAAAAGTATGCAAGTTATTAAGAAAAAATAAGTAAACTTACACATACTGCAAGAAACTTAACTTATGAAATAGTGTCAATTTAATAGTAGCGATTCCTCTGTATTTTCTACCTAAACAAATGAGACCATCAGCAACACAATCAGCTATTTCTGTATAATTAAAATAGTTATTTTCGATGCTTGTCACTGAGTTAGATTCCATCTTATCCAGGTTGGATAAGTCATAGAATTAAAACTTTTTTTATGACAGAGTGCTGAAGATAAATGAGGTGTCAGCCTGAGGGAGGAAGCCGCTCTGTAGGCTGGTGGTACGGCAAGGTACTAAGACAAAGTACTCTCAGACCAATCCTTTCACGTGATATTACTCAGCCAATCAAATCTGTAAGTCAAATCTGTGAGTGAGGTAGATATAGGCGCTGAGATATGAGACTAGAGCCAGCAGACGCAGATAAAGGGAGTCAGAGCCGAGTTATTTCTTACGGGCTGCTCTGAAAAGAGAAAAGTAGATAGAGAAAACAACTGTTAATCAAGACTGGACATGTTCTGTCTTCCTGCTGGCAGTTCAAAACCAGTTTGTCTCTTATCTGAGACGGTGACTATTATTAGAAGCCGTCATGTTGAGAGCCAGCACTAGACGTAGTAGAAAGCATCTTCTGTGCTAACATGCCTCGTGCCTCAGAGCACAGAAAATGACTTTTTTTCCCCAGGCATATTTTAAATGCCATATTAAAAATGATCAAATAAATGAATAAATGAATCTGATAGACCTACTGGTTCTACATCCAAACTTGATTACTGTAATTCCTCTCTTTTTGGCCGACATACCTACGTCAAGAGTTCTGTCACACACGGCCCTGGGAGTACGTCACACCGACCCTTCAAAAGCTGCACTGGCTCCCAGAGGTCCTGTTTTGTGGTGGACCTCCCACCTTGTCTGCCGCTTCCTTTTTGGAACTCTTCAGGATTCACCACTCTTCAAGAAGAACCAGCAGGAGAGCTCTGGAGGAGGCGAGAGATGGCCAGTGGCGTAGTTGGGTTACTGATGTGGAAGGTGGAGGTGCAATTAAGGGCAGGGGGAGAATTTGTATCCTTTGAGGATGTACTCATGTGTCATGTTTCACTTTCCACTTCTTACCTTTGTAAGAAGTGGAATGTCTGTGTTTTTCTGCCTTTTTTTCTGTGTGGCTCATCAGTTAGTCAGCCCCTGTGTATTTAAGCCTGTTTCCCCCTCACTCTGTGTTGGTTTGTCTGTTTCGTGTTTCCTGGTCCTGTCTTCTCTTTGTGTTTTCCTTGCATTTGCTTCCTGATTCTTCGTGTTAGGCTGGTTTGTTGTTTGTCTTGTGTTTTGCTCTTGGATTAATCTTGTTTTGAAGTCTGACAACAAAACAGGTTTGTCTTATCTTTTTGGACTCATAAAGAACACTGTCCTGTGTGTGTCCAAGGTGCTGAAATGATTTGGTTCTGTGTTTGTTGTATTTTGTGTATTTGTTTATACTGTGTGTATTTGGGCAAAGTGTGTGCAAGTGTATAGTTTTATAAAACAGAGTTAAACAAGACGAAACTAACTATAACGCTGGTATTTTGAGGTTGATAGTACTCGAGTAGGTTCATTTTGTCTGGAGCAGTGTTTCATATCCCTTAAATCAAAGTTTTCAGTAAAGGTCAATATCATGTTTCTGATGATATTTTGATCCTTTTCCCTTTCGGGGATGATTTATAAATTGATCTGTTATGAGTTTGCTCATAGGGAATCAAACCTGTGGCAGGTGATCTGATCTATAAAGTGAAGTATGTCACTTGGTCTCTGTTTAGTCTGAGAGACAGGATGTGCTTGTGTAGATTTCTGTGAATGTCACAGTCTAACTCATTTCTCAGAGGAAGAAAGATAAAGACGCAGAGCCTGAGGGCAGCCTGTTTAAAGGGGATCTGTCTGTGAACTGTGGTAGGGGGGAAAAAAAAGGAACTGACATTATCTAAAAACTTCCCTTGACCACATTGTTACACACAAAGCATCTCAGCCCTGAAGAAGTGGGCGGATGAAGCCTTATGAAGCTCTGGGGATTTCTTTTAATTTGTGCCAAGAATGATTTGAAGCTTCACTCTCAGCAAGAACGACATCTGGTGGCATACTGACATTAAAGCAGCCATTCAAGAGTCAGACCAAAGCACTGGCACAGCACACACTCTCAATCAGTCATCCTTATCATTGAAAGTCTGTAAAAGGCTGTGTGTTCACCCAAAAATATTGTTTAAACTAGCTGCATACTGTATAATTCATATTACTGACCATTACTGATTTTTCTCTCCTCTAATCTTTCTTCATCACCTGAGCTGCTGATGTTCACTGTGGATAAAAATGTTGAGTATGAGCTTCTAGTTTGTTAAGAAAGAAACCAAAAATAATGTATTTTGAAATACATCACTTTCAAAATAACGCAGACTAATATTGCTCAATTATGGTCCTTGACCAGCAGCTTTGTAAACATGATGGAGGCAGATGATTAACGCTGCTGAGCACAGGCCTACTGAATGGAAAAGACCCACTGCAGCCAGAGTTTCTTACTGTTAACATTCTTTCTCAAACCAAGAATGGGATGTGGGTAATTGTTGAATCGACACTGTACTTACAGCGTAGTCTCTGCGTAGGTGCTTGCCCTACGCCGTAGCCTGACATGCACCTCCCCCAGAAATGTCTCTGAGGGATGCGGCCCTCCCTGAACACACTCTGCCTGTCTGCTCTCTCTGGCCCAGAGACACAGCTGTGAGCCAAATGGGTCAGTGTGTATAAAGGGGAAAGTCAGCTGGCAATCTGCTCACCACCGCCTGCGATGCAGACACACCAGCACACATGAATAAATGCTCACTACGGCGTAGGCACGTCATTTCATGGAAACTGTCCCTAGCCTTTACAGAAAATTACACCTGAAAACAACTTGAGACTAACATTTTAAAAATATTTTACAATGAAACAATAGGTTATTTGAACAATTACTGCATCTTATTGCGTTAATTTCGCAATATTTGTTTTATAATCAATTATTTATTATCCCAGTCATGTTTAGAAAGAAAGTGCTGTATTTTGAGCTCAAAACCATGCTCTTCATTTAAAATGCAATAATGTATACATAACTATCAAATATATGATATGAAGGATATAAAAAATAAAATTCCAAATAAATATTATAAAATATATGATGAAAGTAATTGTCCTCTGGAGGCGCGTCACTGCTGCCGTGTGACAAAAGTCTATTATTTTGAAATAAAAATCACACTGATGACATAATTTTACTTCCTTTGACCTCCACTGTCTCTTTTCAGTTATAAGAAATGTTCACATTCACCTCAAGATCTCATATCAAGCTTTTGGTTGACATCTCTGGTGTGACCTACTTTATTAGTAGGGAAATTGTAAAAAAAAAAGTGGAATAGAAATGGGTTGAATTTCATGATTTGGTGAGTTTTACATGATTGACAACATGTGGTTTGATGCCCTGTGGCATCTTTTGTGTAAAATGCAGATAAAAAGTCATTAAGTGTTAATTTATGTGCGATCATAGACTCAATGAGTTATGGAATAGTGTGGTCTAACTTTAAATGTTAGAAAAGGAAGTCAATTTTCAGACATTTGGTCCTCCAAAAGCAGACGTCTCTGTAGAAGGACCCTTATCTGACATCCCCTGTTTGAAAAAATAAAACAGAAACAAAATACAAACGTCCAGACGCCATCTGCTCATGCGTTACTCTGTCACTAACCTACAGACAGGTGTGTAACCTGTAGAAACATGAAACCCTCCCCTCACAGCTGAGCTACAGCCAGGCTCTGCTCTCAGTGTGCGCGCTCCCGTCAGCTTCGTGCACTCCTCCTCGGGCACGCGGCAGCAGCAGCAACACTTGTCAGTGGATCACATGATATGACCAAGCAGCTAGCTACTTCCTGTGGAGACTGCTAGCCAACTCACATCCAGACGGCCGCAGCGACTGCGACTACCGTGTCATCCAAGATGCTGGCCCTCATAAACAGGCTTTTGGACTGGTTCAGGTCCCTGTTCTGGAAGGAGGAGATGGAGCTGACGCTAGTGGGACTGCAGTACTCCGGAAAAACCACATTCGTCAATGTGATTGCAGTAAGTGACGTTAGCTAGCAGGCAAGTGCTGTCAGTGCGGGCCCGGGCTATTACCTGGGAGAGGTTGTGGACGAAGGTTTAATTTGAATATCTACGATAAAATGTACTCGTCACATTTATAGCTTATTGTTGGCTGCATGACTGAATAACACCTTTATAAATAGCTCATACTGCTGAGATAGTACCGCGGGCTGCGCTCTCACTCAGTCGTTTGCTAGCTAGAATGACGAAGTTCTTGGTATGACTGTGCGCTTACTTATGAAGGCGGTCATGTGGACGGACTTGTCAGTGCTTTGTAATAGCTGCCAGTGTGTCAACATCAAGGATATGTTGACAACACAGGCCGCCAGTTACCTCTGTCAACAGTCTGTCTTGTTTACTTCATATTAGAAGGGTGTGCTGACGCGACGAGGCCTGGAGACATCACGGCCACAGGCTGACAGCTGTCTACATTATTAACATAGGTTATAGATGTATAGATCTGCTCTGAATATCCTTATTGTATGAGTTCAGTGTTGTCAGTGGCTCCTGGTCATGCTTCCTCCCAGCAGGCTTATGATGATTTAAGCACTGTCAGTGTTAAAATCTGCAAGGTGTTATGATGACTGGTGTCTTTGTTGTTATGTCTACCTTGTTTTGCCTGCCACAGCCTTGACTGGGTGTGGGGTAGGGTTATGTGTTCTGGTGTGTCTGTTTCTAGTTGAGATGCCACTAAGTAGCCTTTAAAAGGAGTCATGTTATAGGCCACAGTCCTGTCGGTTCCCCTCCCTGGAATGCATCAGAAGAATAGACATTTTTCCTGCTCCGTGGTCATGTCAGGTGATCTGTAATTAGGTTTGAACAAAGCTGCCTCACACAGTCATTGGAAGCCTGTTGGACTGGGCCCTGGCTCTATTTGAAACACACAAACAAAGCCATTGAAGTTATTCAGCACATCTGAAATGTTTTGTCATCCTCCCTACACTCAACCAACACCCTTATCAAAGCAGTTTACCTTGGTGTCAGAGCCCACCTTTTAAAATAGATCGCACTTTGAGTTTGTGGGATGTTTGGTTAGTGAGCACTGGTTGCTTGCGGGAAGCAAACGATGCTGATGCGTGGATGGCATCATCCTAACGTGATTCATAGATTTAAAGGGCAAGTGTTGAGCAAGGGGCTTGAAGGGGATCATTTCTTAATTTTGACCAAATGCACAGATATGATACACGTCCGCCAAGCTTTTCATGTGACTTCTGAATCAGATGAAACCGTGCTTTAAATAAATGATAATGGATTTTTATGGGGTTATAGTTTAAACGCATATGATGCAAGATAGAAAGGGGAAGTGTTTGTAATACTGTTTCAGTACCTGTAATCTCACCTGATCTGAGTCTGTTAAAAGTTCAACATGCAGAATTAATCACAGTGCCACCTTTTGTCCCGCGTTTGTCTTGTACAGTCAGGCCAGTTCAGTGAAGACATGATTCCCACAGTCGGTTTCAACATGCGGAAGGTCACCAAAGGCAATGTGACAATAAAGGTAGGTGTCCAGCCACGTGCTTTCACTGTTCAAATTAAATCAGTTTAATACAGGACCAGCCAATGGCCGTATATCCTGCACACCTGTTTGGCTCATCACATTGTGCTTTGGTGCCTCAGATATGGGACATAGGAGGACAGCCCCGCTTCAGAAGCATGTGGGAGCGCTACTGCAGAGGGGTCAATGCAATTGTGTAAGTACAGCAGGTGGCCTTTGTGACCAGATTTACTTTTTGGTCTTCTAAGGTAGCTCGAAACCTGAACTTTAATTAGAAATTACATACATATGAAAAAAAATGCTTATTACATTTGTTTATGCTTGGCTTTTTATCTCTACATATACATTTTATAGTTAATTAAACTTAAGTTAATAGTTATTTCACTTTTAAGAAACAATGAAATGCTTTATAAACCATTTATTAAGCAGTTGCAAAGGTTTATAAACATCAGTTGCAACTTTACAACAAAATATTGCTTAATAAATGGTTTATAAAACATTTCATTAATTGTTAACAGTGAAATAACTACTAACAAAAAAATCCCTACCTGTGAATTTACCATTTAAATAAAGATTATTATAAAGTGTTACCCTCATGTCATAGGAGGAGTTTGAATATTGTCACTTGTTTTGGTATATTCATTCAATAAATGATTCAGTTTTGGTCCAGTGAAACAGGTTTTTTAATGTATCAAACCAAGTAGTATTATTTTTCTCTCTTGCAGTTACATGGTGGATGCAGCAGACAGAGAGAAGATAGAAGCTTCCAGAAATGAACTGCACAACCTTTTAGACAAACCACAGCTACAAGGAATTCCAGTAAGAAACTGTTTGTGATCTCTGGCCCGAAAGCTATGATATCATGGCCTCAGTTTTGGTTCTTCACATTGATTTCTGAGGGTCTGGTGACTCAAGTCACAATCAGTGATCAAACCCATAATTAGTAATCACTGCAGCTAATGGGCTGCAGTGACTCAGGCTTGATGACATGGCACTAAGTGATCATTTGAGCCCAAGCCAGGATTTTTTAACGAGTTTTCAATGTGTAAGCTGACAGGATAATTGACCTGACAGGGTTTGATGTGCTAAATCGAAAGCTGCTTCCAGCTGCTGTGACTTGACACCACACACAGTTTATTTAGTCCAAACAGTGAGGATCCTTTAAAGTGTCTGAACACACTGTGCAGTCATGCTGATGCATTGCTGTGCTGGATATTAATCAGCCCTTTCTCTCTTTTCTCACGTTTCAGGTTCTAGTACTGGGCAACAAACGAGACCTACCCAACGCACTTGATGAGAAGCAACTCATCGAAAAAATGTAAGGGCACTCAAGAATACTGTAGTTTTAGTGATCATTTTCCACCAATGTCAGGACTTGACTTCAAACTTAAACTGTCCTCTAGTCAAACCTAGACAATGATAAATCAATGTCAGGAGTATTATGTGAGTCTGTCCCAGTGGTGATCCAAAAATTAGGATATCATGGATTTGCAATGCATTAAATTAACCACAGGAGCATGTAGACATTATATCTGAAATACTTTAATACAAGGGATGTGCTGATTGTGAAATTAAAAAACGATTTGGCAGGTAGCTGATGCCAAAAATGATCTATTTCAAGTCATTCAGCCCTTCATTACACTATCTTTGAAAGAGAACAAATCTTATCATACAAATTTAAAACCTATACATTACTTCAAAAAGTAACTGCTTCAAAAGCCTTTTTAGCCAAATAAAGAACTACCTACCCAATGATAAGAAGTTTTCAGTACTTACACAGCCTTACAGATTGAGGGCATTGACCACAAGCCAATAGCTCATGAATTTGTCAATGCAAAACTGATGCAACATAACAGATAAACATCGGCCAGTGCCACTGGTGAATCTCATGTTGTTTGCCGATAAGCCAGTAGAAGTCAACACAGCGAATGTTTGCTGATGTTCTGCCAATATATCGGTGCATCCCTGATAAATAATTAATGAATATTGTGAAAATCCTTCTCAGAAGACTGGATGCCCACAGTTTTAGAATGAGATGTTCAAATGTTCGGGCGAATTATTGACTGTATCAGGGGAATAGTCAGGATTTGGAATTTCTCAACAAATCAGTCTACGACAGCCTAAAGTGCAAGCGTTATGCTGTATATAGTTAAAATTAAGACAGTCCAGAGTGATTGACCTTTAAGTTCTGATATTGAGGTTGGCAAAATACAAGATGCACTAAGCTTTGATGCTATCGAATCTATTACCTCCCCATCTATCTGCCTTCTTAGCAAAGAGCCGAGTGCAAAGGATTCCGGCTTCTCAGTTTGAGTCAGTGCCGACCATCACTTCCTCCTCTTAGAATGACAAATGTTGTGTAATGTCTTATCAGATATCGCTAATGGTGATGTGCTCTCTGCAAGTGTATGTACCAAGCCACAGATCTTTTGTAAGGGAAGAAGCTCCACTCCACATTACTGTGTTTTTTGTTGTTCAGACAACTCTGCTAAGGACCTTTAAATACACTCTCATTCATATTATATGCATTTTATTTCATGATTTAATATGAGCAGTAATTGGATTAAGAAACTCATGTGCCACATTTTGTTGTCTAGAAACAGTTATCTCAATGTGTCAGCCACATACTGTTTAATCAACATTAAGATGACTATAAGTATAGGATCAGCCAGAATTGACTGTTATTTGTACTTTTTCAGGAATCTATCTGCCATTCAGGACCGAGAGATCTGCTGCTACTCTGTCTCCTGCAAAGAGAAAGACAATATAGGTAAAGAGCCGATCAGAGATTAAATCAAACCACAAAGATACAGGTGTTTAACCTGCTGAGGTCGTAAACATGTTTTGATGTTTCCCCTCCTGCAGATATCACGTTGCAGTGGCTCATCCAGCATTCAAAGTCACGGAGAAGCTGAAAGTGAAGCCTCCCCAGTCGCAGCTGTGGCCTCAGCCCCCCCTAATGGTCATGGGTCCTCGACAGCCATCCCTTCCACTGCCTCTGTGAAGTAATCCAGCTCTCTCTGCTCACTACTGTCACCACCTGCACCACCCACTACACTACCATAGATGTGTAGCCCCTGTACAGCACTACCGCCACCCCAACTATGTGGAGTCTTGAAAAGTTGTTTCAGTACTGTGCTAGAAGGTGGATTGTCCATACCCATCATGCCTTATCGCCTGTCATTACAGACATGCTCTGTGTCAGTGTACGTCATGGAGGTTTGTTTTTTCTCTCTTTTAATGGCTTCTGTCCCTTTGGACACAAGAATCTAATGATGTTGCAGTGTACTGTTCCCCAGCTACACAAAGATGGAGCTCCTCTAATCACACATTCAAACATCCGCTCTGTTGCCTGTCAACATTTGCTGTTTACGTCACAAGGTTGTGATTGTCGTTTTTAACAGATATTTGCCAAACCATGATGGTTGCTTGCACAATGCCTTCAATTCCTGATAAACTCTAAGCAATGTAGCCTGCATTTGATGTGCTAGCGTATGGAAGTATCTCTTTTATTAAGTGACTTAAATTAAAGTTTACACATGACCTAAAGATGAATAGAAACTAAGACTGAGTAGCTGTTGTGTCTGAGGCAAAAATCCTAAGATAGGTAAGCAGAGTTTTAAGTGCCTTCGGCTCATGAGTGTTCCAATCAGACGGTAATTGCCCAATGCGACTTCTTACCCACTATTTTAAATAAACACTTGGTAGAGACGCAGCATAAATCCCTTGATTACACTTAACACCCCGCCTCGACAATCTCGTCTTATGTTGTCATCACAAATGCATTATGATGTCTGAGAAAAGGCAGGACTGTAATAACGATGAAGAATGAGGTAATGGATGAAGCGAGGTGAATGAGAAAATGTTACATTTTGTTTGGTTGATGATCGTTTGAATGCTGTTTCACTTGTAGCCTGCGACTCTTACGTAGCTTGAAATGTGAGCTAACTTTTGCTTGCACTTCTCAGGTTGTTAAAGGATTTTTAAAACCACAGTATGGGTGTGTCCGTGTATCTGTTTCATAATCCCTATTTAGTCCGGGTTGGATAACAGAAAGCCAGTGTTAGTCACGATGACTGAGCTTAAGGAGAACGGAAGACAGTCCATTAGTTCAAAGCGACGGATGCTTGATGTCATCCATGCCTTGCCACGCCCTCGTCTGAATCCTGATGTCTTTTTGTCAAAGCCTTAGCAGTCCGAGGACAACGCCGTCTCCTCCGAAAGCGACGCATTGATTGACACGTCTTTTCCTTTCAGCGACAAGACAATGATTTCTCCCCTTTATATAATAATCTGCTCCTTGCTTGGCCAGTGCATCCTGATCAATTAAAGTTTTTTTTTTTCTATGTTTGTGTGTTGCTGCATCAGGACAAGTTTTCCCTTCCATAATCACACGCTCTCTGTTATCTCATATGTTGTTCTGTGTCTGTTGGTGATCGTCGTAATCCTAAATGTCGATTGTTGGGACCACAGCAGCAGTGAGGGGCTGTAAAATTTGGGTGACTGTGTGGGTAATTTGGGGAAAGCTTTGTTACCTGTGTAATAATATAGCCTATTTGCAATTTGTATGTGCATGTGCTGAACCTATTCACATCCAATTGCAGACTTTGTAAATAAGAAGTTAGCATTTTTATTCCCACAAATGCTCCTGTAGATGTCATGCATTCTTTCCCTGTGATTGCTAATAAATTTGTTTTTATTTTTAAGGAATTCAAGTGTGGCATCCAAATTCCTTGCAAAGTAGACAGTTGAACCCTAAGAGAAAAAACAATCGCTATTATTCTTAAATAGTTAATAACTGCTCAATGCTAATCCTATCAATATGCTTTAAAAGGTCATGTAAAGCAGAGTTTCTCAGCCTTTCAGTGCTTTTTCTTTCAGATTTTCACATGTCTTGTTGAACATGTAGTGAACAATATTGCGTCATCACGTTCTGCAGCACTGATTCATCAAGGGCCCCAGGTAGTTTCTTCCTCTGGGCCGACAGGCAATGGTTGTAGCCAAGTTACTTTTGGCGTTTATCTTCAATGGATAATATTTTACTCAGAAAAGTCGCCTATTCTATGTCTCCTGTTATGATTTAATAACTTTTCTTTCTTTACTCTCTGAACTTTATCTTGTTCAGTAAACTAAATATAGGCTTACACCTGTTTTTCACTGGATAGTAGGATAGTATTCAAATAAATGGCTGTAAACTCAGTAAAAAAAACACCCAATTTGTGTTTAAAATTCTGGTAAATCATCCATTCTCAGACGAAGCAAGTGTAAAACTGGGACTAAAGATGAGTCAGACTGAGGTTCTCCTGAATCAAATTATGTACGGCACTTGATGCTGACTGCTAGAATAGGGTAGGAAAAACAAACTAAATACAGTCAGAGTTAGGTGCCCCGAAAATTGTGCCAAGTCTTTGAGAGTCAACTCGTCACCGCTAGGTGGCGGCAGAGGACCTTGGAAAGATAGAGGCTTTAAAGTCTGTACAGACAGAAAACTCACAAGTTTTTACATGAAGTTCTTTTCTGATTCATCAACGTTTGAGAGTGTTACACAATTATTACCAGTTATAATGAATGAAAAAGGGGTTTTCTTTTGATTGAACAAACACTTGAACTATATATATTCAGTTTGTTAGAATTCAATACCTTCCATAAGCAAATGTACACGGTATAATAACTGTAAACCTTAATGACCTGGTATTCCTTGAAACCGGTATATCGCAGCAACCCTCGGTGCATCATTAACCTGCTTTCCTCCGCACGTCGGGCAAAGCCAATCTTAGAGATTTCAGATTGCACTGAATGTGCAGGTTTATCGGCAGGATGACTGATCCCAGTTCAGTTTTCAGCTATTTTCGCACTTGGTCTTGCTTGAGCGCCTTCATCCACAAAGGATTTCCTAACGAGATGCTCACCACGCAGCCTACCTGCGCTCATAATTCCCTCAATGATTCCCCACATGCAGACTAATCTTTGTGCTACCTTTGTAGATACTGTAGATATGGTTCTGTACTTCCCATTAGGCAGCTATTGTTACATACAGATCCCATAATGGATGATTAACACCTCACAGTGTTTCTTGGCAGAAAAAATGGCTACATGCACAGAAATGTAACACTGTGCTAAGCAGGGAGTGTGTCACAAACTAGGGGGCAATAAAGCGAGCGGTGTTCTCACAGCTGGAGCAGCGCGGAGCCGTTGGGAGAGCAGGCCTGTGCTGTTAAAGCAGGAACACCTTAATTAATCTCATTTCTTAAACACAGCATTTAATGGACAGCTGCTGCCATTTATTATATGCCAGGGCAGTAGTTGGAATGTGTGGACAGATGTAGGTGTTATCCGATGCATTCCATGGGTCAGTGGAGACTGTCGTGTGTGTCCATATGGGAACTTTATATACGTGTGTGTGTGTGGTTTACAATGGCAATGACCACAAGGGATTAAGCAGTGGTTACAAATCTGCCACAGGGATTTACGTGGAGAGGTCACAGAGAAGACCTGAAGGCGTGACATACTATTAATGTAGTTACACTCCATTACCAGCGGGCTAATTATGTAATACAACATGTTGTGCACCCGCCACCTGTCACTGTCTGGATCTCTCAAGTATCCAGACTTGTCGGTCAGTCCTATAAATGACCATTCATCAACAGAAATAAAGGCTGCTATAAATTGAATTGTGGAATATTCCTCCAGACATGATTCACTCCTTCATTGCTTCCACCCTGCTTCACTAAAACAACCCCGAGCTTACTAAATCCTCTTTAAAACCATGATGGATGTCTTAAATTATGAGGATATAACTCAACTTTTGGCAGGGCTGCTCATGCTAATGTCATTAGGAACACATTTACATACATATATATATATGTAAAATAGCTCTATGGGTAGCCTGCTCTATAATAATCCACTGTGGTCCAAATGATGTCCAAGTTTGAGTTTACTCTGAATTAATATTGAACCACTGCAACATCAAACGACTGCATCTATTCAGCGTTCTGTCTATAAAATGTCTGCATGTCTGACGCACAGAAACGTTTCCAGATTGAAGCTGCTGTCGCTGTCGCAGAGGTGAACTGTCGCCTGGTTCACTTCTGTCTCACAAACAGCCAACAGCCCTGGACAGTCTCTCTCAGCACTCAGTGTAGGAACTCTGCCCTTTACTTTCACTCAACCCCCTGACAGCTCTGGAACAGGCGAACACATCACAGCTAGTTTTTTTGCAGCCTCATAATCATTTCTTCTACACATCAGAGGAAATGTTAAGTGTCTGTCCAAACAAAGACCATCTTGGAGGGTTCTTTTCATGGATGTTAATACGACAAAGCAGCAAAGTAACATGTTTAAATCTTCTTCCCTACTCACATAACCTCTCCTCAAAAAGTTCTGCCATTTTAAAAAAACGGCTCTGTGGTCGTCTCTTGCTCAAACTATTGGCTACACTGCTACACTGCTCCCCACGACTTCTGGTATTACTGCTCCGTTGGTCCGTATCCGCAAGCTTTCAGAAAATGTGCAGAAATAGTAGAGCAGGAAGGCTCCGTCTGTGTCCGTATGAGTATCTAATGTTGAGCATAAATGAGAGGGAGTGCAATGCTTAACCACTGGACTGCTTTTCAAAACCTGGAGCCTACATTACCCACAATGCAATTTAGACACTGGGTGACATCACTGGAGGCAATTTATCAGATTACATGCAGCTTCCTCTGGAGCCACAAAAGGCTTTATACTGCTTTTATCCCTTAAAGTCATAATGTTTATAATATGCAGCATTCACAGAGCATCTCACTAAATCTTTGAGCTGTGAACATGTGGCTCTGAAGGTTAAGGTCATGTCACATCTGATTTACAGCACCTGTGTCAGTGTGCATTTAAACAGCAAGATATAAAATCTAAAATTCAGCAGAGAATTACAAAGCAGATCTACCTTGACTTGTCTGAATCTCAGCTGAAGCATGGATGGAGTTAGTCTTTCATTTATATACTACAGTCATTCCTCTTGAAGACATGATTTCACATGGCCCAGGCACTCAGCTGTTTATTTACCACTAAGTCCTCTTTGTTCATGTGACAGCGATGACATCAGAGCGCCGCTGTCTTTAGCTGAGCTAACTGTGGGGTAATTTGTCCCAGGATCTCAAAGCCTCTGTTTTTATGAGACGTCAATAAGTTGTTCCAAACTTGTTGAACTATAGTTTTGGGATTAGAGGTTTGAAGCCGCAGCATCGGCAGGCATCTGCAAACACTTCATTCAGCTCCCCGTGTGGACCGTAATTTGGCGCTAATCACCGTGTGTGGAATGTCACATGATTCATGCGGAGCTGCATGGCACATATCACCATCCTTTACTGCTCCACACCCTGTAAAAGACAGATGGTTACATGCACACACACCCTGTAATATACCATGTTAATAAGACTCTGTAGACGAATACATTCCTCAACAATTATTGACGTTTATTAGCGCTGATACACCAGTGAGGGTGTTTGACCCAGTGTGATTTTCAGTTCAACTTTTTTTAAACAATCTGATTGGATGTTTCGTTGCCGGTATGGACGGCAAAGACTGTCTGTGGTTTGGTCCACCACTTCGGTTCAGACTGAGGCTTTGTCCGAAACCATTCCCTTGTTCACTCTTTCACTACAACTTAGACACTAAATAATAATCTCAATAGTGAGCAGTAAATTGAGATTTCAGACACTTACTAATCATTAAAATTGTGTATCATCACTGACAGGCAGAGTTACCTAAGGGTAATTGTTTTTATCTATTAGCATTGCATTATGAGATTGTCAGCAGAAAGTGGAGGATATGCCAGAGACACAACTTTTTCGTTCCACTGGGGAATTTCAGAAGGCACTATGTGCTGGTACATATTCACACTTTTAGACAAAGACAAGGGTGGACAGTAAATATAATGTGCACTATAGTAAACAGGAAGTGATCATGGAAACCGCCTGAATTATCTCAACAACTACTGGAAGGATCGTCATGAAATTTTTGTACAGACATTCATGACAGAAAGACAGAAATACATTCTTCAGTACCGGAGAAGAAAGTGCAGGGTTTGGATAAAGAAAAAAAAAAACAGACTTTGAGACAATCACTGCCCACAGCATCCTTTAACCATCCAACCTAAGTGGTTGGACCACCCCAGGGAGGAGAGGGGAGAGATCCAGAATGGGTGCCATGCTAATCCAGCTTGGTCGCAGGGAAATTAAACAGACAAATGGGACTCAAGCTGACCCAGCAATGGGAAATGAGAGCATGTTGTGCCCACATCTTTACAGAGACCTGTCTCCACATCATCTTCACAGAGACGTGTCTCCGCATCATCTTCACAGAGACCTGTCTCCGCATCATCTTCACAGAGACCTGTCTCCGCATCATCTTCACAGAGACCTGTCTCCGCATCATCTTTACAGAGACCTGTCTCCGTATCATCTTCACAGAGACCTGTCTCCGCATCATCTTCACAGAAACCTGTCTCCGCATCATCTTCACAGAGACCTGTCTCCGTATCATCTTCACAGAGACCTGTCTCCGTATCATCTTCACAGAGACCTGTCTCCGCATCATCTTCACAGAAACCTGTCTCCGCATCATCTTTACAGAGACCTGTCTCCGCATCAATTCCACAGAGACCTGTCTCCGCATCATCTTCACAGAAACCTGTCTCCGCATCATCTTTACAGAGACCTGTCTCCGCATCATCTTCACAGAGACCTGTCTCCGCATCATCTTCACAGAAACCTGTCTCTGCATCATCTTTACAGAGACCTGTCTCCGCATCATCTTCACAGAGACCTGTCTCCGTATCATCTTCACAGAGACCTGTCTCCGCATCATCTTTACAGAGACCTGTCTCCGCATCATCTTCACAGAGACCTGTCTCCGCATCATCTTCACAGAAACCTGTCTCCGCATCATCTTTACAGAGACCTGTCTCCACATCATCTTTACAGAGACCTGTCTCCACATCATCTTTACAGAAACCTGTCTCCACATCATCTTTACAGAGACCTGTCTCCACATCATCTTTACAGAAACCTGTCTCCACATCATCTTTACAGAGACCTGTCTCCACCACAACATCCTGAATCAAGATGTTGCACTCAGCAGGTGGGCTGTGTTCCAAGCCAACAGAGCGCAAGACGAGGAGAGGTGGACTTGACACTTGGTGCTCAAACGCAGTCAAAGTTGATGGACAGTGTGTTTCCAGATGTCGAACTTTTAATATGACGATGCTGACCATATTAGCATCATCATCCTGTTGCTGCTGTTTACATTCACCCCAACACACATCAAAATATTGCACTACAGAGTTATTTCCTGGGTGTATACATGTTTATGTAGGCGATGTGAATACCTGTATGTTTCTGTACACACTCTCATTTCGTTATGCAACGCCAGGTTGTATAATGACACTCTTTCAGTATAAATCACCTTAAACCGTTATAACTTTTGTGATTAACTGACTTTTCTTCTACTGCCACCGTACACATTAGAAGTTTTGAGTGAAATCTCTTGATAGATATGGGATAGATTGCCATCACATTCGATCCACACATCCGTGCACCCCTCTGGATGAACTAATCACTTTGTTGACCCCCTGACTTTTCATTTAGTGCCACACTGTGGTTCAAATTTGAATAAGTCGACTGATCATATACCTGTGTGCTAATTAGAAAATGCTAGCAGGCCTAAATGCTAAACTAATAGTTGCACATGGTAAATATACCTGTTAAACATCAGCATGTTAGCTCTGTCAGTGAGACCTACTTGTACCAGCATGCTGACGCTTGCATTTCAGCACCACTGTGCCTCAGTACAGCTAGCATGATTGCACTGTAGACTTTTGTCCAGTTATAAAAAATTTAAAAAGTATTGAAATGTTTTGTCTTTGTGTCATATTAATACTCTTTTCCACTGATTACTGACACTAGTAGGTGTTTTTGATCAGTTAATCAAGGAAAATATCCTAAACTGGCTATAAACTACTCAAAGTTAGACATGTTTGATGTTTGATACTTGAGCATCGAGGCTCTCAGTAGGTGTTGCTTCAGTCTTAGTGGCTGTGAGCCATAACAGAAAACCACTGTTTGAGCGTCAACTGAGAAAGTTATTTTCTATTTGACGTAAACCATGACTTTCTCTTCTTTTTTTGTGATTGTGGGAGTGCAGAAAAGCTGCTGAGACCTCCAAATGCAATAATTCCATTTCCACTCAGTGCGAGTAATCTTTCAGGTCCATTCCGTTATCCGGCGTCCTCTCAGATAGCCAGCTCTCCTGTGAATGCTTTCACACTCTCACCTCCCTGCCTCGGCTCTGACACTCTCCCCTCCTCAGATTCCATTAAAAAGCATAACTTCAGCTCCTGGGGCTCTGATCAAATAGGGCGGCTAATGCATTTTTCCTGCGTTTTGATTTTTTTTTTCCAATGTACCTCATATTTACATATAGATTGAGTATTTATCAGTCTGCATTTTAAGGCAGATTCACTGTAGTCCACTTTATTAAACCATGTTGGATTTATGTATATTTAATGAAAAGTTGATGTAGGGAGTGTAATTCTTTGAACAAGGGAGTATACTTGGTATGTGGGGTGAATAGTAATGCAGGGGCTGTGAACCACTAACTTGTAAGTCTTCAGATGTCTTAGATGTGGTGTGGTCAGTTCTTTATGGCATACACCCCCGCTCTCAGTAGCACCATATGAACATTGTTTTCTACCAACATCATGTGATTAAGAATAGAAAGTATTAATCAGACAACTCATACAAGCTGGAGCAGGATTCATATTCCCTGAGGTCACCTAACATGACTCTTCCACTGGGACACCAACCACACAGCTAGAGGGCCAAAGAAACAATTCAACATTTTGAGAAATGTGCTTATTCCCTGTCTGAATGTTAGAAGAGAGGATCAATACCAGTCTGTTTAGAGCTGTATAAAGCTGCAGCCAGGAGGCAAGTTACCTTAACTTAGCATAAAGACTGGGAATATGTGGCAGAAAAGCGATCCTGGCTCTGTCTTAAGGTAAAAGCAAAAGAAAAAGCACAAAAATAACAAAACCAAAACTTAATGGAGTCTCCACTGATTGCCTGGAGTCGTATCACCACGAGGTTCCTGGGCCTGAACACTTTTTATATGGATTAAACAAATGAGATGTAATGTGTTAATCAGTGAGCTTTTGAGGTGCTGGTACTGTATGCTGTCTTTATGCTAAGCTAGGCTAACTGGCTGCTGGCAGTAGATCCATATTTAACGGACAAACGTGAGTGGTATCAATCATCTCATCTAACTCTAGTCAAGAAAGTGAGCAGGCCTAAGTGTATTACCCAAAATTTCAACCTATAAGGTTAGTTTTGGATGCATTTTGATAAACAGCATCGGCATATTCACAAGTTATACAAGTTTTGACTTCATTTTTTTTTTTTGGACACTAAGTGTAAAACAGTTTCTAGATGGAAATAAAACTTTTGGTTACAAAATTATTTATCAAAGCTCATTAACATTGGTCTTATTGTGTGTTTATTACTCTGTGCACACAGTAGGTTTCCCTCTTCTTATGTTGTGTTAAAAGACTTGATTTATCGGTGCCGCTATTCTCTAAAACTGAGCCTCAAACTCAATGTAATTAGACTGGATTATCCATTAACATACTGAACCCAGGGAGGTCTTTAAGAGAGAGAGAAAGACAATTGTAAAAAGAGAAAATAAACATGTCACCAAAATGTGTCTTTTCTGATAAATGTTGTCCAAATCCCCACAAAGGATGTCCTCACTGTGCGCTCGCAGCCTTCCTGGCTGGAGGCTTGAGGAATCTGCTGCTCTTTGTTGGCATGCAGCGTCAGGTATGAGTGTGTTCACGGGGGGGCCGGGCGAGTCCTTTATCCTCCAGTCACCGTGGCTTCAGGTTGACAATGGCTCAACACCCTGTGGGTTGTGAATAGAGAGGCTGACAGGACAAATGGTGCACTACAGGATGGAATGTTGGAGAAAAAAAGATCAACAATAGGGAGAAAATAATGTAGTGCAAACAGTGTGGCGACTTGAAGGCATAGTTTTGAACACAACATTTTCAAGGTATTTCATAGCCAAACCTATAGTCCGAGGTTTTGTTTTGCACTAGATCTTTAGAGCAGGGATCGTCAACCTTTTTTAAGACCAAGGAGCTGATTAAGAGATGGAGCAGGGACCCCCTGCCACATATATTTCACAGGGTTCTATAGCATGTTAAACTCGGCTTACAATATTGTGTAGGGTGGCCTATAGTGCCATGTATAAATTAGTGGGCAGCAGTTGTAGCATGGATGATATTAGGTGAGTTAGCCTCACCCTCTGCACTTTCTCTGGTGGTTCCTGAGGTGGAGGGTATGTCGGAGTGTCTTTCTTGATAAGTTAGAAAACAATCTAAGAAGAATGTCCGTACACACTCAAAACAGAAAATAAATGATTTGAATGAACTTTAAAAAATCATGGAAAGAATTTCAACAGGAATAAATTGAATTCCGTTGGTCCAACTTAATGTATTTAGGTTGATTCAACTTATTTACCAGGTTTGGGTCCGACTTAATTAGATTAATTAGAGTTCATCTAACTAATATTACAGTAGTAGAAATTAACCTAGTAAATGAAGTGGAGCCATCTTTAATTAACTTTCTTTTATTGGAAGCAATTTCACAGGCAAAAACATGACAACGCAATGTGGCATAGCTGACTTCCATTCTGACCATTTTCCTTTACCTTTTTATCCCTTTTTATCCCTCCCTCCCCAGAATTTTATCCCTCCCTCCCCAGAATACTTACAATAAATACATACCCAGAGCAAAAAAAAAAAAAAAAAAGAGAGAGAAGAGAAAAAAAAAAAAAAAAAGGGGGGGGGGGGGGGGGGGGGCTCAGTCATCACAATCAGGCAGAGATGTCAAGGATTCAATATGGGTTAAGAGAGGTCTCCAAGTCTTTTCAAATGAGTTTAAGGAGCCATTGAGGGAAAATCTAAGCTTTTCAAGTCTAATGGACAATAACAGCTCTTTCACCCACCTGTTGTGAGAAGGAGGTTGAACATGTTTCCAATTAAGAAGTATGAGTCGCCTAGCCAACAGGGTGGTAAAGGCCATAACAGTCTGCATGACTTTTGTGGTGATAGGGTGCAAGGGGGTACCAAATAAGGCCAATAAAGGTTCAGGAGTGATAGTAATATTGTAAGCTATACTAATGGTTTTGAAAATTTCGGACCAGAATGTGGCAAGCTTGGGACAGAACCAGAACATATGGGAATGGTCAGCTGGAGATTGTTTGCATCTATTACATAAGTCAATTACATTAGGGTAAATACGGGATAGCCTCAAATTAGTGTAGTGAATCTTGTGCACAACTTTACACTGGAGAAGGCTGTGCCTCGCACATATTGAAGAGGAGTGAACCAACCGAAGGACTTGTTGCCAATAATCATCAGGTAACGTAATTCCGAGCTCTTGTTCCCAGGAAGCTTTGGGGCCGGACGCTGGGCTATCAATAGTAGAATTGATGAGACTATAGATGCTAGAAATTAGCTGACTTTTTTCAGGATCAAGAGCCAGTAAAGAGTCTACCAGAGTTTCCGGGGGACGGCTGGGGAATTTGGGGTTCTGATTCTGAATAAAATGTCTAATCTGAAAGAAACCGAACAGATGGGAGTTAGGTAGGTCAAATTTCTTTGAGAGCTCAGAAAAGGACATAAAAATCCCTTGGTTATAAAGGTCCTTTAATTTAGTTATTCCTTTGTCAAACCAGGTCCGAAAGGTTAAATCAGAGCAAGAGGGTAGAAACAGGTGGTTGTTTACAGTGGGGGAGAGGGCCGAGGCCCTATGGAGGCCTAGACTTTTCCTAATTTGAATCCAGATTTTAACAGAGTTAATTACCACTGGGTTTGAGGTAAAGTTAGAAACAGTCAAAGGGAGCTGAGAACAAACCAGGGAGTGTAGAGAGAGTTTAGAGGATGCAAGTTCCATATCCACCCATGCAGGGCACATGTCATCTACTGTGTTTTTAATCCAGTATAAAATTTTATGGATATTACAGGACCAGTAATAATGTAAGAAATTGGGCGATGCTAAGCCACCGAGAGCTTTGGGGAGCTGTAACACTGATCTCCTGATGCGCGGTTTTTTTTTGCCCCAGAGAAAAGAACTTATTAATTGATCAAGTGATTTAAAAAATGATTTCTTAATAAGGATGGGGATATGTGAAAAGAGATATAAAAACTTGGGTAGAACAACCATTTTAACCAAATTAACTCGACCTACTAGTGATAAAGGGAGACAAGCCCACCTGTCAAAGTCTAATTTACATCTCTCAAAAAGAGGAGAGAAATTTTTGGAGAAAAGTTGATTAATTGAATTGGTGATAAACACCCCCAAATATTTAAAACCGTCTGTAGTATATTTGAAAGGGAAAAAGGTCTGGGGTATATTTTTGGCCGGAGAGTTGATAGGAAGAAGTTCGCTCTTCTGTAGGTTCAGTTTATAGCCTGAATATAGTCCAAATTTGTCGAGAATGCTGAGAACCACAGGAAGAGAGGTGGCCGGGTTTGACATGTATAAAAGGAGATCGTCAGCATACAACGATAATTTGTGGACTTTCCCTGCTCGGGTGATGCCCTCAAACCCCGCCTCCTGACGCAACCAAATAGCTAATGGTTCAATAGCCAGGGCAAATAGGAGGGGGGAGAGAGGGCAGCCTTGTCTAGTTCCACGATAAAGGGGAAATGGGGCAGACTGGAGTCCATTTGTGTGGACTGAGGCGACTGGGCTAACATAAAGCAACTTGATCCAAGATATAAAATCTGAATTGAAACCAAATTTCTGTAAAACAAAAAATAGATAGCTCCACTCCACCCTGTCGAAGGCTTTCTCAGCATCTAATGAGATAATCACCTCAGGGGAGCATAAACTGGGAGAGTTAATGATATTTAAGAGCCTCCTCGTGTTATGAAATGAGTGCCTCCCCAGCATAAATCCAGTTTGATCAGTTGATATTATACTTGACAGGACCCGTTGTAGGCGCTGGGCTAGGATTTTTGACAAGATTTTTAAGTCAACATTTAACAGGGAAATGGGCCTATAGCTGCCACAAAGAAGAGGGTCTTTATCACTTTTAAGCAAAAGTGAGATCGAGGCCTCCAATAGGGTAGGGGGGAGGCAACCCTTAGCAAAGGACTCGTTGTACATTCTTTGAAGGGCTGGTGCAGTGGTGGCAGAAAAAAGCTTAAAAAACTCAACAGTAAACCCGTCAGGGCCTGGAGTTTTTCCATTCTGAAGTAACATAATAGCCTCCTGTACCTCCTCTATAGCAATCGGACTGGCCAACTCTCTACAGAGATCTTTGTTTATTTTAGGAAAAACAATCCTATCAAAAGGGTTATCTCCATCCCAAATATCTGAGGGGCACTGCGAGGAGTAGAGGTCCGAATAAAAAGTACAAAATATCTTATTAATCTCTGTAGGATCTGAAGTAACCTCCCCAGTTGCGGATTTGATCCTGGGGATCAATCTGGTTAGAGTAGCTGCGCGCGCCTGATGTGCTAATAGCCTACCTGCCTTATCCCCAGTCTCAAAAAAGCGTTGTTTAGCCAACAATAACTGCTTCTGTGTTTTACTTGTGGATAGCAAATCAAATTTGGACTGAAGCTGAAGGCGTTCTTTATAAAGAGCAGGGGTAGGGGTTAATGCATACAGATTATCGACTCTAAATATCTCCTTATTGATTGCCTCCGACTCTGCCTTTTCTGCCTTCCTTAAGGACGAGACATATGATATTATTTGCCCGCGCATAAATGCCTTAAAAGCTTCCCATAGAGTGCGTCTCGAGGTCTCTGGAAGATCATTAGTATCAAAGAACAAAGAGATCTGCGCAAGAAGGAATCCTTTAAAAGAAGGTCGGGTTAGCAAAGAGGAGTTAAGTCTCCATTGTCTGGAGGGTGGGACATAACTAGGAAAACTTATATCCACAGATACAGGGGCGTGGTCTGAGATGACAATGCTATGGTACTTGCATGAGTAAACCCTTGATAAAAAATAATTATCCAGAAGAAAAAAGTCTATCCGAGAATATGAGTGGTGGACGTGTGAGAAAAAGGAAAAAGCTTTGTCTGAATGGGATTTAAGTCTCCATGGGTCAAAAAGACCTAAACTAATTTTATATGCATCAAGGACTTTAGCTGACTTGGATAACGCCTGAGGAATAGATGAGGACCTGTCTAAGGAGGGGCTTTGAATTAAATTGAAATCGCCGCCAATAATTAAGTAGTGGTCGTCAACTTTAGGAAGAGAGGAGAGAAAGCTAGAAATAAATTTATCATCATCCCATGTAGGTGCATAAACACAGGCCAATACCACAGGCATGCCACAAAGTCTACCTGAAATAATTACAAATCGGCCATTAGAGTCTTCAATGGAGTTTGATAATTCAAATGGAACAGTCTTATGTATGAGGATAGCCGCGCCCCTTGCCCTTACTGGGAATTTAGAGTGAAATATCTCCCCTACCCAAGGTCGCTTGATCCGGTTTACCTCTGAGGAGCGAAGGTGAGTTTCTTGTAAAAAGAAAATATCGCCCCTGAGTTGCTTTAAATGAGTCATTACCTTATTACATTTAATAGGCTGGTTGACGCCTTTCAGGTTCCAGGAGATAAAGCGAAGATTCTTACCCCTGGTCGTCATATCAAGAAGACCCGAGGAGTAGAAACCCTCTCAGTCGTGACATGATTCCTGAGCCAAAGGAAAAGTGGAGAAAAACAAAACAGAACAAAACAAAACAGGAAAATAATAAATGAAGAAAATAAATAAATAAAAAGAAAAAGGAAGACATCAAAACAATCCCCCAATATCTTTCCCACCCCCCATTCCCTTACATAAACCAAACCCATCCCCATCTTCATTCCCAACAGGATAACACTTCCTACTTCTATTACCTTCTCTTGATCAAGAGGTCAATCAGTTCAACAGTATGAAAACGTACACCACTCTTTCAAAAAAACGACACCTGATTACCGAAAAGCATTATCAATCTTAACATTTATCTGAGATATACAGGTATACAGGCCATCAATAAGTTATCCTCAATTTTAACCACAAATAAGGAAACCGTCCTGCTTTATAAACTCTATAGCGGGAAGGAGTATGGTACAGAGAAAAAAACAAAAGGAGGTAGTTAGAATAGAGGAAAGAAAAGTAACTAAATAAATAAGTAAAATAAAATGAAGAGCCTAATAAGGGATGCCTGATATTGGATAAATATAAGTGCACCAGAGGTGTATCAGCCAGACCAGTCTCATTGATACCAACTAAACATGTCCGGTCATAAGCCAGACCGAGAATAAAAGGACAGTAATAACGTAACTTATGGCATCAGCACTGTGCAGTCAGGGGTAAACAGGTCCACAAAGTAACAGAGCAAAACACAAGAAGTCCCCGTGTGTCTCTCCTGAAGCATGATAAGAGTGAGCACCGATCCTGCGCATACCCGTTACCGTGGTTACCATGACGCTCATTTTAGGTGTCTGCAGAAAAAATAAGACCATAGGGTAAAGTACAAGAGCAGGAGCAGACAGTCTCATCTGATTAAACCTGATTAAACGGGGAAAGAAGAGAAAAAAAAAACAGGAACAAAACCCCGTCTTGGGTGGCAGCAGGGAACGCCAGACTGTGATTTACTCCTTGTTCATCACTCGCTTGGTGTAAAATGTGTGTGCATCCTCCGGTGTCTCGAAAGTGAAACTTTCATCCCCATATGAAACTTGCAGGCGTGCAGGAAACAGAAGCCTGAACTTGATACCTTTCTGGTAGAGAGCTTGCTTGATTTTGTTGAAAGCAGCTCGTTTCTTCGCAGTGCCTGTGCTGACGTCCGGGTACACTCGCAGCGTAGCTCCGCGGTATTTAAGCTCATGTTGTCTTGTCCACCGAAGCACTTTGTCCCTCTCTTGAAGTGGAGCCATCTTTGTACAGTATTTGGTTTGCATTTAGATGGATGAGAATGAATTTCTGCTTACCGTTTCCATCTGGGCCAGCAGTCCATCTTCTGGATCTGTCTTTTCTTCTTGTGATGTCTTCTAGCGATGACTGCCTTGATTTTCCTGTTTAGCGATGAGATTCTCTCAGTTTGTCCCACATGCTGTATAGTTATTTGGTGAACAGTTAGGTTGTATTTTTTTTGCTCACATGATTGCACAAGGAATCACGGGGGGGAAACATGTAAAATATCAAACAGTAATTTGGTTTCCCCACTCCAGTAACTCTGAGGACCCCCCGAACGGTCACAACCCCCTGTTGAAGACCCAGGATTCAGAGAATATTTCATTTCCATGTGTGTCTTCCTCTGACTGATGAGCCTGTCTGCCAGAAAGAGTTATGCATCATTCCCGCCACCCCTTCTCCTCTAAATAAGGCCTTGATGAGACTTTGGACTCAGTTCAATGAGAGGGACAGATGTTCCCTCGGGCCAGATGGACTGGAAACCTGGTGACAGCTGGATTCAGACCAGGTAACTTGCCTTTGATATGAGCACAACCTTTCCTCCGCAGGTAGCTGGCCTTGGCAGACGACATGAGGCCGATCAGATGGAAGAACAGCCTTTACCTTGGTCTGATGCCTTGCCAGGACCCCTCCTGCAACTTTCCCAGAGTCAGAGCAGACACAAGGTGAGCACGCATTCATCCTTGCTGCATATCACTTTGTACGTGCAGCAGTGATGGAGTTAGCATAGCTTCAGATGAAAAGTGATTTGTGACGAGGCCTCCAGCATGTGATGTCATTTTAAGAGAACGGCTGCTCTTCTTCTGGCTTAATCCTCTTGACTGCATTTGTTTGAATTTTTTTCTCATTTGTTTTTTTCACAAGGGAAATATCCAGAGCACTGTCTCTTGAGCAACATGATTTATTCTTGCTCGTACAGTAGAAGCAACAGTTTTCTCTGAGGGTTTGCGCTCCATTATTAACTGTGAGAAGACCGAAGGTTTGCTGATGAGAAACAGCTGTAGCCTATAAGCTGCACTAGTCATAGGAAAAGGGGAAAATTGCTCTTTGGCAACTTTCAGCCACCTGCCTGAACATACACTCCTTTCAGCTGCAGGCAGCCTGCAGACAGAGACACAGAAACGTGTGCAGTGTGACAGTGAAATCTTACTAATACATGCTAGATACTGAGTTTCACGATGACGTCCTTTTTCCTTCCTGTAACACGTTCATGTTTTCCACAATGTATCCTGTGTGAGTTTAATGGATTGTCCATTTTAATTTCACTGACTTGCCTGCAACGGTTTCCAAGTGGCAGTTTCGTGTTAGCATGTTGTCGTTGAGACATTTCCAAAGCAAACTTTCCAGTCATTAATTCCGTTGCCATGTTTTGTGTGAGGGACTGCCAATCCAACCACCTCGATGTGTTATGGTGTAATTACAGAAGTGTTTCAACACGACCTGATGAAGAAAAGTGTCCGGATACACAGGAAAGGAGATGAGGCATGGCAGTCTCAGCTGAAGAAAGACTTACATACTTCGACATAGTTAGCATGTCCTTCACACTCACTCTGCTGCCAAGTTAAAAGCATTTCTGAGAGCATGATTAAAGGTTGCTTATAGAACAACTTTTGAGCCGAGAGTCCTTCTGTAAGGCAGCATGATGAAGTGGGACTGGAATGCTATTGTTTTAGAGGAATGCTGTTTCCTTGCTGTTGGCATTTGACTCCGAAATAAGGACACGTTGCTATTTCTGGTGGAGTGCAACTCCATGTTATTGTGCCAGGCTGCTGTGAGCACAATCCCCTCTGAAGGTGACACTTGGTGGAGGTCGGTGGTAAACAATAACCTGGTGTCCTAGGATACACAAGACAGGGACTCATTAAAAAGCCTTGATACCGCTTCTAACAGAGAGGTCAAAACTAGTACAACCACAGCTCTGTTAAATACCTTCTGATATCATTATATACTAAAGTAGTAATAACTGTAATTATCAACACAATGAGAAGAAATTACAGGTTTAACTTCATATCAAAGATGTGTGTGTATTGTATAGCAGAGATAGCTACTGAAGAAAGCATGCTAACCAGCTAGCCCTGGCCCATCCTGTCCTGTAATACCATTCCGAGCACACAGTCTGGACTGCTAACTGCATGGCTAACTGAGCTAACTAGCTAATGTCAGCTAGAGATAGCAGCAATTACTCTGCTCATATGATGCCTCTTATCTGTATTGGTGTGAGCTTCCACAGGTGGCTTATTCTTACGTTTTGCACCTTTAAAAGAATAGTTTAAGGTTTTGGGAAATTAGCTTATTCACTACCTTGCTGGGAGTTAGATGAGAAGCTTGATGCCTCTCTTGATAACTGTTAAATATGAAGTTAATCAAAGCTAAAGCTCATTTAATAGTGAGTGATGTTACCTTCGGACAGAGCCAGGTTAGCTGTTTCTTCCTGTTTCCACTCTTTATGCAAAGCTAAAATAACTAGCTGCTGGCTTTAGCGCCATAATTAGCTTGCTAGCTTTAACAGACATGAGAGTGGTAGCTATCTGTTCATGTATGTACATATTTCCCCAAATGTCCAACCATTTTTTATTTTAAAATATTAAAATTGGTATACTATGAAAACTGTTTAATATCATCAGCCTAAGCTAAAGCTCACTGACAAGTTATCTCTTGTGATAACTAAGTGCAAAACCGACAATATAATGTGTTAATCGGTGAGCTACATTACCTTCACACAGAGCCACGCTAGCTGTTTCTTCCTGTTTCCAATCTGCATGCTAAGCTAAGCTATCCAGCTGCTGGCTGTAGCTCCATATTTAGCTTGCTAGCTTTAACAGACAGACATGAGAGTGTTATTCTGCCTCTCGTGTAGTTCTCATCAAAAAAAGTTATGCTCATATTTTCAAAAATGTCCAACTATTCTTTTGGTATTTCAAAAAATCTGTATAAAAACAGTTTAATATCACCATTCAATAGCAGTCCAGGTGACAGAGACCAGATGCCAGTGACAGGGCCATTAAACAGCCACACACTTTCACAAGTTATCAGAAACATTAACCAGCCACATTAAACGCTCGGCAAACAATGAGCTCATTTATTGGAAGAGTTTCTCTCCGGCTCAGAAGACACATAGAAAGCGTTTTGTTATATCTGAATATATTTTTATGCATGCAAATTCTTTTAATGCTCGGAAAATGTTAATATCTTCCAACACGATCAAACCACTCCTGCTCCACTCCTGTCATGTGCAACTCCAAGAGGCTAATTCTGAGTAAACAGGAGAAGGGAAATGATTGTTTGTTCTTGTGAAATTGGTTATATTTTCTTTAGAGCAGTACACAGACAGGTTCCTGGCTTGAGGCCGTGACACAAAGACAGCAGAAAGCGAGCGGTTGTCCATACAGAAGAGGCATTTCCAGGTGAGGATGTTTGCATTGAATAATTACATTTACAGTTTGTGTATTCACAAGATTACATTTCAAAATAGTCTTTTATTTGCATCCAGTCCTGTGCCTCTTATCTGAAATCACATCTCCTCTTCTGTCTGATATTTTGTAACATCTTGTAGCCACACATCCTGTTTATAAGAGACTTGGAGATGGTATTTTCTTTCATTCTCCATGACACCGGCTTTGTCTGCCTCCGCGCAGGCTTGACGTGTGGAATGTATTGTGTGACATTTGCAGCTCTCCGTGGCTTATTGCTTTCTCATTATGGTATGAAGCTTCTCTAGTGTTGGCCCGCTGTCTGCAGTCGTGGTGGTCCTCTCAGCGAGAGACGCGTCCTGTCCCCGCCATTGTCAACCACCATCGCCACCCTTTCACCCGGAGACGTGGCACCTCTACCTCTTGGCAGGCTACGCGTCACACACTCCCACTAATCTCTATGCATGATTCCTCCATCTTTGTTCCTCCCACCGCTGCCTCTCGAAGAGCAAGAGGCTCCGCGCATTCCAGTGGCGGCTGGTCATTGAGTCGTTTCCATTGAGGCAGGAGAGCATGGGTCCGGCTCCCTGTCTCCGGACTGATGGATGGCCTGTCTGACTTTATCTGAGCAGGACGGACGCTGTGTTGGCTGGGGCCCAGAGATTGTCACTCCTGACTGCTTTATCAGGGCCTGACTTATAGAGCTGTCATCCTCTCGGAGCAAGGTTCCCAGGCACCTCGTTCAGCCATTCCCCCCTCCTGTCTGTCACGCTGCCATCCGGGGACCTTGGCCCGCTTGCTTAGCTGGCCCGACGCCTGCCTCCCACCCACCCAGGGACAGATACATTAACAAACATGTCTTAATTCATCAACTCCACCCTTGGGTGTTAGGCAGCCTGTTGTAAGAGCTTCTCTTTTGCCAAGTGGTATTAACTCCAGATGAGGCGTGGACGTTCTAATTTTAGATACAGATAGGCGTTGAGTGTGGATAAATAACATTTATTTTTCGGTTTTCACAAGATGTCCACTCGTGTTGTGTCCTTCTCATCAAAAGAAATGATTTTCAAACACTTTTTAATAGCACCGCTGTCTTTCTCTGGTGTTCGCAGTACAAACCCTGAATGAAAAAAAAGGGAGAAAGATGGCAATTTTTCAAACATCTTCTCAAAGGCTGAGCCCTTGTTTGAGCTTGCAACGAAAACCACAGCGGAGTTCCTTCCTTATTCTCACTTTGATGAGCCATTGGAGGGCTTGGGGAGAAGCCAAGTGAAGTCTGGGGCCTCTTGCACATTCTGATGTTTTGTTTCAAACAGAGACGCTTTTGTTCAACTGTCAGAAAAGGAAGCGATTCACAGAGTGTCAGAGTGTGTTTAGTAACCACAAACACACGGCATGTGTTCATTTCTTATTTCATTTGAGGAAATATAGACATCATTAGACAAGTGTTTCATAGTTTCCATGGGTATCATCAATCCAGAAATAATGGGATTTTGAGTGTGTATGTGTCAGTATGTGTCTCGTCTTGGTATCATTAAGCTGAAAGGGTTTACTCTGGGATGGCTTTTAGGACGTGCCAGAGGTTGAGAGATCAAACAGAGGTGAGATTTACAGATGATAATCTCTGAGTCCCCTCTCAGTCAAAAACAACACCCCAGGGGGTTAAACTTTAAAGACGGAGTATATTAACTAAGCTTAAATTATTCTTAGTGCTGTGTATCTCCAAGAGCCGGACCAGGCACAGTCTTGTAATTTAAAAAATGTGGTTAAATTTAATGTGTGTGGGACATGTGTGCCCTCAAAAATTTCCACAATTAACAAATTAAGCAGTTAGTGATGATGCAAAGCGATGACGATTCACAAGCTGTGAGTGAGTGAACAAGAGAGGAATTTTGGACACAGCACTGGTCTTGTTTCTATCTTGACATGCGGAGATGCAACAAACAGTTAAACATTCAGCTTTGTCATTCATGTGTTCTTCTCCTGAGGTGCAACGGCCCAGTGATCATCAATTTTGCATTAATGCTGATTGTGGCCGTCAAAACTGAGACAGCAGGGACTCGTTAAGACCACTCAGCATTTTTCATCCAGATGTCAGCTCGTCAGAGTGCATTCAGAATTATCTCCCCAGGAGGCTTCCATGTTGAGAGTGCAAATGGCTGCAGGTTGTTTGGGAGTGTTTGTGCTCGGTGAGGTGAAATCGTAAAGACTAAACTATTTTTCTGCTGCAGATTTCTTCAGGTGTATACTCACCAACACTGGACAAAACACACTGAATGATCACTCCTCAGTTTACATATCAACTTGCAACAGTGAACAAAACAGCTGTGCCCACAGCTGTCTGTATCCTCCACATGTCAGACACAGTTGATCACTAAATCTCAGCATCGCTGAGTGTGTGCAGTGTTACTGCTGGTGTTTGTCAGTGTAACAGCCTGGAGGATGATCTGAGTTTCACTCAGTCACTTGGCTCCAGTAAGCTGTTGGGGCTTTTCCATACACATGTGCTGGCTTGGTTTGACTCAGTTTGACTTGGCATGCCCGGCATGGCAGGGATTTTCATTTCCATTACAATATGGCTACCTGCTTGAAGTTGTGTCTTTTACTGATGATCGATTGTCTTCCTAAACTAAACTGTCAATTGCAACACAAGCTTGTTTGAAGGGGAGGAGGGTGCTTGTTACAGGCTGCCCGCAGTTGCGAGACATCACTACAGCCCGCCTCGAGGCAGGGTGGGCGCGCTATGGCACCAATCTGGAGAGTTCAAGGTAACGGTGGGTTTCATTGGTTGCCTGTTGCTGTAACTTCCAGGAGAGAGTGAGGAAGCTGCGGGACGAGACTCAACGGAATGAGTCATGACATCTAGATTAATTGTCAATAGTGGCTGCTTAACAATAAAGACAACAACTCCCATGATCCCACGCTACTTGTGTCTTTTGTTTTGTTCTGATTGAGAGAAATTACATACTGTGTCTTTGAGGACTTTAAAAAGAGAGAAATGCCTTTTGTTATTTTTTCTTAACATGTTAGACATACAGACTGTGTCAAGTGTGTGCATATTTGGATTATTCTAATGTGCTGGTTGCTATTTGTTACCTAAACCTTCGAAACATCAGCTAGTTGTCCATCCATCCATTCTCTATTCATAGTCTTGGTCACAAGTTTGTGGCACAATGATGTATCATATGTCTAACTTGCAGTGTGGACATCTGAGAGCACAGATACAGATCATGTTTGTCATGCCCAGCCCAGTTTGACTATGTGGGTCACTTGGCCATCACATTATCACACATTTATAGATCCACTATGACCCTCTACTTAAATTTGATACACAACACTAGATTGGATTTTGACCGTCAGCAATCGAATCCTGGCTGGCAGGACCCCGGTAATAAACCTGCTTAGAGGGCTGAGAGTGAGGCACAGAATGGGGCCAGTGTGTCAGCCAGAGTCATTCCAGGCAAGCTGGAGTCTTTCCTGTAGCCCCCTCCGCAGCTCTGCTTTCCATACAACCTGGATCATATGCCTTTAATAGCGTGTAATCTCTTAAGGGGTGAGATTTATGTCCTCCCCCCTAAAAGCCGGGGCCACGGATATTTGGGTAGAATGAGCAAAGGCTCTTGCGGGAAAAGATGATCAACCCTCTGTAAATTTGTGTGAGAAACACTCCAGACAAGGCATCTGTTAGTCCAGCATGACAATCTGACATCTCAACTGAGCTAATTTTTCATTGTTATTTTCCTCTTTTCAGTACAGTCCAAAACCTTCAGATTATAAATATAAGGTAACCGATGTGGACAGCTTGGCCGTGAGCCTGCAGCTTATGTAACCATTCTCAATAGCTGTATTGTGCCAGTTTGTTTGCTGTGATGGTTCTGTGAAACTTGGTATTGTGTTAGATGATGGAATTTGTCTGGAGACACTGCACATTTGTTGAACTTATGAAAGAGCAATACACCCTGTTGATGTACAATATCTCCCCTCGGCGGGTCGATATTGCTCATAATTTTGATATACTGGCTGGTTTCTCAATAAGCTGCTGTGTCACTGCCGCCCCGGGCCGTACAGGACATATTAGCTCTGGGAAATCTACACCAAATGTAAACCAAGCCAAGAGTAAAAAGAGTTAATATGTTATTTATTGATATTAGACATGCAAAATTAATGTACCTTCAAAAATTGCACTTGTCACATTATCTGAATTTCAGTTATGGTTCAGTTAGTTGCTGAAATGTAACTTGCATAAGAATGAGACTAAAAGTCTGCATAGACAGAAGTGCTCAGAGCTTATTGCTAATGTCAGCTAGGCTAACATGCTGATGTTTAGCAGGAAAAATACAGTGTTCACCATTTTGGTTTAGTGTGTTAGCATGCTCACATTTGCAATTTAGCACTTCTCACAAATACCAGCTGCAGTTCGATGTTAATGTGTTCAGTTTTGCAGGTTGTTGATCTTAATCCAAACTACTGGAAGAATTAAAATTGATGATGGTGATAGACAAAAATGTACAAATGTCTGTAACAAACATCAATTCATCCCGAATCATCGAATAGTTGTTGTGGTGTTTCAGTTAGAACAAATGTGGACCGACAGACCTTTGCCATTCCTACAGCCACACTACTAGCATGGCTACAAATCAGATGCTAAGTTTCCCTCTAACAGTAACATTTACCCTCTGTAACAGTTACGGCTTGATAACAGAAATAGGCTAAACAAGTTTGCTGATTTCACATATCGCTGCAAAACAAATCCCCTGCCAGTTGACTACTTCCAAGTGACTGTTGATGATAGCACGACATCACAATGATTCAGTCTATACAACAAATTCATTTTATTGTAAAGGTGTTCCCGTTAATTTGTCCACTCCCTGTTGCGGCCACATGCGGATAGCTCTTTTTTTCTCTTGTTTGGCAGGCTCCCTCATCTGCACACCGCAGTATCTTTCTTTGATCAGGCTAGGCTCAGCTTTCTCAGTACAACAAATGAAGCACTTAACATACTAATCCAAGCCAGCCTGTTGAGCTTAGCCAGTAGACTGTTGCTTAATGTCAGCAGACAGCCCACATATATCACTGCAGGCACATTTCTGGACCTGTAACATTAACTAGGATGTTCTGAACATCATTGTCCTTTAATAGTGTTTCCCTGTGAAATTCTAGCCTCTCTTTACTGTAGCTGATACATAAATCAAAGCTTTATCTTGTGAAAGCAAGATGATGAACTGAAAGGTTACTGGATTCATGGTAAAGGCAGCAGTGTTTATACGTCTGTGATGCCTTTGATGTCTTCACTTAACACAAGGCCCGCGATGAAGGACATACATCTATCACCTTGGGGTGATGAGTTCATCTTGGCTGAAATATGGATGCTTAGTTGAAATTAATTCACCTTACCTCAATCTGTTGGGCTGAGGTCAAGCTTTTAAGCTGCTGCAGGTGTTGTAAGATAAAGGTAATAAAGTAAGTGATCACTTGGACTGATATATCTACAGGTCGTTCCAAATAAATCTTCATGATTCACACCAAAGATGAATCACTGTACTAATTGAGAAGTTCTCCACTGGGCAGTTGACCATGTTATAACTATTGGAGAGAGTCAGTGAGCCAAGATTAAATCATATGTTTGTATCTAGTCATACTTAGTGTGAAAAAGGAAAACCAATATGTAGAAAGTAGACACTCTAATATTGATTTTCACTTCTTTTAATCTTTTTTAAACTTTTGAAAATCAAAATTTGTGTAATGTGTTTTTTGACTGACATGTGTCTCATAGTTCAGTTATTTCCTGTTTTATTTTGTAGGTTCTATCCTTGTGTGTCATGTTTTACTTTCCACTTCCTTTTTTCATCTGTGTCTTTTTCCCGCTCTTTTTCAGTGTACACCTGCTCCTGTGTGTTTTTCCTTGCTCATTGTTGGTTTGTCTGTGGCTCCTGAGTCTGTTCCCCGGTCCTTGTGTGCTCCCTGTGTTCCTGATGTGTTCCTGATGTGCTCCCTGTGTTCCTGATGTGTTCCCTGTGTTCCTGATGTGCTCCCTGTGTTCCTGATGTGCTCCCTGTGTTCCTGATGTGCTCCCTGTGTTCCTGATGTGTTCCCTGTGTTCCTGATGTGCTCCCCGTGTTCCTGATGTGCTCCCTGTGTTCCCTGTGGCTTTAGGGTTTGTTATAGTTTTCTTGGATTCTCCTTGTTGCCTTTATGTTACTTGCTTTTTTGTCGCTTGCCTTTTTGTTACTTTTGGATTTTGGGATTCAGCTTGGTTATTGACTTGCAGTGCATGTAATGGGATTTTTATCTTGACACTGAGGAATCTCTGTAACGATAATACAGTCCTTAATGTAAAGTGTAATAGAACCACACCACCTGTTTTTGTGTTTCTCTCTGGCAGCATCTTGATGCCGAGGGTACGTGTCTGTCCACATATATGACCCGTGTGACCTGGCGGCGCGCCCAGGCAGACAGTACCACCTTCTGCCAAGGTGACCTGTCACCACAGGCTTTTACACAAGCCTGCCATGGGTCTTAAGTTGCCCAGGGGAGCTGTAAAAGTGTTAACACCATGCTCACTCGGCGGACTGATATTAGGGAAAGGCCTGGTTACAGGAATAGCCACCTGTTCCCTTCTGATCTGGGATGACTGCCCCGACTGTCCCCAAGGACCCCTATTCCTACCACAACCGCCACAGTTACACAACAAGAGGAATGGCAAAGCAAAACAAACACACCACTGTGGTCCACTGTAGACCTCAATTTGTAGATCGTCACTCAGAGTATTCCAGTGAAATCTGTCAGGCTTCCAACAGAAAACCATTCATATAGACTACACAGAAAGACCTGTTATTTAAATCAAAACCAAAGCATTTAAAGTTTACCAAAATTTACTTGCCACAGTTGACCTTCTGCTAGACTCATTTTACAACACAATGATCGTCCAATCATAGCTTAGTAACTATAATTAGGCTGAGGCTTTCTCCTTAGGCATAGCAGCGTGCACTGAGCCATAGGGAGACAGACATTTAACAGGTAACAGCATCAGTGAGATAACATTAGCTGCTTTGTTGTGCTCTTTACCAGATACAAGACGTTGTGTCCTCATTTTACATACAGAAACACGTGAGAATTAAATAATAGTCCTTTAGCTCTAGAGAACAACGCTACTCATGTATTTCCATATATTCTACACAGATTATCAGCTGACTAACTTTTTGTCTGGGACATGTACTGTAGCTTAGCCTTGGTGATATCAAGGGTCGCTATGTAGGGCTGGGTGATATGGCCGATAAATAATATTGCGGCTTTAGGCTGTGTCTCGATAAACAATATTTATATCGATATTTGGAAATAAAAAAATTCAACCCTTTGATGCATAAAATGGCACCAGTATGATAACCCAAGTGGTCCTTTCTATTGGATTTAAAAAAAAAAAAATGCACGCAAAAAGAGGAAAATCACAGTCAAGTTAAATTTAACAAACTTTTATTTTTAACCAGGCAGCTGGACTCATAAGCTTTGAACAAATGAAAATATGTAATAGCATGGTAGGCCTTGTTCTCAAAGACCCTTCACAGAAACAGAGCTCAAAGCAACAAAAAAGTGCATTCAAAAGAGGACAAGTTTTGAAATGCTATCTTTGTTATTCTTGATAATAAAATGATTATTATTTTCCCATTAGGGGGAGGCAGACCTACACAAATACTCACCAATCGCAAGGTGCAGCCGATGGCCAAAACACTGCAGTCTTGTCCACTCAGTCAGGCTCACAGCTTCGATTATATTAGTCCCGTTATCTGTGGTGAAAAGCTTGTCTGGAGGCACGAACTTTTGAAAGTTGTCAATGTAACATACTGCTAAGCTGAGATAAGGCTTATAGGTTCTGCTGGACCACAGATCCGTAGTTGTGGAGAAGCGGGTCACCTTTGTTAGCTGGTGGACCACCTTTTCCCTCACTGACATGTAAAACTCTGTTAGCGCTCTCTCTACCAGATCAGGCAAATCATACTTTGGGTCAAGTGTCTTAATGGGATTTTTGAATCCTGGCTTTTCCACAACACTAACTGGGGCTGTGTCTTTGGCGATGTGTTCTGTTGCTGTGATCTCTTTCCATTTTGAGCTTTTTTGACGAAGAAGCCATTTGCCTCGGGGGTGGTTCCTTTGACGTTTCATTCGGTGTGGGTGGAGATGCGGACATGCAGAGTTTGAGGCATTCTTTGTTTTGTAGTGGCTGGCATTTCAGGTGGTGAAACAAAGTCTTGGTACTGCTACCTTTTGTGGCAATGGTTTTGCGGCATATTTTGCATTTAAATCCAAACCCAGATGATCCAGTGCTGTTCTTCCTTGGAACCAAGTCGTCCATCTTCAATACCGTCTCTGAACACTCCTAAACTTGCTTTTGTTAGCGCTTTCCGTGCTCTCTTCCCTCCACTCCTGATACAAATACATGCATGTGCACAGGAGAGTTTTCTGGATGGGCGGGGGAGTGTGCCGTCTGCTGTGAGAGGGCATTAGAGAAGCGAAACCCCCAAAGTGAATCACATGCTGACAGCTTAAAACATTGACGTGACAATTTGCACTCGATGGTTGCGATATAGTCATTTAATACATCTCACGTGGAACAAGCCGCGATATATCGAGTATATTTGATATATTGCCCACCCCTATCGCTACGTGCTACATATTTACAGACGTACAGACATATTTAAGGCTACCTTGAAATTTGAGTCAGTTAGAAACATTTAAAAGTCAGCTGGAGACGAGCTATCAACCAATTGCTAGCAACAGATAATAAAACATACTAGTGACAGTCATTATTTCAGCATCTAGAAATGATAAGCTGCTGTTAACTACCTTTGTCAGATATCATTGACCCATTGTTTTAAAAAATTCAGTGGTAATTCTGCCACTGTTATCGCTTTGATTTCATTTGTGCCGTGCCAGAGCAGAAAAGCTTGGCACGACAGCAACAGTAACTGAGGGGAGCTCAGCTAGCTACCCAACTGCTGTGAACTTGATACAATGGCGTCATTCTTACTTTTTTTGCTCCACTCCCGGCTGTTCTGTTCACACTGGCATCAGACTAACCTGGCAAAAGGAGATAATGTTTTGGTCTTAAACACAGTAAAAGAACCCGTCTGGATTAACATCTCTGGCTGTAAGATACCTGAATGGCTGGTGTCACCATCGCCTCCCCCCCACCCGCCCGGTTCCTCCACGCTTACATAAACACTCAAACGTGCTCATCATGTTTCATGTGGACAGCTGCGACAACATGCAGATGTTGGCAGAACCTCTGGTCGCTGATTCTCAAAGTTAATTGTTTCCATTCACTTCTCAAAATAAAGATTGTGAGCCGTGTTTATTTTATGCGCGATGGCTGATTATAACGTCGCTAGTGAGTAATGTATATTTAGATGACTGACTGGAGACTAAAGCAGGATTTCCTGAGTGTTCCTGATGTTTATTATCTCGGTCTCTTAACTGAATCATTAAGCTGTTTGTCAAAATCATTATTGCTTAATTGTTCCGGCTGTTTTTCCAGTTCAGTCGTTTACAAGTTTGATAAATAATTAATCCGTGCGTTTTTCATGAAAGGCGAGCTATTTCATTATTCTGTCATCACGGCTGTTTTCCATGTCCGGGACTTTCCGGAAAGTAGGAGACATTTTTTCAGCCACCACACCTTCTTTCCTTCTTTTTTAATTGCCGGCCTTTTGACATTGCACCTTTTTTGTTTGTATTCACGAACAGGTTTGCTTGACTACTGATTACAAATGATCAATCTAAGTTATAGCCTCAATGCTGACAATTTTCTGGCTTCAGAGTGGCACCTTTTTTATGTTCTGTGGTTTTTTTAGTGAACAAAATGGATTTCAGGGTTGAGGTGTGAGGGAAAGGGTGCAGTCCATTTGAGATCCCGGGGTCTGGGGCCAATGTCATCCTCACTGCAGCTGTTGGTGGAGGCTTTCCTTTATAGCCTATTACCTCACCATAACCGGGTTATGAAAATATCATCAGTCTTCATCCATGTGCGTAAGGACAGAGGGTGGCGCTTGACTCGGTGCTAAATTGAGAGTAGTGATGGATCTCTGTAGTCACCACCAGCTCAATGTGTCACTGTAAGAAACAGTAATGTGTAGCACTGATTCTGAATTTTGCACTTGGATTTGTTTCCTCATTTTAAATAAAAAAGTCAAAACATTTTTTGTTTGTTTGTCGTTTGTTTTTGTTTTTGGTTTGGGCTGTATGAATAAAATTGACTTGACTTGACATCTATTTCTCTTGCCTCAAGTTTCCATCAATCACTCACTGAAAAGTTGGTGTCACTCCCATTTTCTTTTCACACTCGTTTTCCCTCCTCAATGTTGCAACACAATGCCAAAATCCTCCACACAGCACTTTAACAAACAGCTTGTTTACAAGAGCAAAAGGAGTCGAAAGCGGGTCTCAAAGGGGGTCCGAGTTGCTCTCTGTTCAGAGGTAATTATGTCAAAAAAAGGAGGATTTTTTTTTTCTAAATTATCTTCCAAGTTTCCAGCAGCTGTCGAGGGCAATTATGGCTCTTGAAAGGACAGAATGAAAGAGAAAAGGAGAAAGTAAATGGCCCAGGAGTCATATTTAGACATAAAACAGAGACGAGTGTGACAGTTATGATATGTGCCTCATGGAGAACTAGCATCCATTAGTTACAGTGCCTTGTGACAGTGCCTCACTGCTTTCCTCCAAACCTTTGAAATCTTTCAAAATGCTCCGCATCCTCGCCTCCCTCACTAATTAATGTCAGTAACATCGCCTCAATTTGTCTCTCGTTGCAGCCGAGAACCTCCGCCTGAACCTTAAAATTACAGACCCAGCCCGCACTTTCTGTCTTGGAAGACACTCAAAACAGATTTTTTTTTAAAAAGAGAGAATTTATTTTGTGCCGTGCAGGACCTCAGAGTTCAGTAAAAGTTAGAGCGAAGTGTCAAGCGTCTACTGACCTGTCAGCAGCTACCACATAAACAACACGAGCAGGCACGTGGCCTCGCAGCACAGTGGAGCATAAATTAGACAGAGGTTGTGATCTGGGGCCCTGAGGCCTGCCAGCCGCGGGAGCCAGTGTTCGCTGGTGGAGAGGTGAGTAATAGATTGTCTAGAGGTGGAGAGAGAGGGGGTCAGAGGATGTATGAACTAAGGTGTGTGTTTTTGTGTGTGGTTAGTTAGGTGCACTTTGAGCTTGGACGAGGCCAGTCCTTTCTCATGTCAGGAGGACAGAGGTTAACTCAAGTATCATGGGGATCTGTACCCCTGTTTATTCTGACGTCCAACATACAGTGGGTGACACTTTAAATTCAACTATACAACAGTTGTGCAGAATTTTACAGTTTGAAAAACCTCCCAGGATGGAATTACCGCAATCTGGTTTTATTAGGAGGAAATTTAACAATGTAGGAAAAGCAAAAGTTAAAGTAGGTCTGTAACAGGGAATTGTGGAAACCAACAAAATGATGTGCCTGGTTAAAACACATAAGGGAAGTCAAAAATGTCTTCTTTTAGCCATAGTCCAAAGAAAATGCCTTTTTAGTTGAGATTTCTGTTCTGGAAATGTAGGCAAATTGGCACATATTTAATTAGATAGCCTCATTTGCATATTTGAATATAAAATCAAAAAAAATTTGACCCTATTCCAAATTTTTGTATAAAAGTGTACAATACATACTGCTGTAGGCTTTTCTCAAGACTAGTTTTTTCTCTTACTCTGAGCCAGAAATCTACCTCAGCAGCACCTACGTACGCCAGACTGACTTATATACCATGATATTAATAAAAACATGGCACAAATGGCGTTGACAGCATTTTCTGTTTTATGGAGTGATATAAAGAGATATCCTAAATTCCCTCTTTCCAAACATTTGACTCTAATATGTCAGAAATGATGGAGTGGACTCAAACATGGCACTGGGTGTGATAAAGTGGAGGCAAATGGGGCGGAGGAGAGCTGCAATGATTTCACACTGAATTGACAGCTGACAGTGGCAGAGAGGAAAACAGATTTAAAGTTTTGACAGCAACGACATGATTGACTGATGGAGATCGTGACAAAATCTGGCTGGTTCAACTGAAAGAGTAATGTGAATGTTGCATAAAGATAATGTTCCTGATCTGAACTGACAGGAATCTTCATCAAGGTAGCATTAGTCGAACAACAAATAATAAAGAACCATGTGGAAAATGTTCTCTTCAGTGGAGCTTGAGTGATGTTTCAGTCACATGTTTCATGTACATCATGATTTATTCACCAAGTGCAGTTTCTATTGCACCTCGTTGATACATTGAAAATGCACATAATTGATAGACGGGAACGCTGTCTTTGAATTCTTTAAAGACAAAATGAAAACCTTGTTTTATCAGGAGACTGTACGCATTTACTGCAGAAAGTTTATTGCAACTTGGGTCTCAGTTTCATAGTTTGGCCATCACTTCTATCAGTAATGACAACATGCTCACCTAAGAAAGTACTGATATCTCAGGACATGGTGACATCACTACAAAGTCCAACAGAACCAGAGTCGTCTTGTTGTAAACTGTGCTGTACGTTTACACCTGACATTAAAGGCAAAAGGTAAAATTACAACCCAAACTATCTCTTGGGTCATAAGTTTGGATCTTAATCTTGGCCCTCGCTCCAGTCTGTAATTACACTGCGTGTTCACACGATAATTGGCTGAGCTCTGTGAGCACGAGTATGAACCTCCAGATTAGCCAAAGTGTAATGAACCGGAATTATTCCGTAATTCATTCTGAGGTTTTGAAATATTCTCTTAATAATTTACAGATTTTGCACTCTGAGATGAACAGGAAGTCTGTACGAGCCCAGGATCATACTTGAGCTTGTGAACCTGCTGACAGTGAGCTGGTAATATCTGTAGTATTTACAGTAGTAGTTCATGCATAATACATGCTTATGGATTAGCATAACTGCTGAACATACTTCCAGTCATTAAACTGAGTGAGTTCCTTTTTGAATATTATTCTGAACTACATTTGCAGCCACTTCTGTCCTCACGTAAACCGTGAAATAAACGCTACGCACGACTCACGAGCACAGGCCAATAACATACTAAGTGATGGGTGCATTAACACAAACCTTTATAAATCGCCTGCATCTAACCTGACTGTAACACATGTGATGAGTCTATAAGGCAAGCCTACAAGTCACTTATTAGGCAACATATGATTATTGCATACAGACATCCTCTGGTTATATGGGGATGTAGGTTTATAACATACATGAAATATCCATAGTAAAATTTGTAGGTACATATATTAAACATGTCTAAATGTATATTTTTTATATTGTGTTATATGTTGGGGCCATACGTGTTAACAAAATAGAGATTGAAGTCAATATAAGTTTATAACATATGTGAAATGCCCATAGCAAAATGTACATTTGTACGGGAGGTAGGTGGGTGGAATTACCCAGCATGCTTTGAACAATGTGTATCAAGCCATAAGTCAAAGTAAACTGTGTTTTAATGTGTAATGCAGTAATTATTGCTGATGTTCATCACAAATGCTTCTATAGGTTACAGTTGTGGTAAAAGACATTTTAGCACCATGAGTTAAGTCATTCACACGGTTAATGACTTCCCACCTGTTACAAAACCATTATAGATCAGTCATTCATGCATTTTATTTAATAATAGTTATGCAACATAGATACACAAACAGTATCCAGATATATGTAATAGTTCCAATTTCTAACAGGATTCAGAGATGGTTTTTACATATATGTAAACAGATTTCATATATGGGAATTCCATATATGTACCTATATTACATTTGCATATGGGATCATTGAGTCTGATGAAACGTTTTCCTGCTACTTTCCATTAAATATGAACCAATAATTAGAAGAGGCTCCAGCTCCAGTATTTCAGCTTTGGTTGTTGGTGAAAGAAAGTGGGTGATCTGACCTCGGGCCATTAATTCTACACACTTACTGGCATGTGACTGCTTACTGTACATCCATCGCCTCTGGTGGGATCACTGTTATTACCTAAGAGTTGCATTACATGCTGTAGGTGCCTTGTTCTTTGTGACTGGCTTCATGTGGGGCCTTTTTAATTACCATGTGCAAGCATTCCTGCTTTTCTTATGTTGATATTTTCTGCTTTTCCCTGATGCTCCTCGTGCCACCTGTGGCCTTAAGCAGTCCAAATGACTCTCTAACATGGCGTTATGATAATATGACTCTGTTTCAAACGACCACCCACTCAATAGACTCTATAAGAAGAGCTTTGAAGTATGCCTGTGCCTCTGTAATCAGATTGTGGCTCTAGCTATGACTTCTATGTCCCTGCACAATGTGACATAGTAGTCACATTATGTCACTGACCACATGGCAGCCAACCATGACAATGTACTGTAATGTCATCACTGCAGCGTCTTGGTGTATCATGGTATATCATTGGGGTGATTCTGTTGGGACAATGAGCAGCTCAAGCGCCTCTTCTTTGCTGCCGTTGTGAGAAACAGACTTGAAGTAAATTGATTCCAGCGCCTCACAGAGCCATACATCCGAGCTGAGCGCTTGTCTGATGCATTCACTCAAAATGTTTGTTTCTCATCACGATAAGACAAAACAAAAGATGCATATCGTTTCCTCATGATCTCATCACAGTCCAAACTGATTAAACCTCTGTGCCTTCTTCAGTTTCCCCCTGGAGACAGAAAGGTTACGTATTTTAAATGTTAGCGTGCATCTTGATTGCAAAGAGGAATCCAGTCTTTTATCTTTTTGCACGATATGAAGCAGGCATAATGTCTGTAAAATCAGCAGCGTCTCTGTAGTGGGATGACAGTTTTGCCCTGTCTGTTTGAGTTTGTTTGTCTGTTTATCTAAACCTTTATCTTTCTGTCTCCTGCTATCATTTCAGTTGAGTGTATTTCATGGCTGTCTAGTCCTGATCTGAGACGCTCACAACAGCAGATTAAATGTGTCACCACTTTAGATACAGATAAAAGTCACAATAGGTAAAGACAAAGGTGTATGAAGTGTGCAGCGACTGAAGGATGATCACTGACACGAAGGTCCTTGTTTGATAAGACTTTGTTCAGGCAGCCATAGATAAATGCTAAAAAAAGTATGTCAAGATCACAATGACAATGCAGTGTCATTAGTTCTGCAGTTATTTAGTCATAAACTTAAATATTTTTGACCTTAGGATGGTATTAGATGAAAAGTTGATAACCACATTTATCCAGAGGGGAATATGTCGGTACGAAATTTCAAGGCAATCAATCCAATAGTTCAGTTCACTAAAAATCATAAACATCAACCTGCTGGTAGCGCAAAAAAAAAAAAGTCAGGAGATCACCAAAATCATGACCATTCAGTCCTTCAACCATGAAAGAATGTACAAAATGTCACGGCAGTCACTCTCCAGCACATCAGAGACAACATCCCAGCAAGCGTGGACCATCACCAGTATGCCTTCAGAACCAACAGATCCACAGTGGATGCCATATCCACCGCCCTCTACTCAGTCTTCACACAGCTTGAAAATAACAGCTACATCAGGATGCTGTTTGTTGACTTCAGCTCAGCTTTTTATACAATCTCACCCATGAAGATGATTGGAAAACGTCACGACAATCACTCCTACAGTTTGGACTAAAGTGGTGAACAATTGCCATACTGGGAGAACAACCTATTAAGCTGTGCCTCTATTATTGCTAAAGAAATAATAATAACAACTTGGGGTTTAATGGAACATGTATTTGTCATAATGGTTCGGTGCATGCACTCATACGAAGAATACGTCTGACTGTCACACTATGATGAGAGCAGATTTCAATGGGTGAGAGTATAACCGTTCTGATCCACACTCCAATCCAGTAAGTGGCTGCAATTCACCTAAAAGCTGTTTTCCAACTGCCACTAAAAAAAAAAGCAGAACACACATTAAAACAAGAAGAAGAAGAAGAAGAAGAAGACACTGTGACTGACTATACTCTATGATGAGTTCAGATGAGACATCTGGAGGCCCCACCTGCTTCTATCAGAGTGTGAGTGGTGGATCAGATGAGGACAGTGTTATATGTGAGTGTAAACATGTTGAACATGCTAACGTATATCAGACGGCATCACCCAGATGTGTCAATCACCAGAGCGAGGCACAAAAACATACAACAGTGTAGCCCCATCTAAAGCCTCTAAATGTCAAAGCAGGAAGGGCCAAAGATGTTACTGAAACATTGGTATTTTCATCAGATTTCCATTAGTTTTTTTATCAACCCTGCATAAATATACGACCTATGCAAGACTGTACGTTCACTGTTTACTGCCTAATGCATGACAGGCTGTACCAAATATCTCAGGTGGAATGAACTGTAACTTACAACACTATCTGTTGAAAATAAATGAATTTTGATTGCTTTTTTCCTGTTGCACATAACCCAAAAGGAGCCGCAACCCAAAAACCAAGTTATTCACTGAATCCCTCTAAAAGTCCTCCAGCTGCCCAAATACGAGAGTCAAAAGTCAAGTAGATGAAGTTTATCTAACATTACTAACATTTAGTTTTACGAACTCTACTTCATCATTTCCATTTTGTTTCATTTTGATGTTTAACAACAGCTTGTATAAAAATAAGATATATTTTTCCCCACGCAGCATGAAGTGAGCCTGAGTGAGAAGTGCCACACAGCAGGGATAAAAAAAATCTCCAACAGCTCAGCAGCTCAGCGATAATATGGACACAGTTGGACCTGTGTATGAAATGTCATTTTGTTTGTCCCCTGTAACCTGTGATTACATACTCCAGAGTGAGGCACTGAACAGGACCTGTTTTCATAAAGACTGTTCCTTGAGGGGCACCGCAATTTTCCTTTATTAAGCCTCAACGTTAGTGAAGAAGGTGGATTGTATTTCCCTTATATTGGGGGACCAGTGCCAAGCATGACTAACTTTGGGTCATTTCAAGAGTTTGCTCGGTGTGTGCACACAGTACGCACACACGTGTGCATGTACAACCTTGCATATATGCTCCATATGTGTAGTGAAACATACTGTGCATGCATGCACACAAGAAGCAGTGTTATTCCCTCTCACATACTTTGCAGGCACACCCTGAGACCCACTTGTGTTCTCTTTGAAAACCTAATTAGAGTTGTCTGAAAACTGCAGTCACTGCAGGTTAGAGGAAGAAAAAAGTTTTCATATCCTTGATACAAAACAAAAGTCACCCTGACCTTTTCAAACTGACAAGCTGTTTCAGCCACACCTATTAGCTGAACGGATGCCAGAATATTCCTGCCAATTTCGGAGCAAATCTGACATGCTCAGATTTATATGGCATTATAACTGAACAAAAAGAGTTCCTGCCAATTGGAAAAGATGGATTAAAGAAATGTGGTGGAATGCAACTACATACATTTACCTAAGTACAGTACTTAAAGTCTCACTCCAGTGTGTTTTGGCATTTTTATGATATTTCATATTTTTCTGAGTCGTTTCCTGACTGTTTGCCAATTTTTATATGACAAATAACTTTTTGTGCTCACACATAAAAAAAATGTAAGCTGTTGCTAAAATGTAACAATGACATATGACCAAGGAAGCCATACGTCATCCTCCAAACTTGGCCTATATAGACTATAAGAGTAGCATGACTCCTTTAAGGAATAGGGCAGTGCATAGTGTGTGTGTGTGTGTGTGTGTGTGTGTGTGTGTGCGTGCGCGTGCGCGTGCGCGTGAGCATGTGTGGTTAAGTGAGAGAGCGACAGTGGCTGTTCAGACCTGTGCAGACAGGTGTTAGCGACCAGAGCAGAGAGAAAGTTTAGTGGTGAAGTTGTCTTGCTGTCTAACATCCTATTGCAATCGATGCTAATATCCATGCTATTGCTATCCTACTGTTAACCACACCCATTCTGTGTTCGACAGAGAATGTCAACCAAAACACTACAAGAAGAAACACTGGCTGGAGTGAGGCTTTAAGTACTAACTCAAGGTATTCTGCTTTACTTGAGTTTGATCCTTTCATACAGCTTAATATTTCTACTCGAAGACGTTTCAGAGGCAAATATTCCCTTTATTGTTCACTGTTCTTGTCCAGTGAACACCACGTAGCTCCAGATGTGTTGATTTTGAATGTTTGTGATGGACTGTTCAAAACCCTCCTGGATTAGCTGGAAGATGTATAAATAAACCTTTTATTTGATATTTGAAGAGATTATATCTTCTCCATCTCACAGCTGAGTAAGGAATGTTTGGGAGGAAAGGAATTCCAATTTCCAGAAATTCAAACCAACACAAGAGACGATATGCTTCTCACTCCTCCCAGCCCCCTGCTGGCCGGCTAATAGGCTAGGAGTGATTGACAGGAGGGAGTCACGCCTTCTGCCTCTCAGACTGTTAGGATGCATGGGTTCCTGCACATTCAGATTTAAATTAGGTTACAGAGGAATGCAGCCAATAGCTTTTTGTGAATTTGACAAATAAATATTTGTCAATAAAGTGTCCGTACTGCAGCATTAACAGTAAATCCTGTTTAACCTGATGGATAACCATTAAAAGATTAAAAACTATTAATATCCCAAAGTGTCAAACACCAGCTGCCTTCTTGCCCTTTTACCACTCACCTCCTCCTGTTTTGCACTCCAGTTGTGTGTCCACATTCTTATTCCATCCCACATGTCCTTTTGTTTCATTTCAGTGTTGTCCTGCCTGCAGATGCCGGTCCCAGGAGGTTTAGGGGCTCCACACTCTGTTACCTGCTGACACTAATTGACACTGAAAGTCTCCAGCCGCTACAAGAGCCAACAGCTAGCTGCAAAAAGCTTTTCAGGTCCCTCTGTACGTCCATTTCTTTCCAGCTGAGTGGACATGGACAGGACTGTTATATTCTCCTGTAATGTAGCTCACGTGTCACTGGACTCTTGGAAATTCTCACTATATGTGCATGAGTGCTTCGGCAACTAGGGATGTTTTTTCCTGCAATTTTCTGGATATTAGAGTTCAAATACATCATTAAAACAGAAGAACCGTCATGCAAAGTAGATGTGAATTTAAACATTTAAGGTTATTTGTATGTATGCACAGCATCATATGAAAAATGCTGCAAAATGCTTAAAGTAAAGTTCACCCAAAAATGAAAATCAAGCCATCATCTACTCATCCCCATGCCGATAAAAAAACTTTGCAGCAAAACAGCATTGCAGCACTCTCCTTAACAATTGAAGTAAATGGGGATTTGTTTTAAAATGTAAAAAATACAACAAAAACAAAACATAAAGTAACTCCTTACAACTTATCTGGTGTAATCCAAGTATCCAGAAGACCAGAGATCGGAAATTGCTTTGAAAAGATGATATTTACACTCTCACTGCGTGGACGAGCTCATGCACCCAATTCAGACAGGCAGTGCACTAACGCTTTTAGCTTAGCTTTTAGCAGCTACAGTGAAGATTTGGGCGTATAAAGGGTTTAAATAATGTCTTTTTAAAACAATTCCCCATCTACTTTAGTTGTTTAACAGAATGCTGCTACACTGTTTTGCTGTGAAGCTCCAGAAATGTTTTGTGGACCATAAAACACTCACCTTCCTGTCTGCATGGGGAGTGAGTGAGTAGATAATGCCTTAATTTTCATTTTGGGGTGAACTTTTCCTTTTAAACACACAACTGCTGGGCAAAATCCAGGGAGGGTCAAAGAGCAAAATAAGCTAGATTCATGTTTCCACTTGGGACAGCCTGTTATGAAGAGACTCCTCCATGTCCCTAAAATCCCTCAGCTTTAAACTTCCAAGAACACTTAAAAAAAACTTCCACAACAGTTGTAAATATGTCAGCGCACACGAGTGGTGCTCGCGAGCATCAGGGGAAGAGTCGACGCTGATCAAAGAGCAGGGGGCGATGTTGTGAAACTGGAGAGCTTGTACATCTAACTGATGTTTCGTCATCAGTGTTGGAAAGACCTTAAATCTCTCTTTACAAACACTGTGTCACACAGCTCGGCTCCATTAATCTGTGTTTTGTCCAAGTTGGCTTGAAAAATACTTTTTTGTCATCACTGAGATAACATCAAGCGAGCACGGGAACAAATGTGATGACAATCTCGGCATACCTAATTAATCAGTGATCAGTCCCACGTTCGGTTCATGAGCAAAAGTTCACTTCTTATTTGTTGCTACACATGTGGGAACGAGGCTAATGTGATGACAGATGTTTGTCAGAAGACCTTAACTCTTCATTGGTTCTCATCAGCCAATTATATGCCTGCATTCCTTGTTTCATATAGACCGAACACCGTGAAGTCACGCTGATAACAACAGTCACTTCCAGGGAGGCAACTGGTGGTTGTTTTGTATTGTGGAGATATTTGAAATCAAACTTATTTCTATTTCAGCCGTAACTGTAATAATGTAATATATGTGGTTAAACACGGTGATCCGAACTATCTGACGTTTCTTCTGTGCTTATTTTATGTACTGTGTTGCTTTGCTAGCATCTTTGATATCTAGCCAACAGGACATCTCAGATTTACTGCTAGTTTTGGCTAAACTCAAGCTGTCATTTCCTTCAGTCTGTGGCCATTTCCACCCAAACATTAGTGAAAGTTTTGTCATTAATGAGATATGAAAGCATCAAACATGCATTTATATGAATGTGATGTAGACACTTTGAAATAAAATCATGAAAAACAACAATTAACTTGTATGTAACCTAGTAGACGCAGGGGTTTTCTCTCTGACACACTGTGATTAGTCTACTGGATTTGTCTTCATTCATTTCTACTGTGTTTTTTTCAAACAGACACAGAATAGAAACAGGAGACACATCCATTCTTCCATTCTCAATATTTAGCTCAGAAATTGTTACATTTTAATATATTTAAAGTTAATGTTATTAACTGTGGTCTTTGGAGAAGTAAATGTTTGTGTCGGGATACTTCTTTGTTAACTTGTTTGTACGGGCCTGATCCGACTGGGGCAAACTGTTCTGATCTTGTTTATGTTGGGTACACAAGAGAAAATGTTTCCATGCTGATAGACAATGTTATGATGTGGTACATGTGCTCTGCTACAGGCTACATCCTCAAATGCATGGGCTGATTTGTCTGCATGTTGGTCTAAATAACACGACCAAAAAGTAATCAAGACATGTAAATAAACTCATTGTTCTGCAATTATTTAATAGAACAGAAACAGCGTCGCGACATTTGTTTGGTAGATAAATATACTGTGATGAAAAGTACTGTCAAATTCACATGATCCTTTTTACGACACGCAGGATTACTCTGCTTCTTCTGGGCTTGAATAACAGCGTTGGGAGTCTTCGAGGTCTGATTTTACAGATTCTCCTCAGCACCTAAATGCACCAAAAGTCAGACATAAAATAAGATACATTTACTGTAAGGCTTCACCGAGTTCAAGCAAGTTTCAAGCCTCTGTTGATTAAAGGAAACCAATGGCAGCTTTAAAAACAAAAAACATTCAGCAGATTGCAAAGATATGTTATGCTTTGGAAAATGACTGGTGAGGATTTGTGATGTATGGCTAAACACTGGTTTGGTCTTTGAAGGATAAGGGATGGTGGCCCCTGAGGGTCAACGTACAGCAACATTTCAGAATACAGAAACGGTGGGACAGCACTTCTTGTTTGTGATTGGACAGAACACAATTCCCTGGCCACAGTTCAGTGTCACTTCCTGTGTCTATTGTGCAGCACTCCCAGCCTCAGTCCTAATTCTGTCAAGCATGCTTTCAGGGTTCCACGGGAAATTTTAAAGGGTTAGTTCAGGTTCTTAGAAGTTGGATTGTATGAGGTACTTATCTACAGTCATCGTAGTACCTACAGTAGATGGCAGTGGGCACGCCCCCAGTTTGGAGAAGCAGCAGGAGTACCGGTGGAGGGAGCTAAGCATATTACTGCTGTGGACGAGGGTTGCAGCAAAATGCTTTCAAGACTCTTAAAAAAGAAAACAACAAGTTTAATATATCAAAATATCAGAAAGGTTTTGTTTTGACGAGCAGGGCCACCGTAATTAAGTGAGCAAATTTTTCCTCTGTCCCTAATACAAAAAGTACTTGCTAAATAAATGATTTGAATTATCCAGGGAATCCCTTTATTTACAAAAATGATAAAACAATATAAAAGGGTTACAATAAAACACTGCACTGTTGGGTGTTCAAACATTTGTCTGCAGGAAGAAATCACAACTGGAGCCTAGTTTCTCAAAACGGAGCTTAATTAACTCAGGCAGAGGTAATGCCATGTATGTACCCCCTGCTAATAACCAAATGCTCCACCTCTCTGTTCAGCCAAATATGGTGCAAGAACTCACATCAATAAGCAGTGCTGGTAATTAAAAATGATTGACAAGCGGCCAGGTTAATCCAACCATCCCGGTCTTGCATAAAATGTCCCCCTGAGCTGTTTTGGGCCCTGGCTCCGGTCCACCCAGATCCTGAGCACATGTGGCCTCCAGATGTGGCTTCTGGGATGGATGCGGTCCGGCTCGTGGATGACTCTGTGAAGTGAAGCCCTCAGTACAGACACAGTGGTTAGAACACTGACACAGTCACATCCCTCATGTATGTCCCTCACTGGAAAGAGCCTGTAGTTGTCTAAGAGCAGAAACTGTGGACAGTAAGAGGAACGACTGTTGGCCGTCATCAACCCGGGACAGCTGTGAACTGAGGAAATGTACCTCAATCCACTAATAAAATGTCATGTATCATACAAGTGACACTCTCAACCCTTGATCTTTAAAGTCATTCTGACTGATCTGTGCATCTTGTGCACATGTTTTTAAGAACTAATCTGAACTCCTCTGGCTGTAAGCTAATTGGTCGGGTACTGACATCAAAGGCTTTAAGCAAGTCTGTGGTCATCGACTTAAAGTTAAGGAGCTCACACAACAGTGGAGTAAATTATGTTGCAGTGTAAGGAATGATCAGTCTTGTTGCTGTGACAGCAGGATTACCGTATGAATAACACTAATGATGTAGCATTAACCTACTGCTAATGTTACATGGCGACTTTATTTGACTATTACTTTTAGTTCCTGCTGGATAACCCAAAACATCATTTGGGAATGTAGGGTAAACATTCATTCTTGGCCTGAGTCATTGATTAAAGTCTTGTTTAATACTACATAAAGCTTTGATAAACACAGCCAGTGATCACTTTAAGGTTTAAAGTTGTAATGTGTAGGATTTTGTGTCATCTAGCAGTGAGGTTGCAGATTTTGACCGACTGAATGCCTCTCGTCTCACCCTCCCCTACAGTGGCCACTAAAAATGCAAAAAATAAAAAAGGCCCTCTTTGAAGCCAGTGTTTGGTTTGTCCGTTCTGGGCTACTGTAGGTCACAGTCTCTTTTTGTCTTCTTAGCTTCCTCTGTAAACATCGTTTTCTGTCTCTTCACCTCTGTCATGACGTCTGTAAAGGCTGCTGAGCAAAGTTCCATTGCCTAATTACCCAGTTCTGGTTCTGGTGTCCATTCTGGCCCTGGACCTGACAACCTCCTCCTCCAGGTGGTCCAAAGCTGCTATAACAGTGGTGTAAACACCAAAACCTGCCCCGACAGGTGCTCTGAGTAGAGTCAGCTAACAGAGCTAACTTGTAGCTACAGAACGCAGCTGTTACAGGTTGCTTTCAGGAAACTCTGTAAATCACAGAGTTGAGGTAAAACAGCCAGAGAACATCAAGGGAAAAAAATTGTGCTGTGTGTGATGTAATGCCATAAACTGTTATGCCCTGTGATGTTATAAGTGTGTTGTCTAGTATCTGTGGTCAAGGTTTCAGAGGGACTAAGCATTGTCAACATCACAACTCAGTGTTTTACAGGAAACGTCCATGATAAGCTGATGAATCTGCAGCCAAAATCTCTGAATTGGAAAAGTATGGGCTCCCCTCAAGATATGTACCTGTGGTCAGCCGCAAGTATCGTTCTGCCACTATGAAAGTTTGTGGATGGAGGTGACAGGATATACTTATGGTTAAATCTTACCAGACGGAGTGGTTAAACAGAAAGACAGGATGCTGGAGAGGAGAGGAAAGGAGCAGTAAAGAAAAGATTTTCACAAGAGAAATAACAATTGAGTGTTTTGAGAAAGCTACTTGAGTATAATGTCCTGCTGAGAAGCCTTTACAACATTCTTCACTGTTATATTCCTTTTGGGCCGAGATGAAAGATGCTGCAGGAAGAGAAAACTTTGCTGTCAGAGCATAAAGAGCTGAGGCTCTTTCCTCTCGTTCAGACTTCAGAGTTTGGACAACTGGACAGCACTCTCAAGTCAGAGTTTGCAGCTCCGTTTGATCATTTCATGCAGTTTTTTGCAAACCTTGGAAAGACTCGGAGACATCCTCACCACGTGGGTGCATCCGTGTTTGAGAGAAACGAGCGCACATACCTCTGATCTCGACAGCAATCCCCAGAGAACAGGTTTTCATCTCTATTCCTGATAAATCTCTGAGCAAAAACAAGAGATTCTGATATTCTTCAAAGGAGACTGAGAAAAATCTATAACCCGTCTGGGCGGAGCCTTTCATCAATATCACATGAGGATCTCACAGTCTCCTCATGTGAAGCTGGCAATGGGGTTTTGTTTTTCTACTGCAGCTCTGACCGCAGAAGGCTGGCTTTTTTGTGCGGAGCTGTGGGAATGTGGCAGTAGAAGACATAGTGTGGACACTGACAACAAAGTAGGTCTTGACAGGTTGAAGGTCCTGAACAATGAGGGGATTGTAGGGTGGGCCCACAGTTGCAGTTTTTTTAATTGGCTGAAGCTGGACGGCAGCAGTAGTACCAGCAACTTCTCCTTCAAAGAAACAGATTAAAGTTTTTAACATTACACGCCTGTTGTGGTTTATATACTGGATGGATGGATGCTGTCCAGCTGTAATCTTCATACAATCTGTTCTTCTAATCTGCAATTTTGCGTGCAGGTGAGATGGCGATCCTCTCTGTTAAGTTCTGTAGAGAATAGATGCGTCACAATAACACAGATAAAAGATGTCGGATGTGCTGTAGTATAAAATGCAAGAATGTCCAAGCAGGGTGGTGGTTGGGATTGATGGATGGGTCAAACAAACAGAGGTCTTTCACCAAGGAGACTGGTGTTTGTGTGAAACCAAAAGTCAACGTTGACTAGCTTTAACTTACCTCTCTAAGTTTACAAAATTTAACTCAATGTCATATTTTCTGAAACCTTACCAAGTAGCTTTGTTTGTCTCTAGTTTATGTTTCTATGATGATGAAGGTCACATGACCTTGTAACTACTCTCCGCAGCCTGCAAGCCCGTGGACCGTCCAAACAGTACAAACACAGCTAAGCAAACAGGCTAATGCCTCAATTTAGAAAGCTTATATTCTCGTGATTCTGTTCATGCAAACCATTTTAAGATGAAACCACATTGGCAAGGTACAATTAACAAACAAACACCTTAACAAACTGGCATGCTCAAAGTTTATAGTGTCTGGGTGTTTCAGTAGTGCATCAAGCTCCAACTCTTCTCTTATTCCCAAATGTCCTCTAGACCCATTTAAGTATAGGTATTCCAACACACAGTATTCAATGATTCAAAAGTGACAAAAAACTGTGATTGTGGATGCTTTTTTATGCTTTTATCTGTAAAAAAAGACTCCTCATTTCAGAGTAAAAGCCATCACCCCTCTACATCAAAGATCGTGAGATGGCAGCCGTTTGATTGACAGCTCATTTAAGCAGATTTGAGCTTCTATGCCCATCCTTGAGCCTACAACAGCCAATGAGTGATCGAGTAGACCAGTGACCCACTCACTCTTCTTTCTCTTCTCTCCTGAGCAACTTGGACCATGTAAGACTATATGATGTGTAGATTGGAGTCAATTATATTACTTGGACAGGCAATGTAATGTAACATCTATTTCCCAGTCTGTTTCCCACCCCTGGAAATTAACTTGTGACCTCCGTGGGGGCCTACAATGGCCTTGTGGTTATTTAGCGGGGTAGTCAGCATTATCCACACTTAAACAGATGTCACATTCATGCATGAACTCACTAAAATATGTACATTTTTTGTGAATATCTTCAACATCATTTTACACAGTCCATGTCGGTATTTTTAAGTCTGCCTCCACTCTCCTGCTCCTACCTGTCGACCCTCTGGAGGTCAAGTATTATCTCTCTGTTCAGACTTGGCAGCAGCACTCATCAACAGCAGCCACACCTGTGTGTCTGTCAGTGTTCTGACCTCTCTGCAGCCCCTCAGGTACACACAAAGACATGCACTGTATGACCCAGCACACACAGAACAAACAACTTTATTCATCTCCACTCGCTCTCCGCCTTGTTGTTCTCCTTCTGCTCCTTTGCCCACTTCACAAGAGGCAGACAGCAGAAAACGGTCATCTGGCGGGGAGCTAAATGAGCCTTTGCTGACAATGATGAAAAATCACAACAAATCTCTCATTACAGGAAGCAACAGTCCAGTGGAATGGTTCGGGACATTCTGGTTGGTTGACCTGGAACTGATACCGTTCAGGGGGACAGCATGGAAGGAAATCCTCGAGCCTCACAGGAACAAAGTGAGGGAGAGCAGCGTGAAGACCTCTTATGTCAGATTTGCACTGTGAAGGTGAACATTAAGTTGGAAGAAATCCTTAAGTCTTCCTGCTTCAGAACACTTCCTGGCAGAATCTCTATGCTCCGGTACGCACATTGTACTTGCAGATTAAGCATGGAAATAATAACATCGCCTGACCTGACCACACATTACTTACTGTATCACTTTCTTGGAACAGTCTATTGCTTCCTTAAAGTTGTGTCCCCTGAGAATAGAGGGAACAGAGGGCACTGGTCCTGTTATGGGTCTCATCAGGCGTCTCTTGGCCTGAGACGAAGAGGCATGAGGGGACCGGCGAAGAAATGAAAGAAGCAAAAATCAAGTCCCCGCTGACCTCGAGGCCTTTACATTGTCACTCATAATGACCTCAGAGAGGCTGCCTATAACTTGTATGTCTGTCAAGAGGCCCTGTCTGCATGTTTTAAATACTTAACAGTTGCTCATTTAAAAATGCTTACAGCGCACTGTGGTGCTTTCAGATGACCTGGATGGGAGGAACGAGCCTGCTGTCTATCAAAATGAACATTTCCTCTCTCAGTTTGACACATGACAAAGTAACACCTGTGTGATACAAAGCAGACCCCACAGCCTTTTCTAACCATCAGCTATCGAAGCTGTTTGGATTTAACAGTCATGTGCAAACACAGCTTCAGTGGTACATGTGCACCAAGCTACATGAACAGAGCTGGGATGTGAGGCGACATTGGCGTCGTGGCCGCATGGTGTATTGCAACCAAAAAATATGCTTCCCATACCTAATTATTGGAAAAGGAGCTGCTGTAAAACTATGAATGAACTTCCATTTGAGCAGAAAACATTTGGAAAGTCGTGAGATTTAATTATTCTACTCCAGTCATGTGTGCAAGAAACCAAAAGTCAGCCAGCTCAGCCAGCAGAAGTCTCACACACCCATAATCTTAATCAGCTCAGTGGGCGAATGATTCCAGTGTCCAAGCTCTACGGGCCCCAGAAACATGGAAGCATGGGGAAGCCAGCAGAGGCTGTATAGTGTTATCAAGGTTTATAGAGAGCCAATGCAAAACAGATGTTTTTCAGTATTCTATATCTATTACATTGTGCATTTAACATTTACTACACTATGATAAGTTATCGCAAAAAACGTATCAATTGCCAGTTTAAAAAAGACGAGGGCCACAATGGGGTGCCATCTTTGAATGCTGCATCCAGTTCACCCTTATACATCCATGATGTGCACCCATCTAAATATTTAAATTGACCCTTTGCTAAGCCCCACCCCCTCATTAGTTACTGTCGCCATGTCCGCAAGTTTTCCTTTTTAGCACTGCAGCGGATAATGCAGTTTATTGTCAGAAGAAGAGCTAATGAAGGAGATGTAGTGCAGGTGTGGAGGGAAAGCAGACTGGGGAGGATCTCAGGTAACACGGCTGGGCTAATTAAACAGATACAAGACAGGTGTGGAGGCAAAATCAGGCTGGTGAGGAGCACGAGAAGACAGGAGGGACAACAGGACACTGGAAAAGGGCAAAAGACACCACAAAAACCTAGAAAACACACAAAACACACATCCAATGAACAAAATAACAGGACCGTGACAGTGTATCATGATAATTAGTGGGAACTTTGTTACTTGGAATTTAGGATAATTTTTGAAACAATGGGTCCTGGATTTCAGACAAACAGTGTGTTTGTTATCCATTAGTATCCTCACCAGTTGATCCATGTGGAACACATAGAAATACTGGTTAAAGAGCAGTAACTGTATGACAGGGTAGAACTAGCTAATTCCAATGTTAACCTAGAGTATAGTAATGTGAATAAAATTAAAAATAAACATTACCCGGTTTGGATGCTTACTACAAACCCTCAGAGGTTTAAAGCTTATTGGTTTGTATGTTTAAATAGTGTGTTTGACTTTTACAAGAGCAAAGGCTCGGTGGAGATAATGTGATCCTGGCTCAGAAAATGGGGGGCTTTTAATAACATATCAGATTTTCACAACATGATGTTGGTCTAGCTTACGACTGTAGGTTGTAAGGCAGTTGGCTAGACCTGCTCATGTTTGTAGCTTACACTTCAGCAGACAATTATTAACATTATTTAAGGTACTAGTATCACTTGTACCCCATGTGGAGAAATCCACCAGGTTAAGTTGTTTGTTGTAAACAGTCAGTTACTGTCTAGAGGCACAATGTTGAGCAAAAACCTTGAAAAATGGTTGTCACGGGCTCGGCTGTGATGAAGTAGCAGTTTTCAGCATTCTGTATGAGTAACATAGTGAGTCAGGTTAAGTAAATATACTATAAATGGTTCCTGTTCGGTGCCATAGGGTTAGGGTGGTGCAGAAAGGGTATGAACTGAGCCAATGGTCTTGCTGCGTGTGTCCCTGAGTAAACATGGAGTCATTAGCCACTTCCTCCTGTGTCTCCTCCGCACAGCCATGGCCACTTGACCCTCATAAAAGTGATGAACAGCGTGTCTTGAGATACTTACTTGTGTTAACACTAAAAAACCTAGGGAGGTTAGACTTTCCCCTTATAGAGCACCTTTTTACTGTCTGCTCAGCTCGGATTGACAAAGACATACAATAAGTTCTCAGACTCACATGACCTGTCTCTCAGTGCCTCCTCGAATCAGTATTTAAAAGCTCTCCTGCTGTCTCATAGTCGTGAATGGGTTTTAAGACGTCTCAGGGCACAACGGCCCATCGCTCAGTAAACATATGACATTGGTTAATGCACAGCCAGCACAGTTTCATGGGGTTCACTGTAATGCTACACCACAAGTTGGAGGGCATTAACTCTGCTTGTGTGACTTTAATGGAAACAAGGGAGAGTGGAGTCTCCACGTTCAAGCCTTCAGCTCTCCAGTGTGCTGGCTAACAAGTCTATTCAAACATTTTCCTTCTTTTCTCACAAAAGACACACATTGTCCCTCAGTGTCTGCTAACAATGACTTTTATAGATTATACTTGTCAGGCCATCCCTTGATTTATATAGTTTAGTCAGTTTCCTAGCTTTAAAGCCTGTCATGTGGTATGGGGGATGTCTTGTATACCATATAAGCATGGATGATATATAAACAGTGCTGTATGGCCAGGCATAAACCCCCTCACTGTTGCTAGGCCTGTCAATCTCACACATCACATATTTTAAAATGACAATAATGACAGATTTACCACTCAAAAAATCACAGCTATCTCTGAGACAATGGGATTCTGAGGTTGCAGACTTCTCATTTCTAGCAAGCGTATCTGAATTTTGTCGACTGAAATGCATACCTGCATGTTTTTGCAGGTAGAATCATCTCTAGCTAGCTAGCTAAATTAGCTCCAAGCGTTGGTTTAAAAACACTTCTTGCACCCAAGCAGATAATCTATAAATAACAAATAGCCGGAATGATTGTAAAGTTTGCAAAAAGTACTCACAAAATGTTAGCTTTAATTGTCTTCTTGGTGTTTTGTCTTTCGGGCTTATATGCTTCTAACAACAACTTAAATAGCATAAATGAATAAATAAATGTCTAAGCCTGATTGAGTTGTGGTTGAAATGTTATCTCAATGATAAGCTCGCTAGCTAATTTGTTCAAGTAGTTAAAGGTAATGGCTAAATTGTTGAGCAAGAACACCTTACAGTATCAAAAAAAGTTGAGTCTTTGGGATGGTAGGACCACCGTCCCAAAGACAAGTTTGAAAACCCAGAGAGACTGGAATGAGAAAAAAAACAAAATGCACCTTTTAAAGTTATTGAGAAATGGTTAAAATAAGTTGCTTTACATGATGAATAAACAGTTAAGATAGTTTCCAAAAAGTAATGGAACATTTTTGCCACTCCCAAGTGGTAGGCCCAGTAAAGCTAATGCAAACATGACAGGCTGCAGCAGGACTGTGGCGGTACATTAGAGAGAAGGTTTGTAAACCATTGTTATATGGTATTGTGGGCTTATTTGATAATCCATGTGGTTAGAAGATGTGAAAATACAAGAGCAGCATTATTACAGGCTACAGCTATTATCCTAAAATTAGAAACAACCTGTTTCAGTTCTGGTTCTCATTCCTGGTTCCTGGTCCCGGTTATCATTAGGGCTTACCTGAACTTGACAATGATTGGATGGGTTTGGAGCTTTGAATTTTACCTCCTCACTGATGGTAAATGGACTTGCATTTCTATAGCACTTTTCCAGTTTACTGACTGCTCAAAGCACTTTACAACACTTGTCACATTCACATTCATACACTGATGGCAGAGGCTGCCATGCAAGGTGCCAACCTGCTCATCAGGAGCAATTTGGGGTTCAGTATTTAGTAACTTGCCCAAGGATGCTTCGACATGCAGCCGGGGGAGCCGAACAAGCGGCCTTCCGATTACTGGATGACTCGCTCTACCTCCTGAGCTACAGCCACCCCTAGTCTATCTATTGATCTGTTCAGAATGACTGTAGAAAAAAAGGCTGTGATAGTGGTTTTATGATTGTCAATCTGCTTTCACATCAGTGCAACTTTGTGCAACATTTTGCAGTGACTCTTGCCCGGGGCCGCTGCATGAGCCACAGTGACACACACTGACCTGATTTTCTGCCAGGAAAGTTCAACCAAGTTGAACTCTGATCTCCACGATGGGTCTCCAAACACATTCCAGCGCTGAAGGAAATTCAAAGCTCTGATCAGAATTTCACACTGCAGACAACAGGATAGAAAATGAATACTGCCATATGTGCTTTGTATGTATTGCTTACCTCTGCCCTGCTGTGCCCCAAACTAAGCATGCTTGGACAGTTGATGAAAAGACAGTTTACCTTGTTATCGTCCTGCCTTGTACATCAGAATAATTTCCATCCACTAATTTGAATTGATCTTTTGTCAGCAGTCGGCCAGCGTGGTGTCAGACAGCCTGCACCATCCACACCTTAATTGCCATCTATCACTTTAATGGTGGGGTAACTTAACACTAAACAGCCTGCCCAATAAAGACAAAGTATTCCCACCCTTACCTGGCTCAGTAAGCCAGTAGTGGTAGGAGGGCTCATTACGGCTCACACGGGGCACAGTGTCATAGCACAACTCATAAAAAACATGGTCACAGCAGCTGTGGGGGCTACACAGCTTACTTACACAGGCATTATTTATGCTGGGGGTGTGCAGGGGGGTAGTCAGGGCAGTTTGGTGCCCTGTCTGTCACGCTGCTGGAGGGGTCCAACCTGGGCTCCGTTTTATAAGCCCGTGGTGCCAGGGGCCCCAGCTCACACCGGCGTGGGAAAGGAGGCTAGCCATCAGGTTATGTGGAGGTTTTTTATGGTGCATTGTCCAAAGTGAGAGTTGAGGTTGGAGGCCCAGAGACCGTGACCTCTGTAACCTCAGTATACGCGCATGAAACATGGCCGCATCCACAAATTGCTCACAACCACAAAGTCAAATCATACAGCTCCTCTGTTGATTGTAACATGAGCAACGACGGTAATTTATATGCTTGGCGGACCTCTTCTTGTTGCTCATCCCTCTCCCGTATCGTATGTATTCAGCCAGGATGTATGTGCGTTTGTGGTACGAGCGATGCGTCAGCGGGCTTGACGAACCCACATCTTAGAGCCTCAGTTGATTTGCTCCAGTCCACCACTGAATCATCTCTCTCTCTGTCAATGATTCAGCAGCAACCAAAACTGAGGAACGGCAATGTCATATCCGCATTCTCACTATGACTATTGAGGCGCCGTTGAGCATCATAAACATTCAGGTTCTGGTCTGTTTTAGTTTTTTTTGTCGGAAGTAACACAGAGTGAGATATAAATGTAATAAAATCATTACTTCTGCTCTCAGAGGTATCTGCTCTCCACCTCTGGGGAAATAGAAATATCCAATCAAGCAGTGCAATAATAATTAAAAGGAGGGCAGGGCACTGAAAAAAAACATGATAGAAACTTGCATTTGCAGAGTTGTGTAATGTTTTGCAGCTAGTATGTGACATCCTGGATCAGCACACCACCTCTCTAAGACTCGCTGGTGTTAGGGATATCTTGTCTCATCCATCGGTATTATAACAGCATTTAAATGAGTATATCTTAATGTTTGGAAGATCTTGTGACACCAAGTCCACGTTTGACCTCCAAAATCTCCAAATCAGTGTTCAGCAGCTGCTACAATGTTCCTAGTCAAATGGATATTTGGTTAATCCACACTATACAAATGGAAGATGGTGTGAATATGTGTATGTGTAAGAAAAAATTAACCTGAAAGAGTGAAATTTGGATAATAGTGAAATTTACTGGTTATTTTTTCATTTAATTCATTTCTTGTCAAGATCTATAGTGTGCGATTTGATACAGATTACAGGGAAAAGCTCTCAGACAGTCACTTCAGTTAGTTTATAAGCAGTTGCTGATAAAGTAAATAAATCAGAACAATTATCGCAATGTGCTTGTTGGACCTCTTAATCGTAAGCCTTCGCTCTTTACCCACAATTATTGCCAAATAACGTTGTTTTTTCCTGAAAACTTCCTTAAGAGGTACTAGGAACGTACAGACATGCAGAATAAAGAGTTACAGTGTTTTCTAAGATGTTTATCAGTGATCTCTGGGATGTTTTTGAGCTGTGTTCTTCCCACATCCACCCTGCTAAAAGGGAAACCACCTTCTATGTAACAGATGAATCTCTCCTTCCTCTTCTGTACAAACATGCTTTCAATAGTGATTCAAAGTGACGGTCATACTTCATGAATAAGGTTTGTAGTATGACCTATCCTAGTCATATATCTCGATGCAGTGTGTCATATATACACAGACCAAAAGCCGGTGCTTTGCATTGGGGCTGAAACGTACTGTAAGTTAGCCAGTAAACCAGCTTTGCAATTACAGGAATGATTAATCAACTATTCAGAATCCCTAAAGGTCTAATTTGTAAGATAGTTGATTGTTGAGTCTCATCCCAACTCATCAGATACCGACGCTTGGAGTTTCCCAGGTCGTCAAATACTGTCACTGTGGGTTAGTAGGTCAGTGCCATCCACCAACCCAAAGTCACATGTTTGACGAGTTGGGAGTGAGACTCAACAGTCAACTATCGTAAATATTGGACCTTTAAGCTTTGCTGGGGTGTGTAATATAATTCAAACCATCAGTACAAAACCTTGGAGTGTAAATCGAAAAGCACAACCTCATGTTTAACCTTGAATGTCTATACCACTTAAAGGGACAGACCCCAAAATCAATAACACATATTTGCCCTCTTACCCTTTGTGCTGTTTATCAATCTACAGTAGATCATTTTAGTGTAAGTTGCAGAGTTGTGATGATACTGATATACCACAGAGATGTCTGCCTTCTCCTGAGAATAATAGAATTAAATGGCACTCGGCTTGTGGTGCTGAAAGTGCCAAAAAATACATTTGAAAAACATTACTCAACGTTACTCAACTTTGCTCCAGTTACTCAAGGTAATACAAATACTTTGTTGTGAGCAGTTTACTGTGGGAACTATCTTTCTACCAAACCGAACTACACCTGCCAACCATATCACGGCACAGAAGGAAGCGTGCATCTACTCATGGAAGAGCCGAGTTTGATTTTATCTGACAGAGGGCAGACATCTACGGCTGCCATCTCCAAAACTCTGCAGCTCACACCAAATGAAGAAAAATATGTGTTTGTGATTTGTCACTCTCTTTAAGGAGTGATTTATATGATGCAAGTTTTATTGGCATGGGTACAGAGGATCAGGATAGTTTGTCTTCTAACTGATGTCTCTTCTTCCAACAGTCCCAGATGTCCCATATGTTCACTCCATCAAAGCTGAACATTTGACTGGACTTCCCTGTGCTCAGATACAGTGAGGTTCCCAGGGTAGGCATGAAAAAGCCTTTAGCAGGGTGTGTTCATGCACCTGTTGGGGAGTACACTGGAGTATTTGTGTGTCCTCTTGGTGTGTGTATGTGTTCATTGATAAAGTCTGCTGAATGCACAGGTTTTAGACAGGTTCAAGACTGATGCTGGGACACACTTGTTTTAAGGATTTAGATGTTTTTGCACCTGCTTGAAGCACTACAACTGTCCTGAAGTAAAAATACAGGACATGCTGCATTCTTTTGTATTTATATTGGTCACTTATGAATAAATAAATAGATACATACATAGATTTGGAGATTTGTTACATTTTACATATACTGGAATTACATTTTTGTATGAATAAAATAACCTTTTAATCACACATTTTTACATTTATTTTTAATTAGTGTTTAAGCAAGCTTCGTGCCTTAGCCTTGGAAAAAAAAAATTACAGCTAATCTGCAGATATTTGTTGTCAGTTTTACACAACTGCCTATAAAAGCTTTTATTTTGACATATTGGTGGTTGTAAGACAATTAAATAATATTATTGTCTGTCATGTTCTCTTGTTTCTGTCACGCCAAACAGTTTTATGTCTTGTAAAAATAAAATGTTAAGTATTTCACTTGGGATTCCCTCCTTACTGTATTATTTTATTAACTCAATTGTTTTTATTAAGTTGCCACTCACACTTAATTTGTTAGAGCGTAATAAAACGCCTTTATTTCCACAGATGTTTCACATGAGTCCCATCTGCTGATCTATAACACACTATGATAAGCCCGCCAACTGCCTCTTATCTATTCCTTACGCTAAACAATCAGAGTTATCCCCTGAGCTTTTAATTCATCTGTGTTGCATCACTCAATACATCTGGGACCAGTTGTTTGTGGCATTTGAAGCCTCCCGATGAGCGGATGGAACCTGAGACCCTCCGCGTTCCCATGAGTTCACGATGTGCTCCATGTCCCCTGCTCCAGCATGCTGCTGAGCCCAAACCACAGCAGATGTTATTGAGTGCACATTTGTAAATATTTACCCTGGTAGGAAGCCTGTATGAAACTGAGGGAGGTGCACAGTCCATGGCGACGCTGACAGAGCGGCAGATATTGGCCTCTGCATCAGCCTGTGTTTTCAATCTCGGAGGTCGCGCTGAAAAGGCGCTGCAGTAATGCGCCCCATTCCAATTTCACAGAAAAGGCTTGGCGGAAGTTTAAACCCAAACTATAGGAGGCGGTCATTAGGTTTGTTGTAGAACTGGCAGTAATATGCTCTGAACTCAAGCCCATAGCTGGAGGGGCTTAAGTGGAGAGAATAATAAGCTTCAGATAAGTACTCTCATAGTGCCCCCTGCAATGATTTCACATTACACAGTTTCCTGTAGAGCACTGAGTGGTTGAGATATACCGATACACGGTCATATTTAGCTTACAGCTGATTAGGCTGATGTTGGTTTATGACTCTTCTTTTAAATGAATGGAAGGAAAACCTTAGGGAAGCTTAGTAAAAACCTTTATTTAACCTCTCCCAGGAGAGCATGTAGGAAGCACGGGCTTTAAAGAACAAGGAAAGGAAGGAGAAAAAAAGGAATTATTTTCAGTCTGATATGAAGCCTGACCTGCTGCCAAGCGATATATCCCAGGAGAGAGGGGTCAAAATGTGCCTCGCTGCTCACAGCCCCTTCTTTCTAATGAAGATAAAACAGGCGTGCTGCACCGCAGTCCGACTGGATGCGAGCCATTACCACAGCTAATTGGTAATCACTAGATTAATCAGCAAAAGAGTTACCTATCATGAAGTCACTCAGGTTTATTTAATTTGTTGAAGTTAAGTATTAAATGCTGGCTGTGTCTGGACTCTTGCAAACACATGGGAAAATGATGTTCTTGTTAGATACACTTAAAGGGGCAGTGTGTAGTTTTGGAGAAGAAATTCAAATTTTTATATTTACAATATTAATGAGATTATAATATAAAATCAAAAAAATATTTATATTTTCCATGCATGAATAAACAAGCTGCTCTCAGAGGAACACAAGGTCCCCAGAACACTGTTTGAAGCTAGAAAGGTGGCAGGTTCTGCCACACAAGTAAAACAGTATGAAATTGTGTTGTCCTTTAAGGTCAGTTTGTTTATTCAGTTTATTCAGTCATGAAAACAAAGACAGTTTGTTTATTTAGTTTGTTTTGGGGCAACAAAAATCAGTCAATGAAGATACATAAAAAACTACATAGTGCACCTTTAAAAAATCATGCAAAAGCAAACCATACATGCTATTTCATCACATGATAAATGTGTCTTGTAAGCACATAAGCGTAACATGCATGTTGTTTCTGAGAAGAGCATTCTACATGCCTCGGGAATGTTTTCCGAGCATTTCTGAAGTGCCTACACGGTGTCAGACATGATATTGCATGTTGTGTCCGTGTATCCGGCAGAATTCCTTTGCTTTCCAATGTGAAGCTCCAGATGGGAATAAAAGCATTAATTATACATTATTTGAATGATTATACAAGCATATGAGATTAGGAAGAGCAGTGATCTTCGGTGTTGCAATAACAGCCTGTCCATGTTGGTACAGCACGCCTCATTAGCACCATTCCCACAGCTGGATGTGGGATAACCAGATAGCCGACATTCACTCTCTAATTAGCTCCTCTGGTACCCCGCATTCCCCTCTCGGAGCTCACCACTGGGCTCCGCTATCAGGGCCTTGCTTTGCCTCGCCGTGCAGGGGGCGAGAGATATTGATTGTGCTTCTTTAATGATAAATTCCCTTTGTGCTACGGAAGCCAGTTAGCGAGGTCTGAAGGACTGGGCAGACCTTTTCTCTGTGAAATGGATTTGGCAAAAGAGAAAGATGGAGGCATATCCTTGGAGTTCTGAATCAGGAGAATCAGAGGCGCCTCTCTGTGTTGTCTGGAACTGGCCTTGAGTTTTGAAGCAAAGCAGCACCATCGGGAGGAGGGTCAATAGTTTGCTTGAGCACAGCAGGCAGAAAATTTGCAGTTAATTTTTAAAAAAGTGTTGAATTTTAATGCCTGATCTCAAAGAATGAGATGCACATACATGGCACATCCTTGTGAGTGACGGGCGACCATGCCAGGCTAGTTAGGAAGCAATTGTTGGCAGGTCAGACATGACAGGAGCAGCAGTGGCAAGAGAGGGATGATAAGTCGCAAAGAGAAAAGGGAATGAAGGGGTTAAGAGGGCATAGAGAGGGTCAGAAATCGGGGGCTGTGAACAACTCCGGGTGAGCCACCCTTTCAGCCAGGGTGTAGGGTGTCTCCCCACAACATGCCAGCGTTTATTTAGCACCAAGCAACAAGTTGTAGGGAAACCCAATCTCCTTGCAGGCTGCCGGCCGCTCCTCCTTCAGAAAGGGCCGCCCTGATCTTCATGGCGTCTCCCCGCTCATCTCGTCTGTCTCTCCCTGCATGAAGTCCCCCGTTAGGTGACGTGGGAAGCCTCTTATAGCCCACCACTCCGGTGTTTCTAACGTGGTCGAGTCGCCACCGCTCGTGTTACAGGGGATGGGGAGCACTCTGTCAATGATGGCCCAAGGGCAGATGCAAAGCCGTGCGAGAAGTTGTAAGGGGAGGGGGTCATCGGTTACTTTCCGAGTACGGCAGTTTGAAAATACTCCAAAGAAAGCGGAGCCTCCAAAGGACCTTCCTGTTCTATGTGCTCCCTGGACCTGTTTCAGCTAATGCAACCAGATCGTGAGCCCTGACCTAACGCACTGGTCACTGAAATGTGGTATGGTTTCCAAATGATCCGCGTCCTATTTTAGAGTCCGGCAGTTGATATCTCAACTGTTAGTTCAATATCCAAACTGTTCACATCGCCAACTTTGATGTAGGATGACATAATTGATTAATAAAAGCCTCAAGTTGTTATAAAGTGAAAGTTGTACCTCCTAAATACTGTTTCCCATCACACAACATGGATTATAAAGTGGAAACAGAGGCCATATTAAGCCAGTCGTCGCCCAGAGCTCTGACAGGACTGACCTTTTGCCTCACTCATATCTCATTAGCATGCTAACATTGATTAGGAATTATCTGTTTAGTATTTGAGGGTTTAACTGTGGCATGGTGTTGTTTGGGGCGGCATGTCAGGCACACGCAGAGTCGTGCCTGGTTCGGTTGATTAATGATGGGAAAGGTCAGCCAGGCGAGCTCTCTGGCTCTCCATTTCCAGACAACAACCAGAGGTGTAGGGTTCACTGTTTTCAATCAGCGCCGGATTTATCAGGACTGTTATCGCCGCGGCATGTTGCAAGACTGGGGACCAATGACGTAGCTGTACATGGTACCCCTAAATAGTCTTTTCAATGAAATCTGAGGACTAGAATGGAACTTGGGTGACCTGATGTATTATATTTAGACTATCAAATGGAGATAATTTTTGATGTATTACACAGTGAAAAACACACACACATGTAACACATACTATATCTGTGTAAGCCCTTATCTGCCTTTGAAATTAAACAACAACTTTGCTATTGTAACGTCAGGCATGGTAGTGACAGTGAGAGGCGAAACCATTAAAGTCAGACGAGAACATTAACATGTAGTAACATTATATGCTTTTTTAGCTATGTTACGGAAATGGCTCTAATGATGGCAAAATAGACATTCATGGTCCCCAGAGAATGAATCATAATGACTGTTGGATGGATTGCCATCAAAATTGCTACATATACCAAACAACAAATTAAAAAATGTTAAGTGCTAATTAGCTCTTGTTAGCATGCCGATATCTTAAGATTACGGCAATAGTAAACATTACTTTTGCTAGACGTCAACATGTTTGCATTATAATTGTGAGCAAGTTAGCATGTCGATTTTAGCAGTCAGCTCAAAGCACCACTGTGCCTGAATACATGCTGACAGAGCATGGACATAAAGAGAGAGAGGGGATGACATGCAGCAAAGAGCCTGGGTTCGGGTTGAACCTGGGCCACTGTAGTAAGGACTCAACCTTAGTACAGTGTGCACACCCCCTACCAGGTGATGTAGATGTAGACTCTTAGGGTGCCAATCTACTCCATCAGAGCTGCCTTTCAGAAAGTTCCATAGCTTCAGAAAGCCCCTTGCTGCACACATTTCTGAGGTCAGATTGGGGCGAGGGTTGCATCCAACAGCAGTTTCTGTAACTTTCCACAACCGACAATCCAACATCCATTCCCACTTCACTCATGATTGGGCATCTATGAGAATCTACTTAGCGCTCTTCTCTCTAGATACAACTTTCTCTGTCACTTTGTCACTCTGAATGTAACACTGTGAATGTCTTCCAAGAGAGAACGTCAAAAGTTGTGCACTATTATCCTCAGATCTAAAGGATATTGCATTTCCCCGCTCTCTATGATGGCCAGCTTTTCACTCTGTCTTCAAGTGAAGCTGTCTTTTGATTTGATTTCTGATGATTTCTGACAACGTGTCAAATGGACTTCCGTCAAGCTTTGCCTACCTCTTAAGGTCACTTTACACTGCAATTTTAGGCTGTTTGGGACAAAAGTTGTGGGAAAAACTTGGTAAAATGTTTAACTATCAATCCAAAATCCTAGATTCTATCACACATAAGGACAATTCAGACCTTTAATGAACAAAATGCAACCAATCAGAGTACGACATGAAAAAAAAACAGAATACTTTGGCACTTCATAATGGCACTTGCAACGTTAAGCAAAAAAACAACCAACAAACCAAAACAATGACAGCAGAATGAAAAAGAAAACCTTTGTTTTGTTGCATTTTCACTACTGCACTTGCACTACTATTCACAACACATTCATTGCACAATCTGACACACCTCAAATGGATATCATACAATCTGACGTTGATTTTGAGCAAGTAAACTTACATTTTGTTGTCAGTCTGGTATCAGTAATTATTTTACAAAACCTTTCAACCATTTTCATTACATCACATCATACCCAAAGCTTGATCAATACTCCAGCTCAAATGTATATATATATATAACATGACCTACATGACATATATATATATACAGTATATATATATAGGTCAGTATAGTCATGTAGGTCATGTTTCTCTTGCATCAAAATTTCCCAAGCCTCCGGTGATGGTTGCATGGCAATAAGCATGTGCACACATATGTGTATGTGTCAATAGTAAATAAGAGACAGACATCCAACATCCTCCCAACTTCCAGAACAACGTTTCGATTGCCATTTCAGTGTTTTTCTTTGCTTAGAAGAGACACATCATCAGCAGTTTGTGATGAAACACACATTTTCAATCACTACCCCCATATGAATTCTATTTTCACCTGATAATCTGTTAAGCGACAAGCCATTTGGGGAATTTGAATGGAGACCTGATACTGCGAGGGACTGCGAAAAATAAAGCGCAAGCAGTCGTCTGATGAGAAGCAGATGTGCGGAAACATAACAAAAAGTAAGCTGTAAAGATGATGTACTATGTGGCAAAACCCTTGTGGTCGACCGACCCATGTGACTGACGTACAGTCATGGCTTCTGAGGCAGATAAGTGAGAGGCTGTGAGTTTACGGGAGGCGTGCAGCCTGTGCGTGAGCGGCTTGGTCAGACAGGCTCCATGTGCGAGTGATAAAAGTGTAAAACCATCCAAACAAAAGGCATATGAGATGACATCTCTATCTGTGAGGACCTCAGCATTCTCACAGTAATGATAAGGCCGGGTCCCATGGGTGCCTGCATCGGTGTCTGACAGCCTGGGGTCAACTCCACTACACAAGCCCAGTCAGCCAGAGGAGAATACACAAGTGAAAGACAAGTAGTTAATAATACTAAAAATAATAAACATTCTGAAAAAGTTACAAATGTTTCTGATTTCCTGCCAAATACAGATTCATTTGGAGAATAAACATCACCTTTCCGGAGTATAATTTTTCTGATCTTCTCATGTTATACTGTATGATTTTGGGGTTATGGTGAAGATGAATTATTGATGCTTGTGCTGAGAGCAATGTTAGCCCGTTCATTCCCCCTGCAGAAAGCTATTGAGTGCTGCAGCAAATGGTGTGTAGCCGCAGCCCACAAGCAATCATGGAGATCTAAGTCAAATACCCCTATTCCCCATCATGGCACAACAAAGGTTTTCCCAGCAGCCACTTGGTATTCCGTGCGGAGAACTTGCGTGAAGATGCCTCGACCCACAGCGGGGTGAAGCCTCCCCTCTTTTATATCAGGCATTGTTTTACATACGTCTGTCTTTTGTTTTGAAGTCCAGAGATTAAGACTCGCCAGGAACAAGGCAGGTAATCCTCAAAGCAATACAGGCAATTAAGGCGATTAAAAGATAAGATCAATTTATGAAATACGGTTGTTTAATGCCAGTTATCACTGGGGATATAAGTGAAGGCTCCGGAGACATGCAGGTAATTAACAGGGCATGATGGGTGTAAACATGGAGCGCTCACACGGGAGTCACGCTCTGATGGAGACGTGTTTTGCTCATTTATTCATACAAGTTGAAATCAGTGTTTTGACATGGTGCAGACCCAAGACATGCAGTAGATTGCTTATTTGCTTTAACCAGACGTTGTACAAACATTATCATTTGGTGACAGTAGGCATGCTCAACTGCCAGGAGAGACTGTTGTTGGTAAAGCCTGTTTTCAGTCTCCTGGAGACAGTGTGATGAAGTAGCAGCAGTGAAGGTGCCAGAAGGTAGATTCTCCGCTGGTGTAGCCAAGAAAGCCTGGCATGCTTTGTCTGGTGGTCACACACAACCAGGCATACCTGTTAATTACATCCGTATCGGACAAATTCACACTTCATGATTCATTATACCTAACTCAGGGCGTAATGCACCTTGGATGGTGGGGACTGTGTGTAAAGGTTGGTTCAGTGGACTAATTAGGGCAAACAAAGGCTTGTTCATGATTTGTCCTGGATGTCATCCTTTTTCCTGCTCTCTATAGGATTTGTCAAAGTTAAGAAAAGTGACTCCCGACGACCCATATTTACTTTTCTTGTGAGGCAGGAATCTCTTGTGGCCGCCGTAGTTATTATGCGAATAAAGGAGGAAGTCTGGCGAGATAGTAAGTCCACATATGGTGGAGTTTGGGGATGGATGTTTGGGTTAAATGAGCTCAGAACTTTAACCCAGGTCACCGCTGTTTGTGTCCAGTGTGAAATCAAAAGTCAGCGGTGAGTAATTTTAACTCACTAATGTAGTCAAAGCTCCTGTGAGTAAGATAGTTGATTTTTGAGACTCATTTCCAGCTTGCTTTGGGATTGTAGGTCGCATTCCAAAAGCATCATTATTTGACAAGTTGGGAAACCTAAAGCATCAGTTTTACTATCATACCAACAGTAGATTTAAGTTACGTCCGTAACGTATGTACATTTATAACTGAAGTAAGGTTTTTACTGTAACCCAAACCACAATGTTTTCCTGACACTAACCAAGTAGTTCTCTTGCCTAAATCTAACCAAACTGTGACATTACAACAAAGGTCCGGTACGTGGTCTTGTTGTTTTTGGGAGCAGTAATATATGTTGTTTTGTGAGTGACTGGCAATTGAGTTACATCCTCATATCGAAATGATATAAGGACGTGTTGAAATATGCAGATATAAGAAATATGGGCGATAATAACTGGCAATAGGGTCGTACATACACAGAGATGACCCTACCTCACAGTGGGCCTCTCATCTGAACTGTCCAACACCAGTCATAGAGAGAAATAAATATAGTTAGGGTTCAGATAATCTAAATTTAAAGTAAACTTTCAACCCTCATTCCGCTCTGCTCCCAGTACCTCCAGTAATGAAACCCATAGGGTCTACTGGCTTGTTTAAAAACTGTACTGAGAGCAGAAATCAATATTCTAGGTCACAGGCTTATTAGGAATCCCTGTATCACAAGAGCACCAACTGGTTTTAATAAAGTTCAGGATGAGGCCAAATTCATTCAGTATGGGCCGAAAAAGTTCAAGAGCCCATAATATGAAGATTGGATTCCCTCACTGTTAATGATTAACATTTCTAAGATGAAGCTTGGGGAAACAATCCAAATGAATTTATTTATTGTATAGGATCTGATGGAAACATGCTGATTCCAGAGGAGACAACAGAACACAGCTGGATCTGTGCAGCTGACATATACATTGTGTCGCAAATCCGAAATTGTATGTATTTGATATTAGAGTGACTAAAACACCGACCGTCCAACCTTCCACTCTTCTCTGTTTCATCTGAAAGAGCAAGAGGACTTTGTGTTAGTGGCCACACACTGACATCATTCAGTCATCATAAAGAAATCACAAGCAATAAAGATCTACATTAAACACTGCCAATGTTAGTCTTGTGCCTTGAACACATGATGGAATGAGTCAACGCGCCCTGCACGCCAAACTCTGGTTCAGCCTTGAACAACCCTCTCCTCTGGTAATCTTTCCAGTGTCCAACAGCTTTATCTTATTCGCTAGAGGAAACTGATATTTGTGTGATAGAACATGCTACATTGTTGAAAACCATCCAAACCAGAAGTGCAGGCAGCTCAAACTACCATATACAGTATGAATATGAACCAGTGGGAGATGACTGAGCTTTGCATGCAGAGCATACTATCGTGCCATGGATTCAGGCTTGAGTTGTTTTGCCTTCGTAGCACGCCTGACTGATAAGAATAGAGAGATGATAGCTGTGATAGCAGGTCCTGTACTCCCAATTTAGAGTTCAACAAGTGAGCTGGCGACTGATCTGGGCAGACTGGGAGCTGTTATTGAATCATCACTGTCAGCCATCAGTTATGATGACATTGGAGTTTGATTGCTGAGATTTGGGAACGCAACAACGAAGTCCGATGGGGCAGGAATGAGCAGTCTGACAATCATACAGGTTGTAAACAAGCCAATAGTTTCACAAGATGATTAAAGCTGATTTTTTTGGAGATAAAATCCAAGGAAGCTCACAGAAATATGGGTAATAATCTCTCATTGTTCAGGGCACAATTAAGCAAGCGCAGTAGCTAAAAATTGAACCAGCCGGCCTGTCAACTGTTTAACTATGATGGTTGTTTACAACTATAGGCACCATGGTGGGCCCACAAGATATCTATATAAAGGCTACAAACTGCACAAAGACATTATATTACCATAAAATATTAGTTTAAAAGTCACTGCCAGCTCATAACTGCAACAGTGGATGTAACTGCTACCAACCAAGTAAAATAAAAGTAAAACAACAAAAACATTTGGTGTAAAAAAATCCAGATTGAGTGGATTTCACCAAACATACATTACACACACTCACTACATACACACATGCGTCAATCAGTACACCTAAATGTATTTAAAGTGACAAAACAATGCAATCAACCATGAAACACATCTGATCCAGACCGCTGAACACAGAGAGCATTATTACTATTTACTTTACTTATTATTTGAATTACTACAGGTGGTGACTGTCTGGAGATGTTGGTGACAGATCACAACAAGTCACTTCAGCCTGTGAGAGTTCAAAATTACTATTTATGAATATTAATGGGCAGAATGTTTTATTTTTTTAATTCACTTTGCAGTGGCAAAGTGGGCGGCATGGTGGTGCAGTGATTAGTTGCTCCACAGCAAGAACCGGGTACTCTGGCTTCCTCCAACAGTCCAAAGACATGCAGGTTAGGTTAATAGACAGCTCTAAATTGCCCATGAATGTGAATGTGATGCTTGTTTGTCTCTATATGTCAACCCCGTCATGAACCGGACCCCTGTCCTGGGTTTACCCCACTGCTCACCCAATGTCAGCTGGGATCGGCTTCAGCCCCCTGCAACGCTGCAGAGGATAAGTGGTTACAGATAATGGATGGGTGGACCGTGCAATGACCTTAGTTTTAAAGTTACTGGCTGATGCAAAATGACAGGCTTTCGGAAACAATGTTGTTAAATAAAGGAAGGTTTATCTCAAAGTTAAAACTCGTCTATCTTCATTAGATGACAGTCAAGACAAAGTCCTGATTGCCTAAAGTATTAGTGGAGTTTGAGAATGGACTGGAGCCCAGGGAGAATCAAGTATTCTAGAAAAACTTTGGCAAACTCAAACAACTTCTCTTCAGTTTGCTCTGGGAATGTCATTACTTTATCCATGATTGAAATATGCATTATTTAGCAGAACACCTTATGTGTAAGCCTCTGCAAATATTTAGAATAGGAGGCTTGGTGATTTGTTTGGCTTTACCAGGATGGTGTTAGCTTCCTCAGAGGGAAAGTGAAAAGGGCTTTGTGTGCGTGTGTTTTCTGTGTGTGTATGTGTGCGTGGATGAGAGTGCATTAACCAGACCGTTGGGCTTGACAGGTCTCCTTTAGAGGCTGTCTGCAGAAGCAGAGGGGCGGGAGAACTGTCACAGCGCATTCAACTGCCACCGGTTTACACTAAAATCAGCCCGGCTCTGCTCCACATCCACTGAGTTTAACACTACAGACTGCAGCCAAAGGTCAATGTCCAAAAGGCAGATATCTGCTTCACTGTGAAACGATGAACCAAGAAGAATGTGGTCACCTTTTCTGTAAATGTAGAACACAGAGAGCAGCTCTGGCTCATCTTACCAGTCACACGGTTTGGAGTTCATGCTTATTCCCTGATGAAAGTGGGATGCGGAGGCTAACTCATCTGAATGCTCGGTCAGGCCTTCGCCATCAGGCCTGTGTTTGGCACTTTCTCAGAGTTCACTTCTTTTGAAAAAAAAAAGCTCTATTGAGTCTCTGCTGGCGCAAAGCGATTGGACCTCTGCTCCAGATCACACAGTGTTGCCTGTCCTGCAAAGTGTCCATTTATGGGTTTGGGGGCCCCTTATGTTGTCATTCAACCTCTTTTCCTAATCATGCTGTGTTGTTTTGCCAGCGGTAGTGTTTCCCTACATCTGTTTCTAATTCCTTGGGGGGAAGCAGGAAAATAAATGCATTTCTATCAGTAAAGATTTAGAGGGAGAGGGTAATTGAGATATGAGGATTTAGGTTTCAGATTACTCATGTTAAAGAATTTATAGCAAGAAACTGATGGAACACCTCAAATCATTTTCTCTTACTGTTGATGGTGTTTGAATCATGGTTCTACCTGTAATTCTTCTCTTGGGCTTTAAAGGAATTTTGACATACTGGACATTGTAACAAACATTGAAAATCACGGATTATTGGTCACTTGGGGCCAGCAGGCCAAGCTGGTAACACAACATTTTATCCCCTCAACTTACAAGCTGATTTAGCAAACAGCAAACAATTGCAGAGCAACATTAGCACTTTATTTTAGCTCTGTTTTGGTCTCCAGAGATAAATATCTGCCTCTTCAGCTGCTGAATGCCCCACTATGTTCACTTGCTAGTTGCTAAGTTTGTCTGCAATTTATTGGTGCTTGATAGGTAGCATACAGTGGGAAGGTTTTTTCCCTTTTGCTGCTGGAAACAAGTTTGGTGAGAGCTGTGAGAGTGTACCAAAACAATGAGCTGAAAGATCCTAAAATGCTCTTTAACTGTAGAGTTGGGCTCAAATTCTTTGTGGATTTGTCAACTATGAGCAGCACTTTAAACACTTACACTTTTCAATGCTTAAAACTTTTAAAGGAAACATATGTAAGAATTTGCCACCTATGGAATTCATACTCAAAACAAATAGGCGGCATGATTTCACCAGAGTAACCGCTTACAGCCACATACTGTGGTTAGCTAGTTAGCTCAGTTAGCTGTGCAGCTAGCCATCCGGTCAGGGAGCTCAGAGCACCGGGGGAGTGTTGGTCTTTACATTGCTAGCATGGGAGCTTGTATTGGGATCGGGCAGGCTAACTGTTTAGCATGCTAACTTCAGGAGATATCTCTGCAGCACAAAACATAGATGTTATGAAGTCAAAACTGTGATTTTTTCTTATTCTATTGAAAATGTATTTAATTTTTTAATGTTTTCAACTATATTCTTACATATTGCACCATTAAATTTAAATTGCATCCATATATTATCCCACGCAAACACTAAAACCAACGATCTGTCACTCAGCTTGTCAGTACTATCCAAACTGCCTATAGTGACTGTGGCTCAGACCCAAAGTCACTGAAGTTACTGAAGACATACTTTTTCAAAAACGTGTCACAAACAAAAACTTCCAAAATCAGCAGAACACTTTAGTTTTAAGCTAATGCTATTAATACAGACGTAAATAATACTATTATCACAGTCACATTATCACTTTTGTTGAGCTACAGATGCAAAACAATGTATGAGGGACTGACGAGTCAAGACTAAATAAACTAAAGTGCTTGTGCACATTATAATGAAGGAACATGTCACCCAGTGTCAAGCTGTGACTCATTGATTAATGTGTTTTTGAAAGCTTAATTGAGCTCTATGGCACAGTGGAATGAAGTATATTAGGCTTTGGATAAATAGAAAACTCTTGCTGGTGGAATCAGTTTATTGTGGTTTTTGGTATTTTCATGGGATTTGGCAGAAGTAAAAGAGTCAAGCTCAGGGATGATTAAATCAGTATATGGGATATGTTGGTGTAATTTCTGCTCTTTCAGTTATGAATAGTGCCAATCCTGGATAAGTCAGTAAGTAAGCAGGCAGATAAGTCCTGTAGGCTGTTATTCTGTCACTGAACTCATTGCTCTTGGACTCTCTCACTTGAGTTGACATAAATGATTCAAGGTTCAAAGTTCATTTATTTGTCATTCTACAACAAAATTCAAATGGCTCTCCCTTTACACTCTAGCATAAAATACTTTTTTATGCTAGAGTGTGGAGGATGGGTTCAGGAGTCTCACAGCCTGACAGAAGCTGCTCTGTAGTCTGGTGGTATGGCGACGGATACTTCTGTATCTTTTGCCAGATGGCAGCAGGGTGAACAGACTGTGGCTGGGGTGGGTGTTGTCTTTTAGCCCTTCAGGCTCTGTGCAGACACCTACCCAACACCAGTTATGCCCTGTAGATAGGTACCAATGATGTTCTGGGCAGTTTTAATGTAGAGCCCTCCTGTCCTGGGCCGTGCCAGTTTGTGATGTTTCCAGTCATTGATGGAGTTCAGGGGTGCTTTTTGCGACAATCAGCATGAGGTAAACCGGGAGTAACATGAGGTCTTTCTGTTGCGGACCCTGTTGTGCATCAGCCAAGTGATGGTGAAATGTTGTCACATGCTGAAAACAAGGCACTCCCTTCACCACTGATGTTTGATCTGACTCAGCTCCTCCTCGGTCACTGACCTTTAACTTGACACTTAGCTGTGAACAACCATGACCCTATTTCTATTTATGTATTTATTTTTTGGTCCTGGCAATTTAATTCTATGGTTAAACTGTACACTGGATGGTATCAACCCAACAAGCCTTTAACCTTCACGTGTTCCACTGTGTGAATTCTCTGCAACACAACACCAGGCCCTGCTACACTACTGACATTGTTGCTCATAATTTTACTCCACAGTTGTTGCCCCACCACCACATGCACATCTGTATTTGATGATGCTTTCAAGCTGAGTTCAAGGTAGGGTCACTACAAATTACAAGAAAGGTCATTACATTTTATTACACAATGACAACTGGTATTTTAACTGAAGACAGTGAATTGCAGCCATGCCTCCCAGAGAGGAGAGGGGCATTCCTGCACTGAGATATTATCTTTTCTTGGCCATTAGATATTTTACACCGAGACCGAACACTGATTTCAACAAACCACAGCTCTGCCCACATTATTTCAGCAGAAGACGTGCCATCCACAGGGACACCAGCCAGTCACCACAGTATCCTGTGCAACTTCCCTTGTGGAACAAGTGTGGCTTCTAATTGCACCCAGGAATATGGGTGGATGAGGGGATTCAATGGAGCAGTGTTAGTTGGTGCCCTCTGCCAAACAAGTACGTTCAGATGACATCAGCTTGTTCATTTTAATTATCCTCTAATCCCCTCTGCTTTGAACAAGGCTCATGCTAAGCCTGGCAGTAATGGGCTGTCATAAGCGAGAGTAGACAAGGTTTGGGCTTGTTCGGATAATCAACCAGCTGATGAAGAATGGAAAATCAGAGAGGAGGAAGAGGGCAGTTCCTTTTTCTTCTCTTTTCAGCTTGTTTTCTCAATGAGTGAGGCTGACACAGGCATCAAATGTCAAAGATCTGTCTGTTCAAGAGCTTGAACAAGTTCAGTATACACAACACTGCAGAGCAAGTTAAATCCCGCTGCTGCCTTTATGAGCAGATTTCGATCAATTTTTTAAAAAAGTGAGAGAAACAAGAAACAGTTGAATTGGTGACACCTGCGTATAACCGCAGGTGTCACCAATTCAACTGTTTCAATCTTACTGATGTAAACGCTTGAGTTCCATTGACACAACACATTTATTGATCACCGGTGACAGGGAGGGTGCTTTAGCAGCCACTGCTCAAAGCTGCTTCATCAAAAATACAATGTCCCCTCCGCCCGTCTCACCACCATGGGGAGCAGAGCATTCAGCCGCTCTGCCCCCCGCCTCTGGAACTCACTTCCACCCCAACTCAGAAACATTGATTCACTCCCCAACTTCAAATCACAACTCAAAACACACCTGTTTAAAACTGCCTATTCCCTCTGATGCCACTTGCCCTGTCCCATCCCTTGAATCTATTGGAATTGTTCTTATTTTGTGTGTTTTTTATTTATTTTTTCATTTATTGATATTGATGTTTATTCTAGATGTATTCTTTTATCTCCTTTGTGTACGGTGTCCTTGAGTGTCCAGAAAGGCGCCTTCCAAATAAAATTTATTATTATTATTATTATTAGAAGCTCAACTCTGTTTACATTGCACTCAATAAAACCACAGGCTGAGAGGATTCATCACTTTACATTACAGTAAGGATGCTTGCTTAAAGGTCATATTGATAATAATGTTATGTAGTCCTTGGCAAATCTACATCTACAGAGCTTGTAGAAAGGTGCAGAATAAAAGCGTCTCTTTTCCTGAAAAACGTTATTATGATTATGAAGAAAAAATATTTTTTAACCCGAGTCACCACCCCAAAGCATCAGTGACACTTAACAATCAAATATCTTTCTCCAGAAAGTTACATATTGTTGCTTTAATGTCAGCTTGTTGACTAAACCTACATTTAGAAGATTACATGAATAGAATTGATCAGGAGTCATTGATTCAGGTATATTTTGTAAGGACAGTGTTGAACCAAATCCAGATGGTGACACTCATTTTCATTTAGATGAATTATCTTTGCACTCTGACTTTTCTTTTTTACTTACTTTGAGAGAGTTTGTTATGGAGCTGCAGGGGAACTTTTTAGTAGTAAATCATATTCAGACTGTGTGGAAATGATCTATTACTGTCAAAGTTTGGACACATAATACGCTGACTTGAATTGCTAGTGAGTTAATACATGTAATACACATTTAAAGAAGTGTGTTGTCAGAGAGCTTTAACCATTGTTGCTTTGTCACAAAGTCATGTAGCTGTGCCTTCAGAAATCGCAGGAGGCAGACCAATCAAGTGCCTGCTGCTACGCACTGCTTACAGCGTGCTACCTTTAATAGATAATGGAGGCTTTCACTTTAATACAGCACTTTGTTAATGATTGTCATGCTGCTTCTGTGACTGCTGTAGTAGATGAGTTATAATTTTACTCCGGCATGCATAGTACAGTGGCGGCTGTGGTTTATAATTTAAAAGCTCTTGTGAATGGGCTGTAGATTAATGAGACTTTAACAGTTTTAATATTTTCATTTCTGTGTTAAATTTTGCGTTGGTTAAATTCACCAGTGACAGTCCAGATCTCCAAAAGGTTTGTGTGTTCTGTACATCTTCAGCTTACAGTAACTTGTTCATTACATGTTCTGGCTGACCACCTCTGCACACTTTCTCTTTTACCTCTAAAGAAGATGAAAGATGACAAACATGTTGTGTTGTTTGAAGAGCCAGAGAATGCACACAGAATCCAGTGAGAAGTAAGAATTTGACCTCTCGGAGGTGTTCACCACAGATGATATTGTAACAGCTGTATTCATCTTCAGAGTGATTGTGTGAGGGTTGCTCTCTTTTGAAGTGTGAATGCGCAGCCAGTTAGTCTTTGCAGGTCAAAGTAATTACAGAGCGGCCTGAAGAGAGAGGCCACGAGGTCAGAGAGAGGTGCCTGTTCAGGCCTCAGATTACTACCTGCTTCAGCCTGACCGCCTCCAGAGGTTACTGTTAATACGGAAAACATCTTTATGTCCTGACATCATGTAGAGGGCTATAATTCAGTTTACACATAGAGGTCTGTTTAGAGTCACATAATGGAGATATCTACGATTATATAATAGGCCTCAGGCTTGGGTTTTCAAAAGAAGGGGTTTTCTTTTTGCATTTACAGCAAATCCTCATTCTGTGGAGCGTGACAGGATTGTTTGAAGTATTACGCAGCTCTGTAATGTACCTATGGCCGTCACTTATCACGACTGCAGAGTACCTTTACAAAGGTATTAAAGGGGCAATATGGTGTTTTGGAGAAGAGATTCAAACACTGAATTTTAATATTTACAATATTAATGAGGTGATAATACAAACTCAGAAATATTTAGTCTTGAACTGAATAAACAAGCTGTTATCAGAAGAAAATAAGGTCTCCAGAACACTGTTTGAAGCTAGAAAGGTGGCAGGGTCCGCCACATATAAACAAAGTAAAACAGTATGAAATTGTGTTGTCCTTTAAGGTCAGTTTGTTTATTCAGTTCATTCATTCATGAAAACGAAGAGAGTTTGTTTATTTAGTTTGGCAGAAAAAAAATCAGTCAATGAAGATGAATGAATTTCTTACATAGCTCACCTTTAAAACAGTGTAACATTGTGACCTCACACATGTAAACTAAGACCTAGATTCTCCAAAGATCTGATCTCCTTACCACATGCAGCTGATTAAAATTGGAGTTGTTTCACACGAGTGCAATCTGGTACCGAGTGCATCTGGACAATTCTGTCTTGATTAACTTGAGCCCTTTTGACACCGAGATCGCACAGTACTGCTGGCTGCCTCGAAGAGCCTTCCTTAAGCCCCCTTTGTTAATTTACACTGAACCAAACAATAGCAGCATAATGCCGCCTCAGTGTGTGACTCATGACACACCAGCATCTGCGGCTAGTGTAATGTTTTACATATGCGCTGGGCAGCGTTTTCTAACATAATGTGGCATAACAAGGCAGATAAAAGAGAATGAGGACTTCAGAAGAACATGGAGCAAATAAAAACAATGAACACTAGAAGAGTAGAACATATACCTCCACCAAGGCCCAACAGTCCTCTTTATCTACATCACATTGCACTCTTAGATACCAGCTACCTAAATATGTTTTTTTTTAATCAATATCCATGCATTACTTCCTGAGAAATTAACGAAAATGTTGAAAATCCCCCTATATCTTGATGTTAAAGAAAGTGAGAAAAACCTCCTGGATCCGTCCCCTCATCTGGGTCTGGACCAAAGGTTAATGGGGTCTATTCTGGGCTGAGACCCATCCTGAAATCTGCTCAGTAGTTAACAAACCAACCAATCAACAACAAATGGACACAGGCAAAAACATAACTTCCTTGGCGAAGGTAACAACCTCATCATATATCGTCTCTGTTATGTGACAGAGGGTACCGTCTGCTGCTTGGAGGGTAAGGAGTGCCCAGACGCTGTGAATTTGCAGGCATTTTGGGCTCCTGTTGCTTCTTTTTTGAGTTAGCTGCAAACTGATTTTTAAATCTCCCAGTTTTGGGTCGCACACATACCACACTGTCAAAACAAGGGCTTTGGACAGAACACTAATCCGATTAGAAAATGCTTTTTAAAACTACTTTTACATGTTACTGCTGCACTACTGCTGTATATTGTACTTCTCAGTGTCACCATCAAGTGAGATCTGGCAGCAGCATCATAAATATAAAACAGATGTTTCTGTCTTTGTTTGCTTGGCATCTCCAAGCACAAGGCTCAACTAATGTTCAGTCTACAACAACACTAGAAGTTAAGAGCCACATGAGATCTACACATTAGTTTTATTTTGTATACTTAGTATGTAAGTTTGTCATTGTCCTTGATTTAGAATACAAGTAATAATGAAAAGTCATAGTCATGGAACTTTTAGGTCATACATGACAGTAGCCACCTGCTACTGCAGAGGAGGTTGTTGTCACCTGTATCTGTTTGTTGGTTGGTTGATTTGTCAGCATGATCACACAAAAACTACTGAAAGGATTTCCATGAAACTTGTATGGATAATGGATTGCAGCCTAGAATAAACACCATTAACTTTGGGTGTGGATAAGTACAAAGGTACGGATCCAGGAATTTTTTCTCACTTTCTTTAACATTGCAAAATGGAGCCTTTCCCAAATTTTTTGTTAATAATGCATGGAATTATCCATGAGTGAGTACAACCTAATGCATATTCTTGGTGAGCTTAATTGATGGTGAAGCAGATATGGGTGGGTTTAAATATCATAAATGTGTGGTAAAATGTTGTGTGTTTGAAACAAATGTGAGTATTTGCAGCATATTGTCCATTCAAAGTTGTTGAATATTATTACGTTTCTAAAACACTGTAAACCTGAATAAGTTCAACAAATTGTTTGTCGTAACTGAGAATATTCAAGTCGTAGTAATAACTGTATTAAGTAAAATAAGTAAGAAAATATATTTTCAGTTAACTCAACTGATCTGAACTTAAATATATTAATTACATTTTCAAATGTTTTTTTAAGTTCTGCATACTAAATAAATTAAGTTGATGATACCTGTTAAAATTAAATTTAACTGACAAACAAAGCAAGCCATTAAATTAAGAAGACCTACAACTACAACTTAATTAATATTTTATTATAGCTGGTAGTTGCAGCTGTATTTGTATAACTAAATTATTATAATATATCTTACTCGGAAAACGCAAAAATAGTATTGGAGATAATTAATCAAAGGGTCTGAATATCCACAAGTATGTGATACACAGCAAATCCACTAAATGAAAACATGTTTTCAAACAAAATTGACATTTAACCAACAAACCAAAAGATTTATTTTCCCCTGAACACAGATTTGAAACTGGTTCCAGAGACGTATAAATCAAAGCTGCCACCTGTAATTTATGTCTACTGTATGTTTTGTGTTGACTTCCTTGTCAGTTGTCCATGTTACTGTCCTGCTGTGTGACAGAGCTGCTGCTGCTGCACAGCTGTCTCCTGGCTTTAAGACTCTGTGATAAAACACTGGAACATGTGTGCCAACCATGAGGTCAGTGTGTGGGAAAGCATGTCAGTCTGTGTGTGAATGTGTGTGATAGGTCACAACCCCGGACTGCCCCAGATACCATGAATGGTCCTGCGACAAGCAGCATTTTAGCACTTTCATAAATCATTGTTAGATCAATACAATACAGTTTGTCCTCGCTCAACACCATTACATGTTTTCCGAAGCATGTATGGAGTTTCATGGTTTCTCTGTCTCAGCCAAAATGCTATTATAAAACCACCTCGTTCATTCCTCAAATAATGTACATATAGCCAGTGTATGAAATGTAGTCTCCATCCCCTTTTCTGCTGCTCTCTCTCTGTGAGGCAGAGAGCCATAAAAGAAAGAGCAGGTCTGGGCCTGAGATGAAAGGGGATGTCAGTCAGCATCTGCAACAAGGCTGCCCACCTGCTCCAAATACCACACAACCAGATAGCTAATGAGATACCTGACTGGATTAGCTGAGGGATGCTGGAATACAGTATTTCATTAAGGGTCACTGCTGCTTGGCTGGTTTCACTGCAGCTCTGGTATTGAGCGGTGGCAGGGCATGGATGCAGCACAATGAGGTGATTATCTGTCACTCGATAATGCTGCCAAATACCAGCAGTGCCATGTTGATTGAGCTGCTATCAAATGCCAGGATCTGCGGCTCTGGGGAACAGGTGGTAAGTGCTTATCGGAGCCTCAAGAGCCCTATTGGAGCCTCCCAGGTACCCCGGTCTGCAGATGCTTATCTCATAATATGTAACTACTCTGTTTTATTCTTTTATGGAGTTTTGCTTTATTGGCCACGTTGACATGGACAGGAAGGAAACACAGGTCTGCAGGGTCTTCTCACCTCTCTCAGGTAAATAATGAGTTGGGCCATGTTCAAAGACAATACTTAAATTATTCCAATGTTCAGCCAAACAGGTCATTAAATAAGAATGTAATCTCTTCACTGTGTCTTAGTTCTGTGCATGGATGTACAGGTCATTAACCCTTGACTACATTTATGTGCCATAACTGCCTAAAAGTACAAATACCAGCTGTTGACACATCTTGTTGACTAATTGTGACGTGTGTTCTTAGTGTGAATTCACATTTGACCTGAAACCAGTCTACACTGTTGACTAGTTTAAAAGGATACAAAAAAAGGACAATTCCGCCCTAATTTAGTCAATACATGTTGTGTCAAGTTTGCAAATATCCCTTATGGGTACTTACGGCTTAATTTAAAAAACCAAACACTTTTCTTTCAGTGCTCGGAAGCCGAGGTGACAGCACAGTGCGGACACACTGTGATGGCTTTAGTCTAAAGACATGAACAGGTGCTACAGCGCACATCCAACTCACACTTGGCCCCCTACTTTGTTCCCTCAATCCCTCCATAACTCACACCTTATTGCTTTTTTCATGTGACAAGGAGCAGTTGCTCTGTCAGGTTTCTTGGAAACACAACAGTTAACTATATCTGGACTAATACCACAACATTAAACAACTGTAACCAAAGCAGACCATGTTATTTGAGGCTTGTGGCTGCACTGATGAGCTCTGTGAACTGATGCTGCCCTGGAAGAAAGTATGAATAAATCTGCATATTACTGTGATTCTCTGCTGCTGTCAAATAGAGAGGAGCAGTAACTTGTTTTATTTCACATCAAAATCAGAGAAAAATAATAATATTCATATTGTTGCATCATGTTGATATCATTACATATGGAGTTTAGTTTGCACAGAATGCATGAAAATGAAAGAAATATGACTTTTAGACATCTTGTTTCACTGGGGTAAATAAAGTGTCTCTCATAAAATGGTTATGAGCGTGATCAGTCTGGATGCCCTCTTGAATAACACCATTTTCTTGTGTGTTAGTGTATTAAAACACTTAATCTTACAGTTAAGTGTTGGTTCAAAAGCAATATCTGTTTTTGCGTTATCACATTAAAAGTTCACTTTGAATATTGATGCCATGAATGGAGTACTTTACCCGAACTGTGTTTTTCATTTTAGTTCTCATATCTCCATCCTTAAACTATTAAAGATATCGATCTACAGAAATGTTGCATTAAAATATGATTAGACCTTTGTTATATATTTTGTTAAGTTGTGTTTTACATTATCCCAAACATTTCCAACAATGTTCAAACCAGAGAAATCCACAAGTTTACTCAAGCTAACAGTGTGTTTCGCTGTCGTCACTTAAGGGTTAGGGAAGTCAGAGAATAAACTTCACATGAATAAAACTTCAATACTACCATTTGTGCCTGAGTCACATCATGTAGATTTTCATAATCAGTGGTAGTAGTTTAATGGTGTATTAACCACCAGCAAAGCGAGTTTGACTGCAGGATTATTTGTGTTTATTTGTTTTACTCATGTGGTGTTTATCTGCTGCAGTCAGCCATATTACTTTACTACATTAGCCATGAGCTAACATTAGCCAGCAATGGCACACAATAAGAGTGTGTCTGTGTCTAAATTCAGGTCAACTCTCACTATTTGGCACTCACCAGAGACTGACCAAAACACTCTGCAAATGTCTCATGTTTTGTTTTGATAGGGAGCCCCCTAGTGGCGAAACTTAATTTAATTAAGATTCTAAAGTTAAATAGATACCACATGTCTTGAAATACAGAAAATCGCTCATTTATCTCCAAAATGTATGTTCCCTACATTCAATTTCTTGGCAAACTACATATATATTAAGGTTGTCAAAGGTAGCACTACTTTGACACTTTTTCGATACCACACACTGAAATCAATATGATATCCACATTCACTTGTACTTGAACTAATACAAATAGATCCACAATTTTTTTAACCCAAGGCTTCACAGATATGAACATTACAGATGTGTTGGTGTCTGTGCCAACACTGTGCAAAGGTTGTTAATAAAAAAAATGTATCCCATTTTGTATGACTAAGACTTTTTAGCTTCATGCCCTGGTATCCAAAGAGGTGTCAAGTATCAGTTTTTTATTTTTAGACCAGTACTTCTGTTATTGTGACAACCTTAATATATATCACATTTCAGTACCTTGCATTGTGCCCACATATCCATTAGTGTCTCCCTTACTTCAACACACATATTTAGATGTCCTGATCATGCACATCAGCGCTGCTCTTGGACGTGTCTGCTCACGGTCAGGCTGAGTGTTTGGCAGACTGCTGAGATGACAGGGTGGTGAATAATAGCCGTTTATGAGGGAGACAAATCAGCTCCACCAGACACAAGCTGTAAATTACTATTATTATTCGGGGGACTATAACATGCTCATGATCAGACAGACTCAGTGGATTTGTGTTGAACTACAGAGTCAGACGCAAAAAATATCCTCTTTATGAATCTGTGATTTTATGTCAATTACATGTGTAGAACTGTACGTCGACAGAGTGATTTATAGGGCAGGTCTGTTGGTGCGGATCAAATCAGGCATGAGCATGAGGACATTTATAAATATCCATAAACCCATAAACCCTCTCTGATAGCCCCTTATGTTTGGAGACAGGCACCGGCTATTTATGGGAGCTTCTTCTCACTAGTGAAAGTTTGATTTCTCTTTTAAAGAAGCTTTTTTTTTAAACTGTCTCCACTGGGTAAACACATATGTTTCAATCTTTCATTAATAATTCATATCTAATTCAGTGAAGTCTTATAGTAGCAGCACTCGCATAAGTTAGGTGTCGAATTTTTGAATTAATGTCAGGCTTTCATGCACAAAAATGTGTCGAGTGAAGCAGTTGCTCAAAAATGAATAATTCTTTAAAAACTACCCACAAATGTTAAGTATCTCAAAATAAGACGATTCGTTTCTTGCAAGTCTGATACACTATGAGACTAATATTGGCTGTCAGATAGAACCAAAACTGTTCACATGATTCAATTTATAAAATGTCGTTCTGAAAATCACAATAAAAAAGGCAGCAGGTTTAGTGACCTGATGATTTTGGCATCGCTCTTACCAACAAATAAAAAGCCAACAGTGCTATTCACAATCGCCGGTTGCTATGGGCACCTGACAATGAAAGCGAGGCTGAGCTGAGAGCCGCTAATACGGCTGAAAGTAACATTAGCATGGCTCTGATCTAGCACATGAAAGCGAGACGCACCAGGCTTGCTTCGCCCAACTAGAGACACTTACAGGGTCTAGACACACAATGCTGGCAGAGAAACCCTCCCTTTAACTATGGGGTGGTCACCATGGTTACCACATACTCAACACCAATTTCTATTAGTCTCCACATGGCACTGTGTGAAGGCCACACCACCTCAGAAATCCAAAAGCACCAGAAATGAAAGCTTTGACTTCTTGCCCGGTGAACTATCTCAGGATGGAGGGTCACTATCAAACTGACTGTCGTTAACTTCATCTCGTCATCTGAATATGGTGAGAAATCAGTGGTGTCACTGGATCATGAGGGATTTGACTCGACACGTTGTTAACTCCACCGCACGTCGTCAGTATCAGAGCCCATGTGCTACTACAATCCTGCATACACACATCCATTCATGAGGTCTCCCACATGAAACACAATCCTATGCACACACTACAACCTCAAAACGCCTCAATAATTTAAAGCCCAAAGTTTCTCTGCCTGTTTCTCCTCTCTGTTTTTATCAGATATTCCTTTTGCTTGGTTGCTCTCGTGGGAGCAACAGTGCAGGGCTGGAGAATTTCAATCTGGTTTATTCATTTTCCCCCCTTCCATCTCCATGTCAGTCTGGATCAAACAGTGGCATCTCGTCAGCTCCAACTCACCTAAACCTGCCATGGCCAAAGTTTTTTTTTATAAGAACTGGCTGTATAGTTTTAGAAAGCATCAGATATAACAATTTGCCCCCAGCTGTCTGTGCTGTATTGGAGGTCAAGAAGGCAATTACAATGTTTTCTGACTAGGATATGTATTTGTTATAAGATGTGCCAATTATTACAGAGTACTTCTGATTTTTTTTTCAAAATGCTTCTGAAAAAAATACACATTAGCAATTAGTGTAAACTCTCAAGCCTCCCCATATAAAAAAACAAAACCCCCACTAACATCTGGCTTTTTATTTTCAGTGCTAAAGGTACAGTCAGATTTTATTCCCTGCTCAAATGATGCAATGCTATGACGCGCACTGAAGTTAACCCTTTTATATCTGTCACACTGAACATTGTTCAGTCAGTGTTGAAAAAAAGTAACTACCGCAGTCACTGGGTCACTGAGGTGATATGTCTTCTGGCAAAGAGAGATCAAGTCAATCACCTTTTTTTAGTGGGTTTAGCTGCTTTGAAAAAACCTGTGTATGTGTGTTAATTTAAGTCCAATAAAGCAGTTCTTTGAGAATGTACTAGGTGTTGATGTTTAGAAGGTACAATGTTCATCATGTTCACTATCTCAGTTTAATGTGTTAGCATGCTTACATTTGCTAATTAGCTGTAAACCCACAGTTAGAATGTCATTTTTGTAGGTCACCAACCAGAATATTGGACAACGTGTGTAAAGGCAGGGGATCAAACGGCTTCATGCTCTGGGGACCATGATTGTCTGGTCAAAGCAATCAATCCAATAATTGAGATATTCTGCAATGAGTGAAGCTTCTTGATGAATTGTGGATTTAAACAGCCCTCGTCAAACAGTCTTGGACAGTCCTGGGCGGACGCCCGCAAGATCCGCAAATCTAAAAGAGCTGTGAGGTTTGGACATTTACCTTTGTTTCATGTATACTCAAACCAAAAGTCATAGTCAACATCCTGTTCCTGTGTTAACTTTGACTTCACATCACATTACTTCACTTTATTGTCCCTTCCGATGAAACTCACCTAACAGCAGCAGTAAAAAACACAACAAGAGACATGACAGATAAATGCATTTATTATGTAAAAGCCAGCAAACATCAAAAGCAAACAAGCCAAACACCTGGAGGCAGGAGAGCAGTCAGCAACAACTGTGCAAGTAAAAGAGAAGAAATGTTCCTCACGCCTCAGTGAGCTGCTGCTCCTGGAAAGACACTCTTACTGATCTCTGTGTGATGCTGCTGTTAATAATACACCGTTTCCTAATGACGGCCACATTTCCCTGACAATGGACCTCCAGTGTCCCGCAGCTGCTTGTGATGTAAATACACACAGCAGGGAAGCCCAGAGGTGAGGTACAGGTAGTAGTCGAATAAATGCGTGTATGCGTGTTTGTATGTGTATGCAATGGAAGAGGGTCAGTGTGTGAGTGTGTGTGTTTGCATGAATGTGCATGAGAAAGGAGGAGACAGGAACAAAGAGGGAGAGAAGAAATGGGTCCAAGAGACAGAGCAAGACTTCTGTCAGGCATGAGCTGTGTAAGTCACATCAGGCCGGGTCAGAGTTCACTGAGCAGCACGCTCACTACAACCTCTGCAAGTGTTTGTTTGCACAAGCTGAGAAACCATGGATGGGTTTGTTTCTGTAACTGAAAGAATTTCTTCTTCAGTACATCAGCTGATAATTTACCAAATTCAAACAGATGGCAAGGTACCTGCTTATGTTTTAAATTCTGCTTGAATCAGAAATGTTTGGTGATATGATTTTAGCCATAGTAACAGGGTTCTGCAGGATAATGTCTGTCTACAACTTTGGTCCTGACTGAAATAACTTTACAAGTACTGGATGGAACTTTTAGTCATGATCCCAAAGGATGAATCCTAATATTTGATGATGGTACATTAATTGAGTGAAATTAGGTAATATTTTATTAAAACATCAGTTGTTCTGACTTGATAAGTTGAATTACAGTTCATTCAAATGAAGTTTTTTATGAAACATGAGTAGTTTATTAGCTGACTGCCCAGCATGCATTGTTTGCGAGATAGTTGTACTAACATAACTGTCAACAGTTCTGTGTTTCCACTGTATGGTAAAGCTTGGCTCTACTTGACTCTACTTGAGTCACTTTTGGTAAGAGGTACTTTTCCTTTTTCATTTCCCACTGCTCCCTCAATGTAGGCAGGACCCTTAGCTGATTGCCATTGTGACGGTGCCTGAAACTGCCATGAAACCATCTTTAATGCAACACAAACACACAAGAACACTGAAGAAGAGAGAGTTCTAGATTCTTGATTCTTGGCTGTTTGACACAGCAAGACAGGAGAAAAGACAGAATGCAACAAGACAAAAGACTGATGTAGGATCTCCAAAACTCTCTTTTTTTTTTTTCACACAGAGTGCAGACGACGAGAGGACTCTGGTTGCTCTGTATCATGCAGGTGATGATTTTCTCTGACCAGTCAGTGGTCTGCACTGTTTTAACTTCACCTTTAAGCGTCTGGTCAGAACCTTAACTGAGAAACACATCAGGTGCTAACCTCAACTTTTACCAATGAAAACCAAAAAAGAACGGTTCCGAGCGAGTCGCGTTGAGCCAGGCCAAGGCTAGCAACAACAGTTGTATCTTTGTGTCAAATACAGTGCAGTTTCTTCCATCTGAAATGAAAAGCTGCATTGAGTATCAATTTAACAGTTGTGGAATAACTTAAGTTTACAGAAATTGTTTCCTCAAGTTTCTTGAAATCATATCAGTTATTTTCACATTTACACAACTCATGAGCTGACTTAGCTAAATCAAGTTTATTTCAGTTTACACTACACACATCTTAATGCCTTCTACAGGAACTTTAAATAACTGATTTGTGCACTCATCAGGTAAATTTTTTAATTTGATTTTTGACCAAATACTTGAAAAACAATTGAAATTCCCATCAGCAATCTTTAATTCATGTGTAGCACTAATCAGCAAACGTTATGGCCTTTCAAACACAATGTATTGCTCGCCGTAGGGTTCAACCTGGTTGAGTCGTGCACTGGGTGGTGTGCACCACCTTGCTGGAGGTTGTCATGTAAATAATGGGTTTCAGAGCGCAATGGTGCTGTTGTCGCATTGTGTCTGAAAGACCCCTATAGCATGCTAACACGCTAAATATTACGTGCTCAACATCAATACACTGACATTGGCATTATGGACATGTTAACATGCTAACATTAGTTTTTCAATGCCCTGCATTGCCTGAGAACAGCATCACAGAGTTGCTGGCATGGCTGTAGCCTTGTATGATTCATTGTTATGACTCAAGGTAATACATTATATGCCATGAAATTAATCCCTCATCATAACAAATCCTAATTACTCCTCTCAAATATGAACTGTTAAAGTAAACCAAATTTAAAAAAGAACATTTTTTCTGGCTTTTCTTTAATGTCAAAACCGCCAAGAGTTTGCACAAGACGAAATACACTAATACCAACCACTCAGCTATTTCTGCAGTACTAAAAAATGAAAGAAAAACGCAAAGTGGTGCAGCCTGTGCCCATCTCTTCCACTTCTTTTGTTGTCAGACATTATGCTTAATCTTCTCGTCGCCTATCTCTCCTCTCTCATCGCTCAGCTGTGTGTCACTATCCAGACCTCCATCAGAGAGGTGCTTGCTAATACTTGAGTATGCTGCCGGGCTGCCTGCTGGGATAGGGGGATTATCTGATCACCTGTTCCACACTGCATTCCCTCGCTTGCTCTCTCTCTGGGAGAGCTGCAAGTTTTACTTGCAGATTGTGTTTCCCTCTTCAGCCCTCCCTCTGTTATATATTCCCCCATTATCTTTTTCTCACCTTCTAAGTAGGGACAGTCCTCCAATTACTCACTATTGAGGTCCACTATTGACACCATAAATTTGCATGTATCCCTGCAGGTATTTCTCACGAGAAAACTTTGGATGTAAAAGTAAGGAGTCCTTCTAGAGGCCAACAAAAGATCCTTTCATCCTTTCTTATTCGAGGGGGAAATAGCCTTTGTGCCCTGGAGATATTTGCTTACACATCGCTGCAGTGGGTCATTTCCTACTGTATACTTCCAATAAAGACAAGCGAGTGGTACAAACATTAAAGGAAGATGGTAGACTATAAGAACAGAGCCATAACAAAAGCACCGTCGGCTATTTATTTCTAAATGGAAGTGATGTTCTGGACGTTGCAGTCCAAGCCGGGACAGAATCTTTTTAACTTGTGTTCCTAAACATGCAAACAATGATCCTCACCCTCAATGAGAACCAGCCCAACATGCTTATCCATTGGCTCCAGTCTGTGCTGCTGTGAGGTGGTCTTCAATCACGTAATGGATTAGGACAGTCCCTCTGGACAGCGGATTTGTTTTTTTCCTTTTTGTTTTGCTTTTTTATAGAGTGCTTTGCCTGTCATCAATATTGGCTCCAGAGAACTAACAGCAACAGATCCACCCTTGGAAATAAGTAGTGTTTTTGACTTTGTTCCATCTGTGGCCTGTTTTAATGACCTGGCATCAGTCCGACTGGGTGACAAGCTTGTCCATTGTCCATAATTAGACGTAAGCTCCTGCACAAATATGTTTTCCTTATGCAAACCCAAAGAACCTGCTTTGAAGTCACAAGCAAAGTATTTTCTGACTGCGGGTGAAAGGGTGTCTTTCGAATGTGAGTCATACTGACGTGCCAGAGGTCTTAGTAAATTTCGTGCATCGGGCTAATATTTGATGCCAGGGAGCAGATCCATGCTGGAAAACCCTCTGGAGGTGACACTGCCAATAGGTCATATAAGGAGAGCACAAAGGGTTTCAGGGGAGGACAGAAACACAGCCAAGCCTAGAGACCGAAACAGTTTGTGGTTCAAAAGGTTCATGCAGAGTGCTGTTTGATGAAGTCTCCCACTCTTGTTTTGAAAGAAATGAAAGCCAGTGTCATTTCAAACAGCGCGTTACTGACAGGATCCCTGTGTTAATGCTAAATAGAAAACTATTAAAGGACATGACAGATGGTGGTTAGGGGAGTATGGGGGGGGCCCCCTTGGCACGGGCCGTCACGTAACTTGCTCATATATCATCTGAGAAGAGGGCGATCCACTGTGGCACTCAATAATTAGAAGTGCATAAACCCTGATGACTTTGTCACCTGGAGCCCCGGGTTAAACATCTGTAGCATATGAGCATGGGATGTCATCTGATCATGATGTCTTTTCAAGCTGTCTGCTGGTCCCTCCACTCACATCTGAACTAACGCTCAGGGACTTTTTTTTTTCACTGCCATTAATGGAAAAGAATAAAAATTTGCTTTTGATGGAAAAGGTCAATTGGTTTTAATTAAAGGAGTGGCTCGTCCAAATTAGGAGCAAAAAGAAAAGAAAAATCATATTTTCCAGCTGTAGCGGTATCTGTCCATGCAGATGGTTTTATTTGTACAGATTTGAAGATTTCTGTTGCACAGTAATACAATAGAGATGAGGTGTCTGTGGGGCTCACAACCTTGAAAAAATGATATTTAAATGTTCAACACCAACATCTCTCTCCAGAAACAGCACATACTGTTAACGGTTAAGGATTGTTTTCTGGGTAGAAAATAATGCTCACAGCTGAAAAACTGCTCCCAGTGAGGTCTGTGGGTTATCTTGAGCAACAGGAACGTTCTCTCTTGAAAGACACAGTGTTGTTAAATTTATGAAATGTCATTGTCAATGCCAGGAACACCACAAACCAGCATGCAGTTCAGCTCAACTGTGCTGAAATGGCAGCAGATCATTGCTGGTAGATGTAAGATTCATGGCAAGTTAAATTTGGAAGCTTCTCAAGAAGAGTTATTTAACTTTTTTGTTGTTGGTGGTGGTTATACACTTGTATCATTGCTTCATGGAAGCACAATGGCATTTTTGGCAGTAGCACCCTGCAATTGCATTATGGAAGTATAACAGCATGGTCATTTAGTCATGGCCAAGATGATACTACAGTTTATCTGATATCGCTGATGTGGTGTTTTTGCAAGAACATTATAATTAATGTCGTTCCAGGACCATCATTGCATCTGACCAATCACATTGTTGTGATGTCATAGCTTAGCCGCTCGTGTTGGTGAAGTTCCTGGAACATCATAATTAAAGTAGCTCCAGTATTGTCATTGCAACTGAGCAAAAAGTGACCTTTGGAGAAAGCTGGTTAACAACAGGACTATCACCCAGGAGACTGGAGTTCATGTTCTGTCGGAACAAATTGTTATACTGATGATTTGTTTGTGTTTTACACTACATTCACTGTTTTAACTAAACTTTCTTGTTTAAAGTTTTATGTAAAAATACTTGGTTAGGTTCAAGGGACTTTAAAAAGTAGAAGGGTCATTACATCACCGAATCTTGCTTTTGGGCCACTTTGGTGACAGCTGTGTTGAAATCTATGGGAGATGCATTGAGAAACACACTAAAACCCAACATACCTACATCGTATGATATACAAGGAAATCATATAAAATATAGTTGAAGAGTGTGGATGCAGCAGGACAACTGAGCAGGCTCTGGCAATGCCAAGTTGTGCCCGAGCCACACGGCCTCCACTCCACACTGGTGACAGATATGAGGAGATGTGTTTCTCCATGCATTTCCCATAGACTTCAGTACATGTGTCGCAATAGTCTGGCCCAAAAGTAAGATTCAGTAATGTTTGGTTTTTTGTTCCTTGGTTAGATTTAGGAAAACAGGATTTGGGTTAAAACAGACCCTTTCACAACATAACCACGTGTGAGAAAAAGGTTAACTTCTCCCACGTGTCTTTTTTCTCAGTCACAAAGTTATGACATAACAAAAAGCAACGTTGATGATGTTTCAGGCGCAACGCCAACACAGCAATATCAGACTGTGTGTACCTCACCACTGTATATAATGGTATTACTTTTTACCAATGTGGTAGTGACCACATTACCATGACATTTTTCACAATATTATTCACAGCTTTATGACTCAAATATGACCATGTTAGTGTCTTAAAACAACTGCAGCAACATCCCAACACCAGCACAGCCCACTGCATTTTGTAACACAGTGCTGTTTTTGGTCTGAATTCTTGATAATTCCTCGGCAATCGTCACATCACTATGCGTTTTTTAAAAATGTCAGGAGGAGTTATTAAAGACATCCAGGGGCACACAATGTTCAGCACGGCAGCCACTCCCATGACATCATTCAGTCCCAGTGGGTTTAGTTCACACCCAAACACAATTAAAGATTAATGTATCAGAAAGGATTGATCTTGTTTATGTAAAGTCCACAAAAGTCTATTGTAGTAATTAAGGATAAATCTAAACTTGAAACTGTTAAAGTATACAGTACATATCCATTATTGATGTTGACAGTGTTACTCTGTTCCCAAAGAAATTAATTCAATCCAGGCTTTGGCCTTCAGTGCCTGCTGGCGCTGTGTAGTCTACAAGCTGAGCAGCAGAGTGGCCCAGACATGCAGGGCCCACAGCCCCTCCAGCACTATGGCAGACAACAAGTACCTCACATGGAGAGCAGGAGTTTCACAGTACTTAAAATGCAGCGTTATTAAGTCTCCTGTCACCCTCAGAACCCCCATGCAGGCATGTATCTGTGCTGTCCCATAGACGTTAGCTGATGTGGGGTGATTGAACCTCAGCTGAAGGACATCAAAGTGTACAGACAGCATGCGACTGCTACAGTTGAAGTTGGCTATCAGATAATTTTCAAATCCTTCCTGCTGCCAGCCTTTATTGGAATCCTGCTGAGAGATTTATGGGTGATACTGAAGTGCCAGTATGTGTGTTTTTGTTATTTCCTCAGGCTCACGCCTACTGTATCTCGGTCACAGTAGCACGGCAACAGAGAGATAACATGAGTCAGCAAACAAAGATTTGGCACAAGAGGGAAAATTTGGTTTTGGGATGCCATGTCATAACAGCCACAACGGCTTTATATTTAGAAGTGGGTTTCCGTTGATATTGGGCGGTTCACATGCAAGTCACCCGCTAATGTGTGTACGGCACACCCTTAGCTACTGGAGCTGTAACCATGGCCCTGGTATCCTATGAGCTGGTGAACAGGAAAGACACCAACGTCAGCAGGGAAGGGGAAATAAGGAGGGTACAGCATCCTTCCTTTAAGGACAGAATACGCCAAAGCTCCTGTTAGTAAGACAGTTGATTTCCAAGTCACGTGGTTATTTCGTTTTTATGTATTCGTCTTCCATGATAGTGCCCTCGAAATCTGGGTTTTCCAGGGGATGTGAACTTTTGGTTCCAACTCACCATGTTCCTGTACCTGGGAATCATGTTAACCATTTGATTTGGTACTCTGTGTCTCTGTACATTAAGATACAGACTGCTGTGGATTCTACTCGTGAGTGTTCAAGTCTGGACAACTGAGCCAATAAAGAGAGAAGGTACTTGCTAGCGAGAAGCAGCTCTTTACATAATGTTGGATGAACACAGCGCTGAGGGTACAGGAGATGTCTGATGACAAATAACGTGAACGGAAAGTAGGCATCTAGTGGGAGTCAGTGCTAACATTAGCAGGCTAAGCTAACTGACTTCAACTTTACCAGTCAAAGGAAGTTAGCCCAACTTGCTAGCTTCCAGGCTCTGAGTGGAATCAAACATCAAAGTCTCCTCCCTGATGCTGACTGTTATAAAGGGACAGATGGCTTCAATTGTAAGTGGTAGGTAACACAATGTGGGCTTGTTGTAATAAGGGCAAATGTATTGTATAATGCTCTTATGCTATACAGCGCAATGACTTACTCTAGAAACACTCCAGACGCCTAAAACATACATTTTTTTTACACAAATATGTTGAAAAAGGTTTTATCCTCTCATACCTGCAGTATGATAATAGTTTCACTTTGATGTAGCAGAACATTATATTCCTCAGCAATCAGGGTTGGGTAATAATGGATTACATGCACACAAAAAATAAAGATTACATTAGAAAAAAAAGGGGCAATTAAATTATAGTAACATTGTCAGGAACTACTCGATTACATTTAAAACTTTAAAATATGGCAATTTTAAAATTATGCAACTGATAACCAGTGCTCCTTTAACTCATGAAAAGTAATTGAAAAGTATTCAGATTACATTACTATATTATATTACTTATTACAAAAAAATTGGCATGTTATTTGTGTTAAGTACTACACGTTTCAAAATAATCTGAGCCAGCCTCATCAGAGATGTTATGAAATATACAATTAAAAGGTTTTTTTTAATGTACACGCTTCACCTTTAACTGTTTTGTTCTACTTTCAGAGGTTTCCTTAAACCTTTCATCAGCTCCTGGAGGACACACCTGACCTTTCCTCCAGCAGGATGTAGGCTCATCATTCAGGTGGAAACAGCAATATTAAGAGCCAAAAAAGAGAAGGAAGTTTACCTGGTGAGAAAAGTTAAAACTGTAGTGAAACACTGGTATTGTGTCGATATGACTGTCAACAGTTGCTGCAGCCTTGCTTGACACACGCCTGAGAAGAAAAGCACGACGTTAGGCCACACACATGTGCTGCTTACACAGCCAGTGTGTCCAGCCTGTAACTCTGTGTCCTTTATATGAAAAATTAAAAAACATTATTCAACAGTTGAAAGTGTGTATAATATCCAGTGCAGTAGGAATAGACCCATAAATCTTAATAATGATAAATATCCTATGTTTTAAGTTGTATTACATTAGTAAATCAAGTAAATAAACTAAGGTTGAGATTCTGGGGGTGACTTCATGGTGGCATGGGTGAGGGTGTGGGAGAGGAAGGGAGTATCCTGTCCCTGACGAAACAATACAGTAGTTGTACGAGCCGGTATTGAGAGTCTGCAGGATTAGTTCCCATAGAGAGTTTAAGATAACCTTTCAGCTCTGGCAGTGGCAACTCCCAACACCTCAGCCAGGCTAGTTTACATGGTTGGCATGGGAATAGAGACACAGAAAAACAAAAGTGGCGCCACAATTGTGGTTTCACCCGGTGGGTTGCATTAGCAACAAAGATTTCACTGTTTCACATTTTCTCCACTTAATTTAGTGAAGTGTAGATAATCTAGAGCACAGAAACTTTGATTCTTCATGGTTACTTTGTCTTTTAGAATAATTAATGTCAGGATTTTGCTGACTCACACTTGGTATGGTAAACTGGAAAATGAAATGATACATCAAAGTCAAGAGAAACTTTCAGGTTGAGCTCTTCCTTCACTCTCTTTTCAGAAACTATAATTATGCATGCTTTATCAGTCTTTTAAATATGTGATTAGCCCCTCAAGCGATCCGTGTTCTGGCTTCTGTTTTCACTATTCATGCCATGTTAACAAACAATGCTGACATCCATTTGAACTCATCAGTCTTTGCTAATGATGTCTGCAATCATCTTCTTGACATGCACCTAAGGTGCAACTGGCCAAGCAGGTTTGAGAAGTTTTCACAGTATTTACCCCCGATGCAAACATGACAGGAGCTCAGTCAGATGAGCAGAACCTGAATATGTGTTGGATTGATGGGGTTGCGACCTCCGTGTCCTATCGAATGGCAGGAAGTGAGCGAAAGCCTGGAGGAAGTGTTGCACTCCTCCGCACTATGAGTCCCATGACATCCTCAGGAAGCATCCATGAAGCCAAGTCAATAGCACAATAGATAACAAGCCAATGGAAGAGAGTGCACGCTTGTTTTTCAAACTCACTAGGAAGCCACTGTGTTTGTCAGTTTTTAGGCCGAGCACTGAAAAGTTTAACTGTGTGGAGGAGAATTTATGACATGGACCCAAAGAGAAGGCAAACAGGAGCTGCTGACAGAGGCAGAAAGAGTGAAGAGTGGTTGTAGTTATTAGTGTGGTGGATGTGTAATGGGTTTCTGGTAAGTGTTTGAGAGTTGTAGTAGCTGCAGCTGTGGGAATAGAGTGGGTATCATGTGGCCTGCTTTTTAATATGATCAGCACACATTGAGGGAGCACTTCATCTCAGAAACACTGAACAAACTGATAATGCACCAGATCTGGCCATGAAACAACCTGAACTGAAAGATGCAAATAAACAGTATAAGTGCAATATATAAACAATACAAAACTATTTCACTCAATCCTCAATGTTAAATCAATAACGTTCTGAAGTAGACATGTTGTTTATTCCAGAGCTGATAACAGAATTTGCAAAGGAGTGAGACATCTTGCTTCTTTATCATCGCTGAACTGATCAGGCAGCTGACGAGCACAGAAGACACTAACGTGGGTTAAGCTAACCGGCTGCTGGCTCCAACCACATGTTTATCATACACAACATGCAAGGGCGAAATCTTCATTCAGACGTTGGGTGGGACCATCCAGGACAACAGCTAGCACTATGGAGTTTTACAAACTTTTTTTTTGCCCTAAGCAAACTCTGAATAATGAGCTTCAGTACAACATGTCAACAATATTGTTATGCAAGTGTTGTTTGAGTTATACAATGTTTTGCGGCTCACCTTGAACTTTCATCTTAACAGTTCACTTCCTGTCTGCCTCTTTTCCTCAATTGTCTCTCTCTACCGGACAGTGGGAGCACAAGTATGCAGAAACAGACGCGCCCGGAGCATCTTCTTCTCTTTTTTCTTTTGTGGTACGCCGGCACACTACAGTACTAGTACAATGAATGCTGCTGCTCTGGTGTTTTAACACAGAAAAGTATAAAGTGCTGTGAGTATGATGTATTTTTCTAGGCTACCCTGAGAGTTGGCATTGCCCTGGTTCCCTCTGCAAAAAGCCAGATGGGATTTTTGAATTGGATTTTGGATTATTGCTGAAAATAAGCACCATGGCAAACACAAGCTTATGATAGTTTTTAGTTTTGTGCAGCAAGATAACCTTCACAGATGAACACCACTTTCTGGATTTTTGAAGCATAAATTAATTACCCAAATTAAATATATACGTTACTATAAACTGATCAGTCTGTAAGTTGTAAAGTTAGAGTTAGAATAGTTTGCAACTAAAGTCGGGGGGATGTGATCCCACAGTCCCTTGTCGCAATTACGTGCACGAGACATGAGTGGTGAAGATCTTCTCATCTAACTCTCAGCATGTACGTGAATTGTTGTATTTCTAAAAGTTTCAATTCCAAATCTATTCCTTTCATCAAATATAGATGTATTAATATATTAGTTGAATCATTTACAGATGAAACAAATACTCAATTGAATGACTTGATCTTTGGCCGCATTCACAATCTGTCCTCTATATCATGGTGTACAACAAATATTGTTTAGAAAAGTTTATGGGATTTAGATTTGATAGTTATTGAGGATGGGGCTCTAATTGAAAACCTCTTTGATTTGATTTGGATATTGTGTCTTGTGCTTAGGGGGCTGTGTTTGGTGTTATCCCCTGTTGTGATGCCGATGAATTGTGCTACTAGATGATGGAGGGTTAACATGCCCGAATGTCTTGATTTGTTATAAGTCAATGTGTCTGAATAATTCCATGAGGGATGGGTCATGTAAATGACCAGACACAAAAGGAAATTCATTCACTCACAAGTGAAATTGAGGTTTTCAAACAAGCCTTCATGTAAACAATAGAAAAACTCAGTGGGCAGAAACAGTCCTGTTGGTGGTGAAATACTGGGGGCATGCAGTATTAGGCAATATGTAACAGCTAATCTGTTGAGGAGAATGGCCCTTGTCAGAGCCTTTCCCATTTTCCTGTGAATTTTATGGTTATATTGTTGGATGGTAGCAGGACCTCCCAGATAACTACTTTTACAGATTCTGATACATAATCAGTGAATGTGTGAAAATGATTTCTGCTACATGCGTATCTAAACACTTCAGCAGTTCAGTGATGTAATCCAGTTTTAACCTCTCCCAAAGGTCCTCGCCGCACAACATAAACTCTGTCCTAGTTCAGTACCTCCCAGAAAGTCAGCGTGATGAGGAAGTATGACGCATACTAAGTATGAATCATTTTTGACCCACCTAGAGGAGTTTCTTTTTTTATAATCAGGCCCAGTCCTCTACTGAATGAAATCACCATTCAAACTTGGGTAGATGGATTATTTGTTCAAAATTTTGCCACTCAACTTTACAGTGACAGCCAAAAAAGAGAACCCAGGCATCCAGCCTCGGAGAACAGAGGCGTATTGAGAATCTCAGAGTGGGTCGGCTATTTCTCCTCGGGCCGAAGTCTCGGTTTGTGATTTTATTCAATTACAGAGCATTTACCTTTCACATAATGTCAACACTGATGTAGAGCAGCGGTGGGTAGAAATGAACTCACCTGTTCCTCAACACACGTTATATTGTGTCCCAACACATGCACAATTTAAATGACACAGAAATACATATGCGCGCGCACACACACACTGTGGCATGAGTTTGTTGATCCAGCTCGGTCAGGACCAGCGCACGCTCCTCGATCCCCCTGTCCATTTGATGTGTGAAAAGTGGAAGGAAATCAAAGTCATTTCCTTCATTCGGGCCGGTGTGGGTTGTGGTTCCCTGGGGCAGGAGGGGCGAGACTGGCAGTAAAGTATCGTTGAGCCTGCAGAGTCTGGGAAGTGTACGGAGCGCCACATGTTGCCAAAATCAACAGAGGAAACTGTTGGTCAAAGGCACCAACCGCAGGTAGGGGAAAAGGAAGGTGGTCCAAGCGCTGAATTGTAATCTCCGCTCTGAGTGCATACTTTCATTCAGTGTGATCAGAGAGCCTGAAATCCCCTTCTTCCCTCTTCACCCGCCTAATTTGTTTCATTTGCTTGTTTAAGTGAGTCACATTCTCAGGAGATGAGAAAAGTTTGCTCTAAACACAACTTGAATTGTCGAGCAAGTTTTACACCATTGAGAGTTTTCCTGTGATCTAGATATGATGCCTTTCTTTTCTCATTTAAATGCTAATAGCTTTGAGGACATCATCTACAGAAAGTGCTGGGAGCAAAGCTTTTCTCCTATCTGGTGGCAGCACAAGGTGAGCACCTGCCTGCTGAATTTGAAATATTACTAAGTCCCGAAGCGCAACAAAGGCAGTTTGAGCTTTGTTTGAAGGCTTTCTTGTTGTGTACGTGCACACAAACATGTGGGTGTGTTCGTGTGTGAGAGAGAGTGTGTTAGCTGCAGGCCTAATACTTTCAGGAATCAGTATTAGCCTATGTTCAGATGCCTGGCAATGAGGTGGTCGTGGCCAACGTGAAACAAAGAGCGCATTGTGCTTTAGATTAACTTATTTTTTGAGAGAGGGCCAAGGACCGTCCAGCACCTCAGGTTGTGATCAGAGAAGCATTACTTAGTCGGCCTAACGTGTTAAATCGTGATTACCTTTTGCCAGCAACAAATAGGGATTAAAATTACATTACATTAATTACATTACAGTTAGTTTGCCCAGTAACAATCAATTACTCCGAAAAGTTGGCAGTGCTGCCGGTGCTGAGCCAAACCACCTCTCCATGTCTCCCCAGAAACCGTGGCCTCGGACTTCAAGGTGCTGACCCTGATTCAAAACACTTCACACTCGGCTGCAAACCGCAGCAATTAAAACGCAATAATACTTCTTCCACCACTGTTGTTCTCTTCTATGCATGTTAAATACAGGAGAAGTGACACGTTAAGTAACAAAGTAAAGGAACAATATTAATAAATACGTTTGCCTCTGAGTAATTGATTGATTTTTCAAAGTAACTGACCCAACACTGGTCATGATTTAACAGTTATGTTATGTCTTAACAGAGATAGGGCTATGAAGGAAAGATGATCCAAAAGCTGTGAAGTAAATGAAAAAGAGCTGCAGCAAGAGAAAACTCTCATCTCCGCGTCTTCATCTCACCAGCCCGAGATAAAAGCTGAAACCTCTCATGGTTCAACACAATACAGAAACACAAAGCAGCCTGTATGGAGCGTGCAACAGTGTCCCATCTCTCCACACTCACTGAAACTGGGATTGTGTTACGGATGATCTCTTGAACTGTGTAAGAATCACAAATGCTGATATAACTCCTGGCATCTGTTCATGCCCTGCAGGCAGAGCGCCACAGAAAGCAGCGTTCACACCTCAGAAGGAATGCAGGTTCCTTCTGCAGAACATTAAAGCAGCTTCATACACCACTTAGATAGATGTCAACAGCAGCTTGGATTCGTGCACTGGCAAGATTTTTATCTGAATTATTACAGTCCAGTCCCACTTAGGAGTCTTTCTTGGTGTAATGCACCTCACCTTGGATTTCCATCAAGCAGAGAGAAACTACAGGCAATCAGGGCTGACAGCTTTTTTTTGTTTCTTTCAGTAAACTGGACCGAGTGAGGAATGTGTAGTGATGTGGCTTTGGAGGAGCTGAAGGCCCAGATTCTCACAAAATCTGCCGTGTCCTCACTGAATAGATAAAGAGGAAGAAGTCTACTCGCACTCATCGAAGTGATCCTTTTCTATTTGACTTCTGCCAAGTCACTTTAAAAGAAGAACCTTTATGTTGGGTCAGACCGCAGAGCCAACATCATGGCTTCATATGGAAGAAAAGTTGAGCCGGACAGCTTCTTTTGACCCCATTGAGCTGACACCTGAATAACTGACAAACTTTCTCTCCAACTCCCCCGATGGACTGGCTTAATGGTGAATTGAGTACACGTAATTTAAAGCTCCAGATTGAATGGGGGGCAGATAATGCAGGTGTGAAAGACCACTGAATGGAATATGATTAAAAATGGGAAAATGTTTAATTTTCTCAATGAGCTTTAGAAAATCTTCACAGGCGGTAACTCTGTGCCTTTGAAGCGTCCAATCAGTGTTTGAATAGAGCAGCAAATTAAGCATTTTAATCGACATTTTTTGCGCGTACCATCAAATGAATTTCATTTCATGCCCTTTTTCTTTTTTTCAAATCAGTGGGTACATAACCAAGATAAGACTTTTAATTTCTGATAAGTTGGACCCAACAATCATTACATTGTCTGCACTCTAAGTCACTAAAATTGACTTGGCAGGTCAAACACTCAATGGGATGAAGTCAAGTTACACTGTGATAAACTTGCATAATGAAACTTTTACCCAGTGAATGGTCTTTATAGTGCACACTTCTAAAAGTATAACTCGGGTAGGTAAAAGTGAACTTGTGAGAATGTGTAAAAAGGATTTACTTTAAAACCACGCACTTGTTGACTGAGAGAGAAAGAACACATGTAGACCAATTTTAAGCCAAATCCTGTTGAACGGTTTCCCTCCCCACCTCATGTGTGGGTGGCAGATGGTTGCTTGCCGGTTGTCACAGCGATAGAAGACGGAAATACAGGCGACTGATTCAAACACCTCCTTTGTGGGAAACGCTTGTCGTACTACAGCAGCTGTGGAAGGGATAGAGACCTGAACTTAACATGCACACATTCACACACGAGTGGTTGTCTTCTCTCATCAGTTTGCATCAAAGCATAAGTTCATGATGACTTGATATTTTATCAGTATGTATTGTTTTTGTAGCTTAACTTCAGCCATTGAAGCAGATATAATCAATACTGCTATATCACAATTGATCACATAACAATGTGTGATGTGAAAGGTGTGGCTCATAGTGACAAAAAAACTGAGAATTAACACCAAGTATGAAGAAACCCTCAGCATCTGTCAGCTCAGCCATTTTTTTTGAATGTCCCTTTAGGAAAGGGGTTATGGACCTAAAGTGTGCTTCTCGTCTTCTATTTTATTAGTGTAAATTAAAGAACCAGTGTGTAGGAATTAGTGGCATCTAGTGGTGTGGTTGCAGATTGTGACCAACTGAAAACCCTTGGCTCACCCCATCCTACTGTGGCCACTAAAAATGCAAAAAATGTGAAAGGCCCTCTCTGAAGACAGTGGATATTTTGTCCGTTCTGAGCTTCTGTAGGAATGTGGCGGTGCAACATGGCGGACTCTGTGGAAGAGGACTCACTCTCTCTTTAGAAAAAAAGTCTCATTCTGATGTAATGAAAACACAAAGGTACTTAGTATCAGGTGATGAGACAGTGATGAAAACATAATCACAGTTATTATATTCAAAATGATATCACTGCCAATAGATGCCCCTAAATCCACACACTGGACCTTTAAGTGAACTCAAAGCACTTTTACAATAATAAAAAGATTATGTCCGGCAAGTACTTTGTATCACATTAGATTACATCATGGACTGATTGCTCCATATCTTGAGTTTGATAACAATGTTTACCAGTTCAACCTAAAAGGCATGTCAGTGTTGTGTTACAGCTCTTTTTCCTTGGCCCCAAAATCAGTCTGGTTTAAAAGTCATGTTGTACAATCTGAGTGAATGCCATATACACTTGCATCTGGTTATAGGATTTTCAAATTTAATAATACAGGTAATATTTTGGAAAATATTGGCACAAATGTGGCTATATTTTAATCATCATGCTCTAATAATTAAATATTTACTTATAGATCAGATATAAGTCGTTAAAGGGACACTGTGTAGTTTTGGAGAAGAAATTCAAACTTAAAATTTCAATATTTACAATATTAATGAGGCAATAATACAAAATCAGAAATATAATTTGTTCCATACTGAATAAACAAGCTGTTCTCTTGTGTCGTCCTTTAAGGTCGGTTTGTTTATTCAGTTTATTCAAAGCGAGTTTGTTTTTTAAGTTAGGCATAAGAAAATCAGTCAATAAAGATCTTTCTCTTCTGTTTAAAAAACCTACACAGTGCACCTTTAATCAGAACAGCTGTTGGGCTGCCAGAGTTTGGAAACTGCCTTTGATTGGTTTGACAATTTGAGCATCTATTTGAAGGGAAGTGCTTCAGACAGTCCAGACCAAAATCTTACATCTTACAACAGCATCCCTTATTAATAATTAGCTGGTATATTTGTAAGATAAGACATATTCTATGATAAACCAACATTTATAACTGCATTATCACCAATTACTAATGTCTTACTGGCAGACCTGCATAAAGTATATTATTGATTAACCAGTGATTAAGTGGTTAATGACACCATCTGTATAAAGTGTGCCATATTAGAAAGTCACTTTTTGAACTTGTGTAGTACTAAAGATGATATCATGAATAAAAATAACGACAATAATAAATCTTGAGCGTTGAATACGGATGAGCAGTGTTCATTCTGTGCCCCAGCCTGCTCCTGTGACAGCCTACACAGTATAACACGGCAGTAAATCATGTCTCCCCCCGGCTGGCTGCCTGGCTGCCTGTGCTGGCTGATGGGCGGCTCGGCTCGCCGCTGCCCGCCCTGTGGGTGTGTTTAAGGCAAATGGGCCTCTGCATCCACCTGCTAGCGCCCTGCCTCCCTACAGTCAGGAGCGCCCAAGTTTTCCTGAGGAGCACACGCTGCGTGCCTGGACCTCTGTGCGCCACAGGGACTTTGTTTCACACGCTGCTTTTTCCCACGAGATGTTGGCTGTGGCCGCGCGACGACACTCTCTGCTCGCCTCGCGATTTTCTACATTGAACTAAAGAAACATTTCCTCCTTTGTTTTTTTTTTTTGGTGTGTTTTTTTTAACTGTTATTCTGTGACTGCACACTGAGAACTCCGGGGCCAGTGTCTGACCGCGCAGTGCGCACAGGTACAGACTGCGCTCCTGAGCAGGGACTGAGCTGAAGGCTGCACCGGGATTTTCTATTGTTGTTATTGATCTCAACTTGGAGACGAAAGTGAGCGAGCTGTTGGAATTGGTTTGTTCAATGACTTGTAAGGTCGGATCTGAAGTTATATACGGAGAGCTGTAACAATAAGGTAAGCTTTACTGAGCTGCTGTTTTTCCTCATATCCTCTATTAAACCTGCTCTCTTGTGAATGGTTTATTAAGGTTACCTGTCTGCAGCTGCGCGCTTTTCTAATCTCTTGATTTTTATTATGTGGAGGATTCCTTCAATACTGTCCTGCTTTCTCCTGTAAAGAAAATATCTGACCATAATTTTAATTTCCGACAGATCACACCCTTAATTCTCCCATGAATCAGTCTTACTATTTATTGAACCGTGCGCTCTAATACCACACCAGACTGTTTACAGTTCTGTCGTCCATGTGTAGCCAAGGCTGCCAGTCTGTTAGCACACATTTCACTCTATATCATGTTTCAGCAACATTGAAAAAAATCGTATAATGAAAATCTATAAATGAAGTTTTATTTCTACTGTTTGCAGTCTTATATTTCCAGCCTTCAAGCTGAAGCAGAGTGGGAGTCTTTTTATTTGTCTCAGTTGTTGTTAAATGTGACAAATCATCATCCTCAGTGTTTCTGTAATGATCTGGACGCTCTCCAGAATATGGATCCTTTTATTGTCCTCTGAATAAACCAGCGCATGATTCAGGAGGAGGGTTGTGTTGCAACTTCACACACTGATCCCTTACTAACATGTGCTTTTTTGTGTCTCTGAGTGTATGACTGTAAGTTTTAATGGTTGCATTACATTTGTCCAGCATGTGGCAGTTAATAACTCGCAGACAGAAAGAAAAAGAAGCTGAAAGCATCAGTGGATGTGATTTTTCATACAGAAATGGTCCATTTGTAAACTTGAGTACTCATTGTACGACCAAAATGACCCAGAATAGATGGATTTATCTTTATAGTGTGATGTGAGTGGTCTGTTTGAGTCTCCTGGGCAGTGCCCTGTTTGACTTCATCAGCTTGTGTGAAGCACTTGGCCTCAGTCTCAGAATAAACAGCTGGATGGTTAACAAATTGTCAGTAAATAGCCCAGGTTTAAACAGCTGGTTATTGCTCATAAAGCCAGTAGAGCCGGCCGGTCTTAGTGCTCTTTGGCTTTGCTGACGTCTCCGAGGGTGCGTTTGAGATGGAGACCTGCTCCAAGAGGACAGTTCTGTAGGTCAGGATGATGTAGAGCGTGGTGGAAAAAGTTTCATCCAACCTTCTTTGAGTTGATTTGATGGGGAAGGGCAAGAGGTTAACTGTTGGACAAGTCCTTCTGATGATTTGTGACGTTTTGTGGGGATCATTGTGGTCGCTCCCTGGTGTCCATCATTCATTAACTCCGGACTTTATTGATGAGCACCACTGCATTGTTTAGAAGACTTGTTGCAGTAGGCGTTGGAGCCTGTCATCATTTGTAACCCCTTTAAGCAAGAAGTTAATATTTTATTTTCGATTGCACCAATCACAACATCTTTTTGTCTCTCGTAAGTGTGAGGACGTGGTACAACCTGGCATTAGGTGAAGCTATAATTACAGAGCAGCACATCGTGTCATGAGGCAGGAATGTGTTTTGGGAGAGGAGCAGGAGAAACGCTCCTCTAGCTCGAGTCAGCGTGATCTTCCCATCGGTTTGTCACACATGCAGGCACGAACTCTGAAAAACAAACATAATTTCTACCAAATGGAAGTGTGTACACATCTCTCAAAAAAAAGCTTGGCTCCTCAGTTCTGCGGAGCTGCCACAGATCTGGCTGTAATCTCCACACCTCGGTGCTGCATCACCAAAAAACTTGCAGGGGATGATGGGGCCCCTGGGAGCCAGTCGTGTGACATGTCACATAAATTAGTAAACGAAAACAGACTCATTGTGGCAGAAGCATCTCTTCTCACGCCTGTCTTCTTCTTTTTTTTGCAGAGATTTTTTTTAAAAACACTTTCTGTGAGCGACTGGAGGTTGGTCGACCATGCAGCTGGACGGTCTGTGGACGGTCCACGCCCTCCTGGCACTGTCCGGCTTCGCTCTCGGGAACCCGGTGATCAACGACCCGATGGCCGCGCCCCGCGTCTTCATCTCCTTCAAAGGTAAGAACCCTGAAGCTCATCCTCCGCTCTCTCTCATTCCTGGTTTGCAACTGGTGTTTCTAACTCTTCTCACTTTCTGCTGGTTTCTTAAACTCTGTTGGCTCATCGTGTGACTGATGACATGACGGTTGTGTAAGTGGAGCGATTGCGGCTCTGATACGTGGGGTCTCACGTTACACCACAGAAGAGACCACAAACAGATCATGCAGTTCTTATCCGCTGCCCCCTCCTCAGTGTAATAGTCACCAGATGCTTCCACTGACTTGCAAACAATTAAAAATGCAAACAGTGACTGAGCAGATGCACATATTGAATGTACTGTGTGAATGTTGTTCTGGCTCATTTTGAAACAATATACATGATTATTGTTTTAGTTAATCTAATGCCGAGTCTTTATCCTCAATCATCTTTATTATGGAATCCCTAAATTGGAGCCACAAAGAGAGCTGGGATAATAAGGAGCATGTAATAACTCCACGGCCATTATGTGATTATTCCCCTGGCGAGGCAGGCGTGTACTCCAGGGGAGCTGTTCTTGTGCTTTTCCGTGCAGATTAGGTGAGATGGGTTGCTGGGTTCCGAGGGGTGCAGAGTGAGGGGGGGGGTATTATCGAGAGCAAATTGCCAGGATCAGCCAAGCAGAGCGACGTCCCCGAGGCCTGTCCTGCTCAGAGATCAAGCCTTTGATTAGCATCCAGAGAAAAGCCGAGGAGGGAGCGAGCAGCAGCAGCAGCAGCGCCCCTGTTTGCTTTGCTTTCCATTTCCCAGAGCTCCCCCCCCTCAAGTACAAGTTGACTTAATTAAGTGGACTGGCACAGTTCATTGTCGAAGGCGTTTTCCCGCTTTAATCAAGTGGGATTTAGCACATCAGTGAGCTCACATCCAGAGCTCAGCAGTTTTTACTTTTTTCTTTTTAAATATCATTTTAGTCAGTTCTTTTACACAAACGCTGCGTTGTTTTCAGACAACTCTGCAGATTGTGCCTCTCTGTGAGCACACTGATTGGATGCTTTTGTGTAAGTGCATCTTTGGATGGCTGAGCTCACCCGAAAGCAGCGGACTATTCTGTGGCTGACACCGAGGCTGGAAAAAAAAAGGCTCGGCTCTCCTGCTTACCTGTGTGTGTTTGCCTCTCCAGTCAATATGAATTTCACAGTCTGCTGCTGCTGCCTCTCTCGGAGGAATGCACCCCCCTCTCCATTCAATATTATGACTCTCTCTCCCTTAATTGCTTTTTGAGAGGCCCATGTAGTCCTTACCTTGGCAAGCTGGCTGCACTTCCCCTGATGCATCGTGATGGTGTTAAGTTTTTTCAGCTCGAGCTGTTTGGGAAGGCAGTTTGCCTCTGAGCTGCAACTTTAATGGAACACAGTCTGACGACAAGTGTGGACAATATGCAGGTTTTTAACGTGAAGGAAAGAATGTGTTTAATTATCAGTCCCCTGTTTATAATTATTGATCATTATAGCAGCGAGTCACCTTTAAGAAAAACTTAAATTGCAGCTATAAAGCCCAGCGTTTCTCTCTACACATGTTCCAAACTGATTAACTCGGTAGCTGAGGAGCGAGGTTCACAACCATGACCTCCATCTGGGAGGCCCACACTTCCCTATTAAAGCAGGTAGAGTAAATCATGGGACCTAATTGCTTTGCTTTGGCTTCTCGGAGTGTGCACAGATTTTATGGCGGGGAGACAACCTCCTGTGGTATTGGAGAGAGCCAACACAGTCTCCAAATATTCAGGGGATGGAGGGTGAAAAATAAACACATTTCAATAGAGTTTGTACAGTCTGAGGGATAAACCGTGGAAGTAGACTTTGTTCAGGCTTATCACGTCTTCTGCGCTCGTAAGCCGAGGAGGAGAAAGGGCAGAGTGAGCCAGGAGAAAGAAGTCTGCCTTGGTTTAGACAGAAAATAGGTGTAATCAGTATCAGATGAGCAGAGCGAGTGTTTCGTAGAATGGGCAGAAGGAGTGAAGAAAACGCGCCCATAGATAATCAGTTGACATTTTAAGGTTAGTTGAGACAAGACTGCTGTCGCCAGCAACCCCCAAGAGAGGAGTCATATTAAAAAGTCAACGCGGAACTGCTGAGAATCTGATCTTTTGAGTTAACACACACCTACAGTGACTCCTGGCATGAAATGTAAGAATGCTGTGGGCTAGTAGTGAAGAGTGAAGGCATTTGGTTGTAAAATGGTTCACTGTTTTGGACCAGAATCATGTTGTTTTCTTTAAATCTGCAGTGCAGAACTTTTGTCTCTCCCTTCTGGAGCAGCCATACTGCTAATTTCTGTAGCTTACTCTGTCGCTGTGGTTGCTCCAACACATCCTCATACTTAAATGACTGATTTGTTTGATTATCAATGACTCCCAATACAACATGACGGATGAAGCATGCTAGCAACAGGTGGTCCTTCATCATGTGGTTGCAGTTTGGTAAGGTTAAGGTGAGAAAACTACTTGGTTGGGTTTACAAAAGAAATTGTGGTTTGGGTTAAAATAATCAGGCTTACATATGTTACTTATGTACGCATTTCTTATGTACACGACTTTTGGTTTCACACGGGACATGAACAGCGGTCTCCTTGGTGAAAGTCCGACTAGCCTTCTGTCCAACTCAACCACCTCCTGATGTAGACTTTGTCACTTTCTATACTCACCTGTTACCTGACTTCCACCTTTGCTGCCGTAATAATAACAACAGCCACTAGAGGTCAAAGCCTAACAATAAATTTCAGTGTTTCCCACACATAGACATTATCATTGTAAAGGGATATTAAATGCCAAAGTATATTTAGTGACTCTTATTTGTCCAAGAGAACGACGCCACCCGCGATGGACAATCTGCGTTCGCTCTACACCTCTGGTCTACTGACATTCGCACATGCTCTGCTGAGAAATGTGACCTCTCCTATTTAATGCAGGCTCACCTATGCTGTTGTGTCAGCTCTGGCAAACCAATCTTTGCTGGTTGACCTAAAAGGCATCGCCACTGGTGTGCCAACACAGGAGAATCGTCACAGTGATTTTCCAGATTTAAAAGCTCTGTTATACTGCAAAATACAAAGAGACTTATCTACATTTGATAGGCTTTATGTGAACTTTGGCAAGAGCTTGAATGATTTGTGTGTTGATTTATATACAAGTCCTGAACTGCATATTTAATGCATTTCAAGTGGGGCTGCAACTAATTTTCATTATTGATGAATCTGCCTGTTATTCTCATGATAAATCAATTACTTGTTTTCCCTATGGAGTGTCAGAAAATAGGGAAAAATGTCCCATAGCTCAAGCCGATACATGAAAATCACTCCAGAACCCAAATATATTCAGTTTATTGTCATATATGAAATATAAACAGTTGATTATAAAAATAGTTGCCAATTATTTTTTTGATGACTGACTAATTGATTAATTGACCACTGCTTGTAGATCTAACTTCAAGTGGCAGCATTTAATAATGACACACTTAATTTTGATAATAAATTAATCACAGTCTGGCAACTTTGAAACTTTAATCAGTTTTTAACTTCTGTGGAGCCGTGTAGGTGTTACATTTTGAGACAAATACTGTTCTTTGTGTACAGGAGCAGAGTTGTTGTATATCATAATATAGCATATGATAAATCCATCGTTCTTGATTAAACTCTTTTCAAATTTAGTGCCATCACGTCGGCCCAGTGTTTTAAGCTGCCCATCACCGAAGCGAAATGCTGAATTAACAAGTGAAAGGATCGTGTGAGAGCGTCACCCCTCCGTGAGACTCCTAAGTCATGCAAGTGCCTCTGTGGCGTAAATCCATTAAGAGGTCGACTGATTTATAAGTGCAATTTTTTTTACATTCTTGCTTTTCTATCACACTGTGAGGTACAGAAAACACATCATTTCTGAATGAACAAAGCTCTCCTGAGGGAAGTTTTGCAGAGAGTGTAACGTTACTGCTGTTGGCCCACATTCCCTCTGTGACATGTTTGAGTTCATGCATTAAGCAGATCCAAATCTAAATCCATGCTTATGACTCTGCTTCTCCCGGCCCTATAGCACAACATAAACCTCTGCCTCATCTGGGCTGCATGATTTCATTCACAAAACATCACTGAAGCAAGGTGCTGTCCCTGCTTTATATGCAATTGTTTACAGTGGCGACTAAAAGCCTTTGGAGACATTTTAAAGATGTTAAACCATGGCTTCTCTCAGCCTGCTTAGATAAACAGAGAGCAGGTAAACACTGGTGCAGAATGCACAGAGGCACGGGGTCAACAATCTGCATGATAGTAAATTTTCACTCTGTAAAGGCCACGCAGACGTAATCTACAGCCAAGGGGTGGAGCCGTGCGAGAATTAACACCGGGCACCACTCATTTGGTGTTAATGAAATTTGAAACGGCTGCTCTGACAACTAAAGCGATGGAATTATGGTCCGTCAGTACAAAGGAAAAGTCCTTTTAAATACCATAACAGCACACAGGATTACAGCCCCCCCCCCCTCCTCCTCCTCCCTCTGAGTACACACGAGGCCAAATCCTCAGAGACGACACCAGAATGTGGGTCAAAATTGCCACATTGACAAGCTCACCGCTGCCGGGGCAGGTGGCAGTGAAAGGAAGCGGCTCTGGCTCATCATCATTCCAAATATTTCTCATCTGCTCGCCCTCCTGTGAAGAGCTAACAGCAGGCTCCTATTTATACTCCTCAGCAAAGTCTTTAGTCTATATCGGGTGTGAGTGTGTGGGTGAGTGCGTTCGAGTGGGTAGAGGGTTAGAAACTCCCCTTTGGGGTTAAATGCCAGGCATTCTGGCATGTGTCAGCCCTTGTTATGCTGGAGTTATGTTTTCAATGCTCAGGAGTAACAACAGATGAAGATTAAATGTGAAAATGTGAGCTAAAAGCAGCTTAGGAGTGTGTCCATACAGTGAAGTAGTTGTAATGATCGGTCAGCAGGTTGCTATCAGTTCATCTCTGGGCTCTCCCCTTTACTGCCGCCCTGTCACTTATACTGGTGAATGTTTAAACTCTTATTACTGTTGTTCACACAATGCATTCCAGCGGTCACTTTCTTCTCTGCACTGCCGAGGCATGCATTAGCGGTCGAAATTACGCTCTTATCACTGATTGACTGTGACATCATGCAGCCTGAGTGTGTGTTTAAATGAACAACCATAATGTGGTTTCCTTTGGCTGCACTTTGAAGCAAATGCAACGTGACTTTTATATTTGTACAAGGTGATCAAAATTAAAGCTCCCTGTGTCTAATCTTCAGGATACCTCGAGCACATTGGTACACCTCCGTCCTAACTGTAATGTTACAGTCCTGTCAAACCACATGTAGAAGCCACAAAACCACTGTCCCAGTAGTCTGGCACCGATGCTGATGTCTGGCTGTGATGTCTAATTACTGTTTGCGAGGCAGCAAATTAATGACTGACAAACCACTATTTCTCTGGCCATGCCCCAGACCTCAGCTTCTCTCCACAGCCTAAGCCAGGTTATATTTAGTGTAAAACTCCTCTCCCTCAGCAGGCACACAGCAGTCATTTGTAGCGCCGTGGTTAACCATTGAACACGGTCGGCAGGGTGGTGACGGTGGTTTAAGTGCAAACGCAGCTTGGTCCGGCACAGCTCGCACTCTGCTGTGATTCAGCTGTGATTCGAGACTGTCACTTTATTGCGAGGTCCTGGTTGGCCAGGAGCCATCCTTAATAGTGTAAAACATTTGATATTTGATTGAGTGGGTGTCGAGGAGACAGTGCGTGTTGTAGCAAAAGGAGGCTGTGGTGTGAGGTCTGGTCTGAGCCTAGTGCTCCAGAAACTGTGTCAATCCTCCACTGTGGTGCACATGACTTCAGAATTAGGATCCCTTCTACCTTATGCATGTGGAGGTGTGTGTTTCTGTGTCTGGGAGGTTAGCTAAAGGCAAACTTTATGGAGTGGAATGTGTGACCCATTTTGTCCATGGATGATAAAAAAAAATGTCTATCGTTTTGTATTATGCTCTATTGTTTGTCACCAGTACTTTTCCTTTGGATGACGCTTTGTGTTCTGCACAACATGGATGTCGGCAGGAAATTTGCATGAAGGCAACACAAACAAACATGGAGAAGGGTGAAAGAGACACATAACAGGGCTCCAGGGTGAGACTATTTCGGTTGCACATGCACTCAAAAATCTTGTACGTTTGAGGTTATCGCACTTTCATGTTGCGTGTGCTGTTATTCAAATGAAAACATGTGTTTGCACCTCTATTCCTGTTTTAAATCATTTACATAATATGTTATGAAAATGAATTCAATTAAAAATGTTATTCAGGTGCACATAAATTATGTGCTGGTGCACCTAAATGAAACAGTTCAGCACAAAAGTGCAACCATTTAAAAAGTTAGTCTGAAGCCCTGCAGAATGCAGTGAACAGCAGTCAAGACAAAACAAGAAACTAATGCATAAAAGAGGAGCTACTTCTGTCACAGATATGGAATTCCCTTTTTTGGGATATACGGTTTTGGTGATATCACACAGTCCTAATCTGGAAAATCAAGTTGCTTTATCTCTGCGCTGACAAACAATAAGCTGTGGTTTGTCAGAGTTGAATGTTGCCCACCTTAAAATCCATTTATCTCTTTGACAAAGCTGAATACAAAGCACATAGTTATACATGTCAAACTGTCATGGTACTCATCATTGCATTCCAATAACAACAATCGTCCTGATATGAAATATGATTGCTGACCGGCTGCAGTCATCATCCGAACTTGAGGCACTGGTGATTATCTAGTCAGAGGTAATCATTAAACGTATATAAGTCTGATAGTCTCAGGGTGACAGGTCAGGAATCAGAGATTGATTAGCTGTCTGCCTCTGAGACCCTGGTGCCTAAACTACGCCCCCTATTTGGAGGATGACTGATAGGAACATGTTTATACTTATTTCCGGTCCAGTTGGTACATTGTTTTCATTTGAATGCAATGAAGATGATCCTGACAGCTAGAGAGAAAAAGCAATAGTGCAATTTACATGGTGTTTGGTCACATTTAAAGAGAAACACCAGTGGAATTCAAGAAATCTGTGCGGATGGTGTTTCAAAAGCTGCGGATGCATGGATAATGTTTATTCAATCTGATCGAAATCATTCATATTACAGTGATAAAATGAGCGTTTACATGCCCCAAAGCATTTAATCAGAATATAACTTTCATATGCAAAGTGGTCTAATCTGCCAGAAATATAATAGAAGAAAAGAAAATTCAGTTCAGCTCATTCATTCATTACACCTGTTTATACAATATTGAAGATGGACCCACAATGTGTCCTGGAAACAGTATTTGTGTTTCTGGTTTGGTGAATTCCGGCTGCATTTGGAGCCATTTGGACATCAAGGCACTCAACAATCCTTATATCTTTCAAGATCTATGACAAAAAAGCTGTGTCAGCCACAGACCCAGTGGCAGACTCAGGTTGTTTGACGGGCAGAGGCGACCAGCTGTATGCGGTCTGGCACCAGCCCAATGAAAAGGCACTGGAATAGCACCCTTGACGGCACTTCACCAGGTTTTGTCCACTGGAAGGGCAACGTATCATGTTTCATCTACCATAGGGGCATCTAAGAGGGCACTTTCACTGCGTTTTTTCAAACATGGGGGCACCAGGTGGGGCGATCAGTCCACCAGTGCACGGACCAGGTGTTTCTGTCCCTCCCGAAAGCAACGTCACCTATTGTTAGCCACATGGGAGGAGAACATGTGCAGAAAAAATATATTTATTCCAACCAGAGAGAAACACTTGGATTAAGTGTATGCATGTGTTATTCTGAGTGGGCTATTGTTCTGATTATTAGTGGAATATTAACATCTCTGTCTGACACTGATTCTGCATTTATTGCTCTTGAAGCAAACCTCCACTCCTGCTTGTAGAGATCAATCAACATAATTTTGCATTTGATTTGAGCATGTTTTACACTCATCAATAATAAAAAGGAATGTTATGTTGCACAAATCCGCCTCCATAAGGCTTAGCAGTTAACCTCAACTATTAAATCTGTCAGCCACATCAGTTTTTATGCAAGACAGCACTGCTCCTGTTCTCACCCCGCTCCCTGTCAGGTGTATGTGTGGGACAGACGTGTGATATTCCTCAAAAAAAAAAAAAAGATGCTGGCGCCTTTCAGCACGTTGCCCCTGAATCCAGCAGTAATCTCGTGTCCGTCTCTGATGGCGCCAGTTTCCCTTTTGCAAATGAAAATCGCGGTCATGGTGTCATCCTGAAGCTGTGCAAGCCAAACATGAGTGCTGTCCGCGCCTCCTACCCAGCGCTGATGCTGCAGCTCCTGGAATATCTCTTTTATTCTCTCCTTCCCAGGGTTGTTAAACGCACACAGGCCTTTCTTTATGATGAGCGATGAATCGAGTCATTGTGTTTGAGTGTTATAGAATATAGCCACTTGGCACCTTGAACTACTTGATTCTCATGCCATATGGCCACCAGTTTTTAAAGTGTATCGCGGGCTGCTTGGGTGGTCCTGATGTCTGATGAAAGAGGAAACAGTATCAGTGCTTGTCTTTGGGTTCTCCAACATCTGGCTAATGGTTGCTGGATGAATATATTGTGTGTGTGCAGGTAACAAGTATTTAGAACGTCTCCAGGGGATTATCGTGGGCAGGGGAAACTGAAGGTGACACAGTGCCGTCTAAATATAGTCCAACTCATCTCTGAATGCTCGGTTTCCTGCTGCACTTCTGTCTGTCTTCCCTCTCCTTCTCATTTCTCTTCCCCTGGCACTGGATGGGCAGTAAATGCACAGGGACTGAGGTGTTTGGGATTCCTGGCATGGAAGCCCTGCTCTCTTTTAGCATCTGCAGAAAGAGCGATATGTTGTGTTGAGAGCGTGGTGTTCCCTCTCTGGTCAGGGTTTCACCTGTGGAGCAGCCTCCTGAGTCGGGTTACGGGCTCTGTCAGTGCCTCGCCTCCAGTGAAACCGAGATCGTCTCTCCTGAAGACTGAGGACCCAGTGTTGTCTGTCCGTCTTGTCTTTCACGGGCATGTTGTTGCATCTGTTACCCTCCCCTTGAACCCCTCCCCACCACGCTGGAAAATACCGACCAAATTGTCCAGATACTGTGAATCACTTTCTCCCCACTGGCGCAGCATCTCCTCCCATCCATGTGTTTTTATTTATGGAACTACAATTGTACTTTTTTTTTTCCAGCTCTACATGAAATGGACAAAACTACAGAATTAGAGCAGCCATTACAAACAGAGCGGAGCTGATGCAATTATGCCTTTTATGCCTGTTATGCAGAATATGGGCGAACATGTCAGAGCAGTAAATGATCCCACATGGTCAAACCGAATAATAAGTCTGTACTTGGTTATTTCCTGTAATCACAAAACCTGCTGGGTGAGGTTTTCTCCCTCTCTGTGGTAGCTGGAGACCATGTCAGTCACATCGTGGGAGTCCTGTCAGGTGTGATTAAACTTTATGAAACTTTCCAGTGTTGTGGAGAAAACTGTCACTCACCATCTTTTGTTACTTTACTTCCCCTTTGTTCAGGAAATGCGTTCTCAGGCTTGACATATTGGTTGAACCGAGCGAGGTGGCCAGGTTCATCTGAGCCCGCGACTTGTTATGTAGCACAACTGCCAAGCTTCAAGGTTGGTCCCTTTTCTAGGTGGCATAATTAAGACTTCCTGTGGGATTTTATGTCTTTTCACACCTGTGAAAACAGGGCATTAGTGTGGACTGGATAAACAGGTTGAGGACTCAGACTGGCTTTGTCTCGGGGAACGCCACTGGGGCTGAACACTGTATATTCTTAGCGCTAGTGTTTCTCTTGTGGCAGATTAAGGTGTCAGGTGGATAATGGTCCAGACGGATTAGATGTGTGCGTGGACCCAGCTCAAACCTGCGGCCAGGTTTCATAAAGGGTTTATACTTGAGAATGTTATCAACGGTGATATCTTTTCTCAAAGCGTTACTTGATAAAAACACTGTGAATAAGCAGGAAAACAATGGAGAGGAGTCGGTTACGATGGGGAGAGAATATGCAAGGAAGAACATATTCATTGGCCAATCTAAACTGAATGATTGCTTTGAAATACTTTTAGTTTAAATATTATTATTATCATTATTTTTAGGCTTTTCGCCTTTATTCAGATAGAACAGCCAAGAGTTCGAACTGGGGAGAGACACAGGGGATGACATACAGCAAAGAGCCACAGATTGGAATCAACTCGGGCTGCTAGGGTTGGAAAACACTCAGCCAGATGTTCCCGGCCATCCCACACTTTAATACTTCTTTATCTTGTTGTCTGGACAAAGAGGTGTTTTGACAACCAATGTTCAGCTATCCACATACACATTTTGTTGTCTGAGATTAGCAGACAAAGATTTGGGCTTGATATTTGGTGCATGAAAATGTGAATTTTATCTGGTTCTATCAGTTCCCTTGGAGAGCTCCAGCGATCAGTCGATTAATCGATTAGTCAATCGAAAGAAAATGAATCATCTATTTAGCTATTCTAGCTCCTTAAATGTAAGGATTTGTTTCTCTTCTTTGTCATTTATGATAGTAAATGAAGAGTTTTGGGGTTTTGGACTGTTGGTTGGGCAAAACAGCAATCTGAAGACGTCACTTTGGGCTCTGGTAAATAGTGATGAGCATTTCAAGTATTTTGGACATTTTATGGTTCTTCAATTCTGGTCCTCCTTGTCCAGCATGTTTTAAATGTTTGCTGCTCAGCTCATCATGGAGCTGTGCTGAAGCCTGATAAAGAACCATTCATTTGAATCAGATGTGTTGGAGCAACCAACATCTAAAAAAATGAAGGACCAGGGTCCCCAAGGAGAACACTGGATCAATCAACAATCAATCAATTCATCGTGAAAATAATCATAATAGATCAGTTGATGATAACAGTAATCGTTCGTTGCAGTCCTGTTCTCTTGTACCGACCCAGTCAAAGTTCTGCCTTCAGTCCCTGAACAACTCACCCAGAACACTGCAAACTGTCTTGTTTGCAACCTCTCCTGTATAAACTCTTTCCCTTCGCTGGCTCTCTGTAGTTGCTCGTATCGTATTCAAAGCCCAGTGCTGGCTCACAAAACCTCTTGAAGGGATCTGCAATCCCGTACTTCCAGTGGTTGAGCCCGTGGCTCCAACTCTTCACATCGAACCCCCCCCCCGTCCCTCCCCTGTGTTAAGGTGCAAGAAGCTCGCTCTTTGCTCCAAAAGGCCAAGTCATCACTTGTTCAGTCTTGTCCCTTCCTTACGGCTCCCAAATGGTTACAGCACTCTGGTCTGAACAGCAGAGTCACTCCCTCTCTGCCGTTCTTTGAAGTTGTCATCTCGAGGAGTACTTCATCTCACCGTTGAATCTCTGAGTCATGCTTGCTCTGAACTCTTTTGCTCACACTAATCTCTCTGGAATGACTTTCTGACTGTATCCTTAGATCTGACTTTATTCTTTTATTGTCTATGTAAATCTTAGAATAAAGTTTACTGTAACGTTGCAGATATTGTATGTCCCTCTAGATGAGTATGTTGGCCTTTAATGTAAATGCAGATCATCTATAGGTCTTCTCATGTTCTAGATTAAAGGTTGATCTTGATTGACTGTGGCTTCGATCAAGAATTAAGATCAGCATCCATAAGTATTCAAGTTTATGACTGCATTATTGGGCCTCTTTTATATGAATGGTGTACTTCCTGGCCAATAGAAGTGCAAATGAAGATTTCTTCGGCCTGTCTCCATGCCTGCGTGGATCCCTGTAGACGTTAAGTATATGGGAGTCTCTCGGAAAGGTCAAGTGGGCGGGCGTGACCCTGAATGAAGAGGTCAAGGCCACTGCCCCCCTCTGATCTACACTTCAACATAATTTCTCACCCTCTGTCAGTGGGAGATTCAGTTTCAGACACGTCTCGCTGCTTCAGAGCTGCAGCTCGGGCCTCTAATGTGACCTCCCTTCTTTGAGGTCTACAGTAAACACACCATGAGTGAGACAGTGTGCTGTAATATAACCTCAGAATGAGGCGGAAAATGATTGTGTGTCATTCACAGATTACACACACACTGGATAGGCGTTTCATTTTCCAAGTAGAGATAAATGTTGTGCAGGACCATCAGTTTGTTAGTAGCTGAGACAGAAACACAGGCAGGACCTGCAAACACTGAGAAGCTACAGTGTGTTTCTTTCCAGTTTCCAACGGTTTCTCTTACTTTCTTTGTTGAAACTACTTGGTTAGGTTAGGAAGATATCATGGTTTGGGTTCAAATAAGCATGTTATTTTGCATTACATCATGTTACATTAGGCAAATTTCGTATGCAGTGTAATTAAGTACATAAAGTTAAAATAATGAGAACGATGTGTCATATCAGGGGCAGTCTGAGGGAATTAAAAGATAATTTGTTTGGATCAGCTGCAGGGTTATAAGATTTAAAGTGAACCAAAGGTAATTATTAGATAAAAACAGCTAATGAGTTGAGTTTTTGATCGATGACAGTCTTGATACAAGTTGCTCAAATACTGACCACAAAACCTGCATAAACATTATGTCATGCCGATTGTATTGTGAGTTAATCTGCTGGTTTAAGTGTTAAAGTAGCCAAGTATGTTCAAAACACAGAGCTATATATGTGCAATATGCAAGAATGAAAGCCATATATGGATAAACTTTATCTGCAGCGTGGTTGCTATTAATCAGTATTTAATCAGTGCAGTTTGGTGTGTTGTCTCGGTTGGGTTACACATCAGATCAAAAGGTGAAACAGGAGACTGATCTGAACCAGACATGCTGTAATTTGGATTTATATTACAAGTTCAGAAACATCTTACCTACATGATAGAATACAGACACGGTGCAGCAGTTTGTACTCAAAGAATCAAAGTTACATGTGCTCAATATCAAGTCTACTCCTGTGGTTTTGGTAGAAAGTCAGGTGGAAATGTAGTTTTCAGTTGAAGTTGAGATCACAGAAACTGGATGCTCTCCTCATCATTGTTTTAGAGTTCACTGGAGCGTGTTAAGAGTAAATTGCAGTCAGCATTTCACTCTCTCATCCAATCCTTTCAGCATGTTTGCCCCTGCTCCCACCTCCTCATCTGGTCAGTGATGAGGTCATATAGCACTCTACTTTTGTCAGAGGAAATGAGGCTGTTTGGAAGACACTGAAGAGTTGAGCTCATAAGAGCTCTCAGGCATGTTACAATGCCTGCACTTTGATGCCTTTGTTGTGGCATGGTTTTGAAATGCTGATTTGGAGATTTCCCCATTGCTGCCTCCTGCCTGTTGGTGGAGTAGGTGTTAATTGCAATGTGTGGGGATGGACTCTCATTGACATCCATTGAGGCCGGGCCGGGGCCGGCGGTGACCCCCCGACAGGCCGTTTTTGTCAACGACCCATCCTTTCAGGCCCCCTCCTGCGACGGTGCCTCCTCTGAAGGGGTGAAATAGAGGAACCCTGGCATGCAGTTCCCCCTGTTGTTGTTGTTGTTGTTTGGCGTCGCCCACACACTCTTCCCGCTGTGAAGGTCCTATAGCTGCAGGGGTGTTTGTGTAGGTTTGCCTCTTATTCACAGAAGTTCATTCACATTCTGGGAGACCCGGGGGTGGGCGTCAAACTGGCATCAGGCCTTTTTTGTCAATGAATGCGGCGCGCAGCGTCCCGTGGGCCTTTCTCTGTGCTGCCTATAGATTCCTGAGCCCAGGTCCAAGGAGCACCGCTGAGGGAGGACAGCGGTGTAGAATGGAGGTGAAAAATGAGGAGGGAAAATGAAAGTCAAGAGGAGCGGAGGGCATTGTTTACATCCTCCACTCCAGCCTGGCAAGCTGCCAAACCAGTAGTGGGCGATGTGTTGCAATATGAAAGCACAGAGGATTATGAGTCTCAGGGGTAATGTTTGGGAAACTATTTGGTAATGCCCTAATGTTGCTCACTTTGTCGAATCACTCACCCCCTCTCTGATCTCCCTGCTTGTCAGAGCGGGATGTACATGGTCTGCGAGTCCTCTCATTGTTTTGTAAATCTTAAGATGAGTGGGGGTGGTGTTACTGCGCGCGCTAAATCCCTGTTTGACTTCTTAACTTGCTTGTTTTCCTGCTTAGCCCCTCAATGGAGGGTTAATGAATACTTTATTGCCACTTTACTGTGTGGATCTTAGTGGCCGTATTTAATTTCCCCCCGGGGACGTCCTGTGGCGTTTCCCAGAGTTTCGGAGCAGCCTGCTTTGCATTTCCTTTCTGTGAGAAGACAAACGGGCCTGGAGTCCAAGATGAAGCGCTCTGACGGAGGGAGGGCGAGACAGAGAGAAAGGGGACGGAGAGAGGAGGGCTAGGATTTCACTCCTACGTCTCTCCCTCCTAAGTCTGAATCAGTCCAAAGTCTCTCTCATGGGCTACAGTGTGGATCGAGTTTTACCCCCTCTTGTCCTCTCCCACCTTCCAAGTTTTGACATGCTTATGTTTTACCTTCCAGGGTGGAAATAAAAGACAGACAGCGAGGGTGCTCGGTGAGGAATGGGGCTGCAGAAAGTGCCGAAGAATTTTGTTAGATGAGCCTCCCAGGGTAGAGAGCTGCACACACAGAAAGTCCCGTCAGTAACTGAACACTGTTGGACGCGTCCATATTCTGTCACTTAACTGGTGTGTAATCAGGCAGACGTCCATGCGTTTGTCACCAGTGTGGCTGTATTTCCGCCAACTTCCCAACTCCACCTCAGGTGACTGATATCATCACCCACCTTTGCAGTGTTTCTCCTCCTTAGCTCATAACTCTGTCAGACAGCGCTTAGTAATGCAGCTCAACTGTGACCATGTTTGCTATTTTAAAGCCTCTAATTAAGTCAGTCAACCTCCCTTTTTTTTCCGTCATAATGCACGATTAGAGAGGGGCTCCAAGGGTCCCAGCACCCACCTCTGTCACGTGTTGGACCCAGTGGTGAGCGATGGCTTTTTAATGGAGGCCTCCCAGTAGAGAAAAAAAAAAGGGCCCTAGGTAGTGGAACCAACCCGGGGGAACGTTTAAAAGACTGGCAAAAAGAGCAGCCATGAATAAGCAGCTCTTCCTGTTTTCCTAAACGTGGTAGCAGCATTGAGTAAAGGTAATTGTTCGGAACTAATTAGAGCTGGAGAGATAAATGATGGTTAGGTGAGATGCTGTGTTTTTAATGACGCGCTGTGGGGATGGAATGCACTGTGGAGTTAACTCCTCAGAGCTCGGTCATGTGTTCGCGGGTTAATCTCAGAGGCACCTTAGGACTCGCTGGCTGCACTGGAGTGTGTGGAAATTATTAGAGAATCGAGTGAATTTTCCAACATGACTCTTAAGTTGTTTTTGAGCTGAGGTCTGAAATATGTTTTCGTTGGTGAAGTGTTGCGTTGGAAATAAAAATTGCTGTTAGGAGTGTCTGTTTTGCTTGGGCCTTTTCGGGGACGTGGCAGGTGCACTTGTTGCATCTGACGGACGGTGTGTGATCCTGCTCGTGTACGTGTCCATGATCTCTCACCACCAAGGACACACGTTTTGTTTCCAGATAGAGACAAAGGCTCCACCAAAAACCTTTAATAACTCTGAAGTAATTACACAATGACTATTTATTATGGTTTGCGTGGCTGCAGGAGACAGGGGAGTATCTTCTGGCTCGAGCAAAAGCAACATTACAAGAAACCAACTGAAATTAAATCAACAAGGGAGCTGAAGCCACAGCATTTTTAAATCATGCTGTTAAGTTGTGTAACATCACCTTGTCAAAACATGGCAGCAAGAAAAACCTCTTCATCCAAGATCCACGTTGCGTTAAGTTCTAAAATAGCCTCACCTGGCAGACAGCAGAATTGCTGATAGACGCAGCAACAACTCCTCTCACAGCTGGGGACGACCTCTGCCTCCTTGTCCTTAGTTTAACACGTCCCCAGTTCTCCCTCTTAGCAACGTGTTCCAGCTGCTCGGCAATGGCCGCCTCTCGAGATGTCACGAAAATTCACTTTCATGCTCTCACCAGAGGGTAAGTGTGAACCAGCACTGAAAAGTGCTGTCATGACCCCGGACGATCACTGACACACCTGAGAGTTTAGCTGTCAAAGAGTTTCCTCTCCTTTTTAATTCCTCCTTTATAATTTGAGTTTATATGTGATGGATACGTTCACATGTGTTGATGCCTGTGGATGTTATCATTCTTTTACAGAGGCTGTACTGTGACCAATCTCCAATTTAATGAAATGCTATTTCCAGGGGAGATGAAAGATGGAGGACTATACCGGCGTACCGTTAGATCTTTATCCTCTCTAATGTGGCACACAATCGATTTGATTAGAAATGAAGATTGACAAGGGATGGATGTTATGAAGGGAAGCTATTCAGTTAAACGCTCCATTCCAGTGGACGTTCAAGCCGCAGCCTCGGTTCAGATTTCATCCTTCACATGGTTGTTAGGAAATAAAAAGGCCTTGAGGTTGATTGTGATAAATATCATCTGAAAAAAACGAGCCCTCGCCTGCAATACATCATTGTTAAACTCAGCGGGCTATGGAGTGAGCAGATATTTATTTATGACTTATATCTCCTTCATGTCAGGAAAAGTACTTGGAAAAACTGCAGCTATAAAAGCGATGCATCATGTTGTCTTGGGAATGTGGAGTAAAGTGCAGGCAATAACGTCCACATGTAGAAAATAGCTTTTAACTCATCGTCTGCATCATAATACTACAATGAATGTTCCTAGATCTTTTCTGTCTGTGGCACATAGCAGCTCACCCACATCACACTGCTGCCAAACCCAGTGCGGTTTTTGCAAACGGTGAAATGGATAATATACTTTACAGGATCATTCCAATAATGCATGTCTCACTCCCTTAACTGCAAATTACATGGTCTTTACTGCTGACCCTAATCTAAACCATCATGCAATTTTTTTTTTTTTCTTCTTAGATTCTTGTATGTGTTTGTCATGCTGTAACTGCATGACATCCAACAGCATCAGTGCGGTGTGAAATTCAACTTGTTTGAGATCATGTAAGCAGTTGAAAGTTAGGAAATAACTTGAATAGCAACATTTTTACTGTGAGGATTCAGTCAGCTCACATCTAAACGTCTCTGTTTGCATGTATTTGGTCCAGAAGTTGGAGGTTGTATGAAAATAAAGCTGAGCACTGTCTTTACAGCAGTTGTTTCAGCAAGTTTCAAGACTGTGCTCGGTATATTTTTTGCACAGAAATGAATGAAAACAGGTTTGGAAGCGGAGAAAAAGGCTTAAAAAGTCTCAACCAGAATGAATGTTGGCAATGTATGTTTCCGCAAACCATGGATATATTAAAACTTTTCTTTATGTTGCAACTTCACATTATAAATAGTTGTTTTTTGTTGCTACAAACACTGCTGGAGATATCCCGACTTCCTGTCAAAACCACGCAGTCTGACACATACAAATTTATATGTGCCAGTGGTTTGCGGAAATGTTGACTGCCAACATTTTTATCTTAGTGACTGGGCTGAAAAATCTAACAACCTGGCTGGCAGTAATCCAACATATATGATTTGTAGTAAATGGGCTAAAATATGCAGGAGCGCTGGCATGACTCTTTAATGGAGATGCGCAGCAATTCATCTCCCGCTGTTCCCAGTGGTGATATCCTGCAGTTAATCACACATTATTCCCAAATATTTTCTTTGCTCTGAACTCTCTCTGGCTGAGATACGAGCCATACTGCTCTGATGAATGCTCGACATTCTCAAGATAAACTTGCCCGAGGAAGCAGATTACTCCCTCCTCACACAGAGGTTCCAGAGGAGCTCTGTTTTGACATGTCCTGCTTAATTGCTGTGTCAATTAAAATATTTTTCAGAAACATCATGCGGGCGGGACAGGGGCAGGGAGGATCGTGTGAGGCTCTGTCTTGTTCACGGCTGTGTGTTGCCAGCAGTGTTGATGCAGGAGAGAGTGAGAGAAAGTGAGGTTGGCATGCTCGGGAGCCAAAGTGGTGAACAGGCGAACACAGGCATTAGGTGTGTTTTCCTGTCCAAATCAGATTATCGTATAATTCTAAGATAGCAGTAAGTGAGGGGCACCTTTATCAAGATGTAAAGTGTATAACGTGTGAGATAAAGCCTGACTGCTGTGCTGATGATTTAGAGTATGTCATCCAGTAAGATAACAAAATGTCATGGAGCAGTTTTTAGCAAACTGATAATAAAATGAATGGATGAAGTCACTCAAACACAAGTGAAGTGTGTGGCTGTCCGATTCTATCTTTAGGACTCCTTATTGAAAATGATGTGGAGGTTATCACCATGGTGTTCTGTGTATCTGCTGTCAGTGGAGCCAATCAAAACATGCCAGATTAAGTGCTTACACATGAGTTTTGTTCTGTTTGGCGACATGTAAGAAATCTATTAATGTTGTCTTTTGGGATGAGAAGGACTTGACCCGTGATGGGTTTCATACCAAATTGACGGTTAATTGCTGATTGCTGCAAGGCCACGAAAGAGTGTGAGAACAAGGCTGTTCACACCACGGTTGAGTTTGCTTTGGTGCTTAACGAAACTTTAAATGTGTGTGCTTGATTTAAACATGTTTGTAATGGGTTACAGCTGGGGATGATGGGCACGTCTTCAAAAACATAACTACATCTTGGGACTCTGTAGTTACATACCGTCTACAATGAAGACATATGGGATATGCTGATATTATTCAGGCTTTACAAGCATTCTTTGGTCATAGAAACAGAGCATTCAGAATATGAGTCTCAGCTGGGGATTTTGACCTCTTGCCTGTTTATGGTCACCTCTGTGCATTGTCGTGGATGTGCTGCCCATCAACCCACTAGCCAACAGTTTGCAAGGCCGGCGTAACAACGCATGCCCTAAAGAAAAGCCCACATTTCTGGACAGAAGGAGAGTCTACTAGATCTACTTTTTAACATGACAAAAGACTTGTATATCAACAATGCATGTTTTGGATACGCAGATATCACAACAATTACCTTTTCAAGAAGGTGGTTGAAGGAATGAAGGTGGGAGGTTTCAATTCTGCCACTTATCCATTTTTTACTGTGATAAGCGACATGTTAGGGCGTGTTAATGCGGTAATGCACAGTTGCATGTAAACAGGAATATTCAGGAAACATTCATTTCTAATTAGCTATGTAAACAGCTAAGTGGGAAGATTGTCTTTTCAGACTAAGGGCAAAAAACTGAATATTTTTAAACGTAGTCAAAGTTGAGATTGCAATGCCTTAAGCAGTGTTTTAAAGCATTCTCATTATCTTCTCCCATTCAGCAAAGCCATCCTCCCTGCAGAGCTTCTGCCATCACCATGAATGAAACAACATAAATAAAGTAGTGCACGAAATATTCTCATATCCAGTAATGAAACAAGGCAGATCCTCCCTCTGTTGCTTGTAACAAAAAGTGAATGAAATAATGTAAACACAGTTACATTGAGGGATATAATTTCAGCATGATACAGAAGAAGAATGCACAGAAAAACTTTAACCGCCATCCTGCAGCGGCATTAGCCAGTTAAATACATAAAAGCACACATTCCTGGCATATTCTGTCATTGACCTCCTGATAGCTGAGAGGGTGGATCAAATGAAATACAGGTTATAAGATGCTTCTTAATAATTGGTGTTATAAACCACAGTGCTGTGTTTTGCCGGCCGATAAGCTTTCAGACTTGTTGATCTATTGCTCAAACTGAACTTCCTACATTACCATTTAATCCTCCCCATACCTGTAGCAACGCGCCCCCACCAACACTAACACCGTGCTTTGTTTGGTCTGAACACCCACTCAGGTCTGAGCTCCAAAGAGGAGCCCTCAAGGTCCATCAAAGCAGAACACTGCCTCAAACTGGGATAAAGCTGAGATAACTGCAATTATCTCAGCTACACTTGTCTCAAACTGAACAAACTTTTGGGTCCAGGATGCCTCCTCCCTGCTGCTTTCTTGTCTTTGCCATCTAGGAATTCACTCGGAACAAAAGCTGTATTTTGGCCACTTTGCAATCTATACTTCCGACCTCTCCCGCAGCTCATTACCCGCTGCCAGAGCTGCTCTAGAGGAGGGCTGCAGGGTCACAGCGTAGGATATCCTGCCTGTCAGTCAAACATCGAGGCTGTCAGGTGCAGATTTAAGCCCAAGTGGAGAAGGACTGACTAGTCATTAAAATCTCGCAGGGAGGCCAAGTTTTGATTTTTTTTTTTTGCCGGAGCTCAGTATATTTACACAGCTGTCAAGCTCGTCGTATGTCTGCTGCCATGTGTGGATGTCACCTCAGGCACGAGTGAGTAGAGAGAGAGATTTCCTCTAGGTTAATGAGGAAGAGGGATGAAGATGGTGGGGCAGAGATGAGGAGTTGTGTATGTGTGTGTGTGTGTGTGTGTGTGTGTGTGTGGAGGGGGAGTGATCAGCCCTGAAAGTGCTTTCTTTATGTCGACCCTGTGCTGACCCCGGGTCGTAGGGGATTAATATTGTGACCAGTGGATGGATGCTGAGTTCATGTGCACAGAGTAGATGCACCACAGGATTTAGAGTGGTTTTAAGAAATGCATGCTGGGACTACACTGCTCTTCCTCTCAGTCCAGTGACCCTGAAGGAACATGGCATTGAAAAGGCAAGTCATAGTATACAGTAGGGATGGGCAATCTTGGCCGATTTTAGATTGCTATCGATTTGGAAGGAGCTCAATCTACCTGACGTGCCTAATGGTTCCCCAATAGCAGAATTGTGCGGAATGATGGCACTTGGGCGGCCCACTCCTGTCTGCCAGATATGAGACATAAGCAGGCCATACCATAGCCAGATGTCAGCCAGGAGCGAACTGAATAAACCGCCCAAATGCCATCATTCCACGTGTTATGCCAGATGAACATGTCTGGTACAATTTTGCTATCTGGGTCCGTTATAGAGAGCCATCTGGAAAGGTGAAGCTAGAAACTGTTTGGAAACAAATACTGTGCAGGTGATTGGACAAAGCATCTGTCTATCACAGGCTAACTTCAAGCAATCAGATCAACAGTATGACTGAAGTTAGTTGAGAAAAGAGCAAAAACATCTCCATCCAGAAAAGCTTTCAGTGCTGTTAGTTTTGCTTCTTTCAATGAAACATTCTCTCCAGACAGCAGCTTCTCTTGCTGGTCATCACACTGAAAACTGTCCTGTAACTGCAAGTTGCCCCCTTAATTGTTTGAATCAGTGTTTGCTCGAACACAAACTGAAAGCTTAAAAACTGGCAAGATGGATTTGTGAGATATCGCGAATCCACCTGCCTCAGGTGAAGAAGATCATGATATGTGATGAGTGATGGAGGCAAATAGATGGCAAATTATGCAACATGAGTTACGGCTACAAAAATAGCAGATGAGGATCTTGTGCCTAAAAAGAACTACCTTTAATGCAATTTTGTGTTTTGATGGTACAAATGGAGAAATTATAGGGAAAACTGTGACTAATCCTAACCCTCTTTCAGTCTGGCTATAGTCTACAGGGCATTTTAAAACAAGATCACAATTCAGACTGTGGTTTGGGATTTCAATTAAATAGATGTTTTGTAGTTGCCGTTTTCTGACTCCTTTCAAAGAAAATGCTTTCAGCCTATACTCTCAGTAGCACTGGTCAATAGGGAAAGCAAGCAAAATGAGCCTGTGGAGAGACATGCATTGTAGTACAGTGAACTTGTTTGCTCCATATAGACCCTCCATTTACTGTTCTCCTCCCATCGGCCCTCTCCTCCCCCCCCACCTGCTGCGCTCTGCTGTCATGCCAGTCTCAAAAGTTATAAACGACTGTGGATTTGGGAGCCTTTCATTGGTTTGTGTAGGGGAGTCCCTTTTGTAAGCTTCAAAAGTTTGGGGTCAAATCAAGGCTATCATGCACCCAGAAGAATCATGGATGTGCGAAGTGCGAGTTTGTTATTGAAACGATAAAAGGAAGTCCTAGAGGGACAGTATATCATCCCAGTCCAAAAAACAACACAATGGTTGTTAGAGGGAGTGTGGACCTGTCAAATAAGAAGAGCGAGTGTTCAGAGAGATACATGAAGCTTTTTTTTACCCACCTGGCTGTAGTGCAACACTGCTAGTAAGCGCCAGCGCTGACCTCTAAGTGCACTCAGTCTCTCGGAGAGATTGCAGCCTGTGACAGACCACGATGCCGCCCCATTAGCTGAGATAAGGCAGTCAGGGATTGAGAAGCTCAGATCAATGAGTCATTATGGGGAGTGCAGAGCTCTGGCCGCAAACGCTGCCAGAGCGGGATGCTTACAGTCGTGGCTTAGCGGCAAACGCAGCCCGGCAATCCCTCAGCTGCTTCCCACCGACCTGCAGTGAGGCCAGTGTGGTAGAAAAACCCAGCAGGATTTTCTCGGGATTAACAGTTGATTCCATGTCAAATATGCTATCCAGGAATGATGAGACAGGGCATCAACCTTTTCACCTGACACTTTTTCAGATTGCTAGAGCAGCTAGTAGGTTTATTACCTTGACGTGGGTTATTTTAATTCCCATTTATGGATTCTGCCTTCCTGAGGAATGCGGTGGTTACACGTAAGGCTTGGAGCTCGTCTTTGCCCCGTGGTCTCAGGTGTTCTTTCATGTGAAAAGAGGATTTAGCTTCTATTGAAAAGAAAACTGGCTGGTAAAGGGTAGACACTTAACAGGTGTTATCACCCAGCTAAGATCACTGTTAAAAGCTTCAATCTGTAACTTCCCGAGAATGGTAGCTGACTGTTGAGTCTCATTGGTCAAATACTGACGCTTTGGGTTGGTGGTTGAGGTCAATCAACAACTCAAAACATCTGTATTTGATGAGAGAAACAGAAAGTTTTTGAACACATCTGGGATTTTGTGTTTGTGTTTATTGGCAATAGGGATGGGATAAAAGATAAAAGATTTGATTGTGGGTCGTGGTAAATGTCCATTATCGGGATAATTGTGAAATGAGTCAGGAATATCCTCACACAAGTGACTTGAAAAAGCTGTCTAGTACAGTCCGACATTGGGTTTCCTAAATTATTTTAAGTTGCCTAAGCCTGTCTGACTGAAGGCATGTCTCGCACATTCTCATTCCCCCACAAAAACAAGTTAAAACAAGTTATCGGGATAATATTGGGAATCTAAATTATGTTGGACAGGATAATCAGAACAGTGAAATACAGCAAAATACAGTGAAACACTTCAATACAGCGACATACTGTGAAAACTGCGAAATACAGAGGCAGTCTTATATTAACGGGCCACTTGAAATGCAAAAGAAACATGTTATGTTACTCATTACACCAAAAAGTAATCTGACTACTCTAACACATTACTTTGTAACTTTTTTACGTATTACCCCCCAACACTGCTGGGGATTAGACTCAGGAATCAACCATCTTTCTCCAGAATCTTTTTAAAAGTTACATAGTGTTGCTTTAAGTGCACACCAGGAACACTGATAATCATCTCCTTGCACAGAATACTGTGAGTGTGCAGCCTGTCAAAGTAGAACCAGGAAGTTAATCTTTAAACTATGATTGATGTTTACAACAGACAGTTAAGGTTAACTCTTGCTTTCAGTTTCTCTTCCAAAAAATCATTTGTTTACATCCTGTCTGATCGATAGATAGATTTTAACCTAGTTAGTACCATATATCATAACTAATAGAGAAGACAGTCAAAACTACAGTAACAACACTCATTAGTTGTAATAAATATGTGATCCTTTAATCTGTGTGCAGTCGCTTCATCAGGCTCTACCTCTGGCTCTCATAATGGCTCTGACCATTTGTGCAGGGCTCGTAATGAACAGAAAATTAAGGATGCACATTGAACGGTGACATCACCAAGTGAGCTCACAATGGCCACTTGTTTGTGGCCATCACGCGTGACCGACAACATTATCTTTACAAGCTGCTCTGTTGTGTGTGTCCTGGCAGACGACAGCGAGATAGATGCAGGATCAAGTGTGTGTCTTCATTTTCGAAGTCTGTTGGTGCAGTTTGAAGGGTTGTGTGCTCAGACCCCCTCCCTCATCCCATTCCTCTGCATAGACCGCCCATTTAAAATACCCTGTCTTCCCTTAGGCTCAAAGCTCCCCTAATAGCCACTCCTGTGTGTTACTCTCTGACTACTTTTTGGCTGATATTGATCAAACTTGAAAGGGGAGCCCTTAAGTGAATGTGTAAAAAGTCCTGGTAATCAATGATTGACAGTTGGTATTTCTCTCATCAAGGTCACTTTGCCAATTTCAGTGTGTGGAAGAGCTGCAGGGCAATCAAGTGATGAGTGAGAAAGAGGGTTTTGTTTTGTCTCTTCGGATTCTGCCGTACCAGAGGGAGGTCGAGCTGAGAGAACGACTTTCAATCACAGTGGTACTTCAGCTGCAAGAGCAGGACAGAGCACGGCTGAGAGGAGAAAGGAGGAAAATCGATCTTTGTGCCACTATATCTGCGCCCGGCTAGACATAATGCTGCTGGGATGTGCTGCTTCAGTCCGCCGTTACGGCTACAGCTAATTGAACTGAGCTCTGAAACAACCACAGAGCAGTTTTTGTTTCTGTTAAATGCAGTCAGAATGAGTAAATCACACTTTTTGTGTGTTATTCTTGGCCATTTGATTCCTGTAATGTATACACATTGTTGAAAAGAAGATGTATAGCCCTGTAGTTAGAGGTCAGCCAACACAACCTGTGGAGTGGCATTTCACCCTAAAGAGTTGCATGTTACTGTTTAACCTGGTTACACCTCAAGTCATGAAACACATTTTGACAAGCACGTTTCCTCTTAATGTGTTGAAGTAAAAATGTGACTAAATGAGGTTGTGCTGAGCTGTCAGCAGAAGGTAAGACCCGTCAAGTTCACCACTTATGAGCTTTTTATTTAAGATTACTTGTGTGCATTGCTCGCTGGTGCCGACAGGCAGCAGAGCTTTGTTTATAAAGGTCTCACCTCTTCAGATTAATTGTGTTTGGCTGGGAATATAAGAATAAAAAGAGAAGCCTCCCCTGATTTAGAAAGCATATTGTCCTGGTTGGAAAACAAATGAAGTGTTTATGGTGGGGCAACAAGAGGCCACACTGAGGGGGTTTGAAAGGAAGGGAACGGGGATGCTTTGGCTGTGTGTCTGTCTTTTTCTCTCCGAGCGCTGAGGTTTTGGTTCAACATTGCCAAAGCAAACACCTCCATATTCCACCTCAGAGGAACCAATATGAACCTTTCACACGCTTCTTGCTTTCGCCAGTTCTGTGTCTTCCATCTGGACTTACCTCATTGCTTTTGCATGTGTAGAGAAACTGCTGTAATGGACACTTTCAGTTTGTATCCATGACTAAGGTTCGCCTCATCCACCGACTATTGACTAATGAGCCCTGTGCCATCGTCACATCGAGATTTAAAGGCGCCACACCAGAGGGTAGTGTGTTCCCTCAGAAATGGAGGGAGAGAGAGGGAATAAAAAGAAGTTTGTTGCTGCTCAGTTCACCAACTTTTAGCTTCATGTTCTGTTTTTTATGTTTACTTCTGTGTTTGTTGGTTGGTTGGTTGGTTGAATTGTTGATTTGTTTGTTGGTTGGTTGGTTGGTTGGTTGATTTTGTTTGTTGATCTTGATGATTCCGCCCCCAACAGCAGTATCACGACGGGGCACCAATGTTTCACTGCAGACATCTTCATATGCAAATTCAGTAGACATCGCCCAACCCAATCTATTACAACATTGTTGAATCTCATGATTCCATTGTGTTGAAATGTCCCCAGCTGTCACATGTCCAAACCATCAGGAGTCACACTTGTTGTGTGTGAGGAACTTAACTTGCGTGTCCACATGTGCATGCTATGCATATTATCTGTACGTGTGTGAGATACAGAGGGATGAGGTCCAAGAAGTCATGCACACTCACACACAGCTCCTCTCTCACCCACTCTGTCTGCTCCTCTCTTTATCCATCTCCTGCAGTTATCGGGCTGATTTTATCATCCTGTGAGCTGCAGGGAGATTACCAGTGACAAACTGGGATGGCTAAATCGGCTTGGTAAACTCGCTGACCCTGAAAACCACCAGCCCCCCCTCCCCCGGGCCACTATCTCCTTAACACCACCTTAAATGGGTGTAGAGCGTGGTCTGCCAAAATAAAAGTCTTAACAGATAAAGGTCAGAGGAACAACTTGGATGAGGAATTAAAATGTTGAACACCCAACAAATTAGTTTGATGTGGTTCTGGTTAGTTAGTATGTTAAATAGAGGAAATGAAATGGACCTTGTCTCATATCAATTTCTAAACATGATCCAGGGTTAGGGTTATGAACAACATGCAGGTATTAATTTGTAAGTGTTCCAAAAGTCTGAATTATACTTCTGAGCAATGTTTTATATCAACTAAAACAGAACTGTGAAAAGACCCAGAGACATAAATTGGTCAGTTCGGGACACCAGATTGATTCTTCAGGTCTTAAGGGAACCTATTATCTCGTTCTTACTCAGAAAGAGGATAAGAGTCCAGAGCCTTTGAAGGCCCTTTAAAACAACCATGGTTTACGAACAGCAGGCTTATAACATCAGAGAGCACGATGGAGTCAGGGACTTTTGCTCTTCACTGTCTGGTGACCTCTGAGCAAGACTCCTTTAGTGGCTGCCAAACTGGGCTGGTTCGGATGGGGTTAGTGTAGGATTGTGCTTGAACAGAAATAGATCTAATGTGTTTAAAGCTGTTCTGAATGATCAAACTAGACAGTGGAAATGATTATGTTCATTGTTGATGGTAAATAGTAAATGGACTTTGATAGCGCTTTTGTAGTCTGCACATTCATACACACATTCTTATCTTACCCAAGGCATGCAGCCGTACGAGCTGGGGATCGCACTGCCGACCTTCCAATTATTAGACAACCTGCTTTACATCTTTAGCCTGTGTCGTTCTACTGCCATTGATTAATCTGTCTATCATTTTCTCTATTAATGACGAATATCAATTGGTGTTTTCCAAGGACCGAGATGATGTCCTCTTTGGGTTTGTGGCCGGCCCAGCTGACCAACCCAAAGTGTCAGTATTTGACAAGTTGGGAATGAGACTCAATCATCAACTGTTTTACAAACTGGACATTTAAAAGATTACTCAAACCGATTAAATAGTTGTGGATTAATTTGGTAGTGGACAACAAACTGTTCTGGTTCACATGGATTTGGAATGCTGGATTGTTGGTTTCAGAAAGTTACAGACATTGTTGGACACAACCCTCTCATTCCCCAAATATGACACTGGAAAGCACTTCTGAAGAAGCATACCGGCAGCTTTAGCCCGGTGACCCTCCATTCCCATGGGGCCATGTGTTAAAGATGCAGACCATTTTAGTCTTCCCCTGGCTGAAGGGCCCAGCGGTGCAGCGGCAGCCGAAACCACAAAGCTGTTTATAAAAGCTAATCGCCTTCATTTCAGATGAGCGCCCTTTGAATAGAGAAAGTAAGTGATGAGGCAAAATGCGATGACGCTGCTGAAAAACACGTGGAAGAATGGGATTTGTCTGCTAATCCCACTTCCTGTCCCCAGGGCCTGGGAATCAGGGACTCATCGGAACTCAACTGATGTTCAAAGAGGGGATGAACCAGAGGGATGTCCCGTCAGCCTCCTGCTTCAGTCAACATCATCTGCCTCTTGTTATGTATGAGATGATAGGCCAGAGAGACTCAAATAAAATGGTAAAGGCTTTCCTTCCCCAGCCCACACCTTCTCCTTCACCCTGCCCCCCGGGGAGCAGGAATACAAGCGCTGAGGTGGCACAGCGTGCACTTACTCAGGGTGGAGGAGCAGCAGGAGCCTGGTGGGAGGAAGAGACCTGGAGCAGAGCCACAATGGCTGCTGTCACAATCTATCCTGGCTTCCTGTCATTCTCAGGACGAACAGGAACAACAACTGGCCTCCCACACTGTGACCCCACACTGCTTTAACAAATAAGGCATTCATAACCACGGGGCATGATAGTGGGCCACTGGTGTCACATACATTAGGTCGCCATATCCTGTGTCTGTTCAATTGTAAATCTGCCAGTGGCCTGTCAGGATGCACCTGAGAGACACAAGGATGTATTGTTGCATTGAGACACGTTTCAGGGCCGCCTGACGTAGTTTTCTCAGTGGTGGATTCAAGCTGCCAAGAAAGTCTTTTTCTTGAAATTCACTGTTTTCAAGGAGAAGATGTTGCTCCGTAGATACAAATAAAACTACTTTCCTCTTTTGGATGGAAACCACTTGGACTGCAGAGGATGCTTGTCAGAGCACAGCATGGAAAACAGTTGACATGAAGTTAATAACAAAAAAGAAAATTGAAAACATCAGGTGGAAGTCAGCCTGTGGCAGCTTCAACCTGCCTTTTTGATGCCTTCGGTTGCAATTTGTTGTGTGTGGCAGGTGACATTAGCATAAGATTTTCTCTCTCATACCAGAACTGTCACAAAGATCATCTTAGGCTACGTGGTGACATTTATGATGAAAGGTAAATATGTTCCAAAGAGTTCTCCGAGCAGATTCTTATAAAAAATGACAGACCCACTGTGGATCCAGCTATCAAAGAATCATACTGTTGCTGACATTTGACAACAGATTTTGGCAGTTTCACTACAACTGGAGTTCAGAGGTTTGTGGCATAAAGTGCTGTGAGGAGAGATTGCAGATTTGCTGGTACAATTGTTCTAAACTAAAGAGCCCAGTTTCACGATTATGATGCATTAATTAATTTCACTACACTATCACATGAGCTAATATTATTGTGTTTAGTCCCCACAACATTTCTTGGTTGACTTTTGTTCTGCACAGTAGCTTCCTTTTAAAAACTGAAAAAAAATACAGTAACCAAATGATACAGTACAAAAAAATAAACAAAATCAACAAAAAGCCAGGTCAACGTTCATGTGAACCCGAACTTGTTGCTGCACAGCACATGTTTTCATTTCACCTGCAGTCTGCTGGTTGTGCCACCAGTTGTTTGTATTTTCTTAATTTTTGAACAACTGTTAAAGTAAAAGTACAATAATAAGATCCTTCCTTTGTGGTCTGGTGCAAAACTGAGTCAGACTTAGAGTCAGTAGTTTTGAGCAAAGTATATTTTGTAGTTTTGAGCATTTGAAGGTCCTCAAAAAAATGACATCACAATAACTAAAGACAAATTTAGGCACTGGGGAATATTTCTATCGCAGACAAAACTTTCACAATGCCTTTGCATGCTGCTCATAAAAATTTGCTTATTTTAAAAACTAAAATATGTTAATAGTTCAAATAAGTTGTGGAGTTTTTATATTATTACAATATCTTGTTCACTTTCTACATTTAAAAATCTTTTGGATCGATATGTTTTGTGTTTTAATTTAGTAACATTTGATGAAAAACATGTAAATTTTTAATTAATTACATAACTGCAATACTTTTATCATTTGTTACTGTTTATTTACTTACATAACCTTATAGCAGAGGTTGTACAGATTTCAGGGATATCAAGCATTTAAAGATACTTCAAGAAACACCAGTATAGGCACTGGTGGACCATGTCCATTGCAGAGTTCAAAGGGCCCGTGTTAATAGAGAAATCAGTTCATCACTGCACCCCCAGCTGTGAGACAATGGATTCATTCACTTTTATTTGCCTGCTCCCCCTAAACAGTCTTATAGTCTGTCTATCCTAGTTCTGTTTTTGGTTAAACACAGCAGGGTTTGGTATTTTTCTCTCAACATTCCCATAGAGCCTGAGTTTAAGACCTCTCCATTTTCACTAGCTTTAACTTTTTACAGAGGGAGATCCATATTCATCACAACAAGGCTGTACTGGTCTCTAAGCTGATGTAGCCCCCAGGTGCAGCACCCTCAGGATCCAGACAGCAGAACCAGAGATGGTAGAGTGTGTCCAGTATGTGGGGATTACAGCCTGACATGAAGCTGAGACATGCCAGGTTAAGATAAGGGAGGCTAAAGGTAACAGGGCTCTTCACTCAGGGTTTATGTTTAGTCTTTGTGGCTGCTCCCTGCTTCTTCTTCTTCTTCTTCTCCTAATTCTGCAGCGCTTGTCCTTTGTTCCTCTGATACAAACACTTGAGCGTATGCCTGCCTCCTGTGGCCTCTGTACTAAATCAGCATTAAAATGAATTTACCATGCTAAATGTACTCAGGAAACCAGAAGGTATGCACATAACTGCGGCTAGACAGACACCATATACCAGTGATTCATTGGTTCACGGGGTGTAGTAATTCATTGGAGCATGTGGGTCTCAGCTGAGCTGGAACTCAGGGCTGGGGAGTGTTATATCGATGGCAGAGAGGTTACAACCCTGAGCCCAGTGAGTCATACTGGACATGCACTCTCTCTCTCCCTCTTTCTTTATTTACCCCTGTTGAACACAGGCTCATTGCAATTCTGCACCAGCCATGCAATAATGCCACTTTACCCCAGGCAATCCCTGTTTCCTGATTCCACTCAGGCTGAGGAGAGATAACCCTGACCCTGAGCTAATCCCAGATTAAACCAGAACATAAAGCGCTGCCACTGCTGCCCAGTGACCTCTGACCTCCTCACGTCTCCTGGCCCAGCCTGCAGCCGCCCTGCTGACCAGCACTGGCAGAAGAGGCCTGTGTACCATTTAATATAATCTCAAGACCTCTGATTGTTTTTGATGGAGGCAGTGACATTTCAATGAAGTCCTCTGTGACTGAAAAATGCAGTTGATTACCAGGAACAGTTGGTACGCAACACCAGAATAAATGCTTGCTAGGTACATTTCTGCAAAAGCACAACAAAGTTAAAACTTAACGTTTCTTTTTGTTGAAACTTCACATTTCATTGAATTTTTTATTTTTCTTTGTCACAATGCTGTGCTTATGTTCTGGTTAGGTTTAGGCACAAAAAATTCTTGGTTAGGGTTAAGAAAACATCATGTTTTGGTTTAAAATACTTTTATGTCACCACAAACTGGCCTAGAGATGTCCCGACTTCCTGTCAAAAACATCTGGGTTTTTCTCGCAACAAACATGGCCAGAGGTTTCCTTAAGTATATTCACTGGTGTCCCACTTATAAGTGTTGAAACACAGACTTCATCTGTGGTCATTGGCTTGGCAGCCTTGGCGTCTGTAAAGATGGCACCCATCCACTCCAAGTAGAAATACCTGATGATTTCTCAGTTTACTTATTATGCGGCACACTGAATATGCCAAATGTTGTATATTTTCCCACTTGGCCCACTGACTTTTCTGGGTTAGAGGAAAGTTTTACAAATATGAAACATCCATGGATCAAAAATTCATAATGGAAAGACTCATAATTGACCCTGTTTTCAGTTCTTGGTTTTCTTTTTGGGCCGAAGGGGAATTTCTCTTTGCAATACCGCAAGTGGCCACTGGGCAAAATTGGAAGCAAAGCTGAGCAGCTCCACCGTATCCAGGTCTAAATGGTAGATTTATGGAATCGACATGTGGGATGGGAACGGTGCAGGATGTGTCACTGTTGAGCTGGAGACTGTTAATAAAACACATGTCAGTTAAAACACAGCCGTGTTTGTGCAGATGTGTGCGATTAGATCAAGACTCTCATGGGAGGATCTCCTTCCCTACTAGTTCTCCACATTTCACATCCTCCTCAGCTGGACCTCCACCTTTATACGTTTCTGCTAGATTGGGGAAGAAAGGTCTTCATTTGTTTAGAGAGGGAACTTACCGGTCACATTATTAGCTTAAAATGTATTAAGGGCTCTGGTTTGAGGTCTAAAGAAGAGACACCGATGGTATGTGTGATTTGGGTTTCGGTCATAGATTCCTCAACACCTTGTGTTTGTGTTGTTCACCCGATTCTGTACCAGAGGACATCTGTCTGGTGTTACAAGAGTTTCCATGAAAATGGAGACAAATGTGCACCTCCTCCACCACATCCACCCCCGCTCCCGCACCCTCTCTGCCTGTCCATCATCGCGCCAGGCTTGGCAGGCAGCAGGAGAGGGGCTTAGGTGATGGGAGCCAGAGGCCCTGTGATAAGGCCATCTCTCTGCATGAGAGCTCATCAGAGCTGACAGTGAATACAAATTGGTGCCATTAGCAAGGGGGGGGGGGGGGGTGGCAGTTGGACAGAGGAGGCACTACAGTGGCTCCTAATTATAGAGTGGGTGTGCCCCCCAGGTCGAAGGGGAGCGGGCGGGTGCAGGGGGCGCGGTGGTAACGAGGTGACGACGGTGGTAAACAGTGAGGTGTCATGTCTCACAGAGCATCATGGTGCAAGTTGTGGATACGGTGGGGTGCTTAATGATGTGTGATATGGGACGCTCTAAGTGCATATCCATTATGACGGATCACATTCAACATGTGTTGAGACAAGAGAGGGTCACACCTTTTCCCCGGTGAGGCAGCGCACAGCAACAGGATATAAACAGCACGACATGAATAGCTAAGTAGCTTCACTTTGTTGTGGTTTCACAGCCGTTGTAGCCCGGCAGGGAGTCAGATCACTTATATTCTAAATTACAGTTCAATCATGATTTATTGCAGTGCGGATGGAAGCGGCACCTTTTATCTGCTCATCATAATTCTGTTGTTGGGATTAATTTGAGGCTGTCAAACTTTGTGACTTTGTCACCTTAATGATGGTTTAACCCGACAGCAAAGCAGAAATCTTTGAAGAGGGAATCTTTAGCAAGACTTATTTTAAGTTTCCAAGTATGGACGATATCCGTTGGCTTTGGTTTTCAGATAATAATCACTAAGTTTGAATGTGATACAACGTGTTTTGTATCAATCCACCCCAATGAGATATGATCACCTACATACAATAAGATGACCACGAACGAGTCTGTGTGGTTTTGGACTTCAGGCATTGGTAAGCTAAAACCAATGAGAGGGTCGAACAGTGTTGGAAAACAGCTCCCCTGATGCATTACCAAACACTGGAAATGGGGCTGCTTCTGGCAATTTTTGGAACTTTCCAAATCTGACAATGTAATAATCACTCTCACTTCATGCAATGATTGACCAGGTGTAAGGACATACACAGGATTTGAATGTCCCTTCTAAAGGTCCAACTTGTAAGAAAATTGATTTTTGAGTCTCAATCCCAACTGACACTCAGCTGACTCAAAAATCAACTTTCTTACAAATTCGACCTTAAATGTCTCTTTTTTGAAAGCATTTATGAAGTGTTACAACCCGGCTGAAAGCCACCAGCTCATGTAGTCTCGCAGCTGGACGAACTGAGCTGAGCCCAATCAGGTTCCTCTAAGGAGAGGCCTGTTCTGCCTTCAGGTGTGGTCGTATGACATGTCATAAGAATTAGTTTACTTTGAGTGTCCTCCCTCCTTTGTAGTAGATACTGCACTCAAAGTGATCAAGGAGTTTATTGAATACATTTGAAGAATGCTGCCTTCATTGAGAAGGGCTAAATTTAAAATGTAAAACAAAATACATTTTTTCCATTTCAAATGTATAGTTAATAATTTTATCGAATTTAAACAGCAACTTAACACCCTGTTATGATCACAAATTTAAAAAAGGGCACTCATAACAGCCTGGAGGACAGAATTTGTAATAGGATGAATATATGGTGTAAAAAGAGACTGCGCATGCAATTTGGTAACTCAAAAAAGTGGACTTTAAGTCACTGTTTAAACTGAGAAGATAATGAGGAATAGTAATGTTGATCTCAGTGACTGAAACAGTGTTTTCTGCAGTAACTGTGCAGATTATTGTAATGCTCTTCTTGGTGTCATATCCAGTTTATTTCAACAGGTAGAACATGACAGGGAGTGAAAGTGCTTGTGTTGATGCTTTGTATGTATGAGGCAGGTGTTTGTACAGGCATGCTGTTATGTCTGTGTTTTTTCTCCTAGCAGCAAGCTGCAGAGCCTCTCCTTCTAACATGCACACACACACACACACACACACACACAAACACACATACAGAGGATTCAGCGGAGCTTGACCACATCACTAAAGATTACCCTTCCTTTGTGGGCCAGGATCTTTGGCATTACCAGTGGGCCAGATCATATCTGTGGATCCTGTGCCCTTGAATATTTGTTATCTGCTGAATGACTCGTCCTATCTGATGTGACACAGTGGCCGAGCCTCTCACCGCTTTTATTATCCTCCGTCCCACAGAGTGACTAAGCCGAGGCGAGCAGCTGCTGCGTTCACATGCTGTTATCGTTCCTTTTCATTTAGCTGCACAGCTAACCTCATAGCCACTCTCCAGTAATCACACAGGCATTCTTTAACAACTGTGTCACCTCTCGACTGGCTTTGAAGCGTGCAGCTTTGCACAAACCCAAATAACTCCTCTAAATGTTTGACATGAAGACAAGTTGTGTTGAAAGGAGCTGTTAAAGGAGAGTGAAGGAAGACGCTGTGGGCCCAGAGAACGGCTGATTACAAGTGACTGTGCTAACAAGATAGCCGCGCAGGTGCTGGTTCGGCCTTCCAGCGGCCACACACTCGTCCGTGTAGAGGAGAAGCCGCTTTAATCTTCATCTTGATGAGTGTGAGCTCAGCGATCGCCCCTATATTAGGCGCTTCCTCATCCAGCACAAACAGGAAATCAGTGTGAGAAAGTTTTGCTAGATTGAGATAAGAGAGAGAACAGCAGCTCTCAGATAGAGGCGTACTATGTAAAGATTGTTTATATAGTGAAGAACTGTATAAACAATCAATTAGTTGTCAACTGTTAAATGAATTGCAAACTATTCTGATAAACAATTAATTAGAGTATTTATTTATTTATTTATTTATTTATTTATTTATTTATTTTTTTAAATTCTGTGATTCCAGCTTCTTAAAACTGAATGTTTTCTGTTTTTTTTACTCCTCTATGGCTGTAAACTGAATATCTTTGGGTTGTGGACAAACAGTGGCGGACTCAGAAAGTTTGAGGGGCAGGGGTGAAAAAAATAAAAGGGCACCAGCTGTATGTAAAAGCTGGCGTACAAGCGGATACTATTTTTGTGCTTTTTACGGCTTTAGGACACTTTGCAGGAAGGTGCTTATTCATTTACACCTAACTGTTAAACAAACCACACAGCAAGTCACCATGCTCAAATAAAATGTAATTCGCTTTAACTAGACCAGAAGAAAAGCCCAAATTATTCTACCACTGAGAGCGACTGGCATGTTTTTAATAAGTAAGTAGAAAAAATCTGCTAAAACATCATGTTACAGTAGGATGAAAAGTGAATGACACAAATAAACAAACAGCATCAGGGCGGCAGACTGACTTGTTAAACTGGCTGCAGTGGTGCACGTAACGTCTTCCTTCAGGGGCACCAGCACATCATTTAGATGCACCCAATGTGCATTTTGATTAATTTCATGTGAATGATTGTAAGCAGGAATAAAGGTTAAGATAAATATTTTCTTAATATAAATCGAGATTAAGAAATTGCTACAAGCTTTATTGTTAAAAAAAATAAAGTGCTGATGTTAAAGTGCTTGATAAACTCTAAAAACAAGTAATGTAAACTTAGTGTTAAGACTGTAGTGTTTTCCCCTGTCTTGGAATCCAGGCTGTATGTGTCGTACTTGTGGATGTATTTTGGATTTGCTTTGTTTGTTAAAAAGTATTTCATAAATTTTGACCTGCTGAATATCAGGCGCACCGGTGCAGCTAATGACAATGCCTTGTCACACATGACCAAAATGGTTGAACCCTGAACATCAACAAACAATCTAAACTGTAGTCCAGAGAACAAATGCACCTTTATGCAGGTACACGACACTTGCTAAATATTCCTCTGACTAACACTAAATTAATAAAGTCTTCCATAAGGTAATGCAGGTCTCTTAAACCTGTGCCACTGTTGCCTGTGGCGTCTCAACTCATTACCTCTCCTCGTTAAAAGCTGACCCAACTGCCAACCAGGCAACCTTGCAATTTTCCAATTTTACTGTTATTTTGTGCAGAGCTCCATCATTGCTGTTTAAATGAAGTGCTCCCTCTGAAGAGTAATCAGACTGTTTTAACTGGAGTCTTCCACCGTCTGCATTGACAGCATTCAAAACATTTGGCCAGGATTCCTGACAAGTAGCTGCCTTTGATGTGTGAGAGCATGCCACCTCTCCCGCCCCCTCTTAAACACCCCAATTATCACTCCTGCCACTCGGGTGTGTGTGAACTAACACACCTCTTTCTGACGGGTTGGAAACTGCCTCAGGACGCCGCTCAGGTAGCGCAGCTTGTTTATGATGCGCCAGGGGCTAAAGGGGTATTTCTGTCAATTTATTGCACAACCTCAGACTGAATTACACCTTATTTAACACAAGACTTTTCAATTTAGCGTTCAGTGGAACAGATCATAGCTTATGTGTCGCAGATTATGTGTCGCAGATTTAATGCCTCTCTGTGATCTTTGGACAGAAGATGCAGTGGCTGCAGTTTTTCTAATTATCAGCCACACGCTCCACGAGGGAAAACCACAGACCTGTGAATTGTGCGGGTGATTGCTACACACTTGCTCATCACTCCCTTCCTGTTCGGTGTCAAAGCAACAGACCGCAAACTTTTGTGTCTTCCCATCACCATCCCCCATCCTCCTCACCTTCAGCAGTTCTCTACAGGGAGTAGTAGTGCAGGCTTCAAGCAGCAACACGCTCTGCACTGTCATTGGCAGCAGCCTGCACTTTTAATTTACCCACTTTGAAACCAGAGAAATATGCAGCGGGGTGGAACACATGTGAGTGTCACGTCGCCGCGCTGTCAGGTAGCAGGATGTGTATTTACACCCTCTTAACTCTCTCTCTCTCTCCTCGATGTTTTGTTTAAACACAAAGTCCAGAGTTTTCCATGATCCAATCACCTCCTTGATGTTTCTTGTGATTTTGCCAGGAAAGTTTGGAGTGTGTATTGTTGTCACGCTGCACGCAGTAATCGTTCCTTAATGAAAGGAAGTTCTGATGTTACCGGCACAGTATAGGATGCACGAACAGCTGAATATGATCCGTCAAATTCAGTCTCCTCTTTCCCCTCGTGTGACAGTGTGGTGGGAAATTGTTTCATAGAAGACAGCATTAGCCGGTGAGTGTTCTTATTTCTGGAGATGTGATCTTGAGAGTGTGCGGCGTGCCAGTGAACTTTTCCTGTCCAAACATATTTCCAAAGTAAACTCGGCCCGTTGGCTATTAATTTAAGATGGAGAGATATGCTATAACATGCAGGCCTGCAGCCCCCGAGATCACCGTCAGCAGCCAAGTATTCTCCGGGGAGGAGGAGGAGGAGGACGAGGAGGGCTGGCTCAGTCTGACAGTGAGGCATGTCTTTCTCCTCTGAGCTTCTATACCTCATTTAACCAGGCAGGCTGACAAAAATACATTCATATTTATAACAGTCTGAGTAAGGGTTGTAATCATATGGTGGGACGCATCCAATACTTCCCAGTACAACCTCTGCATTGTACTAGCCCGCTCCAGTGCTGCTGCTGCTGCGGGTTTAGCAAGAAGTCTGCAAACATGCATGTGTGACATTAATATCCGCACAGGAAGACACTGCTGCAGAGTTTATGTGGTACTCAGGTACTCGGTCACAGCAACCTGTTTTCAATCTCAGAAAATAAATCTAATGAATGCAATAAAACTATATTAGCCAATAAATGAAATAAACCATCTGTGTACTTTTCACTATTTGGCTCCTTGTTTCAGCGTTGGCCCAGCTTCAGTGCTACTGGATAGACTTCCCTGCTTACAAAATCAGCAATTTTTTTTCGTGCAAAGAACATATTTGTGTTGAGATTTTGCAGTTGTTCATGCAGGCAGAGAGAAGAAACAAGTTACCACAGAACCAGACTTGGAGCGGTCTGAGGCGGTGCAGGTAGTGATGGTGTGTGTAAGGACAGATTGCTTTTTAAAGGGTTTAAGTGTGCAGAGAGTCTTATGAGTATTTCCTGGAAGCATCTGTACATGTGTGTATACGTGTAAGCCAAAGAACATCTGTCAGTATTAACGTGAGTGCAGAGAATCAATGTTTTTAATCACAAACATTAGGTAATCGACGAGTTGTGTGCCAAGAATTTGACTTTAACATTGAATAAAACTGGGATTGACTCCAGCCCCTCCATGACCCTGCAAAGATGATGGATGGGAACAGCCTGTCATTAAAACTCAATAGCATACATTTTATAAGAAAAAAAAGAAAGAAAGACATGATAATCAATAGTTCAATAGTACAAATTTCATGTTGCAATGGACCAAAACCTCCATGTTCTTGCTCGTGGCTATATTCCACTTTGAAAAACACTTTGGAATGTTATTGATAAATGTCTCGGCACACTAATCAGCAGGATTGATTTGCTATTTTCCTCAGGGAAGGTCATGATGCTTATTCCAGGTGACAAACGAACACAAAACTGAAAACTACTGTCAGTGGAAGAAGTACTCATATCCTGTACTGAAGTGAAAGTACCAAAACCACAATATGGAATACTACAAGTGAAAGTCCTGCATTTTAAATCTCTCTGAAGTAGAAGTACATAGATTTTATCACCTAATTCTAATCAGTGAAGTGACTACAGCTATGAAATAAATGCAGTGAAGTATAAGTATATAAGTAGAAAGTAGAAAAAATGGAAAGTCCAATTTCAAGTAACGAAGTGTACTTTGTTACTTGAGCGCTGATTATTGTGTCTTGAACAAGAGAAGAGCTTATCAGAAATTTGATGACCAAGTGTCGTGGTAATTCTCACAACATGTGTGTATCTCTGACATTAAACCAGAGTGTGTTCAGGACTCGTCTTACTCGGCTCCCTGTTCTCAAACACGGGCAGAAACCTCTCTTACAGCCCGAGCATAGTGTTAAGTTGTGGGAACCTGCAGCGGGCTGTGTCAGCCAGCAGCACCTTGAGATGCAGGGAGAGAGGAGAGGATTGTCTGTGTTCAGCAGACTGAAGAGAGCTGACCGGATTGACTCTCACTGGAGACACATGGGCTCCCTCCTGTGTAATCACTTAACTTTCTGTGTACGACCACATATACACTGCTAAGACTTAAAATGGGAAAAAAACGACTGACCTCTTCTTATTTGCATGTAAGTGCAGGGGTACTAGCTTGAAAAAAAGCCAGTGAATGAGTGAGAGTAAAGGCAGAGACATTGAGTACGAGGATCAGGTTCCCTCACTGGCTTACTTTCACCTCTAATAGAGCCATTGCCATTCCTCAGGGGGAAGTGGTGCGTTCCCCGAAACAAAGCCCCCGCTGTGTGTGTGCAGACCCCCCAGAGTGATCCTAAACCGTACACGCAGTAATGGGCTACTTTGAGAGTTTATCTGGCTCTAATAGACACACTTGTACGCTGCTCCCAGCCTCTAAATCTACAGGATAAGTCTGCGTGTGCGGAAAATGCTGTCATGCCTTAATGCGGCTGACAAAGAGCACAGTAGTTCAGCCTTTCCTGTTCCAGTTGTAATCTCTGAGTGTGTAGCTGTGTGTTGCAGGGGAGGCAGTGGACTGAGCATGCAGTGGAATACATCTGAGCTCAGTAATATATGACTGGTGGAATAGATCATGGATCTTTTATTGCAAATTTTATGGTCATGAAACTTCAAATTTGTTACAAATGCAGGGAAAACATGCTTCGAACACATAATCCTACAAATTTCTCTTTATCCTTTCACTGGAGGCACCACGAGAGCCGCTCCTCGGCATCAGTCGATCTGGCACACAGCGCCACAGCCTCTCTGCATGCCTCTCCAAGCTGATTGTGACTGGGTGTTTGCCTGGCACCAGCCTCAGTCCAGGGACCTGCTGGGCTTGTTTCCACAGGCGGGCTGACCTCCGGAGCAGTGCAGCAGCCGAGCTCAGTCTGCTGCCATTATACGTCCTTGATCAACATTTCATAGGAGCACAATGCCGTGTGCCCCTGCCTGAGGCGAGGCTTGACTTTGGGAGTGAATTGAGGAAGGCTGACAGAATAGCTAGAATGACTTCACACTTTTTGTACCAGATTTCTTCTGAAACACTTTCATTGTTATGGTTTCAGAAGGCCCATTGGCATTTAGGCTTTAGCATGACCTCCATTATTCCTAAATATACATTATTTAAAGGGACATTTGACCCTAAAATCCAAAAAGCATATTTTTTTCTCTTACCTATAGTGCTATTTATCTATGTATGTAGTTTTGGTGTGAGTCACCAAGTTTTGGAGGTATTTGGAGGTATTATATAATTTTTTTGCCACCACAAGCTGAGTGGAGGGAAGTCAGACATCCTTACGTCTGATGTCTCCAAATCGCAGCAACTCACACCAAAATACTGTAGATGGCTAAATAGCACCACGTATAAGAGGATAAGCACATATTTGAACTGTCCCTTGAAGGATACTTAAGCTCTGATTCATTCTTTCATAATAAAAGGCCAGGGTTTTCTGAAGGGTTGGATTTCTCCAACAACACTGTGATCTAATAGGCGTAGCTCTCTGTGGTGTTGTCTACATTACAATTAGATATGGAGGATGAGGTGTGAGGGAGGATATTCCCTCAGAGTTCATCACAGCGGGCCATGTTTTTGCAGTGATGTAGAAATTGGACATGCTGCGCAGTTCATTCACACCTAATCTCAACAATTATGAGATTAGGTTACACATGTGTTTGTTTCTTAATCTGTGGCTCTGTGTGTTGTTACTATGCACAGTTCACAATCCCTCCTCAGCTGACAGATGGTCCCATCCAGCTACTCTCTGACAGCAAACACACACTGAGGAGTCGCTGACAACCTGCCTCAGGAAGGGCTACGACTGGCCCTCGGAATGTGTGTGTGTGTGTGTACAATTGTCCGGTGTGTTCCCCACACACACACACGCACATAGGCAGAGTGTATGGGGACTCATCATTCAACTTAAGTCTCCAACACAAATAATCAGAGAGTCTGACCACATGTTGCAGCTCCTCTGCTGCGGGCTCTGACAGCTGTCAGTCACTCTGCTGGCCTGTAAACATTCCTCTGGCGGGCACAGTTATTAAATCAAACTGTACAAATATAGCAAATCTAATGCTATTAATCTTTGCTTATTGACGTAACCCCGTTTTAAATTTAGATCTGGCTGGAAAGACTGGTAATATCAGATTCCATAGGGAGTCTGTTTCTAAAGGTCTGTAGTTGGTGTTTATTTTAAGGCCCGATGGAGGACATGTTGATGTCTTTGCATGCTTCGGTGTCCAGACGTCTTCCACACAACCACCTAACAGCTTCACAGGAATGCTTCTTAGTAACTTCAAACACACTGAACATGACTTTACACACAGAGCCACATATCAACTGCCTGAAACAGTTTCAGATCCTGAAATGCTTCTTATTTTTATAAGTCTAGGTTGTTGCTTTTAATGCCCGACTCCACACGTCGACTACATTTCACACTTCCTTCCTTTTACTATATACTGGCACACCTCTGTCTGATATGTCATTTGTAAACAGTCAAACAAAGCTAACTGTATTTGACAGTTTATCCTCTGGTTTCCCTTCACCACATCTTTGGCTGCTAAGTCAACACTAAAGAACTCAGGGTAACCTCAAAGTGTGGTTGCCTGTTTCAGCTTTCTGTGGTCTGCTGCTTGTAGAATAAAGCTAAACAGTGAAACGGGACTTTCCTGCTGTTTGAGTGAAACCTCTGTGTTTGTCCAACAATATGTGAATGCCACCCTCCTCCTATAGATCGTGGAGGAGTGTGTTTGTCTATGGCGTGGCATGGGGCCTTCTTCTGCGGCCTCTCTGGCCTGCCTGCACGTGGTTGCTGAACCAAGAAGAACATATCAAACAAACACTTCAACACAGAGCTGGAGGAAGATTGGGTTACTCCTGACATGAGAGGACGTGTCGACTGCATTGTGTTACCAAAGGCGCACACTCCTCTGACCTTGTGTCTGACCAAGGATAGAGCAGTTTAAACCTACCTCAAAGGAGATCTACCATGATTTTTCTGGTTCTGGTGCATGTAAAAGATCTTGAAAGTTGAAAAGGTCAAAGAAGTTACTCTCTCCCACAGAAAACACTGCTCTTGAAATGCCTCGTCAGTTGTCACGCCTTTAATTCTGTGACTTTGTGACATCACCATGTCACACATTTGCATAATTTATGCCTAGCAGCTAGTTTGGCACATAAGAATTGATTTAGCACAGATGCTCTGTTGTTGTTAGCGCTGCTGGCTCAGGGGTGTGTGAGCTGACCAATCAGAGCAGACTGTGTATTCAGGAGGGGGGGGGGGCTTAAAGAGACAGGAGCTAAAATAGAGTGTTTCAGACAGAGGGGGAATACAGTGCTGAATACAGTGATGTGTTTTTTGAGCACTAAATCATGTAAACCTACGCCAAAAAATCTGTCAAGTGCATCTAAACATTTTCATCGGTTGCAGCAGTGTTTTGTTGTGTGTTCCGTAATTTAAATGAAGAAATATAAGCATGTGTTCCTTTATTCCTGTTGACAATCACTTACATAATTTGTTAATAAGTTCTAGGTAGATGCACCTAAGTGAAAAATCAGCCACACCAGTGGCACCATTGTGCATTTTAGTCTGGAGAGAGCTTGTCGACATCATCATCTAACTGTCGAACTTATTTGTCTTTCTTGACTTCGGACTTGAAGTCACACACCGCCAGTGATGAGAGGCTTTCTAGGTCTTCTGATCCACTCAGGTGGTATTAAGCCATCAACACAGTGTGACAGTCTCTCAGTAGCACTTGTGTCTAATGTGCAGTGTTAAGTTACAGCAGTGTTGGTGGAAAACCATCAGATAACTCCACGCGGGTATGCAGGAGTGGCATGAGGAATGTGTCAGTTGTGCATGCATGTGTGTGTGTGAAAATGTGCATGTGCACCACAGCTGTCATTAATGGACATATCTCTGTCTCCAAACAGAGCTGAGATCCACCGGCACCGCTCATCACTTCGCCTACCTCCTCAACACGACCGACTACAGGATCCTGCGTATGGACGAGGACCATGACCGCATGTACGTCGGCAGCAAGGACCACATCCTTTCCCTGGACCTCCATGACATCAACAAGGACCCGCATATTGTAAGATAATTCCCATGCCCCAAACTGTGGCCCCTCTAATGGGCTGTTACACTGTGATGAAGCAAGCGCCTTCACCTCAGCACTACAACAGCTGCCCCCCAGGGCAAAATATTCTGCTCTATTGCCCCAGGAGCAGCCATTTTGGTTAGCTCACATCTAGTTTTTGTTGGAGTGCACTTTTCCGAGCGTTGGGTCATTAAAACCCTGTAATTGGGTTATGACAATCCCAACCGGACTAATATTAGGCTGGGTGGATATCCCTTTTGCAATTTTAGCCCAGAAATCTCATAAATTCCAGTGATGTATAACGGGTTGAATTGTAACTATAAAATGTCCTCTGTTCCCCCCTGGCAGATCCACTGGCCAGTGTCCGAGCGAAGAAGGATGGAGTGCCTTGTGAGTGGGAAGGACGCCAATGTAAGTACGCCTGTTGACAGCACTCATAACCTCGGCAGGGCTGTTCAGCAGAGGTGATTTCCATCAACTTGATAGGCTAATGTATTTTTTCAAATGCACAGAATTAAAAGTATACAGCTCTCTTCATTGTGCACATTGGTTTTAATGTGGGGAACCTGTATAAAAGGCACTCACCTGTGGAGTTCGGACTTGGCCCAGTAAAAGCGATGGTTCCCTTCTGTCTAGCCAAGGAGACAGGAATGAATTGGACTAAAGAATCTCAGTCAGTCTCACCTTCCTCCTCTCTGCCAGCCACAACACCACCGGCTGACAGTTTGATATATTGTCTGAATATATTTATGTAGAAGGGCAGTTTTATTGGCTTCTTTTTTGTCACTTTCGGTAAATCTGCAGGAGGTGTACCAGTAAAATATGGCTATGACTGGCCTTTCATTTATTGCAGTTTAATTGAATCTGGTCTTTGTGTCTCCAGGAGGAATGTGCAAACTTTATCCGTCTGATCGAGCCATGGAACCGGACTCAACTGTATGTCTGTGGGACAGGAGCTTACAATCCAGTCTGTACCTTTGTCAACCGTGGACGCAAACCTCAGGTAAGGATCAAAAATGATCCTTCGGTACATCTACTCCGCTATCAGCTCTCTCCATCTGCATCATGAATGGCACAGCTCGGCCTCTCCCTTTTCTTTGTCTTACCCAAGTTCCTGCTCTCCATCTACCTTACGCTAGGTTCCCTTTATGATGATTTTTCTCCATCATTAAGCCTGTTCGTGGTACTGTGTCTCTGCGTCTGGCAAAACAGCCAGCTCAGCTTCACCAGCACACAGCTGTCATCCCCAGCGAGCTGTTAAAGCTACTCTGTTTAGTCTCAGCCTTTAATGGGACCTCTTGAATTTCCTAAACCAAACCAGGCATCACTACCTCGCCATACTCCCCTTTAACACCTCACTCTTCTTTAAATATCACACTTGTTCCCTAATGACGACCAGGGGACTTTTTAAACACGGACAAATAAAAAGTAAATTTCCCATCTGACCCTCCCTAGAGATGCACATACAGTACACTGCAGAGAACTTAGGCAAGCAGGGCTTGCATGAGTCCCTCGCTGCATCCAGTTCCAACACGACCCTTTACTAACGAAGGGCTTCCATCCATTCGCTCACCTATCCATCCACCCCTTCATGCATCCATCCAGGCCACCCGCCAGCCTCCACCATGTGAGACGTTGGGTAATTGGAAGTGGGAGCTCCCATTATAGGGTGCCGGTGGAATGTTCCAGTTCTAGTCCATTAATGAGAGGGCTGTGTTTTCCTCCGTCACACTGAACAGACAGGTCTGAGTCGTCCCCCCCGTGAGCACCTTTCTCAGCTGGGCCGGGGAGTTAACTCTGAGTCTGAAAACATCAAATGATACACATGCACACACATATGCTGACATACATCAGGAAACTTGTTCTTTCATTATAAATTCAACATTCAGATGGATTGTCATTTGATTACACCACTGCAGGGTATATGCTTAAGTTCTCCAGTGCTGTAAGTAGGAGTTGTAGCTTTTGTAAACTGTAGTAGCCAAGTGTTTTACTTTGGCAGCAGCTTTGAGGGAAATGTATGTCGCATGCTGTGAGCGCCTTTATTGACTCAACCACAGGATAGAGAACTTTTGTTGCCTTTTCCACCATCTGGTCAAATAAAGCTGAACACATTCCCTTAGCAATCTTGCACACACATATATATTTTCCTCATGCACTTGCACTTTGTTCATTTTAGCATTGGTTTGGGGTGTTTTCTCACCGTGTCTGGAAGTCAGGACAGGTTCAGGATCCTTCCTCCTCAGCGGCGTAACATCCGGACTGTGTTGCTGTCTCCTGTTTTAGACGTCCATGTATCTGCAGATGGCCCAGGCCAGAGGAAGGGCTAGCCGCGCAGCTGAAGCCAGCGTGGTGCACGAGACCCTCGGACTAAAGGTGCGATGTGGGCCCTGTCTGCACCGCAGCCCTGCATACTCCCTGGGCTCGTGGTCACCAGCAGCATGCTCCCTCTCTTTGTGTCTGAGCACATTCTTTGTCATCACCATCTTTAGTTCGGCCATCGTTTGTTTATCTCCATAACATTTGGCATGCATCCTTTCAAGTCCGCGCACAGTCTTCAAGTCTTGTGTCATGTGGAATTGCATTTAATTTCATGTCATTTTGTTTCCCCCCGTGTTTCACCCATATTTCCTTTGTGTGAGTCTCATTGTCTGAGCACCCTTTCACGTCCGTCATTGTCTTTTTTTTGTGCTTTGCATATGTGCTAAATGTCATATTTTGCATGAGAGCTGGGTTATCAAGTGGAAATGGCTTCTCAGGCTTGTTAAAAAAAATCTGTTGACTTTTGCGAGGCGCAAATTAAATTAAAAAGGCTTTCACTGCTGTTTGATGCATGGCATTATCACTTTTATTTAGCATATATTTAGCATTTATTTTAACAACAGATACCAGAATCATTCATCCCGCTTATCTGAGACAATGCAGGATGTCCCACCCATCAGTCCATCACCCCACCGAGCCCTCCACCTTCTGTAGGAATGTGGTGCAGTCGCTCCCACAGAGGCGGCAGAGCTAGTCAGCATCTGACCCACTCCCACAGCAGGCTGTGTTAGCCCAGAGCAAACACCAGCCATCTGTAGCCAACTAGCTGTGCAGTATAGGAAATAAAAGAGCCGCATACTTGAACATGCCTCCACTGTTTGAGCTCTCCAAGCGCTTTGAAACACAGAAAGGGACTTTTGAAGGACGTAAGGGCTTTAGGTGAAGTGGGACACTTTGAAAATGTTGCAAGTTTTTTTCTAGTTCGGTTTTTCTTTTCTTTTAATGTGTTGCAACTTTTCTGAAGGGTCATATTTTACAGCGGGGTTGTAAAAACATGTTCAGGGCACGGTTCCCTCCGGTGCACATAAATGTTTGTGACCTTTTTTACACGTCAACATCTGGCATGGCTGGGAGTGAGCTGCCAGCACCTACTTATTTGCACGAGTGGTGATTTTAATCAATGATGAGTAGGGAATTGCAAAATGGTGCGTGTATGATCTGGTGTTTGGCACACTGCTGTAGCGCTGATGGACATTGACAGAGATGTCTCCATCTCTGCACCCGTTGGGAATGAAAGATCGGGATTGGCCGTACTCTGGTCTGCGAGGCGGAGCTACAGGACATGTCATTGCATGCCACTGATTCATTTCCCCCGCTCTCATACGCAAATTCCTGCCAATCACCTTTCAGTGCTTGCGTGCAGGGATGCCATGAGCGGTGAGCATCAGTCATCCAGCCTCCATCCCAGCTTTGTTTTCACTGCGCTGGATTACAGGTGTCAGCAGTAGGCCTGCACAGCCATAGGCACCAAGAGGCTGAGAGATATTTGGCATGCAGCTTATTATGCCAAGAGAAGCAGCCCACGACACATTGTTTTCCACAGTAGAGTGGCATGGAGATGGATTAGGAATTCTGTGCTTTCCCTGCATGTATTTTTCTGTATGAACGCACGCTCATTATTCTAATACTTCATCCCCCATCAGGCCACATAGGTCCCACAGGAGTCAGAAGGAGCACATATGCTGGCTCGTTTTCCCTACACAAGGGAATCACAGTGACAAGATGAAGAGCGGTGAATTTATTGCCGCCTCCATATGATTTTTCCATTTCAGGAAGAAATCTTCCATTTGGAGCCGGGCAAAGTGGAATCTGGGAAGGGAAAGTGCTCCTATGACCCGAAGCTCAACAGCGTGTCAGCTTTGATCAGTAAGTATCATCTCGGTTTGGTCACACAAGGGCGTAGGCATGGGTACAGTCAGGCCCAGCGGTCTTCACAGCAATGGCAGGGTCATCCCATACGGATTCTTCATCTTTTATCTCCTGTTTCTTTATATGGCCTTCTCGCCGCTCATGATTTATATTCTTGGCAAATGTTGGTAGCAGAAAGTATTTATCGTCTGCCATTGAAGAAGAAGTCAAGAAGGTCAGGCCAAGTGTCCTCTCCATTCTGTCTCTATTTCCCACAGAGAGCTGCTCAGTCTGATCAGCCCAATCATTATTTGCGAAGGAATTTTCCCTTGTTAGGGTGAGATGGACACAGTAATATGTGCCTATTAATATGTGAATACCTCCCTGAGGAGTTAGTGGCTTCCAATCAAAACACTTAGGACATGTTGGGAAAACGCTTCAGTGCTAATATAAACATTTGAAAAGTATTTATTCACATTTTTACACAGACCCCAGGGTTATTTGCCAACGCGTCCTCATACCCAAACTACTGAATAGGTCGACTGCCAATGACTCCTAGAATGACATAAATGGTAAATGGAATGCATTTATAAGGAGCTTTATTAAATCTTACTGACCAACACAAGTCAGCATTCACCCATACATACACACATTCACACACAAAGTGCTTTGGGATTTAGTATCTTGCCCAAGGATACTCTGACATCTATACTGTGCTGGGGATCGGACCACAGAGCCTCAGACCGATGGACAACCGCACCACCTCCTGAGGCTGTTACCAAATGACTCACAAAATGACATATATGACAGTTCCCACAAAAACTATGACATTTGACCATAAGAAAATGCTTACAGGTAAACCAAACTGAAACGGTGAGACAGTCAAAGTTTAATAAAGTTTAGGGACAAAAAAAAAAAAACAGTTGGTTAGGTTTAGGAAGAGATCATAGTTTGGGTTAAAGTAAGTAAGGGACTAAAGTAATATAATATAATGTGCTTGATTGTCCCAACCTCCAACCCTATCTGCCTTCTGGTCCGAATTTTGTCGCTCTATATATTAGTCACCTGATTTCCTCCTTAGCTCCCCTCATAATTACTACGGCCACTAGAGGTCGCAGCCAACAATAAACCTAAATATTAAAAAATGCAAGGGAAGGAGCACTTCCTGGACTCAAAATACATTTGTTAGAGGTACTCTTTAGATAAGGATACATGTAGACTTAAACATCACAGGAAACCTCCAAGGCACTCTCTTTTAAACTTTTAAGATACCTTTAAAACAGACTCAGATGCATTTTACTCTCTTATGAAGCCTTGATTCAGAAATGCGTCAGAGCTCATTTTTAAGGTCTACCATGACCATGCTGTGACAGGTGTGACCTATCAAGCTGTATTACTGGTGAGGACGTGCTGGTATTTGCACGTGTCAATGGTCAAACAATCATTTACTAGACAGCCTTCATTATTACAGACAGGTGAGAAGTTATGGGTGAAAGGTTTGATGGGTATGAAAATTATGTGAATAATAAGCTGCTGCCTTATAACCCAATGGACTAGTATGGGAGATTTGGGATCATCAAGTTTGACAGCAATTTTTGGAAAAATGGTGTTCATCCCTCCAGTAAAGGTCCAGTTGGAGAATCAGTACTAAGGAATCTGTTCTGGAGACTTATAATGGCCCAACACCTGACTAAGACACTTATAACGTGGTTATAATGGAAAGGAACGCCATTGTACCAAAGTATCAAAAATTAAATCAGTATATTCCCTCTTTATATATCCACCCTATCATAATAATTTATATTTACATGGTTCAGTCAGGATACTGTATCTTATCATCTGTTGTAGCATTCAGGAAGGCAGTGTCCTCTGTCCCTCTGCCCAAGGTCACTTAGTCAGGTCCAGACCACACAGTTGCCACCAGTGAAAGGCGATCTTCTCTCTGTGGGGTGAGACAGCGGGTGTAAATCACCGCCACTGCTTTCCCACATTAGCGCAGTGCCAGCTGACCAGTATGGAACCAGTGCTGTCATCCAAGATGGATTTACCTCCCACTTCCACCAGTTAGCATCATTCAAGGGACACTGTAGTGAGTGTGGATGAGGATTAAGAGTCCTGTACCACAACAATAGATTCACCGTTGACCACCGACTGCTCAGCTCTCCACCACATTAGACTCCCCATCATCCGTGGACGTTTTAATGATACAACATCAATCTCCATATAGCGCTGCCCAGGACCATGACATTGAATATAATGGTGGTCGGACAGTGTTTCTTGTTTCCTGTGCTCCACCTCCTGCTGTCTCCTCACTCCATCTCTGGGAGCTCTGACAGTCACACCTGCTCTCCGGTGGGGCCCTTGCAGCAGCTGGAGAACCAACACCTTGCCTTCCTGGGGCTTAACAAGGCTGTTGTATACATTTGTCAGGCTGCACACATGGATGTGCTCATATTTTATGTCTTTATGGAGTGCGTGTGAAGGCTGTTTCAGGAAGTTTGAGGGCTGGTTTTTCGGTAACAATTCATTTTACGTGTCCTGTGATTTCACGCTGGTTTCCTGGAAAGAAGAATTTAAATTGATACGCATCACAAAGAAAATTCCCAAACATATATTTTACCTTTTTAAAGAGAGAACTACAAAAACAACCGGAAAATGTTACAGTGGTTCAGCAGGCAGCAGGGTTTTACAAGCAGTAAAATAAGTAACTAATAGAGACTAATAACTAATAACAGAGTAACTAATGGAGGTCCATTTTAACTAAAGCTCAAGTTTATTATTGAAAATGTATGTTTATATTAGTAAAATATTATTCTGTGCGCAATTTACTAAACTACAAATTAAAAATCTAAACTTTGAAAAAACTTTAGACAACCTTTATCTGCTCTAATGTAAGATGCAAATGTTAGCGTATCCGGCTTACTAGCTTACTAGCTTACTACCTACAGTAGCAACCAGACATTACCATTGAGATGTTATTGAGATGTTGGGTTCTAAATATACACTTTGAAATAAAAGCCTTGGTATTTTGATCCAAGGGTGGTGCTGGAATAATGTCAGAGTCAAGGAATTTCACTCAACTGAACTGTTTTGTCTCTTTCTCAGATGGTGAACTGTATGCTGGGGTCTATGTTGACTTTATGGGAACAGACTCTGCCATTTTCCGTACTCTGGGGACAAAGACGGCCATGCGAACAGATCAGTACAACTCCAGATGGTTGAATGGTAACTGTCTTATTTAGCCTATAAATGATACGTAGGGCTTTCATCCGGCCTGTGTGGCCCCCCTGCAGGAATCTTTCAATATAGGAAACAGAGCTTCAGATGTGTCGCTGAAATGTAAAGATTCTGGTGTTTGCGTATGTTTAGAATCCCTCATAAGATGTGATAAACAGGAAATGCTAACAGTTTATAAAAGATTTCGGCCAGATGTTTTCCCAAACTTACCACCTCGTCTCTCCACAGACCCCTCTTTCATCCACGTGCACCTCATCCCAGACAGCGCCGAGAGGAACGACGACAAGCTGTACTTCTTCTTCCGGGAGAAGTCCTCAGAGATGGGCCAGACTCCTGTGACCCAGTCGCGCATTGGACGCATCTGCCTGGTGTGTACACAGCGCGAGGCGTGTTTGTTTTGCGGCGTAAACATAATGAAAAGAAAGCCTGCGTGGATATGAAAAACAGGCCGGAGACTCCTGAGGCGAGTCGCCCGCTGTGTTTGAATGTTTACGGGCGCAGAATCAGTGTTTGGCCAACGCTGATGTGCTGGAATCCACATGTGTCTTTAACCTTCCTGTCTACAATGCATCCCTCTGTCTGTGAGATTGCCCTCTGACCTCTGACCCTGTGATCTTCTGACCTCTTCTCCCTGGTAGTCCTACAACACTTGAGGCTTTAAGTGTACATGGCTTCCTTTAAAAAAAAAAACCTCTTGAGTCCTTCGTCCACAAAATCCTGTGTCCTAGAAACACAAACAACAACAAATAACAACAAATGTCTCTGGAAAGCTTACTGCCCATCTTATAGTGTTTATACGGTGTGAGTGCGAGTGCATGCGTCCCTTATGGCATTGCGTGCATGTTTGAGCACCGCGGCGGGTGTCTGAGCACGGGTATGAGTGAGAAAATGTGGCGTACGTGTGCTCGTCGCCTCAGCTGTTCCCCCGTTGTATTTATTTGAGGGGGTCAGGCGCTGACCCAGCACACAAACACTCATCTCCGTCTCAGTGGGCTCCGCCGCGGCCTCCAGAGACCCGGTCCTGTCATTTTTACTCGGACACACATCTGGACGCTCTTACTGCCGTTCTCTGCACGCTGCACACCGCCATAAATACACTCAACTGCAATTACACTGGAAATTATGAAAACATTTCAACAGAAATTAGGAATGTGAAGCACACAACCACAGTTTAAAATGAAATGTTAAAATATACGTGCTTCTTCATCAAAGTGCGACATCTTCTATGATTATGGAGGACGACTCTGAAGCACATACTGGTCTCAGCTCTTTCTTACTGGGAGAGATTCTGGCCTCGCTCCACCACAGATGGAAGAGTCTAAATAGGAGGAGACAGTGTTTACCATCTCACCCCCCCCACCCTCCATCCTTTTAGCTTCCTGGCTTTGCAAACCAACATGTACTGTATAGTGTGTGTGGGTGGCTCCACCTGGGTTTGTTTTCAGTAGGACGACAGAGGAGGATGTGAGTTTGAGTGATGGAGAAACTGCTCCTGACTGTGTCTCCGCCCTCTCAAATACAGAACGATGACGGAGGCCACTGCTGTCTGGTGAACAAGTGGAGCACCTTCCTGAAGGCCAGGCTCATCTGCTCGGTGCCGGGGGCCGACGGCATGGAGACGCACTTTGATGAGCTCCGTGAGTACAAGGACCTTGAGATCATGTTGCTGTTGCTTTCACTGTGTTCAGCTGGAGTGGTAATCTGCAGGTTACGTGGCGGGGGTGGGGGTGGGGGTGGTGTTTAGACTTCCTTTCAATCAAACATGCTGTCACAATGTCAGTGATGTCTCCCTCTCATTTTTATGTAGGTGGTATTTCATTGGTCTTGTGCCAGATTACATCCTACACATCTTGGGCTGCAATTTACGATTATTATAGATTAATCTTAAAGGTCCCATATATAGCTTATTTTCATTGTTTTGAATGCTTTAAAGGTGCATTATGTAAGAATTGGCCACCTGTTGTTCATAAGCACAAAGTAGGGGCAGCATGTCACTAGAGTAACTGCTAAGTGCTGCTAACTATATTCTATTTATACATCTATGACTGAAGCTACTGTTAGCTCAGTTAGCCATGCAGCTAGCTGGACTACTGCACAGGAGCTTTGGACTGCTTGGAGAAAGAGGTTCATAGGATTGGGGCTAGCTTGTTAGCATGCTAACTTCAGCAGATATCTCTTCAACACAATACATAAATGTCTTTGACAAAACATTAACACTGTTATTCCTCCACATTCTGTTGCTGATTTGTTAAACATAAATTCTTACATATTTATTATTTTACACATTTAATGTTGAAAAAACACATTATTTTTACTCATACTGTTCATTGCTGCAGCACCTGTATTCACCCTCTCTCTGAACACTCATTTTAAGTGACCCCAAACTAAAAGATATTTAGTTTACTATTATATACAGCAAAGAAAGAATCCAATTCTCACATAACAGAAGCTGGAACCAGATAATGGTTGCATAAATGGATAAACATGTTAAGATTAAAAGATATCATGAGAGAAAATAATAAAGGAAATCTGCGTGACGTGAAGTAGCGATGATCTTCTTTTCCAAAAATGTCAGTATCTCCAAAACATCCTGTGAAAGTTTTTATATAAGCCAAGAACTTTTGTTTCACACAGTTTTTTTTAAAGAAACGAAATCTTTTCTTCGCGCAGTTAATCATTTTGACAGTCGGTATCAAATGGCGAAGGAAAAGGACAAAAAGGACATGGCTGGATTTATTTCAGACATATTCATTTTCAGGTTCCTGTCATGTATGATCACGTCTGAAATATTAAGTAGAGAACAGTCCGCTGCAGTTTCTACTGCAGCACCTGCCAACAGTCAACTTGTGCAAACACACTCCAGACCTCAGTCGATGGCCCATATGGCAGCCCACTCCCATCATATAGTCCATATAGCATACTGTAATGGGAATGACACACATACTCCCACCACTGTTGTTGCCATTTTCTTTCAGGATGGCTTAAACAAAAGTGTCTGTTATTTTGTGTCTGTAAGGAGGTGGCCTGATCAGATCACCCAGCAGGAATGTCTGTGACTGTGAGACTGTTCGCCTCTCCGGGGGAAACTCTTTCTCTTTCTGTCTCACAGGTTTAAAATAGAGCCAAAGAGTGATAGGGGACTGATGTATGAGGCTACTGTTGCTCTTGAACTAATCTCAAGAATGAAAAGTGCCATGCCTGTTGGATCCAAGGGCAGCAGTTTGTCTCTTTATCTGGCTGACACATTCTTTGCCTCTATCTCGACCTGCCTGCAGTCCTAAAAGCACTGCCATGTTGTTACAGGTGACATTTATTTTATCCCTCTTTGCACAACTGAAAAAGTCGCACACACTTGAAAACTCTCTGGCCTTTTCGTGTGTGCAGCCACTTTACCTAAAGCTGTTCTGAGTGGGAATGGGCTCACTTTGCCTCAATGGATGAGGGTACTGCCTTTACTGGTCAGTGGTTCTGTAAGGGAGTTAGAAAGTCGTTAGTGTCTGATGATGGTTTTAAATAAGGCTTTAAGTGTGTAGTAGAACAGGCTGGGGAATGACCGAGAAGAGGAATGACAGGGTAGACATGCCCATAGAGAAGGACAGACTGCACGTCAGTTTGCAGGGCAGCCGTCTCTGCCAAGGACTCCTGGAGGGGACAGTAAATTGGATCTGATTGAGTTTCATGCTAATGGCTTCACGTTTACTGTCTAGTTAATGTTTATGAAGCTGTCTTGCCAGAGTTTGTCTTTACAGAGGAAAGTGGAAATTTTAGGATCTCACAAGGGCAAATTGGTCTTTAACTGTTGCACTCTGAATGCACATTGAATGTAGGTCATTAAAGGAACAGTTGGGCATTTTGAGAAATTTCTCTTTCTATCTGTTTGTCTAACTAATATAAAACTAATGGAGACTCCACAGAGGAGAAATATTCCCACATTTAACCCCCCACAGAACCACAAACTTTGTTTTTAGCTTTAAGGGTCTAGTGTGTAGGATTTAGATATATCTAGTGGTGTGTTTACATACTAGGCAGGATTTAGGCATTCTAAGCACATGCCTTCGGCCTTATTGCCACTAGGGGGCACAGATAGAGGAGAAAAAAACTGCCTCATAATTTTTAACATACTTATTTACAAATTCAACATTAAAATATAAAAACTCTAAAAGAATCCCCAGAGTAATCTGTCCATTTAATCTGGCCCTGGTTGCAGATTACAACATACTGAATACCCCTCAACTCTGGGTGAAAAATAAGAAAGGCCCTCTTTAGAGCCCATGTTTGGTTTGTCCATTCTGGGCTACTGTAGAAACATGGCAGTGCAACATGGCGGCCTCCGTGGCAGAGGACCCCCTTCCTTTGTAAATATAAAAGGCTCATTCTAACAATGATTCCTAGTTTCAGGTAATTAAACACCAATAAAAACAATTCATAATTATGAATATTATATTGCATTTCTGCCAAAAAAGTTCCCTGATATCCTACACACAGGACCTTTAAAGGTGCTGGAAGGTGACTGTTTTACCTTTGGACAGAGCTTCAGTAGGCTAGCTATTTACCCTGTTTCCAATATCTATGCTAAGCTATGCTAAATGGCTTCTGGCTGTAGCTTAATATTTACGATATAGATACAAGACTGGTATTCATTTTCTGATCAAAATCTTGGCAAGAAAGCAAACAAGCATATTTCCCAAAATGTTGAACTACTTCTTTAAGGTTAACATACATACAGCATGTGGTAATGAGGCACTGTAGATGTGTTACACAGCAGAGCTGAAGGTTGTTTCAAGCCAGGACAAGTTGGGAAAGCTCACTCAGTCATGTTCAAGTGTGAAGATTTTTAAACTTCCTCCCTTTTTCTTTAAGAGTTTTAATAAAATGACTCCACAAGTCATTACTGAGGAGTTTGTGGAAATGTCAGGACCAGCTGTTTTCCTGCTGCTGTGGTCTTATGCAGAAAAGCATTATGGCACAGCTGAGACCTGGGGAGTTTTTACAGTTGGAATATGTTGCACTTATTGGCTCTACCTGACAACTTGTACCTAAATGACCCGCAATGATTTAAAACACAGTGTTGGGATGCGCTTTTACTCAATAACATTAAAAATAGAAAGACTCTCCTGCATCTTATATGTGGAACACTTTAAAACGAGTTTATAATCAATAGCTAGAGAGATGAAAAGGCAGAGAGGGAGAGAAAAGAGGCAAATGGAGAAAAAAGGACAGAAACTAAGAGGAAAAGACGGCATATTTTTATAAACTGATCAAGCAGAAAATGAAATTTTTTTCCAAGGAAATGATATATATGGTGACTGAGATTTTATTGCCATACAAACATAGGAAACGGTTGTGGAAACTGGATCCTTTCCTTGCTGTTATCAACACACGAGATCCCCTGGAGCTAAGTCATCAGTGCCCTGTCAGGACAGCTTTTATTGCAAATCACAAAGCTTTTTTTTCCCTCTCCATGTTTTCCCGAAGCCTTGATCTGTTTTTAGCGACTGTCCACGATAGCTCTATCTCGGCCTGAGCGGTATCTTGTCTGCATGTACTACACTTGCGTGCAAATCGGCCATTTCTGCAGTACAGCAGCTGTATGTCATGACGAGGCTCATCTGTTGTGTGACACCCGTGACAGCCCGTCGTGCTGCGTCCATGCTAACCTTCTACTACTCTGGCTGGGGCAGCTGTGGAAGATGGCTGGGTTGGTTGTGTGTGCATGTGTGTGTGTGTGTGTGTGTGTGTGTGTGTGTGTATTGGTGTGACTTTTGGGAATTTAGCTGCTGAGAAATGAGCACAATGTGCCTGCTATCTCTCAGCGTTATCCTTTTCTCAAGGAATGAGCTCACGTATGGCTGTAGACGGTCCCCAGAGGAAGTCTTACCGTACGGACGCTCTAATGTCAGCAGTTCAGACTCAAACACAATGCCCCTCCATGTATCATTCTACAGCCTGACAGCCAATTTCTCATGCTGGTCTATATGGGACTACAAGCGCATAAATCTGAATTTGTATACTTTTTTTTACATCGATCGGTTCTCCTTCTGTTTCCACACTTTCTGACTCTCTAATAGTCATATATTTAGCTTGATCCCTCCGTCTTTCACCAATCACGCCAACACTCTGTGGTCATCCCCCTGCACGAATAGATTGGGAGCACATTTTCCATTTTGTGCCGAAGGCCCTCGTCCTATTGTTGGCAGCGAACCTGCCTCCTGGGACTAGTATTTAGGTCAGGTACAGAACAGAGAGACTTATCACCCATCACATGTTTAGCTCCTCTTTATTTGTTGCTGTGGGCCTTACCTCGGTATCAACAAAAGGATCATCTAAATCAAGCGGTGTCCGATGTCAGAGCCCTGTAGGACGGAGTACAGTGTGGGAGCTCATGATTTAGTGACCTCCACAATTGGCCTAAGAGTGTATGATGCTGTTCTCCTGTGGGAGAGAAGAGATATTTCCTGAAAGACATGAGCCATGGACGCAGGAAGAGGAGAATCTCACCGCATCGTGTTTAAATTTTCTGTCTGGTCAGGAGCAGTCTCAGGTGGTTCAGCCATCACGTCGTTCCAGTCTTGACTGCAGAAAAGCAGACTTTTTGGTTTTTACTGCTCTACTGTTAAATAGCATTGCTCTGGCGCTTGGATTGAATCGCTTCGTTTAGGATTGTTAGGTGATAAAGCCTCTCAAGGTTCAGCTTCGGTGTGTCTTGTCAATAAAACCTTCACCTTATGTGTCCTCTCTGAGGCCATTGTTCAGTTTCCTGTTGCACAAGTCGATTGCTGTGGCTTTAAATCTACTGTCTCCATCTGTGGGACATGAGTGCTGTTGAGCTGTGTTTCTAACTGCACCACAAACAATCATTGTAAATGGATGGACTGGTGTTTTTGTCCCGTTACCAGAGCTTCTGTGGCCAGCTGAAGGCAAATTAGGCACCCAGATTTACAGAAACACTTTATTAGCAGCACAAAACTTCTCACATGAACCCCTGACCTTTCTTCTTTTGGTCCAGTTATGGATTTCAAGGATTTTCTCACAGAAGCAGAAAGAAACAATACAAGGTCCCACTTTGCTCATTATCCAGATCCAGTGGTGTGTTTTCAGCCAAGATGAAGGTTCAGCTTCTTTGTTAGTGCGTCAGTCCTTCCAGGGACGTCCAGCCTAAAGGTCTCTCTGGCTGTGAGAGGTTTTATTAGCTGAAAGTTGTGTAAATATTAGTAAAGAAGAGTGCTTGTGCTGTGGAGCGTGATGTTTCCTTCAGCCATTCTGTTTGTACTGACGTGATTTTCTCTTTTCTCTTGCAGGAGATGTTTACATACAGCCAACACAGGACACAAAAAACCCTGTAATATATGGAGTCTTCTCTGTCTCTGGGTCAGTGCACTGTAACACATACTGGAGTTGCACTAAATGTTAAACTCTCCCAGTTGTTTTTATTAATTATTTGTGTGATGCATTTTCCTGACCTTTCTATCTTTCTCATCACAGCTCCGTGTTTAAAGGCTCAGCAGTTTGTGTCTACTCCATGGCCGACATCCGCATGGTCTTCAACGGACCCTTCGCCCACAAGGAGGGTCCCAATTACCAGTGGGTGGCCTACACTGGGAAGATCCCCTACCCTCGACCCGGCACGGTGAGTTTCAAATCCACACTGTCTCCACACAAGAATCCCACAGCGAGCTGGCATAACTGCGACTTCTCTCCGACTTTGACCTCAAATAGAAACCATCTGAACAAGATGCAGGCATCAGCATAACCAAAATCATAATATTGCTTTAAAACAGGCTCCTGAATATGTTTTTTGTGTGATTATGTCTGTTTTTTCCAGAGTGTAAGTGCTTATTTTTCTCTTTCAGTGCCCTGGGGGTACATTCACCCCCAACATGAAGTCCACTAAGGACTACCCAGATGAAGTGATTAACTTCATGAGGAATCACCCTGCCATGTACAACGCTGTGTACCCGGTACACAAGCGCCCCCTGGTGGTTCGGACCAATGTGGACTATGAGTTCACCACCATCACTGTGGACCAGGTGACAGCTGCAGACGGCAACTATGAGGTGCTCTTCTTAGGGACTGGTGAGTGTTTGATAGACTTTAAATTTTACTTAGGTTGATAGAAATTGTAATTTTTGTAATCAGAGCTTTTTAAAGGCACACTACATAGGTTTGGGGAAGAACACAATCTCCATTGACTGATTTTTTAAAAGTCTAAACAAACTAAATAAACAAACTCTCATCTTTTTCGTGACTGAATAATTCAATTAACAAACTGACCTTAAAGAACAACACAATTTCAAACTGTTTTACTTTCTTTATAGGTGGCGGACCCTGCCACCTTTCTAGCTTCAAAAAGTGTTCTGGGACCTTATTTTCCTCTGAGAACAGCTTGTTTATTCAGTTTTGGAAAAAAATAACATTTCTGAGCTTGTATTATTACCTCATTAATATTTTAAATATTAAATTTCTCAGTTTGAATTTCTTCTCCAAAACTAAGTGCCTCTTTCAGGTTATTTTTAACATGAAGTCAGTGTGATCCCATGAACCCTTTGAATGCAGAATGACAGTGTCAGTGGGAAGTTGAATAATGGAGGACAAAATCCCCCGTGGAAATAAATCCCATGTAAGTGGAGGGCTTGTCTCCCCTGTAATCATTTATCATTAAGAGAAAAGCATTCTTGCCTTTTGTGCTTGAGTGGAAATTTAACCAATCAAAGGGTTTGTACCTCGCTCCATTCACATGAAGTAAACAAGAGGAGATTTGTACCTGGAGGGCAGGGGTGGATCAACAGCAGGAGGGAGAGAAAAGAAACGGGGGGTATGAAGAAGAAGAGAAGGAGGGGTACAGTTCGGATATCCATCACCTTAATCTTGCCCACTGGTGTAAGAGAGATAATCTGTTTGTCAGCCTTTAATAAGGCCTCAGTATGACAGCCACAACACAGCATGCGGCCCTCACATGTTGCACATGACGCCGTCTTTGTTCATGTGTGAGGAGACTGATGGGTTTGTGTGCGATGGCGGCCACGGTGGAGGAATGTATGTCCTTTCAGCCGCTGTCAGAGGAGGCCATTCAGCCCCGCGCTGGGTCTCAATGAGTCATAATAAATCTCAGGTATCCTGCTCACAGAAATGAAACATGCCAGGGAAGGCCAGGGAATGTCTTATGGTATCCAGATGAATAGGTCAAAGTAAGAATGGAGCTGAGGATGACAGAAGAGGTTTGTCATGGTGGTGGCAGCGAGTACACTAAGTGGGACAGAGCGCCACGTCATTGAGTAAAGGTTAAACTGGAGAGAAGCTGCGTAACAGAGGTGAGGAGCACAGTGGAGCCTGTTGATACGAGGATTAGCCCTTGTTGGAGGCTGCTGAGAGAATAAAATGGGAATCCAAGGGGCTGTTGACAGGCGCAGGGGTGTGAGGTTGCAGGTATGTAGCTGACAGGTGTGTGTTGTGGTCCACAGACAAGGGAACAGTTCAGAAAGTCATCGTTCTGCCCAGAGATGACCTGCAGACGGAGGAGCTGGTCCTGGAGGAGGTGGAGGTTTTCAAGGTGAGCTTAATCCACTCTTTTTCTCCTTAATTTACCTTCTTTGCTCTCTCATCTTTGTCCTCAGTTTTGCCTCCTCCCTTTGTTGTCCTGTCCTCTCTTATCTCCTTTTTTTCCAATTTGCTCCCTTCTCTGTACACACATTTTAATCTGCTATAAAGATAACACACTGTACTCACAATGAATTCTTTTCTCTTTCAAGGTCCCTACTCCGATTACAACAATGAAGATCTCATCCAAAAGAGTAAGCATGCCTGTGCAACAGATTTTCTTAACCTTTGCTAACATACAGAGAAAAGAAACCATCCTCCAATGAAAGGAAATGACATTAATGCGATTTGGAAAGGTCACAAGCTGCACGTATACAGCTGTGCTTCACTGTTGCGGTCCTTCGTACTGTAACTCATAGATCAGCGGCTAGTCCGAGGGAGACAATAGAGGAAGAACTATGGAAAAGACACTAACGGTTTGGTGTTGTCTTTCAAAGTGATTAAAATACTTGGCTTCTTCTACACGGTATGACATCATTCCTCAGACAGAGAGTTAGTGTTACACGCAGCCTGCCAGACTGACCGATTTCAAACAGCTGATCATAAAATTATGATCGCAACCTGAGAGGGATGAGCTCAATGTTGTCCCGGATGATCCAGAGGCCGCTGCTGTTTCAGCCAACACCTCATAGCTGAACGACTGAAGAGGTCCACAGCCAATGACTCCCAACAACATATCACAGCTGGAGGGTTCCTTCAACAGGCATACCAGACGATGGCCGTCAGATGGTTGATGTCATGGTTGCAGTTTGGTTAGGTTTAGAAAAAGATCATTGTTTAGGTTTAAATTACTGAGTTACATTAAGTTTTGTTATGTACAGGCAGTATGTCACGTAACTGTGTCGCTCTTATACTACATCTCCTTAGCTCACGCGGGAATGGGTCGTACTTAGCTGAGGATGGGCTGCTTTCAGCGCAGGACTTTATTTTCCATTTATCTCATTACAACCATCTGGGTTTGTAAAATGTTTGTATGGAAGCAAAAAATGGCCATAAAGATTTGAGTCTTTGAGTCTCAAGGTTAGGATTAGCCACGTAATACTATGTTATTTTAGGGTTCAAATATTCAGGTAGTAAACTGAAGTACTCAGGCTTGATTGCTCATCATTGGTATCCCAGATGTCCTGGTCTGAATCTCATATCTTGAATTTAACTGCCTGAATTTGAGCAACCAGATTTCTAGTCTCCAGATGTATTGTTAGATCAGAATTGAGCTTAGTGAATTACAGCAGTTGAATGTATTTTTTGAATATTGGGCTATGAATGGTTTAACCCTAATGACACATATACTGGAAATAAAGCTTATGAAATTGCACAATTTGAAATTGAATACAAAGAATGTCAATAATGGCCCATATTTGCCTCCATGTTTGACCCTGCTCAGTGCAGCTTCAGGATGCGTTCTCTGTCCCTTTACTCTCACTGTCAACCTGCTCTCCAACGCTGTAACTAACCCCACTTTCCATCCTCTTCTCCTCCACAGCAACAGCTGTACGTATCATCTGGAGTAGGCCTCACCCAGCTGGCTCTCCACCGGTGTGATGTCTACGGCGAGGCTTGTGCTGATTGCTGCCTGGCCAGAGACCCTTACTGTGCCTGGGACGGCAAGTCCTGCTCCCGTTACTCCGCCTCGCAGAAGAGGTGAGCACAGACAGCAGTGTTAGCATGAGCGACACTAACTTCATCACTAACTGACTGACCCGATTTGGTGTGCTGAGTGATGCTCGAATTAGACTACCTGGATGGCTGAACGGCTGTTTTAACGGCCTTGTAATGTGTTTTAATGGTATATTTGTCATAGTCTTTGGGTTATCTGTGGTTAACGGACGACTAATGAATCATATTCATATGGTATCATAGGTTTAAGCTGACAGCAAATGATATTTATTAACATCCCTGTAATGCAGCGACATATTCATACGTATAATGTGATGGGTTGTGTTGAGAAATGTGATACTTTAAAGGGACACAACGTAGTTTTGGAGAGGAAATTCAAACTCAGAATTTTAATATTTGTTTAATGAGGTAATAATACAAACTCGAAAATATTTATTTTTTCCATAACTGAATAAACAAGCTGTTCTCAGAGGAAAATAAGGTCCCCAGAACACAGTTTGAAGCTAGAAAGGTGGCAGGGTCCGCCACATATGGACAAAGCAAAACCAATTTAAATTGTGTTGTTGTTTGAGGTCAGTTTGTTTTTTAAGTTTATTCAGTCATGAAAACAAAGAGAGTTTGTTTATTTAGTTTGTTTAGGCATTTCTCTTCTGATTAAAATGTCTTCCCCAAAACTACACAGTGCACCTTTAATGGCGTGATGTATTGCTGTATGGCTTTGAATGGCTTGCAGTTGCTTTATGCCTCTTTTCTCTCCTTATCCGGCAACACTGGTCTGACCCCTTTAGACGGAGCCGGAGGCAGGACGTCAAGTACGGGAACCCCATCCGCCAGTGCCGAGGCTTCAACTCCAACGGTAAGACTCCTGTACTACAACCTCCTGAGTTTTCCTCTCTGCTTCTATAACTACCATTTGTATATTAATGAACTCAGAAGGTTGAAAATAACGACACGTCTCATTACCGCCGCTCCAAACAGCTCATGGTTGTCATTGTTATGGGCTGTAATGACTGTACTCTGGCAGCTTTATGGTAATATGTGAAAGCCGTATCGCTAAAAAGGACTTTGATTTGCCACAACTGAGATTTTGGTTGTAAGGAGTTCATGGTAATGAGTGTTTTGGTTGCCATAGAAATCCCTCTCTCTCTGCCCCGCAGCCAATAAGAACACTCTGGAGATGGTGCAGTACGGGGTGGAGGGAAGCAGTACCTTCCTTGAGTGTCAGGCCCGCTCTCCACATGCTGTCATTAAATGGCATCTGCAGAGAGATAACAGCGACCGCAGGAAAGAGGTGAGCTGCCACTCGCTGTGTTTCTCAAAGAGGCTGCTTCTATAAGGAAACACACATTCCCCCACTAAACTTCCTGAAGTCTCGAATTGGCTTGAACTTTACTGGCGATGAGCATTTCCACAGACGAACGTGAAAAATGTCCATATGGGGGCGGAAGTCACTCCACAACCACAGTATTTCATTTCATGTTGTTACTCGGTTGTCAGGGAGAGATGGAGTTTTATATGCAGTCTGACACATCTGAGAAATGACCCCGGAGTAATTCTTTTCCGATTATCTGTTAACACGATTAAGCGATCGAGGCTCTGATTGAGCGAGGCCTGATTTCTCACACAGACCTCCGACCGTCCTCAGGCCCAGGGGAAGGAGCTGTGAAAAAACTCTCCCCTATGATATATAACCTTGAGGCACTGGTGAAAGTTTTATTATCAAGCTATGTAGTATCGCTGCCTCCCTTTTATTGACTATTGTGGTGGATGGTCTCCGTTCCCACAAGCAGAGCCGGGTCTGCTGCTGCCTCGCTCATCTGATCCGGAGCTAAAAAGCTGTCATCTGTAATCAGATTCCATCCTGTGGATGAATTGATGGATTAAAACAGACACACCCAGAGCTGCTGTTTGATTGAGTTTGAATTGACTGATTTTTTTTTTTTCAAAGGATACTAATCTAGCATACCGGCCAGGACAGTGAGGATGGAAACAAATAAAAAGACATTATTTGGATTTGAAAAAGACAAACGAGCCCACTGTGCTGTCACCTGGAAGACCCAGTTTTCCATAAAACGTCACACTTCTCAGAAAAAAGAAAAGGATAAAAAAAAATGTTGAGTTCCACCAATATTCTGGACATAGCCGTTCCTGTGTTGCACAGTTAAAGTGATGACGGTATTTCCGAGGATGGAGGTCTGTTTTGGAGGGACTGCTGCTCCGTCCATCTTGACTCAACACTGATTCAATAGAATAAACATTACCAATAAAAATAAGTTTCAGGTCATCCTTGACAATTAAATTATAATCTAGTTACACATTTTTTCAACTGTTATTTGGGCAGATTACAGTTATGTATTTTTTGTAAACTAATAATTTGATGCCGATTACATGTCAAGTACAATCTGTTACTAATCAACCCTGTCTATCAGTGATGGACATTTTGTTTAGAAAGACAAAAAAAGGCTCCGTATCATTTTTCCTCTTTGCTCACAGTCATCAAATTTAGACGTTTTCTTCAGTATTGCGGTAATTCTGGTGATTATTGTCTGCACAGTGCAATATGAAGGTGTAGTTAGTTTTAAGTTGGATGTTCATTCACACCAGTGCTTCATTAGTTGTCTCCTGATTTGTTGATGACTGACTTCTATAATGTTCTACTTCAATATTACTCTATAATATTTTTAACAATATTTATTGTCAGTTTTCACATTGAACTGGAGGGATTATAAATAAGCTTTCTAATAATAAATAAATGTTATTTTATCATTTTTAAGTAAAGGGCTGCGTTTTAAAAATAAATTACACAACAGAGAGGGTTCATCTGTTGGTGACCCCTGGTCTCCATGATCTCTGTGTCAGTCCTGACCATCTGCAGTATAAACCCTGACAACTACAGGTACAGATAGTAGCTTTGCATCCACAGGGTGTCACTTCACAGGTGTTTAATGAGCTGCTGTTTTTTCTGTCTCTGCAGATGCGTTCTGATGGTCGGATCCTGAAGACAGAACAAGGTCTCCTCCTGCGGTCTCTGCAGCCCTCTGACTCTGGCATGTACCAGTGTACAGCCACGGAGAAGAACTTCAAGCACTCGCTGGTCAAGCTGCAGTTGGTGGTTCTGTCCAGCCGGGCCGTCAACAACGTGCTGGTGGAGGGCGCGGGAGGGCTGGTGCCGTCTTCTCTCCACTCCAGCACCCAGTGGACCCCGAGCGCAGGCCAGTACAAGGACCTGCTGACCATCCTGAGCCAGCCGGAGATGACCCTGATCAATCAGTACTGCCAGGACTACTGGCAGTTCGGAGACCCGCTGATGGGCGCCCTCAAGGCCAAAGACCTGAAGGAGCTCAAAGAGCAGAAGAAGCCCCGCAACCGCCGGCATCATGGGGAGGGGGAGGAGAACGAGGAGCAGGAGGAGGTAGAGACATGAGGAGCCCAGCTACGTGTCGGAAACACCCTCAGCCACCCTTCCCCCCCACCCTGTGAAAACTGGGAGAGACTCATTGAGAGTAGCAACGTGAAAAAATCCACAAACCGATAAAAAAGAGCAAACTGAGAAAAAATAGGCTTACAAACAAAAACCCCACATACATCCTCTCAAACAGTAAGATATATGATACACAGTATTTATTGTAGGTTGTATATAGTATCATTCTGTGGATTTCTTTGTACTTATAGAAAAAAAAACATGCTCTTTGTGTATAGGTACCTTTGGGGCAAATATTATTGTTATTATTGATGTTGTTAATTTTATTGTTGCTGTTACTGTCATTACAAAACTCATCTGTCAGCATCATATGACCTTGGCGACTGTTTGGAATGTGTTATCAGGCGTGTAAGCTGTTAGAGGCGAGCTCCGGGAAGCTCTCTGTAACGAGGAAATGAGATGTTGATAAGAGGTGATGGGATCTCTGTTGTTTCTTGCTTGCTTTGACTCGATGCCAGGACTCTTTTATTTCTGGACACTCCAGGAACGCCTGTGATGCAACCTCCTTGTGGCTGCATGCGGACAGAGACTTTATATTGCAAGGGGACCATCGACACGTGGTCCTAATTATTGAGAGGAAAAAGGTCCTTCTCCATGGGAACCCAGATGTTCAGATCTGACTGTTCAGATATTCTCACTGGTCGACTCTGGCCTCTTAATAAGAACCTTTGTTTTGTTTGTTATGTCCTTCCTGACTGGAGGATTGATTGTAAAATGATGCAGCATCTCTGCTACTTTTCAGCCCAGTTACTAATAATGATAATTTAATTCCCAGTTGTACTCGTGACTAACCTGCAGCTTCTTCTAACGGAAGAGGACTAGGACGACGTCAGAAATGTATTTGAGTTATGAGTTCAAAGTCAGAATTTAGACTTTTCTCTCATTCTGAGAATGAGAATAAATCATGGGCCGTTGCAGCTCATTGGGCCGTGTTGTACTTCTTCTGTCAACGTATTGTATTGAACTTTCTCACATATCAAGAAAAAAAAGACAGAATTATGACAAAAATTCTGAAACAAAAGTCTGAATTCTGAGATAAAATTTGAATTCTGACTTTAAACTCAGAACTCAAATACAATGTTCACATGTGGCTCTTATCATCTTCCGTATCTTCTGGCCATGAACTCAAGTTTTAAGAAACAAGCAACAGATCAGTTTTTTTATGACATCTATTATATAATAAATATAATGGTTGGGTTCTTTTCAAATGCAAACATCCTCTGAACAGAGATTGAGGTGCAATATCGGGTCAAGGTTCTGCACAAAGGGCATTATTCTTTTACTTTCAAGGGACATTGGCTGGGGCCAAATGCTACAAGCACACTCGGGCAAGCTAACTATAGCTAACGTCAGTAAAAAAAGAACAAATCCAATTTAAGATGACAGAGGTGCCCAGATCAGGCAGCAGTTTTAGCTCTGAGCACACGAGACATCTATTGTTCTTTCTTCCTTTGACATTCATATGTGGAAAAAAAATAATTGCCCGTATACACAACAGAGCATTGTAACAATGTTGTGACACTAACCAAAATATTGGGAAGCTGGCTTTCATTGTGTGCATGAACCTGTATTTGTACTGTAATTCTGATAACTGTGTGGTCGTTTTTTTCTGTTTTTCATCTCGAGGGGTTGTACAGTACGGTCTCAGTACAGGACAGTGAGGAGAACATAGGCTTTAAAGATGCACTCATTTCAAATATACCCTGTATAAAGCATGATGCATCTTTTCATTGACATAGGTATAGATTCTGTCAGAGTATTGAATGAAATTATCTCTCTCATGTGTTTGGATAGCACATAATATGGTAAAGTATCATTTAAAATGTATAAAATGGCATATTAATTATGTAGACAGAGGGTTGAATTTAATGAGCGAGCTGTTATTAAATATGAGTGATAGTTCTATTGATTAGAATTTTTATGCTCACCCCGAGTACGCTGTGCTATTAAAAACACTTCTCCAGGAAGTATAATTAACAGCGTTTTCATGTATAAAAATATACGACCAGAAATACAAAAAAACATCTGGAGCGAGGTGCAAATGAATTTTTATATCATTCTGACATTTCCAGGCAATTAATACACCTTGTCTAGCTTACATTCAGGCTGTGTAAAAGTCATCTGGGACGCCTCTGGGAAGATGCATCCATAATTCATACAGGGGGTATCTGTATCTGCTCCTCAATGTGGGATGTCTGTCTGCATTCCCAGAATCAATCGCAGCTTCTGATGGTCTCCTTCAAATGAGACCAGGAGTTATACAGCAAAAAATGCAAAGAAAGGTTGTACAATTTGTTGGTATTTTTAAAAATGTGTCTGTAGTTTTTTGAGTGTTTTTGTTTGTTTTGTATTTTTGCATCATCAGACTTTATGGAAAAAAAGAAAAAAACTAAATGCACAGAGGTGATGTTATTGTAATGACTTGTGTAAATTACTCTATCTTCCCTTTCCATTGTTGTTGCTGACTAATAAATTAAAGCTCTATATTTTATAAGAATGGAATGCTCCCCCCCTTCATTGTGATTGGCTTGATACTGGATGTTTTCCATGTTCTGCCCAGAACCCTCTGGATCCTTGGAATAAAGTTGTACCTGTTAAAGAGATGTATGCACATTTGTATAAAACATACACACTGCATTTGTGTTTAATGAATCCACTGGAAGGTAAAACACCTCCAATGAAAGGACACAGGACGAGATTGCTCTCGTCTTAACCTCAAGGCCTCAGAGGTATTGATTATACAAATTCCTAATCCCCTTCGATTAATCGATTAATCAAATTAATTGATATGAAGCTCGATCAGTACTTAAAGGTTCATTAACTCAGATTTTAAGCTTTTAATAATGCAAGATAATCAGAATATACCTTTGGGAGATTGATTGTGTTGTTTATCGATCCTAATTTCTTAACAAATCGACCAGAAGCAGAAAGGCTGCTTTTGCAAAAATCACTACAAACACACTGTCTCACGTGTTCAGCTGCACAGTGATAAAGTATAGTGCAACAAGCCATGACCAAACAAACCTACAGTGCATCATCCTACATTCTGTTTTCATTATACTAAATTAACTGCTTTTACATAAAAATCTCACTCATGTCTTTTTTACCATAAGCTGAGACATATCACTTCAATAGGCCCACATTGACACAAATACTACAACATATGACGGCTGGAGGTAACCTGCAAACCGGACCCAATCTTCTTTTTCAAGTAGTAGTAGTTGTGAAATGGTTGCAGTTGGTTAAAGTTTAGGTGTAAAAAATGATGTTAGGCTTAGCTCACAAAAATACTTGGTAAGGTTTAGCTAACAAAAATACTCTCTAAGGTTTAGCTAGCTTTAGCAGAAACAGAAATACTTGGTTAGACCTAAAATAAAAAAGGTCACTGTTTTGGGTTACAACAAGTAAGCTATGTTTGTGACGTTAAAGATATGTTACATTGTGACATAGTTAGTACATAAGTATTACTTAAAAATGAGTACATTAAAAGAACTCACCAACGACTTTTGGCCTCACACAAGACATGAATAGTGGTCACCTGAGTGAAAGCCCTGTGCTTGTTTGGACCAACCACTAAACACCCACCCCATCCTTGTCCTTGTGTGTTTTTCAGGTGAGACCGGGCTGACATTTCGACATGTCATTTAGGTGCTTTAGGGGAAACAGGCTGCTGTCAGGTCAGACAAGTGTGCTTCAGTCAAGCCCGTCAGGCTTTCTTCACCTCATAAAACCCTTGATGGCGGAATTGACCCCTGATCAGCTCAAGAGTGACTCACATACTCCCACAGCAATCTAGGTCAGGAGCAAAGTGGCAGAGAAGAGGAGAGAAAGACGGAAAAGGCCACTGGGGAAGAGCATGTCAGCACCACATGTAAGACACAAAACAGCTTTACATTTCCACGGAATGTCTTCAAGGGCTGTAGGTTCATTATTACAAACATAAAGTGCATATACAAACCAAATGTGAAATACTGTGCTACAAACGTTTTGCATCGAAACTACTCAGAAAGAAAATATGGATTCAACATCATCCATGACGATCTTGACTTCCTCCTCCTAACTCGACAAAACGAAAAGAACATTTTGGGTGAATCACATCTTACATGTTAGATAAAGAGAAGTTCCACTGCCTCATGGCTCTGTTACCTGTTTTCAGTTCCAGTCAGAAACTGGCCCAGAGAAACACCACACAGCACAGCATAAGCAAAGCAGCTGTCCTGTCACATGTCTGATAATAAGTTCCTCTGGGCTTTGGTTACGTGGGGCATCCTCTTGTTTCTGCTCCTCCTGAGACGTGACATGACATCTGCTCTGCAGAGCTTGATTGAAAAAATGTATGTTGCTTTTTTTTCGTAATATTGGCCTTCTCTGTGACAGTACTCAAGACAAAAACAACAGTTAGAGAAAAATAGACTGACATGCGAATAAATCACACACAGAAAAAAACCACCCCTGGCGAGTAAAGGTGTTAACTTTAATAGCAAGCAGTTCTTCCCTAACTAAGGGTTGGGACTCCAACAAGGGCTCATCAGGAGACACACTAAAGGTGCAAAATGGAAGAATTGGCCACCTGTTGAAATAATACTCCCAATAAATAAGGGCAGCACATCTGTAATCTGTTTATACAGCCATGGTGGCAGCTAATGTTTGCTTTTATAGCTCAGTTAGCTTTGCAGCTGTCTAGACTACCAGGGGAGTGTTGGTGTTTACACTGTTAGCACAGGAGCTTGGGCTAGCTGGTTAGCATGCTAACTTCAGTAGATATCTCTGCAGCCCATTACATAGATGTCTGACATAATATCAAAAGTGTTACTTCTTCACATTTTTTTTTTTTTTTTGTTACATATTGCGCCTTTAATGAAAAAATGTCCAAATGAACACAGTTAAAGATGCAGTGACTCGTACCAATGGGAATATGGTGAGGTCCTCAAAGGCAGTCGTGGTGTTGCATTCAGGGATGTAAGGGAATATGAAGGTATTATTCTGGGATGAACAGGTAATACACTCTGATATAATAATACACAAGTCACACAGCTGGACAATCACTGTATGAAGTGTCAGTTTTGGAAAAATACAAAAATTCTCCAGTCCTTCAGTTCAGACGTTGGGAAGATATGAAGGAAGGAGGTTTGAGATTATTTCAGATAAACTGACAAACACTGTGTTTGATTTGAAAAGTATTTAGCGGCCTGAAAAGTATGACAAATCTGAACATAAGTTCATGATGACTTAAGGCATCAGCATTCTTCAAACTGTCTTCATCTGAACCGCTGACAACTCAACTCCCGCTCTGTAGGTAATGTTTGACTGCAAGGGGTCGCAAGAAGACATGACACATGGTTTCATATTAGTGGGTAAGATGGCAAAAAAGAGCTGGGAACAAGAGCTCCCTGGTGTACCTGTCTTTGTGTTTCTATTGTGCCACAAAACGAATGAAATTTTAATGAAATTCATTGAACAAAATGTCACTGAATCCACTCATAAAGGCCAACAATCGTATGAAGGTTGCAGGCAATTCTGATCATTTCTCAAGATGAATATGTGGGCTACTGTATAATGTGAGGTATTGATGCTTAAATGCTACCTTCAAGCATCAACATTTGGCTCGTATAGAGAGCCGTAACAAACTGCAATGTGAATAAGTAACGAGGGATGAATGTTTGCTGAACTCTCAGACCAACTCAGATGCTTCATAATTCATGAAAGTTAAAACATGAGGAAGCAGGAAAAGCCACTGATGCAAAACATGTTGCATTCTTGTTTTTACTCACATACATAATGAATAAAAACAGATCAGAGTGCACACCTTGTTTGGGTCTGTTCTTTTCTTGTACTTCACTGTGACTTCACAGATGTGCACACTATACCCTTGTTACATACGCTTGTTTAGGGATCAGAATATGCTCAACATACAATGTGTGTGTCACGAATGCTGTCCCACAAGGAGAACTCCCTCTGCTCGAGTTAGCCCAGATGACATATTGTAAAAAATGCAGAGATGAGAACATGTCTGGAGACACCTTCTCACCGCAGCACGGGTTTGTTTCAGGACAAAGCAGACAATAGGGCGGATGGTTTTTGAAAAGCATCACGGGGCATTCCAGGCATCAGATGACATCTGGGCTCTACAGAACTCTGTTGTCCCCTTTTTCATTCCAGCACATAGACTGAGCTCTGTTCTCTCTGCTTATCTGATCCCCAGCGAGGAGCAGCGGCGCAGACGAGGAGAGTCAGGGTGACAGCTCTCAATAGAGGACACCAATATTCAGGGTCAGCCTCCCACACAGTGGCTGTTAAAATTATATCTGCATCATCACCACATCACTTCAGATCCATCCACCTCCGCCTCTGAATCAGAAACTGGCTTCAAACCAAGAGGCTGATCAACACTGTGGAAATTCAAAAATACCCACAACAAAGCTTGACCCATCGGTCGGTTCTGTGCACAACACAACAGAGATGTATTTCTGTGGGGCATTATCTCCACAGTGCATATCACATGACATAAAGCCAAGCCATGGCATCACTCGCATCATTCAGATGTGGAATCCAGCTCCGTCTTATCGTTCAGTCTGATCTGCTGCTCGGTGGCTCAGAGGCAGTCGTGGCATTCTCTGGTTATCTGCTCCGTCTCTCACACAGCGAGAGCTGCCGGACACTCACTGCATTGTTGGAGCAGAGAAACTCAGGAGTTGGATGGTGAGAGGCAGACATTTGGCATGCCATGAAGCTGCTTCTTTGTTCACAGGCATCCTTCTGAAGACCTACAGTCTTGGCCGCTGTTGAAAACTAAACTCAGTCCATTAGAGACTTGATGAGCTGACATTCATTTAATGCCTCAACCTGGGACCTGTCACAAACTGGGTTAAAGAGTTTAGCTCGGGGTGTTTTATTTGATGCATCACACAACATTCTGGCATCCATGAGCTCTGAGTCCTAATACTGTCAGGCTTTCTCAGGCAGTAACCGTGTGGAGATGAGACTCTGAGGAAAGTGTGGAATAACCATTGTGGACCACCAGTGCCCTCTAAAGTACAGCAGAGAAACGGAGGGAGCAACACTGCTCTCTGCTGCTGCTGCTGCTGCTGCGTGATCACAACAGAGTTACAGCTGCATTACATGTGATCCACCAGCAGATGGCAGGAGGCAACAGTGTCAGCAGGACTTTTCATATGGAACAAAAAGGAACAAACATACAAATCCTCCATTTAAAAATGTGCACAATAAACAGACTCATTAAGGATTAAGTTATTAAGGGTTAGGGTTAAGTATAACTTTATGAAATATGTACTTTGATGCTACATGTTGTTTGCAAAATGTTTGCTACATAAAATATGGAAATAGCCAGTGTTGGAAGAAGTACTCAGACTTTTACTTAGGTAAAAATACTACAAGTCAGAATCCTGTACAGCAAAATGTACCAAAATACTTTAAAGTAGAAGTACTCATTCAGCAGGAAAATAGCTCACGTGTCTGTTGTATTAGGATGTACTATTATATTTTCATTATGAGATTAATACTCATTCAACAGTGTGTCTGTAGCATTTTACTGTTGTAGCTGGTTGAGCTGGAGTTAAAGCGTAAAGGAAAGGTAAAATCATTTATTTATTATCTTACTACACCAGGGTTGAAACAATACTGAAGTTTGAGTCTCTTCATGCTGCATCACAGAAAAAACAACACAAACACAAACACAAACAACAAACTATTTTAACAGAGTGGAGGATGACTTGAGGAGTCTAACAGCCTGAGTAAGGGGTTAGAGTCGACTAGTTTAGCTCAGTGTTTCCCTAACTCGGGGTTGGGCCCCTCATTTGGGGGTTATGAGGTGATTTATTGAGGCAGGAAAGAAGAAGAAAAGTTCTGCTATCAGAATCAGTCAGGTGGACTTTTATCATAATGATTCATTTGATCTCATTCTAGTCAACATGAATTTTCCTATATCCTGCATTATATTCATGCTGACAGGCTACATTCTCTACTATATTTTTCACGTAGATTGTGTCTGTACGAGACATTTCCCACTGAGCTGTTGTGGAACAGAAGCATAAAATGGATATGCGAGCGTACAAGAACCTCTAAAGTGTACTTCAGTACACTACTTGAGTAAATGCAGTTAGTTACACTTCAGAAGAATGAGTGGTTATATACTACAACATTTGAATGAATACAAAGTTGTGAATAGGCTGTTAAATCAGCTCTGTTGTATTAATACTATATATTTGGATAACACTTTATAATAACCATCATTAATAAACAATGAAATGCTTTATAAACCATTTATTAAGCAGTTGTAAAGGTTTATTAACTTCAGTTGTAACTTTATAATGATCATCCAAATGTTTATAGATGAACTAGACATTATTTATTAACCATTTACAGTAAGAGTATTATAAACATCAGCTGCAATTCCACAATAAACAATTACTTACTAAATGCTTTAAAAGCAAGACATTGTTGTTAACAATAACATAACTATTAACTTAAGTTTAATGAACTATAAACTTACCATTATTAATGACGTGTATTGGAAAGTGCTTCCTGTCTTTATTATAAACCTCATATGAACAACCTGTTATAATACAAAACTCACACTCACTCACTCACTCACTCACCTCACTGACATTGATTTCAGTTTATAACTGAAGAAACTGCAACATTGTGTGTTTTCTGCAGGACCTCAGTGGCATGATTGATCGCCTTATAACGGTTCCATGCCGATAAATCAATGCGACACACTGCATCCATACATCACTATCATAATTCTTCTCATGGAATATTGTCATCAGTTTGGATCTGATGGCTGATAGAGTTTCCTCAGAGATGGAAACATCGATAGTGTAAGGAAAACACTTATAACAAGCAGAGCTGCGTTAAACTCAATGAGTTGTGTAAGTAGATTCACTCTGGCCTGCTGTTACCTAAGTATTTTTGTATTGATCGCTCTACATATCTCAGTCCACAGCGTGCAGCAGGCAGCTCCTGTTTTAGCTTAGTTAGTCTGTGAGTTTGGTTTTTGCCCAGAGGATGTACAATATTTTGGTATTCCTTGTAAAATTCTCTTTTCCCCCTCGGCAAGGACAGACTCTGATCAGCAGCCTTTCATCTCCACATTACTAGTTGAGACACACAGGAAACTGACACTTCCCTCACCCTACCACTCTTAATGAAGTCATCAAATGACACAGAGAGATACAGAGTTAGGATCCCCCTGAGCCCCCGTGACTGTATGGATGGCTGCGTACCGCTGTACGATGGGCTCGAAAAAGAGGAAATCTCCCAAGAGGAAGCCTATTGAAACCCCAGAGGGGCCTAGAAAGTGAGCTCTCTGCATTATTATTCCGACACGATGCAATTCAAGTATCCTGGAAAATTCTCATCACAGTCACCAAATGGCACTGCTGGGATTTTTCGAAACACGAGTTCACACCCCACCAGGATGGGCACTAAGCTTGTGCTAATTGAGAGCGTGTAACACAGATGCTCTCCTCAGAGTTAGGGGGGAAGCAGAGTGTGATGACGGAGGCTGTTTCCCACATTTTCTCTAAATAATCCTGCAGATCTCTGATCGAGCTATCGTTTCTGAGAGGCTCTGTGCCCTCCGCCGACAGAAGAGAAATGAGGAGACTTACAGATGAATAAACAGATGAAGTAGAACTTTTTATTACCATCAAAGTCATCAAACTCAGTCAAGGAGTACAGTACAGAGCTCACAAATGCAAGACAGGACCTACAGGTGACCACTGGTCCTGGCAAACATCACATCTACAAAAACACCTGTAAGTGCATGGCAAAATGAACAGACATGGAGTACTAAATACAGTGAGAAATGTACTGGAAAAAATTTATTTGCCATCTAAACAAAGAGAACGGACCACATGAAATAATCTATTCACATAAAAAAATCATCTGTTATTCTTCTGTTTAAGCGTCTCGTTAAAATCTAAATATTCATCTTAAACAATGTAAGAAATAATATAGTGGTATAATCTGAATGATTGGTGTGTCGACCAATCTACCGTAGCACAAGTTCAAAGGAGAAACGTGTAGAAATAAAAGACTCAAACTTTTTACAGATAGTAAATGTGATAAGTTTTCTCCAGAGCCCCTTTTTTTATCTGAAGTGGACACTTTCATATAAATTCACAGGTGTTCACAGTAATTTGACAACAGACTGGGGAGAGTCAGACAAAGTGGCCGTGCACGAGCCATAACATATTTTACTTCATTTATATCAATCTAATTTTGACAAGATGGCCGCCGTCTTTAAGTGACCAGGGATTAAAAGCCTGTGGTTCAGTGTGTGTTAGCACAGGAAATCATGTGGGCACTCAGGCCAGGGGAGCACATGTGGTCTCATTGGCCCTCTCCCACACACACTTATCTGACAGCAGCCCTGTGTTAGTTAAGTAACTGACAGCTGGTAAGGACTATAGACTTGTACTTACAGGTACATGGACTGTATCGAAAGGACACCAGGAATCACAGTTTCTGCAGCCAGTCGAATATTGCTCAATTTCCTCCAGAGTGATTACAGAGAACTCCTTCTGTAGCTCGTTATTAATGCTCGAGGGGACCAGTGACAGGAAAGGAGAGATTGTTATTACTGTTGATCAAGTATAAGCTGAAAAGTCTACAGAATAAACAAGTGACTGAAACAAGGCAAAACGAGATATAGAAATAAAAAAGTATAAATAAAAAAAACCCAATAAGTTCAGAAATGTCAAAGATCTGCTTTATACATGTTTTTCAGTACAATACAGGTCAGCAAAGCTGAGGTGGTGAAGGTGACCCTAGTTACCACAAAGTTAAAATGATGCATGTCTTCCCTTGAAAGCCGCGTGTGGTCAGTTAATGCACATTTTGTTTTACAGTTACAACCAGATATTAAGACCAATATGGCATCTGAGTCAATATCCTAACAGAGGACATGACTGAACACAAAGGAGAGTGAGATCTAGCGAAAAGAAAAAAATATCCAACACGTGACGGATAAAGATGTCATGAAGTGACCTTTCTAGAAAAGGAAAGCTACAAATTAATTTGGATGCATAGAACTACTATGAAATGAAGACAGCAGCGGTGCTAAATGAACAGTAGTGACGGACGGTTTAATGTGCTTTTAAAAAGAACATCAGCCTTGACGTGGCGCGTGGCGAGAGGCGAGGGTGCGGTGGCCTACGATCGGACGAGGTTGGCAGTAGCGCATCTTTATCCACCAAGTGGCCGTGAATGTAAAATGAACAGCAAAAAAGTGAGAACGCATGCTGTTTTGGCTACTTCTACAAAGGTCTCTATGTACAGAATCTTTACACTTACAGCTATGAGGTTCTTTCCTGAGCAGGAATTAGCAAAGGAACATAGTGTTTGTGTGTGTGCTTATGTGTGAAGCTGCCTATAGTTCAAAATACAGCACTGGGGATAATAACTCCCAGTCACCAATCTCAGCATTGTTAACGCACAATACCTGGTTAGTGTAGACAATAACAGATAAGAAGGATAACCATATCTCCCCTGTGTCAGGAACACATGATCTTCTCCGTGTGTGAGGACCAGCACTGACTGAGTGTGACGGTACAAGGTCAAAATTTCAGAAGCAGAACTTTTCCACTGATTCGAAGGATAAATACGGTAATTGAAAGACTGACGGGGAGAAGTTTCCCAAGTCGGCTCATTAAAAAGGAATCAGAGCCATTTTCAGCACAATTATGTCTTCCTATACTCTCTTATCACTGTGAGAAGAATCAGAGAGAAGACTTTAGCTCTAAGCCACAGTCTGACAGCAGATCTGTTTTTGCCCCTAAAACTCAATTGTGCTGAGGGAGACGTGGATTCTATAATCTGACATAAAACACCGGAGGGTCAGTGAAAAAAGACACAAGAGATGTAGAAAGAAAGCTAACGCAACGCAGCACTCAGGAAAGGTAGCACACAGCCTCCATGAGATGATACTAATGCTGCAAGTGAGAGAGAAGCAGAGTCAGTGTCACCATGCTAGCAGCTAATGTACAGTGTGCAGGAGGTGGTGGGGACTGCAGAGGTCACACAGGGAGGGGTGGTGGGGGGGTCTAACCCTGCTCGTCCCCACCCTCGGTGGCTGCATGCAGAGCAGCTGAAGCTTCTCCATTACAACGCGATGTGGGCTCGGGCTCCTGCGGCGCCGGGCTCGGCTGCTGTGGATCCGCGGCTGGGGCCGCCGCCTCGGCTCCGGCCTCAGGTGCCGGTTGGCTTATCTCCGTTCCAGCAGGGAGCTCCGTGACGGCAGCGGGCACTCCCTCGGGTGCAGATGACGTTGCAGAGGGGTCGGTGGCAGCCGGAGGAGCCGCACCGTCCGCTGGGGCGGCGGCCGCAGGGGTAGCCGCCCTCGATTCACTCGACTCAGGTGCTCTCAGCCTCTTCATGATGGTGGTGACCCGCACAGCTTTCTGTAGGAGGGAGAACAAACTGAACTCAAAGATGAAGGTGCTGCAACCTGAAAACTTACTCAAAGAACATCGACTCTCACTGGATTTCCTTCCCTCTTACACAACACTTCACTACTACAGTTTCCTGTTCAAGGACTGCACAACTACTGTTGAACTTTGTGATGAAGAGCGTCCTGGAAGAGAGAACAAAAGGGCTCACCTTCCACTTAGCTCTGGCGAAGTTCTTCTCTATTTGTGCGCACACATTTTCCTTGATGTTCTTATCTGAAGCTGCACCGCCAGAGATCCTGTTGTATGAAATGGGAAAAACACAACGTCACAACAGAGCTTTATGCCTCCATTATTTTTTAATACCAGAGGCTACTGCACACTGTAATATTCAATGTGTTGTTCATTTTATTGCTTGGCAAACTTTTACAGGAACTGTTTAACCTTTAAGGATTATTCTAATCATTTTCTTGGTCGGACCTTTTTCTACTAGTTTTTGGGTTTGGGTTTCTTGTTAAGCAAAGCATCAGTGTCGTTGTTAGCTTAATCAATGCTGAGCACTCATTAAGAACTGTGTTTCTCAATGCGATTTTAAGGGACACGTCAAACAAGAAAGAGAGTCTGCTCTTTTGCAGCTGTTCAGATCAGTCAACAGTCTCAGAACAGTTGAAAGAGTCTAATATCAAAGCTCTGCTGCCTACCATTCATGGTTTATAGCCTCCTGGGCTGTCAGTCTCTGGTCTTGATCCACCTCCATCAGACGTGCAACCAGACTCTTAGCTGTCAGAGAAAAATACACAGAAGACGCTCAACAAAAAAGCGTTTGTTCTCCTGATGGATGGGAACACAAACATGACATGTTTTTGACCGCAGCAGAAGCAAGAAGGAAGGAAGTCTGTGGCATTTTAAAATGTTTACAAAGCAAGCTGCCTTTGTGTTCTTTCACAGTGTTAACTTTATCCAACAAGTACCTGAATCAGAGATTTCGTCCCAGTACGGAGAGTCGAACTCATAATCGCCTGCCAGGATCTTTCGGAACAGGTTCTTGTCATGGTTTTCATAATCATCATCATCAGTTTCATCGTAGAAAGGAGGGTTTCCTGACAGCCTGAGGGAGCAAGAAGAAGAGAAGAGCGTCAAAAAGGCAAACATGCCATATTTAAACAATGACTATTATGTCATATTATATAGGGCATCTTTACCAACATCAACAAAGTCTGGAGATGTTATCAAAATGAGTCAACATGGCACCCATTTCTTTTTTTCCTTAAGTGTTTTAAAGTCAAAAAGGTCAAAGTTTGCACCAACAGACGCTCAACTCTCCCACAGTAAAGACTGCTCCTGAAATGCCTCATCAGTAGTCCCACCTTTATTTCTGTGATTTTGTGACATCACACTACGTCACAGAGTCACACATTTGCATAATTTATTCCTTAGTGGCTAGTTTGGCACGTAACAATTGATTTAGCACAGCTGCTCTGTTGTTGTTACCTATGTTGGGGTCAGGCATGTGTGAACTGACCAATCAGAAAAGACTGGGTGACTAGGGAGAGGGGCCTTAAAGAGACAGGAGCTAAAACAGAGTGTCTCAGACAGAGGGGGAATAAAGTGCTGCAACACTGGACAATGCATTTCTGAGCATTAAGGCATTTAAACTTAATCTAGCTGCAACCCAAAATAAGATTATGAACCTGAAAATGAGCAAAGTATGTCTCCTTTAAGTGAGGTGTAAAGCTTTAGAAAAACGATCATATGTTTGGAATTATAATCTCTTCTCTTTATGTTTCACGCCATCACTTACAGTATGTACATGATGACACCTGTCGCCCAGCAGTCCACAGGCCGGCCATATCGCTGTCTGCCAACCACCTCTGGAGCTGCACAACAACACAGACGCATCAAAATTTCTGGCTGCCACATCACATCATCTATCTGTTTAATAACGTCTTATTTATATTCTCACCCAGGTACTCTGGTGTCCCACAGGGGTCTTTGATTAGTCCGTTCTCCAGCTTGGCAAGATGGAAGTCGCTGATGACGATTTTGGAGTGCTTCAGGCGGTTGTAATAAACCAAGTTCTCCAACTAAAGAAGAAACACATTATGATGACAACTATTAATATACTACTCGTATCTAAGGTCTGTCGTTTTCATAGTCAATCATCTGGTCACTGTTTAGGAGGTTGTGAGATCATTTTCTGATGGAAATATAATGAGAAGACTGAAAGCATCTAAAAGTTTAATTATCCAGTGCAGATTAAAACCAGTCAAATCAAATGAGAGACAGTTTAATTTTGTCATTTTATCGTGACCGGACAAAAGATGAATGTCTCGACCAAGTTTGACGTATATCTGCTGCGTTGCTTTTCATTTCAGCTGACAGTCCCATACAGGGACTTTTATAAAGGTTTCAAGGTAGAGAAGCTAATTAAGCTTTTACTATTAATAGTCATCACATGGCAGGCCTCTCTTCTTTTGTTCCTACAAAGACTAAGGGTTATATTTTGTGAACTCTGTGCACCCTGCCCAGCGTCTTGCAGGCATGCCAATCACATATTTGCCATTTCTGTGGCCGACTCACCTGGTGCACTGAGGTTCACTTAGATACGTGCTGGGATCAGAAAGAATACATTAACATACATTATAGGTAGGCTACCAGCTTTCATCCCCTTTAAACACAGGGCTCTCCCCTGCATGACTGACAGCTCGGGAATCCTGTGGTGAGTTTTCCTCAGAGGAAAGTTATTGTCACCTACTCCATGCAGAGTTTCAAATATAGAGCTCAAATAATGACACTGCTTCATAAAAATCTGAAACACATGAAATATATAAAGTGAAATTCTGGTCATGCTAAGCGAGAGAAGTGCGAGGCAACAGCTCACTACAGGCAGCCATCACAGCGTGACTACGGCTCTGCTCTGCTGATCTGGACCATCAGCCATATGTACTATAGGCAGGTTGCTCGGCTGAATTAAAGTGAAATTGATTTCATGGAGCAGAGGCTTGTAGATTCTACTGGGGGTTATTGTTGGAGCTGCTGATAACGGCACAGAGAGGGTTTGCAGATGAAACGTTTTTCAGATTACAATCTTTGCTTCAGTAACATTTAGATCACTTCATCTTCAGCATATAACTGATTCCACAGGAGCTCCTGAGCACTCCTGAGTGTAAAAGTGGTTAAAAAGTGAAATCCTTTACATATATTACAGTTTTATTGCTCATGTAAGATGTAAGATGCCATCACGGTAATGGAACACGTATGCACTCCTGCATCTTGTTACCTTGAGGTTTCTGTGAACAATCCGCAGGGAGTGGAGGTAGGCCACAGCCTCCAACACCTGGCGCACCACGTTGCTGGTGTCTCGCTCTGAGTAGTAACCCTGGTCCAGGATCCAGTCAAACACCTCTCTGCCTGTCGCACTGTGGAAAAAGAAGGGCAGCAATGTGTTACATGCTGGATGTTTAAAGTTCAGCATTGGAAGATTTGCACCATGTAACAGCAATATTGTCAATTTAAATCTGACTGCAGCATCTTCACATGTTTCTTCTGTCAACCAATCAGCAAAGGCAACAAAAAAAAAAAAAGATCTGATAAAGTAGAGACCTCTAATTGTAATTAGAGATTTCATATTTAAAGTGAAATAATAATTACATTGTTGACAAGATTAAATAACACACCACATCTGTAAAAGGGAAACAGTATTAATCGTTTCCTATAGATCAGACCTACTTATCTGGCGGCCACATGGTCAAATGCAGCCCTTTAACAACCTCCTTCCGGCCCGTTGATAATTTTGTTAGCATTGGCTAATTAGCCTATTAATTAGTAATGTCCGTTGCTGTGGCTGCTGTTTAAGCAGAGGCAATTCACACGAATCGAACAACCTGAAAAGGTGTTTTATTTTTTTCTGTTATTTTGTAAATAATCAAATAGAGTTTCTTTTTCAATTGTAAAAACTAATAACCAAAGAGGGGCCCGTCTAAAAGAGCAGTTTAATGGACCTGGCTCAGGAGTTTTTTCTGTGTTTGATCATTTTCTCTGTAACCAGGATTCCTAAACCCTCGTGTCACGTGTCCTCCGAAGACGTGACAAGTATTGCACATTAGCATTAACATGGAAATGTATCAAATTCCCCAAGAACACATGCTGATGAGACTGGAGCCGCTAACAAGCATCAGTGGTGGAATGCAACTGAGTACATTTACTGCAGTACTGCACTTGAATTTGAGGCACATATACTTGAGTCTTTTGTTTTGTAGCAACTTTCAAATCAAGTCAAATCAAATAAATGTACTTTATATAGCCCAGAATCACAGTCACATTTCATCAGTGGGCTTTATAATGTGTGCAGTGAACGACACCCTCTGTTCTTAGACCCTCGATTCAAGTGAGGAGAAACTTGCCATATTAATAACTTTCTTCTTCAGTCCATTATCTGTATTTATATTGTTTAATAGCTTTGGTTTCGAGTTGGAGCTTATAGAATAAAATATCATTTTTAATGCAAAAACATTTATGGGTTCCACCTTTGCCAAATGTGAACATCTGCTGCTTGTTCATGTAAATACTTTAATAATTGTAGATTATTTCTAATGATTTTGATGTTTTTACTGTTGACTGAATTAAACAGGCTTACTGAAGGTGTATTGTGATGGCGTTTCTCACTATTTTCAGAATTTTCACAAACCAAACAATCAATCAGCTAACTGAGAAAATAATCAGCAGTTGCAGCTCTTTACAAAATAGTTGAAAATGCTCAGCCTCAAGCAACTGCAGCAAAAAAATCCTGCTTTTTCATCAGTGCATGAATAATAATAATCAGGCCATATAATATTTAACACTGTATCAGTCACTGGGGACATTTTTCTTTCATGAGGTCTTTTACTTTAATACTTTAAGAACATTTTACTGGTAAAACTTAAGTTAAATTGTCAATGCAGGACTTTTACTTGTAACCTAGTATCTTTTGCAGTGCGGTATTAGTACTTTTACTTAAGTAAGAGGATCTGAATACTTCCTCCACCACTGGAAAGCAATCATATCTGAATACCAAATGAGCGGAGTTCAGAGCTGTTCTCATATCTAGCAGGCCCCAGGCTACAGTAGCTCATTCCCCATGAGTCTATAATCAACACGTTGAGTTCAGCGGGCCCGAGCGGCTGCAGAGACAAGCTGAGAGCCTTTTCCCCCGACTCATCAGACATCTGAACTCACAGTTCAAGGAAGAGGAAGTACTCCTTTTTGGTCTCAAAGACGTCCACCAGTTGGAGGATATTGGGATGCTTCACCCTGAGGAGATGTGACACGAAGCAGAAGGCAGGGAGAGAAGCACAAAGAGAGAGGGAGAATGATGTCAGGAGTTATATAGGAGATGACGTCTGCATCGTTCATTCAGTTGGAGAAATAATGCAAAAGATCTGCTTTGATGCTCATGAATAACAGACTACAGTAGGCTGAGAGAGGGAGCAGCCGGGAAGGAAGCAACAATCACTTGACTTCACTTCACTGAGAATTGCATGTTCAACTGACCATCTACAGACAACCAGATTCATGTAATCAGGTGCATCCATGTGGGCATGAAGACAACCAGCAGCAGTGTGGTGGAGAGCAGTTGCCCATGTCTTCTACAACCACAGCATCAGAGGGGAAACTTTAAGGGGAATTTGGCCAATAAAGTTTCAGTATTTGAGGCTTCACAGTGTTGTTCTCGCCTGTCAGTGCCCCTGGAAGGTACAAAATATTCCTGTTGCCTTCAAGATCCTGCTCATCATTTTTGAAGTTGTACTGAATGTGAAAAGAACCCAATCTGTGTTTGAAATAACTTCCACATTAAATCAAGACTCTCCATTTCACTTAATGAAAGGGACATTGAGTTTTGGGACACTTATGCATCATTATCATTTTGCGTCACCACTGACAGGTGGTGACAGTGTTGCATAACTCTGATTTACATATCTGTTATATCAGGAGCCAAGGAAGAAGCATTGCATTATCAGATGGGATGGTGCATGTCCTTTGGACAACTATTGTTCCATTGTGAAGATTTCTAAAGCACAGATGTATAAATTTTGAATTCATGTGGGAGCAGAGTCATTTTTGCAAACTATGCAAATGCCTGCACATCTGATAAACACTCTTTTTCTCTCCTTATATAAGTTTTGTCTTACCAGTATAAACAGTATATAAAATTAAATTTCACCACTAAATAGCTCCTCTAGACATATACGACATAAAATATAAAACGTAATATATGTTTTTCCACAAAGAAATGTTCAATTGTCTCATTAAAATTATTTAAATTACATCCACTCTGCTCTGATTACAAAATCCAGTAACTATGAATATGTTGAAGACAGAACTTGATGTTTTGCCAGCCATTATCCCGAGCCTTTGACAGTTTGATTAGGCCGATGACTATGTTTTACTAGAGGTTAGAACTAGAAGGGCACTCAGAGCGCAGACCTCCACCAAGGTCAACAGTCCACTCTGCTTTGATATGCAAATCTGCAAACTTCACGGTCGATGTTATTGCTCGTTCTCATGAAGCAGCCTGCCTCATCAGAAAAACGACAATATAGATCTGCTATGAAAGCAGGTTATTATGACCCATATTGATGTTTCCTGTCAGGCGGCGACCTCTAACATCTTTAGTAATTATTACAGCAGGAAAAGGAGGAAGTGAAGTCAAGGAGTCTAGAGAGCAAAAAAGTCAGCTTAGGGAGGAGGTTGGGGATGGATGATCGGGTCGAACAAGCACAGGACTTTGATCCAGTCAACAGTGACTTTTTTTGGCTCAATTTCCGTCATGTACATACCGTAAGTGAAGTTACGTACATAACCAGGTACGTTCATAACAGAAGTTACAAAAGTAACTTATCTATTTTAACCTAAACCACAATTATTTTCCTAAAACTAATCAAGTAGTTTTCTTGCCTAAACCTGACAAGGATGAGGATGTGTTCCGTGAATCTGAAAGTTTGAGCATTTTTTCCTTGATATCTCGGGCGGAGTTTATTGCAGATGATTCACACCAAGTGCTGCAGAAACGAGCCCTCAAACCTGGAAATCAGTTAACATTATGAACTTCTGGTTCTTCTTTTTCCTCATCTTCATGTCAATGGGTTTTTCGAATAGGTTTTTTGGTTAAATGCCTGAAAAAAGCTCTGTGGTTCAGACAAACGTAAGAGATTTTGATCTACGACATAAAACAAATACCCTGTTTAAAACGGTGGTTAATAACGAGTGGCTAAATGAGACTACAGAGGCTGTCAGGGACATTAAACATCATCACACTGACAGAGACTCATCTACTCACTAGTCCAGGCAGACACGAGTTGCAAACTATTCTAACTCTAACTTTACAACTAGTAGATTGATCAGTGTATAGTATAGTAAAGTGTGTATTATAAAGCGTAGTAAGATGCTTAGTGGTGGTGATGTTGAAGTCATGTGACCACAATGTAGTTCATTTATAGCTTAACACTAGCTTTCTACCTATGACAATTTTATTTGTGCTTCAAAAGTCATAAACGTGGTTTGAAAATTATCTTGCTGAACAAAATGTACATCATACATTTTTGAGATTATATTCTATCATAATCCAAATTCAATGGAAAAGTCCAATAGGCTTTTTGCAGGGGGAACCAGGGTGATGCTAACTTCCGGGTTAGCCTACAACAACACATCATCCCTGCAGCACTCAGGTTTTGACATTACTGAACTTTACTACCATCTACCAGATTTTAAGATGTCTGTCATTTATGCTGCCGAGGCCAAATGCTCTCTCTCACAATGTTAACGAACATATGAAATAATTAGTGCATCCCCCCCATACTTAATGGGTTCTTTTCTGGCCCGTGCTACACCATTCTACTAATTTTCATGACATTTGGGCCAGTAGTTCTTGCTGACAGACAGACAGGCAAACAGACAAACACATAACCTCCTTGGCAGAGGTAAGTAGATAATCACAGAGAAGATAAGACAATATGTCTCAGATACAACAAGGCACTTAGAAACAGTGTCTGTGGGTGATCACTCAGTAAAATGAGCTCTGCCTGACTTTTTTCTTTCATCAAAGTAAAAGATTTGTTTCAGTTTTGTTTTTCTTCTCCAAAATTGTTTCTGTCGGTGAAATTGGTATTTAAGAGGATTAAAAAGGAGAAACAACAAACAGAGAACTTGACAGTCTCATCACAAAACTAATCATGCACTATTTAACTCAGACATTTAGACTCCAGAGAACATTAACCGCAATGAACTCACATCTTCAAGATGAGGATCTCGTTTTTCGCAGCCTTGCGGACTTTCCTCCCGTCCTTTTTCAGGAACTTTTTACATGTGTACATTTTCATTGTGGTTTTGTCCTTGGCCCTGAATATCTCACAGAACTCCTCCCTGAAAAGATTCACAGATGTATAAACGCAGATCACAAAGGTTTCATGAGAAAAGACAGCAGCATTCAGAAGTCTGTGCAGAAGATGTTGAGGAAGAAGCTGTTAAGATACTCACGACTTGACAATCTGACCCAGGTCATATTTATCTGTCACGTCCGAAGGATTGTTATAATCCTTCTTCTCCCCGATCGTTAAACAGCCAAATGGCATGGCCACTCCTCACCTGTGGAAAGACAAATTCAAGACGAGACAACAGAGGGAGAGGATGAGAGGAATAAAAGGACAGATAACACTTTCTCTCTTCAATCTCTTTTTTCTTGCTGATGATTTCTTTTCGATCTGGCGTCACACTGTGCCATTTTATTACACTGAATGATGACTTTGGCTTAAAACGCAGCCCTCCCTCAGTCAAAAAGTATTACTTCAATGATGCTGAGAAAGCCTTTCAGAAGTGTGCAAGCTAAAGAGCCACCAGAGGCGGTATCCATGCAGCGGATTGTTTCACACACTGTAACAGAGCCTTTCATGATCCTGCATTAATAAAGGCCAGAGCCATGGTGGGCCTCTGCTGCACAGGCTCAGCTTTATGCAGACGTATAGCAGTAATAAAACAGTGAGGGGAATGTTTTCGGCCGGACTCGATGTGCCAGCGCTTCTCTGCGGGGTGAGCGTTGCGGACTGTAGGGGTCAGAAGGAGCAGCGGCTAATATGGTCCACAAGCGCCGCAACAAGTGAAGCATTTCCAATCAAGACAAGGGAGGCAGCAATTACAGGCACAGCACCCCCCGGACTCCGACAGGAATTAAAGTGCTTTAGCAGCTCTGCATCAACACTCGAGCTCCTAATTGTGGTTCAGCCTCTCTGTGCCTCGCTCAAACAGCATGGAGGGAAATTTGAGACCAGTCTTTGCAACTTTACTGCAGGTTTCTCTTTACTGAGAATCAAAGCTTTTATTGTCAGCTTATTGGAGTTTTTCTGCTCCAAGGGAAGAGATGTTATTTGTTTTGTTTTGTACGTCTCTCTCTGTGCTGTAGTCAGGAAGAGAGACAGTAAAACAAGTAGGAAATTAGCTGTTTTTGTGAGTGTGCAACAATAAAACATTCATGCTCCCCTGCCGTTGAGACAGTGTGTTTGTTTGTGCGTGCATGGGAGCGTGGATAAGTGTAGATACAGTCTAATCCAGTCTTTGTACTGAAGCGTAGAGGAAAAATCATCTTTAATGCTCTTCAAAAATCATCTGTAACGGTTAAATACATGATACTGTGAACATTAATATAGCAGCAAACAACTGTCCGCTGTGTAACAATAGAGCCTGGGTGTGTTGTGATCTGCGCTTCTCTGTTCTTTACACGCATGTTGCATTTGCATCTGAGTCTCTCACAGTCTCCTCAACATGGCGGCCTGGAAGGACAGTTTCTCATATTGTAGCTGAGCATTATGCTTAAATATGTTTCTGGAGACATAAGAGTTGATTTATATTTGATCACCTAATTTCACAGTTTGATCTGAGCTCAGTGAGCTGTGTGTGTTCAGATGATGTTTTCTTTGTTTCTTTCCAACTTGATTGAGTGAATGAATAATGAGTGCATCTGTTTTGAGACGATACCGGCAATGAATGTGGTGTACAGAACCTTAAAAAGCAGCCCCTTTAGTATTTGTGGTCAAGACAGTGGCCAAGTGGGACGAAAATGTTACAAACTTTACCATAGTAGTTTTTGGTGGACAAAAAGTCTGACAATGTCTGAGTGGCGTTGTTTCTAAAGCTGGGCTTTAGCTGTGGATCAAGGAATTACAGAGTATTTGTGGCAGCTATGAATGTATTCTCAGTAGCTACGCTGTCAAAAATGTAACTACAGCCACAACAAGACACAATGTAGCAATGCCCAAGACCTTCCCAAAACTTTTCCAAAGTGACATGGTGGTTTCTGCACAATGAGACTGCAAATGAAGTCCCTAACCTCTCCTGTGTGCCTGAGAGCTGCAGGTCTGTGTCTGTTTGAACCACGGGTGTGGCTGAACGACATACAGACACAGGGCTGGCCAGTGGCCACACACAGCAGACAGGATGAGCCGTACACTTTGGCTGAATTCCCACAAAATCTGGCAATAAGGCAACTTTTGCTCTTTAGAACGTAACAGTTGTGACACAATCAGAAAAGAACAATCTATTTTTCTGAGTCACTGCTTTGTTCACGCCACCACCGCTCCTCCTCTTCTGCTCTGTCTCTCTCCGTCTCCCTCGTTGAGCTGGGGAGAGGACGCCAACTTTGAGAAGCGTTTTACCAACAGCAATCAACAGATCCTGCATAGTGTGCCTCTAAATTAAGGTTTAATAACAATAAAAAAGCATCATCTTAAATTTCCAAGCTCATATCTTCCGAGCTAACACTCTTCATGCTTCACTGTCAGTGAACTTTCGTGTGTGGAGGGGATGTCATAAACATTGAACCATGTCTTTACTAACAGCTGAGTGGGAGCGCCCACTTTAAAAACCTGGACAAGAACACAGATGGACCCACTCTTTAAGCAGCATTTCTCAATAACTGTTAGCTTAGTCATTTTCAAAATCAAAAAGTTACATGGACTCATTGGTTGATATACACGGATAAAATCTTCTATCATCGTGTGTGTAATGTTATATCACAGTATAGATGTAATGTACAGTATATTTCCAAAACAATGCATTTAAGAAACTATCGATAAACTGTGAATCCTGTAAGTCTAATAAAACATAAAGTAGTCCTGCTCGTTGTTTTGCAGTACTGCCCTCAGTGGACTTAAGGCTCATTTATGCTTATTTTACCAAAGATTTTATGAAAATTAGATTTATCCGTTTCAAATGATACAACTGTCACTGCCCACATACTTCCATGGGTCCTTTACGTTAGCGTGGATGTTGAGCAATACAACCACTAGAGGGCGTTTTCCTTCACTACCGTCCATTTCACATTTAATCCCCATCCAATCTCCTCCCAGCTGTTTGGGCGGAGTAACATCTTAAAACTCTGCAACTCTGCAAAAAGCTCCGCCATTTTTAAAACTTCTTTCTCTTGTCCTACGGTCGTGTCTCGCTTGAACTACTGGCAACACTGCTACACTGCCCCCCACGACTACCCAAGGTACTGCCTTCATTGGTATGTATCCACAAGATATCAGAACACATGCAGAAATATGGACGAAATGAAGGCAGAGTATGGACAAAGGGCTCTGTCTGCATGTAATGTTGAGCATAAATGAGCCAAAAGGCTCTTTTAAATCTCTCTCAATATGAGTTCAGTCAGACAACTCGTCTAGGCTCCAACCTCATCACTCCCCACAGATATGTTTACATAGAGATATTGGGGAGTGATGAGCAAAACATCTTGAACCCCCCAGTCGGAGCCTACAGGTGGATGCTGGTCTGGTGGGGTTCAAAGAACATGCAGCAATACTGACGCAGGGCAGTGGTGGCATTGGCAGGCAGAGGGAGAGATGGGAGATTTTGCAGTTTAAATAGACCGCCAATTGACAGGGTGTGTTTGGTAGATGAGTGTGGAGAGTGGGGCATGTCATGTGTATATCAATGCAGCTGGAGTTGTCTGCCTGCCAGAGTCGCTCCATTAATGCAATATTAGCCAACCACAGACACAGACATGGTAACACTTAAAAAAAAGTTATTTAATTACTAGATGCACTTTATTAGCTGGCTTCTAAATGTGAATTAATTGTTTTCAAAGGAAACAGCAACCAAAAAGACAACTGAAACAAAAAAAGCAAGTGAGATCAGTCACAACAAGCGTGCGTGTGATCAAATGTTCTGCTGGTTCAAATCTCTCGACAGATACATAAAATCTGAAGGGAAAACATTTGTTGCCTCCACCACTGATGTCTCCCTGATCAAGGCACAACACTGCTTATTGCTCCAGTGATGCTGCTCCGAGGCCTACAGTACTACACTGCAGCCTCACTGACGAGCTCTAAACTGCTGTTGTGAATATTCTTTATCAGACGCTGCTTGAATGTAAAGCAGTGCTGAAAAACCATTTCGCAGCAAAATTCCAGATGAATAAAGTCTAAGAAATATTTATTTCCAAGCCACACAACATCCATCTGTGCCGACAGTCTGGGTGATGGATGTCCACATGTAAATGAGCGCAGCCAGCGTGAGAAGTATATGCATTATGTGTAAGAAGGGCAATCTGTTTGGTGTGGCTGCGTAAACCGACTCGTAATCCAATCTAAATGAACGAGGCTCAGCACGGAGACGTCTCAGAGAAAACCGTGCTCCCTCTGAACGCGTGTGTTGTGCAGTCAGCATGAGGCACTGACCTTTGCCTGCTACCTGTCTCTCTCTGTTTCTCTCTCAATGCACCGAATACGTCTCTCTGTGGCAAAAGCTCTGGCTCTGTGAAGTTATGCTGCAAAGGAGAAAGGAAAGTTCTGCAGGGCCAGCGGCTTAAATGGAGGTAATTCTGAGTAAATATGGCAGGAGCACGGCATTACCGAGCACGTCAGGAAAAATCTATATTACGCAAGAAAACATTTATATTCTGCAAGGAGCTTTAACAGTCCACAAGAGAGTCGTTGCATCGTAGAAAGGGAAAATAGCCCAGAGAGAAAGAGAGTACAAGAGCAATTCTGATGATGAAATCTAATAAATCTAATGAAGGAATCCAGCTAATAAACAGAGCCTTTGTAGTTTTGGAAAAGCTGTGCGAGCGCAGTCAGTGGCCGACACAATCCACAGGCAAATTGGTGAAAAACCCTAAAAGTACTTCCTCAAAGTATCTCGGTCAGCCTCTCCCATTTAACCCCCAGTGCGACTCGCTGTAATGGATGAAGAATTTGTGAAGCATTTCAAGTGGAAAGAGCTGGATGCTGGCTGTATCATGTAACAGATACTGCAATAATGGGCCCATTTGGACTGACCACCATCGGCAACATTCAAGCATTATCACCCCATATTCTGACTGTTATCTGCCCTTCAGGCGCACCGATCGATGGCTCGCGATGCTTTATGGCCCAGTGTGACGCCTGCGTCCGCCTGCAGGGACAGCCTGCCCTCCCCCCATTATATCACCACGGATTTTCTGCAGATGTGGTGGAGATTTACAGGATGCAAGATGGATAGCGATAAAGATCTTTGGCTTATTAGGCGAGCGCAGCGCAACACATCCTCCAGCCGGGCAAGCCGGTGAGAAAATGAGGTTTGTCTTGTGCCTGTTGGAATCGATGAAACTCTTGTAGCGCTTGTATCTGGGTGAAGCTTAAGATCAGGCTAAACGCAGCACTTATGTGCACTGTGTCAAGACTTTTTAGCGCAGCAGTAAGAGGGATTATTTTACCTGCTGCTCTAGTGTAAGGTTGTGCTACTACGCCTCAGGGAAATGCCTGGTGTCTGTTAAGCCTTTACATACGTGAGTGAGCAGCTGTTTGCGCTAATCCCACCATGAAATTTCAAGTGTTTCCTTGTTTTTTGGAAATCTTTCATTCACTGTTTCAACTCGGTTTCCGTCCCTCTTTCACCCCCGCCTGCATTTACTCTACCTCTGGCTCAGCAGCCTCTTAATGAGGATGCACAGTAAAGATCAGACCCCGTGCATCACACTAGTGCTGACTGTAGGCCATTACAGATTTACTGAGGCGAACCGCAGCAGTGTTGAGCCTCAACAACTATGTACAAACTGTATTTTACATGGACAACACTCACCTGACCAAATGAAACAAATAGAATATTCTGTGTTAATTATACATAATTTTGATAGATGATTAACTCTCACCACATGCGCCTTATCCTAATGTACACTTAAAGCAACATTATGCATCTTTTTTACCTTAAAATAACTTCAAAATCATGTTGATGGTACAGTGTTTTGTGATAGAGTGAATGATGTCTCTGTCACAGCCACTATGGTAGGATCACAGCGTTACATACATGTTTACTTCAACAAACACGTTTTCAACACATAACATAGCTATGACGTAATGAGTTCTGTTTGTAGTTTGTTTGCACCTACATTACATCTGACAAACTGTTACACACCTGGGGTTTGTATTTATGACAGTGGTGTTTATCTCAGAAACTGCGGGGGGCGCCAAATCACACACAATGCCAGTTCCTACATACTGTAGCTTTAACAGATTACAGCACAAACTAAATTCTGCTAATTTGCTTTGAAAAGGACTTTAACATGGAGACTAAACCTCCTTCTACTAAAAGACTTTGTCAATCAAGTCAAAACTGATTTTTAAAATCAAGATCCATCATTATTCCCAGAGAAATTAACACATTTTCGCTCTATCTCGCCATATCTTTTTATCACTCTGGATTATCTTTATGGAGTGATTTAGCATCTTTCAGCTCATTATTTTGGTTTTACAGCACCCAACTTTGGATCACTTGCACCATCGTCCCAGCAGGCACCAGACAGCAGACAAAGTATGGCAAGTAGCTATAGACCATATTCACACATCTGCCATTTTTCTCTGACATCACGGTCATTTGACAAGTCCCTGATCTATCAGCAACTGGAAAGATAATGGATTTTGAAAATCCAGAAGGATATCAAGCCAAATTTCAAGGTAAAACAACATTTGATAACCCATTAGCTTCAAGTGCAGCTAATGTTTTGTACATTTATACGACTTGCGACCTGAAACACAGCATCATAACATTATCCTTTTAATAACAGCACTGGAGCTTCCCATCCTGAAAGGGATGTCCGAGGAAAATGGCCGCTGTGTGAATACGCTCTATTGAAGATAGCGAAACATTTAGCATCTACAGAGGCAGTTATTTCCCTCTGGAGTTGGACCACAACAAAGCAGGATGAAGAGTGAATACTGATTGATATCATTCATCAAGCAGCCAGAAACATGACTCTACATGAATGCAGATATTGTTCTGTGTCTCTTGAATGTGTAAGTGAGCAATTGTTGGCTATCGCGTTCGCCCTAACAACTTTTTAAGGTCATGACATGTGACTGTCGTGGTTACATCATGTTGTACTGCCCCCATTTTTCACCTGCATTCAACATATCAGACTTTTCTAGGTCCCTATATTGTTAACTTGCTGTGAAAGTGGTTTGATATTCAAAACCAACCACTGATGTCTGATCTGATGTTCTAATCTAATATTTCTAATAACTAGTAAAAACTTCCTGACTGAACTCGGGGTGAGTGTTGTTTTGTGTTCACTCCCTGAAGTCTGGTCCTATCTTGAGTGTTTTGGACAAACCAGTAATTCTGTTTTGACAAGGCTCAGCTCAGCCATCTAAAATATCATCTCTCCCTCTCTCCACTGCTCTGTCTTTCCCTCTGGAGATTGGCTGGAGCTTCAGCCCCACAAGGACAGACTCTCCAGCTATTAGGAAATAAACATCCTTGACATTCATTTTCTTTCATCCCTGCTGATCTCCCGAGAGACTGCGATAGCATTCTGCCTTCAGCTGAAGGGAGAAGATAAGGTCAACACAGATAGGCACGGCGACAATTGTGTCTTAGCAGAGACCAGTGCGAGAAAGATGCTCAATTGGTTGCCTCCCGCTAACACTTCTTGTGAGAAGAGTTGCGATTGCAAGTAAACAACGGAAGGAAACTGTGCTTATTAAACCGAGAGCAGACATAAGGACCGGAGGATGATAGAAAACGAGTTCTTGTTGGACGTGACCTGAGAGCACCTAACTTATGCAATGCTAAAAGGAAACTGGGGCCAAATAATAACAATAAATTAAGTTACAGCAAGTTAAAAAACAACGATGTTTAAAGGGACAGTTCACCCCCAAATCAAAAATGCATATTTTTCTTCTAACCTGCTATTTATCTATGTCTAAGTTGTTTTGGAGTGAGTTGGCAAGTTTTAATCAGCTGTAAAAATGCTTTGTCTCAGCTATAATGGAACTATACGTGTGGTGCTCAAAGCGACAAAAAATACATTTGAAAAACTGAACAGCAATGTCTCTGTCCAGATATCGTGACCTGATTACTCAAGATAATCCACACACCTTTCAGTGAACTATTTTCTTTCTGTAGTAGCAAAATGTATCATTTGCATTTAACCACGCGTATTGTTGTTACCTTGCACTGTTTTATTTCAAGTATTGACCCATAACCTTACAGTTTATTACACCTGTTAGAGCTGTGAATTATGACCTGGCCTAAGTGTGAACTGGTTGACTTACTTTTGAGCAGTGACCTCGATGATTTATGGGAAAGTGTTTTTGCACAATAGCACTCTGGTGTTGTGGGTACATCCAAGGCCGTCGGGCCATCTGGATATTGTTTTGTGAAATCTGTGACTTTGTCTGTGACTCCTGGTCAGTCTCTGCCAGGGTTTGCTTTGCTATTTGCTTACCACTTGATTAAATGACACAAAGACAACCTTGTGTGAATCATCTATTATTTGTTCACTTCTAACACACTTTCTACCAAACTACCCGCCAACCATATCACCATGTGCATCTACTCACGGATGAGAGGCTAGCCAACTAAGCTAACTAAGCTAGCTAAAGTCACAGCTTAGCCAGACACCATTAACGTGCACATCCTGCGCTGTCACAGGCACAAGCCTCTTAGTGAGTAGATGCACGTTTCCTTCTGCGTGGTGATACGCCTGAAAGAAAATAGGTCCTACATGAAACCGCTCACAACAAGGTCTGTGGATTATCTTCAGGAACTAGGTCATGATTTCTGGAAAGAGACATTGCTGTTGAGTATTTTATAGGTTTATTTTTGGCACTTTGAGCTCCACAAGCTGGGCGCCATCTAGGTACATTTCATTCAACAGAAGGCAGAAATCTTTGTGGCAAATATCTCTAAAACAAGGCAGCTCACACCAAAACAATCTAGATGGATAAACAGTAGCACAGGTAGGAGGAAAAATATGTATTTTTTTTAAATACTGATTTTGATCTGAGAACTGACATGATGTTAAACAGCAGAAAGATTTCACCTTTTTGTTAAAATCAGATTTATTATTAAGGTTTATTTAACATTCTAGACACGGAGGTCGACTCTGACTGACATTTACTTGTCGTCACATTTCTGTCATGCAAGATGTCCCCTTATTGGTGGTGAGGAATCAAACCTCAGCATCTCCTCCGTGTTTATTTACGATGATGTCAAACACAGGTCATGAGCGCGGAACAACCTGACTTGAGTTTACGTTACATTTGACATTATCAGACAATGTGGCAAAAAATGGGATTTTACTTGCGGGTGTGAACATGGCATTTTAGAAGCTGGACAACAAAGGGAATTTAAAGACACAACAGACTGACGCAAGTGTTGAACAAATCCCCTGAAGCCACGTGTTGACACATAACACACCACTGAAGAGCCAGGTGTGAAGAGTGTGCAGGTGTGAGGAAGCCACACTCCAACATTCCAACTGAAACACAACCTTCTAAATAATTTACATTTATGAGAAATGTAATGTTGAACTCACAGCTATTACGCTCCTCGGGCAGGCAAATATAAATGGGCCAATGATCTTTTATGCTTGCTGCACAGTAACACTGAAAACCCAATAATGCCAAAGCTCTGACTGAACTTTCATGGATGAAGGGCTCAACCAACGGCCAAGAGAACCCATTAGTGCTGAGATTTACTCTCTGAACATTATACGAAAGGTGGAATATTGATGTTATGCAATAAAGAGCCTCTAACAACACTGGCAAATTATCGCTGCGCTGTTCCCTGAATATTTAAATTTATTACATTTCTATTGGGCCACCAAGATGAAGGCTGAATCAAAATGCGTTATATGTTATTTCACAGTATACAGTGCAAAATGTATTAATGGAAGCACGGGGGAAAAAGTAACAACGCTCTGCAGCATTATCACACCGCCTCATTACTGCAACTCACACAAATTATATCTTCTTACATTTGACCCTAATGGGAAATGACTTCTTGCAAAATGTTGACAGAAAAGTTTGCATGCGCTGCCCTCAGGGTGGTTTTACTGCACTAATTAAAGTTGCATTGCGGCATATTAGGCCAACAGAGGAGCGCGGAGCTGAGAAGGTCCGTAACGAGGGGGAGAGGAGCAGGCGAACAACGGCAGGGAGGAAATAAATGTGGAGTTGGAAAGTTGCATCAATCAGCAGCATGCGTGGAGCGGGATCAGAATGAGGATGGTGGCAAAGGTTTTTTAAAAGTGGGCGCATACACAATTGAATTAATTATTCATGGCGTTTTCCACAATGTGTCTCGCTGGGCCTGCGGTTCGTGTCTTTCTTGTATCGAGGAATCGCTGTGTCCCCGGGTGCTTGTGCTGGGAGCAGAAGCATGGCAGCTCTGGCAGTGCTGTAATAATTACCAGCCTTCTCTCTTCAGCCCTCTCATAATCCCAGTTCAGCGCGCTGCACTGCTTGTTGGGGTCTGCGTCAGCATCGCACACAGCAAATCTCTCAAGAATTGGGAGGATCGGATGGCTTTGCAATCTACCTTGTACTTTTTTCTCGATGACTTATTCAAGGCCAGGGACCCTAATCATTCCTTTAGATCACGGTCACAGTCGATGTGCTGTCATTCATTTAAAACGAGGTTCTGTATCTGACTCATGCTGCTGCATTCTTTACTGAATGAGAGAACACTGCGGCGGCTTCTTCAGCAGCAGAGTACGAGCTCGAGAAAACCCTCATTCTTGTCCACTTCACTTCTTTTCCCACTTGCTGTGCTGTCACTCTCTCGCGGTCACACTCGGAGCCCCTCGAATCACTTCCAGGGACACCGCAGGCTTAACCTGACACTTTACAAGGATCACAAGGCAAATCACAGCCTCCCCCCTGAAACACATATTGTGTAAGAGTCACAGTTCTGTAGTTGATATATCGCGCCCCCTCCCTGGACTAGGAGGCTGCCCTTTCTACAGCTGCTGCCCACCATACCATTATTTTTCTGCTCCGGAGCTGGGAGACAAGAAGCACTGCCTTAATTAGGGAGGACAGGGCACAGGACTTTCTGTTACCACCTACAGTATACTCATGTTATTACGAAGCCAGTGAAGAGCTGGTAAGAGCCTGTGTGCATCACAGCCAGGAAGCAGGAAGGCAACATGCAGTGGCTGCTTTTTTCTTTCCTTTGGCTCAGTATACTTTGGCAAAAAATTATAGAAACAGCGGACAAGAAGTGACCTTAAAAGCTGGAATACACCACTTTGAGCCCGAGACTGCACGGTTCTTTAGTGTCTTCTTTAATGGTGCCAGCACCGATAGCATTCATCTTCCATGTCTCTCTCACACAGAAAATAACACAGATAACCAAAAACCCTAAAGTGCAGCACGCTAACCCAAGTACAGACTGACATTTTTTGGGAATTCCTGAGATATTCTCGCAGAATGCTTCTCAAATTCACTATTCATGAACCGGACCAAGAACTCGGCCTTCATTTTTATGTCAAATATACACCTGTGAAGATTCGTAACTGTTTTGTATCACACTGGCAAAAAGCTGTCCACAGACAGAAATATAAACACCTGGCAAAGTACTCAAAACAGCTTTTCTAGTAGTTGTCGCTACAATAGGTGTCTCCACGGCCACATTTTGTGCTACTGAGCAGTCGGAACATCAACATGTTGATGGGCACCGCCATTAGAAGACGGTCTGTAGCTTTTGTTTTGAACTTTCTGCGAGTCTCTGTCTTTATTCTTTTTTATTCTGTCCTGCTCTGGTTGCTGGTTGGTTGCAGCCACCTGACAATGCCTGACATGTCATATATAACTTGTGTGGAAGTGGATTAACAATACATGGCTTTCCAACAAAATCACCCCCCCATAAAAAAACCCCACACACAACATGAGAGTGTGGCGGGTCATTTTTCTGGGGCTTGGAGGGTGACACAGGAGTGGATTTTCATTCCTGTCCCATCCAAGCAGAAGTACCTTAATAAGAACAGTAAGTTGCTGACTAAACAGGGCCAACAGGCCTTCTTCTGCATTCTGTGTGTATTTCTGTTAAACCTGTAAGTCATTAAGACATTCTGAATATGTGATGCTGTGGTTTTCTTACATCAATTATTAAACTGATTCAGGAGATAAGCTGACGCAGCTACTTGTGCTTGAATGGTAATTGTGGGCTTGACTCTGCTCGCCAGGGGGAGAGGTTTCATTTCCTGCATTTAAAATTTGCTGCGTGGAGATTTTTGGCATACAGTTTGATTTAACTTGGGGTCATTTACAAGTCTGATGCTTACAAATATGTTTTGTAAATAAGCCTACGAGTACAAGTGAGCCTACATAAATCAGTGCTCACTGAAAAAAGCAGAAAGTGAGTAATGATCTTCAGTTCTAAACATAATGAATGAGCAGCAATTGGCAATTTAACTAGTTATGAAACATGCTGATGCCTTTTATATGAACTAAACCATCAGCAAGAACATTGGCTATTTCTACATAGTTATTGTAGTTATCTCGTCCAGGTTGGATAAGTCATAAAATCTGACATGTGGTAGCCTATAAAAAGCTAGCAGCAGGCAGTTTGGATGGACAATCCAGTAGCTAATGTTAGCTTAGCCTTGGTGACTGCATGCAGCTCCCAGCGATGCAGTTGCACCTTCAACTCTGAACTAACGTAGATATTTCCTGAATGTACACATACCATGGCAAGCCAGCTGAAGTTACACGTGAATAAAAACAACTTTGAACTTTGAATTACCAGGAGTTGCATTCGTCCTCTTTTGGTGCAGGTGAACTACCTCGGCCCATCTCACGCCCTATGCTAAGCTAGCACGTCTCAGACCAATGTGAGAGTGCAGTGAGGCCAAGCCTCCAGGAAAAACCTGACCAGACTTTGAAGCCAGTTTTCGTAGTGGGAAAACCGTGTAAATACAGCATCACGTGACGCACTGTGGCCCAAACAGACTTTTTCCCATAAGCTTACATTGCGAAAGAAGTGGCTATAAAACGGTGTATATCTTTCTTTGAGCATCACAACCCCGGGAAAATTGTTTAAATATTACAACTCTGATAATGTACATTATGTGTTTATGGTGTACAACAGAGGTTACTGCCAGAGGGATGAAAACAGACTTTAGTGCAGCCATTTTTTACGAAACACTGAGTTCTAGCTTCAGGAGAGTAGTTAACCTGGATGGCTGGCTCATGTGCTCATTGGCTAATTTAAAACTGCCTGTGGTAGGAATCATACAGCAACACGCTTCTACGATCTAATACATGTTATGCTTACAATGAGACAATGACAAAACAGTGACAACATTTCCAGTAAGTTCTGCAGATAGCTAAAAATAAATATATTTGATTAAATAACTAAGAAGTTGAGAAATCAGTTTGTTACAAAGGAAAATAAATCACAGTGACAACTAAACCTGCTGAGGCGGCAATTGCATGCTTAGAAATGTAGTCCACCCACGGCTGCACGGCCACTGTTGACCTCCAATACAGCTGCCTGAGGGTGCTTCAGTGTGACCTGGACAGCCTATAAATACAGTATATTACTCTTCAGGTAAGACGGCTCATAAGTGCTTTCCCTATGGAGAGAGTGTGTGAGAACAAATGCCAGCTTGTTTTGATAAAACAGCTACAGACAGTCCATCCTGAGGGAGAGGATATTGTGTGTGAGCGTATAGACACGAGCGCATGCCTGAACGCTCGTGTGTGCATTACGATGTGAATCCATATAGGCAACTCCGCTGTACTATGAGCATTTGTGTCCTCTCCTATTTGCAAAAGATGCAGCCGCTGTTTCTAAATTTAGCCCAAGAAATGTCGCTGCTGTCAAAACTCCTGTACCTTTATGTCATTTTTAGGTCGATGCAGGAGGGTGTTGGTGTGAGCGTGGTGAATCGCAGCATAAGGTGGAAAGAGTACATTTTGAATGCCCCAATTACAGATGCAGCTCAAAGGATGTATGATGGCAGGTTCAGACAGGGTGTGAGACTGACTGGGTCAATCTAAGAGCAGGGCTGTATCAAATACTTTGAAGCTTCATTCGTTGACATTCACATTCTAAATCAACATGCAAATGCAAAAGCTTTTTTAAATGTCTACTCAGCAATTCTGGAGAAAGATAGCTGATTGCTGAGTTCAGTCCCAGGTCTTCAAATTGAGACGAGCCACCGACTGAAAGCGACCTGGAAGTGAGACTCGACTATTTTTCACAGCTCACCTTATAAATTAAATTCATACAACCACAACAACAAAAAAGTCTGTTTTGGTTCTAACACTATTATAGAAAGTGAGTAAAGTCATCATCATTTCATTTCATCTGTTGAATCACTTTATTCAAATTTAGGATTTTGTTAGGAGGATTAAACATTTTTATTAGGGCGATGACGCGGACGACGATAAAATATGACAGCAGACATTTAAACACCTCAATAGAAGCTTTGAATGTTAAAGAAATGACACTCGGTACCATCATATACAAGAGTCTAAACAGCTCCAGCACGAGGCACCATATCTATACTGAGAAGCTTTATTAAGTCTGCCTGACAATGGTGAAAACAACATTTAAAAAAAAATGACAAGCATGAAAATTCTCTGATGTCAAACAGGAGCCAATACAACCTGAGATAATTCCCAATGTAGACATTTCAACTTGAACACACAAGCATGAGGCTTTCACCCAGGAGACCACACTACAGGTCCAGTATGTAACCAAAAGTAGACTGTGAGTTATTTTAACTTACTAACGTGGTAAAACAACGTCACAAACGTAACGTAACTGAAGTTGGGGATGTAACAAAGGTCCCTTTTTATAACAGAAGTATGAGAAGTATCGTAGATTTTAACCCAAACCACAAAATTTTCCCTAAGCAAGTAGCTTTCTTGCCTAAACCGAACTGAACTGTGACGGTTTGACAAGTATCCAGTTTACCTGTTGCTGGTATGATGCAACAGTCATGTTTTTTTCAGAATAGAGATATATGTCTTGTTTTGCCTTCATCATAGACTTTTCCCTGTGAAGGGGCCCTCTTCATCCTGTGCACTCTGGACACTGATCTTAAAAAGGAGGAATGCAAGACTTAGACTGCACCCATTTTGACTGTGATTGCCTAATTTTCTACAAACAGAAACTTATACCATGAGAATAACTTGTAAGTTACGTGCAGTGACGCGCATTTTTCACATTTAGCCTATTTGAAAACATTGAGGTTAACAGCTATGTTTTATCTCACTGGCAGATATGGCCAAACATGTAAATTCCTCCTGAGACCTGAACATGTCTCTCGTTGACATGAGTACCCCCAGTGGCTCAACTTCTCCTACAACACACAAGCCTTCACATGGCCAATCTCATTAGCTTTCAGTTCCTCTGTGCTGCTTCAGTGGACAGAAACTTTAATTGCCGCGCATAAAATCGACATTACATGAAATATTATCATCTAACGGCAGAGATAAATAAAGCTGGCTTGGTGTTAATGTCGAGCTCACTCTAATTGAAAGTCCCCTCAGAGTGCTGACTGTGAAATTGATAGAGCAAAAGAGACACAAATTATGAGCAGTAAATTGAAGAAAGCCCATTAATGAAACTGACAGGAGGAGACTGTAAATTGATGACATTTGGGAGCAAACAATAGTACACCACGGTGAATGCCTCCACATTGTAGGATGAACTATTTCCTGTGGCCAACTTGAGGGAACACGTATTGCACTGTAGCTGAACCGCAGCCGAAGGCAACCTAAGGCTATAGTGGACCGGTCTAACTCCACATCATCCAACACGTACGCACTGGCTCACATTCATGACATTTCTGTATCACATCTGGTATTACATAATTGTCTTGTTCGACACAGCATTAGACTCACTGTACAATAAAGTCTAACGACATCCGCTCTGGGTCCTTGTTTAATAGTGTGTGTGCAGGGTGTTAAGAGGGCTGATACATCTTGTCGGTTATTAACACAGCTAGAATTCCAGATGACAGCCACATTACGCCGTCCCTGCTGCCTGCCTTCACGCAAGAACAGCAGTACACGTGTACACCGATCAGCCGCTCTCTGTCGGCTACAGTATCAGCATTTCTCCTGTTGACTGATATCTCTTGATGTTGGAAAATGCAAAATCACATTATCTGAACGGACAAACTCCTGCTCTGCTTCTTTGCCTCGACACCACACATACTTCTCTGTCTTTGTCTCATGCTTGTGGGTTCCATCAAGTGTTCACCTGCAGCAACAGCCATCTCTGACTCTAATTTCATCCACTTCCTGAATCTGCTTTCAGCAGTCTCAGCTGTGATGGCCCATGAAGGAGAGACACTAAAACCGAGGCTGTCAGTACTTTATGAGCTCCGGTGGCTGTGCCGGCAAATGTTTGAACTCAAGAGAAAAATTTGTCCCATGGCTTTATGAACCTGCGTGATAAACTGGAGAGGAAGAAGGCGAGAGACTGGAGGAAAATAAAAGAAATACTTGAAGTTCTGGTTGGTCTTGAGAATCAAAGGCCATGCTTACAGTTAGCACCTTCATAGTATATATATTGGTTTGTACAAAAGGTCCAGCAGTCAAATTTGCAGTATTAACAAGGGCAGAAACTGTATTTCATTTTCTGTCTGAACAATACACAGATACTAGTAGCACATGGCTAGTTAGCAAGAGTTTGACCACAAGAGTGAACTCTCATCAGTAACGAGATGATGCAGGTTATGCTGTTCGCTTTAGTATGGAGACTTTGTTTTTATTCCCTCCCGTTTGCCCTGTTAATGTTACTGCATTACGTTGCTGATACAAACTCTTCCTGTATCTGTTTCAAATTAAAAGCCCTCCAGCGATTGAGCGCACAATTTCTTAACAAGGCTTTTATTGTGAAACATTTGCAAGAAAATGTTACGGAAGACAGTGTCACTTGCGAGGTCCCCATACGCACTTGAAATGTAGCTAAGGCCATCTTTTCTCAAGTTGCCAAAGTCTTATTTCATTTGTCATTTTGATGTTAAACTCCAGAAGAAGAAAAGTCAAGTTCAATGATGACCTGTGGTGGTGACTGTGGTGCCACTACACTCTCATCCATGGACTCTCATTATGTTTCACTTGGGAGTGGCTGTCACATCGAGTGGTAAAATTCTGTATTACTGGTCCCTTCCGGTATTTGGCTTATGATCGAACTGGTTTGAACATTTTCACATCGGCCCAACGCTAATAGGAATAGGGATGGGACAATATCGGTGGAGCTCCCATCTTTCCAGACATTCCAAAATCAGACACTTGTAACCATGGCTGAGGGCTGGACTTGCTCATCAGTATCCCCCTCAAATCAGATGTGTTGAAATACTATGGATCCCAAACTAAAGAACAACAGCACCTGCACCTGCAGAAAGTGCCAGAGGAAGGTGCTCCAGCAGCTCCAATTTGCATTCCCATCTCCTTGACCACCTTCCATCAATATGTTTCTAAACAATGTAAGATAAAGTCATTCCAGTATGTTTTAGTGCCACTTTAGGGGTGTTAAACATATTTTAAGATTGTCAGGATAACATCGTGAATCAAGATTATGTCACGATAATCGTGACATGAACTTTTCATATCGTCCCATGTCTAACTGGGAACCTTGAATGTGGACAAGTGAAGAATCTGACCTGGTGGTGCTGTTAGATGATCACCAAAGTCATTAGGATTCATCTTCTGAGAACCATGAATGCCTGTGCAAAAAGTCATCAACTATTCATCAATTTCATCAATGGAATAGTTGTTAAGATATTTCCGTTTGAAACAAACTGGTGTACCAGTTCGCTGACAGACCAACAGGCCGGACGACATCACCGTCCATGAAAATGCAACAAGGTTTCATCACTGAGAAAAAGACAGTCATACATCTGATCTCTCTGGCAAACAGACCGAGATCTTTTCTGCAGGCACAAAGAGAGAACACGTTTTTCCTTAACACTAGTATGACAATGAAATCTTTCCAGCACCATCTCCTCGTGCTCTCACACAGTCTGTTGTGTAAATATATTGTGTCTAACGCTCTCATTAGTTTCCGCTCTATCTCTGCGTAGCATCGTGTGCTGTAGCTCCATCTTTTATTCTCTCTTCTCATTCAGTTTGAACAGCTCTATTCTCCACCGGGGAGAGGAGGCTTCTTATATCATCGTTTCACTGAACTGAAAATAGGAAGTTCAGAGCATGAAAATGCCTTTGACAGAGGGGGGGCTGCTGCTGCTGCTGCTGCTGCTGCTGCTGCTACTGCTGCTGCTGCAGGCACCCGGAGCCTGATGTTTAAAACAAGGCAGATCCGGAGGGTTTTGTCTGAAGTCCAGCACAACTGAAACTGAACAGGCTATGATGAATACATTGCTCAAAGGCAATATATGCATGATGAAGATGTGGGTATCTGCATGGTTTAGATTCATTCTATGTGATGTCTTTCTGCTAATGAAATAGCCTCGATCTGCAGGGAGTGGGGCAGTGCAAACGCTGCACTTTTTAGCAAAATACTTCAAAATATTTTATGTAAGAGATCAAATGATGCTGAAATGTGCATAAAATATGCATAAGAGAAAGCAAGCTAATATTATATACGATTGTGGGATTTTCTTAATTCAAGTCAGGCCAATAATATCACGCATGTTTCAACACGACTGAGCAGTACAGATCTGTTGTCTCAGTCCTGTGACTAACTGCCACAATTGGAGCCCCAGTGGAGCAGATTTTGATATTCAGCTGAAAACTGTGAGTCAGCAAAAACAGGGACACTGCAGAGGAAGGTTTAACGTGTATGAAACCGACCTGGCTCACTCCATAGCGGAAAACCAACATCAGATGAGCACAATGCGGCGTAGCAGATGAAAAACCATTTTGGGGGGAATGATTCAATCCTGTACACAGGCCTCGTCATTGTTCACAAGCTAAGTAGTTTGGGATTTTGTTAGCAATCCATCCAAGTCCAGTCTTGAAAGCCATCCGCACGTTCATTTAAATTCTCTTTTATTCTGAGAGAGCAAATAACACCCAACAGCATGAAGAGACTTCACGGCCAGGGCACCATGCCGCTGCTTGTTAGAAGTGTGTTACGAGGTTCTTGGAGGGGATAGAAACTGATGGGTTGGACTGCTGCAGAGCTGTTGTTGTCTGAGGGCTTGGTGTGAAATCAAAGAGAAGTTTCTCTCTAACGCTTGCTGCTTTGGAGAGAAGCCTAGAAAATGGAACAATGATACTGTATCAGTTCGTGTTAGCTAATGTGATGCTTGTCTCAACTCTTTCTGCTGTTTTAATTTGTGCTGCAGCACAGTCGAGGATGAACATCGAAGGCATAGTTGTTGGAATGAGATATTAAGTACCTGAAAGAGAGTCAGACCACGTCTTTTATTAATCCCACTTTAAAATGTTTCCACTAATTTACCAAAAATCTGTGAACTATAGGTCGTGTACAACTGTCTCAGCTGTGCAGGTGCATGCACGTTATTGTGTCTGAATGCACATACATGTGTAGATACAGAGAGCCTTCAGGTGTAGACCGAAGTTTTTATTTCAGTGATGAACTATTATAGTAAATGTTCACATAAAGCCTCGGGCAGGAGAAATGCATTATATATGTATGTTATGAGCATACACTTGTTTTAATTGTGCGTGTGTGTGTGTGTGTGTGCTCCTCTTTAGTATTTGGGCTCATAGACACACTATGTTTGAGTTTAACTGCCTTTACTTCTGAGACTAATGGAAGAGGAAAGGGACTGAGTTGTTGGCAGCATATTACAACTGTTATGATTCAACATGAGTTCAAATTGAATTGCTGGCCAAGCAAAACAAACAAACAGTGGGATTAAATACTGATATGATTTAATTTGCTGTTGTGTTACAATTACCTGCTCCAAATGTGACATAAGTAAAGGATAATGCCTGACGAGGTATCTGCTAGTAGGAGTTACACATTTAATTGATATATGTGTTTTGTGGTCAAAATATAAAGTTTATTACAAGCAATAACTCCTTAGCATCACCTGAGGGTTTGACTAATACCTGGAACAATCATTACAATCCCATAAGGTTCTTATGCGATGGAAACTGTTCACTACTCCAGCAAACAGGATGAACCTTAGACAAGACTTAGCAACAAGAGACAAACTAGTCCACTCAGCTCATAAAAGCCTTTAGCCAATAGTTAACAAACAGTCGCCCTAACAGAATCTGACGGTATGTTTAAAAACAAGAGTAGCTAGCTAGGCAGCCATGTTCCCAAATCAATATCAAGATGTATGTGTTACAGGCGCCATCCTTTGCTGTTCAGAGGATGATGTTGTAAATAACAAAATTCAGATTAGATAGAGGCTATACATTTAGGATGGTGAACAGTTTCACTGGAACTTGAGGAGTTATATTGGGGTCCATGTATCAGGAGTTAATTGACACCCTGCAGCCAATCACTACTGAGTTTCCACCCAGACCATAGTATAGTGATAGACCACAGTATGGTCAGCAGTAAGTCATTCAGTTGTTGGTTGTGTGTGTGTTGCTTGAAAGCCTAGTTGATCAATATGAGTCATCTATTGCTACTCAAAGGTTGCAGAGAGTTCATATCTTTTGTTGATACTGCTTCACAGCCTCCACATGTCAATACACCGGGTCATTTATTCTTCATTGTTGAATGGCTCAGACTGGTCTGACACTGTCAAGCCTTCGGGTAAACATTTTCTAACACTTCAAGAAGTATTTTTAAACCGGCAACATGATTATCATAAGAGCATAATCAGTCTTTAAGAATGAATGGAGACACAGCTCATCGCCAGTCATGATATTCAAAATTAGATCAGATTAATTAGCTAAAGAAAATGAGTGGGCGCCTCAACAACACGGTCTTTGTTATTTTAGTGTTTTTAACTGAATCTGCATTGTTAGCAGTGTGCATTAGTAAGATACAAGCACCTCACTCTGAGGTCAACAAACAGTGGAACTAAATGTCTGCTGCTTAATAAACAAGCTGACACTGAAATGCATTTTCAATGACAACAAAATAAAAATTAGGACAACCACAAATACTATTCAAGTTGACCAAAATAAAGATTGTCTTTATCACTGTATGTCCCTAGGTTGCTTTCTTTTAGGCCTCTATTGCCTTTACTCAACAGTTTTCAATGGAAGTTGACGGTGCACACAAACACAGCACTCATAAATCAGGTCCATTTTTATCTGAATATGATATCTTGAAAAGATGTTGCTGGACCTCAAATTTTAAATGTCCAGTAAAGTTTTACGGTATCTCTCATTTGGGTCACCTTCAGGGTCAAGTGATGTCAACAAATGTTACATGAACATTTATAATACCCATAATTAATAAATAAATGAAATTTAAACAAATGTAAAGTTAATTGAACTCTAGTTATTATTTATTTCACTGTTAACAAACAATGAAGTGTTTTATTAAGCAACTGTTAAGGTAAAGATCAGTTGCAACTTTATATTGACATAATGGTCGTCCAATTAATGTTTACAGATTAACTACACAGTATTCATTAACCATTTACAAAGTATTATAAGCATCAGTTGCAACTTAACAGTAAACAATTGCTTAATAAATAGCGTATAAAGAATTTCATTGTTAGTTGATAGTGAAATCACTGCTAACTAAAGTTAATTCAACTATAACTATAACTTTACCAATTTACCATTTATTGATTATGGTTATTATAAAATAATGCCAGTTTTACATTTAAAAAAAATGTGTCCAAACTGAACCAAAATGTGTGGACCAATCATGTCACTACTAACCTGTCCATACTGATCATGTGACTATCTGCTAACCCATAAATGTAAGAGCCCAAAGGTGGCCATTTTATACTTGATCCAATGAAAGAGATCAAGGCCAACACATGTATGCATGATTTTATTGTTGATCTGAATTTAAGTGTGATTTAAGAAGTTTAAATAACATTAAAGAAAATTAAATAGAAAAGGCCTACGGTCAGACAACTTAACTGAAAACGCTGTATAATAAAAATAAAATGAAACCTTGACACAGTATGGGTATATCGTGTGCTTTATAAGCTGATGTTTCTGAGGTGTTATGGTAACAAATTGTTCAGACACATTTTTTAATGTTGAATTTCTCACGTGTCTTTGATTTCTATTATAGTAATTCTACTGTTTTAAAGCGAGTGTTTGGTGCTTTCAGGAAGAACGCTGATCAGTATTCATGTGTAGCAGACAGGATTCATAATAACTGTCCAAATACAGTACCTTGATCTGACAGCCACACTCTCCCCTGGCACTGTGAGCTGAGTAGAGGAAAGCATCACATTCTCAAATTAATGGTTACTCCTCTGTGTGTATTTGTGTGCGTGCATGCTTCGGCAGTGGGGGAGGAGCAGAAAAAAACTGAGCGTGATTTATGAACTGAATGAAAAAAAACACAAAGTTGATAAGTTAGCCGTTCTGGCGCGACAGTCACCACAAAAAAAAAAACACCCGTGGGCTTGGGCAGCCATGTGCAAATGAGCCATCGGTAAACTGCTGAGGAGTCATTAATTAGATCAGACACAACTTGACAGACGCCCTGCAGATAGAAAGCTGCGGGCGTAAATATGCAGGATTTGCCGAGGTCTTTAAAACACAGTCATACCCTGATGATTTCAGGCGTGCAGTGAGCGCAGGTTAATTCACTCATTGTGTCATATTTGGGAATAACAACTCTCAACGTGTTCATGCATCATTTACGAAGCTTTGGCTGCTGAACGACGGCTCCTGCAGGATTAACAACCGCACCGGTGCAGTCCTTAAAATCGGGATCTTAAAATGATTTTTGCCAAGAAATATATCACTGAGCTATAGTTGCGCCCATGCATTCTCCACAAAAAAAAAAACTAGAGTATCTAAATATGAAATGTAAGTCAGTTCTGTTCTATCCTCCACAGCCTCATCATATTTACAAGCTATTCTCTCTGGGGGAGAAAACCCAGCAGGATGAGGGATGCATAATCTCTCTCGACAGAATGTTCACAAAAATTAGCCTCGTGTCACTGCTGTGTGCTTTTGGATACTTAGCAAGAGAAGCCAGCTTGCACTCAATTTCTAGCTGCTTTACAAATGACAGTAAACTGGAACAGCTGTATGTCTTACTGTGTGCAGGTAAACAGATGTCGGAGACACTGCTGAATGGCTCAGAGAAAGTCCAAGTCATAATCAGAGGCTGAATAACAATGCAGTGGTTTCAAAGTTCCAAATTAGTGTAGGTAATAGCACTGTCTCCATGGTAACAAGGTGGTCACACAGCAGTGGGGACAAGAGGACCGCCTCTATATGCATGAGACGACATATTCTTAGCATTGAGAGAAGTTTTCCTGCTGGGAGGACACACTCCCGCCCCTCAGGCCGGTGCGAGTACATGTGTTGCGGCCCACTGTAAGCACACGCCCAGTGAGCGGCGGTGAGCTGTCCCGATATGGCCTTGATAGTCCCGGTGGGATCACGGCACCGCCTGCCCACCGGTCAGACCCACCTGCTCCTCAGCAGAGCCAAACCCCGTCCCCATGCTGGCTACACTTCCCGTTGAACACACGGGGACACATGGCCGCTCAGAAAACGTCATCCAGCTTTGCATTTCAGCCAATGCTTAAATTGTTCTAGGCATTCATGCATGTTTCACACCCACAGTGTGATCACATTTGTCCTTCTCAAAGGGAAAGAGAGCACGGTCCAAACCTGGACCGGTCCTGTGCTGCACTACAACTCAGCTATTGTGCTGTATCTAAGGGTGTCGCTAATATATGAATCCAGTCAACCTTTTTTTATGCTAGTGTTTGACTTTTAGATGAAGCATCATCAAGTTTGAGCCAGAAAAACTTACTTTGAAGTAGAACGAGAAAGAACTGAGCTAATGTCTGCATCCGAACTGTTTTATATCAACTCAGCAAGAAGTTTAGGCAGGATGTGTAAATCATGCACACCCCTTCAGCAAATTATCATCTGATCCCAAAAAACACCAATGATGTTCTCTACATCAAACACAGCTGCCAACACCTCATTTATTTCTGCAGTTTCTTGCCTCCATATACAAAAACTAAAATGTAGTATTATAAGCTGCATGTCTGTTTGTACTGCTATGTATGAAAGTGCACAAACACTGGTTGAGATAACAATCTCTCTCTCGAAGGTCAATACAGCAGCCGACTGGTTTTGGTCGTTTCACATCAGATGTACAATATAAGATGGAGGTGAAATCCAGTTGTAATGGATTTTAAAGGGACAGTTCGGATTTTTTGACATGAAGTTGTATGACATCCTCACCATCAGTGTCGTGCATCAGCAGTGACTTTTCCCCCACTGCGTCCTGTGAGCTGAGGTCTGTCCCGCTGTTGTTGCTGAAGAACGTAGTTACGGCTAGTTTGCAGGGTCACTAAGATAAAGCGTTTTGCTTCAAAAAACAATATCCGTTCAAAAGAGTAAAACATTTGCATCACAAAATCGTTTACGACAAAAAAGTCAGACCTCACGATCACCTGGCACTATTTCCCCTCCCTTCGTATCACTGCGCGCTTCCGCCTGTTGACACACCGCACCGCTCCGTCAGCTGTTTCACGGTGTTTACACGCTCGGATGGTAAAAGTAAATATGTCTGACTACGAAAACGAGTGATGAAGACATTCCTTTTACCACAGAGCCAAAGGGATATCTTTATGAACCCGAATACACAGACACCGAGCTTCGTCAAATGGAGTTAGAACGGGCAGAGAGAGAGGAGAGAGACAGAGAAGCGGTCCAAGTTGCTGACAATAATAATAACAGTCATCATATAAAAAGGCACCATCTTTAGCTTGTAGATAGTTGTTCTTACCTGGGGTCGTGGCACAGCAGCGCTCTTCAAAACATGTTTCTTCCTCTTTCCTGGGCGTGTAGGAACATAATCGTCCTTGCTGAAGTGTGCACTACACACACGAAGCTTTTTCACCCTTGGCAGTCTCGCTTCAATGTTCAAGCCTATGGCAAGAAGCCAAAGTTGCCTAATAGCAATGTCCGTGACAGGAAAGCGGTGAAATATATACGGCGACTTGGTGTGATCTTTGTTGTTGTAACCCGGATAATCGCAAATCCGCACCATTTTTATATATCCTCTTGTCTAATAATCTCGCTAGTACTCACGTTAGCTCTCACGTTAGCTCTCACGTTAGCTCTCTCGCACATCCGAGCGTGTAAACACCGTGAAACAGCTGACGGAGCGGTGCGGTATGTCAACAGGCGGAAGCGCGCAGTGATACGAAGGGAGAGGAAATAGTGCCAGGTGATCGTGAGGTCTGACTTTTTTGTCGTAAATGATTTTGTGATGCAAATGTTTTACTCCTTTGAACGGATATTGTTTTTTGAAGCAAAACGCTTTATCTTCGTGACCCCACAAACTAGCCGTAACTACTTTCTTCAGCGACAACAGCGGGACAGACCTCAGCTCACAGGACGCAGTGGGGGAAAAGTCACTGCTGATGCACGACACTGATGGTGAGGATGTCATACAACTTCATGTCAAAAAATCCGAACTATCCCTTTAAGACTGAAATTTCCATTTCAGGGATCATAGTTTTGGTGTGTTGATCCGGATGCCAGTCCACCACTTTAGTCCAGGCTGAAATATCTTAATGCTTAACTCATGGTGCTCTGGCAACCTACATAAAACCTGCTAAACTTTTGCTGCAACGCAACACAACGTTGTCCAGCAAGGCGCTGCATTTGCCAATCATGTAAATGCAGGCACAAATTACTGGTGGATTGCTTTTAACGGAAGCAGCATATTTCTATTATTTACTTTGTGATCCTTACAGCATATTCAACACTCTTCCCTCACAATAACATCTTCGGAGTCATTAGTATTTAGCTCAAAGCACCGCCAAACTACAGTAAAGTACAGCCTCACAGAGCTGCTGGCATGGCTGTAGAGTAATTGTCTACAAATCCATGATGACTGGACAAACGCTTATAATAAAGATCACGTGATCAGTAACTGTGAGTGGACCTGGAGGTGACATTGCCACTTTTCCAAGGTCAAGAAAGTAACATTGTTCATACACAAAACATGATAACATTACATTTTAGAGCAGATTCTGTACAATTATTGTTCTTCTACTTCCTTATTAATCCAATATAGCTGCTATGTATCCACGTTGGAGCCTATTAAATTGAAATCTGTGTTATGTCATATGTGACATGTGGCTCTGTTCTAGTTTTATCTTCATGACGACAGTGTTCCTGGCAGAAATAACATGAAACTGTGCAGGCATGATAAAACCAGTCTGAACTGAGTGACTCATTTAAATCCATCCAGCATAGAAACAAACAAACTTGGATGACTGCTTTAAGAGGGCGGATGGCCCCAGGTTTGAGTACTCCTTCAGTTCTATTTTAATAAAAGTGAAAATGTCCAGTGCCGATGTTGACAGAATTGTACCAATTAACCCTCTAACATAGTTAACCAAGAGTGGCTTCCATCACACCCAAATAAACGATTTCATTCCACAACCTACCACGACACCCAATTCTGTTCTCAAATATAACACTTATGCTTAAATGCCAATGAACACACCAAAGAACAATTACTAGTCATCTCGAAATCCACATGAACCACAGTGCAGCACTTACTTAAAAAGAAAATGTCACTTTTAAAACCTACTTCTTCCATTATTTTCTTCTTCCTTCAACAGTGGTGGAGAACAACAGGAGCCAATGCCAGGAGTTGACTTTTCATTAAAACCAAATTATAACTAGTGTCTCAACTGCATGCCAAATTAATCAGAACACACAAGGCCAAATTGCCTCCTAAGTCACCATATGACTGCTTACTGACAAGCAATGTAGCATTTAAAAGGCTATTTTTTTTAATGGAGTCCAGTCCGGTGCACACTGCACATACAACTCATCACTTCCACCAGATTTCACAGCGAACTAATGGGGAGCTCAGCTATAAACACGGAACCCCTCAGCATGTAAGTGAGCCTGTTTGTAACCAGTAGCAACAGTGTTACCCTCATTTCATCTGTCTCTCCTCTGCTCTGCTCTGTGTGTGTGTGTGTGGAGGGTCTCCACCCTCGGTCAAACACAGAGAGCAGAAGAGGGGAGAGAAACTACAGTAAATACTCTCACACTGTGCTGAAATGAAAGTGCGCATAAATTAGTTGCATAACATAAATGATTTTGTTTCGGGGGGGGCAGGGGGGTCTCATTGAGGGGGCGGGATGCCCCCCTAAAGGCAATGGAAGGGAAAACACTGGAGTGTCTACACAGAAATGTGTGCTGGGAAAATTAGAGCCGTAACACTGAAAGCCCACGGGGTAGGCCTTTCTCGTATGAGCCCATGTGGCTGTAAGTCCAGCCTCACTGCTCTACAAAAACCTACTATCCACCACAAAGCTGGACTCGCGCTTCTTTTCGTCCCACGTGAATGAAAAGCATATCTCTGAAGCTTTTCTCCAGTCAATTGTAGCAGTCTGTACCTAAATATACTTTCCTCTATTTTCTTGCTTTGTCTAGGCAGTGATACGGTTAATCTGCTCTTGGTGTGTTTGGTGTGCTCCATGAGAAGAAAGACAGAGAGAGGCTGACGTACCACACTGAGAGAAATATGCAGGGTGGAGTGGCGAGGAGCCAGGTGACTCAGAACATGTGACAGGGGGTCAGTGCGGTGGGAGGTGGTAAGATGAATGACTGAGGTGTGAATCCTTGTCGCTAATGGAGGCATCCACCTCCACCGAGCTCTCTCACTGAAGTATGTGATTAGCTTATCTCCAGCCCTGCGTTCAGCTGCGTGCCTTCAGCTTTTGAGCCCCGTGTTCAAATATTCCACTGTGACTATGTACTTGGAATTAAATCTCGATTTTGTTCCAAAACATCTGGTTGTGAAGCAAAAGCTGCTGCATTCTTTTACGCAACTTGAAAGACTGATGTGTTACCACAACGCCACAAGATCTATGAAATGTTTTTTTCACTATTTCGGTGTAAGACGGCGTCGTCGTATTGCTTTATGTAAAATCTGAAATGCTTCCTCTTCACACTTCACCGGCTAATCTGACCATTCTCTGCGCCTGTTGTTAGTTGCCTTGGTTACAAAGTCCTTCAGTGTGGCATCATAGTACAGTACCATTTCTGCTCAATGCAGAGAGGAGCGTCGTTTGCTTTGGAGGAGGGTGCATGTTGAATGCTGCATGTTGCTAAATTTAGAAGATTTTTTTTTCCACGTTCGTCTTTTGGAGGTCCAAGAGGTTTGTTTATGTCTTCAAACAGCAAGTATTGATTAAATATTCATGTGCATTACCACATGGATCAGTGCGACTATTGTGTCTTTCCACAGAAGGAGTGGGAACAGTCGCTTTGAATGAATCTTATTGGATCGGCTCATTAATGTCTACCACCTGCTCTCTCAGCCTGGTTTCCCTCCTCCTTATCTGTCAACAAAGACTTTGCAAAGTGGATCTCATTCGATGTGAAATCGCTGCATCTCATTAAATTAAACTTTAGGCTGATTAATGAAGCCCCCGCAGGTCAGAAACATAAACTTATTTCAGATTCTTATAAACAATATCATGCCAACATTTTTCCTCTGTTACAACACAGACAAAGGCAGACATAGTGAGAATTTACTTTTTTTTTTTTTTTTATTGCTGAGCGAGGTTCAGTGTGATTTTATGAATCACACTGAACCTCGCTTGGGATCTTTTCAGGCTACCAGAGGAATCAGATACGGGAAAGACTGAGGCAACGAAAGGTTACAACCTTCTGTTCAACAAGCTCTGACTACATCATTTGAGGGAAATATGTTTCTTTACTTTATTGATATCTATAGTTGCTAGTTATTAGCAACATAGTAAAATCACAGTCTTTGCACTGAGGTCTGTGCCCTGAAGCCACTACTCCACCACCTGGTCGCTGATGTAAAGTGTCTGTAACTCCAAACCCAAAGTGCTTTTACCTACAAACTGTACTCAACTAAAGTACTTCAGTACTTTTATTTATTGTAAACTCGTTGTGTGGTCAAATTAAACTGTAGTTCACTGTTTCACACTTCATGTTCCTCTGACCAGAAACTCTCAGTCCTGCTGTGTGTTTAGCTCTGCTGTAAGCTATTAGCTGCATCAGCTGTTAGCTCAGTCAGCTTTAAGTGGTAAGCTCAATCGTCTATTAGCTCTTTTAGCTGTTAGCTCTCACACTGCTGGAATTGAAATCCGTATTGATATTGGCAAAGGGAGAGCTAGTTAGCTGTTAGTAGCAGGCGTGCAGCAGAGACTCTTCTCATTGGGCTTTGTAGAGACCACCGATCAAACTTTTTACAAAGGATATCGCAGATAACGATCGGTGCCCAATCAATCGGAGCACCCTTTGTGACACTCATAGCGATGAACCTACAGAGAATTATCAGCTGAATCTGCCACTCCCCGTGGCTTTACTGAGCTTTATAGTGATTGCGAGCTATTTAGCTGTCTGGCTGCAACTGTTTTGGTGTACTCTCACTGCTCTCATGATGTTGTTTTTGGCCACAGCAAACAAAAAAAAAGAAAAAAATCATTAAAAACCCAGGAGGACTCCATGATATGGCAAAAAAAAATAATGCAACTATTTTGATATTACGATTGCGATACAATTGAATTATTTGTGGGAATGATCATATCGCATCACAATTTTCGTTTTCGCTGAAAAATCTATTAAAATCATGATGATGTGACATTTGCTGGGGTATGTACCAAACAAACATGTTTTCTTACATCTGGAGAACAGGATTTGAAGGTCAGGACATCGCTGCAGCGCTACAGTACTCCATTATAATGCTGTTCTGTCACACACTATATAAAAAAATTATAGCACGTGTGTTTTGGATGTTGCACTCACCCATACTGCAGTTTCGATAATATTTTGATTAATTGCACAGACCTCAAACCCACTGTACACTCACTGCTCAGCACCAAATAGCCGTTGGCAAGAAGCTAGTGAACATATTGGAACATTTAGCAGCTAAAGAGCCAGATATTTAACTCCAGGGTTGGTAAAGACCAAAAACAGAGCTAAAAGAGAGAGAATATTAAACTGACATTTATCAGGTAGACACAAGCATCGTTTTAAATGAAAGAAATGTTGCAACTGGCCGAAACAAGTATTTGCTTACACATTAGTTCACTATATAACCTTAAGAGGTGATAATTATGATAATCTCACAGGTTTATTGCTCTCTTTTACTTTGGCAGTAAAGATACTGGCAGATGCCCATAAATGCACTTTGTTACGCACTTTAAATGGTAATTAAACCATTAAATCATTTGTTTCCATTTGCAAATCATCTACTCATTCACTCATTTGTAATATAAAAAGTACTGTAAGTGATCAAGCCTGCTGGGCACATTGTGATTAAATTTTGTTGTTTGGATAAAAAATCATTCCTTTTTGCTCCCCCTGGTGACTCAGACCTCCTTTAACATTTCCGATTTAATTGCATATTGTCTGTACAGATGTTTTCTGCTCCATTACCAAGCCGCTATACCCCACCCTCCTCCCCTCCTGCTTTGCCAGAAGCCAAAACTGCACTGTTACACCTTTCAAAATTGCCAACTAACAAAGCTGAGCTTGTAAGCGTGCTTAAAATCCATCCAAAAAACAGAAAAACACAGACAATAAAGCCTTTTCAGCCTCCCCATCAAGGTGTCTAAAAACAGTGCAGTAGTATATTACTGTCAGCCAATGACAGGACATCATTAAGTCCTGATTCAAGGTGCCAACTGAAAGTACGTTTCTACCTGCGTCACCACGGTGACAACATACCAGAGCATGCAGGAGCAGCATCGATTGTAGTCATGCAACTGCAGGTTGTTTTCAGCCTCTGTCATGCAACTTTAATGAAAATAGATTTCCCCTGTCCTTCACCTGTGCAACATGCAGTGGAGACCAGTACAACATGTAGAGGAGGCGGTATTAAAAGGGGCTGAGAATTTAATAACTGGACTGACGCATGAAACATGACAAACAGAACCTGGAAGCTTTAATCTTTAATTTTCTCTGAGAAAATAACCCATTTCTCTGCGTTACATCTTCTGGAGGTAGACTGTTTTTTTCACAGATTTTGATGAGCAACAGAAGATGGAAATTTCAATCCATTTCATCAAGTGTTTGTTGCACAGAGCAGAACCACTCTGCAGACCTGAGTTAATGCATCAAAATGTCACCTGAGAAATTTGCTCGCACATTCAAATATCGTGGAAAATGCCATGTATTTCTTCAGGACGTAGTCAGAAACACCGCAAGTCAATAATAATACCTCCCATCCACCCCAGTCTTTATCGCTTCAACCCCTGTTATCTCCACCACTGTTGTGAATGAGGAAATGACAGAGCAGGCAGCTGGGGTGACAATCTAAGTGGTGATGACAGCAATGCTCCACACAGGAGGCCCATTACTTCTAATGCACAGTGGAGAGGAGAGGATGTGCCAGATCAAGACCGCGGTAACGTCACCGCATGCCTTTGCATAAGCGACTTGCTCGCAGATAAGAATGTCTACAGTGGCAGCATGAATCAATGTTGAGGTGAAATATTAATCCACTTCCATTTAAAATTCCCCTTCACATTTTTCTATTTGTGGGTGCGAGGCAGGGTGGCTCTTTGAAGCTGCATGGTGCCACAAGTAACCCTTTCACTAAAGATGAGGTTTGAGGGCAGAAACACTCCTTCTGGACGCTTCCACTGTCGTCATCACGATTGACGACATTGATTAAATCAGTCTAGCTGTATTATATTCAATCAACAATAATTGTTCCGTCTCATAAACAGCACAGGCAGTGGGAAATGTTGTTAAAACATAACTGCTGTTAAACGCTCCCTCTGATACAACTAATAATGACTGATGACAGTCAGCAACTTGTTCCGAGGCACCTGCGACAAGAATAAAAACGAGCCAGGAGAGAATAGCACAGATGAGAGTGATTAATCCACATCTATCCTTCCTGTAGAAGATGACACTACCTCCCTAAACAACACTGACAGGCAAAACAAACTTTGTAAGTCTGCAGAGAACCTGAAGAGGTGCAGTATCCAGACAGGAACAAAGCAAATATCTTTAAAAAGTAAAGATCAGAATCCGACATGAAGTAGAGGCAAGTCAATAGTCTTGAGGAAGTTGGAATGCAGCCAGAAATGTAGTTACCTGATACATAAGTGTACAGGTGTATATATAGATACTGTGCTGGTTCTATTGTATAACCATTAAAATATTGTTTTTTTTAATTTTACACAGCATTAATTGTTAATGACTTAGGATGCAGCAGTATTAGAGCAGTAGTTAGTAATAAGATACATTCCTAAAGTACTAAATCAATCAATCCCCTCCCTCCTCTCTACGTCACCACGTGAACATGCAGCAGTGTTAGCAGCCAAATGTAGCAGCAAACAGGAGGATCCTGCGCTCTGTGTGTTCACAAGCAGACAGGACCGCCTCTTCATGGAGTTCTCTGTCCTGATTGGGTAAAGTGGGCAGGGATACTAGAAAATATCTTTCCTCTTTTACTGCAGCAGGAGGAGGAGAGGCGTGTTACTGACCAAACACTCTTTAACAGTGATTACTGTTGGAATACAGAGCTATTTAACACTTGTTTTAATAAGAAAATATCGCTTATAGCAGCTTTAATTATAGATATGTTTTGGATTATGATTATGATTATGATTTTATATATGGATAAGCTGCTGCCTCTACATTGAAGTCACTGGATGCCATCTACCACTCAGCCTGAAGGTTTGTAACTAGTGATCCTTACAGCACTCAGCATCTGCATCTTTAACCCAAAAGGTTGCCTGGCCATTTTCGTTTGTGAGGCAGGACCAGCATTGGTTTTTAATTAATACATAAAGGTTTCAATGCACAATATGTAGTATGTGTTGCTAGGTGTCTCTCATTCAAAACAAAAGACACAAGTCATGTAGGATCATTGTTCCATTGCCAATAAAAATATATCTATGTGACCGAGGCAGAATTATTCACAGCGTGGTCATTTTTTAAAGTCATGTTATGTTGAGACATGTTCACAGACTTCCTTCCTCACTCCCTGATGCTCTCCAGGAAGTTATAGTGGCAGGCGACTAAAGGCTCATTTATTCATTATGTTAGATTTGCATACTGTATGGATAGGGATGGAGCCTTCAGTTGGTATTCTGCATTCATTTCATCCGTATTTCTGCACGTTTTCTGAAAGCTTACGCATACAAACCAACCTAGCAGACAAGAGGAAGAAGCTTTAAAAATGGTGAAGAACACATGGAAGTACTGTATATGGGCCGTGATGATTGTATCGTTCCAAACAGACATCTATTATCGTATGTAAACGGAGCATAAATGAGCCTCAAGTGGAACGCACCACTACCTTGTGTAAAACTGAGGATTTCACTGGGTTTGAGCGTCACTGGAAACATTTGGAATTATGTAAGTGCACAACTCAACAGAATATAGAACAAAGGACTTGTTTTAATAAATTTTAATGCGGAAATATTACACGTCTTTAAAACGGATGCTTCCACCCGATACTGTAGCTCATCCCTTTTAAGTCTGAACTCACATAATCATGGTCCTCGCTCACAGAATAAGTTGTTGCTCCACATTAATTTGAACTGAACAGGGTGAAATGTATTTTTTCAAGTCACGTCTGTTCTATTTAATTTCTATTCTATTTCTTTTACACATTGTATTAATCTCTATTTTTATTTTCTTAGCATGTTTATCCTGTGTTTTAACATTTAGCTATAATACATTGTTGTCTTTGTTGGTAACCATTGTGAATGAGGTTACCTCCCTAATGTTTTTTCAAAGTAAAATAAAGGTTCAAGAAGAAGAATGATTACTTCCCACTGCTTTTTTTTTCTTTTGCCTTTTTCTGAGGACCTTTCGAGGACCTGAATTGTTTCCAAATCCGTTTGCGCATCTGACTGCACAGCAGCTCTGTTTTACTTGTGTTCATGTTCATTTTTTCTACATGAATGCCCAAAGGCAGATGCTGAGTGTTGCCTGCGTGAAGGGAATGGGAGCGAGTGTGGCGACTTCCACGGTCCAATGACATCACATGCATTTCCTCACTGGAAAAAATGCCACTATAAAAATATGTTTTAAAAAAACAATAACTGCATTTCTTGTTTGTAATTAGTACAAAAAATGCTATGGAACAAGTGAAAATGTCGACCTAAAAACAGGTGGAAAAAAGAAGTCCACATATCTCACTGAAATGTTACTTTCTAGATGATTGTGTTTTATGTTGGCTTTAATGAGAAATTTTGACTAAAAGACAATATACTTAATACCTAATTCACTACATATACTACAATATACTTAATACTAGTTATACTACATAAATAACAATATACAATATACCTAACCTGTACTAAATATACTACATATACAACAATATACTTAATACTGAATATACTACATGTACAACAATATACTTAATACGAAATATACTACATGTACAACAATATACTTAATACTAAATATACTACATGTACAACAATATACTTAATACAAAATATACTACATGTACAACAATATACTTAATACTAAATATACTACATATACAACAATATACTTAATACTAAACATACTACATGTACAACAATATACTTAATACTAAATATACTACATATACAACAATATACTTAATACTAAACATACTACATGTACAACAATATACTTAATATTAAACACACTACATATACAACAATATACTTAATACTAAATATATTAAAATTAGTAGACAAATATATATATATACATATACATATATATATATATATATATATATATATATATATATATATATATATATATATATATATATATACATACATATATATATATATAGATATATATAGATATATACATATATATATGTATATGTATAGTTTTTGCAGTGCTCAATTGGCTGATTGGGAGAAGTGTCTACTCCCCACCTTGTTTGGCCATCCCCCAATTAAAAAAATCTATTTAAAAATGAAGTTACGTTTTCTCATCGCTAAATGAGACTCAGAAAGTAGAAATGTTACTAATAAGCAGCTGTGAGGTGTGTTAACAGAGAGAGGATGATCTGAATGATCGCTCACATTGAAGCAGACATTTACTGACACGTAGTGATGAATAAATAACCATCAGAGAACAATGTGCATGGAGGAGCTCTTAAAACAAAGATGTTGACAATCAACCACTAATGTATGCACACACGCTGTATGTTTAGTGTGTTCATTTTTAATGCATCAATCATCTGTCCACAAACACGAGCATCTTCTCTTTCATGTTGAGATTAGGTAGCTTAATGTCAGACGCTGCACGGCACGGCTGCTTAACGGCTGCTACAGGTATCACTGCAGGATTTATTCACTGTAGTATCCCCCTCGTTTTTACTCTCGCTCGCTCCTCACAGCAGGGTATTGATCCAGCTGTAAATGGAGAGCGCTCAAACGGCTACAAAAAATAACCCATGTGTTGCCGCTGATATTCTCTGAGTGCACAGCGTCACTTATGTTTGCCTGGCCGGCCGAGTCACATGAGGACAGCATATGATGGTGATGGGTGTGATGGACAGGAGCAGCAGGAAAACTGGAGGAGCCCATTGACTAAAATATTCCACACTCAATCCGAGCTAACGGTGGCAGCAGTTAACAGACATAGAGCTGCATGATTTATTATGTTAGTATACGGGATGAGCTCCTTTAAAGCATCATATTCATATTTGCATGACCTCACACTTATGAAACAGAATACATCTGCAGGCTGTTTGGAAATGTTTCCTAATGAGCAAGCATGTATCACTTTATTCAATTTCCTCTGCTGCTACGTAGCAATTTTTATAAGCTCGGCTGTTTGTTGAGACTGGGAAATATATAAACAATATACAGTTTGTGTGGCAGGAATCTGTATTTATGAGCTCTACCTCACATGCGGGTTATGTAAAGTCAATACAACAGTCAGCCTCTGCAGTGGCTGAGTATCCACACGCTTTTGATTCCACTCTTCAAAGCGAGAGACTCCGCTCACAGTCCACACACCACAGTTCTCATAAAAAGAGCCAGTCCTATCTTATTACTTTAGATCTAACCCTTCCACACTTGAGGGATGTTGTCTCTGACTTAAGTCATTAAACTCCCTTCTCTTGTATAATACGGGTCCCTCGCTCACACTCAAAGGCCTGCTATTCTTATTTTCCTCACAACACCACCGACAATATAATGAAATACCACATCAGGAGCACACCTGGCTCTGCAATAATGTCAGCAACAGTGACAACTCCTGCGCTTTAGTGTCAAAATGTGTACCTCACTCTCCGTAGAGAAAATGACCCTGCACTCCCAGGCTGACACATGGAAGTTGGGCAAACAAACAAGGAAACTTCTCCACACTCATCCACAGCCTCCACTTGTTGGAGTTTTTCTGATTAATGAAAAGTAAAGTATCTCACATATTGGCTAATCTCTCCGGCCCCCCTCTACATGATATCCTTGCTGCAGCACACACCGATTTATACTCCAATATTGCTGCTCTGTGTGTGTTTTGATAGGCACTAGTACTCAGCAGCACAGTGCTCTCCTCGACTGTGTAAGAGCACACATGGTGAAATGAGTTTTGTCGTGTGGCTCTCGCACAGAAACATTAGTGACTGAGGGCTCTCACAGGTCCCATAAAAATTTTAATGAGCACAGATAAAGCCGCAAGCAAGGGAGAGAAAAATATAAGTGTAATATCTTAGAGACAAAGGATACAGAGAGTAGCTATAGACCGATGTTTCCAGTTATCGGTACCTGTGTTCTTTGTGTCTGATCGCCGATAAACTAAATTAATCTTAAAACCATTCTGTGTTCTCACTCAATGTCCCGCCCACAACACTATGTGATTGGATACACGTCACAGAGTGGAAGTATAAAGTTGCGTAACATGGAAATACTCAAGTTCCTCAAAATTGTACTTAAGTACCTTACTTGAGTAAACTGTAGTTACATTAAGACTATAGTTTTACTGTAAATGTATATATTGATCACTAATAACCAGTTTTAGGCTTTGGGAGTAACCGAATAAAGTAATGGAATTACATAATTAGGATACAAAAAAGGTAACTGTATTCTGGTAAAGTTACAGTAAAAGGAGTTGTGATTAGATTATTGATACATTCGGTATAAAAGAGGATTACTAACAGGATTACAATTATTAAATAAAGAATGATATACTAGTCTGTAACCATTTATATGCACACATAACAATCACTCTGGTCTCGAGTGAAACCGAATACACAAGAGTGTGTTGTGTAACATTAAATAAAAGTCATCTTATTGATATTTCTTTCCTCTCGTCTTTACTAACGTACGCTTGGTTTTGAAGTAATCCAAAAGTAATGGAGAGTAACATCACTTTAATATTGCGATACTTGGATTACTTTACTGACTACATTTATTTTAACAGGGAATTAGTAACTGTATCAGAATACTTTTTTAAAGTAACCCTCCCAACCCTGCCATCAACACCGACTAATCTGAATCTGCAAAGTAACTAACTATAAAGTAATCAAATAAATGTAGTGGGGTTGAAGTAAACGGAAATACTCCAGCAAAGTACCTCACAGTACTTGAGTAAATTATAGTTAGTTACATTCCATCACTGGTTATTTGAAATGTTAAGACCTTAATTTTACAAAAATCAGTTATAGGTCTGCTTGATTACTCATAATGGGTATCTGGATCAACCCTGAAAAAACCACACGGTCCACCCCTCACAGAGAGCCACAGGACTAGTAGAGGCAGATATTGATTGTATATATATATATTATATATATATATATATATATATACATATATATATATATATATATATATATATATATATATATATTACATTTACATTGTGTACTGGAATGTACTGGTGCAGCACTTTTAGAGAAATCATACATCTGAATGAGCAGACTTGACTTGATCCCAAGAGCACCTCCTCCACTGTCTGAGTTGTTTATTTCCATTCATTGTCACCCTAATAATTACACGAGTATTATCACATTTCTACATCTGCACTCGCATTTTCAAACCCATCCTCACATTTCCACATGTTCCTATCGTGCCAACAGCTGAATCGAGAGCGGATGCAGCACAAAGTTGGAGCAGCTCTCCCCCGGAGACCTAATTGTGTACAAATTGCGAGGCTGTGTGCTAATCTGCTGCTCTTTCCTGTAGCTGCTGCTGCCACGGGGCCACCTGGGGTCCACCGCAGGTCTGGACCTCCTCTGTGGCGGAACGAATCATTAGATACAGCTCAGTGGTGACCCGGCGCACATGGCTCATCTTAAAGACGTGACATATGGGTGAAGGAAACGCTCCCATTGTGGCATTTTTTTCCCCTCCTCTGTGGCTCGGCTGGCTCACTCAGCTGCCAAAGGTTCAGACCTGAATTTATATCTAAGTAGCGGCTTAATAATAATGAAGTCAGGAGGCAGATTGAGAGTTGATTATTAAATCCTAGAATGTGAGAGTGAGTGTCTGCTCTCTAATGTTCTTCTAAAGCAGGGAACATGCGAGAGTTCAGAGAGATTAGTGTCAAGAGTCTCACAGGCTGCTACAGTAAAAAGCCTTATCTGTTCCCTGCATGCTGATGGCAGCAGGAGTTATTCCTGATGAACTCGGCCCCGTGCAAAACACTGATTATGCCGCCGTTCCAAAATAAAGCTAATTAATTTTCATGTCTTCACAAAGGTCGTCAGTGCATGTGTTTTGAATAACAAAAAAAATGTGTTTGACGACTGTTAACCTCAAAATGTCTCAAAGCTTTTATCTCATTACGCATCCGAGGCAGAGCGAGCAGGGGTATTCAATTTCCATACAAGTCATAATTAGACTTCCTGCATTCATATTTAGAGGGTCTTGTGCCATCATCCCACTGTTGCCTGAGGTCGCCCTGTTTGAAACCATCTTTAACCTCAGCAGCCACCTCTTCTCACCAGAGATGGAAAAAACCACCAGAGACACTGTCAGGGAGCATTACTGACCTCTGACACGGAGCTGCCTGTGTGGTTTTTCACATTCAAAAGTTTGCCCCGTGGGGAGGGGGAAGGGAGGGCTAAGTAAGTCAGTAAAAATGATCATTTGAATGTTGCTCAGTGTTGTGGCATCAGCAGCAGGATCCCCACAGAGTTGCAGCATCAGCACTTACACGGAGTGCGCCTGTGGAGCCACAGAGAAGACTTATGGTGCTGTACAAAGTCAGGAACTAAAAGACTCTCATGAATCAGGGTCATGAGGAGGTTTAATGTGTCTGTTCGTTCTTAATTCAAACCCACATTAATGCTGTAGTGAGTTTGACAATTTAAAACAAACATGTCAGTGTCTCAATTTGAAGAAATTCCCATGTGGATATCTTTAGATTAGTTTTGGAAACACTGAGTTGTAAAAGAGTTCAAAATTATAGCATGAAACTAATATCTTTAATAGTGTGAGACCCCAGTTTAATACATCTGATGGTGGGTTAATTGACACCGGAGCGCAATTTCATCCGTTGTTCTTCATTCTGTAAAATATTATGTATTATGTAAATATTCAACTGTTAGTGTTATAATAGACTTATATACATCGATAAAGACGGAAAAACACTTCGCATTTGGTGCTTCTGCGCATTCATTGGTTCGGAAATGTGAACGGCTCTCCAGCAAAAAAAACATCCCAACTTACCTTGACACCAAATTCCGCCTCTTAAACGTAGATCCAGTGACTGTCAAAGTCGAGTTTGTCCTCGGAGAACCCCCCCTCGCTCCTGCTACACTAAACGTTCCTGTGAAGTTTGGATAAATAAAAGTACTTCTTCTTCTTCTCCTACACCAAATTCTTGCGCTCCTGCAGCCTGTAGTACTGTACCATCTGTTGTGCCTGTGCGCGTCGAGCTCCGCGCGGTGAGGAGGAGAGGAGAGGAGGGGAGGAGAGGAGATGAGGGGAGGAGAGGAGATGAGGGGAGGAGGGTGAGAGTCCAGTGCGCACAGCGGATAGGACAACCAGCCAGCCCAGCGCGCGTACAGGAGGAGAAGGGTCAGAGGCAATCTGAGCGGTCCAGATCCCTGCAGACCGGATGTATAGAGTGTGTTATAGTTTAGATGTGCAGCCTGTGGCTCCATCTGATAAACCAGCACACACTGCTCACTTTCACCTCACCACCATCTTAACCTGTGCAGCTCATCCCTCCCTGAACACTAATATGAATGTTAAAATTCCAATTAAGGCTAAATTAGTTCAACATAAAACATTAAATAACAGAAAAGACCTCGTTTCACATTCACCTGTACATCATTAGTGTGCCTGTAATTATACAGACTCACTCTATTGTTGCCTATGTCAAGTGATGGACACATTAATAACGTGTTTCCTGGCAGTTTTAATATTGTGACTGTGATTGCCACTGTGAGCGTTATTTCTTGTTAAAATAAGTGTTAAATAGCTCTGTACTCCAGCAGTCATCATGTAGTGCTCATGCAGTAAAAGAGAAAAGATATTTCTGGTATCCCTGCACACTTTAGACAACCAGGACAGAGAACTCCATAAAGAGGTGGTCCTGCCTGCTCGGCCAACAAGCAGAGAGATAGATTAAATCTGGATAAAGTGTTGGAGGCGGAGCCCTGTTCTTTCATATGATGGCTGCACAGTGGTGCTTTGACTTCCCGGGTATCAAAATACCCGGATCTTCTGTGTCGTGGGGCCCGCCGACCGAGCTGGCTAGCTTCTGGTTTAGTGCCCGTCTAACTTGAATGGGGATAAAATGATTTCATTGTACCGCTCCTCTAGACTTTCCAAATTTTATTGGACCGAATGGCTCAAATTATGACAATGAAACAAGTCATTTCACCGGGGTTGTGATGCTCAAAACAAATCATCCACCTTAGCTGCTTCTTTCACAATGGAAGCTTGTGGGCAAAAGTCTTTATGGGCTTTATAAAGCTACCAATTCTAGCGATGCCAGCGACGGGAGAAAAAAGACAGCAACGCTTACAGCAGCTTCAATTATATTTCTCACAATATGCATATAAATGTTTGTTTGACAATTAAACAATATTGGTCATGGACCGGCCATCAACTGTCAGTTATAACAGTCTGTCTGTACTTTGACAGTGTCTGACTCATTGCTGTGCTGCTAGTTTAATTCTCAACTTGCACAAAGTAGTGTGACGTTGATCCACTTTACAAACTGCATGTCCTTTTCCTTTCGGTGCCAACTCTACATCTGTAGTTATCTCCGTCTTTTTCCATAATTTAACTAAAATACTTCACTTTTCACAGTTCACTTTGTAGATATTGTTAATAGTTGACCAATCGTTTTCAACATTTTTGATCCTTTAGATAGGTAACCGTTAGCGATGTTAGCTAGCCACACGCTAGCGTTAGTTTGCTATGACTCTTGTGGAAGACACCTACGTAATTATCTAAATGATGAAAAATGTTCAAAATACTACATACAAAAATGAATGGTAAACTATTAACAGAATATACGAAGCAAACAAAATTACGGATGAAAAACACTGAGATAACTATAGACGTATACTGTAGAGTTGGCACAGGAAGCAAAAAGACGTGTTCGTAAAGTGGAACAACATCAATGTACAAGTGGAGAACTGAGCGGTTCTTAAATTCATCTTCATTCACCGAAACAGAAACGATGTTCATTTATAGCAACTTGTTTTTTTACATCCTTAACACGTACTGTGAGCCTTTGCTTGCTTACTCATGTTGATCTGTTTATGAGCTTCAGATAAATGAAGCTTAGCGTGAGTTCAATCAAGAAGACAACCTCTGCCATTCACCTCTCTCTCTCTGCTTCCTCTAATCAGCTGACCACATGAGATGTGTTTCCTCTCTTGTCACCTAACCACCCAGATTTTGCCAAGAACATTATCATCCTATTATGTCACTCCAGTCAAACCTCAAATCCATTTTCCTCTCAGCTGCTGTCAGCTGTCTTTTCCGGGAAATCGTGTGAATGTTCTTCACATCCAGTGGCCTGGTCGAACTCACCAGAATCAGCCCCCCTTACCATCAGATCCTCAATTTTCTCTTCACCACCACCACCACCACCAGTGTCTAGACTCCACACTATACACGGCTTCACCACCTCCACAAATATGAAGACGTCACGATGCAGTCTCACCGCCAAAGACTTTGACATTCTCTTATTGTGCACATGGCAATAAAATCTTTATTGTTCGCTCAAAGTGAAGTCTCTCCTGATTGAAATGCAGGAATGTAAGTGTTTGTTGAACTGTTTCTTCATCTGTCAGATTATCCGGCCTTTCTTTCACAGTTAAAACAGAAAACTTAAAAACAGTGTCTTCTCACTAACACTTCTGGTATCAAACCATGCATATCGTTCAGTCGCTCACAAGCAAGGATTGGATTCATTTTACGCAGCATCCCCACTTTTTTTTACAAATCAGGGTTGTAGTTCAGTGACATCAAAAAGGCTGTGACTGAAGAGGTCTCAGAGAAAGATATCTCAAAACCTGCACAGATAAAACCAACACCGGCTCGGCTCAATTTGGAGTGGTACATGAGAATATAGGCTTTTGATGTAATTGGGGTGAAGCTCTGCATACATCTGCAGCTGACATCTGATTGTATCCGGAGATGAAAACATGCTCTAACATTCTGCGCCTTACCCAACCCCTCAAGGGTCTGCATGTCCACACATATTACCAATGAAGCATGAAAGGAAACATATACATAAAACTAGGACCTGGAAACAGTGGATGCTCATGGATCGAGACATTGGACACTCAGAGAGCAGATGGTTTTCACCCGATGTGACAGATACTGTACGATGCCCCACATATGCTCACAACGATGCAAACAAAGGTCAAAAGAATCCAGTAGCGACCAGACAAACTGGAATCACATGGCAAGGTTTTCTGATAACATGTCTGAATGCATTATAGGATGCTATTTCTTCATTCTCAAACTATGTCCCTGCCAAGCATAAATTAGCACTAATGTATAAGCTATCTCTGTTCTATCACCTCCCGCAAACAGAGCTGGATTCCTCCTCCGAACACGACTGCCTCCTCACCCACATGTGTGGAGATCTGCTGAGGCAGGTGAAGACGGATCCTCCTACCCAGGACGAGTATTTTTGGCGGGGCACAGACAGAACGTTGACCCCGGTGTCGCTGGGTGCCATCTGCAACCACTGAGAGGTGCCAAGCCTCCATACTGGCCATTTACAGCTCCTGCCAACTGGGTTCATGCTTCTTCAGCTGTTCACGATGTGCTCGCCAGGCTTGGCCACTCTTATGATGGAGTGATGGACGAGCATCACAACGCAGCAGGGTCACTCGTTTCTAAGGGACTGGGCTTTGTTAAGAAATTCACTATTTAGAGGACCAAGTTATGGGAAATACTGCAGGCCCTGCAGAAATATCCTTTTTTGGAAGAAAAGAGTGACAGCCTACCACTCTAATGTTTGACCGTTAGCTAGCATCAGGAGATGGTTAGCTTAGCGCAGAGGATCAAGTTGGTGCAGGTCCTTTATCCTTCATCTAAGGGGTTTAGAAGAATTTTTGTCTTCTTGCTGAAAGTTACAAGATCGATAGGCTACCACTCATATGTGCCCATTAGGCCACTGTGTAGGATTTAAAGGGCAGAAATGGGAAGTCAGATATTCACAATTATCTTTTCATTAGTGTGTAATCACCTGAAATAAGAACCATTTTGTTTTTGATACCTTAGAATGAGCCTCCTCCAGGGAGTCTGGTATGTCACACTGCCATGTTTCTACAGCAGCCCTGAATGGACAAACCAAACAGTAAACCAAGAGAGGGCCTTCGGTGTTTTTGGGGTTGAGATCAGGGGTGTTCAGTTGGATTTTGGGGGTTACTGGTACTATTGGTCTATTAAAGTTGTTTACCTGTCTGAATCGATACGGGTTTCCTCAAACTTTGGTTGTTTGCATAAATCTGAACAGTCTGTACTCAGTCAGACAGCAAAAGGAGTACATATTTGATGGGATAATGTCGTATTAAGCACTACAAATAAAGCAGCACATGTACCCCTCAATAATGCCGGTCCACGAGACAAGCCCGATTATGCAGCAAATTGGCAGGGTTGTAAAAAGTGTGAAAGAAGGCAAGATTAGCAATGCAAGTATTTAGTAAGAGTTGAAAAGCTTGCACAGAGCGTTGTCTGATACGTTCAGCGCCTACAGTCAGTCACTTTGTCTCCTGTCACGACCATATCAGTGATGTAATGAGGCAGTCAGTGGTTATTGCAGAATGTAGACTCAGCTGTCATTTCTCAACCTTGGGACCGGAGAGACAGCTGGGGATCTGTCACCAGGATGTCATGTTCTTCAGGGCCGGCCCACAGCTCCACAGCTCCTCGTCGTGCAGAAGTCTCAAATGTGCCTTAGAGAACCTGTGTGTTCACTGATCACTTCATCTTCTATGGTTTCTCGTGGATGGAGTGCACTCTCTGTGGCACATGGTCTGAGACATGTCAGACAGAAGATAGAGTTATTTATCAGTTCAATGACAAGCAGCTCCAGAATTATGACAAGTTCTTCCTGTCGGGGTTTGGCTGTAATGCATGTTTTATCTCTTTCTCAGTCCAGCCACAGAGTGTCTCTATTCACTAGTCTGTTTGATGCAGACTCGGTGCAGTCCTCACATCACATTTGTTGTATTTGTGATTTACTTTTTACCTCAAAAGTTTCTTTGTTGTTTTTCTGTCCCTATCCATCCTCACAATGCTTTTTATGCCCAGTACTATTGGTCACAGACAGACTGTGCTGTTTCACTGCAAACGCCTGATATCACAACGACATCCATGGCCTTGTAGCATCACAGTGCTCAAGCTGGAGTTGCTATAGCAACGCGTGATCAGAGGGGTTATTTTTCTGTGTTTGTGAACATATTGAGGATATGATGGGGGAAAGATGATTTTATAATCAGTCACCAGCTAGATAGCATGTTGTGCTCACCAGCAGTGGTGGAATATAACATTAAGTAGTTTCAGTTTGAGATACTCAAAATGTTTTGTACATGAGTGTTTCCATGGGCTACTTCAAACCTCTGGGGGAGATCAGGGACAATTGGAACAATTTTTGGTTTTGATCACTACTCCTAAAACCTCTTGAGCTATACATTTTTTTGTATCTGAGTTCTACTTGTCAGCATCATCAGATGTTTCTAAACGCACCGTTAGATTCATGATATTTGATTAAAACACTAGAAGTCAAATGTTACATCAGCCCCTATGTGCAGGGGTGATTGTAACGGCATATGGGGGCAATTACTACTAAAATAAAATGATGCTATGCTAAAACTAGCAAAAATGTCTGTTCCTGGCCGATACTTAAATGTAATTTTAAAGCCTTTATTGTACAATATCAATGACATGCCAATATTATAGTGCATCACCATTACAAATCAAAAGTTGAAACATTTATGATATTGAAGGCATGAGAAGTTCACTCTTGACTCCAATTTAAGCATTATCTTTAGATTGAGAGGCAAAAGACTTAAACAACTGGACGTACTATGCCACAAAATATATAATAAATAGATTTTACATAGACCTTCAAACACACACCACGTTCTTAGATCATCCTGTTTCAAAAGAAATAATCAGTTTGGATTGTGATGTCATTTCAATTGCCCCGCAAATTGTACCATGAATAACACAAGCTACCCTGGCTGGAAACAACAAGACTAACATTTGACAAAGATATCAAATGGCTGCCAACAGAATGGTCATCAAAACTAGACAGATTTAACATTAATAGACATTAAAGGTTAAGACAGCATGAGGAAAATACTTTAGAAATCTACTTAGAAAATGAGACTTGGCAGCGAAACTTTGATAGTAAAGTATGAGACATCAGTTTGTTCTTTGGCAGGAGCAGAGGAATAATGACAGACCGTGTGCTCAATGAGTTTCATGGTTCCATCTCGTTATTGATTGCTGCAATTTGAAATGGTCCAATTTCGCTAAAAAAAAATGTCCCCACCGCCCAATATGGTGGTACAAAAACTTTGCTATGGTACAAGAGGCAGCAAACAGCTGTCCAAAATGATCATCAGCCAATTCAGTCTTAATCATAACTAAACATAACAAATTATTGTCATTACTTGTTCTAAAATTCAGCTCTATAGGTTTTAGGTGTATGTTTGTCCAAGTGGTGTCCTCGTACCCCGACAGAGCTTGTTGCTTGATATTTTCCTAAAATCATTTTCATAACTCTTAGCACTTTTTATTCCATTGCACATAATTGATTTTTGTCACTGGTTACTTTGCACGTTTCGATTATTAATGCAAAATATAAATTGCCTGATAAATGATGACACATTACAGTAGGTGAAGCTACCCAGCAGTGTATAAAGTAATTAAAATTAGCCCCTCATTTTTCCAGCTGCAACACTGAAGTGATGTGCACATTGAAGCAACACTAAGTCTAATCGCTTTATCTATATGATTCTGTTAATTGGCCGTGAATAAGGGTTTCTTTGTTAACTTTATTGGTAACAGGGTTTTTATTTTTTTACACCTAGTATCGCTAAAAGATCTGTATACTTTTCCCACCACTGCTCGCCAGAACAGAAAACACCAGCCTGTAAGAGTGAAGCAAAGATCAACCTGTTTTTGTTTCTCATTGAGTGAAACATGACAGGACATCACATCTGATGTAATCATTATGATGTGTCCTTCCTCTCTTGGTGACCCTCTATGAGTGGAGGGCTCCCCTGGCAGAAACTAAACTGCATGACAGCATCTCCTGAAACCAGCTTTTCAACAGAAGCCCTTCTGAGATGTGAAATCATGAAGGGCACAGCTTGATTTGATATCAGCCCGACAGAGGTGGTGCTGCTGTCACTTCACTGTCACTTTTAAAAAGGTCAGAAAAGGTGGCAATGTAAGGATTATTTTATAATATGTAGTAATGGTATGTAAGTGCTGCAGATGGCTACCTGTTTAACCACAGATACATGCAGAGCTTTTTCTAAAAAAATGTTTTTAATGAGTAAATTTAGATGTGTGACTCTTTTTTGCACATACGTGCACATACACAACCTATCACTACCTCTCAGCTCTTTGTTTTGGCATGTTATGAAATTTCATTCTCACCAATAACTGTCATGTTTTTCTTTTATCTCCCTCTCCTCATCAGCATGCTGTATACTGGCACATTATTCCAATGAGAAAGGACTGTGTACTCTTATATGATTCCATGACATGGGCATTGTTATTGCGAGTCCCATCTATTGAAGGGAGTGATGAATGTTTCCCCATCACAGCCCATCACAGCACTCAGAGGACTTTTAAAAGCCTGTACATCCATCCACTTCCCCCTTACCAGGATTTTTTTTAGCATCCTGCATCACAGCCAATGGTGAAATTGAAATTAAAATTAGAACAACTGAGAGGCTGCAGATAGCATATGTAGGATCTGGTTTCAAATACATCAGAGGAGAGTGCTTTGGAACAATTTTGGTGGCAAAACGGGAACAATATGAGAACTGCTTGACCTTGTGATGTGTATGAAACATGTTTCACCTGCTATACATTTACAGTAAACACACTGTAAGATGGAGATTAGTTGTCTGTTGCAACTGGTGTTAAAATGTAAAAATAGAAACGGAGGACTTGTGTCACATTTTTTAATCCTTCAAATGAATTAGACATGCCAACTCTTAATGTCTCTGAACGCTGAACAAATCCCAGAGTGTCAGTACGTCTGATGTTTCCTCAGCAGCGAAGAGGTTTCAACTTTAATGATGAATGTGTAGACATTCAATATTAGATTGCGACATTTGATAGAGTTTTGATATGCTAAAATGAAAAGCTGATCAAAGAGAGTAATACCAACCATCCCTCCCTCATAAAGCTGATTACCCTCCAGCAGGTGGATGTGTTTGTGTTGGACATTTGAGCGCCGGAGCTCAAAGGATTTTTCAATGCAGGCAAACAGCCAAGTGAGAGAGCTGTCCAACATTCAACTGTCTTCATGTCTGTTTATTTACGGCAGGTACTGTATACCAGTACATGCCAAGATTCTCTGTGCTATTTCTGGTTCTCCCGAAAATAACACGGTAAGCTCATTTTTTTGTCAAAGGCTTTGAGGGCTTAGTTTAGATTATGTGAATGAATACAGATGGTCAGTGTTGTGATAAAACTCCACGGTTTACTTCTGTAACAGAGAGAAAGGGTGTGAATTCACTTTTTTGCCAAGAGTTAAATGAGAAGATTGACACTTTAATGTCTGTACAATAAATACGTATTAAGCTACAGCAAGGAGACAGTCAGCTGAGCTTAGCATAAAGACTTGATATGCACGTAGGTAAAATAAATATTATTATTTTTATTATTATTAGTAGTAGTATTGTTGTTGTTGTTGTTGTTGTTGTTGTTGTTGTTATTGTTATGAAAACCCACCTACCAGTACCTCTGAAGCTCACTGACAAAGTGCGGCCATGAAAGTATTTAGAGCTGCATACAATAGCGCCGCTCAGCCTTGCTTCAAAGTTTTTGATCCATGGAGATTTTAAGTTTTTAAAACTTTCATCGCACCAAGGAAAGCAATTTAAAAATCCTTGACATGACGATGTTAACTCTATGGGCCGATCGGGAATTCGTGGGTGAGGTCAACAGAAGAAACTTTCCTGAGCATATTCAGTGGGCAACATAACCAGGAAGTAAAACCCAGAAGCTAGAAAAATATTTTTCGCAAACAAGACAAGAGAAGCAATTCTCATTAGACTGAGGCGCCATCTTTCAGTCGAGCATCTAGCTCTATTTCACATCTATGACTGTGGCACATTACCCCTCGTCAAACCTTAATGTGATGTTTTTGCTCTTCAGTTTTTGTAGGATTAAGAGATATAATGTGTTGGTGTTTGGTGGATTCTGTTAGGCTAGCTGCTGCTCCTGTTTCCTGTCTTTGCACTAAGCCAAACCAACACTGGTGTTAGCTTCATAGTCATCTTACAGACATTAGAGTGACAATGATCTTTTCATATAACTCTTACAAAATATCCCTTCAAAGTCCTCTCTGTAAGAAAAGTTTATTTTTGAGTCTCATTCACTAACTCGTCAAATACTGATGCTCTGGGATTGTAGGACGGGTTGGACACAGATCCCAAATAGGACTTTTCATTTGGTCTATATAAATGTGCAACAAAGGAAACAATCACAGATTTTCCTTTTACTGTAAAGAAACCTGAATAAATAATCAGTAGTGAATATGACTTTAATGTTGCAAAGCAAAAAACTTAGGCTGGCATGGCATGGCAGTTTCTTTTATACCTGTATATAGTTAGTTTGGTTTAATCCAGCGACATGATGTGTCCTGAATATGTTAGAGATGTGCACTCCTACTTCTCTGTAATACTCTGCAACCTACAGCCACCACGAACACCTCTTTTCTGCATATATCAACAGAGGCTTTATATGTGCATCTCCAGAGAAGCATCATTTCAGTATCACTCCAGCTTGGGACACAGTTTGTACTTTGTTTACATGCATGCTGAGGTCCACTTATGCAAGCCATGGCAGACAGGCTGTCTGGCATCACATGGGAGGAAGCAAACCTTCAACTGGGGCCAGGTTTGCATGGACAAGGACGCTGCGACAGTGTCATCGCTGGCATTCACCTGTAAACAGACCTCAGGCTCCCAGCGGAGGCAGTTCAAGCTCACATCAGTGATGTGGTTAGATGTGACAACATGTGACAAGCATACAGTGAAAACATGCAGCCGCGATGTAGTATGAAAAAATCTGTGAACTGAAACTTGTAGGGTCATACAGACTGTAAGGAGGGATATGGTAATTCACTTGGTTTCATCATTTACTGATTATTGTGTTTCAAGGACATTGTCATGATGTACGTGCATTTTGTAACTGTGTGTGTGTGAGAGAGAATGAGAGAGTGAGAGAGTGTGTGGGGGGGGGCATCTGAGGGTTCCTTCAGCTCGCATTAAACATGACAGGGATTACATTTCAGAGCAGTTTCCCTTCATTGTTTGCAACACTTGCTAGTGATCGAGACAAATTAGTAATAAAAAGACTTCCCATGGAGAATCCTACTACACTGTGACTGTTAATGCATTAGAGTAGTTTTCTAGTTTAAAAAAACACATTTGTCAATTAGGGAGTGGTACAGTACAGGACCCCCACCATGTCCTAATGTTGACAGCCCATGATAACTGCTCCAAATCTGTGTCAGTCATTACACAAGCTACTGTCCTATACCTTTTTGAAAAGACACAACACGTCTAGATTTCGAACTGTCCCCTGCAATTCTGCTGAGCTCCTGTAAAAGTCACCAGCAGTGTCTCATGCCAGACTCTTCGGCTCCATCTGTCAGACTGAGATCATACAACGGGATCGGAAGGAGGCCAACATTGTTGTAATCCTGTCATGCGCAAGAAGTAAGGCGACAAAGTCTTCTTGTGCAGAGGCATCACTTTAGCCCCAAAAGATGCTCACTTGTGTTACATTACATTACGTTGCCTTTCACTCACTGACCTAACGCTTTGTACACAATCAACTGCAGAACTGTTTCCAGGCCACAATTGTCAATAGACAGGCTGAAATTGCTGCTTCACATCTCATGCCTCAGTAAGATCATTGGCAAACTAAAGCAATATTGATTAACGGGCCCCAATTTTCCATTTAAATGCTTTGAAAATCAGAGCTGAATATAATGAATGCCCTCTGTGAACACCCTGCATTCAACTTTCTCAATCAAATCTTCTTGCACAATATCCACATCCTCCTACGCCGGCATGAATTTGCAGATTTGTGATCGTGGAGTGGTGCGGAAGTGTAAATGGGAGGGCTAGGTTGTGTGAAGGAAGCGGTGCCTCTTGCTGGAAGGCGACCATCTGCAGGGCCCAAGGCGAAGAACAGGTCAGCCATGTGGTAATGGCTGCTTCTCCGTGCCATGCTGCTAAAGTACTGCTCAGGGCAGAGAAGCACATGTGTAGCTGCTACTTCCTGGCATCACAGCTTCTTCCATCAATAGGAGACATCGTTTTCACAGCAGAGTGTAGAGCTCAGGGGCATCTGGGTGGTGCTTGAGCAAAGCACCCACCTACCAAGTTTGATTCTTGGCAACACTACCTCCAGCTTGGTTGTTGCGTTTCAAATAGCACAATTGGCAGAGTTTGGGAAGCCAGTGAGGGATCATGTTCTTCTGAGTGCAGTAGCAGGTGTTCAGACCTAAGCTTTGTGTTGATGGCAGTGTGTTGGTTCAGGTACTTTGAGACATGAAATACAGTCCATTAGGTGTAGTTTGAGTAACAGATCCATGAGTTTTAAGACTTCTCAGATGTGCAAACACTGCTGTTTCTTTCGTCACAACGACCACAAGGTAGTAGATGAACAAGTTATGCTCTCATGTTTCAAAGTAATGCACTAGGAATGTGAACTTGCATGTGTATGATTGGCCAGTGTGGAATCTTCGTTGATGACGTTGCATTGCGGCAAAAGTTGAGCCAAGTTTAACGTTTTGATGGACGACTGTGCATTTTTAGGACCCCCACAGCACCAACGGACTAACTAAAGTTGGTTTACCTTACTTTTCCCTTGCCGTACCTTAAGAGTTTGATTTACCAACAGGCTTCAGCAACCAGCAGTTTACAATTGTACTGATTTAGCTGCCTCGCAAGGTAATTGGTAGCGATCTCCTACTGTGGATCTGATTGGTTCAAGTTAGCTATGATAGATGGTGATAAACACATGGTTGGTCTCATCATCTGTCATGTATTTTCTTGCCCATTTCCAAACTGTTTCTAACGGTGACTTCCCAGTTGGTTCAGTTTAAGGCATTCTTGTGCGTCAGGTGAAAAGTGGGTCTGGTCAAGGCTTCAGTGACTCTTGTAGGTTGGTCTCAGGGCCCAGACCGAAGATGGGTGGGGTCTGCAGCTGGTATAATAAACCTTCATACACAAAGCTCCTTGCTGGGATGTGACTCCACATCCTCTTTAAAGTTTAAGCTTAAGAGATGACACATTTGATTTAATTAGGCAAAGCTTACGTGGCATACCTATCTCACCGAAACATATATCCAACTGACCCTTCTGAACAGGGCAGTGTACTAAAAGTTATTAGTATGCCGCTCACTCTTCTTCTGACACACCATTCACCTAAAAGCTCTGCTGACACTGCTGACATTCTGTTTGGATAGCAGTTCATAAGCCCCACATTCACCCCAGTATCAACCTGTGGCTCTAAGGGGGGAGTGATTATTCACTCCCCACTCATTGCTGTGCTGAGCTTGATGCTACCTTGTGGGGAGTGACAAAATCGAAGTCTAGCACCAAACATCAACTCTGTACATATCTAACATTCACGTAATTTTGAAAAAAAAAAAACAATTGGTGAAGACGGTGAAACCTTATCACACTAACAATCACCCAAAGAGGACATGAAACAGTTCAAACTGTTACTATACATCATGCTCAGTTGGCTGTGTACATACAGTGTTATAATGCTCCTGGCAAAATAAGGAGGGACCCCTCAAAAAATCTTGCCCCAGGCCACCTTGTCTAGAGCCGGGCCTGCTTTAAGAAGTTAGGTAAGTCATGATCTTAAAGTTACAGTTAAGATCATCAGTGCTTCTCTTGACACAATGAAACCTCTAATAAGACCTACATTTGGTATTCGCCTCATACCTGAGGTCATGTATGCATTTCTAGTCAGATAATCTGATTTGCCCTACTGTGAACTACTTTCGAATCACAGCCGCCTCACCAACAGAGGTGGTTCACAGACAGATGGTTTCCATGACAACGTTATTTGATAAGCTCCCTCAAAGCGATCAAAAGTGGGGGGAATAAAAAGCCACCTACTCAATAAGTCATAGACTGGTGCGAGCAACTCTATCTATTTGTGCAATTTGGACTCCAGTTTTGCACAATGAAAGGGGGTTTATTCAGGTGGAGGGCAATTATGTCTTTGTGAATCAGAATCCAATTGCACCCGGCGTACAGAGCGTTCATATCAAGGTAGTGCGACTGGTGTGCTGCCAGGAAGTGTCACAATAGATCAGGAGGAATCAGAGTGAATGACAGTTCTCTGAGATGAATGAGCGCAGAGAGATATGACGATAAGCGATGGAGTCAGTTGAGCCTGTCGGATGGAAGACAGTAGCATACATAATGAATGTAGTGACATTTTTACAACATCTTATATTTTTGCAGCAGATTATTTATCAGGCTGAGGGTAAATCTAAACAAAAACATACGGGTCGAGATGTGTTTATCCATCACATACAGTCTTGTAGTCAAGGATCTAATGTGTCACATAAGTGTTACTTATGATATTTCAAAATAAAAGGCACCCCACCTCTGTTTCTCTCCTCCCATCATTCATTGTTCTCTGACCTTACATACAGAAATGTGAAACGCACTCTTAGTGTCTCTGCGTCACTAAAAGCCACTTTCTTATGACGTCCCAAAACAAATTACACACTTAATGTTTTTACATCCCGGCATTAGATTTGATTCGTCAACAATTACATTCAATGATCACAGATTGGATGACACAACTTTTACTGATGCAACCATGGCAACCTGGAGAATAGGATCCGGCATCTTGATAGGCTGTCGCCGCTGCGACTAGGCAGCCCGGTTGCATAATGCTCTCAACCTTGACTTTGATGTGTTCCTCTTTATATCTCTGTACCTGCGATGAATGTCCCTGTAATGTGTTCCGACAGATTAAAAAAAGGGATTACATTTAATGGTGAGAGTGGCAAAAGTGACTCAGGAGAGCCGAGAGGGAAAAAAGGTCAAAGATCAGCAGCGAGTTTCCACTTCATGAATTTCCATGTTATGTTAATAATGTTATGTGCTGCTCACACAAAACACAGCAAGACAGCAGTGAGGACAATTAGCACACAAATTGACAGTCAGTTTCTATCTGCGTGTGTGTGTGTGTGTTCGGGGTGGATCACCCCCCCCCAAAAAAACTTTGCAAACTACTTCCAGCAGACTTGAGCAGCGAAGAGAGTTTAGCTTCTGTCAAAGCCATCTGGTGCTCCTTTAATAAAACGTGTTTGAACTGTGTCACATTTTTTTTTAAACTGGTCTCTCCGTTTATGCTGCGCGTCATAGAGAAGAAGAGAGAACACAGAGAGAGCAGCAGCAGCATGAAGAGGAAAGGAAGAGGGAAAATAGTGTGTGTGTGTGTGTGTGTGTGTGTGTGTGTGTGTGTGTGTGTGTGTGTGTGTGTGTGTGTGTGTGTGTGTGTGTGTGTGTGTGTGTGTGTGTAGGAGCTGGTGGCAGCGGGTGGGTGGGTATTGGGGGATGGGGGAGCAGAGGATGAGAATATAAATGTCACTTTAAAATGCAGTGCCTTCCCTCTAACGCATGACCGTCGCTTCACCCGTTTAAAATCTGATTATCATTTGGTTCCTTAGAAGAAATGCTGCATGGATTCTTTTTTTATTTATTTTTTTATTAAAGCGTGTTATGAATTATGAAAGAGGACAGCCAAATTTATATATTCTCAAGGAGTCTATTAACAATTCGAGACTAATGATGACAAATTAAACATTGTCTGAGATTCAAAGGTTTAACAGTGATGATACTAAAGACAATTATAGTTCCATACACAGCGAGCTTGGGGATGCAGTTATTAAGAAGCGATCCTGCTGGAGCAGAGGGGGGGGGATTCATTGGTTCGAGGGGAAACAGGGAGCAGAGGAGCTGACCTCAGAACAGGACAGTTTCTCTGCTCTTAATTACCAGCAATTCCTGAGAGAAAAGACATTCATCTGCGCCAAGAGCACTGTGCGCTTGTTTTCCGGCTCCGCAAACACCCCCTCAACCCTCAACACTTTACTGCACCGCTGAAACGCACCCTCAGCCTTTTGTCACTTCCTCATTTAATGATGCTCCTGTGGAAAAAAACTGGAATTTTCACCTGCACCAACTTCCAGCATTACTCATGAATATTTCAGAGGTATGTGAGTTGTGTGTCATGGTCCAAGACTGACTGGATCAGCACTTTATCCTCATCATCGTCCAATGATGGCAGAGCTGGCGGAAAACCAATCCCTCCCCCCCAACCCTCCCCGAATCTGGTCTGGAGCTGTCAACCATCTCGTTGATGGGAGAACTTTGGATGCACGTCGTAGAGGGTGATTGGTGATTTTATTCGCAGTGATACTGTAAGACATCCAAAATGATTCCTACATGTAGAGCTGGATTAACACCACTTGCTGCATTTCTGCTTCTCATCTTCAGCATCCCATGGAGCCTAATGAGTCTCATTAGAGAGCAGTTACAGATGGAAAAACACATAAATATGTGAGCGCAGATTGCTTTGGATAGATTTCAGCTTGCACTGGTTGTTCAGCAAAGGGCTGACCTTGTCACGCAACACATATTTCATACTTAAACAAATTCAATATGGCCCTAAGTGGAATCAGTGTGAGGGCAAATTGCGCTGAAGATAATAACAGGCTAAATCCAATTTCACGAACACATCCCCTTGAGGTGAGATTCAGATAGCTTGACTGCTGATCCTTACTCGCACACACACATAGACACACACACACACACATTGAGAGTGAGAGAAGAAAGAGGCAGCAATCCCTTATTGTATTCCTATAGATATCAGAGAAATTGAATTTTTAAGGGAACGAGCATCTTTCATTTTGCCACCACCCGTCCAACAATGACTGCTCGCGGTGGATTTTCAGTCTATAAATACATATCTTCCAAAAGCAGTCAGGCGCGCTGAGGTAGTGTGCCGCTATTCCGTCAATAAACCTTTATTGGCTTGTTAATCCCGAGCACATCGAGCCTAGGTGTAGGCATGAAGAAAGGAGATTACATCCCAGGGGTCTCCCAGGCCAAGTGGACACACACACACACACACACACACACACACTCACTGACACAGACAATATACAATGGTTTTCCCATGAATCTCATTGCACAAAATAGGGTTAAAGATCTGTATTTAAAATGTAGTGTGCAGAATTAATGTGTTAGAACTCAACACAGTCTCCAGAATAAATGTTGGTCATGTGTGTTTCTGCAAACCACAGACATGTTGACACTATGTTAACATTTCTTTAGGTTCAGTTTTTGATTGTATGTTAACACTGTGTTTATAGTCTGGTTAGGTTAAGGCACAAAGAACACTTGGTTAGGGTTAGGAAAAGATGTTTAGACTTAAAGGACATAGTGATAACATTTTATGTAGACATAAAGGGGCGGCTGTAGCTCAGGAGGTACAGTGGGTCGTCTCATAATCGGAAGGTCCCCCAGCCGCGTGTTGAAGTGTTGAGTTGGCACCTTGCATGGCAGCCTCTGCTGTGGGTGAATGTGACAAGTGTTGTAAAGCGCTTTGAGCAGTCAGTAGACTGGGAAAGCACTATAAAAGTGCAAGTCCATTTAAAAAAAAAAAAAGCATCTACAGAGCAGAAAGGTGCAAGAAAAAAAAAATCTCTTTTCCATAAAACCATTATTATGATTGTGAATTAATCACTTGAAACTTTCATCGGCATTGAGAATCTTGGTAGTTGCCAGTTTGTGGGGAAAAAAATGTAAAAATGGCTGAGTTCTAGAGTATGCACCCAGCACACTGCACTGCCTCACATTAGCTAGCTAGCGTTAGCATGGCTAGCGTTAGCGTAGTTAGCATCAGCAAATTTAAGGTACAAACTGGCAGCCACTTGAGGGGGCAGATGATTCAGACAACAGCGGTGTTTTGATGTGACTTCAAGGAAAGGGTGCTACTGGCTGAATGTTATCAATAACACCTGCTTTGGTCACACAAACAAAGCTGGAGATGTCCTGAAGTCTTGTTAAAAACACTGTTTTTTTTCTAGCCACAAAAATGGCTGGATTGTGTCCTGATGACAGTGGTGTCACACTTACAAATGTTGAAACACAGTCCTGAACTGTAGTCACTGGTTTGGCAGCCTTCCACACCCGACCCTACCGCCATCGATTTCACCTCCTGATATGCAAGTCAGGTCATAAACATGTAACATGAACGTGAAATAACACATTTTGTAGAAATGCTGATATGGTGCAGTACGTAGCCTATGACACAAAGAAATGTATCACTGGTTTGCAGCAAAAATTGTTAACAGGATAGTTCATACACTTTTCTATACTTGCCGAAAGTGCACAGTTCATTTGAACAACAGGGAACATAAACTGGATAATTTTACAAAATTAGCATACACTGAGACATCTGATATTTCCCATGACAGCAGGGAAAAATAAATGTACAAACCCACACGGCAGATTTAAAGCTCTCCCACAGCTAGTTGGCAAATAATGCCCGTCCTCATTACACACCCGCTTGTAATCTACAGGCCCAAAAGGAAACCTGTCTCACATGCTGTTCATTCTCATTGATCGTTCCATCCTGCAGAAGTCCAGCATGTTTACCTGTCAGCAAACTGTACAGTAGGACTCCAAACTCCCTCCAGCCAAATGTCTTAGTGAGATGCTGTAGCTCTGTGTTTCTCCAGAATACAGAAAGCCTTCGGGGCAGAATCTGGCAGCAGCCTCGGATATGGAGAGTTAAAAAAGTGTGAACCCACAAAGAAAGATGGATGAAGTGTTCGGCAACAGTATCTCCTCCGAATCTCTGCAACGAAACACATTTTAAGGGGAAGTTAACTGTTTTTTCTATGTATTATCCACAATGTTGTAAGCTACATATCTGGAAAATGTTTTTTGGTGTTTGTAACCCTACAAACATTTAAGCTACTACTGTATGTGTGTGTTTTGAAAAGGTTAGATACATAATGGGGAATAAAAATTGCACGATTAGACATATTAATATATGAATGTTTGCTTCCTCGTGGATTTTATCCAGGGAATGTGGTTGCATGTAAACCATTTACACTCAAACACTTAAATTCTCAGGTAAAATTTACAAAATCTGTCTGATCAGTGACTCACACTCTACCGCCTCTTGTTCTGTTCTACACTTGAAATGGAAGCGTTACAGCCTGTACCTGCCGAACCGCTCCCTGTTTGCTGAACAATACTGAAGATAACACTCAGGGGTTTAGGGGCTCGCCAGATTCACTGATGCACCAGAATCAGACGGTACACCCTGTCCTTGTTAGCCTCTAGACAACTCCTGGAGTTTGTTGAGACACTACAGAAACTCAGTTTATTTTCTTCAAAAAATAAGATACAACCAGAATTCACAAAAATATCACAATGGGCAAAGTGAACATTCCCTGATTTGGAAGTTTAATGCAGGATGATGAAGCATATATTTTACTTCTGCTCAACACCAGCAAAGTCTCTTAACATGTCCTTCACTCTTGGGGAGCAACTTGCACGAACTCCAAGACTGCAACCATCAATCATGAGCCACTTGTGCTGTGAACCTCTGCACTGAAGCTAACATTTGCTTTGGCTGGAGTCGATTCCTTGAGGCAGATGAATGAATCAGCATCAAGAGTCACTGTCATTAATGTGCTGCATCAAATAATAATCTGTTGAACAAAACAACATTAAGTATGTAGCTTGTAGCGTTAAAGTTTTGAATAGTATTATTTTTACCATCAAGTTTATGTTTCTTCTCGATGCTCCTGCCGTATAAATGGACATCTTAATTTCCCATAAATGTGGCCATTGTGACTGTAGGAGTGGGATGAAGCAGGGCTGAAGTCAGAAGCAGCAGGACAGTGAGGAACACGGGAAACACAGTTAGTCACGGAAATCAGCAACAGAGCAAGAAACAGAGAGCAAAAAGCTGATAACAAGGCTGGAACTGGCAACACAAACTAAAAATCTGGGAGGGCGAGGAGGTCTGATTACAGTGAGGATGTGGAGCTGGCGGCTCCACCATGACTCCAGCACATCTGGAGACAATCACACAGACACATCACAGTATGTCCCAACTTGTTTGACATTAAATTCAGATTAATTAATATAACTACAAAAGTGAAGTTGATGAGATAAAACATAAAATATATTGTCTTCTAGTCATGTTTACTGTTTTCAATTGAGTCCCAGAAAAGATTAGAAAATGATCACATTCTGTTTAGCTGATGTTTTACACAGCATCCCAATGTATTTGGGATCAGGGCTGTACGTTGCTTCCTTATTATATCCTTATTAAAGCAATGCAGAAGTAGTTAGCTGCTACGCTATTAACTGTGCTCTTGTTTATTATTTTGCTCTCTATGTATTACAGGAAGACAATGTATTTTTTGTAAGGTGACGGTGTCTTGTAATCCTGTAATGTGAAATGGGCCAGATATTGGTATGACACAGAAATAAAAAAAACAAACTATAGTCATTCTTGTACTGTAAGCAGCCTGTGTCTAATGGAGCATACAGGCCCCTAAGCTCAACTTAGAAAAAAGAAAACTTACATTTTTCAATTGAACCGTGCAAAACTATCTGAGTCAGCAAAGTGATTCGACTCTCAGTCACCGATGTAATGTCAGATCATAGTGAATCAAAGATAATGTGTAAATGTGTTTATTGCTAGTCGGTCACATATATTACAACCCAATCGGCAGAATAAATGTTAGCAAAGCACCATTCTGCAAAACCCAGATAAGTTCAAACTTAAAGTTTATTTACACACAATTTTCTATTTGTCTCTCGTCACAACACTGCGCTTATGCTCTGGTTAGGTTTAGGAAAACATCATGGTTTGAAATTGTCCCAAGGTCTCCTTAAAAAATATCCAGTGCTGTCATGCCTACAAATGTCAAAACGCTGTGGTCCCTCATCAAAAACATCTACCACCGTCCCCTCCACCTCTTTATGTGACAGTCAGGTAATAAACATGTTTTTTGTGAACTTGATATGACACATTTGTACAAATATCTATATGGCATTGGATCCTAGCGATTGGGCTGCATATTGCAATCCTTAATATAAAATTGTTGTTAAAAACACATCCAACAGGACGCTATTGAATTCATGACATGGTGCATATGTATGTTTGCTCGTAATTGTCTGTAATATTATTTCCATTTTTCACCTGAGCGCACAATCATAATGTCATCGCATTTCCTGCCCTCACGCTGAATATAATTATTGATTTCTTGATCCCATTTAACCTGGCAGCTCACGCACTGTTCCTTCATGTGCTAAATAACACTTATGCTGGCCTTCATCTCCTCTTATCTCACAAAGATAAATGACTGAGAGACGGAGCTGTAGCCCGAGGGAGCGCAGAACACAACGGCTTGGTTAGCAGAGCCCCAGGGTGAGCAGTGTCAGTCACCGACTCCCCACAGAGACCCACTGGACTTTAGAACGTTCCCCACTGGGAACATTAGAGGAGCGGGCCTCGAGGCCAGACACAGTCACACTCGCACAAACACACCTCTGCTTCATGGAAGAGGAAGAACATTGTTATTGTAAAACTAGTACCATATATTCACAATTTTGAACATCATGTGAATATCATCACCTTTTCTGTCCCACAGAGGAGCCGTGAATCAAAGGCTCATCTCTTGTTTTCAGCCCTTTTGAGATTACGTCAGAATGTTCACATTAACAAGCCAGACAGAACAGAACCATTCATAATGCAGGTTGTTTAGACCCAGCGATGTTATCGCGCACGCTTCAGGGAAACATCATCCATTATCCAGTGTATCTCTCTCTATTGCTCGGCTCTTTCTCTCCATCTATTTCTGCCATGAGCCACACATGCAACACCGACATACAGCATCACCTCACTTGGCTTTCTGACTCCTGGCTCCCTGACAGGATCTATATTAAGCCTCATAACAAACACAGTTTTCACAGATTCAGGACTCTTCTGCTGATATTGTGACCCAGCTGACTTGTTGTTACTGTTGATCCCCCCGGCTGTCCAGCTGCTGAATGACTGGTGTTGGTGGTGGGAGAAAATAAAAAAATAAGGCTCTGCTACTCTCTCCAAACATATTTTTAGTTACCACGCAAGTCACATGCTGTATGTTTATTCTGTTGAATCACCATTTGTCTAGCGTTGCTCAACTTTGGGCAGATGCGGCTTGTGAAAACATGCTGGAAAGACATTGGTGTAAACATTTAGCAACAAACGGACACAAACATTGCCAGTGTTTCGTTACGAGGATCATCGAGAATGCGAGGCCAAAATAAAGCCAGCGAATGAAACCCAGCACAGATGCTGACCATGAAATTTTAATGCCTGCGCGCACGTGTGATTTCCACTTTTGCTTAAAAAAGGATGAGCTGATTAAAAGATTAAGGTTACAGTGTGGGATGTTCTGTACTCAACACATTTCGGTATTTGCTAATATTAATAATATTCAACCATTTCCTCAAAGCATGTTTTACCAGTGCATAAACATGATTCAATTTGGATACATACAGTGCAGACACACAAAACCATAAAGGAGCATCTTAACTCCTTTATCCAACTCTCAGAGATAATAAGCTTAAAGCTGTTATAATGTAAACCGCAAGCATTTATAATGAGGTAAACACAAGATGCTCCAGATCTGCAGGAGGAGAAAAAAAAAGCATCCTGTCTTTTTAATACCTAAGACTAATGGGCAAACTGTTTTCATGAGACGGTGCCAGACTCGTGGGCAGGAGATAAGGATTTGGGTATTTGTTGTGCCGTTCCAGCTGAGAGAGAGAGAGAGAGAGAGATTTGTTGGAAAAGAAATAGTAAAATATTTAACATCAAATGAATATTGATGAGGCAGGTGGAGGGTGAGTTAAACCAGAGTAAAACAACAACAATGATTATATCTGAGTCATACAGCACCGCTCTAACCTGCACCGCTGCATACAACACCCACTCTTCTTTGACCTTTGAGAATAATGTATAATTTCAGTGCAGCGTATTTCCATGTCTCTTGCGTGGCCACTCTTCCTGTTGCAAGTAAATTACTGAGCATTGAATTTCAAATGTGGTGTGTGACGTTTGTGCTGCAGGTTCGAAGTGACAGCCAGTGACCTGCCGAGATTGGAAACGCGCAAATGGCAACCGCAGGAGGTGCTGTTCTGTCTTCAGGTATGAATTTTGATTCTATGGAGAGCCTCCCTGTGTTCATCCTCCGAGGATGTTTGTGTGCTTTAAAATGTGAGTACAAACCCCGACAGACAAACTCCACCGGGAGCTCATCCTCGAAACAAGTGGACCCCCCGCTACCTGTGAGAGCTCTGATGTGCATCACTCTCTGAATGTTACCAGACCCCTCAGAGCATGGACGGATTATGAGACAAGGTAAAAGACCCCCAACTTCTTCTACATAGGAGCATGACACCAGACTGACAGAGACACAAAATCACATTTGTAGTCATTCTGCATCTTTCTGAGGTCATTTTGTTTTTTATAGACTTTTTGTGTGTCTTTGCGGCCATTTTCTGTTCCTTTATGGACTTTGTGTCTCTGTGTTTGTTTTGTGTATCTTTGTGTTTGTTTTTAGTCTCTTTGTGTTTGTTTTATCTCTTTGTGGTCATTTAGTGTCTCTTTGTGGTTGTTTTCTGTCTCATATAGACTTTTTTGTCCCTTTGTGATTGTTTTGTGTCATTTTGTGTTTGTTTTGTGTCTATTTGTGTTTGTTGTGTCGCTTTGTTGTTGTTTTCTGTCTCTTATAGACTTTTTTGTCCCTTTGTGTTTGTTTTGTGTCTCTTCGTATTTGTTTTGTGTCTCTTCCTGTTTGTTTTGTGTCCCTTTGTGTTGTTTTCTTTGTGGTCATTTTGTGTCTCATTGTAGCCATTTTCTTTTCCTGAGTGGTCATTTTGTGACTATCCGGAGTTATGTTGTCTCTCTTTGAAATCATGTCACATCTCTTTGGGAAGCTGTGGCTCAGCAGGTAGACATGGATTCATCCACTGATCACAGGGTTGGCAGTTCCCCTCAGGACCCAGGAGCATGCATGTAGAAATGCACATTGATTGAAGTAAAACATGTCCACCACCGCTGGAAAAGACGAATGCAGTTCTGTAACAGCCCAGTGGGGGATGTGGGACACTCACATGAAGAAAAATCGACATCATAGGGAGATGAGATATATTGTAATAACGAGTGGAAGCCGAGCTGAGATGTGAATTAAGCTTCCCGAGCTTGCCTGCTGCTCGCTGCACCCCACACAGTGTCTGCATTACAAGCAGCTGGTAGGTGGTGAGATGTGGTTGACGTCTGCTTGTGGGCAGATTGTCTGTAAGTTTTTTTTCAAGGAGATGAGAGGCTCTCCATTGACTGGGAAGATAGACTGCCTTCAAAAGCCAAAAGTCACAAGTGGATATCTGCTGTTAGAAAAAAAAATGTTTCCCTCCTTCCTTCCTTATATTAGACCCAGTCTCCTCAAGACTTTGTGGCTGGTTGCCATAGTTATGGGAGGCAGTGGAAAAACACAGCTGAATGACGAAATTATTAATAAATGAACAAAACAAGTCTCCTGCGTTGAGCTCGCCTGCGCACATGCACAGCAGAGTACGCTAATAACATCCTGCCTATAAAAAGACAAAAGACGGTGGATACAAAAATTACATAGCTGCATAAAAATACTAGTTGAGTTGTTGTTTTGGAAGCTGTCCATTTGGTATTTTATTAATAGATGAGTGTATTTTGGGGCACATGGATGGTGGAGCAGGAACTCTGAATGTCCTCCCCTCTATTGAAAGACTTTGGCGACATTTTCAACTGTGTCCTTAATCCAAGACTCAAAGTGGCATGATTCATCAGACAGTGCCCAGTGCCTCTTTTTATTTGAGGTTTATGTTTAAAACCGATATCCATGCCTCAGTGAGAACCGATTGTTCTTTGTGTGAACTGAAAAAACAATAGAGTAATCTGCAGCCCAATCCTCTTGACACAGATACAACACTGTTTGATAAGGCAACAAAGATCTGCAGAGCTGGAGGTGGTCAACATGAATACAGCTTTCTGCTTTTTTCCCATTTGGATGATGAGTGTAAATTACTCATCTATACAAGGGCTTCAAATTTAGCAGAAAATCCTGGATTATTGATGCATTTGAAGCAAAATAAACCCTGATAATTCAGCCTCAGGGTAACAAGTGTATTTACTGTCCTCTGAAAGTTAGATAAGAGGATCAATACCTCTCATATGTCTGTTCATGAACTATCGAACTGAAGCCAGAAAACAAAAAGTCGAGTTTCACATAAATCAAAAGAAGATAGCTGGCCTGGCTCACCCTGAAGTTAAAAACATGGGCTTTTGTACTCACATTGTTCCATGTTGCTCCATCATAACTGATGCAGGTTGCACATGCTGCACAACTGATGCACATTTTCAATGCCCTCTATGCTTCAACATGAACACTAACATTATTCACTGAACACTACTGAGGTAGCTGAATCTGCTGGCTGTCATTTCACCCTGCAGCCAGCTTCAGTTTGGTCTCAGTCTGAGATCAAGTCATGAAGGTGTCAATCAGATCAAAAAGGGCTCAGCCTGTCATGTCTTATACTGGCTGTGAAAACAAATCTCCCAGTGGGACAAGAAATCTAAATCTATGATTCTGTTATTTTACTAATTACTAATCAGGAATACTTATTCACAAAAATGAGAAAACGGCTTAATGTTAAGAGGTTAGCATGTTGTATCTCATATAGTCTGTACACAAACAAAAAAAATGTGGTTTATTTCCTGACTATTTCCTGTCAAACAGCAGGTTATCCATGCACCCAGTACTTCTGTGCAGCATCTCTGCTGGTTGCCTGGCTACCTCACCGTGACAACAAAACCTTGGAAAGTCACTGCATCCAGCTGTTTTTAGTCATGACACAGTGGCAGCACGTAAATCACTCTTTAATTAGTGTTGTTTTTACAGATTACACAAATGACATACATCCTGTTAGTGTATTTTGGATGTGTCGGTAAGTGTACTTTTAGATAGCGTCTCATCTTATTGTGTGTGAAAGAGTATAAATGTATATTTCCCAAAACACAACAACTATGCCTTTGACAGCTACTGAAGACTAAGACTCAGCCTTGGAAAATCTCTATTTCAGCTACCAGTGATTATGTGCTGTGTATAAACAAACCACTTGCCACACCATATACAATATGGACCACAAAGTGAGATCTAAAACAAAACCCAGATAGCAAAACTGTACCAGTCAGCAAAAATTCATGTTCAGCCTCAGCCAAAATACTCCCCATTACTTATTAAAACTACAAAAATAAACGTTTTATTCATTGTTGCTTAAAGGGGCTCAGAGGAAAATAAGGTCCCAGAACACTGTTTGAAGCTAGAAAGGTGGCAGGGTCCGCCACATATAAACACAGTAGAACAGTATGAAAGTGTGTTGTCCTTTAAGGTCAGTTTGTTTCTTCAGTTTATTCAGTAATGAAAACAAAGAAGGTTTGTTTATTTAGTTTGTTTGGGTATTAGAAAAATCAGAATGAAGATTTTTCTCTTCTGATAAGAATTTCTTCCCCAAAACTCCACTCAGATTACTTTTTTGTTGTAACAAGTAACGTAACCCGTTAGTTCTGCAATTCAAGTAATCTGTTATTTAATTAGTTTTTCATAAAAGTAATCCGTTTCTGGAAAAAAAATGCAATAGGAAAATGTTCCTTTCCTTTTGTATATATAAATATATATAAAAATATTCCAATGCGTTACTTTTTCTCATTAGATAATGCAGTAACGTAACAAGTTACTTGTTTAATGGCAGTAATCTTGTAACGTAATGAGTTACGTTTAAAATTAACATTACCCAGCAGTGCTTACCAAAAGGAGCTTCAAGTTAATAAGCCTGTTTCTAACCCCCTCTGGTATAAGTCATTTGAGTATGCAACCAATCCGGGTAGCTAGACATCATGACATGAGGAATTGACTGATCTAAACTACTGCTTACTGAAGATCGAGTGAATTTTCTCTCCATACTGACACCTTCACATAAACATCTGGATGCCAGAAGAAAACAGAGGAGAAAAAGGGGGAGCTGTGGGTGGGCATGTTTCTAACTAGAGAAAGTTAAAGAATTTGTTGAGGTTTTTCCACAGTAAACTACGTGTTTGCTCATCTGTTGATATTTTGTTGCAATCACTGACATCTAATTTCGGAACGATCATTTATTTTGGACGACTCCTCCAACTCCTCTTATACGCACTGGACCAGCGAGGGACTTGATAACCCTTTTCAATGACCTCTGAGAAGCCTCCCTAATCAAGGGCTCTGAAGCCTCTCCCAAGCATCAGTGTTCACTGATTATTTTCTCAGTTCAAGAGAGACTCTCACATCAGCCCATATAATAAAGTGGCCACTCCAAAGCAGCAGGAGATGAGTGTCTTCTAAAGCCCACATATGGAATAAGAGAAGGAGGATGAGGATGATGGTAATGATGATGATCGAGAGGATGAAGATGATGAGGATCAATACATTCTGTAAAAATAGATTTGGGCTGCATTCAATTTTATTGTACGCTGCCATGGAAACAGCTGACATCAGCGGGGTCAAAAGTGCACGGAGGTGTGGGGTGGGTGGGCAGGTGGGTGGGTTAGAGGATCGGATGGTGGGCAGACCTGTGGAGTGGAGGAGGTGATTGTGGTGCTAATGGTTTTTCAGCAGGGGGGAGGGTTGGTGTGAGGGCTCTTCATCGCACTTCTGTCAGTTTAATGACTCCACAGTGTGATTACTCAGGTTGGTCCACACAGTTACATAAACCACCACTCAGGTTTGGATGCTAAATGTGGCCGTCCTGTTGCTGTGAATCCAGCTGGTGACATGCAGTGGATAATAATGGTCAGTAGGCGATTTGAGGGGGATGAGAGAGGATGTCATTGCCCTTGTGAGCAAAATGACTAAACTGCATCCTGCCTGTTAACCTGCCGTCCCCTCCCTCCACTTCCTGTCAGAAGAGAGAATGCAGGGACAGAGAGGTGGTGTAGTTAAAGCTGCTGTAAGCGTTCGTTCACAATCCCCTCCCTCCCTCTCTACATCAAGTTAGCAATAATACATAATGTGCAATTTCCAGTTACACTTTGAAAATAAAGCTTGCTGACAGTTCACATAATATGTTCACAACAGTTCACATATTATGGCATATTATGATTTTGGGATTGTTCTTAAAGGAATAGTTCACTCTAGAACGAAATTCAGTCATTATCGACTCACCCTCATTCTGATGAGAAGTCCGGTGTAGTTTCTTATTCCTCAAAGTGCAGCTGGAGACCCGCGGGGGTACCCTCCGGCAGCAATAATCCATATAATGAGCGTAAATGGCGTCCGAGACGAAAAGGTCCATAAAACTACACAAAAACTTTGTAATATTCCTCCATGCTGCTCGTCCGCTGCAATTCAAGTGTCCTGAAGTGGTGACATCCAGAGTTTACTCGAAACGACTAGCCTTCTAGCCTAAACAGTCACTATGCTATATCTGCCTGGAGGCACGCTCCGCGTTCACGCGAGTCTCCCTCACAGCGTTTGCACTACGGAAGCCGTGCCAGACAAGATGAATGAGACTCACGATAGATACACACCGGTATTTACATCCTGCTGTGAGTGTCAAAGTTTCAAATCACTAGTGCAGGCAGATCCTTCTTGTGTTTGTGTGTCGCTTGGTCGCTTGGTAGCTCAGACCTCAGGTGGTGGGCACTTACTAATAGGACTGCTAGCTGCACAGCTAACCAAGCTAATGGCAGCTACAGTTAGCAGCAGTAAGTGGTGGCCAATTCTTACATATATCTTACATATATAGAAGTGACACTAGAGGCCACTAACCACCGACCAGGCTGCTGTATTTGACGTGTTGGGAGTGAGAATGGGTTGGATAAATGCATAGTTAGCAGCAAAGACTATGGCAACACAGAATAACTGGAGTACATATGTTAATCCGTTATCTGAAATGATCCATTCATACCAGTGCTAACTATCTGGAAACTAGATGCAGGCTTGATTTTCTTAATAGGACTACAGTAATGTAATATACAAAAGCCAAATAAAAAAAAAATCTTATTTACAATATTCCGTATGAAATCTAACTAAGACCAGTGTGACTAATCAGCAACTTACATGCTCCCTTCACTTACAAGAATGTATGTCCTGCTCTGATATTCCTGTCATCCTTTTATATTTTATTCAGCGCCTCTAACACAGCTTCCATTAATTAACAACCCAGCTCATTCTTGTGATGTGTGGTGCAGCAATAATGTTTGATAAATGCCTACATCTGCAACTCTTACCCCTCTTCAGTCATATCCTGGAACCACTGATACTGTTCAGCTGCATGATAATGGATGATGTATTGATTTTGTCATTACCGGATGGGATTTTTTTCGACAACGAAAAAAATTGCCATTTTATGTGTCTGGCTTAAAATGGCGTCTAATTTATGAGCTGTGGTTTGTGTTGTTAATGGGTTTTTAAAAGATGGAACCTGGTTTAAGTATCCACTGAATGATGCCTCTGCCTTTCACACAGTGCTGAGGAGAGACACTGTGTTGTTTAGGCTCTAGCTGGGCCTTACACACACAATGTAGAAATGCATGGTTTTAAGTTTCAGTGAGGAGCACTGATCATTTTACATTACATTTGTATATATTTTGTTGTTTCTTGTCCTGTTATAACTTGATATCTAATTGGAACAATATTCGGGGGGATCGCCCACACATACAGTAAGCACTGCATACCAGAGTCATACATTACACAACAGGAAACTGTGAACATCAGAGAATCACTACACCATGGCTGTTATAGAGGGAATGTTATCTGTAAAAAGTTAAATCAGCTTTGGGTCTTTTTCTATCACATTCATGAGGATTTAATGTACTTGTTCTTACATTCATTGACTATATAAAAACATTTGTTGTTTTTTAGAATTTGTCCGATAAAAATGTGTATGAAGATCTATTTCTTTATTGTAAAGCAACCCTTGAAAAGATAAACTACTACTAAGGAAATTAAGGGACCTTAGGATTTGCCTTTTACCAACAGTAGCACATGTCAACTGATAATACTTGGTGTGAATTGACTCAAACATCTGCTCTGACTCAGTTAATATGCCTTAATGTAATCGAAGGCAGTATCCCTCCATGTAATTTTAAGGGCTGAGAGAGTGTGGAGGCCAGAGGGGGACCACTTTGCTTGTCACCCTCCGCCTCGCTCCAAAGGTCGACGGGCTGAGCTCCAAGGAAAGCTCCAGCACTCTCCACTCACTTTAATTAAAGACTTCTACTGGACAAGAGTTAGCAATTAGAGTGTCTCCTCAACTACTGTATGTCCCCAGGGAGGTGCCGAGAGGAACTCCCACTCACCCATTAAAGTTTAAACTGACCTGATTGAGCTGAATTATTCAGTGAATCACTCGTCCTCTGTGAGTAAGTACCTTCTTGTTGGTTTGGTCCTCAGGTCTGAGTCTATGTGACTACATGGGCAGATGTAGTAGCTGTGGTTTAGTCAGTGGCTTGTTGTCACCATGGGATTTACAGGGAAACTGTCTAAACCCAAAAAGTGAAGACAAGGGTCAAAGGTATCAGGGGTGCATTTTAGTCCACCAAATCCATTCTTTTACCTTGGCACTGATCTGTAGATAAATGTCTGTTGACATTATTCACAACATTGTGAACGCTCACAGTGGGAACACTCACCAAAAGCCATATAAAAAATGAAGTAGGTAAGTGTTTACTTCATTGCAGTTGTCAAATCAGCTTGCAAACAAAGTAAGTGAGTTAACTAGCTTTAAAGTGAGCAACTGGTTAGCTTACACTGCACATGCCCCAAGAAAGGTCTGTTTGGTTTGTTTTCTGTTTGAGTAAAAGAACGTTTCCTCTATTACTGAAGCTGTTTTATACTACTACTATAAAAGTTGTATGAAAATGCATTCTTACCAACTAGTGACAATAAAGTGTTTACTTACCTGAATGGAAGATTAAGGGCATTTGAGATTACAATGAGTAATGTAGCCTACTAGCTATAGCTTATTCAAGCTTGTAGCAAGTTTCCTGTGTCTAGCAGGACAATACACACTTGTACACAGTTTTATCATTATGAAATACAACAGGAGCCACTGACTGATGCTTTTACCAGCCAACTGACACATTTTCTTTTGAGTTTCACTGAACTCATGAAGTCATTGTGCCCTGTTGCCCTTTTTTGACAACAGACGTCCAACTTTTCACTTCCTGTGAAACCACAACTTTTCATTTTTACACTTATGTTCTGAAAAAAGCAGGTAAGTGTTATTAAGTGAGTGTCAGAGGGACTGGGAGAAATCTTTCTGAACATTGGACAAAGACCAGGCTAGCTGTTTCCCACCGTTGAGTATGCTACGCTAAGCTAATCATTTCCTGGCCATGGCTCTTTAATCAACCACAAACTTGAAGGTGACTTAGCATATTTCCCAAAATGCCAATCTGTTCCATTAGTCATGAGTATAGACTTGTAATTACTATAAAATAAAGAGCAAAATGTATTAAAATCCAGTTCCTTAATCCCAGATATAATTGCTGTTTTCTTCTATCCTCATAATATATGAACACTTACCTACAGTGCAACAAAGAGATTGTTACAAGTAGTATTCCTAGACTGCTTTGTTCTCTTTGTCATTTTTCCCATTTATTCTACATTTGTTAGCAAAAATGCATTTCATGACCCATTGGAGCTTATGTATGTAACATTAGCATTTCAGAAGAGGTGTGATATCGCCTGAGGTTCAGATTTTCATGGCACACACAATTCATACGTCTCATACTGATCTAATCCATTATTTACATTTCCTCCTCTCACAGGAGCAATCAGAACAGCCCTTTTTTAAAAAAAAATCTGTTTTGAGTAGAAGTCAACTGACTTGGCGACATGTTTTTACTATAACTGGAGCCATTTGTAGTACATATCCATTTTTCTACAAATCTGTTGCAATGTACAAGTAAAGCCTGGGTTATCTATATTGAACCAAAATCTGGCATTGCTTCTGGCATCCTACACATTCTCATTGTGAAAACAGCAGTTACCTTGGTAACAAGCACACCACAATAAGGGCATCTTAGGAGACAAACACATCGTGCTGTGCCGTGGAGGCTGGGGCCGTGTGATAGATTTACATAATCAAGGACATTTACTGTACAGCCACTCTCACTGTGATCTCGAACATCTCAACAGCAACACCCATGGAGGGTGTTCTGTTAAATGGACACATTTCTTTCTCCTCTAACACCTCGCTCATAGAAATTTCATTCTCACCTACCAGCGTTAATTCACTGGAGCCTTTCCAGAGTTGAGCAAACAAAGGAATAAATTAATAGCATTGACTCGAACAGATGTGACAAAGTTTCCTCCACAATTTAACTGAACATCAGTATTTTCCTCATGCATATTCGCCCGGGGCAGTCTTGATGGGGGTAATTGGATGAGTTTGTTCTCTTAAGCCAACAGATGTTCCTCTGCAATCACAGCTGTTAGGTTTATTTGGTAACTGAAGACTTTAGACGAGATCTGAAAGCTGTTATCTCAATAGAGGAATTTCACACATTTGGATGTCTTGCTTCGCTTCATTGGGTTTGTGAAGAAAGAAGGAACCATGTTTGCGGTTTGGATTTGTCACAGCCTGTACTGCTATGCTTTAGTTTTTGGTGACATTTTATTTTTACAAGCAGTTGGAATTGTCTCCCTGGGTTTGGATCTGTCAGTGTTATCAAGCCAGGAAGCTGCTCTGGTTTCTACTCACATGGGTTTTATCAAACTTCTGCTGGATAGTGGGCTTGAGTAGAGGCCAATCATGTAGTGTGGACTTTATGATTGTGTGTGTGTGTGTGTGTGTGTGTGTGTGTGTGTGTGTGTGTGTGTGTGTGTGTGTGTGTGTGTGTGTGTGTGTGTGTGTGTGTGTGTGTGTGTGTGTGTGTGTGTGTACATACAGTATGTCCCAGTAACAAGGGAGCCATGACAGTGGCCTCACTCCACAGAAACTGGCTCAGATGAATGTTGACAACTTATATTCAGTGTGCCTGAAGGAATAGCACCCAACCAAAATCTAATTACCACCAACCTTGCTCCTCTGTGCAGCAAACAGGATTTGGTCTGTGGGCACTCCATCACTGAGAAAGTTCATCTTCAACCCATTATCACATTTCTGCCATGAGGAGATTTTTTTTTCCTTTTCTTTCTGAGTTAGTCGTATCATTTTTATGTTGATGGCTTAAGTTTTCCAAGAGGAACAAACAGGCTCCATACAGAGTGTCAATACACCACTTTGCATGTGACGCAAATATTAAAGCGGCTGTAGGTGATTTTTTAAAAATTAAAATAAATGTGGAACCTTATTTTAAATATATATATGTATATGGATGGTATAGTAAATAGCAAAAGACAAATAATTTTCTCTTCCTGTTTGATTTTCATTGCCATGAATTACACACAGATGTTTGTCATTTTAAACAACAACTCTTTGAGAAGACTGTGAAGATAATTGTTAAGGTAGTTAGAAAGACTGCACATCGACAACAGTGACGTCTCGTTTAACAATCCCCGAAACCTTCAGGCGGTCCTTAGCTCACAAAAACTGACTAACTCTCCTTTCACATAACTGCAGCTGTCAAAATGACTTACTGTGATTTTCACCTTTTCTAATACTTTTTCAGCTCTGAGGTGATGGCAGTTGTGGGGTTGGTAATATATATTGTGCAAGACGATGTAGTTCACTGAGCAGTTTCACACACAACTAAATGGTATTTTACTATCTTTACAACAAACTGTGAAATTCTTTCCTTGTTTATTGAATTATCTTTCAAATTCACAAACATCATATGTGTAACTCACAGCACAATTCAAACGGGATCTCTGTGTCTCTCTATTATGTTATAAGGCATGCTAACAGCTAGCCCTCGTCCGTTCCGGTTTAAAACTCCTGTTCTAGCTGTGTGAGCGCCAACATTTCCCAGGTGCCCTGAGCTCCCAGTCTGGACCGCTAGCTGCACAGCTAACTGAGCTGAGTAGCTAACGGCAGCTGCATTTGGCAGCAGCTAAAGAGCTCACTCTGGTGATGTGCTGCCTTCTGTTTGTTACCTTTAGTCTTCAATCATCCAGTGTTAACTATTTTCCAGATATTTCAGTTGTATATCGCTATTGTGCAGCCATGACATTGTCAATGTGTGCCTTGAAATGAGTTCATCACAGGCCATCATATGATTTGACAGAAACCTGTTGATGTCCATGGTCCCTCAAATATGTCAATAAAAGTCCATGAATAAAGTAATGAATAAATTATATGATCAGATACATAGCTATGGAAATGAAATACAAGCATAAATGGCAATGAATTTGTTTCTGACACATATACACTGTCATACCTGAGTGCATTCCACATTTCCAAGCTGTGTATCAGTAATCAGAAGCCTCCAGTCTGACGAGGTGAAATGATTTACAGTGTAAGCCTCAGCCCCTGAAGACACAACTAAATTGGTTTTATGACAGTGACAACATGTAGAATTGCTCTGTATATAAAACTGTCACCTAATTCAATCGTTGTTGTGGGGCGACAGATATACAGTGCCCTGACCACGGTGCGATGTATAGAGGTTTTTCTATCTTGTTTGCACAGTTTATTTTAACATGATCTGACTGGAAGCACTTTGGAAACACGCCGGCAAAGTCAGCCAAACATATTTAGCGCAGGTCTATTTACAGAAAGTAGAAATGAGTCACACGTTCCTGGCATTTTTGAGAAAAACAAAATGTGCGTATATGTATGTAAAACAGCCAAAGTATGCAGCCTGTGTGTGTGTGGTGGAAGCACAACATAAGTTATTGAGCCAGCTTCATCTGAAGGCAGAACAGTGAGGAGATAATATAACTGACGAGATGGGAATACAAATCTGGATTGTATTTGCTCTCTGTGAATTCTTCTCAACACAGCATTTTATGTTGGAATTTATATGAATATGAGAGAATAATATCTTTTTAGCGAGCGTAATAGTGAGTCTCTGGACAGTTTGCTATGTGAGTAAACACGGCAGCTGGTGGAAGGTTTGAGTTTATTGGCCGGGATGAAGACAGTGTTTTAATTGGCTCATGTGGAGAACAACAACAATTTTGTGAAAGCACAGCGAGCAGGATGAGTCGGAATATACAGATGAGACGGAGCGGACCTCTGTTCTTCTGTTTTGTTTATCACCATCACATACAGTCTTGGATGAAAGAGACGTGGAGCTGTCCACAGTGCTGAACCTGCCAGTGCTGAAAATGGAATATTTGTCGGTTACATTCTGCCACTTCCTGTTCTGTGAAAGAAGAATCATTACAAGGAAAAAAGGGATCACTGGATAAACAGCATGAATTTCATGAATGTTAATTTGATTTTTTTTCTCTCAGTGAGAAATTTCTCCTCGATTTTCTTTATCAATATTGTGCCAGCTGCTCATTATGTGTTTTTCTGTAATTCATTTATTAGTCCCACTCCAGGCTGTTTGTGTGGGCTCCTTTACTTTACTTTCATGCTGAAGTCGATGCACCAACACTGAGTCTCTAAACAGACAAAGTGATCAGCTGAGCAGCTACACGGTACAGTAAGAGGGAGCATTTACACTGCACATTTGCATTAGATGAAGGCTTCTTTTTTTGGCTCACACGAGCAGTGAGCAGCAGGTTCAGGGACTGCATGAAGAGTTTCATGAAGAAAATATCTATTATCCACAATCGACTCAGTAAAATGTCTGCAACTCCATCAGATGAAAGAAACTATTCAGACAGATGCCAAACTGCACTGAAAGTAACAGATGGGGTCGTGAAATAAAATTTGAAGTCTTGGCCTTCATGTCAGAACAGAGCAAAAACCTCAGACATCCTCGGACCTAAAAGGATAAACTCATCTCTCAAAATCCACCTAAATTGATTATAAAAATGCCCAAATATTATCTATAATAAACTATACAAGAAATGTATAATCATATAGCCATCCTGATAGCGAGGTTAAAACTCTGTCATTCTAAATTGTCACAGGATTGTCAAAGATAAGCAAAGACAGAGGAAAACCAATAATGTCAGAAATCAATGAAGAGGTTATAAAGAATATGTTGAGATGGCATTTCACATTTTCAGTCTATTTCCAGGTAGCAAAGCCCTCTGGGTACTGAAAGGCCTGGATGTCCAAAGCGATTTGAGGAGATTCCTTCCACAGATCCATCCTGTGGCGACAGCAGACAAGCAGCTCTTCCCCTCCCATGATCTGATCACTCAATCCACCCTGCAGTTCTGAAACGCTGAACCCCAGGACTGATTCCCAGTGGGGTTTTCTGCTGAGCTTTTTGATTGAATCTATCAGCCGCTCATAGAAATGTCATTTCATGGTGGGAATCATTTGCTTTTTGTCTGTCTAGCAGCGTCGGGAAATGAAGTCTCATTTTCACTTGTGGTTAATGAACCAGATTTCCGAGCATTAGTCTGCACTAAGCATCCACATTTACAGTAATCACTACTGAATATAGGGCACACTTCAATGTCGTGCAATGGCATGCTAGATGAGCTGTAACCACGCACTGTCACTGAAAGCTAAAACGTGATTCAGAAAGACACATCAGCACTGGACTGGGACTGAAAATAAAAAAAAGTTTTAGTGTTTCCTTGAAAAGTCCTTCCTATGAACTCAGGTTGCCAGTCTTACTATACAGTGTGTAATTTAACTTAATTCACGTTATACTATGGTAGTTTTCATACATAATGCAACACTCATCGTTTTCACACACAGGCCTTTTAATCAAGAAGCTTTTTTTTTCTAAGCTCGGCCTTCTCCTGTTCAGCCCGTGATTTATTACTGTAGAAGCAGGAAGGGTTTTTCTGTTAGAATACCTCACAGATAAGCAGTGTGTCTTCAATAATGGACATACCATGGTATGAGTCAAAGTAATCATTTAGAGATTGTTGTCTTTTGGCAGATATCAGGCTCAAAGACAAGGTAATGTATTAAAGGTTTATGTTATGTTCAGTGACATCCCTGACTTCCTTCCTCTGATAAATCATGTAAGTGTTTACCTGCATGTTATAGTGACAGGTGATCAAATGAAAAGTAGACCGCTACGCAGGAAAAAAATATTGTATTTCTCTGGGTTTGAACATTGTTTGCAACATTTGAAATAATGTAAGTTCACGTTCTATAACTCTCAGCGTGAATGGGCTCCGTCTCCAACGCTGTGTCCAGGTTTTAATGTAATGTCCTTTGCACGAGCACATCCGCCATCTTGGACAGCTAGGTATGGCAGTAGAAGTGACACTAACTGGAAGCTGAAAACATGACAGAGCCAACCGGACACAGTGAATGGTGCTGACTCAGATGTGTGTGACCTGACCAATCAGAGCAGACTGAGTATTCAGGAGGCGGGCCTTAAAGAGTCAGGAGCTAAAACAGAGCGTTTCAGACAGAGGGCAAATACATTGCTGCTGCCACACTGGACAGTAGGAGAAAACGTGCTGGGGTGTTTTGTTTTTTTTGTATTAAAGCATGTAGACCAATTCTAGTAGTAACCCAAAATAAAATCTTATCTTAAGAATCTTAAAATCTTAAAATAATTAAATATGTCCCCTTTCCAGTTTTAACGCCGCTCTGTGTGGTTGCGCGTCCACTCGGATCAGACAGCTCCTCACATGAGGTTGTGACAGGGCAGCTAAACAAATATAATAGGCTGAAAGATGCTTAAATGCCCTGCAGAGCTGAGAGGAACTGCAGAGTCGAGTGAGTCACTTGACTCATTCTTACAATAAAAATATTGGCGCAGCTTGAACACCTACAGCTATCAAATTGTTAAAAGAGGAAGCCCATGGTTGGAAAGATGCTGAAGAATACAGTGAATAACAAGCCAGTGTTCATATTCAACATCGGCAGTGTGATACCTTTTGAAGGCAGTTCTTCTCTGAACAGTTTTTCCTCCCTTGAAAAATGTATGTTTCCCAGCTCTTTGATTCTCTCATTGCCGGAAGCAGAATCCTGAGGCCCCAGTGAAACTGAATTTCTCCTCTCTGGAAGAAGCACCAGCAGCCGGCTACTGCAACACCACAACACACATGAACATGAATCATGTGCAAAGTTCTTAAGATCAACTTTATGACTCTAATCAGCAGCACACATAAAACCAACACATTTAGCTCCTTTCTTCTGCTTCAGTATCTCTTTCTGGAAGCGTTACCTCATGAATTATGTGTTTGTGTTACAGCAGAATTCTCCTGCTATCCCCCAGAGCTGATAAGCCTCTGTGAAAGTGTAGCTATATTACATGCCTCTGCTCCCACCAAGCAATTTGAAGTGTGGGGAGACACCTCTGTGACAGCACCAAGAAGGGGAAAATGAATCAAGTTGGTGGGGACAGACAATCATGTGAAGTCTAGTTTTCACTTATGTTTTCCTTGTGCAAGGCCTTTGCAAGCTGGAGGTAGAGAACAGCATTGCATTACTGTTACACTTTTTGTTTTCCTCTTTCATTTTTAATTTTTCTTTTTTTTTTTTTTTTTGGCTTATGCAAGAGAGAAGCAGGCAGGCAGATGAACACGAACTCCCAGCGCTCTGTAAGTAACATATCAGCAGCCAGATTTACAAATTGCTTGAGGCATCTTTGAGGAACAGGCTGGACTGCCAACTGTAGATGTCTGTTGCCTTGTCTAGACTTGGTAAAATCACTGTTTACACTCTTACAGGGGCGTAGCAACAAATTATGGACACTGTAGTTATCTCTTTTGGGCCCATCAACGGCTAATGATTCAAGTGTCTTTGTGGCCCCAGTATACTCGCTCATACATTGGTTAAGACAGCAGAAAGAGTTGTGACAATCAGTTGTGGATTTGGCAGACAAACTTGAGTAAGGTCGGCAAGTGCAGAGCTGGAAATCTACTGAGGACTGACCTAGAGATAGATTTTCACATTATAAGCTTGAATGAAGGTGGGATTTATTGCAGGGCTGCTGTATTAGACTGCATCTGTCCAGCCAGGTGTACCTAATAAACTAGCAGCTGAAGAGATATCTCTCCACTATTTGTTTCTTTGAAATATGTCCTGGTGAGTAGAAACAGTAATGTGTAGTTAATGAAAAAGTGTAGCTGTCGCAGCAGGAATATTACCACATTATTTCATCATTTGAACATACTGTAGCTATTCAGAAAGCATGACCTGTGCTCAACTCTCTGTTGATACTGTTAAAGCCCCAGTGTATGAATCTCTGTATCTAATTAAAACTGTGGTATTTTCACATTATCTTGAAGAATTATTTTAGCAAACATGTGAATTGTCATGGTTTGGGTTTTTAATTGTTATTTCCTGTTTAATTTTGTAGGTTCTCTCCTCGTGTGTCATGTTTTGCTGTACACTTCCTGTCTTTGTCTGTTTTTGTCCTTGTGTCAGTTCATTTTCATTCCCTGTGTTTGGATTTGCTTCTCACATGTTCTCTGTGTCCAGCTTTTGTTCCCGGTGACTTTCTGGTTGTTCTTAGTTTTGTATTCTTCATCTTTTTTTGGATTCTCTTTTGCCTGCCATTTTGTAGCCAGCCTAATTTTTTTTTTTTTTTTTTTTGCCTGTATTTTCATTTGAAGGAGAACCTCACCACTGTTATTCACATTCTGTTGATAATGTTAGTTCATTTTTTGAATGTTAAAATTTTGGCCATATCTTTCAAATTGCATCTTTAAGGCTGATGCTAGGAAGGAAATGTCCTGTTCCTTCCACTCTATGAGCTCTTCAAATCCTCACATACTTTATGGTCACTTTGCTGTTGAGAAGGTAAAAATCTTGCACTTTTTGGAACTGCACTTTTTCAAAAGCCAGAGCATTTTACAATACATTCCCCTCAGAATAAAACCCGATGAGTCATGGATCAAACACACGCATTTAGACAAATCCTCTACAATTACCATAAGAATAAGCATGGGAAAACCTACTAAATAGCTAACAACAGTTGTCTTCTTTGCTTCAGTCTGCCATAAAAGAGAAAGCGGCTGAAATAGATTAGGAGAGATGATGGGGGATTTTTAGGTGGCTGTGGTTGCTGAGCGCCCAGCTCCTCATCTGTGTGATGACTGACAGGAGGGTTTTCAGTGGGAGATAAGAGGTGAGACAGCGTGAAGCAAGGTGTCAGTGGAGCTGGAACATTAAGTCCAACAGAGACGACAGAGGCAACGCAGCCAACACAGCACCCAAAGCAAAATGCAGCTGGAGTGTCTGTCTGTCCTGCTGTGCAGTTAAATATTCGATGTTCATCACCGATTAATGTGAAACCATCTGGTGTCATCTGTAGCTTAAACTTAATGCCAGTTGACTGCGTGCTGTAGGAGAGGTTTTGGTGGACCAACATGAGGAAGAGCTGAATGTTGTACAAGACACGGAACAGACATTATATTTGTATGCTGACCCGTCTTTTAGATCCGCTGTCATGATTTATGGTTTTGGACAATCTACTTTCCCTCATTCTGCCTCCTCTAGTTTGGCGTCTGTTCATGATGTTTACCCAGAATGCCTTTTAACAACCACCAGAGACAGATACGAGCTGGCTGTTATTTTTGTTACATTATATTTGAAGGTAAGGGTGTGTACGCTGAGGGTGAATTGAGGTTTTCCGGTTGTTAAAAAGTCATCCTTCACTAAGAATTTAATCCTGGTCGTCTGAGTCTCTGATGGTTAAACTACAGCCTCTGCACCAATGACGTGTCCTCACCTGCGACTCTGTAGGACTGACCACATCTGACATTTACTGTTGATGGTTAGGGTTGCTTCTTTTCATCACTGACAGGCTATACTGTAGTTCAGCTAGGAATATGTGCACCTGACGATACATCATCTACATTTCACAAGCTGTATTACCTGGTAAAAATACACCACGAATCAACTAGCTTAAGAATCAGACTAAATTAAAGAGTTTTGTTAAGGAAGGTCTCATTTTTCATGTCACGCTACAATCCGCTCACATATGGCGAATTAAAAAGTGATTAATACATTTAAATTGCTACAAATTGTTGTATAGAGCCCCTTTAATCACGTGTTAGAAAAAATAGCTTCTATGTGTGTTTTTTATGGTCTCTTTCCTAAGTTGCAAATCAATGGCATATGCTATTGGCTGCATTTTCAGTTGACATGGAAACTCGTTCGGGTTGCTACAACTAGTTTACATTTCTATTGATCAAAGTGTTTTTCTGAGCTTTTTGATGAGAGAAATATCTCAGTTCAGCTGTGCTGATCTGATCCACTTTTGCTAACATTTTTCTGTAGCTATCTTTACATGAATGTATTGTATCTAGGAAGATGGCCTTCCTATGCTTAATCCATACTACTCCTCCTAGTTGTCATTGATCAGTTGTTTCTTCAGTGGCTGGAAGTGATCACTGAACAAAAATCAAATGTTGGCAGTGATTCAGAGCTCCAGGATCAGGCTGCCAAGTAACTTCATTTGTCACTGAAATGCAAGATAGAGATTGCAATATAAATGGCATCTGTCAGTGATAAATACTTTGCATTTACAGTACCAGGCAATAAAACTATCCACTCTTGCTCATGTATGATTAAAACACCATTTTTGTATGAATCAAGATCCGTTAATTCACAATTAGGAGTCCTGTTTATCCAGTAGAAACACTTGTGGAGGAGCTTTCAAAAGGCTGAGGGAAAAAGAGCCCTGATGATGTCTTCTGGGTAAGTTCCTCAGCTTTCATTTGGATACTGTAACTTTAAACAGCAAGCTTATGTTTTAAAATGGAAGCATGAAGTTTCAAAGGTCACACTGATAAGTAGACAAATCTTTTTTTATTTTATTGTTTGTTTCACGTGGTACTTGTGTTTCATTAGTGATCAACACTCTAGGTGGTTGCAAGTTTATGGAAATACAAATATAAAATTGGGTGGGTTACAGTGTGCGCCCAGCATACTGTACTGCCTCAGGTTAGCTAGCTAGCATTAGCGAGGTTAACCTAACGTCAGCTAGGGGTTGCAACATAAGATACTGCAACAAACTGGCAACCACTTGATGGAGCAAATTATTCAAACAACAGCGGTGTTGTGACTTGAATGCGATGGAAGGGGGAGATGTAATGACACAGTTAGTGGCTGAATGATACGGAGGCTCTAATTATGATTCATTCCATCATGGGAAGTGTAGGATCCAGTATTTTTGTGGTTTTACCCATAATAGGGACTAAACATAAAGATATCTCTGCCTTTCTTGCATTGATTTTGACCCCACTTTTTAAAACCACAGCCTTAATAAGCAAAATTAAACTCCACAGTGACACGGACATCCCTCCAGACACTTGTGGACAGCTATATTAATCAAGCAGCGAGACAAAATATGGAGGGCTGACTGTATTAGGAAGAAGCCACAGCTATTTTTACTGTACGTTGAATTATACTCATTCAGCTGGCAGGGGTTTGTTTTGCTGTCCTCCTCCACTGTCTTCGCTGTGTTGTAATTATTATGCAAATTGCCATTGCAGTGGATTGAGGAGCTTCAGGTTTTCATTAGTTTTGGAGATGAGTGCTAATTTTTTAAAAGGGTGGAAGCCTCGCGTATCTTATCTTGTGTAGTGATGGATCACAACTGCCTTTTTCTTACAAAGACGTGGGCTGACACTGTTACTCCCAAGGAGCAGAAAGAAATGTGTAATTGGTCCCTTCATGAAGCTTTGATGATGCGAATGAAGTCAACGCAGCCTCATTGTGAATGAACACAACAGATCTCGGTTGCACGTAATCATTGCCGTTGTCCGGTTTAACATCTCTTTATAGCCAGAGATTAAGAAGAAACACACACACACACACACACACACACACACACACACAGCAGGGCCCTTTGACAGGTCATTGTCTTTATCATGCTGTCTGTCTCCATCCGTCATCGGTTTCCATGACGCCCACTGCCGTCTCTGGCTCCCGCTGCATTGGCTGGCATCTATGCTTGAAAGACATGGTTTTTAATTACACTCTTTGCTTTGTGACTATCTTCTCTCCCAGTGGACTCGTTGGAAAACTGTCAGAGTGAACCAGCTCCAGGCTAAATCATTTAAAATAAAGCATAATGTGTTTAAGTATCTGTTGATTTATGTGGTGCTATTGATTATGTGCATATTTCACTGTCTTAGCTTTCTTTTAAGTCCCCTTCAGTCATCTAATTAATGTGTGAGCAAAATCAGTGAGGAAAATGATATTTCTCCTTCGCAGGTGTATTACTGTGGATATGAAATTAATATTTAGTCTTTGTTAATACATTTCCACTGTGGTAGCCTCATTTTTCTACTTAACAGCTTAATTGTTCTGCAGAAATGAGAAAGAATTGAGTATTATTAACTATTTTAACTGGTGATCGCTTTGACTAGATGGAATATCATTATAAATATCTCATAATAAATAAGCAGAGATGCGGTCTTTCTTCACAAGTGCCTCATCCTTCCTGGCACAGCTGTCACACAGCATCCTGAAATGTGCCTAGTGGATATTGGACCTTTCAGCAAGAAGAAAGCCCTCCAGAGCCATTATCACTGTGGTGTTCCAGGAAACCACTTCTGCAGTTTCAATGGGAGCGTTATCATGTGAAAGATGAGACCATCATGATGGAAACATTGTTTGCACCCTGGGGTGCTGCTAGTTGTGTAAAATGGCCTCATATTCTGTGGCTGATATACAACTATGCAGTGTAATTATCACATGTAATGACTCACTAGATGGCTCCTCATATCGTTACAGATCCGCCGCCATGTTTAGCAGCTGGTAACAGACATTATGCGTTTGAGATCATGTCAAGGGTGAACATTTATGGACGTAGGAACACATATGCAAACATTCACACACACAGACACACACACCAACTAATCGACGTTAAACATAATGACTGCCCTGCAATGACTCACTGTGTTCTACTTAGTACTGAAATAATTAGGGAGCATCTCAGTGATAACTGATGGCGACCATATGGGACTCATATATGATTCGGCTTGTACTTTATTAGCTTTAAAGATATAATATGTAAGAATTCCGCATTGCAATGTGTAAAAACAATTAGACCTTGTTAGATATTGTGTTGAGTTGTGTACATTTATTATCCCAAATGTTTCTAACAATGACTTCACTTGACATTTGGTCACCTGTCACTATAATTCCAAGGAGAGAGTCAGAGAGCGAGTCAGGAAGTCAGCGAATGAGACTAAATGTAACTTGAATAAAACCTTAAAACATCCAACCTCGTCCGTGAGCATTTCTGCCTGAGTCACGTCAGTGTTAATACGACCCAAACAGCCAGATTACTTCAATGCTACAGCACGCGTTGAGGGTGTGTGCATCAGTGTGTTTGAATTCAGGTCAGTCACTGAATTCAGCACTCACCGGAGCCTCTGGTTCTGTCCCTTCTTTTTCCTGTGCTCCTCTCTTTAACGCAGCATTCATATCATAAAGTACATTTCTTCTCCAGCTTCAGTCAGCAGGCAACAGAAGTCACCCACGCGGAACGCTGCTGCAGTCACGTTGATAAACTAGAGTGAAGGTTAAATGAGCGTTTAATCCCGAAAGTAAAAAAGTCGTCTTTGAATCCGACGTGTTTATTACATTAAGAGTTCTGGCTCTGCTCTCAACTCTCTCCTCCAGAGCTGGCCCTCTGCACAAAACACTCTGCAAATGTTTTTTGTTTTGTTTTCATAGAGAGACCCCTAGTGGCATAAATGACATATTACATATTGTAATAATACTCCAATGTTTTGGGAAATTTAGCTTTTTAGCTGTCTTACTGAAAGCTGCATGATAATATTAATATCAGTTTCATGTGTTTAGCTTAGTTTAGCAAAAAGGGGAAACAGCTAGCCCCCATCGAAAGTAAAGACGAGGTAAAACAGACAATACTTGGAAGCCACAATAATTTATATTTCAAAATGATCCATTAACAATGGATCACATGAATATGTGCATGTGACAGTAGTTAATCGTGGTAGTGAACTGATAAAACTCAACTGCATCTGCAGCTCCCCTCGGCTTGACGGAACTTAATAGTGAGTCTCAGCTATGGCTGCATCGTGACAGCTGTTTTTGGAGTATAACTCTAAAAAGCCCACGTACACTACTGCTCGGCACCCATGGGTAATTCTAGGATTTCTTTTAATGAGGTGCAGTGGGGAGTAAAGGGTGGAGGGGGTTGACTGTATCAGAAATACAGTAAATACAGCAGTGAAAATTGGCTTAGAAAATACCTTTCAGGCTCTTGTGCAGTGTCCCGTGCTTCGGGAGGGGGGATTACATTAAAAGTAGCACAGCCCAAGAGCCTGAAAATCGTTGTGCATTGAACTGTTTTGCATAGATAGAACAACACAGTTTTGTTCTAATAAATAAAAAAACATTACAGGCATCAATTATTCATTCTACTTTTTGATTTTCAAGAGAAACATTGCATTGTGTGTGTGCGTGTGTGAGTATGCGTGTGTGTGTGTGTGTGTGGTTGCATGTTCTACGCTTGAAATCTGGGTCTGTTAATGTGGGTTAATGGCACCGTCACACATGCAGGCTTTGGTCTGCCTCAGAACAGCTGCATTCTGCGGTTTTTATGATGGCTACTAAAAACTCAAATAAACTGAGCAGCACTCTCAGGTCACTCAGTTGCTCATCACTCATGGTTTTTCGTGGGTGATTCTTGATCAATTTCACGGTGGTAAAACTCTGTTCACAAGCAGCGCTGCTTACTGGTTGCAAGAGCAATTTTGCACAACTGGAAGAGTTTATGGAACACCTCTTTGAAACGCTCCAGGAAGACAGCAAACTCCAATTTGCTTTCCTTTTTCCTCTTCAAAGTCATTTTGGCTCGGTGCAGCTCGTGCCTCAGATCATTTATGGTTGACTCGTAGATCTCTGCTAACGGAACAACGTCTCTCATCATGACGCAGTTGGGCTTAAAGAACCGTTTCTGTAACACAATAATCAAAGCGTCAGGGATTGAATAGAAGATGTTCTTTCAAAAAACATCCTTGTTATCTTGGTCAGTCTTACGCTCGCCAACAGTGAATGTCACTACAGATTCCTCCAGTCTAGAGTTGGTCGTCAGCTGTATTTTTTAGCTATATCTAGGACCTCTCTGTTAATTCCTCTGTGAATTTGACACGTGTCCTTACAACAGATTCTCACTATCATCTCGTCAGATACACCAGCTTGGTCAGTGACCAGTTAGCCTGTCGAAATAAAGCTTGTTGACAAACATTTCACAATTTATGACTGATTATGATTATTATAAAGATCTGGACTGTTATTATTTTGTGGTTGCAGTTTGGTTAGGTTAAGGAAAACATCCTGCTTTGTGGTAAATAAGGTTCAGTCATGTTGCTTGTGTAGCTCACATTACAGGATATATGAAAGCTAACTTGGCCACTGCCAGACGGGTCAGATCTGAGGATGTTTTCACATAATACTAGTCCAAGAGTGTGTAGGGAAGGAAACAAACTGAGGACAGAAATATAAGTGGGTGGAACTGGTTGGAAGACTAGAGAGGTAATTTGGTGCTTAGCACACCCGCCAGCTATTTCACCAGGCGGCAGCCGGCAGGTCTGTTGGCATGTAAGCAGGAAGCCTCCGCAGCGCTGGTCTTCAATATGTGAACGCCGTGCCCAAACTGGTCTTCCACAAAGGTCATGAGTAGTAGGTGTGTGTAGCTGCAATGGTGTCCCATGACATGTCACAACACAACTGGCGTCTCCAACTTACGGTGACTCAACTTCACACACTGCGGCTGAGTTTTCACACCTGAGCCTTGTTACTGTAGTTGCAGAAACTGCTGCACACGCACCACAAAGAGACTTCCGGACATCATTATGACACCCCCACGCTTGTTTCTCACTGAAAACCAGTTCAATATTAAGAAGGGACAGGAAAGGAGGAAAAAAGGGGAATAATAACCCCCTATCACTCCTAACAGTCACTCATGGGCCACAAACCCCATTCACCTTGGGTAAAGTCCCATATATGAACCACCCACCTACCCCGACCACCCCCCAACTCAGACTTTTCTTGCTCTTCATACACTAGAGGGGAGCTTCTGGCAATGATGCTAGAAGCAATGACGCGTAGGGCCACTGACCAGGCTGCTGTATTTGACATGTTGGGCGTGAGAACAGGCTGGTCCTGAAGTTCTTCACAAAGCTCAACATCTCTTGCTACGTCTACTGACAGTTAATGAAGCATATCAGATCAACCAACACTTTACACATTGTTGCTAGAAGTCCAGTGAAAGATAAGGTTGGCCCTGTGCCTCCACAGAACTCTCCTCACTTCTCTTTCCAGCAATATCTTCACGGACACAGAGCCCTGCTTGGAGCCTGTCCATCATGTTACGGCATTCAAAATGACTGCATGCCCCTCTGGTGTTCCTAATCGTTCTGAAGCTCTGAACTTTGAGCCGTTGGTGGTGAACGTACAAGCCCAGCATGAAGACGTATAGCTTTTGTGGAAACAAAAAGAAGCGACGCTGCCTCGGGTACTGACTTGACAGTGACAGCTAGAATAAGTTCAGGCAATGTGCACTGAAGTGCACACAGAATGCATGATTGGCCACTGCAGAAACACCCGCATGTTTTCCGCTCATTATAGACATAAGATTGGTTTTGTACTCCAGACCATATCTCTGTAGATAATTGATGATCTTCTCTCGGGCCTGAAGCATCTGAATTATCAGCTTGTCATGTACTGCCTTCCTGTTTTTTTTTTCACATGGATCATGATTTTCTATATATTCCAATATGGCCAGAACGTTCCCACTATATCTGACTCGTCTTACTAAAGATGACTTCATTGGGGAATATTTTTGTGTATCAGTAAGCAGCAAGACATCTGCCACAAGTCCTAATTCTCCTTCACTTTTTTTTGTTACTGTTTATCCATATGTTACTCTCAGCTCCCCTTTTTGTGCTCAGACCATGCCAATATGCCGTTTCCATGGTACTCTGATTTGGAATGTATTGCAATCCCACAATCCTTTCATAGTGCTATTTCCAGTTTGCAAAACAAGTGAGTGACGTGAAAGCAGATGGAGGGGCAGACGGGAGTGAAACATGTCTGTATGTAAAGCAATGGGCCAAGTCCATCCATGGATATTCTTCATACCATGTAGAATTAAACACCCGCCTCTTGTTACCTCGTCCTTGTTTGGTTCAAGGACCATCTTCAAGTTAAGCTGCACAGGAACAAACACTCTGGATTGTGAAATATTCTAAAAATTACTCTAACAATCAATAGGAAAGACTGGTGGAAAGAAAGAAAATGCATATCAGGCTCCACCTTCTGACTTTCACCTGTTGCTGCAGAGATGGCTTCTGGTTTAACCCCCACTGGCCCTTTAAGGTGGGCTTTAACTTGGTCATTAATATTACATAACGCTACATCTGATAGCTGCCGTCTGGTCTGATCAAGGCAAAATCATTCACTTCTTCTGCTGTTTTTGGAAATAAAGTGAATACCTAATATGACTCCAGGGCTTAATTTCTCCCACCATGCCCCAAAGTAAGATAATGGTATGGTAATGGTAATAATGAATTATATACACCATTCTACATTACTAAAAATTCCCAGTGTGATTGGATCAGATAGCTAAGTCAACATTCTCTCACCCCACATTTCAGTGTTTACCACTTTGGCTTGGCCTATTTTGAAAAAGTGATTGTGCCTTTAATCTTTAAAACAACAGGAGGAACGATGCACAGCTGCTAAATAACATGTGAAAGTCATTAGTCTGCTGAAGTTTTGTTAGATAAGCTAACTAGCTACGTAATTTTCTAATGGGACTATTGGGAGCTTTTGAAGCCATGATGCCTGTGAGGGTCGTTAATATGGGGTTGTTAATTTGCCAAAAATAATCTTGAGTCGTGTCTCTCCTCCTGTTTGACTGCGTCAAACATCAGGCATAGTTAGCGAAAACCTTCTCTACAGAAGTTTTTCCCATCCTCATTGTGCCATAGAGAGCCATTTATGAATTGTAAGTGAAAATATCTTATGACACGAGGTTTTCTGTACAATAGAGGAGCAACTCAATGTAAAACCTGAACTCAGTTTATGTGAAAGAAAGACATCAAACAAAAAAAGAGGAAAGGGTTCATTTCTAGCAGAAGACCTAGACACTGAATAACAAAATGGTGTTAAAGACAATTGGAGACAGAAATTCAAATGGTTTGAAGGACTTGTTAACATAATGTGGGAAAGAGAGGGCCTGTTGTGAATGCCTTATGTAATAGTCACCGAGCACTGCCACTCCACAGATGGTCCAGGAGAGGTGGGCAGTTGTACCAGCACATCTATTTCCACATAGCAGCAGTAAGAGCTCTTATCCTTCTCTGCAAGCCCAAACTCTGACAGGAGGCTGAGGCACTTGACGAGCAGCAGTGAGGCCAGATACCGTGATTAAAAATGGATGCTGATGCGAGAGAGAATGTCAGCATGATGCTGCCATAACACACTCATATAAAAAAAAGCAGTCAGATTGCTGTCTCTGGCTGTGGAGCTCATTGGCTGGTTATTGATTATGGAGCGAGCAGAGTGCGCTCAGAGACAGGCCGCTCCCCGGAGAGGATTTGCATGATTGATGCTTCTTTACGAGGCTCGTATCCCGTGCTTGTCAACTAGTCAGCTCAGCAGAAAAAAGACATATACTGTACCTGATGATAAATGGAAAGTTGTTGAGATGTGGTCTCTAAAATATTGAATACCTGTAGACCTACATACAGTATATGGCAGCATGACTAGGAAATAGTTCCTCATTATCAAATCTTTCCATGTGTGAGATATGAGGAGAGGACAGCTTTAGTTTCTATGCATGAGAAATTCAGCTGTCGCAGCCAGTTTGTATATGCAGACATCGGTCTCACACAAGGTTCTTCTGATTAGAGGGAGAAATCTGAAAATGTGGTGCAATGCTGACTTAGACAAGATAGGAACTCAGTGATATGTATTATTTGCAGCACCGGCCTCAAATACATGACTGCTACACACAAAGACATGCAAACATCCACTGGTGAGAAATGTAGACATTTGTATTGTTAGAAAAAGACTTAAAGCAGCTATAGCTTATATTCTATAATAACAAACAAAGAGTTGGCTGGAGTCATTTTTTTCAAAGGTTCATAACCATATATAAAAATGTATGTACAGCATATTCATGGCCTGGGATTTTGTTCCCCACCAGACTACCTTAACTGAACAACCAAACTAATGCTGCCCACATCCCGCCCACAACCCCACCGGGCAGCTGTTTTCAGCAACAAACTGCATTAACTCCCACCGTATACACTACCTGCCCAGCACCAATCAGCAGACAGCCACAGTCAGCAACGACCTAGTGAACGTAATGTAGCAATTAGCAGCTAAAGAATCAGATATTTCCCTCAGAAGCTGGTAGAGACCCGAAACACAGCTAAAACAGGGGTGAACTGTGTACTTAGTTTCACAATGTTGCTCTGGAGGCAACAGTTTGCTAACAAGTTTTCCAGATCAACTTAAAAGGTTCATGTGTCAGTGTCATGTTCACTACTTGTTTCTTTAAACTTTCTCTCTTTGGACTCAGGATCTGTAGACACTTTGGGCATCTTTAAATGAGACCTATTATGCTTTTCCATTTTCTTCCCTTCCCTTCAGTGTGTTATATACTGTATGTTCTTGTGCATGTAAAAGTCTTGAAAGTTAGAAAGTCCAAAGTCCGCGGCAATCGAAGCTCCTCTCTCCCACAGAAAACACTGCTCCTGAAATGCCTTAAACGTCTCCTCAGCAGTCCGACCTTTCATTCGGTGACTTCTTGACATCACACTATGTCACTATGTCACACATTTGCATAAAATATGCCAATATTCATGGTAGAAGTAAAGCTAACTGGAAGCTGAAAACACGACAGAGCCAACCGGAGACATGGTGAACAGTGCTGACTCAGGTGTGTGTGAGCTGATCAATCAGAAAAGACAGGAGAATAAACCTGTTCTAGCAGTAACGTAATATAAAGTTATGAACCTGAAAATAAGCATAATATCCTTTAAAAGGTAGTTGAAGACCCAACTGTTTAGAGTTGCCTTTGTAGTTTTCTATTTTATTTTATTTTAACTCACTTCGCATGTTTGCAGTTACGTTTCTCGCCTTGATTATTTTTATGAAGCACTCGTGACGTTACACTCTTTAAAAGAAGATTTATAAATAAGTTACTTATTTCTGACAGAGCTGGTCGAGATGCAGCTAATTTCAACTACTTTATATATGGCTGGGTCTGTATTATTTATCATGAGATGATTATAATAAAGATATGATGTTCTGCATTTAAAATCCAAATCTATCAAAGCAAATAACTGTAGTTGTCAACCTCCTGGCTACTGGCCAGGTGCCCTTGAGCAAAAAAAACAAAACAACCCCCTCTAGCTGCTGTCGATATCCTCTGCAATCCATTACACTGGCTACATTTTGATACACTGTATTACTACTCTCTATAATTTTTTCTAGTGTTTTTTGAGCGGATTTATGATGAGCAAAAACATATCCCCATCACTGAGCTCCATCATGTCATTTCAAATAAGCCATTACCGAGAGGCTGAATCCTATCCAATAAACCTAAACCAGCCCTAATAGCTTTACACGTGCACCCTGCCGCCACTGATTAACTGCTATGATAATATGATTACTGGAGAAAATTAGGCTCTCTATCACATCATCAGTTTCCTGTAAGATAGAGGACACAGGAGATAACGGGGGTGAAAAGAAAATTCCATCAAAGTAAGTTAAGGAGGCACAATAGCTGAGAACTCCCATTACCAAGTGTGACAATTACACAGATGAGCCAAATATGTGCTCTCTCGCCTCCCATTGTGCCGCAGTGTTATCACCCTGTACACCCCGAGGCACAAATTTGTGACACGGGTGTCCAAAAAGATGGGCTTATCATTAATTTTGCTATGTACCGAAGAGATACAATGCAGGACTCAAGGAAAGGGACTCACACAAAGCCGGCTATAATTGAGCTCTGCCTTCGGTTGCTGGTACCAGACCATTGTCCCACAGGCGGCTATTCTTGGTGACTCATTCCTATATTGATGGCCAAACAAAGCAGCTCTTAGCTGTTTAGGTTAGCTGGTGAGATTGTGAATGGCTAAATGTTCAACACAGGGAGTATTTCTGTTCAGCTAGATCCTCAGCTCTTATACTTTGCAACCAGCTTGGTGTCTTTAGAGAAATAAGGCAGTGAAGATTTCATGAGAGGAATATTGATGGCGGTGTAATTTGAAGATTGCATTGTGTCAACCGTGCAAGACGATTCAATGGCCTAACTGCTAATGAATAGAAGAGGTTTTGGCATTTGGGGAAAGGTTGACCTTTCCTTGACCCTGGAGATGGATGTAATGAGGTAAACACTGGAAGGCGGTGATTGTGGTGAATTAGAGGTAGAAGTCTGCCGTAAGAATTCATCACCACATGGGCCTGTTGAGCACTTTGCCTGGAACGACTTTGTTCATCATTAATAACCTGAACTTTTTTCATCATCCTGTTTCTTTTTAATAATAAGCAGACTCCCTCCTTTCGAGGATAAGACATGTACTTATGTAGATAAGATTGTACCCACATGGTTGAATGTGAGCATCAGCTAAATAAATGTAATTAATGCCATGACAGCCGAATGAGATGAGAAGATGAACGTGCCTCGAGCCAGAGTCGAGGTGGTCCGAGTATTGTTGGTAAGAGAACTCTCCAAACGTCCTCTGCTGTGGGCAAGGTATCATTAATTCAATATGTTTCGAAGGCTGTGATGTATTATGCGAAAAGTTTTCTCAATATTTATTTGCTCAGGGAAGATTTACTGTAGATGTTCCTCTCCTTCAGCCTTCACATACTGTATAGACAGAAGGAACCGGCACTGCTCAAGTCAGCCTGGGTCTGGTAGATTATCCACTGAGCTCCTGCTCTACAGCACCTGATGATAAGACCACTTATAATGACATAGGACAAAGACATATGCTAATGCTCATCCAGCAGGAAGTTCACCTTTAACCACAGTTCATTGTTAACCCACTGCAGTGAATTCCACTTTATTAGGCACACCTTGGTTTTACTAAGCAGAAGCTACTTTAGCCTTCAGAAAAGGCTGAATTATTTAAAGCCTTGACTCAGGAAGGTGCCAGAAACCAACCACAGGGACTTCCAGTCCATGATGATGATCTTACTTTCTCCCGAATGGGCCCAAAGGGTCGAGATCTGGGGATTATAAGCTCTTGTGTCTGTGTATAGATAGTTCAAATCATGACCATGCTCCTTTCAATATGCCTCAAGGTGGTTTCTCTTCTGAAGGACAGCTGTAATGCCTTTTTGAATATTACATGAAGCTCCTAATGGAGAGGACGAGCTTACGATCGAGATCACATTAGATAAATGTTTTGTTTGGGACAAATGAATTATTCAAGTGTTATGTAATTTCACTAAACCTCATGTGGACTTTGTCATGCTTCATTTTACTACTTGAGGTACATTTGTGTGGACGCTGTGTTTTGGGGGGTGAGTAGACACACGTTTTTTTTTATCTTGTTACATCTTCTTGGGCTGGAAACCATCTTTGGATATGATAGCACATCTCATTACACCTCGAACTCTACTCTAAAATCCAGCACACTATAAGTCAGGTGCAGACAGTGCTGCATACACCATGTTTGAGAATTTGGTGAACAGAAAATCATATTGAAACAATTTTCCACCCCTGACATGAGCTGTTGGGTCTCTAAGTCAAACCATGTGTCAAAACCCTACATTAAATGTCGAGGGTGTTTACGATAATTTATTGGTCTTATATTCCTTTTCTCTCAAGAGCATCCATCAACCCAGTATTTGAAACACTTTTCATCAATAATAGATTAGCTGAATAAAAGACTACAAGGTAAATAGCTATCAGGCCAGGTACGCAGCTGGGAGTTTTCCTTCATGTTGTTAGATCATCTTCTAATGTGGTTTTAAGAAGGTAAGTTCATTCAGTGGCTGTTGGGTGCTGGTATCCCAATCAAGATTATAATGTGATATCCTCAACTACCAGAATCCGACTGACTGACTGAGCATGTGTTTCACTTGAGGAAGACCAGTCACAAGGCCAAAAGCCCACAGAATAAGTCAGTAGTGATGTTGGCTGTACTGTAGGACTGCAGAGCATTACCAGGAGAGACACTGATGCCAACAGGTAGACCTGCAGACTTCAGACAATCATTGATTAATAATGATTGGCAAATATGATGACTTAATCTATGTAAATGTTAATTTGTCCAATTAATTCTTGTCTATGTACAAACAAGACTAAACAGTCTACAGCCGTGCTGGAGAGGCTGCCATGCTTTTAGCTAAATGCTATAGTCAACATGCTAAAAGACTCACAATGGTAATGTTAACATGCTGATGTTTTTAGATTCTTCTACATTTTATTGTTAGAATAATCGTTATTTTATTTATCTACTAGTTAGACTTGTTCTGGAGCTGGGCACAGATAATTTCACCATACGTTCTGCTGCTTTGTACTATGTATAATTGTCTATGTGAAAATAAAACTTGATTTGATTTTTTTCAGGTAATGTTTACCATGTTCACCAGATCTGATCACCTCGTATCAGCATGCTAATATTTGCTAATTTACACAGGAATAAACATCTGGAGCTGAGGAGAGTACAGAGTTTATCTTTTAAACTTTGAGGATTAAAAAGTGGATTTAGCCTCCCTCTGGCTTCTCAACCTGTCTGACGCAATGAGCCGCAGAAGTGCCGAAATCCACTGTACTGTAATTCTCTCTTATTTGACTCCTGAATGGAAGGAAATGTACTTTATGTATGTGAGAACATACAGACAAGAGATGGGAAAAAGAAAAGACACTGCAGAGTAGCACAAAGAAACTGAGTATCTGGTGAGTGCTCACTTTGGTCAGAGACAAAACTGAACAAACACAGACACACACAACCTTTGTGCTGTTGTTGCTCGCTATCTTGCGGCTAATGGACATTAAGGTATTCTGTATGTTTGGGGCAAATAAAACAGCTCTCAAACTCAGGCCAGCAACTTGAATAAGCACAAATGATCCCACGATCAAACTCACATTTGTTGGGGTTGTTTAACTACCTAGGCCCGCTTCAGCTCCACCTACACTCCCAGTCTTTGCCCTTTTTTGATTACCTGGGAGTTATGCGAGTCAGGCGCTGCCAAGATGGCAATGGCTGGTACCACCTGTCGAGCTTCATTCTAGCTCTTCAGAAATCTGTGGTTGATGTCACAGTGGTTCTGTCGTTTGTCACTGGGTGACACTAAATGTAAAGTAAGAGGATCACTAAAGTCATTATGTCTTTTCTGTGGCTTATGTATAACTGTGCCAAATGTCACAGTAATCCATCCAGTGATAGTTAAAACACAGTACTTCAGTCTGGACCAAAGTGTTTGAGTCACTAAATGAACAACCAGCTCAAGTTTCTAAACTTTCCTAAATGTCAGCACTTCGACTTCATGGTCATTGTTTTATTTCAAATTACAGCTCAATGTGGTGTGTTGCCAGACTGCATTGCACCATTTATTCACTATGTGGATAAAAACTAATTATTCTGTTGGTGCAACCAAATTGTCAAAGTAATCCGGCAAGTGCATTTGTCAGTCATTTCTGTACTCCAGAAGGACCCCTGACCACTTTTAACACACAGTTCACACCTCTGTGATTCAATACACTCTGCACCCTCGCCCAGAGGTGTGAATGGACCTAAAGGACTCTCTTCTTCGCTCTCCTGTTTACAATTTACTACCATCCAGGGACAGCTGAGAAGCCTGCCACAGCTTGATAAAGATTAATGGGGGCAGGAAATCATTAATCCCCTGCTCCATGTTCGATTAGGACACAGCTGCGAGTCCCAGAACAAGTGCCTAAGTGTTGAGAAGAACTGTGCGATTCAATCTCATTTTAATTATTTTGATCTGTATTGAAAAAAAAAGAGATGAGTTGAAAACTGCTGAAGGAGCTTGGCACCATTTCCCAAAGTATGATGTATACTTACAGGCACTTGTAAAATAAATTGATGACCATGAGGAAGAGATGATTTGCTTTACGGCAGACTGAATTTGCTGGTGTTTGTATTTTTCTAATCCACTTTTTGGCAGAGGTGGACAAAGTTTGCCTGATAGAAAAGGCCTTTCACACTTTCCACATTAGTTTCTCTTCACCTACTTTCAAATATATGCTAAGTCCCCCAGATAAAAAAAAAAACATCAGCAGTCTGTCTTGACCTCATACTCTACCGCCTGGGTGAAATAAGTCAGGCATGATGCTGTAAAATCAATAGCTTTTAACATCACTATATTTCAAGCTCAGGTACTGGACCGATATCAGGCTGACAGAGCGCATCTCCTTTCTGCTGTCAACACAGGCTGGGGAGAAAAAAGTTAGATTTTTCTTCTCTCTGTAAAAAAAGATGTGTAAATTATTAATGGCTTGCATTACAGATGCAGGCCAGAACTCTCAAGGGAGTGAAGTTTTTTCTACTGATACAGAACCGACATCGACCGAGCAACAGTTTGCATGTTTCTCATCTTCTTCAGCTAGAGGGGCTGCACTCAGCGGAGCTGGGCATGACTGCTCAGCTGCCTATAGGCTGGATGGATGGCTCACATCTACACTGTCAGGTTATAGTCCACATCACTCCTACAAGTTTCCTTTACAGTGCTGTTGTTGCACAGACTCACAACAAACAGGCCAATGATAAAGGCCAAGAGGAGTGTGTAAAGGGAGGTGCACAGAAAAGAGTTCAGTGTTTTCCTGATGACTTCCAGCCAGGTCGACACTAACATGTGGATCCCGATTAGGTATAAACAGCGCCGACATGGCTGTGGGTATGAAGCAGATTGGATGAACTGTTCTTGAGATATATAAACCACAGACAGAAAGACAGACAGAGATTTGTGCTTTTTAGAAAGATGTGCTTCCACTTGCCAATATAATGTTTTCATAGCAGATGAACCAAACAGATAAAAAACAGACCGCATCTAAAAGTTTGTATGTGCGACAACTATTTGTCATTAAAACATGTCAAAACTGAAACACTGTTGTTGGTGCTTAGTTTAAAAGAGATGAAGTTCTAAGGAGACTTAAATTCTGGCGAAACTTGAAGCAAACCTGGTACCATCATGTTGATTTAAACCTCAGTAAACATATTTATTATGTTCAGAATGCAGTTTTCCATCCGTTTTGGTCTTTTCACGCTTAGATCAATGCACTTTTAACTAGATTACCCCTCAAAAAATCAGAGTTAGCAGATTGTCTCTACCTCTATACTGCGAGCCGTTACCTTAGGTCATTGAACACAACAGCATTAAATGTGCCACTACTTAAAGTGGCAATAGACAACTCAACCCCCATAACGTTTCCAAGTGGAATTATTGTTGGCGCTGCTGTTGCAAAAATAACTGGATCGGAACTGAGTCCCAAATAACAACAACACGGGACAAAACGTGAGTTTATTCAATCATTAAGTCTATAACAGCAATGGATCAGCAGTAAACCTTGTCCTGGGTGACAAAATAGTATAGTTATAGTGAGGTTTAAAGGGAACCAATGTAAACAGCGATGGTTTTATTATTCTACATCCATTACATTGTGCAATCAACATTTAATTCTTAATGATACGTTGAAGCAGACAAAAAAAAATGTCTATTGCCTTTTAGTTTATGTTTAAATGTTATTCATAAGATTGTATGTGAGCTGCGTCATATGTATGAAAGATGCTTTAACAGTTAAGAGGTCATTTGCAGCAATTAAACGTGAACATCTACAAAATGACTACAAAATCTGCTGCAACTGAGAGGAACGGTCATGGTCACTTAGGAGACATACATTAACCTCAGTAAGTCAGTCTGTGATATGTTCAGTTTTCCAAGGACACCTGACACCAAACATCTGTAGCAAAAAACATGAAGTCATGTCTCCCCTAAAATATATTCAGGGTGGCTTGGTCCGTGGGTGTATCTTCAGCAGGACAGACCCGTCTAAATGATCATAGAAATGTAACAGGAATAAAACATCAGCAGTGTGTCTCTATGATCCTCTCGCTCTTCTACTTGTCAGGCTACAATATAGTATACAATTGAGTATTTCTAGTCTTTAGTTTAGAGAATATTACAGATCCGAGATGAGACGGACAGAAGGACAGAACTGAGATAAAAAGGCACAATTACAGTCCTGTCTGCTACTTGAGCACCACAGTCAGCACCATGGATTTATCAATACACAGCACAGTTACTGCTATTTCAGAGCCGTGGTCGGGGTTTTTAGATTCTACCTTGCACAAACCTCAGTCAGATAAAGGATCAAGGAGTCAGGCAGACATATCCAACTAAACAACCCCTCTGCCCCTGCAGTCTCTCTGCTGTAAGGAGATGGAGAAGGGGGATGCATTTTAGTCATTTTGCTCACAAGTGGGGCGGCATCCCGCTCAAATAACCTGCTGCATTAAGTGCTATTCATGGTGTGTGTTGTATGGTCAATGGAAATCTTCTCGGCACACAGTAAGTAATAACTTGAGATACAGCACTTAGTGCTCGTAACAGGTAGAACTGGATGCATCAATTATGTTTGAGCGTGGTACAAAAATATTTTGCTCTTCATGTCTGCTTCTAACAGCCACTACAGAAACATTAAGGTCCAAAGACTAAATGATTTCTGCGCAGCGCTCATACGTTTCCATATTCACCACAGCTGCTCGGGGCTGAAAGTGCAAGGTTGCAAAATTTAACAGCGTGTAACTTGTTCTGGTTCATTTTGTGGTGTGTTTACAGATCAGTGTGAAGGACCGCAGTGTGATCTTCAACTGAAACGTCACCCCAGTATCCTAAAATAGACTTACTTGTAATGTCACAGTGGTACTTTTCTGCTGAGGATGGACAAAAGTCCTTTTTCTCTGAAGTCATCTTGGCTGTTTTGCTGCTGCGCAGTGTAACATATGATGAGAGTCTTGGCTTCGCTGTCTCTATATGGTTTTTCACAGGACTTCTTTAACACTAGATCCTACAGGAAGAGAATCCAAGAGCTCCCAGTTTGGCTCTGGCACTTGTGAGGGTCTGCCATCATCACATAGCAACGGAAATAATTAGCCTACCGCTTTCAGAAAGTCTTGCTCAGATGGCCAATCTCACAGATTGCTTTCCCTCCCTCCAAACTTGACACAGCACTCAAGCACTGGTTATTCATGTTCCCTGTGATGAGGCTGCCATGTAACACATACGGTATAAAGACATAAATCGCACACACTCTCTGCATCACGATCAACCAGCATGGACTGTTTGAAACCATCGCAACAGAAGAAGAGAGGCAGAAAATGGATGTTAATCTGAGATACACACTGAAGGGCCTACAGTACGAGACCTGATGGTGAACCCCGGCTCAGGAGAAATGCAATAAAGCTTGAGATGGTCACACAGCTGACAGCAGCACTCTTCACAGGTTCGGCACTTTTTATAGCTCATAATACAACTGGGAGTGAGAGACACAGAGAGAGAGAGAGGGAGAGAGAGAGCGGGGGTCATGGCTGTCTTGAATCTTCTCCACTGTGGATCCTGTGGGTTCTGCCCTGCAAAATGTGGCCTCTCTCTCTCTCTCACACACACACACACACACACACACACACACACACTTTGACAACGTAAGCTGGGCTCACTCCCTCTCTGTCTATATCAAAGGCCCCACCATGCGAGGATTGACTTTTGTTCTTGGCAGCGTGAAAAAAGAGAAAACTTTATGATGTTTATTTCCCTCTGGTTTTATCTGACTCGGGTTGTGTTGTGGGGGGAAGTGTGCTCTGCTCGTTGTGTGTGACGACTGTTCGCAGCACGGGGAGTTGCTACTGTACGAGTGAGACGTTTGTTTGCCTTCTTTGCAAGATTGACAGATTGTTTGTCCATGTTGGCTGTTTCCTCAACTCATTTAATTGAAAATGCAGTCGTTTGCTCCTCCTGCCAACATTTCTGAGGGCAGAACAAATGTAAGAGGAGGAAAAGAGGAAGACATGCCTGGTGGGTCCGTTGTATCTCAATATCTCATGTGGCATCCAGGGGGCTCATTGGTTGGTTTTCAGATATAGGGGGAAAGATTGGGTCATTCATGTTGCTATGCTACTAGAAAAATGATGCACGTACAGAGCATGCATCCATGTTGCTGGAAACATCTTCAGGAGCAGATCAGAGGCGATGAAGAGGATTTCTAACAGAATGCTGACCTCTAGTGGAGAACTGCAGCAATAGACTGTGAGTTCAGTCAATTTATGGCTAAATCCAAATGTCCACCCTCTGGACTTTCAGACGCCCAGAGGGTGGACGTGCTGTGATGTGTTCACTGTCATCACGTCAAATCTGTAAGACTAATATTAGCCACTGATAGACAGGCCTAAAGACGACAGTAATAAAATATTTGTATTCATATTTCTGCATCATGATGTGGTTGAATATTATTTCTGGCCTACATTATTCAGGAGAAGAGTTAATAAAGTAAATGTTCAGGACATTCATAATAACTTCTACAATGTGGTGTCCATATTGCAATTAATTGTGGCTAATTAAATCAGTGAAGTCCGGTGAAGTCTGCACCCCAGCATAGACTCTGGAAGTCTGCAGAAAGTCTGACTGAACTTTGGGTTTGGACGGCCCTCAGCAGTCACAGACATCCTGTGTCCATACATCTGGAGGCAGCTTATGTAGCAGCCATGAGGGAAAATACATCAATCAACTTCAAATGGCAGAGTTTGCATAAATTCTCATATTTACTCAAAGTCAACGGCATGAGAACAAATCTATAAACAAATAAATATTTTAATTTATTACACTATCTCAAAGACATTGTGTCAGAAGTACAAGCAACAGGGTGATGTCAGATTGTGGTCAACATTGTGCCTTACAGAAGTATGATCCAAAATACACAGACAACAATCAATACACTGCAAAAGAATTAAAAGCAAATGTAGGAATGCCAAACCTAAACGTATTTACACATGGGCTCCGCTGCTGTTACAGTACTCTATGTTGTAGGTAGTATAAGAAAGCTAGCGTGCCGCTGAATTACATGGATTTTACTTGTGTGAATCGTATCTCTGCTTTTTATGACTCCTTTCCCTCAATACTGCAGCCAACACTGTTAGACATGGAGGAACTGACTTTACATTTATGTCTACATTAACACCTACTGGGCAAAAAACCCACACATATCCAATAAGAGACTCCTACGGCAGTGTGGGAACAGTGTGAACAGCAGTGAATCAGATTTGGTTACCTAGCTTTGTTGCACAATACTTTGGTGTTTGAAACCCCTCACTTCAGTTACTTTGAACAAACTCGCTCGTTAGCTAGCTGGCTAACCTGCAGGCCTAAGTCTAATTAGCTTGTTTACAAAAAGACTTAAAAACTGCAAAACTGATTTGATGTACGTATCATCAGTGACATCTGCCAGCGGTGACAAATAACGCAGAAACTAAACGTCTATTCAATACTTTTCAGATGACCAAGTTTGAAAGCTAACTCAGCTATGGATGAGCCTCCAATATGGCTGCCCAAAGAGATGCCTTGTCAGCTGAAAGCATCTTACTGCTACATTTGTGCACACGAACATTAGGCAGTATATCTGTTTGTGGTAAGAGACACTGTTGACCTGGCAGTGGTTCGTTGTGCTCTCGCTGTTAGCACCGATAGAGTTTGTTGAGAGAGGATGAAGAGCGGATCAGGAGGAGACCGAGCCAGAGTCTTCAACATCTGTGGAGTCGTACTCGTCAGCGGATTCTGTGAGGGCCGGGTATGGCCGCGGCTGGTCCAGGTTGACGTAAGTGACATTCAGACTGATGTAGTGTTCTCCCTCCAGGCTGGACAGGATGGTGGAGACAGCCGACACCAATGTGGCAAAACTGGGCCTCAACTCCGGATCAGGGTCCCAGCACTGAAGCATAATGCTATACCTGGAAACACATGGACAAAGTGTGTGTCTAAGCAGGGAGAGGTTGGTCAACTCTAGCATCAAAATAATCTATACTTACTCACTTAACAAAATATTTATGTTTCCTTTCAGAAGTGATGAGCAGAAGTTCAGGGTGTTATGTTTTCTGTCTGAAGGTTACTGGATCTTTCAGACCCGATGCAGCCACAGTCCACCCACATAAGTGTTTTTGCTTATTATGCCTGATTAAACATCTTCTGAGGACTGTGTGGGCATGTAGACACTGTGCCTGAAGTCTGACCCACCTGTTATTTATGTTGCACCAGCCAGAATTACCACCTCCTGATTACATGCTGCCGCCAAACAGACAGGTTGCAGTTCAAATCCATGTGTGTACAGACTCATGCAATACACTGTATGTAGTGATGACTTTGAAGGGATTCTCACTGTATACATGTACTGATATGTATGACTCCAGTGGACAATTTCCAGTGAGGAACGTGCTGTTTTCATTAAACAGAGGCCACAGAGGACTGATAGAGAGCTGCTGCACGCAGGCAAAATTGAACCTTGTTTAGGGCCGACTTTGGTTGGAATAATGGCCAGAAAGGTATTCACATCAGTTCACTTGGAGGCCTAAAAACACTTAGTTTTAAGTAATGGTGAGCTGTGATAAAAGTGTTTTTCTGTGGTCAGTAACTGAGTGTTATCAGCCAAAAGTCCTACAGCTGGCTGATGTTCAGCCAGATATATTCCAACAATCTGCCAGCAATGCTTATTTGCTTTTATTTGCTGAGACTTAGATGAGGGGGTTGATACCACTGATGTGTCTGTACTGTATATATGTAGCTGGAGCCAGCAGTTAGCTTAGCTTAGCATACAGGCTGGAAGCAGAATGAAAACAGATGAGGGACACAGGTAGCCTGGCTCTGGCTAAAGGTTGCAAAATCTACCTACTGACGCCTCTAAAGCTCACAAATTAACACATTTTGTTTGTTCCATCCAAACAAAAACAGAAGTGTAAAACTGACAATTTGCCGTTTTATGAGGGTGTTATGTGCCAAATTATTTCTTGGCTAGGACCAGTTGCCAAGCAACGAGGAAGTTGTTCCCGGCCCAGACGTAGTCAGTCAAAAAAGTAGCCATTCCATCTGTTGGCTCTAGTTTCATATTGGATGGACACACATGAGAGTTGTATCTCATCTAACTTTCATCAGAGGCAAATAGGATCAAATCCCAAAACGTCTAACCAACCATGGACCAATGTCCAGTGTGTCCTACACGGGTCGCTGGGTGACACTTTTCCCAAGTTGGATATATGACAAGGCCTCAGTGTACACCAGATTTGAATGGTTGATTTATTCTCCATCAATCTGTAAGTGGGCGAAAGCTTCCAGTCCAAAGGATTTAACATTAAAACAGCAAAAAACTTGTCGGCTAATTCCTTGTGAAGACCAGCGTGTGTGTGTGTGTGTGTGTGTGTGTGTGTGTGTGTGTGTGTGTGTGTGTGTGTTTGGTTTTGCGTGCATTTGTGTGTGTGGACATACACATTAACTCCCAAAGTGCATTGCTTAACCATGTTGGAATAGCAAATAGTGGACAAGTTACAGGTTTTACACTACTGAGTGACCATTCAAACATCTTTTGTTCTGACTACTTGGACTTTGTCCTAAGACCTTCTGTCACCATCCTGTAACTATAAATCTGTGTTGGTATCACTGCTGTTTTAGTATTCGTAGTAGAGCAGCCTTTGGTTCTGTGATGTTTTACAATGGATATACAGAAATTAAGCAACAGTTACAAACAACATAATGCTATTACTCTCCTGCTACTTACAAAGGGTCAGGACAGTACTGAGGCTGGGGAAGCCTCCTGCCCTTCAGTAGATAATGTGTTACATCATAAGGGTCCACCTCTGGGTAGGGGCTCGCTCCTCTGGTCAGCATCTCCCACATCAGCACACCAAAGGACCACTGCATCAGGAGAGGCACGAGATAAAGCAAGGACCAGTCGACTACAAATCAGCATTGTGTTTTACACATAAAAAAAGTTAAACAACTATTTACAACTTTAAAGGTGCTACATTTTTGTCGATTTTTGTCTCCCCAACCATACTTAGTATCACTATGAGAAACTGTGCAGCCTTGGAAACAAAAATATGGCTCCTAAGAATGAAGGCCAATGTAGAGTAGAAGCTCTGCAGTTAGGATGGTGGACTGGAGTAAACCTGTCCAACAATAATATTCCAACCAAGTGTCATGCAATGTAAAATGCTATGTAGACCAGTGTGACCCCTTAAGCTAAAGCCACGTCTCCATCTTTACATACAGTATGTCTACTGTTTGGGACCATTTCAACCAAAAACTGAATCATGTTTTATTTAAAAAAAATTTAAAAAAGAATGTTTTTTTTCTCTGCTTTTCTATCTTGTTAATCATTTAGTGATTTAGTGCAAGGTAAATCTGTTGGGTCAGTCACTGAGGTTGAGCACTGGTTCCCAAAAAAGGTATAAGAAAACTAACTGACTGACTGAAAATATGCAGTAGGCATACATCTCTGCCTTTCATTCATGTCTGTGACAAAAGCTACATAAATTGTTATTTTTAAAGTTTAAAGTTTTTATTTAAGATACAATCTTTAAAAGCTGGGCTTTATTCACAGAGCCCTCACTTTCTTATAAACTGCCTCCTCCAGCATTTGAAAAGTATCCAGTTAAAGGAACTTGGGGCAGGATTTGTGAAAAAATAAACACGCATTTTAAGTTTTTTAATGCTAATGGGTAATGAAGTATTCAAAACCAAAAAGAATGAGCCCACCCACGTATCTCTCCATTGCCTTGAACAGGCTGTGTGCTGCATAATGTACTGCAATTCGGTGTCCGAATTTCCCGCGCAGTCCTGCGGACGTGACGTAAGGTGACGCTGAATGCGCGTCCTTGGATACGGGAAGAAGACAAGCGCGGTGGACCCACACTAGTGTTTGGGTAGTAATGGATTCTGCTACGGCCAGCAAACGACCCACCACCACACAAAGTCCACTAAAAAGTCATACTAAGAAGAAAACGAAGGTTTTATCAGCGGCATGTTGTGAGTCGAAACGAAATTACAAGCAAAGCCGGGCTGGCACCCGAATACACATCAGATACGCGTTCGACTCATGATGGCAGCTTCAACTTGAATTGGGACTGAGAACAGGTGCTGACATGGCTCATTTCCTAGTAACCAGGTAAGAAAACATTACAGGTCATGTTTAGAGCTTGATTTGAAAATCATATGAGATCACCAAGGACTCGGAGTGACCTAACGTGCAAAGTAGCGTTAGCTGCAAACATGTAACTTAGTCCACCGTTGTGTAACACTGAATAGTTACAGACTGCGCATTTTTCACGGTCCTAGTCTAAAAGCGAATAGTTAGAAATATGTCCCTTTATATATGGGACCGAAAGCCAAACCTGTTATCGAGGAGGTGATATTAGCAGCTGGATGTAGCCACAGGCTAACGGTTTGTTTGTGTCTGTGTAGTAACATTAGCCGCTAACACACAGCAATCCCGTATCAGAGACGATATTTCTGTCCCCCAATATGCCGTCTTTGCTTTCGCCTGTGCCTCTCAGACTGCATCAACCGTAACGGTAAATCGCTGCGCTTGTGTGTCGCTACACACAGCGAGCCGGCTTCCCGGCTGCTTCGTGTGTGTGGGGGGGATAAGGCATCAGCTGCACTGCTGTGAAGAGTTCATGCGCGCTCCCGCGCCGGCTTGGCTGATGGCTGCAGTTACCCTAACGGCCGCAACGGCCGTCATGTCATTATTGAGTCTTATTTCTTGATCCTGCCCCAAGTTCCTTTAAAACAAAGAGCTAATAGAACAGCTGCCAAACATCAGTGAAAAGAAAACACTGATCTTGTCAAAAACGAATCTATTCAGCATGTGTGATTGTTAAATATTATTAAATACATAATACAGACAGAGAGTTGTAGAAAAAAGTTCCAAAAATATCTCACTGAAGCAATAATCACAGGAAATAATCATCTCAGAATTCATCCAAATTGCTCATTTCCATAAACTTCCTGCAGTTATAATGTTAACTATTTGAGTTAATTGTACAGTTAATTGTTCCATAAAGTGAGTCACTTGTTCAGGGGATATGAGTCAAGTCTACTCAATGATAAAATAGAGGTCCCTTAAGGAAATAGATTAAGAAGCAGTGATGCAGAGGACAGCAGGTAACAGTGTATTGATTATTTCCATAAATTAAAATGGTAAGAATTGATGTGAAAAAGCAGCTTATACTGCGACACCCCAAACAAAGTTTTGTCAGATAATGCTATTTTTCACTATAATACCTACAACACTTGCACACCCTCAGAACCAAAATCTTGACAACTACTTCAGCGACCGTCATCACACTACAGCAGATCTTCATTTGCTCACCACATCCGACTTGGAGGTGAATTTCTGTGTCTGCAGGCTCTCGATGGCCATCCACTTGACAGGCAGCTTAGCCTTCCTGTGGTCCTGAACACTGTAATACTCCTTATCAAAAACATCTCTGGCCATGCCAAAGTCTGCCACCTTCACTGTATACGACTCATCCAGCCTACAGACAGAAAAGGGAAGGTGATGTTTTTGTTGCAAATCATCGTAACTGAGTACTGTGATGTAACATCCTCAATTTGTAGCATGAAACAAATTTGCTGATGGCTCTGCACATCTCGGTGACTCACATGCAGTTGCGTGCTGCGAGATCTCTGTGCACAAACTTCTTCTGAGCCAAATACTCCATCCCCTTGGCAACCTGCAGCCCGAAGCCAATCAAATCCTTCACGGTGGGGTTCTGAACAAATCCAAAAGACACATAGCAAAAAAAAACACTGTTACATAGTTTGCTAGGTACTAAACAGACAGTTGTGCATCAATCAGATGGTTAATTTTCACTGTTTTAATGTCGCTGTCACACCCTCTTCTCGCAGCGAATGAAGTGCCGCAGGTCCCCGTGTTTCATGTACGGCAGCACCACTAGAGGGAGCCCTTCCTGCGGCAGGAGGATGCCCAGAAGAGACAGCACGTTACTGTGGTGGAAACCCTTCATGATGATCCCCTCCTTCAGAAACTGCTCCACCTCCTCCACATCTGTTATTCCTGATGGCACGCAAAAAGGAAGAAAGACACTGAAATCACAATTTTGAGGAATTGAACACATCCTAAATCATGTGGCTTTTTGTTCCACAGAAGAGGAAGTGGAGACTTTATAGAGGCAGATATTACTCACTATTCAAAGACTTGACAGCGCAGTGGATTTCTCTGTTGTTGTGGTCTGTGAAGTAGCCGTGATAGACGGTGCCAAAATGACCTGCAGGAAAAACATATAAAGAATGAGACATGACTACTGCTGTTCCTTAAAAATATGATACAGGCTGCATAACAAGTTTTTTGTATCAGAGAGAGGCGTTCCTTACCCTTCCCTATGATCCTGTGGTGCTGCACAAGAAGCATCTCAGCGGGAATAAGAACGTCCTTCACCTCCTCCAGCAGCTCTGGCCTGAAACTGGAGATGGAGATCTTCTCTGGAGGCATGAGGGGGGTGAGTGTAGGATCTATGCTGCCTGCAGCGTAGGCCATGCTGGGGAACACCACCGGCCCCACCAGCGGGGTCGGAGGATTCAGGGATACTACTGGTAAAAGTCCAGAGAGAGGGGTTTATTAATGAGAAGCAAATTAGCTATGAAGTATTAGAGCGAGTATGATATTTGTTTCACCTCTCCTGTAGTCCCCAACAGGCGACAGCTCCACATTATTTGTGCCAGAGCGGTTAGCGCTGTGGGTCAAACGGGTCTCTACCATGGAGGCTGAAAAACATTTCACAACATATTTTAATCATCAACCCGTGGAGAAGGACACCTGTACATCCTACGCAACAACAGGGATGTTCCAGTTGAAAGACTTCATCCCAAATTCCCGGTAGCAGTAGCAGTTGTATAAACAGGTCTGACCAAGGTCCACCTAACAGAGGAGCCCACCTTTCTTCTTCTTCCGCAAGTGTTTCATGACGACGAAGGCCAGCACAGCTCCCGCCACCAGAGCAGCCAGGATCCCCAGAACAATGCCCACCATGTAGTGGTTGCTGACCCTCACCACCGTGCCAACGTTGTGGACCTGCCTGTTGATGGAGATCTAAGGAACAGAGTCCAACAGACACATAGTGAATACCATTATTATTGCATTATTTTCTTGTAGCGGTCCCAAAGAGAAAAAATACATTAATAACTGAACTTCAGTGCCTCAACTGTTCGATTTAAATTTAAGTTAAATGATTCTTTGTTAGATGACTTCTTCAAACACACATCATGAAAATCATGATTGCTTTTCTCCGTCAGCATTGTTGATGGTTTGCTCATGATTCATTCGAAAGGTAACTAGTTCCTGACAAACACTTAAAGCTCCAGAGTGGAGGATTTAGTGACATCTAGCAGTGTGTGTGTAGATTGCTACCAAATGAACACAAGTCGTCACACCCACCTCTACAACGAAAACCCCAAAATCCTAGAAGCAACCCTGCATTTAGTAAGCCAGAAAAAGATTTAATATGTCCTAAAACTAACTATGAAAAGCAGTGTGCCAAAAATACCAGTATGCAAACCAGCATGCTTTTCTGGCTGTTTGGATCCACAAACATTTGAGAGCTCACTGGCCGATGACACATGTACTCTGACGTGTACTTTGTAAGTACACACAACTGCAGTGTGTACTAAAAGCAAAAAGAAAAAGCATGTGATTTGGAACGCACCCTAACTGTCTAAAGTCAACGTTTGGTTTGTCTGTGATTTTATACACTGACGTATTTAGCTTAGTGTTCCCTTCATGTTTTAGATGTTTCCCTGCCCCAACACGCCGGATTGAAATGAATAGGTCATTATCAGGGTGCAGCAGAGCTTGATGACGAGCTGATCATTTGAATCAGGTGGGTTGGGGTAGGAAAACATTTTAAACAAATGTCCTTGTTTTGTGTAAAGAAAATGAAGAGTGTGTAATCTACTTGTTTTGATTAACTTTAGCGGACATACTGTATATTCAGCTTTTGCTTTTTGCATTATTCGCCTATCCCATCCAACGACAGCTGGACAGTGTTCTTGCACAATGCACAAGAGTGTTTGGTGATGGCACATACATGACCTGTGGCCCTGTGTTGCATGCTGGATCCAGGTAAGTCAGTCAGTTAATGATCATCCAAACCTCCAGCCTGACTAACCTTCACCGGCAGTCCCTCACTGGGGATGGTCATGTTTTTGGGGATCCTGCAGGTGATCTCGTTATCCAGGACTTTAGCATCGCAGTTAACACCCGCCACCGTCATAATGATGGTCATACAGGAGCTCACCAGGTTCAGCTTCTGATGCTGTGCACAGTTACATTGATGTGTCAGGATTTGGAAAATTAAGAAATTGTCATTAATTCAAAAGCAGATACCCTCAGAGCTATCTCTTACATGTAAAGACACTTCGTCAAACCCAGGGTACAAATTCAGCACGTGTCCCTCTGTTTCAAAAGGTATGGGCTCGCCGTAAGGATGGTAGGAGAACCCTTTGTCCCAAAGTCCCAACGCTCCGTCCATGTCGAAAGAAAGCTCTCCTTCCTCGGTCTCATCTCTGGGAAACACGGGAGTAATACACTCCATCCTGTTGGGCAAGGACTTGCCTATGCACTCCTGAAACAAAGCAGTGTGATCAGACTTTAATGCTGAGCACTAGACAGTAAAATGTATATGACCTCCGAGGGAAGTCGAGTAATTTTAAAAATAATGCATTTGAATGTATCTCCTGTGCATTATGATGAACACTGTACCCTTGTCACAGGTTTCAAGTGGCTCTCATTGGGTTTGAAGCGGATGATGGTGCGGTAAACAGAATCCAGGTTCTCCCCCTCAATCACAACTTTTGACCCCCTGCAATTCAGACGAAAAGTGAGGGATGGTTACCTTTCCAGACTGTTAGGGAAAGTAAGACTATTTCCTGTTATGACTGTCTTCTTTGTCTTGATCCAATAGGATGATTTAGCAGCTGTTTGTTTTGAGGTCTCACTGGCATACCTGTCAAAGCTACAGCCAGGCAGAACAGCTGTGATCTTTGGGTTTTCTTTGTAGTAAAACACCTTCGTGGTGAGGACAGGAGACTTGTCGATGAACACACTCAGAGGGACGTCCCTCACCTCGGAGATGTGTTGAGACAGACAGATGATGGAGGACACATTGCCTTTAGGCTTTGTGACTCTGTAAAAAGACAGAAGTATGTTAATTACATGCTAGATAGACAGATAAACTGTCATAAATCAAAAAGCTTTCGGTTTTAAAAATCTTTTAATGTTCAGTAGCATTAACAGGGCAAAAAAGTTTAGCTCCGAGTCACTCTCTGGATGCCAAAACCTTTCTGTGTGTTAGCCTGTGGTTTCCCAAACCTCACTTATCTACACACAAGTTGGAACGTGTTTGCTTGATACGTCATGGCAATAAAAATGCTCTGAGCAGCATCTCATCATCTTAACCGCTACAAAGTAGGGCATCTACACAACGCTGTCAGGGAAACAGTGTAAAAAAGCAACAACACAACATTTGCACACCTCTTTATGGGACAGGGCACGTCATTGAGAGTGACCCTCCTGGTCTTCCCAGCATCTAAATAGGATCCAGTCACTGTGATGAGTGTGCCCCCAACACGAGGCCCGTAGTTTGGCTGGATTTCAGTGATGTTGGGGATCTGGAGTGACAGTTTGTCATAGTATTAGGTTAGCTAAACATGTTTCCAGAAATCAAATAGTGTATAAAATATGTACAGCTTGATAATAGCAAAGGTTACCACGAACGTGAATCCTGGCATTTCTGCCTTCCCGTCAATGGAGTAGCGTCCCTCCACCTTGCCCTCATGTACCTCCACTGTAATGTTGACAGGTTTGGACAGTTCAGCTGCCCCAGAGCGAATCTTACACACCAGGCTGAAGAGCAGCACAATAAAACATTAGTTACTGCAGCAACGCCAATGACAACTGAATCACAACTCAAATTGTTTAACTCTAGTAGTTTCAACAGTTAGCTCTGCTGTTAAGATACAGCTTTCAAGTTAGCATAAATCAAAAACGACATTGTCTTTATAGAATTAGTTTGTTGTTGAATCCCTTATCGAAAAATATCTTCTCAAACCTTAAATGTATCAATAAACTAAGCTAACTGACCCAAAACTCCCCAAAACTGTAATGACATTCTCATTAGCCTCAGCTGTATTGTGTCAAGTGTTAATTAGCTAATGATAGCATGCTAACACGCTAAACTAAGATGGTACGCATAGTGAAAAATAACCTGGTAAGCATCAGCATCTGTCAGTTTCAGCATTGTCATTGTGAGAATGTTAACAAGCTAACGATAGCCTCGCAAAACCGTTAGCATGACTGTAGACTCTTGTCTTTTTGAACTACAGCCTACATATTAGCTATGTAGCTGTATTTGGTGAATGTAAACTGGCTACATTGTGTCACAAACTGCCGCAAATTACATTTGATAATATTGTAAAGGTTTTTCTTTTTTTTTCAAAAGTTTATGACTGAAAATACTTGCTGACTCTGACAAACTGACAATGCTGCTAACTTGTTCATACATGGCACTATAATAGGCCGCTCTACATGTTATCATAGGCCCAGTTTATTATATGCAACAGAATTTTATACAATATTCTGTCCGTCTTACTATCAGCTTAGGTTCCATGGACTGAAAAATGTTGTAAACCCCTTGTCTATACAGTCAGACATTGTAATAGAGTTTGAGATATCAATTTCTTCACAAACTGTAGCCTCAATAGACCAGATCACATTGCAGCAGAGATATGTTTGTTTGTTTTCATGTAATCAGACGGCTTCTGAGAAAGAATATACAAGCTTTTTATTTGAAATCCACTCCTGGGAGTTCCTTGCCCCTTGAAAATAAAACCAAAATGGCAATAGTACTAACAGATTGTACTCAGAGCCAGATTAAGATCTGTGTGGTTACTCACTGTGTGTTGTTGCTCTTGGCTGGAATCACAGTGCAGGCGGTCTGTCCCAGTCGGACCTGGTGGGTTCTGGAGCTGATGGCAGGCCTTATGGGGGACTGGAACTCCCATCCACACACCGTTAGCTCTGTTTGACCATCAGGAGGAGCAGTCCGTGGAAAGAACTGCGTCAATAAAGCAGAATATACTGTATAGTACCACCTTGAAATGAAATGTCATTGTTAGTTGCACAAAGAGATGCATCTGGGCTTACAGAACAAACCTCACCCCAGTGATCCCTGGTGGGCAGGACTCGTTCCTCCATCGACTCTCACACTCGCTCTCCCAGGTGCACACTCCAGAGCACCAGCCACAGCCCATGAACTTTGGGGCTGTCAGACAACTGGCGCAGGTCAGGAAGTGTTGGCAGCCCGGCCCTCTCTGGGGCACCTGGATCATCTGCAACAGAGAGCTAACCATTTTAGGAGAAAGATGCCGCATGATATTTCATTATTACAGTTTATTTGCATGATTTTTAAGAAAAGATGTGTCATTTTCTGGGAGGAAATGGCATTAACTGTTACCTAGCATAACCAGACACGTGAAAAAATGCTTAAGTTGCTGATTGTCTCAACATCTCAAACACCAGAAGACCGATGTGATTACTGATCCAGTGTCAGACTCCAATATCCACCCTGCCCCAAACTACAGAGCCATATCAAGTTTATCGATTTCCTTTTGCCACTTATTAGTTCTTAGAGTCATCACATCCCAGCATGCACTGGGCTGAAGGCAGGATAACACTCAGGGGAGGTCTCCAGAGCTTCATAGGCCAATCAATCACACTCCCACCTCATTTGTAATTGTAATGTAATCTGACCTGGCTGCCACAGTACTCTGGGAGGAAAGCCGACCCTAAGAGCCTCCTGCCATTAGATGACGGTAATATCCACTAAACCAGTGTACGTGTACATAAAATCTGCCCAGAAAAACTGTTTCACACATTTAAAGACATGGGATTGCTACTGTACCTTGTCTCCAACCACAAAGAGAAGATACTCTGATGAGTAAACAGCAGCAATGGATGAGACCCTCTGGTTCTCTACCAAAGAGTAATTGGCAAAGATAATAGGGCTGGATCGTGTCAATACAAGCTGCCAACACACACACAACATATGATTATTAGTAGTGGATCATACAACAGTCAAGTCAAGTCACACAGGTATTTGATACATCATGTTGTGTACCTGCAGCAGGCGTCCAGTAGAGGTGCCGATATGTGCAACAGTCTTGTTCTCTATGGTTGTGACCAGCAAGGACGTGAGGAGGACATCCGTCATCTGCCTGTTGAAGAGGTCCACTCTGTAGTAGGGCTTTGACACCATGGTAGGATGGTCTCTGCATGTGGCGTTGTTCTCCATGCTCTAGTACCAAGGCCACAGGCAGCAGAGGACAGGAGGATGAGACGATGAGGGAGAAGGTGAGGCAGAAAATACACTCAACATTATCTATCTTTTTAAATATTGTTTCATTTGACTTGTAGATGCTCTGGACTTGTTGAAAATGTTTGGATCACACGAGTCTAACACTCGTCATTGTTTGAGTTTTTGGTTTAGTGATGTCTTGTTTTATTTTGTAAGTTCTCTCCTCATGTATCGTGTTTTGCTTTCCTGCCTGTTTTTCCTGCTCATCTGTGTTGGATTTGTTTATTAGTCTATTTAAGGCTGTGTTTTTCTCTTCCATGTGTTGCTCCTTCTGTTTCTGTTGCCAGCTTTTTGTGCTTGGACTTTGTATTTTGTATTTATTGGACTACGGTTTACAGCTTTATTTTAAGTGTGCTCGCTCTTTGTTCTTTACCCTGCCTAGCTCCTGAGTGTCCTGCGTTTGGGTCCTCCCTTCTTGTTCAAACGTACCACTTTCAATGGTAACACACTGTCTTTATCAGTGGATTCAATTTCCTCAGTTATCATGGAAATGGATCTGTAGGAAAGAGCCCATAATTAGACCCTGAATTAAAACTGTTCTGTTAAACTGCCATCCTTAAGGTCAAGAATGAACTCACATCCTGAACTTACAAGTAAAGACAGACGTGTCCTGAGTGCTATGGATAGCGTCATAACAGTTACTAAGCTTGCAGTCAGTATATCCACATTCATGACAACTAAGCAAACGCCATCTGCTGCTCATATTCATGTAAAAATGCACTTCTAAAACTGATGAACCATCATCCATGTATAAATGTCTTAAATAAAATCTTCCATCTTTTAAAATGCACAGATGTATTACCAGCTGTTTGCTTGTAAGGACGTGGTATGAGCTGCTCAGGTTATCAAGGTAATAAAGAGAAACACAGTCCCTGGAACACCAGAGGCACAAGGTGAAACGGTCATGATAATACGATCATTACATAATTGAAGAGGCCGTGACAAATGATTATGTGCAGCATTACTGACAGAGGAATTGCCTTGTAGCTATAGACACTGAGCCGGTTGGATCACTGTTTGATTAAAGGAGAGTCTTCCTGTAAACACTGACTAATATCTCTGATGCCAAGATATGAAAACAAAGAAATTACACTTTGTAATTGCTTTCTTGGCATATAAAAGTGAAAACAGGAAACTGGGAATTCAATCAAATGAATGCAAAAAAATATTGGAAGATGTTATTCGGCTCCACCGTCCTGTCTCAAGGGCCAAGGGCTTAAGGAAAAATACACTGCAGCATTGCTGTTGACTGAAGTCATGAACCTCCATACTCCAGATGTGCACAAAATCTTGGTTATAATTTTGTTTCCTGAACTCTAAAACACAAATTCCACTGACCTTTAATTAAAAAAACAACATTATTTAGGAGGCTTGTACATAACTAGCCAATGAAATTAATAAAGGTCAAAAGGTTGAGATATCTCCAAGGACTAACTCTAAAATGATATTGAGAAAAAGTGTGAAGGAGAGCACTATTAAAAATCTGATGTATTTATCCTATCCTGTGCTAAATATTTATATGAGCACATAAGCCATAAACATCCTGTGATCAACAGATTTGCAAACTCATATTGAATATTTTTTTTTTACTACTTTCCTAATGCGTAAATAATTCAATGACGTTCAGAAAAGCATAGTATTTGTGAGTCAGAGATGAAATTGGCAGGTGTTTTGATCCGCTGAGAAATGGAAGAACCAGGATTTCAGATTGTTGGACAATCCCCACGGCTGGTTACTCAACATTCAGACCAGCAGCCAAAAGTAACAAAACAGAAGGAGCCAGAGGAGAAACATTCACTACTCCAAGTAGAAAGTGCGTCTCCAAAGACAAATAGACGAAAGAACATCCAAAAGAGAACATTCAAACTTCATAAAAGGTCCAACTTTTAACAGCGGAAATCAAAGCCAGCTTTCACCTCACGGGGTTGTTTCTGAGAACCAACATTTGTTTTCCTGCTACAAGTTCAAGAGTCAACATCCAAACTATGAAATCATGGCTGCAAAGAAAGCAACTCAGTTCTGAACTCTCAGACTGGCTAGAATTGACTTTTACTAAATAGGGATGAGGAAGTCTGACCACAACCCTCCACTTCCAAGCAGCCAACACTGAATATAATAACATTAAAAAAATCTAATATGATAATATGCATGGGATCTGGTGGTAAAAAGCAGTTTTCCCAAGAGAGTCGACACAAAAAAAACCAAAGCTATCATAAGACCTTTAAAAATATATATCCAAATGCACACTATGGCCTTAAAAGGATACTGAATACACTCACAACACCAGTGCCAGTTATACACAGACTAATATAATAGGAAGGAATGAGGAAAATGTTTTTGACTGACAGGAGATAAATTCTGAGGTTTTTCTTTTCCTGTCTTCCTGTCTGACCTGATATATTAACTCTGATACAGAAAACAAGTCTTAATGCCATCTACCCTCACTGCCAGCTGGCCTCCATCCAATTTTCATTCCACTGGTTCCTAATAATAAGTGTGTAAGCCGACTTTTTCCATATTTATTTTCCAATCCAAAAAGCAATTTGTATCCCTGTTTTCTTGGATCTAACAGCAAGTGCTGACTGATAGCTGATGCAAGTTGTAGTTGCATTCTTCTGTCGGCTGGGATACAAATAACCTGAATGGTACTTCACGGAAATGCACAAAATTTCCCTTTCATGGGCATAATAGACCTCACATGGCAGCCATTTTCCTCTGTCACGCTCAGGGAAGCTCAAATGTTGGGATTACGTCAACTTATTATCGTTTCAGCACTTCTCGATTGGTCAGCGACTTGAAAGGTGATGGAAAGTGAAAATCTGGAGGCGAGCCATGTTCAAAGGGAAAATAACATTTGATAACCCATTAGCTAACGTTAGCATGCATGTGTTGAGATGTGTGTTGATATTGTAGAGTTAATTTACACTTTAACATTAGCCAGGAAGTGGTTGAATGCTAGCATTAGTTGTTATCTATAGGAAGCTCTTATCAAAAATGTTGTTTTACCTTGAAATACGGCCCGATGTCTGTCTGAACTTGGTCTATTGAAAGATGTATACCTATATCTGTTTAATGTGTCACCTTGTATGACCCATAGTAATGATAAAGGAAAAAATAAATTCAGTAAAAGTTTGACTTTTAGGGAAATAGCCTTCGTCACTTTCTTGCCAAACATTAGATGAAAAGATTGATACCACTCTCATGTGTTCATGCTCAATATAAAGCCAGAGCACAGTCTTCATGCATGCAGTATGAATAAGCTCTCAAGGGCAAGTTTAATTCACATTTCCGATAAAACAAAACTTCACTTTCATTTTCACCTTTAATCTTACACAATAATTGGCTGACAGATCTATCATGGAAAACAGTGAGTCAGACTATAATGCAGCTGGAGCTAATTCTGTGCTATGATCAAACCGTTTTACAGTCAGTCTGTTTCTCATTTCATTCGTCATGTTTGGCTTTGTCATCATACAACTGCACAGTGACGCTGCTCCTGCCAGTACTGTGGGGAGACTGTTGCTTTGTTGAGGGGTGTCCATGATTCCATAAACTGATATTTCTCTGGAAGGAATTCCTATAAATACTAATTTAATTAACTTGTTTGGATATTATCTTCCACTGTTCATGTACAAACAAACTATGGTTCCGAATGAGTTCATTCAGCCACAACAAGGTCTCAGTGGCCTGGCTTTGTTTACTATACTTTCAATATTTACACAAATGGTAAGAGAACAGACACGAGGCATAGTTTATAGCTCCACGCCCACATATTAACATGGTAAACAGGCCCTATCAAGATACCTGCACCCTGAGTCAGCAAATAAGTATCCATGAAAATGTGTGCACTTCAGAAATATACCTGAGATGTTTTTATTTTAAGGGAGTGGGTCATTTTATCCAGTAGACTCCAAATACTTTCCCTCTTAGCAGGAGAAGGGCTAGGATTAAATAAGTGTGCACTTCTTCCCACTCCTTTTCGGGCATGTCAATGCTTGTTAATGGAATACACTTTGTAACATGCTTTTCTTTTTATTATGCTCATTTGTTGAACTAATTTAACTTTTTGTTTTGTTTTCACATGTCTGAAATACATGTCATTCATTCATTCTTAGGAGAATCAATCACAACTCTGACAATTGAATTTGCCTTTCAACCAGAATCTTGAAGAAAATCAAACAGGGATTCTTTCTAGGTAATAAAGGTAGACCTGAGATCATATTAATCACCTGGACTGACAGGCTCACCTCATGCGGACAGCTCTCACAGGGCTGGAAATGGCAGAGCCCTCTGGAGAGCTGCTCTGGGCCCGACTCGCAGCAGTCATCCACCCCATCTACGATTGCCATGTTCACATTGTCCATGGGGAAAGCGCACAGGGCTGAGTCGTGCTCTGTGACCCCGTTGTCGTCAGTAACCGCAAAGACCCCGTAGAGAATGTCATCCTCCTCCTCCGCCCCTAACTCCTCTGCCAGCTCCCTGCCAGCCTTACCAAAATGGGCTGCCTGGACCACGTTGTACACCACATCCTTGTAGGGTTCACTGGCTACATTCCTCCTCCGGCGTTTTGGTTCAAAGCGACACTCCAGGATCACCTCACGATACCGCTTCATCTCCCATTCATTCCGTGGGAGACGACCCAAGCGAGTCTGAAATGGCGATGAGTCTGAATCTGGGCTCTCTCTCTGAACTGAGAGAAAGTAGACAAACTCCTGAGTGAAAAAGCTGTAGACATATTCGATATGATATGTACTCCGCAAGCCCGGGAGGACAGTCAGGCCTCGCACATCACTGTAGAAACCATCTTCTGTGGCCAGAGGTCGACGCACTGATATTGACTTCCTTCCATAACGCTGGGTCACACTGTCATTGACAGTGTTGGCAACAAAGAAGTAGACAGTCTGACCCTCTTCGACCATGGTTACTTTGGTACCTAGAGGGCTTGCTACACAGTCAGGACAGTAGGCAGCAGAGTTCGAATCCTCTCTGAACAAACACTTTGAAAGAGAAGGCGGCTCTCCATCTTGGTTTAGTTGATGGGAATAGCACACACCATACTGAGAACTTCCACAAGAGTATAAATACATAAAGAGAGTATCCAGCAGCAAGACCTGATTGTCAGTGTCCTCCAAGAAGTTGGGATCCTTGTCAACGTCGCACAATTCACATATCTGACACTCTGGGCTTCCCACCGGTCCTGTTTGGAGCTCCCACACCTTCTCCAAGCTTCTGTTGACAGCTTCGATCACATTCTGAGAGGCAACATACACCTCCTGGTAAAATGAGTTGTTGACTATGTTCTGGATGGGGCCCCTGGCCTGGAAGAAGGGCATGGTATAAACAACAGAGAAGTTGGCAGGGCTGGGGGCAAGAGAGGAACAGTTGCCCAAGGCAACGGCCAGCAGAGTCTGGAGCCAGACACTTGTCCCCCAATGTGTGATCCAGTGGACCATCTCCACTCCGGGGTGCACGGGGGGCAACAGCACAGACAATGTGGGGCTACCTCCAGGTCTGATGTCGGGGCCAAATCATCCTTAACACCAGCCGCTGATACCTGAAAGAAACAGATGACAGAGTCTTTAAAGCAAGAAAACATCTGCCTTCTTGACAAGAGCTAGATGACCACTGTAAATTAAGTACAAAACCAGGAGACAGTTAGCTTAGCTTAGCATAAATAGTGGAAAATGGGGGAAACAAAGCTAAGTTATGGACATGTGGTGCGGAAACGAAGACCCTTTTAAAAGTCCACACGGGGATGGATGTTGGTCGGCAGGAAAGGTGAGAACAGTGGGTCAGAGCGACAGTGGGGATCAGCACTGTGGCAACTTTGAGGGGACACAGAATCTCAAATCAAGGACCATAATAAGCCCCCCGTCTCCCCGCCAACAACAACTTCATCGTCCATCACAATGTTTCACTGTGGACATCGTCATAGGTTAATTTGGTAGACATTGCCTACCAGCACATCTGAAGCTGCTAAGAGCGCTGACTTCCTTCAGTCCTGTATTTACCATGGGGCTCCCAGTGAAGACTGCAGGAAATCAGTGCTCCCAGTAAAGAAATAGTCCAAACCCAAAGTTTTCACAGAAGATATGTTGTTTTATGGATATGGTGCTATCTGGGAGTATACATCATTTCAGTCTGCTTAGTTATGTTCCGTACTTAACCTCAATAGATGTGCGGTGACAAAAATCATCATCTTGGTTTGGCCAGATGATGATAAAAGTACATACAGTCATAAAGATAAAAGCTTCCTCTGACTCCCACTGAGAAGTGTTTACACAATCAAACAGAGAACTGTGCTGATGTCGCACAGCAGACAGTGGATAAAACTATTTTTGTGACTTCCTGCACAACTCATTCATATCTGCCTGGTCATGTTTATTCTGGTTAACCCAAAGTCTGTCTATTTTACTTCCCTTATGAGTCGTGTTTGTTTTCATGCAAGAGAGTTACACGCAGTAAAAAAACCAAGCTTATGGCCTCAGTTCAACTATACTGCAGTAAATGTATCATATAAAACTCAGCATTTTTCCATGGCACATCTTCATCAGTCTCTGAACAACCAACCAACCAAATGGAACCATGTTTCAAACTGCTAGCGGGGTCCTCAACCTGAACAGACGTTGTCGGGTGGATCATTAACTAGACACATCACAGTAAGGCTGTATTCAAGAACCCCGGCCTCTCTACTTTGGATTCCTGTCACAGCCACTACGTGCCTTTCAGGGGGAAAGATGTGCACGGACTGATGGTCATATAGGGACATGTGCCTTTTTAAGTCCCAGGTGAAAAAGAAACGACTCGCCTGCTCGTGCCAAAGAATTTCATCAACACTGATGAAATTATTTCGCAGGAGAGAAACTTTATTTTGACCAAAATTATTTCAAGAAACCGGCACTTATTCTCACTGTAAGCAGTCATGTGGAAAAAAGTTTGGAGTCAAGAGTCTGGTGTCTTTACATCAATAATTCATAGAAGAGCACTAACTTTGTGTTACATTTTAACATTTGCACCTTCTTGTGAGGCCGAGGTTAAGGTGAGAGGACATGGGTATACATAGTAATGGCACTGATTGACTTTCTTCATGTTCATGGTTAATAAAGCAAATGGTTGAAATTGAGTTTCCATTCATTGTACTATAGTGCTATTTACAGACCGCATCAGTGCATTTAAGTAAAGAGGATACCAGCCTCCTCTGTCCTGTTATTAGAACATATCAAACCAGATTATATATGATTCTGATTTATAGTCACTGTTAAATTATTCAATCTTATATAGAAGACACTGTTTCCTTACTGTCATTTACTCACAACAACCTGCAAGGCTACAGATAGAGGGATGCAGACTGAATGCAACAGCTTTATTGGATCAGTGCCTGGCTCACAGGTACTCTGGTGGTAGTTAATTAGAGTGAAAGAGAGCACCTCACAATAATGAATTACTGCACAGATATCCACAGGGATCTGAAGAGGCAATCTGCTGTGCATACAATCAATGGTGAAAACACATTGGACCCCAAGGACACATGTATCGATTCAGTGGCAGGAAATGCATCCCAAACCATTACAGAACCACCAGAACCCACCAGTTTGGAGAAACAACAGCTCAGCATTTACTTTATTTTGAAAGTATTCGGATAAAGAATTATTTCTTTGTTTGGGCTTATTCTTCAAATATATTCAATCAATCAATGGACAATCAATTGTAAAAATTGTACAGAAGCAGCATCATTGTTAGCCTCTGTTAGCTTTCATCTCTGTTTTTGTTCTGTTCATCTTTTTTGGTCGTAGCCTTTGTTTTTAATTTCATCTCCATCTCCATGTTCATGCTTCTGTTTTCTTATCTTCCCAGTCTTCCTTAAGTCCTGTGAAATCGTGCCAGTGCATTCTGGCTCTGATTCACATGTTTGATGGCATTTGATATCCCTTCAGCTGCACCAGATATGAAAGGTTAAACAAAGGAACACCTTTCTCTGTGAGTTTTATGAATGGTTACTGTCAGGTAATGTGGTCCATTACACACTGTACTGAGAATAAATCCAGTTATAAATGCAAATTCTCACATTTCATCACTCTCACATTATTAATGGAACATTAAATGAGACAATTCCCCAGCTCCCCCCTTATTGTCATTGATTTGAATTCTGTAAGTGATGTACAGAAACAAGATGAAGTTACAATGTCCCTGTTAAAGTCTCACTGTATGATGTCTCTGTGGCAGTTGTATACCTACAGTGGCTGCATGTTTACTGTGAAACCTGAAATACTAAGCAGTGTCAGGTGGATTCTTCTTTACTACTTTGTTCAAACACATCATGTACAGTACATGCAGCTGTGAGTGTTATGAAAAGGTTACCTGCACAGGTTAGTTACTGCCCTCTCTTCAGGGAAGCAGTGAGGGTTGGTCCTTCTCTGACTTCAGATGACTGATCCCTCCTCAGACAACACGATAAAATAAACTTGTGTTCAAAGTTAGAGCCTGTCCGTCCTCACAAACAGCTACAACGTGTGAAGTGTGTTAGTAGCGGGTTTAACTTCAGCTCCCAGTATGAGTCGGTGTGCTCTGCCTCAGTGGCTGCAGCAGCTGGCTCCTCCCCCTCCTCCTCCTCACCGCTCCAGACTGACACATACACACCGACCCAGTGAACCCACGCGCTGGATTGGTTAACTCACCTTTCCCGGTGACGCAGATGACCATAACAAACCAGGACACACATGATTGTGCATTTTTGGATTGTTTACTGTTTGTTTTTTATGTGGCTTGTTTCTGTCCTTTTGGCAACCAGTTGAAGATGACTCACTGCACACTTCACCCCTCTTCACTGTGCCTCGCTCCCAGTGTAGTTAGTTTTCTTATTGTTTAGGCAACAAACCTGCATGTCTACTGCTTCATCTGATGTTGGTCCCCTGAAATATGATGAACTGTAAGTAAATAGCTGGAATAACTGAATAATAATATTTGTGTTATTATACTGGGACTAAAAATAGGGTTGTGTTGATATTATTAAAGGTGCAGTATGTAATGTTTAATCAGAAGAGAAAGATCTTCATTTTATGCCTAAACAAAATATGTAAATAAACAAACTCTTTGTTTTCATGACTGAATAAACTGAATCTAGACAAATCGACCTTAAAGGATAACACAATTTCATGTTTTGCTTTCTTTATATTTGGCGGACCCTGCCACCTTTCTAGCTTCACCGTGTTCTTCCTCTGAGAACAGCTTGTTTTTTCAGCGATGGAAAAAATAAACATTTCTGACTTTGTACTATAACCTCATTAATATTATAAATATTAAAATTCTGAGTTTGACGACATGGTGTCCCTTTAAGGTAATCTTAAAGGGACACCTTTATATTACTTGACACCTTTATGGCACCTTTATGTTACTTTAATAAAAGTAAGCAATCACCACACATTCAAGCAAGACACAGAACTTGAAAAGGATTTGGTTTTCTTTATAGCCATTTATTTAATCATATTTAATAATTGTGTAATTGCGCAGCAGCCGTAAATCTGCACTGTTGCAACCCTCTATTGGCTTCGCACAATGACTGTTAGTTAAGGCATGATTAGTGGAGGCAGATGTGGCAACATTTGATTTCTTATGCAAAGCAGCATCCCATGAAATGCACTTAACCACAAGCATCTAAAATATCACACATACTCATTTTCTTAATTATTATGGGAAATGCAACATAAGTGTCTGATGGACCATGTAAGATTAATGGACTCACATTCAGATTCCTTTACACTGACGTGAACAACACATGTAAAGACAATCAAATGGCAAACAGCAGTAAACGGGTTACAGACTCATCCACACATTTCTCTTGGAGTGTGTTTTGCATAAAGAAAGTGCATAGAGGTAAAACAATAATGGTTCTTACAGTTGTTGGTCATGTAAAGATAAAGGAATGTGGCTGACACATGTGACAGTATGTCTTATAACAAGAAAATACATTCTACTGCAGGTCTTTAGTCAATTCCAGTTTTTAAATTCAAATTTAATCTTCATTTTTAAGAACTGGTAGCATTTAAAAAACAAACACAGCATTTTTCATATTCTGAGAGGCGTAATAGGCGTGTTACAGTAAAACAATCATTTGTGAAACAACTTCAGCAGCATACAAACACCACCTGTTGTTATTGTGTCGTCGATGATGATGCTGCTGCTTCATCTGTTGATCCAACATTTAAAGTTATAAAAATCTAGCCAGATAAAATACTGCTTTAATTTACCCTCATTGTGCAATCTACATCATCACAAACCTGTGAATTAGATTGGAGGAACCCAGAAGCAAGAAGAAAGAAAAAATTGCTTTGACAATCATTCTTAACACTGAACTGACTGCTGCATCATCCACCACTGTTAGTAGCACCAGGCCTGTCGGAGTTCAGGGTGAAGCTTTTTGTTCCAGGAGGTCAGCCGGCAGGCAGCGAGGGCTCAGTATGTGAGCGGACTCAGGATGAAGAGGCGATCCTCCTCCTTCCTGATCCACTTTAGCAGTTTGTTGACAGCAGAGACGGCCAAGGCCTTGGTCCCCAGCGGACTGAAGCAGAGGTAGAGCTCGAAGCCGCTCGTCACCTGCAGGACAGAGGGTAGACCGAGACAAGGCATGACAAGGCTGTATTACAGTATTTTTTATTTTTTTATATGTAAAACCCTCAATGCAAAGAGTCAAACTGATTTGCTAAACTACCACCTTGAAAGACAAAATGCACTCCATCTCATATTAGCGCTACTTTCACAACAACTTCTGCTTAAAATTTTCCTTTTTTTATCCGTGCTATCTGTATGATCTTCAGGAAATGGTCACTGCAGACAGAATAAATGAGAAGTAGTTAATGTTTGAGAACATTATTTGATGATCACCTTGTTATTTAAATGCACAAAATGTACTTTCCGCTGTTCAATCAAACAAAAAGAAAGACGGAAGTTGGGTGTTATCATGAGAGTTGTTGTCTTAATTGTTGAACAATCAGCATTGCTGATGAAAATCTGAACTGAATCGCCTAATTGATCGCCTGATTTTTCTTGGATTGAACATTGTTGGAAACATTTGGGATAATGTAAGAGCACAACTCAACAAAATAAACAAATGTCTAGTTGTTTTTAGACATTTTAATGCACAAATGTTACATATAATATCTTTAATGCAACAATAGTCTAAATTTATAGACGAACATGAACAATGTTGTGATGTTTTGGTAAACTTTGTTCAAGTTCTATTTCCTAATTTCATGTTCTGGGAAACTCTAACTCTGTTGTGAAAACTGAGCCAGAGCAATTATAGCATCTCATGTCACAATGCCAGACTTACCCATGCCAGCAGGTTTTCAGTTTCACTGCAGCGGTAGAAGGACCGGAGAGGTCTGGTTGGATGATGCAAGTGGCTGTGAAGCTCCTGGTACAACCCCATCATCCTTTCTTGCTCTTCGTCAGACTGGTAGACAGCAGGATACTCTGGACTGGAGGAATAAAAATAAAGAGATTTTGCACACAGCGACATCAAGAATTAAAGAAAAACTGTAATGAGTTGAAGCAGTTAGCATGTTTCTTGAAAGAACCAAAGATATATTCAACACAAGACGTCTTGCCCACCTGGTGTACAGCCCTGAGCTCTTTGATTTGTACAGGAAGTGCCTGAGCTCCGGGATGCCGACCTGCTCCACAGAGTAGCTGGGACATTTAAGTGCCTCCTTCATGGCCTGGTAGGCGCTGCGCTTGCTCAGCCTCTCCAGGAATCGTTGTTTGCAGTCGGACATGTTAAAAAAGTCCTCTCGGTCGGTTGAGACCAGGATGAGGCAGAGCTCGGATGCAGGCTCCAGGTAAGAAATGTGAGCGTGGAAAAATCCTGCAGTGTTGAACTTTGGCAGACAGATCGGCGTCCAGCCTTCACCCTCACGAAAGGAAGAGGAGGAGCCGACGAGGTTGAAGACCAGGTGCAAGTCTATGTGGTGCAGGAACTGGTCCTTTTTCCTCACCAGAGTGACCAGGCGGTCCCCCGCCAGCAGGATGGAGAACACCAGGTTTTTGGCCTTGGCGGCCTGCAGGCTCGCTGACACCACGTCCCTGGCGGAGCTGGCCAGAGGCAGGCAGGTGACGGCGCTGAGCAGCAGGCCGGGGTCACGGTCCAGCCGATGCAGCAGGTTATCGGTGAGATACTCGGAGCCAGCCAGCAGGCGGCGCAGATCATAGTTTTGCTTGTGCTGGAAGATGTGGTTGAGCTGGGTGAGGGTGAGAAGGCTGACGATCTGGTAGTAGATGTACTGCAGCTCCCGCAGCAGCTCCTTGTCTGACTGACAGGTTCGAGACACGCCCACCAGGACCAGAGGGCTCTTGGCGAGGAAAACCACCTTACAGCCATCTGACACACAAAATGTTTACAGACACATTTCAGAAAGCTCTTTAAAACCATTTATTTTAGTAATGAAACAAATCCTAGAGTAAATTCTGACCTGCATGGATGGAGCGAATGATGTTCTTCTCAGCCTCGACGACGGACACGAGTGCCATCATCACCCCCATGGTGCTAGACAGAGCCTCCTCCGTGCCATAGCGGGTGTAGATTGGCTTTCCAGCCTCACTCAGCACAAACACGTGTTTTTTGTGGCTCCTCCAGGCCTCACTGGACACATCTTCCTCCTTAGCCCCCCTCTCTGATGAGATGTCGTTGTTGTGCTGCTCCTCGATGGTTTTCTCTCCCACCAGCACCTTGAGCTCCTCTGCAGGCTCTCCTGATTCGTCCAGTTCAGCCTCCCTTTCGACCTCTTCCTCAGCCTCAGCAGTCAGATCCTCGAAAGACTGTGCATGGACGAACATAGCACTCTGCTGCCCGGCACCTGAGATGATGGAGGGATAAATGATTACTGCGTGTTTGCCAGTATAATGCATGGATGTGCAAGGAATAAATAATTAAGCTTATAAAAATGATTAAGCCCTGTTTGGGATGTTTTTTTCAGTTGTTTAGCATTTGTTGGCTTTAACCCCGCACAGGTCTGTCTGATCCACTGAGTGGGGGACAGTCAGCAATAGTTCCCTTAGAAAAGCTCAGGGAAGCAGCTGTGTACTGTTTCATGGGGGTGGTGTGGTTAACCAGACGTACATTTGCCAAACCAGCCAGTGTGTTCTCATTCTTAAAGTTGTTTAGCTTGTTAAAGTATAAAAAAAATTAAAAATATATATATATAGTTCCAACGAGACTCCAGAATGAGTCACAGAGAGAGAAATGAACAAATTCACAGCTAATCTCATAGAGAAAAAGGAAAAGTAGAAGAAAATGACAAGTCTGGTGATGAGTCATCTTAGACAACACTGCAAAAATGTCCTGTTTATCCCAAGACTTAGACTAAATCCAGGAAGAGCTTCATCATTTCTCCCGTCAAAGTTGGATTTGTTCAAGCTGGATGTGACCGACCTGTGCTGCTGTTGACATACTTTCACCATGACAAAATCAGCCTTGTTTTGTGGGTGTTTTTTTGAAAGAGTTCAGTCATGAGCTTTCTGTATTATTGCAGTTATTGAAAGAGTATGTGGTAGTGTCTTCTTATATTGGTAGTATGGCAAGGTCACATTAATTCAGAGACATTAGTGCTATTATTAGAGCCTTCTCTCACAGAGCCCCAAATTAATGATGCATTCATGCGTTTTTTATCAATTACTATCATAAAACATTGCCCTCAAACAGCCAACTAAGTCGTGTGCTGATTACAAAAGGCACGTTTTTGTGATCAAAATTTCTTTATACAAACAGGATGTGCATACTCATTCTCTCTCTCTCTCTCTCTCTCTCTCTCTCTCTCACACACAGAAACACACACGCACACACTTCACACGAGACTGCATGCTTATAACAATGTCAAATGAATAACGTTATTTTTTTAAAATGGTTTGCTGCAAAGATAGAATCAAGTCTGGTTTTAAGTCTGGTTTTAGTGCCCAAGTGGTGCCTAGCAACAGCTGGCCAGTAGGAAGTCTTCTCTTGAAACACTTTTCACCAATAAGGGAAGTTAAAGAACAGTAGTACCATCTTTAAACATGTTTTATTATGCTACAGTTACGTATCTATTGAAAATCATTATTACTGCAGTTTTTTCTATTTCTATTTTTTTAATGTGGCAAAATTAAGCAGCAATCATAGAACCTACATTATGACTGGATGTCAAACACAATGAAATAACACAGCATCAATGACACTTTACATAGGAGTTATTACTCAGGATTTAGGACATTGAATATCTACTTATACATGGACTCAAGCATGACCTGCCCAACTGGAAGCTGGTTCTCTGAATAAGAGATGCTGGTGTACTGTAAACGTTATACCCGTGTACTGTAAACATTTTTGATGTTTTGTAATATAATCCCATGAGGGATGGGCTACAAGATGGCATGACACTTACATACATATGATTACATTTATTCATTCATTACCCAAGCCTAATTATGTCTAGACGAGGGCTGCAGCAATATTCCGGTTTCAGATTATACCACGGTAAGAAATGAATGGTTATCGTACCATTTAGATTTGCTTATCATATTGAATTCTACTGTATTAGTTTTTTTAAAACTAAATATATTACAAGTTTATGTTAAGTTTCATCAATATGTTGTGAAATTATAATAGTGTGTTTGTTCAACCAAAGAAAAATCCCTTCTGTTTTCAAGGGTCATTGAAAGTGACAATATTAACAATTGTTGCAATACCGTCATAGCATGAAACTGTGATATTTTCCAAAATCAAAAAAATCTCATACTGTTGCAACCCTAGTCTAGGAAGACCTACACTCTTTAAAACAAGCGTGAGAGAGCAAATGGTGGTAAATATCCAATTGTTGGCTGCTTATTGCTGGATTTACTTGTTGCTGCAACTGAAGGCATTATCTCAGAGCGTAAAGTGGGAGTTGACACGCAGCACAATTTCAGTATATTTGAGATTTCCAATCCTATCAGAGAGACCACCGCTCTGCAGTGGTTCAGATTATCAACTTTTAAATTAAACTTAAATTTCCCTGTAGGTCTGTCTCACGGCTTACTGACAAGCTGCACACGGTGCTGAATATGGAGCAGCCTCACCTGGTTCAGTTCCCTCCACCAGACCTGGCGTGGGGCTGTCCGCCCTCTCGGTGCGAAGGCGGTCCACAGGAACCAGCAAGCCATTCTCCCATGCCACAGCCGGCTTTTGGGGTCCTCCATCCATCACTGCTACTTATGGCAGGGACACACACCTGGCAGGACAGACAGAGAGCAAGGGGCCAAAGGTCAACAGCTTCAGAGTGAGACAAGCTGGTGGTGATATACAGTATTGTCATTATGACATGGAAAACACTGCATGAGTCGTTAACATTTTATGGTCTGACTTTAACCCTTTTTATTTCCTGAGAAACTTCAGTCTCAGTCTTGTTGCTACTAGCAATGGCTGGTGTGACACTGAACTTGAAGACAAAATAAGAGACTCTTGATATAATATAACATTTCTGCTTCGTGTATGAATCCTCCTTCTTTATATAAGTCATGTCTTTTCTAATGTCACACCCTTCAGTCTCAGAGAGACGTCTATTATACTGATGAAGAACTTCAAACGCTGCTTTGATAGCTAACTTTAGCAGACACTCAGCAGTATGTGACGTCGGCTCGCTCTGGTTTCATTAAACACAGAGCTCTCAGGACACTTTAACTTAATAACAAATCTTTACCTTTCATTTCCGGAGCTGTCTGCATTTGATCGTTGTGCTCCACAACTCGTTTGTCACATTTACTGCAGCTAGCTAAACAAGCAGGGACATGACAGAAGTACTACTTGCTAGTCAACATGCCCCGCTCGGTTGCGGAAGTGAGAATTGTGGGATGTGAAGTTCTCTGCCAGAGATTGGCTCCGGAGTAGTAAACAAGCCGACTTGACTCAAATAAAATAAAAAATAAATCAGACAGTTGGTTTTGAATCATTTGTGGATCAGTCTGGTAGCTCCATGTTACATATTTCATTAAATAATTGGCGCTGTTTAATTTACCGGCAATTCCTTATTTGATCTTGATGGTGCATTCAGAGCACTTCGGACATCAAAGAACAGTGATCTCCAGCTGTTACGAAACGTACATTCCATTATCTTAAGCAAGACACTAGTTATATTTAAAGTAAAGTAAAACTGCTATTTTTCTTTCACATATCCCTACAAAGTGAGTGTGCGTGCGTAAGATATATGGGAATGGGGATGGTAATAAAAAATGTAATCTATTGCAAATGAGTGGTGATACATTTGTCTCAATGTATTTCAGCCTCTCCGGTGAAGATATCACCAATTTAAAATAGAGGCTCTGTTGCAACTTAATCATTTTAAAACACCCCGTCAGGTCATTTTTAAATTAAAGAAAAATCTGTTTAGAATTAGTTGTGGCCACGAATCGCGACCACGTTTACGTGCAGTACCTGAATGCAGCGGAAGGGGCGGGACTTGCGTTTGAACGTACAGCGGGGAAACAACAGGGCCGCTATGGAGGAGCATTGTGTTTGTGTTAGCTAATGACGGGTCCTGTCTGTTAGTGTCAGTCTAACTCGGTCAAAATGTCATATTATACACAAGAATAGGCATGCTTGATTTCATTACGAAGAGCTGCAGAGTAACTTAACGTCTTCGCTTTGTAAGTAACGTTTTGGCGACTGTGAAGACAGCTAACATTTACCAAAGGTAGCTAGCGTTAGCGCAGCTGGCGAGTGCGAGGCCACTACAGAGTTAGCCCAGCAATGATAGTCAGCCTACACACTGTGTACACGAACAATGTTTATGTGGAGACGTACGCTGTTTTACGTCACTTAACATGTACAGGTATTCTATACTTTTTCTAACAGGGCGATCCTTGTGTCAGTAAGATGCCTATCAGAGCATATTGCACAATCTGCTCCGATTTCTTCGATCACTCCAGAGATGTTGCTGCCATCCACTGCGGACACACTTTCCACTATGAATGGTAAGCTGTTATAGAAAACCAAATCTTCTACAACAAACACACATTCCTTACGTTTTAAAAGGCTAATTGTTACCTTTCCCCTCTCTCTTCTCAGTCTCCTCCAGTGGTTTCAGACAGCGCCCACAAAAACCTGTCCACAATGTAGAAAACAGGTACAGTAACTTACCCTTCTTAACACCACCAGACTGCTGCCAGCTGACAGAACCAACGTGCCAAACAGAAGAAAAATACATATTGTTGTGCTCTGTGTGTAGGTCAGCACCAGACACATTATCAACAAGCTGTACTTTGACATTGGTGGAGAGGAGGAGGCCTCAGCGGACCCAGAGAGCCTGCAGGTACCAAACTTAGAGCATCTAAACAAAATGTCAGTGTTGTTTTTAACAGAGAAATTGTATGACAAGAGGTGAGCTAGGAGCTCTTACACTACAGAAAGATGTTAGAGATCATCCTTCCTTGTCATTAAACCATCAGGATTTGATTTCGATTGTCATATTTCTTTTCTGATTGTGTTTTTTCTCCCTTCTTTAGAATGACGTTGATCGAATGAAGGTACTTCTAAGCTCTAAAGGTAAGAAACTTGACCATGCTGTGATGTTTGATTGTTAAAACAAGGCAAGGGCAACAAGCTCATCGTCATCTGTCTAAAAAAAATATGCAGAGCGAGAATGGAGAGACAAACAGAAGGTGGTGGACAGTTTGAAGGACACTGTGGACAAGCAGAGGAGAGACCTGGACAGTATGCGTAAAGACGTTATGGAAAAGGAGATGCTCTGTTCTGCCCTCAGAGTAAGAGTCTGTTCTTTACTATTTGAACTGATTTTCTATAATGACCCATATCTCATTGTTTCTGTAACGTCTTTTATTTATTTGTACGTTTTTCTTTGAATTGTCACAGAAACAGATGACGTACCTGGAGACGCAACAGAACGAAGTTCAGGCTGCCAAGGAGGAGGCCCGGAGACTCAGGAACAAAATGAAAACCTATGAAAAGTATTTGCAGTCATATAACTACATGTCATGTCAAGACTTTTTTTCAAAGTATTGACTAGGGGTGTTAATGATTAATCATTAATTGATTAATCGCCATTAAGAATTCAAGTAACACGGTGTTCACTTTACCCATTCTTTGAACTCCTGGTATTGCCTGCTCTGTTTAATAATGGAAAAAAGTCCAACATATTTTATATATTATTAATGATTAAGCAACTACAAGTGCTTAAAATTTAAATCTCTAGTCGTAATAAAAAAAAGAGATCATAATATGTATGTGCATTCGCTCTGCACTCCATCAAGACGTCATCACTTCCATATCAACAACAACTGGAGAAAAATATTGAAGAATTTGACAATTTGATTCAGTGGAGAAAGTTGTTTCAAGAACAAAAGACTTACTCATAAAAGAACGTCATACTCATCCTGTGCACTAACACTGCTTGTTTGGAAACAGCCTGGACGTGTTGCTGCAGGGTCAGAGAGCAGAGGTGGAGTCCATGATCACTGATATGGGAATCAGCCAGGCGGCGGTGGAGCAGCTGTCCATCTACTGCATCTCACTCAAAAAGTAAGGAGCCCAATAGGTGTTGATGACTAAGTGATGGATCATTTTCACACCACACGGATGAGCTTCCCTGTCGTCATTCACTGTGCATTCATGTCTTCCCTTCCTGCGTCAGAGAGTACGATAATCTCAAAGGAAGCCTGAAGTCTTCAAATGACATGTGTGAGAAGCTGAAGAGAGAAGTGCTTGCCTCAAACAACAAGGTAACTTTATGTTATTAAGTCATCACACCCAGACGAATTGATTCTTGAAAGTGTGATCTCTTTATTAAATGTTCTAATTGTCATTTCAGTTTCACAAAGCCTCAGTGGAAGTGAGCAAGACCAAGGAGGAAATGAAGTCTCTGCAGAACGATCTGGCCAGGGCTGATAAAGAGATTTCTGTAAGGCAAATCCACCAAATGCTTTTGCTTTCAGTATCAGAGAACTGCACGGTTGTGAATCCTTCATGTAAATGTGTCCACAGAGTCTGAAGAAGAAAGTGGAGTTTCTTCAGAAGACTCTGAGCACCCCGACACGGACGAATGAAGCCCTCAGTCGGCTTGTCTTTGAAAGGTGCGTCATCCAGCCACTGGACTGAAATCTCTTCATGCTCTGAGTCATCTGAGATGATAAACTATGTGCAGTTTTACTCATGATGTTTGTCTGCTCATCGTTCAGCCCGGCCCCGATGGAGCTTAAGCAGCCTCACCTCCACCACCCTGCAGGAAGCGAGGACATTGACCTCAACATGACCTATGACATCACTACACCAGATGATGTGGCCAAGAGACCGAAGCAGGTCCCATCCAAGAAGATGCGACTTGACCATCCAGCGTAAGTTTAACGTGGCTCATTTAGGGAATGTGTGTGGTCATCTCAGATGTTTTCTTTAAATTCTGTTTTTGTACTCTGAAGAAGGTAGACATGCTTTTAAATGTTTGATTTTTCAGCTCGTCTTTGTCCAAACACAACGAGAAAAGTTCCTGTCAAAGCAAGGTAAGTTTGCAATCATCCCTCAACAATCCATTTGCAAATTATTTGTACATGTTCCTCAAGATTTTGTCTTCCCTCAGGCTCGAGACGAGGAGGGATCCATGGATCCGTTTTTTAGGAACTCCCTCCTCTTCAGAAAGAAGACTTTTGGTAGCATGTTGGACCCTCAGAGGAAACTTGGAGCCGTATGTACAACACAACCATCACGGTGTTTTAACGTGTCACTTTTCATTTTGGTGGTTTGATGATGGAATTTTCTTCTTGTTTCAGGTGAAAACTGGTTATGATGGTTTAGGAGGACGAACTAAATTCTTCCAACCTGTATCCTTTTTCGTCATGTAAAAACTTTATGTAGTTATAATATGTCAATGTTGTGTTTTAACTTTGTTCGTTGGTCCCAGTTGGCGAAAATGAATGCAGCTTTAAAGGGACACTATGTAGTTTTGAAGAAGAAATTCAAACTCAGAATTTTAATATTTACAATATAAATTAGGTAATAATACAAACTCAGAAAGATTTATTTTTCATAACTGGATAAACAAGATGTTCTCAGGAAAATAAGGTCCGCAGAACACTTGAAGCTAGAAAGGTGGCAGGGTCCGCCACATATAAACAAAGTAAAAATTAAACTGTAAGGTCAGTTTGTGTATTCAGTTTATTCAGTCATGAAAATGAAGAGTTTGTTTAAGTAAGAAATCAGTCAATGAAGATCTTTCTCTTCTGATTTTAAATTTCCTCCCCAAAACTACATAGTGCACCTTTTTAAAGCAGCTTCTTTTTAGGTTGATTGATGTAACATATTTTTAATACTATTTTTCTTTTATAAACAGCAATTTGCAGGATGCATGACGATGAGGAAGTGTATCTGTTTGTGGCTATATAAGATTAATAACTGTTATATGATGATGGTGAAACAAAGTTTGGTTTAGTGCTGTACCACCAGATTACAGAGCAGAGACTCCTCAATGCATCCTCAGCTCTCCACCACAAAAAATTGTTTTCATTTTATGACTTATTCTACCAGGAAAAGTCAGAATCTGACCCGGTGACAGTCATTAGGAATAATTACAATAACTATATTGAAATATCCCGAACAGTTGCCTATCGTGCGTTTAAGTTAAGATGCATTTGGTTAGTAGTCATTTTGGACATTTTTTGGTGCAGAGTATAATCAGGGGAACAAATGAAAATCTATCAGCACATATTCAAAATGATTCGAGAAGAAGAAAACATCAATAAATACTCCATCATTCCTTAACCATGCACTCCACTGCAGTCTCCTCTGTCAGAGATTCGCCCACTGATGAAAGCTAAAAGGAAAAAGGTCGCCAGGCCTCCACCCAAGATTGCAACCTGCCTGACTCTGGACAGCTTCCTCGAGTAAAAGCTGACCTCTGCTTCCTGGGATGTGGAGTCAAAGTTCAGGATGCTGTGTGTGAAGTAGAACCAGCCCGGCAGCAGTTCTGCCACTCGGCACCAAACAGGACTTTGTGATTGAACTTTACTTAAAAGCAGAGCTCAGAATCTGAGCTTTCGATGATGCCAGCAAACCTGCTGTAGATTTTTTTGTCTTGACCAGCATTTTTTTGTTGTTGTTGTGGTGTTGTCTTGTATGTGTGTGAAAAAGCAACATATTTGCAGACCATTTGAATGTGCTCTGTATTGTCATTTCAGTCACTGCTGCATCTATTCTCCGCGCTCTGAAAAATGATCTATTATTTTTCGCACTTATTTAAAAACCTTAACGCCTACATGTGGACACACTGTTGGTATTTTTAGTGGAAATGGTCCTGTCAGATGTAAACCAACTCAAATAATAAACCATATTTTTTTATTAAGGTGTGTGTGGGGTCCACAAACAGTTCCCTCTGGACCGTGATTTTATTCACAAACATTTCACTGAGGTGTGCTCTCCTGCAGAGGGCAGTACAAACAGTGTTTTCTCACATGAGGACATGAATCTCACAGCCCCCCTCAACTGCGAGGACAAACGCGCTGCACGTGGGGACTGCTGAATCCATTCACATTGAAAAGGCTGCGCCAGTACAAAAGGAAATGATCAAGAAAAACACCTTCAGTAAAACCTGAGTTGTACATTGTGATCAAGTAACAAAAAGTACACTGCAAATCATATACTGGCAAATAAAGGAGCGTCAAATTTAGGAGTAACCTCATGTTAAATAATGTTTGCAGAAATGAGAACTTGTCGTGATGGAGGAACTTTTATCATGGCACTAAATCTATCAAATACAACTGATGAGGTGAAGCTTTCTGACGAGGTTCCCATGCATGACCGTAACAGTAGCTTGTCCATGATTGTGGCGTGTCGCCTTACAGACTGGCCTTCGAGGAGATGGCTTGATATTTTGTCAGACAATATGGGGAAATGCCAAACATTGTTTCCCACTGTGGAGTAAAAGTACCAGGTAGAACATAAATATCCTGTTCACAATCACTTGTATCCTGTCTGCACTCACCATTTTACAGTTTCCACCATGAAAACCCAGCTTGTACCATGAAAGCTGCATACGTGACACTAATTTAATAAACTGTTTCATTGCTTTGTTGCATTAGTGACTGGACATTGAATGATTCTCCTGTGAGTGATTCTAGTTAAGTGATTAATCAAACCTTTCTCAGGGGAGTTTATCAGAAATAGTAACAGGACATGGTGGTGCGTCTTTAAAAGCAAGTTCCTTCCACTGCAATCAGAAGAAAGAGTCGTGGCACCTCATACAAACGATATTTCAAAAACATTCATGTACACATACAACACAATCCATGCAGTGCTTTTGGAGACAGGAAACTCTAACGTTTCATTGGCCCCATGAGATTCCACATAGATGTACATCTTCCTGTAGGGCAAAGGTCGCTGTTCAAGCTTCAAAACATTTTTTCTATTTTTTTTATCCTAAACAGCATTTCCCAGGGAAAGTTAAAACTAACAATACTTCCTTGTCAAGTTGAGGTGTATATATGGAAGTTGTTACCAAAAAAATAAAATAAAACTCTTAAATGTTCTCAGCTCAGAACCCCTCCAGTTCTCAGTTTTAAGGGTGAGCATTTCTGTTTCCTTCTGTGCTTCATTCCAGGTTTAGTAAAGTTAAAGTTAACTAAATAAGTGTGAGAAGAAACAACATCCAGGAACGTCTTTGCTGGTGTTTCAATCCATAGTTAAAGGGAAGAAAAGAACAATTCAGCCAAAACTACAGAAAACGCTGATTTTTCACTGATCAGCCCAGCTTCATGTGTCTCACTGTGATCTGTCCGGCTCGATCTTGGACTCTCCGTTCTGTTTGTCGTTGGACTTCTGGGACAGGTGCGTGGACACGGTGGCCGCCTGCACCACAGCTTTGAAGCTACGCTTTCTCTTCTGGACGTTCTGCTCCGGGTGGAAGATGATGACGTAGACCTTGGGGATGTAGAGCATGCCCAGGGACACGGTGGCGCTCAGGCTCATGGACACTGTCAGGGTGGTGGTCTGGATGAACATCTGCAAACGGATGGACACGGTGAATTATCGATTCAATTCTGCTCATTTCTCAGAATTCTGCGAGCATCCATCAGTGTGCAGTTAATAATTGATTACACTGGTTTGAGAAAATACCCTATATATCATCTGGTAGGTTGTCACAAAGCAGTCTTTACAATTTTCATCTCAAAGCACAGTAGGCAGTGTTTTTCCCCTGATGAATGATTTATGACCTGTGTATGTAGGCAGGAAAGAAGACTCTATTTCTGGGCTTTGACCACCTCTCCTCCTCACTGTTCCTCCTCACTGTTCCTCCTCTTCTTGCAAATACAACAGTAATAATGAGAGGGGACTTCTCCTGAGATCCGCCTCCAATAAATTATGAACTCATTATTCACAGCTCATAAATAAATCACGACACATGTGCCATAAATAAGATATATTTGTGCCATAAATAAGTCATAAATTGTACACTATCCTCAGCGGCAGCACATCCTGATATCTCACAGGCGGATGTTCATACAGTAGAGTTTCTTTTATCATCCCTGTCAAGCTTTTTATCGGCTCCTCTCAGTGGCCGCTCCATCTCTAAAAAGGAGCTGTGGTGATTTATGAGCACAGAGTGGATTGTATTCATGTGCTTGGCCCCCGGCGAGCAGAGAGACCGGCGCAGGAGCACTGCCTGGTTCATCCATATGTAAATACAGACGTCAAGCAGGTAAATCAGCTCCTCCCACACGTGGTCCCACACATGACGAGAGGATAACAGCCACCATTTCAACGGGCCAGACAAAAGTTACTGTCTATATTTAGCTCTTTTTCTAAGTGATGATTAATTGAATGGGATGGCTGAATTGGTCGACGACGGGTCCCCACCGTCCCTCGGCTCATCTGACCTCTTTCCTTTTTCCCTCCCTCACTTTTCTTAATTCACTTCATTTCCATTCGGAGGAGGTGAAAAGACTTTGAAAGCACCTCGGGCTTTAATTGTTTCAGCCTGACTGATTCATAATACTGCTCTCTATTAGTCAAAGCCAATCTCTGTTTTTCAAATATTCCCCCAACAGTCTCGTACTTTGTGGCGGCAGAGAGAGCCCACAAGCTAAATGAAAGTCTCAGTACAGTGGAGGCAGGATGTCCTCCGAGTACGGCAGGAAGCAAATGCGATATGACAGGCAACAAACTCAGATTTCACTTAGAACATCTGAGGGAATCATTTACTCTATTACTGTTAGCGCGAGTTATTGTGTATTGCATAATGTTGATTCACCAGATGACTTAAAATGCTCCCATTAGTATAAAGGGTCTACAGTAAAGAGCCTCAAATGACTGTTAAGAAATTAATGTACTGATGCTCATATGATATTTGATTCTATTACAAAACTACACTGTTCAAAATAATCCATCAGCCTGTGAATTGATAGATTATAAAGGAATCATATAATTGTTTTTATGAGGGGGGGGGAATAGATCTTTTTTACTATTTCCTTACAATTTATAGAAAAATTGGAAATTGGGCAAATAATCTGCAATATCACATTAAAAATACTCTTACAAGTAAAGGTCCTGCATTCAGGATTTTACAGAAATAGATGTACAAAAATGTTAAGAGGCAAAGTATAAAGTATTGAAAGTAAGTCATTTTTATGTGGCAAAGTGTCCCCTGTAAGAGTATCTTATTATTGAATCATTATTTCTGATGTGTTAAAGCTCCTGCAAGTGCTATATTTCTATTAAAATAAGTCTTAGATTGCTTTATTTTCCAACAGTTATCACTGTTACAGAGTGTTTGGTCAGTAATCCATGTCCTTCCTCCCACCACTCATACAGTGAAAGTGAAACAAGAAGATTCTGGTATCCCTGCCCACTTTATCCAATCAAGACAGAGAACTCCATAAAGAGGCGGTCCTGTCATCTCAGGGTAAACGCAGAGAGCAGGATCCTCCTGTTCTGGTACCGACACCAACGATGGCGGAACAGGGAAAGCCATCAATTCCAGCGCTCCAAGTGACGGCTTACACACACAGGCCAAGTGAGGGAAAACGCTTGAAGAAAAGAAAGAGGCGCGGAGATGCCTTGGAAAAGAAAGTAGTTGTGCATGTGTGGTGACACAGAGGAGGAAGGGGATCGCTAACGTTTACAGCAGCTTTAATATGTAAGCTGAATTTAAATGATTTAGCTGGCTGGAGCTAGTTTTAACAAGCTTACAGTAGTGCTCAGCGATCAGTCATTCCTATAGAAATGTTACAATTCCCACCTTCTCTGTAGACTGCGCTGTACCAAAGAAGATGGGTACAAAGGCCAGCCAGACGATGCAGGTGGTGTACATGGTGAAGCCGATGGGTTTGGCCTCGTTGAAGGTCTCAGGGACTCCTCTGCTCTTGATGGCGTACACAGTGCAGGTGATCATCAGGACGATACTGTAGCTCAGACACAGCATCAGGGACAGGTCAGACATGTCACACTTGAGGACTCCACGGGCGAACTCTGGGTTCGGGGGCTTCTGCTCCTCGTAGTCGATGATGGTGTGAGGGGGCATCACGCCAAACCAGATGAACACAGCGAGTACCTGCAGTTAGAGTTAGTTAGAGTGCTACAAAGGATGTAGGTGATGCGTGTGAGGAAGAAACATACATGCGTACCTGCACTGAGATGAGTATGAAGGTGATGATCAGTTGAGAGGTGGGACTGATGAATTTCGGGGGCGTGACTGACTTCTTGCCCTGTTCGAAGATGCGGTAGATCCGGTTGGTCTTGGTGAGCATGGCAGAGTAGCTGATGCACATGCCGAGTCCCAGCAGCAGCCTGCGGAAGGCGCACACGGCTATGCTCGGCTCGGCTATCATGAGGAAGGTAATGAGGTAGATGAGGAAGATGCCGGTCAGCAACACATAGCTGAGCTCTCTGCCGGAGGCCCGAACGATGGGCGTGTCATTGAAGCGGATGAAGGTGGCGATGACTCCGGTGGTGGCCAGGATGCCCAGGATGGCAAGGAAGACAGGGATGATGGCCCAGGGAGAGCTCCACTCCAGCTTGATGATGGGTGTGGGCCGGCAGCCTGTGCGGTTCTTTAAGGGCCTCATGTCGAAGGGGCACATATCGCAGGAGAACTCATCCAGCAGGTACTGGTAGCCATCGCAGAGCTCGCAGTGCCAGCAGCAGGGAACGCCCTTCACCATCTTTTTCCTCTCTCCAGATTCGCAGGGGAAACTGCACACCGACTCTGGGACCTTATGGTCACCACCTGACCACTGCATCTCCTCTTGCTAGGGTGTACAAACACACAAGGAAGGTCTTACTTTATTTGAAATACAGCGAGCTCTGGCTAAGAATTTGTAAAATTCTGAGAACTGCTGCTGTTAAAGTGGACACACGGTTCAGATTAAGCTAAACTTAAACCATGAATTGGTCACCCACGTCTAATTTCAGAATCAGGCCAAATTTCTGCTAGCTTGGTTGTCATTTCATGGGCAGTTTGAGGGGGTCATGACATCTGACTCATTGTCTGAACGATCAACGATCCGGCTCTTGGATATCACTCAGATTTACGGCAGGTCAGAAATTTTGGTCAGCTAAATTGAAGTTGGAGCAGTGCCATGGTCCGAATTTCAACATGGCTGATGTCAAAAGATCCATTTTAAACAGTAGTGGTTGTTTTAAGGCTATTGAAGCGGTATAAGCTAAGCTAAGCAAAGTTAACTGGCTGCTGGCGCTAACTACACAGTTAGCATACAGACATGAGAGTGGTATTAATCTTCTTAAAGTGTCAGGTAGAAGTTCAAGTTCAAGTTGTACTTATATTGGAATGTTAACCAGCTCGTCTTCCCCGGCTAAAGATAAACCACAACTTAAGAGAAGAAGGAACCTGACACATACAAATTCATTGGGAGTAGTTCGACATTTTGGTAAAGTTTGCTTACTTTCTTTCTTACCGAGAGTCATCTGAAAGGATCAATACCACTGTCATGTAGCAAGAACCAGCAGCTGGTTAGCTTAGCTTAGCATAAAGACTGGAAGCAAGGAAACCGCTAGCTTATTAGTTCCAGGAAGTTACTGCACCTGGCCAGGAAATAGTCCGAAACATAACCCTCCATAAAACCCCAACATGACATTTTTACACTTCAACAAACAAGATAATGGAACTTTATGATCTTTGGATGGAGTTGCTAGCTGTTTACCTCAGTTTCCTGTCTTAATGCTAAGCTAAGCTAAGCTAACTAGCTGCTGGCTCTAGCTACATAGTATAAAGACATGAGAGTGGTGTCAATCTTCTTAAAATGTCAGGAAGAAGCTGAAGTTGTATTTTTATTGAAACTGTTAATGGATTAAAGCAACAGGGGCTCCATGTTTACCAGCTCGTGTTCTATGATCTAAGAGAAGAAGGAACCTGACACATGAATTAATTGGGAACAGTTTGACATTTTCAGCTGAGAAGACTAAGACCACTGTCATGCTCATATACTAATTATGTAGCTAGAGCTAGAGCTGGAGTTGCTAGCTGTTTTCCCCAGTTTCCAGTCTTTATGCTAGGCTAAGCTAACTGGCTGCTTGCTCTAGCTACATAAATAGCCCACAGACATGAAAGTGGTATCAATCTTCTCAAAATGTCAAACTGTTAGCAGAAGTAGCAGAAGTTTAAAAAAAAATATTTACATTGATTCGGAGGTGGTTCGTCCACTGGCCAATATGCCTGTAGCCAGGGTTGCTGACATTGGACAGTTGGTACTGGAAGATGTCGTAACGACCGGGAGCGTCTCCGTTCTCGTTGAACATCACTCCTGTTCCTGCGCTGCCTGTTTGATGGAAACAGAGTTTTAATGTGTTGTGTGCTATCAAAACAGCAAAGTGAGTCAGAGGGGATGAAGCATTCAAAGTCTGTAAGCTGGAGTCATGCGCCCCCATTTCATGATGGCGAAAACACCCACACACGTCGAATGCAGCTCGTGTTTGCTTTCTTCAGTCTTGTGCAGTCATGTGGAAGCTCAGCGCAGGATGCTCTTTAGTGAAGGCTCTCCTCCACACGTACAGTCTTTCAGTGCACTCTGCTCTGTTGCCCTAACGTGATTGAATGTTCCTCTCAGGTCCCTGCAGGCGCTCATTCAGAAAATCTTCCATACAAGCCAAGGTCATCCAGCAAGAAGAGAGCAGTAAATAGGATGCTTTCACAAAACACTTTTTTTCTCTTTTTCCAAACTGTGATTTTTTTTTTTTTTATGAAAGATGAGGATGAAAAGGGGGCGCGCTGTGTAAAGGGAAGAGCGAGGAGGCCGCCCTAGGGAGGGGACGTGCTTTGAAGAAATGTGCTGTGCTCTGTAGCTAGGTACATTAGCAGGAACATCTCAAGGCTTCAACCTGACCTCCCTTCTTCTGTTTTCTTTTCAGATATGCTTCTTTTCAAACCTTCTGCAGTGATGGAGAGCAGCAGCTGTTATGCCAGCATAAGTCCCTCATATTTCTTGAATCTAAATCATCACAGATTGCATATGAAAGAAAATAAGAACACAGATTGAAAGTCTAAAGCTCACCGTTGAAGTTGACAGAGCGAATGTATTGGAGGAGCATCCGTCCTTCCACAGGGTCCATCTTCTCGCAGACACCCATGTAGCCAGGACACAGGTCCAGATGCATGCTGTGTAACGCGTGGGCCATGGCGTACACAGCGTCAATCACAAACTGCACCTTACCTTCCTGTTCGTACTGAGAGTCTTGGTTGATTCTTTCCTCACCTGACAGACAACAAAAGTGTCAAAAGCGGCGATGATGCAACAACAAGCGGCTCACAAACACAACTCTGAAAACTGTATTTTCAAGGACTCTCCTGGACGTTAAACTGCAGCCTGCTCACCTGTACATTTTCTTCTACCGGCTTCGTACTTTATGCCAGGGCGGGTTAGTTTGCATTTGAAGTCGTCCTCCCAGAATTCTGCAAACCAGATGTTTCTTCTGTTGTTCTCCAGAGATCGTGAAGAGAAGTATTGGTCGAACCCTGAATCACAAAGCAGACTTTGTTTCATTTCATGAAAATGTCATGTGCTAAGATTGATACGAGCATATAATCACACTGTGCTAAAATCAGCAAAAAAATCTAATTTTTCCACGATAAAATATGGCTATGGCTCGATTAAATCTATATTAAGTGACAGGATAGAAGTATCACGAGCAGACTTATCAAACATCATTCATTTCCTTTATTTGTGTCTTGGTATTAGACTCATCAATCATTGTGTCACAGGCTAGATGCTCACACTACATCCAGTTGGTTATAATTAAATGTAATATTTTGATATGCCCTACCATCAATCGAGGCTCTTTTGGGCAGGATGGTGACAGCGCCCTCGGCCACATCCTCTTGGTCTTGAATGGGGGAGCTTTTGGCCCCCCAGCTGTCGGAGCCGACAAACAGGAAGTGGCCTGTCAGGTTGGCGCTTTTGGCAGCCTGCAACACCCGTCTGAAAGAGGACAGATTTTACTGCCTACTTTAGTCCTCTGCTTCTGGCCGCTTATCTTACAGAAGACTTGACAAATATAATACAGTATTTTTGTGCACATTTTATCATCTGGCTCCTCTCTCAAACATGGCGTGCAGCAGAGCTTGACTCACTTGATGTCATCCTCGTTGGCAAAGATGATGACCCCGCGAGCATTAGAGGTCTCCATTAGTCTCTTGATGATCTTATCAAACTCCCCTGGTCTGGGCTCTCTGGGAATCTTTATGGACTGTCCGATACACAACCCCCCTGTGTCAGAGACATTGGAGATATAATACTTAAAATAATCAATATCATAGCTGAAGCCTCACAAAGTGTGTTATAGATTAAAGGATAAATGGTGATATTCTGAATTTCATCTAGCAAAATACCTTCAAAGCTAATGGCCTGACCAGCCTTATGGTTAGCACACTAACAGGCTAATTCAAGGTGGTTTTGTGAACGTGATATTTCCTTACTATAACCATTGTGAGTGTGTTAGCCTGCAGTCATTAGCATTTAGCTCATAGCACCCCTGTGCTAAGTAGGTCTCGAGCTGTTAGCATAGCTGTAGATTGTTTTCTAGGTAACAAGCATCAGATGAATCCAATATTGAAACAAAGAAACATGTTTAAATGACTAAATAATTCTCTGAACAAGGATTAATAAATTACTACATTGAGTTTGCAGCCAAGCTAGCAGCTTTAAGACTTGTGCTATCGTTAGCATGTTAAAGTTAAAGTTCTTAATCGATAAGACGACTGAATTTTCATTTTTGGTAAATGTTTCCTTTAATACGCTCACAATAACAATGCTAACATGCTTCTGTTAAACAGGTATGTAATGTTAGCTTAGTATGATAGCATGCTAACATTTAGCACTGATAAGCACTGAGGAAAGTAGGCCTACAGCTGAAGCTGAATGCAATTCTGATGGAAACGTGGATTTCTGTAGCAAATTTCATGGCAGTCATTTGTAGTTATCAAGACATTACACTCAAAACTACAAATGGCGACCTCATGGTGGCACTAGGGGAAAAGATGCATCCTCTGGGGACCATGAACGTTCATCCAAAGTGGCAAATCCAATAATTGTTGTGATATTTCAGTTAGGACTAAAGTGGCGGACCAACTGCACTGCTAGTATGCTCATAGAGCTGTCCAGGGTTGGCAAATATTGAAGTGCAGTACGTGTATGAGTTCTGACAATATAAAACCTGAACTCAAGTAACATCATTTGAGCTTTTCAACCCATTTGAAGTGATGACTTCTGTTTGCCCTGTTTCGTCTTGCGTATTAAAGGATTTTTGTTTCCACTTTTAGCCCTTTTAATGAGCGAGAACAACGCGGCTTGATAAATGAGTAATCCCTTTTTGTGACAGCAGTGAATTCACATTTATACAGCCAGACACTCGACCTGCTTCTCTGGATATCTGGAGGAAGGCGTCGACCCCGCTCTCTCCGTAATTGCCCTCGGAGGCTATCGTGGAGACGTAGTTCCAGCCCATGGCTTTAACTATGTCCACCATGGCCTGGGCCTGGTAGGAGTCAGGAGGCACCACACGGGAGAAGAACTCGTAGCGGCTGTTGTCACTCAGCTCCGGGGCAGTGGAGGCATAGCTGATCTGAGGGATCTGAGACACACGGGATGGGTCAGTGGTTACAAAAGGGTCAGGTCGAGTGGAAGACATGAGCAGCGCTGATTATTAGGCCAATATATGAGAAGGTAAAAAGAATGACTAAATAAAGCAGCGAACCATGTCAGAGGATGATGCACCACTTACTCACAGACCAAAACCTTAACAGGGTCTAAATGGAACTCTTCCACATTAATACTGATGTGTTGTAGCGCATTAAAATCCCAAAATTGGACTATCATAGAGAGCGTTCATCTCTTGAACAGCCTGTGTTCTCAATAATTCTCAGAACATCACAGTGCGATCTGCCTGGAGCTGGTCTGTACTGAGAGTATAACGTCACAGTGAAATACAGATGGTTGGAAACACAGCTGTAAAAGCATTTGTTTGGAAAAAAAAATGGATGAGAAGATTAATTTACTGGTGTGCTAGTTCTTTAATGACACAGTTTATGTCGACAGTATCAACCCTGACCCTGCTAATGCCGGTCGCCCAGGGTGGCTTAGCGTTGGGCCCTCTGGAGGGGACGAGGAGAGAAAGGTAGACACAAGGGGTAGTGAAGGGAGAAGGAGAGGAGCGAGAGAACCATTTCACAGATTATCTGGAAGGATTATAGGGGTTTTAGTCAAATTACGTTAAGCACAGAGGGAGAGACAGAGATCAGGAGACTAGAAAAAGGCTAGCATTCCTCAGCTGTAAGCCATACAATATATTTAATTCTGATGGCCACATGCAGCTTCAGTTCGCTGCTTTGCGTGGACCTCGTCAGGCTCGAGTTTACTGGTCAGCCTCGATGTAACGGACCGCATCCTCAACCAGGGGAGGATGTGGTCTCCCACCCCCCCAAAAAAAGGTTCTTCCGTCACTTTTTTTGACAAGTCCGATGAGTGACATGCGACAGCAGTGTCCGGAGGAGTCTGTCAGTGTCAGCGAGGTGATTCAACTGTTTGCATACAAATTTGTAACGAACAAGAAAACACATAATCCTCTCCAAATTAATCCCACAGAAGCATCTGCACCAATTGACTTTGTAAAATCAATGAGCCGTATCAGTTACACAAGGATCCTCTTACAGCCCGGCACAGCTGAAATCTTTCTCACGATCACTTAATGATTGAAACTGACAAAGTTATTTCAGGATCCAAGATAAGGAAATATGATTGAGGCTTAGTCATGACGAAGTGTGTGTAAGTCCAAGATGTGATGACAAGCGTGTATTTATGTTACATTTACTTTTATGATTGGCAAGACTGGAGTGGTCCAGTGTTCATCTAAAGCATAACATGTGCCCTGAAAGGAAATAGACGGGTTTCATTTGTTTTTTTCTTTTGTACTGATTCAATTATTATCACTTTGTAACAGAGTTGAGGGGTTAAGTTTGAGAAAATTAACTTTAACTGCGCAGTCTGTCAGATTATGTACTGTGTATTGAAATAGTCCTGCACAAGCAATCAACATTAATCAAAATTTAATTGAAATTGCAATAATATAATGTAGCAATATTCAAACTGCAGAAGCTGTAATTTTTTAGCAGCATAATGAAGTACTGTAGTTGTAGGTGTAAGTGTCCTGGTCCACAAATCTTCTTCTCCAGATGTGAGGAAACATGTGACCCCAACAAAATGTCACATCATCAAGAATTTAACTGCTTTTTTCGGTGTAAATGAAAATTGTAATGCAAAAATGATGATTCCCACTAATCGTGAATCATATCACGGTCATAATATCTGTCCTAAAGATCGCAATGTAATTTATTTTCACTATAAATTCAGCCATTATGACAGACAAATCACATTTTTATACATATGTCTACAAATTTGATTAACTATTATATTTTGAAGTTGTTTTATAAAATTATTATTATTAATATTATTATTATTATTATTATTATTATTATAAATGAAAATTTTCAAATCACTCATTTTGTCCGATCAGATATTCAGTTTGCGGTGATGTAAAAAAGAGAAAATCAGCAAATTAAATGCTTTAATAATAATAATCTGTTGATCGACTGATGAACATTTCAGCACTAAATGGCCATTTCTTAAAGGTTTGAGTGAATCTACTGTATATCCTGTTATTTAACATGCTGAACTGATGTGATACATATGATATTTATTTCATCATCTGCCGTTGAGTTAAACTTCTGATTAAATATTATGACTCAAACCTGCTGTAGCCAACATGACTACAGCACGTGTGGTAGAAGCTGAAGCATCCCTTGCTTCGGCTTAGAGCAGATGTTCAATGTATAGCGAGCATCAGCGGAGAAGTATCCGCGGTCCGGAGAGCAGCACATATGGACGGTAGGAGGAGACACACCATTTAGCTAAATCTACTCCACACCGTCCAGGCTATAAGTTGCAGTTATCCTAGAACCAATGTCATCCCGCTGCCCTGATGCTCTATTTTCAGCCCAGGGTCCTGAGCTGCTGAGAGGGGCTTAGCGGAGGTTGGGATCTATAATTCTGTAGTTAACATCTGCCCTGTATGCAAGCAGCCCCTCCTTGACTCTCAACTCAGCATCCTCACTCTGAAGACCACTGCAGCAAGAAGCATCCAAGCACATATCTCATTTTTCATGAAAAACTAATTTGGCCAATTTGACCCCAGTCTAGTGTTTATTTTTAGATTCTCCATTTCTGGCAGACGATGTCGGTAAGTCGATGTGAACATGGCATCATGTGGGATTTACACAGATTCAGTGTCCCATCATCGCTATAAGCAGTGTAATCAATTATCAAAGGTCAATCATCTGTTATAAAAAACACTGTGCTCTACAGTGAACACATCACACGGATTAGCCCGCCGAGGCCGACCATGACAATGGATTCAAAATCCTGTGGAGTGTACCAACCATAGCACAGAAACTCATTGATACATTGTTTTAAATGACTTGCTTCACAATCATATCAGGTTGACTATGAGCTGAACATGTCTGTCCTGCAGCAATAAAGTGAAATATGCAATATTATCAGTCTACGGATCCAGTGAGATGATGTTATTAAATGTGAGGAGTACTTAGTAATTAGGTTTCACATCATCAAAGAGTGGACTTCAAATTAATGAGACCTTTGTGTGCAGCAGTGCATCTCAACTAGATCAGCAGTGAGCTAATTGAACAGTACAAACATGAACATGAAGTGAGTTCAGTGAAGTAGAAGATTCAACTTCAGAAAGTTTCAGTCGTAGGTACCTTTGTTTGTGTGCGACACATCAGGAGTTCTCTTTCTGAGCACGGCTGGTCGCAGATATCACTAAAAGATATTCAAAACTAAAGACGCAAGCTATCAGAGATGTACCTGATAGTTGTACACTTTTTTGGCCAACTCTCTAATTGTTAAAAAACCTTCAAATGAAAGGATCCAGAATATGTGCTGTATATATATTTTAATATTCATGGCATTTATGCTTTTATTTTGATAGTACGACAGAATCAACAGACAGGAAACACTTTTGGCTTCTGGTTGGAATCAAACTGGTGAGGTTATGAGGCGCACGTCCCAAACTCGCCAAGGATCCCATAATTCAAAGAAGAAAACAAAAATAAGTCAAATAAAAGATAAAATAAGCGTAATTTGGTGTGACTTTTTTAAATCTTCCCATCCCTTTAAAGGCACAGTATGTCATTTTTTTTCCACAAGGGGTCTCTCATTCAAAACAATGAAAGCAACAGATGTAGTTTAATGGAGTTTTAAGGTAGCGTGGGGTCTTGGCAGGTGTTGTGTTGATTGTTAGAAAAGCACCATTGCCAATAAAAATCTATCTACATGACCCAGGCGGAAGTGTTCACAGACGAGGTAATGTATTAGAGTTCTTTTAACGTTACATTTAGTCGTGATCGTCAACATCCTTGAAAACCATTTTAAGCACTGACATTACATAAACACCTCGGGGCGTCACGCGTGTTTTTGTAGCAGCTCTTAAAATTTTTTTAAACACCAGGCTGCGTAAATGGAGATAATTGTGAACCTTAACTTTTAATACTTCCTCACTCTCTGACATATCATCTGATGACCAAATGAAAAGCACCGTTACTGTGAATAAAACTAGAATGACACTCAGTAGAGCGCATACCTCTGCCAATGCCGAAACAGTCGTCGAGTTGTACTCACTCATAGATAGCAGCCACCTAAATATGATGAAATCTGCTTTTTTCCTTCAAGATTCATGCATTTTCCCCTGAGATATGCTGAAAAACTCTCAACGTTTAAAAAAGTTAGAAAACATTCCTGCTTCTGGCCCTTTATCCGGATCTGCACCAAAAGTTTATGGGGTATATCCTGGGTCGACACACATCCTTCATCTAAATTTCATGGTAATCTGTTCTGTTTTTGTGTAATCCTGCTGACAAACCAACCATGAAACAGACATGGGTGAGAACGTGACCTCCTCTGTGGATGTAATGAGGTATTTCTCTGGGTTTGAACATTGTTAGAAACATTTAGATAATGGAAGTATACAACTCAGCAAAATAAATTAAAAAGTTGTGATCATTTTTAGACATTTTAATGCAGAAGATGTTCCATATTATATCTTTAAACATCTTTGGACCCAAAAGAAGAAAAAATCAGCATGGTTTTCACCTCACCTCATCAGTTTACTTAAGAAAAGAGGAACTGTCCCAAATATTTTTCGCTTTCAGTGTTTGATGAAGAAGTTAGAAGTTGGGAAGTGAAAGAAAACTCACCGCAAACAGCCTGAGCACATTGGCCACCATGATGGACACGGAGCTGCCAGACGCCCCGATCACCCCGACCACCCTCTCTGGTTTGGGGATGATGGGAGGCTCTCCGTTTGAGCAGCGCACATCTGAGTTGTCCTTCTGGATAAGGGCCTGGACGAAGGTGAGCGACTGCTCCAGGGCGTAGGTGTCTCTGGAGCAGGTGTCCAGGATCCGGGCACCCAGAGTGATGTTAGGCAGCAGGTCCGGGTCGCTGTTGATCTGGTCCAAGGCGTACATCATGGCCTCCAATCGATGGATCCCCTTCTCTTTCTTGACCTCCCCGCAGGGCACCCCGGCAGGTCCCCGAGAGTGCACAGGGAACAGTCCGCCTAAGGTGATGTCGCCCTCGATTTTGATGGACTGGGGCTGGGTGCCCTGTTGAGCCCACGAGCCCGGGCTGATAGCCACCAGCAGCACCCACATCAGCTGATGCCATGTTTGGTGTCTGGAAGGTGAAGCAGGCCAGCAGCACTGATGGGATGAGCGGGCCTCTGTTGTCATGATGATGAGCAGCAGAGGTACTGACAGCACCAGGCCACTCCCTCTACCTTTGGCACCTGAGGACAGCCAGAGAGGCCTTAAGGTCTGACTATCACCTCATCGTGATGTCACCTACTGCTGCTACATTTTTATGTGAGCCCTTCAGTTTTGAAGCTCGACAAATCAGGTTTTTTCCACAAAATAATGTCACAGTGAAGCTATGATAATGTAAAATATATAGTATGCAATTTTAAAATGTTACAAAATAAAATGAGAAGTTCAGCTCTTCTGTTTTTTTTACCTTTAACATATTCAACACATTACAGTGTAATTTTATACCTGCTAATGGATGTGTATTATTGAAGTGGTAAATGCTAAAATGATACCCGTATCAGGTAACAAAATGTATAGATTTTTAAAGATTTTCCACAAATCTTCGGAATTAAAACACTCTGAAATGAAGCTGTAGTCTACTTTGGTCCATTAAACCCAAACTGACAAAATAACAGAAAAACAAAACAGAAGCCGTGTATACACAGGGAGGAAGCTGAGAAGATTTTAGTCAGCATGCGTGATGACACAGAGTGAATATTGGAGGCTTTTATCATGCAGAGCTGAGAGCCCATGATGGAAAACACTATAAATTTTGCAAAACAGAAAACATCAACTGAGGCTTCACAGCATTTCATGCTCCAGAAGTTGAGGCAGGTTAATTTTATCTATACGCGGATCATCAGAAATCAGCAGTGAACAAAAGATCCAACAGACTTAAATTATTAAGAGTGTAAATATATTTAATGTTTCCAGGCAGAATAGAGAATATTTATTATGGAGTAACTTAAAGGGGCAATATGTAGTTTTGGAGAATAAATTCAAATGTTCATATTTACAATATTAATGAGTTAATAATATTATATATATTAATTTTTTCCATGCCTGAATAAACAAGCTGTTCTCAGAGGAAAATAAGGTCCCAGAACACTGTTTGAAGCTAGAAAGGTGGCAGGGTCCACCACATATAAACACAGTAAAACAGTATGAAATTGTGTTGTCCTTTAAGGTCAACACAAAAACGAAGAAAGTCTGTTTATTCAGTTTGTTTAAGCCTGAAAATCAGTCAATGAAGATTTTTCTCTTCCGATTAAAAATTTCTTCCCAAAAACTACATAGTGCTCCTTTAATTTTATTGAAATCTAAGTATTAAATCCAAATATCTGATATAACATTAAATCTAAACGGAACAACCTGAAAGCTTTCAGACTGATTTTCTTTCAAACAGCAGTGCATACTGAAATTCATGATGCTAAATCTTTTTTTTCCTGTACAGCTCTTGTGAAGTCTGATTTTATGTAAACTCTTTAAAACGTTCTCAAAATCAACAAGACCATCACAAATCTGCATTAATCAAACAACTGTTGCAGACAGTTTCCCTTTTTAAAATACCTTCACAGACGATGCGCAAGTAGGAAAAAACACTTACCTGCCCATTCTTCATTGACCGGTCTTGATTTTCTCCATCACATGAGCTCTTCCAAATAGGCCTCCATCCATGGTCCAAAATGTGATTATCTATCTAGAGGCAAGGCTCTCCTCTCCTCACCAAAAATAAATCCTCTATCATCTCAGACAGCCGCCGTGCACTCTCAAAAATAACCTGGACGCACTGAGAACACAGGGCTGAACAAGAAGTAGTTGTGATACACAAAGAAAAAAAAAAAAAACACTGACTTTTGCTGCTTCAGGCTATAGTATCATGGCAGAATCAGGGAAAAGTGCAGGAAAAGCACAACATTACAGCAGTGAGATTCTACAAATCACTGCCAAATCCCTTAAAAGCTCTCTCTCTTTCTCTCTCTCTCTCTTTTCCCTCTGTGTGCATCTCTGTCCAGGCACTCCCCCCCTCACTCTCTCTCCCTCTCTCTCTCCCTCTCTCTCTGTTGAACTCTCTCCTCGCTCGTTCTCTCGGCGCACTAATGGCCACAGATTGGGATTATCATGCAGGCGTCTGTGAAGAAAGCACGAGGTGGACGAGCCCATTTCTTTTTTTTCATACAGCTGGACCAAATGCTGAACCCTCCCCCCCAGCATGATGGAACTCTGTCACTTTGAGAGATTAGATGAGCAGCAATTTGAATCACACACACACACTAAAATGCCACACACACACACACACACACACACACACACACACACACTCTTCACACACCTGTCAACACTGGCACAATGGTGGAGAATATGAGAGCACAAAATAGGTTCCTGCACCACAGAATGCAGCTGGATTAGATTTATTATTGATTTGAGTCGATGCTCTGGGAAATGCAGCCCCTCGGATCAGTTTGCAGCTCTTCATCTGTCAATTAGATGCTCCGACATAGCATCACTGCTGCCGCCTGCTGTAGCCTGACATTATAGACATCTCAGAGAGTGCATCAAGTATGAGACTTCAACTATGTGGTGTTAGAAAAATTAAAGCACACAACACAGATGATTTGTTTTCCCTTCATGTGACACTTTTAATTTCAAGTTTAAACACTAAATGACGTATTAGAAAAACAGATTTAAGTGATTTCAAGTTTGCTCCGTGAATCCAACACAACAGAGGTCGGAAATTAACTAGTACCAGTGTTTTTTTGTGAAAAACTATCCTAAGAAGACAGACTTCTCCAAGCCATCCTCCACTTTGGTGTACTCCAGGTGAGACTTGAAGTACTGGCTGTCGTATCGCGGGCTGCTGCGGACATATTCCAGGTAGTCAGGAGTTCCAGGGCAGATGACGTTGTCGGCCAGCAGGACGCTGCCTTTCCTGAGGAGGCCACACTCCTAGATAAAAAGGAAAAAAGGTTGTCATAGTAGGAAAATCAAGAGTTTGATCAGTACAAAATAGGGCTGCAAAAAAAAGATATTGCGAGTATTTTTGACAGATAGAGATATGAGACATAATTTTCATGGAAATGGTCATTTTCACATTTCATTTATGAAAAATTATTTTGTAATTTTTGCTGGGAATTGTACCAAACAAGTATGTTCCCTTACGTCTGGATAAGGCTGTCACAATATCATCATATTTGTTATTACCACAATATCTATGGGAAATTGAAAATAAAAATGCTGGCAATCAAATCTACCTGAAACTTTGTTTATTGTGTGTTTATTGTCATTTTTTTGGCAAGTAAAGATATTATCATGTGCATTAACACATTATTAATTTTTCATGTTTTTAAATATCACTGTTACATGAATATTGTGATATTGCTACACCCCCAGTCTGGAGAATACAAGGGGTGATTGCTAAGTTCATAGCCTGAGACAGAAGGACAGGAGTTATACAGCTCTTGTTCCATACATATGCAGCTCAGCTGTTTGAGTGAGTATGCAGAAAATTTGAAGTTGTTTCAGAAACAGAATCTTCAGGTAACGGAATTTGGAAGTTATCACTGAGTAAATGGACAAGCCCACAAATCCACAGTGGTGACAGCTGTTGTCCAGGAATGTAGATTTGTCATATACCTATTCACCCGACCTGACACCCTCAGACTACTTCTCTTCTCCGAGATGAAGAGGGAGCTAATTGGTTGCCATTTTGACACTGATGATGACTTATCACTGCTGTGGACCACTTTCTGGAGGTTTAAGAACGGATCAGGTTTTCTGAAATTGACTTCTCCTACCTTAGGCCATGAACTTATCAATAAGCCCTTGTCTGATTTGTAGGCTGGGGCATCTCTGTAGCATCACAATGCTTTATTTAAATGTTGTATGTGTATGTTGTGACACATTTTGCCTTTATTAAAAAGTTGCAGCTCCTGTGATTTGGATATTGAATATTGTAATTTTGAAAACATTTCAATCAACTGTGCAGCCCAACTATAAAATGAGCACAACTGACTTGCCTCCATCAGCTTTGTGTCAGGAAGGTAGCGATCCTTCCAGTGATCCAGGAAAACCAAATCGAATGTTTTCACCCCAAACTGCTCCGTCATCTTTGGGATCCAGTCACCAGACGCCCCTTCAACCAACTGGACCTAGAAAGAAGACAGAAACACACTCTGTCCTGACCTGCACACATGATGTAAATCTTTGTTTCTCTGTCTCTGTGGAGACTTCTGGCTTTACCTTTTCCTCCATTCCTGCCCAAGCAATGACTTGACGTGCAATTGCAGCAAAGTCTGGGTTAAATTCGAGAGTGATGAGCTTGGCGTGAGGGGGCAGCAGGCTGGCAATGCGCACCGTAGAGTAGCCACAGTAGGTCCCCAGCTCCAACACAGTGGCTGGGTTTACCTCGGACACCACTGAGTCAAGAATGCAGCCTGGGGGCAAAAACAGAAAAAAGTGGATACCAAAACACACAGCGGGGTCAAGTAAGGAAATGATTTTATACATGAAAGCACACAGTCACGTAATGAGAAGTCAGTACCTTTCTCATCGCCCACGTTCATGGCCCACTCCTTGTGTCTGCAGAAGTGATCGATGGCTCTCACCACGCTGCGAGGGTCTCCTCTAGTGGCGTTCTTCTGTACTGCACCCAGGAGCCGCTGAAGGAGAAAAAAACAGCATAGTTTTCCAAGAGGTGTCATGAACAGCCCCTCATTAACTATTCATTCTTTCATGCTTTAATAGATTATTAATTAGAATACTTAAAGAACTTTTGCGTTGCCAGGTTGTGACCACATATTTAAGTGACAGGTCCCATTTGAGGGTGTCTGTCCACTTGTTCTGCTGATTCTTTTAATGTGGATCTTCCTGAGATTCAACAGAATATTGTTGAGGAGCAGTAATAATGTGTGTAGAGCTTGCAATTTTCCCTTTTGCATCTTAACTGTCACCCAAAACACTGCTGGCTAAATAAACATTGAACAAAGGTGCTCTGTTCCTCTTTCTTCAAGTGAGTTTTTGAAGACCAGTCGTTGTTAAAGTGTCACCAGCAATGACTCCAATGTGTGACCAGTCATTGTTAAAGTGTCACCAGCAATGACTCCAGTGTGTGGCTGCCTCTCTACTTGCACTGATGTTTGTATGCTGCACCTGTCCCAGTTTTGAGTGTGTTATCTTTTCATTTTAATTTCATTAATAATAACAGTGATAATAATAATCATTCATAGCATTCATTTGTATATGTTTCATAAATATTTGTTTTCTTGTCCATAAAGGTACAGAGGAATTACTGAATGAATTTGTGACTGGAACAGTGTTTTTCATGCTAACAATGGTTAATAATAATGAACTGATATTAAATGACAACGTCATAAATGACAATGAAAGGTAGTAAATCACATTTAAGAGGCTGAAACCAGCAAATGTTCCATATTCTTGCTGGAAAAATTACTAAAACAATTAATCATTTATAAAAATATCTGGTGATGAATTTTCTTTTAAATGACTAATTGAGAAACAGATTAATTGACTCATCGTTCCAGCTCCAGCCTGCACACTTTGGAAACAAGGCTGGACACTGTTTCTTTCAATATGGAATAAAGTGGAGAGTATGTATTGTACATTTTTGGATGAGTTAGTCTCATTGTCCCATGTTCTTGCTGTGTGTTTCCTGCTTTGCTGCCTGAGTCCTCGTGTTGTACTGGTTTGCTGTGTGTTTTGTTTTCCTTGTGGATAACTCTTGTTTTGCTGCTAGCTGGTTTTGGCTGGCTTTTGCTTTGGACTTTTGGACTTTTTGGATTTCATGGAGCTTTGGTTGCATTAAAGCTTGCTTTCTGTTCAGTTACCTGGCTGCCAGCTTGATAAATGTTTTATAAAGCTTTTCAATGTTTAACAGTGAATTAACTATTAACTGAAGTTTTAACTAACTATACATTTACCATAAGTATTACCATTTGTTTTTATTAAGTAATCATCAAGAAATTATAGGAAGCCTAATGAAAAAAGATAATCTTATTATTGTCCAGTTAAACCATTTCTTTTTACAAAGGCTGCTGCAATGTCCTATGCGTATATGAGGCATATGTCGGCTATGTTTCTTTTTCTTACTCGTCTCCCACAGCATGTTTTCTGCTCCTGCACACCTGGTTCCTATCAGCTCATCACCACCGTGACCTGTTTCTGTCCTCACAGCTGCTTCTTGTTTGCTTGTTAAGCTGCCTGGATATTCTGTACAGGCAGCACCTTCTCAAGAGAGTTTGACAGATTCTCGTGTTATCTTATCAATACATCCTTCGAGCTAGTTGTCTGTCTGTTTATTCTTTGGCCTACCTGTTGCTCATTCACTGTTTGCTTTAACAGTGACCAAAGTTGTGTTAGCTGAACCAAAGTGTCTTTTAAAATCTAATTTGGGTCTGATTCTGGCTGTTTTACACCTTGACCCGGTCCTAATGACTCAATATATATACAATATATCTCCTAACAGCTGCACAGACATTTGCCTGTGTAAGGGTGTATAAGGCACTTTGCATTGGACAGCTCTTAAATTTACAGCAATTCTCTGGTTATCTGCAGTCCCTACACACCCATGATACACCCACATATTTCAATATTTCCACTTATGTTGCCTAACCTCTTCTCAGGAGTTTGGGTGTGTTTAAGTGTTTCAAAGAGATTCTCACATTCAACAATTTTCACAGGGTTTCCACCACCTCCAACCTGTGAGCTACACCCTGCCATACTAAACACACGCACACAACAGAAAGCAGTTTCTCTGCGATACTGACATTAAAGGTTACAATATATTTACTGTACATCTGCACATTTGGTCCTTACAATTGTAAGTCAATTGTAAGGATTAGTTCATAGTGAACATTTACTATCTACTCACCCTCATGCTGATGGAAATTTGGATGAAGTTTCCTTATCCACAAAACATTTCTGGAGCTTCACAGCAAAACAGAGTTGTAGCATTCTCCTAAAATGGTGTAATCCAAGCCCAGACATCCCAGACTGATTTGAAAAGACATAATTCATACCCTTGACACACTGTTGAGCTTGTACACCCACTTCAGACAGGGTGTGTTCTAATGCTACACAAGCTGTATGGGGCTGTATTTTGTTTCGGGGGTTTTTTGGCAGATTTTTTTAAACTTTAAAACAAGTCCCCACCTACTTCGCCTTTACAGGAAAATGCTGGAACACTGTTTTGCTCTGACGCTCCAGAAATGTTTTGTGGACTACGAAACTTTGGCATTAGAATGAGGAGATAATTACTTAAATTTCATTTTTAGGTGAACTTACCCTTTCAGGTTTGTAAATGTTCTGCTGTTGGTATTTGTTCATTTACTGAACCACGTTGTCAAAACATGATCAAAAGCGAACAGCGCTAAAAGCCTCTTTTTTTCTTGTTCTTATTAGGGACAGATGGGGAAGCATCAGCCCCAATTAATTAGCACAAAGAAAAGAAGGAGCTCTTCTCAGGAAACAATAACCAAGCGTGGACTCATACATTTGTACGCTTGCATGCATACCTATTGTGTGGGTGTATAGCTGCGTCACATACTGGGTCTGACGTTACTATATGAAAGGCTTCATTGTCAAGTAGTAAATCAAAATGATATTATCTGCCTCTCCTTTTATAATGTATACTTTATATGTTTTATTTTATGAATGAGACAAAGTACATCTATCATGAATGTTGTAACATCTGCTCGTGAAACCACAAAATCCATAAATCTCTGTGCTGTTCAACAGCAGATAAAATGCTTATTTTACAGTTTGAATGTATGAGTCTGATGATTAATAAAGCAAACTACTACTTGCAATGTAAAGATATAGTGGAGTTAAGGCATTCTGAGCAGAGAATGAAGTGACTCTCTTTGTGTGCGCTGTAATCTGAGTTTCTCCGTTATTTGTCCTGACAGCCACATGTGCATGTTAGAGCATGTGAGTGGTTCTGGAGAAAGATAGTTGATTGATTTGTTGAGTTTTGACCAGTGTGTTAGGAACAGATTATTTTTTGCTCATCAGCATGTTAAAGGTTTTTGGCTTGTCATAGCTGTGAAAGTACAGCATGTACAATCGCAGGGCACCGGGACACCTAAATGGAATGCAGCTGTGTGAATGGTATTAGTTACACACGTGAAAGGTCTGTTGTTTCATATTAAATCTAGTCCTGACCTGCACCTGACTTGTTTTCCTAAAAGCTTAGTTAACCTGGATAAGATCTCATCTGATATAAAGATTTAACATCACTGTATGAAAAGGGAGTATTTCCCTCTAGTGCCAACAAACAGATTTACCTCAGAAGTTGTACCTGAGCTAACAGCATTCGAGTACAACAAGTCAGAAAACTAGTTGTCAGGTTAGCTATTGTTAGCAATTGGTAGCAATCACAGTTGATAACAACGCATTACGCGGTACCTTGCGCTACAAACACTGAGCCAACATGGGGGGCGTTCTGGGTGAAACTGCCAACTGCTAACTCGGAAATTCCCACTTCTTAGCTCAAATGGAAAGCACCATAAGATTAGCATTCAGCTCGAAGCACCACTGTGCCTGAATACAGCCTCACAGAGCTAGCTTGTGAGCTAGCTTGTCTGTTAACTTGTGTTGTTTAGGTATATATATTAAAGGTCAATTTAATTTGTGTTATGCTTTACAATGTATTTACAAGTATTAATGTACTTTAGTGGTGTTGACATTTGACCCACAGCGTGGCCACTCCTTCTTGTTTTATTTACAAAGCCCTATATTCTGTCAGCCAAATAGTCTTCATCACTCAGTCTCCTCTACTTGCAATAGACCTAGTCAATAATGTTGGTGCTGCTCTTGTTAGAGATGAATACTGTGTATTGAATGAAGACACACCTGAGGTCGTGTGGACTGGGTCAGTGTGTCCAGCATCCGCTCCACAATGACATCATGCCACATGAGCGCCAATCCTCCGTGATACTGAACAGCAGCAGGGATCACCCATCTATACAGAGTGTACATAAGAGCTGCTCCACCGGTGCAACTGTAAAAAAGAGTCAGCCACATCCTGCAACCAAGACAGAGAGCCGTGAGCATCAATTCACAATATGGTGCTGCATTATGGGAAGAGGCTGTGATAAACAGACCTCAGACACACAGTGCAACAACAACACATCTGCATGAGATAAATGAAAGCTCTCATATCTCCCTCCACTCTACCTCTCCCTTTGTGTGGGGCTAATGAGATGGGTGTTTACTATGCAGGTACAATACTGTCCCTGCTGCTGTTTCCATTATCAGCTGCTGCTGTTGACAGGTCCAAGCTGCACACACACACACAAACACACACCTCAATAAGATGATATCACTGTAGAATATCATTTAATATCAACTGCAATAAGCCCTGGAAAACACACAGCACAGTGCTTTATGTGCAGCTTTCCCACTCTCCAAGGCAATTAGTCTGTTAAGATATCCTGAGCACAGATGAATTGTGAAGAACAAAAACAGGAGAAAAGCACAGCCAGGATTCTGAACAAGGGCTCCTTCTGTGGGAAAGCATTGCTGGAAAACGGCATTACCTTGCACTCATAATGCAACTGTGGAAGACCAGTGGTGGTTGAGGTAATTCCTTTTGATTTGGAGTTTAACGTTGCGTGGCAACTGGCTGAGGGTTAAGAGCTGTGTCACAAAAGACACAGCTCTGTGGCTTTAACCTTTACTTTGGCTTCATCGTAACGTACATACAACCAGGAGATTCAAAGGCAGAAATGCAGAACAGTACGGCATGCCTTGATAAACACATATACTTGTAGTTCTCATCATTGTGTAGTGAGACAGTTGCACAGGTTACATGCCGTGCATACTAACAGAATTCATTCTCTTTAAATTTTACATCAAATGTAGCAAAAAGTTTTCAAATAAAAGAACAGGAAGAATTTAAAGGTTATCAAAATATCAAAAACCTGCTCATTATTGCAGATATAATACTTTTATTTGTTGTAAAAAAGGTTTGACTGAGTATCAACAGTTTGGCACTACATCTCACAGAACAACATGTGCACACACTCTTCTGTCCAAAGCAGGAATTAAAACCAAACTGAGCCATGGTTTACTTGAGCTACACTGGAACAAACACCTGTTAGGCAATAACAAAAACAACTCATGCATTCTTAAAGAGTCTCTAATTAAAATTTAACAGAAAACAAGACTTACGTGCAGGCGGCGCTCCCTGTCCTCCTCTTACCTCCTCTTGCTGCTGGAGGAAATCTGAGTTTTCTAACAGCCGGACATATGGCTGCATCTACGTGAGGCTAACTCCTCCCTCCTCTTCCTTTCATCCATCCCCCACTGGGAGCTCTGCTGAATATAAGCATGCAAGGAATGCCCAACAGCTAAATCTCTACGGTCAGCACTCACACACACTCACACACACACACTCACACACATACACACACAATCAGTGGGCGTAAAAACCAAACAGAGTAATTTCTGTTTGCCATTTAGTGATTTCTTCGGGTTAACTGTGAGGGCTGTGGCAACCAGTTGTCAGAAATGTCTAATTTCCATTTTTATTACATTTTCAGCTTTTTCTTCAAAACTACCTAAAATGAGGTTCCTATCAGTTTGTTGTTGAATAATAAAGCAAATAAACTGCCTTTTTCTGCGTGAGTCATTGAGGTAGTCCTCCATTTCTTGAGGTAGAAGTGTTACAAAAAAGTACCCAGAAGTCATACAAACCAATCAAAATATTACTTTGGTAAAAGTAAGAGTCACTCATACGAACAGTACTTTGTTTAGTGTTTTATGTAATTACAATATCTAAAGTAATTCTCTGGCAATAAATGTACTTAAACCTACATTAGGAAACAAGACTATCACAGAGAAGAATGCCCATTTCCTAATGACTACTATAATGTTCTTAATGTCCATCACCAGGACAGATCCAACAGATATGGTTTGGATTAGTCATAAAACAAAAGCTTTTTTATATAGTGGAGTGCTGAGGATGAACGGGTTTCACAGCCTCAGACAAGAAGCTGTAGTTTGGTGGTACGGCACTAAAACAAATTTTAATTAGTTTCACCATCGTCAAATTTCAGTTGTTAATCTTACACAGCCACAAATACATACAGCACCCCATTGCCATGCATCCTGAAAACAGCTGTGTTTGAAGAAAATAGTATTAAAAATACTTGATGAAGCAGTTGTGCTCATAATACTTTTGTTCACAGGGGTCGCCAGAATCAACAATAAATTAAAGCACCTTGCTTGTAGCTGCTTTAAGGGGGATATGTATGAAAAAAATTAACGAATTAACTAAAACTATCAAAAGAATGTGAACAAATAGCAGTTTTCGACATTATGACGTCTACGTATTGTGTTGTGTAACCAGTTAGCGTTGGCTCATCCTGGTCCAAAGCTGCTTTGCTACAGGTGTAAACACTAGCATTCCCCCTGAGTTCCCAGTCTCAGGGACAACCACCAGCTGCACAGCTAACTGAGCTAACTAGCTAAGACAGCTACAGTTCACAGCAGTTAGCAGTTACTCTGGTGATATGATATGTATATTTAGTGGCAAAAAAAGTACGATATTAGCCTCCAAAATATTGGAACATAAAGTAGCAGAAAATGGAAATACTAAAGTAAACTATAGGTACCTCAATATTGTATTTAAGAACAGTGCTTGTGTAAATGTGCTTAGTTACATTCCATCGCTGCCTCAGACTGGTTTACCCTTTCAGTACTTAAACAAGCATTTCTTTAAGGTGAGCGCTTGATTCAGCTTTCTTTAAAAAAATAAAAAATCAGCCAATCTTATGCAAATTTATTGACATTCAAAAATGTTGTGATCATGTCATAAGGTGGTTTTCCAAGAATACACGACTTCTCTTTTGTCATTTCTGTGCCTGAATTAAATGTGACTGCTATTACAATACTAAAAGTCCAAGCAACCCAACTGGGAAACGGCTCTCACTCAGGCTGATAAATATTAATGAAAGCTGTGCTCATGATGCCAGCACCAGACTACTACTGTACATCCCACAGCAGTCCGAGTCCCCATGTCACGTGTGATGTGTCCAAGCCTGCTCCTGAGAGAGCTAGTCCACTGGGCTCTGAACAAGACAGAACTGGCGTATCTAGGATATGATCCAGGGGTGTTTGAGACACTGGGCAGCTGTGGCTCTTTTCTCTGGCTGCAGCTCCAGCATGGTGAGGAGGAACGAGCTGAACTGGGCGGCTTCCTCCCGTGGCCACTCATACTTGTCCAGCAGGATCTCAAACAAGCTCCATGGCTTCAGCTTTGAGATGTGTCGCAGTTGTCCTGCACAGGGTAAGAATTAGACTGATACACTGCTTTATTGTACTAAATACTTTTCTGCGAAGAATTCTTTAATATCAAGTTTTTAACTTATCTTAAATTTTGTCTCTTACTTCAAGTAATGCAGGTGATTTGGTTGTATGATGAGCAAGATGCAGTATTACTAGCAAGTATTACTCTGTAGTAAGAATTTAGTACATTTTACCTTTTCGGTTGAAGTATCGCTTGGAATTTCTCCCTGAGAGGGCAAACTGGGATGGAAGTTGTCCTAGCAGCTCAATGATGTGGGCAATGTGATCTGAGAGAACACAAGCAGATACAGTATTATAAGCACATTTAGTTTGATCAAGGACAAAAGGGATGTTGTAAAGAAGACAAACCTTCCTCGCGGGAGAATGTGGCTCCTGACTGGGGGTCGAACAGATAATCCCCTGTGGCCAGCTCAAAAGCCTACAGCACACATTAAGGGACAAAATATGCTTGTGACACATCTAGAACTAGCAATGCTGGAATGAAACATCATCAGAAAGGAGAGATGAAGAACATCTGTGCAGGTGCTCGCCTCACCATGCAGGCGGTGCTCCAGATGTCGGCCGGTGTGCCGTAGTCAGCGCCGATCAGAACCTCCACAGAGCGGTACTGACACGTCTGGATGTCCTCAGTGAAGTGTTTGTGCTGACAACAGGAGAGATGAGGTTTTAATGTTTCACTATTAATGAACTACATGACTATCATCTGTCCACATAAGTGTACTCATTATGTGGCACATGATTATCTTGCCCAAAATGATGTTGGGATAGGATATTATCTCAATAATTATTATATGTGGTATGTTACCAATGACTTAAGTATCATGACTACAAAACTGAACTAACATCAGACTTGGTATGATGATCAGATCTCTTTAATACATGCAGCATGTAGCACAATGTTCTCTCTAGTCTTCCAGATTGTCTTGACTTACTGTCTATACTGTCAGGTAACAACAGAACAGGGGTTACGTACCTCATGATAGTTGTTAATCATGCCTTCCCCAAAACAATGACTCTGATGTTTTGCAGGACAATAAATGTCAGCTCATCTAACTTTCTGATAAAACCTGACACAAAGAGATTTGCTGCCCCTCATATGAATTCCTCACATGTTCTAATCCTGACAATCCCTCCCCTCACCTCAGGCTTCAACTAAATGCTAACATTGGCATACTAACATTCTTACAATGCTAATATGCTGAAACTAAGCAGGTGTAATGTTAACCATGTTCACTAGCTTAGTTAAGCATGTGAGCGTGATAACACATAGATAAAGCTTTTTGGAATGTCATTCATTTTGAAGGTATTTGGTCATACACCAAATTTTTTTTGACAAATTTGGGCCAGATGATTAAAAGTCAGTATATCAACAAAAATATTTGAAATTTATCCTGAGGGGGACGTGAATGTTTGTACCAGTTTTCATAGCAGTCTAATAGCTGTCAAAAAGCTTCTCTAAAAAACACTAAACCTCCTGGTGCTAGAGGAAAACATCATCAAAAGTTAGTCAGATTGATCCTCTGTGGACCGATAATGTTTGTACAATTACAGTTACAAAGTATTTTTATTGTTGGGTAGTAAAGGATCACATGTTATGCATTCAGATTACAAAAAATAAGTAACTATAATCAATCCAGGTTACAATTGAAAAAATGTGTCATCAGATTAAAATGACATTCTCGAGGATTCCTTGATACATTTTTGATTATACACTTAATTTTTTTTACTGTTTTCATGATGACCAAAGCTCTATCAACCCATGAAAAGTGACTCTGACATCCCTCCAAAACAGCCTCTGCCCAGTGCAAACTTTGCAAGCCAAAAATAAAGGTGCTGTCATCCGCAAAGATGGACTTCAAATCTGAAGAAGCACACAAAAGAAACAGCATCCGACATGTTGTAGAAAACACACAGCACAGCTGTGGTTTGTGCCAGTGCTGTTTTTGTGAGGGTTATTTGATTTGACTGACTATAAATGCTGAATATGCTAAATACATTTTATTTGCACTGAAGTTGTTTTTAGATGTTTCAAGAAAAAAAGTATTTGTATAACTTTGTGCAATATTGCAATATTCCCATTCCTAAAGCCATGCCGGCAGCATGGCTAAAAATAATTCAAAATGAAAAGAAAAAAAATGTCATCAGAGAAAATAACATCTTTCCCTGACTCTGCCAATGAAAAAAGGTGCATAACCACCACTGGGTAGCACTGAAATTCACCACATCATGCTTTATGCTTCTCTCAAGCTACATTTCAAATCAGCCTACACAGTCTTGTCTCACTGGAAACATATGGCAGCTGTGTTTTTCACTGGAGGGCACAGTAAATAATGCTTTCATACTCTGCTCTACAGAAACCATCTGTTGCATTCAGTTCTGTATAACTGATGGGTTGAAGGGGTTTCCTGAACTAGATATATGGCCATTTATAAAACACCACAATTTGCTTCATGGCTCTGACAACTGTGAGACATAGAAGCAAAACTCTTTTTTTTATCCTGGAGTCTGTGATTTAGGACTAATCTGTCAAGATAAGCCTCATCCGTTTCCAGCTGAACAGATTTTTAGTTCCTCTGCCAATGAGATTTTCACACGTGTCCCTTTATTTGTTCTTCGTTTTGTCAGTCGGATTACACACAATGGAATTTCCCTGAAACTTGCATGGAGGATGGGTCTCGGCCCAGAATACACCCTGTCTTTTGGAGAGACAGATCTTTTCTCTCTCTCTCTCTCTCTCTCTCTCTCTCTTTGCGAGATGAGGGTATTATTCAACATTTTCATTAATTTCTCACGGAATAATGAATAGATCTTGGTGGAAAAAAATCAGGCGTATATAGGTAGCTATTTCCTCTGATGAACTGGCGACTTATCCAGGGTGTACCCCGTCGTCACCCAATGTCAGCGGGGTTAGGCTCCAGCCCCCCTGTGACCCTGAAATGGTTAAGTGGTTTCAGATAATGGATGGCTGGATGGATGGATGGATAGGTGGCTATCTACAGTATGAGTGGGCTTAAATTATGGTTAAGCAGTTATGGGTTGTTTAAAGTTTAGAGTGACACCAGTTGATCGAGTTTGATATTGAATTGGGATTGATTAAATTTAAGGGGACTGTTGGATTTTGGCTGAGGTATGCGCTCTTCTGAGTGCCATTCTAGTATTACTTGGATTTATTTAACCACTCTTGTCTAATTTAACCAATTTTATCTAATCTTCACTTAGTTTGCTATTTTATAAATCCTAAAATAATTGCAGTTATCAACTTGTTATTTGTTATTTTAAAAAGCTTTGGCTGCTCAATTCTTATTGGTGTTTTGGTATTTTCACGTAACTCATAAACACACTGAGCAGTTGCAGCTGAATTTAGATGACATAGTACATATCAACTCTAAGAAATCCTGCAAAATTTGACAGCATGATCAATATAAACAGAAATAAATCTAGATTCTGATGCTGGACTCAGGTTTTACCCAAATACGTGGCCAATCAGCATGATGCTCACTGTGTATATTTTAATGCATAAAAAAATTCAGATTAAGAAATGCTCTGTCAAAAAAAATGATGGATTATGATGTCATGGAGGAGGCGTGTACTGACAGTCTTGTAGTTTGAAGATGAAATATGATACTATAGATCTTCAGGTTTAGTTTGCCTGTTAAATAATCACTCACCACCCAGCAGGCGTTGCCTAGGTCAGCAATCTTGATGACGATTTTATCAGCATTCTGGGGCTTCAGTAGGTCCAGAAGTACATCCGAGTCACCTAAAATACAGGAAACAATGTGACACCTGTTATGATCTAGGATATGACTTTGAGTGTACTGATGATGCTAGGTTATCTATATAGTAACATATTAGCTGATGTAAACATGCTAACAAAGGTACAGACATTTGAAAAATGGTAAACATTAACTCTCAGGAAGAGGCACAACTGCTGACATCACAGTTTAGAAAAAAAGCACAATGTCATGAGACTGACCAGGGGGAGAGGATGGTGAAGGTAGAGACAGCTCTTTGTCTCCAGTCTGATGTAATAACACTGATCTGGAGCCAGAGACAGGAGCATCTGTGTGGAGGTCTGTCCATGAGCAGGTGGCGTCTCTGTGACTGCGTGGAGCTGAGTCCAGACGGTCTTCAAATAGCAGGGTGTGCCTCCTCAATGTGAGTTTAGGACCTGTGAGTTTAGAGCGACAGGTGGAGCTACGGGCACCAGAGGGAGCAGTGATGTCAGAGAGGGACACACTAAGTTTGTCTTTTTGATGGCAGTCAGATGCACTCTCCTGTCCTCGTCGACTCTTGTCTCTCCTCGTCAGTCGCTTAATGGGGCTCTTGGACACCTTGCTGGACTGCATGGGTGACATCAGAGGTGAGCACTGAGTAAGACAATTTATCTGAAAAGTACTCACTGAGTTGTCATCATTTTGAAAGTAAAGAAAATCAGTCAAATTAAAGCCACTGTGTGTAAGAAGTGAAAATGACATTGGAGCCCCCTAATGGCAGCATCAAAAACATTCAACATAACATAGACATGTTAAAGAAGAATTACATTTTATCAACCTCTTTACTTAATACATCTAACACAAATCATCCGTAGTTCAAAAGACCCATAAATAGAGTTTTACATGAAATCCATGTATCAAAAACTCAAAAATAAATTGCGAGGCTGTTACTCTGCTCTTGTTGTAAAACAGTAAGTTGCTCACAACAAGATATATTGAAACCAAAACAAAAGTAGTTGGAAGGACATCAAAATCTGCAGTTGTGTCTCCACAACAAGCAACCCCCTCTACCCCCATGTATCACAGCCCTTTGGACTATGGGATCCTGTAAGTGACACAACAATGCCACATCAGCAAGCTGGTCAATTTGAGCACATATTCAACACGAGCACAGGTCACCATGCAAAATATAATCAGGGACTAGTTCAGTGTTTCTGTCTCCAGCTTCTAATTGTGATAGTTACAGATACTAGGTTATTGTCAGATATAAAGCCGACCAGAAAGTAAAAACACATAAGTATTTTCTTGTTTTCTACCCTGATAATCTCCTCTTCCTTTATCTTGAGATAGGAACCAAAAACATTAAATACATATTGTAAGGTGTTTCCACTGTCTCTTTAAGATCAAAAAGTGATTGCAAAAGTACAACAGAATCAGTATGGTGGACACCTACTTTGGACCTATATTTCTTCAAGATATAATAAGTGTGTACTACACAAACACAGAAATTTGATAATTGTATATAAAGTAACAATGTATTTCATTTGGTTGCTCTAACTTCCAAGTAAGAGTCTGAGAGTGAGAAAGGAAGTCAGCAAGTGTAACTAAACATAATGTGAATTATACTTTAATACATTACCTTGTCCATGAACATTGAATGACCTGCCTGAATCACGTAAGATAGATTTTCAATGGCAATGATGGTTGTTCAACCATGAAGACAACAACTCCCATGAACCCATGCTACTTCTCGACATCCTTAAAGTACGTCTTTTGTTTTAATTGTTTTGATTGAGAGATCCCTAGCGGCAAGTAAGTAAGTGCAAATGCAAAAAAACCCTGTATATACAGATCCCAATTTTAGCCAGAATGAAGCGGTTTGCTTTTTTATTTGAGAACAAGGCTGTTCTGCTCAAATATTTTGTGAAAATTAGTTATTTTTGTCACATAACGGTGGCTGGTTGAAATTGCTGCAATATTAACATCATAAATAAATGTGTGTGTAGATTAAGGATTCAAGTCTCTTCCATCTTGAGCATCACAGTCATGATTATATCAAACAGAATCAATAAATCTCAATGCGATGTGCTCATCTGGGACTGTAATCTGACAGAGTCAATTGGTACATGTCTCATGCCCTGCCTTTTCATGGTTTCCCATGTCCTTTAGTCAGTTCCACACTCCACATGTTAATAAGATGCAATTAAGAAGCTCGAGTACAAAAGCAAAACACAACATCTATCTTACCCACTCTCCAAGAGTGTGGAAAACCCCAGTCAGCTTCCCCAACAAGCTGGACAAACTCTTAGGAAATCATAACAGAAATGCACAGGTCATGAAGCAATTATTCAAAAATACAAATGTCCTACTAAAATGAACACAATGATAATGAACAGAAGAATAAATTTCAGGTTGCACACCTGTTTTTCTCTGGAGGGTCTGTTCACTGGCAGGGAGTAAAAACACCAGCAGGTAATGAGGAGGAGTGAATGTGAAATTAAGTGAAAAAATGTAACAGCAGCAAACAATTTTCTTGCATTTAATCAAGAACGCCTCCGTCAGCCTGGTACACGCAGATTTCTTTATAATTGCACCTAAACATTGCTAATGCAGTGTCACTAACCTGAGGAGCTGGTGACAGCAGGCGACACTGGTAGCTGCCACAGCTTGGTGTTGGCCGCCAGTTTCTGAATGTAAACCTCGTCCACTCTCAGCAGGATGTTTTCTGGCTTGATATCTGTGTGGATGATCTTGCATTTAGTGTGCAAGTAATCTAAACCCTGCAGGACCTGCAATAAGGAATGAAAAGACTGTCACTGCACTCCAGGTCAATGAGGAGCAAAAATACAGGATAATGTGTTTTAAAAAAAGAGCTCAGTCAGTGGTGAAAGGGGGTGGGGGGGGTGGGGGTTGATTTAAGATGGACTAAAGGGTTGCACATCACCTGTTGGAGGATGCTCTTAACGCAGGAAAGAGGGAGACCAGTGTAGTTGGATTTGATGATCCACCTCAGCAGCTGATGGCCCAGAACCTCCAGAACCATGCAGACGTCTGGTGAGCAGTGAAGGACCTTGTTTCATACTGTTAAACATGCATGTTTCTAGTTGGATGGATGTATGTATGTATGGATGTATGGATGTATGGATGGATAGTCTCTTTGAAGGATACGCTCTCCATTAACTCCAGTGATCCTGAAGTCATCTATGAGGTTCACGATTCTCTCGCGTTGTGGATCTTTAGGGTCACTGTCCCTGACCTGCCCGTCATAGAGTGAACATACTACAATATCAACAAAAACTGAAATATGTAAAAATGATAAAGACAATCACACTGTTATCAAATGACTTGCTAACATCTAAAATGCAATAACATGGCGACTGTTTTGATTTAATGATATATAAGCCACTGTGAGAGATGCTGGTGGTGTCGTATTAATATTATCAAGACTGAGAGCAGCCAGAGAGCACTGAACTCAACATTATCAAAGTACGTGTGTATATTAATTTTGTAATTCAAATTGCTTCACCCTGTCTCCCACACACACAATCAGAATGATCATCTTCCCCCACACTTTCAATATCAGATACAAGCCCAAACGTGTTTCTTATTAGAGATTTTAAATTGACATCAGACATGGCATGACATCAATTTTTGCCACATGTATCAGTCTCACTTATTGGCAGGCCCACACGGAATCTGCACCCGCAGAATTCAGACAACAACTCCTTCTAAAATCTACTTAATATTTATTTCAGCCTGCTTGAGGTAATTTTAGGTTCTTTTAACGTATCGTGTCAGCTGATTTTTGCTCAAAAACAATCTTTGCGATCTAAAATGCATATTGTCTTTCACATTACATGTAAAAAAGAAAAAAAAAAAAAAACATTCCCTTAAATACTTCTCATTCTCATTTTGCTGAAAACTGGAAAAAAACTCTTGGGCCTGCTTCTTAGTGAATCTTGCTCCACGACCACCACAGTAAAGACAATATTTTCTTAGTGTTGAACAGACACTTATTTTCAAAGTACTCTTGCAATCCACACTTAGTAGATTAGTGGATTGTAAGAGTACTCTAACATGATCAAAACCTACTGAGAACGCATCTCAATCAAAAGCAATCTGATCACACTGACACATTTCAGAAGTTTGATCTCATCCAGTGCCGTCTCTGTGAATGTTTGAGCACTCTTCACCACCTTCAGAGCCACAAAACGCCTCCTCCTGCATGCAAACAATTATGGAAGTTAGCTAATGAAATGATGTTTATATCATATCACTACATTTATCACTATTTTGTTATTAAGTCACATAAAAAGTCAAAAAGTCAAGCCTGTACTTACTCCATATCCCAGCAGAGCCACACAGTAGAGAAGTGACCCCATCCCAACTTTTTAACCACTTGGTAATGGTCCACAAAAATCTCTCCAATCTCTACGTGATAGTAGCCACCTGCAACACAACGTAGCGCCTGCATCAAAGAAAAGATCTCAACCAGTGTGTTGGAGTTTGGTGTTGATATGTTGCAGCCTACCAATGCCATAGTCTTCAGGGTTCTCCTGTTGCTCATCGTAAAATCCCAGAGGCTCGGGGGAACGAGGATGTTTCTGTGCAGCTGGAGGGCAGTGAGCAGCTTTGCTGGGCAGGGGAGAAGGTTTGGGACGCCCCACTGTGTCTGGGGAGGGGTGAGGGCTGGGTTTGATGGGTGGATTCAGGGAGTTTGTTGTAAGGAGGGCTGATATAGCAGCAGCATATGAAGATGACATGTTTATTTGGAGCCTGATGAGTTCAGGCACAGCTGAAGACGGGCCCAGATGACAGCAGCTCTCAGGGAGAAAGCTACAAGAAAAATGCATTTGCAGAAGGAGTTCTTCAATCATGCTTACATCAGTGAAACAAGAGTTCATTAGCTGTTTGTCTCTGCCAGCTTGTTTGTTACAGGAGGTTGTTTGCGGTGACATTTCAAATGGGCCAGTGGATGTGTATGTTTATTTTTAGCTGGACGAATGGCATGTCAACGTAAATAGCTCCTGTCACTGGCCCAGCTGCAACTGAACTCTGTTCTATCTCTCTGATTTTGTATGGACGACTACAGTGTGGGCGCCACAGTTGTAAACACGAACGGCTGGCAATTCAAATGAATTCATTTCCATTCAAGGGCTATTTGACAAGAGAAATTATTTTGTTAAGACAGTACAGTGACAGTCTCTCATACAGCTCTAACTGTATTCAGTAATCGGTGAGGTGGGCTTACTTCTGTGTGGTTGTACCCACTGTGTCATGGGACTGTCAAAAGGTGCTGATGGCTACAAGAGAGCAAGTTATCTGATGTTGAATAAAATAAAAACAGGAAAATACAAAGTATTACTGCGACTTCAAAATAAAAGTCTAAATGTTGGCCCTGCATTAGCCTACATGTGTCTTAATTTGCTTGTTGAAATCTGAGAGGTCGTCATATCCTGTCACATATTAATACATTAAACAATAAAAACTTAACAGCTGTACACCAAACAGCTAGCTAGCTTGTTTATCTGTAGCTTGACGGGCTAAAAAGTTAAACTTTTTCTCATGTTGTTTGATATTAAAGTAAGGAAATATTTAACACGTTTTTTCCAGGAACAAAACCATTGTCTTTTACCTAACAACATACCGTATTAGCCTTGCCTGTGGAGAGAAAATCCAGCAATGGCGTTCAAGTTAATAAAAACGACCACGAATATTCATGTAAGCTAGCTTTGTTTATCCTCAGCCGGTTGTACGGGCGGCTTGTCTATAATTCATGACACTTTACAGATCTACACCTGCTTTTTACATTATTCGGTAATGCTTTATACTATAGCAAGTCTTTTTTAAATGTTTAGCCTATAGTCTACTTCTAGCTTTACCGCGTATGCTTGACTTATTTTGCTTCACACTCCCGCAGCGACTATAGTTTTATTGTGAAGGTTTCAGCAGGATGTCCAGTTTATTCTCGTGCTGTCCCGAGCTGTCGCCGGTTTTAACGGTGAGACAACTGAAACTCAGTCTTGTTCGCTCGTAATTAATAGAAATCAACACCAGAGGAGGAGCCTACAGTACTTACCCCCGTGTGTGATATATCCACTTTTAATATTTGAAACGCGGGAAATAAAACGGTTCTGGCACGAGGTCAGCAGGGTCCCTCAGCCCGCGTGCTCTGCTCCTCGCTCTGGTCAGCGTGACTTTAAAACAGTGTCAGGTCCAGGAATAGACCTGCTGCTGCCGCTGCTGCTGCTGCCGCTGCTGTCCTGTGTTTCTGACATTTGTCACCATGCAGCTACCACTTCTGTTTCCAGAGGTCATTCTGTTATCTGTCTATTGATTATTTTATCTGTGACTGACTTTCCTATAATCCAATTACAGCCTCTAGAAGTGCTGCAGGTCTCCATGAGAGAATAATGCTCCAGGAAATATAATAATAAACACAGAAGGTCAGTATTAACTCACTCTTGTATAGAAATAAGGTTTGCCAAAAACATAATTTATCTAAAAGAAATTAATTTAAATACTTTTCAAGATTCAAGATTCAAGATTGCCTTTATTGTCATTGGACATTAACATGTCAATGAAATTTTCATTGCAACCCCCGTGTAATAAGATAATAAAATAGTAAAATAAGAAAGAGCATGCAACAAAAAAAATAGAATATGTATAAATATAATAAAAGAGTATGTACATAGGAACTGTATGTGTATATACATATGTTTGTATATATATATATACATTTGGTGCGGTTGGGTGGTAATATATACACTAAGGTGCAGTTAAATAGTCTGTTGGACAAAGTGCAGTGTGCAGCAGCTTATAGTCTATTTTCCTGCAGTGCAGGGGGTGATAGCTTTGACAGCTCTGGGGAAGAAGCTGTCCCTCAGTCTATTGGTGGTGGTGCGGATGTTCCTGTACCGCTTTCCCGATGGAAGCGGTACAAACAGTCTGTGGCCCGGGTGGCTGGGGTCCGTGGCGATGGCTCTTGCCCTCTTCTTGACTCGGCCTGCATATATAGAGTCCAAGTCAGGGAGGGGGGAGCCCACGATGCCCTGTGCAGTTTTAACCACCCGTGCCAGTTGTTTCCTCTCCTGTGCCGTGCAGCTGCCATACCACACTGTCACACTGTGGCAGAGGATGCTTTCAATTGTCGCTCTGTAGAAGTTCACGAGCAACCGAGAGGAGAGTCCAGCCCGTTTCAGTTTCCTGAGGAAGAAGAGCCTTTGTTGGGCCTTCTTCACCAGGCGGCAGGTGTTCATGGACCAGGAGAGGTCAGATGTGATGTGGAGGCCCAGGAACTTGATGTTGTCCACACGCTCCACCACTTCTCCGTCCATGAGGAGGGGGGCGTGATCAGTCTTCCTGGACCTCCTGAAGTCCACAATGACCTCCTTGGTCTTCCCTGTGTTCAGCACCAGGTTGTTGGCTGAACACCACTGTGTGAACTGGTGTATCTCCTCTCTGTAGTGGGTCTCGCTGTTCTCTGAGATGAGGCCCACTACTGTAGTGTCGTCCGCGAACTTCACGACTGTGTTGGTGGGGTGGATGGCAGCACAGTCGTGAGTGAACAGGGTGAAGAGGGCTGGGCTGAGCACACACCCCTGTGGCGTGCCCGTGCTGAGGACCAGAGGGGATGATGTTTTGTTCCCTATTCTCACCACCTGCGGCCTGTTGGTGAGGAAGTCTCTGATCCAGTGGCACAGTGATGCAGGCAGACCCACGGCGTGTAGCTTCAGCGCCAGCTTGTCTGGGATGACGGTGTTGAAAGCTGAGCTAAAGTCCACAAACAGCATCCTGACGTAGGTGTCGGGCTGCTGCAGGTGGGTCAGGGCCGTGTGCAGGGTGATGGAGACAGCATCCTCTGTGGACCGATTCCCTCTGTAGGCGAACTGAAGGCTGTCTAGGTCCGTGGGGATGAGGCCTCTGATGTGCCTGAGAAGAATCCGCTGAAAGCACTTCATGATTACAGGGGTCAGAGCAACAGGCCTGTAATCATTGAGGCAGGTGGGGGATGTCTTCTTCGGTACCGGTATGATGGTGGAGGACTTGAGACACTCAGGAACCATGGACAGCTGCAGGGACAGGTTGAAGATGTCCAGGAACACTCCTGCCAGCTGGTCGGCACATGTTCTCAGAGTCCGACCTGACACCATGTCCGGTCCCGCAGCTTTGCGGGTGTTGATCCTCCTCAGGGTGGATGACACCTGGTGCTGCTGCAGGACGAGGGGCTGGTGCTGCTCCTCCAGCCGGGATAGGTGTATAGCTTCTCTGCTGCCTGGTGTGTCGAAGCGAGCAAAGAAGCTGTTTAAGGTGTCAGGCAGGGTGGAGTCGTGACTGACGAGCTGAGTGTTGGGCTTATAGTCCGTCATGGTTCTGATGCCTTTCCACATGCTCCGGGGGTTGTTGTTGTTGAAGTGATCTTCAACTTTGTCATTATACCGGAGCTTGGCCTGTTTGATTCCTTTCTTCAGTTCTGCTCGGGCCCTGCTGTAAGCCAGCCTGTCTCCGGATCTGTAGGCAGTATCGCGGGCTTTCAGCAGGGACCTCACTGTGCTGTCCAGCCATGGTTTCTGGTTAGGAAACACAGTGATGGTCTTGACTGGGAGGACAGCGTCAGTGCAGAACTGAACATAGGCCAGTACAGATGATGTATACTCCTCCAGGTCTGCCTCTTCGCTGAACACAGACCAGTCTGTGTGCTCAAAGCAGTCCTGGAGTGCAGAGGAGGCCTCCTCAGTCCAAACCTGTACTGTCCTGGTGGTCGGCTTTGTTCTGCAGGCCAGAGGCTTGTAGGCCGGTATAAGCTCCACTGAGATGTGGTCCGACATGCCCAGGTGTGGAGCTGCTACAGCCTTGTAAGCAGCAGGGATGTTGCAGTAGACCTGGTCCAGAATGTTATTGCCTCTGGTGGGAAAGTTGATGTACTTGTAAAATTTGGGAAACACCGCCTTTAGTTCAACGTGGTTAAAGTCTCCCGCCACAATCACAGCCGCCTCCGGGTTATCGTTCATCTGCCCGCTGATGAGGCAGTAGAGTTCCTCTAATGCTAGCTTAGCATTAGCCCACGGTGGGATGTAGGCGGCCACAATAACAATGGAGGAGAGTTCTCCTAAACCTTTTGTATTTTTACAAGTAGGCCTATATACAGTTTGGTGAGATGAAGTAATTACTAGAATAAGTTGTTTTTTTCTTTTTATTTACGTATTTCTATACATAATTAATCCTCATTATTTGTTCCACTCCATTGTTATATAGGTCTAAAATAAACACACGTCCCGGCTGAACTCAAACCAGGTACATTGCTGACTGATAGCAGCAAAACCACAGTCGTGATTAGTAATACCAAGTTTAAATGCCATGCTCCATTTAGTGTTAGTTTCAGGACCCTGCAACAGTGTATACTGGCTGACCGTCAACAGAGCCATCCTTAACAGTATTGATTGCACCTGTGCATTTCCTACTCTGACAAGTCAAAACAAAATGCTTGCTGTGAAGATTGATAATGATGCAGTACAAAGTAAGAAAGATATTATGCAAATATACAATTTCAATAAGGTACACATCCAAAATGTGCACAATGCCAAAAATATGAACCGGTTAATGGTTAGGATCATTCTTGGTGAGTCAACATTGTTTTTGATGAGTCAAAGTAGTAGTCAGAAAAACTGAAAACACTTGTATGGATGTGTAGGGCCCATAAAGTTAAAACAAAAGGAGAGAGCGAGAGAGAAAACTGTGACTTTTGTCTTTCATCTCTTACTTTGGAAACACATTAAGAAGGAATGTCTTAATGGCCACTTTAAACAGCAGGAATCATTTCAGCAAGCAATCGTCTGTGCATTGTTTAATGACAGACTTGATAAATAGTAAACTTCTCCTTTAACATTTAGATTTTATTATGGTGAGTCAAATTGCTTTCCTTTTTATTTCAGAAAAAGAACACAGACCAAAGAATAAAGAGTAATAAGACACAGAAACAGACAGGAAAACGTAATGTTTTAACAAATAAACGTTATAAACCTGTGTTGATTTCAACATGACACTTTATTTAGTAGAATGAATGCACAGTCTCATACATACAGTATAGGGCGGGCCTAAAGTCTTATTTCATAGGCCTGGTTATAAAGAGAGGAGGGATAGAGAAAACAGCTGCACTTAAATATCTAAAAAAAAAAAAAAAAGAAGAAGAAGAAGAAGAATCAAATATTAACACGTCACACTGCTGGATGAAATGAAATTTAACACACATTACCGATTCTCGCACTGATGAGAAAGAGCTACAGTAGATAGCTACAAAATGTTATAGGTTCATAAATATAATATAGTTTGAATAAATTTGCCTCAGAGCTAAATTTATATCATTTACTTTAAACTTACAGAGTACATTATATGAAAAATACATTTACGACCCCCAGTGCACAGCAGTTTGGTCTTTGATTTCAGGTTTTAGCCAGCTGTAAGAAGCTGCATGAAGCTGGATACTGAGAGGATGTGAACACATCAGACAGGTAACAGAAGAAACCAGGTAACATTCGCTGTGTGCTACAGTTTGTAACAGAGTAGAAAACAACATCATGAGTGAAAAACGTAAAGAATTACATTCAAATGAGTCCCAACATGGCCGATGGAAAAATACTTAAAACTATGTTAACTTCTGTTTACAATAAGACAAATACTTTCAGCTTCCTTGAGGATTTTATTCTTCTGATTTTTCTGAACATTGCAGCTGTTAAAACTCTGATTACAAATATATCATGACACATAACTACTCTGATTTTTTAAAAATGTAAAGTTAATTCTTTTCTTTTTTTAAATGACACACAAACAAGCACATGAAATGAGTTGAAATCATTACAAATACAAAAAATCAGCCAGCATGAATTCTCATTAACAAATTTACTGGCATGAGACCTGCTCACACCATCATTCAAAACTGCAGCAGCCCTATTCTGTTCAAACCACCAACCTCACTTTTTACAACCAATTAAATAGTGCTCACTTGGGGGTGGAATGAGTTGGGGAGGTTATTCTGATTAAATACTCATGTCGTTAGTTGAGAAATTACATTGTTAGTACGGGAATAAAATATCAGCTTGAAACTCATCAGTACAATCCACGCTATATACAGACTCAGATAGACCTTCAGTAGATGTTGATAAAACTCACTTTCCTTGAACTTTCCCCCAATTATAAACCCTGTCAAAAGCTTCATACTGCCTCTCATCTCTCTTGGAGACAATTTCATAGGGAATTAAGGCTTAAGATGTTCATAAAGTGCTCCATATGACACTCAAATCCTCCACAACCAACTGCAGAAAAAATCATCTTGATATGAGTAAATACTTGTCATACAGACATGTGCTACTGCCACACAGTAGGTCTCACAACAGCCCTCAGGTTTGTCCTAAAACTGGTCTAATTATTCTGTGAAGGTCGGCACAGAGAAAGCTACATTTATCGGCCAGCACCGAGCTGAATCTAGAAAACAAACTGAAAAATCACAATATATATGACATCATTCCGAATACCCTAATTTAGTGACATCGTAAACTGCTCTCACTATTTGATTAGACTAAGCTCACACGGCTTACTGCTAACATTTCAGATCAATAGAAAGCACGTTAAAGTTTTCTAACCAAGGTTTATATTAAAACTTTTTAGGCACTCCCATCCGCTACACCTGCACGCTACAGTTAATGGCCCCTTTCGTTTATCAAACATGAAAAATACAAATGGCTGTGAAATCAACAGCAGATGGAGACCGAAGCATGTTTTTTGCGTTTTACATAGTTTTACAAACACACATTCACCGGCATGTATTAATACTTTTTCAAATGATGTGAGCTCATATAACATCTTCGTATATCACACGCTTAATGAGCAATAAATTACCTCTTTAATATAACTGTTATTTATATCTCAGAAGATACAAAATAGTGATTTGGAGTTGTATATATTCTGTAAAAAAGTATATCTCGGGAGATTTTTCAGGGTTATTAGGAAAGATTTTACTGCTTTGATATATGAAGTACAGCATGACCATATTGTTTATTAGTGAGTCCCAGTGCACATCCACATGGGATCACTGGGTTTGAAGTTCATATACTGGTGGGATTAGTTATAACAGGGGGGACTTGCCAAGGCTTTTTCACACTGTACAGCTACAGTTTGTCATTTATTCCAGTCTCTTTCTGCTGAGGTTGCCGTGTTTTGCTTTGCTGTTGAGGTCACATTGTATCAACTTATCTGTGTGAGTCTGAGTGAATGTGTGTGTGTGTGAGGCTACAGTGTTCTTGCTCATATAGTGTAGTGTGTGTGTGTTCTGCTGCTTCAGACTAGCGTGCCTGGGTCTGCACTGGGTTCCTTTGGGGTCGCTTCTTGCATCTGTGGAGTCTCCTGATAGAGAGAGAACTCCATCGACCTGTTGGGGAGGAAAGACAAATCAATACAGTGATTCACAAACCAGAGGCAGGAAGCCACAGTGAGGCTCATGAAATATAAAGTATGGATCATGGCTAGAAGGGAGCTTGGGGAGGGATGTCCTTGAAAGTTCATGTGTAACTACTGTCTCTCACAGACCACTTCGAGGAATATATGTGAGAAAACTTGAGTGTTTTTTATCAGGAGACATCCGAGTGGCTGGATGTTGGCATGAGGCAGACAGCAGCAGGAAATGCTGACCTCACAAAATACAAAGACAAACAAAAATAAAACAGCAAGGATTGTAAAAGTCACAGGGTGATCGATGGATTGGAGGGGAATAGAGTGAGAGTAATAGCACCATCCTCTGCTGGAGGACTAGCTGCCAGGCTTCCAGTGAGAAACATATTTAAAGGTGCAATATGTAAGAATTTTAGTTTGAAACATAAAAAAAAAAAAAAATTAACCTAAACAATCAAAAGAACGTAAAGACATAACAGTTTTGGCGTTACGTCAAAGATGTCCAAGTATTGTGTTGCAGAGATGAGCTAACTAGCTGCAGTTAGCAGTTACTCTGGTGATATGCTGCCTTCATTTGTTGTCAATATGAATTTAACAGGTAGCCAGTTCTTACATATTGCACCTTTAAGTTTACTCAAACGTTGAGTAAGTGAGTATTTAAGCAGCAGGTCAGTTTGACTCAAAATAAACCACAGTTTCGTTGTAGATGGTAATGAGGGAACAGCATATTGCACCTTTAGGCAAATCTCAGTGGTAAATACTGACTGAGTGATTGTATTTACAAACATGCATCTTGATATTTGTAGTTAATTAAATATATTCTTATATAGCTGCTAAAACATACAAAGTGTCCCTTGAAATCAGATAACATGTCACAACGTTCATGATGCTTCCCACTTAAGACTTATACATATATAAGACCCAAAAATGACAAAAGTACTGACCTTCCATGCAGCGGGTGACCATGGAAGCTGGCTGACTGGGGTATCGAAGACCTGTGGAGGTTGGCTGTTTCACCTTGAACAGACTGGGCCTGGTGCACCAGCGGATGGGGGTGTGAGAGGCGAGAGATCCCCGCCTCGTGGCTCTTTGAGGCAGCAGGAGGATAGCCGAGAGCATTCCTCAGGTACCAGTCCCTCAGTCCCTCCAGAGCCAGGGCTTTATGCAAACTTCGTGTCGAGTCCTCTGGGGTCGGGAGAGAGAACTGTGGGGGTCTGCGGCTGAAGGAGGGGCCAGACAGCTCGGTCTGGTAGGGGAGCAGGTTGGGGATGGAGGACGTGGTGGTGCCAGAGGCGGGAAGGGGAGACTCGTACGCTGACAGCAGGATGGCATCCTGGGAATGTGGCTGCAAAGGAATAAAGGGTCCACAAGATTTGGTTCTGGTGACTTTGACCCTGCGCAGCTCAGCTTGGGACCCTCGGAGGACCATGGGGCTATAAGGAGGTGCGGCGCTGGGGAGATGCACCTGGGAATGTGAAAAGCCATTGGCATGGGGAGGCGCCGCTGCAGTGGAGGAGCGAGGAGAGGACATGTCCTGCCAGATCCTGCCTGTGGACTGGTACAGGTGGTTCTGCACCTGCATCCTCTGCTGTTTCCCCCAGATATAGTCCATCAGTAGCTCATTGTAGCCTCCACCAGCCCCTCTGCCACCCATGGACAGACGCAGTTTGGCCTGTTCCACAGAGTTATCAACGTGTCTCTCAGGGCTGCCCAGGTGAATGTGTCGCAGCTTGCCATCAGTCAGTGTCTCAGAGCTCTTGTAGGGCCCTCCTCGGGGAGGCATCCCGTTTCTGGGAGCAGGATCGTCAGGAAGGCTCGATCTATCCAGCAGGGCCTCGGAGCTGTTACTACGCCTGGCCCGGGAACTGTAAGGGCAGCTTCTCCGGTCTGAGGAGGAGCCCTCCTGGGCCAGTGGAATCATGTATGGAACATCCAGACTGCCAGACCACTGCTTCAACCCATTACCACCTGACGCATCCGACCTGAGGCAGAGATAAGCACAACAACAAATTACATTAGGAGAGGACTCGCAGCAACTGTGGATAAAGAAAAGAGAGTGAAAGCAATTTTAATCAAAACCATGTAACAGCATTTCACAGAAAATCACTTAAGACGGGACACAATTTTTAATGCTCAAAGAGCAAACGACGAGCTCAAGCCCTTGCTGGTAGCTAAATTTGACACTAATCGTTGTAACAACCCTGACTCTGTGTCTGCATTCAACTAAGTCATTAAGCCAATTCCCAGCGCACAGTTATCACAGTGGGAGGGAGCTGTAGCTGTGATTCATCAGACAGAAGCAGCTCTGTATCGCAGGTTACCTGACGTGAACGCTGATTGGAGCAGTTCGGGCCAAGAGAGGAGTGGCCGGAACACTTCTGCCTTCAACGTTAGATGCACTTCTCGGTAAAGAGTGAGTTGGGCTGTGAGAAGCAACACAAGAAGACATGGGTGCATTAAACATTTGCTAAACTAAAATCTGGCTTTTGTCTTCAGTGGGAAAAAGGTTCAATCAGCATTCATTCCCGGGTCAAGTGACTCTGCAGTTCGGGTTGTACATGGATATTTATCAGCTCCAGCACTGATCCGCAGTGATAAACAAGACATTTCTGCCCCTTTTCCAGTGTGATGTTACAAATTAAAGTTCTGAACATTGCAGCATAGATGGTTTTCTGTCTATCTCCGTTCAAGCAGCACTTTAGTCTGTGTTGAGTTTGAAAGAGTGTGTTTGTGGCAGTGAATGTGACAAACCAGAAAAAAAAAAAAAACACAGAAAGGCAAACTCGTCTACTGATAATTGGAGGGAGTGAATCCGCTAGTTTTAGGGGGATTACCAATGTTTAAAAAACCTGCATATACATGCTAATGTTGGTGTAAAAAGCAGACTGCACAGCTTGCAGTATAGGGTCACTTTAAGAGAAGTACCTGACAGAGCTTGTGACAGAGTTGCGGCGTGTCCTCATCTCGTAGTAAATCTCGACTGGAGACAGCTTCCTGCTGATCCTGTGGTCAGGGCTGCCCACAGTGAGCCGGGGCTGAGACAGAGAGCGCTGGTCAGCGGCCACGCTGGGAGAAGACTCTTTTGGGGAAAGAAAAACAAAGAAATTATGTTTTAATGAAGCCCTCTCACAGATGACAAAAAAAACTGATCACGTCCATTAACAACAGAAAGAGCCAAGCGTGCTATTTTGGGTTTACAACTGAGATGCAACTGCATATTTGAATTCAGTGTCTAAACACCAGAAGTGCAAATGAGTCTCCCACCCGCTAAGTGTGAGTGATGTATTTTGAATGTGATGCAAATACATTGAGCTAATTCTGCTGCCTGCCTACTACTGCGCCAGTTAAGCTCATCATGAATATGGAGATGCTGTACATCCACCAGAGACACAGATAGATGTTGAAAGACAGTTTGTATTCGGTTGACTCACCATTGTCATGGGATGTTGAATCTGACATGGAGCTTGTACTCTCTGACATGACAGTGTCCTCTGAAAGAAAACAAACCATGCACAGGTCACAGATGATGACACATGGATTTAGACACATCTGCTGACACAAGTGCAAGGCTCAGTGTGTTTTAAAGAGGCAAAGAATGTTAACAACAACATAGATATATTTGTTTTTAAAGTGGGTGTGTTGAAATCATACCTGTGTGACAGCCTCGATGAACTGTCCTCTTGCTATTTGGGACATTTCGGTCTGATTCTGAGTGTCTGTACAGAGCACCAGTGAAGATAGCTTTCATCTGCTTTCTTTGGGCAGCCTCATCCTGACACCAGAGACAGCATGCAGTGTTAGTACACAAGTACAGATAGAGGTACAGCTGCTGCGTAAACACTATTGATATTCAAGGTGTTGACTTACCTCTGCCTTGGTGTTGGGCGCCAGGCCAACTCTGCGCTGCACCGCTGGGGGTTTCTCTCCCGTCTCTAGGGGGAAAGCACGTGGCAACTTCCCGGTCAGCTCCTGCAGAGGACATTCATTAGCCCTCAGTAACTAAAATCCATCTTCTCACTGGCCTGTAAGCTCCAAAGTGTTGTATAAAATGAGACCACTTAAGAGATTACTTTAAATCTCAATAAAAACACCCTTTAAATAGTCGACTGCACTGAAAAAAGATAAAGAAATAATATTTATATCATAATTTTGCTCTAAAACAAACAGAATAACTGCACAGATGAGCAGAGATTCACACTTTTAAATTAGCTACACTGAAAACGAATTAGACAAGTTGTGAATCCTAGAATAGAGCAGAGTGAGTCACTCACATACATCGAGGTGAAAACATGTTTTGAAGAGCTCTTAATGAAAAGCTGAGGCAGCTGTGACTTCATAAAGACATGTGGACAAGTTGTGTGTAGCTATCAAGCAAATATAAATCTGTAGTCCATTTTATATGAGGAAATTATTAGAGCCCGACCGATGTGCAGTTTTTGTGGCCGACTAAAGGGAGTAAAAAATTTCAATGATATATCGGCTGATATACACACATTTTTTGCAGTGATCCCTCAAATCTGGTTATCGAACACTTGTGACAAAATTATGTAATGGAGGCGGGATATTTTATAGTTTAACAAAAAACAAAAAAATCAGTGCACTGAAACAGTAAATTTCACTTGAAATGTAATAATTATAAAATCACCCCAGGCATCGCTTTCTGCACCGTTTTCTTTAAAATCAAAACGTTTTCATGTCGCCTGACAACAGATACGCTGATACCAATGCACTGTATATGATACAGTATAATAACAGCTGATAATATCGGTCAAATGATGTCTCTGTTGGGCTCTAAAGATTATCACGGTTTCCTTACAAGTTGCTCCTAAGATCTGAGGTTCAAATATACAGAATATTAAAATATACTTACATACTAATTCGTAATGCACTGCGATATCTGCAGTAACAAACTGCAGTTGTCATAATAAGTTGGGGTGAGTATAGAGTGAGATGAGATGAATACATTTTGAAAGTGAAGTGAGAGCTACTCACTGCTTCCTGCAAACAGACTTGTTTGAGTTCCCCCACTCTGGAGTTGAGGAGAGCCTCCAGGGCCTGCTTCCTCTCTTGCAGAGCTGCAATCCTCTCAGCCTGCAGCTTGCCATCCTGGCAGCCTTGAACATCTACAAAGCACAGCACATGCAACGCATCTTCAGAAAGACTTAACAACATTTTAAAGCTGGCAATGTTCTATATTTTTTATTGTCAACACATCCAATGAAAAGACCACCAATGAGTCGATCCTACTGTCACGTAATGTCTCTGTATCTAAAGCGATATACATGTATATCTTATTCTTCTGTTCCACAGAGCTCCTGGAGCTGTTCCTCCATTACAGTCTACACTGAAACTGGTTTATTTTGAGTCAGGCACATACAAACTGACCTGCTGCTTAAATACTCACTCACTCAACTTTCTCCTGTTTGAGTCTGAGTCTCCTGTTTTAAAGGTGCAATATGTAAGAACTGACTACCTGCTGAATTCATACTGCCAACAAATATCACCAGAGTAACTGCTAACTGTCGCTAACTGACCTAGTTAGCTCACTTAGCAGTGTAGCCAGCCAGCTTTGACCGAGGTTTTCAGACACAGGGCTAGCTAGTTAGCATGCTACTTCAGTATATACCTTTGCAACACTATACATAGATGTCTTTGACATAACATCTAAACTGTTATGTCTTCACTTTATGTTGATAATTTTGCTCAATTTTTTAATCTCTCAACTAAGATTCTAACATTTGGCACCTTTAACTAAAAGTCACAATGCCCAGCTTTTTTCAGAAGTTACAGAGCACTTTTAAAAAAGAAAAATAACACTATGTTTTTGTTTTTGTTAGCAAGAAACAGAATAAGAGTCACAGACAGGGAAGGGAAGTCAGAATGTTTTGAGAAATGGGTGAACACCTTGTTGGTTTTTTTGGAATGGAATTTTTTTGGCCATCACAAAAATACAAACTTCTTCTTAAACAGCATGAGCAAAATTTTTTTTTAAGACCAAATCAGGAATGCAGAACTAAGAAATGTCACTATTTAATTTCAAATGCAGTGTTTTGGCTTGAGCTGTTTCACAATGCCTGCTTTTTGTGTCTGTTCCTCAGTGCTCTGATAAGATTATCTGACAGCTGTGGTGACAGCACGTCAACAAATGGCCTTCACACATACAGCTGTTTTTTCAGCTGGCTGTTCCCTTGAGAAAAACACTTTTGTTTTCCTTCTGTTGAACTGTTAGAAAAAACACAAGCTGATAGATTTGCCAGGCCGTTTCAGGCTCGTCCAGACATGAAAGTGTCCGCCTTCACAGTGGGAGAAGTCGTTACTACTCACCAGGAGCCCCCAAACCCATGGATGTGATCAGATGTCCTTTGACCTCCATGTGATGTAATTCTGGGGACTTTACAACTCACGCTCCCAGCCACGCCCTCACCTAAAGAAAAACAAACTGAGGATTAACTGCTGCCGAGATGCAACGACTAAATGTGCACAGATTTGATGTTGTTCCCTCTCTAACCTTGCAGTATCAGCCATGTGTTTTCTTGAGGTGGAGAGTCAATGGTTGCATTTCTGGCAAGTCAGCAGTAGATAAGCATTGGTCTCTCCTAGATCAGATTACAGCAGGTACCATGAGGGGGAGCCACCGCACCTCTGCTCAGGTGTCTATAGCTGAATCCTTGAAAGAGATAAAAAAAACAAAAACATTAGTAATAGAGCTTAAAAAGAAAGGAATAGTGGAACAATATTTTTATTTTTCTGTGACTGTAACATACACACAGAGACTCAGCAAGGTGGGAGTTGATCTGTCTAACTGCATGTGGTAAAGATAATTATCAGGATAGCTAAAAGCATTAATAAAAACAGATTTGACAATATATGAAGCCATATTTAAAAACATATCAGATGCATTTAGTTGGATTTATAGAACATTTAGAAAATATCAAAAGTCTGAGCATAACTTAAGTTGCTCCTCGAGGCATTCTGAAAATGAGTTACGGTCTAAAATTAGCTCTCAGATACAATTAGCAACCAATTAATTTGCAAAGAGAAGGAAGAGCGAGACAGAAAAAGTAACATTAATAATGTATGGACAGAAACAGAGAGGGAGAAATCTAATCCCTGTGTGCTTTATGTCTCAGTAGTTACACAAGAGAGGGAGCCAGAGGGATAGAGCCAGGAGCAAAGTGATGGAATAAATAACACAGGCGGGGAATAAAAGCAGCGTTCAGAGGAGTTTCCTCTTTGCAGCCGTCATAAATATGCAGGGTTACATGAAATCCACTGTTCATGGAATTACTTTTACTATCTCTTATAGCTTCTACATATCAAATCATCCAGGATAGAGAAGAAAAAAATTAAACCGTTACTGCCTAAAATTGAACAAGTGGCCAATTTTTTAAAAAATGACAAGAAATGCTGCCTTCACTTGTCTGTAGCAAGTGAGCAACCTCTCATGTGCACTTCTCCCCACATAATGGAGGTTCATTACAAACAAAGCCTCTTCCCTAATACCCAGTGGAGACTTGACATCCAAAAATAGCGACAGCGTTTTCTGCCAAAAGCCTCTCATTCAACGCTGCTCACAAATCGCTGCCATAAACAAGCATCTTGCCAGTCGAGTAAATCATAAAACGACTCCATTCAACCCACAAATCTAGACGGAAGGCCTCAAGGGCTGAATCAAAATTACCCATCCAAAGACTGCTTCTGCCAGCATCACATCTTTCAAAAAGGAAACATTTATCTATCAGTTACCGAGCGGCTGTGTCGAGGCTCTGAACACAGCTGGCCAGCTTTTTTTGTGCTTTTCAGGTCAGAAAGACACAGCTCTGTTTTCCTTACTCAAACAACATAGAGAATGAGGCCTAGTTTGTGTGAGGACATACTTGAAATACTTGTACCAAGTTTGCTCCTGTGCTGGAGCTGAACCAGTAGCTGCTGTTTGCTCCTGTATGTGTGAAAACCCCCAGCATGCTTGACCTCCCATTGACAGACAAGTAGGAGCCTTTCACACAAACAAGTGGCAGAGTAACGACCGCCACTCGGACAAAAGCTCATCACATGAACCTCGTTAAACACAAGCGAGTCTGTGATAATCAGATTTTCAGTTAATCTAATATGCCGGGAAGGACTTTCACCTGGGAATGTACAAGGCAGTGTGTCATGTCTGGTCTCTGCTGAACAGCGAGGCTGAGCAGTAAACCCTCTGGGAGAAGCAGTCAAGAGAAGACAGACAGAGACATTTGGTATTCATCTGGATGGTCGCTGGGCAGCTGAGAACAGGAGCCAAAAGGCTGCCATGCCTCTCACGAATGGCTTTGTTCAGCAAACAAAACATTTGCTTGAGAAAGTGGTGCTATACTTTCCACCCACTAAAATGTGTCCTTTATCTCTTTATCAAACTAACAATCCTTTGACTTTAGTGCTCTGGGTTAACTAATGTTTCATTTATGCTTCTACAAAATAGTGATGTAACCTTTCAAAGAAAGAAACAAAGGGTTCCTCCTCTTATACATGAAATGTTAAATGCATTACCAATGAAACCAACCTTTGTTTTCTTCAACAAACTCAGGGGTTTTACTGCTACAGCCCTCCTCCGTCTAGTATGAACATTAGCTTTCAGTTCTGAACGATATTTTTGTGGTTTGTCGTCATCCTGATAATACATTAGTTAGAAATGCATCATAAAAGACTGAAGATGATGAATAATAATATAATCATTTTATTTATCATGCTAACATTTCACCCATTCACCCATCTCAATTGGCCTATCAGATGAAGCCCCGTATAGCCGTTAGCAACCGTCAGACTAATTGATGTAAGTTTGGTGGCCACTGTGAGATTAGCTAGCTTGATGGCTTGAAGGAGAAAGGGGCTAATATGAGCGATTAAACTTGCAGCAGTCAACTTTTTTTTCTATAACTTATCATTCTTAAGTACATACTGATTGCACAGTGTAATGACTGTGAATAAATAACACCATCCCAATATAGATTGATTCACTCCAAGTCTCGCTTTCACTATGCTATTTTCAGTCAGCTCCTGGGCTTGATTTTTCCCGGAGCCTTTTCCAACCAAAACAGGAAGAGGCATTGTTTTCCCCAGATGCTATCCCCAGGTATTGTTGGAACGACTGGACTAACTGTGGAAACTCTACACTGCAAAAGAAAAAGAGCCCCGATGGAGGAGGCAAAGAAGGAGAGTGATAGATATGCTGATATGTGTTTCCCCTTAACAGCAAAACAACGCTCTAAAGCCAACTTATTAATACAACCGGATGTTTTACATAAGCACTGAAATCAGGACTTCCTGGTCAATTTGGGATTCTTACAGTTGTTTTTGCTTCGGACAGTATTCAGGCTGCTAGCTGTAGCCATGTTGCTAACACTGTCTTTGCGACGGTAGCCCCAACAGTAATACTACAGGGAAATGCTTGTGTCTGTTCACACTTTAAATATTTGTTGTTGTCTTTTTCATTTAATCACATGTTATGGCACACTGCATATTTTCCTTATAGCATCCAGGCCAATAGCTGATGTTAACCAACACTAGCAAGTAAATACTGCAGAGTAACTTAATCAGTTAACTAACTTAATAACTCTCTGATTTGTACTTCTGTATAGGGCAACACACACCTGTGGCGTCAACGCACATCAGCCCTCCACATAAACAGTAATTTCATCACTCCAACACACACTGACTACTGTACCGTCACAACTCCTTCTGTCATGCGTTCGGTTGAGTGCCACTGGCATCAATTGACGCATGTGAAATAACATGACGCTGCACAAAACAGGCAGCGTGTGATGCACTTCACACTGTGTTTTTTGCATTTACCATTATCCCTTAATTGCTTTGTTGTTCTGCAAAGGCTGCGCAACAGGTTACACATAAGTCTTACTCTCCATCTCATGAAGGCTTTTTACATTTGCTCCTTGCAACACTCTTGTAAGTCTGTGTGTGACAGATTTCCAACAACAGCTGTTGCTATTTGTTTGGAATGAACAGAAGATGAATTTAGTTTGCGAGCTAGCAGCAACACTTACAGCTCAGTTAACATCTAAACTGAAGGAGAAAATGAGCCAAGTATAGAAAGAGAATTGACATGAAGAAAAAACAAAGTAAAAAAAAAAAGAAAATACCACAATTTCTGACATGATATGTGAGCAAAAACACCACAGTAGTCGGTGCTTAATGCCAAATACACTCTCCTACACACACTCAAGAAAACACACACACATGAAGGCTCCCCAGGGCTCCCTCAAGTATCCCTTAAAGACGAGGGTGAATCAATCAACTGCAACAAGTCCCCCTCTAACCACTACTGAGTCTGACAAATAACACACCTGACAGGATCAGCGGTCTCACCGGCTCAAGTCGGGGTGCTAACTGCTTTTAAACATCTGGTGTACAGATGTGTGCAGAGGTACAGGTAGCATAACACGAGACCGCATCACATTCCAGAGAGAAGCCTGCAGGAGAGATGGCGGGACAATGAAGAATCAGATAAACGGAGTCACTGAGAGCAGCATCAAAGGAGGGATCAGAGGCGAAACGAGCACCGAGAGATACGAACGCAACGCGATCATCAAACACATGTTGACTTAGCATGTGCGAGGCGGGGGTGAGGGACGGGCTCTGGGTGGTGATGGGGGTGTAGATAGCAATGTGGGAGCCATGTTGATTAAAACATGAGCCGTGCGATGAGAGTGAGCTGTCTCTGTGCAGCGTGCATCACACGAATGCAAATCAGCTGGGGGTTTAATATTCAGGTCCGACGGGCTAAACGCCGAAGCCTGTAAGGTAGATCCAATCCTGCCATGTCCACGCTGCTCTCTCTTAGGCTTAGAAGTCATACATATTAGATCGCAACATTCACAGCAAAGCTAATTTACTATAGGCAACAGTTTTTACATCCAGTTTTCTCATCCCTTGATAAACACGGTGCCTCCCAGCTTCTCAGAGAGATTCACTCTGTCTGCTGTCAGCTTTTATCTGGCCCAAGAGTCCCAGGAACAGGCTACTGTTGTCAACAGCATTTATATAACAGATATATTCATGACTTACAGCGCAGCTTGTCTTAAATACGAGCAGCAGATTCTTCTGTTAGTCTCTTTCAACAGGCAGCACAGAGCAGCTGAGATGTAAGAGAGCAGCTGAGATATCACCTCCTGCTCTCTACAGACAGGTGAGGCTGGCAGCCCGCATGTTGACTGTTGGTGTTGACACAGCTGCTGCTGTTGTGAACTTACACATGGTAACCAGGGCAGGGTTACCACTATACAGCCAGCCCTGACAGAGACGGGCGACGCTCTGTTTCGGAGGAGTCAGAACGAGGCCAATAGCGTTGCAGAGTGTGTGGGTTTGAAAAAATCCAGATGAAACGTTGCGAGGTCGGCTCGCACGATGACTTCAGTGGCTTCCGGTGGTTTTTTGTGATGCGTCTGACCTCTGAACCCTGCTTTGTTCATTTATAAGAGAACGATAATGTGACCTTTATCTGAGCGCTCTCCCTGCCATTCAGCATCAAACTCCAAGGATGTTCTCCCCCCATTGGTGAGGTGAAGTGATGAGAAAAGGGGGATGCAACTCAGTTTTCTGTTTGGAACGGAGATCAGCTGACATACAGCTGATTCAGTGCAGAGGATTTACTGAACTACCTCCACCTGACCAACCCCAACCAAGGAAGGGCTTATAGAAGGTCAGGCGACCCTACTCCCCACCCCCCACGCTAATATGATCTCTTCTTGTGCTCTCTATATCCATGAAATACTGATTTATAACACGCTTATCGGCATACAGCAGGGCAGCTTAGCTCGGACAGACCAATCGCGGGGCTCAGCGTTCCTCCTCCCCGGCCTTGACGCTCACCTTTGCACATTTGACACAACCACCGCGGGTGAAACAGAGCAATCTTGGTGATTGCTATCCACCTGGATTCTGCTAAGCTGAGGCGGGGGGAGTAATAAAGAAAGGAATGTGGCTCTAACGTCCGAGGGGATTATTCCTATGCATTTCCCCTTTGCTCCGTAACACCTGGAGGGATTTCTGTACAGTATGTATTCCCACTGTCGTTTTTATGTCTCAATGTGGCTGTAATCCGCCTTGTTTGGTTCTGATGTGCAGCCACAGCCAGTCACTTCATTGCTACACATGTACAACAGCCTAGTCTGATTCTTCTCTGCTTTCTGTTCTTGACGACAAAAGAAATGTGGGTGAATTCCCTTATCCGAAGCCGTGCTGCTCTGCTACATTTTCAACACTTGATAAGGTCTGGGATTTGATTCCCTGAGCTCACACACACAGCTACCCAGCACTTTGGACGGAGCCGAAAGCTTATTTTCATTTTAAATCCATGCAAATGTACAGGTAAAACGGCTTTGCTGAAGGGTCCAGGATCCAGATCAGGGTCAGATCATAAACCTGCATGCTTGTCAGTCAACTACTCCTGAACCAGATGCTAAAATCATGTCGGTCCATGTCTTGGGGGCATCATAAAAGGAGCAGTGTCTCCTTGATGCAACAGCATGGCTAAAGAATACCATTGTGTTTGCACCAATCTGGGTCATGGTCCAATTCCATGGTGTTTGATTGAATTGTAACACCCAAAGTGGCATGAAAACAACAGGGAGTTGCTTCATAGAAAAGGCGAGCGCCATCTTACCAATTTGAAGATAACAGGGAACACAGAGGGGAGAAAACAAACACCAACACGTGTCAAAACCCCCCCTGAACAAGACAAAACAGAGCATGAATGGCCTCCAGGCTTCCCCTGCAATAAAACAACTTCACCAGACCTCTTTGCAAATGGCCTGATGGTCCGAGAAACTCAACGCCCTCTGCAAAGTACAAGAACCCCAAAATAGGAGCGATCAGCACTTTGGAGAATGCTTGGCAGCAAAGTGGAAAATCCTCTTCTGAAAACAGAGAGGTGTTTCCCAGATACACCAAACGGTGGGCTAGCAGTGATCACCCCTGACTGAAGGCACTGACTGACCCACACACACACACACATGCGGATGAGTGTTTTTCAGATCCAGACAGACATCCTTGTTCAGGAATCTGTTAATAATAGGGGCTTAACACTGTTGCATGAGAACGAGCAGGATTTATATGCGAGGACAGTGAAATCAATAGGGCCCAGCAGACACATGCCTGCTCTGCTCCACAACAATGCAGCAAGGAGAAGTTGTGTGTTCACAAGAAGCGTGACACATTTCATTTACTCGTTAAAATCTGCCTGTTTGCATCCACAGCCATGGCTGCTGAGACACCGGGATGTGTTCAACGCTGCTGTGTTTACAGGCTGCAGAGATGGCACAGATGAGAGAGGCGCCGGGCTTTTTATTTCCTCCGGTGCTTGCATTTCATTTACAGGCGTGTTATTCGGCTCAGCTCAGCGTGGAGAGCATGATGTGCCCCTACATCACAGCCCGGCTTCTGGGGCTGCAACAACAGCCGTCCTTGCATCTGCATAATCGGTGCAGGCGCCTCATAATGAAACACGCCGGACTAATTCATGGAGACATATCGCAGGTGTGTCAGTCGTGAAGGTAAACGCACGTCCGACTGAGAGATAAAATAACGTCTTGTAGTCTCCTATGTAGGCCAAGCAATTCATGACAGAGAATATAGGTTATGTTGTCGGCTACTCATTAATACGCCCCAGTCAGGATGAAGAAGGACATCTTGGAGCTTGAATCCTCCTCTTACCAGAGAGCATGACCGATGCCTTCCGAGGTCTCCACGGTCCGCTGTAGCAAAACCAAGCCGAGGAAAATCATTCCTGCGTTGGGGTCCACGGTGTAAAAATCCTCCCCCCCCCCCCTTGAAGAAAGCTTCGGTTAGTTAAACGTGCTGCAATTCGTGCTACACGAGAAACAGGTCTCCCCCCTCGTTCATGGCAGCTTCGTGTCCCGATTGTAATTCACCAGCAGCGTCGCGACCTCTCCGCTGTGTCGGAGCCTCTGCGCATCTGAGCTCAGCAGACAAGAAAGCTTTTCCCTTCTGCGCCGGATGAAAACCCTCTGTTTCTCTCAGCACACTGACTCCACACTGACTCCACACTGTCACAGCCAGCAGCGACGCCCCTCCCAGATGTTACATGCCTTCAATGTGCGCCAGTCCGTCCTGTGGCACAGGTATCCTCATCTGGTTACAGGTCCGCGATGCTCACCTAGTTGTTGCGTTCAGGGACGCTCAATAGTAAAGAGGGGGAGAGGGCACATTAGCTTGGATTGGTATGTGGTGCTCATGTGGTCCCCCTGCTCGGTCCTTATCCAGTTATTCTGTGAAGAAGACTTTAAATATATTGATATAATCAGTTTCAAGTGCAAAACCTCCTTATCCTGTCATGAAAACCCTCATATGTGTATAAAAACAAAGCCGCAATAGTGAAAATTAGCCAGCATGCTAACGCTGGTACGTTGTGTATACAGGTAGCCAAAAGAAAATTAAATGAATATATTTTTTAAATAAGTAAGTGATGAAATATTCTACTGAAAATTTTAAAATTTCTATTTAAAATCTACAAACTACTTTATTTCAACTCTCTTACCATGAAAACTTTGCAGACACACCATAAGCCTTTTTCAAATACTGTGTGGTTCAAACTACAGAAATTGCATCACAAACATAAGTTTCAGTGCGTTATTCTATAATGACATTTTAAAATGTTTTTAGGTTGGATTTGATTCTTTCCTGTAGAGCATGACTGCCCACAGTGAGGCCCGCAGGCCAACCGAGGACGTTACATTAAAATCTGCACACAGCGCTTGGGGGCTTGGGGCCAATGTTGGTCAGCACAAGGTTCACTTTGGCCCACCAGATATTTCTACGAAAAAAAATATAAATATGTATTTTAATACATTTCAGGTTTTTTAGTTTTTTTTCCTGTCTTATTATTATGACTTATTCTCTGAGGATCCTGCTCTCTGCCTGTCATCCGAGCAGGCAGGACCGCCTCGCCATCGAATTCTCTGTCCTGATTGGATAAAATTGGCAGGGATACCAGATAATGTATTTTCTCTGTTACTGCATGAGCAGGTGGAGGAGAGATGTCGGTTACTGACCAACACTCCGTGATTACTGATGGATTACAATATATATATATATATATATATATATATACTGTATATACCACTATCAGCAGCTTTAACTATGTGGGTTCCTAACTAATCCTTATTATTATTTTTCATAATCTGAGCACAGTGGGCAGTGACACTTTGAACAGGAAGTCAGACAGTTAAAGGGTAACTCCACCACTTTCAAACAATCTGTGTTTACAGGTCTTGAGCAGTACTACTGCATATGTGAAAAAAGTAGATGAAAGCCTTTTGTAGCTCCAGAGGAAGCTGCATGTAATCCACTAAACTGCCTCCAGTGATGTCACTATGTAGCTGAATTGTATTGTGGGTAATGTAGGCACCAGGTTTTGAAAAGAGAGAAGAATGCATGGAATAAAAAGGCGATATCTCTGGTTCTCCTGTACTCCTGATTTTGATCATTTGTTTTTAAACTGTCCATAATGAGACCAACAGTCTTACAGGAGTGCAATGTTAGACCAGTGTGACTTTTTTTCAGAACCTGGCAACTACATTACCCACAATGCAATTTAGCAAGATTACATGCAGCCTCTGCAAGACACATAAAACGCTTTATATTACTTTTCCACATATGCAGAAGTTCTCCCCAAGACCTGTTCACACACTTTAATGTGTGAAATGGGTGGAGTTACGCTTAAAGGAAACATTGGATACCAGTGAGTCTCAACAATACAATACAATACAAAAGGTGTTTGCTTAAGGCCATGGCCCACCATTAAGTTTTAGTTTGGCCCTCCAAGGGAAAAAGTTTGCACAGCCCTGGTTTACAGGAACACAAGCATACCAAATGTTTGCATGCCTACATAACAAGCCTGGCTAATGTAAATCAATTAAACTAGTTTCTGTGGGGATCAGAGATGCTTCACGTCAAACATACAGACATTAGTGGACTACAGATCAGAGTCTCTTATGCAATATAAAATATAGCTTTGGCTTCATTTAAAGGCACTAGCTGTGGTTCCCACAGAAACAATGCTTTATATTAAAACCAATAACTCAGCCAACAAGTAAACCACTCTGACAGTCAGTGAAACAGTATCTGGCTCAGTTTACTGTTGTCCCATCACGTCATGCAGCCCGACAAACAAGGATGAAATAGCTCCTTATAAACATGAAGTAGTGGAAGATATGAACGGCTGTCACTGAATATAAATTATTGGGCTTTCACGTCTTCTTTCTGAGTCAGCTCACACTTAGTTCTTCTCATAATGTGTATCAGATGTAGTGAGTCGATCAGGTAGATTTGATAAATATTAAAAGCAAGTCAGCGATCAAAGTTTATTTGCACGCTGCCTTCAGAAAAACACACAGACAGGAAATATGGAAAACCTTTGTTTCACTTCTTTAAATGTTTTAATTCAAAGGCTTAATAACAATAACTTTTTAAAGAATAACAAACGGATCCCAAACATTTCAACATCGGCACAATTACTTGAGGAAATCAAGATAACAAAATAAATGTGATACATGTTAATGCTAAAATGCTCACATTGTTTGAGTTATTCGTTTACTCCATAAATATCCTAATGAAGCGGTGGACGGGAGAAAAAAATCAATTATTATACAATTTCCAAAAGTCATTCAAAAGGTTTGAAATACAACAATAAATACCAATTCAAACCAATTTTATCAGGCAAAATGTGAGGGTGTGGTTTAACACACTTTGTGTTGACCTAACAAAGTTCACCACCTCTACCAGTTTCATTTGAGAACCTTACTTGATCCTACAAGCATAAAGAAGTGACACACTCTGATCTCAGTATTGTTACATTTCAGCATATTTCCGGTGTTGAATCTGCCGAAACCAGCATACGTCCTCTAAAGTACAAAACCATCTCACGCAGCCAGAAATGATGCTGAATGAGGAAAAGATTCTCATCTCTTCTTGGGCTTCTACTAAAAATGCTATTGTCTCAGAGGAGCGTTTGCTAAGCACCAAAGAATTACATGTTTGTTAATTGTAAAATGTTCAATTGTTGTTAAATGTGACAACAGAACAGCTTTACTGCATTGTAATTACAGTGCTTTAAACAAAGCATCCCACCCATTTTAATGCTATTTTTAAAAAACTGGGTCTGAGTGGATGTTATCTGCAAAAAAGATCAAATTTATTTAAATTAGTACAAATATATGACACAAACGTAACGACTGCATAACTCCTGTCGAGTCAATATTAAATGGAGGTATTTATTCTTGCAATAAATGTCAGAGAGAACTTATGTCCAGACAATAGCATTGTTGTTTTTAAACCCATTTGACTAAAGAACATTATTTAACTTGATTTCAGTCTCCCACATGACAATCACAACCTCAGATGCCTTGAGGTTTTAATAGCAGCATTGCCTCTCTGACATGCAGCTGCAACTGTTAAAGAAACAGTTGTTGTCTCAACACTGTCTGCCACATGAGCCATGGAGCCATGGGGGTCATCAAGACTGACCTTTCAGCTCCACGCCCTGAAGATGATCTAGTATCCTACTCCACTGGTGCTGTTCAGTAACACAGGTGATCTCTATTCAACGCTGTGTGACTCACTCAATTGTTTGTATCTGTAGAGATTTGTTTTCCCCTTTTGCTCTTTATGTTTTTTATTTTTTTTAAAAGTACACTGATCTGTCTAATGAGATCAGAGTCTAGTATGTTTCACAGTCTCCTTTTCCAATTATTTTAACTGCACATACTGCTTATTTCGAGGTTTTAACATAACGTTAGTGTCAGTATTCTACAAAAAAAAATATCTCAGAATTGTTGCTAAATTGAAATGAGTGAACATAAAAAAAAAAAAACTTTTTTAAATTGGACCATAAACCATCAGTCTGCTTGTTACCTCCAATTTGGAACATAATAAACAGGTAGCATGACAACATTGTTGACACCATGCCCAAAATTGCTACTTTAGGGGGGTTAAGAGGGTTAAGAGCTAACAATTTCACTTTCATTTTTGGGAAAAGAGGCAAAGTTTGGGGTTAAACGACCACGAAAAGTGAAATAAGGTTGAGTGGGTGAGGGTTAAAGATTCCTCAAGTAAAAGTGTGAATCAACTAAAAGCACAATAACCACACAGTGGGCTCTACCCATCACACTGCTCAAAATCTGACATAACAGTCATGAAGAACAGCCCTAAACCAACGTAACAGAAAACATCTGAGAAGGAACACGCCTGGATTATAATGTCACAGCTCCTGGAATGCCTTTGGTGATTTAGATATTTAAATCATACTTTTGCAGTCCAGAGGTAAATCTGTAAATTGTCATATGTGTTATACCAAAAGAACAACAGAAACAAAAACAAGAAAATGGCACAAAGTTGCACCGTAGAACCAGTGGGCTTCTGTCTCTACTGGCGTTAAAGTCCTCTTAGCGCTCTGCAGTTAACACAGATGCTCACTTTCCTCTTTACCAAGAAATCACACGTTGATGCCCGCGCCAGTATGACTGGGTCTTTATTAGATGATGGCTGTTTGGGTGGCAGTCCCTGGCACATAACGTACTTCTCCAGGCCCAAAAGCAGATTGACCACTTCGGTCACTGAGGTCAGGCGTCCTGGGTACATGTCGTATAGCGAATGGGTGGGGAGCAGCGGCTGCTTCTGGACGGTGACCTGATAGCAGAAGCCTGGGTCGATCAGCACTATGGTGTCGGACATGGTGGACTGTTTAGAACACTGGATGAGCTGCAGCTGCGGTCCCTCCACCATTATGGCATACCAAAGGATTGGCAGTACCGAGGAGCGCAAAGAGTGTAACAGCTTCATCAGCTGGTTTTCTACGTCTGCACCGCTGCTAGCCGGGTTATCAGCCAAACTGAAGATCTGTGTGATCTGCAGGGAGCAACAGAATGAGAATAAATACACAACAAAGGTTTGCATCATCTGTGGTTATTTAGAAATCTACTATGAATAGTCTCAGCCCGAAACTTACCATGGGCAACTCATCTTCCTCTTCGTCATCGTCATCATCATCAACATACTTTGAGTGTGATCTCTCTGCATCCCATCTGCTTAGCTGGTCCTGGATTGACAAAGGTGATTTCATGAGCTCAACTATTGACTATAACTACTGACAGTAAAAACTCATCTGTCATACAAATCATTTCAAACCAACACTTAACTGAAACTGAATTTTAGGTGCATCAAATCAGCTTTACAAAAAATGAGGGTGCAATGTGATGATTGTATCTATTGTTTGGATTCGATCATGGACCATGTGCCAAATCATCATTATCTGTCTGTTTATAAAACTTGACGTCTCAGCAGCCATTGGGGTGTTAGAAGAGTAGAGAAGATCAAGATGCTTTACAGGTTTTGCCAGCAGCTGGGCAACAAGCGAGATCACCAAACTAAGAGTCTCTACATTTCTACCTCATCAGCATTCAAGACATTCTGCGTAACGAAAATCCTAAAAACAGTAATTTGTCCAGTATCAGTAAATGCAATAGAACCAGGATTGTGAGGCCTCCTCTTGCACACTTTACTAAACAACATTAATAGTTTTGCCTTTGCGAGAAGCAGTGCAACATGTGGCAAACACCACTTAACTCTTAAACCCCAATGAAGCGCCTGTGGGTCAGAAATTGCAAATTAAAGCTGTATAAGTAAACATTGTTCACAATGGAGAACTGTATTATAAATCCCAGTGAGAAGTCTTCAAAGATGCCAAATATATCTGGCAAAACGTGTATAAAGGTTTTGCAATAGGCATCTACCGTAACCTACAGGGCATTTCTATTAGATGTAATGGTGCAGCCATAACAAAAAGCAGTCTGCGTAAACATGCAGTATAGCTTTGATGAAACACAATGTGGAATACAAATGACTTGTTTATACTTAAGGGGAAATGAAAGGAAAAACTAACTGCTAAGGGGTCAAATACGAAAATCTCCATTTTTCCTACTTTTAATTAGGCAGAGCTCAAGAAACACAGTAACTGAGAGCTACAGCACTGATGATGGGTCACAAAGCATCAGATGTTTTTCAAGTGACCACAAGAACAAACTGAAGGACGGCCAAGAAGAGAGGGGTGATGAGGACACAGAGCAAACAACTTGGCAGTGATATGCATCCTTTATAAGGAGATCAAATTAACTATTGGGAGGGACTCAGTGCCAAGTGGTTAAGGCATGTATCCTATAATTGCAACATCCCCATTTCAATTCCCTCCGCCTTTGTTGCATGTCATACGCCTCTCTCTTTCCCTCTTCATGTTTCCTGTCTATATACTCATTCCCTCTATGCCCATCTATGCCCTCTGTACTGTCGTATGGACAAGATAACAGAGGAAAAGACCACCCAAACTTGAGACAAGACAACACAAATCAATGTATGCACACCCTTAGCAAAAGGATTCATCAAGTGGAACAATTAGACATATGTATTCCATTACTATGGACTGGCAAAAAACCTGGTCAAACAGAGCTGGAGCCAGGCCTGGATTCATCACACTGAGCCACAGGCCACAGAACAGCATGATAACAGATACACAGAAGGAAATAGACAAGGCGCCAGGAGCGTTTGTGAGGGAAAGTGTAAACAGGAGGCTGTGATGACACATGATCAGTGCTGTTAAACATAGTGCAGCAAGGATTCGTACACCATCAGCCAGAAGACTACAAGTATCTACAGAATGCAACACATTTCACCTGATGAAGAAAAAATGTGCATTATTAGAAAAACATTAAAAAAAAGAAAAATGTAAATTTACCAGTTCAGAGTTGTGGTTGCCGATGTGAGGGACTCTGTCAGGCAATCCATTCCTCTGTCCGAAATCCAAATGATTAAACTGTTGCAAGACAAAAGCACATTGACATCAGTTTGGTGAGAGTGTTGAGTGACAGAAACATGCAGACAATAATCTATTCTAACCTGCATAGATGATTGATGGTTTCTCAAACTCAATTCGTAGGAGTGTTTGCTAACACTGGCAGACTCAGAGATCCAACTCATCTTAACAGTGGAACATAAGAAAGGTAAGAAGAAACCACTCATTCTTCCTGAACCTTTAAATGCTAATGTGTTGACTTTTTTTTTTTTTTTGCAACAATCTTCAAAAACAACCACTACAAGCAAAAAGAAACAATAAAAGGTTTGAACATTAAAGGCACAGGGAACTCACTGGTAAGTTACTGTCATCATCTTCATTGTCAGTGAAGTCCAAGCCTGATGCCGACGCTCTGTTTTTCTTGAAGTTTGACTTCCGACTGTATGTGTAGTGAGGTCTAGGCCTGCCCGGAAGCATTTGGCCATCTGGCCCGAAGTCACCTTGTCCCATCTGGAAAGGCAGCAAATGTCTCTGCCAAATGTAAGCAGAGAACATTTTTTTAAAAACTGCACCGTTACATCATTAATGCAACAGACAATTAATTCACTCAAACTTGATAGGGTCCAACCATTGCCTGTCTCTGACACTGCCGTAGCCGACATTTTTGCCTCTTCTTGTTGCTGCCTCCAAATTTGGGTTTGTCTATACAGAAATCACATGTGCCGCAGTCTTTCCTGCAGAGACAGGCTTTACATTCACCACATGATCGCCGCTTCCGCTTCTTATGCCACTGAAAACAAGAATAATAAGAAATCTTAGCACAAATATAAAGGCATTATGTAACAGGTCAAAAAATGAGCAGCAATTATAATTTTATAATTTTGTCAATTATATAGGAAGAGGACGGGGGACACCTTTGAAATGTGATGTGCACGTTTTTTTTCATGACAGTAACTCATCCCAAATCCATCCACCTGTTTTTATACATATTTTGAATTTCTGCATGAAAAACCTGAGTAAAAACATTAGAAAGATGGTGTGAGGATGTGACTAGGTGCAATGGAATAAATCAAATCATTGAATAAATCATAACGTACACAAAGCATGTATCAGCTCCACTGAAGCATTCCTCACATTAATACATGAAAACAAATAATGCCTTATTAAATCACATTTTCCAAGTGGTTTTCTATCATTTGAGGTGTGAATGACACTTTTAAATCACAAACACGCGTTCAATTGCATTATTTTGTACCGAATTTCTGGGAATTCCCTTAAAATTTGGGCTACATTTGGATGCAAACTTTGCTTAGTGAATGTACAACTAGTAACCCTTCCAAAAACAATTACTCATATATAAACCCTGTCAAAACCCACAGACCTCACCCTGTTTGGCATTGCTGTGACAGTCAATGTGGGTTATTGATAAAAAAAAAAAGTGTATAATGAGCCCTATTCTAACAAATGTACTGAGCATACAAACATGAAAAAATATTGCAGATGTGGTTTGTGAATCTCTATGATCATTGTTTCCCTGACATGAATAGTTACTGCTGGGGTACACAGCAACTAACATGAATTCAAGCTAACCAGGGGTTCAATTCCTGTTCAGGGCAGGGCCTCTTTGTGGAGTTTGCATGTACTCCCTGTGTTTGCATGGGTTTCCTCCGGGTGCTCTAGTTTCACCCAACATCAAAAACATGCATGTTATGTCAATTTTCTTGTCAGTGCCCCTGACCGAGGCACTGGTCTGAGTGTTGGTCCCTGGGCGCCGCACAGTGGCTGCCCACTGCGCAACAGATTTCACTCCAATTTGTACCGTCTATGACTTGAAGCTATTCTCTATGAAGAAGAACTATGCCAGCTTTCACTTGCCACTACCTCAGGCCTTAAAGGGCTGAGCCACTGTTACAAAACAGATTTTGGTTGATTCTGTATCACTTGATGTGATCATGTCGTCCTGTCTGTAGGAGAGTGGGTTAAGAAAACACTCACATCATCATCGTCGTCGGTTGACAAGTCATCCTCATCATCAACGTCCACGTTGACGGAGAAGTTCTCTGTGTCACTGCTTTTGAGACTCAGGTGCTGTGTGAATAAAACATCATCAGTGAGAGTAGGAAAAAGCAGATAAAAGCAATCATATGGAGTATTATTAAAGGGGCTTTATGTACCAGTTTGTATCAATTAACATGTATTAATCACTTTTTTATTGGCCTTATGTGAGCAGATTGGAAGGAAACGTAAATAATGGGACCTTCCCTGTCTCTCTCGCTTGATTATACAAGCCTGTGGATGATTTGTTTTAATGTTAGTTTAGAAATGGAGTCCACTAACATCAACAACCAGCTTCTAGCACAACACAGAAGTTGCACAGAGCCCCTTTAATAAACATAATTTGCTTGCATTTTACAAAAGTTACCTGTGATTCTGTAACTTCACTCTGAAAAACAAAACAGTTGTTGTTAGAACATTGTGTCAAATTTGCCACAGAACAAAGACACAATTTCAACAAATCTAAAAAGCTCAGAGCAAAGCGCCTGCAGCAGGCACAGTAAACATAAACTGTGAATTCAATTGTACAAACCTTTATTACCTGGAAACTAAGGTCATCAAATGTGTCAGGAATGTCATTATAAGGTGTCGGTGGCATGTAGCCTGCACTTCCAGGGCCCTGGGGGAACATACAGGAAAAAATGAAAATGAATGCAAATGTAAGATCACAACAATAAGCATCAAAATAAACAATAACTGTTCATCAACTTACCTTGCGAATGGGACATATGCATTTCCGTTTCCGGCATATGCGTTTCCGGGACTCGGGGCTCTGCAGGCCGTGCTTGCAGTTGGCACACAGCCCACAGTTTACATTGTTGTGGCATCCCACACACTGTCCACAAGGAATCCACTACAGATGCCACGAACAAGAAAAGAAAAGCAGGTTTGTTTATTCATCAAAGCACTTTAATATTGTTTTTATACATTTTACACTTTCATCAGAATAATTATTGAAACACATACAGTATAGATAAAGTGACTTCTCACTGTTGAAAAATATTTTCTTAACTTTCACCTTTTCTTTCTTTTTCTCTTTTTTTAAAGTATTTTTTGGGCCTTTCATGGCTTTATTTGATAGGACAGCCTGAGATATGACAGGAAATGGGAGGAGAGAGAAGGGGGATGACATGCAGCAAAGGGCTGCAGGTCGGGCTGGAACCCTGAGCTGCTGCAGCGAGGACACAGCCTCTGTGTGTGGGTCGCGCGCTCTACCAGCTGAGCTACTGCGCCCCAAATTTCACCTTTTTTTTTTACGTCTGATGAAAAAAGTTTCACACTGTAAAAAGTGATCACTTATATTAAAAACTGAAATAATGTGGGAATTCTGAATCCATGGTTCAAATACTGTTTTTATTGATCAGTTCCCCAAGGACCATGTGCTTAAAGGGACAGTTCACCCCAAAATCAAAAAGAATTTTTTTCCCCCTCTTACCTGTAGGGCTTTTTATCCATCCAGATTGTTTTCAAGTTTCAGAGATATTGGCTGTAGATATTACTGCCTTCTCTCCAATATATGGAACAAGATGGCACTCAAGATGGCATACATTTGAAAAAATAAACTGCAATGTCACTTTGCAATTTGCACAGAATGTAAACATTCATGCCGTCCTCCTCGGCTTAGATGTAATGTTAGCTTGCCTCTCGTCCATGAGTAAATGCATGCATAAAAATAGTTCCTACGTGAAACTGCTCAGCAACAAGATCTGTGGACTAACTTGGTCATGACTTCTCATCTCAAGCCAAGTGCCACCTAGTTCCCTTTATCTCTAAAACTCAGTAACACACACCAAAACAATCTAGATGGATAAATGGCACTACAGGTAAAAGGACAAGTATTTTGATTGGGGGTGGACTTTACCTTTAAGTTTAAGCTAGTTAAAGTAGCTAAAATATCTCAGTCCATTCAAACAGCTTGTTGTAAGATAATGCTTTACCTTTCTGAAACGAATCATTGGATGCTCTTTCGTCTTCGATGCCGCTGTAATAAGAAAAACAAAACAAACGTTGCAGGTTGAGTAAAGCTGTCAGAAGGTCGTCGCTTTTACCACACCTCAGTCAATTCCATGATGTTGTCCTATATCTAACACTATGTTTACCCCACAATTATGACATTACACACTCATAAAGTGACATACCCCAACAGCCGGGACAGCAGGGCCTCTTCCTTTGTTTGTCATACCATGTGCCTATGAAGGAAATGCCACATTTGGCACAGAACCTGCAGAGAAACATGATGAAGCTCAGTACATTTGTCTTATTAATAACACCAGCAGTTATAAAAGGATTAAGTCTCCAAGTATGAACTGAAGTAATAAGGAGCTCACAGAGTATTGTCCTCCGTCATAACGTCTCCATTTATGGAAGGGATCGGGATCGGTTTGGAATGTAACGAGGGAGGAGGAAGTTTAATTCTAACATCCGAAGATCGTTCCTCATTGCGAGGAGCTTGGTTTGAGGTTCCCATCGTACTATTTGAGGAGAAACTTGTCTGGTTGTAGCTGAGGTTTTTGGGCACCTGACTGGGGGTGAGCCTGTGGTGGGAGTCTGGTGTGTCAGCCCCCTCTCCTCTTTCCACCCAGCTGGACTCTGAAGAAGAACGCTCCCGGATCTTTCTCTAATGGATTTGAAAGTGAAGAAAAAATTACCTTAAGACATACATACCGGAAACAGCACTCATCAAAATCACCAACGACCTACTCATGGCATCTGACTCTGGACTCCTCACCATCCTCATCCTCCTCGACCTGAGTGCAGCCTTTGACACCATCTCTCACACCACCCTCCTCAGCAGGCTATCCTCCATTGGCATCACCCACACTCCCCTGGACTGGTTCACATCCTACTTTTCTGGCCGCACTCAATTCATCCAACTCAAGTCCCTCAAATCCACCCCCTCCTCTGTCACCTCAGGTGTCCCCCAGGGCTCTGTCCTGGGGCCCCTCCTCTTCATCATCTACCTCCTTCCCCTCGGCAACATCTTCCGCAAATTTAACATTCACTTCCACTGCTATGCCGATGACACCCAGCTCTACCTCACCACTAAACCTTCATCCTCTCTCCCGCCCACCTCCCTCACCGACTGCATCTCTGAAATAAAAACCTGGTTCACCCAAAACTTCCTTAAACTAAACAGCAACAAAACAGAGGTTCTCCTCATTGGCACTAAATCCACTCTATCCAAAACCGACAGCTTTTCACTCACTATTGACAGTTCCTCCGTTTCACCCTCCCCCCAGGTTAAGAGTCTGGGTGTCATCCTTGACAGTACACTATCCTTTCAATCCCATATCAATAACATTACCCGGTCTGCCTACTTCCACCTACGAAACATCAACCGCCTCCGCCCCTCCCTCACCCCCCACACTGCCGCCATCCTTGTCCACAGCCTTGTCACCTCCCGCCTGGACTACTGCAACTCTCTCCTCTTTGGCCTTCCTCACAAATCACTCCATAAACTTCAACTGGTCCAGAATTCAGCTGCCCGCATCATAACAAGAACCCCCTCTATCCACCACATCACCCCTGTCCTTCAGCAGCTCCACTGGCTCCCGGTTCATTTCCGTATCCAATACAAAGTCCTCCTGGTAACATTCAAGGCCATTCACAACCTCGCCCCCCCATATCTGTCAGACCTCCTCCATGTCCCCACTCCCTCCCGCTCCCTCAGATCCTCCTCCTCCATACACCTGTCTGTCCCCTCCGCCCGTCTCACCACCATGGGGAGCAGAGCATTCAGCCGCTCTGCCCCCCGCCTCTGGAACTCACTTCCACCCCAACTCAGAAACAATGATTCACTCCCCAACTTCAAATCACAACTCAAAACACACCTGTTTAAAACTGCCTATTCCCTCTGATGCCACTTGCCCTGTCCCATCCCTTGAATCTATTGGAATTGTTCTTATTTTGTGTGTTTTTTTATTTATTTTTTCATTTATTGATATTGATGTTTATTCTAGATGTATTCTTTTATCTCCTTTGTGTACGGTGTCCTTGAGTGTCCAGAAAGGCGCCTTCCAAATAAAATTTATTATTATTATTATTATATCTCTAATGTTTTAAGTGTTAAATGCTAAAAGAGGCCAATACCTTCGCTCTGTTTCGAGCTCTTGTAGGTGGTGCTACACCTTCGTAGAACTTTCCTGTCTTGTAATCAAATGTTGACAAGTCAAGAAATCCCTCCAGCACTGAAACCAGTTCTACTCGGCTTCTCACTCGATCCCCCCGCGGACTGCAAAGGAAAATCAAACAAAACAATTACAATTGCAAAGAGTTGGAGGCCAAGCACAAAAAAACTACAACATCCTATTGTCATACAGTCACAGAATGGATTAGGGCTGGAACTAATAATTATTTTTCTTATTGATTTAACTGCTCATTATTTTTTTCTTAATAAATAGTCAACTGTTTAATCTATAAAATGTGGGGGAAAAGGTTTTTGTGTTAAATCAGTTCAGAAACGAAAGGCATTCTGAATACAAACCTATAGAAGAAAAAAGCACAAAATTAGGACAGCATTTCATCAGTCAATCATTAGCTGTGCTCATTATTTTTTACAATTAATCAAGAAATCATTAAGTATATAAAATCTTAAAAACTTGAATAAATTGCTCAACACAATTTTCAAGAGCCCAAAATGATGTCTTCAAATAGTTATCATAGTTATCAAAATGAATCGTTCATTGGCTGACTGTTGCAGCTCTGGTGAGAAACTTCAGTTCTGTTCAGGCTGTAAAATCCTTTATCATCATCAATTTATCATTAGTTATAAATATGAAATGTTATTCTGATATTGGTTGTTTTTGCTTTATTGCCGAGCCCTAATGCACAACAAGTCGTGTGACCACTATAAATGCTTACAAAGGTGAAAGCAGTGGAGGCGGAGTATAAATATCAGTATAAGTACTTAAAGAAATTATCAAATGTATTAAATTGAAAAACAGCTGTCCATTTGAACTGTTTAAATTTATAACAGAAAGTATTTACCCCAAGTAATACACATCCTTCTGTCCAATGCTGGAACCTGAGCGTCGAACGACTTCTTTGCGTTTCCACCCCTCTCCAAGTATTGGCCACTCGACCCATCCTTCATCAGGATGTGATCGCTTCCGGCGGGGAACATTAAGCCTAAATTTAAGAAAGGAGATGGGAATCAGACATGTAAGAAACATTTATAACACATGGGATAAAAAAGCCTGCACAAGATGCCAAAACAATGTTAATATGCAAAGTTATGTTGTGTTTCTTTCAATAGATTGAGGGAACATAGCCCTCTGACTTTCATTGGCAGTTCCTCTGAATATTACTATTCAACCTTTGAGACAGACGTTAACAAAAGAATCGCAAATACACTGTAATCCTGTTGCTAGTGTACATTATTTTGTAACCGTTCCTTTTAATTAAATATACTTTCCTGTTAATCTCAGTCAGAAAAGTAGTACGTCATCTTTACACATTTGCATCACCACTGCCAGCTCCATGATGGTGATGATAATGTTGTGGCTCTTGTGCTTGCACAACTGGAGTAAAACAACATTATTCAACTTACTGATAAATCTTTTTGAAGGTCTTCTCACTGCCTGGCACGCTCTCACTCCTCTCGCTTTCTCCTGCCAGGCTTTCTTCCTCTGCATCGTTCCTACTATCGGCATCATCATCATCCTCCTCAAGAGGCTCAAACCAGTCAACAGGAGGCTCACCAGCAGTGACCTTAATGTCGTCCTTCGCCTCCTCCTTGATCTCTTTCTTGTTTTCCTTTACTAGATCTGAGCTGGGGTTTTCCTTTGTATCGAGGCTGTCTGGGGGAGCCATGGGCTCCTGAGCTGGTGCTGTCTGAGAGGTGTTTTCCGCCTCGCTGCTCTTCTTCTCTGTGCTTTGTCCCACATCTTCTTCCACAGGCTCTTTGCCAGGGACCGGGCTCTTGGGAGGTTCTTCAAGAGTCTCTTCGTTCATTGATGCACCTGTTTAGGTTGCAAACAGTCCAAAGTGTTTTCCTGGAGACAAATAAGATATCCTCTACAGCTGATCTTACATCCCATTAAAGTGGTGCATTCTCAAACTGTCCGTGGATGGAGCCACTTGACCTTGGCTGCACAGGTCTGTGGCAGGTGTATGGACTGACTGTCAGGAGGGTTGACAGCTGCTCAGTTTAACATGACAGACCGGTAACCTGGAAAAAGAACAAGTTGTTTATAAATAGTGATTAAACACGCCATATATCCAGTAACTGTTACGGCACACACAGTTAACCTAGCTCGCTGGATATGTTACTAAGCTGTTTTGTAGTCTTAACGAGCAGACATTGACGTATAGTTAGCACACCATTTCAATATAACTATACAGGCTGTATGTGTGTCACAATTTAGTGAACGTTGGTAGCTAGCTTCCATAAATATGAAGCTAGCTAACGTTGCAGTTTATCCATAGTTAATTAGCTAGCACTGAGATGTAGCAAATACTTAGCCTGCAAACACGTTAGCGACACTAGCTAACCAACTGCTGGATATGCTCAGATGCTCTGATATTGGCACCGCGTATTTTTTTTAATACGTAGTTTTGCGACATACCACAAAGGCATAAGTAGTGCGATGTTAATGCCACGTACGTTAGGTTAGCTGGTGTTAAAAACACTGGACCCGAAAACGTAAGTAACGTTAGCAATCTCTAGCTATAGTTAGCGTACCTCCATGGTCCCTGTGCCTTATGCTGATAGTTGAGAGCTGTGTATCGCTACCAGTTTACAAATGTTTGCCCTATAGGTGGGCCAACAATACACGCACGCACACACACCTTTAGGCTTATATTTCCCAGATGCTTGACACTCTGTTCACAACAGTCAACAAAACACTTTTCGAGGTAAGCTGGAGCTGACGTATGTTTGCTAGCTACCATGCAACTAGCACTAACGGAAACAGTGGCGGGACAAAGGAAGGCGAGACACCAAAATGCAAATCTGTCCAGTCCATGGATGTGGGCTGCGACGCCGCCTACAGAAAGGACGACCAGCATTTCAGCTGTAACAGTGCTGTAGTACACAACACATACTCTCCATTAGCAAATACAATTACTCAATTGTTTTTTTAAGTTTAAGTTTAAGTGACTGTGGAATTATAATTTATCAGATAGCCATGCTTCCATAAAAGCCCCCACATGATTTTATTTGTTGTTTATGAGACATTTCAATAGTTCACATATTACTCCTTCCATACTTATGTTCTCCCAGCAGAGAAAAGCAGAATGAGACACAGAGGACTGCATAGAAAAGTAAAACTTATACAAGTTATAATGTGTTTGGATGAGTATGGACGTGGAGACGGAATGGAGCGACTTCTCTCATCCCGCCTTCATCCTCTTTGATAATACGCTTCATCTTTGTCATTTAACTATGATGCCTTCACGGGTCATTAGAAAGAATAGTGAGCGCACAGGACCGGGTAGAGTCGTCTATGCGTGACTTTAGCGGACACACAGCTTGGAAAACATCACCCACCCACCATTAAAATGAATTGTAATATCATGTAGAGTGGACCTTCATGTAAACAATATTGTATGCTTCGACGTTCGGACCAAATCACATGTACTTTCATTTACTACATACCAATATTTCAGGGGTGTAACACAAACATCTGGACCCAGGACAGAGGCTTTCTCTATGTGCCCCTCCTGCATCGAATGGAGCTTTAAATAAAATGTTTTCTTTTGTCCCGATATAAGTAATTTACTGAAATGTTGTTGAGCCAGAACAGATTTTTGTTATTGTGGTTGAATAATGTAATTCATGGTGCCTGCTACTAGACCGCCCCGTCAATTCAGGTCAGAGGAAATTGTTTTGAAGATGTTGTTGTTGAATGCCTAAACACCAGCAAATATGGATTGAAGCACAGTATTAACAGTTCAGATTGGTAGTAACACCTCTTCTGCTTTAGTGCTCAATATTAGAGGCCCCCCAGGGCGGTGTGCTCAGCCCCCTCCTGTTCATACTGTGCACCCATCTCTGCCCACCCAGACATCAAGAGGACTCTATTGTAGAGTATGCAGACGACACCAACATTGGCAGCCTTACACATATTGTTTAACTCCATTGTTTGACTCCACATCGGGAGGAAAGCAACAGTCTTGCAGAATGGTGCACAGAGAACAATCTACTGCTCAACGTCAGCAAAACCAAGACTGTTGTTTTTAGAAAAAAAGGGGTAAACACTCACACCTGTGTACATCAGTGGAGCTGAGGTGGAGCAGGTGAACAGTTTTAGGTTCCTGGGAATCAACGTTACCAACAACAGAACCTCTTGTAATGTTCTTATAATGAGGGAACCAAAATATAGCCACCAGTTTATTTATTTTTTAATATACAGTTATCCTCATGAGGCACTAGCTTCTCTGCTCATTCAGGCTGTATTTCCCCCCCACATAAATAGTAACTCTTAAAAAGGAATATGCTTCTTGTTGGCTACATTAAGGCAAAAATCTCAAAATCTCTCTGTCTCAGCAGTGACAATGGTCCACATTCTGTAAATGCTGCTTTAAAGGCAGTAGGTGAACATTTGGGGATTGACATGACAAACACATTGTGCCTCTCACTCAAGTAGTGTAGCTGCAGTAAAGCGGGAAAATGGCACACTGCAAAACAGAGTTGTAAAGAAACAGACCTGAGCTGGACCAAAGCTCTTCAACTGGTTTTCAATGTTTGAGCGCACTCTCAAATCTCTGATACTGTTTAATATCCGTTTGTAAATGCTTGGACATCATAACGGCATTCTCTCCTTTTAGTAATTTACTTGTAATTTATTGTCTTAGTTTTATCTGTGTTTTCATGTTTTGGTTCATATTATAAAGCACACTGTATACCGTATAAATAAAATGTTTTATTATAATTATTAGTAGGTAGTAAGATGTGATAGTATGACAGTAAACAGCACCAGCACTCCCCCGATGCTCTAAACTCCTGGTCTGGGTAGAGTCGGCTAATAGGACTGTGAGCTGCATGGTTAACTGGGCTTACTAGCCTATGGCAGCTACAGTTAGCATCAGTTAGTGGCTACTCTGATGATATGCCGGAGTACGAATGACAGGTGGCCAATTCTTACATATTGCTCCTTTACTCATATATCATATCTCAAATACCTTTGCTTTACAATAATAATAAATGTACCAGTGCAAAAGATTAAAACAGTTGCTTGTAGCATTGTTTTACCAGTCCAGTCCATTATCTACTGTCATTGAGTGATCACTTTATGAGTTACTGAAATCATTCTTCTTAGCTCTTACACCTAATTTGACATTTTGCACAAATTTCCTCCAGATTCACCTCAGAGGAGTGGAGCTCTGAACACATCTGGTCAATATATGTTTTGTCAGCCTGAATTACAGTCCAAGTATGCACTTTACTTTCTTGTCATCGGGGCTGGTCCTTGATTTTTCCAGTCAGAGAAGTGTCAGTGCACGGTGAAAATATTTAATCTGTTTTTATATTGTTCCCTTTTCCATCATAGTGAAAGACAAAGAAGCATACATTAAGTATATATTATTTTTAGTTGCAATAGTCATACAATGTGTACATGGTGTATGTGTAAAAAAGCCAATCAAAATGATGCGATAAATAATAGGTACGTCATTCACACACCTTACTTGGGGCAAATTTCAGGTTTATTCAAGGCAATCATACCAAAAACAGCAGTTTTCAATAAGCAGTAGTTCATCTACCAGTCAGGAAAAATATATAACCATTTACATCTTAAACGTATTAATCATACAAAGATTTTAAAATAATTATCTAGTTAGAAAAACAGTTTCCATCCAAATGGTACTATAATGCTTCTATAAGTTTAAATCCTGAACACTCAAATCTCACATCATGTACTGGGGATGCACAGATGCAGATAGGTCGACTACCTATCCTTGTTGCTACGGAGATCCGTCGTCAAGGGGTCGTGCTGAATAGTTTGGTGCAACATTAGAGCGAGCAGACCAGCTCTGTTGGTCATCGCAGTCCTGACATTACGCTCCTGTTCAAAGAGCTCGTCCAATTTGTACCACTGTGGGTGAAGAGAAGAAAGGAAGAAAAAAACAGGTTAGATCATTATCACTTCCCTGGTTGTGGCACACAATGAACAGATGTAAGTTCAGGAAAGAGATAAAAAGAAACTCTCCCCTACATCTGACTGGACAGATAATACAATTATGTTTCCATTTAAAAATCTGCAGAATTCTCAATAAATATCACAAACCAAAGAGACATTCATGAAGGTTGACTTACCACTCTCACTCGCTCCAAGTCCACCTCTGCTCTCCTGAGCTTTTCCCAGTTGTAATGTTTGTTGCATTTCCTTTTGGAGACCCTGCAGTAATCTCCTGTCAGCTCAAACACGTTCTTCACCAGGGGACACCCACACACCTCATCCACTGGGATCTGGCCACCACACAAAAGAAAACAGAATAAAACATCTCCACGTATGTGATGGAATCATGTCATGTTTTATGAATGGCTGACGGGTTTCCACTGACCTTAGGATCTCTGGAATGTTCTGGACACAAAACTTGAAGCCTCTTACAATATGTTTTGCTTTGGGGATTGTACACATCGCAGAAGAGTCTGGTTGCTCTGTGGAACAAAAAAAATTGTTAGTTAAGGCAAGTGAACTTAGCAAAATTGTTATAAACGTTCAGAGTATTTCTGTTTCTTACCCTTCTATTCTCGTAGGGTACATGGATCCAAAGGAGGTCTGACTCTCGTACTGTCAAGATTATTAGGGAAAGAAATGTTACAAATAGCCCGAATGCTTTTCTGTGTTTATATTTGAGGCTTAGAAGCAGAAATCTAGAGAATAATCACCTTTGCGTAACATCTCTCCATATGTCTCAGTGCCACTTTTGGATTGACAGGATGACTACAAGACACACAGAAAATCTGCAGATCTGTGTCCTCGCTGTCACCTTCATTCACCTGCAAACAGAACCAAAGCATTTTACCTTAGTTCTCCTTCAGCAGCTTCTAATAAAAAACAAAGAATGTCCTTGACTTTAACTGGACCCACAGGGAGCTACCATGAAAAAGCAGTTACAATAGAACGAGTTGTGTAACTGAATGAGGGCTGCTCACCTCCTCGTCCTGCTGAACCGCCTGCTGCTTGGCCTTGGCGATGATGCCTTCCAGCTCGAGGAAGCGTCGCTCCATCTCTGTGAGGCGCATCCGGGCGTTATGCTGTTCCCGTCGTATGCGCTCCAGTTGCTTCTTGCCGTGCTCCTCAGCGATGCAGGGACTCTGCTGCCACTGCTGGATACGCTGAGGGAGGATCTCATAGATCCGGCTGTGGATCAAAATGCGTAAATATTAATTAATTTATATGTTAAAAAAACTAAACGGGATAAGGACTTCCCTATGATCGTTACTTAGTCAGCTAAAGGAAAAGCTTAAGAAACACTAACCACGGGAGCCTACACCAAGGATACTGATGAGAAAGACAGAGGTAGAGAAATAAATAGTGATACTATGTGACAAATCAGATTGTGAGTTTAAAAACTGGATCATAAGTTCCAAACAGAGGCTAATGCAACACTAAGAAATTGAACAATATACAAGTAATCAAAATCTGCAGCATTTCACTTGCATTTAATTCTTCTAGCACTAGGTGGAGCAATATCAATCAATACATATACCTTCCCTTTCAATTTCAATTCAAATGAATAAAATCTAGAATAAGAGATAAGATAAGAAATGCCCTAAAATGTGCAATTATGGAATTTAGTTTAATTGTAAAATGTAAGTACAGTTATGTAAAACAGTCACAATAAAATAATTGAATGAAAAGAGTTATTTAAAACAATAACAAGTGGAGGTTGGGAGGTGTCGGATCTAATTTCTAAAATGGGGAAAAAACTAATATTCAAATTGCTTTTGTTGTTCTCGGCAGACTTAGTTATCTCTCCTAACAGAAGTGCACTAATGCAAGGTGAAAGGTGAAAGTAATATTTCTTACTTGGCAGCTAACTTCATGCCACAGTCCTCAGAACAGTATTTGGAGTTGGCTCTTGCTGCCTCCACACAGCTCGGCCCCAGACACTGACGCTGCCCTGTGTTATCACGCAGTTCACCCTTCTCACTGTATTTGCTTTTGTCTTTGTGCTTTTGCTTCTGTTTGTGGCGTCGTGACTCCTTCTACGTTGTTCAAAACAGAGGGGTTAGTTCACCAGGCATTACCATAAGTATTACTAACATTTATCATGCTAAAGCCTGGCAGCAATAATGATCATTTCTATGAAGAAAAAAGTCTTACCTTCTTGTCAAACTTCTTCTCTCGTCTCTTGACGTGCTTCACCTTCACAGCTTTCTTACGCATGACGGGACTGAAAGGCGGCTCATCGTCGTCATCGCTACCCCACGCCTGGGAGAGAAGAGAGCAAACAAATGACTCAACGTCATCTAAAATAAGCAGGTTTACATGCAACAATATGGTGTCAAATGATCCGCTACCATGCTGTTGTCAAGCCCTGCTGCCTTGTACTGCTGGTAGAGATCCGCCTCGCTGTCGTAGTCATCAGAGTACCGTCTTCGTCTGTGGTAGGAATTGTCCCTCCTTTCTTGTAAAGAGAGTTCCTCATCCTTCACTCGCAGCATTTTCTGTACAAAACAAGAAGCTACAGGTTGGACATTTCCATACCGGCCACAAGAGACTGCACAAACACATCAGAGAACAGGAAGTGCGAATCGCTTCAAAGCTTTTAAGTTTCTCTCTTTTTAAGAGGTACCTTGCAAGATACAATATGAATGATGCATTATTGGAAAAAGACATTCTTGTAGAGGATTGTTGTAAAGGCATACGTATATTAAGTAAATCTTCAAACCCTAAATCTACAACTTTCAAGATCATTTAATGACAAGAAGAAGGGTCAGTCAGATAAAAATAAAAATGCACAGGGCAGAAATGTTACATGTTCTTCTACAATTTGGTGCCTTGATTTTATAAACAGGACAAGGTGACTTACCCTGGCTCGAACCTCACATTGCCTGAACCTGCACTTCTGTCGGATTTTGTTGGGGCCTCCGAACTTCTTCATGTCCTTGCAGAAGTCACACTGAGCACAGTCCTCGGTCCGTCTGCAGGGCTCACATTCACCACACATTCGGACTGAACGCTTCACCTGAGGAAAATCAAGCAGTGGGCAATGAGAGACAGTCGTTGAAGAAATGTGCATTGCTTTACATCCTACACATTTACCTATTGCCTGAAAATGGGTGTGACACAACATCAAATTTTCCATCATCTTCATTTCAAGTAGTCTGCTATGTAATGTCATTTTTATGTGACTTCTGGACCCCTAATTCATATTACCCGGCTTACACTTACATTTAAATCAGGTATATTTGTAGAAAACTTGATCACTGTTAGTCTTCATATGCAACAATCATTCCATTGTTTTTATGCCCTTCAGATATTGAAGTCAAATCTAAATATTTAAGCCAGAAGTACAACTTACTTTAGATCCACGCCGTCTTTCACTCTTATAGTCTGGAGTACTCGGGGTGCTGTACTGTTTTTCAGTTCTGTCAGACTCAACGTCCTTGTCTTTGTTTTTCTTTGTTCTATACTTTATCTCCAGTAAAGGGTTTTTATCTGGTGACAGAGAAAAAAATGAAACAACATCATATTTGTTTTGATGATTTGTTTTGTGATATACTTAATGTTTAGCATGGCAGTCTTAAATGTGACAAATGAAGATTTGTTTTCCTTACCTCTGCATCTCATGCAGTACCATTCTCGGATTGCCTTTGCCGACTTCTCTGTGATGTTAATGCAGTGGCCATGGAACCACTCATTACAGTTATCACAGCCACTGTCAGTGGGAGAATGAAGAAAATAATGTATGAGCATCATTGCATCCATTGACAGTAATACAGTTACTGAAACAACAGCCTTGGTGTTGTGCACTTACATCATGAAGCAGTTGATATCTGGTTTGCGGCAAATACAGTACAGTGGTGTGTTCTCCCCCTCCATGCTGCTGGTCTCAGGCCCTGGTGCAGGGTCGGCGTCAGACATTTCACTGTCCTGGAAAGGAAGTATGTCATATGGATCACAAACCACATAACAACTGATGGAAATATATTAAACATCAATGGCCACTGACTGCTGAGCTGCAGGGCACCTTACTCAAAGAGAGCAGAATGATTTGGGTGTCTCTAAAGTAGACGCTGTGCTCAGCAATTAGCCTCTTGCCATTTTAGTTTGCAGAGTAGCTCTGCAGTCTGGAGATTCATCCTACCTTGGTCATTGCTTTGAGTTTCCCAATCATACAAGGTAAATAGTGCGTAATCAGCATACTACGCTCAAATACAGTGAAACAGACCATCATTATTAATATCACCCCCTACTCCTACATTATTTAGAAAATGTAAAACATGCTAATTACACTATAAGGACCAAGACATGGTGTCTAGCACTTGGAACTAAAACTAACATTGCTAACTTGCACCTCATATTACATGATGCACAGTTTCAGCGCCAGTTTATTTTACCTTGCTATATCATCATTGCGTGTAATGTTAGAAGGAGAAAAGAAAAGAAAAGAGAAAAATAAGGTGCTGGTCAGCTAACCAGCACCAGTGGTTAAAGGAAAACTCCTGGTAACATTAACAGTTGCTTTGTTTACACACAAACCTAGCTTAACGTTACTGTATGCTAAGGTTAGCTCGCACAGTAGTCGGTTAGCATCTGTTAAATTTACAATAAACGATAGCCAGCTAGCTTAACGTTACTTTGCTGTACCACGTAGCTAAGTACACACTTTTCGAAACAAATTTAAATTAGGCAACATGACATTCTGTATGGACAGGGCATACATTCAAACGATATAACCATAGCTAACTTGAGTTGGATCACAACATCCTAATGACGGATGTATCGCTACCTGAAAGTGACCGCCGTGTAACCTATTATTAGTTGCTAAAACTGAATTTCGCAGGCATAAAAGTCTTTATTTTCAATACTTACCATTTTGTAAGATTTGTACAGTCTTTGGTAGTTTTACAAATACAGTGGAAAAGAAACGCGAAACACTGAGCCAGTAAGCTCGACAGCTAACATCAGTTAGCATTCAGGTTTACACCCGCTTTAGACTGACGTCACATCGTTCGTACTCGGCTAAACTCGTTAGTACTCGGAAAATAATCATCTGTCATTGGTCAGTATTCTTCTTCTCTAGTGACAAATTAACATCCAAGAGTACAATGTCGCCACCTGTCGGGTGTGTTACAAACTGCGTTTACTAAAAGAAAAAAAATACCCCATTCATAAACAAAACATTAGTGTGTCTATTACTCAGGCTCAGAATTGTGTCCTGCAGAGCAAAATGTGATATATAAATGAAGTATATACAATATAAAATGATATTGCTTTATTTATAATCACATTAATAGATAGATTTAAGTACAAATACAATCAAAATACAAAGGCAAATATAGAAACAACAAAATACGATATACAATATACAAAAAAAACAATAAAATACTATATACAATAAAATGCTTAAGTAGTTATAAAATAAAATAAAATAAAATACTGAGGTATCAAAGAGAAAAGGTAGGTGGAACATAAGGTGCAAGAGGATAAGGGGCAGTATTTACGGTAATGATAATTAGATACTTCTATTACTTACTAGTTACTACCTACTAGATGGATGACAAATAACTAAATTAACAATATTAACACAACCACTCATATTCTTGTTTTTGTGTTTTTACATACACACACAGAGAGAGAGAGAGAGAGAGAGAGAGAGAGAGAGAGAGAGAGAGAGAGAGAGAGAGAGAGAGAGAGAGCCTGTATGATGCAGTTACACCTTCATTGCTGACATCTGACGGGTCACATAAGGATGCATCTGTGATTAAGGCTGCATGCCGGAACGTCTACCTTGAAAATATGCCTTGAAAAGTGAGTACAATTAGTTTTTTTACAAAACTCTTTCTGAATTTCTGAACATTAATGTAATGAATAACATAAAGTGTTTTTGAGATTAAATGGCTGTGTGGCTATTGATTATATATATAGATTAACTGAATTTTATTGAATGTAAATAATTTTGATAAGACTCATTCAATTTGACACAATGATATATTATACCCCGCTTACATCCCTTGTATTGTCTATAACTGAAGACTGTACACCTAGAAATAATTTGTCAAACAATAACAATAATTTAAAATTGTTACAAAATATTTCAGATAGCTGAAGTAAATGTTTCTCCTTTGTTTTATCTGCAAGGAAAAAAAACGTAAAGTAAGTATTACCTGAGAACATGAATTATTAATGCATAGTATAATCAAGATATTACATTCTCATATAACTGTCAGGATGTGTGCATGCCGCCTTTCATCTACATTATAAATCCTTTCCAAATGGCGATTAATAATAGATTAACTTCTCTGCAATTTCCAAGATGTCCACTCATCACTAACAGCTTCAAAACCTCAGCTACAGTTCTGACTGTCGGTCTGCGGTACAGAGAATGATGATGGCATTTAATATGACGTTCCAGTATCAGAAAGAAATTATTTAAGTTTAAGAAGAAAATAGATATAAAATTAAAGCAAAGTGAATTTAAATGTATATTACATTTCATTTTCTTAGATTAACAGGTTCACTATTTTGGTTTGACCTCCCTCATTACTCTGGTTGGTTGTCTTTCAGTTAATTCAAGAGACAGAAGCATGTGACATGTAAATGGATGTCACAGTGGAGACCAAACTGAATTCTACAGATGTGAATGAAAAGATGGATGCTGCAAATGACAACAAGTTCCACAACTCACTAACCACCGCTTCAAAGTCACCTCTTATACCTGACAAATCCATGGCAGATCAAACAGGTATGTTTACAGAATATTAAGTCATGAATTGCAGTTATTCAGAAAGATAAACTTTCTTCTCTTGTCTTATAGAATCTTTGGCTGAGGCTACGACTTGTTCGGAGCAGATCTCCACTGAGGACACTGAATTATCTTCAGCTGACATCTCTGTGAACGTATTCCAAAATAAAACAATAGGTACCTGATCGTATGCATATACATGAATAGATATTTTCTCTTAAAGACATTTTTATCAAGATTTTTTGTTTGTTAATTTCCATATCCGGTGCAGGAGCCTCTGTTGAAACCAACTTGTATGATGACACAAAACATGGAGTGACCAGAGCAGTTTCCATCTGTAGTCCCTGCTCTGTGGAGAAAGATCAGCCGAAGCCTCTGTGTGCCCTGCTGCCATCCTCCAAGGAGGCCTGCCCAGTCTATGAAATCAGGAAGAGTCAAGGGAGCCTCAAAACCACTACTGTCAACACTGAGCCAGATGATGACGGTAAGGATGCAAAACTATTGTGTGTTCCTTGATCCCCTCCTTCCTAAATGCTTTTTCCTTAGATTGAAGTTTTCTTCTTTCACCTTCCTTTTCCTGAGACCTGTGTGCTGCAATCCTATTGGCCTGTCTCTTCTGTCAACCACTGGACTGTTTACTGGCCACCATGAGAGGGTGTAATGACTGCGTTTGGTCACTGTGCTCGTCGCTGTGCTCGTCCCTGTGCTGCTGCGAGCCCACCACCCTGCAGCCTCTCCTGGACACCACCCACCACTGTGACGTCTGCAGTTGTCTGGACATTCGCTGCTTCCAGTGCGAATGTCCCGTCTGCGACATCTGCCTCCAGGCCACAGAGTGCCTGGACCTCGCTATGGAAATCTCGCAAATGCTTTACCACTAAAAAACAACACCCAGACACGAACCAATGGGAATCATTTATTTGTTAAAATCTTTTGAAAGCCAACTTGTAGGGACAAGACATAAATGCTACCGGTTTCTGGTTAACAGTCGATGTTAGCACTCAAATATATGTCAGGGTAGGACATGGTTAATATTGTGTATGAGCTGAAAAAAGCTGACCAGGAGCACTGAGTAATGGAGTCGAACTGTTTAGAGCTCAAAAACAAAGTAGGTAAGATCTGAATGAACAGGAGAGAACGCTTTAAAACCATTGTAACCACCAAAAAGCACTGATGTTTTCGTCTGCTGAAACTTGTTTTGTTTTTACAACTCGAAGAATAGTTTAAAATGTAAGCATATCAATAACTTGGAGGTTGTGTTGGAGGCAATAAAAAATACAGTGCGTCAGTGTTAAAAAACAAAAAACAACTACACTTATGCAGGTACTTTTTCCAAACACACATTCATTAACTGTACATAAGGTTGCATCTGACAAATTAAATGCCTTTCTAAAGTTTGTGGCTATTTTACAGAATAAAAACTTCATTGCAGGTTTCACACAACAAACAGTTATATCTTATTGTTAGAGGTGAGGCTAGTGGTTGGTTTAAAAAGGAGGTCGAAGCCCTCTCAATTCATACTACAATTAGCAATAATGCATTATTAGATATATCTCTCTCGATCGTCAAGAAAAAACAAAAACAAAAAACATAATCCTGGTAGATCATGCTAACCGGTAAAATCACACAGTGACCACCAAGGTTCATGAACAGACACAATCACTGACAACACAGATATTAGTCAGGAGAAATTACTTTAAAACTATTATTTAGGTATCAAAAAAAATATGTAATGAACTACAGTACTATTGTAAAAGGATAAAATTGTTCTGCATCTCTCATATTATCTTGCATTCCATTGACTGAGTGAATATATTTAAAAATAAAACGCTGATTTGTATGTAATTCGTAGCTACTCTGGAAGAAGTCCTGCTTTGGCTAACTAGCTGCAGCAGTGCGTGATTCTCCACTGCTTTTAAGGTTTATTACAAAGACATGCAACCTGGGCTTTAGCCGTCCACTGTGTGTAATAATAATAAAAAACAGACAAAAAGCTCTCATAAAATGCATAGACTGCCATAAAATAAGGTGCAATAAAATTGCTCAAAATAAAATATTCTTATATACAATATGCAGTAAATATTTCACAATGTGCCAATTCACTTTACAAAAATCCCTTCTGTAGCTGCTGGTGAAACAACCCAACATGGATGAGCATGCGACTGCTATTAACAAACCCTGATTCCAGTCAGATGAAAAAACAGAAAAAAAAACAAAATATACTGTGTGTTGGCATCTCAGCATCAGTTTGTTATGCCAATGTTGTTGTTGTGAAACACAAACCTCACAGCTTTCGTCCCTATAAATGAGCACATAATAAATTCAAGCAAACTTTATATCCCTCTTAAATCTCTGAAGAAAAATCTTAAAAACTATTTAAGAATGTAATATTTCTTATAATTTCATAAAGTCCATGCCTCTATTATACAATATTCCATTTAATAAGATTGCATTTATAAACCCAGACATAATCATCTGACCAGCTCCAAACAGGAACAACAATAATTCGGTCTGTATGGCAATTAAATCCAAGATATAATGTTTGTTAGTTTTTGATCTTAATGTTAGCTATTTCTGCTAAATTCAATTCTACAGTCCTATAAATAAGCCTCTTGTTATTTAAGGATAGACTGCACCTCCTGCCATTCTTGTCCCTACAGACAGTCTCTGACTGCCACACAGCTCATCACAAGTCCTCGTCCATTTCAAGGCTGCTCCTGCGACTGCTGGTTTTAGAGGCACCTGGTGACAAAGGAGAAAACAGCGGCTCGGCCACCCTCTCTGGAGACAGGGTGCACCCGTCGTCCATAAGAATGTCTCCCAAGCCCACGTCGGGGTAGAGCGCTGAGGCGGAGCTGTCGTCCAGCTCGGCGAAGCTCAGGCTGCCCAGGTCCAGGGGGCTGCTGATGGTGATACCGGCAGGGGAGTCCGAACAAGGCGGGGACAGGAAGGAGGCTGGCAGAGATTCTCCCATGGCTGCCACACCCAGACTGAGGAGGTTTTGGGAGGAGATTCCTCCTGCGCTGTGAGGCATAGACTGGCCGCTCTGTTGGACCTGGTGCTGCTGGAGAAGGGAGGGATCAGACGTCAGACCAGAGGCGATGCCGCCCTGGGAGGAGAGGCCATGGAGTCGTGCCTGCATCTCCAGCTCCTGAAAAGAAGAGCAGCACATTTACATTTAGATGCCATATCTGGGAATGATTGATAAAGTCATTATTTTACAACACCCAATGCATTGTGCACGTGACAGGTAATTTCACTACAATAAACATTACCTTAAAAACTGTCTTGGTCTTTGTTATTCTACGTTTTTAAGAATGAAGAGACCTTTTATCAGCTGGTAAACATCTTTTATTCCTCCTTTATTGGCACACCCTGATTTAGGGTGCATTATGTGACCAACTGTCAATATATGGGACTACATGACTGTCATACAACCTAAAGACATTAAATACTTTAGGATCAAAACATGTAGAGCCTGCAGAGAGGCACCTACATCCTAACTTCAACTTTATTCCCACCACACATTTGCTTTACACTGACCTGAATTCGCAGCATTAGAGTATGGTTTGCCTGCTCCAGCTTTTTCTGCCGCATCTCGATATCCTTGGCTCTGTGCTGCTCCTTCTGTAACTTCCTGATGTAGTCTACGGAAGCTTTCAGGATGGTGCCTTTATTCCAACGCATCTCACTGTTATCATTGTGATATCAGTAATCATAAATTGTAGAGGCAACAAAGAAAGGAAACGATACACAAAAACAAAATTAAAATTTTACAGTTACAGGGACTCCACTCTAAAATTTAAATACTTTAATTTCATTTTTATTGAGTGATTCAGAAAAGGAAAACAAGTATTCTTAAAACTTACGGGTCATTTGATTTGGGTATCAGAGTACCAAGCTCCTTTATGCGGTCATTGATGTTGAATCTCCGCCTCCTCTCAACTGTAGACAAGCAAGAATGATGAGGCAGAAAGCGAAAGAAAAACACCTTCACCAGTCGGTTGTCACTAAGCAAGCATTACATGATATACATGGACAACATGAGTTCAAACCAAAAGCAAAAAAGCATATCTACGGAGCAAGGATGTGGTGTTGAATCTGCACTTCACTGTATGTCACAAGTGGTCAAACTGGTTGAAATAAAGATGGACTCACTGAGGTTATGGTTGTCTTTCTTCTGCCTTTCTTTCATAAGTGCTTTGGCATCTGTATCTGAAAGAAAAAATCATAGTGTTTCATACAATTAAAACCCTATTAATTTTAAATAAAAGCTATCCTGAACACTAAAAAAGTCAAGACACGTGTTTATAAAAGTTACCGTACCAGTAATTTCCCTTTTAATTTTTGGAAGATCAGCAGGGCAGGAGTTGCTAACAGTCAGAGTAGGTGCTGCCATTCCAGGGCTATGGTACACATCCAACAGATTTCCTGGGAGCTACAGAAATAAAACATGTTAAAATGTCATTTCATAAATGCTCATTGATTGTCAGAAACCCAGAAGCAAATATGTAAAAAGGATGTCTTCCTGATTCCTGTTTAAATGTTAAGCGCAACCAGTTCCACGAGTTCAAAGCTGGTTTCTGTGACATTTCTTTAGTCTTAAACAGCATGTGCTGTTTAAGACTAAAGGACAAAATCCATCCATTAACATCACGTTTGCATATTAAAATGGTGAACAAGAATACCTGCTGCTTTTTCAAAAATCACAAAAGTAATTTACCTCAATCTGCTTCTTTTTCTTTTCCTCCAACAGCATCACCATAATCCTCATTTTTTTGTCAAGCACTCTCTATCTGACAAATTTGTTGTCAACCTAGCAGCTTTCTATATATGTGCTTTCTATATGAGCACAATCCACGTTGTCTCGCTTCTCCCGGTCTTGTATCCTCTGATAGCTTTGCCCCGCCCAGGCAGCACTTTTGTGACGAATAGTATCTGAGTGCCAAAAGTGTATATTTACTCCTACAACTTCAGAATTCCACACAGAAAAGAGACCGTCCATTCACAGGAAAAAGACTTTGGGTGTAATAAGTTAGTCAAGACTAGTCTGAAATCTACTGTTATCTTGTACATGTAAAGAAGAACCTGTGAACTCTAGAGGAAACTCTAAAGAGGAAGCATTCATGGTTAAATAAATACATTGTTCTTCATACCGTGCTCGGCAACTGAAGACCTGAGTCAATCAACGTGATGATGTCGTCATTAAAACTGGATTCAAGACTAATGATGTCGTCGATCACATCGTCAATCTAGATAAAGCAGATGAGAGAAAACACCAGTAGTCCTGTGTCAATTCCCTCAGGGTTAAATGTGTGAAAGCAATCAACAGGTGTGTCTAAAGTGTGCTTTGTTATCTTGAAGGGTCTCAGGTATACTCTGTGAACACTGAAAGCCAACACAGAAAATGTAAAGCAATGTAACAGTTGGAAAGAGGCCTGATTTCAAAGAGAGAGGGGTGTTCAGAAGAAGTGCTGGCATGGTTAAACTGTAGGTGCAGTATTTAACATCTTATTGTGACAACAGGCCAACAAGGGTACGATAACAAAAGGCATGCACCATCACAGTGGGACCTTCGGCCACATCATTGCAGAGCAAACAAAAAGTTATTAAGCTAGAAGTGAGCGAAGGGTTAGACATTCAACTTCTCCAAAAATGCACCCTATGTTTGCAGAAAGGCAACTACTGACAAGGTTGTGTAATCTGCTGTACCAGCACACAAACCGACACACAAGAAGTTAAACCAGTGGTATTAAAGAAGGAATTTCCCATACTTCCTCCTTGTTGGATCCGATATTAAGCAAAGCCATGGGACTGTTAGGGGCGCTGCTGGCAGTAGGAGCGGCTTCAGGGGCCGAACTGGACTGTGGCACAGGGGACACACCAAGGGTCTGAGTAACCGCCATGTTGCCCAGAGTGGTGGAGAGGTACTGCTTCACCTGCTGCCTCTGTGCTTGCTGGATGTGGTACTTGGTGGGGTTCTCCAAGTGGGTCTGCACCTAATTATTTAAAGATGTTAAGGGCTAATGTTCTGACAAATTCAGACTTCACTAAATTAAGAACAAAAGTGATGAACATAAGAACACAATGCTCTTACTTTCAGCACCTCCACAGGCACCTGTGCTGGAGGGGGACGGGCAGCATTTGGGGGCAGACTGACAGAAATGGCTGGTGTGGAGTCAGTGGCCCGGAGCTGAGAGACAGAGGCCTGCTGCTGGGCCTCGCGTCTCTCCTGCTCCTGGGCTTGCTCTCGCATCAGCTGCTGTCGCATCAACACACGACCAGACATGGCTGAAGAGTGTTTTCCAGATCTAGGGATGGAGCTGGAAAACAAACACAGGACAAAGAAGCATTACAGAGCAATATTTCAAAGTATATAATGTTTTGTTGTTATGACACAACTCAATACTTAAAACAAGCCTATCCAGATTTTTATTTCCATCACTCTGTTCTACAGCAGGGTTCCAACAGAAATGTTGTATTTGGTGAAAATGTATTTAGGAAAATAAATTCTATAGCAATTAAATGGTTATAATATCATCAGGACAGATCCAATACATTTTTTTTTCTCCATTTATTAACATTATACACCAAGCCATGAGGCTTTTCAGGCACAATACACAGCTAATTCTTTTCTGCATAAATTGAGAAGCTATGAGAAAAAGATTTAAAAATCTAGTCAGGAAACCGCTGGCTCAAATATACTGACCTTCACTTCCAGAATTATTGTCTGCAATGCTTTTTTTAAACTTTTTTTTATTTTCCCTATATGAATTTGAGACTTCTGAGAGCCTGAAACACTGTTAAGCTAAATATTCCTGTGTTTTAAAATGGTTTTGAGCGCCACCACATTCACTGACCCAGCAAATCCAGCAACCTGGAAAACAAACTACTCAAGACTGTGAGTGAAACGTTTCCTTGTGTGTATTATTCATGTGGAAGACATGGCTCATCCTGCAACCCTGAATGCTGCTCTCCCCTTTAAACAGAAGTGACACTATGTCTAATCATTCAGATACAGATGACGGTTGATTTGTTCTTTGGATTTGGAATGTTTATCTACTCTGGACGAGGCCGCCCCTTTCAAAATCCAACTGTAGTCCACGGTTATACTATGCAGTATTTTCCTACAAAACAATGTATAGCTTTATTCAAAAGTAATCACACTTTATCATCAAGTGTGACACACTAGAAGTGTGTGAGAGACGCTGTCCCTCAGCCAGTATTGTCTTAGTTTCCTAGTATTTTACTGTGTTTGGGACCTTTCTGGGTATCAACCTTTGGGCAGTGGCGAGTAGCCACTGGGAAATAAATGAACGCAGGGTATGATGCCGGTGACTGTAAAGACGTAGTGAACAGGTTATATCGCTGTCTTATCGCTCTCCTCTGCTCTCAGTCTGTCATAAAGAGCTGCAGATCTGTGTGTCTGTTTGATTGAGGGTGGGGCTGAGCTACACACGCAGAGCAGAGAAGAAAACAGTGGACGAGCTGTTAATATATGTAAATATACAATCACTCTGAATTTGATGCCTGCAACATATTTCAAAGAAGTTGGAAAAGGCCAACAAAAGACTGGAAAAGCAAACAGTCCAACAGTTTAAGAACATTTCTTGCCACACATTTTCAAGGAATTTAGGGATTTCACTATCTACAATTGATAATATCATAAAAAATTCAAAGAATCCAGAGAAATCTTTGAATGTATGGAACCAGACTGAAAACATAAACTGAAATTAGTGATTGGTTAAAATGTATTTAAGAAAATAAATTCTATATAAATAAAATGGTTATGATATCATCGGGACAGATCCAATACATTTTTTTCATTTATTAACATTATACACCAAGACAAGAGGCTTTTCAGGCTTAATACACGACTAATTCTTCTCTGCGTAAACTGAGAAGCTATGGGAAAAAGATATGAAGATCTAGTCAGGAAACCACTGGCTCAGAAACAGTGACTTTCACTTCCACAATTATTGTCTGCAATGCTTTTTTTAAAACTTTCTCTATCCGAATTTGAGACTTCAGAGAGCCTGATACAGTGTTAAGCTAAATATTCCTCAAAACAACTGCCAAACATCCTGCGTTTTAAAATGGTTTTGAGCGCCACCACATTCACTGGCCTAAATATGCCCACATTTCTTAATAGTGCTCTCGTTTCTGAATGTGTATCAGCCAATTTTAATTAAGCAAGTTAAACTGCTGCTGAAACTTACAGACTTATGAAAACGTATTTCAAAAACATTACTGAAAATGATAGAATTACTTCCAGAGGTCCTAAATAATAATCATCATGATCTCACTATGATCTCTCATTTATCTTTAATTATTTTTCATGCACTGATCATACTTTTATTCAATTCCTATTCAATTTAATCATACTTGTACATCATCTCATCTCCTGTCATCTTGTATAGTTATGTCTCTTCTGTTACTAAACCTTTCCTGATATGTAGTGTGCACTCATTACAACCTCACAGCTGCCTCCACCTTCAGTACCTTCTATCCTACCTTCTCAACAGTGTGAAGCGGTTCTTACATAACTTTGCATGTCTGTAAGTGTCTGTGCATCTACACACTCATGATTTATCACTTTGCACAACGCGACCTCTCGTTATATTCACTCTCTAAAATAAAAAATAACATTAGGTTTACTCACTACGTTTCCAAAACGACTCAAAATACGAGCACACAGCTGGCTGTCAGTGTGGCTTCATCCCAGGAGTCATATCACTGCGCGAAATTAAGTTGTCAGCGCCGTTATGTTAGTTAACATGGTCGTTATATCTAATGACAACCACACTGACAACTTACCGTCACGTTAAAAAGGCTGGGTTACTTCATGTCACTTTTTTGGGTAGTATTACAAGTCTTTATAACACGCACATTAACTGGTTAGCTCGCTTTTCCTTTAGCTGTTTTCGTAATCTCTATTTTTGGCGAGCTCTAATGAAGCGTCATGAGTTAGCAGTTCACTTGACAGCTCAGAGCGGCTAACGGGCCCACATCAACATGCTAAGTGTGGAAACACAACCAAAGCTAATATTTACACCGTGAACGACTTACAGTGGCTTTTAAGATACCTATCAGCTGCAACTGTGAGAAAGTTGGCTATATGTGTTGAAAGAAGCGGTGTATCACGACACAAGACAAAGTAAAAATAGGAAGTGGCAGCTTAGCTAACATGCTAGCTAGCATCCGATAGTTGCCTAAAGCTAATGCTACCAAGCTAAACAGTATATTTCTGAGTGGAGATAAACACGTACTGTTGCAATAGATTTGTTTGACGTTATCACTGCCATAAATCTCCGAAGTCCTCCGCTTTCTTAGCCATTTTAAGGTCGGTGAATACAAGATCTTCGAGCAGTCGCTACACACCGCTCCTAACAGTGTTGTTTATGTCGGGCCGATGGGCTGAGGTCATCTGACGGAAGTTACCCGGAACTTGTTGACTGCTGTGAGGCGCCTACATTTTCAACAGGGCCTTCATAGAGCCAGTTTACCTGAGGTAGAGTAACATAAAACTAAGGTATTCAAATGCAAACTAGTAAAACTGAAATATATATATAAACAACAATAATAATAATAATAATGATAATACAAAATCTTAAAATAAAATAAAAGCTTTATTTGTTCTCGAGTTAAAGTGTAATTTAAATATAGCTCCTGCATGTGAAGGCTTCAAGGGTGCTGCTGGTGCCAAATGGGAAAAACAATATGTCATTTGTACTAAGAAAAACCTTTTCCAGTGATTGTGGAGAAAAGAGGTTGAACAGGAATACAATCTACCAAGAGAATAACCCTCATGAAAGACTGAATCAGTTTCAAAAATGGAGAAATGATCAAAGATCAGAAGTATTGGTTTTTAATCTTTTGCAGGTGAAATGTGATGACGTTTTACACAAACCAGAATACTGTAGCTGTATCCAAAAAGGACAAAAACACAAATATTTTATTCTTTTAATCTTTTATTTCAATCTATTTTCAGCTATCTGAAAATGAGAAGTCCATTGCAGCTGTCAAGGTGTCTGAGAGTTTGGTGGCAATTTTATCTGCAGAGGGAAAAACAAGGAAAAGAAAATCATTGGCATGATTACATATAATCTGCGCAAAGTCTAGAAACAGCACAATACTCATAACAGAAGCCTGTCTGTGATTACATGCTGATGCTAGGCTAAGTGTGGTAGGCAAAATAAACACTACAAACCTATAAAACATTTTAGACAGAAAAGGCCACATCTCAGGCCAACTTTGAACATTAACACGGGGGTTTCATGTCCCAACCAGCAACTGATGAAGCCACCTTCAAGTCTTTTAGGAGATCGTTCTTTGTTTACTTTTTCTTAGATTAGACTGAATTTTAAGAAACAGCCTGAAGACACCACAGACAAAATGATATCGGGTATTGGACTAGGACCAATATTTATACAAACCAGCTCTTTTCTGCTGCTTTTTCCTCTTCTTGCCGGCAGCCAGAAGTGCCTGTCCTTGTTGTAGAGGATCTACATTCAAGATATCATTCAAACTTGGAAGCTTTGGGGCAGCATCATTTGCAGGTTGGTCAGTCTTTGACTTCTGGGATTTTATCTCCACTGTCATTGGTCCAAACTATTTAGAGCGGGAGATACAATGATTAGTTAAATGAACCACATTTTAAAATCTTTAAGCACACAACATACTTTAAGTATAAAGTTAATTTGAAAGGACTGCCATGTTTCACACCTCTGGATCCTGCTCATCCTCCATAGATTCAATTTCGTCTTTAAATTCAGGCTCTTCCAAGGACCCTGCCACCATGTCCAGGTCAGAGGGTGGTTCACCCTGTCCACCTTGAGTCATTCCAGTAGTTTCCATGCAGAATCCCATTTGGACATCAGGACAAGATGACACTGAAACACAACAAAAAATTAACCATTGGAGGAACGCTTTTGTTGGGTATTTTAATGAAGACCAAGGTAATCTCAACTAGACATTGTTTCTACACACCACGGGAGCTAACTGAGAAAAAATATATTTTTTGTGATTTGGGTGAAGAGACCCATTATTTTTACCTGCAAGCACCTCCTGGTTTCCTTTTTCCAACTCATCCCAGTCAAAAGCTTTACCCATCTCTGTAACGATCTCAGCGCTGACGTGTGTGGGAAGAGTGTGCGTCTCTGGAGGGTGCGTGAAGTAGCTGATCCTTCCTCTAAATAACAAAACAGGCTGAAATTAACACAGTGCACACTGGGTGGCTGTCATTTGTTAAACTTCCAAAACATGTATTTTTACCCACCCTGTCCAGTCCATTAACACACTCTTAGCTGCTTTGTCAGTGTCAGGCAGTCCTCCCTTTCTTAGTTTGCCTTGACGTCGAGCAAGCAAAGACAAGAAGTCCTGCGCTGTGCTGAAGTCTGGGACGCCGTAGTGCTCCAGGATCTGTCCACACAAAATAAATCACTGTGACAGCAGTACAACATAATTAAGCAAAATACAAAAAGGTTATAACTACGCCCTGACGTACCTGCGCCTTGTTGCACCGTCGAAGGATGGCCTCAACAGGTGGTAGGGGATCGACAAGCTGTTCGATTTTCACACAGTTACGAAGAATCATTGCTGCATCAGTTGTTGAAGTTGCCATGACAATGCCGGGGCAATCCAACAGCTTAATGTGTTTGTCCAAATGCACCTCCTGAAGGCACCTGAAATCCATCAAACTCAATCAGCGAGACTGGCTGGAAACAAGAAGGACTTCACAGATCAACAACTTCCTGTCTACTTACTTGGTGACACCAGGAGTGGCTCCGACACTACATGCTCGTGCTCGTTTCAAACTGTTGATCAAACTACTCTTCCCCACATTTGGAAAGCCTACAAAACAGGAGTGGCAAATTAATTTCGCTTTAGACAACATCGACTTAAATACAGCAAGAATAAGGCATGTTGCTGGATGCGGTGCTTACCTACAACACCTACAGTGATGGCCGTCTTTATGTCTAGGTTGCGGCAGTAGTTGCCCAGTAGCTTCATCAAGCAATCTGCACCAATACAAGCACTGCTGCTGAGAAGCTCTGTGGTGGCCTGTGTCACTGGTACGTTACTGCGTTTCTGTGCGTGGGACAAGACGAAAGGAAAAGTGTGAAATTATGTAATTCTGTAGTTCTAATTATTTAAATCTCAATTTGCACTTTTTGGAAATATATAATAACGACAAATATTCAACTGCATACCAAGTTCTTTGTCTGTTGCTGGGTAGATGCTTTGAAAGCTACAGTAGGAAACTCGTTACGAAGATACTTAATCCACTTTTCCACGATTTCCTTAGACACCAAATCTGTAACAAAGCAAAACCACGTATGTCATGCATAGACTATTTCACACGATAAATAAAACACTTTGTGATTCAATAAAATATATGCAGGTATACTTTCTTAATGTGTTTAGCTAGCCTACCAATTTTATTAAGCACTAAAACTATCTTCTTGTTCGTTCCACTTTGAATGACTGCCTGCTCCACCTGAGGACATCTGCAGCCAAGAGGGTCACGTGCATCCAAAACCTCCAAAATCACGTCTGCAGCCTCGACTACCTTTGAAAACATTTTTAAAAAACAGTGTTCATGTTTGAAAGTCCACCCCACCTTGCTCATAGCAGTAGGAACAGGGTGATTTATAAGTCAGAACATGTCTGTGTGTGGATGCATGTGCAGGATGTCTTTGACTGGAGATTGCAGCGGCAGATGCTGATTTATGGTAGTGGGTTATTGACTATTCCTCCATAGTTAATTCTCTTTTGACTGCTTCGAAAAAAGGTTAAGAGAAAAAGTGCTTAAATTGTTGGTGATAATTCTATGTATATGCCTCTTTCATTTTAATATTCAACAGAACAGCCAGTGTGTGGCATGTATGGGGCATCTACATACCTTTTTAAATTCTCTGTAATATGCTTTTCTTGAATTCTCATTTTCAAAATTAACATGCTTCTCCAAACTCTGCATCTCCATCTCCTGTGAATACAAAGAAAGAAAACCCAGAAATTACTACACTGGAAATTTGCATAGTGTGCAGCAGTTCTGATTGGAGGCCACAGAATCGGTTGATATTTACCCTCTGCTCAAACTCTCTTTGTCGCTGTAGGATGTCATTCTGAAAGCTTTGCAAATTCCTCCTCTTCATCAACTCTCGTTCTCTAGAGGTTTTCTGCTTCTCCTGGAGTTCCTGAAGCTAATTAGGAAATATGCAAAATTGAGAGACTGGTTAAAATATCAGCAACGTCACCATGAAAATATAATCATAAGCAAGGCTTTCAAATGTTCACCCGTTGCTTCCTGATTTCTTCTGGATTTCTGTGGGCTTTGACCTGCTGCACAGATGACTGCTCTGAATTCTTTGGCCGCCCCGAAGAATCAGCCTTTCGTCCATCTGTATTCTGTAGACAGGAAAACATGTCATGTTTTGTGCACCGTCTTTTCTTTTAGATCATCGTTAGCATCACAATGCAAGATGGGGAGCTAAACATTTCATGTCTGTTAGAACAGATGCCTCAATGTGAACTGAACAAGGATTAAGTTCACATTTAGACAGACAAGTGTTACTCTGCTACCCTGGGGAGTGTGTGTGTGTGTATGCTTTAGCATGAGATACGTCATTGTATGTCAGTTTCTGATTCATAAACTCTGTATAGTTTTTTAGTTTGTTTATGGAGAAATGCACAGTGACACTGGTACCAGTCAGTGCTACTCATAACTCTGAGCAGTCATTACAATATGACTTAACATGTAGCTGGAAAATACAACTGTTTTCTCACAATAACTGCGCCTTCAATGATTTGGGTTGTCCTGACGTCAGACTTTGAGATTTTATTTAAAATAAAGACTGAACTATGTTTAAAAGTGTCGTTTTGGCAGCTGTTATCTACTGAAAACACACCTCTGTTTAAAATGTCAGACCAAGAGCAGCACACCAGATGACAACCGAGGAGCTGACATGTAGCTCCAGCACTAACAGCTAGCCACAGACAACATTAGCTCGCTAGCTTACCTTAAACTTCCCGAGGAAGCCGAGACGTTTGGCTCGTTTTTGTTCTGTGAAAAGTGACAAACGACAGAATCCATTTTAAAACCAGCCACAGTTATTTAATGAGTGAACACAGTTCGCAAATAACCATAAAATACGTACTAGCTTTCGACATAACTTCACCCGAGTCTTGTTTCTGACTTCACGTGTGTGGCATGAAGCTGGACATGCGCACAAAGTGACGTCAGCCATAACATCCGGCTAAATATCAAAATAAAAGCGCGTTTTGATGTTGGCATTTAGGCAATTAACAAAGTCATTACAGACAGCCACACCATCACCTCATGCTCATCTTTTTTTTAAATTATTTTGACTGTATTTACTTCATAGTTACAGGGTGTGTAACCCCCCCAATGGTATTTAATATATATGTTCCAGGTACATAAAAAGAATAGAATAGAATAGAATAGAATAGAATAGAATAGAATAGAATAGATATACTTTATTGATCCCAAGCTGGGAAATTGAGGTGTAGCAGCAGCATTACACACAGAGACGAATGACAACACAGTGAAATAAAGAGAATATCCTATACATATTAACATAGCAGTATAAAAAAATGTAAAAAAAAAAATAGAACAACCTAGACATATTAACATAACAATATAAAGTGTAATATAAGTATGTATATATACAGAAAATATGTATAAAAATGTATAAATGAGCAGTGTTGGTGTATACACAAGCAGTATTAATGGTAGTGCAACATAAAGTATAAGGTGCAGTGAACAGATGAGGTGCAGAACAGTGTAAAAAACATATAAAGTGCGTAGTGACTGTGTGTTATGACCAGAGTTTCAGCTGTTATTATACAGTTTGATGGCATGTGGCAGGAAAGATTTCCTGTATCTGTCCCTTCGACAGCGGAGCTGAAGCAGCCTGTGTGAGAAGGTGCTCCGCTGTCTGTCTACTGTGTGATGGAGAGGGTGCTGATCATTGTCCATGATGGATAAGAGTTTCTTCAGCGTTCTCCTCTCCACCACTGTCTCAAAAGAGTCCAACCTGAGACCGAGTACGGAGCCAGCCTTCTTGATGATTTTATCAAGTCTGTTAGTGTCGCTGGCTCTGATGCTAGTACTTATAGAGTAATTTAGTTCTGTTACCAATGAGTCCCGTGCACCTACCTGTAGCCTCCATACCCAGCAAATCCACTGGTACCCTTAATGTATTATGTATAGGCTAAAATCTGAAGTGTTAGTGAATCAAATGCAACAAATAGATTGTAAGGAATCATGCATTAACAAATAATCCACTTTTCAAGTAGTTCAAGTAATTGTTAATATGGCAGGCAGCACGACAATGTATGAAAAGATATATGATAAGTACTGGTGGGAAGTTACTAAGTAGATTTAAGCAAGTGCTTTATTTAAATACAATTCTGAGGCCCGAGACTTTATACTTCACTATATCCCAGTTGCAAATATTGTACTTTTCAGTCCTCTATATTAATCCAACAGCTGAAGTTTTTAGTTACTTTGCAGAAGAACACTTTACACACAAAACATCTGAATTGCTTTATGTCGGTCTGTCCGTCCTCCAGTTTAGTTCTGACTGAAATATCTCAAGAACTATCTGATTTTTTATTTTGTTTTGAATTGTTTTGATTTTTGTAGACATTTGTAATAATAACATTGGTGATGCTCTGCCCTTTCAGTACCATCATCAAAACAAAAATTAATTTGTCGAGTACTTGGTTTATGACCACATACATGAATCAGCCTCATCTGTACTTTGTTTATAGTGGTAATTAGCAAATGTTACTTATTTACTTTAAATGTTTTTACTTAAGGAAAGGATCTAAATAGATTCACCACTGTTTTTAAGAACGGGAAAAGATGTAAACAAAACTGCAATGTTCAGTTCAGATTGAATACTGGTGAAATCATTCTCTTTTTAATCTTCAGACCATGCTGTGTGACGATGTTTTATGATGTCCTTCGTAACAGCATTTGATTTATTGAAGTGATGTATTGTGTTGACACTATGGCACCTTCTGGACTGATGATTTCAGTTTCAAATACTTTCTCTGACCACATTTCCAAATTTGGAAACATAGAATATATATTATAGAAGCTGTAAACTTGGTTTGAACTGTTAAGTTGTATGGGATTTACCATTTCACCCATTTTCAGTCATTGTCAAGAGAAGATTTACTGTAAAATGGGACCCTAGGAAGTTACTATGTTACCCTTTAAGACAGCCCCCTGCCAACTCCTGTTTATACTTCCATTTTCCTCCATGCTCTGATGAAGGCCACACTGACAAAACGATAGCATGTTTGTTGACTTGGCCAGAATAATTTGGTAAAGTTGAGATTTGTCAACTTTGTCCTAAAGATCTGTGTGTGTTTATACCTTTGGGTATTCAGCAGCCGAAGCGGTGTCTTCCTGTTCTGGTAGGCAAAGATTTCTCACAGCTCCACATACTAAATGACATAAGAGGGATGCCTCAGGTTGTCCAATAAATTGATTGGCCCAAATAACTGCTGCATGTTTGCCGCATAACATTTTAATCTCTCCAAAGGGACAGTTCACTTCAGGGGAATGCAGAGGTTTGCCAACGCTGCTATAATGGTTTAATCTGGTGTGTCAGTGCTATTATCAAGTACAGTTTCCACACAGGGAAACCACCCCATATATTTGTGAAAGGAAAAGTCCAACCAAAAATTGCAAATTCAGTCATTGTCTACCTTCATCCTGATGGAAAGTCAGGTGAAGTTTTACAGTCCACAAAACATTTCTGGAGCTTCACAGCAAAACAGTGTTGCAGCATTCTCCTAATCAATATAAGTACATGGGACCTGTTTTAAAACAACAGGGGAAAAAAAACATAAAATGGCTCCATACTGATGAAATCTGGAGAAATCCAAGTCTCCATAAGCCCAGAGACCCCAAATTTGAAAAGTTGTTATTAACACCCTCGACTTGTAATCAAGCTTGTTATTATTAGAAAAACAAACAGAACTGACACCTGAAATTAAACATAATTTACAAATTAAAACAAAATTCAATTTGGTTCAGGTTGTGCAAATCATGCCGTTTTTCTCAGCCAACTCCCAGGTGGAGCACAAAACAAATCTGGAGGGCTACTCTTCTGACTCTCAGAATCAATCAAGCCACTGTACATGACTGATACTATGTCAACCCCTGTAGGGTTCAACTGGAGAGCTTCTACCAAGATGTACAATCTGGAGCTGCTCCATAGTCCTCTTTATAAAAATTTGTATAAAATGTTTTGCTAGGTCTTTTGCCAAACAGTAACACCGCCACTGAAAATGTTCAAGGTTCTTTCACTGAACCATTCGATAAAAGAATCACCAAAAGACCAAAACTTTTCATGTGTTTGATTTTTTTTATTTATGTATATCAGAAAAACACCATGATGTTATCACACAATTTTCTTTTTTATATATATGTTTTTGTTTTTTCATTTGCCAGAAAGTTATATTTGCTAAAAAATGAATGGGTGAATGAATGAATGAATGAATGAATAAATAAATATTTACTGTACAAATCAGAAAGGCCCTCATGGAGCCAACTCATGGAACATGGAGGTTTATGCAGGAGCTACGGAGGAGACCTCTGTCTTTGATGTGGATACTTCAGAGCCATCATCCACTTCTTTGCCAAACAGCTTCATGATGCACTGCCGGAACTGATATCGAAGAAATAAAGAAAAAGCATTTTACAAATGTAAAACAAACACATTATTTAGACAAAAGAAAATGGGATCAATGGGACCCACCTGTCGGTTCATGAAGACGTAGATAATTGGGTTGTAGATGGTGGCGCTCTTGGCAAAGTATGCAGGTGTGGCAGCAGCCAGGGGATGGAAGGCATATCCGGGGTTAGCCGCAGCAAAGCAGGCAAAAATGGTGTAAGGACCCCAGCAAAAACAATACGCAAAGATCATGACAACCACCATCCTGGATACTTCTCTTTCAGCTTTCTGGGTTGACTCTGACTCTTTCTGCTGCAAGGCAACCTGTGATGGACAAAACAACCCAGTGTGAGTCTAAAGCTGTGGTCTACTTTACATACAGTATAAAACTGCAGGAAGATAACTTACAGCACGGATAGCCAACCAGACTGCGAGGTAGCAGAGGATGATGATAGCCAGAGGAATGAGGCAACATGTGATCATAAGAACAATCATGTAGGACTGGACTCCAGGGTCCTCACTTCCACTGAATACATCAGGTCCACAGGAAGTCTTCAGTCCATGAGGCCAGTACCTGATGCGAGAAGATGTTAAGTTTATGTTTCCGATTGAAAAATTCAAAACGTAGGTTTTTTAAGAGTAACATTAGCCTACCTGCTCCATCCAAAGATGGGGGGAGCACACCACACTGCTGACCAGACCCAGGAGAACACTATTCCACCCATGGCCCATTTGGCATCAAATTTGACGTTACCAAAAGGTTTGCACACGACTATCCACCTCTCCCAGGAGATGATCGTCAGGGACCAGAGAGCAGTAATTCCTGTGTGAGGAAGCAGGATATTCAGTACTTAACTCACAGCCTGATAACGTATGCAGCACCAAGAGTCCATCAAGTAGAAAAAACTGTGACCACTTACCGCAAACTGAGACAGTGTAGCCCTCGAAGACGCACATTGGGTGTCCGAGAATGAAGTAACCAAAATACTGGTTGCATACGCTAATAGTGCTGGCAAAAACTGTCTCTCCTAGATCAGCAACTGCGAGATTAACTAAGATCCAGTTCAGAGGGTGTCGGAGTTTCTTGAACTTTGCCGTGGCCACCAACACGAGACCGTTGGTGAAGACTGATAGGACGACTACAATAACCATCCAGCATGTGGAAAGGTTGTAAACCCATCGTGGAGCGATGTGGTAATTGGGACCCTCAAAGGGATCTGGGGAAAACAAAACAAAACAATCTCATCTCACAAGTCCACATTGTGTAGTTTTGTAGGGTCTCGGAAGCAATATTAGACAGCAGTTATATATTATTATTGTTAAATATATGATATCTAATATAACGTAGATAGATTAGATATTAGACAAATGTCAAATTCTTTGCCATTTTGAAGCAGTTCTGTACAATAAGATGTAAAGTCCTCATCAGCCAACTGATTGAATCTTTTGTAAAATGTGAGGGCCAATGTGAAAAATGTATTTGAGTTCTGAATTTCTCCCAGAATTCTGAGACTAAATTGTGAGGGTTGTTATTTTTTTCTGAGAAAAAAGTCAGAACTCAAATTTTTCACAGTGGCCCTAATCCTCTTCCTGGGTAACAATACTAACTGAAATGCAATTTAATCAGTTTGTGGCATTAATCACAATGGGAAAGAAAATGCTTCAAGGTGTGGTCAGAATGTGGTGTTAAGAGGTCATCCAAAGGATTGGAAAAATACAGTATCGCATATTAAGATTGGCCAAGTTTCCTTTGTCTTGTTTAAGTCCTTGGAAGCAAAAGAGGGAAAAAAAGAAAAACTCTGGTTCTGTCTCAGGTGAAAAGACACCAAAATGGAAAGACTGCAGGTACTATATCTCAATAATGAATAAAATGAGATGTATGTCTGACACTGTACATTTACTATAATTACTGTAACATGCCCATAACATTCTTAAATAAATACTAAAATGATAGTACTGTACCTTTTGTATGATTGCTGTTTGTGTAAGTGAACGCAGATCCCCTTGTTGTTTCGTCATTGTACCGCCTGGCAGCAAACACCTGTTTACCCCACTCCTCTGCCATATTGATCTTACAAGAAGGTCCTTTCTTGTCACTCGCAGCCTCCTCGGGTGACTGGTGCCACACGATTTTAGCTTTTATACTTACACTTCGGAGACTTTAGATGGGATTAGGTCACAATTGAATTACAGCCGTGGTGCTCCGCTTGGCAGGGATACTCAGAGGCAAAGCAAGCATAAGCAAACTTATTTTAAACTGTATTAAAACTATCAGCTTATCAAGGTAAGACACAAAATGACCTAATAATCTTGCTTGAAAGCGGATTTCTGTCCTCTCTATTCAAAAGGGGGATTAGCTGCAGACCTTTGGCTAACACGTAAATTTGGTGCATTAGAACCACAACAATAACTCCACATTCAGACTTTAATATCAGGAATGGTATCCGTTGCTTGATATTAAGTTCATTTGGGAAATTAAACCAAATACAGCAGAACTGCGGATACATTTCATATTATGTATGACATGTTGGTCCTGATAGGTATACGTGTGGACCCTGATGGGCATTAGTGGACAGCAGTTGTTGACATGTAAGGGAAGTCAGTCACCTTTAATCCCACCAGAAATAACAGTTCACCTCAGAATATAGGTTTTTGTTTTTGATCCTACAACACGTCATATCGTTGTGGCAAGGATTAAGGGCCAAGGTCATGCATTGGCCGCCCTGGGAGGATAGTCATGTGAGATACTGGAGTGGAGTCCATGACGTCTTGTCAGAATCTTATTGCTGTTTGTATTAATTGTTGTGGTTTATTCTAAAGCACAGGCTTGATTTTGGTTATGGAAACCGGATAATCAAAGTTTTAATATTGAGTCGGATGGAAGCTGTTTTACTTGCTGTGAGAAATGGGACACTGGACCACTACATAGTGTATTTTATATTTTCAGTTGTGAATTTTGGATACATCCGCTATGCACACATTTTTGCAGTGTGACTCTGAGCGGCAGGTGCATCCGTCCAAAGCTCTTCAGTTCTGAGTACTCTCAAGAGGATGTCTTTAGGGGATAAGAGTAGCCACTCTTTTGGACTCTGACATAGTTGCCAGCACGTGCTGCTTTCTACTTTAATTAAAAAGACCATTTAAATCATGCTTTCAGTTAAAATCCTATCTACAATTATTTGAAGTAAAAGCCAACAAGCCAACATACATGGCTTGAGCATGTAATGTCACATGGTCCCAGCAATGGTCTTTAAAAATTGGATTTATTTCATGTCCTCTTCAGTAAAAATGCTTGTGAAACACGTAATCCTGCTATGACACCAGCTTTAGGCAGACATTTAACCAGGTGGGTTTAAGTGTAAAAGTTTTCTCTTCTCTCCCGTTGCTCTCATTTCTAATTCTTCACAAAACTACTTCTGCCACTTTTTCATGTAAACCGAGGGCAACAACATGGATGTTTTGAAGGAAAGACTGTATTTCCGAAAGTACGCGCTCTTATTGTTATTTTTGCTGTTCATCCTGTAGAGACTACAAAGACATAAAAAGACACAGAAAGCTAGAGGTCATATTAGCAGCCAGTGAAACGCAGCCAGGAGGAGGCTATGATGGCAACCTTTACACCCTGCCACTGTTTGTGGCAGGGTGTAAAGTTTGTTTCAATCATACTGACGCTTCAACTCCTCTGCCTCATGAAATATTACTATATGTGCGGCTAACAGCTAAGTTAAAAAAGGTACAACCATATTGACCAGCAATGTTAAGTACCGGTGTACCAGAGCAGTGGATATTATAAATGGCCTCACCTTGCAAACAAATTTACAAGTGATGCTAAACATTCAGGGCCCTTTTCAAGGCAGACATTTTGACTTGTCACAGCAGGAAAAGCACAAGTGGAACTGACAACATCAATGATGCTCCACTGAGGTATCACTGCAGTTGTGTTCTTGACTGGTCTTAGAACAAACACCAAGACCGAGACAAGACCGAGTAAAAATGAGATCAGAGACTACAACTGTTCAACAGAAGATTATCTGCACCGATCAGCAGTCCGCGAAGGGAAACCTTGTTGGAGTGTTGATATCATATCTGTAGCTATATGAACACAAATACATGGCTAACCCCAGCTAGTAAGCTGCGAAAGGCTAGAACAATGTACACTTCCAGGGTCGGTGTCCTAACTTTTAACAATTAACTGAGACCCGTACACTCACTGGGTCCAAGCTACCAGCTGGTGCTGGCAATGAGGTAGCTTCCAACAGGTCCAGTGCAAGGTTCAAACTTCACCTTTTTGTCATTCAGCAACACAGGGTTGCACACAAAATGCAAGCAATACTCCTTCAATGCTACACAAGAAAAACTGTATTTTCCTGTGACAAATTACTGCATGTAATGTGAAACGTTCCCTTGTTCCACATGAAATCAATCGTAAACAGCATTTTTCATTCATCTTATCTGAGTGTGGAAGAAGAGGAATGGACCCTGAACAACCATCCTGTGCATAACAAAGGATCTAAGTGCATTACTGTACTTTGCTGTCGAGATATGACTCATTAATTAGTTCTCCAAGGTTGTGCAATAGACCGTGACTGTGTCCTGTTCAGAAAGAATGTGTGAAGACCAAACATGCAAGACTTCTAGACTTTGAGACTCCCCTGTGTCTCAAATTGGGTAGAATTTCAACATCGTTAATGAGATTATTGATGAGCATTGATATAACATTGATCAAACTGACACTATATGGATTTATCTATCTTATATTGAACGTCTCAACAGAACTTTGTTGATCAAGTGAAATTAAGGTAAACGTGTCCCAGTAGACCAAAGCAGATTATACGGACAACTCAGGTTCCTCCACAAAACAGATTAACACAGAGCACAGTAATTACTTCTGGCATGCTCACTCCGTAACACGTTAATCTCTCCGGAACAACAGTTCATTTCAGGAGAAAGCAGAGGTCAACAAAAGTCGCTATAGTGGTTTATTTAATCTGTTGATTCTGTGTTTTTCTCGAGTGCACTTGTTGCACAGGTAGCTGGACCGCAGATTTGATAAGAACTCTGTGTGGGACGAGGACTGCACATCAAGAGGAGGAGGGATCCTGGACCTCAAGAAATCTGTAAACTTTTCTTACATTTTCCTTTATTCTCAAATATGTTTCTATCTACATAAGTATCAAACTGGTATTTTTAAATTGTTTGACTATTTTGTGAATTTGCATTTAGCAGCTTTAATGCTCCTTTTGACAAAAACTAAAGAAGGGAGAAGAAGATTTTTCTTTAATTGTAAAGTTAACTAATGTCTTAGGGGAGAGTATTCTGCTTTCAGTATCTTAATGTTAATTCCCTGATCATGCAGGTGGAATTGAAACTATTGAATCTGACTTTGGATGCGATGCTGTGATGTTTCGAGGGTATGTCTGGAATTCCGCTAGTTCTGAACTATTCATTTTTGGTAAAAGTTCACTACTAGCAGAACTCGGATTTGCTGTCGACTACCAACGAGATTCTCCACGTTCCCCCTGACCAGGAGACAAGTGGGTTATGTGTCTCCGTTTGAGTAGCAGGTGATCTAAATGTGTAGTGACTGTAAATGATTACACTGGTGTAGGGTGAACAGAGTCCACCATTTCTGCTCACATAGGCTTGTGTTCACTTTACATCAGGTAATAATCCTATTCTCAGATTTCTGTGCATATGTTGTTCTGGTGGTGTTGGTGACAGGGGTGAGGAAGGATGGTGTTTCAGATCAAATACAGCGTTTTTCTGACATTAAGATGAAGCATATTCCCATAAAGTAGAGATGATTCACTTAAACCTATGATCTCTGCCAACACAGTGTCAATGTGTGAGTTCCAGCACGGAGGTTAATTGGTAATCCTATTAAGCTAACCGTCTTTAGCTCATTGTGTTAATGCATTTGAGAACAACAACTGCATGTAACTACTTTAAACTGTGATTTATAGTAACAATGATACATTTTATTTCTCTAGCTCTTACTATCACATATCAAACTGGACCCATGCAAAGATGATGTGTGTGTGTGTGTGTGTGTGTGTGTGTGTGTGTGTGTGTGTGTGTTTATCTGTCAGTTTATCCTTTAAACTCTGCAGGGTAAAGCCTTTAAGTTTCTGCTTGGTGAGTAAACTAGTGAACCACATACCTGCAGTGTTGTGGTCAACAGGTAAGAATGACTGACTGATCCAACAGCACACATGGGAACTGTTGTGTATCAGGCTTGTTCATTTTGAAGTATGGCGCCATCTGTAGGCTGAATGTCGGACTTTTATCCTTTACACCAGTGTTTTTTAATCCTGTTCCTGGAGGCCTCCTGCCCTGCTTTCATGCTCAAACACACCTGATTCAAGTGAACAGATCATCATCAAGCGCTCCTGAAGCCTGATAACAACCCAAAACATCTAAAACATGCAGGGCTGGAGGCCCCCAGGACCAGGATTGACAAAGACAGCTTCACACCACTGTGTATTTTGTATGTACCTGAATTAATTGATTGAATTGTTAATTTTACACAGATTTGAAGGACCTACTGACAATAGCAACGGTGCCAGATGGACAGACGGTGTTCAGATGGGAGAGTGGAATAGACCTGGTACGAGGTTTTGTTGCATGCTAAAGAGTTTGCATGATGCAAAGAGGCCAACGGTTTGTTAATGATCTCATCACTCATCTCCATAAAATCTAGTTGTAGCCTTCGTCTCAACTTCCTCAGCATCGCGATCAAATGGAAAGATTTAGTGTGAACAATGTCGGTTTAACATTTACATACCTGTACTTAGACTCTGAAACGGTAATAAGTTTTGTACGTTGTGTTTTCTTCATTATCTTGGCTGTCATGTTGTTACGGAAGCCCTAAAGGGCCATGCATTCATGCATTTTATTTCCTCTCTCGAGTTATTATCTCGAAATAACAACTGCCGTTTAACGGGATAATTTTCTCGAGATCTCGAGATAACGAAACTTTGTTTTCCCGAGATAACAGGATAATTTTCTCGAGATCTCGAGATAACGAAACTTTGTTTTCCTGAGATAATGATATAATTAATTTGAGATCTCGAGATAATGACTGTGATATGATAGGCCTGAGATTTTAGAGAGTTATTATCTCGAAATAACAACTGCTGTTGACGAGATGACGGGATAATTGTCTCGAGATCTCGAGTTAACAAAACTATTTTTTCCTGAGATAACGATATAATTAATTTGAGATCTTGAGAAAACAAAATGATAGTGTAGTATATTAAATCATTGCAGGAAACGTCATTAAGTGTAGCAATGTCAGAGGAGCAGGAGCATATCGATCACCGCGTCACATATCTTTTCAATCAAGGCCTGACACAGGCTGAAATAGCATTATGCCTTGCTATTACAGATAATACACACATTAGTGTGCATAATCTAAAAAGACGTTAGCAAGGCTTCAGCTATGTCGGCGGCGCAATCTCAGTGAGCCTGAAGTCGTCGTTAACTACATAGCTGATCAGCTACGAGATCCCGGGCATCTCCATAATCTCAGGCCTATCATGTCACAGTCATTATCTCGAGATCTTGAATTAATTATATCATTATCTCGGGAAAACAAAGTTTCGTTATCTCGAGATCTTGAGAAAATTATCCCGTTATCTCAGGAAAACGGCAGTTGTTATTTTGAGATAATAACTCGAGATCTCGAGAAAACAAATGAAATTAACTCGTTATCACGGGAAAACGGAGGAAATAAAATGTATGAATGCATGGCCCTTTAGGGTTTCCGTAGTTTCTTGTCCTCACTGCTGATGTTTCTGAAACGTACAGGAGGGTCAAAAAGGCTGAGACCACTCGTCAAATTATTGTGCATGTGTTCTGAATGTAATGCTATTAAATACTTATTAATGATTAATAAGTATAATTAATTCATTAATATAGATAAGAAGGATAAGGATTAGGATTAGGAATTACTCAATTTAATACCACAGTGTTAAGTTTCAAAATATTCACAGGAAAATGATGCTGCTTGGGGGTTTTGTTGAACACCAAAATGAATCCAGGGATTGTAGACAGAGCAGAAATCTGTGGGCTTTACTTTGTCACAAGTAAACCCTGCTAATCTCACAAACTATCTGATCAGCTGATCCCAGAGTGTTTGCCCACAATGTCTGCGATTGTTTCTCAAGCACAGATGTAAGCTGTAAAGTTGTAGGTCAACTGTTTATTGATTCTCTGTTAAATTGCAGGTTGTATACATGCACATGCAGTACAACTTTTCAAACTCATTCACAAAAATGTCTAATATACTCTTATAAGTCTTTGCTTTCAAAGGCTGATTGAGTAAAAACTACTATGGGTTTTCAGTGACCATCTTCATATCTTGTAATAAAAATTTGATTTTTTTTTACATTTTTCTTTGCATATAACTCCTTATGTGTGACAATAATCAGTAACAATAACAATAATCCATTTGTCATATCATTTGTCCATTCAGCGCTATTTACAATATGTAACTTATGATTTTGACTAAGAAGGTCCGACCTTAGAGACTTCAGTGGTTGATGTAGTTGTTGATGACTCTTCATCATCTCCTCCGCTCATCCCCAGCATCTTCCTTATACATACACGGAACTGAAAGAGAAAAACAACAGAAGAACATTTGTGTCTTTATATTGTGTGTAACTCTGCAGGACAATTCTCGACACCATAACATGTCAAAACTGTTATTTCTTCCCATTCTGTTGATATTTCTTTTTTTTTCAATGTTGTAAACTAAAATTCCTACATATTCACCTTTGAGTCATTTTTTGCTTATCTTTTTATTGTATTGCAACTGATGTTGACAATACTTTGTAAATAGTTATTAAACACATGTAAATACAAATACAATAAATGTTTATAAACACCTAATTGTTTGTTAACAGTCAAGGAACTATTAACTAAAGTTTCATTAACTATACATTTATTAATGATGGTTATAATAAAGTGTTACCAGGACTGAAAATCTGAAGTTTTAATGTGGTATCAGGTTTTCCCTCCAAGGATGGAGCAAGCTTTGTGTATGTTTTTAAAGCCACCATTAGAGGGCGCCACTGGCCAGTGATAAAGTCCAAATAAAACAAGCTCTTTCTTGTTTTGTCACTCTGTTTAATCTCAGTACAGCCTCAGTTCAGTTGAGTGAATACAAAGTTACCCTCCTGTCTACAAATAGCTTTTTCATATCAGAGTGAATGAACAAACCTGTTTGTTGAGGAGGATGTAGATCATTGGGTTGTAGACTGTGGAGGCTTTAGACAGACAGGATGGTATGGTGGCCAGTCTCAGGTCGAAGGGTTGCCCCCGATTGTTGATAACCCACAGAGCAAAGGAGGCATAAGGCATCCAGCACACAAGGAAGCCCAGCACCATGATAACTACCATCCTGGTCACCTCCCTCTCTGCCTTCTGGGTGGAGGCAGACTCAGCTTGGGCCTTCGCTGCCTGTTGAAGAAGAAGTACATACATGTTGGTCTCAGCTCTATGAAATCAGGTGAGATATTATTCCTATCTGCAATCATACAATCAACCTCGTTAACTTGAGACCTACCGATTTCAGAATGAAGAGCAGCTGTGAGTAGCAGAAAACAATGGTGAAGAAAGGGACAGAGAAGCAGAAGCAGAAGAGGAACATCACATAGGATTCATTGTTATACTTGTTGTCGGTTGTGTACCAGTCTGGTCCACAGGAGCACTGCATGCCCTCTGGGATATACCTGGAGAGACAGACATGAATCAGTACTGTAGCCATATGTCATGTAGGTGCCTGTGTGGTTTGGAATTAGGGGCAGGGGATAAATAAAAATAAATAAATGTCACTCATTACCCTCACAAGAGCTCTCATATGAGTAAGAAAGATTTGTACTTAAAGATTATGGAATAAAAAAAGTCAGATGCAGAAGTTGTACATCTCAAAATAACAGGATTACTATAACAACTTTTAAAACCATAGAAACACTGTTGTGTGTTTGGTCTTTATACACTGACCTACTCCATCCAACCAGAGGAGGAACGGCAGCACACAAGGCAAAGACCCAAGTCATTGCACAGCAAGCGATAGCATGGTTCGGCTTGAAGACAAAGTTCCCGAGTGGTTTGCAGACCACGAGCCATCTCTCAAGTGCTACCACAGCAAGAGACCACAGGCTGACCATACCTGCAGCAAGACAGAAGAGATATAAAAGACTTACACAACAGTTGACAATCTTTTAAAGTTTGCGTGCCTTCATCTTGGTGTGAGCTATAGAGACACCTCAAATATTATTACTTGACAAGTGTAAGATCATAAAAATAGAATTAAGGACTATTTGAACATTGAATGCATGTCCTGTTACTGAGCACTGGTAAATCAACTGTCTTGGTGTAATTTGCTGCTTGTTTTATGTCTGTTCCTTGTTTCTTATATGTAAAATTTAATGTTCTTAATTTTAAGTTTGTTGCATGTTACTTTATGTGAAATGTTTTATGCTGCTGTCATGACCAGGACTCCTTTGTGAAAGAGATTTTGAATCTCATTGGGAAAATTCCTGGTAAAATAAAAACTCAGCTTCATAAGCGTGAAAGTGAAAGTTCAACAATTGAGCAGAGCCAGCATTGCTTTGAGATTGATGAAAAATGTACATCCCACTTCCTAAATCTACAGGAAACCAATAGTGAAGAAACTGTACAAGATAAGAAAGCGAAGTTCAGAGTGTTGTTCCTGGTTCAAACTCTAAAAACTAAAAATGCTCCAATTGCTGTTAAAATAAAATAAAACTGTTTTCTCATAAATATATATTGACATATATATCTTGACATGTAATACCATTATGCTGATGGTTTAACCACACAATTTAACATTATAGATTATTTTACCCTGGGACGACATGACATCATGCTATTTGAAGCTGTTTTGCCTGACAATTAAATCAGTACAGTGGGGTTGCAAGAAAGATCCCAGTTCCAAATAGGATACAGTTTTAATACAAGAGTACTTATGAACAATAACCATTGGCAAAATAAAAATAAATAAATAAAAGAATCATGCACACACTACAACACACATAAGCATCAATCTTGTACATCTGGTTAAAATCCTTACCACCAACAGTTGCTGTAAATCCTTCAATCTTGCACCCCAGTGGACCAAGAATCATGTATCTAAAGGCAAAGCAGTAGAAGCAGGTGAAGGAGCCCACGAAGGAGACGAGGAGGTTCGCCACGGCCAAGTTCACCAGGATGTAGTTCAGATGAGACCGGAGCTTCTTGTATTGAGCAGTACACGCGATAGTGATGGTGTTAATGGCTGTACCGGCTACAAATAGGAAAAACATGAATGCTGACATGGAATAAAAGATGCCAGGGCTCCCTAAGTGATCCTGGGGAACCAGGTACGGGCTGAGGGATGTGATGTTGTTGGTGTCCAGAGGGATGGGGATCCAGAAGTCTTCTGGGAACTCTGTCGGACGATTCCCCCTCATTTTTGTCAAATAAAAAAATCAAGGACTTCTCAAAAAGCTGTTTAAACAGTATTACTGTGTGTAAAACCACAAATAACTGACATCTAATTTCAAGTAACACTGATGTCCTGAGTGTCTTCTAACAGAGGGCTGTCTCTCTGATGGAGGGGTTGAATGCCGCATTTATAGGAACTTTGAATATTACTCCGGCTAAACATAATTGGCTCAGGAAGGGATTAACAACAAAGCTTTGTTTTACAGACCACACACGCACAAACCACACATACTTGCATTTGTGTACCTGCACACACATCCTGCACTCCTATAACAGCATGGGTCACATTAGAGCTAATATAGAGATAAGTCTCTCAGTACCAGAACTGGCCGGCTTCATCTCATTACATCCTACTGTAGAGCCTTTTTGTTCATCTAACACATAATCTGATCATCAGTGATGTTCAGGAGGTCAGTCACATGCATTTGGCCCTCTGTTGTCCAGGTTGTACCAGTCTACCTCACCTCACATTATATATATTTTTAAAGAAACAGTTTCCCTGTTTTTTAGAGGTATCCTAGTCTTTTAAGAGGAGATTAGGAAGTTTGAGAGTGGGAGTAATATGACAAAATACTGCCTGATATGGAAGCAGAAAGAGGAAATTATTGACGATAAGCCAGAAACCAAATAACGTGAGGAGGGAACATAACTCGAACAAATCAATTTAAGACCTCTGGGCTTCTGGAAACTTAGATTGCAACAGATTAGCAAAACTTCTTGTCACTGCATAGCTTTCTTTTCTCAGAAAATAATGACATACTTTCACCACAGGGTGTGTAAAAGCCTTTTACACAATCACCTTCATAAGGAAACTGTTAGTTTCCAAACTAGTGATTTTGATGTTTTGTAAAATCAACACCACACACACAATATATATATATGTGTTTGTAATTTTTATTTTATTTTCACTTTGCAGATAGTATGCTTTCTTACTTGAGTTGCAACATTACATATACAGTATACATCTTTTCATATGGCAAAATACTCCATTTATTCTTATTTACAATGCACAATCATTAGTGGCAGAGAAGTCAACAGTCACAGTGTTGAGTCTAAGCAGGTCCAACTTTGGAGACTTCAGTCACTGAAGATGTTGTTGAGGACTCCTCCTCACCTGAACCCATCCCCAGCATCGTCATCATGCACGAGCGGAACTGAAAGGGAAAAGACAGTTTGTTGAAGTTAATGTCATTGATGCTGTAGAGACAACAAGACAACAAAAAGTCTCTGCAAGACAGGGCTGCAACTAACAATTATTTTAATTATCGGTGCATCTGCTGATTATATATCATTATTAGTCAATAAAATGTCTAAAAATTGCTCATCACAACCTCCCAGAGCCCAAAGTGCTGCTTCAAATTGGTCTTTTGTCCAACCAACAGTCCAAAACCCAAAGACGCTTCATTTACTGTTATAAATGAAAAGCAGAATATCCTTATATTTAAGAAGCTGGAACTAGAAAATGTTTGACATTTTTTGCTTAAATTGAATGAAACAATTAATTGATTATAGTAGCTGGTGAATAATTTTCTATTATTCATTGCAGCTCTAGTGCAAAATCTGGCATCTTGCTCCTTCTTCTTCTCCATTTTTTTTTTAATCACCATCCATTTAGAGAACTGAGAGGTTAAAAGCTAAATGTGCACACTCCAATGGTTGTATCAATAAGGCCCCAGTTTTCAGTGGGATCATTTTCTACAAACAAAAACTTGTGCTATCTAAATATTTCTACAATATAGCAGTTCTAGTGGATGAATTCATGATTTAGCATTCCTATTTTTTATGTGATATAAAAATGTTGTAGGTATATTCAAATCAATATAATACAGCATTGACTTAAAGCCTCTGCACATCAAGTCATTTTGTCATTGTTTGGTCTGCTAAAAACTAAGAGGAGGAAACTTTAACATTATGTAACATAAAAAGTCGCACTCAAGTGCCTCAGACTAAATACACACAAGTACACAATATAATAAGATACAGTACATATCTGATGCACATAGACTATTTCAGCACATTTTCAGCCCCATAGTTTAAGGCCTCAAGGCTTCCATATCAGGAGGGGTAAAGTATTCAGATCCGTTATTTAAGTAAAAGTAGTGATACCACACTGCGATAACATCTGCAAGTAAAAATCCTTCACTCAGAACATTACTTAAGTAAAAGTATAATCAGTAAAATGTACTTAACATATCAAAATATGGTATATGATGTTTTGGACTAATGTTACTGAGGCATGAATGTGTATTTACATTTAACTGATGTCAATGTTTAAGGTTGAGCTTATGTAAACTACTTAATGTAACTGTACTGACAGGTTGTTGAATCTACAGCACTGTAGATTCAACAAGCCGCAGTCAACTTTTCATGAACTCTGAAAGCCAGCCCTATTTTCAGCTTTGTGACAATACATTTATCCACTAATCCAAGAGAGGTTTTTTTTAGCATAATAAGTAGGAGAGTTTTTCTCATTCCACTCACATTCAAAATCACCACAGTAGCACATTAGGAAATACATGTTTTTCACTGGAAAGGAAGTTTTTGAAAATTGCAATCTGATAAGTAACTAGTAACTAAAATTGTCAGGCGATGTAGTTGATTAAAAAGTATAATTAATGCCCTCTGAGATGTAGTGGTGTGGAAGTATACAATTGTGCAAAATGGTAAGGAAGAAATAAAGTACAAGTACCTCAGATTTGTACTTTTTGTAAAATTAATTTTTGTATTTTGTAAAACAGACCTGTTTATTTAAAACAACGTAGATAACTGGGTTGTAGACTGCAGAGGCCTTCGAAAAGCAGGAGGGTATGGTCGCCAGCCTCAGGTCGAACGTTTGCCCGCGGTTATTCACAACCCACAGGGCAAAGGAGGCGTAAGGCACCCAGCACACCAGGAAGCCCAGCACCATGACGACCACCATCCTGGTCACCTCACGCTCTGCCTTCTGGGTGGAGGCAGACTCAGCTTGCGCCTTCGCTGCCTGTTGAAGGAGAGAGGAGTTCTTACTAAGTCAGCACTTATACCAGTGGCAATTGCAGTGCCTGCACATGTACTATAAGTATTTTGGGATGATAGATTTGTTCTGATAAACTTCATCCTTCATAAGACATAAGAAGACGTGCATTCAAATATAAATGTTGCTCAATCTTGAGAAGACTTTTTTAGTGTCACAAGTAAAAAATTATGTCTTCTCAAAACTACATTTGAGCTCGATGTTGTTACATTTTTTGCCCTCACCATTTTCAGTGTGATGAGCAGCTGAACGTAGCAGAAGACGATGGTGGCGAAAGGAACAGCGAAGCAGAAGCAGAACAGGAACATCACATAGGATTCATTGTTGTATTTGTTGTTTGTGGTGTACCAGTCTGGACCACAGGAGCACTGCAGGCCTTCTGGGATGTACCTAGAAAGATCATCACAAAAGCATTGTGTGTGTATCCAGTTTCCCAGTTTTGAGATGAGTTTCAGCGGGCAGGTTGGTTTCTGTTGCTTACCTGCTCCATCCGAACAGTGGAGGAACTGAGGCAATCAATGCAAATATCCAGGTGAACACACAGCAAGCTATAGCGTGGTCGGGCTTGAAAACAAAGTTACCAAGTGGCTTGCAGATGACCAACCATCTTTCAAAAGCTACCACAGCTAGAGACCACAGACTGACCATACCTGGAATGACAGAGACAGATCATTTAAATCATTATATTCAAGCTCAGATTGAATTAGTATATTATTTCAAAACAGATACAGATAAATCTTACCACCAAGTGTTGCCATAAAACCCTCAATCTTGCACATATGCGCTCCAAAGATGAAATATCTGTTTGCAAAGGAGCAGCAGGCAGTGAAGGAGCCCACACAGGACACAAGAAGGTTCGCCACAGCCAAGTTCACCAGGATGTAGTTGAGGTGAGAACGCAGCTTCTTGTACTGGATGGTGCATGCAATGGTGAGGGTGTTGATGGCAGTGCCGACCGTGAATACGAAGAACATGAATGCTGCCATTGCATAGAAGGTACCCGAGCCCCCTAAGTGGTCCTGAGGCACCAGGAAGGGACTGAGTGCCGTGATGTTATTGGTGTCCAGAGGGATGGGTATCCAGAAGTCTTCCGGGAGTTCCATGCCGCGATTTGCCTTCATTTTTATATGACTATTGATCACAATCTTTATACTTCAAGAATACTCCTCGCTGATGTCTTCGCTCTACCCTATATCACTTATATCAAATAATAAGAATAAGGAATAGATGTTCAACAGGCAGACATGGAAGCTGTTAAGTCTGCATCCCTAACATCTCTGATAACAGCTCTTGTGCAGGACTGACTTTTATAAAGCCAGCCAGGATGCCACTCAGCCCCATTTAAACCTTAATGAATTCCATAATTGAATGATTGATTAGGGTTGTATTAATTGGTATAAGTCATTTAGTAGATTCCTGTCTTGGCTGCACTCCCATAATTGGCACACCAGCTTGGGAGAAGAGTTGAGGACAACCTCTGTGACCTGTTTTCAGAAAACAGTCATCACAAGCTGCAAATTTCATATTAAGTCTTATTGTCACTGGTAAATACACACACATTCATGTGCTAATGGTTGGGTTAGAGCATGTGTGATGCAGAAGATTGAGGTTCAGCAGGTCTTTGTAAGAGATTGCTGTTTCAGATGATGATCTGAATTATGAATATGAACGCTGATTGTTACACACATCCTGTCTGTTAAGAACCTCAACGCATAGGGCTCATAGTACGAATATCAAGATTTGATCATTTGTGAATACATACAGGTAACACACACACAAACATGGACATACATGAACTGTACCAATGTGTACACAGTGCACTGAATGATCACTTGTTTTTAACATCAAAACCTGGTTGAGCAGATTAATCCCTCTTTCTTCAGGAAGAGCGCAGCAGGTCTTTGCTCGCTAATCTGGTTTCCAATTACATTAAGTCTGGTAATCTCAGGCACTGTAGCCCTTTGTAATCCACTTCCCTGGTTTAACTCAAACTTTGTGTTACCTGTTTGGCATTTTGCCTCCTTCCCTGAGATTAAGGGGGCACATATGACATTGAGAACATAGTCTTGTTCCACAAGGTGCTGTTTGTGTTGAGTTGCCTCACACATGCAATCATACAAAACAGCAGTAATAATCTGGTACTGATAAACAATTTGATCTGAACACGTGATCATCACCTGAAGGAGTAACACTCAATATCTGTGCAATCCATTGAAGAACAACATCATCATGTGGGCATATTTATAGTTCACAAATGATCAGGCGCATGTGCAGCTGAATTATTTTTTTTTTTTTTGGGGGGGGGGAGATAAAATCATGAGTTTAAAATCATGAACAGTGACAAAAATAACCTTTGAATTTATCAGGAAAGGATGACTTACTTTGACAACACAGTTTGTGTAACTTATATGTGGCAGTGAAGGTGTTCCTTACAGCACAAAACCAATCAAAGGAAACAGTAGTCCGAACCAGTGAATGTGCTGCTTTCCAGAAGCAACAACATACACACACAAACATACATGTTTGTATATTTTTTTTTATTTTTCACTTTGCAGATTATTTATAATGTCAGTATCTTTTCCGTTAAAACATATTTATCATTTCATATGAGAAAACACGTACATTTATTCTTATTTACAATTCACAATCATCGGCGGCAGACAGGTCAACAGTCTCATTGTTCAGTCTAAGCGGGTCCAACTTTGGAGACTTCGGTCACTGAAGATGTTGTTGATGAATCTTCATCCTCACCTGAACCCATCCCCAGCATCTTCATCATGCATGAGCGGAACTGAAACACATCAGAAGAAAAACACGCTTAGAAATACATCTGTTCTTTTATGCTAAAAAAGCTAAATCGATTGGCCATCGAGCACCAAATTGTTATTTTTATGTTTAGCTTGTCAGGCTTCTACACTCCCTTTTTTAACAATTAAGCATGAGCTGTTTATACCAATGCCTCTTTGTATTTAGCAGAATTGTTGCTTTTAACTGCAGTTAGGTAAGTTGCTGTGGCATTTTCAGTTAAGCTTGCTGTGAGTAGATCATAAATTAGCAGCTTTACAATAGGAACAGCCATTAACTGTACTTCCCAGGTGCCTCCAAAACACAAAGCATATTAACCTGTCTTTTTGTGCATCATTTACACAGTGCCTGTCCATAACTGTAACGCATTTTCAACCTGACAGTACATCCAGCTGACCTGTTTATTAAGGAGAACGTAGATAACTGGGTTGTAGACTGCAGAGGACTTGGAGAAGATGGATGGTATAGATGCAAATCTCAGGTCAAAAGGCTGCCCGCGGTTATTCACGACCCACAGAGAAAAGGAGGTGTAAGGCATCCAGCACACCAGAAAGCCCAGCACCATGACGACCACCATCCTGGTCACCTCCCTCTCTGCCTTCTGGGTGGAGGCAGACTCAGCTTGGGCCTTTGCTGCCTGTTGAGTGAGAGGAGCGTTATGAGACTAATGACTTCTGGGTTCTGCATGTTTAGTGGTAGTTGAGCAGCAATGACACAATCCCTAGATTATTGCCCTCACCATTTTCAGTGTGATGAGCAGCTGAACGTAGCAGAAGACGATGGTGGCGAAAGGAACAGCGAAGCAGAAGCAGAACAGGAACATCACATAGGATTCATTGTTGTATTTGTTGTTTGTGGTGTACCAGTCTGGACCACAGGAGCACTGCAGGCCTTCTGGGATGTACCTAGAAAGATCATCACAAGCACATTAAGTATGCATGGCAACTTTGCAGTACGATCAGGGCAAATGTAAAGGTGCGTGTGTAATACTAACCTACTCCATCCGCAGAGTGGAGGGACTGATGCAATCAGTGCAAAAACCCAGGTGAACACACAGCAAGCTATAGCGTGGTCGGGCTTGAAAACAAAGTTACCAAGTGGCTTGCAGATGACCAACCATCTTTCAAAAGCTACCACAGCTAGAGACCACAGACTGACCATACCTGGAATGATATAAAGTAGGATTAAAACCATGTTTTAGCTCATTAAAACTCAAGTATCATAATCTTATAAATCTGTGTCTCAGAGTTTGTCTTACCACCAAGTGTTGCCATAAAACCCTCAATCTTGCACATATGCGCTCCAAAGATGAAATATCTGTTTGCAAAGGAGCAGCAGGCAGTGAAGGAGCCCACACAGGACACAAGAAGGTTCGCCACAGCCAAGTTCAACAGGATGTAGTTGAGGTGAGACCGCAGCTTCTTGTACTGGACGGTGCATGCAATTGTAAGCACATTGATGCCAGTGCCCACAACAAATACAAAAAACATGAATGCTGCCATTGCGTAGTAGGTGCCTGAGCCTGCTAGATGGTCCTGGGGGACCAGGAAGGGGCTGAGAGACGTGATGTTGTCCGTATCCAGAGGAATTGGGATATAGAAGTCCTCTGGGAGCTCCATCATTCGGCCGTGCTTCATTTTGTCCTCTATATAAATAACGAAAGTAACTAATAAAAATTTAAATTTGCCAGTGTCTCCTGCAGGTGCACTTTGTCTGTCTATGGCAGTCCATTAAAGAGGACTGCTAGTGAATTTATAGGGTTGCTTGACTGGACATTTACTTAATTGAACTATTGATTAATTAATTGCCTAATTTGATCAACAAATACAGCCCCCAACATTATTCAAGGCGATTAGATACCCGGGAAGCAAAGGAACACATTGCACATGTGATATAAAACAGTGGTCAGGAGCCAACACAGGATTCCAGGATATTATCGTATCCTGTTCCGATCCCATTACTAGCTAGCATTTTGGCAGAAAGGATGCAGTCGGAAAGGAAGAGCATTGTTTTGGATTCTGATAATCCAGTCATCAGAGCTATTACGACCGCTAATCACATTCAATCTGGCCTTGGGTAACCTGCTTGATGTTAGCATTAGGATGGATGATCTCTACCTTCGTTATCGTATCAGGATCAAGAAAGGATTACTCCATGTTGAGCGTGGCCCTCGGTACAAAGCATCTAAGGGCATTTCCATTTTTCCACATCAGAATTAGACACAAAGGTCATTCTTGATTTTGAGGTTAACTTTGAACTTCAGTTTGGAGACAGTGACGTGTTAAATGAAGTAAGGAATATTCTGTGACCATCTGCTTATTAATATGTGAAGTGGGGGCCGCCTCTGTGTGACCATATTGTAACTCTGATGCGAGGAGCTCTACATGTTTCTACTGGATATAAACACAAATTATATGCCGAACAAAAGCTTACATAGTGAGTAGAAAGGTTTCTCCAGCACGAACTGAATCAGACAGGTAATGCAACACGTGTACAGGGAATTTGCCCAATTTTCCTCCTCCATTTTGAAAGACCGATTAATAGAGGACTGGCACAAGAAGGTGAAGAGGAGATGCACTCTGAAAAATGCTGCTGCTGTGATAGAGTTAGCTGTTATGGAGGATCAAAACGTCCCCAGTAAACTAACTAACTAACTAACTAACTAACTAAATGAATAAATAAACAAGTATGCCATAAAACAAGGCATGTGCAGTCAATCTATGCACTCTCATGTTAATCAACCAATAAGAAAAAAGTTGACCTCACATAACACTTCATTTGCATAATTAAATAAAACACAGAAATAAACATGTTTGTGATAATAAAAAGAGGGAATAAGGGAAAATTGGAAACGGGAAAAAAATATGCACAAAAATATATTTATAAATGATAAATAAATACAAAAGCAAAATAAAACAGAAATATCAATTCATGTCAAATTTTATAAATGAATCAATACCTTCATATACGTTTTAACATATTATTTTTGGTGCATTAAACAGCATATTTATTGAGTTATTTATTTATCTCTCTTTTTGATTTTGGATGGTTCATTCTTCAATAAGCTATAAAGTTGCAAGGTAGACACTTGAGTGTTTGTGACGTAGTAGTATTATCATTACTATCAATGATGTCAGCCATCATTACTATTAATATTATTGTAGTAGGCCTATGTTATGAAGCAACAAGGTCTTGAGAGTGAGCAGGGTCAAATGGGACAGGAAAGCCAAAATGGCTCAGCTGGATAGTGATTTCCTGAAGATGTACATGGTTTGATTCAGCTCCTGGTCTCAGTATGTTGTCCGAAAATCTAACTGATATACACTTCAGTCTGTTAGAAGGTATAGTAGATTATATTAAAGAGAAAAAAATAATAGTGCCTTGAGACTACAAATGCAAAAGACACCCCTTCAGGCCTAACCACACTGCAACCTTAAATATCACTCTGATGAACGCTGTAATCATAAAGGCAACAGACTTTCAGAATAAAAGGTTGGTTAGGAAAACTAATATGACTGTAAAAACCTTGTTTCATTTAACAATATTTGAAATAGGTTTATGAGGTGGACAAAAACAACAAAGAAGTGGTTTTAACTATAATTGATGATTATGTTACAATGTTAACCTAACAGGAAACTTTAGGAAGGTTTTTATTCCTAAAAGTCACAAGTGAAAAAGAAAATCAGTCAATCATCAATATAGCAAATATTTGTACGTCATTGTCCAAATCTTCCTGTAGGTTATTGAGGATTTGCATATGACGCCATCACAAATAGGTTGAGGACAGAAGCATGTAGGATAATAGGCATTTAGAGCTGTAGAGTAGGAAAACACAGGCTCACAAGAGCATTAGGGTGGAAGTTTGTTCTCTTATCATAAACAGTCTGCCACTGAGTTTATATGGTATACATACACCACTACACAAATGTCAAAAGCAAAGTAAACAGTCGCCTCCACAATGACATCAGTCAGCGTCAGAGAGGTAAGTGGCTAACGAGCAAAATCCTTTATGTATATTTTTTGAGACAGGTGCTCCATACAGATCTGCAGTGACAAGTGGAGCGGGAACCATGTTTTGACTTGTGTATAATGATGATTAAATTGTTAAGACTTCTCTTTGTGCAACCTTGGCCATCTAGTGTGCTTTCATTTATGACAAATCCCCTACATCATTTGACTACATAGCCACAAAATGTAATCCAAACTTAACACTATATCACACAAGAAAATGCTGCTTTTAGAAAAAGCTGACACACTGATTAGCTGTGATGCCTATGGTGGGTGAAACCCTACATACACCTCCTCAAAACCCTCCACCTCCTGCTGCTATAATACTTGAACCATGCCACTTGTGAGGCTTAGCATCGTGATCTCTTTAGGCTTTCAATGTTCAGTCCTCCAGCCGTTTCCTAAGACTCTTACTGAGTATAAACCATTACAGGCAGCTCAGATCAGTGGTGAAGGTCAAGGTGTTTGTCTGAGATATACTGACCTGTATAACTCTGCTGTGCTCGCTCTCGCTGGATGACGCATGCACAACCTTGATTCAAATCCCAATAGGTTCAGTATAGGACAGATGAGCTACATTACTGTGAATTAAAACAAATGAATCTGGGTTTTGTTTTTTAAATCACCAATACTTGAATACGCGAATTGCTGAAAATGACAAGTGTGCCATGATGTCCAATCAGTCATAATAATGATAATAATGACTAAAAATGATTTACAGTAGAAGGTTTTAACTGTATAGACTGCTCACTCAGTTAAAGGTAAAGGTGCCCTATTTTTTTATGTATTTTTTTTTTAAGTTTCTATACTGCCTCCATTTCTGTCTGTAGACAGACTCACCCCAGGTTGCTTCGCTTAGAATTTTTCATCCACTAATCCAATCACTATCTCAATGACGTGACTAATGACTCTCCAATCTGTTTTTAAGACATCAGAAGAAATCCCTTTCCCACAGAGCATGTGAGAAGCACACTGACATGTTTTCACCAACTTAGTTTTGTTTATGCTTTTCTTGACTTCATCTGAAATCAAAACATGTAAACTATGTTACAAAATCATAACATAACATAATCACCAAAGAGGAAGAAGAGAAAGAGAAGAGAAGAGAAATCTCAACCAGATTTGTGGCAATGTCACACCCAGCGACCCAGCGGTGACCATTTTATTACTGACTCAGTGGAGTCAGTGGATCCAGGGACACACATCCACCAGCTACAAGACTGAGAAGGAGACAAAACTGTATGTGGCATGGTCGAAACACTGGAACTCTGAACATTAACATTACAACAAGCAGAGGAGGATTAAGGTAGTCATGGGCCCCTAGGCTATTTTTTATGTGGGCCCCCCCTTATGCATAATGCTCTCCCAGAAAAAATGTAATTTTGCACCATGTGTAACAGTGCAGGAGAATATTTGGCAAACATGATCCACATACACTCCAGTTAGCACACAGGTAGGTCAAATCTAATCGATGAGCTTGATTGGATGAGGTGACCCGTGTCTGCCCAATCAGTGCTGTTTTGTTTGTTTATTACCCCATGGACCAATAGAGGTCAATGAATTTTTCCATTATTGTACAAGTACCATAATTATACAAGTGTATTTAAATTTTTAAAAAATAATCTGACCAATTCAAGGACCCCTCCACAGGGGTGGAGCAGCAATTTTAAATGTGGGGGGGTTCTGGGGTAGCACATGAGCACCACAACCACCTTTGGCCCCTGTTTCAGTCTCCAAAACTAATGCGATGCATTTCTAGGTTTTCTTCACTAGGATATGCCAATAATATTGCATTCAAAATGTACATTACAGCACAACGCTCTTTAACCTAAGATATTATATATTCACAAGCAATCACATACCATGGTATTAAGAAATTAATGTATATGTCTTATTAAAGAACAAGTGTGAGTGAGTGAAATTGGCAAGAACACTGTGTTCCTCCCTCTTCTCTTGTGTTATCTCCCTCTCCTTCTCTCATGTTCTCCCCTTCTCCTTCTTTTGTGTTCTCCCTCTCTTCTCCTGTGTTCTCCCCCTCTTGTCTTCTCTCCAACTTCTCTCCTGTTCTCTCCCTCATCTTCTCCATGCTCTCCTTTGTCCTGACTCCTGAACTTCCCTTCCTCAGAAACATCCTACATAAAGAACTCAATGTTAATATTCCTGAACATGGAAGTGTTGAAATATTTTATGTAAACTTAGAACAAACAGCCTTGATTTTGATTAGGAAACATTCAATTCTTTTGTTGTTCTTTTATCTGCTTTTTATTAATTATTTTACATATATTTTGTTGTTCTAATCTGTTTTAACTAATCTTTCATCCTAGCCTTTATTGTACTCTATATTATTTTATTCCTCTTATTATTTAAGATTTTAATAGTTTTATTGCATGTCATTGTCTTCATTTCTATTCCTTTCTAGTTTCTGAGAGCAGTAACAGGGATGAGTTGATGTAGGAGATTTTCTTCATTGAAAAGAAGGTTTTAAGCTCCAACAAATAGCTTTAAGTTACGTAAATGAACACCTACATGGCATTAATGCAAGAATATGAATGTACTACCATAAAATTGAACTAGTGCATTTATGGATTGAAAGCTAGCTTTCTGTTTCCCTCCTGTCACATAACTCCAATTAAATGACAACTTGACTTGAAAAAGAAGTCAATCTTCTGCTGCCTCTTCCTGTTTGGCATTCCTAACAAAAAGAATAATGATAATGTTGAATAATATCAAAATCAGTGGCTGTCTCTAGAAAACTATCTGTCAGTTACCATTAACTTTACCTGGCTTGCATTAACTGTGTTTGCCACCTGGCTTGCTTAATATTAGCGGACATGCCACAAAGCAAGACATAGTTTAGTTATTTACAGACAAAATTCTACATTATTAACTAGTTAAATAACCGTTTCACACCTCTGCTCTGTTCGCTGTCTGCGGCAGCGAGTGACGGCAGCTCCGTGTTACATGTAAGTGTTTACTTTCCCGGGGGGCGGGACTAGTGGGTTTGGTCAAATGGCTGTGAGGGAAGCCTGTGCATTAATCCGCGTCTGACAACAAGCATGTTGTAATGAACACATTTTATGAAGTGAGAAAAAAGGTGACGATTGACCAGTAATCTAAAGTTTATTTCATGTTCTTTTCCGGTCTTTTGTTTCTACTAAAGGTAACAGAGGAGGGAGATATTTTAATAGAAGAATTACATTCCATAGAACTACATGTCACAAGTCCTTGAGCCGACCGGCTGGAAAATTCATCTATTGACATTTTTCATCTGTACATTTATTGGAATAGTGTATTATTTTTTCAGTAAATTAATCAGTATAGGCATAATAAACCTTTTTGATTTTTTTGATTCTTATTGATGAAGGATTGATCAAGTATTGATCAGAGTAATGGTTCAGAGTGCCCGTCTGATGGTGCTGTAGAGCTATGAGGCTGCAGCCTAATTGGGAAGGAATGTCATTCAATTAGGCTTTGAGCTGAGCTGCCTTGAAGCCTGACACAGGAGAAATTATACACAGCACGCTGTATGTTGCAAAGAGCATTGTATAAAACTACATGTAATGTTGTATTTAATTTTGTTTTTGATCATAAAACTTTCTTTTTAATAACCTTGCTTTGCTTTTTTAACTAGGCTCTATCTATCTATCTATCTATCTATCTATCTATCTATCTATCTATCTATCTATCTATCTATCTGTCTGTCTGTCTGTCTGTCTATCTATCTATCTAGGTATTCATTTTTTTATTCTCTGCTTTATTTCATTGTTCCTGACCTGTTTTGACTTTTATTGTGAAATCAGCTGTGTCTTTAGGTTGAGACTCAGCAGGTCAGAGGTCAGCTAAGTGCCAACCATAGCACAATATATAAAATGACACAATGCAGACATTTTTTTCTCTGGTTATGTGAGATGGGTTGAAGAAGGTGCCAGGAGTGGCTCAGATCTTTACATAATAGAATTCATGAAATGTAGCTGCTGTCTGGTCTTCAGTTCTGCTGTGATCTTTTCAACTTTCAGTCAGTATAGAGTAAATTGTGACATGCTTTTGCTTTTACTTCTTCACAACCACGCCAAAGGTACCGAATACCCATACATGTGATTTCTTTCTACAAGTGATTAGACCTCTTCTCAGGGCTATGGAGCTGCCTACAGACTGTGCTTGATTGACATCCGCATGACTCCCCTTTAACTTTGTTGCACCTATAGGTCAGGACAAAAATATGCAGCAATCAGTCTTACTGGGACATGGAGTCTGGTGACCTCACCTAGCCCAACTCCCAGCACAGCTCAGTGCATCTTCAACCTTCAAGTATAATCAGACAGAATAAGTGACAACATCTGAGTGGGCGTGCAGGGACTTTAAACTCCAACTGACTATTTACATTAATAAGATTATGTGAATGATAAGAACCAAAACCCAGTCTTTGCCAATGTCTGTTTATTTATACATAAAATGTTCATTTCAAGCTGCAGACCACATTCAAAGCAGGACAAAACACTGCAAGTGTGTCATCTAATGGACACATGCTGTATTGCATAAAAGGACAAATTTGTTTTCCAGACAAAATTACACATTAAAACATTTGAATGAGACTGTGCTAAATACTGCAAGCACATTCATTACAAGCTATTATTTTTATCAATAATAATAATAATAATAATAATAATAATAACAATTTACTTATAATTATATATACTTATACCATATAGTATAAGACTATTAAAATTATTCTGTCGTAAGAAGAAGAAAAAGGAGGACTAGAAGAAAAAGAAGAAGAAGAAGAGCATCAAGTGCTCTGTGCAATATTTTTAATTCAATATTTTGAGGATTGAGTTGAGGATAGGAATAACAGAAAGCAATGTGGATTATATATTAGTTCAGGTTTTGCCTGAGTGAGTTGAAAAACAGTGAAGGGGGCTGAGAATCTACCAGTGACATGAAGGCAGGATGCAGATCCTTCTAATAATGTGTCAATTGTAAACAAACATCCCCATACTGGGGCCCACAATAATGGTACTAATTTCTGTGTATCTAAATTAGATTCTGCCTTTTGTAATCCTTTCTGCATCAAAGAGGTCAGTTTTAAAATAAATGTGGATTATCTTGAAAGCCATTTAACATACACTTTTACACAACCAGACCTTGGACCACAATTGGATCTATTTTCTTCTATTACTTCTAAAATAGACAGAGAAATGTATTAATCTTCCAAAATTAACTAACAGAGACATGTGGCTGAACACACACTGTTTTGAAACAGAGGCACACTGCACTGTGGTTTATTGATGTTGGTGCTCCAGTAATGCAGTAGTTGTATCAGAGGAGGGCGCACTGATGGTGGATGTGGGCGTGGCAACTTTAATACGTGCGAGCGTTAAATCTGTAAATTAGTGTTTGTACACTATTATTGTGCATGTATGGACATATCTAAGTAGGTTTATGTCGGATTAAAAGCATCACCGGCATCGGTGTTAAAATAAAAGTTGTTACCGTACGGATGTCGCCATCTTTAGTAAGGGACAATAAGCCCAGTGCTGTAACACAACTTGTTGTAATTTGCTGAAACTCCTCATACTGACTGCTGTTTGTTTGCTTTATAGATATTTCAAGTGTCCTTTGAAGCACCTCACTATACATAGCATATTTGGCCTATTCAGAATGGTAAATAACGAAAACTGCATGTGTGTTTCTGTCTGAAATGATTAGCGAGCGGGTCTCTGTCGCCATGTTTACTTTGGGTGACGCCAACTCTCTTCCATTTTCCTCCGCCTCTGGTTGTCAAGAAGATGGCAGCTTCCAGGCAGGCATGAGAGGAAATACTTCTTCAAAAATCGAATGAATTTGGATTATTACCGCAAGATCAGACCACATACCCGTGTTTTTGCGATCACTGCATCGAAAGAAGTAAGTAGAGATCTGAAATATCTGCGCCTTTTTCGGTTTGTTATGTTTTGTTGTTGCATACCGTCCGGCCATTTTTCTTGTGGGAGCTGTAGAACTAGGCCGATGTCGAAAAGATGGCTGCTTCCAGAGACGGCATGAAACATAATAACACTCTGTTTATGCAGTTTATTTCAGTTTAGCTGCGTTTAAAGAGTGGTGTTGCAACTACATTTGTATCAGGTAAAATATGCATGTCAGACTAAGACGAAATCACATTGCATTTAATTGTAAAATACGGCGACGCGTTGACAGATGCCAGCCGCAAAGCTAACGCTGTTAGCTTGTGCAAATTAGGTTGAGCGACTAGCCGCTAGTGCTAACGGAGTACAGCTAACGTTAGAAACCATTTGAATACTGCGATTACACTCAAATGTTTAAGTATATTTCAGTAAATTATTTCGACTGATCTTAGGACATGTGATTTCTACACGGTTCTGACTGTTAAAGTAAGCTTTAGTTATTTCCTTATGGTATTATTTGCGTTAAAGCGGTTGCACAGAATGCTTAGCTTGATAGCTACAATATGGCGACTCCCAGAGCAGCATGAAAATAGCCGACTCTTGATAACGGTTTCACCTATGGGTTAATTCTGTGTTGGAAGTATGTATTGTTCTGCTTTGTCCCCCCGCTACTATTGTATTGAGTTTATTTTTTATTGTAACGTATCGCTTCGCTGGTGTACTTGGCTAGCTATCATGTATTTTTCTTTCTCATTCGCTTCCGCCATTTTTCAGACTGGCAGTAGCGTTAGCGGGGGTTTGTTTGGCTGCAAGATGGCTGCTTCCATGGATTGAATTCAATGGTTAGAAACAACTAATAGCTAGCTAAGACACAACTTATATGTTGGGAAGATGTTCTGTATCCCTTAGCACAACTGTAACGTCGATTGTATCTGAAGGATTGCGACCTAGTACTCGCTCTAATTTCCACAAAGTTTCTTCGATTGTGTTCCTTTGATTGAATGCATTAGCCAAAGCTAGCGGCTAGCGGCTAACGCTAACAGTTAAGCTTTTCAGCCGCTATGGTCGCACTAACTGTTTAAGAAGTTAGCTACAGTGCACGATCAGATGCTGCTTTTGAGTTTCTACGATAGTTGATGTGAAACATCACGATTATTGTGGCGGTGAAGACAAATGTGCTTTGATTATTTTTTCTGACAGAAGTCATGTCTGCCCCTGGCTCCGCGGTGTCTGGGACCACAGCGTCGGTTCTGCAGCCGCGGTGGAAACGGGTCCTCGGATGGTCCGGTCCTGTACCCCGGCCCAGACATGGACACAGAGCTGTGGCTATAAAGGAGCTTATGGTTGTCTTTGGCGGTGGAAACGAAGGAATTGTTGATGAATTACATGTATACAACACTGGTAAGATGAACTTTGTATGTGTAACTTTACTGACTGTTTATTTGCAGCAAGCATGATGTTTTACTGAACTAATCTGCTACTATAAAATAACATACAGTGCAGTTTCACATTGAATTTTCATCTTGAAACAGTTCAATTTGATTTGTAATGATCGATTCGTGACGTGCAGAACTAAGTAGTGTATAGGCCTCAGTAGGCCAGGCTGATCGTGTCTGATTAAATCTGGCCCCCTCTACTGGAGAAAGGCTTGTAATGCACGTTAAAAAAGGCGGGCTAAAATAAAATGGATGATGCTGGTTGGTTTAAGCATATCTGCCCCAATTTCCTGCACTTAAACCAATAAGCACAGGAACATTCAGCAAATCTAGTTTATGTCCCATTCATTTATAACAACTTTTGGTTTATTTTCCATTGTTAAAAAGAGAGTTATACTAGTCAGAAACTAACAGCTTTGTTTGGGTCATAACAAACTTCTCTCATATTTTGAATGACTTGTTATTCGTACGCCTTAACTGATAACATCACTGCCATTATTGTGTTTATTTTTTCTAGCAACAAACCAGTGGTTTATCCCAGCCGTCCGTGGTGATATCCCCCCTGGATGTGCTGCATATGGTTTTGTTTGCGATGGCACAAGATTGCTGGTGTTTGGTGGAATGGTGGAGTATGGGAAGTACAGCAACGATCTCTATGAACTACAGGTAATGTGTCTGCATTCAAATTATGAAATGTTTCTAAATTAAATTCCCTCATATATTTTTTGGGAAGATTGACACTCCCTGATAATATATCAGTAATCAAAAGTTTCACGCTTACATCTGCCTCAGGGCAACGTTGTGCTATAAGGGAAGTAAAACACTGAGATAAATGTATTAGAGTGAGACACATGAGAAATAAACACATTTTTTCAGAACATTTGTGTCATGCAGCAAGTACAGTTTTAGTCATATAATAGAACATTTCAAATATAGTTCACCTCAAACCAGAATTATTCCAGATGTTAGTTGTATTTTAAAAATAACTGTTACTGTCATGCAAACATCAACAAAGACCAACCTAACAAACCTTTAACACGAGATTGTCCTGGTGATACTGCAAGTGAAGTCACTATAGTTTAAATGTTATTTAATAGTTGCTTACATAAGTACAGGGCAGGTAAATCAAAGTAATTAAGTCCATCTTGATTCAAGTTTCACTATGCATGTTAAGTGAATATGCTACATGTAGTTGGATGCGTTGAATAGTTGTTGGGGTGCCATTGAATGTGTTCGTTCTGAATGTGCACTTTAAAAAAATAAATTAAATGATAATGTTAAGAATCTCACACTGTTATGGGTGTGAAAAATAGTCTATTCTTGGATGTGTCATGGTTCTCTCAGAAATAAGTTGCATAATAATAATGTCCTTATTCAGAATTCAGATGGTTCACTCAGTTCCAGCAGAACAGCAAACTACTCAGCTGCTGCTTGTAAAAACTACAGTGAAGTTGCATTTTGATGAGGAAGGGGGAATCTGAAGAGCTAATGGAGTCGATGCCTGTTTTTAGTTTAACCATATTTAATTAACCAATCATTCCTCGGGATCAATAAAGTATCTATCTATCTATCTATCTATCTATCTATCTATCAGAACATATCTTAAATTCTTCTACTTACAAAAGCTTCACTTTGTACACAGTGAAGGAAGTTAAAGTTATAAATACTATTTGTTTCTGGTTATGATATAGGTACATTCTAATGCAGGTGGTCACTGGGAAATGAAATAACAAATACATAATTATGCAACCTGTAAGATAAGGTTAATAGTAAAATAAAGCCCTCACTATCAGATTGTCTAAATAGGGAATGAGGTCAAGTCATGACTTGTTTGTTACAGCTTTGGCTGTGACCTAAAAAAATCAATACTATGATGTTTTGACCCTGGTTTCTGTTACAGGCCAGCAGATGGGAATGGAAGAAGTTGAAAGCAAAAAACCCAAAGAATGGACCCCCTCCTTGTCCTCGTCTTGGCCACAGTTTTTCCCTGGTTGGCAACAAATGCTACCTGTTCGGTGGACTGGCCAATGACAGCGAGGACCCAAAAAACAACATTCCCAGGTACAGATTTTTTCAAGCAGGAGCCTCTGGGGCCGCTTGCGACCGCTGACTGATTGTACTTGAATCTACAACGCGAGTTTGACTCATGATGTCTTTGGGGTTTTTCTTTGTTGTTGTTCTCAGATACCTGAATGATCTGTACACACTTGAGCTTCGTGCGGGTTCCAGCGTTGTTGGATGGGATATACCAATCACATACGGAGTTCTGCCTCCTCCCCGTGAGAGCCACACTGCTGTGGTATACACAGAAAAGACGAGCAGGAAATCTCGCCTGATAATCTATGGAGGGATGAGCGGTTGTCGTCTCGGAGATCTGTGGACACTTGATATTGGTAGGTTTCTAAAAGTGTGAATGGCAAAATGACAGCGCAGAATTATAATTTCCCTGCTTGTGCCAGTCAGACACACTGTTGCTATTTACACCCAATCAGACTAAAGAAGACTGAATCATCATCAAACTTTCAAAGAGGATAAAAAGTCCATGTTTGACAATGATGTGTTTGAATTTGCCTCATCTGTGATGCCATGTTTTACCTGGTTGCATGTTGTCTAACATCTTACGGCTGATGTTTGTCCCCAGATACTCTGACATGGAACAAACCTTCAGTAAGCGGGACAGCACCACTCCCCAGAAGTCTTCACTCTGCCACCACCATCACAAACAAGTAAGAGAACTGCTGCACCTAACCAATAACTTACTGAATGTTGTTTTTAATCATGTTTGAATTCCCAGTAGAGCACGCTGTGCTTAGTAGCAGCATCTCATTTAATTTCTCAATGTGCAGGATGTATGTTTTTGGAGGATGGGTACCCTTGGTAATGGACGATGTCAAAGTGGCCACACATGAGAAGGAGTGGAAGTGCACAAACACTCTTGCCTGCCTAAATCTTGGTTTGTGAAACTCTATATCTATTACACTAGTTCACTTTGAAGAGGTTTGAGTAAAATGGGCTTTATGTTAATTTTTGAACCATGTGTTTGTCTGTAGACTCCATGTGTTGGGAGACCGTGTTGATGGATACCCTTGAAGACAACATCCCCAGGGCCCGTGCTGGCCACTGTGCTGTGGCCATTAATTCCAGACTCTATGTTTGGAGTGGCCGTGACGGTTACCGTAAAGCTTGGAACAACCAAGTCTGTTGTAAAGACCTGTGGTACCTGGAAACAGGTGAGTTTGCTTTAAATGTATTGGTTTTGTCATTAAGTGTGATTTAAGTGGCTCAGGTTTTAAAATGTTGTTGTTAAATGTCTTGCCTTCCACCTCTCCAGAGCGGCCTCACGCACCAGCCCGAGTGCAGTTAGTCCGTGCCAACACAAACTCCCTGGAGGTTAGCTGGGGTGCCGTTTCAACTGCTGACACCTACTTACTGCAGCTGCAGAAATATGACATCCCTGCAACTCCAGCTGCAGCCTCGCCAGCCATGAGTGCAACTCCCTCACAGCCTTTGAACTCGCCGAAGAGCCCCGCACCGGCTGCTGCAGCACCCTCTGCTCAGAGCCTATCACAGACAGGTATTACACTAGTGACCAATGATCCCTCTTTTCCAACTCTTCCATGTCCTTTGTTGTCCCTACAAAAGTAAGCTCACCAACTGCAACAGTCTAATCATTGGTTACCCTATTTTACAGCTGTTTTGAAGGTTGCAGCTCAACAGTCTGCCACAGGCACATCTGTTGTCACAGTCCGCCCCAGCCAGCCCGGGAAATCCCCTCTCACTGTGACATCACTTCCTCCAGGTGTCCGAATGGTTGTGCCTGCCCAGACTACACAAGGATCGGTATGACAAATTCTGCACTTCACTTTATCTTGTTTAAGATTCTGCGTGGAGTCTGACTGTGTTCAACAATTGTTTACTTTTTCTGTTTTTAGCCAATTGGCAGCAGCCCTCAGATGAGTGGCATGGCAGCTTTAGCAGCAGCAGCTGCAGCAACACAGAAGATCCCACCCTCCTCTGCAGGCACTGTTCTCAATGTTCCTGCAGGTGCCACCATTCTCAAGACAGTAGCTGTTTCTCCTGGCACAGCCACAGTGAAAATGGCTTCACCAGTTATGGTAAAACTCCAACTAAACCTTCTCATTTCTAACATTGTATGCATTCAGTGTGTCAAGGTCAATTCTATAAATAATGTTTTGTTTGTAGGTCAGTAACCCGGCGACCCGGATGCTGAAAACCGCAGCAGCCCAGGTGGGCACAGCAACTGCATCCTCTCCCACAACCACCAGACCCATCATCACCGTGCACAAATCTGGTGCCGTCACAGTGGCCCAACAGGCCCAGGTGGTAACCACTGTGGTGGGAGGAGTTACCAAGACCATTACCCTGGTCAAGAGTCCCCTCACCATGGGCAGCAGTGGCACCCTGGTAAGAAAACAGGACTCAGTGGAAATTGTATAACACAATGTCAAACTGACACTCTGAGAGCACCCTTTGGTGCTTTCACACACATGCTGTAAATCATGGGATCTGTAAATATTTTTTCACACTGGATGTGTGTGTGTTTTGTTTTTTAAGTCTTGTCACAAGATGGTGACAACTTGAATTGAGCATGAACCAGTGGGGGAGGGAGTAAAGGTTGGCCTACAGTGACTGTTGGAGAACTCTTCTAAGAAAACAGGGAGCATGATGTTGGTGATCTGCATGACTGTCAGTCACTTAGTGCTAGGATGATTCATATAGCCACCAGTTTGGTGGTCCACCTCCCCTGTGCTGTCAGATGTCTTCTGGTGACTCATGAACTTGAGTCTCTCTCCTATGTCGGCAGATCTCCAACCTTGGCAAGATGATGTCTGTGGTACAAACCAAGCCAGTGCAGACATCAGCTGTTACAGGCCAGGCTTCCACTAACCCTCTCACACAGATCATACAGGTCAGCTATCTGCATGAGTGCAGGAAAAAAAACAGGAGGTAGCTTAAAACTCCTGAGACAGGCACCAGATGTCTTTCTGCAAATGGTTTGCATAACATCAGCCTCTTTTTTCCAGACAAAGGGTCCCCTCCCAGCCGGCACCATCCTGAAGCTGGTGACCTCCGCAGATGGCAAGCCCACCACCATCATCACCACTTCCCAGGCAGGAGGCACAGGAAACAAGCCCACTATCCTCAACATCAGCGGGGTCTCTCCTACCACCACGAAGCAGGGAACCACCATCATTAAGACCATCCCAATGTCGGCCATCATGACCCAGCCAGGCGCTACAGGTCTAAACTCACATAAGTGTCACAACTACTTCAGCATACACATTTATGAATGAGATCAGTACTTCAAAATAAGTGATGTTCATACAATTACTGTAGTTTAAATGAAATCTGAACCAAATGAACTTCTGTGCCTGTTGTCAACTGTGCTGATGGCATGATGGCATAACAGAAATAGTATTGTAGTGTTTGATTGTTTTATTATTGTTTCCTACAATGGCTTTAACATATTATGCAGTTAGCGTGAATAAAAAAAAAAAATAGGTATGAGAATAGTGTGTCTTGTTGACGTAATTGGCTGAAAATTGATTTTCACACACGCTTCTGTTCTTGCAGGTGTGACAAGCAGTGCGGGCATGAAAACGCCTATCACAATTCTTACCACAAAGGTGATGACCACTGGAACTCCTGGTAAAATCATCACCGCAGTGCCCAAACTTGCCACTGCAGCCGGCCAGCAGGGACTGACACAGGTAACTGACTCTGTTCGTACAATAGTATTTATAGATTTCATCTTTGTTGTGCTGCTCATTTATGTTTAAACTTAGGAGTCTAATCCTGTATTGTGTGTTTCTCTAGGTGGTTTTGAAGGGTGCTCCTGGACAACCTGGCACTATTTTGCGCACTGTGCCAATGAGCACAGTGGGTGGTGTTCGACTTGTTACACCAGTGACTGTGTCTGCAGTTAAGCCCACTGTCACAACTCTGGTTGTCAAGGGGACTACTGGTAAGAGATGCCATGTTCCTGTGATTTGTTTTCTGTGATATACACTGGATGACATCTTATTTTCAGTTGGGTTTTTTTTACTTTGCATTCAGAAATATTTGGTTTTCATTTTTGAATTACCCTCGTCATCCTTCCAGGTGTCACCACTCTTGGCACAGTCACTGGTACAGTCTCCACCAGCTTGGCAGGAGGCGCTGTGGACAGTTCCAACGCCTCTCTGGTTACCCCTATCACCACACTGGGAACCATCGCTACCCTGTCCAGCCAGGTCATCAGCCCATCTGCCATAACTGTGTCAACCGCTCAGACCAGCCTAACTTCTGCCTCCACACTGCCCTCCTCTACCATGACAGTGCAGGTAAAACCCCACAGATTGTTGTCCCTGCAGATGTATTTATATTCAATGTCATGAGGACAGTAAATCATGGCAGCATTGTGTGTCATAAGCCTTACTTTACTCCATTACAACCCAGGAAGAACTCCTGCCATACTGCAAAGGTTAGGGCATTAATGCCTATTTCTGTCACGACAGATCAATGAGAAAAACAACGGGATAAAAGCTAAAGAGTGGATTTGATATTAAAAGCATGCTGTGACTGTAATCGTTTTTTTCTCTCCTGCCTAGAACCAGCCCACCCAGGTGACTCTAATAACAACTCCCAGCGGTGTAGAAGCTCAACCAGTGCAGGATCTACCAGTGTCCATCCTGGCTTCACCAACCTCTGAGCAGCCCAGCTCCACTGAGGCTGGAGCAGCTGGAGAGGGCTCTGGAACCGTCACCCTGGTCTGCTCTAACCCACCCTGTGAGACTCACGAGACAGGCACCACCAACACGGCCACCACCTCTTCTGCCACCATCGGAGCAGGACAGGTCTGCTCTAATCCGCCCTGCGAGACCCACGAGACCGGAACCACCAACACGGCCACCACCTCCTCTGCTACAATTGGAGCAGGACAGGTCTGCTCTAACCCGCCCTGCGAGACCCATGAAACGGGCACCACCAACACAGCCACGACTGCATCTTCAAACATGTCGGCCCTGCGTGTGTGCTCCAACCCACCATGCGAGACCCACGAAACTGGGACAACTAATACAGCTACCACAGCATCCTCTAGCATGGGAGGAGTCCAGCAGCTGTGCTCCAACCCACCTTGTGAGACCCACGTCACAGGGACCACCAACACAGCCACACAGGCATCGTCTAGCATGAACGCAGGCCAGACAGGCACCACACAGAGGGTGTGCTCCAACCCACCCTGTGAAACACATGAGACGGGGACCACCAACACCCCGTCCACAGCCACCTCCAGCATGGGAGGTGACCAGACCAGCACTGCGACAGGCATGGTCCAGACAGTCTGCTCCAACCCGCCCTGTGAAACACACGAGACTGGAACCACCAACACAGCCACCACTGCCACCTGCAACATGGAGACAGGCGAAGGCACAGGTACCCCACCACATATACTATAACTGTCACTGCTCACAAGGATACATGTCATCGTGTTTTCTTGATGTAATTTAAATGTCTATTATCTGAGTATTGAAATAATTTCACATCCAAAAGTGCTTATTTTGGTAGGTGGTAGATGCCATGCCATGTCAAACTTAAATTCTGTATTTGTATCAATCAACAGCGCAACAGACAGAGGAGGGAGCAGAAGATACCAGCAGCACAGAAGCAGCCTCCACCACTGCAGCCACTGGCATGGTTACCACCACCCAGGGCAGGGCCATCACTACCGTCACTCAGTCTACACCCGCCCCTGGACCCTCTGTACCTGTAAGTAATGCACTAATGTACTTTCAGAATAAGCAAATGATCTGACCACCACTGCTGAGTAGTTTTAAGGAGCAAATGTCTGTCTTTTGGCTGCATGTCTGATGATGATTTGTCTTTATTCTCTGCAGTCAATCTCATCGATCACAGAGGGTGTGAGCACTGCTGCCAGCTCCACAGAGGAACCCATGCAGACTGATGAGACAGCATCAGCAGAAGCTGCACCTGCAGAGGAGGGAGCCACCGCCATGGAGACGCAAGCAGAGGTAGATACAGTGTGATGTCACACAAAAAGCCACTGTTGGCTACTCAATCAAACATGAATTCAGTTTGTATATGAGCTGTAATTTGTTCTTTCAGGGAGAGGCAGCCGCAGCAACAGCCTTGAATCTGCCCTCAGAGCTGATGTCTGAGGGTCAGGGGGCCACGCTCATGGTGACAGGACTGTCGGACGAGGAGCTGGCCGTGACTGCAGCAGCAGAGGCTGCTGCTCAGGCTGCAGCCACTGAAGAAGCCCAGGCCCTCGCTATCCAGGCTGTCCTCCAGGCAGCTCAGCAAGCCGTAATGAGTGAGTTCAACCATAGTCTTGTATGGTCTGATTGCTCACTTGTTTTTTTATTTATTATGAACCATAGTGTTAGGATCAAGGTCAGGCTGTAGTTAACTGGGGACATGTGATGGTCCAAACAATTAACATTAGCATAGCGTCTGCAGAAATGTCAGAGGTTGGCTGAAGCTACTGCAACCTCTACAGTGATTGTACTAGTTGTCTCGATGCTTTCATGTTGTGGTTGTATGAATTCTTAAATCTTTTCTGTTAACAGATGAGGGTGACTCCACTGGAGAGAGCCAGCAACCCACCAGCATCCCCATCATGCTGACCCAGCAGGAGCTCGCTGCACTGGTCCAACAGCAGCAGCAGCTCCAGGAGGCTCAGGCTGCTGCACAGCAGGCCAGCGTAGACACCAGCCTACCCACTGAGGGCCTCGCGCCCGCTGACAGCCTCAACGACCCCTCTGTCGAGAGCAATGGACACAACGAGATGGCTGCCGCTGTCACCAGCGCCGTGGCGTCACTGCTGCCACGTACAACTGCTGAGAGTAAGACTTGAGGTTATTTTGATAATGACTCTGGATGTGTTTTTGTACAGTAGACTGACTTTTGTGTATTGTTCCTTACACGTCATAGCACTCGCTCCATCAAGCACATTTGCACCGTCTGTATCGGTAGCAAGCCCAGCCAAACTGCAAGCAGCAGCCGCTCTAGCAGAGGTCGCCAATGGCATAGAGGGAGAGGTGAGTCATTGTAGTATTACTGAACATTTGGCTGGTTCTGCTGGGTCAAAGGAACTGAATAAATGTGACAATGTATTATTTGTTTGTCTTACAGAAGCAAGGCCCTCAGCCAACCCCAGTGAAGCCTGTTGTAAAGAAGGAGAACCAGTGGTTTGATGTTGGAATTGTTAAAGTGACAAATATGGTCGTCACCCACTTCTATGTGCCAGCCGATGATTCTCATGGAGATGTGAGTGTCTTAGGAGGCTTTTTTCACATTTCGAGGCCTGGATGTGGGTTTGCTCAATAAATATTAATCTGTTGTTTTTTTGATAGGATGACTCTGGCATCATGCCAGATTACAGCCAGATGAAGAAAATGGAGCTGCAGCCTGGAACAGCTTACAAGTTCCGTGTTGCTGGAATCAATGCTTGTGGTCGCGGATCGTTCTCAGAGATATCCGCATTCAAGACATGCCTACCAGGCTTCCCAGGGGCACCTTGCGCCATCAAAATCAGCAAGGTAAACATAGCTGTAAAGCACTTTCTCATCTTCTTATTTAGTTGTAGATGTACATAATACATAAAAGTGTGTAAAATATGACCACAACAGCAGCTGTTCTCATGAGCATTTGTCACTGTCCCTGTGCAGAGCCCAGACGGTGCCCACCTGACCTGGGAGCCGCCCTCGGTGACTTCAGGGAAGATTATCGAGTACTCCGTGTACCTGGCCATCCAGAGCAACCAGACGGCCGAAGCCAAGGCCTCCACCCCGGCACAGCTAGCCTTCATGCGTGTGTACTGTGGGCCCAACCCCTCTTGCTTGGTGCAGTCGTCCAGCCTCTCCAACGCCCACATCGATTACACCACCAAGCCAGCCATCATCTTCCGCATCGCCGCCCGCAACGAGAAGGGCTACGGTCCTGCCACCCAAGTCCGATGGCTCCAAGGTGAGTACATAGAATAACAAATCGATACTCAGATTTTAATAAGTGAGCAGTGCATTAATTAAAAAGAAAAATACATATCTTAACCATTTGTCTGCTTTGTAGAATCTGGGAAAGATGCCGCCTCTGCGAAACCGGCCCCGAAAAGACCAGGCACCTCTCCAGATACGTAAGTATAGTGTTCATGTTTCACTCTGCACGCAGGAACAGACATTAACATGACACTGATGAATGAAACAGTACTTACTCTGGTCTTATGTGTGCTCTTGCAGTAAGACTACTGGTCCAAAGAAAGCAAGGACGGACCAGTGAGGTTGCCCAGAGACCCCTCCCAGTCTTTTGTCCTTTTTCCACTCGCTGTCCTTTTATCAGGAAGACTGACCTTCACCCCTCCTCCACCTCCTCATCCTCATCCTAATCTCATCCTCCACCCTCAAGTCTCAGATCAAGACAGCAACGGAGGCAGAACAAGCAAATGAAGCAGAGATGAAAGTCAATCTGAGAGATGTTTTCTGTAGATAAAAACCCTCCTTCCTCCTCGTTCTGTTGGTCGTACTATTTTTAGAGCAACACAAACTTAGAAGCACATTATCTTTTTCAGTCACATCCCCTTCCATCGTTTAACATCTATTTTTTGGCTTGTTTCAGTAGTTGAGCAGTATAGAGAAGCATTTACATCTTTCACAAACTGGGAGCCAGCCTGAGCGCAATGTTACCCTTTTTTTTTTTTTTTTGTCTTTTGTTTTGTGAATCCTGGGGGGATGTAGAGAGAGACTACATGTACAGTGTTGAAAAAGGCTGTGGAGGCATTAGTTTAGATGAGAGGAAAAATCGGTATGGAAACAAATAAAGCACTTGTCCTCAAAGACAGAGGACATCATTTTTTTTCCTTTCTTTTTTTTTTTTTGCTCAAAAACAAATTTGCTTCATCGAGAACCAAGTCTATAGTCATCGTACTGGACTCCAGTTTCCTGGTAATGTCATCACTGTGCGCTTTTTACCCCAAGATGAGGACTGGTGGCCGACACTTCAAAGTGGACGACAAAGAGTGACAAAGGAAGAGATTTGTAGAGAATGAACGACAGACTTTGCTAGGACTGAGACTTGCAGCACACACACAAAAAAATCTTGCAAAATCTTCCCAAAAAATTAGCAAGCAATGACGCAGAAGATCTTTTGTGTAGTTTATTTTTGTATTTTTTAAGCTTTTTTTTCTCCTATGTGTATGTGTATGTTGTGTGCATTTTTAAAAACATCACTTTTTTTAACTGTTGTTCATCCCCATAGTTTGTGTTTGTGGGAAGATGGGTGGCTGTGTTGAGGTTGCCACTATATTTTTAAAAGTCTTCATTCAGTTGGTTGTATGTTCTTGTTGTTAACAGATGGTGATGAAAGAGAGAAAGACTTTTGTATTTGTTCCAAGTAGAACCGCAGAGGTTATAGGACTGAAGGGAACTTTGAAGTGGACCCAGGGAGAGGAGAGTTTTTACTTTGTTTACTACTCAATGCTTGTGTTGCTTTGTTTGCCAAACATGGAATTTCCAGGGGTATGTGGAAAAATAACATCGGATCTTTTCATACCTTTTCCCCCCTAATATCCTGATCAGTTGTCCTACACTTTTTATGCTCATGAATGTGGTGTCTCACCTCTTCTTTAATTTTTAGAATGGCAAATTATATTAGTAGACATATTTTCCCTATCCTATTGATGTATGTGAATCCATTTAATAAATTTTAATTTTTTCCTTCCACGGCTCTGTATTTCAGACTACAGATGATGTGCAAGCTAACTGTGACGTGTAAACCCGTATGTCTTTGAATGGGGGTGTCTTGGGAAGAAAGCTTACACAGCCGGAGTGTACTCACCTGTAAATTAGTTCGTTCATAGAGCAAGAATAAAACAAACAAAAAAAACATCTTGGCCTTTTATATAATTACCTGTAACAAACAGTTTTTACATGTTGGTCATCTCTTGATTGCCTTTTGTGTCTTTACTTATAAAAGAAACAAATATATATATATAAATATATATAGTCTCCCTGATTGTTCTAATTTGCTTCTGTCAAGCTGATTCACTGTAGGAGTCTGAATCACTGCTAGGTTCATTACAATACAAACTTGTACAGGGAGTAGGTTTCTGACTGGACATGAGTGTATATCTACTTTGTAAGGGCGGATTCAGTTGTGATGGTAACAGCCAGGAAGATCAGAGCCAAGGTTCTCGCCTGCCGCCTTTTTCTCCGGCCGGCACCTTGGTCTCCGTTTGTGGTTTCTCCCGATTTCTTTCTAGAAATGAACTTTCTCTTCATATGCATTCATGATTTTTGTGCGTGTCAGTGTGTCTGTTGAACAAAACTAGACATGCATGCAAAAGCAGTGTATTTTAGTAGTGATGCCTTAAGTTAGACCATAAGCTGAAGGTTCTCAAAAAAAGAAAAAACATTTAATGAGTTTGTTCCTCTTTCCATGTGGTATACAATTGTGTCCTTTCCTTCCACAGTACCTTTGCTGGGTCACTATTTTTGCACCCTCGTTAGATAGGTCATCATCAGCAGTGCCGAGGTCTCTCTGAACTTTCCCTCCCACACTGGGACGAGTGCCGCTCAGCACTCACAGGTGTTGCGAGTTTCTCTCGGCTGTTTGCAGGTTATCTGGAAATGTCCTGTATTTTCCAATGTGTGTTTTTTGTACTGTAGGGAGTAATGTATCTTTTATCATCAAAAAATAAACATGTTAAACATAGAGATAGGTTGTGTCTTTCTTCTTTTCACCACAAAGGTTAATGAAACGGTGGATCACCTGTTGTAAGCCGCCCTGAGCCGCTCTCAGAAACGGCTCTTCCACGTTGTGATCGTCTTTGGCGCTTCCCTCAAAGTATTCTGCTCCTATCTCTTCACACCACTGCCGGGCCTGCCTGCCAGACACCTGCGAGCAAAGACACTGATCATAGCACCAACATCAAACAGCGCTGACATGGCAGGATAGAAAACATGATGTTGAATAAAAAAGAACAAAATCAGATGTTACGTTCTCTACAGAAGTCTGGTGAAAAGCAGTGAGCTCCAGTAATTACTTTACCTGCTGTCAGTGTAACAGAAACATTTCAAATACCTTCTAAAAGCTTTTAAAAGGAGTATTGTAAACAACAAATACAAAATTCTAACATACACTTATTTATATAGCTCTTGTTGGATACTTAACCCACTGTTTATATCAGTGACTGCAGCAAATATTAGTGGCCAAGTAAAAAGTCTTCTACATCCTTTGGTCTGTTGTCGTTCCAGTTCAATCTAATGATTGGAAGTTGTTAGAAAAACAATAAAACTGAACTCAGTGACTGCTCCCACAGGCTCCTGCTAATGGATTTTAGTTGTTTTTTTTTTAAACTATACTTGTAATCGCTTTACTTGTTAGATTTAATTAATTTGTCACTTTTATTTTATTTTATTTTTTTTGTGTGTCTTCTGGCACTTGCCAGACCGTCACTGTGAAAATGAAATGGGTCTAAATGTCTTGCCTGGTAAAATTAAGAATTAAAAGAATTACAGAGCCGGTCAACGTTAGTGAAATTTGCCATTTAGAAATAACCATTTGAAAACGGATATTACCTGGATTCGACATTAGCCATGCAGGCTGCAACAGTTTTTTCATTATTGATTAATCTGCCTACAACTTCCTCAAATAATCCCTTAATCCATCCAAAACCCTAAAACATCCACTTTACAATGAAATGAAATAGAGAAATGCATCAAATCCTCATACTGCATAATATGGAACCAGAGAATGATCACAGATTTTGCTAAAAATGACTGTAATTATCAATTTTTGAGGGAAGTTGCTGATTCATTTTTAACTCATCAATTAATAAACTAATTGTTTTGCATCCAGTTTTATCAGAGTGGAGCTCACTGACCAAAATTTGACAGGAAATCCCTGACGTGAAAGAGCAAAACTAGCTAGTTAGCCCAGTTAACCATGCAGCTAGCGGTAGTATTAGCTGATTCTGTTCCAAATGGGAGTTCGGAGCACCGGGGAAACGTTGGCTGGACTATCACCTGTTGAGGTACAGACTGGCTAAAGGCTAGCTGGTTAGCATGCTTACGTCAATTGATATGTCTGCAACACAATACATGGATGTTGATCTTTCTTTCACTTCATTTTTTAAAGGTTTTAAACTAAAATTCTTACATATTGCAACTTTAAAGCAGATTTGGTTAAAACAGTCTTGGTATGATGAAATCACAGCCATGTTTCATCATTTTCCCCGTCTTACATTCATCATTCACAAGACAAAAATGTTATTTATCATTTAAAGCATGTGGCCTCAAGGGCGGAAAAAGCAAAAAATGATTGTGAATCATAAAACAGAGTGATAAACTGTCACTGGATAAGACTTCCACTCCTCACAGACTCCTAGCAGCCTGTCTGTGGTTCATTCTTTTACAAGATGACACCTCCACTGACCTCCCTGTCGCTCAGGTCAGTCTTGTTTCCCAGCACGATGAAGGGGAAGCCAGCTGGGTCCTCAGGCTCGCCCTGGATCAGAAACTCCTTCCTCCAGCCCTCCAGGGCCGAGAAACTGGCTCTGGATGTGACATCAAACACCAGCATGCAGCAGTGGGCTCCTCTGTACAGAGGAGTGCCCAGAGACTGGAACCTCTCTGTCCCTGCTGTGTCCCACATCTGAGGGACATTTATGTGTTAGTGCTCTGAATGTCCATACATGGACATATATGGTGTGTATATGGTGTGTTGCAGTGTGGCTGAGCAGGTGCACTGAGGATTACCTGCAGGGTCACTGTGTCCCTGTCTATGCTGACTGTTTTGGAGAGGAAGTCAGTCCCTACAGTGCTGCGGTACATGTTGGTGAAGCGGTGATTCACAAATCTGTTCATGAAGGAGGATTTCCCAACCCTGTATGGACACACACACACACACACACACACACACACACACACACACACACACACACACACACACGGGTAAAGGGACAACACTCAAATCTGTCTTTATTGACCCGTTATTTCACTGCTCTGTCAAATACTTCAACACTGTTGTGTCTATACATCAGGATTTACCGAGATTGACAGATTAAAATCAAGGGTTAACTGAAAGTGAAACAGATGTCTCCGGAGAAACACAACAACATTGTCATTACAAGTGAAAGAAAAGTTAACACAAGCTGGTTAATGTTACCCAGAGTTTCCTATGAGGATCACTTTAAGTGTAACTGGACTTTTCCTCTCCGTCATGTTCACGTCTGTCAGGGTTCGGTTCACCGGAGCGTCTGCTGCTGCTGCTGCTGCCTTTAAGTGTTCCTCGTAAATTTGCCTTTCGGTTAGTTGCCGTGCGGCCCACTTTCAAAGTTACCCTTTTGTTATTGTTTTATTTGATAAACTCTTTCACTGTATTTTACATTTTAAAAAAAATCCTAACATGAAAGTCCAAAGGCTGTGTCAAAGCCCTCTCTAAAAAAACAAAATACTATACTATACTATCTATCTATCTATCTATCTATCTATCTATCTATCTATCTATACATATATATATATATATATATATATATACATATATATATAGTGTGTGTGTGTGTGTGTGTGTAATCTCCCTCTAGTCCCTAAAACTCAAAAAACAAACTAATTAAACTAAACTAACAAAAAGATATATTTAAAAAAAGGAGAAATGTCCGTGTCCTCAGTGTCTTTAATAGACAAAGTTAGAGTTAGAGCATTTTGGTGGCTAATGCTTTATTTCAGAGATAACCCTGTCCAAGACTACCTGATCTCTTCAGGTGTCATTGTCCTTCGTTGCTCTGTCTTCATAATTCCATTTTTTTAAACAGCCCCTGGAGGCACCATATTACAGTCGCTGTGTCCTGTTGGCACATACAGGAGCTGACCTCTGTCCTCTCTGAGTCACAGCTGGAGACACACCTTATACAATGAAGGTGAAAAAATGACCATAAACAATTGAATAAAGCACAGAGTATAACACTTAATACCCCCATAATGATAGATAGATAGATAGATAGATAGATAGATAGATAGATAGATAGATAGATAGATAGATAGATAGATAGATAGATAGATAGATAGTATTTAATTTGAACCTGAGACTGTTGCTTTTAAAAATGTGCATTTATTAAAAAAAAGACCAGACAATATTGTTTGCTTGATTTAGTTTTATAACCTATTATACATATACAATACAATAAATAAATAAATAAAATCAATTAACATGTCAGTCTACTATATATTATATTGAATACGTTCTTTATTTACCACTAGGGGGCAGAAATGCCTCAGGTGACTCTCCTGTCTTCCTGGGTCTCCTCTCTGTTGCAGCAGTCAGGTGCTGTTATCTACAGGGTGTCTAGTGATTCAATGCTGTTCACAAACTGAATGTGAAGCCGTGTTAGCAGGAAACACAACCTCAAGTTCAAATACTAGAATTACTCACACTTTGTTTTGTGTTGTTTCAGCATTTCCCCTCAATCAGAGTCACGAGTAATACATTCTAATGAATATGCCTTCACAAAATAAATGTAACTTTATTTTAAATCATTGGTATAAAACTACACAAATGTCATAATAAAACCTTAAAATGTGTTTGAAAATTCAGTAGGTTAATAATGTTTGTGTACCATCAAAGTCATCCTCTGCAGTCAAACATTGTTAATACCCACAACTATGTGTTTATAAAATGGCGCAGGTGCCATCTACAATATTTCCATCTGATGTAATGATGTTGAGTCTTTGTTTTGTATCATCATAAAGCTTCAATGAAGAGCTGGAACAAGCCAATTTACATATACACTATATGGTATACTGCCAGATTAAGTGGAGGAAGATGATTTTAACATCCTTACAGATAAATAAAAGTGGAAAACTGGATGAAGAGACGAGAATAATAGACTAGATTCAACTTTATCGTCACTGTGCACAGTACAGGTACAGAGACAACGAAATGCAGTTAGCGTCTAACCAGAAGTGCAAAAAGCAGTAAAGTGCAAAGTATGTACAGTATAAATAGTGCAGCAAATACAGATATTACAATATGTACAGTATATAAATAAATAGAGTGTAGTAGGACTAGGTACAGTATGTACAGTGTATAAATATTACTGGCAGTACTAAAGGAAGATAGTTTGTACAGTATATAAGTGTTATAGCAGTACTAAAGGTGGGGTTTAGATGAAGTATAGAATATAATATTATAATATATAATAAAATAAAATTATAATATATAATACCATAGAATAATAAGATTGACCAACACAGACATGGACATACAGATATATAATACATTGTACATTCATGAAATGTTCAAATAGTGACTCTAGGTGCTCAAAAAGTAAAGACAAAAATATGTTAAATAAGTTTACTCAAATGTGTGTATAGCTATATTTAGCTTATACATCTACTTTATAATTTGCTCAAGATAAAGTGAAGAAAACAAATGTTTTAATGTCTACTTCAAGACCACTTAGAGTCTACTTCAAGTACAGTTAAGGATATATTTCAAGTATAAAAATTATACCTCAATAATAACCTGGTAGTGTACTTTAAAGGTGCAATATGTAGTGTTGGGGAAGAAATGTATTATCATATATTCTGTTATAAACATAATAAATATTAAAACTATTTAGTAAGTGTGATACACTTAAAGAAAGCGTACAAGTATACTTGCAGTATAAATCTATTAAACTAGTAGTTTGAGTGTGATGAGTGTATACTTTCATAAACTAAAAAGTTGGCCAATTTAGTCCCGACAAGTACCTCCACTTACAAGTTTACTGCTAGTACACTGATATAAGTGTACTCGTTACATTTTGTACACTTTTCTTGAACCTGACTCAAGTTTACTCAAAGAAATGAACCTAATGTGTTTTGCTTTTTGTGAGGGTAATTCAACAAGTAATAAGAACAAGCAGCTGCACCAGCACTGCCCAGAGTAGTGCCCGTGGGCCGAAGTCAGCCTGCGTTAGGTTCAGTTTGGCCCACCAGATGCTTCCAGCAAGAAATAAAAAAAAGTGAAATAATGTTATGCAGTTTTATTTTTGTGAGACAAAAATGCTCTTTAATTATAATTATTATTATTAGATTTGTTTTCATAATCTGAGCGTGGCAGACAGTCAGTGACTTGGTACCATTCTGCATCTTAATACAATACAACAGTTGCTGGCTTTGGCCTGTGGCCCACCATCAGCTGTTCATTTTGTCCTTCAAAGAGAAAATGTTTTGGCACCCCTGAGCTGCACTGACAACAAATTAATACACAAGTCAAAAACAGAGAGAAAACTAATTTCTGTCCCATTCATTGAGATGATGCTTATGTGCCTTTGCATATCTGTGTCATGGGGGAGCTGTTAGAGCTGCAGCAGAGCACTAAGATTACAGAAAATCAGCAATATAAAAAGCTACAATATCTCAGGGAATGAACCTGGAGTGGCAAACTCTGGCAACTCAGCCACTTCACTTTATTAGTCATTGGAGAGATACACACTCATACACTGCCTGACACACTAAACATCACTTGCAACTCAGAGGTTTGTGCCAAGAAAGCAACACTGATACTAGTTATTCTCTGTGGACTGAAAATGTTAGTAACTGATGAAACTAAAGGACGATGGAGAGGACAGTGTGTGTGAGAGCATGTGTGTGTGTGTGTGTGTGTGTGTGTGTGTGTGTGTGTGTGTGTATGAGAGAGAGAGAGAGAGAGAGAAAGAGAGAGAGAGAGAGAGAGAGAGAGAGAGCTCTCCTGGGTATGTCTCTGCAGCTCTGTGTGGCAGAGATAAGACCACCGCCTACACAGAAGCCTGTTTCTTGGGAATTAGAAAGCTGTCCCCAAAGTCCACTGGTGACACACAACACCATCCGTCAGCCGGCTACAACAGGCTCACACAACCTCCCAACTGTCCAACAAGACGTTCCAGTGTCACCTCCAACTGCTTCTGTCGAGATACTGTCAACAGAGCACGCATGTTGTCTGTGTGTGTGCAAGCTTTATGAGTTATATGTATCGACCACAGACATGCTGCAATGTCCTGTATGTCCGTGAGTATGTCTGTGCTTCTGTCTGACAGTGAGCGGGGGGCCTGTAATTCCTGGCCTCCTCCTTTCATCTTGATAACCTCTTATCAGAGAAGAGCAGCCTGCTCACACAGTGGCAGCAGCCACATCCCTGCCCAGCTGTCCGCACTGCCACCTCATTTCACTCTCACTCTCATAATATCACTCTCATTCACACAGGCCAATGAGCTCCACGAGCAGTTCAGCTCATCCCCACTTAATCTCTGAAAGGAGAGAGACAAGTGCATAAAAGCAAGTGGAAAATGGACATTGAAGAAGTAGATAATATTTTTAGCATCAACAACCATCTTTTCATTTATTTTCTGTTAAGGGTTGTCAGCACAGGTTGAGAGCAATATTCAGTTTACCTGCAAACTTTGTACCCATGACCTTCATGTTGTTACTGAGGCTGCCCGTGTTATAAAAAGGACCCAAAAGTTGAGCTTCAGTAAAAGTTAAAGGGGCAATAGGTAAGAATTTTGAAAAAAAATCTATTTAAATCATAATCAGAATGTGAAGTAAAAACAGCTTTGACAGAAAAGTTAGCATGCTAGCCCCAGCCGTCCCATTCTAAAGCTCCCGCGTTAGCAGTGTAAACACCAACACACATCTGGACCCCAAGTTCCAAGTCCAGACCGCTAGCTACACAGCGAACTATGCTAACTAGCTAACAACAGCTACAGTTATTGACAGTTAGCGGTTGTGATATGGTGCTCCTTATTTGCTATATATATATATATTTGGCAAAAAAATGCAAGCATAGATAACCCTCTCAAAATGACCATTTCATTATAATCTATATGATTAGATGAGACCATATACAGTGTGCTACAGGATTTGACATAAAGGAAAATAAGTTACACACTCAGTGATCAATATGCTGGCAGAATACTTTCACATCTGAGTTCCCTTAAAAATGTAACTCCCTCACATTCCCCCACACACTAAGGACATGAGCTCAGTGTCCTCATGGCAGCTACAGCCCTGATGAAGAGGAGATCTTAGTGCAGCTCAGTGCTTCCTGTGACCTCGGTGACCTGTACTTTGCAGTTTGTTTCTGTTGGTGCACAACGTAAACTTCACTCCAGGCAGCTGTAGAAAGAGTGACATGTTTAGGGAAATAGATGACTCCACTAGAATTTTTGTTCCAAAGACCTGTATTCTGATTTGCATCTAACTGATGCAGTTTATCTTTCCGTCACTACCTGATCAGGATATAATTTCAATTTTCATTTAACTGCTGTGGACTCTTAAGTAGCAGAAAAAAGCCCAGTGATGCACAATAAAAAAAGGCCTAATTTTTTCCAACTGTTTTCCTCCCCTGATTTCCCTGAAAACTGTAAATGAACAAAGAGAGAGGAAAGTTGGGAAGCTGCTTTGACTATCAAATGACTGGGACAGTGTCGGGCTTGTGCGCAGCCAGGCCGTGTCCAGACCATATCTCTCCCCCATGATTGCAGCTACTTTCCCGATTTGCATTACTGTGTTCCACTCTAAGCTTTACTGGACCACAAAGAAATTGGGTCTTTGCATTTTATAATTGCTTTGTTCAAATGTCCGTGGACTTTTTTCCATGTGGGCTCGGCCTTATCAGGGGCTGTATGCACATTTCATCAACAGACAAAAAGCACCCATCCTGCAGGCTCACGGCCCTGCTGCCACAGCTGTGTAATGTTCTTTATGTTACATGTATGTGATAGTCTGATATTTGTATCTACCAACTAATTGTTTGATAATAAGTTGGTGCTGATATGCTTCTTATATATGATGCCTTCTCAGACATGTTATCAATACTACACCACCAGCACAGTCAGCCATAAAGGAAGAGGAAGGAAGCAAGATTTAAAGCTGACACCTTCACCTTTGCCTCTTGCTTCAGGTCCCATAACCCTCTGACAAACCAGAAATTATTTATACTATTTCTACATAAATAACACAGTTAGACATCATTTTTACATTTAAAGTTGCCAATAGGTCTCATCTGCCTTCATACAAGTTGTTTCTCCCTGGACCAAAGAGGTGTGTCTTTCAAAAAGTTGTCCCCAACCCCTCCCACGGACTGTCTCTTAGCCCTGAACTTTGCTGCTGGTTGAAGAAGTAGTACTCGTAGCCATCAGCCTTATACTGAGGTAGACACGCGAGCTGTGACACCTTCCACCTGGCTTTATAACTCGAACCCAGAGTCCTGCGGCTCACCTCGCTCATCTGTGGCATCCACTCAGGTAGGTGACCCCTCGGCTCATTGTCTCTCCTGTTGGTCTTCTCTAGACACCAGTATATTGAACAATATCTGGCTTATGAAAGCATATCTATGCATTGAAAACGTTTACTGTTGAGGTTTAATATTATCTTAGGCCATTTATAGCTTGATAGACTGTGACTTGTAGAGATATGAGAGGTGAGGACTTGGCTTTGGGTTGACCAGGTTTCCTTCTCAACAAAAAGTCTGGTTTCTCTTAAACTTAAGCGTTTTTTGATGTGTATTTTTTTTTCATTTTTGTATCATTATTTTTTCTTATATCGGTCTATGTGACTGAATGGTCGAATTTATCTAATTTATTTAATTATTTGATTTATTCAATCGTCGTTATGATCGTCATGCTTTTAGGTGACCTGGGGTCAAATGAATTAATGTCTCATTAAATATCTCATCTACTTTATATGTATGTATATGTATTAATACAAATAACTGTGCTAAATGTCAACTGATCAATCTCTCAATTAGGATAATAATTAAACCTCAAGCTAATTAAGCATGATTTTGTGTGAAGCTTATATCTGAAAAACTGTTAAGTCTAAAACAATTAAATCTAAATGTGATTTTTGCCGGCTGTTAATTTCTCAATACAATCTCACGTGATCAGCGTCTCTGTCTCACTCTGCTGTGTTTTACATTTGTCACATTTCTAGTCTCAAACAGATTTCTATTAATCAGATGAGATTAGGGTCATGTTGTATCGGTGGAGCTGGATATATTTAGCGTTATAATAATGCCGTCTATCAGATTTTCTGACTTTATCAGACACTATCAGCCTCTTCTCTTTCCTCTAAAGATATGGAGCCAGAGCGGTCTGGTCTGTTGTCGCTGTTCTCAGTTCTCATGCAAGTTTCATCAGTTTTGTGAGGCAGGATTTTTTTTTTTTACAAATTAGCTTTTCATGTCTAAATTTGTATCACAAGTCTGAGTTATATTATTGAATAAAAAAAGAAAAAACACCACTGAAGAATTATTTGATGAATGCCACAAACAGGTGTGAAATTGTCACATTCTGCTCACACTTTCACTTAGAAAGTCTGCCTCCGAGCGCAGCTCAGCTGTTTGGAGTGTTGTGTTGTTTGCCTGCTGGGGCGTCCCTGAGGACACGTCTTTTGCATTCTTCTAACTGGCACACCTATTGTAGAAAGGCCACCTAGTAACCGTTTGGTCACTGACTGCATCACTACAATTATAGACCCAATTATTTTTAGTTTTGAGTTTCAGCCACTGTCAAACTTCCTTTTCCTAGAAAAGGAAGTTTAAAGAAGCCTGCTGTCGAGAGATCTTGTCCCAGATTGGTTGTTGTGAGGTGAAGTAGTAATAATGTCTCTGCTTCAATCAGAGTTACAGTAAATCACAAACTGTTGATGGTGGCATGAATTTCCATGGCTGGCAAAAATACCCATTCTCAGTTTTTGAAAAAGAGTCCTGAGGTGATGGCACTGTAGATTTCTGACATCCCTGCTTTGGCAGTGTTTTAGGTTGAGCTTTGTTCTGTCAGCATGGATGATTCATCAGAGCAGTCCCACTGGGTGTCTCCGGCTCTGCTCAGCTCAGATCCTCTGGCCAGTTTCTCCTCGGAGCCCGGCCTGCTGCCTCAAGGAGAAGAGGGAGAGGCCTTCTTCTCCAGCCAGGACCATGACCTTGCCAGCCTGCCCTCCTTCTTCTCCAACCCGAGCCACAGCCGAGCGCCATCCAGCTACAGACACAACTCGGGTCAGTGTTCCCACCCACTGTAACCCATCAAATCCATCTTCTTGTCCAGCCTCCAAAAAATAACATGACTTTGTTCTGTCTAAAGTCCGTCAGGTGTTCAGCTCGCCAAGCCTCCTCAGCAACCTCCAGCTGCTGGACGGGCCGGTCAGCCACTCTCTGAGCTCACCCTACAGCGCCTCAGCCTCCACCTGGAGCAGCACCAAGCTGCACTCACACACCCCAACATCCCTCTACACCCCTGGAATCTCCTCCTTCACCACCTCCAGAGACGGATACTCGTCTCCAGGCAGAGATGGCAGGGAGAGCCCCCGGCTTCAGGAGGCCTTGAAGGCCGAGCGCCTGAGCCCCCTGGGGGGTTCGGGGGCCAGCAGCAGTTTCCTGAACCTGACCCCTGCTGCTGGGAGTGTGTACACTCCTTCGTCCCACTCCCACCCACACATGCTGAGCCCCTACAGCTCGTACATGACAGGCCCACAGGACTACAACTCTGCCGCCCTCTACTCGAGCCCTGGGTCCTGGATCAGCCCCTCATACTCGCCCAAACTCCACAATAAGATGCGGATATCCACTCCAGGTGAAAATACACTGAGATATGCCATTTTCTTTGATTTTATTTTGTTGAGTCCATTATTTAATTACATGACAGGTCAGTCAGAGAAAACTAAAGACTTTTAAGATCAAAACTTTCTTTCTTTCTTGACCTTGGAAACAGCAGTTGACAAAACAGGTCCAAGAATGAACTTTTAATCAAACTTGGGCAAAAAAAAAACAAACAAAAAAACAGAAAAGAAAAAACACAATTTGATCATCTACAATGACATGAAAACTGGGCAAATCCATCCACTGATGAAGATCATGATTGAAAGCTCCAGAAGAGCAGATGAATGGACAAAATGTGAGCTATATGTCTGATAGTTTTGTCAAATAAATACATTTGTTCAATAATGAGATATAAGCTATTCCCATATTCACAATATTATGAGGCATTATTTTAAAGACAGAAGCCGTTTCCAATATTGCCAAATTTATTTCAGGTACAATTTGTCACTTAAATGTACAGATATGATTCTGTAACGATAACAAAATGCTACATGTGCAGTGATAAATGTGTATTTTCTAATTCTAAACAGAGGCCAGAGAGTGTGTTAACTGTGGAGCCACAGCTACCCCTCTGTGGCGCAGGGATGGTACAGGCCACTACCTGTGTAACGCCTGTGGACTGTACCACAAGATGAATGGCCAGAACAGACCGCTGATCCGACCCAAGAAGAGACTGGTATGACCCAGTGACACACACACTAACACACTTTTCTGGGTGGCAAACTAGTTTGTGATATATTCAACAAATAATAAATTGTTGCCAAAGATGATTTCTTTTCTGTGTTTCAGATTGTCAGCAAGCGGGCCGGCACACTGTGTGCCAACTGTCACACCAGCACAACAACACTGTGGAGACGCAATGCCAATGGAGAGCCTGTGTGTAACGCCTGTGGACTCTATTTTAAACTGCACAATGTGAGTCAGTCATAACTATATTCTCAATAATAACCCACATGCTGCTGCACAACATTTCTAAGAAGCTGATTTCTGTGTTTTTCCAGGTCAACCGTCCCCTCACCATGAAGAAGGACGGTATCCAAACTCGCAACAGGAAAGTGTCCAACAAGAACAAGAAGAACAAGAAGGCGGCCATGTTTGAGTCATACTCAGACATGACTCAGCCATCCTCCCTGGACGCCAACGGCGGGCCCTATTCCCTCGGCCCCGGGACCCTCCTCACCTACAGCCACACGCCACACCTTATCCCAACACAATCACCCCTGCATCCCTCTGCATCCTTACCCTACGCACACCACCTCAACTCTGGCATGGTGCCCACACTGGTGTGAAATGACAAAGAAGGCTTGACTTGAAAGCTGTGAATATTAAGGAACCAGATTGTTTGCTTGCTTGTCAGTTATTTGTGTGAATTTGTACATATGTGTTTCTACACACGAATGAGGTTTTCTGTTTATTTCAACTGTATTTTAAGAGGAAGCACTAATTCTGTTGATGTTATCTTAATCCAGTGCTCGTTTGAAGTCAGTTAAGGGAATTGTTTCAGCTGTAAATACAAACACAAATCTGATTTGACTGCCTTGTCTGGGTAATCCCTCATCTTTTATTCATAATGTGAAATTGTACTTTTTGTGTTACAGAGATGGGTTTTGTATTTGCAAAGTTGATATTTGAAACTCTACAGAGATAATAATAAAATGTGTGACTGGTTCTGCTGGAGTTATGAAGGCTTCTGTTTCTGATGTCATTTGAATTCTCGGGTTTATCCGTTCAGCTCAGTGAACTGACCACAGCGAGGCCTCCTGACTGCTGTTATTGTACTCCCCTGCTCAGGTACACTGGTCCCTTTGTACAGGCAGCGCTCCACTTTGACAGTGTCATTGTACATGTATGCAAATTCTCCATTCTGCAGAAGTGACAAACATTTAACTAAAGTGCATCACTTACGCCACAGTTTTTATATTTAGACCAGAGCTGCCAGTTGATGAGCAACTGGGCTTCAAGTTTAAACACACACAGACACAAGGTCATGTTTGTATTTGTTATTACTCATCACACAAGGGGGTTTTTTTTCATGCAAAGAATTTCCACTTTCATGCTTGAATGCAAAAGGCAAGACACTACAGAGAACCTGCTAAGTAATGATGAGTTATGATATGTAACATGATAGTAAAAAGATAAAAAATAGTCTGGATTGAGTCAGAACACTGAAAGTCTTCACGTGAACTGTGTTTGTCATTGTTCTGACTGAAGCAGATATGAGCAGCAGTGGAAAAAATATTCACATCCTGTAACTTAAACTGTTACTGGAACAGTCTTAATTTAAAACCGATGCCTCTATCTGACGTACAGAAGCAAATAAGATCATCAGTGAGACAAATTATCTATTTCTGTTCAATTATTATGGTTAATCTTAATGCCTGTCACCAGGTTCTGACTTATCCAGGTCGGATAAGTCAGAAAATGAAACCATTTTTCATGGGGGAGCGTTAAAGATATGCCAGAATCACCAAAAAATTAAAGTTCCTTTTAGTCGCTTTAAGTAAAAGTAGCAATATCTCCATTTTAATACCAAGTAGAAATACCCCAAAGCAAGTAAAAGTCCTAAATCTTACTTATAGTGTGACATATGAGAATATTTGTTTAAAAGACTCAAAAATGAACTCAGATTATCAAGAGAATTGTTTAAGTAATGTCAAAGGTGTCTATGTATTGTGTTGTTTCCTTTACAAAGTGCCTTTGAGTATCTACAAAAACAATATACAATTCGAATGTATTATTATTCATACTCTAATTATTATTATTAGAAATATCTCCTGTAGTTAGCATCCTAACTAGCTAGCCCCAGGCCTTAAAACGTCTTTCTCACAGCGCTCCAAAGGTCCTGTGCTAGCAGTGTAAACACCAACTCCCTGGCTAGCTGGATGGCTAACTGAGCTAACAAGCTAACAATAGCAACAGTTATAAACAGAATACAGTTAGCAGCAGTTAGCTACTCTGGTGATATGCTGCCCCTATTTGTTGAAAGTATGAGTTCAACAGGTGGCATATTGCACCTTTAAATATAATCAGCAAATTACTCAATTGTATTCATTTATTATAAAGCAGAAAGCCTCATCTCAGAGTTTATATTATATATTACATTTTTTAAAGAATATGTTTAACTTGCCAGCAGTACTTTAGTTGTGTAGCGCAGACATGCTGAGCTACTGTGATTGTCTATATCTAGGTAATCCTACTCAGTGGAGCACAGATAACTGTTTCATATTGATCAAAAGTGGCTCAGTAACTGATTAGATTAGACTATATACGGAACTTCATTGACAAACCTCTGCAGCAAAGGACAACTGAAAATATATAGGAAACAAATGTGTTCCCTCCATTTCCTCCGTTATGACATTCAGACAGTAGTGCAGTGGTATGTGCTGTATGTGCATTGCAGTTACTTCATGCCAAGCAGCAGGGCTGGGGTTGCTCACTCAAGACTGGGGGATAACTGATATGTTATCACTGAGTCCACAGACCCCAAACTATCCACCTGCTGCTGGCACCGCCACTCTCACACTCCCTGTCAGTTAGTCAGCGAGGGGCACCAAAAGAGTGAGGACAAACACAATAAACATATCACTGTTTTCATTTGAGTACACTGCTGCGGGTCGAAGAACTCCATCTGTTTTCCTCACTCATACTTTCAAAATCAGTGTGTCATGTTCAGCTCAAATGAATCCAGTCAGGTTTCATAATCTGAGGACGCACACAGAACGCTTCAGTTGAGACAAAGCTATAAATGATCGCACACACTGCTGCAGTACATTTTACATGCTTCACTGCAGACTTAAGGGGGGAAAAGGGCTTTCATTTATGCATTTGGTTTCAGCTTAGTGAGCATGACCCTGTGAACATCTGGGCACGCCACCCACTCGTGACACTGCAGGACACACAGGGTCACTCCCTTGAGTGTTTTGGGGATAAACCAACTGTGAGGCACAAATGTTGACTATACGCATTTAGGCCGGGTTATGTATCGAGCAATTAAAATAGCCTCTTCTTAATAAAGCTTAATGTCAGTGGCAGTCAACCGTTGTTGGGCCAAACTCTCTAGATTCACCCTCCACCTTGATGATGGGAATGCAATGGCCCGTGAAACAGAGTGAAGCAATGGTGTTTTCTATTTGAAACCATTTACCTAAAGTTTACCATAAATCCCTCTAGAGAAGACAAACCTTTAAAATCCACAATGTGTACCTCGACTGAATGACCAGAATTAGGAAAACAAACATGAGACAAATAATAAGTAAAAAAAAAAAAAAAAGACATGAAAGATGATTTGGCAGGCACATCCATAATTTATACTCTTTTCCTTAACTGTCTCTATCTTCTGTTTATCTGCTGCAGCCGCCAGCTCTGCTCTGGGGAAATGGTAACAAATGCCGGGGATAGATTAGCAACCACAGGCCAGCTCACACAGCCATCCGTTAGTGGCCTTCTCTCTCTTTTACCCCTTCGAAACTTGCCACTTTTCCCACTCAGACCGTTTCATCCTGCATTATGAGTTGTACTATGTCATTAGTTGTGGTGGAAACTAACAGATCACAAGTGATCTGATGATGTGTTGTTTCATCAGTGACAGTCTGGGAGACTATAACCATCCTTGGGCTTATTTGATTCTGTGTTCCTGAAGGAGGAAACAGATGCATCTCTTACTGACAGAACACATGATAAAACTACACGGTTCCATCCACAGCGAGAATGAACTGTTAACTAAAAGCACCTACCACGGCTTGATGTATAATACACTCCTGTTGAAACAAGTGGTATATGAGCACCCCCAAAAGGTACAAACTAAACACTGCAGCTCCAGTTCCCCCCACCCCCAACTGCCACAGGATGTAAAACCCTGAACACTGCAGTTCAGAGATAACAGCATTTATGTGTATGTGTGTCGTTCATATTGTCATGTCCATTGCTGATGCACATCATGAAGAAGCTGAACTGAATATGATCTGAGGAAGACTTTACACTTCAGACCACGATACCAAGATACTGAACCAGGACAATGAAATAAAACACTTCCTGTAAACTGAGATTCTGTAAATTCAAACATATTTGGTCATAGTTTCTTGTATAGTCTCAACAATAACATACATGTATATAAAGAGTATGACGTACAGTACATGAGTGGCTCTCACCTGGTTAAATAATATTTTCAATATATCCATTATGTCTCTATGTCCCCCTTCATGTGACTCGCAAATATTTGAGATATATTTGATATAATTAAGATCCTATTGGTATCCTTGATATATCTGATGTATTATCACTGTTTAGTTATTAAATGTCAAAGAATTGTGACAATCTCATCACAGTTTCCCAGAGCTCTAACGTCTTCAAATTCAAATTGAACCAGCAGTTCAAAACGCAAAATCTCCTCATTTATTATCATAAACCACAAAGAAAAGCAGCTAATATTTACATTTAAGAAGCAGGAACCAGCAAATGCTATGATAGAAAGAAATTATAGAACCTATTAATCAATTATTAGTTTTCTTTCAGTTGACTAATCATTTATTTGACTAATTGCAGCTCTCACTGGGATCAAAACATACATTTGTAGTTTGGAGTCAGTGTGCAGGCATTGCTCTTCTTGTCTGTTCTCAATATAAATTGATCCATTAGATAAAGCATCAGTGTTATAGATGATCTTGATAATCCATTACATCTCCCAAAGGATGCGTAATACTTCATCTGCTCCCATTAAAATGTCATAGTTATTACACGTAAATCTGATTCCTCTGTACCTGAAAAGAGCCATTATGGGCTCACGATGTTGGACTTTTATAGACGGATGATCAAACTGAATTGCCATTTCGTTTCACCTCATTCTAAGACTTTGAATTTGCTCAATAAATCTGAGAGACCAGACTAGTACTTTTCTCGATGTAAAAACAAAGGAACTAACAGGGACAGTGCTGTGGGTCCTTATTACAGTTTGTTCGACTCAGCTTGGCACTGCAGATGTGAATGTATTTTTTCACTGGCAAAGAAACCAATAAAAAAGACACAAGAAAAACATAAATATATTTATTTTTGAAGCATGCCTAAAACTCCAGTACAGCCAACAGAAGGAGCTGAGCATTACACAGTGAAAAGGAAATATTACTTATATTCTCTGTCAGCTTTTTAGTTTGTAAGTAGTAAAATTTGGTCCTTGGATAACGCACAAAGGAGAAAAATAAAAAACAGGCAGTCTCATCAAACCAGCTGAATCTGTTTCACTGTCTTTTAGCTTATCAGGTTCATTTAAAGCACTTCCAGTCTGAAGAGTTAACACCCTTTAACAAGTGATAATCTCTGCTGTGTGTTAAAAAAATAAAAGACACAGGACAAAGCGGGGTGAGAAGTATAACAGCTCACCAAGCTACATATTATGGATACTCCCACAAACGGCTTCAGCCAATCCACAATCTGTCAGTGCACAAGCAGACTGGGCTTTTTTGTAAACATCAACTATTAAGTTTTCTTTTTGTTGGCATTACACAGGGTGTGCGGCGGTGGACGAGATGCAGCACCTTCACTGTTTCTTAGCGATGAGGACACCGAGCACAACTCCCATTAGCAGCGCTACTCCAACCAGCAGCCACCTACTCAGAGTCTCCCGAGATCTCCTCGCTTCTGCAGCTGCGTCTCGCCCAAAAACCTCAGCAAAGGAGTCCTGGAATCAAACATGGATTCAGACAAAAACAAAAACAAGAGGGAGAGGGAGAGGAATTTTGTAATTAGACAATGTCTTGGCTTCTTTCCATCCGCATTAAAGGAATACTGCACTGACATCAGTAGTTTAAGTAATCTAAGTATTGACACTTTTGTAAAAAATAAATGTTTGTATATCTTTAAGGAAATAGTAATGAAAGTGGCTTCCTACAAAACTACAATATATTAGATAATCATTTTGCATGTGTGCATTTTGTCATCAGTGTAGTACTTAATATATCTTTACTGACTATAGATATGTATGCATTAGGGGTGTCGCAATATCACAATATTCATGATAACAGTGATATAGACAATGAAATATTGATATGTTAATAATAATATGATAATATATCATGTGAATAATCCAGCAAAGATATTCAGCCTTGTGCCTCTTTTGTTTATGAGTTTATCTGGTTTCCTTTTTTATTAGTAATTGAGAAGTTGATAGTAATTGTTCTTTTTGTCCACTTTTTTTTGTTTACAGTTATGGTTACCTCCACCTCCCTATAATTGTATTTTGAGGGTAAATTATTTGTCAAAAAAAGAGACAAAACACAGAGTAAACAAAGTTGAAGATAGGTCTGATTGTTACTAGCATATTTCTTTCAAATTGTGGTAGATTTTGCAGTAAAATCGTTATCATTAATTTGTTTTGCCACAATAATCATCTAGTTAAAATCCACTGTGTTGACAGTCCTATTATGCATGTATACACAGTATATGGGTATTTATGCCTGTATATAATGTACGTGCATAAATGTACATACATTTCTCTTTCTTTTTTTTCTTATACATTATTTTATTTGTTATCTAACATATTATGACTGAGATATGAACAAGGAGTAGTTCAATACAACAAATGTTATATTTAGAAATCCTATGATGTATTATATCAAAACTACAGTACCTTTTTGAAGATGTAAGAAATAGTCTCATCTAGCATGCAAATATAGCTCAACAGCAGCAAAGTGCACTATGCTACAGGAGTAGCTTGAGAAGTTTTCAGAGATGTTTTGAGTTTTGTGCCTTTACTTTGAGTAGTTTCTCAGTGCAGCTGATTTCCTCAGTGAAACTCAATCTACAGACTCTTCAGAGCCACCTTTGCAGGCAGTGAGTGTTTGATACACAAAAAATGTTAGATATTCAGAAGTATCTTTGATACAGTTAGGGATACAATGATACAACTTTTTTCACTCCAGATAATTACAATACCTTAACTCAGGGTATCTGCTAATCACTACTACTGAGCCGATAGCGGGGTCAGTAGTAGTGATCTGTTAACCTCACTGTGTGGGACTCTTTTATACAAAGTAACATGAGGTTGGAGATAGCTGTGGCATTAAAACATGATTCCACAGCCCGCCATAAGTGAATGATTGTAACTTATAGCACCGCACAGAATTTTGTAATAGCACTGACAAAGAAGTTGTATTGTTTTAATCGTGTCATGGTCATTACCCATTCTGCAAAACAGATGAGTTTTGGTGAAGATACTGATCAGTATCAGATCGACATGTTGATCGTCACAGAACCACAAATGAAGCTGCGTGTCTACTTCCTCCCTGCTGACTCACCCATCCTCCTTGGCTCTCGATCCACGGATTGATGTGCTCATCCAGGTACATGGTCATCCAGTCTGCGATGCGGGAGACCAGCTCGCTCGTATCCTTCTCAACGCATTCCACACACAGCACACCGCCAAAAGCAAACAGGCCCACTACACGTCCCCAGTTGACTCCGTCCTTGAACACCTCGTCCATCACGCTCTTAAAGCTGTGGTAGGCTGTGTCAGGAGTGATGTCGAGCTGCGTGGAGAGGTCACTAAACGCTTGTGTGAAGAGCAGTTCAAACTCTTCAGCTGAGTCCCGAAGAGCTGCTTTAACAGCCTCTATGTCAGCACCTGGCTGGTCGCCCCCGTTGCTGCTGTTGGCCAGCAGGCCGTTTGTGGCAGCTGGGTTGGCCTTGTCTGCCTCAGTCCTTCCACCAGCATCCTCTGGCCTCAGCAGGGAGGTTGGATGGTTCCTCTGAGACAGTTTGTAGCTTATAAAGAACTCCACAAGCTCTCTGTTACTGTACGACATTATTTACACACTGTGAACCTCCAACACACAGCCAGCCTAATCAAACCCTGTGGTTTCTCGTGCCATTCCTCTCAGCTGTCACAATAGCATCCTGGAAGAACACAGAGAAAAGTGACATTCAGAAACATTTTGCATCACATGCTGCTGTGTTTAAGCATCCATCGGTTTACATTCACTTCTGCAGACTATACAAATCTATCAGGAGGCTCTATACTGTAATATAGTGTAATCCATCACAGTGAATATCAAGTCTGCATCACAGTTTAACTGGAGACGGATTTGTATATATATCTGCACTGTATTAGCACACAATGATTTTATGTAAAAAGTGTGCTGCATGATTCAGCATGCTGATGATAGATTTAACCTACTGTACAGAAATAAATGGGAAACTGATGGATACCTGCGATGGTCAGGAAACTAACCCTGGAGCAAACATTCGTAAATAAACAGGAGCTAACACACATTAGCTTAATAGCAGCTTTGTAAGCTCAGCAATAAAAAAAAATCAGTAACATATATGAATTACGATGTATATCAAGTCAATAATGTGCGTCAGGATGCCAACCTGCCACCGCTGACAGCTCTGGCTACAACGTAGATACCACCAGCTTTAGCTTCAGGTGCTAACTAGCTGTTTATAAACAGTGTGTAGGAAACGCATCAAAAACTACAAACTACAGCCACGGGGCTAATATGAGATTATCATTATTGACAGGTATACTCACGACTGCTAAAAGCTGGTTTTCCCTTTAAGAGTGCAGCTAAGGAGTTACAGAAAGCTGTAGTTGTGAATACAGACACAATATGGACATTTTTGCAGCTGCAGACTCTGTGGCCTCAACACTGATGCACGCTGGCGGTTGGCCAATTCTGCTACTGTACCAGCGAGAAGTCCCGCCTCCTGCGGCCTCTGCACCAATCAACGTCGAGGGAGGGCGGAAGTTCAGGGGCCCGTGAAATGAAAGCAAACTCATTGGTAAAAGCTCGTTTGTTGTGGATAAATCCCACATTCACGAGTCTGTTCTTGGTCGTTTTATTTTAACAGTAAAGCACCATGATTAAAGATGTGAGGTTTGTGCGTTTAGAATATTCATTTGACTTAGGCTAACCCCATAGCTTGTAAAGTTGCAGTGTTTTTTGTTGTTCATGTAGCCTACCACTTGCAAATGATGAAAGCTTGTTTTTATTTTTGTATGAATAGACACAGAGGCTCAATGTGAAAATGTTCAGTCCACTTAACATTTACTTTTACTTTATTTATTTTACTTCCTCTATGTGCTTGCTGTAAATAGTCATCCAACTAAAAGTGAGACTGAGGCTTATCTTCGTTTCCTGTCCTGTAGAAATTTAGGGATCAATTAGATATTGATATAACACATAATTATCACAGACTGGTGTAGGAAAGAACTGCAAATGATTTTATTAAACAAACATATTTATTAAAACGTGTACATAAGCAATTAGCATATCCTACACTTTCTAAATGTGAAATAACAGTATGATACAGCATTGTCACAGTTGAGATAACAAAACTATGCAAGTAGGGAAGTTGGCATAATCATTTCATAAATCTTGTGACAGCTGAAAGGTGAATAACACAGATTGTATGAAGATCCTAACAAAGAACAATGGCTAAAATATATACAATGTCACTTACATATGCCATATACTTATGCACTATAGTGTAACTGTTTGTCCTTCTTTCCAACACTGGTAACATCTGGAGTTGAAGAGTTTTCATGACTCACGCCAAATTTTCGAGGTTTGTAATGGTCTGTCGACCTGTTTTGTTTTCTTTGTCGTCTTAATTTTATACACTTCTTTAAAACTGAACTGTTACTCAACCAAGGCACACTGCTAAGCAGGGACACTAACAGGATGTCGTCCCAGCATTTGCTTCCCCATCTTGCAAAGCGCTCTCCTGCTCTCTAGGGGAGTCGTCAATGTTCACAGGTTCTGTCTCCTCTGTCAGGATTACCGGCTCCTGGGATAAAACATTCTCTTGTTGGTTCGTGTCAACATTTCCATTCTCAGTAGGTCCCTCTTCTATTTCTGGTTCACTGTCTGAGTCAATGGAAATGGTCTCTGTGCATGTGCTGAGTTTTAAGGTACAGTTTAGAGTCTCACACTGCCTGTTTTGGTCTGTGGTTGGAGTACCAAACTTGAGGCCTCCAGGTCTCCCCACTGAGGTGCCGTCTAACTTGCTCTCCTCAAATATTAAGTCGTGCTTAACTTTCCTGACTGCATGCATGTCGAAGCCAAGCAGCACAGACAACTTCTTGGTCTCACATAGTTTCTCACACGTCCTTCTCTTGGTTGCAAAGTGACTAGAAATGTCAGATTTCCACAGCCACAGACTTGCAGACAGCCTTTCCTCTTCCTGAGGAGTAAGGTATGGTCGCCGGTTGAAGTAGGCCGTAAGGAAATTCTTCCTGGCCTCATACGTCTTGTGTTCGTAGCTTCTAGGATCCAGAGCAAGGCCATCAGATCCAAACTGATTTCCAACAGCTGTGGTGGAAATCTTTGACTCCTTGCTCAGTTTTAATTTCTTAGGGTTGGTCATGGCCTGTGGTGGTGGCTGTCTCTTGAGGAAGCCAGCACCGGACGAGTTGAGAGTCAAGGCAGACTTGAAGCCTTGGCTTGCCTGGGTCCTACCAACTGCCCTGCACTGTACAAGATGCAGCGTGATTGTGGAGGCCACCATGTTACTGGTGTACACCCCCAAGCAATGAATGCACTTGTATGTCATCTTTTTTTCTACAGGATGCATTGTCTGGAGCACTTGGTGTCGCTCCCTCAGATGCATGGCCAAAGCTTCGGAGATGGGACCTTTGAGGATGGTGAAGCACAGCGGACACAGAGTCTTTCCAACCTCACTCTTGTGAGTAACTGCAGGGAAACTTCTACCAGCAAGTGGGTCAGTCTTCTTCTCAATCATTCTGGGAGCGCTAACTTTGACCAGCGGTGGAGCAGGATTCTGAGCAGGTGCAGACTGATCCTGACCATTGATGGACTCCTTCATGTTAAAAGTGAGAACGACAAGCTGTACGTTACTGGACTTCTCTTGTTTGATGGTGAGATCAAAGGTCAGAGGTGATGCACCTGGGGGGCCAACGAAGTCATCGGGATGAGCCTGAGTCGTGTGCTCCATGATTTTCTCAACATTGTGGAAAGCAGAGTGGCACTGTGGACAGGTGAGCCCGTGGATTAGCATGTGGTTAAGCAGCGTGTCGCTGGGCAAATAGCGGTTGCAAAGCAAACACTTGCTGGTGAAGTTGTGGATTTTCATGATGTACTTGGCCAGAGCCCACACTTTCTTTGCCTTGTGTGCGTTCTCAAAATGAGCATTATAAAGGGTTTCAGGAAAAAGCTCATTGCAAACTGTACATATCTTCCACTTCTGTGTCTGTGCTGTGTTTACACCTGCTGAATTATTTTCAGCCACAATAGGGTTGCCAGGAACTGCGACACGCACCTTACTGGCTGCAATGGAAGACTGATTTTTTACAACAGGGCCCACTGGCTTTAAATAGCCGATTACTGGTTGTGGTATTGGGTCAGCTCTATGTGTAAGCCCCCTGCTGACGATCACAGGTGCTTTCTGAGACACATCTGGTAAGGGCTGGGGTCTTGAGACAATAATATTAGCATGTCCAATCATGGTGGTCACCTGCGCACCAATGCGCTCATGGTACTCTATAACATGCTGTACTAGAGCCTCGTAGCTACGAGTGGAGAACTGGCAGCGTTTACATAGGATGTTGTTGCCATTGACAGAATTAGCACCATTTTTGACCAATGATTCAGAAACCATACCAAGATATGGTGAGACAATGTGCTGAAAATGTTCCCTGTAGATGTGCCTTCTCACAACGTTGTAGAGAGAGTCCCGGAACGTGCACTTTTTACAAAAGTACATTGCTTTCTCCACACCATTTCCCTGTCTGGCTCTATCAAGATAGGTTTTGTCATTCTTTCCCAGTGCAATTCCCTGTGAGTTTCCATAGTTCTGCCGTGCTGATTTGGGCATGTGGAATATTTTAACATGCGTCTCCAGAGTTCTCTTGCTTGCAGTGAATGTGCAGTACGGACAGTTGAGCAAAATTTTGCTGTCAAAGATTTTCCTGTGCACATTGCGGAAGTGATTCTTGTAGCCTGAGTAGTATTTGGAAGAAAAGGGGCACTCTGTGCAGCAAAATGGCTTCGATCGGTATTCCTAAAAGACATCATGGGAGAAAACAATGGGATTAAGACAAATGTGATTTGTGCATAAGCAGTTGAAAAGGCCTTGAACAGTGTAGTCAGATTTACCTGTGTTTTAGAGTATGATGGGTCCCACCCGCAGATGTCAAGGCAAAGAGTGCCCTTTACAAATTGATCATTGGGGCAAAAGTCTTTGAATTCCTGTGGAGGGAATCGGAAAGATTAAGACAAATATATTCTTATATAAAATGTTATAATATACAGTAAAATATATTTTTTACAGTGATGTGTATATAAAATGTCACACTAGCTTTAGACTTATTCTCCTGAGCTGACAGAGAATCAAGTTGATATTTTCTTCACATTTGAGATAAAATCATATAATTATATTGTAATAACTTCACACTTACAATTACATTTTGAAACATGAATGACAATCATCTGCAAGTTAAGTTTGTTGATTAAATTATGACTTTCTACTCACATGCAACAGAATCCCACTCACCTCTGCTGCCTCTTTGCAGAACTCCAGTCCAATGTCTCCAAGTGCCTTTTTCACTTGTTTCCTCGCTCTCCTGATTCTTGTAAGGTTGTTCACTGGGAGCTGATACATCTCTACGGACAAACAGAAGATGAAGTGCTTATTAGTTTGTCATGATTAATAAGGAAAATCACAGCCACTCAATTCTTCAATATGATGTTGTAAGTAGCTAATCAATAATCACAAACATCACAAGAGACGGCACGCCCCTTCAGCACATTTCCATTCAATAACACACAGTCAACATATTTACTTATGATGACAGGATATCATTATCTGTTCAAGACATCTGTTTCTTCGGGGGCCCAGTAACGGTACTGTTGTCAGCGGACATGCCTTTTCAGTAGCCATGCTGCAAGTTAGCTTTCATTCCTGACTAAGTGCTGGTTCGACCACAAATACTGAGACTGAAACATATCTGTGACCTTTCTTGCTCCGCTGTGTCCACCGATTTCGGGGATCAGCGATTTACAGGACATGTTGTTAGCTCTGTGTGCTAGCGTTGATGTGTTAGCCAACATTAGCTGCGTTGCCCGCTTTTGCAGGCTTGGTCACCTACTGTACTTAGCATCAAAGCTAGCGCTGCATAGCCGGTTAGCGTTATTTATTTCTTCATTTGCACTGACTATCAAGCGATGCGTTTTACTCACCGTATGATGAGTCTGGAGAATAGCTTTACACTGGTTGCCTCACCATATAAAAGGCGAACAAAGAAGTTGGCTGGCTGGTCGGGGCGTGCAGACTGATGGTGATGTTCGCTCTCCTCAAAGCCGGTGCTGATGCTCCAACACAGCTAGCTAACTGAGCTAGCTAGTTAGCTGTCACATCTGCTTTGCTGCAGCTGCTAACTGGCTGGAAGAACGAATGGCAGGACAAAGTGGTGCACATCTCATTAAAACAGTATACTCCAAAGATAATGAGTGCCAGGACCAGCCAGTGTCCTCTGAGCAATTCTTGTACTTTCACCGGTGGTCAGGCCAGTGTTCGCTAATGTTATCTTTTACAAGTGAGCCAACTCTCGATCCAAAATGGCGGCGACCGAACAACGGAAGTCGTATCAGGGAGCTGGGGAATGGCTGGATGGCCAAAAGTTAGTATTAATTGTGGTCGTATTAATATATTTTTTTATTTTCAGTCATAAAAAGCTAACATTTATTTATTTAGGTTCATGAAAATACCACACACACCCTTTGTTATCTAGCCTACTTATGCTTTTTCATTGACTGATTCCCACAAACGAGCACATACTAGAGAACAATTGAGGACAGATTATATACTAATATTTAAAAACAAGAGCTTGACATAATTAAAGACAGTTTTATTGCTGTTGTCATTCCAGTGGTTCCATTACTTCCAGTACAACAATGCGGGTTCCTGTCAACACCAGTCTGGAGACCGTCCTGTGGTCCAGGTAGAGAACACACGTTCCATTCACCTGGCACACAAACTGCCGCACCTAAGGAACAGGAGGCACATGGGTTTTAATTCAGATTAATAGTTAAAAAATAGCATCTTGACTTTCAGTGCCGTGTGTGTAACATATTATCTAACCTTAACTCCAGCAGCTGCTGCGGGGCTTCCAGGGTCAACAGCCTGCACATAGCAGGGAGCCACGCCTCTGACAACAAAGCCCCAGCCCAGGGCATCTCCTATCACCTGTGGTGGTCGGATGGGTGAGGTAAATTACACATTCTGTAGAAATGATTTGGTCAAATACAACATCATTAGTCCACATGGAAAAACCTCTCCAATAATGTCTTTGTTCTCATATGAAGTATGAAACGGCCTAAATGTGTCACTCCTTTATAACAGACCTGTAGGCACAAGCTCAGGTAAGATCCCAATCTAAAGGAGTATTTAAGTTTTGTCCCATACTTCAGTCATCCACTGTAAGACTTTGGGGGGGATGTTGTCCAGGTTATACTTGATTAATGCTGTCAAATCCTAGAGATGACACCAGTGTGATTAGCTCTACAATAGCCATGGTTTTGCAGTAACTCACCGTCAACACTTTCTTGATGAAGGGTGCACCAGGTGCCAGTAACTCTTCACATGTAAAAGTTCTTCTAAGGACTGTAAAATTATGAAAAGATTTCAACATTTCCCAGTGTGGGACAATGAAACACAAGCAGGCCTCAGAACGCCAAATGCTTCAAAGACATTTTGAAACACTTTTCCCATGAATATTAATCACACACTTGCCTGATTTAGGATTGCATCTCACCACTGAAGTTGAAGACTGGACAAGAGGTGGGAATCCAGCTGAGTGAAGCTGAAGGGAATTCAAGCTGCCTCGACGCCCACTGGTAACCTGTTTCAGGTCTTTACTCGACTCCACTGTTTATAAATTAGTAGTGAAATTATCATGCGATTAATCAGCGTCCAAAACAAAGTGTATAAAGCCCAGAGATTTTTTTTTTTACCAGACTGGAAAGCACTGTTGCCCCCCTGAGGTCGTCTTTTGCGCAGAACAAATGGACTTTCAGGATGGTTGTCCTCGGGTGTCGACACTGCCACACCTTCGTCTTCGTCCTGTTCACTTTCATTTAAAAGCTCAGATAGACGGCGGCGGCGGCGGAAATTGATGCAGAACCGATAGAGCAGTCCACTGTCAAAGAAGTCATGTTTCTTTGCCACTAGTGATGGGAGTGTAAGAGAGCAAAAGAGCACAAAACAACAGGTTTCAGATTAATGGGATGTTTCACAAAGAGGTTGATGAGTATATTTGCTTCAGATTGCAAAAGTCCCAGCTGGCCACCCACTGCTTGCAGCCACTGACAGAAAACTCATTGCTGTTGCCATACATCAAAGGGCATATGAGGACGCTCCTCACCGTGCTGAATGATGCCATGCTCCTGCAATGCGCGGCACAGCTCCAGTCCCCGACGCCGGCTCTCTGCCTCTGCGTTCTGAAGGAGCCAGTCAATCAACTGGCAGCCAGGAAAGGAGCGCTGAAATGCAACACCGTGCTCCTCTCTCAGCTGCAGGATGGAGTTCTTGTCTGCTATGAGACTGAAGAACACAAATCAAATGCTTCATAACATGCAAATTACTTCTGAAAAATACTGAAAGCAGCATTTCTTCAAATGACCAATACATACAGTATATATTTGCTGCTTTGTGTGAAACTGTAACCCCGTCCTATCTTAATCATATTAGTGTGTGTGATCATGACTGTGATTGACATTGCACTTCAAGGTTAGCTGTTCAAACCACAGAATCACAGCACAAAGACAAACTGCAGCTCTTACTGTTCATAAAGTCGTTGTCCTCGCATGAAGATTTTCACCTCTGTACTGAAGGGAAATGTGCCATCATCTTTGCGGAAACGGTACAGCAGTTTGGCATCCTTGAACACTGGCCTCTTATCACAGACTGAGAAAAGGCAACATACAGTTTCAAATAACTTTTTAAAATTAGTGAATCTCTTAATAAAGCTACAATCCTTTTTTTTCAATATGCCCTTGCTGAAGCTTGTGCTGTTCCTTCCTTCTTACCGTGGTGGATGATGTCGTGATCCATGAGGTGCTGCACAAGGCAGGCAGCAGTTGCTCGATCTGGAGCTTCCTTATGGCTCACGAGCCAGTCTATAAGTTCCTGTGCCACGAAGCAGTTGGGATAGGTTCGCAGGTGGTAGCGTCTGTCCTTGATCAGTTTCCCGTCATGAAGCCTCAACCTTCAAATTTAATTCAGATTAGCCGCAATGCCAAAAAGGGTTGCAGCGATACATGTCGTTTTCAAGGTATGCCATGGTATGAAAACTGACGGTTATCATACTGAGTACATTTGCTTATCTACAGTGTTGAATTCTACCGTATGAGTGTAATTTTAAAGATAATATTTCAAGCTATATCAAGTTTCATGGCTGTCAGGATGATATTTTGTGAAAGAAATCCGACTCATCATTCCTTTAAGGTCACTGCAACTGATAACAACAACAATAATGATTGTGAAATACAGTGATATGATGAAACCGTGATATTTACAGAGATGGTTATCAGACTGTGAAAATCACCTGCCTTTGAAACCCTAATCCTGAACTCAAAACTTAAAATCAGCCACATATATTTAACCTTTAAACTCAAATTTCCTAAAAACCTGACCATGAGACCATCATGTTTCTCCCTCTCCCTCTCATACCTGAGTTGTTCTCCGGCAATCATGACTTCTCCTTTGTGTTGTCTGGCCATGGCTTTTCTCCTAATGCTACTTGTTCGCTCCATGTTTGTTATCTGTGGACTAGAAAGTAAGTGAAGCTAACTGTTAGTTATGGCCCTTTGTGTTTACAAAATAGCAGCTGAAACACACAGAGCTCCACTGCCATGTGGGAAAGATGTTGTGTATACAGCAAGAGAGAGAGAGAAAGACATGGTACATTTCTGTCAGGATGCCACAGGCCGGAGGCATCCGTCCAAAGAAAACTGTTCAGTGTTGAAATTCATGTTTTCCTTCTTTGTAATAGTTTTCAAATATGCAAGAACAGTACAGCTTAATACCCACTACAAACTGAATAATACAGAACAGAGGCAACAACGGAACAAGGAGGTAAAATAAAATATATAAATAATAACAGTAGTAATGCTAATAATTACATTTTAAAACAAAAACAGTTGTTGTGTCCTGACATACTTGTTAGTGAGATACCTCAACCACTGCACCTAGATCTTAGCATTGGCCAGTTCAAAGTGTCAGAGTCTGCAGGTGACAGTGTCTCCATGTGTTCATCATATCTGTTTTAAGGACAAAGGTGATTTTCTGATATCCATTTTGAAGAAAGAAAGGGGGAATTCAAATCACTGCATCCTGGAAACAGCAAGAGCTACTGTATATCAATGGATTTTCTAGAATTCTTAAGTAGTATAAACTCTCTTTCCTTTTTTAAAGAATAAGTTCACCTAAAAATGATAATTCAGTCATCATCTACTCACCCCCATGCCGATGGAAAGTCAGATGAAGTTTCGTAGTCCACAAAACATTTCATTTTGAAACAGCGTTTCAGCATTCTCTTAAGCAACTGAAGCATGTGGGGACGTGTTTTCAAATGTAAAGAAATATGTTTACACCCTTTTAAAAGCTGAAATCTTCACTGTTGTTGATCTAGAGGCGTTAGCGTTCACTCCGTCTGACGTGGGTGCATGAACTGCAAGGGTGTAAATAATTTCTTTTCAAAGCAATTTGCGATCTCAGGGCTTCCGGAGACTTGGATTACACCGCTGTTGTTTTTTTACATATTAAAACAAGAAGCCTTCATCGCTTTCAGTCGTTTAGAAGAATGCTGCAACCCTGTTTTGCTGTGAAGCTCCAGAAATGTTTTGTGGACTATGAAACTTCATCCGACTTCCCATCCGCAGGAGAGTGAGTAGATGATGACTGAATTTTCGTTTTTGGGTGAACTTTTCCTTTAAGGCTGAATCTAACACTGGTTTTCTTCTTGCCTGTTGTGACAGCACACAGCACATGTTTGCCTCCTGTTATCCAGCAGTCACAGTTTTAAAGGATATTGAGAGAAACAAACAAATGACTGTTGATGCCCACATGATTACCCTTTGCTAATTGCCTTCATGGTGCTAATCAGCCAGCTACAGGATGTTGTGATCCAGGCTGTGTTTTCCGACTGCTTCTGAATGGTTTGTTCATTTGAGTGTCAAATTCTGTACCAAAAGTAGCACTGAAGAAGCATTTTGCAATCATTTTCAAGAAAGTTTAAAATAATAAATAGATGAAACTCAGGATTATTTGGGTTGTCTGTGAATGTGACAATCAGCCTGTTAGCGCGTCATATCCTCGTCTGGCAACAGCAAAACATGCTAGTGACCGTGCTAGTCTTTTGTTATATGTGTTTTTTTATACTGTATGAGCTTTCTGCATTGTCGTAATCGATGGCAACACAGATAGTGTCAAGTGGGCCTCAGGATGTGAGAGCATCCGTGCTTCCAGCCTCTCAGCAACATATAAATCCTCCCTACTTTAATAGAATTGGCAGATCTATACCCCAACTATCTGCAGCCTTAGCCACCTATAAAGTAGCTATGTGATTGCTGGAGCTTGTAGGGAGGTTGATATCAAATTCATATCCGTATCTGTCTAATGGGTGCAAATAAGTGAGTCCTTGTTTCCAAGAGCTGTAAACATATCATGATTATTATTGATTGTTCTTGTGTGTATAAATATAAATGTACATTTAGGAGGTATGACTGTTTTACTACATGTGTTTTTGTGATGAAATATGATCCTAGTCCCTGCTGGTGATGTGCACTTAAGCTGTTAGCATCCTATCATTAGCATAAGTTATAGCACATAGTGTGACCCTGCCCTGCTGGCATGAATCCCAACATGTGTCCCTGAGCCATCCTCACTCAGTCACACTGTCTCCTCTTTTCCTTTATTCCCAGCAACTAAAACGGACTGAAACAATGCCACTGCGTTCTCAGACAGCACTTTCTATTGCTTTTGGCTTCAGTCCTCTATCTTGTCAGCGAAGTGCTCACTATCTTTGGAGCAAGCGCTGCCTGAGAAGGTCAGCTCAGGGCACGAGCGTCGCTTAACCCTTCGATATCCTGTGCAGTCCTGTGTCACCTCTGGACACCACTAGGGGTGACATTCCTGAATCAGACAGCAGATCCTGGAACATGCCAGAGGTTTTTGTTGTTTCAGAGATGAGCTGTTGTCAGGGGGCTCATGATTTCTGGTGGGAGGCTTTGTTAAAACTTTCAGCCACTTCTCTGGCTGCTGGGGCTTAGAGCCAACCTACTGTAAAAGTCTGAAGGCTCCCCTTGAGATGTTCAGAACCAGAATTTGCTTTATTGGTCAAGTGTGTGTACATGTACAAGAAAGTTTACTCTGATTTGACATTGCTCTGTGTGCTTAGACAGAAAATAGACATAGAGCTAGGAACAAGGATGCACCAAATAAATGAAAACAGAAAGTAGGGGAGAGTGCGGCACAGAGGTCGCCATCTCCAGCACCATCTTGGATCAGTGTTTAGTATGAGCACAGTCCTACAGACTGTGAGAGTAACCCAGAATTCATAGCACTGTAACTTATTCAAAAACAGAACAACAAAACACAAAAAATCATTGGAGTTGGGTCATGTGATATGATGATTTCTAAAATGTTTTCATCTGACCTGATTGTACAACATGAATGTTCTGCTTATAATCAAACACTTACTTTGTGCACTTTCTTGCACTCATGAAGGCCTGTGATGGTTCAAGCTTTCAGAGCTGAGTGGATGTCGTGCAGTGTAGAACAACAGCCACAAGATGTCAGTATTCTCCTGTGGACTAACACACAAGGGACACAGCAACAAAAATGGTGTCAAACAATTTGTCTGCAGCCTCTTTTTTATTGTTTAAATTAAATTAGGTGGTTATGACGACATGTCGAAATCACTACAAATTGAGACATAAATATATAAATCAAATTAAGGCTGAAAGATACATTCTTACTGTACTTAATTCATAATAATATTGTTTGTGCTATTTGGAGTGAGCAAACAATGTTCCCATATACCTAGTGAATCTGTTTGAAAATATTAAAAGTAGTTTTATACAAGTGTGTGTGTGTATGTGTATGTGTGTGTGTTTGACTGTAGTCATTCTAACAGCACTGTGGGATAAAGAGGCCTGAATGTAAAATGGAGGGTCAAATAAGAACATACTGCAGATGATAATGTGCTGCTGCTGTGCATTTATAGGTTTTGGTCAAATGATCGTCACGAACAGCTCGTGGGGACACACTCGTAGCAGCTTTTATGCAAATGGCCCTCTTGCGCGTGTTTTCATTGGAGAGCAGCGTGGAGGTGTAGTCCGGAAGGCGTGACATCATGCCAATGCAGCTTTATGAAGAAAGTGCGCTTCTCCTGAACAGGCAGAGGTGCGTCCAGCCCGCTGGCATCTGTGGACTTTCAGTGTGAGGCTGCTGAAGCCAAACAGGCTGCGCGGTGAAGAACAAGCAGTTCGCACCGAGTTTGAGAAGGTGGGAGGCTTTTACGCACGCATGTTTTTTTCCTTCTGAGCTGAATTCAAAGTTTGGAATTACTATTTTTTTCTGAAGTAAGCGCGCTGTCACTGACTGCATGAACTAGCTGTGGATATTTGGAGAGACTAGCTTGTTATTTAATATGACCGCTGAGGCGCATTCACATTTGGGACTGCAGAAAAGCACCATGGATTTCGTCAGCGACTTCGACCTGATGAAGTTCGGCGTCAAGAAGGAGGCGATGCAGGGGATAGACCGCTCCTTCATCGGGCCATGCAGCCAGCTCCAGAGACCAGACTCCGTCTCCTCCACCCCTGGCAGCACACCTTGCAACTCAGTCCCGTCATCGCCAAACCTGAACCCAAACGAGCAGAGAAATAACCCCGACCAGTTCTGGATACCCAACAACGGGGGTTACCCTCAGCAAATGTACCCTCAAGCTTTTGGTCTGACACCCGAGGACGCGATGGAGGCCCTAATCGGCGCCACGGCGCAGCAGGGACACCCATCTGCGCCCCACAGCCACCATCAGCCACCTTTCCAAGCTGAGTACGACGGGTACGGCCACCTGGGCGAGCCTGTCCAGCACTACCCGGGTCTCCCGGGTCACCCCGACATGCAAGGCATCCCCAGCAGTCACTGCCAAGACCCTTATCTAAAAGATGACATGGGGTGCGAGTCCCCGGAGTCTCCGGACGACCAGCAGGTCCTCGGTGCGCACCACCACCTCCAGCAGCAGCACAGCCGCCACGACAGGCGATCCAACGCCGATTCCCACTTCTCAGACGACCAGCTGGTGTCCATGTCCGTCAGGGAGCTCAACCGGCTCCTCCGAGGCCTCAGCAAGGACGAGGTGATGCGTCTGAAGCAGAAGCGCCGGACCCTGAAAAACAGGGGTTACGCACAGTCCTGCCGTCACAAGCGCGTCCAGCAGAAACACATTTTGGAGCACGAGAAGACGAGCCTGGTGTCACAGGTGGAGCAGCTGAAACATGAACTCAACAGACTGGCCCGGGAGAGGGATGCGTACAAACTCAAATGCGAGAAACTGTCCGGTGCAAACTGTTACCACGAAACTGGGTCCACCAGTGACAATCCCTCCTCACCAGAGTATTTAATGTGAGTTTGTTAATTTCCTGCAGAGCTGGTGGTTTTCCATGTGGAGGCATTATGATGACAGCTCCTTAACAAACAGTCCCGTGGATTCAACCAAGTTCTAATTAACGATGGACTTCACTCAAATAATTGTAATAGATACAACTAGGCAACAAGTTATGAATGGAAAAATTACAATGCATGCATGCAGGACATGTATGAGATGTGTTTATTTTATACAGGAGATACTTGAAATCAGAGAATATTCCCTTTTTATTATGAATATACAGCTGTAATCCTTCTGCTACAGTTACTGCTCAATCTTCATTTTGGTGATTTGTTTTGCTTTGCTTAGTTTTTGTAGCTCAAATGATATTTTGTGTTCACGCTTCCTTAAAATAGAAAACATGCTGAGAAGAAGAATGATGCTAGAAATGACATTTCTATTATTTTTATGAAGCTGATTCTGCTGGACAGATGTGTTCCTCATTTGCTTTTTCTTTTTAAGATAATATATATAATTATGCAAATTGTTTTTCATCTACTATGTTTTTCATTTACTATGGATCAATAAACCTATTGTGACTTTTTAAAACCGTGTCTCATCTGCTGATGGAATTACATTACGACTGAGAAACACTTACCTCACATGCACAATTATCCATTTCATCACTGGATTGTAATTTGTCATAATTATTCCACTATTCCAACATTTTTTAAATAATCATACTCACAATATACAAAGAGCATATTTTACATTTCTGAATCCATAAAAGAGGATGCATCCAACGTAACATCTGTGCACACGCGGCATAAAATTATCGCATTGACGTCTTTCAGTATATACTGAGCTGCAACTATAAGTAAATTAATCAGGCAGAAATGTCAAACATTTGCTGCTTTCAGCTTCTTAGATGTGAGGATTTGCTGCTTTTCTTCGTCATCCATGACAGTAAATGAAGAGTTTTTGGGTTTTGGACATTTGGTTGGAAAAAAGAAGCAATTTGAAGATGTCACTTTGGGCCCTCGGAAATTGTGATTACATTACATTTTACACACTAAACCATTCATCTAGAACAAAATAAAATAATAAATCTTTAGTTGCAGCCCAAATATAGCATGTACAAATAAGAAAGTAAATTGTGTCCAGTGTAGTTACTGAGACTAGAAGCACATGTCTCCACCATAAATTCTGCCCTAAAATTATACTATGACCTTATAAAAATTTAAAATCCTTATAAACTCAAACTGCAAGTTTCAAGAAAGTCATGTCATTTTATTGTCGTGTTTTAAGTTTTAGTTAGGGTCAGTCAGAGGAAGCGGCGCAGTAACAGTCACAGTGCTGCTGCTGTGTGTTTGTTGGTGAATGAAAGGACGAGTGGCTTTCTCTCCTTCCATGACCTTTGCCCTTCATGGAGTGCTGCTTCCTGTGGGACCCCGGCATGTGAAAGCACAGGGGGGCTGACTGGCAGGGGCTGTGGGGCACAGATAAAATGCAGTGGAAATCAGGCTTCCCCTCTGCTCTCTTCCTCAGACAAACAGATCACCTCTGCATTCATTAACAGAGGAAGAGAGAAACAACAACCACGGCGCACGGCGCACTGCTCACCGCTGCTCTGGACGGCTTCACAGGAATTTTTTCACTTGATATGTTTTCCTCTTTCCCCCCCTGCCCTGTTACATTTTGAAATCGTCAAGCAAATTTCCTGAACGCAGATCATTCTCAGTTCAGCACTACAATAATATTTGGATGACCGTAATAGTTCCAAGGCCACTGTGATAATGTGAGATAAGTGGTCACATTGTAAATTGAGTTTATAACCTCTGTGACGGCATGTGTGCACAAAGTCTTTGAGACTTTCTCACTGTTCACCCTTTCTGCGAGAGTTCAGCTGGGCAGGTGGCTCTGTTAACGGCGCCAGCCTTTAGCCTGGAAACCAGGTTCTCTTTTCATGTGTGACCCCTGACAGTTTTGACCTCACCCCTCTGCTGAGGGAAAGCAGCTCCGAAATCACACCACAGGTGCAAAAGCACTTTCCCTCTGAAAACAGGCCCAATCCCCGAAGGTCGGCCCGCTGCGCTGGGAGAACATGACGTAGACGAGTCAAGGATGTAGCAGAAAATAACCAGATGGTTATGGCAATGAATGATGCTCCTCTGTATTTTTTACTGTTATTGGGAAAGGCTCGTTAATCAGTGGCTCTTATATATGGCACAAGACTTTGTTTACAGGCACAGCTTAATTTTAAGATGAGGTTTCCTCTGTTTTTCAAAGTGTACTCGTAAATATACTCATTAACAGTGAAGCAGCTCGGATGGCTGCTGTGCAGACAGTAAAGACTTTTGTTATTCAGTTAGATAAGTACATTTTTTTGTTCTCCAATAAATACAGTTTTGTTTCAAAATGTCTTGACATCGTTTGTAAATGACAATCAGGTGAATTATTAAAATGCTGAATGTTTAAGGGGCACTATGTAGTTTTGGAGAAGAAATTCAAAGTCACATTTTTCATATTTACAATATGAATGAGGTAAATATACAAACTCAGAAATATTTATCTTTTCCATGCCTGAATAAACAAGCTGCTCTCAGAGGAAAATAAGGTCCCAGAACACTGTTTGAAGCTAGAAAGGTGGCAGGGTCCGCCACATATAAACACAGTAAAACAGAATGAAAGTGTGTTGTCCTTTAGGGTCAGTTTGTTTATTCAGTTTATTCAGTCATGAAAACAAAGAGAGTTTGTGTATTTAGTTTGTTTAAACATAAAATTCAGTCAGTGAAGATTTTTCTCCTCTGATTAGAAATGTCTTCCCCAACACCACGTAGTGCAGCTTTAACATCGACTCAAAGTTTGTGAATTATACAGAATTTTAGCCTTAACTGCCTCAAATGTAAGTGTATATTTCCACACACAGCACTGTGGAGAATTGTGCACGAGGTATGCATGTATGTGTGTACTTGCATTTATTTGACATTGCATAAACTGCTGTGCTTCAGTAGGTGTGGTTTTTCAAACCGTGCATTTCTTTGTTCAGTGTCGTATGTTTTTGCGCACTTGCGTACATCACATGTGGATTTCTAAGCAACAGCGGAACAATACAGTAGAAGTGTTTGGCGAGGAGAGCGGTTTGTGGTGCTGTGTGACAGTGTGCAGGGTGCCATTGTAGAAACGATTAGCCAGCTCTTTTCCCTCGCATGTGATAGGCTGGTGGGCCTGATGTGGGAGCCTCGCACTCACCCCCCCTTCTCTTCCCTTCCCCCCCTCCCTCCTCCTCCTCCTCCCCGCCACCAACACCCCGAGCCCACAGCGCCTGAGGCTGGCTACTGAGTCAGCAGGAGGGAAAGGTGTCTGCACGGCTGTGGCATCAGAACAAGAGAGAAAGCCGAATAGCTGGAGAAGGATAAAGAGCAGTGAAAACGGTTTAGAACAGACACGCTTGCATTTTTTTAAAAAACAGATGGAGAGAAAGAACGATTGCACGGAAACAAAAGTCAGAAGGAGATGATGAGGCAGCTTAAACAGGAAGCACCATCATCTCCTGAATTAATTTCAAAATCTCCTCTGCCTTTTTATTACATAGTGACTAATATGACAAGCTGTTCATTCTGGATTTAATGATGACACACGTTTAAACACTAAAAAACACCTATAGATGGCTGCCGTTCAGGGAAAACACTCAAAATGTGTCCGTCAGGATCCGTTAAACGTGGTGCCAACCTCTTGGCTGCGTGCTGGGGTTTGCCAAGGCCTGGCTGCTTCTCAGACAGCGCACACAGACAGAGGAATGCTGCAGATACTCACCATTGTGTGGGGAGAGGCAGAGGAATGCAGGCTGCCAGGCTACGTATACTGTCACCAATGAACACAGCCAGAGGCCTCGAGCCATGAGGGAAGGCCGGGGCCAACAGAGCCCACAGTCCAACATCACTCACCACTTCCATCTGTGATATCATACCCATCTCTTCTGAACAGTGTTGATTTGGTCCAGCTTGGCTGTGTAAACACTGAGTATCTTGTTGAAGAGCTCCTGAGCGACTGTCACAAAACCTGTCAGAGATTAGACACAAAATGGCTGGTTGATCAGCTGAGTAAATATTCTTTTGTTTCAAACAAACCCTGTTGATCAATCGGTGAGTTCTGCATTATCTGTAATGTTTGTCACTAATCTTCCGTGGCTGAATGTCAACTGACCAGACATTTGACCCCCAATAGCAAGCCATTTCCAGCCTCAGCCAGTTCTTTCGCTGTTGTTTTGCAACAGAAGTGGCTCATACTGGGGCTGGTCTATAAGAACGGCTTCACGTGAAGCGCGGTGCAGAGATTGGGATGGAGGACAGGATGGACGAGAGGCTTCCTCTTTCACTTCCTATATGAGGGTCCAGTCAAGTGACTCTTTGTGAGAGTGTTGGGTTGTATGTCGCAGGAAAACGCAGCTTCGGCGGCTGTGGTTTCCGGTCAGGATGTCCAGTCGTTTCTGTGCACGGTTGTGACACTGTGAATCATGCAGCGATCACACACGCACAAAGACGCCTCCATGGACACGGCACTCGTACACACACGCAGACATGCGTATGCAGATATAGACATTCATGTGTACTTTCTTGCTCTGTCACACAGAGGCACATATTTTTATTGAAATCATGTGATTGTGGCTTTTTTTAATGTCAGAAATGTGTCACTCACTTTTCTGATTGCCTTAGCTCCTCCTCGGATTATGGAGACGTTTTTTTCCGTGTTGCCACATCCTGAAAGATTCCACAGTAATTATGATTGTACTGCTGGTAATGACTAAAGTAATCACATGATGTGCTCTGCAGGCTCCAACAGAGTGGATTAATGTGTAGCTTTAGCACTACAATAAAGCTCGTCCTGCTATCTTATTGGCTGTAATAAGGAATCTGGCTTCCTGGGGACGTTGTGTTCACTGTGTTTGTGCATAAACTCCTGGGGATCTGATAGGAAGGCCCTCTGATAAAGTGCTTGTCACGTTTAAGTGGACACCACCGAGAGAAGTGTGACAAAGTCCTGTCACATTACAGACCCTGGACTTTGGTTACAGAGCAAAGGGTGAACTACTGTATGTAATGATTATACAGGTTCCTCCCAGCGTGACAGAAACATTATAAAACAGCCCGTTAACAGAGGTGAAAAACAGAGAGGTTTTACTAGCCTGCACAACAGGGGTAAATGAACTGTGCAGCTGATGTGAAAGTGACTAATCGTTTAATAACCGCACCCTCAACACCTTGACTCTCGTTCCTACGATGGATGCACATAATATTCTCCTGTTTCATGAGTGACACTGCAGTTTCGCAGCACAAATAAGAGGCCGGAGAGTGGAGGAATGCTCATTAAAGAGAAGAGGAGAAAAAAGAAGAGAGGAGATCTCTTTCCCTTTCAATCCCTGCTAGGATTTCCTGCTCTGTTTTATGGGGGTCATGCAGCTGGCAGGCGCCCTCCTGTTTCTGTCCATAATGATGACAGGCGTCCATTAGTGCACAGTAGAAACACGAGCCACAGAGGTTAGCTCAGGCTCTTCCCCCCCTCCTGACAGCCTCTTCCCTTTCCCCAGCCCCCGGCCCCCAAGTATACAACCTACCTATCTATAGGGCAGATAATTGTGGCTCTCAGTTGCTGTTGGCAAAGCTTTGGCTGATTAAGGGTCAGCTCCTGCTCAGACACCAGCATGTGGACCCTGGCGAGTTTAACAGAGCCTGGAAAGCAGGTCCAGTCCTCTGGGACCATATTATGCTCTGGTATATAACAAACTTGCATCCAGGAAAAGTAACTGCAGATGAGAAAATAAATAGTTCTTGCTGCTGCAGGGAATGGAAAAGAAGAGAGCATGTTTTTTAGTGATTTGTGTTCCTGTGTGGGAGATAGATTGTTATATATTTTTGGGAATATCCCCAAAAAATGGAGTGCAATTTCTGATTTTCGTGACATACTTTAGGTTGTATATAGATTCCTTCAAGACGTGTGAGAGAGTGAGGAAGAACAGATGGCGGTTGAAATTGAAACTCCAGTTGTCACTGCACATGCACCATTCAACACCCTTCTTCATAAGTTTCTGTGGGTGTCGCTGACATGAGAATATGGCAGCAGTGTCATACGTTCTGGTAAAACTCTCACTGGGCTCTTTGGAATTGGGTGTGTCAATCTTCCACTAATGTGTCATGTTAACATCTCCCTTGTGTCATAACTCTTCCGTCATGGTTCCCAGAAGCAGTACGCTGAACTTAAAGCCATATTATTTGTCCTTTCAGCTGACTTTAGCGCAGCCGTATCCGTCTTTGGCTTCTACGCAGCTGGAGGACTTGGCAGAACAGCGTTCACACGCCCATTCTTTGATTCTATGGCCATCTTTGTCATCATGTTTCGATGTTAAGCCTCTGCTACAACAACTGAGGAACAACCGACTGTGTGCTGTGGTTGGACTGACAGGGAGAGAAGCTTGAGATTGGCCAACGCAGAGCTTATAAGGAATCTATTTAAGGGGAGGCAGGCCTTTATGCTAGAGTGAACCCATGTAGTTGTTTGCTCTTTTTGTGGCCAAGATACAGGAAGTACTTTGTTCTGGGATTTAACAGCAGAAAAAAAAAGAAACCCCAACTTCTCAAAAAAAATTAAATGAAAGGTTACAAGTAAACAACAAAGTTTATGAAGGGTGTAATAAGATTTCCCACTGAATTTAAGATAGAGTTCACTTTTAAGACCAACATTTGAAACTGCCAGCCGTCACATAAATCTGCTTCTTGTCCTGTGATTGTTGTAAACAGAAATTAAATTCCCATGGTTACTTGCATGTGATCAACTACGACAAATGCATTAAATACTAAGAATTCTTACTATATTACTAATAGTTTATTAAATCAGGCCTGTATTAATTATTAATTGCTTGGCAAACAAATTGTCAATGCAACACTGACATTTTACCGTCTTTAAAAGGATCACTTTAAGCCTTTGGGAAGTTACAGTCAGCCGCCAGTTAGCTTAGCTTAGCATAAAGACTGGAGACTGGAGGTAACAGCTAGCCTGGCTCTGCTCAAAGGTAACAAAATCTACCCACCATGACCTTTAAAGCTATCTAATTAACACGTTGTATCATGTTTTTAATTGGTACAAAAACCAAAGTATAAACAAGAAAGGTTGTGCCTTTATCAGGGTTACTGGGGGTTCATTTTGTGCCGGAGAATTTCTTGGGTGGGAGCAGTGACTTCCTGCTAGTTGACTGGTCAGGAGGACAAGTGGTATGTTGAACTGTTCCTTTAAGTTGATATGGCAAACATGTTAGCAGTTGCTAATTTACACATCAATCAACATTTTTGTCTTGAAGCTAGGGTCGATATTTATTTTCAAAACATTTTTTGTTATATTTTTAGAAAATCTCTTAACATCCAGACAGCAATCATAAATCAAATGTATGTATGTATTTATTAGACTAAGAAAGCTAAGATGGCTTGTTGAACGTGGCAAATTAGCCGCTAACACATTGGGCAGTGTAGTCAGGGAGTGCACGTTTATGTGTCTTGGAGGAGAGGCTCTGGAGGGAAGCTTGAATGGAGGAGATGTTTTTTTTCCTGTTGGATACTAAAAGATTTAGCTTACTCTGGGTGGTTTCTGCAATCCTACCAACCTCAGCTTTTGCCAGCTCCTGAGGGAAATATCTGGCTTTTAAACTGCTAAATGCTCTTGTTTGTTCACCAGTGTTTTTGCTGCTGACTGAGCTTGACGTGGGCACCTCAAGTGGTTGCCAGTTTGTTGCACTACCTAACGATGCTAATGCTAGCTAGCTAATGTTAACGTTGCTAACATTAGCTAATGTTAACATTACCAAGGCTCCCTAGCTAGCTTTAATGTCGCTAACACTAGCTAATGTTAATGTCGCTAATGCTAGCTAGCTAACATTAGGCAGTACAGTATGCTGGGCGCACACTGTAGAACCCTTTTTACATTTTGTTTTGTTTTTGTTTTACTTTTATTCTGCACCTTTCTACAAATGATTTGTCTACAGGGTAGTATAAATATACATTTTACCAGTAAAAAATACAAATTTCACCATGATGATGTCACTGAAATGTCACCAGGCATACTATAAATTCATCCAATATCTGTACAAAATGTAATTCCATCTAATTATCATTGAAATATTTCAGTCTGGACCAAAATAAATACAGCAGCTTTTCTGAATTGTTGTGAAGGCTTCCCAGAGACATGTTTATGTGAGGCTGTAGTTTATAGTGATGTTATTCTGAATTGCATAATATTTTGCTTCCTAATTATTTATCACATGATACAGCTGATTGCTAACTGATATTACAAGTCTTTGTAGCCTTTACGCAGCAACAAAAACAACTGGTGCGAATGCGCTGATGTAAAACTGCAAATGATTTATATAAAGCCCCAGTCTGGTGTCAGAGAACAGAAAGTGAATCGTGTGAAGGAACACACCGCCCACACGTGGCAGAGCAATGGCCTGCAGCACCAACATGTCCGAGCTGAACAACAACAAATGTAGGTGGCCAGTGAGTTGTAACCCAACAAACTTTGACCTCAGCCTGCACGTCAGGTGTTGAGAAACGTTCAACTGTCCTATACTTGTGGGAACCCCCCTTCTGCCTCCCTCCCGTGTACTCACACTGTCTTCAGACATAATCAGACAAATGAGGTAAATGATACCTATCAGACTGCACACTGATAGCATCAAAACCCAGAAAAACAAATGTAAATGTGTCTGCCTCTGTTTGCTGTTTGAAAAACGTTTGGAGTGAGTGTGTCAGCTTCAAGTCTCTTTTGTACAGGCGAGGTCAGAAGGTCACTATAAGTCTGTGAGTGACAGCAGTAATGGTGAGTGGGGCTATATTTAAATCCCGAGGAGAGGAACAGCCTTGACTCATGTGTGGACCCCACGCATCCTCTTTCCACACAAAAAATGAAAGCTACTCTCTTTGTAACTGCCCAAAATAAAACTGCCAGCATCGATATGATTTAATGGCAGTGATTATTTTTAAATGCTGATTGTGTAATCGATTGCTGAATTGCAGAAGCAAATGTTGCCGAAGAGCAAACTTTGGAAAAAAAGTTTCTGTTCTAAGGAGGGGATTAAATATGAAAATGAGAAAAAGTATATTTTGGATAATGTCCTCATGTCTCCTGATAAGTTCAAAAGTAGGTTACATGTTGGAAAGAGTAAAGTATGACTGCCTGGTTTGAATAGATTTTATTGATCCGTGTGATAAAGTGGACCCTTTCTTTAAAGATTCTTTCCCAATGTCCTGCTGAGGAGTCTAGTTGCTTTGTTGTCTGAATAGATTGGGAGGCTCGCTGTGTTGATTCATCAGTGGCAGCCGAGGTGTTTAGTAAAGTCCGCTGTGGTTGATTGGTGGAAGGAGTGGAAAGCAGGAGCGCCTGTCTTTCCCACAGAACCAGAGGGGAGGACTTTGAAATAGGAGCAGCTTCTGTGAAGCTTTATCAAGCCCTGATCACCTGATAAATCTGTCAGAAGCTGCAGTCCCTCCATAGGAACCTGTTATTCATATGTGTGCTAGTAAAACAAATCTTTTTTGAAGGACTAATCCTTTAATCCTGACTCAGTGTTTCATCAGCAGAAGAAACACTTGAGTTTGCGGCAGAGACTTTAACTTGTTATCTCGAGCGTTGCTTCCCCAAATCAGCTGAAAGTGTCACATAAATATTTGAGATTAATAAGAAAAGTGTGTCAGATGGATCGTATGTCATCCCCTCACTCTTTGTGTTTTCAGGCCTGCTTACCCCCGGGGCGTCTTTGACGTGAGCGTGCATACCTATCTGTGCTGCTATCTCTTTACAGTATATCTGTGTCAGCAGTAGGCTGAGGCAGGAGCATGAGAAATGGAGGCGAGCTCGGTCCTCAGTCCCACGGATAGGGGCTGTGCGCTCATCTGTAAACGGTTTGTGTGTGTGCATGTGTGTGTGTGTGTGTGTTTATTTCCATCTGTTTTCATCACTTCTGGAAAGGTGGCATGACGAGTCTTCCCACAGGAGTGGCGAGAGCGTTGCCGTCCCGCACCTTCCTCCTCTCCTCACCTTACTTGATGACATGGGCCTTATCGCTGCATCTGTTAGGGCCAGTTAGTCCTTCTCCTTTGTTTGAGGATTAGGGGATGCTGCTGCACCTATTGTGAGCCACCAAACACTAAATTGGGAGCTTTCCGACACGAACGAGGCATTGATCTCTTCTCCTGTGAAGAGTTTGTATTTAGATTCATATCATTATTTCAGTTAAGTATAAGTGAATAATCTCTGGGGCTTCCTTTAGTCCATGAAATCATCACTCTGGGGGGCTTGTCAGGCAGCTGTACAACTACATTTTTGGTGAAACATTTTTTACACAAAATATTGAGTAAATTTCAAAGCTGTGAAATCTTGAATTAATTGAGTTAAATCAATAGTAACCTTGAGCCAAAAACCACGAGAAAATTAAGTAGATATAATGAAAATCCTTGGTAGATTTGACGATAAACGAGACATTATTTAACAAAACAAATGTGCTATATTTACTAAATGTGTTTACTTAATTTAATCAATACCATACACTTCATTCATCATTCTCAAAAATAATTGTTACAGTAGGAGCCCGCCCACCAGTCAAACGTGCAGACAGAAGCTAGCACGACAATAATTGACCAGAAAACATGGTAGTGAATTGGTGTTTTTTTTCCTTTCATTTGGTTAGGACGCTGTGAAAAACTAAATTCAGGCCCAAATTTCTCTGGTCACGGTAGCTTATCTGTCAATGCCCTTGTGAGACCATTGTGTTAATGGTCACGTGTGACAGCACGGCTGCTACAATATTCAGAAAATTCCACCCTGTTAAGTTTCCTGTGCACGAAGAAAGGTTCAATATGCTGCCAGTTTCACATGGGGAGCGAGGACGTTCTCTTTGTCGCGACAGGCAATGGCGTCAATGTCAGGACATTTAGTGCAAAACGTACTGCTGATTTGGATTACGTAATTATTGTTGTTATTGAAACTGAGCGCTGTAATTACTCTATTCTCAAATACTTTGATTAAAATTGACAGAAAATATTGAGCAGACATTAAAAATATGTATATGTAATATGTATAAATTATTTTTGTGAAATATGCTCCGATGGATAGATAGATAGATAATATAGATAATATAGATAATATAGATATATAGATGTAATTTTAAGACACAATTAACTGTTTGATTTTTAGGTCTCTATTTTGGTCCAACTCAAACTATCACTTTAGTGACATTCATAGATGTGAATTATTAAGATAGTATAACTTTGTATTATCGTAATACTTACAAAGCCACTGAATATTTTTCTGAAAAGTGTATCTCACTTCTATAATATAATAAAATATGAGTCCAAAGGGCGCCACTTTGTGTTGAAAGGCGGTGAAGACGTAAAAACATTTTTAGGGATTTTAGGCAACGTAATGGATCATTTGACGTCAGAGCAGATAATTACTGTAGGAAAAAAAATGCATAATAGCTCATCAGAATTCATTTGATCTGATTTGTTCGTTAACATTTCTTGGTGCAAGCTGTTTCTAACTCGTGCTTTTAAAAAGTGATGGGGACAAAATCAGCCATTTCAGAAAGTGTTGGAGGCATGTCCCCAATAGAGTCCTCCCTAATATTTCATGCCAATATAAGGTCATAATGCGATACAATTGATTCAGTTCCTCTTCAGGAAATGTTTCATGAAAGTACTGACAGCATCAAGGAGGTGATGCCTTCACTCCATAGCGAGCCACCGTCACAAAGAGAGGTTGACCTTGCCTTTGGCCTCTTGGCTGTCTGACAAAGCAATCCCCATGCTCTAGTGCAGTACGGCTGTCCTCTAAATGAAAGTAGCTGAGAGGCGAAGGGCAAAGAGGCCTATGGAATATCAATGTGCGATGCTCTCAATTAAGATTAAAGCTTCCAATGGAATCCTATGGAGCAGCTTCCCTAAGAAATGCTTGACATTTTACCCTTGCTGACTCTGGATAAAAAAAAGTGTCCTGCTCCTCCACCAGTACCACCACCACCACCACCACCACCACAGCTTCCACTAACTAGCTGCCCCTCCTCGGCCGGCCCCTCCATTCACTGAATTCATTCTGCAGATATTGACTTAGGCGACAGTCACACTTCTAAGAAATAAGTGAAATGGATCATCTTACTGCCAGCGGATGATAAGAATACTGAAATATGAAAAAGCGTCTGGATCAGCAAAATGACAAACTAGGGGGGGAAATATGAGGCAGTCATGATAAACCCTCAGAGACAAATTCCCTACAGCGAGACGGAGAAATGAGGAAAGGAAAGAGAGGGGGAGAGAGGTAACGGAGAAAAGAAAATATACATCTGCGACATTTTAAAGAGAGAACCTCATTCATTTACAACACGTGTATCTTAACTGGATGCCAAAAACATGTACAGACTGCACGTAGATTGCTTTTAAACACATAAAACACCATCCATGCTTAAGTATAATTGGCCGATCTTATCTGATGTGAAACAGATTTATATTATGGGAACATCAGCCAGTCAAAGAATGTACTTTCAGTACAATAAATACATCACATCTTCAGTGTAACGCTCCTCATTCATGAGAAGCAGCCAGATACAAAGCTAGCAGTTCTGTGCTTTATTCCCTATAATTAGTACAATGTTTGAGATTTATTTAGCACTTTGTTAAGATTCAGCAGATGTTGTTTCTGGGCCAGAGGCTCCAGTTTGAATATGAAACACGAGTCTGTATTTACTCGGAGTATGCAGCACATTTTCTCGAACATTATTGGAGTTGTTTACATCTGATCTTGTAGATTATTACAGATTATGATGATGTTTGCAGTGTGTATCTGCCAGTACCGTCGCATATGAGCAGCGCGAGCATTTCTAGTTGTGTTTTCGGCACAGAAGACACTCGGGAAATACATCATGTGGTCGTTTAAATCAAGACATTTAATCAGTAAGGAACATATCTGCTCATTTTGCTGCAAATATAAAACTCCAGGTGGGGCTAAGCTATATGTATAAAGATGATCTGATATTTTATTGCTGAAAGTAAGAGAGCAGGGACTGATTATGAATGCGATGTAGAAAATAAGATCAAAATGGAGCCTATCGCGTAAACTCCACCCTTGATAAACAGAATTCCACATCACGCTCCAACTCTGCAGTTAACTGAATCAATGCAATTCCACTTGTGCTGATCTTGCAGACTGAGGCCCTTCCCCCCATCCTCCCTCGCTCTCCCCTTCCCTCTCTTTCTGTCTCTCTCTCTCTCTCTCTCACACACACACACACACACACACACACCCGTCTCCCTCTCCCCGCGCAGGTCTACCCATCGTAACACATTAGCAGTAGAAGCCATCACACAATCAAGACAAGGCAGTGTATGAGACGTCAGGCCAATTTGTTTCCTTCTTGGAGCTACATCACATTAGCAGGGTGGCTATACCCTTGAGCTAAATCCAAGTTCACACAGAGGGAGCGGGCTGCCGGACAGGAGGGCAGCAATGTCAGCACTTTTCAGACGGCTGCTGACATGTATCCAGCAGACTGACAAGTATGAAAAAAAAGCTTGATAGTTTGAAATATGGTCCTTTGGATGTTTCTTTTTGTGGGGGGAGCTTATAATGGCATTTCCTGAGGTGTCGGAGAGAAAATGTGTCAGAAAATGAAAATGAAAACTTCCTCAGTCAGAGGTCAGGACAACGAATGAATCTGTCGAGTAAATGAAAGGGCTGGATTTTATTTCTACTCTCATCAGGATCTCGTGCTGCTGAACAAATCTGATATGACTTCAGCTGGTCTGTCGTGAATGAGAAGACAGATGTGACTCGGAGAGACCAGTCAATAGTTCAATTATCTGATGTCTGTCCTGCTTAATTAAACATATAATTGACCATCCAAGGACTAATGATAGCCATCCCATTACCCATGAATCCATTGGATTTGGCATAACCACCACTTGACCCCGCTGTGGATTGACTGGCCTTAGGTATACAGGGTCAGAGTGTATCCACCGTTCACCGCTGTGACAGTCCTCGAGACTGCGTTCCCCATCGCATGTCTCAGGATGTGGCTCTGAGCTCTGCCAAAAACAGTTGGAGGGAAAAATGCAATTACTGCAAGATTATCATACTGCTTCCGTTTGACTTTTCTGACTGAATTCATGAATATATATGAATCCATCTTGCATCTCAATCTGGAAACCCCCCACATCTATGTTTGGCTGGTGGCATTTTCTTTGTTTCCTCAAAGTGTGTTCTTACAGGAAGATTAAAGTGTTACCCTGAAAAACCCAGAGATAATTCAAAAAAGAGTGAAACATCAAAAATCTCAGCAAACTTTCCTCTGTCTAACTACGATAATCTCTTTTAAATGCATTCCCAGATCTTGAAGGGAGAGTGAGCTGCGTGAAAGGGTGTGTTTTTCCTAAATATCGCTGTTGTCAGGTGAAAACCTCCAAAATGTCAACTTTTAGAAACACAACCTGTTTTTGGAGCTTGATGACAAAGCATTTTTAAGTTTCTCTAATTGAATTCTGAATGGTTTTCATGAATTTTAAACATTTAAACCGAAGGAACGGTCAGACATTTCGGGAAAAGGCTTACTCGCTTTCTTGCCGTGAGTTAAATGAGAAGATTGGCACCACTCTCATATCTTTCTATTGAGTAGCATATGAAGCGAGAGCCACGGGACGATAAGCTGAGCTATAACTCGGCCAGGAAATTGTTTCAGTGTAGCCCCCTGTAAAACTAAACATTTGTTGTTTTTGTGTTGTATTTTGTTTACAGATTAAATGAAAAAGATATAACTTGTTAATTAATAAGCTTTAGGGTTTTTTGCTTTCTTTTTTTGTTTTGTTTTTTAGAGCCAGGCCAGCTGTTTCCCTGTTAGCGTCTTTATGCTAAACTAAGCTAACCATTTCCTGGCTGTAAGAGAGAGTGGAACTAATCATCTCATCTCACTCTTACCTTTTGAAAATGTTTGTTAAAAATGCCCATACAATACCACAGTTTTGGTACCAAAACCAAAATAAATATTTTTTGATACCTTAAAGGTGCAATATGTAAGAATTTTAGTTGAAAACATAAACAAAAATTACAAAAATTGTCATCAATGTCAATTGTCTATGTGTTGTGCTGCACAGATATCTGCTGATGTTAGCATGCTAACCAGCTAGCTCCAGCCCATCCCGGTCCAAAGTTCCAGTCCTAGCGGTGTTAACACCAACACTCCTCTGGTGCTCCAAGCTGCCAGGACCACTAGCTGCACGGCTAACTGAGCTAACTAGCTAACAGTAGCTACAGTTAGCAGCAGGTTAGCTTGATACACTGGTGATATGCTAGCGCCTTTTTGTTTTGAGTATGACTTCAACAGCTGGCCAATTCTTACATATTGTACCTTTAATTTGACAAATGCAAACATGATTTTCAAGTCAAAGTTCGCAAATTTTAAATGTTGTGTAAACAAACATAGATATAAGACCTTTGACAGAATAAAATGGTAAAATTGACTATCACTGTAATGAATCTGACTAGATGTTTGAGTTGTGTTTTTGATTATTGGTTCATTATATCTTTTAAGCAGGCTACACACAAACAACTAACTTAAGTGAATTAAATGTAATCTTAAATTGTGTTCTGACAGTTTTTGATTCTTTGTGTTACAGACACATTTTGGTTAGTGCCAAAAATGTGTTGAGGTTCTGTACCTAGCCCTACATGTATTTTGGATTCGACCCTAAACCTAGTCAGTTTTACTTTATAATCATCTATAGCCGTGTTTATGAGGTTTATGACTCTCAGGATTGCAATTGTGTAGATATTGTATTACTGTGTGGAATACTTTTAAATGCCTGACAACACCTGTACCCTTCCTCCAAACACACACACACACACACACACACACACACACACACACACAGCCCCCTCTCTCCCTGAATGTATCACCAACCTTTGGACTTCACCACTACTCCCCTTAATAGCTCAATCTGACGAATCATTTAAAAGCCCGCTGAAACAGACAGATGGGTAATGGATTGCATGGCAAATCAATGCTGGGATCAATGGAAGACATGCATCAATAAATGGATAGAGAGCTGCTGAAATAGACACCAGAGTTAACGCGGAACAGTGTAGAACATCATTGTGTGGAGCACACAGCAGGAGGAGGCTAATACGAGTCGCCTCGGCTGATAAGGTGTCCTTCTGAATAATGGAGACAACAAACTGACAGTGATAAGCTAAACTTAAGCTTAGCTGCTATAGTGTGGCGGAGGGAGCTGCGTATTTAGTGCCCATCCCCAACAACACACACACACACACTCACTCACTCTCACATACATAAAGGCAGTCACCAGCATGCCAGTTACTCTGTCTACTGTAGTACCACAGCAGTTTCCTGCTAATTTACACGACTATAATCATGTGACAATTGTGGTCAGACTCTTGCTGTGGTGATCTGTAGATACAGTATCAAGAGAGGCAGAAAATGAACAAAAGGACAAATCTGTGTTTTTTGCACAAGACGCAAAGTCCTTGTAGTCTTCCCTGAGCAAACACAGAGTCATCAGGAACAAACTATATTGTTATTTTTCAGATGTAAGACAGTGTGCTGAGCTAACATGCCGGGACACATGGTGCTGTGGGGGAGCAGCTCACCACAAGTGTTGAACTTGTGTTGGACCCAGGTGGTGTTGTGACCAGAGCCTGACTCATCGCTGCAGCACCGGACGCTCCAGACTTGTGGTTTCAACGTTCAGCAGCGTGAGGCGTCCGACTCACTGATAACTGCCTTTAATACTGAACAGGATAAGGAGAAAAATAATAAGTAAGCAGAACAAATATGATCCTCAATAGATTACAGCTTGCTCTTCTTGGACCAGCAAGTGGCAAGACACTACAGCTGTTTCTCAGGGGCTCGTCCCATAAATCTCCAGTGAATGGCTGGTTTAAGGGTGGGTGCTAAGGAGCAGCTGTACCCGTCTAAAAATAGCATCAAGGCTGCTGCCGGACAGCGTGTTAAAGCTCAACATGCACAAAGAGCCTATCAACAATACCTTCCACCTGCATTAGCCTAACTGCGGCCTGGCATCAGCATTACTACACAGGAAGTGAGTGACTGTTGTGCAAACTGAACGTCCGCGCATGTCACTGCGTGTGTGACTCACACACCCAAACAACGGCCAGTTCCTGACCACATAATTCAGACGCACTTTATTTTTCCAATGAGCTGAACATTCATTATCAGTGTGTTGTGGCCTGAGGCAGAACGCTCCCTCCTCGCTGTAGTGACAACCGCCAGCCGCCCTGATGGAAAACAAAGCCAAGACAGCACAGCAAACACCAAATCATTATGACAGCCACAGTTCAACAAAGTCAGACTCAGCACATTAAGCACATTTTATCAGTGTGTTCTTTTAGTCAGGTTCTTTCTCTCAGTTATAAAGAAGAGACTGAAATTTCCACATCCAGCCCTGCTTGTTCGAGCTGATAATAAAATTGTACATGAGCTTGTTTGTGTGTGTATTTGGCCGCACACACCTGTTTGGGTGTACTGTAGGGTAAATGTAATTGCTAAACACAGAGGCTGGCAGTGTTTAGAGATGCCAAATTGCGCCTCTGGGAGTCACTATAGCTCACAATCTGACTAATGAAGGCCAAGTAATCAAGCTTCAAACTCATCAACCATGTTTGCAGTAATTAAAAGGTTTATGTTCGGCACCAGGGGAACCGTTTGAATCTGTCAGGTGCTGTCAGAAGCCAAACTTGATGTTTGTTTTTTCCAGGAGCAAGAGCCAAAGTATGAGCATCTGACAAAAAAACAAAACACACTGTTCTGACTGTTTGTTCAGTTTATATGATATCATAAAGCCACGATAAATACATTGTGTCACAGATAGAAGTCCAGTCTGTGCATTCACACCCCTGCACAGAGGCAGCCTACATAAATATACCGGTGATGGATACAAATCCAATAATCAATTGTATGACGAGTGATGTCTGTCTGCATCATCCTGATCTATTCTGTCCTCTGGGACTCTGAGGGGCTGTGAGGAGGGGGCAGAGGGGCCGTTAGTGTAAAATACTGCAGTCATACTACACACAACCTCTGGCCTTCAAATCTACATTTCATGCAGTAAAAAACAGGATTATGCAAAGAAAAAAACACATAATACACATACAAACTTGAATGTGTAATGAATATATTACAGGTTGTGCAAAGAAATTCATATTTACATCTCTTTCATCTGTATGGGTGTGATTTGTCATTATGCACAATAATACGCATGCTGGCTAACTGGATTAGGCCTTGACACAATATTTTGTAGGATATAATGTTACACCTTCTGTCAGACATGCTGACATCCACAAGGATTTTACCCAGCATGCATTAGGAGATGTTCTACCACAACAATCCTCCAGGGATCATGAGTGACCTGATGAGGACATCAGACAGGGCTGTGTGTTTCTTCCAAATGCGTCCACCCCAAACTTAAAAATGAACATTTTACAGTTTAAAGGATTAGTTCACCTAAAATAAAAAATCAGTCATTATCTACTATCTGCCACGTGCTGATGGAAAAGGTGAAGGTGAAGTTTGATGTTCCACAGCAAAACAGTGTTGCAGCATTCTCCTAAACAACTGAAGTAGATGGGGGCTAGTTTTAAAATGTAAAAAAAAGAAAAAGAAAATGTCTCCATAAAGCTTGTCGAGCATAATCCAAGTCCGGAGATACCAAATTGGTTTGAAAGACGTTATTTACACCCTTTTTAAGGCCAAAACCTTCACTGTAGCTGCTAAGCTAAAACCATTAGCGCACACCCTGTCTGAAGTGGGTGCATGAGCTCAACTGCGTGTCAATAACATCCTTTCAAATTAATTTGGGACCCTGGAGTTTCCAGAAGCTTGGATTAGGCTGGACGAGTTGTATGGAGCTATTTTATGTTGTTTTTTTTACATTTTAAAACAAGTCCCCATCTACTTCAGTTGTTTATGTGAACGCTGCAATACTGTTTTGCTGTGAAGCTCCAGAAATGTTTTGTTTTGACTACGAAACTTCATCCCAACTTTTCATTGGCATTAGGGTGAGTAGATAATGACTGAATTTTCATTTTTTGGGTGAACCTTTAAAACAGTGTGATGCAGCCATCAGAATGAAAATATGACACATACATCTACAATTTGGATTAAATTATGATCATTCAAAAAAATCTTTGCAGTGAAAAATACAGATATGTTGCTGTTTTATTCTAAGAAATAAATTATGTAGAGCTCCAACACATTTCTATAAGGGGACTGAAGTAGGGAGTGAGCGTTATCTGAGGACAGGGCTCTCTCTGGTGGCTGAGACTTGCTAGTGTTACAGCTGCTCATCATCAAGCAGGATCCCAGTAAAATAGTAGAAATAAGCACTTTCTATAGAGACAAAAAAAATCAAATAAAAAGTAAATCATAGATGTTGCTTTTTAATTGTCACATGTGAAGTGGAATATGCAAGCGTCTCTGTTTACCAGTGAGCCGAGCCTAATAGGTGCAGACTGTTGTGTTGTGGATCCCCCACTGCTTCCTTGATTACAGCCAGTGGTTGCTTTGCAGCAGCCAATTAAAATCAAATACCATTCTCTCACATATTACCACCATTGTATTTACTTGTAGATCAATTCCCTTCAGCTGCGCCATTTTACATAATGAATGCAGAGGCTTTTGATGTGTTTGCCTGGTAGGAGATTCACGCGCCACAGGAGGAGCCGCTGAAAGGCCTGCTGTTCTTACCTTATTGCCATGTAATAGTTTGAATTGTGGGCTAATAATGTGGCATCTTTGCAAATGGAAAACCTTTATAACACTGTTGTTTGTTTTTAAATCCATTCAATATGTCATAGTTAGTTGTTATAATCATGCTAATTATGACCTTTAACTGGAAAGCAGGACAAACAGATTAACTTCCTTCACTCAAAATCAACAGAATTTGTAAATATGAGCTGTTGTCAGTGCGTTTATAATGCAACCCTTTTTATGTTATCTGTTATATGTTACCTGCTGGACTGCAGAAATGTAGTTAACCAGGCTGAAGTAGTTCATGTGTAAACACAATCCTTCTGTCACCTACTGCTTCCTGCTCTTGATCGTGTACTGAAACAACATGCAACACGTCTCCGTCCTCCATGAATAAAGCTATCTCTACACCTTGATATCAGGAAGTTACACCTCGTCTCCTCAATCAAGTTAAATATTAGCCACGCAAAGCTCAGAGTGAGTAATACATTAATAACTCAGATTGTTGAGAGCACACTTGTGACCCATGCCAGTACACTGACATGTTTTGATCATTCACAGCAGGACCTTTGTGCTTAAGTCCGAGATATAAAAACTGAAGCAGTGTTTGTGCCAGGCTCAGGAACACATAGTGCCCATTTCATGCCCTGATTCAATTTATGCAGTGATTCATACTAACTTTAAGCAGATTGTTGCTAATATGAGGCTCTTTGAGAATGCTAGCCCACTGCTTCACTGCTACATAAAAAATGCTTTCTTTGACTGTTTAGCCATCTGAAATCCTATTTTCCCAAGAATGATGATGGCAAGTATCGGAGTGTAAAATTACTATTAGAGCCCGACTGATATGTCGGCCTGCAGACTCCATCAGCCGATATTGGCCTATCACAGATTTATCAGTTATGAACCCTTTTTTATACAAACCATTAATGTCAAGGTGATTGTTGAGTTTTTATATGATTAGTGAAAAGATAAAGGTGAACAAAAAAGGGATGGCCGTCTGTATCTACAGTATCTTATGTGATTATTAATGTGTTGTCAATGGGATGTTTGTTGGGTGAAAGTGTTTTATTTGTCTTGTACAATTGTTTTTGGAAGTTATACACTGAAATGAGCAAAAAAACCAAACATGAATTAATGAAAAATCCAGTATATAATTATTATGAAACATAACAGAAAGAAATCAGCAATTGTAAAATCCAATCTGTGTGTGTAAAGAAATCTTAATCTACGCTATCTGTGACAGAGTTTCTTCTCCAAATCCACCCTAGACAGCAACTGTGATTGGCAACATAATCAGCAGAGGTGCCAGTATCACAGATGCCGCCTCTCTGCTAATTGCATGAAGGCACTGCAGTTTGTAGGGCGCAGGTGCTCATTCTCTTTGAGAAGTCATTGTTGGAGGAAGTGCTTTGCTTCCTTGTGTGTCCTTAAACTTCTGGACAAATGTTTTCAGAGACATTCCTCACAAGGACTTTGATTGCAATCTCAAGTACAATTGAGCTAGACATGAACACAAAAGATAGGTGAATAGGAAGTGGTAGAAAAGAGGAAAAATAAAGCACTCGTGTAGCAACAGCTACATGTTTATTAGCAAGGCACAATAAGAGCCAACTGCTCTCTGAAATGTTGTTCAATTGCAAATGTGACTAAATAACCAAAACAGCGCCTCAATGTATTTTCATTCATTCTACAGCAGATATCATCCCGTGTCAACCACCTCAGCAAATGATATTCATTAAACTGACATGGTCAAAACATGATTATTGCACCGTGTCTTTGGTTTAAGTAATAATTTCTTCAAGATTTTAATGTCATTTACAAATCTGCGTTACCATTACAAAAAAAAAAAGTTTCCCTGCAGGAAAGATGACAAATAGAAGAAAGCTGAGTTCTACCGCATAAGCCAAAACCATTTATTTGAAACAGAGGATCTGCAAGAAACCTTCCCCCCACCACCCTCCATTGCTTAAATCCCTGAAGACACTAGTGTGCACATCTGGCTCTTGGCCATGTGCCCATGCCCGCACTTTCAACAAGCAGTCTGGGGTTCGGTTCCTGCCCACAGTCTTTGTGTACCCTCTGCCTGCTGGGAGCGCCAGGGCCCTGAGTCATGTTGGTGATGTCTGCTAGCTCTCTCCTCTGGGACAAGGCGCTCACCATGTGCTCGAGCTTGGAGCGGATGGCCGAGTAATGGTACTGGCGCTCTTTGGTCAGCTTGTGGAAGCAGTCCTTTAAGGCGCCGTCTGGAGCTGCCTGGGTGGGCGAGATGTGCCGGGAAGGCCGAGGAGAGGTGGCTCCTTTTGGTCCTGGGCTTGCTGGCGTGGTGAGTTCGGGGTGTTGCGTGAGCTGGAGGTCAGTCTGGGTGTTGCTGTCTGTCACTGAGCGGCTGGTCTGAGTGGAGGCGTGGCAGGAAATTATGCGGGGGATCATAGGCGTCTCCTCTGCAAGCGGATCTGCAGGGAAACGGCGAGTGGTGCTACCAGCCAGGATCTCCTCCTGGTCCGTCCAGTTCTCATCTACAGTGGAGGATTCGGACACTGGAATGGTTTTATTTCGAACTGGAGTGGAGGGTTCACACAGGGGCTGGACAGCTACGGCTTGGGGCTTGCGGGTGGGGGTGCTGGTTAGACACACTGGCTCTGCAGGCCTCTCTCTGGCAGGATGAGGGGAGGAGGTGACCAAGTGTTTGAGGAGTAGAGGGTCATATATGCCACTGTTCCGCACACTCTGAGGTACTCGGGTGTTTATCGGTAGAGACTGGGCGTAGAGGATGCGGAACTCCTCGTCAAATTTCTCTGTTATCTGACCAGAGAGCTCGATCAGATTGCTGCTGTTTAGTTTACCATCAGTCCAGTTGAACCTGCACAGGAATGAGATTTAAATACATGCATGACTGAAATATCTGCTAGTACAGCCTTGATTCCAAAAAAGTTGGGACTTGGGAAATACATAATTCAGAGCAGTAATTTCAAATCTTATAACCACAAGGATTAAGTGCTTCAATCCGTCTCTGTCGTAAAATGATATCTGTAAAAAGAAAATTTAATACAATGGCTTTGACATCGCTTGCAGCCAAAAGGAAACAAAATGAGATGATGAAGACAGGAGGCTGTCGTCCTACACAGGAGTACGACAATTAAGGTCTGCGCACCAAGCTCCACTGGATCTTCTATGAATGATGATGCCATTTACCAGAGAAGGATTGATGCGTTATCTCGAACATAACCTGCTTCAGAGCTGTTTAGGTATGCAGCAAAAATTACCATGGCTACCCCCGGCAAAGAAGTGAACCAGCGTTGCAAGGTCACGTTCACAAATACGCAAATACGGGCAGTTGAAAATCGTCTGCCGGTGCTGAATGTGGGCAGTGCAGGATGTGAGGCACACTGAACTCAGTTTGCTGGTGTGTAGTTGATTTGTGGGGTGAAGCACACACATGTCTTTGGTTGTGGCTGCGACTTTGCAGGTCAAAATTCACCAAACCTGAACTCTACACAAAGTCAAGATGCGGATTTGCTTCGCCACTGATTGGGAATATTTTTTGAGCCTTCGTGTCCATGGAATGGAGGTGAACGGGAGGCGAATACTGATTTCCTGTATGTGTGACCGCGACCTATTACTGAAAACCCAGGGCTGACCCTGAAGTTACCCCGGTAACAGCAAATCCTGCCTCGTAGTACAGGGATCAGGTGTATTTTGAGCATTCCACATCTTTCCCAGTCTTTTGTTGCCTCTGTGCCAACTTGTTTGAAAATTCAGATTTAGCATATATTTACATAAATCCCGAAGTGGATAAGGTTAAATAAATGCTCTTTGGACTGTTTTCAATTGAGTCTATGTCAAAATGGATGAGCACATCATTGCAAGTGTCCCAACTTGTTTGGAATCAGGGTTTTATTATCCAAACCCACTTTAATCCTCCTAAATTACAATCTGGAAAATCTGGAAGTTTTAGGCATTTCAAATCTACATAATACCCAGCTATAGTGTTTGACTTTATGTAAAATGGTTGTCAGGCTGTTACCTGTAGGAACCTGTAGCCACTCTGTTCCCATCAATCAGCATGAACCTCTCATGAACCTTCCCAGTAATCCTCGCTCCTGATCTCATGTAATAAGTTGTACCTGTTATGGTTCGCACTCTCATTTGCTGTGCGGATTAAAAGAGAGAGAGAGAGAGAGAGAGAGAGAGAGAGAGAGAGAGGGAGAGAGAAAGCAGGAGTGAGTGATAAGTGCGGACCCGCCCAGTCATAATGAGATCTTAAAAGGACATATTTGTGTTTGATGCCATCTGATGTTGGCATTGTGCACAAAGAGCCACACCCAGCTTTACCAAACCAACCACATACCCGAAGGTCATCCAGGCGAATGCCGACATTTCTGCACATCTTGAGGAAAGCAGGAGCACATGACTGGTCCAGCAGGATGTAGACAGGGACTTTACGGTTGGAGCACGCCTCCTGCAGATCCTTAAAGATATCCAGGTCTGTCAGGGAGTCTGTAACTATGGCAATCACCTGCAGTGGAAAATTACAGAGGTAATATAATAGAATTCCTTTTAGGGCCGCAGCCGCGCTCTCTCACATGCAGCACATGACTGTTTTTATTATTATCAAATGCAGGGCCTTATTCAAACAGAGCTGTGAATCTCTGTCAGACACACTCCCAGTAATGTGTGTGCTGATGAGCTTTCTATTGACTGGGGTCTGTTACCATGGCAATCGGCAGTAACGCTTGGTCAGCAAACAAGTTACCAGAGACAAGTAGGTGCACTGTAGGGCCAGCCTCCATTTTCCTGAGCTCAGGATTGCACTGAGACGTCTCTTTTTCGCGAGGAAGAAAGGAATTTCACATGCTGTGGTAAAGGTTGTGTGTCGAGGATTAGACACGGATGTTTACAGATCTCAGATTTATTGCTTCAAACTGGTGTTATCCACATGCAGCTTTGTCAAGAGTTCCCCGCCTTGTTTGGATGATGGTGTGTGGGCGCTTATTTTTAGGAAAATGTGTAAAAACACAAGTTAAATTTCACAGAAATACAGGAGCGGGCTGTTCCTGTGAGCTGACCAGTGACGGTTAGATGCAGTGTGTTGTTACAGTCAGGAACAATAAAGGCCGTGTGCAGTGAGCGCTTCAACATCACAAAAGGATAAACGATCTAACGGTTAAACTTGGATGAGAATATTTTTCTGAGGTTGCCAGGGCTCTGTGTATACACCACCGCATTGTATGTGTAAAGGGGAGAGAAAATCCAGTGTTTAAAGCTCTCTAATGAAAGAGGGAATGCAAACTATCATGGAGGGGAGCAAAGCAAGTCAGGGCACATCTGGCACCCAGGCCCTCCACAGGCCCGAGGTGCTGCTGCTGCAGCCGCACACTCCTTTCATGCTGGTATGATTCCTTTCAAAAGCACAGAGCTGGACTGACAGCTCGCATCAGGAACATCAGCATGAATATTCATGCTCTCTTTTTGTTTGTTCCATCCTTTTGGTCACTACTTTCTTTCTGATAAAGATTTCAAAAGCCTGAACTTCTACATTTCAGACTGATCAAGGAAATTCCACGGGGACAATCTGGCACATATTTTAACTAGGATGATACAAAGAAGATTTTCCCTCCAAAAATAAGTGACTATATATACACACACATACACACACACACTTGATTTATTTCGTGGTGGGGTGGATGTTTGATGGAATATCAATTTGAGTGTGACAAACAGCCAAAATAATAATCCTGTTTGAGGATGATACCACACAAACACATGCTGTCACACCATCACTGGAGCCCGTAGGCCTAGAAAACACTATAGGAACTATATTAATACTACAGTGTGAAATAATACCAGCATGCATAATACTATACAATAATCTATACAACTAGATATTTTGCAGTATTTTACTAAAGGAAGATTAAAATGAAAAATAAATACTGTCAATATGGAACCGTGCCTGCAGGGTGGTGTTTTTTTGTTTTGTTTTAAAGGAAATAAAATAATAAATTGCCAAATTAATAGGATTATAAAATGTAATTATCATGTGAACCAGTTGTGTTGTAACAGTTTCTTCGTGCATACCTCTCTGGCACTTTTAATCATACGCCTGGCAGCCTCCTTGCAGCTGTAGATGCACTCCCCGTAGCTGGGCTGGAAGTGCGCCACGGCCCGTGTGACTCCCCGGTAGGAGCCGGCGGTGAAGGCGGGCCAGCCCATCTCCAGCAGCGGCGGCTCCACATCTGACACCTCGGGGAAATAGGTGACGGAGGAGCAGTCCAGGGAGCTGCTGACCGACTGCTCCAGAGTCAGGTCCTCCCCGTGGAGGGACACACACCGCGGGGCCACGGCGGCGCTCCTGATCCGCTGGATCTCATCGTCCGACAGAAAGTTGGGGATCCTCTCCTTCCTGAGAAAGTCCACAAAGTTGTCGAGCCCCCCGGACAGCAGCTCCTCCAGAGCCAGCCGGTGTCTCTCGTTGTACAGCTCCTGCAGGTTCAGGTCGTCGACCCCGGTGTGTTTAGGACCCAACCTCAGAGGTGAGTCGTCCAGGATCTGCGACATAGCCATCTCTGTGGATGTTGATCCCCCTTTCCCTCCAGCAGACTCTAACGTACCACAGGTAGCAGACAGGTAACGTTTTGACCTACAGGAAGACAAGTTCGTATTTCGTTTTTTTCCCTCCGTTCCTGTCCCTCGTGGATCCGTATTGGCTGTTGGACGGTCGTCAAAGTGGGATGGCGTCTCCGGGCTCGCTGAGCCGCACTGTCAGTCTAATGTAAAGCCGGTCTCATTGGCTCGTTTGGAGGCAAACAAGCCTCGCGCACGTCCCTCTGCTCTGCCCTGATCCGGTTACACCGCAGAGAGCAGGCCAGAGCAGGGAGCTCTCACTTTGAGGATTTTTCCTGCTCTCACGGCCGCTGGGACTCCTTGAGACCAGAATCTTAAACCTTAAATCTTAGTGAAACAAAAGTTCGTGTGAAGATTTTTTTTTTAGTGGTGTAGCACCACTTTCAGTTTTATGGCGTGAGACATAAAACACTAACTCTGAGCCGGTGGTCCTCGCTGTTTTAGCTAATCAGCGGTCTTGTTTACAATACTTAGAAAAAAAACACAGCGTTGCGTAACGCTTGTGGTTGAGGTTATTTTAAAACGCTTCCAGGTGTGGGATAGCCTACACTCAGGCCAAGTCAGCCCAGTGACCGTGTTGAATCACAAACTCAATTTAATAGATATGTTGTGTTTATCCGGAAATCAGCCTGCCATGAAGATATCCAGTTATGCTATGGTCACTGAAAAAGTGTCAAAAACCGGGGAGATCATGTTTACAGTTTACCACCTCTGTGCGCCGCCTGCGGGTAACCATAGCAACAGTATCCACCTCTGTTGGATGCTGCGCGTTAACGTAAAGGGACAACAAACTACGTGAAATGCTCCTGATTTTGAACACAGCACACCTTATTCTAACTATGGCACAGGTGCGTTAATACAGGACAAGTTGTCCTGATGTATAAAAATAATGGATTCTGTGGAATGTATAAATAAATAAACTCCATATTGCCTCAATTGGTATAAACCACCCCATCAGGTAGTTCACCTCGAAGGCCCATAATTTAATTTGAATTAGCTGTAGTCTACACAAGGCTTGCAGGTGAACAGACAGGCCATCTAAACTTGAAGCATGGTGAAGGTTAAGTGGATTTGGAGACACCTGTGGTGACTGCTGGTCACTCATGTCGTGTGCATCAATGGGGTACATACATTTGAGCCTAAATCTGCAGCATCAAGTCTTGCAGAACATTCAGGAAGAAAATGAAATGTTAACCGACAAACATAAACAAACAACTGTGTTTTTGATTTAGGAGATAATCAAGAGATCTCTTGGGAGCCTCTTATCTGTTCAACCCAGATAATATCCTGTGCATATAGGCCTACTGGGCCGGAAAGGCAGGCCTGCAATAAAGGAGCCAGAGCAGACACATCCAGAGGAATCCAACACACATTTGCTCCCCCAAACTGTCCAACAGAAGGCAAAGACAGTGCAAAGAACAAAAACAATTAAATATTGAGTGTTGACCACACCATCACTTGATCACCATAGTATTATGCATACTTGTGCACTGAATGTATTGTTGTAACAAGAAATGTTACATTTTGACATATTTGACACATGTTTTTTTAATTGTAGTTCAATCATGTAAAACTACACGTCTCACGCCTGCAGACCAGAACCACAGGCTGGGTTTTTATTTTGCTATTGAGTGATTCATCTTGCTAATAGATAATCTTTGTTGTTCCTGACTGTATACAGCCACAGCTACAGGCAAAGTATGAACCCAGTCAGGACAAAGTGGGAGGGAAGAGAAAACCCATGTTTCCAAAATAATGGAGGCCTGTAGTGGCTCTATATGTTTCTACTCTACAACAGACAGCGAGGATGTTGTTGTATACTTGTGTTGTTTATGCTGGAGGCCTCCAGCTATAGTCCCCCTACCTGTTACACATACACATAAGACAGTATACATGCTAAACATGTTATATTACTATATTATAAGTGAACATATAATGTGTATATAATACTAATTTGCTTTAGAGTTTCCTTATAATACTTAATGTTATTTATGAACTATTACAACAATAATACATTTCTCTTCTTGGTATGACTTGTTGATATGTTCTCTTTATATCCTTCTAAAATACATTACCATACTTCTTTTACTTTTTAAAATTAGACCCTTTTTTCTAAACATGTCCAGGTCTGTTTTGGGCCTCTGCGCTTTTCCCAGTGCGCTTTTACGCACAGCAGGCCAACAAGGTCACGAGGGTCACAGCCGTATAGCCCCTATTAGCAACAAGACATAAGTAACATTGGTCATTTGATTGAAGGAAATATCTCCTCTCTTTATGTTTAGCTTCAAAAATGGACATGAACAACTAGGATACATTTACTGTGCATCTGCGTAAATTGCAGTACCACTATTACGCGTGTGCGTAAAAGTCTATTTTAAGCCGGTAGGCTAATAGGCCTGTGCTTGAAATGACAATTCCCACAACGATTAATATTCATAGTAGCCCATCAAGAGATTTTTCTTTCATTTTCTAAAGACGGCAGCCATCTATTGAAAAAGCATGTGACCTAATTAAGAGGACCTTTTGGGTGATGAAGCTGAGTGAAACGGCAGATCAGTGAACTCCTGTCAAATCCCACATTTACACAATACAATCCATCTGCTCAGCCTGCTCCGCGGCGCCATTGTAGCTATGTATAACCCAATCTGTTAGAGCACTGCCTTACCCCTATAACGACATACCCAAATGTGCACTGGGCTCAGTATACGTCCCCCCCCCCCCCCACCCCACCCCCCTCCTCCTCCTCCTCCTCCTCCTCCTCCCCCCCTTCTACACACACACACACACGCACACACACACACACACACACATCCCCATCTCATCCCCGCCCCTCTCCAAAATTTTAGATGAAAGGGCTTTTGGATTTTGGATGACGCTCCGAATCACGTGTTCATAGGAAATACACTCGCTATAATTTTTTTGGAGCTGCCTCGTCCTGCACCGCCGACCATAGTTGTTTTGCCGTCTCCATACAGTGTGGCAGAGGGGTGGATAGGTAATGTAATGTAATGTACCTTGCCGTGGTCACTGACGGGTTCACGCCAGTTCACCGGGTTCACTTGAGGAGAGCTCCCACCCCCTGCTCGCCTCCTCTTCTTCTCAAAACGCAACGATCGGAGCTAATCCAATATTATTCATTTATATATTAATGTCGGATTCCATTTTTTCCCACCGACTGTTGAGGTAAGGACACATCTACTCTTCCGAAACGCGAATACCTCCCATTATTGCCGAGGTGCGATCTCCAAAGTTGTTTACTGAAATTCCGCCTCGCTATTGAATATTGAATTTTCATCTGGTGCTGTAGTCAAGGCAGTTTATATGAAGTCGCCAATGTATAAAATGGCGACAGTAGGTGGAGGAGGGGGGTGGAGGATTTTTGGGAATATTCATAAGGTTATATAGAGTGCCAGATCGCCTTTGGCAAGTAGGCTCCGAGGCGGTGTGTTGCCCCACAGCCTTGTGAATGGAGTGAAACGGGTTAACTCGTCAGTTTGTTACAGTTACAACAGCGGATCCTCCGTGTGGCTGACTGTGCGCTCCTTCTCGCGCTATACAATGTGGCGTATCTGCTTATTTTATTGCACAACGCGCTGTATTTCCCCCACTGCTCTGTTGAGTGTGCGTGCTTTTAGTTGTGAAAGACTTCTGAACACAGTGCTATAGCGGGCCTATCGACTGATATAAGAAGCCTCCGACTCCATAGACGTTCAAACTGCACGCCAACTATCAATTTTCATCTATTGATCGCTCACTCTCTCCACACATTTCTTCCTCCTGCCTGAGCAGAAAGGTAGGCCTGTGTGTGTCTATGCACAGGACTCTTTTTCTTTCATTTCCTCCTCTTCCTCCTGCCAACATGTGCTGCTGCCCTACTCTCACACACACACCACACACACACACACACTCAGATTGAAGCATATACAATACAGTAAGGGGAGCTGCTCGTTTCAGGTATTTTGCAAACTGTGGATTATCGTTGAGGCGTTGTGTTAAAAAATATCAGTTCCTGTACACGATCAAATTTTCTATCTGTGCATAAATATTGACCCAGCTTTGAATGCCATGTGTCTCCCTCTGCCTTCAGGGGAGGGACCTCTGTGCTGACTAATGTTGCCTCCGTGGATCATGTGTGGGTCCATAACACAAGAGACAAACCCCAAATATCCGAGCAGCCAGCTAGACAGGCATGAATCACTGGAAATTTTTGGAATGTGTTTTAATTATTTAACCATGTAAGCTTGTTACATATAATGTAGGTCATGGAAATGACTGCGCAACACTTCAGCCATTGAGGTTTTCCTGAGAGAGTAGGTGTTTGGACTGTGGAGAGGGACTCCAAGCGCGGAGTCCAGTCTCCGCTGGACATTTCTGCACTCCGATGGTTAATTTTCAGGCATGTGTGATGACCGGCTAAACAAAGGTAAATGAGCTTTCGCTGTGCAGATCTGGCGGATTGGGTTCAGCTTGGCCCAGTGAGTTTAGTGTGTGTGGAGGTTTTCACTCCAGCAGGACGCTTACACTAGGGGAATGTCAATTCCCTTTGTGGATCCCTGGGAACGGTCTTCCATCTCCCTTCTCGGAACTGCTCTAATGAGGCCAGGCATATTGCCTTTCATCCCTCTCTCCCTGCAATTAGGCACAGCTCACAGTTTTCGTTATGGCCACAGCGGAGTGTTTGTATACACAGACACAATGTAGTGGGCCAAGACTGCCCACTCCCCTCTGCAAAAAGCAGCGTCTCTGCACATGCCACCCCTCATATACCTGGAAACTGAACTTTTCAGGATTTGCTGTACTGTTTAACAACAACAGTCAGTGTGGATGTTATGTTTGTGTGTGCCTCCCACAGCTCAAAATGAATCCACTGCCAGAGAATACCGAGGAAGGTCATATGGTCATGATTTGCCGATTTAGCTGACATGGAGTGTATAACATTCCTTGAGTTCAGAGAAGAAAATCAACTGTCTAATGCCAACCAGATCTATTTTCCAGCCGTTTTTATACAAATAAGCTTTCATGATAGCAGCATACCTCCTGATCCTCACAAAAAAAATCGCCGCAAACCAATCCAGAGTCCTATTTTCCCCAGCAGAAAGGACGGCGTTGTGTACAGGTTCACTTTTATTGGGGTCTTTCATCCTTTTTGGTATTGCTTTTGTCATCGGACCAATGCCGTATCGAAGCCCAGACCGCTCAAAAGCCCCACTAAAACAGCATGTTTGCACAGTTCCAACCAAAAGAAACGCCCGTGCACTGACGGGGGGAAAAAACCTTGGGGCTAGTGGGGAAAGAGCCCCTGCCACTTTCTCTGTCCCATGCAAGAAAGGTTTGGTCAGCAGGAGCTGGCATTTGCCAGTCTTTGGCACTTAGAGGAGGCTATGATGTCAGCCATTTTAGGATGGACAGTACAATGTGCGGTACGCCGCCATCTTTCTTCCTTTTCTTCTTAAGTTGCCAAATGAATGCCTGTAGTCTTGGCTACAGAACTGAAGAAGTTATTCATCAAAAGTGATGTAAAAGGATGCATGACTCAGAATTTTTTTCTCTGCGCACCATGGTTTATTTGTCTGTCATTCATCTGGGCCACAGATAGAAGGGTTCGAAGAACAATGTAAGACTTCAACGGCGAGCGCTCACCCTAACACAAAACAGGACCATGCAACAAAGATGCTCAGACAGGCAGAGTGCAGTAGGTATGTGGTGTACGCCACAGTCTCCAGGCCTCTGCACTGATTTAGCGAGACAATAACACTGACAGGAGGTCATTTGCAGCGAGTACAGCTGCGATATTTCTTTCATCAACCGCCGTCATAAAAATAAGTACAGCGGAGCGGGGACCTTTGTGTCGCTACAACCTGATTGAGAAAGAAAGAGCAAAGTTTTTGTTGCGGACCTCACCCAAAGTTAGCTGAAAGAGACTTAAACTGTGAAAGGACTTCTCAAAGATGGCTGGCGGGGCATGTGGATTAAGTTTGTTCTGCACCGGATGCAGTCCTGTGGATTCAGTGTGTACGTCTGCGTGTGTGAGCGTGTGTGTGTCTTGAGGTTGGTGGGTGTGGGCGAGTGACTCCGCTGTGTGTGTGGCGTGGTGGGCAAGGGGAAGAGAGGGGTTGCCATGGCGATGTTAACACATGAGTGGCACCACCGACCGGTCTCCCAGTGGACGAGGCTGCAGTCATGGAGGTAAGGGGGGGGGGCAGTGTGTGTGTGTGTGTGTGTGTGTGTGTGCGAGGAGGAGGAGGAGGAGGAGGAGGAGGACGAGATTGGCTGACAACACCTGCATCTCACACACTAATTCAGAAACCAGTACGCACACAAACACACCCATGTAGAAAAAAAAGGAGCCCGCAGTGGAGATGGAGACTCCGCGCTGGAGCAACGGCATGTCCTCAGCTGGACAGGCGGCGAGGACAGCGTGGACTCGTGTGCTGTATTAGCACTGTGCTAAGGACCCTGATGACTCTGAATTGTTTTTCAGCACACGTAACACTGGAGCCTGACACTTATTCATGCTGGCAAGCGTACAGTGTCATTCGTGCACACAAAGATGTCCCCCAGACTGCAACCTGTCCACCCTCACTGTCAATAAAAACTCCACATTAGTCCATGCTGGCATTATGATGGACACAGGAGACACGCAGGAAACAGAACAATCACACTTCGACAGTCAGCCGTCTAAAGGCTCCAGCACTGGATCACGTTTCCCTTATAAATGAGGCGCCATTGTTCCCAATCTCTTCTCTGTGCAAGACAGTAATTGCTCTCCGTCTCTGGCTTATATTTGGGTGTCCAGCTGATCCACTCACATGACGTTAATCTATTTAATGGACATTTGGCAGAAAATGTTCTCGCTAAACAGATTTTTGATCATTCAGATGTATCTGTCAGGAGTTCCCCCCTCTCTGCCCCAAACCCCCCAGAGGACGCCGGGTCATTGTTTTTGGCAGATTTTTGAGGCAGACAACCGCGGATCACTGTCAAAGATAATTACACGCAAAACAAATATTTTCATAGGTGAGAAAATTTATGCCCATTTTTTGTGTGCGTGTGTGTTTTTGTAGCTGTTTCTGCGACTGTCGCGTCAAGAGACTCCTTGCCAGTTATTCAGTTCAAAGAGAAAGACAGATCGGAGCAGGTGCTAAATGTTGCGGAGGTGAGGAGGGAGTGTGTGAGGAGTGTGTGTGGAGACGTGTGCCTACGAGGTGTCAGCGGGGAGGAATATTGAAACAGCAGAGCCTGTCATCATCATCAGTCATCCTCTCACTTCACTCCCCAAATGTCTGAGTTTTGTCTTCCTTTGTCCTTCTTCCTCCTCCAGCCGTCACATTCTCATTCATGTGACAGGCGGCACAACAGAAACACCAATCTCCGTTTGTTAATGTCAACTGTAGGTGACCCAACAATCTGGGAGCGTCTGAATCAGTGGACTGTTTTGAATTAAATTTTAATGTTTAGCAACCACTTTGCAGCCTCGCCTCCCTTTTCCGCTGGTAGCAGCTTGCTGTAGATTGGGCATGTTTTTCGTGTTGTAATATTGTAATTACTGCAGCAGTTTATGAGGTGATGAAAGGGAATACATGCTGCTTTCTTTCAATTGCTTCGCTGAAACGAGAGCAACACACTCAGCTGTTCGCCGTGTTAAAGTATGGAGAGTATAATTAAATATTAATGAGATGTAAATATAATATTGTTATGGAAATGACAGTGTAAGAGCACATAAGAGAGGCCCTCCTGAAAATCTTAAAGCTGCTATTAAATCAGGCGGAACGTATAAACCCCATCAGAATTTAAACCTAGCCTAATCCCATTTGTTTTGAAACGCTTGTTTTTGAAAAGTTGAATGGTGGAAACGTGGTTGGAGTTGGGCGAACAAGGCCCCTCTGCTTACGCTGAGCGTGGGTGTTCGGAGAGCACGTCTGAGAGCTCTGCCACTTTCCCTCACTTCACATACGACTCCCCCGGTCCGCTGAGATGAAAAGAGTTTCCTCCCCCTGTGCCACCGAGCCAGTGCCAGTGCTAGGACGTAAGACACACTGGGGACAGTGATCGTCTGAGCGTTGTCTACCTCGCCGCTGAAACACAAGGCCTGGCTTTTCAGAGGCAACCATTCAATGGCTCCCTGTCTGGGAAGCCCTTGTCTTGTGTCTGATCGCACGTCTCACTCCGCCAGATAAAGCAGCCCATTCTTTTGATAGGTGACCTGATTCTTTATGTAACCTTTCTCAACTTTTGGCTTGTCTTGGGTTTTCTCATGCAGGAAGTGGAGTGTTTTTCCGGGGAGGGGAGCCGTCTGTACTAGGCCAGCGTCTGTCTCGTCACAGACAGGCGTCCCGTCCGGGGGCTGTTCCACCAGTCACAGCCCACCGCCGTGACCAAGTTACCTTTGCCATCACTTTATTATCTGTAACATCCTGGCATACAGTGTGCTGTCTGTGTGACAAACACAATGAATCACTTCAGCGCAGCTAACACTAAGCCGACACTGATTTTTCACAAACTTCTATAGCATGGTGACATCTCTCACGCAGATGTTTCAAATGTGCATGACTACATCCCTCTGTAGCGTGAAAGCTCACTCCTAAATCCCTCGTTCAGTGGAACAAACTCAATGAACGCTGTGTCCTCACCAGGGGTTAATCGAGTGTGCCGTCAGAGGATATCATGACCTCTCTGGCGGCAAAACATACAGCACATGCCCGCGTCTGGATGCAGTGAACCGGGATTACTGCATAAGATGCTGGTGACCTAGTTTTTTTGTTGTTTGTTTGTTTTGTTTTGTTTTAGAGGGGGTTTTTTTCTGTCAGAAAGCAGCAGCCGAAATGAGAAGAGGTATATACAAGGAGGATGTCACAGTCTGTCTGGGATCAGTGTGTACTGTTGGGCCGTCATTTGAGGGTTTTAATTCTGGAACAGGTTCATCTTTTATTTACCAACCAGCCGGCCATGGTGAACACGCACGTGGATGCAGTAAAATGAAAGTCTGTGAAAGTGCTTCGCACTGTGTACAAACGCAGCCTGACAACAAAATCTGCTGAAAAGTATGTGAAAGTGTTTTCTTTGTATCAGACAAAATGCAGCGCAAGATGTTGAGGTATGCTAGATTTCAACAGAAACTAGTTTTCGGGTGGTATAGTGGCTGAATTTGTGCAGCTGATGTTATTCCCAGAATGATAAGCTTGCAGGGGAATGTAAAGCCTGCGTGATATGGATAGATGATGATAGGTTGAGAGCAGTTTTCAGCAGTATGTCACACATCAACACTTCTGCAGTCTCAGAAAGGAAGATGTAAGTGATTTACTGAGGCTGTGTGTGCGTGTTTCTGTGTCTCTCTGTGTGTGTGTCAAAAGTTCATGCAGCGGGCAGAGGGTGCAGAGCCCCGTCTCCACTTTGATATTTTTCTCTCATCATTTGTTTCACATATTTTGTACGTTCCAGTGCTAAAATAACTATAAGAACCAGCTGTACATCTAATGAAACACTGGCTGGAGTGTATCCATTGTCTTTTCCTACGAACTTTGTTAAATATTTGTGGCTATGTGAGAGAACAGAGGCTTGTTTTCTGCTTCATAATGCGGAGAAGAAAAAAGAGAAATGTTGAAGACTGCAGAGACAATCCATATCCATCCGTATGTCTGGAGTGTTATAGGGAGGGAAAGCCTGTGGATGTGGTTTGCTAATGGCTTTGTGCAGCCGGTGATGTGTGTATTGTATTTGTATGCATGCATGAGACGCCATGCTGCTTGTTGAGCACATGTAGGATGAGATTGTTTGAGCCTGCAGCTTGCAAATGGCTTCAGATGTGTTTGTAGTAACCTCCTCAGACCTTATGAGAATGTTTCAGGTCCGTAATAGAACTGTTGTTGCTGGGGCACACACACACACACACACACACACACACAAACACACAATCACACACACAGTCACCTGATTTCCCCTCTTGACACTACATTATGCCAGGAAGGTACACTGTAACGTCCAATGTAAAACATGGCTCACATCCAAGTGTGGCAGTAAAATGCTCACTCTCACCAGCAAAGCCACTTAACCTTCATATTCCTGCTGTACAATACCAGACCAAAGATGAGCAGGATGGCACGTGCATGAGAAAAAATTCAAATATATTTTTAAAAATGCATCAATTCTCCCTGTAAAAATCCACATAATTTAAAATAATGATATCCACACCATACAAGACAAGTTTAACAAATATTTTTGCAGACAAACACAAACTGTTGAGCATATTTTTGCATATTTGTGCTTGCTGCAGACAATGTGAAACAGCTGGTAAGGTTAGATACCAGATACGGGCGCTATCAATTTAGAGTGGTCGAGTGCATCCCACTCAATAGATGCAAAATCCCTGAGGTAGTTTTTCAGACAATATTTATTTACTGATATTAAGTTTTTTTCTGGAGGGAGGCTTGTGGCATCTGGCACAAAAAAAGATCCATAACACAGATTCAAACACAGCACATCACACTTACGTGATATTAACTTCAGCTTTACTGCATTTTTATTGCATGTTTTTGTTAATATCACGAAGCTTTACTAAAAATAATTCAGTGGATACATGCCATCAATGATTAGAGGAGCCAAACCTATGGCAACAGTGAAGAAAAACAACAAATATCCCAGAGATTAGACTGTCTTTTCTGGCTCTGTCGATTTTCATGCTCTTTTTTTCTGAATTCATAAGAAGTGACAGCTAGACAGAAGTCTGTAAATCCAAGTAAATAACCAGAACACTGACAGGCTGCAATGATTGAAGGAGTGTGTGTGTGTGTGTGTGTGTGTGTGTGTGTGTGTGTGTGTGTGTGTGTGTGTGTGTGTGTGTGTGTGTGTGTGTGTGCATTTCTCTAAAGTATTTTAATTATTGAAAAGCCTTTTTCTTTGTAGATTTCTTTGAAATATTTCGTGATCAATATCTTTCAGTAATTATGTAATCAGCCAAATTTAATTTTAATTTTAAAACCTTAAAAAGAATGTTAACGAACTCTGATGGCATTTTAAAAAAATAATGTGTCTAGTGAATGCGATCCTCTTCACGTCTTTCAGTACAGTAATTTAATGTAACCTTCATTTTGGATTATGAGCATAATGCAAATGGATTTTTTTTTCCATAAAAGAAACGCCAGAGACTTTACTTTAGTGTTGTAATTGCTGATAAATACCACCTACACTTATCACACTGTATTTCCACCCACACTTAATATCGTGTGTGGGGCTATTAGCTTCCAATACATCCTGCTTACTGTTATATGTCGTGGCTTAATATTTCATATGTTTTTCAATAATTTGCCCAAAGCAGAGACTATCAATCTACTATCCATGTAGGAGAGGTTTTTTACCTGCCATTTTGCTGTGCCGTAATGCCCTTTCTTTTTCTGTTATTACGTCTTACGAGTTACATCTCTCTTTTTTGTACTCTTTTCTCACAGGTTCCTTGGGAGCTGTTAAACTTGTCCATGTGACAGGAGTCCTAAAGTGGAAGAGGGCATGAAGCAACACTGTGATATCATAGTGGCTGGTCCATGACACTAAACTCCATTCAACCCTCTCCACTCTCCACCCGCCCTCTGTTTTCATCACACGGGACAAGCAATCACTCACTCTCCCATCTACACGAAGCTGCACAATGGCCAGCAAGAGGAAATCCACTGTACCCTGCATGATACCATCCAAATCCAAACATGTGCGTGAGGAAATCATACTGGGCTCGCTACCAGAACTCCTACCAACAATCCCAGAGGATAGCATACTCAGTATCTCTGGAGAAGAGTCTGGCCATTTCTCTCACAGCTCCTCCAAATCCGAAAGTGGCATCGAGATGCAGAAAGGAGGTACATACAGCTGTCCAAAGTGCCGTTTTGAGTCCAGAGATCTGAATTACTTTTTGGATCACATGCACAACTGCCACTTAGACTTCAGGGCCCAGCCCACCTTCTACTGCCTGAACTGTGGGGTGTCAGTCGTCCGCTTTGAGGCTCTGGCTCTGCATAACGCTAACGCCCACCCTAAGATAATGGAGGGCTTAGTCACTGCCTCCCTAACTGTTAACAAGAGGGATGGAGTAACAACAGTGGAGCAAAGCCTCTTCACGGACAGCGGAGAAGAATACAAAGAATCTGGCATCTCCCTCACCAAAACACCGATTGCAAAAATGATGAAAGCCAAGGGGGAGCACAAGAAGATTGTGGTTTCTCACACCGTGGAGGTACGGAAGATAGACACTGGAAAGGATGTAGACCCCAGCATGCTGACAAATGTGCCTGAACTCCAAAACGGGGCTCTCAGTGTTTCTGCCGCCCCAGCTATGCCGAGGACCACTGTCACTCATATGATTGCGAAGACAGTGTCCAACCAAGTCTTTCACCAGCACACTCCCTCCCTTTACTCTCCCCCCTCCTCTAATTCCAATAAAGACCTTCCAAAGGTGATGATCCCTCTGAGCAGCATCCCCACCTACGATGCTGCCATGGACACCAGCAGCTTTCTCAAGACATCCTTTGGCAAGTTCCCGTACCCGACCAAAGCCGAACTCTGCTACCTAACGGTGGTCTCAGAGTTCCCTGAAGAGCAGATCAAACTGTGGTTTACTGCCCAAAGGCTCAAGCAGGGCATAAGCTGGTCTCCTGAAGAGATCGAAGAGGCCAGGAGGAAGATGTTCAACACTGTGTTCCAGGGCGGAGCACCTCAAAAGCAACCTGCTACACATCGGCAAGTCAATCACATTGTAACCCACCACACTGTCACTGCCCATCCAGGCTCAAAAGGACCAAACTTTCAGATGGCCAAAGTTCCCTATGGTGGTATAAAAACCAGGCCTGTCGGAGTCATACCTACACAGGCAAACATGTCAACCAACCCCCATGTCACTAGGGTCTCGTATTCAACTCCAATTGTCCCCCCAGAGTTTCCATCCACAGTCAGAACAACAAAGGTACTGACCAAGAATACTCAACCCACTGTGGAGCCAGACAAGAGCAATGGCATCAGCCTGGACATTGCTGGGAGCAGTGGTTGTGTCAGTAGCACCAGCAGCAGTCGAAGCAGCAGTAGCAGCAGTAGTTGCAGTAGTAGCAGCAGCATCAGCAGCTATTCCAGCAGTAGTAATGGTGGTGAGACTATCACCAGGAAACTGCTGCTTAACAGCAGCCCGACCAACAGCATCAACAGCGTTGCAACTTGCTCTACCAACATTAGCAATAATGGGGAGCACTGTGTTGCTGACACCAACGGGAAACCAAATGTCAAAAGCAACAGTTCACCAACTGGATTGGAGGGTTCAAACAGTACCAAGAATCAAGTGATCATCGATAACACCAGCAAATCCAACATCATGTGTAACAATCATAACAGCGGCATCATCAGTCCACAAGAGCATGCCAACACCGCAAAGCCCGACAACGAAAGCAATGACTACATACACAAGAACAACAACAGCAGTATTAGCAATGAATATCCCAGTACTACCTGTAATGACAGTGTCCCTAACCTTAACCATGCCAGCAAATCCCCAAATGAAAGCACCAGCACTACTGTCATTACAAAAAGCATCTCATCCATTTTGGATGAGGGTAAAGGCAACAAGGACTTTCCCATAAAAGGCATGTCAATCTTACAGCAACTCATAAAGGAGGAGGACCCATTTGCCAAGGATAGGATCTGCCCTGAGCTGAAAGTTGACCCCATCAAGATCAGCTTCAAGAGGCTGAAGATGAATGAACCAGAGACTACATCTGAGGGTGCACATAAAGAACATAAGTCTGAGATAGCTGAGGTGTCTACATCTCAGCCGTCTTTCTCACCCCCCTGGGGCAACAAGAATCCCCAGCAGCTGCACATCCTCCGACAGGTTTTCTCCAACACTCGCTGGCCCAGCAGTCAGCAGTACGAAGACTTGAGCATCCAGACAGGCCTTCTCAAGTCAGAGGTGGTGCGCTGGTTCAGTGACAGCCGGTACAGCCACAAGAATGGGCAGCTGAAGTGGCTGGAGACCTATCAAAGACCGCCCGCAGAATCAGAGGAAGTGATGGGCCACGGAGGCGCTGAAGCCGAGTCACCAAAGGACTCTCCAGTGGCCAAAAAGAAACTTGTTGAGCAAGACATGAACAAGCACCTTGAGGGAGAAGCGGGACTGAACTCAGGGCAGCGTGTTGTGTGGCAGGATTCATACTCACCGCTGCTAGGTCTGATGGGGTCCGAGGGGAACGGCCAGCGAGGCAGAGCTGAGGAGTCAGCGCAGTCAGGAGTCCTGCAGGATCCCTGGTCAGAGGGAGCGGAGGACCACCAGCAGCCAGTGTCCAGTCAGTCACTCATCGAACAACAGACTGACGCCAATCAGGCCAGGTACTTCTGTCGTAAAGCTAGAATTGCATAGTTTGATAAAAGCTCCTTGAGTAAGATACAACTCTCAGTACCTTGTGACATTTTACAAGCTTAGTGCTATTTATCAATCAAGAAAACAAAACCAATGAAAGCCAGGTGGAGTGATGAAAGCCTGACAGCTTGTTGTTTGTTGTCATTGCAGCATGATGTACAGTAAAAAAGGAGGCAGGAGAAGTGTGTACAGGTACTCATGCTGAGTAGCTTATTCAGACAATCAAAGGTCTGTGTTTAAGAAGCTATTTTTAGATAACTAGGAGTCTGGGCCGTTGAATTATAGATTGAGAGCGCATGCTAATATATGTGAATAAATCATGACAATTGTCTTTGGTGAGGTGGATTTCCAGGAGGCAAGTTAACCCGCACACAGGCATCTTTTTACAATGCTCCCTCCCAAAACCTCACATGTCCAACTGTAATACAATACAACATGAACTCTCTAATCACGCCCTCACAATTTGTGCATGTTCTGTTTGTGTTTGTGTGTGTGTGTGTGTGTGTGTTGCTGTTAGGGATCGCCTGAGGATGGAGCTGCTGGAGGTGTGATGAAACAGGCCCGATCCCGCCAGAGGAACATCATGTTTAAAGGCTGGCTTGCTCCCCTGGCCGTGGTCTAATAAGAGTGTTCATAATGACAGCAGATGTGATTGTAGCTGGACCGTTGGACTCTGACTGTAACTGTGAATACCCCCCACCCCTCCTCCTCCTCCTCCTCCTCCTCCTCCTCCTCCTCCTCCGCCTCCTCCTCCTCTTCCATCTGCCATCACTTCCTGCCATCGTCAAAAGAAAGAACTTCTCACCTTTGAGTCCTGTGATGTTTAAGCCTTTCATGCTTCTTTGTGGTTGTGTGGGGAGGGTGCACAATGAGGTCAGTACGAGGGATCAAAGAAAAGAAAGAGAAAAGACGCACACTGACTGGAAAACTGACTTGAATGAGTGAAGATAGGATAGGATAGGGCCGAGAGATATTGTTTTTGGGTCAGAGGGAGAAATATATATATATGATTGAAACTGCACTATAAAAGAGGGTTTGTACTGACTGGACAAACAAAAGATGTGTCAAGGAAATGTTATTGTTGGCTTTGTGATATTTTTTACTTTTTTAGCAACCAGTACTTCAGCACTGCCTTGAACTTTACTTTTTCCGTTATTTGGTTTTTCAATTCTATTTACTCTTCTATAGTCACTGTAAGTCCAGATGCAATCAAACATGGTTTATTTAGATCTGTATAAATGTTGGTGATCACTTCGCAGTTCAGCTACACGCAAGAGACTATATACAATGCACTAATGAAGACAGCAATGCTAAAAATCACACTGCCCCACAGTAAAGGTATTGACAGCTCCGTCAAGATCAATACACTACACTGCCCTGCAAACTGAACAGAGAGAAGCCTGTCACGCTAACGTTGCCTTACTCAGCTCTGTCCATGTGTTTATATGACCTGTATGTCCATCACCTTGCTTTCCAGCTACTGTGCTGTCCTGAAAAAAAGAAAAAGAAAAAAAAACCTGCCAGTGCATCGATGGTCACTGTTAGTCTATATCTGTGAAAAAATCTTGTGCTGCTTTCTGTACACTTGGAGATGTTTAACTTTAAGCTGTAATTGTATCAAATATTGTTACTGGCATAATGTTGTTTAAAGCAAAATTATCAATTTGATCCCTAAACACTGACAGAGTGAGATATTGTGCTAGCTAGAGAGCCAAATGAGGAGATCTTTGCTCTCCTCTGAATTTTCTTGTGTTTATATAAACATACAGTCACTACATGAATCCTATTAAGCTGCATCTTTGTCAAGCTGCTAATAGCTAAGAACGGTGCTATACCATCCAAAGTGAAATTGGAGGTTGATCTCCTACCAGCAGTGTATGCACTTGTGTCGAATGTTACAAATTTATTTTGGTTTGAGATAAATGGAATCTGGACTTACGGTGTTATGATCACTTAAAAAAACTTTTATGAAATAGTCTGATCATAAAGCACTGTTGTATCATCCTTTCTACACTTCTGAATCTTTACAGAATAAACTGAATACTCACCAAGCAGTCACGTCTCATTATTTTTTTCTTGGCACCTTGCACAAGGAGTGAATACAAATTAAACCATGGCTACCAGTCAAATTATTCAGTGTGATGAATGTGAAAGTAACAGGTAAGGCACTGGGATTGGAGAAATGCGCACAGCCTCACCTGCTGGTGAGCAGCTGACAATACAGTTTGTGCTGAGAGATGAATTATGGAGGAAAAATTCTTAGTCTGTTTCCATGGCAGGCAGATTTTGCAGAAAAACCTATTTATTTTGTCTGCAAGGTGTATTGTAAGGTATTTAGTCTTTGTTTGCAGATGGTCACCAGAGCTTCTCTATTCGAAGAAGAATGTGCGCTGTGGGCAAAGAGTGGCACAGTGCTGCCAGATGTTGCCACGGAAATAAAATCCTTCTTGAAGAGGGCACAAAGGAAAACTCGAGGAACAGTAGTTTACAGGAATGTACGGGGTTGTAATGAGCCCGGCCACACATGGTCTGTTTTCAACTGAGAACAAATGCATTCTTTAAGAGCAGTTTACATTAAAGACCAGGCTTTATTCAAACTGTTCAAAAAAAAAAAAACAAACTGAAGAAAAATGTCTTCACATTTTGTTTAAACATTGTATACAGGGCACCACAGGCTGAGATTTTTCTGAGAAAGTCTAAGCTCGTCTTGCAATTACAAGGGATCAAATGTTTCACGAAGCAAATATGAGGACGCTTTAACTTTGGCAAGACCTCCACAAAGGCTGCTAGTCCAAAACCAACAGGCAGCTGTGATGCTCAAGCAGGAGGGTCCCGTTTTCAAAATGGAAGAAAACATTTGTCTCCAAAATTTTCAAGAAACCTCAAATCATATCCCCAATTGAATTGTGAGATAGAAACAAACACACACATATTTACTTGTAGGATTTTATTCATTTTCAACCTACAATGAGCATAAAACTCAAAGAAAACATGATCAAAGGCTATGACAGAAGGTAAAACAGGAATAGGATGTTGACTTTACAGCTACTTACATCAATTTCCTATCGTAAAGAGTGGAATAAAATGAACTGATAATTCACATTAAATGTTACATTACTTTATCCTCAATCTTTACACAATTAAAAAAACTGCCTAAATTGTAACAGATTGGTGATTTTTTGGCAAAGTTGATATCCCTCACATACCCTCATGGGAAGAAAAACACTTTCCATTTACCCACTTTAAATACATTATCATAGCATTATCTTCAAGTAACAGATGCGGGAGTTTTTTTTTTGTCTTGGAACAATTGTTAAATTAAGTTAAAATCAGATGTAGACAGGGCTATGCAGAGAGATTCGGAGGATGCTAGCAACTCAAGGATAAAAATGATTGGTTCACATTTACACAGAAAAACAAGTCCCTGATGGAGGCTGTAAAACAAAATATTCACATTCTGCTTGCTTAAGTAAATATTGACATGGTTGCAGTATTTTCCCCTTGCCTGCCCAGACATCCTCTTTCATGCTAAACAATTCAACATAGTCCAGTTTAAAATATTCACCCAAACAGATCCATGGCCGAGCCCCTCATACACACACATGCACACGCGCACACACAACTCAAAAGTCGAGCTCACATTTCCATTTCCTCGAAAGGCGCGTGGGTGTAGTTAAGGAATTCATTTAACTTTGTCTATCAAAATATAGAATTCATTAATAATACATGGGAGGGCTAAAATACAGAGCAAGTGAACAAGAAATAAAATGATACAAAGCATTTTTTGTTTTTGCTGAATACAGTAGCTATAGGACCACAGAGTTCAAAGTTCAGGCATCGTCCCTGAGGAGGGAGAGAGACAAAGGTAAAAGGGCCTTCCAATTACTGGGACTATGCCTTGATGCTCAGTTGTGGGTATAGTTCAGCCTGGATGCCTGATCTCAGATCAGATGTTTAGACTACCCACAACACCCTGCTGCCACTTCATTGTGGCCTCATTTCGTCTTACCATGTCGCTGCTGTTTTTCTGCTCAAACTGTCTGAAATTCCTGGTCAGGTCTGGCCATCGAGCAAAATTCGGTTAAGCTAAAAAACAAGTATCCGATAAAAAAAATGGGTGTATCATAGTTAAAAACAACAAACTGGGATTTAAAATTCATAGTCATCTTCTGCCATGTCGATGGCCCAGGCGAACTTCTCACGCTGGGTTTTGTTGTAGATCTTCTCGACTGGAATGCCCCACTTCTTGCACCTAGGAGACAAAAAAAGATGGACATTAGGATTCTGTACAGTGCTCCTCATTGTAGCATTACTAGTGCATCCTTGTCCTCAAGAACAAGTTAAAATGTTGTCAAGAATATCATCTCACCAAGCCACAGAGATGCGAGGGTCCAGATAGTTGAGTTTGGAAGTGCCGAGGGCAATCTGCTTGTTCTCTTCACGGTCAGTTGCCTGCACCTCCAGCTTCATCAGTTGCTCCTCTATCCTCTGAACGGCCTTCTTCTTGGTCTCCACAGTCCTACAGAGAAGTCAGGCAGCACACCAGGTTAGACATTTGCTTAACATTGTTGACCAGGAAGACAACTATTCAGCTATGCCAAAACTTTGAATACTTACTTTTTGGATTTTTCATCTCTCCGTACTTTGGCATCAGCCTTGGAGCTCTTCAGTTCTCTCTTGGCATCAGAAAGCTGGTCCCTTTTAGCATCGATCTAAGATAAAAATGACTGATTAGTCTCAAAAAATTGAACAGTGAAACACTCAATTGTACAGCCACAGCAACATAGCAAGCTTTTTAATGTCAAAACCGTTTTTGGTAAAATACTTTTCACTAATACTAAATTTGAAATAAAGCAAGACATGAAAATATAGAGGAGTCTGGGTAGGGTAGTAAAATCGTTTAATATTTATTTGATGAAACATTTTTACCCCAAATTCCTATTTTTGCTGCCCTTTGTCTTTAAAAACATTATATGGAGTTTGGTTTTTTTGCCGTGGTTTGTCTGTGAAACCATAAATGAAATGTGTGATATAAACTACATCTCAAGCAAAAAAACACAAAACAGTGCACGTCAAGAGCATTCTGAAACAAACGTCACCTTAGTCTGCAGGTTCTGCATAGACTTCTCAAATGTCTTCGGTGGAGCCCTCTGATGGTTACACAGGATAGCCACAGCCCTGTTGGCCCTGTTGTAGGACAAGATCTTGGCTGGAATGTTGTCGTCCGCTTGAGAGAGACAGAGTATAATGAGTTTTCTGTGTGTAGAATAATCCATGGCAGCAGACACACCCAAATGAAAAGCCTATTACGAATACCAAACAAGTCATTCAGATGTACACCATTTCTGTCTCTCAGATTCCAGTGAGAACTGTAGGTGAAGACGTACCACTTGTGAGCACCTTCAGCTGCTGCTGCAGGGTGATTGAAGCATTGTAGGTACGGAAAACTTTGGCTGTCAGACCGTCCATCAGTTCCTGAAGGTGCTTGTTCAGAACAGAAGTCTGTGGCGGGAGGGGACAGTGAGTGCCATCATTATACAAAGAAACAAGTGTTGAAGTTAAACACTATGTTATAAGAGAAGGTATTTATTTAAAAAAGGAACCATCTTCCCAAATATTTCTGCCAAAATAAATGTAAAAAACAGGGTTTCAGTTACTATGAGTTCAATGTCCTGGACATGTGGAAGAAATTATTTGACAATGTGGGAATTCAACCCAACAATCAACTTTCTTTAGAGTTGCTCACCCCACCTTTAATACAATTCAAATTGTGCTTCGAGGGAAATAATTTCATCAGACATTATGAGTGTAGAGATGTAAATATGTCAGATTTTTTTTTATAAAAAGGGAATTACCAAATAAAGGAAACCCTCATGGATAAACTAGTTTCCTTTCACAGATCATGTTTTGCTTACATTCAGGCGATCAAACAGGTCATCATCAGGCTCTTTGTTCTCCATGAACAACTGTAGATTCTTAAACACCTAGAGGAAGCAGAACACACAAATTAATAGAGGCAGTGGGTGCAGACTTAAAAAAAATGCAACAAAGCTTTATAGTCCTTACCCTTTTCTCCACAGGGACTTTGTTGTAGTAGCGGATGGAGTCTTTACCCAGGAAGTCAAACTCCACCACATACTCCTGACCATCGTTCTCTGGATAGAGTTTGATGTGTTCAACTCTGAGCGAGCAACAGCCCACGGTGTCCGCAGTCTCCCCTTCCTCCTTCTCATTACCCGCTCTCAGAGCCAGCTAGAGCACATCAGGACAGATGGATTAAAGCCGGCTTACAGAGACAGTACCCTCACTGCACAGTTAGTGTTTAAGCACCTGCTAAACCCCGTCTGCAAGTTACAGTCATCGTTAAAAAGCAATTACACCGCATTAAACTTCCCCAAGCTGTATACACTCAGGACAACGTCAATAGCAATCATGCAGCTCACCTTGTCGATGAAGTAGAGTGCCACAGCCCTCTGTCTGATCCTCATCTCCTTAGACTTCCAGTCCTCACGGTACTGGTTTCTGATACGGTCCACACACTTTTTCAGTCTGCGGGCAGTTTCATACTTCTGCCAATCCTTCTCTCCCTGCAGGCAAACAGTGAGACGAGAGTAACGAATGAATCAGACATTTGTTTGTGAAGCATGCAGCACATGTAGCACAGCACAACATGTTCCCTGCACAGCAACATACTCTATGTAGCCATGTCACAGTGAATAAATTATTTGACACTGCAGCATCTCTTTTTTTTTCTTACATTCTAGTGGAGAAAAAAAATTTAATTAAGATTTTTAAAAAGTCACAATGAAACCTAGAGACAAACCATGTACAGAGGCTGCTATTCATAGATGGAGTTGCAATAATTTGCAGTGTTAGCCCAGAGAGAACTTCCTACGGCTCTTTTGAAACCAGGTCAAAACCTCATTGTAGTGTAGAATTCAGCCCATCAGCATACCTTGATCCTAGAGCTGGGGTTCAGCATGATGTACTTGATGGAGCCCTGAATGTTCTCCGTCCACGACACCAGCCAGGTCACCTTGTTGTCATGACGAACCTCTTTCCACTTAGTGCCTGGAGGAGGCTCAGGGTGCTTGGAGTCCCTATGAGGAGAACATTAATAAAACATTTAAATCATTATACCCACTCAACATATCGGTTCAACCGCATGAAAAAAAAAAACAACTGTACACTCACTTGCTGCAGTTGACGATGATGTCTTGAGGTCTGATACGACGTTTGAGCATGCCCATCTTAGGATGGTCGCCACGGCCACGGAACAGACCCGGAGGCTCAATGCGGAAATTAGCAATACGTTCTTTGTGGTTGTCCATGATGCAAAAGCCATACTCCTGCAGGATGCGCTCATTCTCTGCCTTTATTTTCTATAAAAAAAGGAAAAGAAAAAAAAAAACCACACCAGATCACCATCTTGTTGGGGTCAATAAATTGAGAAGTGTCAAAAAAATCCTTACTGCAGCTACTGTGGGTACATAAAACAACAAAAGAGCAAGGATATTCTTCAATTTAGAACAATCCATCAATTTGAACAGAGGGGAAAATTTACACACGGGTATATTATACACAAGCTAAACTTAAATCACTGGTGGTGGCAAAATGAAGTAGGTCATTTATCTTTATTTATTGTGGGATTATTCTTTTGTTTCTCCCATCTGGAAATGCATGGTTAAATGTACTGGAGAGAAGTTGTGTATACTACAGTCAGTCGTGCCTCGCTAAACAACAGGTATACGCAAACAAAAATGTGTACTTAAATTGGGGCAGGCTTTATTGGTGGTTCAATTAATGTTCTTCACCATTGCAAGAGTTAAACAAAGCCCATTTGTGATGGATTATTAAAATTAATGACAGACATGGCTTCTTTAGAATCTTAATCGCAAGAACTAATAATTACCTGGGGGAAGTTTTATGAAGTCTGGTCCCATTTATTAATGAAAGAAACATTACAGAATGAAAATATTCCTTTTTTTTTTACTTTTCTCTGTATGACTGTACTGCTCGTTTTGTTCAAATATGTTTTACTCTAATGTCATTGTGTTGCAGTATGTTGTTTGTCTCTTAAACATATGGGTACTGTAAATTAGTGATTATACTTGTAACACACTACAAAAAAGTAGTTTGAGTGATATTTACCATGGTTGATTTGCTGTTCCAAAAGGATTTAGTCTTTAAGTAACTTCTTTAGATCCTCATTGTGTGGGGTCAGGGAATGTTGAATTTGGGCAAAGGGCTTACAAGTATTCATCAACATTCACAACGTATTTAAACATAAAAGGCAAAGGACCTCCCATATGGTTGTTATAATGGGTGACCCAATATATTGGTTTTATCCCTGGTTTAAATAAAACACACAAAATCAGATGTAGTTTTGATATGATAAACAAAATAACTAACCAGTTTCTCATCTTTTGTCATGGCCTTCCTGGCTTCGGACTGTGCCTTGAAGTATTCGCTCATCTCAGAGAAGTCGCACTTCTTCAGGTCCGTGAGCTTGCCCTTTTCCTCAGCACTCATTTCCTGCATCAGATCAACATGTTACATTCAAAAACAAACCTTTAAACGATGACATCACAAGACTCTGTATGGATGTTTGGAAATTTGACAGGTAATTTTATTCACAAGTGACTTATTTTCCCCTACCTTCCTCCAATCTTTAAAGAAGTTTTTGCGGAAGATATCCTTTGTGGTGTACTCGTGATCCAGCATCTTGGCAAAGAACGTGGCCACCTCTTCTGCTCCTGGGCTGAGCTTCATGTGCTTACCTAGAATATGCAAACATAAGTGTTTTGTTACCACATGGTTCTACAGTAAACACCTTGACTTACGTAGAAGTTAAGTACACCTGTGGGAAATACAATCGTACCATCGTAGTAAAATTTGACATTGCTAGGAAGAGGATCATACGGGGGTGCAAACACTGGTCCTTTGTGTTCCAGAAACTTCCATTTGACGCCGTCTGTGTATCTCTCTTCCTCCCACCTGGAATCAAGATCACAACAATGCCATCCAATATTCAGTCTGAATATACCAGATTAACAAAACATTGCTTGATCCAACAATAACACACAATACATCCACTCTGATAACCACGCAGTTGCAAGAATAACTCACCATTTCCACTTCTCCTCTGGCTCTTTCTTTGCTTTCTTTTTTCCATCAGCGACTTCTCCTTTTTTGTTTTTTGTCTTTTTGGACTTGGTGTCCTAAAAATGGGAAGAGAAACTATTTTAGTTCTTTTCGTTCTCAGGTTGGCAGAAAAATATGTCAGTATCAGAACAAAAGACAGACAGGTGTTCCCTCATTTTGTGCTTTCAAAAGACTTAGACTTCACTTTATTGAGTCTAAGTCTAAGTCTTTTGAAAGCACAAAATGAGGTATATTGAATAGTATATTGAAGAAAATAAACTCAAGCTTACATTCTGCTTATGGCTGTTTCTCACCTCATCTGGTTTCCTTTTCTTGGCCCTTTTGTCATTTTCAGTCTTTATTTCAGTCTTTATTTTCTTGGGCTTGAATTCCGAGCTGAAAGACACATCAAGTTACAAATTTGGTCAAAGGCAACTACAAATACCCAAACCCTTCGAAACAGACACGTTGAAGAAGTCTAAACACATAAGCCACTCACTCATTGTCATCATCCCGTTCTCTTTTTAGAGATTTAGGCGAGTGGTAAATATCATCCTCAGGCTCAGACTTCACATGTGGGCTGTAAAAGAAAACATTCAAAATCAGAAATGGTTACATTTAAAAGTGCATCTGCTGGTAGCCTAAACATAGCACTTAAGTAAAATGTGGAGTCCAGACGTACCTGGCAAAGCCATTCTCTTTTTCCTTTTTGACTTTACCGTCAAAGGACTTCATCTGAAAGGATTACACAAAGTTGTTAAGATGGAAAAACCATGTAAAAGACTAACAGCAAATGATAATCAACCATGTCCACAAAGGCTCCAGTCCAGTCGTGCAAAATATTGTAATTGAAACAGCTCATCATAAAATACAGGATTGCTTTAAGTAATCAACTTTTTTGTACTTTCCTGCACAAAACAAAGTTGGTTGTTTCAGAATGGTTGAAGTCAGAGCATGTAAACCATTTAGCCATAGTAGATTCTTGGTTACTTGTAACATATGGTGCTCTATTTTTTTTTCTTTCTAAACTGCCTATGCTGCCGTCTTGACCAGGTTTCCCTGAAAAAAAAGATCTTAAATCTCAATGGGACCTTCCTTGTGGAATAAAATAGAAGACATAATACGCAATGGCTTCTCTCTGAAAATACAATAATATAATTACACTCAACATCCTCCATATTTGCATACCAACAGAGTATACTTTAATAGTGAAGAGTTCCTCTAATGTTTATCCGGTCAGTGCCAAAACAATCTTAATCTGAAACCATGTGGAACCAAACGTACAGATTTATGTTGTACGTGTATTTCTTTTAACATTTCCATGTCCTGTTTGAAAGGACACATTTGTCAAATCCATCATAATTGTAACAGAAGATGCACACAAAAAAGAAATACACATTTCATTTTGCTCATGGTTTAAATAGCTGAAGGCTATCAACTTGATAGATGAATGTGTATGATTTGCCCCAGCTTAGTATTGCACAATCCATTATGACCCCTTTAAAAAATGAAAAGAAAAAAACACTACATATTACATTCTTCCATTAATTAATCACATGGTAATTCACCTTCTCCTCCTTCCTTTTCTCCTTGTGCTTGTCCTTGTATTTGTCTGTGCTGCCATCTTTGTGCTTCATCTTTTCCTTGTCTCTGTGTTTTTTATCAGAGGAGTCCTTGTGATCGCTAGAATTTGAAGAAATACAAAACTATTTATTTCTGGTGGTTTCAGCTATTCAATGCTGAAAATACTGTATTAATCAAGTGGTACGTCTTTTCCACTTTGCACAGACGCCATTAGAAACATGCATCTATGAAGCGTATAAAAAGTAACAAACACACACCATACCTGTTGCCATGCTTTGATTTCTCCCGTTCCTTATCCTTCTTGTGGTCCTTATGTTTGTGTTCCTTGTCTTTGTACTTGTCTTTATGCTTGTGGGAGTCTACAAGAAGAAAACAGTGTCACCTTCTTCAAAAGTGAATGAGATAATGACTGAAACAATCCAACAATGGACTGAAGAAAAGGTATGACTGCTGTGTACCTACATTAGGTCTAATGGACAAAGTATGATTCTATACACAAGTGGCAAAGACGAAACAAAGTGCACTCCCCTCAACCAGGAGCTAATGTGGATAGGCTATGAAAAACAATCTTATCACTGACCACCTAAGAAGCACTCAAAGTCCACCTACATAGTTCCTCCAAGTAAAAACATGAATTAAATTACGACAAACAAGGTCCAAACACCACAATCTAAATGTCATGCCATGTGGAGACAGAAAATCTACACAGTAGCACAGCACCTCCTACAGCCCGTATGAGCCTCATTGTTTATGGGACAATATGAAACATCCGACAGGTTGAAACATGCTATTGAACAGAGTACGCTTTCACCCTCTCTTCAAAAAGGCAGTTATCAAAATTGGAGAGCTGACAACCTCCATCAACAAACACCAAAACAAGTTAACATGCTTTAGACCTGGTCACAAGTAGAGCTCACAGCTTAAAGACTACTAACAAATGTTAGCCCTAAAAATGTTGTCCACATCCCCCTGGTATGCCAGCGTAGGACAAACATGTTCAAAAGAATGAACTGAAAAAGTCTGATCAGTGAGTGATTTGTTAAACCCCAAACAAAACAGACTGGAGCTTTACCCCAATTGTTCTATGCATAACTGTAAACTAGTTGTATTTGTTCATCCATTATTTGAAGATGACAGATTTTATTCAGGCTGTTCTCAGATCTAAGCCAGATCCCTGCGATACATTTCAATGGACAGGCCCCTTTTGTGTTCCATCACATTTCTGAAGACAAACCAGAGTTTATCTGGCAGATTTTTGGAAGAGTCCGCTCTATAGTTCACAGCTGGCAGATGGTTAATATAAAATTAAAAATATGACTGATGTGACTGACTAGTAGACAAGCTGTGCCAAAGAGTCTAATATGTATACTTAAAATACAATTCAATAGTCAGTGGTTGATACTGCCGACAAAGGATGTGTTCTTTTGAAACCAGGCCCGAGTTAAGATGCTTTTTAGAAAGCAAATCTAACTTGTTCATCTTGGCCTTAGACCGTTCAGTTCATTCTGAAGAGGGTGAGTAGCGCTCTCTGGAAACAGAAGTGAAGCCAAAGCCTTTATGTCCCATAGTCAAATGTTGTCACATCGCTCATAAATTAAGCCACATAAGTCGACTGGTACATTTGTCTAGGTCAGTTTTAGCAGTACAGAAGCAGGAAAGTCAGCTCAGTGATCAATAGTTTTTAATATAGTTAGTAGGTAAGTGTTAGTATATCCTAGAAAAAATAAAAACAAAATGTACTTTTGTGTGGATATGAGTGGGATGTTGAATTCTTGATATAGGTTTCTAGAGCTCAAACAGAAAAAGTATAATACTATTACAAACTCCAGAAGTGTGCTCTCTTTTTACTTCATGAAAGCATCAAGAGCCCCTACAATCTAATACCTCTCGTAGCTTGCAATGTTATGATGAATTAAAAGTTGAAGACTTGATGTGCTGACTGTTGAAACATGGACCCAACTTAAAAACGGTCCACTTTCTCCTAGCATGTGGGGATGTTAACTCCCTGTAGCTATACTGAAAATAACTTTAGCTGTGGAAAAAAGCGTTTAATGTCGCGAAGAAGAAAAAAAATCAGACCATTACTGGTCACCACTTGGGATCATGATGAAGCACTATGCCTTCGCAGTTCTCCTCAACACACAGCCATCCGCACTTACAGCCTGGGTTCAGCTTGCAGTGCAGTCAGGCCGCTACACCGAAAAAGAAAATGGCGCAGAGACTAAGTCCTCAACCCCCAAACCCTCACTTTCAGGTGGGAAATTTGGGATTAAAAGCTAACCAAAAAGAAATTCTAGTACGATAAACTGATAAAACACCTCGAGGTGTGTGCCAATAGTGACTCGAATAGAGAAAATATTTAGTGGAAAAGCTTTTATTAGACCTCCCTTTTGAACAATAGGCGCTTGTGAGTGAGGCAGAGGACTTAGTCTCTGGACGCCATTTCTGTCCTCTACTGAGAACTAACGTAACGCTACATTTGATCAGTAAAGATATGTCACAATTTAAGGAAAATACTCCGTCTAGCATGTTAGGATCATGTCACAAACTTACCATTGAAACGGGAGCCACCGTCAACCTGAAAAATCAAACACAGATGAATGTTAAATTCCGTAGTAGCTAACTAGCCGGCTAACTAACTTTGAACTTGCTGGATGTCAAAGCGACAGTTTGTTAGCTACCCAGCTAGCTAGCCTAGCATGCTACGCTGGCTTGTTATATGGCTTAGCCGCTGATACTGAAGCCGTCCGGCTAACACAGGCTACAGCTAACGCCAAATGAAATGTATGACTTTGTCTTGGACTTCATACCTAGACACACAAACCTGGAAGCCAACCCGCAATCACCTTTCTGTAACATTACAAATACAAATGTGATGGGACGTGTCAAGACGCTGTTAACAACAAAATGAGTTGGTTTCCAAACACAGTCGGCTAACGCGCGCTAGCAGGCACTATTCACAGTTAGCTAGCCAAGTTGCCTTGTCAAACCAAGCAAATAAAACGGTAGCAAGAAATTGTGCCCGTTAACCAAGAGTGGTGACACTACGAAATACATTTAACTGTACCTGGTCTTCGCTGTGGGAATGGTCCCCACTCATTTCCTAAGTGTTGTTTGATTAAAAAATCAAAAATGAGAAACGTGTATGGTTGACACCGGCGAGGAGATGCAGGCAGAATGAAGAAAAGACACAGTTGTGTAAGAGATTAAGTCCCGATTGCACACTAGTGCGCATGCTCCTTAATTTAAATGGTACAGAGCAGTGTAGCTCCTCCTCTTCCCAAAACGTGTTGCTCACCAGCCCACGATGTCACACACAGTCCTGAGTGAGGTACTCGTGTACTAAGGGCAAATCTAGCTCGTGTGTCTGTGTGTTGTTGATATCAATTGATCTGATAATTAGAGCTCTTAGGTTCTTTATACATATAATTAGTAATGATATTAATAACAACAATCACCATCATCGTCGCAATCATTCCTGTAAACAAACAAGGAATCGTTGCTCTCAATGTACACACTGTTCCCAGAACAATTATCAGGACGATACAGACATACAGCTGAAAACAAGTTAAACATTTAAGTGTAATGTTGCCAACTACAAGTAAGTCAAAAAATAGGTGGGCATATAAATATATAGGCTAAATTTAAAACAACAATAAACTTTAAGTTCAACAGTTTCTGTGAATTGTAAACAAGACTACTGCATTCAGAATGCAAATACTGCTGGAAAATAAATATTGAATGATTATTGTAATGGGTTACTTTATACAGTACATGAAGAAGGTGGATATTTGCAGTACATGCATGTATATGTCTATATAGGCTACATTATGTACAACTATGATGACACTGATAGATATTTATTTAATCTATAATAGATATATAATTATCATCATGTCTGAAGATGTCTGTCCCTTCAGACAGAATACTTTTGTGACCTCACTCACCCTTCTGTCATTTATGTATATCAAGTTGTCTTGTCTTGGTTTGTCTAATGGCACACATGAAACATATTACAGGCATCATTAGCAGAAATTAACATGTTAGAGGGTTAAACGTAGGCTGCCCTCAAGGCCTTGGAATAGTGTTGTGCTTGTAGTGATTTCAAACATGGTGTAGGCCAGAATATGTGGTATGTAGGCAGCATGAGCCCGTTCTGCCCTCCACAACCTTGAGAGCCAACAGGCTGATCAAATAACAACTTAAAGGAAGAGAGGTCTACACTATAGCTGATGAGTGAGTTGAAAGTTGAAAGTGTGGTTCAGGATAACATAAAAAACACCTGAAATGAATGAAAATTGTTGTGTTTTTAGTGAGATTCCAAGCTGGCTGACAGACGGCCACTGAACAAATGTAAATCTGATCAGAATACACAGAATAGCATTTAAAAACTTCAGTATTTTAGTATTATTTTGATATTAGTTATAGGCCAACACAACAACATAGTAGCTTGCGTGTTCATGTTTTTTAAACATCATGCTGCAAATGATCATTTAGAGCCAATAGTTTTTAAAATGTTTTTCATCAACAGTTTTCCCTCAGAGATTATGAGAATAACGCTGTGGACTGATGACCTTACATACCGTACATGCGCACACAGTCGTAACAAGAAAACGTCTCAGATAAAGGGGCACTTTCTAGTTTTGGAGAAGAAATTCAAACTCAGAATTTTAACATTTACAATATTAATTGTTGAATATTATGTGTCAATATCATTGTAAATATGAATTTACAATGACAAAAACAAAAAAAATATTATTTTTTCCCATAACTAAACTACTACCTCCATAACTAAACAAGCTGTTTTAGAGGAAAATAAGGTCCCCAGAACACTGTTTCAAGCTAGAAAGGTGGCAGGGTCCGCCACAAAGTAAAACAGTATGAAATTGTGTTGCCCTTTAAAAAGGTCAGTTTGTTTATTCAGTTTATTCAGTCATGAAAACAAAGAGTTTGTTTTGGCATAAAAATGAATCAGACTTGTGGGGCTGAGTGAATAATGTTACGCGCAAACTCATTTTTGTCCACAAGAGGGCATTTCAGTCCATAATATTACCTATTAAGATCCACCAGTCCTTACATGCTACTATCACAATTTTCTGGTGTGGCTAGAATCTTAAGTGAATACTTTTGTCTTAAAATAGTCTTAGATGTAGTTGATTGAACGGATCAAAACCTATTATTCCACACAGTAAAAGGCTGCTAATAAACATGATGACAGACGGTAGTGGTGTGTCTTCTTAAGCAGCTTCTGTGTGATTCAAACTAATAGAAATAATTTTATCAAATATAAGATATTTTAACTTGTTTTTGTCAGATTGTCAGAAAAGGCTGCATTACAAATCCAGTAATATGCACTTGTAAAATCTGCACAGTGGATCTGTTCCCAGTAAATGCAGGACAACCATACATGTACTCTTCAAACTTCATTTAGTTAATTTGATGTCACAGCTGACAGAGACAGAGTGGACTTTGTTCTTATGCATTTATTATGGGGTAAGTTAAAGTTAAATTCATGAAAATCACCGGCAAGCAAAAATTTCCTTTACAAATGTTGATATAAATAACACAGTGCAACAACAAAAAGTAATTGAAAAGGAAAAAGAGGGAAATGAAGAGGGCTGCAGGCTGGTATATTTTTACTGCTCATTCCTTTCCCTCCTTACAAAATCACCTTTGACTGAGATCATTCAAATTTCTTAACTACAATATTGTTTTATCCCATGATGTTAAAAGCATCCATTACAGTTCCTGCTGTTTGGATGTAATAACAACAAACACACAATCTTGCTGATTAAGCAGAGATGCAAGGTTATTAAAGGCACTGTTATGGGAACGTTGTGTCCTCGTCCTTGCATGCATTTAAGACTCCTGTTGGTCGGGCTTTGAAAGTGGTTTGTTCGGGTTCTGGTATAAAAACATGTAGGAGTCACACAGCAGCCTACACACCAGTTCAGGAGTTTGGGTGGGGTTAGCCTGAGCCAGCTGCTCCTCCGGCTGGGACAGGAAGTCACCCAGCTCCGGACACACTCTGATCTCGGGAATGTTGTAGCCATGCTGATCATCACCTTTTAAGGAAGAGGAGCCTTAAGATTAGACATCAGCTCAAGAAGAGATAACGACCATAGACGTCAGAGCATAGCTTTATCTAATTTCGTGGAGGCTGCATTATCAGCAAATATGGCCATCATGTGTGACCACTTATAGAAAAACCAAAATAAGTCATGGTTTGCACGAACATCAGAAAAAAATGACTTGTTTGGTAGTAACAGAGGAAAAGATCAATTTATCAATTTATTCAAATAAACAAAACAAGGTGAAATCTATCTTACCACGTCTGTCTGCCATGCAGTCAAAGAAGAGCCAGGAGTGAGGATCAGGGCCATATTTGACAAAGGACACATAGTGGCTAGTTTGAATGCAGAGCACAGCAAACAGCTTCATCATGTGTCTGGGCACAGGACTGTGGGAGGCTACATCGTCTGGTACTGTGAGAGCTTTGGGGAGGTGACCCTGTCGTGAAGGATGGGTGTGCACCTGAAAGAAAAGTAGAAAGTTTAACACTACAGGTCTGCAGAGTTGGATACTTGACATTTAAAAAGGCCTAAAAACATTAAAAATTACCTGTGTGTTGCACGTAGTGCAATACTGCTTGACTCTCCCTGGCTGCAGTTTGTGATCGGGTAGACACTGTACACACTCGTGTTCTGCCAAATGCCCACATACAAAGCATTCCCTTGGAGCTGTTGGGAAAATGTAGGCGATCTGTAAGCAACTTTCAGCTCTTCAAAAAAACACTATATTAAAAAAGGGATTCCATTCACATTATATACGATTTACTTCAGTGTTGATCATCTGTGCTACTCACAGTTGTATAGGAGATCTGTGATGTCCAGCTCAGTGGAAGGAATGATATGAGAAAACATCTTATACTTGTTTCCAAACCTTGGCATTTGAACCATTAGAAGGGACGGCATCTGTTGGAGGAACAGAAAAGGCAACATTTGGGTTACGTGATTGTAGAGACAAAAACTTGATAAACCCATTGGGGCTGCTCTCTAAAGGAGGAGCATGCTCACCTCTTCAAACTTGAGATCACCGAACAGACAGGATGTGTCCAGCAGCTGCTGGACAGAGGGAATCCGTCCAATCTGTTCTTTTTCCAGAAAGATCTGGAAAGTGTAGGCACCCTCAGATCTTTCTCCTCTTGATCTAAAAAGAAACATAATTTAAATAACTACACTTTATGAAGTCAAGCAGGACAATATTTTGAATAGTTTGTGGCTCAAGACCCTACCTGAGCTTGAGCAGCGGCTCCATGCAAAGCACCTTCTGAAAGAGGACTGTGATGAACTCCTCTGGGTCTGCAGTGAAGGAAAGATTTAAAACTTGTTAAAACTTTTGTTAAAAATGAAAAACAAATTTAAAAACATATAGAACTATAACAGTAGGCTTCAGTATATTATTCTGCAATAACTAAAGCCCTTCTATTAAAATACATTTTTAACAATGCATGTTACAAATCTGAGTGTGTACCTTTTTCCTCTGTTTGGAAGGTGTCGCACCCAAGCTGTTTACGGAAATTCATCACACTCTCAGCAGGGACAAACCCTTGTCTGCAATATAGAAATTAGCTATCAGTAAGCACACACACACTGAATTAGCTGCATACACCAAAACAATCAAGGGTAAACACAAAAGACACACCCTCTTACGTAAACTTAAAGTATATGCACTTTTTTTTGCATTAGCTACTTCAGTGGTTCTCCAAGTTGGGAGCTCAAGTAAATGGGCAATAATTTATTTTCAGTATAATTCCCTCCATATATAACACAATGTCAGAATGTACACCTAGTCTGGTCATGGATTTCATTTACTCTTTGTGATACAAAATTCTTGTCAAACACAATATCTTATCAATTGGGGTCTAATTTGTGTCAATTAAGGGGTTCCTGACTTAAAAAAGTTTGAGAACCACTGAGCTAGTAAATACAGAGTATCATTAAGAAAGAAAGTATGTTTACCAGTAGAGATTATGTAACATGTCACAGTGTTCTTGTTTTGCAAACTAGATGATAGCACAAGGCAAGACTGTCCTGACAACAGTGTTTATACCTGCGTAGACGGTTCACTATTTTTCTGAGAGTGCAGGTTACGGGTTGCTCTGTGTCAGCAGGCTTCTGACAGATATTATCCAGGGTCACAGATGAGCTGAACAAACTGGAGAGAGAAAAACAGTTTTACCAACTCTGCACGTATCTGAATACAGTTCACCATGCTCATTTAGTTGTTGTGAATGCTGAAGACATTTATTTGTTCTTCTACACAAACAAATTCTTGTTTTAGTCACATACTGCTTTTTGGGCATTTAACTAGTTAACTGGTTCCACATTTTAAACACAGCAACATCAAATATTCAGCTACATTAGGACATTCTTGTTTTTACTTATCTTATTTACGCTTCACACTTTTTCAACTCTCATCAACTCATTCATACTTTCAGCTAGAAACTTTATTCAAACTATAAAATGTTCCATATCTATCACATTTGAGCTGCTTTTCCATACAAATCACAGCCAGCAATGCAGTTTTGCGTCAGACGTCGAGCATTCACACTGCCTCTTTTCCAGAAATTCCTTCTCTAGTTCTACATTACATACGCTAAATAAAATGACTGAAAGTGAAGTAAATCTGAGCTGAATTTGCAAAGGTGTGATACTTGAGAAACAATGCCCGGAGGAGCATTAAGCTGGTTTTACCTGAAGAGTGTGGTATCAAGGTAACAGGAGTTGATATGACCCTGAATCCCCTTCATTTTTCCCACTAACAAAGACGAGGCCTCTGATTCAGGGATAGGTGGTGCATGCTCCTCTGACTCCTCAAATGGTGGAACTGATAGGAGTAAGCAAACATACAGGAACAAATGTTGTTATTAAAATAACATTGGAACACAGATCATCATTTCACCTGCAGCTGGGAAATGTAGCTTCTCACTGGGCGTAAACACACAAACTGTATTATCAAACAGGCCTTCATGGACAATGATTAATTTGCTTTTACAAAGAAGTTCACAGGACTGTCACACATGTTCCACTGATAAGTAATGTCACAACCCGTGCATTGTTTCAGGTGTAATTGGCATCATGTCTCTGAACTAACTCCTGCCTGAGGCAGAAGGGTGTGATAGCAATGTCAGGCCGTTTTTTTTCACTTGGGTACAACCCTACTGTGACACTTCATTAGGATGCAAAAGATCTTATCCTGTGAGTTTTGTGATGCGCAAATGTAAATAACGAGAGAAATGAAAAACATCCATCCCTTAAGCTTTAAGTGAAAACTTGCAAAACATCTGGCAGAGCACTTTAGAATAGACGACTGGGAGGGAAGTAAAGTACAATTTAATTTTTTTTTTTTTTTTACTTTGTAGAACACTTCAGGGAGAAACATTAAGAAAATAATATGTCATTATAGAATAGAATATGTGTAATGTGTAAATTTGAACTGCTTGTGTACAGTTGTCCATCAAACTTAGGAGAATTGTCTAACCTGGAGGTATTTCGGTGGGTTTGGGGGTTTCCTTTCCTGTTGAAGAGAAGAACCTGCTGTCAGGGCTGCACTTTGTGACGGGAACAAACAATGCTCTGCCTCCTTTGCAGGTGAAATACCTCTGGCCTCCATACTGCCCATCAGAGCAGCCGTTCACATCGTATTCCTGAAAACAATGAAAACCAAATCAGATATGGAGTCCTTTATGCCCAAAACCAAAAGGAAATGGAACTGTACAAAATCTGAGTCACTCACCAATTCAATCCCAGCCCATTCACCAGTCTTCCCTCCAGGGGTCCCCAACCACTGGACCACTCCATACACTGTGATCCCCGAGTTGGACACCACCTCCACCATGGATCCCACCTCCAAAGTCACATGAGATGATCTCAAACTTTGGGTCCGAATGACAGTCTGCTCCCTATGGTTCTCGCTCAGTTGTCGTGCACGGGAGCCTATAGACGGCATGGAGTTGATGCGCGTCACCGCTTTTTCGTTTAGACCTGCGGAGAGGTATGGAGGATATGCGGGTGTTGAGAGGCTGATGGTTAGAAAGTCATATGACATTTTTTGGCGTCTTGTCACGAGTGGCCTCATCAGATTGCAAAACAGGCAACATGAGGTATGCAGACAGCTCAGAGGGCACAATGTACAAAAACCAGACAATTTGCTGAGTTGCATTCCAGAGCAACAGGACCAGTTATTCCAGTTGTGTTCTGGGGACGCATCTTCAGCTCGCTCCCCCCCCCCCCCCCAGAGTCACAGGTATTTTTAAAAATGGTCAAGGGTGGGATTATATTGGCTGACTGGATGGGGAGGGGACTTGGGTTGTTTTTGCACCAAAATTAATTTTGAATAATTTCTGTGGGAAGTTTATCTCATGGGATTTGATAAACTTAGATTCATCACAACCAATAATCTTGTGTTTCAGAAACACTATATACTGATTTTGACTCTGACCCCTTTACGTACTTCCACATTGGCCGTCTTTCCAGTGCAGTCCGAGGGGAGTGGAGTAAGATGGGACCACCTGGACGATGTCTGCAGCACTGAACAGGGGCAGAGGAGCAGCTTTCTTGGATGACAAATTGCTACCATAGTCCTACAAGGAAGACAAAGAGAAACAGATGCAACAGTCAGATGTACAGAACACAGATAAACACTGGTGCGCTCGTGACACTGAAAGTTACTCATCTCTCTGGCAATCTTTTGACTGATAAGTTTGACTAAAGACACAGATCAGTGGTGATGACACAGCATTACTAAATTTCTTGAGGTTACATTAGAGCATGTCTGCAATGAATACCTTCAGTGAAACCTGGTAATTATAACAGTGTCTCTGCTACCTTGTTCTTGAACCCAGACCCCCCCCCCCCCCACACACACACACACAACAACTCTACCCACCACAGGTTCCACCTCAAAGCCCAGCATGTACAGGTCGTCCTTGTTCTCCTTCTTCCCGACTTGCATGAGGTTTTTCACCAAGCCGGGCAGGTGTCCCTTCTTGTGCTTCACCACCACCAGGTCATCCTGAGACAGCTCACAGATGGCGGCAAACAGCTGTGGGTTACACAGCAGCTCCAGGCGTTTGCTTACGGAGGCGATGAAGAGCAGTAGCTGGGCCTGGTGTCGGGTCAGAGGGTACGTGTCCTCACTCCTCACCATGCCTCCGCTCTTGGGGCTCCCTGCGTTGCTGCCTCCGGAGTACAGCAGCCCCATCAGCTCCCCGCGCTGCGTCTCTGCCTCCACACGGCCGATACATCCGCGGCTGAAGCCTTTCCTCGACTTCCCGCGTATCACGATGAAAAACTTGTCCTTTACTACAGTTCTGGGCTCCATTGAAACCACTTGTCTCCAGCTGCACAGACTTAGTTAGTTTAACGGTGTTCAAGCAGGTGTTGTGCGTATTTAAACCCTGTGGAGATAAAACAGGAGTACATTACTGTAGCCTAACAACACCCCGAGCTGGAACTACTTAACTAAGTTTGGAGAAAGTAAATTGTACACGAATGACGAATAAAAAATACATTTTCTTGGCTGAAAGCACTCACTGTGTCACTGCTAATACAAAAACCACAACAAGAAAAGCGTATACGAGTATATAAAATGACTAATACTTTAAAATAGTAAATAAATAACGTTGTTAACACAAGTCCCTGCTGGAGCCAGCTTGATAATGGGATCTATGATGCTCCACCTCTGTGAATAAACAAACCGAGCTGCTCTGTGACGTTCCTCCAACACATTTACTGAAATTCATCGAGAGTCTCTGTGTTTACTTACTGTTCTTACTTGTCCAAAACTATTACTCCGCGACAGGTTTCTTAATTGTTGCTGTAACTAATTGCTGGTACAAGCAGATGACTCCTGCCGCGTCAGCTCTCCTCTTCCTCCTGTCTAACATGGAAGCTCCGAGGTGAGCCGCAGACATTTAAATACTGACCTGCCTGTGACCGTGACCGCCCCCTCGGCAGCTCTCAACCTGTCCGCCCCAAAACTGCCCACATGAGCGCGAGCGGCTGCTCATTGGACACGAAGTCACCGACTGTAACAAACATATATTTACACACATATATTTATTTTATTCATGTAAAGTGAAAGTGCATACATACGAAAACGTTATTATATATAATAATAATTATAATATAATGTTATATTTAAAAAGGTTACTATATTCAGCCATTTTCATATTTCAGGTTTGAGGTATTTTTTTCAGATTTATTAAAATGATTCATTTAGATAATAAGTTCCAGTGGGCTCACTATATGATGATCTGTTTGACTAAAACATTTATTTTACTGTATATACCTGGATATTCCCTTCCTCTCTGAAAAGACTCCAGACCCCCGATACTAAACACTGTCTGAGTGCTGATGAGGCATTTCCCTCCTTCATTTACAGCTGTGAAGTAGCTCCAGATGAGGCTCATCTCACGTTCTACAAAAGGAGTATGAAGTATTGGTAATATGGATATTTTTTGGTCGATCCCACCCACCCCAACTCAAAACTGAGAATGACTGTGCAACAAGTGGAGTGCAAAAGTGAAAATGATGCTAGATTAAATTCATTCTTTGATTTTAAAAGTGCAACATTTTCTTCTGTTTGTGGATTTATTAAGGGAAATGCATATACCTTTAAAATATATAGGCTGGTGTTGTAAAAAGAACCCTTAAGTCATACTTGAGGAAAAGTAAAGATATCATGTGAAAATATTAGTTTGGTAAAAGTGACGCATACAAATAGTACTTGAATAAAAGTCTCAAAACATCTGATATTTATTATACTTAAGTATCAAAAGTACAAGTGATATATTTGTGATATGTACCGTCGTAAGGGTTGACTGATTATCAGCCTTGCCAATTATCAGATCCTATATACAGCATTTCTCGGATTAGCGGAATCAGAGTTTTTATTTTTATCCAATACTAGTTATTGGATAAGAAGAGAAAGATTTTTTTTTATGCCTCAACAAACTAAATAAACAATCTCTTTGTTTTCATGACTGAATAAACTGAATAAACAAAGTGATCTTAAATCTTATATCTATCTATCTATCTTAAAGAGCTTTACAAAATTCTGACATTGAATTTCTTCTCCAAAACTACAAAGTGCCCCTTTAACTCAATAATAACTAGTGACTAAGGTTATCAAAAAAATGTAGTAGAGTAAATTATTTGTCTCCAAAATGAGTGGAAGTAACAGAGAATTGAAATATTCAAGAAAAGTCCAAAATCGTACTTTCCATCACTAGGTAAATATTGTGTGAATACTGACTTAGGCATCCATCTACATTGTGTTATTGATGTGTTGAGACAGAAAAAGTTAAGCAGTAGCCCCTTTAAAATGTAGTGACACATTTGTCTTCTCGTCCTTTCTGACATAAACTGTACTATATCGTCAGATTAGACATCAAAATAAATCCCAAAACTCCACTGCAGCTTAATTTCTCAGAGTATGGTTCGATGAAGACAGCAAGTCTCCATTATCATAGGTCACCATATCCTGACATTACTCCCCAAACATGGTCAACACATACCAAGCAAAGTAGGCTAACCAATGGCTGGAGTGCAACATTCTGAGTGACATGTTTGTCTGCACACAGACTGAACGCATGTGACATGTCCTACCTTGTGATTCAGCTGGTATGACTGTCTGACAGTATCTTGACAGCACATCAGTCACTTTTACGCAACAGCCCTCATTTTGTTCAGCTTGCATATGCTCAGTAACCATGTGTGTCCTCAACCAGCATAAACCTCTGTCTGTAATCATTTATTTAAAAGTCCATGAAGAAATATCAGATTAGAGCTCAAGTGTGATAAGGTCAGACATCACATGACTAGACAATTTTCTCCTATTTAATAGAAGTACCTGTAGGAGGAGTGCCCTCCGTTGGCTGGTGATCAAAACAACTTAAGACAATCCAACACTGGAAAACAACAACCACAAACTTACATCATACAGTCAAACAAGCTTGTCCGGATACCATTGCTTTATAAAATGTCCTATTAACGAAAGTTCATGACATCAATTAAGCTATAATAAACCATCAGATAATTGAGGTAGTACTATGGCCGTAATGGTATCTTTGTTCCTCATGACCCCCTGGACAGCAGAGTTTGTCTTCACTCCTTGAACTTTGTGGCCTCTTTCATCCAGAAACTGCACACCCTCTTCTGGAAATTTAGCTGATGAGGGAGAATTGGGAAATCAAGAAACTATTAAAATGGAGAAATGACTAATGTAATACTAATAAAAGCAAAGGTCAACTACAAAATATTGTCTCATACTTACAGTCAGCTAGAAGTCTGCTTGGCTGGAGTTTGGGGTGGAGTCTCGTCAGGGAGAGTCTGTCGTTTTTCTCTTCATGGAGGGACAGTGCACGAATCAACACCTAAAGCACACAAAGGTCTCTGTCAGTAAATTAATCAAGGAGTATCATTTAGATGTGCTAAATTAAACCTTTATAGTGTAAAGTAATCAAACCTGGGTGACAACACTCAAACTCTGTTGTCCACCTGAACTGCTTAGTGCTGCGTAGATCCCACATTTATTCCACACTGGCAGCACTATTGTGGGCAGGAGCAATGATAGGGGCCTCTTGCCTGGCTGGACTCTGTTGTTCTGTAGCACCAAGTTCAAACAGCGAGCTAAATTTAAAACAATGCTTTGTCACTCATTTTTATTGGGGGAGATTTCTAATGTACCTGGTTGGTGAAGAGTTGCCCGTGTGTTTTGTTTGGCCAGGAGAAGTCAAGAATGAGGCTGTTGAGAATGACACCTGACCGTGTTACCATTCTGCTCCCGAATGGCCTGCTCAAGGAGCTGCCAGATCATAAAGACAAGACATAAGATAAAATAGTCATTGAGCCCTGCAGCACATACCACACATATCATCCTGATGCAATCATGTCAGACTACTGTCACCTGGCCAGTGACACCATGATGTCATCTGGTCCCATCACCGCCACTTGTCCAGCCATCAGCTCTGTCTGCAGGGAGCGGACAGTGGAGTACTTGACCCTCTGATGTAGCGCTTCAGTTTGACTCTTACTTTAGTGAGAGCAGAGAGAAAATGAGCAGAATTTTCCTGATGTACTGATAAGTCAGTTTTGTGTTGCGCAGTAGAGTTGGCAGTCCATAATGTCACCAAAATATGAGAATATTATAAAACACACACACACACACACACACCTAAAAAACTTGCAATGTTTATACAGTTCTCCTTATGTGTATTTTTTAAATATATATATAATTACACAAATACTACTACCACTACACTACTCAATAAAAAGTAGTTTTAGTAAGTTTATAAGTTATTTTCACTTTTCTGTATTTCTTTTCTATATTTGTTGTTGGAGATTTTGGCTATTTAACCGTCTATTCAATGTCAATATAGCTCCTTGAATTGAAATGAATAATTTTTCACTGTTATTGGCAAACTAATTTTGATAATCCATTGAATGGTAACCAATTTCACACATTAAAGTGTGTTTACTGGTCTAGGGGAGTGCAACTGTATATGTGAAAAAGTAGTAGTGTAAAGCCTTTTATGGTTCCAGAGGAAGCTGCATGTAATCTGATAAACTGGTCCAATGGCTGACTTGCATTGTGGGTAATGTAGGTGCCAGGTTTTAAAAAAGGAGAAGAATGCGTGGAATAAAACTAATTTCTGGTTCTGCTGTACTGATTTTAATCATTTGTTTTTAAACTGTCCATAATGAGTCATTGTTGTAAGAGTGCAGTGTTAGACCAGTGGACTGCTTTTCAAAATCTGGTGCCTACATCACATACAATGTGACTTAACCACTGAGTGACATCCCTGGAGGCAGTTTATCAGATTACATGCTGCTTCTTCTTCTCGTTTTATGTCACTTTATGCAGTAGTACTCCCTGTAAACACACTTTAACCAGTAAAATTGCCTGAGCCACCCTTTAATCAATTCAGTCTTTTTTCACACACACAAAAGAAGCCAAATGGGCCTGTGCCCCACATGCTGACAGTTCTCATAGACAAACAATGATCAGTTAATCAAGATTACATAGTGTGATTAATCACTGATTCCTCATTGTTTACCTCAGCATGTCAGAGAGCAGCTCAGTCACTGAAGGGTTATACTTAGGGTCACCCAAACCACTGGCCATAGCCAAAGCTGCTTTCAGAGCCTGAATGGAGAGAAATAAATCACTTTTATGTAGGAGTGCTATTATTTTGACCAGGCCATAATATAAAAGAACATTTTAATATCTGAGTTTGGTAATCAGCACCTCAGCAATCCGCTGGTATGTTTGATTTTCTGTGTTATTGTTCTCAGTGAGATGGAAGCCTTCCAAAAGATTGAGGGCTGATATCAACGCTGCACCAGCAGACGGGGGAGGAGGAACCCAAGTGATAAATTCTGAGACAAGAGTAACACAATACAGATGAAGGCATCAAGAATGCATTCACTGCCATTCAGTGTATTGTTGAGCAAAGTCTAGTTTTTACCATTGTACAGGCCTTCCACTGGCTGCTCCACCTGCACATTGTAGTTACTGATGTCGTCTCTGCTCAGGACCCCTCCATTAGCTCGTACCTTTGTATGAAAACACAGATGTTAAATCATTGACATTTGAATGATTGTAGCAAACTTTACCCTATAATTTTGCTTATGAAAACCAGGTTCATTTAATATGTGGATGTCAATCACCTCATCCTCCATCTCCTGCGAGAAGTTCCCCTCATAGAAGTTCCATAGGCCGGCCTCCATGACTCCAGCCAGACCTGGCATCCTCACAAATGACCCAGGACGCAGAGCTTGGCCACCCGGGAGGAACATGTCCATGAAACGCTGCGACAGCCGCTCCCCTTTTACCTTCGTTATAGCCTCAGCTGCGGAATGACATAAATGAGTCACATCCGGGTGTATCACCTTCAGGCGACATCATCGTAAAATATAACGAGTCAGTGGTTAAACTCACCGAGACTGAAAGAGACATTGAAACCTTCTTTGGCAACAGCAGCAGCTCTGGTGACCACATCCTCCCATGAGAACCTGCAGAGATTTTGTGGTTAGACGTGTTTGACTTAATAAACACCAGATTAAATTTCACCTTATCTGAACTCATTTACCTCCCATACAGGCTGTGAGCGTGATGTAACCCTCGGAGCATACCTGGCACTCCCACCTGCAAACCTGCCTGAATAAATGAAGGAAAATTATAAATAATAACACTAAAAAATGATGAATTGTTGCCCCCCCCTCCACCTCTTTATCACCTTAACTTCTGAAACATTTTGCAGCATCTCTTCTTTAAGAGTTTTAGGTGCAGTTCCCTGAAAATTTATCACCCTGGTCTCATTTTTCTTGATGTCATGAACCATCATCACCCCACCTCTGAAGAAAAGACAACGAGTTAAGGATGAATTTGTGATCAGACACATTTATGTTAAGTATATTAATTAGCTAGTCACATACCCACCAATACCTGATGCATGTGGATGCACAACACCCAAACACAGGGCGGCAGCAATGGCTGCATCCACACTGGATCCACCATCATGAAGGACTCTCTGGCTGAGTGCAGTGCAGAGCTTGTGATCCGACGCTGACACACCTTTCACAAATGCCTGAGAGGAAGTAACTGTAGTGAGGTTACATAATGCAGTTTTGGTAAATACTTGCATATTTTACATGCATGACATACCAGACTCCCCATAATGTAAATATGCAGGATCAGAGCAACGGTCACTCCAATAGCAAAGGTGAAAAACACAACACAAACACGTTTGTCCTGCCTGGGGCCGTCCTCGTCTGTCTGTTTGAGATCGGACAGGCTTCGGTGGGATACATACGGGCTACCAGAGACAAGCTGTTTGAGAGGGATCTCCTTTGGGAGGTGGCTGAAGTCTGTGGCAGCAGCAAGGAGACAAAGTTTGAACCTTCAACATAGTGGAAATGTTTGAGTTTTCAAAGATGCAAATGGTCCTCAAGACTCAGAGATCCTGCCCATTTTCTCCCTTGAGATCTAATCAGGTGATTTACACCCACAATGTTGACATCATGTCTGTTTCCTCTCACCATAATTTTTATTCAGGTCCCAGGTGAAGTCACTCGGGGATGAGCCATCAGCAAGCTGAGTTGAACCAGCAAAGCTTTTGTAACCGCGTGTGAATTGCTGGTTGAGTTTTGTCTCAGGAGAAACATCCATCCTCACTGTATTCACTCAAGGATTAACTCAAAAGAACACAACATGCCTCCTTTAAGTGTACAAGTAAATAAACTCCCCCTTTCCCACAGTTTAACATGTAATCAAACACAGCAGGTGCGTTTACCTGCCGACCAATGAGATCTCAGCATTCACAGCTGTCAAACCGTGAGCAGTTCAATGTCATTCAGACATTACAATTTTATGCATTAATGAAGCACAAGCTGCAAAGTCCTAGTTTTTGTATGTATAAAAAGGTTTCAAACCAAGTACAATATGTGTTATTTACTGTTATCTCTTTTGATACTTAAGTACATTTTACTCGAGTAATTTACTATTTACTAAAATACTATTTAGTAAGTATTTGTATGGGTGACTTTCACCTTTCCCAAAGTAACATTTCAGCACGACATCTTTCCTTTTAGTCAAGTAAACTTACTTTGGGAACTTTTTAGGCTTTAAGTGTTTTTCTCCCTTTCTTCCTGAAGGTAAATCGGCTAATTGATTGATACATCTCATCTGTGAGTCACACTCTTAGTTGAATGATCCTTTTGTTAATATTTTAATAATGATGTGTGCCTTATGATGGGAGCTATGTACTTAGTTGACACACTTTTATTTCAGATTTCTTAGCACACTGGAAGGCTAAGTCGCCGTATAATCAAACCCTTTACTTCCTGCCAAGGTGTCTTGATATGTCTGTGTATGCATGTGGTGTGTAATGAGGACAACGTGGAGCTGCTTCACACATATGATACATCTTTTTCGATTTAATTATTTACATATTGTCATTAATACAGCTTGGAGGGGAACAGCTTTTAAAAATTACTGTGGTTTAGAATTTAATGTAAATGGCAAAGGTAATACATTGTTCTGCATGTCTTTTTATTTCAGAATTTACCTGAAATTGTGGCCAACAAAGTTGGAGAAACGATCTTCCCATTTGGTTCATATCATCTGGGAGTTCACTCCAAAAATACATATTTCTTTCCTCAGCAGTTGAGAGCACCTTTTGGTGGAGGGTTATTTCCTCTGACAGTACATGTTGGAGATGGTGTTCAGAGCATATTTACATATGGCTGATTGGACTCCTCTTCAATAAGCAGGAGTCTAAAAACATGAGAATTGACCTGACCTTTGACCTTACGGCCTTAAGACACAAGTATTTTTTTTGTTCTTGTAAGTTCAGTAGTGTTGTGTGATATCATAAATCATACTTTTATTTTGTGCTGTTCCAGTCCAGTCTGGTAAAGCACAGTCAGATCCATGAGGAGGGGGGTGACCATATCAGCCACATATGGACGGAGGTAAGATCTATTCTGGGCAATGCCTGATGGTGGCCGCAAACAGTTTTTCACTAAAAACAAGAAGCCCACAGTGAGCAACAAGATGTCTGCCACTGTACCTCCTGCTCACACGCCACCTGTCAGAGAAAATGCGGGTGTGACTCTGAGATTCCTGCCAAGATGTTCAAAGCTGACAAGGTATGCCAAACCATTCCGTGCTTTGTTGATGAAATTATTTTTAGTTCAAATAGTTTTTGATGTCTGTACAGTAAGTTGTAGTTTTATGGGGGTTTATGTGCTGGACTATTTCTTGGCCAGACACAGTCACTTCCTGGAGTCTCCACTGAACGCCTGGCAACCTCACAGTGAAGACAAGACTCCAGGAAGTAACTTTGCCCGACCAAGAAATAGTCTGGCACATAACCCCCTGTAAAACCCCAACATTGCTTTTAAACACCTGTTTTTGTACGAATAACCTTTAAACAGAGCCCCGCTTGCTGTTTAGTTTGTTTCCAGCCTTTGTGCTAAGCTTAACTAAGCTGCTGCTGGTGGTAGCTTCATATTTCGCGTGGTATCAGTGGTATCAATCTTCTCATCCAACTCTTTGCAAGAAAGCTTAGTGTATTTCCTACTCCTTTAACGAGCCTAATACTTGTGGTAAGATGCAAATCCATTTCACCAACTAGCTCTTGCTAAAATTGTTTAGATAAAATAACATCTTCAGAAACTACAAAAAAGAAGTTCAAAGTGAATGAGAAACCGGCTCCAGGGACTGAAGGTACCTGCTCAGTTGAGTCCTCTACAGCCGTCTCCATCTGAGAGCTCACAGAGCACAAAGAGACCCGGCACTTCTGAGATGCGGACCAAGAAGGTCAAACTTGACCAGGTATGATAAACTCTCTCTGAAGGTGTTCTGTTAAACTGATGTAAAGATTTTCCTAACCCCGCTGTCTCCTGCCTCCCTCTCAGGGTCCATCTGTAGAGCTCTCTAACTCACCTTCGGTCCCCAATAACCCTGCTACAGTTGTGCAACGTGCCGTCAAGTTTCAACTCGTCAGGTAAACTTCTGAGTTCTTGCAAGCTGCACACAATCCTTCTCTTTCCTACCTTGTCATTTGCCTCATATGACAGACATCCTCATTTACAGTATGTTGAGATCAGTGGGAGGCCTGTTGTAAGGAAGACTGGTGTCATATCTTTTTACCACATGAGGGCAATGAAACCTTTATGCTGGCCTCTCCCTCGGCCGTATCAAGGGAACAGATAGACACACTGTTCAAAGACTAGTCACTTACCATCCATTACCTTCTTGTATCTCTTACAACAGGCGTTATTGATGGAGCCACTAAATATAAATATATAGCCTACATCTTTATATAGAGTCAATGACGAATAAAGTAACATCTGTTATAATTGACAAACCTGGCCTTAAAAATGAACTGAGCAAATGTGAAATCTTTAATGTATATGATTTCACACATTTGGTTCACATATTTGTGTTTACTGATAAGATCATATGGTGACATGCTAACTTAGAAATCAACACATCTGATCAGGGATAAGTGGACATCTCTAATCACTTCAAAACCATGTGTGCAGCAGCAAGTTCAGCCTAAGCTTTAAAGCATCTGGCGCTGAGGCAGTGATGGGATGTTACGTAGGCTACATTTACTCAGGTACAATACTTGAGTATAATTTTGAGGTACTTTCCATTTTCGAGGACTTTATACATCCAATCCACTACATTTATTTGATAACTTTTAGTCATTAGCTACTTTGCAGATTACACGATGCATCAGAACTTAGCACAGTTTTAAATTAAATTATTTTATTGACAATTGGATTAAAAAAAGCAACAACAACAAAAACAAAAACACTGATTTTGAAAATAAAGCTGAATATTGGATCTGATGATCGGTCAACCAAGTCCAGTATAGGCTAGAGGTAAATGCATGTCCATGCACAAATCACACCACTTTCTCCAAAATGTTACAGGATACATTTTGCATAGGCTGCACTTTTCTCATCCGCATGCACACAAGCAAAAAAACATCTCATTACATGAGGTGAACAACAGCAATTCAGATACAGTACAAGTCATAAAGTAGCTGCCTACTACCTGGTGGTAAGAGTTGTCGGGTGTTGTAATGGTTACATCCAGACTAGATGTATAGCTTATGTCTACACAAGACTAAAAGGTGTGTACATGTATATATTGCAGTGTATGTTAAATTAGTGTATGATGAGTGTTGTGAGATCATCTCCTGGTTAACAATTTTAGTCGTGGCACCGGAGCCTTAGTGGCAGATGTTACGATGTCCTGGCTGTTGGAGGTGGAAGGAGTGTTGTTGGACACCTTGACGAACACGGTTCTGGCGCTGGATGGCGTTACGAGTCATGTGCTGTCGGTCTGCCCAGGTCTTGGCCTTCTGAGTGCAGGTTATCTTTGTCGCTTCTAGCAAAGCTTTAGGCTGAGAACTGGAGCCTGTGATGGCTCGACTGGGGCTGCTGCTGCTTTGATCTGTAGGCTCTGGATCCAACAGACTGCAGAAAAACACAAGCAGGTATGTGAATCCAAGAGCCTTGAGGGTCAGTGTTCATCAGTATAGGTTAATGTGAAGTTAAATGTAATTGGAACTGAAATGGTCTCTGTTTATAGTTAGTATACAAAATTTAACATTGTAACGGTTTCTTGATGTTGAAATTCTACATGTCAAGAAAAAGATTCCTCCTGCTCCCTCACCTGATGTCAGTTTCCACAGTTGCGACTGTGTCTCCATGAGGAGCCGAGTTTGACAGTTCGGTGTCAGTCAGTTTTGCATCCTGGTTCTCTGCTGAAACTGCCTCTGTGGACACAAAATGGAGGTCGGTCATATAATTAGGCAATTATTCAATATACAGTAAGTGTCTTTGAGAGTTTTTAAAAGCGCTGTACAAATAAAATGTATTATTAAGTGTATTGTTCTTCTGTAGACCAGAAAAGGTACAGGTACAGGGGTTTACAGGTAGATTATTGAAAGAAATCTATCAAAATTATTAATGAGGTACACAAATGTTAAGAACAGCTTTTTAAATATGATTCATTGTATAGCTTAATTGGCTTTAGAACTGTACAATTTAATCAAGCTATTGTCAAAATCGAAATAGGGCCAAAGGTGACAAAGCAGCATTATAATAAAGTACTACAGTGCTGCAGAGTCGCCTGGCCTTCAAGTCTTGTTCTCCAGATGTAAAAAGACATGTTTGTTTGGCACAGACCCCAACAGATGTCCCATCATCATGATCTCAGTAGTTTTTTTCAATAAAAATATGAAAATTCTGCTGCAAAAATGACCATTTCCACTAATTGTGAATCATATTGAAATTTTAATGTATGTCAAAATAGTCACAATATGATATATATGTGTATATATATATATATATATATATATATATATATATATATATATATATATATATATATATATATATACATATATATATATATATCATGAAGCCCTAATTGGCTTAGAGGCAGATCCTCCATCATGAGTCTACCATGACATCACTGCAATTAAGTGCACATCAATATGCACATCAATATGATACTTATCATGATTTTGCATAAAATATAATATACCATACTACTAGTGCCTTTCTTTGTCAAGAAAGGCTCAATTATTAATATGGACAGCAGTGTTATAAATATATATAAGTATATTAAAGTTATAAGGCTGAAAATGCCAGAAAAAACTACATAATATGCCTTTTTTAAATTTGTAACAATGTATGTGTTATTGTAAATATATGGATAACATGTCCCATGACTGACCTTGATGACTGACAACAAGCCACTCTTCTTCCACCTCTTCTCCAGACTTGACATCTTCAGGGGTCTCCTCCTCTCCCCCAAAAAGCAGACGGCTGATCGTTTTGAACATGACTGCTTTCTCTTTGTCTTCTCTCGAGGTGTTTGCTGTTGTCTTCCTTCCCTTCTTTCTTAAGCAGGAAGCCCACAGTCTCGATCTGCTGAAGACAAGGAGAATACTGGCTCATGTAGTCATATACATGTTCATACCTTCATGTAATGTAACTGTAATCCCTCTTTGACTGTTTGGGAGTGATGCCAAGTGACCCTTCCTCCATTATTATTTTTCAAACTTCAAGCAATCTGGGTCAGCTGACTAGGGTGTCCAATGAAATGGTGGTTTTTAATAGTGATGCCCACTCCCCAAAACTTTCATTGTTAGGGTCCATCTGTCTGTGGGCGTATGCGAGGGAGGGGCTCCTTTTATCAAACATCTTGTCAATGCAAAGCCTGGTCTGCACCTTTTACTGGACTCAGATGGCTCTATGTCTGCAGTGCACATTAGCCCTAATGCTGTTTGCATTGCTGCTGTTGTTGTTCACTCACTGACATGCACAGTAACAATGGGAGGAACAACAGGATTACAAACACTCCTGCAGCCACATAGATCACCTCGTTGTATAATCAAACTCCTCTCATTGACTTGATTCAGTTTAAATGTATTTTTACACACTGTCTGGTGTATTTAGGTCATGCAGAGTCCTCAGTGGTTTGCAGTAATATGTCATTAAACCTTCCACGGCTGCAACCAAACTAGCCCGAGACAACCGATGACAGCCAGCAGTCCAGATAAAAAGCACCATTGGGATAATAATCGAATAAAACGTGTCTCCGATGTCAACAGCTATCATAATGGTTGCTTCTTTATTGTCTAACGTACGCAGTCGTAGCGTAAATCTCTGTATATTAGCCAGTAGCTGTGCAGTGCCCTTACCTGCTGTTAGTGTTTCAGTCGCAGACCATTGTGGAGAGTCAGTCTGTAAATGTTCACAGGGACCTTTAATTGTCGGAAGAGCCTTTAAAAGCCAGAAACTGTAACAGTCGAGCAGTCTGTTGTTTTCTATTTCAAATCCTCATCCTCAGACAACAGAGGACACGCCCATGTCCCCGCCCACCAGGAGTCAACCACCAATCAGAGGCCGCAGACTGCGCTGCGGTTTGATTTGATTCTGGTAGGTTGCACGTCAGACGTTAACGTCGTGTTAACAAACTTTATATGTTACGTTCACTCTTGTGTGTTGGTTTCTGTCTTAATGTTTAAATGCATTATGTTTGATAGCAACAGGAAGGCTGACGGAACCAAATCATTCCTTCACATTGGACTGTTTGAATGCTCGTAGCGAAGACGGAAGTAGGCAGAGCCGTCTGTTCATCGAGTTGCTGCACTGAAAGGAAGCAGCTTCTAGTGAAAATAGTCTCATACATTAACATAAGCATGTCTGTCAGTTCAGCTGCTGTGGATGGTATTATTATAACTGAGCTGTATTCAGAGGGCATCAGAATACAGAAACATGTGTAACTCTCTGTCTCCACCTAGTGGTTGGATTAGATCAATGTAGACCAACTTTTTTACATTGTGTAACTTACTGTATTAGTCTGCTACTGTGAGTACTTGAGTACAATCTAACTCTGAGTACTCTGAAAATCTGTCTGACAGCAAATCAGCATAAATCCAAAATGCTAGTGCGACTACTTTTTTGAGTTGCTCTTACATATTAACTTTTAGATTTGTGGTCAATGTAGAAAGATTCACCAAACCTCAATTACCTCCATGTCTTTGGGAGAAAACATGAATATTAGAAATGACACTTGACTTGACACAACTTTCTAGCTGTGAAGCCATAGTGATTCCCATTGAGCCACTGTGCAGCCTGTACTGGACTGCACTCATCAAAAAAACTACAGGTTTTCCTCTTTATCTTTATAGGAAGTCCAGTCACATTTATTTATAATTTGTGTTGCAAAAATAAAAGGATGCAGTTTTGATTTCCAACATATTTGTCAGTGAACTGTAACATTGTGGCCATGGCACCCTGAAGAGACGTAGCCTACGGTTCTTCCAGCATGTACAGTACATACATGCTGAATATATCATACTCCTGTAGGATACATGTAGAACAATGTGCATTTAATATTATAATATACTGTGTGGAAATAATCATGTTCATCTGCTATGGCATCATGTCCAATTTTAAACTATTTTATTTGTTGCTGTGATATTTCTAATTTGTCTAAAAATGTCTTGTTGAGCGACTGTAATGTATTGTTCCCCACTGATTATTGCGGTCCATCTTTCAGTGTTTTAATCAAGATGAGAAGTGGAAATTAAGTGGGAGCAAAAACGGCTTTTTTATATTTATTTTGACTGTGACTGGACGTATATTTAGAATGCACAGATCACTTTTTGTTTACATTTGTCATTTCACAGGTGATTGTGAGCCTCAGTAACAGCGCCCTCCAGTGTTCATTGACGTGAACTGGTCGTACAACACTACCCCCTCTCCTCCAGAAGGCGGCGGACTTACTCTACTGAGGTTGGTGGACTGAGACAGCCTGTGTATCAGGGTGTAGCTTTATTAAATAAAGTGTGGCAGGTCTGATGACACCGTGACATCTTAAAACAGGGGCCAGTCAGGTGATAACACTATTTTTAATTCATTCATTCATTCATTCATACAGTCCTCTAAACCTCAATGGATTGAAAATGACATTAAGCAGAAATGTTATTCTTATTCATGAAGTCTCATGTGAAAACATCATTCTCTTGCAAATTCCCCAAATAAGGGAAACACTTGAGGCTGATTGTTTGAGATGAAGTCAGTGACTTCTGCCCAAAGTGACACACACATATGAGTGTGACTGTTTATTTCAAGTGTGACATCCTGTAGCCCCCTGTAGGCTGCAGAGTTTGATGATATTTCTCCTCATATATAAGATACAGCATTAAGTCTTTACATCAGTACTCATATTAGGAGCTGCAGTGTTTAAAAACTGCATTAAACTTATCAAAATATCTGGTAAATTGTTTTTATCACATGATATCTGCAGGTATATGGAGTCTGGGTATATATCTGCACAACTGGACCACACAGTGCCACGCTGCCACTTTATGTCATTTATTTGCACTAATTGTAATAATTTGCTACTGTTCCTTCACCCTTCCTTGTCTCTGGGTCAACACCAGTGGGTTCGTGTGTGTGAACGCTGTGAGGCTCGTGTTTTTGTTGTTGTTAAAGTGTGTGAGCATGAAGACTTCATCCTGCGCACTTGAGCGCTGATACGGGAGGTGGGGAGGGCCCTCGGGGCGAGCACACCCCTACCGCCTGTGTCAGAGTATTTCAGAACAGAGGCCAGCATTTAGTCATTTTGTATGAAAGCTGCACACATACACTCGTCCGCTGAAGTCCGCTCTAACTCGTGGACCATAGGAGGATACTTCCCTGTTTCCTGCGGAATCCCGAGGACCACGATTTGATTCACTTTTTCTTGGCTCTTGTAGAAACTGTGCGTCGTGACCACAGGAGACTTTTACGCACAGTTTGTTTAACGCTCACAAGGACGATGCCTCGATCCTTCTTGGTCAAAAAGTACTTCGCCAAACAAAAGCCAAACTACAGTGAACTGGAATGTCAGAATGGTGAGTTGGGAAGATTTTTTATTTCTTGTAAGAATTATGAAAGCATCCTTACGTAAGTGCGCAAACTAGATAGAAAACCACCTGTTTTCTCAGGCGTGTTTGTGACTGTTTTTTTAGATTAATGTGACTTCATGTTGGGAACATATTGTTTTGTGCTTTTTGTGCCTGGTTCAACTACAAGCCCGGCTACTCCCCGTTCAAGTCGGGGCCCGTTAAATGCACTTTTCCCCCCTTTCTGCAACCAGACAGAGCTCCATTCATGTTACAAGCCCTTGTGAATACGTGGGAGGAAACGGCCCATGAAGCCTTCCCATGGCTTCAGCTTTACGCTCATTAACTGCTGAGAAAAACAAGAATGTAACACCAAAATAAATCCAGACACTGTAGATGTAGTTGGGGAAAGTTTCTGAAACATATTTGAAATGTGTTGCCTGTTGTTCTATAATCAATCAGATATCTTTGGACTTTTTGTACACTGGCTGTATGTCTGAACCATCTTCTCCCTTCCTTCTCAGACACTTCACTGGAGAGGTATCCTTTCGCTGAGCTCTCACCAGGGGATAACACCTCCATTGCCACCTGCTTCACAACAGGCCTGGTGTGGGACCTGAGTGTCCTGCCCACCCTCTACTTGCCCACCTCCCAAACAGAGCCCTCTGCCACCCCAGGCCCCCTGGACCTCAGCTCCCCATCCAGCCTCAGCAGCAGCGCCAGCAGTTGTGGAGAGGAGGATGAGGGACGCAGCTCAGACCCCCCCAGCCCCGAACCCGTGCACACATACGGCCCTCGCCAGCGGATGAAATGCACCGGCGTCATTCCTCACATCAGTCCCCCTGAGGAAGAGGAGGAGAGGGAGGCCCCGGTCACAGCCGCCAGCAGGCCAGCCTTCCTCTGCAAGCACTGCCCCAAAGAGTACACCAGCCTTGGGGCACTGAAGATGCACATCCGCTCACACACCCTGCCCTGCGTGTGCACCACCTGCGGAAAGGCTTTCTCCAGGCCGTGGCTGCTGCGCGGCCACATCCGCACACACACAGGTAAGACCAAGCAACATTACACATCCTCACTCATCTGCTAGATTTCCACTTTAATGTTGAGTCATGGGTGAAGAAATCCACATACGTGTGTTCCTGTGGAGCTGTAACTACATCTGAGTTGCTGTCATTGTGAGTCAGCAGGTCATCATCTGGGCTGTGAAGTGAGGGATATCCATGACAATCAGGCTGATGAGCTCAAACACTTGATCAGCAGATGTTATCACGTAGGGAATCCCCCTATAGACCCTGCTCTCATTGATCAGTCATTGTGTTTAATGTCCCAGCAACAATGACTCGTCGGCTAATTATCTTATCACGGCTGCTGGGGAGAACTGGGCTACACAGAAGTGACAAAAGGCTTCAAAGAATGCCTGAAGGCTCTGTGCTATCACTGAGCACTTAGTACCTGCAGCAACTTGTTAGCGTGCTAATCTCATTTGGCTCTGATTGAATCATGCTAATTCAGTCAGGCTCTGACCCCACCAGCCGACCATGTGATTCTTCATTATCTCCAGAGTGTGTGTGTGTGTGTGTGTGTGTGAGTGAGGTGTTAATGGAAGGCTCTTGTAAACTCAGAGACTGTTGTCAAAGGACAGTTAAGTTAAACGACGTGTGTTTCCTCCCTCTCTCTCTCCAGGTGAGCGCCCATTCTCCTGCCCCCACTGCAACCGGGCCTTCGCCGACCGCTCCAACCTGCGGGCTCACCTGCAGACCCACGCCGAGGTGAAGAAGTACCAGTGTGGCATCTGCTCTCGCACCTTCAGCCGCATGTCGCTGCTGCAGAAACACAGCTCCTCGGGGTGCTGCTCCAGCGCGGTGTGAGACACCACAGAGACAGACGGAGGGGACCCACTCAGAGCTCAGGACAGTGGAGGGTTAGAGGCGAGCCCAGCGGGCCTACTGACTACCTGTAAGGCCTCAAAGAGCTTGAAACGGCCTGAATAAGAGACTTGGAGGGATTGGATGTGACTTTACAAGCCTTTTTAGCTTCTCTGCTCTGTGATAAATCATCCGAGGAGCAGATTTTAGATTGAGGTCTTGAAGCTGGACCAAATCTGAACAGAGCAATGGCAACACTCACTTGATATCAGCCCCTTTGTTGCTATTGTGCCCATTCCAAAGACCAAATATGTAGTGAACTCATTGGGGTAAGAGGTGTTCTTTCCTGTCTCTGTCCTGGTGCCGGCCAGCTCAGGATCATGGCTCAGACACAGCTGCTGAGAGGTAGGGGTGCGTGGGTGGAATAAATCTCTCAGCGTGCCTTAAAAACACACACAGACACACACACACATACACACAAAAGCAAATGCACACACAGCTGTCCCTGGTACTGTGGTGTAGATAGACGAGGTGCTAACAGGTGCTACAGCCATGACCTTCGCTGGTTGATAGCAGGTGACTTCCACTGCCCTTGGTTTGCTTAAGAAAAAAGAGGAAGCGTGTCATCACAAAAGAATGGCACCAGTTAGTCCTTTTTCACCAGCGGGGGATCGTTTTAAGCCCCTGTTTTGACTACATCCAAACCTTCTCTTTAATCTGATGGTTTTCAGAGATAGGAAGAGACGTTCACTCTGTTGTTTTTCCAAAGGAGCTTCGATGACAATGCAAGCCATGCACTCAAGGTTACCACAGTGTTAATAATAACAGCCAAAGCCATATTATGTAACGTGAATGAATTTGTGCCTTGAAATTGTATAACTTTTGAAACCAAAAAATGTGCCTTTTCTTTTTTTACCTCAGTAAGTATTTGTGGATTTGAATAAACATTGATTGCAGTATTAGTAGAAATTAGCACCAAACAGGTTGAGATGTAAGAAGGCTGGGACCAAAGATTTGTAAGTTTTGGTGTGATGGTTGTCTCATGTGAGATCAGAAGCCTGTAAACGGGCCGTACAAAGACGAATTTGTAACTTTCCTAAACATTTTATGGCAGTGTTTTATAGTGCAATGTGCAGATGATGTGTTATTTCAATTTTGTACCATGCTCGTGTGTTCACTTTTTATTCTTGTTATGTTGTAACTGATAAAATTTTCATTCAATAAAGTAATTTATGTTTATTAAAACTTGCTCTGCTGTTTGCTTTAGTATCAAAACTCACAGTTGGAACAGTTTTATGTCTTTGATCAAATGTGTAAATTGGCGCAGTCGTTGGTAATAAAAGGTCTGTTTGATCATTAACTGGGACATTCGTTTTCACCATCTTGACATTAGGCGTGGAGAGTGAAGTGATCATTGTGGTGAGGCTGAATTTGCAGATGTGCAGGTGAACACACTGTGTGATGGAGGGGAACAACTCACTGCACCTGTTTCCAGTTTCCACCTGCCATTTACTTCTCACTGTCACTGTGTAAACATTGCTGGATATGTGAATGTGTGTGCGTGTGTGCAGTTAAAGGAGAACCTGAGTGAAAGTCAACTTCTGTTTTCAATCAGTCCCAAGATTTAACACAAGTTCATACATGCTCACAACAGCTCTTGAAAAGATCTTAAGGTGGAATGCCAGTAAGTCATATCTGTGATTTGCAGTGTGTGTATATTTTTTTTCCTCCTCAGGGAGAGTATAACATTCTCCTCTTCCTCCGCCCAGACGGTGAGTCACAGTCTGCCCTGACTGGAGGTTTAGGTTCCCATGGCTCCTCTGCTCACAGTCAGTAAGTCAGACCACTAGTCAGTCAGTTAGCTGCTGGTGTGCGTGGGCTGAGGCCCAGCCAGGCCAGCACACAGTGAGGTAAGCTGTTCCACGACACAGTTTCTTCTGAGTCAGGGAAATGTGCTCACAGCTACCAGCCAGGACATCCACTGCTGCATGTAGCACTGACTCACCTCACGCACACACCACTTCAGATCGCTTATACAGACTCTCAAACATCTGTGCCCGAACGCCATCCAGGTCCAGTATGGAATTAATGTGAGAGTCCTTGATTGTGGTTTCTTTGGTCGTTATGTTCCCATGTCTTTTACCCAGGATGCTCTTGGATGAAAGGGCTATTAAAATCTCAGCTGTTGGAGGTTAGCTCCGGACTGTTTTGATGATGTCAGCTGGTGTGTCCTGAGGTGAGGGTGTTAGCTCTGCTAGCAAAGACAATTGAAACAAGTCCCTTATTTAATCTCTATTGTCAAGCTTTGTGTTTGACTTTTTCTGATGATTTTCATCCGCGTAGTCTGTCATCATTTAATTTTTGCATGCTACGACAAGCTGCATCTCGAGAATAGGTAAGGTTTAAAAATAAGATTTTGTTTTCTTAAGATGTCACCATAGCCCGAGCAGCACAGCTTCATTTGGCCAGTATAAACTCCTACATTTATAACTTTGCTGCATCATAAGTTACTGTACTTCTTTCTGCCTTTTTATAGAGAAATGAAAACACAACATGCTCCCTTTCTTGTTCCTTGGGGAGAGTGCAGGGCCTGGATCTGAAATCTGAGAGCGTTTTCCTGCTGTGTGCTTTACAGTGCCAGAGCACTCACTGTAATTTACCAAAAGTGGCTGCTATTTATGCCATAAAGCATGTGTTTAACATTCCTGAACCCCACTGTGTTTGTGTATTCCTCGCTCTCTCACTCGCCTGCTTGCTCTCTCCCACTCACTCTCTGGCTGTATTTCTATTTATGTGTGTGTGTGTGTGTGTGTGTGTGTGTGTGTGTGTGTGTGTGTGTGAAGTGAGTGGAAACGGTCCCTACAGAGCAGCAGCCCTTTCCCTCTTCACAGAAGGATCATCTCTCCCCCTCTGAGACAAGGCCGACAGGAAGTGGGAGTTTACATTGGCCTAGTTTACCCAAAAAAGCAGCCTGGGTCGACGAGCTGCAGAGCTCATGTGCTGTTTCTGCTGCTGCTGCTGCTGCTGCTGCTGCACTTTGCCACGACCAGCGCCATGTACCATCCCCCCCTCATCAGCTGTCCCACCCATGGCTGCTCTTTTAAGCCAAGTTTTTGGGGTGGAGTTGGGTGGCCAGGAACTGCGGAGTGGCCTTCAGTGCAGCAGCAGCAGTTAGGGCTCACAGCCTGGGAGACAGGAAGGAGCTGTCAGCATCTCATAAACAGGACTCATCCTGCACTCATGACACACAAGACCTGGAGAGAACTCTCCCAGGAAAAGACTTCAGACACACTTTAACTCCAGACTGTGGCTCAGTCTCGTGCTCATCAGTGACCTGCTGGAGATGAACCATAACGTAGATACTGAATATGTGTTACTATCACCTGAGGGTCAATAGATGTTTTACTGATATGTTACAGTCACTTGATAGTGAGCTGATCATCAGCGGTGGTGTGACCCATGATGTTACTTGTGAATTCAAGTTGTGATGTGTAAAATATAAAAGTCCTGAAAATGACTCATCTTACCGAGAAGCTTGTCAGGCTTTCTTTTTTTTATTTTATGGTTGCACTGGGTCAATCTGCTGAATAATCACTAGCAGAAGTTCCAAAACTTTACTTACTTACTAACCAGGGCGTGGACCACGGGCTAAAAGCAAACTTCTATTGTGTTGAATTGTTAAGATGGGAAATGATACTATACAAGTAAGAGAGAAAAAAATCAGGTGATCCATTTTCTATGTCCAGTGAATTTAGAAAAAAATGTTTACGATATCAATGAGGTAATAATACAAACTCAGAAATATTTTGAATGGAATAAACAAGCTGTTCTCAGAGGAAAATAAGGTCCCCAGAACACTGTTTGAAGCTAGAAAGGTGGCAGGGTCTGTCAAATAGCTTTTTTTCACTTGCTTCTCAGGGCTCAAGTTCCCTCAACTGACTGACTTCCTGTCCATAAAGTAATTCTACCTTCTGTGCTCAGATTATGACAGAATGAATAATGAGAATCCTACATAGGCCTAATTTTTATAAGAGCATTTTACCTAATAAAAAAATAAAACAGCAAAGTGACTCATGTTATGATTTTCTTTTCATTATTTTTCTTATTTTTGCTGGAAACATCTGGCAGGCCAAATCAAACCTTTTGGCAGTCCACCTTTGGCCCATCGTGCCCTGTTTGGGCAGCCCTGATCACTAGGATCACATTCAGACTTAGACATCCCATCAATATAATTTAATTTTGCGTGGGCGAGCTTTAGCAGCACTAAATAACTCTTATTGTGGTACGTAATGTCATTGAATAGTTAACATTACACAACATCCCTCCGCATCAAATTTACTACTTTGAATTGACCCTCTGTATGAAATGTGTTATGTAAATAAAGTTGCCTTGTAATTCATGCAACACCTAATATTCTCACTAAAGGAGAGAAGATTTAAGGCAGGAAGTGAAATTTGGGTACACCAATAAAAAAAAAATTAAAAAAAAACAGTTCTCACCAAGTACGACTCAGTTCCCTTTGTTTGTACCAAAGAGTCATCACAAACATAACATCATAAAACACAACTCTGGGCTGGGTGTGAAGAGGCAGCTGTCTGGGGGGGAATGGAAACCGAGTCATCTTCATGCTTTATACTTAAGAATAGAAAGACTGTTGTGATAGTGCTGAAGCTATCATCCTATCCTCAGCTGTACTCCCCAGGCTCCTCTCACATCATGTATTACTTCCTTGGCCCTTCTGACCAAGATTAGCACCTCTCAGTGTCTGTCACCTTGCTCGAGAGCACTTCATTACTCTCTAATGTTTTGGAGTTGATAACTTTCCCTCTCTACGGTTGCCTCTGGGTGATCTTCTGCAAAGTTCTCTCACTCTTGACACAGTGAAGTTCTGATGTAAGTGTCAGAACACAGAGCTAATGCCCCTCTGCTGAGCTGCAAACAGGCCTGAGACACAACCGCTGCATCTGGTAAATAAGAAGGCCAACAGCGGTAACACCACAAGTATGCTTAATGATGGATTTGATCAGGCTGTGGAGTTGCCCCAAGGCTGGATTGGAGAAGTGGTTGGGTGGGTTAGGGGATGGGGGTAGGGGGTGCATATTAAAGAGTAATGAATCACACACTCAGTCACAGGGTCGCCGGCTATGAATGTGCTCTCTGTTGGTTTTCCTGGAGCCTGGAGTTTACTAACTGATGACGCAGGCTGGACTTGATCAGAGACATGTGTTGCAGCGGACTCAATGCCAGTGAGAAGCATAGCAAGAGAGAAAGAGAGAGAGAGAGAGGAGAAGGGGGAGAGGTGGAAGGATGGATGGCGCCTGAGCTCTCTGCTGCTTTTCCTCTGCGTGTCCTTCTGGGCATTGCCTCACACTGGGACTAGTGGGGCTGGAGAGGAGAAGGAGGGAGAAAATAAACCTGACTTCTACCCTGAGACAGGAAACAAGAGATTCTCAGAGAGTATCCTGACCCAGCCCACTTAACTATCATTACTCCTCAGTACTTGTGTGGCATCCAAGCAAGCTGAACACTAAACAGACAAAGCAGATTCTCCTCTGACCATAAAAGAATGAAATATATGACAATAATTTTAATGTGACTCTAATTAACCAACCAAGAGTCTACAGCCATGCCAGCAGCTGTGTGAGGAAAACCTCAGCAAGCCAACATGCTCACAGTGACACAGCTAAAGTAAGGCTCATTATTCTCGCCTTAACTTGATAAGTTGATTTATTTTCAGGCTGTGGGTACAGAAAAGCACTGAGACAAATTCTCCTCAGTTCCTCTCACACTTTAGTGTCTGCTTCTTTTGTAGGACAACTGAACACTGAGCAAGGTGGTACATCATTTAACAATCTCTCTCATCACTCTGCCGATCTTAACCATTAAAGGCAAAGTGCACCACATTAAGTAGTCCCTGATTTTCCATAAAAGAAGAATGAAATTCGGCCTATTGTCACATAGGACAGATTGTAACATTTGCTTATGTAGCCTAAACACAAAATACAGCTGAGGCTGGTGTTAATGGTTACATGTTAACGGTCCAGTGCGTAGGATTAAGTGGCATCAAGTGTTGCGGTGGCAGACTGCAACCAACTGAACACCCCTCGTCTCACCCCTCTCTATGGTGACGCAAAAAATAAAACACAAAACAAAACATGAAAGGCCTTCTTTACAGCAAGTGTTTAGTTTGTATGTTCAGGGCTACTGTAGAAACACCCGTGGAAGAGGAGCCGCTCTCTCTGTAGATATAAAGGCTCATTCTAAGGTAACAAAAACACAACTTTCTTAGTTTCAGGTGATTATACACTAATGAAAACATGATTTTCTGCTCCTAAATCCCACACCCTGCACCTCTAAACCAAAGTGTTAGACAGGTTTTTATTGAGTGATGGCGTGAGATGAAAAGTTAAGGGATGACCAAACTGATTACAGTTCATCCTGAGGGCGACAAGACTGTCTGTACCAAATTTTACAGATATCTATCTCATAGCTGTGAAGACATTTCCCTAGAAAACACGAATGTCTACCTCCTGGGGACGCTACAGAAAAAGTAAGGCCATCACAAAAGTCGTTCAGATTCATCCCCATGACTGTCACCACCATGATGGCAATCCATCCAAGAGTCGTTGAGGTATTTCAGTCTGGATCAAAGTGGTGAACTAACAAAACAACAGACCATAATTGCCATCCATAGAGCCACCAGCAAGGCTAAAAACAGAAGAAAAAAAAAACCATCCTCACATGAGTCAAACAGACTCCCCTCCACCTGACAGTGGAGGAAATATCACCTGTTTGCCACACTGGAATGCACCTGAGCATATTTTCCCAGACAAGGTGCAAGAGGACGTTGAGCTGTCGCCGCAGGCTCTGACAGGGCATTATGAAAGAGTTAAGATCTGTACCCACCTGTCGGGACACGTCATGGTGTAACAGTGTGTAAACAGCATCAGGTGGTGCGCTGGGAAACGGCTCCCCACTTGTTCCTCACTTTTCAAGGTTTTGATTTGTTGAAACTTACAAAGTTGTGTGTGAAAGGGAGAAGCACCTACTCGGGCAAGCTGGATCATGCTGTGACTGAACGTGTCGCACATATTAATATCACTGACAGGAAGAGGATTGTTAATTGAGTCACGACTGCATCTGTAGCATGCCATTTCCCATGAACAGCCTGACATGTTCACAGTATTAAAGCCACGCCGGGCTGACTGGGGCAGGAAGTGGAGTTTGGTTTGTCACCGTTGATGTCTGAGGCGTCAAGTACTCTCCATTTGTTCCAATGGAGATCAAAGAAAGTTAACTTGCGGCAGCAAGCACGAGGAACAGATGCACGGCATCAAAACACAGATAGTAAACATCAGCAATCTGCTTCATTTTCTCACACCCATACACACACAGTGCACATGACAGCTGTCATATTGTCATAAATCACCACACACTGTCTCCAACATCCCCAGATACAAACACACAGACGTAGGTGAACACAGAGGCGTACACAATCTTCTGTGTGGGAGGCCTCCGCAGCAGCTGGCTATGATGGAAAACACCCATCACTCCCACCGACACCCCACAGGCCGTCCCTGTCATTGGGACGTACCGGGGGCCGCTGATTCCCCAAAGGCTCCAGACCTGGAGGAGAGCAATCTATTCGTCAGCGGTCCAACTTTCAAACAACTCCAAGAACCAGTTGATTCTGCACAGTTGGTTCCCAAACAATAGACACACACACACACAGAGGCAAGGAAGCACTGCCGCAATCCCAAATCTATGCACGCACACAGACACATGCACACAGTCCTGCACATGCTGAAGCCATTATCCTGTTGCTTGTTAAGTCATTACTCTATAGCTTGTTATTTTCTCAAGCAAGAGAAAGCAATCTATCCACAAAGGAGTGCTGAGAGATTTGCCACCCGACGGAGCCTTGGGATATGGGAAGTTACCCTGAAATTTGAGGAATGTGGTGAGGTCTGAAACCTAAGGAATAGAGAAGGGGGAAAAAAATCATCTTCTGGAACAGTGAAGCTTCTTTCCCGGAGTCTCTGCAGCCAAGAGTGTACGAGATGTCCGCGGGGAGGGAGTATTATAGACGTTACTGATGACTGTGCAAAAAAAGATGCAGTCCACCAATGGGACGTGGAGGAACTGACATAGTCTGAGAGCTTTGACATATTCACGGTGGATCTCAGACATCTGGTTTCCATTTCCCTCCCCTCCTAAGACAGTGAGTGCTGGCAGCGGGGCTTTTCAATGAAATCGTCTCTTCCACTTCCTGTGCTATCAGTTTAGCATAAGTGTGTGTGCACCATAATAAAAGCAATCCTCAGCACATGCAGTTATCAGAGTCAACTGCACTGCTATTCCTATTTTTTTTTCTCGCTTCACACCCCCCCAAAGCTCTGACGCCACCCCAGGGTTTATTAGCAGGAACACCCCATGAGCGGCCATTTTCACAGCATCCTCTCCTCCACTGCTCCACACTGGGGGAACATGTGAGCCAGCACACTCTCACCACACTGCTAATGAGTGACACATGCCCCCCAGCTCCGCCGCTGACACCTAAGATCAAAGCCCTAGAAGGAGAAGGGGACTGGTTTAAACATTAAACCCAGACCGCCTCGTCTCCCGTCCACCTCCTCTTTGACACCCACGCGATATGTCTGAGGGGCGGCCAAATGGTGACACACCTGTCCCTCTTACATTTAACAGTGATGTGGCTGTCTTTTGCTTCCATTCACGGCGCCGATGTCAGGGCCAAGTAATGTGTATTCCAGCTGTGTGTGATAAGAGATCAGATAACTCCGTCCAATAATGTTGCATGTCATTGTGAGAGACATGAATGAGACGTAGTCATAACTATTCATCTGCTCTGAAGCCTGTCGCTGGACAGATTAAGGGAGGAAATGGAATTATGGAAACCTGATTGTATCTGGATCAACACTGGATCTCTCGCCCCGTAATCTCCGCAGTCCTTTTTATTAAATCAACTGCTTCACCCATCTCCAGTTGAAATATTGCCCGAGCTGTTTCCATACTGCTGAAGGGCGTCGAGAACAGAGCGGGTAGACAGGAGAGGGAGTGGAGGAGGGGTGGGCAAAGGCAGGAAATCCCAGTGCAGCATGAACTATTTTCCTCCATAGTTCCACCAGAACAGCTCTTTGTACCAGTGCCCCCATCCCCCTCCATCAGGCCTCTGACAACCATCCACTGCTCCTCAGTGAGGCAACCGCACCACTACCACCACCGCCGCCGCCACCGTGGAAAAAACAATCCAAACCTCTGTCACACACACACACACATGCATGTACTCAGTTCACTTGTGGGCCGTTACTCAGCAGTGCTTGGGTTGTGGAGCGGGGATCAAAAAGCTTGGGGTTCCCCTCCATCTCAGTCCAAAGTCCCGCTGTGGTTAGAGCATAGACAGAGAGGCACCTTATTTTACACAGAGCCCCCAAATGCCAAAAACACTCAAGTGTACAAAAGGAGAAGCACACACATGCTTGAGAACACCTCCTTTTCAACAGAGGAGGAAAATGATCTGTGGCCTTTTTCTTTCTCGTCCTTCTCCTCAAACATTCCTTGGCACTAACTCTCGATCCCCTCGCAGTATCACTTGATCATGGTGGACGCACATGCTCTTCATGTGACTCCAATGAAGGGATGGCTCTGCAACAAAACTCGAGTCTGTCCTCGACTCTTATTTCTCAGTGACACACATTCCACTTCATTAAGACTGAACGCTACGAGGAATGACAGAAATTCAGGTCAGCGACATTCGAAAAGGACCCAGAAAAACAAATATCAAGCAGTTTGACATGATAGCCTCTGAATGTGTCTTTCCATATTGCAACATCAAATCCAGACACAGTACTGATTTACTGCAGAGCAGGAACCAGGCCAGTGATTGACTTGGATTTATTTTATGCACCAGTGAGACCCCATGCAAAGACAGAAAAAAGCCAAAAAGCCCCACAGCCGGGTTGGTTTTTTTTTCTCTTTCCCCGGGACAAACTCAAGACTGTAGAAGAGGCAAGTGTGAGTATAGTGGGTGGGAGTAGGCAAGGCACCTTGCAACAGCTGGTCTGAATTATCCGTGGGGTCGGGGGTAGTTGGCTCGAGGAGTTGGAGGGGAGGCGAGGAGACTCCTGGCGCCAGGATCGGGCCAGCAGGTCAGGGAGGATGACGATTACCAAAACACTAGCAGGCAGCCGTAGCCCTGCAGAGAGGGGGTGTTCCTGGCTCGCACCACTCACAGCTACAGGATGGGCAGGCGAGTGGACGACCGTGGGGGGTGTGTGTGTGTGTTTGTGTGTGTGTGGGAAAGAGAGAGAGAGAGGGAGAGAGAGAGGGACGCTCCTACTTCCACTTCCTATGAGATAGCCCCTTCCTGTCATTGAGAAACGCAGAGAAACACCTTGTTAATGACTGTGAGGTGGAATGAGTTTTATTCTGTCAGTGAACACAAATAGAAAGTGTGTCAGGGTTTACATGAGCCCAAAGCTGGCTTACAATATACCAACATACAACAAGTGTTATTTTGTCAAATGTAACTTTTGTTGTCTCTCCGTTAGTCATAAAAGCAGCTGCTTGCAAGGTGCAGTTCACTCACAAAGTTCCTTTTGTGCTTCCTCTCAGACTGAGCTGACCACATGTGAACAGATTCAAAACTGTGACGTGTGGTAACAAGGAGGAGCAGTGCTCCCTCTGCTGGTGAAGAAGCAACACTGCACCAGGGGATAATACAATGTATTTGTACAGCATCATTCAAAACAGTTACAAAGTGCTTCACAAAAGCACAATAAAAAATGTTTTTAATGATAATAATGATTAATGATAAATAGATACATCAAGAACATAACAATTGAGATTAAACTAAAATTAAGTATATAAGATATTCAAATGATAAAACAATAGACACCAAGGCATTGATTAGGCAAAAGTGTGATTTAAAAGATAATTCAAAGAGAGTCAATCCAGAGCAATGGGGCCCTGATATCTAAAGGCCAGTCACCCTGGTTTTCTGGAGGATCTCAGTCTACACTTAAGCCCTTATGGGATTTAAGACTTATTGAGTAAACTTTACTGAGGGGCCTTAAAGGTGATACGATCTTAAAATCTACTCTAAAATGCCTGTAGCCACTGTAATGAAGATAAAATTGATCTTAAATATACTCTTTTATTAGAATTATTGAGTGAGTCTTGAAAAGTGTCATCAAGGAGAGTGTACAGTACCTATAAAAAGTATTCACCACTTAATTGTTTTACTCTTTTATTGCTTTTATAAATGGAATCATGGTCACCCCCTTTCAAGTGATTGACCTTATTCAACAGAGGTCCAGCCAATTGGTGCTAGTAGTCTCACAATTAGTGAACTGGAGATCACCTGAGTGCAGTGTATGTGTCTCAAGTGATTGTAGTATTAAGACACCTGTGTCTGAAGGACCAGTCACTGTTAATCAGTATTCCTGACTACAATTACACCATAAAGACAAAGGAACACTCCAAGCAACACCGTGAAAAGGTTATTGAAAAGTAAAAGTCAGGGGATGGATACAAAAACATTTCCAACTCACTGAACGTCCCCTGGGGTTCAGTGAAATCCATCATGAACAAATGGAAGGAATATGGCACATGTGTAAATCTGCCCAGAGCAGGCCGTCCTCACAAACTGAGTGATTGTGCAAGAAGGAGACTAGTGAGGGAGGCCACCGAGACACCTATGACTACTCTGAAGGAGTTAAAAGCTTCAGCAGCTGAGATGGGAGAGACGCTGCATACAACAACTGTTTCCCGGGTTCTTCACTAGTCAAAGCTTTATGGGAGAGTGGCAAAGAGAAAGCCACTGTTGAAGAAAGCTCATTAAATCTCCACTAGAGTTCACCCAAAGGCATGTGGGAGACTCCAAGGTCAACTGGAAGAAGGTTGTTTGGTCTGAGATCAAAATGAAGCTTTTTTGCCATCAGACTAGACACTATGTTTGGCGGACACCAAACTCTGCACATCACCACAAACACACCATCCCCACCGTGAAGCCTGGAGGTGGCAGCATCATGCTGTGGGGATGCTTCTCAGCAGCAGGCCCTGGAAGGCTTGTAAAGGTAGAGAGTAAAATGAATGCAGCAAAATATAGGGAAATCCTAGAGGACAACCTGATTCAGTCTGCAAGAGAACTACGGCTTGGGAGAAGATTTATTTTCCAGCAAGACAATGACCAGAAGCATACAACAAAAGCTACACAGAAATGGTTTAAAGACAAGAAGGTGAATGTTCTGGAGTGGCCAAGCCTAAGCCCAGACCTCAATCCAATAGACAATTTGTGGCTGGACTTGAAAAGGGCTGTTCACGTCCAATCAACGTGCAACCTGACAGAGGTTGAGCAGTTTTGCAAAGAAGAATGGAGTAAAATTGCAGTGTCCAGATATGCAGGCCTGACTGAGACCGATCCACACAGACTCAGAGCTGTGATTGTGGCCAAAGGTGCATTCATTAAATACTGACTTGAAGGGGGTGAATACTTATGCAGTCACTTATTTTACATTGTATATTTTTAAGTTATTGACATCACTTTATAGAAATGTGTGTGTGTGCGTGTGTGTGTGTCCAAAAGACTTTCAGATAATCACTTGTCAAGCTTCTACATCAAGACGAATCAGCAAACACCACTCCCACAATCTCTGAGACATAATACATTTAATGTTCAACCGAGCTATGTCTGAGCTCATCAAATGTGCATTTCTTTAATGTATTACTTTTTGCTTTTCATCAGGGCAGAATAAAAGGAAGAGCAAAGAATGTCAATAAGGCAGAAATATTACTAAAGAAACTTAAAGTGTGTAAGTCTTTTTGATTCACTGGCTTTACTGTGTCACTGTGATGATTTTTGTGATTGACCAGTCCAGTTACAACAAATCTTCTAAAAGAAAAAAAAATGGCATCCACTGAGATTGTGAATCCAGTTTTCAGCAGCAGTTTTTCATTTGGCAAGATACTTACCCACATGTTTTCTTGTGTCAGATCTCTCTAGATACAGCCCTACACATATCTCAGGTAAATCATTCCCAAAATGTTGAATTATTCCTTTAACTATAAAACACTGATACATTGAGAAATGTGGCAGATTTTGTAAAATGGAAAAAGGGTTTGTTGAAAAATGTTGTTATATTCCTCAAACCAAGGTATTAAGACAAATATTGCTACATGCTACTGCCCATGCCTCTTCCCAAATAAAAGATACACTTCTGTGTAAGTATTACAACATATAAAATGACTGCGTTTTCACACAGCTTTATAAAATCTATGAGAAACAATCAACAGGTTTCAAATTGTTTGATTGCCGCAATATAAAACTGAGCGCTATTAAACCTTTGACACAGCCTTTAGAAAATGACACCCTCAGGTCATGTCCTATGACTGCACAACAGTTGTTTGTTTAATTTAGAAATGACTGGATCTTATGTTAATGGACATCATGGACGCTGGAGGGAAAGCACTTCATTACATCTGGATTTGTATCAGTGTCCATTTGTATCATTTGTATTTGCTAAAATAAAAAGAAGTTGGAATAAGTTTGTAAAACTTCAAAGGTTATTTAGTACTTTATTCTTTCAGTCAAGAATTAACCTCAGCCATCTTCTTTTTGACTGAGTCCTTAATCTGGTCAACATCCTGGTGGGGGTCAGAGGTCAAGAGAGATGATTTTACAAATGATATCTAGCATTAATTCCATTGGGGGTATAAAGGTCATCTTCATCTCCAGGTCGTTGAAATCAAATGAACATGTTGGCAGCTGAAAAAAGGAAAAGGCAATGTAATGAATAATAATAACAATAATAAAGAGAAAGCAAGGGATGATGAAGCCTGGATCTATCTGCTGGACTAACAACCTCAAAATTCTGTCTTTCTAAACATGTTACAAGACCTACTGGAAATTGAGAAAAAATGTTGTGTGACCATCTGTAGGACAAAACAAGAGTGTTCTTGTCATAAAACTTGACATTTTCCTGTGAAAACAGTGCTGAGCCACAGTCCAGGTTCAATTCCAAGCCCTCTGCTAAAAAAAGAAGAAATAAAAAAGAAAAGGAGCACAGCTCCCAGAACTCTCTTCTCTTGGCTGACTTTACATCCTCGCAATAAATCACATCTGGAGAGATAATCTAACTGTTTAAGAGTCTCCATGCTGCAATAAGCCTTCTCAATCGGTAAGTCTGGAGATTTATATGTGACGATGATCTCCAATCCAGTTAGAATCAACCAAAGAGTAATTCATCTTTTCTTTCAGCTTGAAATAATAATGCTTAAAATATATATGAGAAATCATCTGCACCTTTAGATGGTAACCTCTGTAATGCAACTTTGGATTAAATGTCAACAAAAACTACTTTAGTGTTTTAATGTCTACGTATTCTCCATTTTAACTACTTTTTCCATCTACAAATGTATGTATCTCCTTCTGTTTCAGAGGATCATGGTGTGACTGCCACAGTATGAATAAATAAATACAGACATTTAATTTGAGACAAAACTGATTGAGACTGCAACAATGTGATATGAACGTTCAGTGTGGACATGTGATTAATGCTGTGTGGCAGTAGAGGGCAGCATTGGTCAGGTTCACAAAGTTTCCACCAAAAGGGCAAATTTGCTTCACATTTACAGTCCTGTTTTCTCTGACACACAGTTGACAGAAGGTCCTGTCACACTTTCTTTAAAGCAAACATTTTTTTCTTTACAAAAATCCTTTCGATTGAAATTTTCTGTCGCCTCTGCTCTGTCAACAGCCCCAGGTAAGAGTTCTTCTCCTGAGACCAACCTCTGATGTTCTCACTATTCTTGCACTGCCAATTAAGAGATGACAACAAACTGTGAACACACTGCCGTATTGTGCGCTAAATGCAGTGAGAGAAGAGGAGGACTGAGACACACACGGTGCCAGCTGTCTGAGTGTCTGGCCTGCTGCCGGCAAGTAGCACTTCTCTGAATGCCAGGCTGATCCTTCTGTTACGTCTTGGAGAGTGAAGCAGGAGCACAGGGCTTTCCCTCAGGACCCTCTTCACCTGCTCCTGCTCCAGCCTCTTACTGCTCAACATCCTGGGGCCCCACATAGCTCTGACTAGCTGTTAAATGTTGGCAGGATCTCTCAGAGGCCTGCTGGAGAGGAAGCTGTAGGTGAGACTGATTGCTGTTGGTAAAGCTACTGAAAAAAGTGGAGCCAAGTAACATCGCTGAGTTGAAAGTTGCTGTGTTGATGTGTTAATGTAAAAATCAACCCTCCATAATGTACAGGCCATGTGTAAAAAACCTCAATAATGGATTATGGCAGCAGCCAGTTGGGTAAATCTGAGGTCTCACTGAGGTAAAAAGAAGAGAAATCCATGGAAGATGTGACAAAGAGAAAGAGATGACACATGGCAACTGCCCTCTCCTGGATTTGTACCCAGAATGCTTTGATATATGTCAGCTGTTAGCACCTTTAACCAGGATTCCCAAACATTTTTATGTTTTAGACCACCCATGTTCACACGCATATCACAATATGATGTGAAGATGCGAGGTTAGCAGTTATAAGTTTCCACAGAACGTAGGAATAAGCACATTTCATTTTATGTAAAGCACAAGATCGTTTGTTAAAGCAGAAACAGACAAGTTTTCAGCTTCCTCCCTCTTAGCGTTTCCCTGTGGCATTACTGTTGGCGCCACTGAGACAGTGTTAGCAACATGACTAAAATAGTGACAATTTAAGAATCCCAATTTGACCAAGAAACCCTGATCTCAGTGCTCTGTAAAGGCAGATCTATAGGCGAATGGTGCCATCACACTGTATATCAGTAATTACTGCAGAATGATAAGTTAAAGCAAAAAAGTTGTCAACTGCAAGTTTAAGAAACGTTTATGGTGATTCTTATTATGTGTTAGCATTAAGCTAAAGTAAGATCAAATCAGATTAAGGAATCATAGAAAAAGAATCTCAATACCAGGTGAGTTTTAATTTCTCTCTTCTTTTGACTAGAAATGTATTTTAATCCGCACTGTCACAACCCTGCTGTACATCCTGCACAATGGGTACTGCTCATGTGTGACTCTCAACAGAGATTAGAAAATAAGCAAGATGGCTCACTCCTTAGCTTCTTCCATCATCAGCTCTGGAACAAGCAATGTGTTTAATGTAATTCATGTTATTGAAACATGTTAGGAGACAAGTTTTAATGTCTCCTGCATCCAGTCTGAGGTTTGAGTATATATGGTGACTTAAATGTACATAAATGTTAGACATAAATAGACATATACACTATAAACAGTATGTAGTTGAGATATTTTGTCACATATAGAGAAATTATACCTCATTCACCACTGCTGTATGTTGCCACAAAGCATCTGAGTGTCTGCCATATTGGCGTCTATGATCCTGCCAAAAACTTTTTTTTTCACGTGTTTTCAAAGTTGAAAATTAAAGCAACTTTTCTTAAAAAATTTAGATTCGACTAAGAGAAATGGACTACAAAAAAAAAATCTCACTTGCCTCTCAGAGCTTCTATACATCTGCTTATGCAAGACAACAAAATTCTTTTGACTTGGTGCAGCTGTCCTGTGAGTGCCTCTGCTCTGATGGCTTCACATATGAGCATGTTGTCCACGTCCTTTTGTCTCTTCCTCTGTTTCCACCTCTCCCCCAGATCAGCACAGCACATACAGTACTTACTGTACTTTCACATCCTCCCTCTGTATAAGAGGCCTGCTCTATATTCACGACCTGTGGGACCAACATGGAGCTCAGTTTCCTTTATGGAGTTTAAATGTGTTTGAGAAATGAGAAAACATGATTACAAGATTAATTTAGTGGTCGTGTTACAACACAAGATTGTGTAACAAAACTTTAGCTGTAGTTCCCTATGCTGCACACACACAGAACTATACAAACTAATGAACAAATAATCAAGTCATAAAGTTATACCATTCATGTTGGAGTGTTGAGGATGAGTTCAGGAGTCAGGAGCAGCTGCTCTGTAGTCTGGTGGTACGACAGCAGATACTCCTGTATCTTTTGTCAGAGGAGCAGGGTGAACAGACTGTGGCCAGGGTGGGTGCTGTCTTTTAGTTTCCTTTTAACAAGTATGTTACTAATTAAATTTAAAGATTCAAGTGTTTTAATTATTTTTTCTGATATTTAGATTTCTGATAATATGTTAATGAAGATGTGCAAGAGTAATAGAGTTCAAAAGTCAAGGAGAAATCACAAAGATAAACCCAATGTGTCACTGGATCAGTTTAAAGATTATTGTACATATACATTTGAATTCAAGATAAAAGCAACAAGAAATTCAATTTGAAATACTTTATTTGATTCTGTTTGTAAGGGTTAGGGTTACATATGGACAGTTCATTTACACATAAAAGAAAATCTAAAAATACCAAAATATCAAATATATTAAAAGTAAATACACAAGGATACATATTCTATTGTGAGAATATGAACTATGGACTTAATACAGTGTTTTGAGAGTTGTGATTTGTTGTGAGACAAATCAGGAAGCACCATTAAACTGTTCAACACTCACCGTCTGGACTGCATTTACTGACAGCCTATATTAACATTCACTAATTCAGATGTGATGGTTTATTAAAAAAGTGAGTGACTAATATAGGCTTGAGAGTTTCTGTCTTCATAATGAGCCATGGGGCCTGCTGCTGTAAAGGTCAAGAAGTCATTAAAACAGTTTCCCTCCACTTCAACAATACAGCGACAGAGATGTTCAGAAAATGAATGACTCCTGTGCAGGAGCCACTGATGACACCCTTATAAATGATTTATTGACAAATTATGAGGCTATTATGTATTATTTACAATTGTCGTAAAAAGTATGGTTTATTAGAAATGTATAATTAAATTTGTACTCATTTTTAAATGAAGGACTGTTTGAGTGCCGAGCCTCAGGTCTCCTCAGGTCTGTGCTCGGTGTGTTTGCTGAAGGTCCTCTGTACGATCTGTGTCAGTTTGCTCACATTCTGCCTGGCAACCAAGTGAACTAATTGAACCCACAGTTTGATGGTGTAACACATGTGCTCTCTCTCTCTCCCTCTTTCTCTCTCTCTTTGTGTGTGTTTGAGCAGTTGCCACAGGCAACAGTTGACGTGGTGTACCATGGCATAGGTGGTGACGGTGTTTTGTGTGTATGCATGCGCTTTGGTGTATGCGTGAATGCATTTGCAAGGAAATATACGAGGGCTTGGAGCCTGTGTAAACTGTGAAGGAGCCACCACGCGGCCTGCTGAAATGCCTCTCATTGTGACAGCAGCTCTGTCTAAACAGCAATTATGGTCAGAGGCCGAGCAGCGGCACCTGCATCCCTGGACGTCTTTAACAGAGCCGCAATGGGACTGACAGTAAATTAGGTGAAGCCATGTCCACCCTGACAGCGAGATGTTGTAGGTCACTAACTGAAGGTCTTTCCAAGCAGCTAGACAGGTTTCCCTTCCAAGTCTATTTAGAGTCAAGCAACTGAAGCCCGCTGGTTATAAATTGTGATTTCATTGGAACCTGAATACAAGAAATTAAAAACCAAGAGGAGTATCTTTGTGTGCACTGAACTCTTCTGTAGAGACATCAGGATTAGCACAAATTCACTGTTAAAACACTTCAGAAAGTCAGAAAAATAAAGATTATTTTCACTGTTGATTAATCTGACTAATCGATGGTCTATAAAATGTTGGAAAATGGTGCTACATGTTGTGTGTTTGATGTAGATGATATCCTCAAATGTTTTGTTTTACCCGCAATCCAAAGATGTTCAGGTTACTGTCAGAGGAGTAAAAACATACACAAAGCTGGAATCAGAGAATTTTGACTTTTTTTTCCTCTAAAAAAATGACTCAAACCGATGAATCTAGTCAAATAGTTGACGATTAATTAGATAATTGACTACTAATCATTCAATCATTGCACCTCTGCAAGGTTGGTGAAAAAACTCACCACAAATAAAAAATGTTTGGTTTCATTGAGACACTTATTTCTAAATGATTTGCATCAGTTGACTCTAAAAGATCTATAGCACACACTTCACCTCTTCAGTGGAGCTGTTGTCCACGAATAAAACGCTGGATAAACTGAGTGTGGTTGTTTACTCTTCACTACATTTCTGTCTGTTATCACACATCTCACAACAGATTTATCTCTCCTTACAAAGGATTGCTTGTCAATGTGTGTTTAGTGGAAGTCTCGGAGCTCCTGACTGATGTGTCTAAGTATCCGTGCAGCCTTGTTAACCCTTTCCTTCTGCTTTATTGGGCAGGAGGGGCTGCAGCGGGGCTCTCACTGGGATCCTGGAGTGCGTCAGATTGTCTGCGGGCCTGTGTTTGGATAAGGCAGCATGCCCATTGTCTCTGATGCCCCAGCTGGGCCGAGGTATGCCTCCATGCTCCTGAAATAGAAAGACAGCTGAGGGCTGCCATGCATTCTGAGGGCAGGGCTGGCCAGGCGGGCCGGGCCCACTGACCCAGACCACAACTTAGCACAATGAGAGATGGGCTATTGTCTGGAGCCAGAGGCTAATAGCTGAGGTATCAGGCCTCCAATCGGCCCGCTAAAAGACTGATTAACTCTGCTGTGTGTTATTGTTGCCTGGGTATGGGTGGATGTCAGGGAGGTGGAGCGGGTGTGTGTTCGAGTAATTGGGGCTTTAGAGTGTGTTTGTGCCACGCGTCAGCCCGTCTCCACTCTGATGAAGCGATGGCTAAGACCTGAGCCCACACAGTTGCTGCAAGGTATTGTGGGCAGGCGCGAGGCGATTACAGAAATATCCAGCCTCCATGAATGCTTTGATCCAAAATGAAACGTTGCTTCACCGCCCATTTTTAGGTTACTGCGCAAGAGCAAAACAGGGATCTTAATATTTGTCCCCACAAGCAAGCAAGCAAAGTAATACAGCACTTTTTACAGAGAGGGGGAAAAGAAAATGATAACAGAAACAAGACATTTAAAACAAAGAGTGTACAAAACAACATATATACAGCCATAGCAATATTTTTAACTGAAAGAAAATATTTGGCTTCTGGAAAAGTTTGCATGAGGCTCAATAAAAAACACGAGACAGACACACAAAGACATAAATTAATATCTATATTAGATAGACTGACACTTTGTGTTATTCGTTTTTTCTTTAAGTGCACTTTTTCAGTCTTTAATTTTTAAATGTTACAATCATAATTATAATAACAATGATAAACTTTATTTATCACCCATTTTTAAATAAATGCAGCTTGCTTTAATAAATTAAAAGTAAACAACTGAAAGCAGTCAAAATAAAGCAGACAATGGTTAAATGGTTACAGGTTCATTTATTAGTCATTTTATAACACCAGAGTTATAGAGTGAAATTTAGTTTGAGTCCCTTCAGGCTATACAAGAATAAATAAATGTATACGGTGGAGGATGAATTGAGGAGTCTCAGCCTGAGGACACTATCCTGTGCAGACGTCTCACACGCTGTAACAGTTGACAAGAATTTAGCTCCAGGATTTAGTCTTACTAAGTTTCCGTATGAGAAGTAGAGCCTTTTCTGAGGTGGTTTTTTTTGTTTGTTTGTTTTTGTTTTATTTGTTTTTCCCAGTGTGTGTGTGGCGATCAATAAGTTTTGATTGTTGATTGTATCTGTAACTTAATTAAAATAACTTATATCCCACGGTAAAAATACTGTTACTGAAAAAAGAGAATGTGCCTTAAGTGAAAATATGAATGTATTTAACATATCAAATTAAAATTGCTCAAAGCAGAGAAATGTTCCCTGTAACTGTTATACAAGTATATATTATATAATTAGTTATAATTACTCATGCATTAATGTAAAAGCAGGATATTACTGTTGTAGTTTGTTGAGGTGAAGCTCATTTTGAATGATTCTATATAGGACAGCAACTGCTGATAATTTTCATTATGGATTAATTTGTTGATTATTTTCTCCATAAATCAATTGATTGTGGGTTAGTTAAAAGAAATTATATGTTGGTTAAAAGAAATTATATAAATAAATAGTGAGAAATTTTGTGAGAGTTACCCTGAGCTCAAAGAGACATCTTAACAATGCTTGTTTCATTCAGCCATTAGTATTAATCTCAACATTAATACAAATAAATTGAAATTGTTAAAATAACTAAAAGGAAAACCAGCAAATTTTCACATTTTAGAAGCTGCAACTCCAACAATTATCAGAATAGTTTCTTATACATTTTCTGTCAGTTTGTGCAAACAATCTTAATTTGCAAAGAAACTAGTAACTTAAGCTGTCAGATAAGTGTAGAGAAGGAAAAAGTACAACATTTGCCTCTGAAGAGTGGTGGAATAGAAGTAGAAAGTAAGTAACGTACTTCACATTTGTTCTTCAGTACAGTACTTGAGTTAATGTACTTTTTCCAAATAAAAGAACAACATAAAAGCAGGATTTGAATTTTAAAGCTTTTCATTTCAGTGAAGTAACATTTGGACAGTCCTGTTTGCGACGATCCGTCCCACCTGTGCAGCAGTGAACATGCAGAGCGATGTGACTGTGCCGTGTGTGATTAAGCACTGCTGAGAATGACTGCACTCATAATTCCCAATCTCTCTCCATCTCACTGCCTAAGCCTGCTGGCATTCAGTGCATGATGATCTAAAACAACTGTGACCGACCCCCAGATCAAATCTTGATGCCCAAAATGTCGCCTCCACACTCGCACATCACCGGACTGTCGGCCGGCCAATCCCCCAGAATGAGCTGAGAGCTGTGTGCAGCATTTCAGGCCTGAGGCCTTCAGGGTGGACGTCAGCGTGGTCATTTTATATGAGAAGGTAATTCAAAGCTGCACAAATGTCCAATCATGAAAACATGAGTATTAATGGGCCTGGCCACATTCAGGTCTAAATGATTTTGAGGAACACTGGGGACGAAAGGAGAGCTGTTGCTGTGAGAAGTCAGCTGTTGCAATGGGCTGCAGTGTGTCGGTGCAGAGAGATGTGCTGAGGGACGACGCTAACACTGCGAGCACTTCACTATGTGTGTGTGTGTGTGTGTGTGTGTGTTTACGTGCCGCAGTATGTGGACTTATTTAAAGCCAGCAGCTCTGGGGACTTTGGGATTCATCTCCTCCTCATGTGTTATCAGCATGCCAGCTTTTCAAATGGTGCAGCAAGTGACATAGTACACAAACCAGCCTCTGGCTCTCTGAAGAGCCCCTCGTCCCAGAATAGCTCCGGCCCGCTCTATCTAACTGATGCCCAAGAAAGTTTGAGCCATCACGGCAACACCTCTCAGTCTGCCACGGCAACAGATAGCGGCATCAACAAAGATGGCCACCCCGCAAGTCAAGACATCCATGTGGGAGTGTGTTTTCTTGTTTCTCTCTGTGTTTGTGTGTGTTGATGGAAATAGAGCAAACTCCTTCTGTCGTATTACAGGTCAGTTTATCGCCTCGCAGTGTTTGTAAAAGTAACAGCGAGTTACAGGCCGGCAGCAGACGCCCGTCTTCGGCTTATCTCCATGGCTTTTGCAGAATTGGACGCAGCCAACAGTTAACAGTCAATCTCCCTATCAGGAATGCTGGACTCTGGCTTTGTCTATTCTGAGAAACTGTGGTCCCCTCCCCCCCCACCACCACCACCACCCATGCTGCACTGTCACCCTGCTCTCATACCAGGCACCAACCTCTCCCCTTGCTCTGAAGGTCAGATCTGGTGGAGCCAGAGTGTGAGAGCACTCTACTTATACCAGAATCACTGGATACACACAATAACAGCAGCTACGTGTGACAATATCACACACTGTGCTATCAGAGGAGAGTTTACCAACACACCTCATGTTTTCATCTGAGGCCCGAGGCGCTGGAGCTCGAGATAATGCTGGCTGCTGCGTCGGAGAAAACTTAAATCAAATTAAAATGACGTTTAAAATCTTACCTCACATATCTTGGATCAGTCGTCGCTCATGTTTTATCACTTTTAAATTCAAGTGAGGGACTTTATTGTGTGGCCGGAGCCACGCGCCATGTTTCTCTCTATTAATATAATGTTGTGTATTTATAGTAGCATGTTTAATGCCACACCGCTCCTGAAATAATCTCTTCTAAGGTTGCATCCTCTGTGGCCACACACAATAGCAAACATCTCTGTTGGCACTTAACAACACAAAAGCTGCAGGGCTATTACTTAAGGGCAACATGAGCTCAGAAGAGTACACGTCAAATTATAGATATGTACTCACACTGTAACTTAATTTTCTTTTCTTATTCTGTGCATGTATTTGGTGTTTTTCCTCTGATGATAGTCTCTTAAATGTGGACACATGTCACTGTCCTGTGAGGCAATGATGCCCTGCCCTTCAAAACCCCACAGAGTGAAAACATTCCCCCCATACAGGGATGCTCTTCATGCAACGCTCTCCCACTCCCTCGCAGTGTGTACAGTGCACAAAATAACTGGGATACAAAAATAGCCGGCTTGGGTTTAACGCAATGACAAAAACGTAGCTTTCCTTTTGTGTCAATTGAGACAGGCGCTCAGCACCAATGGGCGTCGGAGGAGGTGGCATATGCTAATGAGGGACAAATGTGCACTGACCGTGACCTTGAGGAACACAGTATAAAGGAGGGCACATCTCAGCACGCTGTTATTTCGTTGTGGTCGTCCTGAGGTCAGTGGGTGGACAACTTTGTGCCTTTGTTTGGTAGGTCGTTTGTTACGCACTTTACGCGCGGGCTGGCCGCCCTTTAAACCTCTCGAAGAGAAATAATTTCACTTACAGAAGTGTAGTGATACTGTTTACCATCCCTGGCACGTGTCACTTGACGCGCTACACGTTTCTTTATTTTCCTTCTCATTTGGTGAAGTTGGATTTGCGCTCTTAACGCACAAGCGGTGATTTCGCGTTTTCATCAGTAGCGGAAGACTGAAGTGACAGAAACAGCTTTAACGACTCTAACGAAAAGCTTTGTTTTCTTACCGAAGGAGTTCATCACCTCGTCCGTCTCTCTGGTTTCTGGGACCGGCGAGGAGTTGCCAGCATGTCGCGGTTTGACACGAAGGAGTTCGGAGAGGCTGCACCGTTTTTACGCAAGAGTGACCTGGAGCTGCTGGCGGCGCAGACCATCGCTTTTGACGGTAGGCCGAATGAGGGACCTTAAAGGGCGAATAACATGAGATATACTCATATCGTAAATTAATTCAGTTTTGATTCAATGTTAAATTAATATCTGTTTTTAAATAAGGCAAACAATTTAGCGGATGGTGTAAGATTACGCACAAAGTCTCTGCGCTTTAATTTGTTGTTATTAAAGACATTAACAGTGTTAATGTGTAGTGTGTATCAAACTATGTATAAATGATATAACTTAAAGATACAGATGAAACAATATTACCATACTGTTTTTGAAAATAAAATATTACATAAACATAGTTTTTTTTTTATCTTTGGTTTTTGAAATGTGCTCTTTTAAATTTTAAATAAAGTTTTAAAATGGCTTTCCTGATAACACATTTGCTGAGATAAATATGTCTAACTTGAATAACTCACCTGTTTGGATAAATGTTTCTGCCATTGTGTAATTCTGCTTTTTCGTGATGATTTGAAGCAATATGTTTTCCTTTTGTTTTTATTATCTCTGCCAACATTTGTATCATGGAGAATTTCCACTCAGTGCACACCCTCTGCTGTTCCTTTAGGTAAGAAGCGAGCCTGGGTCCCTGATGAAAAAGAGGCGTACATCGAGATTGAGATCAAGGAGATCAGCGGTGACAAAGTCACTGTTGAAACCAAAGATGGGAAGGTGAGTGATCATTGCTTCATCTGCAGTGATGAATGGAAAAACCTAAACTATTAGCCACATCTTCCTCATGTCTGCCTGCGTCCATCTCTTCAGACTCTGACCGTGAAGGACGGTGACATCCAGCTGATGAACCCTCCTAAGTATGACTTGATTGAAGACATGGCCATGCTGACGCACCTCAACGAGGCCTCTGTGCTGTTCAACCTGCGTAGACGCTACGCTGCGTGGATGATCTATGTGAGTACATCCCCTCTCACATGTTTCCATGTTCCCTTTAGAGGCATGATTATCCAGATTGAATTACACTTTGAGCAATGTCGACCAGAGAGAAGCAGAACTGCTCATTTAGGCTATGGGTGATGCATCAGAGAGGGTTAATATTGTAGTAGTAGTAATAATAATAATAATTACTTTATATAGCACCCTAAACAGAGATGTGAAGTTGGGCAGGAAAAAAAGCAAGATACTCAGAAGGCAACAGTCAGGTCAAACAGAGTAGGACAAGTTAGGACAAATAAAAACGGAGCGTCCCAATAGCACGATTGGTAGAGTGTGCGCCCCAGGTACAGCGAGTCCACGCAGCGGCTGCCGGGGTTCAATTCCAGTGAGTGGCCCGTCGCTGCCTGTTGTCCCTTCTCTCTCTCTCCCCCCGTTTCCTGCCACTCTTCACCTGTCCTGTCAAATAAAACCACCAAAAGGCCCAAAGAAATAATAATAAAAAAGATATTAAAAAGATGAAGTCAAAGCAAGATAAAAGATGCAAAAAAAGTAAAATGTCAATATAAATAAATACAAATAAAAAGAATAAAATGTATAAAGCCTCTCCTGTTTCCTCAGACCTACTCCGGGCTCTTCTGTGTGACGGTGAATCCATATAAATGGCTGCCAGTCTACACAGCCCCTGTGGTCGCCGCCTACAAAGGCAAACGCCGCTCTGAGGCGCCGCCGCACATCTACTCCATCGCAGATAACGCATATAACGACATGCTGCGCAGTGAGTGTTCTTATACACCAAAGTATTGTAACAACATGAAGTACACACAAGCACTGACACCAAATATAAACACACACACTCATCATATGCCTTGTGTTGTTTTGTCTTCATCAGATCGTGAGAACCAGTCCATGCTCATCACGTAAGTATCAAATTGAAAATTTCACAAAATGTCTTTTTTCAAGTCGCTAATTTAAAATAAGCAGACAGTTATGACTGTATAATTAGTCATATAACATGTAGACATTCACACACAGCCACCTTAAAGATTTGATCTTTTTTCCTCTTTTTATTGAAATCTGTCCCTCACTTTTTTTGAGTGTCATGATTTTGATTTACACCACCTTTACCAGTTTTGTGCCCAGTTTTTACCTGTTGTATGTATGTACACTTTGTTATTGTTTCACACTCCTATAGCGGAGAATCCGGTGCTGGCAAAACTGTCAACACGAAACGTGTCATTCAGTATTTTGCCATTGTGGCAGCTCTTGGGGACAACCCTGCCAAAAAAGGAGTAAGGCTGATGTGGCAACCCCTATTTTTGTTTCCCAGCTTTTTTTTCTTTTTTTTTTTTTGCTGTATTTTATTTTTATTTTCTTCATTTTTTCTTTGGTCCCAGGAATCCTTCAGTGTATTCCCTTTAAACAGTTCCCATACATTTTCCTCACTGTCAGAATGGTGAATGTGAGAACTGATTACATTCATGTCTTCACCCTCATGTGTGTTGCCCTTTCAGCCACTTCCTTATTGATTTTTTAAAACTATTTTTCTTTTCTCCTTCCCATGTCTTTTCACTTTTTCTTTTTATCTTTCCCTTTGCTTTGAGTTTTGCTTTCGACTTTTCTGTGTTGTTTTCTCTTCATTTTTCCTACCTTTTTGTCCCCTGCGTTCACCACACTCCATCATATAAAACAAGGTGGCCATTGTTTTTTTATCACAGCTTTAACAATCAGTCTCTAATTTTCCAGTTGGTTCTGATGTTCCCCTTTGGTTGTGAATCATTATTCAGTCGTGCTTTAAATGATACAACACTCACAGGCTTCTCACTTGCTTTCTTTTGCAGCAAGGTCCTGCCACTAAAACAGGGGTGAGTTTTAGTTGCAGAAAAAATAATGCAGCCACATTATTTTTAACAATGATTTCAAATAAAATGGTCACATTAAATATAATGTGGCGTTATTACATTCTACTTTTCTCTCCCAGGGAACTCTGGAGGATCAGATCATTGAGGCGAACCCCGCCATGGAGGCGTTTGGTAATGCCAAGACGCTGAGGAATGACAACTCATCCCGTTTTGTGAGTACCTAAAAATTTCCTGTAGACAGACAGAGGGGGAAGAAGTACAAAATTAGTAAACAAAGTTTCAAAATTAAAATTATGCAGGAAAAGGCATATTTCATTGTAACGTATATGATTATTTTACTATTATTATACTATCATTATTATACTATTTACTGTCGCCCGTCGCTACTTCAAGGATAGAGAAGTCAGCGAACGAGACTTAAACTCGAATAAAACTCGAATAAAACTTTAAAACATTCCCTCCATTTTTGTGAAAATTTATGCCGGAGTCACGTCAAGTAGATTTTCATCAGCAGTGGTGGTTGTTCATGGTTTGTTACCACCAACAAAGCGATCATTTGTCTTTTTTTCAAGTTACTCAGCCAACAACAAGCTGATTACTTTACTGTACATTAGCTGTAAGCTAACGTTAAAACGCAACAGCACACACCAATTCAATTCACTCACCAGAGACCCCGGTTCTCTCTCTCTCCTTTTCCCCTATCCTCTCTGTAATGTTACGCTCATGAAGTAAAATACATTTCCCCTCCAGCTCCAGTCTGCAGTCAACATTACAGTGCATGAACACCCGACAATGTAGCGGATCGCTGCTGCAGTCAGGTTGATAAACAGGAGCGAAGATAAATCCACTTTATAATCCCAAAAAGCTGCCGGTAAACGGCTCCGGATCAGAGCAGAATCCAATGTGACTCCTGTGTTTATCTAGAGGGCAGGCTCTGGCTCTGAGCGGAAAATATCCTTGATTTATTTTGTTGGAGAGCCCCCTAATGGTTACAGGTTATATACTGTACGTGTGATGGGTAGTCACATCATTTATTTGGTTATTACATTTTGTATTATTCAACTAAATCTGCAAAGTAATGAGTAACTTAAGTTGTTTAAAAAATGTAGTGGGGTAAATAATACTCTGAATTGTAGTGGATTAGAAACATAAAGTAGAAGAAATTGGAAATACTCAAAATTGTACTTAAGTTCCATACTTGATAAAATGTACACCAGTTACTCCACCACTGCCTATAGATAATATACTGTATAAACATTCATATGGAGTATTTGTTGGTTGATTTCTGGAGAATTTCATAGTTTTTTTACATCATTTTCCCACAGGGCAAGTTCATCAGGATCCACTTTGGACCGACTGGCAAACTAGCTTCAGCTGATATTGATATATGTAAGTTAAACATAGTGCTCATTATGTTTTTCTCTTCTTGTTTCATGACTCACATGAACATGTTTCTCTTCTTTCTGTCCTTCAGATCTTCTGGAAAAATCCAGAGTGATATTTCAGCAGCCTGGTGAGAGGAGCTACCACATCTACTACCAGATCATGTCGCAGAAGAAACCAGAACTGTTCGGTTAGTCAGTCCCGCTGCTTTGGATATTTTATTACGTACTGCTGATAGGACTGTGACATGATCCTTAAAAAATCCTCTTTGTTCCAGACATGCTGCTGGTGTCCTCCAACCCATACGACTACCACTTCTGCTCTCAGGGCGTGACCACTGTGGAGAACATGGATGACGGACAGGAGCTGATGGCCACTGATGTAAGAGCTTTTATTTTCCCCACATGGAAAGACACTCAGCTGCATTTGAACACAGCGCATTGATTAGATTTTTCGGCGTCTTCACAGCATGCCATGGACATCCTCGGCTTCATGCCTGATGAGAAATATGGCTGCTATAAAATAGTCGGGGCCATCATGCACTTTGGCAACATGAAGTTCAAGCAGAAGCAGCGCGAGGAGCAGGCGGAGGCCGACGGCACTGAAAGTGAGAGCGAGTAATGAGACATTTGGCACAAAATAATCACTTGATTTAAAAGCAAGATTGTAATGTTTCTAATGTTTGGTCGACAGGTGCAGACAAGGCCTCATACCTGATGGGGGTCAGTTCAGCAGACCTCATCAAGGGCCTCCTCCACCCGAGAGTGAAAGTGGGGAATGAGTATGTGGTGAAGGGACAGAATGTCGAACAGGTGAGGAGATAAAACGTCTACTGTGCGTGTTTTGTTTCAATACTTCAACAATATATTTTGTATGTTGTGTTTGAAATATTAAGTGAAAAATGAGGAAAATAAAAGCAGAGCTGCAGTATGAAGGAACAAAATCAGTGTGTTCAGCTTCTCTTCAGTCTCCTGGACGACTATGCTGATGAGGGGCAGCTTCTTAATCCTCAGTCGATCAATACACTCTCCACTCCACACACTCTAGAAACTGGTATCTAAGCAACAGAGGCTACCCATGTGAATGACAGCTGTATTACTTGTGTGTGTTTGTGTTTGTGTTTGTGCGTGGGTGCGGTAGGTAAACTATGCTGTCGGTGCTCTGGCCAAAGCCACATATGACCGCATGTTCAAATGGCTCGTGGGACGGATCAACCGGACCCTGTACACCTCCCTGCCTCGCCAGTACTTCATAGGAGTCCTCGACATCGCTGGGTTTGAGATCTTTGAAGTAAGTTGTTCCACACTGCAGCTATTTGATATTAAACATGTCTTTACCGAAAACTAGTACCATTCAACTGGTTTTCTGTTTCTGTGTTCTGTGTCTCAACTTTTCATCCTGTTGTGATGAATGATTTATGCTGCAGGATGAATCTCCGTACCATGTTCTCATGTTTTTCATGCTGCTCTCTTTTAATGCTTGCTCTGAACACCTGTTCCTCTTTCATTGCAGCTCAACAGCTTCGAGCAGCTGTGCATCAACTTCACAAACGAGAAACTGCAACAGTTCTTCAACCACCACATGTTCATCCTGGAGCAGGAGGAGTACAAGAGGGAGGGCATCGAGTGGACCTTCATTGACTTTGGACTGGACCTTCAAGCTTGCATTGATCTAATCGAAAAGGTAAGTAAAGGGTTTTCTCCACAATGGATAAAGGCCAATCATAAATATTCGACTGACACTCTGCTCTTGCTCCAGCCGATGGGCATCATGTCCATCCTTGAAGAGGAGTGCATGTTCCCAAAGGCCACAGACAGCAGCTTCAAAGCTAAGATGTATGACAATCACATCGGCAAGTCGCCTAATTTCCTCAAACCAAGGCCAGACAAGAAGCGCAAGTACGAGGCCCACTTTGAGCTGGTGCACTATGCCGGGGTGGTAAGTGCGCTCTCACTGAAGCCCTAAGACAGTCTCACAATATTAATCCTTACGTTCAGAATTCAAGAATTCAATGAATCCCTGTGTTTTTTTCAGGTACCATATAACATCTTTGGCTGGCTGGATAAAAATAAAGACCCACTGAATGAGACAGTGGTGGCGTGTTTCCAGAAGTCGTCCAACAAGCTGCTAGCTTCTCTGTACGAGAATTATGTCAGCTCAGACTCAGGTAGAGCAAACAGAGGACTATATCATAAAGGCGACATTTTGAAGCAGTCAGATTAATCAGTCTGCTTATTCCTTTACAGTATCTGACCCAAAGCCTGGCCTCAAGGAAAAGAGGAAGAAGGCAGCCTCGTTCCAGACCGTGTCTCAGCTTCACAAGGTGAGATGGACATTGCAGGGTTAAATGGTCCATCACATGTAGACTAAGGTTATTCCAAATATCTTCAATGTTTTTTGTGCTGTGAGACATTGTGGGCATCACTGGACAGCTGGGACGGAGGCAGTTAAGACTTGCAGTGATGTTTAGGGCAATGATCACATGAACATCACTTTAAGTCTGTGCTGGCTCCTCTCGCCTTTACGTCAGCAATTTCACATGAGAGGAGCACAAAGTCCATCAAGAGGTTATTGTTGTTTTTTGCACTAATCGTAGAATCCTAATTTTTATTTACTTATTTAACTTTTTCTCCTTCCTTCAGGAAAATCTGAATAAGCTGATGACCAACCTCCGCAGCACCCAGCCTCACTTTGTACGCTGCATCATCCCTAATGAGACCAAGACTCCAGGTAGCACACGGCACAATATCACATCATCAGGAGATAAACAAATGGAACCTGTCTCATTTTTTAAACCTGTTCTGCACAGGGATCATGGATCCATTCATGGTGCTGCACCAGCTGCGGTGTAACGGTGTGCTAGAAGGCATCCGAATCTGCAGGAAGGGATTCCCCAACCGCATCCTCTACGCAGAATTCAAACAGCGGTACAGATCACGTTCAGATCACTCTTTGGATATCATGAGATCGACTTTGAATCAGTCCTGAAACACACTTTTGTTCATTTATTCAGCTACCGCATCCTGAACCCCCATGCCATCCCAGATGATAAGTTCGTGGACAGCAGGAAAGCTGCAGAGAAACTCTTGGCCTCCCTGGATGTCGACCACAACCAGTATAGATTTGGACACACAAAGGTACGAGGGGGCAGCTTGTGTGATGCAGAGGTGTGAATGGAAAAATAATCAACAAGAATGCCCTATATGGTTATTAAAAGTTATTTAAAAAATGAAAACATAGTGTGATGGTATTTTTTTAATTAACATGTGATAGTAAATGTGAAGCTCACCTCCACACATGTACTAAGGCTTACATATAAAATGGCACCTGTTCCTTCTACCTCAAGTCCATTCTCAGTGTTCCACGTCACACTTACGCTGAATATTTGATCACCATTGGCTTTCAAACTATTTGTGATGTCACAAATCATGCTCATAGGTCCGCCTGTAAAAATCAGATTTTCAAGGAGCACAGAGAAAATTTACACTTTCAGCCCTGAATGTGAAAACGGCCTTCTAGAGTCAAACTCTGCACATACGTCATTCTACAGAGTGAAGCTCAAACATTCAACTGTAGGAACAAGAAGACAAACACATTTTTGACTGGAGGGGGACTTTGTAATAACCATCAATAAATGGTACATTTATGCTTAATGAAACTATTTTTAATAGTCATTTCACTGTTAACAATAGCATGCTTTGTAAACTATTTATTAAGCAATTGTTTACTTTAAAGTTACAACTGATGTTTATAGTACTTTGTAAATGGTTAATAAATACTGTGTAGTTTATCCATAAACATTATTTAGATGGCCATTATACAGTTGCAACTGATGTTGCTTAATAAATGGTTTATAAAGCATGTCATTGTTAACAGTGAAATAACATTTAACTAAAGTTTAATCAACTACATTTCTTAATGATAGTTATTATAAAGTGTTACCAAAAATCTTCTCTGAAAATTATATGATCGATTTTCAGTTCCTACATATTTATTTATTTATCGTGTTATTTTTGGTTAGGTCATTGTTTCATTCCTCGTGTCATGTAGGTGTTCTTCAAGGCGGGCCTGCTGGGTTACCTCGAGGAGCTGAGGGACGAGCGTTTAGCCAAAGTCCTGACGTTGCTGCAGGCAGCCGCTCGTGGCAAAATCATGAGGCTGGAGCTGCAGAGGATGACGGAAAGGAGGTAAAAACACTGCAGTGACTATCAATTTTATGCACAAAATCTTTTTTTTATGAACCTGAGTAGATATAGAATATATTCATAGGCACATGAAAGCCTTTGAACTTAATACCTCACAGGAAGGTGAAGACATGGTATATAAAAAAGACCTCCCTCAACAGTTGCTCCTCTGAACAGGTTCAATAGCAACACGATCAGCCGTGAGCCTTTCAGCTTGTGATACACTATACCTTAGTGTTCACTCCCTCGCTCTAGTATGTGTGGCATGCAAGGGCAGTGTTATCGGCGTGTGTGAGGCGTGTGCTTGCCCTTGTATGGTTACCAGGCATGTGTGTGGCCATACTGTTAATAAGGGCTCCATCCCACCCTCACAAACACACACACACACACACACAAACCCATGTTTCAGGTCTTCGGCTATTCTCTCCATTCACTCTCTCTAAATTAAACAATGCTGACGGTGTCCTCAGAGCCAGGTGGCGACATGTGTCAAGTGGCAGCTGCTCGGGCCCTCCCTAAAAATACAACCCACGGCCCCCTCCGTGCCTCATGGCCCCTGGCCCCTTTTGTCCGCGGCGCCTGTACTTCTAAGTGAGTGCATTGGTGGGATATGTGGCGGGTGACAGAGGATTTAAGTCGGCCGTTGGACAGAGGGCTTTAGTTTCTAAATAAACACGGCCACTCACCTTTGAGAGGCACCCAGCATGGAGTCATGTCAAAAATGCAATCAGCTCCCCCACCCTCCTTCAGTCACCTCCCATCCCGGCGTGTGCACACTCACTCAAACTCACCCTGTAAACAGTGACAGGAAGTCCTTGACCGGTCTACTCTGGGTCCATATTTAGGGCTGTGAGACGCCATTCTACTGAGACTAAATCAATCTGGTAACCCCGTTTGGTCACAGTCATGAAACATCAAAAGCGGCATTAGGTGTATGATTTCATGTCGCATCCCTCAGTGTATGATTAGACACAAGAGACTGGATGGGTGCAGGATTAGTGCCAAAAATTAAGCACCAAGGAGAAGTCACTAAATAAATAGACGGGGAACTCCCGGATAAATCTTTTTGACCTTCCTCTCTTTACTTGATCTGAACTTCACTTCTACTGCTTTAAACACACCATGTTGTCCACATCCAATGTGCCCCCACAGCCCTGTCACAAGTGCTCCTTCATCAACACCACCACCAGCGATGTTCCACATTTGAATTTAAACTAGAAGTTATAAGTTGTTTATAGCTAAAATATAAACTATTTATCAGTTACCATAGCTAACTACTTCAACCACTGTTTCATAGGTACAGGTATTTAGTTAACGTGGTGTTTATCCAACTATTTCAACCGTTTATCTGTTACTTTTATCTAAATATTTCAACCATGTATCCATTACTTTTGGTAATTTCTAGAAAGCTTACTGTTTTGACCTCTCTGCTCACTTTTTAACTACTTCTCACACACACTCAATCCTAAACTGCAGCGTTCAGGTGTTTCAGATGACATCAGATGTGTATAAATATTCTTAAATTAAATCATAGTTCCTTTTTTTCCAATTAGATACTCCCCCAATCTTTTCAATAACGGAGACAACCCCTGGGGTACATATACGGTACCTGGTTGGGAACCACTGGTTTCTGTGCTTTGTTTTCAATCTGACAAGAAAAAAATATCATTCTTCCCTTTGATTTCTGTTTTGAGGGAGGCTCTGATGATCATCCAGTATAACATCCGGGCCTTCAACGCCGTCAAGCACTGGCCCTGGATGAAGCTCTTCTTTAAAATCAAGCCTTTACTGAGGAGCGCCACCACGGAGAAAGAGCTGGCTGCTCTGAAGGAGGAGCTGGCCAAACTGAAGGAGGCCCTGGAGAAATCTGAGGCCAAGCGCAAAGAGCTGGAGGAGAGGCAGGTCAGCCTGATCCAAGAGAAGAATGACCTCTCTCTGCAATTGCAGGCGGTAAGTGGCAGTTCCTCACTGTGGCACAGATATTGTAGTGGGTGGGAATGCACTGAACACATCTCTCCTCTCTCCTGTAGGAGCAGGACAATCTGGCAGATGCAGAGGACCGGTGTGACCTGCTCATCAAAACTAAAATCCAGCTGGAGGCCAAAGTAAAAGAAATCTTGGAGAGGCTGGAGGACGAGGAGGAGATGAGCTCTAATGTGCTCGCCAAGAAGCGCAAGCTGGAGGACGAGTGCGCTGAGCTGAAGAAAGACATTGATGATCTGGAGATAACTCTGGCTAAAGTGGAAAAGGAGAAACATGCCATTGAGAACAAGGTAAGGGAACTGGAGAAGGAAAGCAGTGAGTTTCCTCTAGAGGGCGTCAAGAGTCCACAGAAAGAGCCACTGCACATTTGGTGGATGCACGGAGCTAAATAAGTGTTGTGTTTTGTTTTTTTTCTTCTCTGGCTCACAGGTGAAGAACCTGATTGAAGAAATGGCAGCTCTGGATGAAACAATACTGAAGCTGACCAAAGAGAGGAAGGCTCTCCAGGAGGCTCATCAGCAGACTCTGGACGACCTGCAGGCAGAGGAAGACAAAGTCAATACTCTGACCAAAGCCAAGGCAAAGCTGGAGCAACAAGTAGATGATGTGAGTGTATTGCCTAAAAAAGCTGAAAAAAATATACTGTCGTATCATTTAGACCACAGGCGGTGGTATATCAAACACACACAGTGTAACATGTTTCAATCTTTCCACTGCGAATCAGCTGGAGGGCTCACTGGAACAGGAGAAGAAGCTGCGTATGGACCTGGAACGGGTCAAACGCAAACTGGAGGGAGATCTGAAACTCTCCCTGGAGTCTGTTATGGACTTGGAGAATGACAAGCAGCAACTTGAAGAGAAGCTGAAGAAGTGAGAATGTTCATATATTCACAAGGAAACATTATCTTGCTATTAAGAATTGATGATTAATATTCATTGCTAAATGTTTCCTACCAGAAAAGACTTTGAAATGAATGAGATGGGCTCAAGGATTGAAGACGAGCAAGCCTTGGTCAATCAGCTCCAGAAGAAGATGAAGGAGCTACAGGTAGACACTAGTCTCGTAACCTCTAATGGAGAAGTTAAAAAATAAAACATGACTTTGACAAAATAACTGACTGTTGCTTTCCCCCAGGCTCGTACAGAGGAGCTGGAGGAGGAGCTGGATGCCGACCGCGCCTTAAGGGCCAAAGTTGAGAAGCAGCGTGCCGATGTGGCTCGTGAGCTGGAAGAGCTGAGTGAGCGCCTGGAGGAGGCTGGTGGGGCCACCTCAGCCCAGATCGAGATGAACAAGAAGAGAGAGTCAGATTACCTGAAGCTGCGGAGAGACCTGGAGGAAGCCATGCTGCACCATGAGGCCACCACGGCAGCCTTGCGGAAGAAGCATGCTGACAGCGTTGCGGAGCTAAGTGAGCAGATTGACAGCCTGCAGCGAGTCAAGCAGAAGCTGGAGAAGGAGAGGAGCGAGGCCAAGATGGAGGTTGATGATCTGGCCTCGACTGTGGAACAGCTCTCAAAGGGCAAGGTAGATGGAAAAAAGTAGAAAAACAAACTGAAAGACTTAAACTAGTATTGGACCAAAATGGATCAAACCCTCAAAAATGTCCTTCTCTTGTCTGCAGGGCACTTCAGAGAAGATGTGTCGTCTCTATGAAGACCAAATGAACGAGGCTAAAGCCAGGGCGGATGAGCTCCAGAGGCAGCTCAACGAAACCAACACCCAAAGGGCCCGTGTTCAGGCTGAGAGTGGTAAGGAGCTTTCATTTTATTATAAATCTCACAAACATTTCACAAACCAGTTAGTAACAAAGATATCGATTTCTCCTTCCCATGTAGGTGAAGTGAGCAGGAAGCTTGAAGAGCGGGAAGCCATGGTCTCCCAGCTCCAGCGTGCCAAGAACTCCTTCAGCCAGAATGTTGAGGAGCTCAAGAAACAGCTGGAGGAGGAGAATAAGGTCAGCTCCTCATCAATGCATCAATGGCTGTTGTCTTTAAAACTGGTAGCTACCTCTGCAGAAATTCAAATTTCATCCAGTCCGACTAACTGATCTCCACCTTTATGATTGGTCTCCAAAGTCTAAGAGTGCCCTGGCACACGCGCTGCAGTCATCTCGACATGACTGTGATCTCCTGAGAGAGCAGTACGAAGAGGAGCAGGAAGCCAAGGCTGAGCTGCAGAGAGCTCTGTCCAAGGCCAACACCGAGGTGGCTCAGTGGAGGACAAAGTACGAGACTGACGCCATCGTGAGGACTGAGGAGCTGGAGGAAGCCAAGTGAGTGAGATGTCTTTCTAACTTACAGAATCAGATGGAAGAATGCACAAACGCTAAATGTGCTTGGTTCTCATTAGGAAGAAGCTGGTTACACGTCTGCAGGAGGCTGAAGAGACCGTGGAGGCTTCCAATGCCAAGTGTTCCTCCCTGGAGAAGACCAAACATCGACTCCAGACAGAGATCGAGGACCTGGTCATTGACCTGGAACGCGCCAATGCTGCAGCTGCTGCCCTGGACAAGAAGCAACGCAACTTTGACAAGGTATCAGCAGATGGCAGTGGGTACAGATGATTGCCTTTAATGTCTTAATCAGATGAATAATTGCATATTTGTGAATCTGTCTTGTTAGAAATAGGTTCTGGTACCATGTGCTGCAAGGCCAATTCATGACTTGAGTTTGCCTTGTTTCCTCCAGGTGCTGGCTGAGTGGAGACAGAAGTATGAAGAGTGTCAGTCAGAGCTGGAGACCTCTCAAAAAGAGTCTCGTGGCCTGAGCACCGACCTCTTCAAACTGAAGAACTCCTATGAGGAGGCTCTGGATCATCTGGAGACCATCAAGAGGGAGAACAAGAACCTCCAAGGTACCTGTCGTCGTAGTTCACATCTTAAATACCCTGTTACGAGGCTGGATTAGAATGGATTATTGGTTTTACATTGACCTTTCACAAAATATTAACTAGTTATCTGCTGCTCCCCCAGAGGAGATCGCTGACCTGACGGATCAAATCAGTCAGGGAGCGAAAACCATCCATGAGCTGGAGAAAATGAAGAAGGGTCTGGACATGGAGAAAGGCGAGATTCAAGCTGCCCTGGAGGAAGCTGAAGTAAGCAGTTTGAGTTCTTTTGCTTCCTCCTTCTTGTGGTCTGGGATATTTTTCACCAAGATGACCTACAGAATATCTCTAAGCATTAACTGACTGTTTGTCTCAGGGCACTCTGGAGCATGAAGAAAGCAAAACTCTCCGCATCCAGCTGGAGCTTAACCAGATGAAGGTGGACGTTGACAGGAAGCTGGCTGAGAAGGATGAAGAAATCGACAACCTTCGGTGAGATTCAGTGATGACTCTTTTTGTCCTACTTACAGCAGACCTTTGATTCTCTCCTATCAACCGCTACATAAAAACTGCATCCTGCTAATTTTTCTCTCCATGACGTCTTTCGTCTTCTAGCCGTAGCCACCAGAGAACGCTGGAGTCCATGCAGGCCACCTTGGATGCCGAGGCCAAGTCTCGCAACGAGGCATTGCGCCTGAAGAAGAAGATGGAGTGTGACCTGAATGAAATGGAGGTGCAGCTGAGCCATGCCAACAGGCAGGCCTCAGAGTCCCAGAAACTCCTGAGAAACCTGCAGATTCAGATCAAGGTCTGTCCATCTCTCAGCCCATCAACTTTTCTGTCAGATTCATACATGAAACAAATTCCATTGTCAACATGTTCATTAATTAATTAATTAATCTGTGACCCCAGGATATTCAGTTGGAGCTAGATGACACTGCTCACCAGAATGAGGAGCTGAAGGAGCAGGCAGCAATGATGGAGCGCCGGAACACCCTGCTGGCTGCAGAGGTGGAGGAGCTCAGGGCACTGCTGGAGCAGAACGACCGTGCACGCAAGCTAGCTGAGCATGAGCTGCTGGAGGCCACTGAGAGAGTCAACCTGTTGCACTCTCAGGTAGGAAGATGCATTTAAAACCGCCCCACAGTGCTTTTCACGGTGAATGAATCACTTCAAATAAATAGATGAGCTTATCAAAGGACGGTTGCTTGCTCCGTGTAAATGGGCATGAAGCTAGCTTTCCAAGCTAGCAAGTCTTTGTGGTTGTGAACTGAAAACGCTCTCCAAAAGACAGTGTTTCTAGGGTATTTGTTCTTGTTATTGATGGCTTGTTAGGTTCCACTGAATTCCAGCTTGTGGTTCCAAGTTTAAAAAATGAAAGAAACTATATTAAAAACAAGATGAAATGACGTTCTCATCCTGAGAGGATTGTTGAAAATGTCTTTTTTGCTCCAGAACACTGGATTGATCAACCAGAAGAAGAAGCTGGAGAGTGATCTGTCCATGCTATCAAATGAGGTGGACGATGCTGTGCAGGAGTGCCACAATGCAGAGGAGAAGGCCAAAAAGGCCATCACTGATGTAAGATCTGTGATAAACTAAATATAAAGTGAATGATGTACAGTATATAATTTACACTACGGATAACTGGTAGATTTTTTAGCCTTATTGTTTCCAATCCAGTTAGGGATTAACACTGATCATCTCAATTTGTAGGCAGCCATGATGGCAGAGGAGCTGAAGAAAGAGCAGGACACCAGCTCCCATCTGGAGAGGATGAAGAAGAATATGGAGCAGACCATAAAGGATCTGCAGATGCGTCTGGACGAGGCTGAGCAGATTGCCCTCAAGGGCGGCAAGAAGCAGGTCCAGAAGCTGGAGGCCAGGGTGAGAGACGAGACAGATTAAACGCTGATGTAGTCACTGTCAAACCTGATCATTCTTGCTTGTAATTTTTAACAGTGGACTGGTCATTTTCTCGTTTTTGCTGGTAGGTCAAAGACCTGGAGAATGAACTGGACTCTGAGCAAAAGAAGAGCCAAGAGTATCAGAAGGGAGTACGCAAGTACGAGAGGAGAATCAAAGAGCTCTCCTACCAGGTAAAGCACCAGTCTGTTTGCACAGAGCATGCTGGGGGTGACAATTTGAATGCATGTCAGAACTCCCCGTGCTGTTTGTGCAGGCTGAGGAAGATAAGAAGAATCTGGTCCGGCTGCAGGACCTCATCGACAAGCTGCAGGCCAAGTTGAAGAGTTACAAGAGACAGGCGGAAGAGGCGGTGAGTCAGTAGTTTAGTGTTATTGTACTGTCAGTGATAAATGATCATCTTAACCACATCATTAACCAAAGCTGCGGTTGTTCATATAGTGTAAAAATAACTGTACACTGAACTGTCCTGTTGGTTTTCTCTCTGTAGGAGGAGCAGGCCAACTCCAACCTGTCCAAGTACAGGAAGCTCCAGCATGAGCTGGAGGATGCAGAGGAGAGGGCTGACATGGCCGAAACGCAGGTCAACAAGTTCCGGGTTCGCACCCGTGACCAAGGCAGCAAGGTTAGTAAACTAAATACATAATGCCTTTCATACCAGTGTGCTGCTGAATTGTATGACCTTTGGAAGTATTTGTCAAAATTAGCCAGCAGGCTTCATAACATGAACTAATCTTAGAAGAGACTGGGTGTAATCCTCTGTTGAAGACGACCTCACACAGCCCTCTCATGTGATGTCTAGTGTGGTCATGAGTAACTCTATGACACTGTGTATGTGGTTGCTAATAAACATCCCTGTCTTGTGTATTTCAGCTTGCTGAATGATGTGTTGTGGCTGACCACTGCGACCAAACATATCACAGCCAGCCAGCTGCAACAGCTGTGCTCAACTGTGAGGACACGTCCAAATAAAGACTTTTAAACCCTTTACGATGACTGTCCGTTTTTTTTAAGTTTCCAAATGTGAAGTTGTGATAAAGATGGAAATCACACAAAAAAGGTCTAAAGAAGAATTTATTATAATATTAATTGGACAAACAGCTGTTAAATAAGGAAAATGAAGTTCAATACCAGCATTAGAGGAGAAGGGTGTAAGTTAGTTATGCAAGTAGTTATAGAAGAATGTGAAACTGAACCATGAATCTATTATCTGATGGTCAAACAAGGCTAGAAAGAGGTTAAGACCAGAGTGAGTTTTTAAACACAACCATGTAAGACTTTACGCATTATTCAACGCTAACGCTAAATGAAAAAAAGACATGGGCTGTCATCTAAAATAAATTCATTACTTAAGATTTTACACCATGAATATAATCCATCAGCATCTTGTAAAGGTTAGTTTTTTAACAAAATACTGCTTATCCTGGTGAGGTGAGACACAATCATATTTGATTTTTGTTAAAAAGCACCACATGGTTTTGAATGTGAATATAGGACAGGTTGCAAAACATGCCAAACGTTACATAAATCTTCGGTTAATGAAGTCAAAATATGAGGGATCTAAAATAAAACCCAAATACTGTCATATTTTAACACTATGCAGCATTTTCTTGGCCAAGGGGATAGCATTTCACCATTTTCTATACAAACTAATGAATGAGATCTAAGGCCTACTAGGAGCATCACACCACATACAGCATAACTGTAGAGAACCAATTCTCTTGTGCATCATACAGAATGATCACTCTCTGAATTCAGGTCACACAGCTACAGAAGTCAGGGTTCAGAGATTGTTTATACAGTCGCTCCGGAAGAGCACTCACAACATTCATGTTTTTCATACCAATAACCTTGTTGACTTCCATTGTGGATGAGTGAAGTGATAAGAGGGATTTGGATCAATGATAACACACCATCAGTAATAAGAATGTGACAACACTGCAGATGTTTGTAACCTGTGTCAAATCATGTTATCAAGAAACCGTTGCAATTATCTCAGGCATCCAGCAGAGAAACAGAGAGTGTAAGAGAGAAGCACTTGTAAAGTGTTGCATTAACATCACTGCAAAGCCCAAAAGATGAACTAATTCAAAGTATGTGCACACCCATCAACAGATTTAAGACATGCTGAATGAAAGCTAGAAAAGAAGGAAACATTTCTGGTTAATTAGCTTTAAAGCAAATAAAAAGGCTTTCGAAGTGTAAAGGACGTTTGTGTTTGCATCCCAAGGCGGCATAGCACTAGTAACTCATGGCATCAGGGGCCAACTGTAGAAATGCCCTTATACATTCACATGAACATGTATTATGACTCATGACATGCTGGGAGTAAAACTGTACACTTGTCATTAGAAGTGGTTCGATCTGTACGGTGTCAGGGTAAAATATGAGGTAGCTCATCCATTTGTACTTATTTCAGGTTGGGTCTGTTTCATTTGAGACACCAAATGTCTGTTCAGCTCGGCATCTTTCCACAGAACAGCTGCACATTCAGGCCATGGACACATCATCAACACAGCCGTGCCCACTGCTTCATCTTTATCCAAACTAAAGATCAAGTAGTGCCATGCAGAAAGAGCCATCACATAGAAAGATTGTCATTCTCAGCTTGTAGTCAAAGATTTTAAGAAATCCCAGAAACCAGAGGAAGTGGTAAACCTTCAGTCCAATGCTGATGATGTTAGGCAGAAGGCTAGTTCACATAAACTTTGCGTGGAGTGGAACAATGAAAGTGGTATCTTAACACTAGCGCCTGCATAGTTTATTCTCTTCCCAAAGCATCTCTCACAACATGGATACAAACTGTGTTACAAAATGACTTTTTAATCAACAAATGTGTTAAAATATAATAAACAATAAAAACAATTTTATCTGTGCAATGTTTTATTCTACAGTTTACCCAGAGCTAAAAGCCGTTGTTTTCAACAAAGACAAAAGTAAGTCAACAAAAATAACCTGGTAAAGAAACGAGTCCCTGGGTGAAGCTTCTGAAGCCACAACAGATCAAGTGGATGATTTTAGGTGAGAGGACCCCTGCGTGAATTGTGAAACATGTCAGCCGGCCCACAAGCTACCTAAAATGTGCCGAGTAGAGCCAGAAAGCACCAATCAACAATAGCCACCTAATAAAATAGACCCACAGACAGGTTAAACGAAAATGCTTTTCATCGATAAGACCCCTGCAAAGACTCCAATGTCACCAGTTTCCCCCACAGGTCAGGCAGTGGAGCTGCATGGAGTCAACAGAGAGTGTAGGTAGTGGTGAGTGAGCTCCTCACTCCTGGCAGCCCCGTGATGAACCACTGACCAGCACATCTGGGTGACGTAATCTGTGGCCAACCAAGTCCACGTGAAAAGAATCTTTTTTCTTACATATAATTTGTTGAATCGTACATATTTTTTCATAGAATTTTGTATAGGTTATATAAAAGGCTCTATCTGAATTTCACCTAAAGCAAACAACCAATGTCGGTGTCATTTCACAAGGTCCCTTAATTGTCTGTTAAACGATGTTGGGGCAATCTGGGGTGGGCAAACAGATCTCCCCCTCCTCCTTTGAAGAAGAGGATGGTAACTAAGTGAGAGGAAACACAAATTGTATCCCCTCACATTAGTGTAATGGCCTCCATGCGAAGGTACAGACAGCAAACAGGTGAGTCTTTACATCCAGGACGCAGTCACAAAGCGCCTGGATGGCTCAGCTCAGTGGAGTCATCACCAGCTTTAGGTGTCCATGCTCCCTGTGACCCTCTGCCCAGTCCCACCCCCAGCACACCGAGTGCACACACTGAAGGTCAATCCTCCAGCAGGTCTCTGTCCAGATCCATGAAGGGCTCATCAATGTAGCTCGCTATGGCACACGGAGAAGTCCTGTCTGAGCCCAGCAGCACCGAAACTGTCTCCTTCCAGTAGCTGAAGGGAATACAGGAGCTCTGCGGAGGGAAACCAGACAGGATTTAGAACAAGAAAACACTTACCATAGTTTGTTAACCACAGTATGTGCTAGCTCCAGTTAGCTGTCAAGCTAGTCTTCTTGTGTAAGAGATAGTTTTGGGGGAATGATACTAGATACGCTTGACAGAGAAATCATCCTAACCTAGATGGATGGATAAAACTGATCATTTCAGCATTAAATAACAGAAAGTGAGACTCTATCAAAGCAATGCCACGCTAAAGCAATTTTAATTGAAGCTACATACAATGTCATGGATAGGGATGTCTAAATACTTGTGAAAATAATAGGAAACTGTTTATGTTGAGGCAGTCATGACTGTTATCTTTGGCCACTTGGGGGCAGCAGAGTAAGAAAATACACAACACTGTCATCCCCTTATACTTTTTATGGCTAATTTGTTGGTGTGCCTGTTAACACATCCAGGTCCATTACATCATCATCAAAATTAAAAAGGTCCTTTTCTACCAACATATCATGGAAAAATCATAACCAAATAAAAGTTCTGGAAACACAAAGTTCCGAAAGTAAAGTGCAAACACCCTGATGTATTCCTGTGTGCTTTACCTCAATGTGCAAGATGAAATGGGAAATGGGAGAAATAAGGAGATTATTTTTTGTATCTCAACTGTCCTTTAACGTGCTACGGCTTTGAGAGTGGAGCTTTAAGAAGATTCTTGTGGTCAGAAAATTTTAGTAGTGAGAAACACAATTTTCTTTGAGCAATCAACAATGGCCAAGGAACCAAAATTCTTACTTTAATTGAAAACGAAAACATTTCCTTGGTTCTTGAAATATTTTCTGCAGTGAAAAGTGTGTTTAACCCACAACATTCTCACCTTTCTAAACATCTACAAAGAACACAACTCAGCTGCATTTTTAAAATCAGTCTCTAGGAATTGTTTGGATCTGAACTCTTAACCAGTTCTTTGAGCTTGCCTTGAGCCCCATGACACGTGTCGCTGTGAAGCAGCACTCAAAGTACTTAAAGTTGTTGTTGTCACAGCATGCATACTTGTGATTTCCCTGTCAGAATGTTTTGAATGGATGACATTTAAGTGACTGAACATAAGCAGGGGACACACCTTGTGCTTCTTATTGCTTGCACCATGTAGCTCTTGTACATTTTTGTACAGTAAATACCTTCATTTCAACAGAGCTACTCACGTTCTCCAGACAGGTGCTGTCTTTGTCTTTGTTGAGGTAGTGGCGCTGCCAGAAGCGCAGTAGGTTGTGGAAGTTGTTGAGCAGGCAGCCCGGGTACTTCTCAGCATACTCCTTCTCCCGCAGGGCGTTGAGGTAGAAGGGCAGTTTAGACTTTCTTCTGGCCAGCATCAAGATCACCAAACTGGTGTTTAAACAGCTCACATTCTCCTGCAGGAAACAATGGGATGGATGCAGACAGGAGCAGGATTTGAGTGATTAACTATTACGTATCTCAATACTGACAAATAAAAAATAATTAAAATGCTACCTGATTGAGATTACATCAAAATAGCCCTCAATTTATTTGTGAGTCTGATGGATTCATATGACAAAATGAAAATGAAATGAGACCTGCGTGAGCGTCTGTACGTTGATGATGTTGATCAGTCTGAAAAGGAAGGACAGCCTGTTCTCCACTCTCGCCATGTAGGACAGCAGGCAGCACTCAGAAAGTACTTCCACCACTGGGGAAAAAGACACGACACCAAAATTAATGTTTAATGACCTCTTCTTGGAAAAGCACTTCCAATTATTTCTTATCTTGAAGTAGGATAAAGAAGTATTTTTCTCTTGTTCACGTTTTTTAGAGTTAATCTTTGACTAGTTATCCAAGGTGCGATATGATTTCAGTAACTTCTCCTTTTTCGAATGAATGAGTCGACATGTGTACACTTTCCATCCCGTTCTACCTTTGACATCTTCCGTCTGGCTCTCAAAGCGGTCCAATGAAAGGACGATGCAGCGCACCAGCATGTTAGAGTCCACCAGAGAACTGTTGATCTGCGTCAGGAAGGTCTGAAACTACAGAGCAGAAATCAGAGCATACTATTAGACACACGTGTTCTTCCACTGCACAAGTTGAGAAATGACTGTAAATTGTTTTGTTAGATCAGCATGTACATTTTTAAAAGCTATGAGGTGTGCAAAAATACCTTCTCTGGAGTGTTGACATATTTGTTGAATCTTTTGAAGGCATCAATGTTGAACTTCATGAGCTCTCCAAGCAGATCAAAGTAGCTCTGCAGGACATCTCGAGATGTACAGCCACTGTCTATGATGCAGAATAGGATGTGCTGTCGAGGGATGGAAACACAAACTGAGCAGCCATTCATTCAAGAGAAATCAAAAGCAAGGAAAGATCTGTGATGTGATAACAATCTGCAGTTTTAGTTTTACCTCTAGTAATCCCCTCTTCAGGAGGAACATTTGGTCTGCATAGGAGGTGGCTCCTCTGAGAAAACTTTCCACTGCCCTTGCCTGCCAGAATCTACATAGAGAAACAGAGAGCTTCAGCAAAGATATAAAAAGCAAAACTAGAGATAAATCTTGAGAAATCCTTTTAAAAGAAAAGAGAAGAGAGGCTGTTTGATTCTTTGAATGTCAACATCTTTGTTTCCCGCATCATGCTCTTTGCCCCACATGATGCTGACCTGAAGGACGAGTCAGGAGGCTCCCTCTTCATGACAGTGAGGATTCGTGTGAGGAGACCCTTCTTCCCGTCACACACTAGGCTTCTGTCTGTGTTGACAAGAGCTTCCACCTCAGGGATGTTAGCCTTCATGGATATGGCACTCAGTTCATTCAGCTCCTGGCTATTCAGCAGAAGGTATTTGTTCCTGAAAGATGGAAAATAATTTAAACAACAAAACATAACTTACAAGATATAGTCAGATCCAAGGGAACTAAATGGGTTACTTACTCATGGTGATCACTGAAACTCTGAAGTAGCCTCAGGAACTGGATTTTAAAGGATATTTCCTGCACAATGACAATAGAGAGTGTTAATCGTTGTGTTAAAGGTTCATTAAACGGCCCAGAGTCAAGTTTGCAAGGAGAGTGTTGGGTTAAAAGTTCATACCGGACTACAGTCGCAGTTCTCATTCTGGCCATGCACCACATGATTTGAAGCTGTGTATTTTCTCCAGATCAGCTTGTCAAATAGATTGTTGAGTCCCGGGATGAGACGGAACTCAGCCAACATCTTGTGCACCTGCACAATACAGTGAAATACAGTGAAATACATACTTCAAAGCTGCTGAGACCTAACACTCCAGTTTTAATCTCAAGGAGGAAGGAGATGAGTGCAGATAGGTACCTGGTTCCTCTGTCGGCCCATAAGAAGGACACATAGCACATAGAGAACTTCCACTTTATACATGATCTCATGAACGATCTTCATGGACTGGGGCAGTCGATGTCTCAGAGGGCTGGTGGCCAGGGAACTCTCATCTGATGACTCTGAAAACAAAGGGAAAAAATCCATCTAAATCAAAGTTCAGAGGATTTAAGCAAGCGTGAGGAAAAGGCAGCAGAAGTGATAGCTGTCTCACCTGTACTGCTCTGCTCAGCATCCTCTGTAGCCATCTGCATGAGGGCGTCCAGCACCAGAGCATTGTCCAGCCAGGTGTACCAGTCTTCCAGCTCCTGCAGGAAGTTAGCTCCCGTGGCCTCAGACACCTTCCTAGTGGCCAGCTTACACAGCCGCTCAATGAAGCCAGGGATGTTCAGCAGGGTTACTATTGGAGAAAGAGTTAATTTACTGATCCCTTCTTCGCAATGGCACACAATACATTATACAGTCAGTATGACCTCTGAAGACAACCTACCCTGGTTGACTTCTGCCCGTGAGGGGCTAGCATTGCGTTTCTGCTGAGCGTTTTTGGCCAAAAGGGTGTGCTTGTCGTCGTTTCCAACATCGGGTTCTGAGATGGTGACCGACAGGATGCGGCAGAAGTTGGCCAGCTGTTGTTGGTCAAAACTTTGGACCAGGCCTGACAGGTTGGGGATACCCTCTAACTGGATCATCTCCTAAATACACATACATATGAACTGTTAACAAATCTGATAGGAGACAGAAATCACATGTGACATTTACGCACTTAACAAGTCGCAGACTGACTAAAGGTGCTTCCTACTAAAACTGCAGCAGTTTTTAAAATCAGATTTCAGAAGATCCGTTTATGAAGAGAGGCTAAAACATAATAATATAAACATAACATAATTTTGACTACACATCTACCAAACTAGCAACAAACATTTTCTCAAAATGTGTTCCTCATGCTATGCCTCTGCATACATTAGCTTCTCTGGGACTACTAATCCACATAGGGACAGCAAAGCCACTATACTGCTGAAACAGGGTAGTCACAGAGAAGGACACGTGTTTTTGTACACTAAATACAACAAGAGTTTTTGAGTGCAAGAAATGTCTTTGCTTGTTTTTTCCATTTACCTAGCTATATGAAATTAATTTTAAATGCCAAGTGTTGTAAAACATCACAAATAATGTAGACATATTGTAATTAGCAGTCATCAGACAGTTTTGTGCATTATGTGCAAAAAAAAAAAAATCCTACTGAAATACTCTCACATTGTGACATAATGGAGGGGGGTGATCTGCACTGGAAATACCTTTGCTAAGTCACAAAATATAAATTTTTCCGTCATAATTACTAAAAAGAAGAGGATAAGCTGTGTCAGACTGTTATACCAGGAGCAGAAATTTCAAAGAGAAGACACATAGCAACCTTGATCGTAACGCACAAATATGTATCTTGGGTCAAGACTACAGAGCACAAAAAAAGGCAATTTATCAGATTGCTTGGCGAAGCAATCTGATAAATTGCCTTTTTTTTTACTACAGAGCCAAGCAAAGATCGTGACGTGCATATTAAAATGCTGAAGAATATCAAGAGCAATTCAAGCGAAGTACAGAATGATTCTAAAATTAAGACATGGGTGTGACATAAGGGTGTTTGCAGCTCTGCCAGGCACAATCATTCTGGCACTGGAGGTGTCTGTACAAAAACAATAGAGTGAGCCGATAACAATACTCATCTATCTGCAGAGCACAGAATAAAAAGGGCTGGTATTTGCACAGAAAAATGGAGATTTGTCATTACTTTGACTGCTTTTAAAGAAAAAGGTGCACATAAAGCTATCAATTTTGAAGAAGATGAATAGATTGCCAAATGTGTCACCACATAAATCACAAAGTGACTTCAAAGGCCTTTTAACAGTGGATTTACAGGCCCATAAACAATGTTTAAATGCTCATGCTGAGGATTTAGTACAAGGATAACTCTGACCTTTTTAACTCCAAGAATATCTTCAATAAGGGTGGCAGTCTGTAGGAAGGTCTTCTTGTTTGTCATCAAGGTGAAGAGAAACAGAACAAAGTCGTCTCTCCCTGCGAGGCTCTTTGTGACTTCCTCCGTCTGCGTTTTGAAAAAAGACAACAAACATTTGTACGTTAATTTCATTATATCTTTAAACACAATGTTACAGCACAAACCAACTGCAATAAAAATACTTCTAGTTATGTGCATGTGCTAAACTGAAGCAAGGTATGATGCACCTCTGACATTTCCTCAGTACATACAAAGTGGAACAGGATACTTACACATATACAACAGTTGTAAAGAACACTAAGGCAGTCCTTGACCAAGTCATCATTCACTGTTGTAACAGAAACACAGACGTTAGTCTAACTGAGCGAAAGTAGCATGAAATTAAAATCAATTATCATCATTTCAAAAGCTGTTCACTTTTCTATAAACACAGACATATTCACAGATCTAACGCCAGTGCTACTTACTTTTGGGTTTTTTCTTCTGCATAGTTAATGTGGGTCTCATCAAGATCTCCACAAGCAGCTTCAGGGAAACAGGAAAATGAGCATTCAGTGCTGTGAGCCAAGACAGTCTGAGCTATACTAACACATGCCAACTGCTTCTCTGGATGTAACAATGTCCGAGTCCAATAGTTAGAGAACATCAGGCACTAGAAATGTCAAACTTACATCGACTCCACCAAAGAGGTCAAAGGTGTGCGTGTTGGGGAAGGTGGATTCCTGAGCAGTCTTCCTGTCCTCCGTGACAAAAGACATGGCCTCCATGGAGAGCTGGGATGATAATACCTGACAAAAACGCATTGTCCACATTTAATTTAAACCACCCCGGCCCCAAGTGTGACATTCAGCAACAAGCGGCTAAACCCAGTGATACCACAGCCTTATTGTTGGGTGGACTAGTGCTGTGTGGTTACCTTAAGAAAGCTATGGGCATGGGAGAGGTCACTGTTGGGATGGCTGCTCTCGTAGAGCTTCTGCAGCAGAGTAGGGATGCCATGCCACTTGGCCCTTTTATCTCTCTCCTGGAGCAGGCCTCCTGGGAGCTACAACACATAAGCACAGGCAACTTTAAATAGTGCAACATACACAGTGTATGGTTATTTGCATCAGTGCTTCAAAAGAGGTTTAAAATCATCTATTTTTGCTTGTACTAGTGGATGTAAGGCTTCAGTCTTCTTTAACTTTATTTTTGTGTCAACTGCATGTTTCATGAAGAGAAAAGCATAGAGTGATTCAAAGTAGAAAAGATGGATATGTACACTATAAATGCATGCATATATGGTCAGTCATATATAAATATTTAACACAAATTGCTTGGAAAACCCCTGTCACAGATAATCTTCGTTCACAGACAACAAATGTCAGATTTTGAACACAAACAAATGGCCTCAGAGAATAAAGCTTGTGAATCATCTTTTAAATTTGATTCGAGGTCAGCCACACCTCAGGTCATATAGCAGACCAGGCAACAGAGAACAGAAACTGACAGCAACTTCATCAGATCTTTATTTTATCCCTCAAATAACTCAAGCGGAGGAACTAAGGAGACCTGGCTTGGCTCATAGTAAGTGGATGCAAACATGAAACCCTTTTATAAATACACGGCTGTGACAGCAGTGTGACAAAAGAGATTTGCATGGAAAGTGATATTATTTCTCAATTGTATGACTCTGAATAAAACATGATATGAAAAAGCTGAGACCCCTTGACTCTAAAAACAAATAACAGTATTTTTTGCAAGATACAAACTATTTTGTAAAATCTGGACATTATTTCTCTATATACTATACTACTCTCTCTCTATATATATACAGTGTGATAGCAGTAAACAAGCCCAATCCTGCATTCAACACTCGCCCAAGTGGCACCAACTGGCTTTTAAAAGCCCTGAAAATCAGTATGACCAAAACAAGAAGTTCACACCTGTCTCACGATAATCTCATTTGAGATATCAAATAATGAAATGCAGCTAATACCTCATAAGTGAGTAATCAGAGGAAATCTGCCCCGAAAAACCAATGCAGCCCAGTAAGCAGAGAAAACTTTCACTTGATGACAGAGCAAGTGTTCATATTTTTGTAACTATAAATTGTGTGGGGAATGGAGAGGACAGAGGACAGAGGAGGTAGCTTTTGGGTGTTTGAGTCCTTAACAGCAGCTTTTGACAAAGTCACGATGACAAACTCTCTTCCTAGACACCTAAAGTGCTGACTTAATGACAGTGTATTTTGCATAGTGTTCAGAATATGGCAGATGCCTCAACACTTATAAAAAAAACTGTCAAATTAAAGGTTATCAGGGATATTTTGAGATGTGATGAGTTCATGATAGCATTTCACACTACCATAAAACTGCAAGTCAGCAAGGTAAAAGGCACGAGACTAACTGCAAGGTAATAAATGTTGTAATCAGCTTAGAAATGTAGAGGCTTAAGTCAGGAGAGTGTAAGGAGCTACGTGCAATAGATACACAGTGTCTGGAAGTGTCAAAATGTCAGGGCAGGTGTGACGTCCATATGCTCAACACTGGTCAAAACAGTTGACGTAAACAAGCGTTACACCAAAAACTGACCGGACAAATATGTGCTCCAAAGTTACCATTACCGTGTCAATGTTAATAATAATAATAATATAGTAAAAGCTTGCTAACGTTAACTGGTGCAAACAGCTGCTGTGGCGTATCCATTTATGGAAACGATAGTTATTGTGGATACTGTGTGGTTACGTAATCACCTGAGCTGTTCAGCTGGCTTAGCTAGCTGACGTTAACGCGACTGCTAACATTAGCAACTGTTAAGGCCGTTGATTAACGTGATGTAAATACTTCCGACAGTAAAGTACATGCTTTCTAGAAACATCCACATCCCACGTCTGATAACCACCCTACCAGCCCGACAAACCTTCAGTTCAGAGCGTTTTCATTATCGTAATTAACCTGGCCTGTAATGCTAAGCTAACGTGAAGCTAACAACAAAAGACCCACTTGAAGCGGAGCTTGTTTCATGCACATTTTGTAAGGCTGACGTTAATTTCCTTGTCAGCGAGCAAATATTACTATCCAGAACTCAATGGAGAAAAAAGCCAAGGGTTTGCTCTGTAGAAATACTACACAACGTTGTAGCTAGCTGCAAAGCCAAAGCTGGCAGGGGCGAGTTCATCCCCAGTCAAGTCTCCAGGACAACGTCTGCATTTTCAGGCTGGACTCCAGCGCAAGTCCCTGGTCTGCGTCGATCAACAATTCGTATGTGGAAACTGTCGAAACATTCATTGTTTCTCTTACCTGCGTCCCTCGACTGAAACCCTGACCAGTGATTTTGCTGGACGTGAACTTCGTGACGATATTGCTATTGCAATTTCTTCGTTTTCCTCCAGTACAAGGGGACTCGCACCCCAGAAGCGTCGCCATTATTTCTTCTTCCTGAACTGAACTGCTCGGCAGGAAGTGGAAGGCTTTGATGAATTATTGGAGGTAATTAAGCGGCATCTGCTGGCAGAGACGCAAACTCTGCAAGAACCATCGGCTTCAACCACACACACTGCACAGGTTATATATTTTGTTAATCATAATTACATATTTTCCCAAGAAAAAACAGGCAAGACTCTCTTTTGTTCAGGTGGTTATATTTGTATGTTATTTATTTAATACATATTTTATTGGATTCCAATAACATAACCATGACAACAATCATGTTAGAATATTATTCACATATTGCATTCAAAAAGCATGTACGTTAGGTTATAAATTAAAAGAAACATTCAACTTTTGAGACCAAATGACATTCAGTTCTCAGCACACACCTCCGCTGTGGGCCTGTCTGAACACACACAAAGAAACTGTCTTCTTACAGACATACAGTATGGCTCCAAACATTGTAGTGTCTCAGCCCTCCTGCTGCTCCAGGGCGGTCAGCGGAGACTACGCATGGGCACGCAGACAACCTTGTCTACTGGCTTGCCCAAACTACAGATGAGGCAGGACAGCATCTGACCGACTTTATTCTCTCAGACTGATCCACTGTCTTTCCTCAAGTGTCCCAGCTGTGATCGTGGCCCTCTGTCATTTGGAGGTAGGAGGTGATGGCCTCCCTCAGCCCCTCGCTCACCAGTGAGTTACCTGACTCTGTCCTCTTCCTCTTGAAGATCACTGACCTGAAGGAGAGAGAAGGCTCTGAATGAGTTAAGCGATCATTATATTGGTTTAGTTTTCCCAAACATGGATTTGGTGACTAGGACTATTTTTAACTGGTGTATAAACATGAACAGAAGTTGCCCTGTAGGCTACAAAATCAAACCTGGCAGATGCCCAATACAACCACAGTCTTATCTGTTGGTATTGTATGCATACCTCACACTGAGTTTACTCAGCAATGAATCACAAGTTATAGTAGAGTTGACTCAACATATTTCTGACACAAAATCAACAAAAACTGAAAATGATGAGCCGCACAAACAAAAGGACGCCACTAGAGGCTCATGCTGTACTTTACAACAAGTAACAGAGTGACATCTTGTGGTGGTCATTAGTAGAGGCTGCCACACCTGCTGATGTCCTTCCAGTTGATAGTCGGCCTCCTGACTGTTGTGGGTATAGGCCTGGCATCTTGAGCATTGTCGAAACCCTGGATGAAGCAAGGCCTGGTCAGCCGACTGCACAATCCATCTGCAGACTCTGAGAAAGGAGGTGACATTTTAATATTTAGATTTTGTCTCTGGTAGGTTCAGTCCAGAATATCAGCATTACATCCTCAGTACAAACCTGAGTAGTGTTCCACCAGGTGATGCAAGGAGGGGAAGGTGAGTCCTGGAGATATGTAGACCCAGCTATTTTGGAGGTGAGAGATGCGGTAGTGCTTTACACAGTCCTGGTATGAAGAGTTGGTCCTTCTCAGGACAGACAGCGAGTAACAATCTGAACATCAGAAAACCACACAGTTAAATAAACTACACAGCTCTTGATTTTTCATTTGTGCCAGAGTTAATTAATGTTCCCTATCCTTCCTAAACCATAGTTCCAGTTGTTTCTAATACAAATCAAGCCATTCTCTTGATCTGACTCATTAGAATCTACTGTTTAAAAATAGTGGAAACTGCATCAGAAACAATAAAAATGACATAATGACATAATATTTTAGCTCATTTTACACACTGAAGCTACAGCTGGATTGAATTTGTTTATAATGCACTTCAGTTTTAAACAAGCAGGAAACAACCCTCTAACCTCTGTTTGTCTCTGACTCTCGGATCAAGAAGGCTCCATTCGGGTTTGTAGTCTGCATGAGCAGCTCTGTTGCTTTGTACCTGCTGACGCCTGTGAACAGCCACCTGAACACAGAGAGAGAGGACACATGGGGACAATAAGACAGTGTTGCCATTCAGACAAAAAAAACATGTGTGTGTGTGTGTGTGTGTTGCTGTTGTTTTCAAGTTTGGAAAATTCAGATGAACAATATCAAAGCTCATTCCCCACTGGAGGAGTACTGAAAGTACATTAGGCAGAGGCTGACGTCTTCTCACTGGAGAGAACTGAAGTCTTGTTCCAGGCCTCTGTCTCCACTGAGGTAAAGGTCACCTACACAGAGACTCCTCCTACCTCACAGGGAACTCCCCGCCTTTCATGACATCTCTGTACAACTCCTCTGCTTTCTCTCTGACACACGCAGTGATGAGACAGACGTTTCATGTGACAGACAGGGTCTTACCTGTGTGTCACCTTGGCGGTGTAGTTTGTGGGTACGTAGCTCTCTAGGTCTGTAGTTGTGGATCTCACGATCATAAAATCACCATCACTGTTGGAGAAAACAAGCAATGACTAATTGTATCCGTCTAGGTGAGAACAAGGGTAAAGGTGAAACATTAGGAGCCATGTCACGCACTCTGAGAGGACGGTGAGTTGTTCTCCAATGCACATGGTCAGTTCTGTGCGCCCAAAGGACGGGTAGTCACAGAGGGATATTATAATGCTGTCCTCGTTGGCTGCAGAGAGAAAGAAGGAGACGAATATAATAAACCAAGTTGTATTTTTCTTATTTTTATTTTGTGTGTTGAGGATTTGGGGACATAATCTACCTGATGTTACAGGTTCAGCTGAATTCTCTAGGATTGCACGGTTGGATTGACATCTGATGGGGCAGGTCCCCATGTTCTTTGGCTTGTTGCTGATGTGAAATGACTCTTGTGGCTGAAAAAGAGAGGCACAGACAGAGAAAGGGTGAGATGGGGGTGCATCATCAGAAGGCTGTGTGCCTCAATAACCTTCACATTCATAATTCAGTTATCCCACTAGTTATCACATTATGACTGCCATCAGAGAAACAGCCCGCAGGTACTTTATTTCGTAACCTGGCGACAAAAGCTAGATGATACAGGAAGGCGCCAAACCGCAACAAGAGGCATTGATATCCTGTGTTAAATTTCCATTCAGCATGTTTGCGAGGAATAAAGTCGACTTGACATGAAAGCGATAGACTCAAATAATGAAAGGATGACATTTTATGGTTATGATACATATGACTATATGCATCATAACGTAGATAATGATTAATTAATGTGTGATTCATGACGCTTTAATGCAGGATGTGTCATGAATTCCTGTTGCTTATCATTAACAAATTGTCAAATCTCTACTTTATGTGATTAGTTCACACTTAAATAGATGATCAGTTAAGGAATGTTAACTCTGGGCTACTTCATGCATGAATGCAACCAAATGAGCTGGATTTGAGTTAAATACAACTTTATTTCACACCCATGTTGTTCAGTCTCCCTGAAAGCAGAACCTAGTCCCTGTCCACATAGAAATATGAAATAATTTCCTTTACTTCATATCAAACTGATCATAAAATGCAAACATTTTATCACCAGTAAAATGACCAAAATGCAAAAATTTAAATATAAAAACATGAATAAATACACTTTTATGAAATCCATCTGACTTGATGCACATTGATTAATGTGTGAAGAATCTGTGAATTAAAATTCCGTTCACATACAGTAATAGTAACATGTTCATGTGAGCAACAGGAATTCATTATACATCCTGCATTAAATTATCATGAGAAATGCACCGGTTGAAAATCATTGCATTAGTGTATAATTAGTGTTATCGCTCTTTTATAGCAGCAGAAGCAGGTTGATAAAATAGCTTAATGTTAATCAAACTAATTCAAAAAACACTGTTTAACCAGCAACTGATTCACTTAGAGTAAAAAAAAATATGAATAATTTATATGAAACAAGTGATCAGGCATTAAGCTGTTAATATTCTAGAGGTACAATTCAAGTCATTGGAAAAAAGAAAAGGAAAAAAGAGAAATAATACTTTCTTGACGCAAGTATCATACTCACCTCCTTTAATTTCTCTATTAGATACGTCGCACAGAAATTATATCCTGCACTGGTAGTGAGCCAGACCCGTCTCTGATCGACTGGTAAACTCCAAATCTTCCTGATGAAAAATGCTCACACACATTCAAATGGATGCCTGTTGTATGTAAATGTCTGAGCTCAGGTTCCCACTCAGGCCTGCTGATCAATCAGAATGACTCTGGTCCCTCCTCTGCTCTGTTCCCATGAAGACTGCTGTGTTTTCGCAGCTGTTTATAGAGGGGGGCTGACCGAGGAGACGAGGCTTCCTGCATGTATGTCACCCTGCTGCAGTTTCCTGTGACGCTCGAGACCTTGACATCCTGACTCAGAAAAAAAGCTTGTGTTGATCTCTCTGAGTGTTTTCAAGTGGAGCTAATAGTGCATCACTTGTTTATGGAATGAACTGTATGTCTACGTAAGCAGCATTTGCATGTACATACAGCTTGTGGCGCACTGTGGTGGGCTGAAGAAGTGATATCATTTCACACAAACAGTTTCTGTTGATTAGGGTTAAACAACAATTGATCTGTTATGTCTGATTAATGGAAAAGCTTGTGTACATTTTCCCTGTAAGTCAAGTCAGCGCTCTGATTACATGCATTTACTATCACTCAGTTTAAAATGATGCTATCGATGTTACTGTCAGATACGAGTCAAACCTCTGCAGAAACATGATGAAGGTTCCCCTGCCAGCCTACTTCTCCCTTGATTTATCAACAGTCACAAGTTCATCCATCATACTGACACCGCAGAGTCAATGAAACATAGCAGTCATGGAGCAATATGACTGTCAGTAAGGGCATTTTGTACCAGTAAATTGTTCGTGTGTGAAAAGGTCACATGAAACAAACAATGTATCCTTCACTCAATGAGAAATGTGCAGCCCTGAACTATACATATTCATTTATGCACATCAGAGATGGCAGAAATGATGTGCTGGTTTCAGTCGCTGCTGAGAGACAAGTTCATGCTCACAGAGGCCGCAAAAGATGTTAGATCACTCCTTGTTCCAGTCTTTAATCAGATATACTTATCTGGAGGCAGAAGAGCAGCTCTACTGTGGATGGAAACAATAAAAGACTCTGTACCAGAAGAGAATTTGTGTCTGTCATCATCACAGAGAACTGAATGTTTCGCACCGATGGAAAGAACTTCTTATCAAAAATCAAGTAGCTCCATACCAGAGTATGACATCTTTCTCAAAGGGTGTTCTGAACTGGTTCCTTTAATGTGTTATCTCAATGAACATTTAGTTTTTTATGGTTAAAATGATTTTGTTCTAATTGTATTAGATACAGAAGTGTCATCTTTTAATGCACAAGGGTTAGACAAATAAAAAACTAATTTACTGCAGTTATCAGTCAGTAATCAACACAGGGTTGTTGCACGTTAATGAAATATAGTGTCCGGATATTATTGTGTCCACCCCTGTGTGTTCTTCGTTAATTTGCTGCCACGAGAGGAAAATTGTCATGTTGCACAATGGAGACACCAATGTGATAGGAGAAGCCTCAGTGGGTGATATGAACATCAGATTAACATTCAGAGCTTTATCACCATAACATCCTGTACATAATTTTAGTTTGAGGTCATTATCTTTTACTGTGTTTGCAGTGCAGCTGACCCAAGCTAATCATAGTTATCTGAACCTAAACTGAACGCTAAAAATAGGGGGCTAAAACACTTTGGTTAACTGGAATAGAAATAGAAACTAGACAGATGACAAAATAAAAACTAACTCAAATGATATTGTGTACTTGCAAAATTAGACTAAGACTTTGTCTTTAGTCTTCGTTAATTTGGTCAAACGTGTCAATATGTCATGAATGAGGTGGAATTGGTGCATAAATTCAGCACTGCCGATAGTTTTGCCTGTTCCCAGGACAAAATAATCTCCAAAGAACCCCCAGCATATTATCTCAAGGGTTAGAGGGCTCCTTGAGGTTCACTCATGACCCAGAGCCCAGGACAACTGAGCTGGTGTTCGCCCTGGTTAGTGGCAATGCATATGTTTATTAAAGTGTTGCTTGTATGGTTATACCTATTTTGAACTTCTTAAATCTTGCCCGAGACAAAAACCATCCCCATATTATAATTAAATAAAAACTAAATCTAATACTTAAAGTAATAAAACTAAAGAAAACATTTTTACACATTAAAAACTAAACATTTTTAAATAATACAAGATAAAAAACTAACAATTAAAAAAATTAAACAAAAATGAAATGTTTTTAGACAATACAATAGTTAAGTAAAATGAAAAGCCATTCTGTAAACTATCTGAGACTAAACCAAATCGAAAACAACAATTAATAACCAAACAAGAAATAATGAAAAATACAAAACTACTATAACTGAGCAGACCATTGTTTTGTCAAGACCATTGTGTGTGATGAATATAGATAGCGTCATCAAGTTGTCACTCTGTGAGGAAATAAGAACAAGTGTGGTTGGAAACTAACTGACCACAGTCACCTCATTTTTCCACTTACAGAAGAGGAAAAGTACTGCACGGCCTGCACGGAGACATTCACTACTTTACTTTCCCTTTCTTTCATCCAAACACATTCACTACACTTGCCTTGAATGTGCAGAATTTTTGGCAATGTGCTAATAAATTCAAACAGCAACCAGACATGTTCTCATGTTGTAGCTTTATTCAGTAGTAATATAAATGAGTTGAATCAGCAGATAGTGAGAAGCACCACTGGGCCCCTCAGTGAAGGGACTCAATACTTTTCACATCAGAAACCCACTTGTTACAGGTTGTTAAAACATCACTGGAGAATCTATTCAACTGAACGAAAACATCAACACAAGGCAGAAAGAAAAAGGAGTTGAATTACAAAAAGAATCCAAAATGAACGAATGCATGTGAAGTGACAGAGGTGACACACTGGTACAGGACTTCTCCTTTACACTGAATGCTCTCTCTACAGCTTTGATTTAGTTTTACTGATAGTGTGCTACAGTTTATCACTTCACCTTTAATTCTGCAGCTACGGTAGGTTTAGTGATCCCTCTGTATGCTTTGTGACTAATTCAGTGTCACACTGCAGCGAGTTTGAGATTAAAAACACAAAGATACGGTGACTCACAATCAATGCAACCCACAAGTTTAGAGTTCACAAGAAGAAGAAGAGCTGAAACAGTAAAAGTGATGTACCGTGTAATGAAAAAAAAAGCTGTTTTGAAGACATGGAAAATTTCTACAGTGTGTGTGAAGACATTTAAAACAAAGACAATGTGAAAAAAATAAATACAAAGTGGGACAGTTGCGTCAATGATATGGTTTGACCATCTGAATATACAACACATCTGAATGTAGTTATGGTTTCTGGTAGGAATGTGACTTTGACAGTGTATTCAATATTCAATATTTAATAATATGCATCTGTTAATATATTTATTACATCATCTTCTTCTAATCACATAGTTCATTACAGATCCTCCTGGCGTGGAGGGGCTTAGGGAGCAGGATGAGAAAGAGAGAAGAGAGAGAGAGAAAGGTAGAGGGAGGGAGGGGGCACATAAGTTACTATGGGAGTGTGCAGGGGTCAGGGTTGGGGTGGAGTTCAGCAGGAGACCTCCATGGTCTGGGGTCCGGCCTGGTTGTCCAGGGCCCCGGTGGCGCTGCCCTCCAGCAGGCTGTTGAGGTTGTTGCGGCTGCGACTGCTGTCCATGGAGGTGATGCTGGAGGAGGAGGTGGTGCGCGAGCGAGCCAGACGAGTCATTCCTGCTGACGGCACTGAAAAAGAGAGACACGCATTAATATTCCACTCACGCTGCACACAGACTCAGAGCACTGTGGGAACATTCAGATACCCAGATGCAACCACAACAGAAGTGCTTACCATGCAAACAGTTCTATAAATATGGAGACTAATCAAATAAAAGAAATGCGTAACGGAAACTTATTGCATGAGTGTCCACTGTTGAAAATAAAACATGAAAGCAATACAACAGCAGAATACAGCAATCCAACAGAACTGACAGGAAGCAACACCAGCAGGTCATGCAACAAAATAGGACACTGAGGAAGAATCCATGCTAACAGGACAAACTCCAACAGGGAGATGAATAAATGTGTGTCAAGGTATGCAGAAGGATCTCACTGTTTTTAGTACTGGCTGCTGCTGAATATAAATATCAAACAGCTCTCTGGAGAATTTCTGCATACATTGACATTTATCCACTGTGGAGTGTTAAGAGGCCAGTGGGTTCAAAGCCTTCAAGTCTGGCAGCTGCTCGAGAACCTGGTACCTGATTCGTTGCTCAGGTGACTGAGAAGAACGTAGGGAACTGTAAGCAATGATCAAAGAGGGGAAACAAAGAGGGAGAGAGGTTGAAAAGGGAGCTCTCATGTTGCTTCATCCCACCTTTCTGATTCAAACTGAAGCTCTGTCTCTGCTTGGTGGTCGGGGAGGACATGAAGCTGATTGCTATCATCACCAGGTAAGAAATCATAGCATGTTTGTAAGTTAGAATCTTGATTTCCTGTACTTTTCTGGCGCTTTCTCATGTGCATTTCACACTGTGGCAACGTGTTAATGAGGGAAAAGCAGCTTTCAGAAACACGCTGAGGTGGTGAGATTTATTTTCCACACTTTCTCTGCATGAAAACATTCTTTTTAATCTGTTCTAATACTGCGGTGGCATTTACTCAACAGGGGGACTTGGTGGCCTTTAGAGCAACACTGAGGCACCGGCACACTAGCTACACCCGAGGGTGCCTCCCACGATGAAGGGTTTGGGAACAGGTGAGGGCAAAAGAGAATTAGCAGTACAGAAAAACACACGCAGACGGGCGTCATCTGTGACCAGAGCAAGCAAACCTACATTCATGACTTCATCCATCCATGGAGCAGAGTCTGGTTGGTGTACTGCAAGTCAGTATGGTCTATTGTTGTTTTTTGGGTTTTTTTTTTTGCAGATGAATGACCGTAAAAACCTGAGGGTCTGTTTAAGTATGCATTTTGAGTGTCTCTAGAAAGAGACTGCATCATTAAACAGTTGTGGATAGAAAAGAAAAGCACACCAGGCAGTAAAAGAACAAAGAAAAAAAAACCAGAGGGTATTTTTCACACCCACTCTGTGCTGAACAGGAAGTGAATTGCTGTTCAGCGTATCTCGAGTGCCACTGTCATTTCAGTCATGCTAAAAGCACTCACACCTCACCTACTGAGGGTTGTGGGAACCACACACTGCAAAGAGCAGAGAGGAAATGGTGTTAGCGTCCGCCGAGCCGCTCAAGCTGCCTCTCTGTGACCAGGCTGACAAAAAAAACTGTCTTTTCATGCACTGCTGGCCGCAGTCCAAACCCCATCAGCAGGGGTGTTTTAGCAACAAGCTCATAGCAGACTGCAGTGAAAACAATTCTTATTTAAGTCACTTTTTTCATTTTACTCACGTCAACAGGAAATTCAGTGAAGAACACAGAAACCTTTTACCACAAACACGTCAGCCCAAAAAGTAAACAGTTCTTGGACATTCAGTGTAGAGTCGGCTAGTTTAAACCAGTTTAAGTTTATTTTTGGATGTTTTTTTACTCACTAACCACAAGCAGCAAAAAGACACGAGACATGTTTACTTACTGTAGCCCATTCCCTGAACAAAGTACTTGAAGGCCTCAGCAAGTTTCCCTGGCTGTGGACAGATAAAAGATGAAGGTTAAAAGATAATTAAGACAAGAAAATTAAATCGTTAGATGACTAACAAACCTACCTGTACAACTTGGGGCAAGCCTCCACAATCAGCCATCTGGGAAAAAATTATCCATCTCATTAATGCATTATTTGTATTGTCAAATAATGGATATCAAATATGTTATTTATCCATTCAACAAGCGTAACACAGAAAGCTTCACCTTTAGCAGTGTGGTCTTGGTTGGATTTAACCTGGAATTGCACTCCACCTGACAAATCAATGAGAGGTTAATACTGAGCTCAACTGTTAACAGTTTACAAAGCTTCCCACTTAGGTTACTGAGACGATGGAGTGCAACTCACCACAGCCTCCACAGCAGGTGATGTGTCACCAACCACCAGCAAAGCAGGGCACCTAGATTAGGAAAAAGATGAGCTGTATATATTCTCAAAACTGTGCAAACAGAAACAAATGTTTTCATTTGTGTGTTCTTGGTCTGAAAACCTACGTTAGTGTGTTGACTGTGTCCTCATTCAGACCGACAATTGGCCTCTCGATCTCCAGATCGCGACGGCTGGTGGAGGGAGACAAATTGGATGAGTTATTGGAGCTGGAAGAGTTTGATCTGGCTAACTGTAAGGTGACTTGGCAGAAATCCTGGTTTCCTGCACACCTCATGATTTAATATTGACCCCCTGTTGTTTGCATTTCGTGATACATAGCTACATTCTATGTGTTCAGATCTGGTCATACTGAAGATTTGCCTCAGCTGTAACAATAAATGTGATCAAGAACACAATAAATGAGGAATAGCTTAAGAAACTGCATATAAAAACATTAATTTTCAGTGTTTACAATTGTATTGCATCGTACTATTGGTAGGAGCCACAGAAGAGGGCCAGGTTGTCCTGGTTGATGTCTTGGGCGATGTGGAGGCGGTAGGTTTGAATCAGCTCCTGGTTCTCTGTCAGCTCATCCTAGGGAACAGAGCAGAGAAAAAAATAAAAAAGATCAAAACAGGAAAGGTTTTTTGAGCCATAAAGAGCTCAAATGAAATAAGAGGTAGACTAAATATTCAATGTACAAGAAGCTGTTTAAATTTGCATAAGCCCTCCAGACAAGCGCTGTGGGGTTTATATGTGCAATATGCTTAGCTTCAGCACTGACAGTTATTAAACTGAGTCTGTAATCTATGTGTCACAATCTACCAGTCTGTGAATCCAGGAGGACAGAAATAGAATAATAAGTAAATGCCTGCTATATGAGGTAAAGGTATCAAGGGAAATCAAGAAAAGCCTCCCAGGGTTCAGTTACTGTTTCACACTGTCAATGAAAAAGGTCACAACTGCGACAAAAAAGTACAAGTTGACTAATGTGCGGGAACTCACAGTGCTGAAGTGGTGAGACATGACGATATCCACCAAGTTACTGGTCCATCCAGACAGCTGCACACAGAGGAGGGGACACATTCAGTCAAGATTCAGAATTTACTAAGGAACCATACGGTTATGGCTGTACATCTATGCCTGTGTCAACGTTTAGTTTCTGTATTGACGGATTTATTTATAGATCTGACATTAATGACAGAAGCAAATACACAGAGAAGCCATGTTTAACTTTACAAATTGTGAAGGATGTGGTGTCCTGGTGACCTACAGTAGCAGTTAGTATTCATACTGTTATATATGCAACCTTCCTGGTTGGTCCTCGTCAGACCAGACAGCTCTGTTGCAAGTCACACGCAACAATCTGTCATTGTCACTATCCAATAATCTTTTATACACTTTGCTAGGTTGAGACAAATAATAACAAGAGAACAAATGAAGTGTGGCAATTTTAATCTGTGTGGGACAACAGTTATATCAATCTCCCCCTGGCTCCATGACTGGGCAACGAATGCTCTCCCCAAACAATCTCGTAGAGTACACACAATGAAATGCAGTTCACAGTATTAAATTACATTTGTACACTACAGTACTGTGTCCTGTACTTGAAGCCAATTATTCAACTTTAAATGAAAAAAAATCCAAATGAACACTAGAAGTGCTTTTCTGACCCTTTAGTCCAGTAAAATCTGAAGCTGAGTTCTGATTAACTTTGGAGTGCCCTTAACCCAAAAACTGCCTGCTGGTTAATCAAATTAACACAGGATTAGAGCCCCTGCCGGTGCCATTAAGTCCAACACTTCTAGCCAGAAAGTAAATCTTGTGCTTTTTTTTGTAAGGTCTCTTTAAAACAATATAAGTATCATGGCCATAAACAGTGGCTGGGAGCATGAATGATTACGTAAGTTGTAATCTTATTTACTTCATGCATCACGTAGAAAAAACTATAAAGAAATGTTAGGATAAATAACATAAAATAGTGAGCTGTAAATATTAATTAGGGTAGAGAGCAAAACAGCAGAATGGTTGAACTCCAAAATGCATTCATTAATAGCAACCTCACAAAAAGGCTGGGACTGAAATGGCTGGTGAATTATTTAAGCAATAGCTTCATGTTGTGTACAGAGGACTTTCTAGGTTCATGACTCAGTGGCAATACTGACCTTCGAAGCTGCCCAGTCGATCCAACCTTCAGCACATGGGTCCACATTGATCAGAACCAGCCCCTCAACCAGGGTGGGGTTGTTCAGCTGGGAAGGAAAGGACAAGTCAGTGCCAACTTAAAAGTGTGACTGAAAAGACTTTACGGGCAATAAGATAGTCCTTCATGTCTGGTATCTTGCATTGTGTGTGCAGTGGTGAGCTTACTGCTCTTAGTCTACAGTGTGATTAAGTCTTGACAGGATGCATTCATCATGTGGACTAAAGGAATCGTGCCTGTGCATAGCTATATTCACATCAGTGTATATATTTTTTTATCCAAGTTTTGTGTTTTGTGATATATCATCAAACCACTGCAGTGTTCTCTAATGTGATAACAAAAATTAAGCATGTCTGTGTGTTTAAATGAAGGCACAAAACAATGAAGATGAAATCCTGGGCTTCTAATTTAAGGGGTGCGGTTTTGGAATTGCTAGAAGACAGAAGGAGAATGTCTGGGGAAATCTAAGATCCATCTCGCCCAATGCTGAGGGAATACTGCGGAGGCTGCTTTCAGCACGACACGAATGCAATGCAGCAACAGCTGCTATAAATCTATGAAGGGTAAACACATTTTGTTCCAAGCCGGTTTAAGCAAATGCATTTCAGAATCAATTTCCTTCATTAATTCTAAACAACACCATATGCTGTCCTAATCCCAACACTTTCCCTTTTCTTTACCCCTGACCACCATCCTCTCTTTTCATTATTCATCTTTCAGTGCTCCCTCGCTCTTCTCTGTCACTTCTAGCTTTTTCTGCTCTATTGTACACACATCGTGCTTATTTTAGCTCCGCTGCGTTGAGTGTGGAAACAAGACGAAAGGAACTGAAAAGGAGAGAATCACCAAGGTGATTCATCATGTGGGGAATGGCAGCATATGCAGCAGACTGTGGAGAGACCTGATGCCCTGTGTGGGCTTGATGGGAGGCTTTAATGTTCAGTAATGTAATAAGCTGTGTGGCCTGAAAAGCTTCAATTATTACAGGTGCGACAGAGAGGAGGACAAAAAAAGGACTTTGAGGAGGGATTAAAAAAATTAGAACAATAAATGGGTTGAAATGTTGATGCTCTCGTCCTAATGGGGACTCACTGCAAAGCGGGAGAGGATGTATGCTCCTGCTCCCACGCCAATGCCGATCATGCTGTTGACCCTGTAGAGGAACCAGTGGTTACTGAGGGACTGGAGAGGAACAGTCAATTTATGCACGGCATTATTGATCAGCTATCGACAGGGAGGGTCACTCACTTGAGCTGAGTCATCACAGAGGGCAACATTTCAGCCAATTCGTCCATGGTCGGGTAGCGATAACTGCAGACGGATGAAACACGTGTGAATGTTTGAATCAATGAATCAATTAATCATAAACATAAATACTCAAACACTTTTTGATCAAATGGTTGGACAATGAATGTGCTCCCATTAGCAAATGAACCACCAGCTCACACTGCATTCTGAGTTAATGAAGTGATTGCGGCACAGAAGATAAATGAGTTCTCATTCATCAGTGCAAGTAAAGCTAGCGTGACACCCACCCGGTGGGGAAGGGAGGTGCGCCTTCCTGCTGGCCGGGTGCATCCACGTGGACCACTGCAAAGTGCTGCGTGATCTCCTGCATGTCCTCATAGTTGAAGAGGGTGTTGAAGCACGACTTGTCTAGAAAGGTGCAAACAGAGGACACAGTCATAAATTCAGGAGTTTAAACTCTGAGTGGCCTGAGTGTGACCGAGACAGTTTCATCATATCTAGGGCATTGTGCATTACTATGTCATGGACTGTATAACAGAAGTGGACGTAGCTTTGGGGTCTGATAAGTGAAGCCAGTGTGGAAATGCCTTATACATGCATTCTTTCTAAAGGTGACTCCAGTGGTTGCCAAAAGAAGTCACATTGTATCGAAGTCTTTGAGAAAATGACCCTACTTCTCACTTGATTTATTAACTCAGTAAACAGTTGCCTCATGAGTTTATGGTCTCAATAGGAAGTTTCAAGTCTTTTTCAATACAGTATGTTCAATTTTAAAATTATGGTTACATCTGGCCACCACTTTTATAGTGTCCTTGGTCCCTGCAGCACCATCCAGATATGGTAACTTCTGGCTCCAAAAAAAACAAGATGGCGACAGACATAATACCAAACTTGAGGCTTCAAAACGGTATTCCTCAACTGATGGGTGATGTTATGGTGCTAACGTCCACTTCTATCACATAGTCTATGGTCTTTTTTTGGCTGACTCACGGTTGAGGCCGATGTCGTGATAGGTGAGGATGACGGGTCTGTTGCCCTTGGGAACGCCTCTCATAGTCACATGGAGAACGCCATGGGGAGTCTCAATGTCATGCTCCTGCAGCCATAGAGAAGAGAAGAGTGTTGAGGATCGATGGAGCAATATATGGTTTACATAAAGAGAAACGGCTTACAATTCTGTCTTTGTAGCTAAAGCCTCATAAAAGGTTCTACCCCAGAACTCAAGCATCATCCAAAAACTATTAAAAACGCATAAAGGAGTCATACTGCTGCATTTGGGTGACTTATTCCTTCATTACAATGAACCTGGCCAATGCGGTTTATTTCTTTACGCTTGTCAAACTTGGAGAGTAGTATAAATGGAAACATATTGTTGAGCACACTCGCATCTGCTCAGCACATAAATCACCACAATAGAAAAACAGAATGTAGTTGCAAAGTTGTTTCAAAATAACCAAAATGTTCATTGTGATGACAGAATGTCATCAAATGCAATTGTGTGGTGCTTTCAAGTGTTTTTAATAATTTTGGAGTTCTGTGGCACAGAGGCATAAGCTACTGCACATCAGGTTACACAAACAATATGTATCGGGAGGACAAATTATTTTAAGTATTGTTTGATTCATAGGAGTTTTTGATGATAAAACTCCAGCCTATCGCTCTATCAGTGGAATATTAATTATGCTGTGTGGGCTTTTTGTCTTTACATGAACATTATCTCAGCCAAGCACAAAGCAGGAGGTTATCCATATGATTCCCACAACAGGCATAAACCTGCAGCTATTTCAGTTAAATCAAGCAATACATGCCACATTAACTGATAAAGGAGATGCAAGTGAGGAAAAGGAGGAGTGAAAGACATTCAATCTAGTTTAACACTTGAATGAAAATGATAGTATTCATCAGAAACAGGAGACAAATTCTGACAGATACACTGAAGTAAACAGCCAGTGACCAACACCACATTTGGGGTTATTGAGGATGCAAAGCATGCTCCTCTCTGCCACCACACATCCCCTGTACCCTTGGACAAACAAAGCACTGAATGGGCGGTCTGAGAAACACTATTTATCCATGGGTCTGAAGCTCACAGTGCTTTCACAAGTATGACTCTGCAAAAATGAACATCTTTGCAGACAGACCCATTCAGACTGAAAGAGCGCACACCAGCTTCATCGTTTTGTTTGAATATCTCCAGAGCCAGAGGAAGCCCCATGTTGGTATTTCACAATGCAATCTTCTACAAACACACAAAACTACACATTAAATTGCTTACGGGTAATTTCAGCTTTCATTTCGACACTTAATTTGCCTGGAAGACACAGCTATCCGATTAAAATCAGTGGGGGGAATTGGTTAAAAGATGACACAGCAAAAACAATCAGAGTCTGTCATGGCTGTTGATGAGATTTTGTGTAGGAAGTGACATAATGAAAAGCGATAAAATATAGAGGAAGTGACAAAGCCAGACTTCCCAGAAGCATTATTTTGCATCACACACACAAACATACACCCTTCCCAAGGTCAGCATGACTTGGTGTTGCATACAAGGGTGTGCAATGATATAGCTATGTCTATGTATGTGTGTATGTACTGCTCAGAGCAGGAGCGACGGGCGGGGCCCAGCGCTCGCCTGGTCTCAAGGCCCACCGGTCATCAATAATAAAGAGAGAGAGCCTGAGCGGACGAGAGACACAGGTTATGGCTGACAGACACAGAGGGAGCGTGACTCTGACTGTGCGCACTGCTGGTTCCCCTGCTGGCTTCCCACTGCAGATATTTAGCTGATGGATATGTGTCACTATCTCTTCAGAGGAGATGAAGGTTAATTCTCAAGGACAAGGCTGCAGTCATTTGCATCTGCAATCTGTAATGGGAACAGCAACATAAGAGGGGAACTGCTCACCCTGTCAGCTATGGGATGAGATATCTTCATCTGTGTGGGTGTTGGTACAGAGATTAGCATGTCGCACAAAACATGACAACTGCACACACAAACTACACAAAGCTGACTGTGTGCTACAGTGTACCTATCTACTCCTGAGATAGAATAAACCCTGAAGAAACTCTCCTGCTGACAGGAAGCTGTGGACTCATCGGAGGCCTTTTCAAAGATCACGGAATGATTCTGCAACCTCGGCCTGGTAGACAACTACAACAACCTGTTATAAACGGAGAGGAAGCTCCCCATGACTGTGTTGCTGCAGAGGTATTTTGGTTTTTAGACAAGGACGGAGTCAAGGACACTCAGCGTAGAGAGAGGCCTTGCTCGAAGAAACGAGCAAAACACACTTACTCAAATGTCTGCCTTCTGTCATGTGTATGTACGGTACATGTGCCAGAAAAAGCAGGCGTGTACGCCCCACCAGGGATAGGAAATGAACAAAATGAAGATGAGATAGAAGAAGAGATAGAGAGAGTCTGGAAGTGGATGGGAGGAAATAGAGCGTGAAAACGAGCAGGGACAGAGTGACAGAGACAGGAGGAAAGAGAGAGAAGACAGGGGGAGTCCTGTATGACTAACAGAAAACAGAAGGGGTGCAGCGCTTAAATTTATCATGCCTTTTCAGCCATGTCCTGGCACAGATGAGGGTGGAGAATCACGGAGAAAGGGCTGTGAGGGAGAGGACCTTTTATCTATCAATTTAACTCTTGGCATGGTCTGAAAGCTGTATTGATCTGAGAGCTCTGCCTCTCACCATTTCCTTTCACACAAACATGTATGAGTAAGTATGTGCACAGAGCAGAGTCTCAAGACAACAGACATGGGGTGGGGCAGCTAGCCTGGACAGCTGGAGGCGAAAAAGGAGAGCGGGCACTGCAATGGCAGCAACCCCTTTCTCCTCTTTCATACGGTCATGGTGGCTAGTAGTTGGACAAAGAGTGTTTTGAGGGGTTGTAGGTGAGACAGGAATACTGAGTAGGGGTTTGTGCTTGAGGGGCTTCAGATGGTTGCCTGGGGCGCACTTGGATTTTGGTCCCAAAACGATTGTGGGTGGTGAGGAAGGTGGGGTTAGGTGAAAAAAGCAGAGCAGTATGTCATGCTGTTCCTCTTCCCGCAATCTCTCTTTTATCAATCACCCCCCCTCCCTGATTCCCCGCCCTGTGAGGAATGGCATCAATCACCTCCGAGAGCAGCATTACAGGGCAGAAATGGCCAGCAGCCTGCAAATTACTTTAGTGTACACACAGAAGCATATTCATCAGACACACACACACACATGCATGTTCTCCAGTGGGATCATCCCACATACATGCCACCCTGCTTGCTTTTGACACAAACACAGCCCTCCCCACCTGCAGCAAACGCACGGTGTGTGTGTGTCATTGAAGCAGTGGGTTGAAACTACAAACTCAAGGTCTCTGCAGGGGAGGGAAGGAGCCGCCACAGAGGTTTTGATATGTTGTTGCTACAGAGTGTGTGTGGGGTGAGTGACCTCCCTGCCTGTGTTCAGTGATAACAGATAATTTTCACAATAATGGCACTATGCACCATCCACAGCTGTTCACCGTTTACTAGGCAAAACACGCATCCCTGCAGTTGTGAATAAACACAAAAGCACACATGTACAGGCACCCTGAAATACACAAATACCAGCTACTCTACTGATGGACACGAACATACAGACAGGCACGTACACATCCTCTGGTTGTAGCATTTGCAGACACTTGAGCACTACACACATGCATCTTTCATAACATCACATTAAAAAGTACGTTAAGGCTGCACACATGGGCGCTGTGTGACCTGCAGGCACAAACACACACACTAACCAAATGTTCACCCCACACTAGCAGCTGCCCAGAGAGAAAAAGCCCCAAGTCTCAGCCGTCTGCTGAAGGTGGTGACAAGCAAGCCTGGAAAGACCTCCTCCAGCTTCTCCCTTCCTAGAGCCAGCTGCTGTCCCCCTCTTTTTGGGGAGACCGCACAACAACCTCCCCCTTTAATCTGAACCCCCTGGTGCATGGAACCAGCCAGGTGTGTCAAGGCAGGCAAGACGCATTTGTCACTCACCACTCCATTCCCAGAGCATGCAATCTGGTCCAGGTCCAGAATAGCTGACATGTTTTTCCCACGCAGGAGAGGAGTGTGTTATGCTATGTGCGAGTGTGTGCTGGTCAGCTTTGAAGATCTCCAAAAGGAGGAGGAGGAGAAGAAGAAGGAGGAGGGAGGGAGCGTTGGTAGGAAGGGAGGGATGTAGGGTGAGGCGGCTAGAGCAGCGGCGAGGAAGAGAGGGAGGAGAAAGAAATAGCAGAGGGAGTCGGGAGGAGATGGGTAAATAATCTGAATGAAAGCAGAAGAGGAGGGAGGGGTGGATACGGATGCAGAGAGAACAGAGAGAGAGAGACGGAGACAAGAGGAGGGAAAGAGAGCAGGAAAAGAGACAGAGGGGGAGGAGAGTGAGACTGCAGTTTGTGCTTGGTAGTCACGGTGCGTCCATACATCCAGCCACCGGTGCATCTAATTGGACTGCGGAGGGTCAGGTGGGTAGAGGGAGAGGGTGGGGCTTGGAGGAGAACAGAGAGAGAGGAGGGGGAGAGTGGGGCGTTTTTGTGTGGAAGAGGGGTGATGGGGTGCAAAGGATGCAGAGGCAGTCGTGGAAAAATGGGCAGGCTGCTGACGTCACACTGTTATAGTGATAAAGAGGAGAGGAGAGGAGAGGAGAGGAGAGGAGAGGAGAGGAGAGGAGAGGAGAGGAGAGGAGAGGAGAGGAGAGGAGAGGAGAGGAGAGGAGAGGAGAGGAGAGGAGGCTGACTTTGACAGCTCACCCTGGGCTGCGCTCTGCATCAGCAAAATGGCTGCTCATAACTTAAATTCACCAACAATTGTCTCGAGGTTCACTTTAGTGTCACCTTGCTGATGGAGGAGAATGTGAATGACCTCAGCATCCAAAGAAGAAGTATCCCAACCCCCAATGTCTATAGTTAGACTCTGTTAGTGACTTCCAATTGCAAAAGAGAGTCACTCAGCAGGACCAGCAAAAAAATGCAGCAGTCTGACTTCAATATAGTAGTAGTATTGGCATTGAAAAGATGACCCTGATTATGTTCCAGACTCACCAGAAAATGATCCCATTATGAGCTGCTATTTTTACTCAACATTCACAACCCTAAATCTGCCTCCGAGTTATTTGATCCACATAGTTTATTGATCTCTCCTTCTCTACTCTCCTCTGTCATCTGCACAACTGGAGGTAGCGCAGGGTATCATGCCTTTGTTTGAGACAGACTGCTTTTTGCAGCCAATAGCACATGTGCAAACAGCACAGAGTGGGTGGGATCACAAAGACAAAGGGGTGCTTTATTGGTTAGTCAATGCAGCAGCATGTTAGGTTGTAAATAGAAAAGTTGTTTCTCCTCTAAATTTTCCCTGTCCTAACCCACAGAGGGTGCCACTGACACACGTGTACTGTATGTACATTTCGACAAATAAACACTTGATATGCAGACTCGACAAATAGAATAATAATAATACATATATATAATGATCTGTACAATATGATGCCACAAGAGAGTAGCATCTCTGACATTTTATTTAAGATTTTTTTCCAGTGTACCATCTCCGTCGTTCCATCCCTGGCCATTTAAGCCAGATCACAGTCAGAATGTGACTAACTGGAAATTCATTGTGACGTTCAATCATTTAGTCAGATTATGGCATACATGTAATTTGTCATCCCATGGAGAGGATGTGTGTGGACCGACACATGTGTACCATTTCCTTGACAGTACAGGTGCCTCATTGTGTCACACACTGAGTCATTGCGTGTCTCAGCAGGACTGCAGTCTGAGGAGTCATTCAGGCACAGTGATGCGCTGGTCTGCACAGCTCAGTTCAATTTAGAGCTTAACTTTAACACTGCCAGAATATAAAGTTTGATTTCCTCATGCCCAAGCATATTAACAATGCACAAGATCAGGAAAACACCTTGTTTTAAACTGTACACAGTATAAAATGACATTGTGCGACACATGGTATGGTCAGTTTTATCTTCTTCTAAGACGGTACCTGAACCACATATGTGCAATATACATTTCTGTTTTGCTTAAACGTAGCTTTATAACAGCACAGAGGACTAAAAACACATCACACTAAACATACTGTAGCCCTTCAGCCACACAATGAACAGGCATATGGCGCCCTCTGCTGGGCTTAATCAGACAGTGGAGATTGAAAAAGCTAAAGTCGTGACTTAACAGCCCTTTGTCTGAAAAATAAAGGAGGCAGCTTCTTGTTGCAATTGTACAAGGTCAAGAAGGAAATTGGTGTGTAAACTGGACATGACCATGAAAGGTGATGACTAAATAGTGATGTTGATTACATGGAAAAAAATTAAAGAAATAATTATTTTGAAATGGCACATATAAGCTAAAAGAAAAACATGGTGAGACATTAAACTAAAATATCACATTCATTCTGGTTCCACGTAGACCACCTCTGACTCTCCACAGCATACATCATCAACCCTAACATGTTCTATTTTTATAGTGTACAGTCAGCAGTTTCCATGCCCATGAAGTAACTCCGTGTTCTTAAGTATGCACTTAAAAACACAGCAGTGTCCCATGGGCGGAGGAAGCTGACTCACACCTTCCTCCCCTCCTAGCTTCTCAGTGGCGTGAGCAGGACATCATAAGGGACACAAGACTGCAGCACCACACCCTTCTGGATTTCCTCTCATACCTACCACCACCACCACCATCATCAACGCCACCCCCTCCTCATGCAGGTGTATAGGCTTCTGACATGACTGTTGCAGTGGCTGTGGACCGCCTGTGGTGGGAGCTGTAGGAGCAAGAGGAGAGGAGAGGAGAGCTGGATTTGCCCTCCAGATGCTGGAATGTCACATGGGCTGCTCAGACTGACGGTGCAGCGGTGAGGACCCCTCCCCCATGCATAGAAGGGATTCATGGGAAATCTGATGCTAATGCCTTGTACTGCATATGGGCTCCGATTGTATTCTTGTATTACTGAGCTGTGTGGCAGTGGTAGCCAGGTACAATGAAATTACATTGGGCATTTCATTGGCAGAATTTTTTAATTCTTACATTACATAAATGCAGGAGACTAAAATAGCAACAAATATCTAAGATTTCGTATATTTTTCTAACTGAGAAGAATTAGAAACACATTTTGGAACACTATAGCTTGCTACTACAATTTTGCCTAAATACTGTGGTGTGGCTATTTAACAAATTGCTGGCAAGCTAGCTAACACTCCTTTTCTCAGAATTCCTGCCCGTTTGGCATCTAAAACCGACACATTTAATTTCTATGAACCCCAAAGTATAAATTCAGTCAGAATTTTGACTGCATGCTGCTCTTTGAATACATGCTATTCACAAGATTGCTCACTAATTTCACAGCAAGCCATTTTAACTGCAGACATAATGACTTGTCATAGTAAGAAAAGCATAGGTCTTATAAATAACATTAATTATGGCTTAGCCCTGTTCTATTTTTAATCTCCCGGTATGTCTTGACAGTGTGACAATATGCGCAAATTTCAGGACCCTGAAACTGAAGCAGCACAATGGAATTCAGACATCATTAATGTTGTTTAAACCTGTTCTCTTCCTGCTGTGAAACAGTTAAAAAGTTGTCCATGAAAATGGTTATTATATCTATTAAGTTCTCACTTTGGTTTTCAATAAACATTTACTTAAAAACTTCCAAATACCCTTCAAAGAATCACCAGTTTGAGGAACTGTTCCTTGAGACTCTTGAATGTGACTGTGTGATGTCAAAATGGCTGCCATAGAAATAAGGTCAAATATAGTTAAGTCTGCCTCAATACCACTGGGACACATCCTGGTACAATGCCTTCTTTAAAGTACAACTGCAGGACCTGGACTGAGTCACAAGAGTATGACTGGAAAAAAATCAAATTGAAAATACAAGTCAGTGCAGCATTTTATGAATGTTAAAGTACTAGTACTGGCAATGCAGACAGGAATGGATGCTGGGGAGCATGCAGCCTGCTCCAGCTAACATGCTTTCCTCTCCTCCCCTGCCTGCAGCAGCTATATTTAGCTCTGGTGGGATGCAGCCTGGAAGCAGCCGTGACTGCAGAAAGTGAGAGAGGGATGAAAGGTTTAACCCTTTGCAGCCGTGATGCTCAAGAAACACAGCAGAGTGCTTGCCTGTGGGAAGTCACTCCTTATGCGTGAGGCTCCTTGCAAGAACAAGCTAATTGCCTAGCACAGAGGCGGAGGGCCAGCAATCCCATTCCCCATGCAAAGACACCATCAAAGACAGGGATCTGGAACGCTTCCTGCTCAAGGACAATACCCCTTTGTGCTTGAATGATAATTATTCTTACATTATCACATGAAAAGACCTGACTATGGTTGAGAAGCTCACTGTGAAAAGGCAAACAGTTTCTGCAACATAGCAGCAATAGCCCAAACTCAATCTTACTATTAATGAATGTCTGAAGTCACTGCACTTTCATATCTCTTCCTGACATTTACAAAGAAAGTACACTGTAAAGATCATCTACATCCCTCACACAACAAAGACAGACTAAAGAATCACCCATTTTCCATTTTGTAGCATTAAAAGTACACCTTATTACAAAACATGACACTTGGTGCCACATGAGAGACAGGGTTACGTTCTGAAAGACCTGTGAAAAATCTCTACAGGCAGTTTTATACCATTTATCAGTGTAAATGATCCACAGACCACAGACATACCAGTGAATTCATACAAATACAGTATGCATCCAAACAAATAAAGACATCTTAAAAAAACAATGTTTTAGGCTCGTTTATCATTTTAAACAGAATTATAAATCATAAAAGATCCTTTTGAAGTCAGCTTTGACCTTCTCTCTACTGACACACAGCTGCAAAGGACAAACCTGGAGAACAGGCTGGGCAAAACTGTATGACAAAAGCATTCAAACACCACCTTGAAAAGTTAATGGCCTTTGTTGTGGATGACACCAGCATGGGGTGTGAGGTAAAACTGGATGTTGCCTGTGAAGAACGACATTCAGATGTAGGGCAAGCGAACAAATGGCTTCAGCAGTAGGGCTGTGAGAATGGGGCCATGTCCCAATGCCCCAACCCCCCACCACTATAACTGCATCTCCTCTAACCATGATGGCACAACACTGCTTTGTGTAGGAGTAGAGAGCAACACTCACCTGGCAGTCGAAATCTTGAAAGTTGCGTGCATTCTGCAAGAAAAGTGAAAGAGGAGAGTTTAAATATACAATAAACTCACAGATGCCCCATTTCTATATGTATGTGGAGCCAATAATAATACCTATTGTACTTGTAACACTGCTGGAGGTTCATTCAATATAGGTGGATGGCACTGCAGTACATGATGTGTTGGATTTATTCAACATACGCAATGGTCTAAATATCCATGTGTGAATAATTGGGAACAAATCCAGCAGTGTCCCATTTTAATAAGCTCTTTACAACTTTTGATTAAACATTTGGTCATTTTCCCAGAAACGATAATAACAATGAATGATCAGTTTGATTTCAGCAAATTATGGCAGTGGGGTTCAAGCAAATAACTCTGTGCCTGGATTGTAGAAAACCAAACATGTCACGGATTCAAACTGAGTGTGGTGCAGTGTCTACCAGTAACTGCTGCTACTGGATATACTGATTGAGATGTGGGATATACAGCACAATTATAGCAATATTCTTAATCATACCCAGTTATGACTGCAAACTCTGTTTTCAGGTAAAAAATTGTTCTTCTCTGCATCTTAAATCAACACCATAAAGTGCAGACGACTTAGAATGTGAAATGAGTCCAGTTTTCAGTATTATACCAAATAAATTCTCTACACATATTACATGAGTGTTGCGTATTGTATTAGCTGGTGTTTTGTCTTTTTGCAGACAGTAGGATCCCACAGAAGAGATGGGCAGTAAAGCGAGAGTGGGCAGCAACAACAGAGACGATTCTTGTGGGATTCATTTACAGGCCAGACCAGTAGGGTGTATATGGGTGTAGAAGCAGATGGTGGCTATAAATCCCTCCTTTTCTTCTTCGACTAAAATAGAGGTGCAGCAGCAAACATGGGAAAACCATGTTTCCAGGCAGTGTTAGGGCTGCTTGATTATGGCAAAAATCAAAAATCACAATTATTTTGATCAATACTGAGATCACAATGATTTAATATGACTACTCATTGACTTTGGAAACATCATGCACGTATAGAACTTTAAAATGATGTCTTTATAACAATGGATTTTCTTAAACTTAAACAAATAAATAAGGGAATATAACATGTTCCGTGCCACCATGGGCTTCAACTAGTCCCTTTAACCAGCTCTATGTGTATGATACGTTCTATACCTCATGCAATATTGAATGTGGGAACACTACACGTGCACAGTCATCACTGTAGAGAGCCGGTACATGCGCTGCAAGGGGTCAAGTTTAATGTGTATGAGGGTGCGTGTACGCCTGCTGTGCACACCTGCGCGTTGCTTCATATCTTCTTCACTAACAGCTAAATTGGTTTAACCTTTCTTGATGACCACAGGCTCTCTTTCTGGATTTATAGCACAAGACAAAACATTGCACTGCTTTGTCACTGCAAATGCTTTGTCTTTTTTATTTTCTAAACATATCAGACAAAAAAACAAATACCGCTTGATAGGACAGTTGAATTAAGTTTCTGTCCCACCCCCTGTTTCCAAACCACTGGATCATTAATAAGTTTGCAGCCAGATGTTAAAAAAAACAAACAAACAAAAACAAAAAACAGGAAGAAGAGGTATAAGCACAGTCACATGGCAATTTAAAATAAAATTCTATTAATCGTACAACCATAGCCGGAATCTACACTATTTGATTACTGTCATACACTTCTCTGTTGTAGTATTACAACAAGTATTTTAGAAAACATGCTGAAGGTTCAGGAAGGAACTGAAAGTCTTAAGGTAGATTTACAAAGCAACTTCATCAAGGTCAGCTGCCTCAACATGTTGAATGATGAGGGTTTTTATAAACTTACCAGCTTCTTCTAAGTAATTTGATTGGCCAAATATGCATCACTACTGTGCTTCTGTGTTTTACTTGTTACTATGTCAACTGTCGCACTAGACAAGGAGTTAATTATCCTTTATCTCTTACCCATCTTCTGCTTCGAAGTTGAACTACAATTACATACGTTAGTACCCTTTACTGAAGGCCATTAAAACTGTCATCTTGTTATTTACTGTTGCTAAGGTTACTTTGCTGCTGCAGACAGTACTGTTCCTCCTCACACTTGGCTGCATCACCAGTGTAATCATTCATAAATGTATTGTCTGTATGGAAACCAGAAGCTGCTTTCATCATTTCCACATTGAATCAGAGAGAAAATGAGAGTCCTCTATCATCACTGTTATCATGTCATTATCTCCATCTGCTTTCCAGACTCCTCGCTTTGTCTTTTTAATGAGCTGGCCACTAGGTGGAGTGAGAGGTCAGTGCCAGTATCCTTCATTCAGATGACTTTTATGATGAATACTCCCCACCCTGTCACCTCACACAAGACATCTACCTTACACTGCATGCAGCCTGCTGCCTGACACAGAGAAATATGTTGCTGCTAATTCTTCAGACCCACCGCTGAGGAGATGCAGTCCCCTCAGACCTGATCCGTCACGACTCACTTCTCCTCTGAGGCACTTTGCCCCCCTGACTGTCTGTGACAGTTGCCTGAGGGGAGAACAAAACACTCCTGTGTATCCACAGACACACCCTCTTTCTAATCAGCCCATCAGCTGTTGAGATGGAGCAGGGAAGAGGAGGAGGAGGAGGAGGAGGAGGCCAGATGAGGATGTGGGAAGAGCTTTGATCTCCCTTTGGGTTTTTTCTCCTCCTTCCTTCTGTTTTTGCCACAGCTCACTTGCAGGAGTCTTTCAAGCTCTTAGAAATAAAGAGATGAGTTTCTTCCAGCTTCTCCTTTGATCTCTCTGGGTACTTGGTTGACTCTCTTTTCTGACTGAGTGTCTTACGTTAGACACCGTGCCTCTCTTCTTCTTTCTCGCTTCATTCCGTCTACAACCTTTTTTTTCTCGATTGACTTGCTCGCTCTCTCCCTTCTTTTCTTTTCCCTCTCGACAGTCAAGCAGATATGAATAATTCACTTTGATGAACGGTACTGCAGAGTGTGCATGCCGAGTGTATTAGCGTATGTATTTGCCTGGTGGGGCCATATGGGGTGCTCATTCACTTTAAGCGTGCACCACAAGTCTCTTTAGTTTGTATGTGTGATTTACATATTGGCTCAGGTGCACAGTTGTGTGCCTGTTGCCTTAGCGGCTTGTCACTGTCCTCCCCACAACTCACCTTGTTGGTCAGCAGCGGCTTGATCTCAGTCAGCTGTACATCCTGCAGCTCATCCATCTTCCTGTCTCGTCACTGAAAACCACTCTGCCCAAGGAGAAGGAGAGAAAAAATTATACTCAATGATAATAAGTATTGCATTGCTTTTACAAATGAAAATGCCAGTTGAATGTAAGGCAGATGTCACCATAAATGATATCATTCTTTCTATGGACTTTTCAAAATGACATAACTGACAGAAGATGTCTGGATATATTCATTCATAACTGACTCATGTTTGACGGCAGTTCTGTTTGCTGCAGCTAATGACTGGGGGGGAATGTTGAGCAGAGCTAAAGTTGCACAATTGGTAAATTGATTTTTTATATAGCGCTTTTCTAGTCTACTGACTTCTCAAAGCGCACTTGTCACATTCCCCTATTCACACACACATTCAAACACTGATGGCAGAGACTGCCAAGCAACGTGGCAACCTGCTCTCTATCCAAAGCACCCCATCAGCCATCAGGAGCAATTTGTGGTTCAGTATCTTGCCCAAGGACACTTAAACGTGCAGTCCGAGGATAGAACCACCAACCCTCCGATTAGTGAACAACCCGCTCTACCTCCTGCGCCACAGTTGCCACAAATATGATTCATGTGGTGGCAAAAACAAAAAGTGCTCTAATGCTAAAAGGGCTATCTCGTTCACCTGAAACATGTGTTCACCTCAATAAAATTCAACTTAGCACATTATATTAGGAATTTCCCCCGGTATTATTAATGATTGATGAAAATGAAAACCTTTTTTTTTGCTTGGGAGGTGAGGCATGAATTTTCTTTCATGCTTCTGAAGGTGAAGGAAAGTTCATGAACCACTAGTTTTAACAGCAAAATGTCAAAACATAAGTCCAATATGACATAGTTTGGACTTTAGACTGCCAGGAGGAGATTTTCAGGCCAGAGGCACAGGGAATGTTGCAGATGAGCAGTGCCGCACTGGGCACCAGAGCCAGAGGTGGGCACGCAGGAGTTGAGCTATACTATCACCTCTTCAGGGCCAAAGTACTATTACAAGACAGGATGAGCTGAGGTTAGCTGGTTAGCATGCTAACTTTATTAGCAACACAATACTGATCGATGAATCAGTTAATTGACTAGTCCTATCAGCACTAGTTGCAGTTCAATTAGTATGGGGCTGAAGGAAACAGCATGTAGTCACAAGTCTAGCCCAGACAGTATCTCTCTCTGTCTCTTCTTGACTTCACATTGGCATACAGGGATACGTATATGATGACACAAGAGTCAGTCGGGACGGGGATAGAGGGCATTTTCTCTATCAATTCTCAGGGAAAGGTCACACTTCCACACAGATGGTTGTGCAAACACACACACACACACACACACACACACACACACACACACACACACAAAGATAGATCAGGCCAGGTTTAACAAGAAGCTCTGAAGCCCACCTCATTTGTTTTCCCCTTGAAACCAGCCGTTTGTCCCCGCACATAATTACTGAACAAAATGTCCCCCTCCCCCACTTTCCCTGATATGGTACCTCTTAGGCCTTGCCTGTTTGCACAAGGTGAGGACAGGAAGTGGTATTGAATTACCTGGCTGTGCCCAGGAGAGTGGCTCGTGTTGCACATAACAGCAGATGGAGCCTCTGCCTCTTCTAGGTCAATGCTTACAACTGGAAGACAAAGCCAAAACTGCCTGCACCGCACCACAAACAGCCCAGATACAGAGAGATCGCATTGTACATAATGTAAATAAGCATACATGAAGTGAGGGCAATCACAATTGTGTAGAGGGCTAGCCCAACTAAAAGAGTGGCTATAATCGCTTCCTGAGTCAGAGCCAACCCCCTGGAACGACCTTGAGATGCTGGTACCAGATAACCTTCAGGGTTGGTTAGTGAGGATTCGAGCAGCGAACTAACAGCGATGATGATTTCACGGCATGTCTGTGTTACCAGCAGTTTCATCCTTTGATTCCCTGACAAAGGTCTCAACAGACAGCTGCCTGTTGACGCATGAATCGAGTCAGAGGTCATCTTGCTTGCTTGGAAACAACCCGGGAAGCAGATGGGTACAACTGTGCACAATCCTCAAATTACATAAAACAGAAAAAAAATGTAGAAACATCGAGTGTTGGAAGTACTCAGCCATCAGCATGGGGAGTGAAAACATGCCCGGCAAAATCCCTGCTGACAAATCCGGCTCAACGGTGGAACTAAATAATATTTAGACAAGTGAACAAGGAAAAAAGAAAAACAAATACTCTGCATGCTTGAGCGTATTGGCCGGATCAATCCAATACTTCCTCAGGCTGTTACAGAAAGAGGGAGGGAGGCAAAAGCTGCTTTAATTGTAGCAGGCTAGTCGGGTAATTGAGGTGTTAAGGGAGACGGGGTCAGGGTGAGCTTAAACCAACTGACAGACTGACTGGTGGCTTTCACAGCCCAACCCCACTGACCCCTTATACTGGGAGACCAACTTCCATCACTCCCCCACCATCAATCTGTGCTTATTCCTTTGGTTTCCACCTGAAAGAACATTGACTCCCCTGGGGGCCTCAAGCAGACCTCAGACCCCCTTAACCTAGCATCAAATCACCTCAAAGATCCCACTTAGTAGCATCCACTGCCACTCCATCCTACTGTGCCTGCTCGCCCGTTCAGCATGCTCAGCTGTTGCCATAGAGACAAAGCTGGTTGCCGATGTTTATTCTAAGCTGGGATAGCCCCAAGGGACAGATGTGAGGCGAGGAGACAAGGGGAATAGATAGTGGTAGAAATGAGAGGAACCGATCAAGTGAAGCTCAAAACATGTGCTTTCAGCAGCGTTTACCCTGCCAAACACAGACACTCAAATGAGCCATGCAGACTGTCTACATACGACAGCAAAGCTTTGTGTAATTGGAAGAGAAAATCAGTAGCAGTCTCAGATGACAGGAGGGAAATTCCATTTGCAATCTGTGCAGCTTGTGGGGTTTGTCCTATATTCATACCATACCATTAAAGTGGATGAGGATGGGGGAAGGACTGAGAGAGTTCACATAATAGAACGAGTCCCTCTAGCCTCGACAGCATGAGTGCCGGATTGCTCTCGTAAACGGTCTCCCTGACATCAGAACCTGTTTTACTCATCTCTTCCGTTTGCAGATGGGTAAAACACGATTACATGCTGGCTCTCACACATGATTTCCTTCATCTGTTCTTTGAGTCCATTTCCCAGAGCGGTGTCTAGCTGCCAGCAGGACCTCATCTGAGCGCTAAATGTCATTCCACGCAGCTAGGGCCAAGGGGGCTGAGCTGGGTGAAGAAACGACAGCAGGAACAAATCGTGTCACAGGGAAACCACATGAGGCCGTCTCCATGCAGCAAAGGTCAGCCTTTACTACAGTTTGGCGTCAGCGCTGCCTCTGGGAGACGGTGAGTTTTCAATTCAGACGCAATTACTATATGGCAAAGACATGTTGATATATCAGTTTAATAAATAAATAACGTATTTAGCATCCCTCCCTCCCTCTCTCCTATCTGCTTCCTCCTACCTCACCCACATCATCCTGTGAGAGGAGAGAGGACGTGCCCTAACCTTAACACTGAGCTTCAGGCGCCAGCTCGCGTGCATGTGTGGACACAGAAGGCGTGTGCCAAAACACCTACAGTAGATATATGGTGTCTCTGCCAACAAAAAGGAGTCCTGTAGCTGCCATGTCAGCAGACGACGCTGAGAGATCGATGAACACATCCCCTGCTCCTCCTTCCCCTTTTCCTTCTGCCCCTCCCACACCTTCCTCCCTCTCCACTCCATGCACTCTCTCCCCGTCTTTGTCTATCCATCTCCATCTCACCTTGGACCGTCAGGAAGTCTAGGCAGGCCGCATGATGGACGACTGAGAGCCCAGCCGTGATGCTGACCCCCCCCATAGACCCTCAATTAGGCCTCTTTCCTCTTTATTGCCATGGCAACCGTGACTGCAGATTTACTCCTTGTCATCATCATTCTCATCATGGCCGTTTTCCGACTCTGACCTCTTTGGCTTCAGGTTGACCACAGTGAATGTCAGCACGGTGACCTCATATTAACCCACCTCTGGGTCTCTATGGGGAGCCTGACTCAGCCATCAGGCGAATTGCCATGGTGATATAAAGCAGAAATCTGTGAAGTGTCTACACTGTCACCTCCTGTTGAGGGAAAGGTCTACAGCAAACCTGGTGAGGTTGAGTCTGATATAAAACTCAATCTGCCATTCAAAAAATATTTAAGAAAATGTACAAAGCGTGATAAAGAAAAAGGGGGCTTGTATGCTTGATTTTGATGTAGAAAAATACAAGCGTTCAGTGCACTAAAAATCCACTCAAAATTTCTCAGTTACAGAGTAACTATAGAGACCAATTAAATCCAAAACATCATGGTTTATTTATTATATTTACTTTAATCTCAGATGATCCCTTGATGTCAGTTGTCTGTGGTATGCAAAAGGATATCTTATCAAAACATGGATGGTTTATATATACACACATAAACATGCACACACACAGATCCATATAGCAAAAATATAGTAGCCACAGATTATGTTTAACCTTTTCAGTCTGGTTAACGTTACAGGCAGAATGGTGACCAGCAGACATAAGAGTGATGTTTGAAGTATTTCAGCCAAATAAATGAAATGACTACAGTGCAAGTTATGTAAAGTTTAACTTGCCCATCACAGAACAACTATTATCCATGTGTGCATTTATCAAAAGCAGAAAACAGCAGAAACAGATAACAGGCCATCTCTCATCACTCATCTGCTAGCAATGTTAGCAGACACCGCTGTGATGCCACTAGGACAGAGAGGATCAGCCAGTTCTTTACAAACACCATGACTAGAGATAGGTTCACATAAAGCTTTGTGGAAGGAGAGAGCTTCCACGAGGCTAATTTCTACAGTGTATGCTGCGCAGAAAGGTAGGCTAACCATACCCCTACCCACAATTTTGCTTGGGTGTTCACTTTGGACCCTATGCTTTTGTGTTCGATCTTAAAGTTTTGTCAGTGCACACAAAAATCTAATTTCCCTCAAATTTTGAGCGCAAATTTGTCAAAAAAACATGTTAGTGAGCACTTCTCCTGACGGATGTGGCATATCAAGATGCTGATTAATCAGCATCATTAGCACACAGGTGGGTCATGTGCTGGTCACAATTAAAGGCCATTCTAAAATGTGCTGTTTTATCACACAACATGTGTGGCATCCAGCCACCCAGAGACAGATTAATGGGCTGTGTCCATCAAAAGATCCAGATTTGGTACATGGCTATTGACAATTAACAACTCATTTCCAGTGAGAGGAAGTAGTGTCATCTGGCTGTCTGCTTGCTCTGGGAACCAAATTATTCTAATGACAGTTCCTATCAAAGAGGAACACAAGCGTGTCTGTCCTCAAATGGAGCCTCAGTCTGCAGTCAGCACTTCACTGGGCTTCACATCACAACAGAAAATAGGCCAGCACAAATTCCAGGGGTACTACCCTCCTGCCAACAGCCCAACTTCTATGTCTGCCCATCTTTATGTGCTGGAGTGTTTTGCTGTCAGGGCAACAAATAAGAGGAAACAACTAATCCCTGCACAGTCACCAGTGTGGTGACGCCTTGTTCTTAGACAGGGAGACTTTTCTATCCAGGGGAGCCTTACTAGAAATTTCTTTCCAACTTTTCGTAACCAGGCCAAGCCTGTGTTTACAGTTCTGAGTCTGCAGAGGTAGCAATCCCGCCGGAGTAAAGCTAATGGACTGTGACAGGCTCAGTTCCAGATTATTGCTCTAACCCGGGCCGTTTGGTAAGAGAATTAAAAGAAGGAAATCCATTTGTTTGGTGTTTCAGCCCTCACTCCTCCACCCCCTCCCGCCAGGTCAATAACAACCCTTTTGATATAAAAGATGGTTGAATGTTATTATGTTTTATTGTGGAGGCAAGGCAGGGAACCTGATCTGGAGTTTGCTCTTTTGTTCTCAATCACAGAAAAACTGACCTATAGCACAGAACATCCCCTGCTGATACTGTCAGCAAACGCACACAGATGAACGAGCATGGAGACGAGCACACACTCACATGCATGCGCACACACTCAGCTCCCCATGCTTCACGTCTACTTAATTAAATGACAGCTTGCTCTCCGGAGGCCTCCTCAAGGCTTATATGATTCTCCTGATACGAGCTGACAGATCTCTTTTTTTACAACTTTTGACGATATAACAAAAACTATGATGAGACATCTCTGTGATGTCTCTTTCTCTCATGATTCCATCAAAATGGTCTATTCTTATCCAATACCCACTTTAAAATGTGGAACAACACCCACCTCTGGTTTTGAAACCAAGCTAAAAACACTGGAATAGGTAGTTTTGAGAAACGATCCCACACAGGTGTGAGCTCACATAACTGATATGTACGCACATTTACATGCAGATCAACACTGAACAGATGACAAAGCAAAAATAATGTCTCATTGGTTACAAAGACAAAAGGAAATGTAAGATACGTGTCACAGAAGCTATTTTAAGACAGTGAGAGAAACAAATCTTGCTCCTCAAAAACCAACCTTCCTGTTTGATCCTTCCAGGATTAAAAAGGTCTAATAAATGCTAAATACAGCATTACTATAATTGACTCATCCCCTCCGAATCTGAAAGCAGACTCACTCAGTCACTTCTACATTTAATATCCTGAGCCTGAAGCAAGCCATAACTCAGAATGCAAGTGATAAAAATGTTGTAAAGGTTGTACTTGGATGGGACATGGGATATTACACACACAGGGACAATATTGCGAGTGCTGCTGTGAAGCTATAAGACACACACACACATCCAATAGCGTTTGTGTGTGTCAGGAGACTCATGACCTTGTCTTCTGGGTCGTGATATTCATTCATAGTGCGTGCGTCTTTGTCTCTTCAAAACATGTGTCTAATGAGGCGCATAGTTGCATCTTTTTATAGAGGAAATCCTAAACTGACCGTCCATCATTTGAATTTTTCTGTGTGCGTCTGTGTGTGTGTGTGTGTGTGTGTGTGTGTGTGTGTGTGAGCCTGGGAGTAAAAGCTTGGTTCCTCAGCAACGATACTGATTGGCACGCAGCAGCCACTGCACTGATCTGCCTGCCAAAAAAGGGGGCCCCCCCTCTACACACACCCACACTGACCTCTATACTCATGGTGGATTGGGGACAGCCTCTGTTGCACTCACAGACATCCATGTAAACAGGCACATAACCTCAAGACACACACACACAGTCTCAGATAACTTAAGGCAAAGTATACATACACCCACAGCATATTCACTCATACTCATCTCTCATCCTTGCAAGACCCCTCTCATTACTCTGTGAGGGCTTTTAACGAATTACATTATTCCTTGTGGGGCCACTTTATCTGCTAATGGTCTTCTGAGATTAAAGAGCAGCATTTGGCTGTATTGATTTATAACCACATATCTATTGGCATGATCAGCATGCCTCATCTGTCACATGAAAATACACACAGCCACAGAGGGAGAGTCTCAGAAGACAGCCAACTGGCATCCTAAATAAAGCGCTATGGTTCGTAAAATTATTTGTCATAACTTCCAGCAGCACGCTAAATTTACTGCACTAATACAGACCCATAGACCAACAGCAATATTTTCCACTGGTGAGGTGATGTCTCGGACCAGCAAACTGGAAACTCCATTAGGCCCGTGTCAGTAGAGGAAGTGTACGTAGCTGTTATGAATTTTGTATGTGCATAGTATGTAAGGTCTTCTGTGTATGCATGTGTGCGAGGGCAGCTGGGATGTGAGTCATTCCTCACATGTTCCCCACTGCTCAGTACATTGTACTATATACCCACACAGAGTCAAAGAGGCATCTATTTTGGTCATCATGTATAAATAAAGAAGTGTTTCCCGCACTGAGCTGCATATCAGTTTTAAGTGAGTCTTACGAGTCATAGTGTTTTGATTCTTAGACGTGATTGTGTCCTCTTGCCATCCATCCCCCTCCTACTCTTGTATTGAACTATAAACTATATACACCAAAATGTATAATAATGAAATACATAATCTCTTAATGCCCGAAATTTACTCATATTGCAATATTTTAATGAACAATTGACTGAATGCCATGTAATTAAACTGTGGATGGCTACAACACAGGTGTTTTCACTTATTCATGCCTGATGAGACCTCCTCTCAGGACATGTGGGCATTTATAGACCGTGCTTGGTTGATGACTCCTAGCTCTTGTTTAATAAAGGTTCATTGCACTTACTGTGAATCGCTTCAGACAAAAGTGCCAAATGAATGTAATATTCTTCTGATCGGATGAGATAATGTAAACCCTCAACAGTTTAATTAATAGTAGACCCTTTTCACAGCAGACATTTGGCTTTTCAAAGAAGGAAACACACAGGTGGAATTAATAACATTAATGATGGCTAGTTCCAGGGCAATTGTATTTTTCATGCTCATTCAATGACATTGCTTACTGGGACACTTAAGAGATGGCGGCATCGTTAACGTTATTGGTCACACCTGTGCTTTTTCTGCTTTAAAAAGTCCATCCCTGCGTTCTAATACCCATACTATCATACTATTTAGTATGCCAGAAAAAGACTTGGTATGTCCCAAAATGTAGTATGTGAAATGCAGTATACCAAAAATACCAGGATGTCCTACTACATCCGGTCGCATTTTGCAGTGTACAAACCAGCATTCTTTTCTGGCTTTTCTGACCCACAATCTTATGTGCAGCGGTAGATCCGCCACGGTGTGTCAGATACATATAAACAAAGCCAAGAGAGCACAAACATTTGACAGCATACTGACAGATGACAGCTCATTTAACAGAATGCCAGACTCCGCAATGACAGATGAAAGCACTGTGTTACTAGTTACTAGTAATATGTCCTTTGTACTCCAGAATTTCGTGCTATGGCTGCAACGGATATAGGAGCAAGAGGGTCAAAGTTCAAGGCGTACTGTCATGACTAAGTACTATGTCCCAAGTGTATGCAAACTGCATGCAACAGTATGTACTGTAAGGGCAGCTGCAGTACGTACTAAAATTAAAAAGAAAAAGTATGTGATTTGCACCAAAAATGTCTACTGTGATAAAGGGTCTCTTCCCCATGTAGCTCCACCCACCCACCCGGCAGAGGTCTAATCAGACAAAGTGCAAACACCTGTGTTGGTGACAGACCCTTGACTGTTTATCTGTAATTATTCAGGAGAAGACAGCAGAATTGAGCCAACATGAGAAATTAAGTAATTATTAATAATCAAAATGATAATATATATATATTATATTATCCAGGTTCATTGCTTGTGAAAGAAATGACCAAAAACTAATAATATACGTAGATTTTTGGTGAAATCATCCACCCCTACAACAATACAGTACTGGGTAGAGGTGGGCGATCTAGCCCAATTTCTTTCCACAATCTATTTAATCACTATCACAATCAATTGTGATGTTTTGAATGACTTTCTCCATTTGCACCATTTAAACACAATATTGCATTACAGATTGTTCACAAGCTCCTCATCTGCTAGTTTGTAAGTATAACTTATGTAGCCTAGCCATGGAGCCACTCTACTAGTTAATTTACGTAGCACCGATCTGCTTGTCAATGAGGTTACGTGAAATTTGGAAATAGATGCAAGAGGACATTCAAACACTGCGATCTCTATGATTCACCTGAAAAGTATCGCCTTCGCCTTCAAGATCAATCTCAAATCATCAGATCGCCCACCGCTACTACTAGGTCTACATTACAGGTTCTAAGTGGTGTGAACAACGGGAACATACAAAATATTCATTCTGTGCTTGCTCATGAATGATGATTTTCATCTTTGCTTTAACTTCACATAACTCCCTGCAAGGCACTGCCACAGCTGATGCCTTCAAACGATGATAAATTGACTAATAAAGGAATGGCAATACAGATTGCTGTAGCTACATGACACACATCATCAATAAATCAATACACACTAGCATAGACAGGTCCAACACAAAGGAAAGCAAGGAGGGAGGGTGAGGTAAAAGGGAGAAAAATATCAGCACTACTAAGGGGGCACACAGAAGCAAATGAGTGTTGATAAATCTGCTGTGATAGGTCAGAGCGAGGTGTGAGCCCGTCTCAATGAGTCTCTCCTGGCTGAGCTCCTCCTGCTATCTGGCTATAAATAAGAGTGAATGGCCAGGGCTGTCCGTCCTGCACTCAGTGCTGCTAACAGAGTACCTGCCCCTACTCCGCCACACTAGGCTAGCTGCCACTCAGTCTATGGGGATTTCCTCTGCCATGCTCACTTGAGCAGACAGCCCAGAGAAAGACAAAGTGGGAGAGGGGTGCTGTGCGTATGTGCGTGTGTATGTATGTGTGTTGTGGGTCCCAGCTGGCTGATGTGTGCAGGCAGAGTTTCCAGAGCACCGGAGTCCTGCTGGAGGCTCAGCAGGATCTGTAGACAGCGGTCAGGCTGGCCGAAGGGCAGCTGTGGAGGCAGCAGCGTGACCATCTGTGTAGCCTGACCACTAGATCACACATACACACTCATTATCTCACACATACAGAACCAGAATCAGTTGAACAAGCTGGGTGGAAACATTAGAAACTATCTCCATAAAACATTAACACAGCAGCACAGACACTCGAGAACCCTTGTGCCCTGAAACAGTAGAGACCTATGCCTGTGAATACACAGAGGTCTTTGAATCACGTCTCAGCCTGTGTCTCTGTGTGAATCAGCACTAAGAGGCCTGTTGCCTCACAGGAACATAGCCTCTGCTAATAGAGTTATCCATGTGGTCAGCTTGGCTGTCACAGTGACTGATTACTGACAACTCAATCTCCCACAGAAACACAGAGGTGGCTCCTCTGGCGCCTTCCCCTGCAAGCGCTCGCCGAGGAGGTCGGCGGTGTCCTTGGCAACCAAGGGGGGCCCCCTCCCCGAGTCATCCACAGCTCAGCTGGTGGCGCTGCTGAAATCGAATGACCTTTTTCACCATCATTTACATAAAGTCATTCTCTTCTCGTCACGACAACGAACGCGACGTTGAATGCTTCACCGGTCGGCGAGGCTCCTGCTTGGCTCTCAGGAGGCTCTGAGGGATTGTCCTTAACTTTCAATGCAGCAAAACGGCATCAAATGAGTCACAGAGACAATTATTTATTGTATAATTAATAATATACTGTATAAACATTATATTTACGTGCACCATGCGCAAATCATGACTCACACTGAGCTACACATACACTCACTAGGGACCCAATCTCTCCACATGAAATCCCAGCATTAGATGACTGGGACTATGAGTATCATCTCAGTCTGAACTGAACACAGCCTGAGGGGAGGATCTTCAAACCACCAGGGCACTCTATCTGCCATTTGCTCACTAAAGCATTTAACTTTCTGAGGTGTTCCCTGGACCATTAAAGCCAGCCAAGTATGAAATGATTCACGCTGTGCACGGCCTACCATGAGACACTGTAAATAAAGCTTCATGCTGCTATCATGTTTTGAGTTTAAGACAGCCTAGTGTGCGGTCTGTGCAAGCCCGCTTATGACAAACTGGGAGTTTTCTCGGGGGAGAAGTGGAACATCTTCTTTCATCGCCTCCCATTTCGGTCATACACATATACTGAATACAATGAGATTCCTCTGAGTGGGAAATGCTTCTCTTACTTAAAGGAATAAGGAATGGGAAATCAAATGACAACTCTCAGAGAAACTAAAAGAAAAGAAGACACTGATGTTTGATGTGCTGCAATTTCTGCAGTAGATATGGAGTATATGTGCTGTTGTATGAGGGGAGGCTCTTAAAATACATGATCCTAATTGAATAGCAGCACTGAAGGACAGTCCTAAGCATCCAGAGGTCCAGCTTGGCAAGGTTCCAACACTTTGAATCAACAAGCTTACCACCTGTGCTTTGCCTGCCTCTCCTCCTCATCACCACCTGCTGATGCTGCTGATGCTGATAAAGAAAATGGAGCCCTTCCTCCAGCGGGGGTGCGATCCAGCAGATAAGTGTGTGGACACTGCCGCAACCTCGCACAAACCTGCTAGCGACTGTCTCTAGCATTTTGTCACTTGTTTTGTTTGCAATAAGTATTTACAGTCAATCCGTCCCTGCAGAGAGGCCGATGGAGCAGGGATAAATAGGATAGCTGTTTGAATAAGCTATTCGGCCGGGGTCGAGGGAAATTCAAGAAGTTAACCTGGAACATAAGTGTCTATGCATCAGCTGTTTTTCGGTCTGAAAGCTTGAAGCTGCTGTGCTGTAACTCGAGGCCTTTCAAAGCTTAGATTACAGATGCAGCTCAGTTACAAAAACACAGCAGCTGCAGCAGCAGCAGCAGCAGAGCTCCAGGAGGGTCAGACAAATATATGGTTTGAACAACATCCTAGTGGCTACGAATCTTTCAAAAACACTGTCGTGGCACCAGATGACTGAAAGGCAATAGCAGAACGTGAAAAGGGTGTGCTGTTGACAACGCAGGTATTATTATTATTCCAATTATGAGCAGAAGTCCCAGTAAATGCCCATGTCTGACGACGGCCTTGTTTTGCCCTGCAGCGCTGGCATACCAAGAGACACAGTAATGCTGAGGTGAGAGTGAACACAAGGCAGACTGGCTGTCAGCACAGTGGCTTAATTACTGTCTCCATGTCTCCAGTGAGTGTTATTCCCTGACATTCATCCCTGCAAGAAATCCTCTTCTACACAAGAGCATTTCTCACTTTTTATGTACTCTGTAATCCCTATAATAAATGATGTGCAAGTTGTAATCCACGCTGAAAGGAACCTTAATAGTGTAGTTCCCTCATGCTGCCATATTGAAAACACCATATATCGTTCCTTTACAGTATACTGCCGTATTATGTACAGTGGTGTTGCATTCTGCTGCCTTGTTTTCACTCTGAGCACTCGGATAAGTTTATTTTTAAGGCCGCAATTAACGATTTCTCGAGTTATTGATTAGTTGTCTGTTCTATATAATGTTAGAATGTCTGTTTCCCAAAGCCTAAAATGACATCCTCAAAATGTCTTGTTTTGAATCAGAGAATTTTGACTTTTTTTGATTATCAAAATAGTTTAACTTAACCATTGATAACTAGCCGATTAATCATTGCAGCTCTATTTGTTTGAATTTAATGTTGCTCCTATCTGTGTTTCTATGTGTATGTGTTTTAATGTGTCCTGTTTTGACTAGTTTCTTATTGTAACTTGTTTTTGCACATGCAAGCAAAGACAAATGTCTGCCCTTTCGCACACAAAATGGAAATATTACAAAGTATTTTCTATTTGTTTCTAATTTCTATGAGCACTTGTGAAAGGTGGAATCCCTCCAGTCAGGCAGATTAACAGAAGAACTGACAGCTTGAAAACAAAGTGTTTTAATAAAGTGGTAAACCAATTTTAAGATGACTCAAAACTTCTGTGGGGGCTAATAATCGCAGCATACAGAGACCAGATGGACACGTTTCCTGGAGATTTCAAGACCTCGAGTACAATGTGTGGCTTAATAAACAACTCTCAACACTCCCAATAGTTAGGCTTTCACTGTAATAATCAACCAGGAGCGGACTGATTGCAACAATATGGCAATAAACCAACAATAAACTGTCTGCTCGTTCTCCTGCTTTTAAAACAAGAGGCTAGTTTACAGAAACTTGCTGTCAATAGCTTGTTATCTATTAGCCTTTCCAGCCTTCACGACAGTCTTTGTCAAGAGTGTTGTGAGTGACAACAAATGCCTGGTTGTTGCTTGTTGTGTAAGCTCCATTCAAGCCTCACTGACCATGTGACACCGTTGAGGGCATTGTGGGAGATACAACACCTGAATTTAACCCCCAACGCAATGAAACTACAACATACTAAAATTTAAATTAGACACCAGAGTGAAGGCTTTAATATACAGACAGTGTATCTGCTGTACTTAAAACAAAGGTTATGATGACCTTCTATTTCATGGGATTTTTAAATCTCCTTTATCTACAATTACTACAATATCCCATTTGTTCCTGATATGTAACTGGGGGACTACAGAACACAGTGTCCTTTGAAAATATATCCAAAAATGACGGTGGTTATGTTAAGTAAGTGGAAACACCTGATGCCCACTCTGTTACACTTTCCACCTGTGTGACCTTCGCATGGCCACCGGTGACATTGTCATCCATCACGTGGTGTCTGAACACTGGTGTAGCACCTGCAGCTGCATCATTGTGATTGATCTGATTGATTATGATGGATCTGCCGAGTCTAGACTCAGGCAGTGTTTGGAAAAATGTGCAGAACGAAGAGTATTATCTACAGTGACAAGACACACATTCAACACGCATATACACACACATACACACAGCTTTGGGGCTTTCAAGCTAGCGTTAAAGGATTCCTGTTCAAACTCTGGACAAAACGACATCCTAACTCTAAATCATGTTAATATTCCCCAAATAAACATATAATTACAGTGCAACTTGAATTAGTATTATTATTATTATACTCAACAATGAGTTTAAAAGCTATGCCTGGTATTACTACTATCAAAAAGGCGGATTCCTATTTCTCCAGGGATTTTAGGTTTTAACTTTGTATTGTATCACTGTGTTTAATTCATCAAGCTAGAAGCTATTAGAAGCTAACCTTTCTTTAGTTGTTTTAGCTCGGCGATTTACGATGTTACGCATCGTGACAGGCCTCGTTTTTTTCTTATAAATAGCTAAAAAGCTGGGTTATTATTTAGTGGGAACAGCATGTAACAGAAAACAAAGTACTAACAATCCGTACTGCGCTGACAAAATGAAGATACGGTGTGAAAACAGCCCTTATGTCGCATTACTGTTGAGAGGAGCAGCGATGAACTCATTTCAATTGAGCTGCAGTTTTTCCAACTGAGCCGCTTCGCTCGCGCTCAATGAAGAAGTACTAACGTCAGGTCCTCGCGGTGTTTAAACGTCTCTTTCACTGAGTGTAACAATGGTTTAGTTGTTTTTCTAAAGGCTGCCACCATTTCTCTAACAAACGAGGCGATATACGGACAGCAACGTGAACAGGTTGGGAAATACAGCGAGCTGAGATAATCTCCTGTGGCATCGGGCACATCTGTAAATGGTAAATGGGGGGAATTCTGCCGCGGGAACACGGATGCGAGACTTACCTCGTCGTTAAAATGTGTATCCGGTGAGTTCCAGTCAATTCCTCTCCAGTTATATTGTTAAATATCAACGCTGATATGTATATTTAAGTATACAGTACACACTGCTCTCTCCTGCCGCTTCCTCTGCCTCAACTAGTATTTCGATGTGACTCTGGGCGGAACTACACGCTGCGTCGCAGACACCGCGGAGGAGCCAATGGGAGGAGGCGGTGCACAGCACAGACAGTAGGAGGAGCAGGAGGTCTCACTCTGCTCTCAAATAATGAAGACGCAACTCTGTTTCAGAGGCAAGGGGAAACACAAAAGGTTTAAACTGACAGCTCTGTTGACAGGTCGTATTTATTTTAACTGCACTCAACCAAACGTTACGTTTGATTCTGGTTAGCGTTTCCAACTTTATTACAACTCATATGAGTCTTAGCCCGAGAGTTAACGCCCACTTTTGATGTGAGGGAGATGAGACAATTGCATTTATTTATTTACTTAATCAAGGGTATTTCTAACAAAGTCCATCTTTGGTAATAGTGCAGTGCAAATCAAGAGGTGAACATGCTGGCCGAACACTGTACAAGTTCTTCGTGGGCGACATGATATCAGTCGCTGTGCTCTGTCACCACGTGATGCTGGCTCAAATTTTGGAGATTAACCGATTAGAATTCCCATCAAGTTTCTATTTTCAATCTGATTATGTAACCGTACAAATCGGCTATGCAATAAAAACATAAAGTATGCACGCAATCCCCTTTTTGGGGTGTATTTTCTCACAGAGAAGTCCATCTCCTACATACAGCTGTCCAGTGCAACCAGCACCGTTTTCAGGTTATGGGAAGCTCCACTGAATAGTTTGAGGTCAAATGCCTTGCCCAATGGCAACCCAGCAGGAAACCATTTATTAAAGTTTCCTACATGAGAAAGACTCACAAGCTCATGCCTTCAACCTGCAAACTCTTGCTGCCCTGACTTCAATCTGATTGTGTAAGAGCACAAATCAGCTGCGAAAGAAAACATGTTACATCAAACTGAATGTGTGCGAATGAACTGTGACTGATGCAACCTTTGACTTCACTGCTTAGTGTTATTGCCAGCTGAGTAAATAGGATGAACAGTCAACAATGTGTCCATGGTGAGTAATAACAATGAGAGTTTATTTATGTACCAGCAAATCTGTTTGCATTGTTTTGGACATTTCCCTGCTTCTAAGCCAGACACTTACAGTACAGTAGCATACAATATAAGATTTTGGAGATTTTTTTCATTACAGAAGAGCACATTTCTGAATAACATATTTACAAACCAAAATACTGTAAATAAACAGATGAAACAGAACAGAAAAAAAAGAAATTTACAGGTCTTCTAAGTAGTATCTGTCACTGACAAAGCACAAGATGCTAGTTTAAGAAAAGACAAGTCCACGTTACAGTTTTCAGTGAATCATAAGTCAAGTGCTACAGCAACAACAATGCAAAGAGGAAATTGAAGTAAGGGAACGGGCAACTGACAAACACAAAGAATAACTGATAAAGCTGTTAGGAAAGAAGCATTACAGTTGAAGACAAAAAAAGATATCACACTTGAAAATAAGTTGCCTTTGATTCCAGACAAAAATAACTTCACAGTGTAGTATAAAACAAACCCTTGAGTAGGTCAAAAAAAAAACAAATTATCTGTAGAGACGGCTTATACAGTGAGAGTTTTAATGTAGTATGGCATGACACGTGACCAGAGCTGAGCTTTGGGTAAAACGCAAAAACAGTGACCATTTGAAATCATGTTCAAAAACTATTGCAAAAGAGGCCATGTAGATTCAGGAACTCGATTGCAATTTGAAATAGGAAATATAAAGCTTCTGCATGTAAAGCACTGTGTACTGAGAGACAGGGCGACCTTAAGCAGTAGCTCAGACAAAAGGCATTCATAAGGTTTAGAGTTGCATGGGAACCATAGAAGTGTAATCTGGTCCTAAGGATTTTCTCCTGCATTTACGAGGTTACTTTTTGTGTTTAATCCTGATTTTAGATGCTGACTTTCCATAAATGTTCATATAAATACTCATATATGACAATAGCTGGCCGTCGCATCGGATTCCACCGCACAGAACCTTTTCAGGAGGAAAAACAGCAGCAGATGTCAGGTCAGACATGAACGTGCTATACAATCCGAGTCTTGCACTTGCATTAATATCGTTATCTTCGCAGCCAGAGACCAGTGAGCTTCCTCCGCTGCACTTTATCTGCATGCTGTGTGGACTGTGGTCACTGCTGTTCTCTGGCGCCCTCATGTGGAACTGTACAGGGCAATCTGCTGCACCTTGCCCAGCTGTGTCAGCAGCCGTTTCATGCGGTGTTTGAGCTGAGGCAGACGGGCCAGGGGCTCAGGGGGTTCCAGTTCCCCTGTGTAGTCCAGCCAGCTCTCCAGCACTGAGAACAAAGAGCAGAGGAAGAACCAGAGGTGAGCACATGGTTACAAGAGATGGGTTTCTCTTACCCCACAGAAACTCTGTCCTGTTCTCATGCACACGCCACCAGAGAATCTCTGGACTGTTGCATCATCTCTTGCATCATCAAAACAAAAATGTGTTTACATTCAGTGCCCCAAGTGGCACTTATATTACACATAGAGGCTCTTTGTATTTTAACCAGGAATAACAAAGCTTGTTAAGCCTTTTAAGTTCACAGTACCAGTGTAGAAATAATATCTTTTCACTTTGCAGCCATGTATTACTGCCACCATGGCTAATGTAGGAATTCCATTCACCATTTAAATCAAAGTAAGACTCGTCATGAGATATAATTGTTTTGGGACAACGTGCATGTTATAATCAAGGACATTCTGGGATATGTATCACCCAAGGAATTTAAAAGTTATGTACCTTGGAAGTATAAATGATTATGTCACTGATAGTAATAGATATCTAACTAAGATATTATTGATCATAAGTAAAAACAACTGAACCCCCTACTATTGAGCCGTGGTTAGAAATTGTTAGAGAGAGATCTGTGTGATGGAAAATCTGACTTTGCAGCTCAGATTGAGAGCAAATGCTTTTGCTAGTAAATGGACGAAATGGATTATCTATGACACAGTGAGTAATTGATGTGTTCATCCTAAGATAATGGACTTGTACACTCCCTTCTTAGATAACAGACACTTGTAATTTGTGTTTATTGTATTATGGTTTATGTTATTTTACTTTGTTTGATTTTTCATATCCTTCATATCTCCTCAGCAAAGAAACGGGTAAAATTAATTTAAACAGTTGGTATTAACAGTCTTCATTGGTAACATGTCTGATACCTTAAATGGCACGACTTTACAGTCAAATTATTAGCAGTACCTACTAGTTTATACTGTGTGATCTTTCCCAATTCAAAACATTTCTGAACTGACCGCTGATATAAGCAGGCGTCATCGTCACCATTTTAAAATCTGATCTTATGATCATTTTGGGACAGAATCTTAAAAGTTTCCTGCAGAAAAGACTATGTTAATAACTAGGCTAAAGCCACCACAGGTCTTACCATCCAGCTCCCTCTCAATGAAGTCCATCCTGTGTGAGACCTCGTCCTGAACTGCATCGATGTGATCCAGCAGGTTGATCTGCCTCTGCTGATGCTGCATGTTGTTGTCATCTGTAGCATCTGCAGGATCTCTTCCCTCCTCTTCCTTCGTCTCAGCCTGGGACCAAGAGCCACCAAACGAAGCCTAGAGATATTCAGGTAAAAATGTCAGACTTGATTTTCATTACAACCAGTTTCTATAAAAGCTTTCAGCCAAATCGATACACATTATTCATGCACACCAGAAATAAACAACCAAAATAGATAGTTGCATCATGATCGGTGCACAAAGAAAAACAAAAAAGCTGAGCTAAATCCTTGAACCACTTAAATAACTCCGATGTAATGCTGCCTTCACAAATTATCTGTGTAATTTAAAACCTTCTTTGATCCACTCTATAATCAACACTGCACGTAGACCTTGAGAGAGAGTCGCTGACAAGTCCAAAGGAATTAGCATAAAAAACTGCCTATAAATGTGTTGCCTGTGCCACTGGCAGTAGTAGGGAGGTTAAGATTAAAAAAGATCAGCTGCACTTTAAACATCAGTGTCTGGTGTGGAATAACGCCCCACCTTGTAACTGGTGCCAGTTGATTTGGGCTTGTCTGTCTCCAGCAGGCTTCCGTAGCGCTGCTCCCGCTCCAACAGTTCCTCAGTGCTCCTCATGCTGTCCTCCAGCTCGGAGCCCTGTCGGGTCTCCACCACCAGCCTCTGCTCCACCGCCGGGTAATATGCCCGTGGTTTCTGATAGCAATGTTCACTGGTAATGTATGAGTCCTGGAAGGATGGGAAGGGGGAGGAAGAGCAAGACGAAGAGGAGGTGGCAGCTGTGGCAGCCCGGCTCAGCTTCTCCAGGGCGTTGGACATTAAAATCTCACCTCGGCTCATGTCCTCATCGGGAGTCACAGGGGACGGAGCTGCATCACTGCCACGACACGAGTCAGAGCAGGTCCGGGCCCGCTCCAAATGCTTCCAGGGCTGCCGCCACAGCTGCAAGTCAGGGTGAGTATTGCTCCTGAAGAACAAGAGAGGGAAAGTAAAATTAAAACACATCTGAGTTGGTTTGATTGATATCACCCTGGACAACAATAATTTATGTCATGATCCACATTTAATTTGACTCCAGAAGCTATGAGGAAAATACCCTCAATGCTCTTCATGTAATTGCTTTTGACTCACTGAAGGACGCTCATCTTGAGCTGCAGTCCGTTGAGGACCTCTACCAGGTGGTGCACATCTCCCAGCAGCTGGTGGGTGGTGGTGATCTTCTTGGCATTTTGGTGAGAGTAGTTCTCTTCCAGGAAGGAGAGGCCATACATGTGACCGTTGCTCAACCACTCACGATCATACCAGTAGCGCAGACTCTGCCTCTGACCTGGTAGTGAACAACAAATTGTGATGAAATCTTATCAAATGCAATGAGTAAATCTGATAGAGAGTCTCTCCTTCAACAACAGGACACACATTACAAGATCTTTCACCAGCGGGAATCCCAGACGAGTCTGACTGGTTTAGTTAAACACGCACAGGAAGTTAAAACAAGAAAAGGGCTGTCCAAGTTGTTTGTGCACTGATTTGCAGCAAAAGAACAAGGAAGGAAAAAAAGAGAATAAGGGTGTGCGAGTTGGAGGTAAATATTTTTACAATGGAAACATATAGTTGCCTGCTCGTATCATGGTTCAGCAAGGACAAGGCTATAACACTGAAAAGCTTGTGTGTATCTGAATGCCACTGTTTTCTGATAATAACTACATCATTGTGCCTCCTCCATACAAATATATGCATGATAAGAGAGAATGTCTGCTCTCATTGGCTGTAGCTCCTCGCATGGCTGCCCAACCCATACATATTTTTCCTGTTTGATATCTTTGGGGCATCTGCAAGCTCTCGGATTGCACTTTTGAAAAGTTAACACATAGCGATAGATTGCTGATTTGCAAAGAACGATATGCCTCTGACCAGGGGCTTTTGTCAGCGATCTTCAAAAACTGTCAGTGAAAATAAAATCAGGACTACAATCTTGTGGTCTGTGCTCGGCATTACAGGCGATGTGTGTATCTCGCTCCTATTATGCATACCAGTTTACTCCACTCTGGCAGAGTGTCAGCTCTGTCTCTTAAAAGTAAATTTTTTTAAAGCTAAAAACAGCTACTGTACAATCATGCAGCTTTTATTTTGACATTTACTGTGGCCAAACTTGTAAGGCCCTGTATTCATTTGTACTTAATATAACAACGAATTTTACTGAGCTGTGCTTGCAACACCAGGACCTTGATTACCGTTTCCTGGGGTTAACACTGTTCTCAGGTAACAGGATGTTTTGATAAGCTGTAACAAAACAAAACTAAAAAAAAATTTGAAAAAGGAAAAAATAGGAATTGAACCTTAGAATCACAATATAAAACAGTGTAATTACAAGGAACAGACTAAAAATGTACTTTTCTAGAACAATCATCACTGTCCACTGTTAATTGTACATTGGCAGATTATAATATGTAAAATGAAAGAGGAAACGTGACGTTTTCTCTACCAAAATAAAACTAAAGAAGAGTGCTTGTATGAACAAATCTAAATGACAGTATGCAATTTAAAATGAAAGGTGGTGGTGTTTTCCCTCACCTGGTGGGTCTCTGCAGATGTAGCAGGTGTATCTGTCTGGAACATTGTCTTCTAGCAGGCCCATGCAGGTGCCATGTTGCCAGCACAAACAATCTTCACACTAGGTGAAGAACAAGTATGCTCACATAAAAAAAAATGCTTGCAACGACTAAAAAATAGACAAGGTATAAGTGACGACAAAAATCAGCCGGCTAACCTGAATCATGAAATCATTCTCTTCCTCCACCTCACAGATACATCTCACTATTTCCTGGTCACTTGTGTCCACGGCACCGGAGTCCACACTCAGGGGAGGCGTGGTGAAGTCCAAATCTCCCCCAAATTCATCGTCACTCCACCCGCAGCTGTCAGTGGACCAGTCACTGATGCTATCATCATCTACAATAACAGGGACAAACACAAGTTTTGGTTTTTCATTCAAGTGACACAACTTGTCAGAATTTTACTTCTCCTAAAATGTAGCTCGATTAATCTTCTATAATGCTACAAATTTGTTTTGAATGAATGTGTTTAGATTAGACGATGAAGCAAGCCGCAGCAGCAAAGAAGAGCTCAGGATTCAAGCAACCAAGCCGTTTTATTCTGCAGGTCATGATGCGTTTTGAGCAACATTTGGACACAGATACCAGGTGTGTTGCAGATAACAACTAAAACAAACAGCATGATGGATTGAATCCAGAGGAAGAAGAAAAATGGAGGGGAGGGAAGCCATGTAGAGTCACACACACTAACTAAAACACACACACACACACACACACACACACACACACACAGTCACACACACACACACACACACACAGTCACAGAGATACCCACCATCCACATGTATCTGCTCTGAGTAGCTGTATCCAGGCCTGCTGGGGTAGGCCTCAGGCTTGTGATTGTGTGAGAGGGGGTATTTGAGTGGCAAATTCAATTTGGACTGAAGACCCAATACTGAGATGTCAATATTCTCCTCACTACCTGTGTAGTCTGTTAATACAGGGAAGGGGGGAAGCAGATGTAGAACAAAATGTCAACTTTGAAATTTTTAAAAAGGCGCCCATCAGGATGTGACAGACTGTGGCACAACAAACAAATAATAGATTCAAGAACAGTCAGGGACAATCAATTTGATAAAATCCATACTGGCCCAGGTTTCAGGCCTTTAAATTGTGTGAAGTAATCAATGTGGAAGGTAACCTTTACATCTGTGTTCATGCCAAACATACTGCATATACATGTGAATGCCAACTAGAAATAGAGAGAACAGTGTTGGATTTGTGTTGGATAACTCAATCTCAGTGCCACAATAAAAATTTGGCTTTTAAACACCAGTAATGTCAGAGTTGTTGGACACAAGAGCAAATACAAGCTATGATGTTAAAAAAAAATAATTGGAGCTTTTTGATTATTGGCATAATGGAGTGGCAGAGGCCAGCGACAGATGTGACACTTCTCCCACACACAAAGGCTCAGCCACCACACCAAGAGGAGTGAATGGAGTGCTTTATGCTGTGTGCAGGCGAGCCAATTCCACAATGTCACTGTGAGTGCGCATGCAGAGCAGCCGATATGTGAGGAGGTCCAATGACAGGGACCCCTTCTTACCAGACTTGGCCTTCTTTTTCTTTTTCTTCTTCTTTAGTTTAATTCGGAGGAAGTCCTTCTGCTTCGGTTTCTCTTTCAGTTTGTCTTTAACTGACCCTGGGGAGCATCAAGTGGTAGTATGGGTTAAGCCTCGTCTGTGCACAGCGAACTATTCTATAAGCTAAATTGTACTGTACAAAAGGGAAACTTTATAGTGAACAGGTAAGGCTCTATGTAAAACAATGCAGTAATTTCCCTACTGAATAAACAACCTCATCTTACTACATGATACTGACCAATGTCAAAGCAACTTTTGTCCAGGTCCTTGTCCTGCTGCTGGCATCCATTCCTGTCCAGCTGGTTCTCCTTGCTCTTCTCCCTCAGCAGTGCCCTCTGCTGATGGCCCTGGGTGTTGACTAAAGGTGGTGCTGATGTGCGCCTACCTGCAGTCTTCACCTCCCCACGGGGAGCTGCGGCAGCTCCAACAGAGTCTGAGAGAAATCGGAGGGCAAATATGTTCAGGCCAGGCTGGATGTGCCACATTTACGAAGCAGCCTTGTTTTATAAGTGAGTGATTAGTAATTGTATAAGTGTGTCATAATTCAGCATTTCTGATGTTATTGTTGCATTACATACATTTGGTTCAAGCATTGAAGAAATGTTAGCTGATCCAGTAATCCTGTCCCATTAATTGGGACAGAAGTGAAACTAGAGAGAAACTCACGCATAGAGGCCGAGATGGTGCGCCTTCTCTTGGGGCCGTCCAAACTGGTGCCAGTAACCTGTTTCTCAGAGGCTCTGGTCTGGACATTCCTGGTGGGGCTGCGCTCCCCCTCCAGAGGCTGCTCCTCGCCATGATAATATTTCATATGGTAGTGCAGCAGCTTGGCCTTACGGAATGACTTTGTACAGCCAGGAGCGCTGCACTTAAATGGGTTGTGGTCGAGGTTGATGGACAGGACAGGGGGAGGTTGGTTTTTGATAACCCGGTACACTAAAACAAAGAAGAAAATAAGTGATGCCCCTAAAAGGAACCACATCAAAGAACGCAAGTGATTTGTGCATTCATTTATTTAATTAGTTTTGAGTACTTACATGGTTCTCTGCTGAATCTGTTGGGGTTGTGGAAGCCCTGCTTTCTTACCGCTATCAAACAAAAAAGACATTCATTTATTAACATAAGTCTGGAAAATATGCCCAGATCCTATGTGATATTTACTTATTATACTATAGTTTCTCATTTTCACAATCCTACAGATCCCATGACATTTCTGCACAATTAACACTTACGTTTCACAGGCTGGGGAGGTGGCACATCCGCTGCAGGCTGAGAGCTTTCTGATTGGACGTTTGGCTTCTGCTCCAGATCTCCATTGGATTCTGTGGTTGTCATAGTGACCGACACCTGCTCCGTCTGGGCTGACGTTTGAGCGGGCAACTCAGCGTATGGCTTAGGTGACTCTGTATATGGCTTTGTTTCACTCTCCTCTAGTTCCTCCTCTTCCTTCTTTACGTCTCCGTTTACGTGGCATCTTTCCTCGTTCTGCTCATCGTCTTCTTCCACTTTCACCCCATTCGTGAGTCCAGCCCCCTTTTCTGCATCCCTGGGCTTGTTCTGGTCTGCTTGCTCTGACATTTCCTCTTCCTGTTTGATAGTGGCTGCAGCTTCTACCTCACCATTTATTTTCTTGTTTTTCTCGTTAACCATCGTTTCTTCACGCTCCTCGTCCTCACTGTTGCTGTCCTCCTCCTGGTCGGAGGTGCTGCGTCTGGCTCGCTTGTTCTTGGGACCTCCGTTCTCCTGAGGCCTCCTGTCTCTGCGGTTCGGGACCCTCCTAACCATGTTCCTTTCAGTGGACCGAGACTTCCCTCCACCAACACCACCTCTCTGTATCATCAGGACAAAGAGGAAGTTGAGGGAAACGAGAACAGAAAATTGGGATCAATACATGACAGACAACAATCCATACAGAGACAGTGAGATTGATTATGGATATTTATGACCAATAAATGACATGTACCTCTTTAATAAAAGGCTTCACGTGTATTCCCTTCACTGTTTGTATAACACCATCATAGAACTTCACAGTGTAGGATGCTGAGGGGCATAAAGGAGAGCTGATGAAAACCATATTATATACCATACATATGCTTCAACTGTTCTTTTTGTTCTTGGAGTGAAATATTCCCATTTACAGTTTTGTGATTGTGCATCAGACAGCTCTGTCTTCATAGTTTCTTTTTGCTGTGCTAGTGACACTGAAAGCCATTTTGCTATTATTGAAAGCCATGTAATACCACAGTTTCCTTTGTGAAAGCAAAAGTGACAGTTGAACATTTTAGACTTTGCTCCATCTGGCATAATTTTGTACTGAAACCAAACAACTTATAATAATCAGAGGGAAACCTTTTACATCTACCATAACACATTGCTCAATCAAGCATAACTCAAAATATTATGGATCCATACTTTTCAACATTGTAAGACAATGACCTGAGAATATTGATACCCACCATTTTTATTGACCGAAATGACCTTAGCGGGGTAGAAACGGCAGTCAGACCAGCTGGCAAGGACCTTGTCATTCACATGAAAGCCCTGGAGGAAGGATAGAGACATTTGATCTAGGACTGACACATTGTGGACACGTTGTCAAAATCTATAAGTTGTTTCATCTTTATTAAAAAACATTTTACTCATAAGCAAATGTAAATGTGTACTTGTTTAGCATATGCAAATTCAACATAGTATCATGTTTTAGCTAGAAAGACAGATAAGGAACCTGTCTCTGCAGAACTACACAGCAGAACAAAGGTTATAGGAACACAAGATAACCTAGACATGGGGACGAACATCCAGTTGCTCTATGCAATGCAGGTCAAAGTGAGTAGGAACAACGTACGTAACTTACAGGTACAGGAGCGTCGTCCTGCAGGCCCTGCCGCCTCAGCTGTACCCTCTCCACAGGTCTCAGGTATGGACTTGTCCAGTCAAACCACTCGTCGTAACGGTGGCTCCACTGCCGGTAATGGATAAGCACTTTTTCACCTTCGTAGTCAATCTTCTCTATGTTGGCAGCATACCTACAAGACAAAAAAAAAATGCAATAATGTGTTATGGAGAGGGAGGGGTTTAAATTCCTTGTTCTATATCCCAACACGTAACATATAACATAATGAGGGTGGCAAGTCAGAAGGAACTAATCAATGTTGAAAAAGTTAAACACAATAAATCATGAGACGCTGCTTCATTTTAGGAGGATGCTGTGCTGGGGGCAGCGTTGGGCATTAACACGTGACTAAGGTGATGTGTTTTATTGATTACAAATTCAGGGCTACATTAAAGACAACCCCCAGTATCCCAACATTTTTGGAGGCAAACTGGTTTGTCCCTTAGTCCCAAGTTGAATAGGATGACCCATATCAACTACATTTCTACATGTCTGTCAAAGGACTTGTCAGGGTGCAGTAATGTAATAAGTAATGCAATTAGTAACTGATACTTGTATTGTATGTATGAACATACATCCTCGTGTAACAAGCACAACTTGATATGCATCTTAAGTATATTGTAACCATTAAAATAATGTATAATACTGTTAAACATTCACAGATCAATCAATCAATGCCCTTCATTATCAATCCAGATCAATGGCTGCTTGAGAGCACACATGCACAAGAGCTGTTGTTTACTGGCAAATGAGCACCAACATGTCTGAAAGGCTTTCTTAGCTCTTTTATCAATCTTTTACTGTTGGAGAGACATGGAAAACAGCTAGCCCAGGCCCACAAAGGAGAAAACCAGAATATATGAGAGAGAGTGAAGCCAGTGAACAGTTACATGGATGGAGAGGAATGAGTGAGGCCATGACTCACCAGTTTTTGAGGCTGTCTCTGGCCTCAAGCTGAGCTCCCACCTCAAATGATATCCCTCTTCTGGCGGGGGGCGTCTTACTCATACTGCCCACATCAAGGCTCCCTTCCTGTACACATACACACACACACACACAGACGAACACACACATTAACCTATAAAGATACCAATCAAAACTGCGCCCATGTGACCTTAGGTACACTACTGAGAAACACACATTGTGTCTAGCCATGACTACCGTATAGTTGACTATCAAGGACTTTACAATCTTGCAGTCAGCCTCGTCACTCTCAGACAATAACACTTATTTTGCCAGAAGACTATGGTAAATCACAGCTTTGTACCTGTGCAGCAATTTTGGTGTTAAAAGGCTAGTAGGCCACTCCCACTGTATGCCAGCAGAACAATAATGCAGTCCAAGCTGGGAAAAGATACACAAGCTACAGATTACACATGCTGTATGGTAGTACAACACAGTGTAAAGCAAGGGAACATTCATACATATCATGGTGAGCCATGCCCCTCAAATGGTGGTGAAATGTGTAACTAATACCAGATGCTCAATGATCACCAGTTGAGAAAATAACCTCACATTAGGTTCCTATTAGGATCTATATCAAAATGAGAAATATTTAATATTAATATTTCATGATCTATCAAAATGGCACGATGAGAGAACGGACAAGAATGACTAAGAAACCGTGTCCACAGCTTTCACTTCCTCTCCTAAGCCCCCACCAGTACAGTAGGAAAGCACTTATGCAATCACGAACCAAGCTAATAGTCGACCGATTTTTAGTGCAGCTAAGAAGCTGGTGTCCAGCTCCTTAGCTGCACTAAAAGGCCTGGTGGAGGAGGATAATCTCCATGTCTTTCATGGAAAATTTCAGTTCTCTCCCGCTAGCAGCGCCTCTTTTGTCGGGCACACAGATGAACGTATCGAGGACAGATGAAACGAGATATCGGCGACATTTATCAAAAGCTAAACCATTAACATTATATATCAAAACGTCTTACTGTTTGTCCAGGATATAGCTGGCTCGGTTCACCATTGCGGAGGCAGTCTGGAGTGACTGGCTTTCAATGCAGCCTACAAACCGGATATCTTCACACTACCCGGCCCACGTGTTTTCTGATCAGCCGATCCCACGTATAGACACAATAGGAGACAATGGAAGAGAGCCTTCTGATTATTAGCGTGTTGCAGACAGATACCTAGCAGGATATTAGAGATTGAACATTATTCTATTCAGTAAAATGCAAGATTTTCAATCACAGTGGGTGTTTTTTATGGCCTGCACGGAGAGCCAGACAGACGACAGCATCACAGGCAGCAGGGCACAAATCAGGAGTTGGTGATGCCACAATTTTGAATCCGGAAACGGATTATTGTTATTAGTTTATAAGTGATGTTGAAAGAAACATATTTTGCGATGATACATTTAATCGTAGGTTGATTTTTTTTTACTGTTATAAAAAGGGGGAGAACAGTATCACACACACACATTTAATTTTCCAAACACGCGCTCAGGTCAGATCATACAACGAGTGCACGTTGCCTCGTCTCCCTTCAGGTATCCTTTTGTTGACCACCTCTACTAACGTTACAACTGACACTTTATTGTCCGCTGTTTTATAACCAGTGGGCGTAGCGCGAAATAAAACATCGTTGACGTCAGCGCTTTGGGGAAATATGACTGGTCGTAAGACTCTGCGATGGGCGGTATCTCGCATCTGATTGGCCGTGCAGCTGTCACTCACAGCGCTACTCGGGGCCTCGCGCTAGGCCTACTTTCTGTACTTTTCCTGCTGAGAACGAGCGGCGGCGTGGAAATGTAGCGCATTAAACTTCCCCAACTGACACACCACGGAGACATCTAACAAAGCCCCCAGTGAAAAGGCCCACAGCGAACAAGAGTCGCACCAGTAATGACAGAAACGCAACAACGAAGTGTTACAAATTTGACATTTTATTCCCTACTTCGTCACGTTTGTTTTGAACTCCAAAAGCCGACATGCGGCGGCAACACACCATCTACGCTGCTGAAGCATCCACCAAAACGGGCCTCATTCACGATTTTATTCGTAATTATAAACTCTGAAGCGAAGGGGAGACACTGCAAGGGCTTCCTACCTGTTCTCCAGTCACTCTTTGTCCGGGTGGGTGTAAAATGTGCAATGTAATCCCTTTAAAGTGCAGGTACCGCCGCCTCCGCCTGCCTGGTCCAGATCACGCAGTTGAATTTCTCCCCGTTGCGTTCGCCACCGGCGCGGGCAGTGTGGCGCCACACTGCGCATGCGCTGACAACGACACCGACCCCTCAAGTGTTCCGATAACATAATGATCTAAACACAGCTGAAATGTGTTGCGTTTAAAATGTCGATTTAATTCATGTGTTTTTCATATAAACAACCATATTTGTAAGTCAAAACACGTTAAATATATTTAAAATGGACCTGAAATAACAAGCCAAGTTTAACACACGGCTAATATTCTCACCAGTTAGATTAAAATAAAGTGAGGCAAACATGATACGTTGCAGGGCTTATCTGTGAACACATTTGTGTCCAATGAGTCATTGTTCACACACATCTAGCTCCACCCTCTGTTCGTCCAAACAACTGTTGTTTGTTTACACGAGTGGAGGGTAACTGAGCTGAACTCAAAGTACTGGTTGTGGGTTTCACTCTGACCACCATTGTACCAAAATCTATCTATCTATCTATCTATCTATCTATCTATCTATCTATCTATCTGTCTGTCTGTCTGTCCGAATGAATGTTGTGGAGTAAAAAGTACATCTACCTCTGAAATCACAATGTGAACTACAACTATGTTAACAACTGTACTTAAGTAGGTACAACAGTTATAGATACTTCACCTCTGATTTAATGAACTACTGATAAATAGGCTATGATACAACTTTCATAGTGAAACTAAAAACTCAGTGAAAAACTTTTAAAAAATGTTGTTTTTTAAAAAAAATCTATTTATAAAATGACAGTGGTTGTCCTTGGGAAAACTCTTTGGGGGTTAGCTGCTCTCCACACGAATGGCTGCTGTTTTTGCAGTTAAGATGAAACGCTGTGTCTTATATCATTAACTTGTTCCAGTCCCAGAGGCTGGGGGCAGACGTCCTCTTATGCTGTCATGGTTACGGTGCCTGGTCAGCTTTTCACCAGTGGTGAACAGGTACCTGATTGCTACACAGTGACAGATGAAGCGGGTTTTGTGCAGTCAGGTGTATAGAGGGACAAACAATTGAATATGTACAGACTGGATGAGTGAAGGTGATGCTGTGTGACAGTATAGGGAGCAGCTTTTATCTGTTGGCTTTCACCTTCACAGTTGCAGGTAGACTATAAAACTTTGTGAATGTTGTTCGTCTAAATGATTTATCCAAATCCGTATTTTTTGTGTCTGATTGTGTAACACATTGCAAATGTACCCTTCTGAAAGGGCTTTCAGAGATATACTGGTGGATTGAGCAATGCAAGGAGTAACTGCTTCTGCTTTTAAGGGATAGTTACAATAGTTTGCACTGATTAGTCAAAACAATAAAGTTATGTAAAATACAGACCAGGCAGGCAAAACCTCTCTGAAACAAATTCCTTACTCTTTAAGATTATACATCCATGTATTTACCCATTAATAATGTTATAATTAGGTATTTTACGAGAATATTTAGTATATTTAGGATAATTAATACATATGTGAATGCACTGTAGTATACTGTTATACTTAAATATACAAGGTATTCCTATTGAATTACATTCAGAGAGTAAAGCCCTTTAAAATTGACAAGAAACCTTGAAAGCCACCCTTTGTACATTAAAAGGACTTTTATTTCTTTTTATCTAAGTTGAAAGTTCTGGGATGGTTTTTATGTCTTTGGTCCATTTTATGTGCATTTAACCCCGAAAAACCATGCATATAAACCATTAAAATTCATTCAAATTAATATGTGAAAGTCTACTAATTTATCCATTATTTATCAATGTTTGGGGTGAACCCTTAATTAAAAGTTCCTTTTAAGATTCAAATGAAGGAGAAATGTTATTTTGTGAATTTTAAGGGCTTTAACCTCTCATAGACCCCATAAACTGTATATATAATCCATTTAACAACTGTAATATATAATAATCCATACATTTAGCCATAGATTCAACCCAAATTTGAGGAGAAAATACAAAAACATTGTTTAAATATCATTAAATTTCATTTTATAACACATAAGCACAAAATCCTAATGATTCCAATCACATAAACCTAAAAAAAATGGTCAGAGGTAAAATAAGAGTCACTTGGGGACCTGAAAGCATTTTAGACAAAATCCAGATGCTTTCACTGACCTTAGTGGAGTAAATCCTAGGAATTATTTCTTTGGCCCACACTATGTGTTTGTTGAGCTCTTTTTTACCTTAATCAACATTTTATTATTCAGCCTATGCATGAAGTGCCTTTTTACAAGTTTGACTTATTATTTTGTCATACCAACTACTTCAAGAATACTGTTACTCTGGATTTATCCCAACAAGAGGCAAGTTAAATGTTTGTCAGTTGATGATGTGGTCGCAGCTTCCTGCCGGGGGTCTTTGTTGCATGTCCCCCCCCCCACACACACACACACACTCTCTCACTACCGCCTTATTTCCTGTCTCCTCTCTGGAATCCTCTGTCAAAATAAAGGCGAACATGCTGCGAAAATAAACAGGAGTCATCCAATCTACAACTGAACAAACCGTTTATTTATGGACAGCCATTCCATATTATCACAAGAGGGTATGCACACACACATATACACACATGGAAAGTGGTTTGAATCAGTCCTATGTTCAAAAGGCAGGCGGTTACAGCAGAGAATTAACAGTTAATTACAAAAACACTTTTTTATTGCTCTTTACAGCAACATTTAACTTCACCCTTAACCTGGATCATTAGAATACACTTAGGGAGAGTTAATACTATTTACACGCTGAATTTATTTACATGGGCAGAGCCTGAGAGGGGACACAAAAAGCTTCATCTACATTCTCATAGTGCTTGATAGTTTAACGATACTCTCAGTACAGGGTTGACTGTGGTGGATTCATCAAATTCTCAGTCTGTTAGCGAGGCCATGTACAGTCATCACATCCAACACCCGTTTTATCATAAGACCTGAGCCAAAAAACATACAGACCACAAACAAAAGAGAACACAATTCCAATTGAAAGACTTACAGATAGTATAGAGAAAGAGTATTAACAGCTGAATAACCAAACTCCCACATCACAAGGACATAAACTGCATCTACAACACTCTTTTCTGTCTTCACTCGAGTGTTTAGAGTTGTAAAATCAAAGCACTTCCAAGTTTATTTGCTTAGAAAATCACCACCATCTGTTCAAAAGAGCTTTTACGCACATCCTTCCAGTATGGGCTTTGAAATGATGGCTTTGACTCTGTCAAAATAGCTGTGGCGGCTTCTTGTGTCTCGTAAAATGAAATACGAGGAGACCAGCTATCAGTACAATTACTCAAAACAGCACAGGCAAGCTTATTAATAAGACACCATTACAAGTTCTTTTAATTTTCATATTGTCATTTTTTCTGTACATGATAAAAGAAGGCTGTGTCTTTCGTTCACACTTGACAATCACGCACACACAAACACACTTGAATGAAACCAGAGAGAAAAATAAAAGCAGAGCGTCAACACTGCCGTCTTTACGTTTGTTGTGCAGGTGAATACTTCTGAAGTAAATACTGTAAGACTCTCACTTTACACAGCTCAACTGTAGCACTACCCATTCAGTAAGAAATGAAAGAGTAAATCTGTTTTCACATGCAGCGGTTAGAAAATACAGTCCTTAAAGTGAGACACTTTGAAACCGTCACTGTTGATTTTAGTATCAAAAAACACAGTGAAACCTAAGGTGATGTGTACTGTCTCTCAGCAAGAAAGAAGTGAGAGCGAGGGTCCAAAGTCCCAGCTGTTTTCACACTCCTTGTGTTGTAAGAGGTGTTAATATCTCACCCCAGGAGTTTCCAGTGTGGTCTGAACAGAAACAGTGTTAATGCATGATTGTAAATGTGTAACTGGAGATGCTGGAGAGTCGACTCAGCACCCGAGGTGGGCTCAGTGGTTTACAGTGTCTACACAACCCCTTCGATGAAACTGGTGTCCAGGTGGACGATGAGCATCCTCAGGAAGGACATCTCCTTGCGGGTGTTCTCAAAGATGATCCGTGGATCGTCGGATTGGCATCGAAGGCAGTTGGGGGCCATCACCATGGCCAGGTTGTTCACATCCATCTTGGTTATAGCCACGTTGGATGGCTGAGCGAATACCTAGAGAGAGTCAGGAGTGAGGAGAGAGTGCAGTGAGCAAGGCTGAGTGTACAGACCTCTGACCTGCAGTGAGTCATGCATGAGTCACACTCAGTTATCCCATGGCTTAGTTTAAATGTTATGTTCAGTAGTACAAGTTGAAGTTTGTCTCCAGTGTAGAGTATATCGGTCAGGCTCTACAATGTCTATCATCAATTTGTTTATTTCACCAACTGTTCATATTAAGTGTGTATGTTTTGATCGTGATTATTTAGTGCTTGCTAATTCTGATGCCAGAAGACAAGAAAAATACGATGATGGGATTGTTTCCTTTCAAATATTAAAAGATTTGTGGTTTACATGAGAGATCGTGTCAATGAAACATCAGATTATGTTGAAATTCAAGCATTTATCAAGGATTATACTCAAATCCAAGTATACTCCTACCCTTAAAAACATAATAGGTCAAACTGAGCATTTTTCCAAACTTTCACGACAAATCCTGTACTAATTTCAAAACACCACACAAACATGAGATACAAAACATAACTTTTCTACAGGTGTTACATACATTAAAAAAAAAATTGAGTTTAAGTTAATACATCAGTTTTTGTTATTGTAGTTCTTTAGCTGAATATTACAAATAGCTATGTGTGTCTACGACATAGCACATATTAACATAGTGCTTCTACGTTAACATAAAATAAAGATGAAAACATAAGAAAAGAACAGGGACATAATCTTGTACAAATATTTTCATAATGTTGTTAGTGGATTAGGGATCCTAGTTGGGATCAAGTATGGTAAGTGATGAGTTTGAGGGGGTTATAAATCTTTGTCAACATGTTACCTGCAGGAAGTGGATGAAGTAGCAGAGCACCAGCCTGTTGAGCTCAGGCAGAGACTGAACCACAGCGATGGCCGCCACAGGGTCGTCACAGTTACAGACACACTGCTTGTAGAAGTTCATTGGGATGAGAGGTTCCTCCAGCTCCCGATACCACAGCTTCATCAGAGAGGCTGTAAGAGACAAACATACTCTTAGTGTTCATATTCACTCCTAACATACACAAACACAAAAACAGACTAAAAGCTTTGAGCACAATATACATCCTTCCTCACCTGGAACATTGGGGTCGGAGAGATTCTCTGGGATCCTCCACTGGTCCACTTGGAGCTTCAACGCGTTCACTTCATCAATATCTCCAGGCACTCTGAAAAATAAAACATAACATGTTAGTTACACTTGGTGGCCACATGAGGGACCTCTACCTCCATCAGTGTAGAGTCTCCACACAAAACAGTTACTCCTGCACACCCAATTGGCTTCAAATGTGGCCTGGTGGCTGAAAGTACTGCATTCTTTGTTTGCAGTACTTTGTTTGGAACCAAACAAAAACAGAAGAAACATAATATAACCAAACTGTGGAGGAAAGTCCCCACGTAGGAGCGGAGTTTCACAGGGAGATCTGTATATAGTATGTTTGACGAAAGGGAACACTCTAAACAAGTCAAGATGTTACAGAATTAAATTTGCTGGAGAGAACCCTACATAAACACACAGTTGTGAAGCTCCCACGTGCTTGTAAGCTTAAGCAGTAATGGAAACGCATATTATGAAGTATCAAATCAAACAGTGCTGTTCTCGGGAGCAAAGAAGGGCAGTGTTTGCTCTGCTGCCTGTTGTGTGTACTGTACACAGCGAGAGCCTACTTGAAATACAGGGATACAGGAGACCACACACATTTGTTTATACACACTGTACATGCAATAAAAACACACACAATCACATACAGTACATAAGATCCCTTTCTAATTTCCAAGACCTCTCCCACAGTGCTCAAGTGCAGACATGTAATTGGCTCAGTTAGGTGTATCTTACCTGAAGATGCCCTCTGTCTGAGCCCCGCCCAGAGCCAGAACATACTGGGAAAGCTGAACTTGCACCCAGGGCAGTTTCCTGTCTGGGAAGAGCTCACTCTGCCGCTCCATCACCTCCTCCAGAGAACTGCCAAACAGGGAGGGAGTGACGATGGCCCGCCTACTGTGGTCGATCTCCTCCAAGGTGGGCTTACGTAGACCCTAGAGGGGTGAGAGGTGAGGACAGATTTACTACCTGAGAATGTCAGGGAGTGTGATGCTAATCACTGATGTGTCTGCAGCTGCACTGCTATGACTGAGGCTGTGTTTATGTCTCTACCTGTGACTGTGTCAGTGCACCTGTAATTATGTCTCGCGCTGTGACGCTGTCTAGGATGACTCAGATCCAAATCACAACCTTGGAACTGAAACGTCCTATTTTTATCATGTGAAAGTGACGTATTTTTGATAACATGTTAATGCAACATTGACAGCTCGAAGTCCCCTCCAGTCAGAAATGTGTTTTTCTTCTTGTTCCTACAGCTGAATGTTTGAGCTTCGCTGTGTTGAATGATGTATGTGCCAAGAAAGAGAGTTTGACAAGTTTGCTTTTACATTCATTTCTCAAAGTGTAACTTTTCTCTGTGCTCGATGTAAACCTGAATTTAAGATGTGAGCCTACAAGCATGACAGAACAATTTTATGTTTGTTTTGTTTTTTGTGTTTTTTTCATGGTTTAAGTCCCCATCTACTTCAGCTGTTCAGGAGAATGCTTCAACACTGTTTTGCTTTTGTTTTGCTGTCAGTAGATAATGACTGAATTTTCATTTTTGGGTTGACTTACTCTTTAATATATGTATGGAAGTGATCTTTAACTTTTAATTCTTCTAGCATACCTTTTTGCCTCCAGTGATTGCCACCTTCTGCAGTTTCCGATGGCAGAACTTGGCATACGTGCTAATAGGCAGACCTGTAGGTTGACAGAAGAGGCCAATTCAGGACTGAGACACAATGAAACCAAACCCCACAAGGCACACCCTTGTTATAACCTCAAAGACCCTAAAACCCTTAAACACCAGCCATTACCAAACACACAAAATTATAAATAATTCAAATTCTTTCCCACAAACAAGACAGTATTTTTTTCCCACAGTTGTCAAATAGTGCATGAGAGGCAGGTAGTGGTAATTGGAGAGACATGTTGACGGTGTGATTCTGGCATATGGGGATTAGAGCAGGCCCGGCTAAACTGTCAGGCTGAGGGAAGATTTACTGCCGTCGAACAAAAGCTTAGAGACAGGATCCGGCCTACACATCCAACTTTGAGGTGATTCATCAGTGTACACAGACATAAAGAGCCCCGAAGAAAATGAGAAACACAGAGGCTCCCTGTCTGCTACCTGCCCTAAGTAGCTACTGTAGGGCCCAGATCTATTTAAGAAGTGAACTGCACTAGAGCAACGATCTTGTACTGAGACACAAGCCACAGAAGAACGCCATCTGTGCCGAAAAAGAGATTCTGTAGACTTCTCAAACAAAAAGCCAAAAGGAAACCTTGATTGTACAGTCATCGTGTGCATTCATGAAAATAAATCATCCTGCTCTGTCATTGCTGTGGTAACTTGAGTTTACAGCAAACACTAAGCTCTCATGGGGTCTATTCCCGTTCCCAGAATCTCCACTATATCAGCTACCAGAACCAGAAGCCAGATGGACAAACCCACCGATGGGATTTTAAAAAGTAACAAACACTTTCCAACATGTTCCCTACAGTCGAAGCCCCCAGATTTATGGCAAACAGGTGACTCCCATGCACGCTCACCACTTCTGCTAATCTGACCGAGTTCAACTATAATTACGTCTAATTAGAGAGATCATACCAATAATTTGCCCTTGATCTTGGCAAAGAAGGGCTACTTTTCCCGAGGCTCTCAGCACAGCGGCTGTATGCATACTTTGAGAAAAGCAAAAGTGCAGAGCCCCTGTGCTGCAGTGAGAAACATAACTGGTGGTCTATATTTACATTGGGTTTGATGGCAGGAAAACAACAACATCATCCAGGCAACCAAAGCCTGGGGGAAATGTGAGCTCATTAGGAGCTTGAGTGTACTGTTCCAGGCTGAGAACGGCATTACACTTGTCAACACATAGGTTGAAGCTAAACTTGACAACAAAAACACAGAGTCGTTAAAGGTGTAATGTGTAAGATATGGCCACGTGTCAAAGGTAGCTCCAGGAATATAGGAGGCAGCAAATTTGCTAACTGCTGCCCATTATACTCTTTGCCATCTATGGCTGTCGCTAATAGCTAGTTAGCTAGTTACCTCAGTTATCTTTGCAGCTAGTGGACCTATTAGCTTAATTAAGTTTGCCTGGACTGTGACCTCAGATCATGGAGGAATCAGCAGCTTTGGTCAACTACGACCAAAAACAGCCTCCAACTGTACAGAGGCCAGTTTGACAACAGGAAAAACAGTACAGAGGTGATTTACAGCAGCTCTGAGCAGGACTCTGACTCCAGCGACGATAAAATATGAAGATGGAGGCTGGTCATCACCAGTGTGGGAAAGCAGCATTTAGGGCTACCTATTATGTTTACCTATTATGCTACAAAGCTTAGAGAGCTTGTGAAACGCGGTTAACTCACTGCATGCACACATCTCCCAGCCGATACTATGGGGGGCTATACTATTGGGCTATCACATCTTGAGGTACAAACGGGTATTACAAGAGAGGATAGGCTTTTAATTTTAAGCTCCTATTTGTTGATGAGGTTGATTTTCATTCCCAACTCATCAAATACAGACTCTCTGGGATGGAGGCCAACCCAACCTACAGTCTCAAAGCGTCATTATTTGACGTTATGGGAATTCTTTCAAATAGGACCTTTAAATTCATATTAAACATTACACCTTTAAAGAATGTTGAGAAGACAAATTCAGTCTCTTCTTGGTTATTGTTGTTTATGAGACAAATCTAAGCTCATTCAAGTGCTGGCTTAAAACAACACAACCTCTGGCCCCGAGCCCAAAGAAGTTGTTTCCAAGCCCAGCCTGGGCCAGGTCTGGCCTGACAACAGGCCTCCAGTTCCCACACGGACTCCTACTCCTGCTGCTCACAGCTGCTCAGTGCTCTGGTCAGACACAGTGTACATGTTCCAGCTCCTCCATCCATCAAGCAAACAGCAGCTCTCATTCTGCTGTTTTTGTACATGTGTTTTGTTTTTTTCTTGTTGGCTTTCATCAAGACTGCTCTGTTAAAGATCTTTAGAGTTAGTCACAATGTAGTGGTAAGTCAGTAGGCTTTCTCTTTGACCTCTTAGTCACTTGGATCTTTTCCAGCATAAAGCACCAAGTGTGAGTCACTGAAGCACAATGTGTGAGGCCACTACTGTGGTGTCTGCAGCGGGTTGATTAGGTTCCTCTCTGGTGACATCATCATCAGTGGGTTACTCTAATGAGGGCACGTGCTGATGAGTAGGTATCCCCTTAAATGGCCGTCTGACATGCGAGTGGCCAGAGAGACCACTAATATGAATCACAGTGTGGTCCATTGTGCTCGTACACAACTTTCTGAAATTCTCATCCTACATATTTTTTCCAGCTCAACTTTTCTGTGAAACCCATTCATTGTGTCTCAAAGTACATCAGCATGTACTCCACTGACAAACAACACTGAATTTTCCATTCCAGTCAGAGAGGTCACTCTACAGGGAGCTTTTGGAGAAAGTAGAAAAACATCTTTAGGACTCCCTCCCCTACCTACTGTAATGTGTACTCTGCTAAACAGATACGCTTGTACAAATGGGGATAACTGAAGGTTAGGGTTATTCAGTCTTAGTTTGGACTGAAGAGCAAGGATATGTACAAAGGATTTACCTTCTTCCTCGTCTGAATTCTGTTTCCGCTTCTTTCTGGACTTTGAATTCTTCTTCAGCTTTAGCTCCTGCTGTTCCAATATGAACTGAGTCACTATGAAACACAAGATAGCATAGGTTACATTTCTGATGCTCAGTTAAATAAACACAAGGCAGACAATCAGATTATTGGGCTCATAAAAATACTGTGCTTTCTATCATGGCTTCATCATACTGACTAAAATTCCACAGGAAAATAGAGAGCCAAAGAAGAAAAGGCACATTTAGCTTAAAAAAGAGTTAGAAATCTCTTTGGTCTACATGAACAATGCTGATGATCAGACAACACAGGGAGGTACAAAAAGAAAGAAAGGTGACCCACCCTGTTGCTCAGTCTGAGACTCACATTTCTTGTCGCTGGTGGGCTCCGTGTGTCTCTGGATATAGCCCTCCAGGTAGCAGCGGAACTTAGGCGAGGGGGCGAAGAACGCCAAACTGACAGCCATCAGCTCCCAGCCTGCCGCCAAGCTTCTGGGGGTGGAGTTGCCTGTGGTCTGCCTCACCAGCTGCACATACAGCTCATCCCGCAGCCCTGGCATGTCCCAGCACTTGGTGACGATGAGCAGGGCGCTGTGACGGCGGTCCAGACGCGAAGGCCTGTCCCCCATGTAGGCCTGCACCAGCTTGAACATTTCGCAGGCCTCCTTCCTGACTGCGCGGTTGCTGGTGACCAGCATGGGCTTTTTGATGGATCCGCGGTTCCACGACAGCATGTTGGCGATGGAGACACGGCGACGGAACAGGCCTTGCGTGTGCATGTTGAGGTGCTTGCTGGCCCAGTCCTCCATGCCCATGGCAGGAGGTGGGGGTTGCCGCAGGGTGGCGTAGGAGAGCTGGTATGATGATCCACGTGCTCTATCTCCTGCCCCATCACCTCCCTCTCTGTTGTCATGGTTGGCAGAGCGGTGGGGGCCCAGGGAAGCTGTTCGCCCATCCACCATGCCTTTCTTCCTGCTCTCCAACTGAGCCTGCAGCTCTAGAGTGCCCACCTGCAGGGGAACAAGAGGTAGACATGAGATAGAGAAGAGGAGTTACACAGACGAGGAGGAAGGAGGGTAGAAGAAGCAGCAGCAGAGGGGTGAGGCAAGAGTGCAGCAGAGTTACAAACTGTGTGTGTGCAGCTGCAGAGTCTTCACAGGGTCACACTAGCAGCTGGGCTGCCTTACGCCTACTGGGCTCTGCTCTGCGGTGCTGGGGCTCGGGGGGGGACGACTGTTGCAGAATCAGGACATTCATTTCCTAATGCCACAAAAGAATTGTACCAGGAAAGAAATCTCAACAAATCCTCATGAACCCTGGCCTCAGGAGCAGGTGACCAGACAGTGGCATTACAATCCTTCCCCCTGCCCCTTCCAGGCTCACCTACCCTGCAAAACCAAAGCTATGCACTACACAAGCCCTCCATGTGATCCCTGCGGTGCAGTTTATGACTATAAGGGGCAACCTCACCTCCCTTAATAGAGACAGCCAGTAACCCCTCTATGAAAAGGCAGCAAAAACACGAAACCTGAGCCAGAATCAAAGCTCAAATTTACTAATGGAACATAAAAAGCATTGACATGTTTTTTCAATGAGACCCTGATGTAATATGGAGTTGACGAGTGCCAGACAAGCTGGACTTTAGATTTTGGTTTTTCAATCAAATGGAGCAGAACTGAGGTTCGGCTTTGGCAGGGAGTCCAAATGACCGTACAGAGTTTAAAAGTTTAAAATGTGTGTGACAGAGGTCAACTCCAGAAGATCAAATGCAACAAAGCATGTGTTTAACCAGGGACTGGGACATTTGCTGTAAAACTACTTTCAGTAAATTACACTGTTCTACAGATAGATCACAGATGCACACACACAGGAGCATTTAGTCATGCTATGGATTGAGACAGAACAGTGAGAGAGTGGAAAATGCTCTCAACTTGTAAAAACATTAATTATTCACGGTCTTTGTGGAAATGGTCATCAAACAATTTAGTTCAAGAACAAAATGTTCAAATATGGAAAATGCATACTTCTCACACATAGTGAGCCATAATCTGGGAGTGTGTGTGAGTGATATAACAGCAGGTCTGAAGAACATTCCAGCACAGACTTAGGGGGCCCGCTCAGTGCTCCTTGGCTGTTGTCTAACATGCTAAAGCTACAATGGTACCAATAAGCCTTGGTACCAGCCTGCCTCCCCTTCCTCCTCCTCATCTCCCTTCCAAGCCATGACCATATGGGCCGCAGCGGCTCTCCTTCCTGACCAAGGGAAGCCATGTCCTGAATCTCTCTGGTCTGGCATGGGCCCAGATGCCCAAGCACAGAGCTGGCATATGACTATACGATACCTGCAGTGCAGGGCAGATGGACGGTGGTAAGATGATGACAGGTAATGCTGGGACTGTGGCCATTACCGTCAATGGTGCCCAGTCTGCCCACTGCTTAATGTCCTGGGGACATTTCAGCACTAAAGATTGGAATGCAAGAGGCATTACTCACAAAATGCTCTGTGTTCTTTTCAAAGAGACAGATTAGTCTCACTGTTTTCATCCCAGAGCTCCCTGTTGAACCTAACATTTATTATTAGTTGCAGAGGTGCTGTGGGACATCATCTGAAAACAACTCTATAATGTATGGAGGTTTGGGGTGTGATTCTGTTGCAAGAGGGGATTTGGAGATTAGAAATGGCTACACATGCCCCAACTTATATAACTGTTATGAGAAAATGAGAGTCAAATCATTCTTTCATCTTCGATCATGTGCAACTGTCTTGACGTCAAGATAAGCCATCACTGTTTTTTCCTCCAACATATGTCTCTTTGTATTTTTGAGCTCTGTAAAGTCAAAAGAGAAGCAGATCTGTTTGAAAAATCTGATCTGCCCTAATAGTCAAGAGGAATATTTCTGCTCAGTCTAACAATCTGTCCTTTCTTCCACTTACAGCTCTCTGAGGACCAGACACACTAAACAACACAAAAGCAGCAGAGAAAAATTCCCATAATACGCAGATGCTTTATTCAGATACAACTCGGCCTCATTTGACACAGTTAGACTGAATTCTTCTCTAATCTGATAGTGAATCTAGAGAGACATCAGTAATCAGAGCATTTCCAGACCAAACAAAGCTGAATCCTAGCAAACCTGCTGAGGTAAACAGACCACACAATAACACAGACACAGTTGAGCTCTTAATCAGACAGGAAAGTAGCATAATATTGGATTAGCTAAGCTGTATTCACTTACAGACTCTATTTTGTCATTAACAATTGCCATTTGACACACACACACACACACACACACACACACACACACACACACACACACACACACACACACACACACACACACACACACACACACACACACACACACGTTGTGGGGTTACCTGTGAGGGCGGTCCTGGGGTCTCTGGTGAGGACAGGCTGGCCTGGCTGTTCACACTCATCTCCAAGGTGTCCACTTTTTCATAGGTCCTTTTCTGCCTCCCCGGTATCTCCAGAGGAGCCAATACAGGGTTGCCATGGTTACCCGCTCTACTCAGTGACCTGGGGGTCAGGTCCTCTCGTGATGCACACCTGCCTGCTGACCCACCACCCCCTCCGCCATACCACCTGAGTGAGTCCGCAGGGGAGCGTGTCCGAGGTACAACTACCCTCTCCCCCATCTCTGGGTCCAGCCCCGCTCTCACCTCCCTCATGGTGTTCGAACGACTCACCACCTCCCTCATCTCGGCCATCAGCCTCTCGTTGAGGGCGCACAGCTCCCCGCTGCTGCCTACCGACCCCGGCCTGCCTCCTGCACAGCCACCTGCTCCAACCCTTCTTCTGCTCTTTCTTCTCAGGCTTGGCGAGGGGCCGGTGGAGTAACCAGAGTCTTGATAGTTTGCTGTGGCCTGAGGAGTTGAGGAGGGGAAGTCCTGCGAGGCCTGGCTGCTCTGCCTGCTGTGTCGAGCCTCCATGGCGCGCTGGACTGTGGCCTCGAGGACCCGCCAGCTTTGCTTCTTGTCCAGTGTACTTGGGCCTGGTGTCCCTGGCTCTCTGTCTCTCAACTGGCCACGAGGCTGGGGCAAAGAGTGGGCCTGGGGCAAAGAGTGGGCTTGGGGCAAAGAGTGGGCCTGGGGCTGCTGATGTTGCTGAGGTTGGGTCAAGACAGGATCCTGTCTGGAGGTAGGGGAAGGGGTTCGTGTGGGTAAAGGAGAGCCGGGTGTGAGCCCCTGTTTGGGGTCCACGTTGACCATGTGCTTGATGCACTCCAGACCAGCTGGGCTGTAGTCAGAGGCAGAAGGATTCCTCCTGTGTCTGGACCCTGGGGTGGGGTGCTGGAGGTGTCTGGGCTTTTGGAGGCTATGGGTAGGTGTCAGGCGCGACAGAGGTTGTCCGTTGTACAGGTGCGCCCCCTCTACCTCCATGTCTATTGGGGGTTCATCATATATGGGACATTCTGAAACTGGCTCATCATAGATTGGGGCAGTACAACCATACTGGGGAGAGACGGGGCGTGGTGTGCTGGTCTGCGACCTGTGGAGAAGTGGACTGGGATGGCTCCCATCTGATGTCACCAAACAGAAGCTGCCATTGCTGGCTTTTCTCAGGTGATGGGCATGACGTGTGTCGGCTGCCATTTTGCCAGAAGGGGCAGTTTTATACCCCTGGGGAGAGCTCGAGTGTCCTCCTTGTGCCTTGTTGCTAGTGGGGTGCAGGGTGAAGGTGTTGGCTTTGCCGTTTGCGCTGTGCTGGTGGTGCTGCTGTGAGGCTGGGCTGGGCTGGTTACGACTCATGCTGTTCACCTTCACCAACATGGCTGCCTTAGAACCAGGGGCAGGCTGCCATCTTTGAGAAGCATCCCTGAGAGAGAGAGAACAAGTAAAATAAGATTTGACATCACACTAAGCAACAATGTATATATAAAGTCTAAATAAACACCCAAAAGACAGCAGGCAGCACCATAAATGTACTACTATCATATACAATCATACACAGGCCTAAAACCATTTGCTACATTTCATCTAAAATAAATCCAAGGTTGACAGTGTTGGGAAAACCAGCAGCAATCCACAAATTCTTCTCCAAACATTTCACTGACCTCCAAAGTCTTTACGCCATTTTTAGTCAAGCAGTCAAAACAGCCTTGTCAAACCCATGAGACTATAACTCCTCTGTGTGTTGTGCCTAAAAATACTGAGTGACTGAGCACAACACATCTCAGTAGAACCCAGCCACAGTTCATCCTAACATGTGGGACTGGAGAATATACATGGGGTAAGGTTTTTGTATAATAATTGCTGGTGGTTGTAGTGAAGCCTGTGAAGTAGCTCATGTTGGCTTCATCTACATATGACTCTCACATGGCAAGGAAGGCTGCCCTCACTGAATGAACATTTGGACAATAAACCAGCAGGCCACATGAAAAGATGTTGATCCGAGAAAAGTCAGGATTGCAGTAGTTCACAGCTGAGAATATCTTTACTCAGGGCCAAAGGTTAATTCTTCTCCTTTTGCTTGAGCAGCTAGGCTAACTTCAAACCCAATGGCCCACTTCTAATCCCAGCAACGTAAAACAATCTGCTATCAATCTGGTCACGCTGCTTCGGTCTGCTGCCCTCTGCTCTGCTGTGGCCTCATAATCTTCCACAGCAAGTAGGACTTTTCATTCCTCAACTGATCAAAATCTTGCCCCCTTAAACCAATGAGTGTGTATAAAGCGGGCATTACTACACATACACACATGGACACAGCTGGCAGCAGGCCAGAGTAAGACACATGTGACGCAGTAAAGAATACATGAGCTCAGTAGACCTCCTCGCTTAATCAAAGGTCAAGCAGGTAAGTAAGTTTGAAGGCAGGCAAAGTAGACTTACCTTTCCTTCGTCCAACCTCTACTTAACATTCAGCGGGGTAATTAATTAGATCAAAGCTGATCACCTTCTGTCCCCGTAAATCCACACATAAACACAGATCAGTCTAGAGCCAGAGCAAGTGTTCAAAGGCTTCCTTTTTCCAACAGCACGCACTTGAGAGTTGGGCTGTAACAGCAGTAGGAGGACGCAGAGGGAGGAGTGGAGGAGGCGGAGTGACCCCCCTCTCCTCCCCACATCTCTCTGGAACAATGCTGAAACAATTCCCCTGAGGTCCTCAGGCCAACGGCAAACTTCCTTTAGTTCTCCAAGCTACAGTTCTTTCTCTCAGGACCTTGTGCCACCCCCCGCCTATAGCGTGAGTCACACCACCTCAGCGGTTTGAATGTAAACAGGCTCTCGTCTTCAAACGGTCCCACAGATTCGCCATCCAGGCAGGGCCCATAAACAGCTGGGTCTCAGCCACCTGGCACAGCTCCAACACAGCCTGCCACAACCACTGTTGTTGGGAATGCTCCAAAGCCCCCGCCTCACCGAGACCAATCAAGAAAGTTTATTGCCTAAATAACACACACACACACACACAGACAGACACGTGTGAAGACAAGAAGCTCTGATGGATGGGATTCACCCAAACTAACCGCTGTTTAGTTGTTACAAGTAAGTGTGAGTGTGTATGGTTTTACGTTTTGGAGGGGGGGTATAGGTGACAGCTGTAAACATGAGAAGCCACTGTTTGTATTCTTTGAAATAGTGTATGTTTTCTCACTCTGGTCCTGTCAAAGCAGGAGGAGGTGATACAAATGCTACAAAATCGTTCCCACCTCAGCAGCTGAGCGTTTAGCACCGGTTTGCTACGACAGGGACATCTCACACATGAGACATCAAGGCTTTTCATAGAATTGGAAGGCTAAAGAACACACACACACACACACACACACACACACACACACACACACACACACACACACACACACACACACACACACACACACACACACACACACACACACATAATCAAATTCCCCTTCTATTAATCACAAACAAATCAAACACACATAAAACAATCTCTGCGGGTTCATGCGATAGCCGACAAAAAACCCATAAGACGCCCCCTCAAAACAAAAAAAACATGAATCTGTCTTCTATGTTCCTGTTGGTGGGATGACGTACTTTATGAGGACTGACCCTGAGATAGTAGTGACCACTACTTCCTGTCAGACAAGGTCCAGCGGAGGGTTGGAGAGAGAGGGCTCCCCCATATGTAGCACAAACAGGAAATGCCTAATGTAATGTTCACACACCGCAGCCAGGGCGGAAGTATGGGCTAAATCTTAATAATAGGGAGCTTATACACAGCTTTATTAAATGTTTCACTAGTTCATACATGAGAAATTCTGAATCCTCCGCCTCACTCATTGTAAAATGTAATCTGTACTATTCAGCAAAGGCTGGTCCATAGAGGCAGGGGAGGTTGCTGCTATTTTTGGGCAAGAGGGATAAAATAGTAATCGGTTAAAATAAAACATTACCAAATCTCTGTCATTTATAAAATCACTTTTGTAGCTACTGGTGCACAATAACATGACATGGTGGGTGGTTTCCCCTTGTCCTCCCCCAATTTTTTGAGTCACCAGCCACCACAGATACTGTTCCTTCCTGTCAATTCAGTAGCAACATTTAACAGCATGTTTTTCAGGAAGTCAGGTCTGGTCTGCGCATATACAGGTATTTTTGAAAATTGGTATTTTTCTTTTCCATTAAAAAATATTTTCCTATCCACACAACCGTTGTTTTACAAAATATTTCCACATACAAGGGAACAGAAAAACAATGTCAAACTATCGTGCCAGGTCAGTAGGTGGCGATAAAGTCTACATCAACGATAAGCCAAATACCAGAGAAGAACATCATGAGCATGCATATGAGCTTATTATGGTGTTCTGTTTCCTGATTGGATCAAATTGGGCAGGGATACCAGAAAATGTCTTTTACTGAACAAAGACTATAACAGTGTTTACTGCTGGAATATAGAGCATTTTTATAAGAAAAAAATCACTTAGAGCAGCTTTAATTATTTAACAACCTTCCTGGCACATGGCATCGCAGTGCTATGTACAATGTACAATCAGGTAGTTTGCCATTGTTGCTTATTAACTTACAACGCAAATTTAGGTGACAATGTCATCGTTTCCAATTACTCCATTTTACATGTCCACACAGATACACAGAAGCCAGAGCTTTAAAGAAATCTTCACCTTAGAAGGAGTTTTCAAAAATGTCAGTTTTAATGATCAAAGAGGCTGTTTACATCTGGATAAGACACCAAAACTTGAGTAAAATACGCGTCATCAAAATTATCCATATATGTGTAACAAGACCTCAAACTGAACACAATCATAGGCTGGAGACAAGCCTCCTGCTAAGTCCATCAGCTCACAGTGTTGGGAGAGTGGGATTTTGTCAGGCATCGTCTCTGTTGTCTGCCTGCCATTGTCCCAGTCAGGATCAGCAAAGGTCTAGCATGTTCACCCCCTCTAGCACTGGCACATTATGTTGGATGTCAGCAGGGTTTTTGGTGCAATGATCACCACGATCACACGGTGGCCGTTAGCCAATTCCAACAGTAAGGCTTTACAGTGTCTTCGATATCTATCCAAAGCCTCTAATCCCATTACACAGCTAGAACAACACTCGCATATCAGTAAACCCCAGGTCAACCAAATAAAGTATGATTACAAACCCTGAACCAAGAGAGAGACAACCACAGTACAATGGTGAGAAAATAAAAACAGGCCTGGAGTGGGGAGACGATTGGTGGGGGAGTGGAGGAAGAGAACAGAGTTGGAGAGACAAGAGGAGGGTGTGAGCATGTGTAAATGAGAAGGGGAGGGGATTAGTCGTGGGAGAGTGCAGCAAGGGAATGAGCGGGAAGGCTGGCATTCCTAAGGGCTCATTCAGGGGCCCCTGTGGCAGTGCGGGGAGCCTCACACAATGCATGGCTGTGTCATCGCCACGGAGACGCCTCCCTCAACGACGGCAATGGAGGGCAAGGAGTGGCTGGGGGGGGGGGGGGGGGGGGGGCTGAACCTGAAAGAGCCATCTTCGACCTCCAGAGTCAGTCAGGCAAACAGACAGGCTCTTACATAACTCTGAACAGGCCTGGACTTTCTTCTAATCATAATGAAAGTTGTTTAGAAAGGGTGTGTTGCCTGCTAGCAGCCTGCCAGGTGTTTGCTGAATGTTAGCTGAAGGTGGGGATTATGCACAGCGATTTATCACAGAAGCTAAAAGAGACATGATAATTATCACTGGGAGTGCAAACATTTTTTTCCTAAATCTCTTGCTGTTTGCAAAGAGATAATCCCCATTTTAACTATTTCTCAATCACGCGTGATTAGACACACACAGCGCATGTGCACACACACCTTTGCTACGCCCACATATGCGCACACAAACCTTTTCATTCAGAGCCTGGAGCTAGCGTGTGAGACCTTAAGGAAGACAGAGAAATGCAAGATAAAATGAAGTTAGAGGCCCTTTGGAAGCCAACGGGGTAATCTGATTGGCCTCTGGGGCAGCAAATCAACTTAACGGTCCGAAAATTTCAATTAGTCTCAGCAGCTCTGGTGTCTCACACACACAAATTCAGTCCTAGATACCTCTGTCACTGTTGTGAACATAGCTGTGGTCAGGTCGTCTCAATAACAAGCTAAATATACTATAGGGACTCTGCTGTCAGCACATGTTCTGTCTCTCCTTTATTTCCTGCCTGGAATAAGTAATGTTGGAAAAACCATCAGCTGAGTCACTATGGCGGATAAGGGATATGGATTTGGAAGTTCTTAAATATACCTCCTGGGAATAGTGGGGTCTGAAAAACAGGGGTTATTATTAACATTGGCTGGACAGGAAGAGGAAATGAGGTCACACAGGCCAAGCTTCTGCTACACAAACACCTCAGAGCACAGACCAATGAGACCACTGCGATCTGGAAAAGGGAAGGAAACTGAAAAGACAAAGAGGATTTGCTGAGGACATTGTCATATACTCTGATGTTCAAAGCAGATTTTTCTTCTCCCTTCTGACTATCTGTCATAAAAATATCACGCACAAGCATGAAATAACGTTTTGGACTTGAGGCAAAGCTGGCAGCCCCCTAGTTCCCGTCAGGCACCCTCAGAGAGCCAGCTGTCCTGCAACAGCTGAACTGACGCACCTCCCTCCTCCGAGCCAAGATGTCTACCAGTTGTGCATGTCTGTGGCTCACTCAGCCCAACTCTATGAGAAGGGCTGGGCTGGGCTGAAGGACAGCCACTAGGATCGTTTTGAAGAGACAGGATGAGGCCAAACCCAACTGGATTCCAGAGAGACCCGCCTCTGGAATTTGAAAGTTTATCTGTGACTCTCTTCATGAGGGACAATCCCGTAATGGCACACTGTGTGAAACATTTTGAAAACTGGATCCTCTTTACACACACGCAAATTAACCCCTTTTCTTGTCAATACGAAGTCTCAAAGACACGATCAAGATCACAAAAGTAACGACAGCATTTTCCGATTATTGAACTCAAAGTTTCTTTTTGTAATATGCAGATCAAATAAAACAAATTAAAAAGCACTATACTGGCTTTGATGCAGCCGCCTCCATGTCTGTAGTCACTACTCTGTGGTCTCACTCAGTGCCACAACACTATCTGATTGATTATACGTCATGAATAACAGCCTATCAATCAGAATTGCAAATTAACTACTTAAAGTTATACAAAAAACGTAGTGGAGTAAAAAGTAGCAGTAGCAGAGTAAAGACTTATAAAGTAGCAGAGAACTGAAATACTGAAGTACACTACAGGCACCTTCAAATTGTACTTTGGTACAGTACATCAGTAAATTGTACTAATAATTAAGTTAATTTCCAAAAAACCCAAATTTTAATATTTACAATATTAATGAGGCAATAATACAAACTTCTTTCTGGAACTGAATAAACAAGCTGTTCTCAGAGAAAAATAAGGTCCCCAGAACACTGAAGCTTGATATAAACCAAGTAAAACAGTATGAAATTGTGTTGTCCTTTGAGGTCAGTTTGTTTATACAGTTTATTCAGTGATGAAAACGAAGAAAATGTATTTATTTAGCTTGTTTAGATATTATAAAAATCAGTCAATGAAGATATTTCTCTTGGGATAAAAATCTATTCCCCAAAACTACATAGTGGACCTTTAATCTTTATTTTGACAGTAAGATTTTCATTTGTACTGCAAATGTATATCAGTTCCAAATATCAATTATCAGCCTCCTATCCCTAGTACACAATAAATTAGAAATGGATGTGAATGGAAACCCTATAAGTACCATGAAAAATACCATCTCTGCAAGCTGCACGTCAGCTGAGTTAGTCAGAGCAGCATGCCTGAGGCAGGTTCACATGTGGTGCCACTGGAGATATTCCACAACACCACAGCCCAGAGTGAGAAGTTAACCGTATAAGCAGTGTTTCAATGATATCTAAAATAACACAAAAGAGGTTTTGGATTCACTGCTTCAGTGAGACCCATAAAACTATGGCTCTGTAATCTACATCTTGAGAATGCCATAAACTTTGCATTTATGAGAAAGACTGAGTGAAATGTGGAACGTGTGGAGAAACAGTGCAGAGTTAAAAAAAAAAAAAAGGATACTGTCACTGCTCTCCAAACCAAAAGCACATAACAGGATTCGCAAGTTCAAAGTGCAACTTTTCACATAGGAAAAAAAAGCCTAATTTATTATTATAGGCACACTTTAAACACCATCTGGAAGGAGCTGAAAATGAGCCTACCACACTGGGAGTGTCGAGATAAAAAACAAGTCGCTCCAATATGTGTGTTAAAAAAATGCTGTGGCTACGTCGTAGCGGCGGGAGATGAAAAGCACGACAGGGTTGTGCTCTCGCAGTTAACATGCAGACAATGTGCGACTCATTAAAAACTCAAAAACCTTATCTCAACCATAAGACGCCCCCTAATTTCCTAAATAAACCCACTAGGTGATTTCTCCTATATGACTCATGAGCCAGACAGTCACAAGCACATGAGGGGAAGCTTGTTTGGGTTTGGCTTGTTTTAAACTTTTGCTTTCATGCACATGCTTTAATTCTAAAGAATGCTTAAAAAAATCCCCCAAAAAACCCAAAATAGAAACTGAAATAGAAAATAAAATGTTTCCAGTACTGTTTTTCAGTTGGTTGTGTCATCAGACACTTGTCACCTTTGGGGAGAGCTCTACACATTAGTGCTTTCCAGACAAAATGAAATCAAACATTTTTTTTAAGTTAACTTGTTGCCAGCTATCATGTCTCTAAGGGACTGATGTACCCAACTCTGTGGAAGCGGAATCTTTTTTAAAGGAATCCAAAGCCAAGGAACAATCAGGAAAGGCAGGTTTTAAGTGTCTAATGTCAGCGTGACTGCCTTAGATTGAATGCTGGTGCACCGCTATATCATTACAGGGCTAAATGAGAGGGCACATACAAGCCATTTGGTGTTCTCCATTCAACATATCTAGACTTCCTGCTTAGAGAAAGCTCTCAGTTGATTGGGGGGGCAACTATCTTAAGTGACAACCTTTGTTCCTTTTAGTGGTCCATTATACGCCTCAGGCCGGCCCATAAGACAAAAGAGTGCTGTGACCCTGATGTGAACCACCTTGGGTCACTCCTGGGTTGTCTTACACCATGCTGTCATACGTCCTCAGCAGACTTTTAACATCCACTCAACCTCAGCAGGTCTCCTGCAACCCTAAAGCTCAGAGGAGAGGAGCCCACACACAGTGAAGACAGGCATACATATGCACAGATCACAAACTATCTATGGTGAAATCCCTTACAGATGTTATTTAGTTGATGAGAACAGCACACAGACATGGATTGAAAGGTGGGTGAAATTCAATACAGGTGTTATAAGTTAGGTGATCTGCAACACCTTATGTCCCACATCATGAAAAGAGATCAGTTTGCTTCAGTTTCCTGCACCCATAACCTCATGTGACTGACATGTTTATCCCTAGAGAGCACGGTACTTCCCTGATGAGCTCCACAGGCTCAAAGTACCCAGAAATTCCCAGGACATGTGATAAGACTTGGCCAATGAGTAACAGATTTGGCATGCAAGTTGACACACAAGTGCGCCCATGTGCCTACACTTCCTATAAGCGTGAACGTATATAAAGATATGAGTTTTATAAAGAGAGAAAGGAAGCCACATCAAGCAACCAACACTTAGAATGACACACAGGGTGTGTGGAAGCTATGGAAACTCTTCTATCTGTTATGAACAGACTTATTAATAGGTCATAACAAAAGGAAACTGGTGGTGGAAGAACTGGGTTTGTCCCATCTCCACAAGAAGAGCATTGTTTTTCAAAGGTCAGAAGTTAACAACATTTCATCTCCGCTGAAATTTCACAGAGAGAAAAAAAAAAAGGGAAGAAGAAGAGAACATGTGAGGACATGTCTAAAATAGCTGAGAGTTTCAGACCAAACACTGAGGAACTTTAAAAAAGAAATACACAGTTACTCTAGAAATAAAACAGTTTTTTTTAAAAGAAGGGGAAGAGGTCTAGGTTCCCATGAAAGCCACTAACAATTTGGGTGGGACTGAACAATTAGCTAACCTCAAACCACTGTGACTCGTCCAACCCTTACCCATTGATCCTTGTCATTGTCAATAAGATGGACCACTGACTGATGATAAGCATGTCTCCGAGTTTGTATTCATCCATTTTGAGCTGTCACATTCCACCCTCTCTGTGCATTTTGTGGTGGTTTCTAATTACCTGCTAAGAGATGGAAGCGGGTGAGCATGTGAAGGGCCATATGGCTAAGTAGGATATCAAGCCGCTGTGGACTAAAGACGCCTCAGCCTTCCTTGGAGGAACACAGCTGGCCATTGTTTTAAGCAGAGACAGAAAAGGTTCTGGGAAAGGTTGAATCACACTGGGGCAAAGTGGGATCCTGTGGGGAGTTTTAACACTCCCCACGCACACCAGAGTCAACAAGGCCTCCAGTAGTGTCATTCAACAGCCATGGATGACCAATTAGTTCCCCCTCCACCTTTACGTAATCCCAAAGGATCGGAGGGTCAGAGGGGTAACCTCCTAATGGCCAAGGTGAGGTACAAGAAGAGTCAGGAGGAACCTGAGAGGCAGAGTCGCCACAGCAGAGCCTTTGAAACCCAGCAGAGTTTGCCTTGTTTATAGGCAGCTGGAATGTAGTGGTTCTGCTTGTTATTAACCACAGACAACACTCTCTCACATGCCTCTCATGCATGCACATTTAAGCTCTCACCCATAAGAGGCGTTACAGTCTTTGATGGCCTGGGGCCTAGATCTGTTTTAGGAAAATGAAATGAGCATTGGAGCAGAGTGGAGCTCGGTGGTGGTGGTGGTGGTGAGCACACAGAAGGACACTAAGACGGCCTTAGTGGCACTGTGCCAGGGGAAACAGAAGAGGCATGTCTGGAATCTGACTTGGAGGGAAGAGATGGTGGTTTGGACGAGGCCACCACGCACAGCACATGATGGGGTCTCTGAATGACTTACTGTTAGGGCCCGTTCTGCACCACTAACCCTGGGGGGGGGGGTGTCGTGCTCTGTAATGTAACTGACCGTGCTCCCCATTTGGTAGCGATTTGCTGAAATGGCTGAGCACGGTTCACAGGCAGCAGTATGGAAACATGGGACATATGGAATGTTCAGATAAGTGAGAATGAAAATAAAAAAGCAGTTTGAGTTTGGTCTGAGCGGTCAAAAGTCAAAATAATCCTGTGAGTTCTCATAGCAGAAACATTTGAAAGTCATTACGACTCACTACGCCACATGCTGCGATGACTATCACATTTCCCCACTTCTCTCCTGGTAATATGATCCACTAATGATTAAGCACAAATCCCTCTCCAGACTTACTGTAGAGGCTACTGAAGGTTTGGTCAGGCTTACCTCTGTGGGTCTTTACTGCCATCTGTGCTGTGTTCGCTGCTGCTTCCGTCTCCCTGCAATCTGCTGTCCAGTGCTGGCTCTAGCTCGGGGTTGGCAGCCTCTTCGTTGCTCTCCAGTCCTCTGGGGACAGGGATATCTCCGTCCGGCTCGGGCAGAGGGGTGCAGCGTCCCTGGCTCCCTGCGCTGCTGATACTCCCTGTGGTCCCATGGTGGGGCCTGTCCACGCCCCCTGCAGCCCGCTTGGCCTCAGTGCATCGCCTCATGGCCTGGAGCTGGGAGAGGGGGACTATATCGGCTCCCTGGGGTCGATGCCAGACTGTGCGGCGCCCAGTCGAGTTGTAGTAGTAGAAGCGGCCACTTTGGTGGTCAAACAGCTCCCACCACTGGTTGCCGTCTGCCTGGCGGACGGGAACTCCTGGAGGGGGATCCCAGCCGCACTCGCCAGTGGTCAAGTTCACATACATATGCTCACGGGAGCGTGGCTCCAGGATCTCCACCCAATCAGCGCTGAATGAGAAGAAATTAGATAAAGAGTGAAGTGTTATTTGCAGCTGAAAATGGCGACAGATTATTCAGCAACAGGATACGATGATGAAGGCCACGGTTACGCCTGAGTACTAATCAACCCGACAAGCAGTAAACAACTCACACTGTTTGACAGACTGAGAGGCCCAAATATGCCCACTTGCCCATATGGAGAGAGTGTCAATGTTTGTGTCCCCTACATGTAACCATCTGCGTGTGTGTGTACGTGTGCTATGATGTCATCTCTTTGGTAGGTGATGAAGCAGTGGGAGTCATAGCCAATGAGTGTGTTTCCTGAATCAGGAGACAGGTGGACACACTCAGTGAGACACCAGGCATGGAGTCAGCAGGGCCCAAAGAGAAGCATACGCTCCGAGTGCTACTAACGCACAAAACCACCAAGCTTAACTACAATCACAGAGTGACAACAGCCAGCTCAGCACAATACACACAGACAACAGAACAGAGACAGTGGAGAGGGGAGGCGCAAAAAAGAGAGAGGCAGAGAGAGAAATAGAGAGAAGGACAACCCAGTTTGCAGAAAAGTACACATACAACGGGCACAGATAAGAGGGACAACCAATTACACACAATTAGAATATGATCTGAATTTTAAGGAAATTATAGGACACTATCTGTGTCAAATGAAGTGTGTTGCATATTGTAATTGAGTGCTATCACAACGTATTACAGCTGTGCGCTATAGCTTTCTAAATAAAATCAGGGTCAATAAATATATCTGACAAATAAGCGAGGACTAAAGTTTGCTGGTGATGTATATCAGGTCATGCTACCCTTTAGAGAGCTCCATTATGTCTCCTTTGATCTAGTTCCCTAATGCAGGCCTTAACTGTGCCAGCAAATCCACGTGGGAACAGGAACACTGCATACAGCCGACAAGAGTCCTTTACCAAGTCTCAGACACAGTAAATGTCGAGGTCGGAGCCAGAAGAAGGACTCAACGCTCCTTTATAGTCTCTTGTAATGACCACTTGAGGGTCCTGGCATGGATAGGTCATTTCTCTTCTTCAGTATCTCACCCAACTCAAGCCTAGAATCTTAGAGAGAACAGCGCCAGTGGGGAGGAATTAGTGTCACAACAATCCCCCATAGGTTTGGATCTTTTCCCAGCTTTCTCAGGACAGAAAAGTCTTTCTTCTCCTGGTCACAGTTGTTTATGGTACGAGCCTGCTGTCCAAACTACCTGTGATGATCAGAAAGAACGCGAAGCTAAGCATGGATAAGAAGAGTGCCTACAATGTCCACCGAGTACCCACATTCGTTCCTCATCTGCCTGCCAAAACCAACCCAGTGTGCACCCCCGGCCTCAGAAATAGACACAGAGGAGTGTGGTGCCAGTTGGGTCTGCCAGGGTTACAATGTCACCGTGTTGACGACGACTCACTGGGAACAACAGCTGTTCTCTGTTTTAACTGCAAAGCCTTCAGTAATGTTGACGTACCTGTTCATCAAGTATCAATCTATATCTCTTTTATGTGCTGCCAGCAGCACCAGCCCCAGGTATTCTCCAGAGGTCGATTTCACAACCAGTTAACATAGAAAGGGCATGGAAAGAATATAGGAGCCTCACACATACGGTCCACCCATGTGTCCCAGTGCTCTGTGCTGGGAAGCCATCTGTCCAATCCCTCACACCAGGCAAGCAGCCCTGACCTTAGTAGACTTGAAATGTAGAGGGATTTCATACTATATTTTTAACCAACCGGGGATGACAAGAAGATGAAAGAGGAAATTTAGGGTAAGGCAGTTTAATCATTATCGATCTTGAAGGCAGCAACAATCTACTTTTCATGCAAATCGTAGATTGCTGTATTCAGTCAGGGCTCCTGGGTGCGACTATTTTGGTTGCATATGTACTCAAAAATCTGTCAAGTGTGACTAAACATTTTCATTGGGTGCAGCGGTGCACCTGAAATGTAGTTTTTGATTTTGTTTATTTTTAGTTTCTTGTTGCGTGTGCGTCATTTACATGAAGAAAAACATGCATTTGTACCTTTATTGCTGAAAAGTTTATTTTTGAGGTTCATTCCCAACTTGTCAAATACTGATGCTTTGGGATGGTAGGTCGGGTCGGCTGCCATCCCAAAGGGCCAGTTTTTGACAAGTTGGGAAAACCAAAGCATCATCATTTGACAAGTTGGGAGAGAGACTCAAAAATCTACTTTTCTTACAAATAGGACCTTTAAGAACTTAAGAATTTAGGTGCACCTAAATTATGTCCTAGCACCTAAATAAAAGAAAATTGGGCGCACCAGTGCAACCATCTTCCATTTCCAAACTTCACATAAGCTTGTTGACTTGCGTATCCACACTATGTGAACAGACAAATACAGCGATGGGGAAAAATAGATGGCTTTTGCTGATTGGACAAATTACTTTTACCATTTCAAATCTGCCACAGGGTCTACAGGGCATTTCAAAATTGACAAAAAAGATCGCAATTTACATTGTGATTTTGAGTGAATACACTGCTAATTTAAGTGTAAAAAACACTTAGGTGAATGTGTTTGTTTGTGTCATACTGGGATTCAGTGTAGCAGAGCTGTGTTTATTACAGTCTGCCTTCTTACAACAGAGGCAGGTCCCACAATGAGGCCCAACTATTAGAAGATGACTTTCAGACTGATTAGATCCGCAACACTTCATGGGCGGGCAAGCCTAGCGAATAATGGGGCATTCAAAGCAGAGGCCAAACAGTCAATACTACCCCACACATACCAGATCCTTCATCCTTTTAGTGCTCCCGGCTTCCAAAAGGGGCCTCCCCACTCTGAGAAACTGATCTCTCCATGCTGCATTCCTTGTTATTTAGCCCTGTGTTTGTCGTCACTCTCTGTAAATGCTGTGTTTGTATCTGAAATCAAAATAAACCAATCCCTTGTGAACATGGAGCGAGAGAGAGCTGTGGTTGTGTGTCCCTCTCTGTGTGTTTTTGAAATCCCAAAATTCAACAGCAGTGATGACACCGGGGAAACCAGCACAGAATCTAACATGCCGGATGGTGTCCTGAACACCCCAACAGGAAACCAAGGTTTGAGGGTCAACTGCGTGGCCGTGCCTGACGAGTTTAGCAGCAAGGGGTGTAGTGGCTGCATACGGAGTGTTCCCTCTGGGTAAATAAACAGCAGTGAGAGCTGGGAGCGAGCCTGCTGGGCTCTGTTGACACGAGCAGATAAGCAGGAAGACGGACCAGTGTTCAGGTTCTGAAATTCCTGGAACATCACATTTGGGAGCACTCAAACAACATGAGAGACGACCATTACATGGGTTTGTTTAATACAAAGGGACTTGTCTTTTACCAGGACTGAGGTCAACACACTTTCAAATGAAACCTTATTTTCATCATAATGACATTCTGTATTCTCTAAATTAAGTAAAAGTGAGTCCACTGCTTGAAGTGGGCATACTAAAAGTTAAGTGAGCACCATCCTAGCTGCGATAGATTTCTGCTCAAAGGTTACTAGCTTTAATACCAGTTAAATGAACTTCAGCCTACTCAGCTTTAGGCGATTTCCTGACATGAGAAGCAAACATTAAAGCATAGTGCAGGACTCCAAACAACCGGCAGAGTCTGCCTCATGCTGCAAATGTTCATAAATGGTTTGGAATGCAGTCTGCACCAGCTCAGCGGAGTTTAACTCCAACAGAAATTTTTTATATTGAACTAAAATTAACTTGGTACACACACAGTCCTGTGACTGAAGGACACAGCACCTGATTTACCTCTGGGGAATCTCAATCTAATTGAAGCAGACTTGTGTGCCAGAGACCCGTGTTATGTGTTTGAGTGGTCCTAAGCCAGCTCTTGACTGCCTTCAGTAAATATGTGAACATAGAGAGTTAAGAAGTTGTTGGGTTTTACAGATTCCACCAGAAATATGTCCAGAAATAGTAACATGTAGTTGACAAGACTTTCTCAAACAAGATCAACAGTATCTCTGTCTAACATTGCTTACATTGCTTCATCGAACTCTTGTAGTTGTATCATTCGTCTGGTAATATTAGACAATTCTGTTTTAAAGAACTGTCCACAGCTGTGAAAGATTTGGAAACCAATGTATGAGATCCAGTGTCCTTTTTACCCCTGTGTGAAGTAACACGCTCTGCTCTCCCATGGCACACAGGATCTTTGTCTCCCATTTGGGTCAAGGAGAGGCTACAATACCCTATGGTTATTCCACAGCCACTAAATAAAGCTTGTCAAATTGTAAAAAAAAAAAAAAAATCTTAGCAAACAGAGCCAGCCACTGAGACCAAAGACGTGCACACAAACACACCTTCGTAACCACCTTGTTGCTCCCAGTGTGCCAGAGGTCTCCTTCTGAAGGAGAAATACTTCATCTATCATCCACAATTTACAGTCGGCTCCAAAAATAGCTAGAACTGAGAGCGGTTTCCCAGAGCGAGGGAAACAACAGAATAAAGCTCATGGAATCTGCCCCATTGTTTGGAGCCAACGCCAAAGTGTAAATGGCACTTTTCCCAGCAACGGTAAACATAGAGGACTGGACAATACACTCACTAGAAATAGGGCAGCAAGCAGCCTTGTGTCATTGTCCAACTTTGGATTTCAAACAAACTCAAATACCAGTGTGGTTGCTGATTTCGTCCAAAAGATAAACGACACACAGAGAAAAAAAAGATTGTTTTCTCTGCGTAGCATAAAGTTTTGACCAAACTATGGCAGCAGTGTTTCATCAGATAATCTATTAATGGCTGAAATGCTTCAGTGCCATTGTGACATTTCTGATGAACAGATAGGACGCTTTCAGAAGCCGAGCCAAATGGGGGTATTACTGCATTCATTTAACCATAAACTTAAGGTGAGATAATAGACAGAACCAGCGAGCCAGCTACGCTCCCTTTTACCAATTAGGACTCTTGTAAGGTAACCTCTAACCTTTTCCAACAACACACTATTCTAGAGCTGTTACTTGTGACCGTCCCTTGTGGAACAGTTCTCACACAGGGCCTGCCATTCATCGAGGAAACCTTAGCGCTCTGTTCATCAGGCACGGCAACAAGTGCCAAAGTCCACCCTGGCTGGTATATATTTACAGATCTGCTATTTCCTATTCAGAAGCATAAAACACCCTTTCTCCTCAGATACTGGCCTTAAAAATAGTCACCGAAGAGGAAGGATTTAAACTCACCTGGTGGCACAGGTACAAAACTATCGACAACGATGAGAAAACACTGGTAATTTGCTCTCACATAGCAAGTAGGGGCCTGTATCTCAATATAATACAAGGAGTGATCCGCCAAAAGCTGTTTGATTATGCATAAACCATGTACAAAGTCTATTCAGCATGGCTGCTAGGCAACCTGCTTATCTAAATATTGTAAAACAAGACCGGGGACATGGACCGACTACTGAGTGCTTGGCAGAGCTTCCAGTAGCTGTGACTAACGAAGAGCGTTAATCGTGAGGCTGGCATGTCGAGTGCTGTGGCCACAATCCTGTGTACTGGAGTGTAGAGGGCAGCAGCTCTAGTGTGAGTAACCCCATCAGCTGGGGGCGCAGGACATGACTGTACTGAAACAAATGGAAAAGCCATTTAAAAAAATAAATGGATCTGAGTTATCTTTTCATTTAAATTATTTCCTAAATATTAAAGTGAGGATAATTTGTTGCTGGTATTGATGGTATTCACACAGTGGTCATTTTCCTTTGACTTCTCTCTATTAGGGTGGGGAGCTCAAATGTTGTACAGCTGTGTTCCAGGTTGCAAGTCCCATAAACATAGAGAATCAATCATATCATAGATCACAAATAACACATTGTTATCATTTCACACTACCTGACCGATCAGAACAACAGATCACCTGTTAGCTTCTGTTAGACAACAACTACAACTACAAAATGCGACAGAAAAGGCGTAAATTACTTTTGAAAGATCAACGCACATCTTGGACAGCTTGGAAGTGAAACGTACCAGATATAATCAAACAGGGTTTTTGTTAGCTAGTAAGTGGTTGAATGCGGTGTCTCATAAGTTATTTTACTGTGAAATACGGCCTAATGTCGCTCCATATTTTTACTACCCATCATCTTTTCAGTCGCTGATCAGTCGGGAAGTGGTAATGGTTTCTGAAGTTTATACGACTTGCAACCTGGAACGCAGCAACATAACATTATCCCATAATATGACCTTCCCACCCTGAACGTGACATCAAAGGAAAATGGCCGCTGGGTGAATATGGTCTATTGATATAAATGATCATTTTACAGGCCACACAGGATGCTTTTTTAATGCGTGGTGGCTGCGTTGCTGCTGCTGCCGCTCCTGCCTGCCCTTTCTGTTTACATGGAGTTTCCTTTTGATAATTCTCAATAAATATGATGAAGTGATTTTCCTTTACCCCCGTTGAAAGAGCGAGAAAGTGTGAGGGGGAAAGAGAGGGATTGAAAGGAAAAGAGCACAGGAAAATAACATTGTCCTTCACCTGTTGTGTGTATTGTCTTCATGTCTGTGACATATTCTACAGATACAGACATTAAAAACTATAGTGAAACGCTGGTATGATGTCGATATGACTGTCTACAGGTCGTTATCAGGTCTATTTTTGCTGCCACGTGTCGCAGTTAAAATAGACAAGACTGCAGCCTTGCTTGACACCCATGGAGGAAGTGCAACTCATGCATCCAGTGTGGCTGCTCTAACCTGTTAACATGGACACCGAAATTAAAAGCGAGAGGTAACGCCACGCAGCAGCACTGCACAGGCATCCAGTGTGTCCAGCCTGTGAGAGTGCGTATAGGAGAGCCTGTAGCTACATTAGGTCTCGACAAAAGTTGCTTGTCAACTAAAAGTTCCTGAAACTTTCAGTCCTTTTAACTACTTTTGAAGCAACTAAAAAGGTACCTTCATCCTTTTGTCTGTTTCCACTGTGGTCTAGAGACACGAGGATTGTATGAAAACATGACGGCTGTTTTTATACGTAATTTTGGCACTCTTCCATGTATGGTTTCTTCTGTAGTTACATGTTGATGTATTGAAGCACAAGGAACAAAAAACAAACTAGCTTGAATTTTTTTTAAAAAGCAACAGGTACACAACCAATCAGAAATGTTTAGTACTACAAGCCCAATCCACAAAGTTCCTGTAGTTTTGGGAAGAAGTACCCCCTGAGCAGGAACTTTTTGGGTAAAGTCCCCTGAACTTCATTTAGAAAGGGGAAAGTTCCTGCATTGAAAATGCAGCTGTAGATGACGCACATCTCCCAAAAAAATCTACAGGACATGGCAAGAAATTATAGGTCAGCTTTGTCTTCTGTGTTTCCTCCTGCATGTTTCCACTGCCAGCAGTGTTTGTTGACCATGACAGACATGAATCAGGTTTGACAGAGGCTGATCTTACCCTTATCAAAAAGATAACTCAGCCTTTGTGAATGTATGTTTGTTTCCTGGAAGTCTTAACTGAACCAAATGTTTCTTTTGCAAACAGAGCTGGGACGAGATGTATGTGGGTCGTCTCTGTGCAGGATGTGTGTGTGTGTGTGTGTGTGTGAATAGGCTCCTACGCTCCACCCATGTGTCCAGAACAATCAGAGGGGAGAATGCACATGTTTCAGATGACAGAAAAGGCCCTGCACCTGTCACACACACATTCTTTGGCCCTTTTGTTTCACACCTCCCGTTCTTGTCGTGTCACCAGGGTTAAAGGTTGGTAGAACTGAAGGTACAATTGGTATCCGTCTGTGAGTGTGTGTGTCTTGCATTTAATTTAACGACAAACAAACCAGCATAAAGACTGCTGAGCCTGTTATGGGGTAATGGACTTCTGAGAGGCAACCAGGCACTCGTCCCCACAGAAACCCTCATAAAAGTTAATGCTCGGGGTTAGGATGCTGTATATTTATCTTGTTCTCTGACTTTAATGGTGATGTGCTCTGTAAACCAGACCCACCGGGCTGCACGCTGCCCAACTTGTTTACTCTTTTGTCCCTTGTTAGAATGCCTTCAGGTTTATTTATCACTCTGCTGACTCTATGCTAATGTTAACTGCCAGTTATTGTTTTCATCTGTGCACCTGTATATATTGTGGGGCTGCTTTGCCTTGCGGCCAGGTTATTCATCTCCTGTACAGACCCTGAGGAGTTCTGATGATGAAAAGGGTGTAAAAAAATTTTTTTTTTTAAATGGCAAAGAACTTGGGATAAACTTGTTAAGACCATGTTAACAAAAATGTTGATGAAGGTTCTCAGTCATCCAGGTCATGGTAACTCTAAGTGCTATATCATAGGCAACTGGACTTGTTTCAGTTTCTAGAATTCAAGTTGAAGAAACTGAAACAAGTCCAGTTGCCTATGATATAGCACTTAGAGTTAACAAAAATGCGAGATAAATTTTAACTACTACTACTTTTAAAAACTCAACCAACTTTTTGCAAGCTTTTTTATATGTTTCCATTCAGTTCCATTCAGCCAATCACACAACGATTAATCCTGGTAATAATCAGCAAATTAAACAATAATGAAAATAATCATTAGTTGCAGCCCTATTTGCATTTTAACGTGGATGTCTAGTGTGGACATAAGAACAGCGTTTTCAAATAGATCCATATTATTACTTGGGACGTGGCATCATACCTTTTCCCCTTTACTTCACCCCTCCTCCCCTTTCCTCTTTTACTCTCACCCCTCAGCAGCAGTTGTCAGTATCAATTCCTCACTCATCGTGTGCTGACATTGGCAAACAAGTTTGGGGGTCGTCTTTCAAGGCGAGACTCGTCAGGCACGATAGAGCCGGCCTTATGTGAGCTGACCCAGGCACCGGGCCAGCAGGTTGCCATGGAGGGGAAGAGAGGTAAAGCACTTTAAGACCAAACAGCCGGGCATCCACATGCCTGGCAGAGAGAACAAGGCTGGGAGGATGAACAGAGGGGGAGACTCCTGAGCTCACTCTGTCACCTGATTCGTCTCCAAAAGGCCGGCAACGGATAAGACACTAACAAGCTGTTAATACTGGGTGTGACAGTTCTGTTATGACCGTACCGATCTGAAAAAACAGTAAGAACACTGTACAGACCCTTGATGTGCCAGATATTAAAGAGAAGTGCTGCATCCCTGACACATGGAGTTTGTCTCTTGCTGCAGTAGTAAGAGTAAAGAAAATTAACACCTTTGAAGAAAACACTGCCAATTTCTGTAAAATCAAACGCAATAATTCCCCTGTAGGCAGGTGACAACAAGGAAATGTCATCAGCACTCTATGATTTATATATATATATATATATATATAAATATACTTGCAATGAACGCTTTCATTTTGTCTAGTATCGCAGAGAGTAGCGTGATTGTCAGTTGTGAGACACTGGAGTGACTACACACGCCTAAAACCGCAAAAACCAGACAGCCTGGTTTAGTCGGTGTATTATATGCTAGACTTATACGCATGTGTGGTATTGCTGGGCATGGGGTTTATTTTAAAACCATGGTGTGGTAAAAAATGCAGATTTTGGATTGCTTTTTCTGCACAATGCCAATCTGTACTCTGTCTTCAGCACAACAAAGTAGGCAGAGAGAAGCAAATGAATATACTGATCTGACAAAGAAGTCAGAAATATCTTAATTTTCGCTGCAGTCAATAACGGTTACTTATCTGTTACTGTTACTCTATGGGCTCTCTGGTTGTAGAACAAAAATGGTCACCTAGTTGACAAGAATGTCCTGTGATGACTCCCAGCCATATGCATTACAAAGCCTGTGAAATGCACCCTATTCTGAAGCCTGTGAAGGTACAGAACAATGCAGACTATTGTCAGATCAACAGGCAGAGTTCATTCAACGAGAACTCTCTGCGTTGCCTCCACACAGGGGGAGCCCAACCAATCAGAGCCATGGCGGGGGAGGAGCTTGGGACATGTATACGAGGTCTGGGGTGACCTCCTTCAACAGCTGCCCTAATCCAGAACTAGAGACAGTTTCCCCTCTCCATTGGCACAGGATTAGACCGGATCTCACAAGGTCGCCCAGCCACCTTCAGCAAGGCCCGTCTTTCCCATGCTGCTTTCCAACTAGCGATTTTACATGGCCTAAGTGAATTAATTTCCTAAAGCTGCCAAAGTGCTCACCCCCGCTGCATCAAACTGATTCTTCATGAGATTTGAGATAACAGTGCCTACTTCTCCGCCGGTTCCAGCAGGACATTTTTGTGTTGGCAGTCTTGAATGTTACTTCAGATACCCTCGCTGTAATCCGCCTACAAACTAACCACAGAGAAGCAGCGCCCTGTGATTTCTGTATACAGAGTATTGTCTTGTCCCGCCATCCTCTCTCTTCTCCCACGAATGCTGCAGCTTTCAGCAGAAATGCTGGGAACTTCCGGCCCCCTTACCGCTCCGCTGAACAGCGACTGTCTGTCTGAGACACTACTCAGCTACAGGGTCAATAAATACCCTTTTATAGGGGTAAGCCTGACCAAACAGAAGTCCCTGTCCTTCCTAAAATCCACCCCTTTCCTTTTGCTGAGGAGCACATGGGGATTTTCAGGTCAGATAAGACTCTGGACGAGAGTGAACATGTGCAGGAGAGGCTGAGGACAGGACCAGGGTGTTTACCACATACAGGCCGGCCTATACACCAGCTGTCGGATCGGGAACAATGGGGTCACTTGTCCAAACAACAGAAATGAATGAACCTATTAGGATGTAATTGTGCTTAATAACCTTCCACATTCATTGTCCAAACTTTATCATGTCAGATCATACAGGGTCTACATGTTACAAATGAAGACGTGTTCTGCACAGCCTTTGGAAAAACACACTCAAGCATTCAATCTCTGCCATCTGCGTGCTACCAAAATCACATTTCCTATTAGTTTCTGCTACCATCAGGAGGAGTTTGTAACTTCATTTTGAGCTGGACCACACCATTCCCCCGAATCCTCCCCTGCTGACATGACAAACGAGGGCAGAGTCTAATCCCACAGCAGAGTTACAGGGTGAGTCGGGGGTCAGTGGTTGGCTGAGGAGCCACACAGGAAAGAAATGTCCAGATTGTCCTCTTGAGGAAGTGAAGGTGCAGACAGGCCCACTAGGCTTAGAAGTGCAAGAGCAGCCTGGTGAAGATGTTAACGCTGGGCCTGTGGGGGCCCCGAGGGGAGAATTGGGGTGGATTATAATTTAAGAGGCCATCGCTGGGGATCAACGGTGTAGGGACAGATTAACATCTCCTAATGACAACAGAGTTTTAGGTTGTGATGGTGGGAGACGACTGTGCCGCTGCTGCTTTTTAAGGACAAAAACCTTTGTTTCTAGGTAGACTTTTAGCATGCCTCACCCCCGTGTGTTTCAGCGTTACACTTCTGTGTGTTATGATTGTGTATTATGTGCTTTACATCTGTAGAGCTTGTTTTGTGCAGTGTGACAATTTAAGATGTTCCCACTCTGTCTTTTCCTTCCCGATACAGATTGTAGAGCCAGACCGATATTTCAGTTGGCTGATATTAACCCATCACAGATATATCGTAACCAGCATATGTTGCTCGATGTGCGCCAAAATGTAATGCAGAAATTATAATGCAGAAAAAGAAGAAAAAATCTATAATTAATACTTTCCCAGTGAAGTTTACTGTTTTAGTGCACTAGTGTCGATAAGACAATAAAGTTTATTGTTACGCGGTAAAATATCCTGTTCTGTTACATATCTTTGTGTTTGATTACCACATTTGAATGATCATTGCAAAAAAAAAAACTGTATCAGCCGATTTATTGATATCAAAATCTTGACTTCCTAATAAATATCGGCATCAGTCCCAAAAATTAAGTATTTGTCCAGCAAATTGCAGTACTTTGGCTGTGCTGCAGCATTCTTTCTCTGTAACGGATCATCATTCTGTGGTCAGTGTCCCCAACAGTATCTGATAGCCGATCAACACTGAATAATCTGAATTTGCGAAGTAACTTGTTGCTAAATTTATTTTTAAAAAATGGAGTGCAAGTATAAAGTAGCAGAAAAGTACCTCTAAACTGTACATAAGTACAATATGTGAGTAAATTGTAGCTGGTTACATTCCATTGGTGGTTATTCTCAACTCTGAGGCTAAGATTTTTTTTCTTCTGTGAATGTATATTGGTTCCAATTATCTGTTATCAGTCTCCTAGATGACTAATAATCAGTATTAGTATGAGCCCTAGTATTGTTCCTGTATGTATAACTGCTGTCATTGTTGTATGGCCTGGAGCAGGTGAAACCCTTTTTGCAATACATGAACAAATACACACAGAGAATGAATGCCACAGAACTTTACAGTCGGTCATAATTTAAAAACAAAACAAATATCAACTAGTGTCAGTTTGCTGACATGCTAGAGAAAACTTTCATACAGGTGTGCAAGATGCTGCTGGAAGGTGGCAGGATTCCATTTAGAGGGCTGATAAATGATATGCTATTGAAACAGTGCACAGATATGTGTATTCACTGATACCGAATCCAGCATTTTAGGCATTAATGGAGACATTTCTAATACTGGTATAAGCATCACACAATCGTAGTGACAGCTCACTCGTTCTCTTTTGAAGCAGATGAACATTGGACCATCCCACAAGTTATTATCCCCTTTAATGCTAGTGAGTGATGATCAGCACTCTTAGCATCAGCTTCAATCTTGTGTGTGCCGGGAAGCTAACCAGCCTTTAATCCCTACAGAGGGGGAGGTTCGAGATGTCAGCAGTTGTACAGGTACAGATAAATGTGTTTGGGCAAATCACCTTAACCTCATTACAGTGTCATTGTGGTGTGCCACAGCGAATCAAAGTCAGATGAAAAGTGTCTGGGGGTGCGTGAAGAGCACTGATCCACAGGGATGTGAGCAGGATTACAGTGCAGAAAGCAGGGAAGAAGAGGATGAAAGCTGGAAAATATGATTTGAAGCTTTACGACTAACAAAATATAATTCAAACAGAAAGAGATCATACACAGTCATCCAGTTATTAAAGTCACACCAACTGTAGCACAAGCTTCAAAATCACTTCCACTCAACAGGCAAACAAATTTGTCCATTGTCAAATCCTCTGTAGGATGGAAATCCTGCCTCGTCCTTGTCAAAAGACAAAATTTGGATTTATCTTGTCAGGGGGATGCATGGTCTGTTGAGACTAGCAGGGCACACAGTGAGACAACATCCTATTGTCATCTCTGCTCCTCACATTAACAAGCCCAAATGAACGGAAGAGAAGTTTTAACGGCTAGCAACACCAAACGGACCATTGTCTTGTCCCGCTGTCCTGCCTTCACTGTCTGTTATGTAGAGCTGGATGGATAAAGATGTAATGCCGGACTGATAGAGAACTTAACACGTCTGCAGAAACCAACACCACACAGTCATCAGATGAGCACCAGCTGGCAGGGGGATGGTGAAACTGCTGCACCCATGAAGTCAGGCTGGCATGACGTGCCAAACTTACAGCTTCAGGATATAAAAATGACATCTGACTGGGCGGTTTGGTTGTCAAATAATGTCCATGGCATAGTATTCAACAGGAGGTGGACACATAGGAGATATATTAAGACATCAAAGCTTCTCAAAACTTCTGCATTAGCCATTAAAAGCCATCAAGAGTGAGTTATACAGAGTCACAGCAGTAAAAAGCATATGTATCATGCCAAAACAGTTGAAGGAAAGCGTTGAAAGGAACCAAAGTAGCTTATCGTATACATCTCCGTAGCTTTAAATAAGACTGTGAGGGCTAAAGCAAACCATCTGTCTTCAGAAACGGATGAAAGCTAAACAAAGTTTTAATGCACATCTGCAGTCAAAGCAAAAAAAAAAACGTGGAGATCAAACCAGTGAAGTTCAGAGCCCCCAGTTACCTTCCACCAGTAAAATAAAATGGGAGCAACAAATGGGCTGTGGAACATTTGCCTTCCGTTTTGGTTATTGGTCTCTTCACCACAACAAAGACTGAAGCCAGCTCAGACAATTTGTGGACTAGTTTAGGAAAAACTAATAGATGGAGCTGCTGGTGGTGACAGATAAAAGTAGCTGTGACCTACCACAGCTACAGCCAGGTTAACTCTACTACTAATACTGAATGGAGGCACATATTAAAGTGTCAGGCTTCTCTCATAGTTTCTCAAACTTTACTTGCTGCTAGCAAGTTAACAACAGCCAAAATGTTTACAACAGCCCAGTTTTATGTTCAGTCAATAAAATGGCAACACCACCACAGAATACAATTTGAATTTCAGTTGACTCACTTCATATTACACGTACTACATTTTCACAAACTTCAGCTAACATTTAATGTTTCAAACATTGTGAAGCACTCAAACAAAACTACCACCGACCGGCTTGGTCCTGTTCACAGTCTGCCCTCAGAGAGCTGTCTGTGGCGGGGTGAGAGCGAGGCAACCACGCGCTACTGCCAAACTTTCTTTAGTATCACTTCTGAAGTTACATCAAGAAGAAACTCACCTTGTCCCGGCCATTTTCTTCACATTGTAAACGACTCGTTAACAAAAAGGAAAAAACGATGTTTAGCTGGTATCAGAGTGAAGAAGGTGAGTTTTGCTGGAGTACAGAGCGGGTCCGTGGAGCGAATACGGGACGGGACGGTCCTCCGGCGGTGAATCCGATATGGAGTCTCCGCCTCTGCACGTGAGTCATGAGTTGGGATAGGGGTCACCCAGTCTGCACCCCCTCCCCTCCCCTCCCCTCCCCTCCCCTCCCCTCCCCCCTCTCTCTCCACCACCACCCTTTACAAGCTGACTGGAAAGAGTATCTGGGGACCAAACCATAAGCAAAACATTTAGTGGCTCGGTTGGCTGAACACAGTAGTGATAAAATGTAAATCTTATCCCGCTTCGAGGAAACGTTAACGTAGCTAAATTAAAACCTAAAAGATAAATAACATATCCATGTTTGTGTGAATTAAAATAGCAGTGTAGACTTATTACTGACAGGTTGTTTTCATGTATTATGCTATGCTTGAAGTTAAAGTATAAAATGTACTTTTCAAATAGTTAGCCAACTAAGACCAACTATGCTGACCCAGAGCACTGAATTCATATTTGAATATCATATCAGGATTATGATAGGCTCATTTTACAATGTACTCTCACTTGACTCAGCCAATCAGAGAGCTGGAGATCAAAACTATCTCTTTACATGTTATCACCTGACTGTATTTCCACTCATGTAATTGTAATGTAACCCTGGTGTTAGCCTGTGGACAAGCAGACAGAGACACCTGCTGGACAGCAACACACACAGTCATGTGATTTCACAATAAAAATCAGGTCATTTTTATGGTCAAACAACACTTTATTCACAATTACTATCAGCACTCAGGTCTATGGAAATATTTGCTAAAAAAAAAAAATCAAAGAAGCTAACAAAGGCAGGTAGCTTAAATTCACATCAATAAGTATTACACTGTTGTGTTGTTCCTCTGGCACAGAGTAAACTATATATCCATTAAATGTACATGGCACAACTGTTCACAGTGAACCCTTTAAGTGCTTTTCCGATGTAAATAAGGAGAGGACAAACATACAAATTGCGGGCAAGGAAATTTCTCAAGCTACATTTCTCCCTATAAGTTCATTTTGTCAACTCATATCATACAATGAGGTCTGCCTCTTCAGTATTATAAAAAATATTGTAAACATTTATATTAATTGCACAACATACATTCAAATACATACTGTACTGTACAGCAAGATTTTACTTCCGTATTGTTATCCTGTAGCACCATGTATAGCAAGCTGAACAAACTATTTGGATACTTTTACAGTGTGGTACTGACAATACAAAGGAGTAAAATGGCATTCACTAATGACGCATTCTGCCAGTGGTCAAATGTTCTGGAGGTTTGGATGGTATCATTGTGAGATAGTGTAGGCCTGTTCAAGGTGCGGCTGCCACTGGATGGGGCTGGGTCGAGGCAGGCAATCTCTGGTCACCTGACATCTCACAGCTTTGAGGAAGATGATGATTCATTAAGGACATTCATCAGCGTTAAGATCAACTATATTACAAAAGATTATGACGAAGTTACCGTTTTAGAAGTCCATAACACTTCCATGTGCAGACACGTTGGTGCAAAGAAAGGAAATCAGTCTTTTTGTAACTCCAAGAGCGAATGATTTAGCTAATCAGCTTGTGCCACAGTGACATCATGAGGCCATGACATCATTGTGTAGCAGCAGAGGTGACATGTAACTCATCATGTTTCCACCCAGTCCCGTTTGACATGAAAGAGAGCTGATTAAAGCTGATATATATTATGTACAAGCAGTACTGTTAGACTGAATGGCTTGTGGACACCAAACAGTCCCATCTGATTCACAGCATCCTGTTGATGTTAATGGTCCTGGTAGCTGAGGGTAACAGAAGATATAAATGAGAATGAAATGTGTGTGACGGTAGAATTAACACTTGGAGAGTCTTTAAGCGTCCTCGCAGTCTCAGCATCTCCTCTGCCTGGGTGAGAGTTAAGAAGAGCAGCTCTCCTAAGAACTAAAACCCACATTAGAGTAAAGTAGTATCTCAGGTTATGGTCCATCGAAGTGTGGTCAAGGTCCTTGGGTTTGCCTGCACTCCCCCTACTCCCTCCTTCGCTGGAGGAGGCCGAAATGATGGGTTGTGGGATGCAGGTGGTTAACCAACCCATCCTTCCCAAATCTGCCCTCTGTGCAGGGGAAACAAATACAGTGAGTTAAATGTGCCACTCGAGGCAAACCATGGCTCCAGTTGTGGTCTGTTCCTACTAACTGTGAGGAAAAGTAAGAAATGACAATAACAGGACTGAAAACACAACATAATGAGACAGTGTGTCACATCTGCATTGCTTTACTGAATTTGACTTGTGTGAGTGAATGAGAGAGAAGAAGGTGCAGCTTTGCAATGCAGGTAAATGAGAGTTACTGTAAGAGGACAGAATCACAGTAGGAGGGAGGGGAGCATGCTGCTGGGTCATCTGACCAAGCTGAAAAAAATCTGGATGGAGATAGAGGGAGAGCTTGGCTGACTACAAAGGAACAGATGGGTTATGACAAACTCACAGCGATTTGGAGGAAGGCTTCTTCACTTTTGGCCTCTTTCGACGATGAACTGGCCTGAAGCATGCACAGCACGTATACACGCGCAGGGCCAATGCACGTGCATGGAGACAGGTATATACACACAAAACACGCACACACACACACACACACACACACACACACACACACATACATACAGGTACACACACATACAGGCATGCGCACACACACACAGGCAGACACACACACATACACCCCCACACGCACAGCAGAGACAAGCAATTAGGCTTCATTACATAAAGGGAACAGCAGAAGCTGAAAAGCAGGCTTGTATTTTGTCCGTCTTTGGCTTCTGCTTCTGCATGCTAAAAAGCCTCTGATCTCTACAGTAAAGAACTATGACAGTTTGAAGAGGTTCAGTTTCAGCACATGACTGTATTTTATTTTCCTGACTCTTCAGATGACTCACACTAAGAAGAAACATAGCCAAAGACACACTAGGGAGACTGTATCCTCCCAGAGTTCAAATTGTAACATGAAATCCATCTGCAGTGTTTGTAAAAGTAATCAGCTGGGCTATAAGAAGAAGAAGAAAATACCTGTATTCACTGAAGTAGTTTCGTTCTTTTCCTCCTGAAAGGAAGTGGAGGTAACATTAGTCTCAGTCAGAAATTACTGGAGACACTATAATCAATCATGTTTGCCTCAGAGACTTCTTACTCACCCTTCTCTGGGCTGCACTGCTTATGTCCCTTGCAGCCCCGTAAGTCCATGAGCTGTTGATGCATGTTATTCAGAGCATTGCGGTCGAGGGTGCTGACAGCATTTATCAGCTACAGGAATAATAAGGACACAATGTCAGCAAGGGCTTTGGAAACTCTGGAAAAAACTGTAAAATCTGCACCCCCTGCGCTCACAGGAAGGCACTGTGAATCATGTGTCGTGGGATCATTTTATAGTTCTGATTGGTGAGTTATTTAAGTATCTGTCACACAGTACAGTGTGTCTCTAACAAATGAAATACCTGGTATGGGTCAGTGTTGAGGTCAAAATACTCCAGGAAACCGGTAGCAAATTCACAGAACAGGAAGTTGTGTGTGTCATTGATGGTCCTTAGGCACCAATAGGTGTTATTGTTGGCACTTGTGCATGCACAGAATGGACCCACTGAGGGAGGGAGGGTACGGGAGTGGGTGAGGAAGGGAGGGGTGAGAGTGGAAAACAAGGGGTATTACAACAGTGTTCTAAAAATGTATCTGGAAAACATTGAACAGTTCCACCACACTACTCTTCAAATCTCTTTAAACACTCATGTTATTTCCGCACTTGTCCAGAAGGGGGCAGTCTGCCAGTGATGGTTGTCATGGGTGAAGCAGGTGAGGCCTGGCATGCTGCAGGTGTCGTTGTTCTGAAGCCTCTTGAGGAATTTACGTAGTTTCTTTCTGCGCTTCTGCTCCTTCTGCAGCCACTGACTCTTTTGCTTCGATGGCATTCTGATGAGAATGAAACACATTAAATACAGTCAGACTGCAAAAGCAAGTAATAAATTATTTATTAATTGTCAAACAATGTCAGTTTTTACTTGAGTGAGTGCATGCGTCCTGCGTTCAGTTTGAAAGCCTCTTTATTCTTGAGGAGATAACTGTAAAGACAAGAAACAATGGTCACATGTGTACAGTGGTGGAAGAAGTATTCAGAGCAGAATTTAAGAGGATCTTTTGTCTTTTGTCAAAGTAGAATAGAATATTTACAGTTATGTTTTCATTAGTGTATGATTACCTGAAACTAAGAATTAGTTAGCTTAGCTTAGGGTTCACCTTTCATATTTATTATATTGATTTATATCACATCGTCATAATTCTACAGTAGCCCTGAATGGACAAACCTAGCTAGATGTGACTAAGTCCGACACACTGGACCTTTAATTAAAAGTAGCATAACCACAGTGTAAAATACTCCACTACAAGTGAAAGTCCTACATTCAAAATCTTACCAAAATAAAACTACAAAAGTATTAGCATCAAAAGATAATTTAAGATATCATTTAAGATAATTTAAAGAACCAAAAGTAAACATGCGAATCATGCAGACTGGCATATATCATAACAATAAATATATTACTGCATTATAATTATTGATTATTAATGTGTTCATCACATCAATGTTGCAGCTGGTAAGTTAGAGCTAATTTAACTACTTTTTTTCTGCCTGGTAGCTTAATTTATAAAACATCATAATTATTATATTTTGTATTCAATAATCGGAATCTGCAAAGTAACTATTAACTTAAGTTACTAAATAAACGAAGTGGAGTAAAAAGTAAAACATTGGCTTCCAAAATTCTGTCGTAAAAGTAAAAATTAGCACAAAAATGTCACATCTCTACGCGAGTGGTTCTGACACATTCTCACCTGGGAGTGTCACACTGACATTCCTCTGGCCGCACCTTTTTCAGGTGACCTTTGACCTCACGGAGGTTCTTGATTTTGGTCTGCAGGGTTTCAATCTAAACACAGTGGAAACAAACATATATTCACACAAAGCTCATTATGCACCACAAGCAACCTATGAAACAGCTTTTATGATCTAGATTTAACAGGATGGACAATGTCGCAGTACCTCATGCTCAATGTGAAGTTTGTGGTCTTTCCATGCTTGAAGAGACTTGTAGAGACCTCCATCACATTTTACTGTGTCATTCATAAGAATCGAGCACCTGCAGGATACAAAAACCAGAACAGCACCCACTAAATATCATGCATATGCAGTCAAAATGATTCCCTAACATTTTATTTCTCTCTTTCATCACCAAAAACTTCACACAATGATGCGAACAGATGTGCACCTGTAGGTGACTTTAAGAGCAGCAGATGGTGTGAGTTTACTGTTGGTTGTGGGTTTGGCTGTGACCCCCATGCCACTAAACTCTTCGATGTCATCCTCATTCCCCTCTCCTCTCCTCCTGTCTGTGGCCCAGCTGCTGTTCCTGGAGCCCAGGGGCTGGTAGCCCTCCTCCAGGTCGACGGCATACAGGTCTCCATCCAGCTCAAATGATACAGAGCGGGCCCAGCGCTTCCTGGAGACGGTCTTACTGGATTTCATCTCTGAATAAGACGAGACAGAGGAACCTGGATAAGATGAAAAAGAGGAATGCGTTTTTGATATTGAAAAATCGAGATCTATTATGATGTAGACAAGTGAAGAGCAGCACTATCAGAAAGAAATTGTATGAATCAACGTTCCATGCAATTGGTGTCATACCCACTGAATCATTTACAATCTTCTGTTTTTGTCTTTCAAGGCCCTCTGATTAAAGGCTCATTTGTCTCCTCTAGTCCACCACTTGATGGCAGCACAGACACACACTCCTCATCCCATGAATACTTCAAAAGCTGGTTATTTTAGCTAGAGATTAATGGCCCTGTTTGGTAAGGCTTTGTAGGCTACTGCAAGGACATTTCAAAGTAAATCACAAGTGTCTTTCTGAACAAAACCACATCTATTAATAACTACCAGAACAGCGGAACATGTGAGTGACAAGAGGAATTTACTCTTCTTGGTGAGCAGCCTCTTCCTCTTCAGGACTGATGGTTTGAAGCCCACGTCGCCACAGTTGCAACTGTCAGAGTTGGCCGGGGGCGACAGCAGAGAGGCACCTCTGGCCATCAGAGCCTGCATACGTGGGGCATAGAGACTAGCCATGCCCTTACACTTATACAGCCTTAGTTTGCCAGTCGGGTCCTCAACACACTGCCACTTCTGTAATAAAGCAGAGGGAAATTTCATGATGCTGCTACTTTGTGCTTGTGCTTTGGCAATTTTGATGCATAAAAACCCATTATGCTAAAATGTTCTTTATTGAGTTATGCTCAAATTACCCCACGCAGACCTCTAATGGTGCTCGGTAGAACCCTTAAAATGCAGGAAATATTCTAGATCAACAGCAATAGAAAGTTCATATGGCATGAATTTATGAATTCAGATCCTATTTTAACAAATAGGACGGCTCTTTATACACTTGCATTAATGCACACGTCATACTCAGTGCACTTCATTTTGAAGGATTAAAAAAGAGACTTCAATGTGAAATGGAGCCCAGAGAGTGCATCTTATACTATAAATTGTCAACCATCAACCGAATTATCACCCTGCATGAGCCACACTTCATGCTGTTCTCCTGAAACTTTAATAGCCTCTCCTTCCCAGCTCCTGCAGGTCAGGTACCTGTCCTGGCTGCTGGCAGGAGGTCTGGTACTCTGCTTTCTGGCAAAGGTCCTTCACCCGCTGGTATTTTGGCAGGAAGTTCTCCTCCTGGGCCATTTCCTTCCCATCAGCTCTCTTGTGTGGAGGCTTCCTGAAAGAACAGGAAAACACATCAACAAACCAAAGACAAGGAGTCTGATGTCACCGGAGGACAATGTCTGGAATGAGAACATGTCTTGCAAAAGGTCAATCAATAAAACTTACCCTCTCTCCACCAGGAAAGAGTCTCTCCATGTTTTACCCTTCCTGTTCAACTGGAACCTGGAAAATGATTAGAAAGAAATGAAAAAATTCTGTCAGACTACTATGTGATATTTGCACTGACAAAACACGCACTCCATTTTCAAATGCCATCCTTGTTCAGTGCAGAAAGAAATGTGGTGTGTATATTTGGATTGTAGACTTGTCCAAGAAAAAAACTTCCATTTTCAAAAGTTCAGGCAAATCACTTTTTGACTTAATATGCAACATTTTAAATAGCAATCTTTAAGTGCCTTTTGAATGTCAGGACACTGAGCAATACTTAATGTCTGTGCTCACCTATTGACTGGCCTGTCTGTGTCCAGCAGCTTGAGGATAGACTTGCCATCCATTTCCGCAGGAATATCAACACCGGCCATGTCCAGCATAGTCGGTGCCAAGTCAACGTTTAACACTATATGAGGATTACTGCAGGGAACCACGGAAAAGGTGATATTATATTAGAATTTCATAATCTGATATTGGAACATTTGAATAAGTAATAGAAAAATAACAGTCTGTGTCACTCACGTGGCACCTTGCTCCACATTGGGTCCTCGTACGTAGAAAGGAACACGGATATCAAACTCATAAGGCATTGATTTGCCCTTGACCAGCCCAAACTGGCCGATATGGTAGCCGTGGTCCGAGGTGTAAATGAGGTAGGTGTTGTCTAGCTCCCCTGTCTCCACCAACATGTTGTACATCTGCAGAGGATATAACTCATTGAACACTCACATTGTGTAAAAAGTTATACTTCATGTTTGATAGCTCAAGTCTCCTGTGCCAGTTTCAAGGAAAAGGGATAGAACAATTTACCAAGTGTGTCAGTGAATACATTATACAGTCCCAGTCAGAACAAGCACAGATCTCTCAGGGCTAGAGACACTCAGAGGAGATGTGTGTGTGTGTGTGCACATACTGTATTTAAGTTTCTCTGTTTAAGCATATGTCTATCTGCCTGCTTGTCCGTCTACCTTCTCCATACTGTCATCCACAGACAGCAGGGTCTGCATCCTCCTGCGCTGCAGCATGTTTGTGAACTGCATGTGGACGGGCTTCATAGGTCCTGTGTAGCGCAGGATCCAGTGTTTGTCTAGGTTAGGAGCATAGTTGTAGCTGGGGGTTCTGAAAGAGGAAAGGATAGAAAAAACATCAAACTAAACCACATAAAACTCAATATGGTGTTCTTAAAGTAACAATCTCAAAGATTAATTTCAATTAAAGTCTGTTAACGCACTATCCACAGACTTACACACTATGTAAAGATATGTATATTTTCCTTTACTTCTACTTTTGATATTTAAGCACATTTAATATCAGATACTTAAAGACTTTTACTCAAATACTATTTATGTGTCACAGAGTTTGTGGTTCTGTCATTTCCTGTTTTATTTTGAAGTCCAGCTGTTCTATGTGTCATGTTTTGCTTTTCACTTCCTTCCTTTGTTAATTTCCCGCCCTTTTTCTGTGCTCACCTGTGTCCTATTAGTCAATCAGCCCTTGTGTATATAGTTTATGTGTTCCCTGCTGCCTTTGTCAGTTTGTCTGTTTAGTTCCTGTGTCTTTGTGGCCCTTCTCCCATGGTTTGTTTCTGGCTTTTATTCCTTGTGTTTTTCCTGGTTTGTACTTTGTTTGGCTTTTGTGTTTTGGCTTTGTATTTTTTCAGATCTTGGTTTACAGCTTTTGTAATTAAAAGCTTGCTTTTTGTTCTTAACCCTGCCTGCCTCCTGAGGGTCTTGCATTTGGGTCCTCACTACTTTGCTACACGTCACAGTATGGGTGACTTACACTTTTACCAAGGTATTATTTTAACACGATATCTTTGCTTTTACTCAAGAATGACTTTTGGGAACTTTTTACAACACTGGAGTTATTAAATTATTGGAATATTTATATATTTTCACTATTACAACCTGGGTGTCAGTCTCAAAATTCCTGGAAAAAAATGGAACTTGATATTAAAAACATTTACATGGCAAAACACCAGTTGACTTTTATTATGAAGAATGCAATATGTTGTTGGAGAGGTTTGAATTTTTCACAATCGTTAATCAATAATGCCTCTGCGAAACAAGCAAGCAATCATTTTCTGCATCTTCTGACAGTGGATACGTCTAAAATATTGCAGACAGTAGTGGCAAAAGGAGGAGCCATTAGATAGAGAGCTGCATATCTCCGCATGCAGCAGAAAATCATCTCATGATTGCTCAAAAGTGATGGAAGGCTGTTATTGCCTGACTCCTTTATGAAAACATAAAAAATAAAAAATAAAACTTGTTTTGCTGCCCCCAGAATTCTGTGACCTTTAGTATTAAACCACATTCCTTGTTACCACCAGTAACTACAGGTGACACAAAATCAGCCAGGACTTAAATCTTAAGGATTACAGCTTTAACATTTCATCTCTGAGGCTCTACACATCTGGTCTCAACATGCGTTTTGAGTGATCGGATCACAAAGGGACAGTTAAAGGTCCGTCAGCTCACACCTGGCATTAACATAAATCTCAAGTGACCACTAGTGATCAGATCTCACTTCCTCGCTCTATATGCAAATAAACATGTGCATCACTGGAACAAAAGGATACCCATTTGTTTTTTACATGAAGAAGGAAATATCTTCATGTATAACATTTGCTGAATTAATGATAAGGGCCAAATAGTTAAGAATTTGTTGTAGACAGCATTTCACAAAGTTTATAAAGTTTCTCCTAACTCAACAATTCACAAAATGTAGTGGGTTTTTTTGTTTGTTTTTTTAAAGGAGTCAGGGGACTTTCTCCACAGGCGTCTAAGAAGTAGACTATATTGGTTACTGTTTACTGCATTTGTAAAATTTGACATGTTTACTGTCAAAATGTTTTCTTTCATATAGTTGATGTAAATGATGAAATCAGTGGAAACAGTGTGTTCAAACAGCTGTTGGGAGGTAGGCTGCCCTTTAGACATAGAAACGGACAGGCTGGTACAGTGAACCTCAACAAACTGACACTTTTACAAGGACAGAAACAACCTAATGTATTGCAGTTATTGCTGAATTTAAAAGAAAGCATACATGATTTAGAATTTGATGCAGCTGTTTTGCAAAGTTTGTTACTTTTCTCCTCTCTAAACAACTCAAAAATCATACAATTGGTAAGGGAGTCTGGGGATATTGCAGTACTAGTTCAATGCTCAGTAGAAACAGAGAGTGCATTAACAAACATCTGCTGCTAACATTGGCAGATTAAGAGAGCCCACAAATGTAATTTACATCACAGAGAACGAAATGGTAATCAGACAGTGTGTAATCCATTCTGCCGGTTGTTGTGGCTTCTTGTTGTTTTGCAGAGGACTTCTGCTGAATAAGCGGTCCTTACATGTAGCCAAGAACACATGTGCCTACACACTGCTAAAAGAATGTGGTCCATGCGATCTGGACCATCTCTGAATGTGGTCTGAATGATTGGATCTTCAATGCCTCTTGGGGGTGTTCACACATGTATTTAGAGCTGTCCACTTGGGATGAGATCACCCAGGATGCATGTTGATACCAGGTCTGAACAAGCATCAGTTGCTTCTTTTAAATCGTAAAAAGAGAAAATAACAAAGCACAGGACTCAATCCATACATTTGTATTCAGTTGTTCTTTTCCATCTCTATACATGTGCTTTCACACTCTATAGCTGGAAATTGGATTATAGAAAATGTACCAATGTGTGTACAGTTACATTGTGCATTCACAGCAATATCCTCTGCCTGTGTCTGCTGATATCTGCCATCCTTTTCGTTCCAAAGTAGCCAGAAAACTGTTTATGCAATGCTAAACTGGAAGTTACATAAACCATATAAAATGCAAAGCGTGGCAATCGATAGGCCTGAACACAGTGAGCAAGCACAGTTTGATCAATAATTAACTCCGAGCCATATGGAACTTTAATTATTTGAGAATAAACACAGCTAAATAGCTAATGAGATCCTAGAAGAAAATATATCGTTTAGAGCGGATCGATTCGACTTTAAGAAATGCTAATGTCTCACAGCCTGCTCCACAATGGCAACTGTAATGTACTGTGAAGATGTGTCTGCAAGGTGCCAAGGTGAGAGGAACATTTATCACCAGAGGAATGCAGGACTTTTACTGCCTGTTTCTCTTCATGTGGTTGATAAGGGCAGAGGGAGATCGAGTGAGAAAAATAACCAGAGAAGTGCTCTCAGAAAACATCACCCGAGGGAGGGCAAATTTATGGAGAAAGAGCAATTAAAAGTTTGTACAAAGACACTGGGGCTGAATTTTTAGAATATTCTGTGTATAAAGCCTGCGTGGCACAGGTTAATGATGCTGGAGGGATTAGATGGAGCAGGAGAAGGGTGTGAGGGGGCTGGAGGGAGGGGGCAGAAACTGCAGTCTCATTACTGGCCTTGGATCTGTCTCTGGAGGCCAATAGCAGGTCTGCCATTAGCCAGTAGCACTATACAGACGGCCGGAGCATGGAGAGTCAGAAAGACAAAGGCTGAAATGTTCTCTCTGTGTGTGTGTGGGTGTATGTGTGTGTGTGAATACGGCTAATTCATTACCTATGCATTAAACATACATCATTCATACCTCTCTTTGATCACGGCTGACAAAATGGTACAAATTAGCCGGGCTCATTACGGTGGTAACACTAATGTGAACAACACATGAGCCAAATAAGCTGGAGTGAAACACTGGCTGTGCATGGAGAGGGCTCAGCTGCCAAGAGCACACTGCAGGCACAGGAAGATAAGATGGAGTTGAGATTATGGAATTTGTGTCATTCTGGGTCAAATGAAAGAGAGCGTGAATGTGTCGATGACTCACAAGCAAGTAAATAGCTGTGAATGTGAAAATGGTAAAAAAAAATGTACCCTTGCGTTTGTCTGCTGTGTCCCACATAAACCAAGTCGGTATACATTATCTAACTATCAGCTATCACAGAACAATCTGAGGGCTCACAGTTTGGTTTATCATAGCTGGTTTTAGCATTTTTACTCATCGTCTTACATGTGCTGTGATGCGTTGGGGAAGGCGGTGCTGTACTGCGGGGCGGAGTCTTCTGGTCCATGTGGAGCGACATGGCTCAGGACCATCATGACAGGACGGTGCGGGTACATCCTCTTCGACATACGGAAGTAGTTGATGCTGTCGTTGGTAATGATGTCTGTCAGGTAGTCCTGCAGAGAGAGCAGACAGTGTCCATCAGGCACTCAGTGAGTGACAGGAAGAGCAGATGTCAAAGCCTTCAGCACGGTGTTGAGTCAGTGACCTGGTGTGAGTCAAAAAAGATTCCCAAGCACCACTATGTCTAAATAATGACTCACATCTACTGTTTAAACCCTTTGAACCCGGATTTTTGTCTGATAAATCCCCTTCAAGTGAAAACAGACAACCTCCCTAACAAATCCAAGTGGTATTATCACTTTCCGTTTGCTTCAGAGCCTAGCAACTACCAACAACACGAGACATGTTGTTTCCAAATTTCCAAGAAGAAGTGATCAACACCACTTTGGAAAAAAAAGAAGAAATAAGCATGTTCACTGAAGGTGAAATGAAATTCTCATTATTTTATATGGTGTCATTATATAGTTTGACTATTGCTTCACGCAAACAAGTGACTACAGCAGGGGTTGGCATTGGGTGGGGGGGGAATAGATGAAAACATTAGGAGGAAAAGTCTGAATTTATTAAATCATTTAGTCTGCAGTGTAGACATGGAAGTAGGTGGGTTTTTCTGAAAATCATTGAGACTGAAGGCAAGACAGACTGAAGGCAGGACAGAATTAAGTGGGGTGAAGATGTTAAGACATGGAAAAAATTGTTTTTATAAAGTTCTGACTTAAGAAGTTATAGAGTAGGGTTGGGAATCACAGAGTAACTCACAATACGATTCATGATATGTTTCCCACAATAACAATAGATACAGCAATTCCACGATGATTTATACATTATAAGACAATCATCTGATGATACATCATGATATCTGTCTAACTGAAGAATAAAAAAGCTTAGCTTAGTGCCTCTTTATCACACACGCCGACTGCAACTTGTCCGTGTCCATGTGTACCATCATTACAATGTAAAATGGCCATAAACTGGCAAAAGGCAATTCTGGAGTTAAAATGATGGAAGGCTTTAAGTATGGCTCACTTAATTCTTTTCAATCTGTGTAAATGAAGTTTACACCACTTTGGAAGGTCATGAATGATTGACTAAAGTAAGTCTAATTGTCAGGTGAATGTGTTTAGAGTTCCTGCATGTATTAATAAAAATATCGATATTTGGTGCCAGTGTATCGATAACCGTACCGCAAGAAGAAGTGATACGATATATTGCTGTATCAATATTTTGTCCTATCCCTATTATAAAGGTAATGCTTTTTAAGCTATTTATTAATTTTTGGGTCACAAATGGTTACTGAATGTCAAATGATTAAACTGCAGAGATAACTACAACTCTCAACGTAATCTAAAATAGAACACCTTGTCTGACTTTCATGCTGACTCTCATTCTGTGATTGAGTGTATAAATACCTTTTGGTAGTCACTGCTGTGTTTCTCTCGTACTCCGTTCCTGCAGAGGGTGTAGTTGTAGAAGCGTGAGTTCTTCACCAGCGCTACCCACTCCCTCCAGCCAGGGGGCACATAGGAGCCGTTGTACTCATTCAGATACTTTCCAAAGAAGGCTGAGCGAAGAAGAGGCGAGCAGTATGTTCATTTTGGAAATTGTTTTGTTTGAATCTGCTTTGACATTCATGTGTCAGACTCACGGCGCTCACCTGTCCTGTAGCCAGAGTTGTTGAGATGTACGGCGAAGGTGTGCGGCTCGTGGTGTGCTTGCCACGAGGGCGAGGAGCAGTTCTCGTTGTTGGTGTAGGTGTGGTGGTTGTGCACATACTTCCCTGTCAGGATGGAGGAGCGTGACGGGCAGCACATGGGCGTGGTGGAGAAAGCGTTGCTGAAATGCGTGCCGCCCTTCTCCATGATGTGCCGAGTTTTGTTCATGGCCTGCATTGAGCCTGGGAGAAAACATTGCAACAAAGAGAGAAAGGGGGAGGTCACATGAAGGGATAGGAGGGTGAGAGGAGATTCAAAGGCCACGGATTGAAATGAAAGGGATGCAGGGGGACATTAAACAGACGGAAAAGGAAAGAAGAATGAGAGATTGAGGAAAACAGAGAGGGTAAAGAGTGAAAAATATAAATGTAGGGCATGAGGGGTAAAGTGCAAAAACCATTATGGACGTGTTAAGAGAAAAAGAAGGAGGGGAAAGTAAATCTTTTTGGTAAAGTGTAACCCATTTGGATTCCTGTGTACTAAAACCTTTTCAGGCTGATGGTGATTGTTTGGGAAAACAGATGCTTGACCATAAATTCCTGCTTTTCAATGGGAGTCTTCTCACTAGCGATCACAGGAGGACAAAGGATGTCACCGAGGCCATTATGCAGCCACTCCAGTCCAATACGCCGCTAAAGGACTTAAGCGGGAAGGGAGATGGCCAGGGTTTGGCACCCAGACAATGGAAGCCATAGGCCGCCCTCATTTCATGCCAGCAATGGAGGAGTTGGCAAGGGGAGCACATGACTTTGAGTGGGCCAGTTGTTATGGTGCCAAGAGGCAGCATTAGGCTGACTTTCCCTTGCTGATGCTGTTGGATACACATGGAGAGAATGCCCATACCCATGGGACACAAAGCAAACAGAGAGAGACAGATGCACAAGCACACAGTAAACACACACACACAGCAAAGGATTAATGGAGGAAAATGTCTTACCCAGTTCTATGTCCTGATCGTCAGTGAGGATGAGGATGATGTTGGGTCTGACGTTGCGGATCTGGCGGTCTCTCTGCAGGCGGGACCTGAGGCGATACCCAGACAGGTATCCAGAGCCCTGGGCCACAGGGAGGATTCCCACCAGGACAAGGAGGAGGAGGAGAGGGAGAGGGGCGGAGAGCCCCCACCCTGCCATCACGCTACTCTGCAGTCACCTCCTCAGTCCTTCGTTTCACACACACACGTCTGCGGCTCCCTCACTCAACCTGAGAGACGGGACATGGATGGAGACTGATAAGAATAAAACACACACACACATGCACACACACAAAACATGGTGAAGGATAGCAGATGCAGGCCTTGCACAGCCATTACAGGGTGCTCTTCCGTACAAATGCACCCGTTTGGGCTGAGCTCAGCTCGTTAATCAATCATTAATGATGCATTAGAGTGGTGTCATTGGCTGGGTGTAATGATCTCTGGTGATGAGCACATGGCTGCCAGGCTGGGGCTAATGGGCCTGGGCCCAGGGCCAGCTCAGGACTCACCTCCCCCTGAGAGGGTTAGGGGTGGATATGAGGGATGTGAGGAGGTGTGGGGGGCAGAGGTGAAGGAGAGAGACAGAAGACGAGGGGATGAGAGGAGGACAATGAAGACAGGGGTCAACGAGCAGAGTGACAATGTGAAGAGAATGAGACTGCAGTTCTGAAGAGCAGAAAACACTGACTTCAAATATCCCACATACTCAAAACACAGTGGGGAACAGAAAAAAAACCAAAGTACCTCTGAAAATGAAAGCAGGCGATATGAATGTGGCAATATCACAAAAGCAAAGCGCCTCTAGATGTGCAGAAAATTACAAATTCTGGTAAGTTTAACATAACAATTAGAGTCAAGTATGTGTTAAATTGAGCTTTTTCTTAATTAATCTCCACACACGGTTCACCAAAATTACACTACAATCCAATTAGTTCCCTAATCACTCTTCCTCATTAACAGCATGCCCCCTCTGAGTTTACCATGGCAATTGTTGCTTACACTCCCTTGCAAACATGTAGCAGTAGTACCTATCTAGTATCTAGTACAATTTAAAATATACTCCAGGAACAATATGTGTATATAAATGTAGAATTTAAAGAAAACAAAGCAATAGAAACAGGAGCGTTGTTACTTATTTGGATATCTGCTGTTCAACCATGTTCACTACATATGTAATCTCAGCAGATAAAGCAAGAACCTGAGCGAAAAATATGGTTCACTGACCATTAAATATTAAATAGCAATTTACATTAATAAATCTGCTTTTAATAATAGTAGGCTAAAAAAAGAAATCATTATATTTTACATACATTTCATTGAGTTGTTATTTGTATCATTAAATTAATATTGTGAGGCTACAGAGAAGAGCTGGACTGTGTGCCTATTTTATCATGACACATAATCAGAGCAGCAAATAATCATAAACACAGTTTACAAGCAGCAGTGGACCTGAGATGCTCCACTGCTACAATAAAGTGTGGGTTTGTGCTTGTGTGTGTAAGTGTGTTTGTGAGTCCTCGAGGAGCATGTGGCCGGAGGAAGATGAAGACAAAAACAACAACAACAAAAAAAAAACCTCTCCCTCCTGGGACTGTGAGTCCTCTTTAAAACAACCTGACTGGAATACAATTCGACATGGGGATACACAGACACCCACACACACACACAGTGGTGGGGGGATGCACACATACACAACTAACGCACGTATCAAAGACAGGATGTGGCCCTCAAAATGTAAAACATATTAAACATTTAAGGGCAGAGATGATTACAGAGGAGAATCGTTCTTTCGATGCAGAGTCTCAGAAGATGAAGTAAGTGTGAGCTGAATGTAGCAGAGCTTCTCTATCTAACACAAAGCTCCCTGTTCCTCTCCGCTCTACGCCGTTGTCCAGATTGTGCTCATTAAGGTCTTCCCAGACGCCCACACATGTCCTCTCCATCCTCCTCCCCTTGGTCTTGCTTAGTACCAAATGCACACACCTACACACGCGAATACACACCATGTGCATGTGAATATGTGCATACACGCACACACACACACACACACAAATAAATCAGTACAGCAGCAGCTGTGTTTGCTCTGGTTTCCTACTCCCAGGGCATGTGGTTCTCCCCCGAAGGAACACATGAGCTCTGACCCAGGGCGCTGAGCTGTTTGAAATTGTCCTTGCTCCTTTCTTGTGCTCTCTGTCTGCATCCCCCTTTCATTTCTGGCATGGGATGAAAACAAGACACTAGCAATGAGGAAATCCACAAGAAAAAAAAACCTGGTGAAAGAAAGACAGACATTTAACTGTCACCAAAATGGATTCCAGGACATCTCCAGGGGATATAGAATAGATTCAGTGTGCTCAAATTAAAATGGCCCTCCGTCATTTGAGTGGTTTGTGGTGTGGAAGGTACAGTGCCGCTGTTTGATGGTTGTTTATCTGTTCAAAAAGCTGATGTGGGCAAAACCAAATATAGTCCCGTCGTACAAGAAAACATCTGCTCGATTTTACACGCTGACCTATCAATAGCCAAGTATGTAAATGTTGTGTTATTGACATGCTCCGCTGGTGAATATTTTCTGACACTACCCCCATGAGGCCTCCTCCTTCCCCCTGATACCGAGGACTAATTGGATTTTCAGGCTTTTATCAGCTCTTACTGACACATACTGTCCTTTCTTCACAGTTTGCTCTCTCCCTCTCTCTTTCATCTGCCTTTATTGTTTATCTCTCCGGGTGGCAGATGCTACATGAAACCGCAAAAGGAAAAAGCGGAGGAAACCATAACGTCCAAACAGACAGAAGCCATTATACCTTGAGGATGTGTGGAAGAACAGAGACGGACAACCGTTAGAAAACAGCGGTACTTAGCAGAGCTATTCTCAGTCTCCAGCAACATGACCAATGTGGTGGTTTGTATGCATTCATAGTGTGAGGCAAACCATGTCGTTTCTGTAAACTGGGATGACTTGAAGCTCGTTTCCTGACAGAGCTCTGCCCACATCAGCTCTTTGCACTAAGTGAGCTGCGAGACGACAATGCTGATTCAGCCAGACAACCCAGAATGAAAGAGGAAATTTTGCCATTTAGACAGAAGCACAAGACAACATGAGTAAATATAACTCTCAGCAAAACTCATTAAAGGTTGGGGGCTTGGAGAGGAAGGGCTGGGGAGTAAGCTAGCAGAATATGAGATCATAGGGAATAAGCTTCTAAAAGCATGTTTGAGGAACAAGATCATCTCGGGTTATACTAATGCCAAGTGATGCCTGGAAGTCGGAACAGAGACGGAAAGTTTTGCTCTTCAGTCATCCGCTTGTAAAGAGGCTCTGAGAGAGCAGCAGCACTGCATCACCAGATAAAAACTTAATGTCGTCCATCTTTTATTGAGAAGGCTGAATTATAAATGCCGTGACAACAGAGCTGGCCATGTCACAGCATGGGCACGGTGGTAAGACGGTGGCAAGAGTGCAAGGATGAAAACACACACCAGATCGACAGACAGATATGTTACACTGCCCAACAACGCACATCTGTACTTCAACTATCACCATTCAAGTGAAGCAGTGAGGGAGCTGAGAGAGAGAAAGAGCTTGATAAATCTTCCAGAGACTTTGCAGGGGCGTTAATGTACTTTTTCCCTATAAATAAAACACCTTGGGCTTTGAAACAGGCATAAAGTCTGATTCGTCCAATCTGCAACCCCCTGAGAAGGCACGAAACACCGACGGAAGATGAGAAAACCGAGGGAAAAACAGACATTTATTACATATTGAGGGAGGACGAGTCATGGCGTACACTTGAAATTTAATCAGCGGTGTCTCATAATGCATATGAAATATGGAGGCGAAAGCCCACAGCTTGAAGCAAGACTCCTGGATTTTCTATCACCAGTGTTCTGAGACAAGGAAAGAAAAAGATGGAGAACGTGTGAGAAAAAGTAAAAACCTCTAGGCATAGAGTCTGGAGAGAACAAAGCCTGAGCACTTCCATTGCAGATGGATTTTTCTCAAACATGAAGACTAGATTCACAGACCAAGTCTTCCATATAAAATAGTGGAGAATAAAGCAGAATGTGGTAGCAGAGAGCCCCCAAATTTCCTCTACATCGTTCTCCATGCAGGAATTTGCCATCCACTGTATTCTAGTGCTGGAAACATAAAGGAAGTGGCCAGGAAAGTTTAAATAGACACATCCAGTTCTGAATGTGGCCCGCTGCAACACTATCAAGCCAATCCCTTTGGTCATAATTGAGGCTGGCAGGGCTTTGCTAATGTGTGACTTTGTTCCCATTGGCCTGCCTAGCTCTGAACAGAATGTGCAAAATCTCCAAGGACCCTTGAATTTACCAACAAAAGTTGGCATTCAGATGCAAATTCTGCAGTGGCATGCATCTATCTGAGAGTAACTTTCCCTCAGAGAAGTTTATGTGTGTGTGTGTGTGTGTGTGTGTGTGTGTGTGTGTGTGTGTGAGAGAGAGTGTGTGTGTGTGTGTGTGTGAGTATGTGTCGGTGGAAGGAGGGGTTTTCAATTCTCAATACAGTATGGAATGCTTTTTTCATGATAATAAGAAGCCATGGTTTGTTGCCATCCTTCATCCGTCATTCTCTGCTTGCAAATCTTTGCAACACCACCAGAATCTGGAAAAACACAGAGTTTTTATTCAGGCTCATCAATCCTGGATCTTAATGACAAAATATGTTCTTTGACAGTGCACTTTAAAATGACCCAAATGAGCATTTTCTGTTGCTTTGACCCTATAGTTGAGGTATGGATAAAAATGCAACAACAAATCTTTTAGCCATTTGGCCAGCAGAAACAAGTTGTGAACACAGCATTGAGATATCATCATCTTTTAAGTCAGTATGACAAACGTGTTTGCAAGCAGCTTATTTACACATCCAGCATTTAAAGAGCAACATCATCAATCATTTGGAGTCATGTGTGTGTCTATCTATTGATTCACTCTCTTAAAGCTCTGATTTTGGTCTCTACCAATACCTGATGCAATTATCTGGCTCTTTATCTGTCAACTGCTCCACTACCATCACCAGCTATAGCGTCTTTTCATATATATGTGCCAGCCTGGCTCAATGCGGTTTGACTCAATGCGACAACCCAGCATTGCAGGAATTTGCATTTCCACTATACCTGGGCTACCTGCTTGAAGGCGTGTCTTTAGCTGATAACATGCTTGTCTTAGCCTTCCCCCTGCAGTATTACTGAAGAATAGCCGTTAACAAAGCTCCGCTAATTCCGTGACAAACACATAGGCTACATAATTAACAGCAATCTTCCTCCACATGCGGCTCGCCCGCTGTTGCGAAAACGGAATTGCGGGTGAAAAGTCCAAAACATAAGTGTGTTTTTTTTGCCGACTTTATAAAACATACTGCTGACGAAGAAAGTCCACAGAGTAGACACATACTGGGAGAGAAAAACAAAAAGTCGAGGCAAGCAAGAGTGTGTGCATTAAAGTGGACAATTAAAGAAACACTATAGTATTAAAGCACATAATTAAAAGCAATTCTGGAAAAGATAGTTGATTTTTGAGTCTCATTCTCATTGTTATAGTTAAGGCAACTAGTGTGCCTTTCAGTTATCTCAACGCCCACTCCTTTCCTCTTATCTGTGCCATAGGAATGTTCCTACTTTTGTACTGAATGTAAACATGGGTAGTTTTAAGCAGTTTCCACTGGCGACCAATGCTGTATTTTCTGTGGAGAGGACTGTCTCTGCCTCGACAGGTCCTTTATGCAGCCTCGTTGTACAGCTGCTTTCCACATGATCCGTTCTACCAAATGACCTCTAAACTAACAGCTTATCAATGATTAATGTTGGTATGATGACATCTTGATCAACGACTCCTTTAACAGGCCAGCACAGTCGGCCCAAACTCTCCAGTCCCTGAATGATAACCCTGAAATCATATCGATACCTCTCCAACAGCTCTTTGGTTTAAAATAGTCCCTGCACATTCTTCTGACAAATGTGCCTTTACTTCCTAATAACTAACTTTAATAGTTGAGAATGACAAGAGATAATGCGGAGGCTGATCCCATTCACCGGGAAGATTTAATTTAGATTTCCCTCAGGTTCAGATAAGCTCGGCACTCTGCAGACATTTAAAGATGACAGTCAGAACCTACACAGCAATTTTCTGTTTGAATACGCAGACACAAAGAGCAGTAGTTAGACTTTTAAAGAGAGAAAATGAGATTTCTGCTGCGATGAGGAGACTCGAGTGTGAAATATTTCACCCTGCAGTTACTGTTTAACTGTTTGCCTCTACATTTGTGTGTGTTTCTCTTCTTGTTTATACATTATACAATATTCTTCTCTAACCTTTAATACCATGTGGAATTTGCTGCCCAGACGGTAAAAAATGAATGAGTATAATTTTAGTACTTAACACATCATTAATCCTGCAGTGAGTCTGCTGCCCTGAGAGAAGGGGTGAAGCTGTGATGTGTTATGGCTGGAAAGCTCTCTCTCGCTTGCTCTCTCTCACGTACACTCACACATTGCACTTCATTTGTGTGTATATATATATATTTTTTCCAGCAGTCAAAGAATGAATGTTTCTGGCTACATTTTCATGTATTTACTTTATCTACATGAATTCCAAGCATTTAATGCTTCAGGTTATTGTGATATTGATATGACCAATGTACTGTCTGATAAAGGGAAACACATGTAACTCAGACAAGATTATGATTGTGTGTAAGTTGGTTTTGATATTCTATTAATATCATGAGTGTTTTTACGTCTTTAGCTTTGTCTTTGTTGTTTTCAGTGTGTATTTGTGTGTATAGATATTTAATTTTCACACACACACACACACACACACACACACACATATACATATATACATATATACATACATACATACATACATATATATATATATATATATATATATATATATAAATATATATATATACACACATATATATATGTATGTATGTATGTATGTACTGTATATATGTATATACGTGTGTGTGTGTGTGTGTGTGTGAAAATTAAATATCTATACACACAAATACAGTACATATATATATGTATACATATATATATATATATATATATATATATATATATATATATATATATATATATATATATATATATTTATATATTCTTGTAATTTTGCTTTTGTAATTTAATTGACAACCCTGATTGTAGTCATCTGGAGGGGGGCTGGGGTGGAGTTGGGTGTCATGATTACTCAAACAATCACATTTCTGTACTTTTTGTTGGACAACTTACAAATAAAGTTATTAAAAAAATCTTGTTGTCAGAGCATATCTTGATACTTTAACCAGGTCCATAAAGCAATGGTTTTCCCAGTTTTGTTTCAGAAGAAACAGCCTACACACAGCCTCAACCTCAGGCTCATCTAACAACAATGGGATGAACTGGAACACCAACTGCGAGCCAGGCCTAATTGCCCAGCATCAGTGACAGACCGCACTGTTGTTATGGCTGACTGGAAGCAAATACATGCAGCCAGGTTCCACTAGGTTGTGGTTGAGCCTAGTAGAGGAGTGGAGGCTTCTATCAACATGTTACATTTTTTCACAACTGTTTACACACGTTTAACCTATTTTCTTTTCTTTTTGCTTTTCATTTCTTTTCACCTTACTAGCTTTAATTGAATGTATTTTGAATTAGCAATGTTAATGTTATGTCCAAGTCAAATAAATGAACTAAACTAAACTAAACGGTTCCTTAAACTATAGTTCAATTTCTCAAAACTCTAAACATTAAACTGAAAACAGCTCACTATTTTGTCAAAACTTCACAAATGTCTTGGCAAAATGAATCACCACACTCAAAACAGATTCATTCTACCAACACAATACACATAGCTATGAGTATTTCTTACAGAGGTTCAATTTAAACACTGGAGTGATAAATTTAACACACGACCATCAAAGTAATTTTGGCTGCATGAGACCATGCCACATGTTTAACTGTATAAAATTGAGTGGAAACAGTTCCTTTTTCCTAATTTTTTATTTTAACATTTAGGCTTTTTGGGCCCAAAACAGGTTGTAATTTTATGGTACATACAGTCTAAAGAATGTTGCCATACTGAACAGTACAATCCAGGAGATAATAATTGTGTAGTAGAGGTCGCCCGATGCCTCTTTTATACTCTGACTGGTGACTAAAGTTTTTTGCCAATTGAGTTTAAACAGGTGATAAATGAGTGAAACCAATTGGCCTTCAAAATGCCACACCCTGATTACCAGTGTATTTAAGGTGAACAAAGTGTGTAAATATTGAGAGGTGTGTAGAGTTTGGCAGGCTTTGTTTGTAATACATGAGGTTTGAGTTTTTTAGACGTGTGTGCAGAGTTGTAGTTTTCTGTGTTAATGCTACAGAGAAACACTGCAATACCCATGGTTTAAGAATGAGATATTCAACAATCACAGTTGGTGTAACAGTCGGCCATGGAATATACTTTCTACTTTCTACATTGGTCATTTTAAGACTCATTATGCAAATTATATTCATGTAGTAGTATGTAAGTTAAAGTCACATGTAAGTAGGGTAATAAACACACACTCTCTGTCCTCAGAAGTTAACTTCTGGTAGTCACACTACTTTGTAAGTTAGACCCTGGGCCACATGCAGACACAGGGTAAAATGTTTCCATCTTTGCAACTCCATAATCCACAGGGGTCATTATCTTTTAAATGGTTTCATCGTGAGAGAGAGTGATGGGAGTGATGGGTGAATGGTTTGGTGGAAAAAATAAGAGCGGGGGAGAGAGGGAAAGAGAGAGAGAGGTAGGAAAAGAAAATTCTATATGATGGTGTCAGTTCAGACAAAAGGCCCAGTCATGATGTGTTCTCTCTGCAGAACAAAGAGCTCTGACAGACTCCCTGTATCTGCTCTGTTGACAAACTTCTCTCCCTCTCCAACAAGGGGACATAAAAGGAGAGAGGCGCAGTTAGGCTAATTATCTCTGAATCTGGAGGAAATGAACAGCGTTGTATTGTTGTACCGTTCTGAAATTGTTTGGCCCCGGCAGCACTAGAGGGACATCATACAGCTGCTGCCTGCCGTTTTGTCTCCTCAAGGTTTAACAAACTAACTCAGTTAAGATATTCCTCATAATAAGCTCGGATTGCAGCCACAACATAATAACAATGTCAAAAACTGCTGCAGTGATGATGTTTTGGTGACTGATTTCTTTCTTTCCGTTTCCCGCAGCAACCAGGCACTATGTAGCGCTAGCGTGGTGGTCTGCAGGTTTTTTGGGGGGGCTTCAGTCAGGGTCCACGGCGGGGTCATGGCATTTACCCCTCCTCCTCTGCACCCTTGCGGTACGCTCCAAGAGAGCCCAAAGAGAACACGGAGGTGTTAGAGAAAACACAAACAGAGCCCCGATTGTCCCTGACTTGGGTTCAGCCCCCCACAGCCCCACCTCCAGGGGTTTAGGACTGAGAGAATGAGCAACTGTCAATGGTGTTTTGTAAATACGTGGCTGTTTTCACTTCAGATGGGTTTATTCAGATGTCGGAGGGAAATGTGCCTGCTTTGCAGTCTGCGAGTGTCCTTGCCTTTCCTGTCCTATTGAGGTTGGTATGGGAAAGCCATTTGTGGTGCGTCCGAAAGAGCAGCACAATTGCCAGCTCCTTTGAGACAGGGGTTGACAGCTGAAACAAGTGAGCAAGCTGGTGGACAGGGCAGCCCGCTGAGTGATGGCTGTTTCTTATTGGCACTTATTGACCAGAGGCAAAGCCCCCCTACAGTGTGTCACATCTCAGCTAAATGGATTACAGACAAATCAGCCGGGGCCAATTGTTCCACCGACCTAACTACCTCACTGAGACCTCAGTGCAGTCAAGTGACTTCTGCATGACACTGCGTAACTGCAGCACCAACGAGAAATAACTCAAAATATGATCTGCTAGGCACTAAAAAAAGCTTGATGAGAGGAATCTTATCAGGAGCATGCAGTGATATTTATCTTCTGTAAACAGTACTGTCTGTCTCTATAGTTTATAAGCTGCACATGCGTTGGTAAAATTAGATCGTATTCTACAGGACTCATAGGTTTTCAGCTGTCATTTGTTGTGTTTTAATTACATGCCATTTGTCTCCCCATCATCAAATTAGCACCTGCAGTGGGGACTGCTCCTAATGGCCCTGACTTAATGATGATTACAGACAATATCGGTTTCAACTTTCAGTAAACAACTGCCGCCCGCCCGCTGAATAAATTACTGACAGCCCGGATAAATCAATACGCTGGCTGGAAGTTAGAGTTCAGCTGCTGCAGAAGTGATCACATGCATAGACTCTGCATTCTTCTCCTCGACTGATAAACAAAGGTTCTTGAAAAGAGAGCTCTACACAGCAGAGGAATGTTTTAAACTAGGGTGGCAGGGGTCTGTAGGTGCCGTGAGGACCATCCTCTCTGGTGTTAAGCACACCCTTGGGGGGTTGGAGAGGCGACAACCACTTCTTTACTTCTTCACTCCTCCCATTCTCTGTCCTAACCCCCCTACCTTCGATAGCTGGCTTTCTCCTGGCCCTTTTGTCGGCGGATTACTGGGGGTTTAGAGACGCACCGACTGATCCCTCCCTCCCCTATCGGAACCACACAGGGGGTTAAGACTGGAGCACAGAGGGGAGACCTCCACACAATGGTTTGAATTACAGAGGATTTCTATGTATGGCCACTAATATTCCCTCCATTTGCTCTACTCAGAAATTACCACAGAGCGCTATTCAGTGCTCGTGGTTTTCCCAGCAGGAATCTTTGGATGTATGCCAGAACCCAGAGCAGATTTTTTTTAGCAGTAACAACACCTCCATAGTTCAGAGAGTGTGTTTCTTACTAAACTCTTTGTCTTTTGTTCAGTTTAAATTCAAACATGTGTGATGGTCCCTGTAAGCATCCTCTGTACATGACCGACACAGAAAATACCAGCGGCAAACAAACAAGCCTCAGGTGAAACCGCAGCGACATGTAACTGCACACAACCCACATCATCCCTCTATATTGTGAGAGAGCACATGCTGTCTCCTCCTCTACAGGTCTGTATCCATCTCTCTCTGCCTCGTCCCCGGGACAGCTGCCCAGACAGCCCATCTGTCTGCACTGACCTGTGTTTGGGACCATGAGGGGAGCCTAAGTGGCCCACGAAGGGGGTCTCTGGCATGTTGCCCGTCTGGTAATGACAGTTAAGCTGCCAGCGGCTTGCCTAACAGCTTTGGAGGTCTCTCTGTGGTGCTACGGTATTGATATTGTATCGGGTTGCAAAGGGCTTGGCAGCCTTTTAATGAGAGCTCAGATTGATCAGGCGGTAGTGGCTCTCCCTTTACTGTGGATGATGCTCATTGGCTGTCCCTGCAGGCCTGACCTCCCTCTGATCTGTATCACGGACAGAGGAGTGAGACAAACACTCTCATGCCTCCCGTACATAGTCACACACATATGAATGTAACAAAAAGAAATGTGGACTCGAGTCATTGTGACTTGGACTCATGACTTGAGCTGACAGAAAATAAGTTAAAGACTTGAGACTTTACTTGTCCTGAGACATGATGATTCAAAAGGACTCATCTATGTTCATTTTATTTGTTTAGTTCTTTGTTTGCTTTAGTCTGGCTGTCAGTATGTCACTGGTTAAAAGCAGTGGGGAGGGAATATTTATTCAATGAGAATAAATTAAGAAATAAATAAGCTTTCATAAAGTTATTTGTTTATTTTTTGAATACATGTATTTCACTGAATATCAATAATTACAATACAACTTCAATGCATTGACATACTTTTTGAATAGGTATGATAAATTGGCCAATAATATCATTATTAGACAGGTCCTAAAATGTTGTCTATTGTCTTCACAAAGACATGACACTGCAGGTAAGGCTGGGGTACGTGACTGGGTTTGACAAAGAAAAAATGATTTGAGACTTGGATGAAAAGACTTGCTGGAGACTTAAACCAAATGATTGGAGTCACATGTCTGGTATACAAAGTATATAATTATACTCCATGATGGGGCATCATAAGGGTGGCAGTAGTGAAGTCTGTTTGCAACAGCTGAAACTAAATGTAACTGTAAAGGGACTCCATTGGTCACCAAAGTCATCAAGTTTAAAATACTACTGGCAGTAAACTGTACAAGAACATAATAGAAACTTGAAATCGTCTTCAACAATAAATAAAAGAAAACCCTGATAAATTTCAGCCTGCATGTAGTCATAAAAAGATTGTTGCTCTAATCTCAATAAATGTTCCCCAAAACAGAATAAATTATCACCACTAACATAGAAGAGAAAAAGAGGAATTTCTCTCAGTAAAGAGAACTGCCAAAATAACAACAGTAACAAACATAAAAATAAAGTTAAGAAAGAAAATCTTTGAAGAAAAATCAAAACAACATTTAAAGATTTTTTTCTGACGTATGCCTACACCCATGTACATACACACAAAGCTAAGTGACTCACCCACCCACTCAAAAAGGAGAGAGAGAGAAAATCTCCTTCCTTTATGCTGAAGTTGTTTGAAGGGTCAGTGGCTGGACAACAGAGGTAAGCAAAGTTCAAATAAACAGAGTCAGAAAGAAAAAGGAGATGGAAAAGAGATATTAAACCACCTGCCTGTCAGCCTCTATTATTGTACTCCACCTCTCTATCCCTCCTCCGCCTCCTCCTGTCTACCTGCCTCCACAGGCTTGTGTCAAGGTCACAGCCGCGGTCTCTAGGACTCTCCTCGCTCCTATTAGCCCTCCATTAGGCTCTTGTCAGAGAGGCAGCCAGCTGTCTGCCCCCCTGTGGTTGTGATCGTGACCCCCCACTCAGCCTCTGGACACCCCCCTGGGATCTACAGCGGGGAAGTAACAGGATGGAGGCAGAAATGAAACCCTGCTCGGTGCTCAAGGGAGAGGACACTGTGATTACTTTTCAGTGGCCCTTACTACTGAAGCAGCAGGGAGACCATTCCACGACTGTGCTGCCAATCGGTCACACTGAAATGTGAATTTTTAAAATTCAAGTAGTGAGTGCACTGGATTTGCACGGCTGGAAAAGGTACATGTTGTGATTACATCCTCCTCAAAATGGTCTCTTGCTCTGCGTCTTCTTTTTCTCTCTCTGCTATTAAACATGAATGAGCAGCGCCTTGATCAAGTTCATCACCCCTGTGTTGTAATTAGCGCAGTGTCGGAGTGCAGAGCATGGCCCCATTTCACTAATAGAGTAATTACCCCACCATCGGCCAGCTCTCTGACCTCTGTCACCCCACCCCCACGCACCTTAAACCTTCCTATCGCACCTTCCCATCAGCTCAGATGGAACATAAAACATCGGACAGGACAGGAGATATACCCAGCTATTCAACCATGGGGGGGGGATTAATAGGCGGCTATAACCTTTTACTGTGGATCACACTGAGTGAAAAGGTCAATCAGATTCATGAGAAAAGCGTCGTGGATGAATGTCTGCGCTTAATGAGCGTTGTATAGCGGCAATATCGCTGTTGCACTCTCCTACATTTGAAGTAGACAAGCATTAAAAATAAATGGGGAGTACAGCCAATTCAAGACACATAAAACGGCCGGTAAATCCATAGGGTAAGCAGACAAGAGAGGACAGGGATGCAGGGACACTGTTTTACTGCTGTAGAGATTCAATTAATTAGCCCTACATTGTAGTTAAGGGAGGGTAAAACGCCACAAGCTTCAACCAGACGCTCCATATCTCCACCAGATGTCCTGCAGTTTTTCACAGGGTGGGCAGTGATGACATACTTGGTGTCATCCTGTGTTTGGTAAGCTCCTTGTTAAACACGGCTGTGATTAAAAGCTATTAAAGCAATTATCTTAACGGCAGGAGAGCTGGGGATGGGAAGAGAAGAAGAGAGCCTTTTGTGGAATTCAGATGAAACCTCCTTTCAGCACCGTCGCCCCAGATAGCTTAAGTTAGCTGAGTGGTTATGCAATTGGCAGAAAAGATTTTTTTTTCCAAGTGTGGAGATGCACGCAAACGTACACACAGACCCACACACTTCTTCACAGCCAGTCGCTTCCTTACAAATAGAGAGCCAACTTCCCAGCCAGCCGATGGGAGCTGACACACAGCAAAAGAATGAGCCTCTTCTGTGTTGTCACTATAAAGCTTGGCCTGGGTGCCGAGTGGCCTCTCTGTGTGTGGCGCCGCAGGTTGGCACACTCACAGGGGGCTTTATTGGGGTGCCGTCCTGAGCGTCAGGCAGCATGCCCGATGTTGACAAAGCCTGGTATCGCCTGCTGTCAGCCCATTCTGTGTGCACCCGGCGGAAAGAATCAATTAGGCCGAGCTCACAACAGAGCACTTTAATATTTGACTTTTAATCAGTGGGCCGAAGGCAGGCTGCGGCATGGAAGCAAGCTGGCAGTCCCCGTCTTGCTGATGTGGAAAATGAGGGTCAGGAAATTGCTCCCGGAGCCCAACAATGTTCATCACACACCCCAGAGAGGATGTGAGGATGTGAGGAACTGGTCTGAGGAGAAATTGCCACCACAAACAGGCTAATCCCCCAAAGTTGTTAAGGGAAAATATCCCTTCGTCACTCACAAGATATCAAAAGCACCTTACGCAACCGGCTGCAAACGGACGGAGGAGGAATATCACATAACTATGTGCGTAAACAACCAGAGCTCTGTGGAAGGGACAGTGGTTTAAGAGAAGAAAACTGAACTGATGAGGTCCTCACTCGGCAGATGAACTGCGCCTTTGAAGAGTTCCTCTTGAAGACTTTTGGTTTTTATCCCACACTGCCGAAGGCTCCCTCTGCCAGCAAGAAGAGGAGGAAGAAAGAGAGAGGTGAATGCTGTCCTCACACTGGGGTTTTGAAGTGGAGATCAGTCCTCAAACAGAATAGCTTACCAAAGGCACATCATTCACCTGTCTGCTGTTGGTAGTTTCACTGTGACAAGAAGGAAAATCAAAGTTTGTCTCCCTCAAATGCTCCATGAAGAAAAGTTACATAGTCTGGCGTGTTTTTATTTTTTTTTCAGAAACAAAACACTCAATTATCACGGCTATATTAGGAGCTCTTTGTAGTGAGTCGTTTGTTAATCAAAAAGGAGAGCTGATTACAGTCACGTACTGATGTTTTTGCAAGTGATAATGACTCAGCTGTGCACAGCTGTGTACATAATGTGCCCACATGTGCTGAGAGCTGCTTCCTCTGCTGCCATCCAACTGTTCGCACAAGATGACTCTGATCACAGCAGCAGCACAAGCAAGCCACTGGTAAACAGCCAACAGGAAAGTGGTAACACTGCAGCGGTGATGTGTCCAGGTCATGCAGATTTATTGCCTCTTTCAACAGCCTCTGCACAAAATCATTTCCATTTTTTTAAACTCACTGCCTCAAACTACTGATTTAAAGCATAAAAAATGGCCTCAGCTTTCATTGCTTGTTTAGTAAAGACATGAAGCTGGTTTACAGCCCAAAGCCACAGGGGGTGAACACGATTTTTCAGCTGCTGATTTGATAATTGTGAGCTTTGTAGCTTGCTCATTAATTCTCATGACTATTTCCCTCAGCCTCACCTCACCCTCACTCTCTGCATCATCCTTTTCCCTCGCTTTTCTCTTCGTAATTACCATTTGGACTGACGGCCACAGAGGGGGCATCTGCTGTGGCCACAACAAAACCACGACACCCACAGCTCTCTTTGATCACCGAATCCATCTCAGTGTGGCCAGCAATAACCATCCTCTTATTCATGCAGGATGAAATGCTAATCACAAACAGGCAGATCAAATGAGGTGATGTGATTTGGAGACTGACTAAAGCAGCATGATGCGTGAGTCGCCTCTGGAGGCGAAGAATCTATCCCCCGCAGTAAATAGAGCATTGACGTTAAATGTGGCCCGCTGTGTTGTTTGTTTCCTCTCAGGTCTGCAGAATCCATGGTAACAGGAGCAATGATCAGAACCTGTCTGCTCAGGTGGAGGAGTGATACCCAGATAGATATACAGACTGCGCTAGAGTGACTGAACTTTATACTGTGATTATATTTCAATGATGAAACATGCAGACACGACCTTGCATGCACTGACCCACATCTGTGTGTAAACAAACAGAAAAATACAGAAACCCACTTTAGCTACAGCAACATAACAAAAATCTGCATCCACACATATGAGACAACTCTTTGCGTATGTGTGCGCGAGGGGGAAATGTAATGGCAGAAGGACATATCACTTTCACAGTGTGTAAGAAATGAGCAGCCTTACCTTTCTTTCTAAACAAGCTGTCTCTGATGTTCTTCTCTCCCACAGATATCAGCCTCTGACTGCCAAGTTCTGCAAGCAAACACAAAGTCCAGAGTGGATGAATACTTGGAACATGTGCAACTTCCACTTAGAAGCCTAAACAGAGCCAGACCGTCTTCTATCTATGCAATTTGGGCATGTTTTTTTCAAAAAGCTTTTTAAAAATCTATTAAATTTTGCAGGCATTCTGGTTCATTCATGCTCATGATGCTGGGCTTTTTGTCTCACTCCATCTGAGTCCAGATGCCACCCCCAGGCACCACCCCTCCCACACACATACCCCAAGGATGGTGACACATCTGTTTCAGACGAAAACACTGTGACAAACTGTAGGTAAAACTGGAGATAAACAACCATACACTTCATGAGAGTGGGCATGATATTTGCACAGGATAAAATGCATATTTGACTGATGCTGTGATGCCTGTGGAAGCAGGCAGTAGTTGAGGAGGTGGTTTAATTAGATTTGTGCCGGATAAAATAGTGTAAATTTTTTTAAACATAATTATCTCAAACCCTCCAGGACACTTTCAACGATAGTGATAATAATGAGTTTCTATTTGTTATGCTATATAAGCACTGCTCAGTTTCAGGCAGGCTGACAAGTAAAGCCTTCCACTGCTTTAAACTTGGTGTCAGATTGCAGCTTGATGGAAGGAGCTGAGAGAAAACTGCTATTTTTCTGTACCTCAGCTGCTTCTAACACTGTCTCCGTGTCTCCAACAGCCTCTGGTTAAGATCTTGTAGGCCTTGTTCTGTGTCTGCCTGTGAAGACATGTTGACAGGACTGATGCTGTCTGATCCATGTCCCGACTGGACAGGTGTCAGTGTCCAGCTTGTAAACCTCTGAGCCAAACCAAACCAGCTTTGACATCTCCATAACCACACTATGAGAACTTGGCCTTCATCTCTCTTGGCCGATGGAGCCACTTGTATTTCATACATAGTCTTAAAATGATTTGCACCCGAAAATGTGGTAATGCACACTCACCCGCACCAGTTTATGTGCAGCAAGGCTAAGAATAAACTGGAGAACCTTATAAGCTCATATGTATCTCACCGCCAAGGCACGTCTCTGACCCCAGCTGCTCTCTGCCCACGCCAGCTCTGCCGGCCACTCATGGGCTTCAAAGAGAGGTGAGGGCGGACACCTGTGCCCGTCAATCTGTCTGTGTGTCCATCTGGAGCAATAAAATGAGCCTAAGACCTCAGTCAAGGCCTGCTTTGCACTGTGAAGCATATTCCTAGATAGCTTAACACATAACTGACATAGACTTTTGAAGGACACAACGACGGGGAGGAATTTCAGCCGTGCAACAACAATACAACACAGCAGAGACATCAGTTGTTTTGACAGGGTTTTATTTGGCCAGAGATGACATCCACATAAAGTTGCAGCATCCAGCAGACACTGCAGGCTGCAAATGGCAAACATGATTTACTTTCCTTTTCTCTCGCTAAAATAAAGGAGTGACAGATTTAATATAAATAAGCAGAGAGGGGGAGGAAGAATCAGGACGGGATTGGAACAGGCTGTGGGTGACAAGGCAGTGTGACAAGCACGGCAACTGAGAGAAAATGCGACACCTGGCCTTGTCCTTGATGTGAATAAGAGGATGATACATGAAAAAGTGACAGGGCAGAAAGATGGTTATTACCCAGGCGAAGAGGAAGATGAAGAAGAGGAGAAAGTGACTATTTTTAGCAGTGGAGTAAAAATACTCCAGGGGTTCATTTAATATTCCTCTCCATAAAGCGCTCCTGTGTTAATAAATCATGTTTTATTAGTTGGGATAATCTCCCGTTCTTGGCAGAGTAACACTAAAACTGTAACGACATTTCAGAGCATTCCAGCAATGCGACCTAATGGCCACGTTAGCGAATAAAAGCAATCGGGCGACTCCATTCTCTTCTGACCGAGATAAGCTGGAATGAGCCGTCTGTTGATCCCGATGAAGTTTGACCGAGAGGGTAAATGAGCGGGAGCGTTTTGTTTGATTGGCTGCATTCTCCCCATCGGGCAAGAGGCTGATTGATTTCAGTGGGCTGGAACCCTGGCTCTGCCCCTATTGATCCATCATCCCCAGCCCTGTCTCTTCCCCAATTAAGAGTTCACTAAGCCGCCACTATGGACCACTCCTAATGAATACCACCTTCCTGCCAACATCTCAATGTGTTCACTGCGCTGCCTGTCTCTGGTGCTTTCTCACTTCATTTCTCACTATCGCCTGCTACTCCTTCATTCCAGCTGTAGATAATGCTCAGTCACATCTGAACAATAACAGAGGAATCTATCTCGATTTGCGATGAGCTAGTTTCTTTTAACCTTCAAGGTTAGCAAAGGAATCCCGCAGTTCATTAAACACAGGCACAGGCTAGAAAGCCCAAATCTCTGTACATCACTGAGAATCAATTGCTTCACCAGCGGCCAGATTTTAAGGATTAGAACGAATTGAGATACTTTGGATGTAGAAATCTGGGCTGTGTCTGGGTGTCAGACGGGGAAGATCAAAAGATTCATTAGATTAGAATTAGATCAAACACAGTCAGAAGTTGTGAGGACAGACAGAGGAGGAGTGTGTGAGAGTGGTCGACATGAGAGAAACACAAATCCAGACGTAGGAGCCAAAAAGCCGGCTGACTCAGAATCCATTTAATTGCCAGGTACATGTGCGGATACAAGAAACCTGACAGTCTTTCTGTCTTTCTCCAGAACTGTTGGCACATCAACGTCTTGATCTGCCCACCTTGAGGGTGCAGTGAGGAAAAAAACAGTTCAGTCACAGGTCATTTGTTCCCCGATGCACCCGGCCTTAAACCCGTAATCCTGCTGCTTTGGTGAAGTGAGAAAATCCAATTTCAGAGATCTGTAATTCCATAAACCTTATTAGGCACAACAATGGCTGCTACACCCTGAGGGAGAGGCACGAGGGAGGGGGCGAGGGGGAAGTTGTGACCGGGCTAAACACAGGGACGGAGAGAGGGTGACGAACACAGGAATGAAGATTAAGGTAGAGTTGGAGTGTAGCAAATCAGGGAAATGAAGGAAACAGAAGTGTTCTGGCACAGCTGCACTTCTAGTAAGTTACCATGACTAGGTACAACATGATGAAACAGGTGACGCACGAAGACTCACAGGGTAAAATGTTCAGTCAAGTGTTGTCCTCACTGCTGGTATATTTGTCGTCCCGGCTTCACCCTTGTCTTACTTTATTTAGTGACGTCTTAAATTTGTCATAGCTGATCTTTTTTTGTTTGCTGTCTTTTCTCCATCATTTACCATATAATCCCTTCTTCGCATTAAGACTCTGAACAGGGCAGAAGGTTCGGGGTGATGTTTTGTACACATGAAACGAATTCCAGAATAGAAAATAATCTGTTTTATTTTGTTTGTGTGTCCTGCCATCACCACTGCATCCTGTATTCATTTAATCGTAACATCAGTGGGCCACTTAGACTGCTGTTATGTGAGTGCTCTCATTGATTGTTTGCCTAAATCCAAGAGAGTGGGGTGGGTCTGTTTGCTTTGCTCTACTAATGGACACCATCTCAGCACACACCTCAATGAGGGAGCGGCCAATCGCAGGCAGTGGAGGCGACATGGTCATAAAAGAAAGAATCACAGACAAGATGAGAGGAATATACCGCAGGTGAATCGATAAAACCCTTCAAATCCGCACAGAGGGACTCAGGTGGTGGAAGTGCGATGAAAATAATTATGTGGATAATTAGATCTGCGGTGATGAGAATTTGCTTATCAGACAGAAAAACGGTTGAGCAGAGTGGCTTTGAACTCCAGTCAGATTTTGGCTGTGTGCCCAAATCTCCCAATCACTGCTCTTAGCAACCACAGTTAATTCTGTCATAAATTATTCACAACTGTAACAAAACTGTAGCAAAAGGCCACCGATAACCCCGGGATCTAAAAGCTGATTAGAGGAGGAGATCGGAGCGAGGATTTAATACAAATTTCAGAGATATAGTGGGGCTTTAGTGACATGCTGTTTGATATTGCAAGTGAGAAGGGGCCTCTAGCTGCTGTCCCTCCTGAGACAGATAGGGCAGTGAAGCCTGTACTCTGTGGCCAGCAGGGTATAATTACATTTCCCCGTGGGGCACCTGCACCGCAGCAGCTCAGCCACATAGAGGGGTGAGATTGAAAGCTGATTGCACTCGCACACAGCAGCCCGATGGCCGTCCACATGTGAATGTTAGGAATCACACATGCACACACTGAGCTGATGTGTGCACAGGCAGAGAAACACAACACACACGCAGAAGCACACACACTTGTAGACACACAACAACGTGCATCTCCTTATTTGCTCCCGCCAGCCGTAGAATACTCTTCGCTCTCTCACTGTTTGAGAGAGGAGCGTCTGAGCGTCGTTGTCAAGGAGTCCCTCTGCCTCTCTATCATTAGAGCTGAGGGGAGCAGCAGCACTGAGATTTACGCACTGATCTCTTGTTGCCGCCTCATCGCAGGACCTGTTAACAGCATCTCATACATACAGATGAAGAGGGACTCAGAGGGGGAACACGTGAGTGCTACTTACTGTCAGACTACTTTTAATGTAGTCTACAGGAGCCTAGAGTGTGTGACTGAATGAGTAATGAAACACAGGTTATGTTTCCAAGTTGAAGCTGAAACTGTTGCAAAATTTGAATTTAGTCAATAGAGATAGTCTATTCAAGCAGCCAACTTACAAAATTAAGTACGCATCTGTGACTCTGATACATCGTGACATTTATTTGCTGCCTCTCACCTTTGATTATTTTTAAACCAGCGACATTGCAGTTACACAACACCCAATTTTTACATTTTGCTCTGGCAGAATGATATGAATGCCTTGTAGACAAAGATGTAACTATAAACAAGTCATCTAAAAAAAAACTGTTTCCATCAGGTTTTATTGCATCTTTTCTTTTCCAGTGTAACAACTTTTCCATCCTAGCCAAGCATAAAAACTTTTTACTGACAATTCAGCTTTTTTTAATGGGGCAAATTAAAAATGTTTATAAAAACAGATGCACCAGCCGGTGTTGCTACAGACAGTAAACATGTAGAACAACACCAAGTGGAGCAGGTGGAAGAAAGTATAGCTCTGAAAGGGCTGAATGAGGCTAATGGGAGATATTAGCTTTACGACCCTTTAATATAACCTCCCTGTGTCTAACCACAAAAGGTCAAGGCAGCGGTAAAATGAGCAGACACCGGCGCTGCCCCAGCCGCCTGTGGGCCCTCAGAGACTGCTGAGCTGTGTCACCTTGGCTGCTGTCACTGATATCTGCCACCTGTCATCACGATGCCCCCCTGGCCGGGGGATGCGGCGGCGTCCACAATGGGTTTGTCGATAGCTCTACCTTCTAAGTGGCGATGGGGGAACATGTCCTCAGCTTTCATCAACAGCTTGAGTCAACAGCCTTTGCATGCAGCATTAGCATACAATCCATATTCATGCCGGTCTCTCCCTTCGACTGCATCGCCAGCCCTCCTGCACATTTTCCAGTCATTTTTACAAACGGCATGTCAAGTGCCCCATTTTCGCCGGGAGTCCCACATGGCCTCTTATGTATTCACAGCACGGCTGCTGCAAACAACATCAACAGGTCTCAAGGTCGTCACTCCCACCAACTGTGTGTGTCTGTCTTTGTGTTTATGTGGCGTATATGTGTCTCAGAAAGAGTGTGTGGACAACTGGAGAAGAAAAATAGGAAGTGGAGATGTGAGCAAAATAAAATGGTAATAGGTGTGATGAGTGTGTGTACGTGTGTGTGCTGTGTGAGTGCACGCAGTGTAAGGTTTGGGTTAATGCAGTACGAATAAAAGATTGGGATTTTGTTTGCACTTGCTATTACATTAGTGAGTGTAGTGAGTGTAACCATTACATTTTAGTGTGTGTAAATATAAATCTGAGCAAGTATTTTCTACATCTGGGAGTGTGCACGTGGTGTGCATGCATGTGTGTGTGTGAGCAGAGTTTGCAGTATGCGGCTGCAGTCTCAGCATGCCTGGGGGACTATAGCTGACAGGTAGACTAAGCAGGAGCATCCTCCTTCAGTCCACTGGCATCTGAGTGAGAAAAGAGGCCAGTTGATGTGGGGGTTAGAGCTTCCATGGCAGAGTGCGTTGTGATAAATAATGAATGCTTAAAGAACAGATCTCTCAAGCTTCTTTCCTTTCCACCCATCCCTCCATCCTTGCATTCGTTCATCCATCCACCCATATAACTACAAACAGCATGGGGCGTTCAGCTGTCTCTATCATGAATATTTCAGCCTTTAGGTCAGCGCTCGCCTCCCCCCTCTTCTCCGCTGCTCTTAACTGCCACCACTTGGTGATGACACAGCCTTTTGACCCATAAAGATATTGACAAAACACTGATAGTGAGTATATTCACTAGGACCAGCCTCATAAGCCATGCAGGCTACTATAGGAGTGGCAGCGGCTGCAACTGTTGAAATGGCCGCTCTTGAATGAATTCTTCTTGGCTGATACCTCCCTGATTTCTAAAAAAGGTCCCCACAAAGTAAACAATAAAAAAAAAGAAAAGAAAATGGACCAGTCTTGCCTTAGGAAAAAGTAACATTTTCACTGCTGTAGTTGTTGCTTTTGCTCTAATTTTAAACCCACACACACTATTCAGCAACAGTCAGGATTATATTTGGCTGAATAAATACAAAGCAGTGCTGAGACAATGCATGTTCCATATTTCAAAACACAGCAGACTGTGAAACAGCAAGACAAAGAACTAATCACAAATCGGATTCAACACCAAGGCAGACCGAAGAGCTGTGAAAGCTGTGCTGACTTGTTTCACTGAGTATCCTCACAGATTCTCAACACAACCATAATGTAACGGTTCACCTACTAGAGGATACTATTATTTCAAAACATGATCACTTAAAATACACTTATGGAGGCACAGCACATATCGATAGCGTCTAGCCCCCAAATATTACCAACTTGTTCCATCAGATTAACAGCGGACTCCTCTACAAGCTGCTCTGATTTAAAGACAAATAAGAGAGTGAAGTGTCCGGTGCATCCGATGTTCGAGAGGTCTTATCTCTCTTACCCTGATGAGCGGCGCCGTTAGGAGCTCCATGCATAAATCTCAGAGGCAAACAGAACGGATCAGAGCATTCAAGTGTAAACTAGGGCAAAGCTCCAGCACTGTACCTTCTAGATACGCGACTCTGGAAGCAAGTCCTGTGGAGGAACAAGCGATCACACACTGAGGGAAACACATGCTGCTCTCTGTCATCGTTCACAAATACACACACAGGCAAAAACACAAATCCACACACCTGTTCTGGCAAGTCCAGTAACATCCAGTCCTGTCCGGTCCGTTCAGATCCGGTCCCCTGTGCTGGCAGAGTGAGGAGCTCGTCTCACCCCCCACGCAGCCCGGTGCAGACAGCTCACTGTTATAGATGCACTGACAAGTGAAAGGAGGGAGGCGTGGTTTCACATGAGATAAATAAAAGAGGGAGGGAAAGAGGGAGGAGAGAGGCTCCCTCAATCTACAATTCAATTTTGCCCTCAGTCCCTTTTTCAGCAGCAGTTCCTTCCTTCTCTTCTCTTTCACTCTTCTTTGAAAATATTCTTGCTATTGTTCTATCACTCCGTCTCATTTTCCATCTTCCTCTCTGCCTGTGAATCCTCACTGGCTCTCTGTTTCCCTTAGTTTTAGTCTTTCTTCTCCTGTGTTGCTTCCTGTTTCTTCTCTTTCTTCTGGTCACTTTTAACTCTGCCTCGTCCTCTCTTTCTCTCTCGGCTCTCATTCATGGGGCAGTAGTGTGTGTGTGTGTGTGAGAGAGAGAGAGAGAGAGAGAGACAGTGAACCAGGGCTGCTCCGGCCATCTGTTGGAGCTAGTGAGCTTCACCTATTCACAGTCTCATAAAGGCAGAGGCACACAGAGGAGTGACAGAGAAAGGAATGGGAGGGAACGAGGGATCAATCTTAATGCTGCAGGGGTTGGGAGGGAAGGCACAGCCTGGCACACACACACCATATCTATCAGGCTGGCACCTCTGAGGCGAGCTGGCGTGGGCACGCCTGCTCACTGGGTCCAGGCAGTGCAGGGGGATTTGGCTCACAGTGCATGGGCACGCAGATAGAGGAGAAACCCACACCCAAATCAATTTATACACAAGCACACAAAAGGCATATATATGGCTGAGCTCACACACACACACCACACACACACCCGGACACCCTCACACAAATCCACAAAACCAATTTCCTCTTTGACAAAACAAACAGGATCTATCAAGATGGATAATCCTACAAACTCAAAGAGACAAGGGGACGGAGGACAGGGGACGATTCTACAAACTCAAACACACACACACACACACACACACACAAAGCCTGCCCTGAATCCTTCCATCACACAGCGCTAAAGCGGAGCATTTTCCTTCCCAGTTTAAGCCAGGTATTTCTCCTGAGTGCCCGTGTCACTTCCTATCCCTGGCCAGGAGGGAGAGGTGCGGCGGAGGGCGGCAGAGGGCGGAGGCATCCATCACTGTCCGCACCAGCCGTCCCATGATGGATGCGCCTGTTTATCCCTCTCTGCAGGTTATTTAGATGCAGTCACAGCCAGAGAGATTAGTGATGGAGAACCTCTGCACCTCCTCGCCTCTCCTCCCACCCCATCTAATCAATAACACTCTTATCTATTATCTGCATTTTCGAGCTATTTCTCCACGGAAATTTGAAGCAGGGAGAGAAAGAGAGATTAATTGTCCACCCCCTCTCAGTGTTTTCAATTACAACGTCTGCAATGGATCATCTATCTGTCAGCTTGGCACACCACGGTATTTGTGTCACTGCAAAGAGATGAAACTGTGCTGCTTGGAGAAAATCAAACAGTATTTTTCTGGCCATGATTGTCCCTTGCAGATGCAAAAACAAACTATTCAGAGAGGGGGATTTGCATGGCATTTGAGGATAAAGAAAATTATATTTCCTGCTTTAACATCAGGTGCATTCAGTACTAATCCTGGTAAAAAAAAAGAAGCATTGTCAGTCAAGCCAATTGGAACCATGAACCCTTTGTAAGATCGGATTAGTCTGTTCTAACACTATTCATAATCATCTTAAAACAAAATATACTACTGGAAATGTATTTATTCCTCCACTGTGTGCATATCAGATGATGTCTGAGACTCTGGGACTGCTTACATAAAGGAGCCATCTAGCTGCTCTAACATGCTGGATTACAGACAATGCCCCAGAGACGGCCATGTTTTTCCTGAGCAGTGCCGACATGCCAACACAGCAGCCCAGTGACACCACTTTAGGACATACTTTATTCATGCTGCTGTTGCTCGCTCTCTCTCTCTCTCTCTCTCTCTCTCTCTCTCTCTCGCTCGCTTGCTCTCACGCACACTTAAGCGGTGGCTTCACACTGACCTCTAATTGGGTTTAGATCAACAGATGTATTCTCTATCAAACCAGTGTACATGAGCTGACTAAACTCTCTTTATGTAAACTAACAGGTATAAACCCCACTGGCTTCTGGGAAATTCCCACTGAGGGTCTGGAAGAAAAGGGAGACAGAAATGGAAAGACAAAGAACAAAAAAACAAGACGCATGTCTACAGAGAAAAACATTAAAACTTTCAAAACCACCGGAAGCGTCCAGGGAACAAATTTTGATATCTTTTCTGTTTTCTGCTTCATAGGACACACGGTGGGAGGGGTCTTGTGAGGCACCTTTGCATGACAGTGCCGAGATAGGTGCATAAATAAAAAAGACTGATTTCTTTTGTGAAAGACAGCTATGTTCCTTCCAGTGGAGATCTTGTCCTTGGCTGGGAGTGTGCTTTTACAAATGAATTTGTTCCTTCTCTGCACTGTGTGTGCCAGCCTGATAAAAATATCCGCTGTCAGCTGGCTGCATGAAGAGGGGAGGACTCCAGTGCAAATGAGGCAGACCCCCTCACTGTTTCACCCCTCCTCGCCAGATCTGTATCTCTCTGAGAGCACCACTCCTCCTATTATTCTCTTGGTTTGGGTGAGCTGGTTCAAGGCTTACTTCTCTCCACCTCTACCACCATGCACACACATCCTCCACACTCTCTCCTCCATCTACTCTGCGATTCCCTGGCTGAGTGTGTGTGTGTGGATGTGCAAAGGGGCCCTATGCATTGAGACAGCGCTACATCACCATGACTACATTATGAAGAGGAACAGAGATAGGGAGAAGAAGAGAGAGAAACAGAGAGGAGCAGCCCAGGAGCTGACAGTGTAGGGACTCAAGGAAACAGGATTGACAGAAGTGAGGATGAAAGGAGTCCTGGACCCGTGAAACAATTCTCCTGGAAATAGCACGGTGGCTACTGCAGGTAGAATAGTAAAAGACCCATCTAACCTCTGAGCACATGGCTTCAGCGTCAGACAGCCATTATAACATCCCCATCCTCCAGCTCAGCTCCTATAGACTCAAAAATTGTATTAACATGTTTCCAGTGTGTGTTAAAGTAAAATGCCCAGACACTGAGAACACCCACAAACTTCAGAGGATTAAACATATGTCCAGAGGACAGCTTACTTGGCTAATTACAAATGCAAATAGTTGAATGACTCACATTCTGCAGCTGTGCTCATTGCTCCTGGACCGTGTTTCCTTCGAGTTCCTGTGGTGCAGAAGGTCGTCAGAATGCCAGGCATGGATTAGCAGCAGACCCCGACATCATTACATCCTGGCAATGATGACCGCCACACACATCATCCTGTCATATCTAATGTATTCTCCTCTTATTTATTTCATCTCTCCCGTCACCGTCACATCACACGCCCCCATTGAAAATATGAATAGTTAATAAGTCAGTTATGAGCAGCCGTCGTTTTGCAGCAGTTGGTTCCATATCCTGAGGTGATGTTATAATTCATTCATGAATGTCCCACAACTCTGAATGGTACAATTAAAAAGAGTAGAGGCTCCGGAAAAGTTTCCTCTATCGCAGATTTCAACTTTAATTGCTAAGCTTTTGGTCATAGACATATTTCAGACAGAAGTAAGTCTGAATTAGTCTCTCACTAAAAGCTTTGCAATAAAATATGAAATCTCCAATCGAGCAACCGTGACAAAGCCTCTATCGTCCTTAATTGTAACACAGACTGTAGATTTCCCTCCAGCACCATCCTAAGACAGACTGCCATGTGTGCAAGTTTTCTTAGTTCTTACACAGTAACTCTGGCAGTGACGAGGACAAATACAAACAAACACAGACATAGACAGAAGAAAGGCCAATATGGTGTCCTAGTTTCATATATATATAGTTATTCCACATCTTGTACTGTGCTCTGAATATGTAGTGCATTCTCACTGGAAAAATCTTAAAATGAAGTACGCCTAAAAATGCCACCATGAATACAAAAAGTTAGAGAGGTTTTATTCCCTTCTTGATAGCAATTCCGATACTTGAACTTGCGTATCGGCCAATACAGAGTACAAATCAGATACCAGCGCGTTAAGAATACCTGTGTACAGGTGTATGGATCGCTGCTGGAAAAGTAGTAGGGTCCCATTTTTTGGCTAGTAAATTACGTGGTATTGGAATGGTGCATAGATTCCTGTACCATTTCGATCTGTATCAGAGCCATTTCTGATACTGGTATCAGTGTCGGAACAACCCTACTAAAAATGATGTTGGAGACTGGTGTCCCACATGAGCTGCTGACAGCTTGAATATAGTGAAACCTTTTATAAACCTCTCTCACAGCACACATTTGATTGTCATAGCAGTAAAAGCAAATGTGTAATGAATAAAACCCACTCCATTAAGGTGTCCTGGTGGCTATATCGTGAGCCAACTGTCATGGCCATGGAAACACCTGACTGGGACACAATAATTAGTGACATTTTAGTTCCACCTGTGTTTGGCAAGTCAAAATATCTCTGGAAAAACAAAATGAGCTGAAAAGTTCAAGTTTTCATTTTTAAAATTGTGTTCCCAATCTGCAGCTTCACAGGCATCCCACACGGCTTGTATCATTCCCTGTTAGTACAAAACAGTACATTCCATTGATTTCTTGTTCACTCTATCTGCCAAAACAGTGTGCTGTCAACATTAGTACACTGTGTATTAGCACATAGTAATTAGACATGGGACACCCTGCCAGTTCACTAAAGGAATCCATGTTGTTTGATGATCAGCCAGCAGGGGGAGGTGTACTCAGGTCTAGAAGGAATACATCTTCCACTCCATACCAGGGGTGTAAAAAAAACCCTGATGCATCAGTTTGAGGGGGGAAAGACAACTGCACTGGCTTGAAAAATGAGTACATGGCTGATTAATATCTTATTGTTGTAAAATAATAATGCTGAACTGTCTGCTACCCTTGACATGTTTCTGTCCCCTCACGCCGCTGCAGGTACTTAGCTGTTGTCTTCTGAGGCTAGGGTTTGGCCTTGGATATAAACGTCAGCCTCTGCTTTGCTGAAATGTTTTTATGTCCTCACTGTACTTACTGTCGTAATGGTTTAGGAAGAATAGCTGTTGAAATGCAGTTGAATAAAAAGACATTTTATGATGAACTGAGTCTTTGCTGAAATAAATTAAACCTTCTGTAAATTCAATGGTCAAAGTTGGAAAGTTTATCAAACTTTAATATGCCAGTTACATCACCAACAGTAACAGAAGTTATGGTAAAAACAAAATCAGAAAAACTAGCTCAGAGTGCAGAATGATAACATTAGTCAGTCTGCTGGCATGTCGATTAGTACTTCTTAACTGGAAGCAATCGACAACCTCTACTCATGCAAATTGGATGAGAGAAGTAATGACGCATTTAGATTTGGAAAAAATAAAGTCCCATTAAAAAAGGACATGAGGGGAAGTTTCTACAAAATATCCTCACCTTTAATAAACCTCTTCACCAGACCAGAAACTGCAATATTAGAAATTATGAATACCACCATCTTCACTACTAGTTTCCTACTTACGCTTTAGTTACATTTAATTATAGACCGAGAATTCACACAAGACCCTCTAAAAATATACCAACTGGTCCATTAACAAGGGTGATAGACTTCCACCACTTCTGATTTTTATTTATTTGCTTTTACATATATTCACCATCATTCTTTACCTTTTTTTAATTGATTACGGTTTTATTTTTTTCTGTTGGTAAGACAAAACACTCCTCTGTGAACTGTAAATTTGTATTACAGGGCATATTTCAAATGAGTATTATGGTATAATATACTGTTATACCATACTCTACCAACTGTGTGTGCTCTCATGTGGAAAGTTGTGTTTTACAAGTTTACATTGTTAAAAGCTCAATAAAAACAGTGTTTTAAAATTAACAAGATCAGCACAGACTGGATCAGTCACATGCACAAAGGTGCACACTAACTTGAACACACACACTTCGCTCCCATCTGTCCCATGCACAGCAGGCGTTGCAGAGGTTGGGGAACTGTTACCAGACCGTGGGATCCACAGATCAAAGAGCGCCCCCCCGTCGAGGTCTGCGGTCCCCATGAACACAAGCCGCTGTGGGCCAGCGCCAGCACCGCATCTCCAGCTAATTAACTTAAACCCCTTTGACGCCATGTTATTTGAATTCCGTACGTACAGCACTGTAATATCTGCCACACATATTAAATAAGGAGAGATTGTGGATTTGTATAACAAGGCACCCCAGTGTTTTTAGCACAAATACATTTGTAATCACTTTAAATCGTGTGAGGGCGGCTACACAGAGGAATTGAATTGAATTGCTTGGAAATGGGTGAATTTTACAGTATCATCAAAAGAACATTTGCGTGAACTTCCTTGGTGCCCAAGCTTTTGCTGTTTTTAACATAACAAGCATGCCTGCACGTATGTATATGGCCCACAATTATGCGTGCACACAGTCACACAGGACCCTGTGAAAAGATACACCTTGCCTTGTTGAAGTTTCAAGTGCCCTCGAGTGCAACTTTCCACTCTCAGCACTCACCGGAGTAAGTAAAGGGCCTGAATTATAAATCAAGAGGCCTTAAACGGCTATGTAGATTAGCAAGCAGTCTTGTTTGATGTCCTCAATAATTAATTACTTGTTTGTACCAGGATGGACCTCGCTTCTTTTTTGTATGGCTCTCTGTCTGCAAACAAGCACTCGCTGGCATGCAATCAGGAGCCGTCAGGGTGTGAGGAGGGCTCCTGAAGAGTACGGTGTATGAGCTGACATCACAGCAAAAGGTCACCGCTGCTGGGGGGTATTCTCATAATGTGTGACTATTTTTATTTTTGTACTTGTGATGACTCAATATCCTGAAACATTACAAAAACTCTCAAATGTAAGGATGTTTTGCTTGTCTGCACTTCTTCAAGAGGCTAGTTTGGTGCATAGTGGTTTGCGATTAGGATTAGAACCGGGTCAGATAATTGAGAGGGTAATGCTTAGGGTAGTCACTGTAACTGTCATCTTCACGAGGGCTGCAATTAATAGTTATTTTCATTATTGATTAAAGCAACATTCTGTAACTTTTTTAGAAAAAATTTACCTTATAACAGTTTCAAAATCATTTTGATTGTACAGTGACTTGTTATAGGGTGTTTGTATCTGGGGTAGAATCACAGTGCATAACACTTTAGGGCACTAAATCACACACAGCATCAATCTCAGTGATTTTGGTGAAACTGGATCATATTTTATGGAGAAAAGCTCTCTGGTTTTCCCTCTGATGTTCTCCGGCTGCTCTGCCTCAACTCTCTGTGATTTACAGTTTCTTGAAAGCAACCAGTAACTGATGTGTGCTGTAGCTACAAGTTAGCACTGCTAGCTGACCCTGCTGTTCAGAGCATCATCTGTGAGTTACAGTACAGTGTTAGTTGGTGTCGACAGCTCTGCTTAATACAAGGTGCTGCAGAAAATGCAGAGCTGGACTTGTTGCTGTTTAGCTGGCTTGCTAAGTTTTATGTCTTGTGTTGTTGTACTTGCTTGATGTTTGGCTTTTAGCGAATCAACTACCTAGCTTTTGATAATAAGCGGAGTCAACCCATTTTGACAGAGCTTTAGTCGTGTGTTACTGTCTTTGCTTCAGGTTACGCTAGCTTGGCATGCTGTTACTCTTTGAGGTGTGTGCACACTTTAAATGCCTTTGTCTTCTGCATGGCAAAAATGCCTGGGCATGCATGTTTAATTCAAGACATGAGTTTTCAAGGCATGACATTGCTATGACAAAGCATTAAGATATTGAGAGTTGAATATGAAAACGGAGAAAAAAGCATTTTCTGCCATTTTTGTATGAAAAATTATTTATATGCTTCATTGAATAATCAAATGGTTAAACAAATATTTTTTCTCTCTCAATGCACTAATCGATTAGTCAACTAATCATTGCAGCTCCAGTCCTCCTCGTGTGTGGCACAAATGTTAATTAAATTTCGACACTCTCGCAGCATATGGACCACTCTCTGCCAAAAGTAACACTAGCCAGCTACAGCAGAATGACACCTGTACAGCAGACTGTCACAACACAGCAGAAAGCATCGTCTCACCATTGTGTCCTACAAAATGTGAGACAGACCTCCTCTCCTTATCTCAGCCCTCTGGCTATCTCTCAATGGCTGCCCTGAAACAGCCCTGTAAGCAGACTAAAAGACAAGTGGGAGGATGAAATAGCATCTCCCTCTCTTCCCTGTGAGGAGCAAAATGATGAATTGTGTAAAATCTTATTTGGCACCTCATATTTTCAACAAAAAAAGAGTCACAGATTAAGCCTGCGACGTGAAAGGCAGAAAAGAGCTGATGCGGGCAGAGCAGAGGAGGGCCCATTATAGAAATGCTCCTGTCTGTCTTTCTGTCCGGCTGTGTGACACCTCGCTCCTTAATGAGCTGTCTGAAGTCAAACAGGAGAAATACCAACACAATAAATTATGAGGCTCATCGCTTCCTGTTTGCCTCCACTCAGATACGGCTGAGTAATCTTTCTATCTGGCCTCGCACCATCCAGAATGAGATTCTGTCAAATCACATTCTACAATCCTCGGGTCCATTTGCATAACTACGTTCGATGTTTCCAGCCAAACCGGTGACATGTTTTTCTGCAGTTAATTAGATTTTGGAATTAGTTTTCCAAAAAGAAAGAAAAAAACAAGATGATTTCTCCTCTGCCTGGTCTCCTATTCCCATTTGGAAGTGACAAGATAAAACTGTGTATAAGGGTAATTGCGTGGAAGTGTTGAAATTAGGGCTGCAGAGAGAAGGTATTTTTGCAGCTACGGAGCTAATACTCTGTTCCAATTTCAGTCTGTTTAGCATGCAGGCTCTGAACTGTTCCCTCTGACATGGCAAACCTCATTAAGATAGAGCAAACTAATTCACTTGAGGACGAAAGCTAATTCTTCATATCTTTTTTTTTCTTTCTTAGAGATGTAGAGACAAACCGAAAATTGGGTCTTCAGGGTATACACACTTGAAGGTAGAGCTCTTTCCCAGCTCTTATCAAAACACATTTACTGTAGATTAAAGAGGAGAAGAGAGAGTACGTAACCTCAAGACACCTTTGAACTGGAGCTGTCAGAAATAGAGTGGAGGCTGTGGACAAAACTGTCAAGAGTGTGGACATCTGAGCTGTGTGCGATCATTCCACTCAAGTCCTGCTGATAAGGCACAGCTAACCTTTTATCAAGAACAGGGAGCAGAGGGAAGGAAGGAGAGAAGAGGAGAGACAGGAGAAAAGAAGGATAGAGGGGAGGGCAAGAAAGGAAGGGCCGATGCTGGGCCTGCAATGGGCAGACATCCATTAACCAACCAGTCAGCATGGGATATGGCATTTACCGAGAACAGCCAAATGCCATGGCAATTAATCAGTCCTTGAATGCCAGCTTTATCAATACCCCTTGTACACGGTCAGCGGCGAACTTGTGCGCACACACACACACACACTCTCATACACACCTCAAAATAGACCTATACGTTTCTGTTTTCAAGGGAATACTATAGTGAATAGAGTACTTTGGCTTGTATCTAACCTTAATATCACTTCTATGTCTCGAACTAGGACACACACAGTGAAATGGAATGAATACATCACTTACACAATCACAGACTAAGGCCTGGGAGATGGCACACATTTTACTCTGCAGGGAGTTGCAAATTGCTTTTGAATAACCAAGGTCTAATTGACAGGAAAAGAATGCTCTGTCACTTCGCTAGTGCGAGTGTCATTAACACATTTTTCATTTTGTACATGCTTCAAGGCATTATTGTATCGTTGGCCCCAATCCCTCCCCGGTGCTGTGAATATGTTTTAAAATGGTTGAGAGCAGAATGTTGTTAGCTACACAACACTCCCCGAGGGGAACAAAACACAAGAACAATTGGCTCATTAGAAGCAGAAACACTTCAAACCGCAATATGGCTGGAACACACTCAGAGGAGAGACAAAGTCAGCAAGTGAAGAGCACAGATGGATGGATAGGAGGGACTTTGCAAAGGCATGCAAACAGAGGAGAAGCAACCTTGTGTTCAACACACGGCGCACAAGAGAAATTTACTGTAGAGATGATGTGAATTTATAATACTCATGGAGAGGCTGTGTTATACATAATTAGATTATGGTAATCTGATTATAATGTGTACCTGCAAAAACATACTGCATGCTTATAACAAGTTTACTGCAAAGGAATAATCACATTTACTATTTTATGCATTTTGGAATTCACTCAAAAAGGAAAAGAGCATTCAGACTGTGAATTTGTACATATCATAAAAACAGGATGTGTAGATGGTGACAACATATTTTAAAAGGTGTAATTTGCAAGAAATGGCTACAATTCAAAAGAAACTCCAAAAGAAAGACAGTGTGTGTTATATGATGAATAAATGAGGCAATTAAGCCTCAAACAGTGGTATTTTTCTTTTTAGTGGAGAAACTAGGAATGAAAATATCTCCATGTTGTGAGTTTATTTCGTTTACTTGCCTTTGCATCTCCCTGCTGAAACTACGAGGGCTATCGGACAATCGCCTCTTGCTGTACAAAGTGGTGTTAGGAGGCAGGACGGGGCTGGCTGGTTAGCATGCTAACTTCAGAAGACATCTCTGCAACACAATACATAGACGTCACTGACATCACGTCAACACTGTTGTTTCTTCACACTCTGTAGATAATGTGAGTTCATTTTTAAAAGTTAATTCTGGTCATATCTTGCAAATTGCCCCTTTAAGCTTACACTATCTATAACAAGTGATAACAGGCCTTTTTCACAGTAACATTGACTCCTCATGAAGATAAGATAAGATGTTCCTTTATTGATCCCCCTTGGGAGAAATTTGCAGGTAACACAGCAGTACAGAGGGAAATAAGTAGCAGCACAAGAGTAAGTCTAAAAAAAATAGAGACAATAATAAAGAGATATTGGAAGAATAAAATAACAATTTGAATAAAAAATATAATAAAAACTATTAGAATAAAGATAAACATAATATATACAGTAACTGTCCTTTTATGTACATGATGTGTGCAATATATAATAAATGTGCCTGTGCAAAATGTGCAATGTGCAGGGTTCCTGAGATAATAAATAACAATGAAAGGAAAAGCACAAGTGCTACTGCAGTCCAAATTCCAAAAAAAAATGGAACAGAATGTGAGTCAGATCAGAAAATACTTTTACAACCCTGATTCCAAAAAAAGTTGGGACGCATAGGCAACATAAATCCAGCAGAATGTAATACTCTGCTCATCCTTTTTGACATAAACTCAATTGAAAACAGTTTTACCTTATCAACTTCATTGAGATTTCTAAACATGCTTATTCTGAATTTAATGCCAGTGACATATTTCACACAAGTTGGGACAGGAGCAACCAAAGACTAGGAAGGTTGTGGAATGCTTATAAAACACCTGTTTCGAACATTCCACAGGTAAACAGGTTGACTGGTAACAGGTGATAGTATCACTATTGGGTATGAAAAGGACATCCTTGACAGGCTGAGTCATACACAAGCAAGGATGGAGTGAGGTTCACCACTCTGTGAAACACATGATCGTATAAAGGATATTACTACATGGGCTTGGAGACACTTTGTAAAATCGTTCTCGATAAACACAGGTCGTTTGCAAGCGACTGCATTCAGTTTTTATTTACGTTTAACACAAACTCCAAACTTTTTTCAAACCGGGGTTGTAATAACATTTACAATGGCTCTTTTCTATTCAACAGTCCCAGTAAGTCATGCAGTGTGAAAGTGAGACAGTGTAAACAACATCAGGATCCTGAAACTGAAGCAGTAAGGAATACAGTCATCATTCATTTTATAGTTTACACCTGTGCTCATCCTACAGTGACATGTCAAATTAGTAACTTACTTACTAATCTTGACACCAAGTCCATATTACAATATAATTCTAAGCAGGTTTTTCAGTGTGTAGGACTGTATTGAAACAATTTTTAAGGGTGCTGTGGATGAATGATTTCCTCTCACAATGCAATGCACCAAAAAATGGAAGCGTTGCTCGGAGCTGGGGAAAAAATTAAAATTAACTTTGGTGAGACAGCTCCTGAAAGACCTTGGAGAACAAAAGGATAAGATTTGAATAAAAAACAAAACATGCTTGTCTTTGTGAAGTTTAATTGGCAGTGGGATTCTAAATTTGAAGTTATGTCAAATTTATCGTATAATTTCCTTTTAGTACAAAATGAAAAAGTATTTTCATTTTTTGTATTGCAACTACAAAAACATTATACAACGTGAATGTAAAGTGTGTGTTCTTTTACAAGAAGCTTCGAAATGAAATGGGTTACATAGTAGTCACTTCAGTACTGTATTTAAGTACACTTTTGAGGTACTGGTACGTTAAATTAGTGTTTTAAGTTTGCACAGCTTTGTACTTCTACCCCGTTACTTTTTTAACTAATTTATCTGACTGATAGTTTGCAGATAAAGACATTTCATATACAACGAATGAAAAAACGAAAACATGTAATGCAATGCCTCAGGTTAAACCGTAAATAAAGCAACCCTGGATCAGCTATAACATTAAACTGCTGCAAGGAAGTATTTCACATCGTATTGTTGCCATGGTTATTTAAGTAAAGGATCTGCATGCCTACTCCAGCGGCTGTAATCAATATTCAGTCCTTTCCTATCTCACACCCGGATGACCTCTGCAGCACAGCTTCATCTGCACACTGGTTGAGGCTCAGATCTGCATCAGATGGAGCTGCTTCACTTCAGCGTTTGTCACAGGACATCTATAAAAAGAATAACAGTATGATTCAGTGAGTGAGTGACCTTACCGTGGCAGCCACACTGAGACACAGATGTCCCAAATACACCAACAACTGGCCATACCATGGACCTGAGTGTGTGCATGCGTCTGTGTGAGACAGACAGACAGACAGACAGAGAAAGGATCAGAGAAACAGTGCAGTGTTTCCTGACAGACACCAGTCTGTCTCTCTCTCCTTGGCTGGGTGTCTTAGGGCAGAGTGAAAGGAGCTCAGGCTGAAGCAGCTCTTGAGGTCTGTGATGTTTTTGTTCAGAGATTAGAGTTATATTTTCCAGGACATATCATCTATAATTCATTCAGTATATTGAATCGCCAAACATCACTCACTGTCTGTTAATATCAAATTCATAGACTTACTGTCTGGTGAAAGTGTTTTCTTGCATGCATCAAACAACAGCAAACACAAACTCCTGCCTTCATTGTTTGTTAGTATAACAACCCACCTGGGCAAGGTTAAGACTAATCTTACACTATATTTAGCTCATTGTGTGTCTCACTTCTTATTTGACTGTCTCTTTCAACATTTCATTAATCTTTAATAGGAGGAAGGAGGAAATGTTGCCTTTGTTGACAGGAGCTGTAGGTTAGTTAGCCGATGTGACTTGTGATGTGTGTCACCTGCTAGCTGCATAGACGTTAAGCCATAGCCTACATTTGTTTTGTAGATCTTTTTAATCATTTTTACAAAAACTTTGAGACACCTGGTTCTCGGAAGGTAATTAATAAAGACAAATTCACACACCTGACCTTTCTGTGCCACAGCCCACCTGCTGTGTGCTCTCTCCTGTCTGCCCGGCCTAGCATTGATTAGCAGCGACCTCTGCCGACTGTTGACCATATCTACTCGTATATGCTCATGAAACGCTCATAAAGGGAGATTTTTTTAAAAATGATTTAAAGTTTGGTTCGTTTTGTTTATAACAATAATAAAAATAATTACGTTATCTCATTTCAAGCGCGACGTCGTCGAGTGAACAGCAGGCTAGCGGTTACTTCCGCGCATTGATATCTTGATTGTTCTGCGGTCGCAGCAGGTGTAGTTTGATTAGTGGTATTACAGCGCAGTCGGACAGTAAAGGGTTTCTACATTAGACATTTTGAGTCGCCGTAGCAGAGGTGATGTATTTAAATCAGCCCAAAACGCCAAGAAGAACAAGAAGAAGGAGGAGAAGAGACACAGGTAAGAAAATTAACGTCACATTTAGAAGTTTCAGTGTACCAGCAGAGTCAACATGCACAATATCAGGCAGCCATTAACTTTGTCATTAACACCTGTCCTGCTACGACTCTCTCAAAACGTGTGCCTTCAAGAAGGTCATTTAAAAATGTGTGTTTTAAGTGAAAAGTATATTCAAGTAGAGTTTGTGTTGATTTGTTGTAAGATGTCTGATTTTTTAAAATTATTATTATTAAACACCCTGATGTTGCTTCTATTCGGCCTATTTTACTTGCAAATGTTGCACACAAGAGGGCGCCACCAGCTTTCTAGTATTCTCACAAGTGGTGCAACTCCTGTAGGCCTCCATGTGCAAGCCTGTTTTCTGGTTATTAGTTTCAGGGGGCAGAACAGGAAAATGGGTCACGTTATCTGCTGTGAGAAAAAAAAGTATTTCTAAATAATATGAAAGCTTGTTTTGAGCTTAGTTGACTGAGTGGATGAATTTATAGATTTAAGGGTATGTCGGCTAATCTATCGCAATAACTTCCCATCAATTGAGAACCTCTTCTTCCTCTTTAAAACTAGAAATACCCTCATTTCAAATGTCATATTTATATATAGAGTATCAGTATATATTTTTCTTCTCTTATTTAAACTTGAAATCATCTGTGAATTTAGTCACATTACGGGTCAAATATCCCCTAGAAAAATCCCTTAATCGTGCCTTTACCTGTCCACAAACTTGGTCTGCGCATCTTTTAAAAGCATCTCTGTTACATAATGTAGAATGAATTAAGATGCTAAACACTTAAATCAAAGAACAAACTAAAGATAAAGAAAACATTAGGGCTGGAATCTGAAGTCCAAGCTCTTTTATGTGTAATATTTAAGGAGTCTGGTCCATCCATAGGTGAACCATATGTTCACATGTAACAAGACTACAACATTTAGGAGGTTGATTTTCCTTCTCAGTTTTAGAGGTGTAAATGTAGAGGTTATAGGTTCAAATAACAAGCCTTTAAACACTGTTTATGATGGGTATGGATCAGATAAAACTGAATTGTCATCAACCTTGTGTGAGAAATCTCAGCTCACAAGATTAGTATCACCAACACCATCCATCTATCCATTACAGCTGCAAAGAAAGGTGTAAATGAGACATGACAGCAGCATCTGACATCTATTGCCCTGGAGGCCAGAGGGTGTGTGTGTGTGGAGGGGGTTGGAGTTGGGAGGGGGGGGCAATCTGCTTAGATTACACAAACTCATCCAAGAGCCATGGGAGAGCAGGAGGGAGAGGAGCGCAGTAATAACCTGTGGATCAATTCTCTCTGAGTCAACATCAAGGCTCTGTGTTTATTTTTCATTATTTCCCAAAAGCACTGAGCTCCTGCAAGAGAGGCCTCGCACACATGAACAGTGTCTCATCCAAACTACAAGCTCAACCGTAACGGTCCTATTTTTAGTTTCAAAATCTACTGTAACCTTGAAGACCAAACGATATCTCCTCTCTCTCTGTGTTTGCTTGTTTTTCTCAAGGTGCTGGTAGAGCAATCATTTGCAGATGAAACAACAGCCTACACCCAGGGAGAGGAGCCCATAATCTGTTTAAATATGTCTCTGAGAATTGTTGTTGTCATTACCAATAGAGCTGTTATTACAGGCATTACCGTGAGTTTGACAAGTATCTCTTGGCAGTGGTTTGCTTCACTGTGACAGGGAGGGTGAGATCACTGATGACAACAATGGCTGGATGATGGATGATAGATAGGGGCATCATTTCAGTCCAGAATTTAGCAAACTAAAAGTAAGAGCCATGAGTAAAAGAGAGAGGGATACAGTTGGAGAGAGTTGAGTGAAAGGCTAAGTGCCACCTGCAGACAGCGGACCATTCAGGACGTCATAACACAGCCGTAAAAACCCTCTAAAGGCAGCTTGTTACAAACCAGGTTAACACACTGGGGCAGTTTACAACTGGAGCTGATACACAGTTAAGGATTTTACACAGTCACTGTGACTGACTGGTTTGGCAGATACCACCACATGCTCTCACGCATGCACAGACACTTACAGAAACTTTGGAACAATGACCTTTTTTTTAATATGAATCACTTGAGTAAGTGCTATAATAACATGGCTTCTGTCACCTGTCATCGAGACTGGTCTGGTTCTACTTGACAGGGCATGACCGCTGACACCACCCTTTCATTTTCATCTAACTCCCACTTTCAGTCCTAAAGTAAACTTTGATAAATGTATTAAGTTACTGTTGCATAGTCCAAATTCACTTTGGATTTTGGATGTAAGACTGCAGTCAAACTGTAACTTGGATTGATTTTTTCAGTTTTCAGTCAGTAAAGTATGATACAGCTTCAGTGTTCACCAAATATTATATGATTTAACATCAAAGTTACCCTGCTAAATAAAAAGTGCAAAAGGCCTCTAGAGCTAGTGTTTGGTTTGTCCATCCTAGGCTACTGTAGAAACATGGCAGTGCAATATAGCAGACTCAGTGGAAGAGGACCTGCTCCCTCTGTAAATAAAAATGACTCATTCTAAGGTAACTCTCAAATCTCAGGTGATTTATACAGTAATAAAAAAGAATCACAATTATTATATTCAATTTCTGACAATATATCATCCCAAACATTAATCTTACTCACTGCACCTTTTAAAAGAGCTGTAGTCAATTTGAACCAGTGGCCACTGGCAGTACTGTGACCCAACACATTTTCCCTGTCTCACAATACAATTTGACCTGGAAATTACTATTTTGTATTAGTAAATTCGAACCTATGAAAGTTTAACATTTGTAAAACTTGTAAAACTGATCTGATTCCATCTTTGAGTCTGGTATCCAGTTCCCTTAGTACATCCATTTGAAACAACAAACATGTCTCCTGTGAGGTATGGAGTGTTTACATTCTGTGTAGAACAATTTAAATGTTCGTCAGTGATATAACATTTAGTTACATAGTCTCACTTTAAGGGGAATGGTGGAAACATCACGATGGACCTGTATTTGTTGACTTTATCAAACCAAGCAGATGATACACAAAGCAATTCGCACCCGCTGTGGCTGTGGAATTGCTTGACCTCACACTTCACTGTATAACTTTATCACCACTTTATTTGTGGTCAAATCAGAGACACAGCAGTTCTCACCTACCGCTTCAGTCTGATTGCCTTTCTTCATACCTGACTTCATCACCAGACAGAATTTATGCTAAGTCTCTGGATAACACGTTAAGCCTGTGTTTGCCTTACTCTCTGAGCACAAACACAGCTAATACCAGTCCTGGTGCACCACCACTGCTGTTGAGCCTCTCCCAGTGGGGCGTTGGGCAGGCCTGTGTTGACAGTGGTGTTGCCCCAGTAAGCCCGATGATTCACACACAATGTTGTGCCAATCTGCGGGTCTCAACACACACCAACGGTGCACACGCCTAGCCAGCCGGTGGCTTATTGTGCAACAACAGGACACTTTCTTAAGCTCTGCACACTCACGAGTAGAAAACGCTCTTTCTCTTGGACCTGAACACATGTATTGTGCAATATATGGGTCTCACTAGGACAATATGATTCAGCACTTAGTCCGGAAATAACAAAAGCTATTCAGCTACCTCTAAGTCTGGTTTACAGTAAACCATTTCGCATTGACGTCCATTTTGTCACTGGGGAAAAACTGTTACGTCAGCAGCGTTTTGACTATTTCTGTATGCTTTGGAAAGGTCAAAAAGCATCTTGATGATTCACTGAAGGTGTTTAAGCTTTTGTCAGTGACCAATAGGAGGTATTTTAGGACATCAGTGGAGAGTGTCCTTTGTTCTTACGTCAGCCAAGATCAGCATGGCTCTTCAGCAGGCGCTTGAGGATAACTTTTTAAGCTGCATGGCTCGCGTAGCAGGACAGCAGGGAAGACCTGTCACCTAGACCTTTGTCATGTGTGATACTCAAGCCCCAGCACGGGTGAGAGCCGTGCCGACGGTTTGCACCTGTAATCTGAAGAGCTGAGGTCACCTCGATCACTTGGGACTACTTGTTCTCTTTGACTTACACAAAAACTCCCTCCTTCTGTTGTATCTGGTGTCTTTCTCCCTTCTCTCACCCTCAATATCTGTTGGTGACAGAAGACGAGGGTGGGAACCAGAGCTGATACAGGTGGTGAGAGGATGTGCGAGGTTTAACCAGAGTGAAACGTGAGAGAAGACCATTCAGATAGAGCAGGAACACTGTTTGTTCTAATTGCTTCCAGAGAAGGCAAACAGCAACCAGTACTGCCCAGATGTTTTCTTTCTGTCTTTTACGTCTTTCTTTCTTGACTCCTTTCTAGAATGAATATTACCTTGTTTTACCCAAGTAGCTGGATAATTTGTTCCATTTGAGGGAAGGGGAGGGGGAGGCAGGCAGGCAGGCGACAGTCAGGCGAGCACAGGTTCAGGCCTTGTTGGAAGAGTATCATGTGGCTGCCTTTTACGACCTGTTTAACACCACAGAGTTGAACACAGCCATTTATCCCGCAGCGTATGACACAGTGTGAATGCGATAGGGTGAACACGGCAGTTAAAAAAAAAAAGAAAAAAAGAAAAGCTCATGTTCAAGAGAGGAGAGGAAATCAGGCTACATGGAAAGAAAGAGAGGTCCCTGTTTGTCTGCAGTAAATTACACTGACGCCTGCCTCTCTGGATCCACAGACAGAAGTTGTTTCTGCAACAACTTTCCACTGTTTAAAGGGGATACACTATTGTGATTGTGCTCTTGTGCCAAGGGGAAACCCTGATACATGCTGTTTACAGGGGGAACAGTTATAAAACAGCTTCTGTCGGGCACAATGGATAATTTGCATAACAATTCATATCTCAGCTGGAAAGTAGAGGTTCCTAACCGGCTCCCAAGACCACCCGACCTACCATAACATATTTATCTTATGAAGCGGAGAGCTTCATCCATCATGTGGGTGTAATGAGAGATAGCACATATGTCTTTGTTTACACATTATGGACTCCCTTACAAAGCTAATGAGTGCTCCCCTGTGTGAAGTATATGTGAGAAAAAACATCAGCATTACAGGCTTTACCTCCTTGTGTGTGTGATTTAGAGAGAGGGAAGATAAATGGTCAGAATGGATGGTAACGGGGTTCATCCGGAGTCTGGAAAGTTTGGAAAATGCCTATGTTTTCAAGGTTATGCTTGAGTTAAAAAAATATCCTCAGAAGATGCTTAATTTTTCAACATAATCTGGTGCTTCACTCATATGAACAAGAAATCTGTTAATATTTGAAATGATCTCATCTTTTGTCGTCTCCTCACATCAACATTAGCGAGCTTCGGCTACATCATACAAAACATACAGTCAAAGTTAATATGAACAGCCGGTAACAAAGCTTTAAATGTCCTTGAAATTTACTGTTTAAAAGCTGTACGAACGCCGTAAGAGAAGATGTGTGTTTGGAGGTAACGGAAGGGAGGATAGTTTGTTCGGACAGAAGTCTTCATCTTTACATGGTCTTCAGCTGAACAAGGAACATTTGTCCTGGCAGCAGCTAACACGAGCCTCCATTAAAACAAGGCTGTGTGTGACAAAAGCAAGTATGTGAGGTATCATGTTTATTGCACTGCTGTTTATTATGTATGTCAGAGTCAATGTGTTTATATGACCGCTCCTTGGCTCAGGAGCCTGATCCTCAATTCCTTGAAAGATCACTGGAGGGTCCCCCTGTGAACACTTAGGCTCCGGCTTTCAGAGGGAGAGGAATAACAATCCCCTCTATGATGTCTTCCACATGCGCTCCATGACGCTTACTCATTTTTTTTTCTGACTATTTTGTCCTTCATCAGATGTGTTGTAGGTTGGGCAAGAAGGGGAGAGAAGAGAAAGAAAGAGACAAGGGCGAAGGAAAGTGAGTGGGAGAGAGGAAAAAGTGAGAGCTGATCTTAAATTTCAATTGAGCCCGGGCAGCTACACAAACAGTGGATGGAGGTGGGAGGAGGGAGACTCAGCAGCTGAGGCAGAGGGATGGATGGATGGATGGATACGGAGAGAGGGAAGAAGGGAGGGAGTGAGGCGCTCGGCAGAGCCACTCAGTCTAGACTCCAGATGTGCAGGCAGCAGCAGTGTGGCTGTTTTGGCCCCCACCAGGCTGCTCTGGGAGTATCCCCGGCACATGTCCCCGCGCCGCCTGTAAATCAGCCCAGCCAGGCCTCAGGCAGCACCGCAGCCACAAAACCCCTCCGCCCGGACCCCCAAAACAGGCCGGCCAGCGACAGACGGACGCCGACAAGCCCGCTGTGCCGCGTTAAGCCTGTAATAGTCTCCCTCACTGCCCATATGACATAGAATGAGCTCCAAGTTTGAAAAGTTACCACCCTTTTCCACATACACCTTTAACTGTGTGTTTGCGTACACGTGTAGGTGTAAGTGCAGATGATGCCCATCAGGGTGCAGCTGCCTATAGATCACAGAGGAATGCAGCTTGGTGTCATAAACGCTGCCGTCTCTCCTCATTTAGCTCCACCACAGCTCGTCTGCGCTCTGCTCCCTAGTCTCACTGGCACCAGGGCATTCCTTCAATAGCACACTGCTTCCCATACTTGACATCCACTCCAACATCCACAGAGTACATTCACACAATTACAGATTCCTGCTGGATGCGAGTGTGTGTAATCCTTTCCCATCAGCGCTCAACACATAATTAGATGTTGGACTGGGAGGCCCGGCCCATATATAGTAAGCAATGCAGACCACAAACATGCAGTTAAAACCAGATTTCTTATTGTACTCCATCAGACCAGAGAGAGCTATTTTAGAGGGGGGGAGGGGGGGGGGGGGGGGGGGGGGGGAGTCTTTTCAGTGGGTCACCGGGCAGCGTTTAACACATCCAAGTCCACGCGAGCAGAAGGAGCACAGGAGGAGGAGACCTGTGTGTGCTTCCAAACCAATCCCGTGCTATTGTGCAAAGTGCTAAAGTCAACGCTTCACTCAGCTGTTCAAACAGGTAGCGTGGAAACATTGGAGCTGTGTTTAAGTTGATCAGGCTGCAGACATCCTCTGAACAAACAGGTGAGCTCAGGGGAAAAAATGTGGAGGCCAGTGTGTGTGTGTGTGTGTGTGCACTCAGCCGTGACTGTGGCCCTGTGAAAAGAGGCTGCTTCCCCTTCTGTCCACTTTGTGTGAACAGGTGAGCAAGCCACCATTTTTAGTCCGACCAGTAGACACAAACACAGTAACCGAAACACACAAATACACCTATTCACACTCACACACACAAACACAAATCCCAGCTGATCCTCCTAAGCATACCTACGCCGGTTCACGGTGAGATTCCAGTAGCAGCAGCACTCAAACAGCTTCCTCCTGCGTCCATATGTGAACGTGTGTGTGTGTGTGTGTGTGTGTGTGTGTACTTTGCGGTTGTTCAAATATCCCTGATTGTGTTGTTCCTTGTTGTAGGGATTCAGAGGGCAGCTTCCCAGCATCAAGGCCCCGACCCTGCATGGGACGCTGCAGGATAAACCAGCTGACAGCCTTTGGAATGCTTCTGGAGATACAAGGTTAACTGGGCTTTAACCTCTGCACCGTGGGAGGGGAGCGCTGCTAAAACACAGCACAGACCTCCGACTGGACTGTCATCAGAAGCTTACATTAGACAATGAAGTGTACAAGACTCAACAATATGAGTACTGTGAGATTTATTGTCAGTGTTGTTTAGTTAAAACCTACAGTAAGCCTTGACGTGGTTAGACAGAAGGGGAGGGTGTTAATGAGTTAGAAGGAGTGATTAGTTGATAAATTCACACGAACTTAATTTATCTTTTTAGAGTCATTTATCAAGAAAACATGTCAAACTTTCACTGATTATAACTCTAATATGAGAGTTCTGCTTTTCCCTTGTTTATGTAACTGAATATCTGTCGGTTTTGGGCTGTTAGTCAGATAAAATAAGCAATCTGAAAAGGTCATTTGAGGCTCTGGGAAATTATGATTGACTAAACCAGTGATTCCCAACTGTTTTTGTCTTATGTGCCCCCACAGCCCAGTTCGATGAACTGAATCACCCTTCATGATTTGAGGGTGGATGTTATTTAACACTACTGATTACATAAAAGCGGATATTCCAGCAATATTTTTCATACAATAGAACTCCTAATTGTTTGGTAGGTTTGTAGCCTACTTGTACTGGTGGCTGCTATGGCTAACCTTTTCTATCCATCAGCCTACTTTTAACTTTTCAAGTATTTATCCATGACTTTAAACTAACGATTTAACAGTTTGTCGAACACTTTGAGTTATCTGTTTAAAATGTTTAGGCTATCCATGACTTTAAGCTAACTATTCAACCATTTGTCTGACACCTTTAGCTATCAATTTCAGCTGTTTGTCCATGACTGTAAGCTAACGATTTAACAGTTTGTCTAACACGTTATCAGTTTCAAATGTTTACCATCTACTTTATGCTAACTATTCAACCATTTGTCTGACGCTTTAAGCTTTCAGTCTCACCTGTTAACTTCTTACTTTTGGCTAACTATTTTAACTGTTGATCTATTACTTGTACTTTTTAACTGTTGTTCATTATGTTAAGCTGTCTATTTCAATCATTTATCCACTTAGCCTCCTTTTAGCTCACAGTTTAGACTTCTCTGTTCAATTGCAAACTAGTTTTCACACAGTCACTATCAATTGCAACACATAGTGTTTAGGCGTAATGACTCGATGTGGATTTTTAAAAAAAAGCCACTGGGGTAACAGTATACCTGGCTGTATTTCAGAGAACTAAATGATTTATTGCATATCTCAACAAGAACTGATAGATTGATCAATAATGATGGTAATCTGTAGTTATATCCCAGGATAGTGGTTTTAGCATGTACCACTATGCATTGTTGAGCCCAAATGTTTTGCTATCTACTTTTTACGTTTTGAGACGGACAGAAAGACCCAACTACTGAGAGGATTACACTACACTCTATCACTATCCTCAACAGCCTCCATTTTATACCACAAGAGGGCCACCTACACCATCTAAGATCCTCCTGGGGTCCACAACAGATAGGAGCCTATGTGTCTGTGTGTATTTGCGTGAGTGTCTGTTAGCATGCATGCATGAGCAATCCTGACTGGAGAGTGGGGGGGTTGCAGGAGACAAGGCAGTCAGTCAGAGGGCCCTGGGCTCTCCCAGTTAATTAGTAGCAGGGCTAGGCCACAAACAGGCCAGCAACAGCCGCCTGGCCAGCAGTCATCATGTGAAACGGCTGGAGGGGAGAACGTCTCCCTGACGCTGCAGATAGTCGTTCAAAGAGCTTATCTGAGGCTGTCTGGCCTCGCCTTATCTGATCTGACCCCAGCTCATACGCCTCCTGTTACACTATGTTTCATCTGGTGCAGAGTGTGGAATTGGTTCCTGTGTGTGTGCTCGAGCATGCATTTGAAGGCTGGTCTCTGTGTGTGTTGGAATCTGGTTATAATGTTAAATGCTTGGATTGGATGTCGACCAGGCCAGTGTGAGGTCACCATCGTTTGTAACGCAGTAAAACTAGAGGGGGTAGGGGAGGGGGCTGCATATCAAATCAGCCACAGGTAATGTCACTGTTACGAAGCAATCTGAAATCATTTAAACGTACATTTGTGCAGTGATTTATGAAGTGATTTATGGGAAAGTTACTGAGGCGAGCTCTGTGGCCTGAGCTGGATATGCTCAGGAGTGTGTTTTTGTTTAAGCGTATTAAGACCGCAGCTCAAGCAGCACAACAGAGCTCGCAGAAACCTAGAGTTAACAGAAAGTAGGCAGTTATTGTTGTGTGTGGAAGGTAATCAGTAATCTGCACAGAATTACATTCTTCAAACAGCCCTCTGAGCTTTGCATGAGTGTGTACTCATCCTGCAGGTGATCATTTATTTTCCATTATATGCTAATAAGCAGTGTTGCATCTTCCAAATGAGCCACTGCACAGTAATTACGTAGCCACTCTAAGCCTTTCTCTCCTGGCACCGGCTGGCTGTGGGCAGGGACGAACAATTCAGACACAATTTAGCTACAATGCTGCAGTAATTGTTGTTGCCCACTGTCTCCCCCGGGGGTGACCCCTCACTTCCCGAAACACAAACACATGCAGATACAGATGCACATACTCACACACATTAGCACACAATGTTGACACAGCTTCAGCAGGGACACCCCCCTCTACACCATGACACCCCCCCTCCTCTCCCTCCTCCTCCTCCTCCTCCCCCCTTTTGCCTTCTTGATCCCTCATCCCACCGTCCCTCCCTGCACACACACACACACACACAGTACTGTTTGGTAGAGATCAGAAGCCCAGCTCGGAGGCCCCACACCTGGGCATGTTTGCGGAGGAAGCGGGCCCTGGGCGGGCTGCGCTCCATGCGCCTGTCGACTGGCTCCACCAAGTCTGGCCAGCTGTGCTCCTGGCCTGGCCTCGCGCTGTGGGGGCTGTGCAGCTGGGAAAGGCATGTTTCCCAAAAGAGGAGGAAAAAAAGGCAGGGAGGGGAGGAGGGAGGGAGGACACAGAGAAGAGAAAAAGAGAGAAAAAAGGGCTTTAGGTTATTTCGAGCTCATTACACATTCATCCCTGAGCTCTCCTAAAGCATCTCCTTTTATATGAAAAAAACATTCTGGGCTAAGCTGGTTAATACCTTGGATAGGTTTGAATTTGTTATTAGATTTTTTTAATGGAATTATGAAGCAAGTTACAATGATTAGAAGCACAAAAATAAAGTCTTACATCGCACATTATCACACTGAAGCTCTTGTGATTAATGCACCATGGCATTGGAACATTTGTTGACGCATTTCTTTTCCCACTTGTATGTACTGTATGACTGTTTGATTTTTTGCTTTTTAGATAATTAGACCAGCTGGTAATACTTTATATTCTTTAGAACATGCCATATTTAGCAAAGACAGTGTTATGTTTTCTCATGCAGTGTCAAAAAATTTTGGACAAACAGAATTTGCAAGTGTTTCACTGCAGATTCATGAAATAAAAAGTTAAATCTATGTTGAATTTAAATGCTGGATACTGTTATTTGGCAGATGCTCCAGTGTGATGACATGGCCCAGGGACACAATGCACACACTGGAAACTTTCACCAGTTTAAAGAGACAACAAATAAACTGTTGCAGCATTTGCTGTTTCAGATGTCACCTCTTCCTGTGTGTGTACTTAGCCTGCTGCCATGCGGAGCTCCCAAGGGCTGTCGAGCCCAGCAGTAGCTCAGGAAGTGGAGGACTTGTGGAGAGTTCGCCGTGTTCTCCTGTCACTCAGCACTCTTGGGAACAGCCAGCCAGGCCGAGCCAAGCGGACCGGGGCCAGGGCAAGGCAGAACTTGGGGATCCCGTCGGAACATGCCCAGAGCCTGGGCCTCGCCCTCGTGCTAGCCCCCCCCACCACCATCCCTGATGATGAGTCCCAAAAACTACATCACCTTAATTATGATAGATTGGCAATGAGATAGTATCACCGCTGCTGTTATTTCTGTTGCGTAAGGAAAGTGAAACTGCCAGAGGTTGATACAAAATACTGCTATCTGTACAAGGTACCTTCACTTGTAGCTCTGTTTGCATAGCTCAGCTTCTACACACCTTGATATTATCTGTGTAGATGTCAAATGAGGCAATATAAACCTTAAGAAGCAGTTCACTTCAATAGGTATCCCTTGGGCTTGTTTGACTACAGATTGAGTGTTCAGGTGAAACAACACTAGTTATCCAGTCCAACTATTTATTGCCCCTGCCAGGTCATTCCCCTCAGAGAACCTCAAACATATGAGAGCAGCCGTGCAAACAGAGGAGCAACACACTAAACCCATTTGTCCGCTGCACAAAGCATAGAGCCTGCTGACACACAACACGTTCTGTCTGTGAAGAGCCCATGTGTGAGCCACGTCCCTCAAAGGAGGCTCTCACATTTTGGCCTCTTGGGGGGGGGGGGGGGGGCGGCACTGAGGTGGCACACCGGCTCTCAGCGGCCGGTAGCCTCTCTCCAGGTTAGGATCTTACCCTCTATCCCCAGGCTAGTGCTGCTCCCTGCTGCCCTTTCTCCTCTGGCCTGACCCTGGACCTGCCACCCTGCTGTCACCAGTGGTCCAGGTGGCCAGATGGACATACAGAGAGGAAGCAGCATAAGGTGAACATATGCTGCTGCAGAAAAAGAGATGGACGCCTTCGCCAGAAAGTTCATGTGTAGCTTTTTTGGCAAGACGTGCTATATGAGGGATAAGAACACTTCAGCGATTAAACATTTATGGATGGGTGATGTGTTGCATGTTGGGATTCACAGAGAGCTCGGACAGAAAGGCATCTAAAATCAACTGCATTCTCTTCTACACACCTCCTTCAGCTTCTTTTAGCTGTATCACTCCCTCTTTTTCTCTGTAGGCCTTTTCCTTGCAGAGTGTCTGTGCTCTGTCCTGCCTGAACCATCACAGGAGCCTGTTCTCGGTCTCGATGTACCAACTAGAGCCAGTCTCTGCTCGCTACCAAGTCCCACACACCCACACCCACTACATTCCTCCACTTGCGCCAGAGGGGAGGGCGAGGTGCTGGTTGAGGTGAACATCAGGCTTTCTTGGGACAGCCTGGTGCGATATTGCAAGATATTTTCTACTGAGATTAGCAGGTATGAGCTGCGTTTCATGGCTCTGTCTGATATCATTAGGCTGTATGATATCTGTTAGGCTCATTTTCCTGTGATGCTGCCCTTTGGCGGTCCGCCTTTTCAGAAGATGATCCTTCTCTGGGGGATCAGATTCGCTTCGCTCTGTATCAAAATAAACCTGCAGCTCAGCAGAGTAAATGGAAAAACAGTATAGAGGGAAAAGAAGACCTCTGGAGACACAGAAAGAGAGATAGAAAAAAAAACCCTGACAAAGGCAGAAAGAGAGAATTATCTCCCCAGCTGTCTGTGCATCAGGAAGTCTCTCCCAGAGAGTCAGCTCTGACCGGCCTGATCACAGAGGCAGCACAGGAAGTCCCACAAAAAGGAAAGGAAGTGAACACCAGCTCCAGGAAGTGAGTTTTTGCAGCTTCGGCTCCACAAAGTCTGGACCCTGAAGGGAGGGAGGGGGGGAGGAAGGGAGGCAGCCCAGCTGAACACCAGAGTGTGAGAGAGGCGGAAAAGAGAGGGAAAGACAGATTAGGGCGTAGTGACGGCAGTGACTGCTGTCTCCATGCAGCCAGCTGTGTGTCATTTAGAGAGTGCTTATAAAAATGAGCCTGGCACCAGGGAGTGATGTTCCTGATGCTGTGGCGCCAGGCGCTCCGCTTCAAATGACATTGGGTGCCACCACCGACTTCCTCTCAACCTACACACACATATATATACTCACACAAATGAAAGAGCACAAAAAGCTCGATTCAGCACGAGTAAATGCAGGCTTGTGTTTGTGAGAGGCGTATTTTCAGCTTCTTCTATCCTCCTTCTGCATTTTTCCTACAATAGAAAACTGACATAGGTTTCACGGAGCATCTAATTACACAATACTGCGATTCCACAGTATCAGAGTAAACACAGAGTACGTCAGGACATAGAGATTAGTGACAACATCGCTACCGCGTCCCACTCACACACACCTGTGTTCACACATATACTGACTAAGCCCAGTGTTTTGCATGTAAATAGAGTGTGTTGCTGTGCTGAGGAGGTGCTAACTTCCTCTGTGTTGCACCTGGACTCATCTGCATAAAGAGAGAGGGGGGGGTGAAGGAGAGCTGCAAGGACAGAGAGAGAAAGAGGGAGAGCGTCAGAGGTGTTAATGGGGTAAAACCTGGTAATTGGGGGGTACTTAGTCAGCTATTGTCATCGTGAGGCCTGAGGGACAACAGATGAAGCCTCATTTGGATTTCTTAGAGTTCACACGTCACTTTATGCTGTCATGCCTTTTAAGTCATATCAGTCACTGTCCTCTGGACGAGGGCTGCAACTAACAATTACTTTCATTGTCGATTATTCTCTCGATTGATCGATTAGTTGTTTGATCTAAAAAATGTTGGAATGATGAAAAGGGTTTCTCAAAGCCCAAGATGACATTCTCAAATGTCTTGTTGTGTCCACAACCTAAAGATATTCAGTTTATTTTCATAGAGGAGGAAAGAAACCAGAAACATCCACATTTATGACGCTGGAATCAAAGATTTTTTTCTTAAAAGGTTATTCAAAATGATTCTCCAATTACCAAAAAAAGTTGGCAATGAATTTAGTAGTGTAGTTGTATATGGTATTCCAGTCTTTTAGGTTACTTCTCTCTATACATACTATGCATTTGTTAATTTTCCTACATGGAATCAATTAGGCTTATCAGATCTTTTATCATTTTACTCTTTTTCATTGGAATTATTGAAAAAAAACCTGCCGATTGCTCCTTTAAAAGCGAGAATTCCCTCCCATGTACATATATTCTCAGCATACAATATTTTTATGTGCGCCTATGTCATAAACATGCAGTCGTAAAATGCCAGCCAGCCTTGAAACCACATCTCAAAATGTGCCCTGTGAGATCTCTCCAAATTTCTAAGCACCGCTTTCGCATAAAGGCAGAAAATTGAATGACGTGTAATGAGAAGTTACAGTTCGACTTCACACAAACATGGATAAGCTGAAGTCATCATGTCTCGACGCAGCCGCCGTGACCCGTACAGTGTCTTTGTGTCCTCCTGCGTGTCCTTTACCTCTCATCCTGTTCATTCTCCCTTGATGAATGATAAAGCAGAAAACCATATGTTCTCCTTTTACTATCAGAGGCTATCAGGGCCTTACCACAGTATCTACTCGGGGCCTGTCAAGGTCAGAACGCAGTTCATCCAAAAACCCTTCAGGCTTGCAACTGCTTTTCAGATGGGACTCTGGCGTCTTGGAGTCAGCACGGGACGCACAGTCATAACATTTGGATTGGAGTCTTCCAACAGACATAATTCAGCACAGCTTTAAAAGCAAAAGCTGATAATATTCAAAACGACTGCTGTCATCATACTCCAGAGATTGAGTGCTCTGGCTCAGGGCCAGCCAACTTCACTGCTCTATATTTGGTCATTTCTGCTGGCCTACAATGACTTCACCGATGCAATTTCAGCCCGGGCCCGTGTGTTGTTTCAGTCTCATTTTCAGTAAACTCTGTGATCACCTTGCCTTTGCGTTCCACAGGCCTTTCACTGGGAGCACAAAGAGAGAGAGGGGCATTAGTCCACAAGAAAAGCCCAGCTTTGGCTTCTTAAAGAAAGCAGAGGTTTAGCTCTTTCACTTCCACTGCATTGTTATGCTAAGGCCCAGCTTGGGAATAAGAGTGAACCATTAGCATCTGAAGAAGAGCCAACATCTGAGGGAAACATGTCTTTAAGGCCCCAAAGAAAAGAATCCATGCTGTCTCTCCCTCTCATTTTCTCATTCTCTAACTCACTCACTTGTTCCTCAACTCAACTCTCATTCCTCGCCATTCGAAGGCCCATTCTCTTTCCTTTCAGTTTCTCCTGCTGGCTCTTTTGGCGCGAAGAGGGATAAGAGGTATATATATGTGTGTGTGTGTGTGGGTGGGTGATTTGAGTGGGGGATTAGGGACTGAAATGCTTCATGAAACAATGAATATAGCTCTTAACATATATTATGTATCTATATCAAACAGGTTATACTCATTAAAGGCACCACCCACCTAACTGATGCAACCAAGAGAATGTGAGCTCACCTGAAGATGTTTACAGCAAGTAGTTACATCTTACATCTCCTTAAAGGTAATCTGATGCAGTGGACTGGGTGTTATTTGAAAATTTTAATATCACTGAAATCCTGTTAATTAAGAAATTTAAATCAGAAGAGAAAGATTTTCATTGACTGATTTTTTTTTATGCCTAAACAAATGTCATACTGTTTTACTTACTTACTTTACTTACAGCGGACCCTGCCACCTGTCTAGCTTCAAACATTGTTCAGGGGACCTTATTTCCCTCCCAGAACAGCTTGGTCATTCAGTTATGGAAAGAAATTTGTATTTTTTAACCTTATTAATATTGTAAATGTTCAAATTCTGAGATTTAATTTCTTCTCCAAAGCTACATAGTGCTCCTTTAAGTTTCAATACAGACATCAGTCAATCATTACCATACTTTAGGTTGAGGAAAACAAACATGTTACTACAGAATCATTAACTTGTTTAAATCCTTAACTTAACCCAAACCTTCTCTAATCTTACAGAATCGTCTTAAACAAGACACATGGATCTCAATTGATCAAAATCTAATATCAGATCAGAGAATGATTACACAAGATGCAATCTTTTGATATTCAGTGACATAAAAGTGCAAAAAAGTACTGAGCCTTCACTACACCCTGAGAACCATGAGTTTTTCTTAAAATACTTCTTTATAGATTTTTCCATTCCATTAAACTAGTGGTTTCAACCTATTTTGCCTGCAACATTGGTAAACATTAAACTAACTTTCCAATGATTCGATGGTCGGTGATGCCTGAAGTTGTTGTCGCTTGTCCTTCTATCATTTCTATAATGTGTCACTGACTAAGAATGGTAACAGAGAATGATTAAGAATGACAAGGTCAGGTAACAATCATATCATAGGCTTCACTATCACTACTTTTATCTCATTACTTAGTATAAGGTAAGTCACACATTAATCTTCTCTTTCTGTAGATTTGTTTTTCCAAATGTGAAAACACTGGGGTATCTAACCCATTTGGAGGTCAGTGGCAATCAGCAGTTTGAAAGATGGTGATTATAAGTACAAAATGTGTTCCCATATATACTTCTTAACCTCATGTGGCAGTTTTCAGTGTTGAATCTCTGTTAAAGATGCTTGTCAAATTTCTTAAACCAAAAACAATGTCACTGCAATCAACTAATTGTGTATGTTATATGTTTTGTTCAAGGTAACATAAGTCTAAAGATTGATATAAGACACTAAAAACTGAGTCTGTGACTTAATGCAGAGTTCACACTACAGGATCGTAGTCCTGATTTTTCCACTGTATTTGGAGATTGCATTACAAAAGCCCCTGATCAGAGGCACATCTGCAACAGGGGGTTAGATATTAAGATCTTTCAACAGCTTGTTGCATGGCTGCCCAATCTGTCTCTGACAAGACCAGATATTTAGCCTTCTTGAAAACTTTAAGAAGGCATTGCCAATGCATTGTCGAGCTCACATCTTTGAGCTCTTTTGTCTGCGATCTCCAAAGTGGAAAACCATGGCTATGATCCAGTAGTTTGAAAATTATTGATAGAAACAGAATACTAAAATGACTGTGTTTAATTTGGAACGATCATGTCATGGTCCATGCTAGATCAGCTTGATGAGGTCAGTGTTGTGTTTCTGGCACACTGAGTCGGTCCATCCCTGTTGCAGCCACAGTATGAACACAAACATGGATCTCCTGGGAAAACTGACTATAATTTATTAGCTTCTTGAATTAAAATGCTGTGAAATCCGGGACAACGTGCTTTTTTAATCTATGTAATAGTTTGGAATGACTACTAATCAAGCCTTGCAGATGTCAATCAAGTCATTCTGGATCATTGTGGCCTCCAAGCGTGAAAGTTTACTCACTGCTATGAATTTGGGTCTGTTGTAAACAGTCTGCAGAGCTGGAGCCGGTCAGGGGGGCAGCTGTGGGATGAATCACAGCCCCAACACACACACGTCATCCTGGGTGTGAGCTCACCCCTGGGTCACAACTGGACATGGAGAGGATCGAATACTAGAAAGAGAGAGTGATACTGTAAAGGTAAACAAACACAGCCTGAAGGGCAAAAAGCAGGAACCAAAACTTAGAAATACTGAGTCACTCAAGTTTCGGGGGACTGTTTTGCCTCTTGAAGGGAGATGGGATGATGATAACACCAGCAGCAGCACTGTGAAGCCTACAGTCTGATAAACACATGACTGCTACAGTGCTTTTTGGTCGAGTACTTCTAGCTGACTAAAGCCTCAGTGAAGCACAGACCTATTCAGGGAAGAGTAGAATGACTAAGTCGTGCACCTGCCTCTCTGTCAGGGTAACAGCCAGCACACTGACAGGAGGGATGGGGGTGAGAGGGCTGCATGAAAAAAAGGAATTTCCAAGGACAGGGAAGATGTTGTGAAATCATATTGCGCATGTGGCCCGCACAGCTGCAGAGGGAGTGAATCGCTCCATGTGTAACGGCATGAATCACCAGTAGAGTTCCTCAGAAGTCAGATCACACTTTCAGCTCTCTCTCTCTCTAATTCTTTCTCATCCTCTCTCTCCCACTCACACACTCCTCCCTCCCTCCCCGCCCTGTTTTTCTCTCTTCTGTTTTCCATACCTCGCCTTCTTTATCACAGGTGCAAGCAGTGAAGTAAGCTGACTCGATTATCCACATGTGCTGTATATGCCTACACACACGTGCGCACACGCACACACACACACATTGAGACATACACCTCAGTAATTACAATGAACAATGCCGGAGCCATCCAGTCTCTTCATCAGCATGAGATCATGTGGCACATATAACACACATAGCTCACACACTTCCTCCTCCCCCTCCCCCCGCTGCACTGTAACGCAGGTGGCTGACTGCAGCAGCTGGAGCAGCATTCCTGCTCTGTTGTTAAGTGACATCTCCTCTGTAGAAGTGTCCTCATCCTCATCCAGGAAAATCAGATGACTCACAAGGGTATTTACCTCAGATGGATCTCTGTGGGATTTTTATGTCACTGCTAATGTATCTGGAATTCTTGTGGGGGGCCACGTAGGGCCGGGACACCTACTGCTAGATATTCAGTGTTTTGGCTGCTATGGCTCACAAAAGGCCTGGTCACACAGCTGGGGCTGGGAAATATAACGTCACTGATATGAACCATATATCGTCTTAGATTTTGGCTATCACTGTAGTAGGATCTGACAAGTATTGTCTTTTTCCTGGTTTTACAGTAAAGTGATGTCATTTTCTGAACTTACCAGAATGTTCTACTTCTTCACACACTTGTTTTTACCCACTTAGTCATTACATCCATATTGCTGATGATTACTTACTTATCTCATTTAGGTGATATTATAGTACCAATACCTGATATTATACCAATACAATATTTTCGCAATATTGGTATTGACGTATTTGTTCAAAAATTTTGTGATATTGGATTTTGTCGGCCAGACCTAACATTTCTGAACTGCGTGAATAGATTTCAAATGATCAAGATATAGATATTTCTTATTGTGATATAGCCTTAAAATATTACAATGTTGTTATTTTAACACAGCATTTAAGATATTGTGGCCCTCCTGTGTTGGAGTATAAACTGCTCCATGAAAAAAACGGTGCAAAAAATGGTTTGCAGACAGTTGTGGGACACTAGTAACTTTATTTTGCTAAAGTTACAGCAAAAAAGATGTAATTAGATTGCAGATACTATCAGTAAAAAAAGAGATATTTCTATTCACTTGTTTTTAACAGCATATGTTTGGTATTGAAGTAATCCAAAAGTAACAGAAAGTAATCATATTGTGATACTTGGATTACTTTACTGACTACATTTTTTAAGAGGGAATTAGTAAGTGTATTGGAATACATTTTAAAAGTTCACCCTTCTAACCCTGATACTGTGTGAACTTATACAAAATGCTGAGTAAACAGCAAAGTGCAGGGAAAAATGCTTAGAAAGAAAGATGCTTTAGGAGCTTAATGTAACTGACGTGTATCAGAGAAATGGTTTGATGGAAGGAGTGCATCTGATTAAGAGCCCCCTTATGAAGTGGAGAGGCTGCCGACATCTCTATCTGTCAAAGCTCTGGCTCTGATGCTAAATTGACAGCTTTAGAATGTGTCTTTAATGCTAATTCAATGGCTAAATCCACCCAGAGCAGGTCTAGCTGTAGTGCCCTGTAGGGCAGCGGTGTTATCCAGGGTCCCTAAGGACTGTCCACTGCTGCTCTGTGTGGTCCAGCCCCCCCAGGAGAGGGCTGGGGCTGGGGGGCTTTGGGCCTCTGCCTCCCTCTCCTCCTTGTCCTCCTTTGATATCAGGAGTGCTGGAATGGAGGAGAAGCACTGGAAGGGAGGGGGGGGCTGCCGGGTCTCCCTAGTTGCCAAGCGAACGCCATATGGGCAGCTCACTGGTGTTACTGGGGGCCCGGGGCAGTTCCCAGAATTCACATGATAATGAAGCCCGGGGCCATTCAGAGTGCTGGCCTAAAGCTGGGCCTAAGAGCTTTTGATAGCCCCCAGCAGCCTGTAGGCCTGCCCACCCCGGGCCCAGCCAGCTTTCCTGCCAGGCCCAAACCACCTGTTTGATTTTCCCAGGGCCCTGCCACTGCGGAGGGAGAGGAGAGAAAGAGGGAGCAGGGAGGAGGAGGGGAGGGGCAGCAAAGGAATGTCTCCCTCTTATTTTGTCACTGAGTGTGTACTTCCCATTCACTTCCTCTTTATAATCCTGCGGCCCTCCCCTCACGTGCACACACACATACACACTGTCACATAAACACAGGCGTGCACGTGAGCGCATGCACCCCAGTATAACCTAGATGCACATACGCACACACCCCTTGCTGACCCACACACAGGCTCTTTCCCCTTTTGTTAAAGCCCTGAAACAATCCCAGGGAGAAGAATGAAGTTTAAAAGTAGGGCACCTTCTGCTGCAGAGAAGTTTCACACAAGCAGATTCCTGGAAGTGGGCCCTGGGTGGAAAGCAGGGCGCTTGTCTTAGCTGTGTGTCTCTCAATTCCACGTGGGAACCAGGGGAGGAATCGTCCCTGGGCAGCTGAGGGGACTGGCAGGAGACGGACCTGGGGGGCTGATGGAGACTGGGGTGGATGAGGCGACACCCGGGCGTGAGAGGAGAGGAGGGAAGGGAGGGAACAGGGAAAGGGAATGGCGCTTGTGGCACTTCAAGGGGGTCGATGTATGTTTACAAGAAGGGCACATTCCTTTATCGTGAGAATGGCTGGTCGATGCGCGGCAATAACACCGGGACAGAGAGGGCAGATGGCCCAGGCCTCGCTTATTGTAGCCACAGCACATGAAAACAAATGTTCAGTCCCTGCTCATTGCTTTATGAACCAGTCAAAGGCTGAGTGAGTGCTGAGGGAGTATTAGTTTTAGGTCAGTTTAATTTAGCTATCTGCAGCTTATTTGCATGTATAATGCTGACTGAATGAGCGCTGTCTGTTCTGACTGTCTCTCTGTGGACGCAGCAAAGATAGTCATGCACGCTATGATCCTTTCCCACATGTCTTACTGTAGTACATGTTGGTGGCAGGCAGGAGAAACAGTCATTAAGAGTCCTTGCATAAACAAATCCAATTCAATATCGTCACCATAAGATACTGGTGAAACATTGTCTTCTGAGCTTTGAGAATTTTAGACTTTTCTCCAAAATAAAAATTTAAATGGCTTGGCCCCTCCCCCAGGACGTGACTTTGTTTACTTTGTTGGGAAAACTGTAAACTCCTCAAGAATATCTTCTATAGGAGATCTAATTGTCCCCTTTCGTCACAGTCAGCTCTCTCTGTGAAAGCCACAACTCAGTGGACATCCATGACGTAAAGAGTGGTAGATCTATCAGAAGCTTTAAAGGCGCACTAGGCAGGATTGATCCCAAAAACCGCAAGCAATTTATTTTCTGAGAACTTTGCCTTGGGACGTTTCTGGTTGTCAACAGTTCTGGAGAAAGGTTCATTTCATGTCATTCCAAGGTCTTCAAATACTAATCCTTTTGCCAAACCAAAGCGTCAGTATTTGACAGCCTGGGAATGAGACTCAACAATCAACTGTCTGTCACCTTTGAATAATGATTACCAACGGGAATCAACAAATCCAGCATAGTATGTTTTTAAACGCACAGTAAGTCATTTCTGCTGCCAGAGGTCTCTCAATAAAAAAAATATATATATGTAAGTAGTGTGGGATCATGGGAGTTGTTGTCTTTATTGTGAAACACATTGTGGAGTAAAAAGTACTGTATTTGTCTCCAGAATGTAGTGAAGTGGAAGTATAAAGTAGCAGAAAATGGAAATACTCAAGTACCTTAAAATTGTACTTAAGTAAATGTACTTCGTTATATTCCAACACTGGTGCTGACAGGGTGTGTTTGTGTGTATGTATGTTTGTGTGTGTGTTTTGTCTTGTTTGTCTAGTTTGCCTACTGCTGTTCCGTCACTGTGTGGATGTTTTAGATGTAGCCTGCCAGGGGATCGCAGATGGAAATGAGCCTCAGGCAACACATCAAATACTAACATTGATATTTAATACAGCACGTGGTCCCTTACTGATAATAAGTTTCAGTGGAGGAACATTTCCCGTTGTGAAATCATGTGATGTGATCACAGTAGCCAGACACACACACTGGGAGCACAGGTGTGCAGGTGTGACGCTGTGTACTCTGCGGCCACTTCTAGTTCCTGGTGTGAAGGCGGGGCAGCGTTCCTACAGTTTAACCTGAAATTCTGCCTAGCTGGGGGCTAAACACCTGCGCTGCACTCACCTCACAGGAACAGAGAAAAGGTTAGGGAGGGAGGGAAGGAGGGAGGGAGGGGGGGGGGAGCTGGTGGTGTTTACCCCTAACCCTTACCTAACAGGGTCTCTGGTTACTGTAGTCCCCTAGCTGAGCGATTCTTTTAACATTACTCAGGTCAGGTGTTCAGGGGACATCTGCATAGAAAACATAACAATAACTCTACTGTAGCCCTATTGACTGTGACAAGAATACACACACCTACACCTGTTGCACCTGCACTGCCTCTGTAGGGCACATGAATAGGCAGCCAGTTTCCCACACCCAAGTAAATTAACTTCCTCCTGCTGCAGCTTTGATAAATAGAAACAACAAACAGGAGGGGAAACTTGACCAGGCTCAGATCACAGCTGAGCCAGCCGAGACTGTTAAGGTGGGACTTTGGTGTCAAGAGCATCAGGAGAGAGAAACAAAAACTCCCCGAGGCCCAAATAACTTGATTATACCCGCTCCACAATCAAAACAAAAGTGGCAGGCCCAATCTGTTCACTGTCAATGGCGGCTCTCATTTGTCAAGCTCATCCAAGAGGTTGGTTCTCAGGCGACTCGCACAATGCCCAGTGACAAACAGGAGGGCTCTCCTTTTAGCCCTGCCTGCCACCGGGAAGCCCATCTGAAGTATTAATCTTTGGGTGGAAGAGTGGAGGAGAGGGCTCAGCCTGGCCCAGCCATTGTCCCCAGGCCTGGGCCCTCTGAATGGGGCTTTGTCAGCTCCCCAGCTGCCACTGTCCATGCTCCATCTTTGGGCTTTGGCTCCCATGTCCCCTGGCCGTGCTGACTGGACGCCTCTGTGCAGCTGTGGGGATGTGCGGGTTTGTGTGTGTGTGTTTGTGTGTGTGTGTGTGTGTGTGTGCGTGTGTGTGGGATGGAGAGAGAGGTTAGGTGACAGACCATTCGTCTCATACACACACACAAATACGTGGCTCTTGCTTGTCATTTCAAAGTGGTGCGTTCAGTTGCCATGGAATCTGAAAAACACCAGAATGAGTTCAGACAATTGAATACGTTGATGTTAATGTGTTAGTTCCGTTTCTTATTACAGCTTCATTACATTCGTTGTGACCTTCTTATTGTGGTTCATTCCATTGTTTTCATTAAAACCATATTCAGGGATTAATTGAACATTTTCTTGATTCATTTTGTTTAAAAAAATAAAAAATTTAAAAAAAAATTTAAAAAGTTTGTAATTCTCAAGATCAACTATGTCACATGCATGTTACCACTAAATTTTGGGTAGAAAGAAAACCCATTTCTAATCTTGCCAACTTTTATGCTGCAAAAGACAAGAGGGGGAGTTAGCATTTATTATGACTAGACTGGTATCATCTGTCTGTTTTCTCTTTCTTAACTTGCTAAAATACATTCACCCCCTACTTGGATCCCTGTGTGGGTCAGAGTAGAAGAGCAATTAGTGCATCCTTCTGCTGTGGAGACTTTCCTTACACAAACAGACAGGACAGGACAGTTCCTTCTGTAGCCAGAGAAACTTGGAGAGTACAGAGAATAACAAATAACAAAGTCTGCTCCATATTTATCGAACAGATCCTCCGTATGGAATCACAAAAAACTTTTAATGACTATCTTTTCGCGTGGGGGGGATACATGGGTTAGTTCCGGTATTCATACTTTATGACTTAATTGGAGATATTTGATTCAGAGCCTTTGATGAAATTAAAAATCTCTATAATTAAAGAAACTAAGAATTTTGGTGATTTCTGCAAATTAGACATGCATTCTCTCAAATTTTAAACGTATTTTGCAACGTACAACTGGAACACTAGGTAGGACATAAAAACAGAAGAGCGAAAAAATTCTATGAAAATATTTAAACAAAATCGGATTGGCCTAAAAAATAATCATGGAAAGGGACCTGGATTACGAAAGATAAGTGGAAAAAGTTTGCAAAGTTTTTAAAAGATATTAAACAGATCCTTTTGGGAGCCTTCCAACTTAGCAAAACTTAAACCTAGCAGCAGTGCCACAAGTTGGACATGTAACAGAAATGTGGAGACTGGTGCATATGTTTTACGCTTGTGATAGAATAGAAAACATGTGGGATGAAATAATTTCTCTCTTGAATAAACTGTTGGAATACACTTCTGTAATCCTACGTTATGTCTCCAAACAATGTTCAAATGTCAAACAGCAGAAATCATGGTGCTGTTCAGCGATAACAACAGGGAGTAGGATAACTCTACACCATATGAAATCTTTTGCTTTATCCCTTTTAAAGCAACCTGCTTTCAAATAACATGACTTCCCACATTTAAATTGCGTGTGACACATACGCTTAAGTCCAATTTTGCTTGCAGGTGATACACCAGCACTTCGCACTGTGGAGAGCAGACGCATAGTCAGTTGATCGTCATGGTAATAAAAAGAAGCACTTAATGGTTGCAGCTTGGTTAGGCAACAATACTACTTAGTTAGGTTTAGGAAAAGATCATGGTTACAGCTGTTATAAGTACCCTAGCTGCGTTTTCAACAGAACTTAATGGGAAAATCACATGCATGCAAAATTGGACATGTGCACTGCACTCATTTTGAAAGTCTAATGTTGTGTGGATTATCTGTGTTATGTATGGGGCTCATTCTACGCCCCAATTTTTGCATATAACAGTTTGATGCTACCTGAGCATAATTTGAATTTGGACCAGGTATGTAGATTTCCTCGGCGGTGTTTTCCCCTTTTGTTGTGGATGTTGTGGGTTATGTGACGGTTGTCTGGCTAGATTTGAATTTTGTTGCCGATTTGCAGACTTGTTTTCCTCTGTGGTTCAAAAAGGAAGAGACAGTCCACATTGTCTACGGACAAAGAATGCAGCCGATCTGATGGTTTTTCACGGCAGCAGTTATTTGTTTGTTCTCCATCTCCCTCCTGCAGCAGGGGGCAGCTGGCCAGCAGCAATCAGGCCTGTCCCCCATAGGCATCTTCTGGCTACCAGCTGGGAACAGCTGGTGCCCCCTTCTGCTACCAGTGGACCTGTGCCCTGCTGGAAGTCCTGGAGAGGAGAAGGCCTCATAGGATCTGACAAACAGGCCACATTCACACACAGACAGGTTCTGCTAATGAAGAGGCCTCATTAGGCTGCATTTACAGTTTCTTTAGAGGTGCGTCTATTGTTCGGTCCGAGAGGGGAACAGTAGCCACGGGGCTCCTCGGAACAATGGAGCACCTCATCAGGTTGTGTCGCCGGTTTCACTGTGGCCTCAGCGCAAAGTCACATTGGAGATGTCAGCGGCAAACTGTTGCTGAAGTGAAGAAGTCGAGGGAGGGGTGAGGTTGATTGTGAAATAGTTGCTGGTGTTGGAGGTGGTGGGGGTGTTGACCAGCGGACGGAAAAGGGACTCTAGCGTTATTAGATTTGCAACAAGCCGTAACACTGTCTCCTATTGTGCGTCCCTCCACCCCTGCCCTCCCCCAAGCCCCTGACTGTAGAGAACACTACCCAGCATCTCGTCCTCCTCCTTCTTCTCACCCCCTCCTCACCCAGCCCCACCCCAGCACCCCCAACTAAAGCTCTCTCTCCAGGCAATTGCCACTGGAGTGGAAAGTATTCCAGAGCACAATGCCTATGCTCTCAATGGGTGCTTTAGCATGCCACCAGTGCGCTGTCACCAGCAGATGGGGAGCTAATTAGAAGCCATTAAAGGGCTTTGATAGTGTGTGTGGGAACCAGGCGGAGGGAGATGGCCACAGGGGTGTGAAGGAGGGGTGAGCTTTGGGTCCAGTGAATGCACACACACACACACACACACACACACACACACACACACACACACACAGACACACACACACACACACACACACACACACACGTACATGTACACAAGAGATAGAGAGAGACCAAGCTGTCCCTGCGAGGCCAAGGACTCAGCTCAGAGGACACCTGTGGGACTTCAAGGATCTCTCTGAGGCTTCTCGCCGCACCAACTATCAGATGGAGATAGTGTTCCCGTAACCTGCCCCTGGCTCTCAGGGAAGGGCATCCATGCATCCACCCACCCAGTCTGCTGCCTGCACACAAGGGGAAAAACACCCAACAGGCAGCGAGGCTCCAGCCGGTCTGCGCTGCCGATGACACATCTCTGAACCAGGACTCCCACAGGAAGTGACTCCCAACCACTGGTCCTCAGTCATTACAGAGGTTGGGCTGCCCGGGGAGGTGCCAGGCCACGCCGGGACACACAAGGAATCCAGGCAGAATTATACACCCACAGACGCCATAACAAACTCTCACACTCAGCACAAAGTTCCTGACTGACAGGTCTTGAGTGGCACCGATCAGTCGTCACTCAGCTGGGGAGTGATGTGACGTTGTGTTGTGTGGTTAAAGTTTTTTTCAGCAACTGACACCACACTCACCCCTCCCACTCCCATATGAGCCTCTCCACACACCTGCACACAGGTGTGATCATTATCAAGCAAACAGGAAGAGCGAGACTGGGAACTGGAAACTAATCCCACAGCTGCGAGATGGCCCACGTATGTGTGTGTGTGTGTGTGTGTGTGTGTGTGTGTGTGTCTGTGTCTGTGTATGTGAGTAAAAATTGTTGAAAACTCACATGTGTTGCTCTCCTCTCATAATCAAATTCCTGCACATTTCTTTTCAACAGTAGTATCTCAATAATCACAATCCTCTGTCTAAGAAAGCATTTACTATTGTGCTTTGGCCACTTTCATGTAACAGGAAGTAGTACTCGCACTACTTATTGTCCCCACAGCAATAATAACAGCGGCAAAAGCGTGAAAGCATTGCTGGAATGTCCTATTTCCTCACAATGAATTCCCGTACAAACTTTTCCTCTTGTGGCTTCCTGTAGTGTGCTTTTGTAGATCTATTTGCTGTAAGCGATAAAAAGGGTGTGTTCACTAATACGTTTCCTGTCAACCAAATGGAACGATTTATCTTTTAAAAAAAATGCTACTGGGAAATGTGCTGGAACAAATATAGCCAAGATACACAATGTCCTTAAAAAGAAAAGACAAGTGTTGCCTTTCTGCTGTTTGATGGATGCAGGATGTTGCAACAGCCCTGACACAAACAGTAGCCAGTGGCAGAAATAAAAGTGATAATCGGCTCACATGTAAAGAGCCCGCTGGGAAATGGATTGTGTGTCAGCGGTGAAGGAGAGCTGCGAGAGAGAGGGCACTGCCGTTCTGTCAGTTAAAATCAGGAGCTAATATGTTTCACTTTTCTTTCCCCTCCTCTGCCTCTTCCCTCTGTCTTCTCTCTCTCCCCTCTGCCTTGATGTGCTGTAAACAGGCTAAAAAGGGCCCAGCTGTGTGGAGTTATTGTTGGTGTCAGTAGGAAGTGCTGATAGCTTTTGCAGCTGAACAAAAGCTGGATGAGGGGAGTGGAGGGGCGCTCCAGACACTGTGGCTCCAGCCTAGATTCTCTCCCACAATCCCTGCACCGCACTCCCATTGTTCTGCCCACCCGGCCCTCCCTCCGCCCTGTCAGCTGCGACCTAGGACAGAGGGCAAAAAAAAAAAAAGAGGAAAAAAAGAAAAGGAAAAAAGAAAGTTTTTTAAAAAGTTTTTACAGGCTACTGCAACTGCTAGAAGAAACAGTCCCGGTGGTAGTTAACTTTGTAACACGACAGCAGAGCAATGCAGCCGTTATCTTTGGTCTGGAAACATCTGTGCAGCTCTTTAAAAAGCATTTATAGTCAAATCTGAAGAGAGAAAGGCTGCTTTTGATTCCTTGAAGAAGAGGATAATTAATGAAAGACTTGGAGAAACACTGTGCATTGCATCAGTCTGTGCCATTAATTTATAACAATACTGATGAAAATCTTGCATTTGCAAAAACATGTTTTTATAAACACTCATATGTTGCAGACCTCAGTTAAATAAAGGAACTTAATTTATAAGCATGACATCGTATTACACAGTGGTGGAATGTAATTAAGTACATTTACTCAAGACAAATTTTCAGATACTTGAATTTTACGTGATTATTTCTATTTAATGCTACTTTATACTTTTTACTCTTCTACATTTACTCAGTGTTGTAAAGTACCCAAAAGTCATACAACAAGTGAAAGTAAAGATACCAAGTTAAAGTATTACTTTGGTAAAAGTGAAAGTCACCCATACAAATAGTACTTGAGTAAAAGTCTTAAAGTATCTGATATTAAATGTACTTAAGTATCAAAAGTTCAAGTAAAAGTAAATTATACATGTATGTAAATATTGTATACTATGTGTTGACTGATTATCGGCCTGGCCAATTATCGGATCCAATATTTTTCTGATTATCTGATTAGTTTTTTGTCATGTTTAAGTCTGTCAATAAAATATGTTAATTTAAAAATGCACTCATGCAGCTCTGAACTACTAACTAAAGTTATCAAATTAAAGTAATGGAGTACAAAGTATGACAATTGCCTCCTTAAAGTAATGGAGTGGAAGTATAAAGTATCAGAAAATGGAAATACTAAAGTTAAGTACAAGTACCTCAAAATTGTACTTAAGTAAAGTACCTGAGTAAATGTACTTTGTTACACTCCATCACTACATTTACTTTATAGCTTTACTAAGTAGTTACTTTACATATTCTGATTTTCCATACAAACATTATCTGCTGACACTCTGCTGTATAGAAAATATAGGTTCACATTGGTACAATATTAAAATACATGTTACATGTTAATTGACCAGTAATGGTAATCCAATAATATTTTAAAATAATATGACACTGAGAGGGGCTACTCCTTTGGTTAATAGGTACTTTAACTTTTGATACTTTAAGTAGATTTGGCTTATAATACTTAAGTACTTTTACTTGAGTAAGGTTTTGACTGTGCAGGAATTGTATCCCATTTGTAATGGAGAAGTGGAAAAATAGTAAAATACGTTTATAAAATGTATTTGGTATTTTGTGTTATTCCTTGCATACATTTGTATACAACCTAATTATAAATTTAATGCATGACTTGACATGATAATCATCTGTTATGGCTGATAAGGTAGTATAACTTAATTCCTGCAAAAAAAGCTCAAATGCATGAAATCTTGTTTTTAAAGCATTTTCATAGTAACCACAGGGACGCACAGTAGTCCCAGTGGGCTGTGTGGAGGAATGCATCAGTTATTTAGTGTTAAACGCGGTAACAACATGATGTCGACCCTTCCTCCTCCCCCTCCTCCTCCCCCTCCTCCTCTTCGTCCTGACAGCAGCCCTCTGCAGGTGCGCCGGGCGGTAATCTCACCCCGCTGCTTTTTAAGGTGATAAATGAACGACAAAGCTCCGGAGCCGGTTTGTTCTCAGGGCTCCGCGCGCCTCGCAGGTGAATGGAGGAGTGCGAGCCCTCTTGTTTGACGTCTCCATGGAGACCGCCCGAGCGGCGCCAGGCTGACAGGCGTCAAGGCTCGGATGAATGGGTGACGTCACCGCGCTGGCGCCTGCCAGTCTGCTCGGGCTTGTTTGGACAATCTGGGGGGAAGATTCAGAACAGAGCGATGCGATCTGAGTGTGCACACAAGGCTGAGCACACACCGCGAAACATGTGAAGGAATCCGTGAAGCTGCTGCTCACACTGGGCGTCCTTCAGCTAAAAGAGGCTGTGTGCTGCGAGGAAAGTGCCGTTAGAGAGCATAAAGAGAGCTTTGAGCTTAAAAAAGAGAGGAGAGAAGTGACCGCGCAGCGTGTTTTTCTCAAACAACCAACAATCTGTCCTAAAAAGAAAAAAGAAAAAAAGAAAAAGTAATTTTATTAAACTAATGATCTGATAAATCGAATAACAGCTAATCTATTTAGTGACTGCATTCCGCACCGTTTACTGTAAACTTTATTCTGAACTAACTCAATCATCCTGAACTAATTAAAGTTAATAAAAATAGCTGTTCCCACGATTGTTTGGACACTGAATTGTCTTACTTTTACTGTACCATTGTCATCCACATCTGCAGTGCCATCAAACAATTGTGAGAGGCAAATCTAGGGCACTGTGGCAGCCTAATTATCATTAGCCATTCATCCTATTCATCCTGTCGCATCCCACACACATTCTCACAGCACATACCCAGGCATTCAGCACCCCGTGACTGTCCCCAGGCTATCTACACCTGCAGAGTCCCCAAGCCATGGACAGCTGGATTCCCACATATTACCCATAAAAGACACACATTTGTTTCCATTTGTAACGCCATCCCTCAAACAGATTGTAAATCCCGATAACCAGCCGAGCGCGCTCATTGGCTGCGAGCGCTGTCGTGGACCGACCCCTCAATACGAACTCGGCCTCCTCATTGGCTCACCGCCTTCAAACAGGACGACTCTGGCACGCCCCCGGCTCCTGCTCCGCTATAAATCCGAAGAGGTTTGCCCATGTGGATGTTGCGAACTGTCAACATTACATTGCCAACATCTCTAAGAGGAGGAAAAGCCTCTTTGCTCGACTAATCTTTTTTGGAAACTACACCTCCTACACTAATCAACATGAAGGTTGTCGGATCTACCTGCGCCCTGAAGAGCAAGGTCGGCGGCGAGGACATGGTGCGCTGCCTGTCCGAACAGAGCCTCACCATCTCCAAGTGCAAGATCCCGCTCCTGGACGAGCAGATGAGCGTATTCCTCCAGGACATGAACAACTGCTACAGCAAGCTGAAGGAGCTCGTGCCCACCCTGCCCACCAACAAGAAGGCAAGCAAGGTGGAGATCCTGCAGCACGTCATCGACTACATCTGGGACCTGCAGGTCGAGCTCGACGAGCCGGAGAAGAGCCGCCAGCTGTCCGTCAGCAATGTGCCCCGCACACCGCTCACCACCCTGAACGCAGAGCTCGCCAGCATCGCAGTCGAGGTAAATATCTCTTCACATATACTGCACGATAAATCCGAGAATAGCTCCGAGATGAATGCACCGCTGTAAGCATATGTTTTTGAACGCAAATACGCGTGCGTAAAGGTGCCAACCCTGTGCGTAAAAGTCAGCTTTGCGCTCCAGTTTGCTTGCCACTGCCTCGTGTGTAAAACAGATGTACTAATCAACCTTCTCTTCATTCTCTCCCCCCGCAGAATGGATGCTCAGACGACAGGATTATGTGCCGCTAAGAGCTTGCACCATCATCACCCCACAGCGAGCACCGCAAAGAACGAACAAGGCTACCTGATGTGACGATCACATCGATTAAAAAAAACCTTGAACTGTGTAGGGACGTTTCAAACTCCCAATGCTAGAAAACGAAACGACGTTGTGTGGACATCCTCCGCCGGAGAGGATCTGTGTCACTCAGGGCTCTCGATTGATCAGAGGGCCCTGAGAGAAGAAGACCGGCGGTGTCCAGATATAGACTGGGTTAGCCGGGGGACCAAGACGAGTTCAGTGCAACTGGCGTCGCCTGTTGCTTGTAGAGTTTCTAAAGAAAGCTAATGTTTCTGTCACGCTCTTTGTATCTTGTGTAAACCATATAAAGAATTCAACATTTTGTAAAAGAAGAAAAAATAACATTTTCTCAGATTCCTGAGCGACAAACTGTATTGTATATTACAATGCCACATTATGTGAAGATATTGTTTTCTTACAATGTACCTTATTGGTGTTTTTATTAAAACAAGACAATTATTTTTGAACAAGAACCCTTCTGTGTCATTGTGTGTGTGTGTGTGAGTGTGTGTGTGTGCTGAATCACGAGTTTCAGTCCTGATTCCTTAAAAAACCCAGAGCCACAGCTGTGAAACATGACACATGTGGTTATTATGGGCTGTTACAGCCTTATTATCATTGTGATTAACAACACATTCATCTGAACAGCTTATCTCTCCTTGCTGACTTAAGTGTAGTGGGAGTGTAAAGTGGATCTTACTAAGAAAAAAAAGTGCTACACCGAGGAGAAGCTGTTAAGTCGTTCAGGTAACATAAAACCAAAGCTGGTGGTCAACATAATGGCTCGTAGCCAGTTAAATTGGTAATTTGCCTCTCTATGGGTCATTAGCGTATCACGTTACAAGAGGAAGTCTCCCTTTAAATCGTCAAGTCTTAAAGATTTTGACAACTGGTGGTAAGAGTTTGAAATAAAGTTTAAAAAAAACAACTAAAAAAAACAACTGGATAAAATCATCAGAATCAAGATTAATTAGTTTTTTAAAAAGAGGATTTAAGCCTCTATGAGTTTTTAACATATGACTGACAAACATGAAGTCAGGTGAGATGATATAAGAATTAAATAAGTAAGAAAACAAGTTTCACTCCATGACAGAATTGTGCTGTTTCAATATGTTATCGTGTAAATCTGCTGTGTTGTTCGTCTCTCCCCGGCACCGCGGGGGTTAAACTGGCTTTGGCGAGCCGATTCGTTATAAGATTTATTCTGTCTCCCTGGTGCAATGTTTTTCCCATTTCCCTGCGGTGCGATGCGCACAGCTGCAGCCCCGGCGTGGCCAGTGTGTGATTGTGTTTGTGTGATAGCTTTGTGCCAAGGGCAGGGGAGGGCGGCGGGGCCCAGACTGAGCGGCGCCTCGGCACACCTGGGGAAGTTCAGGTTAAATAGCTCCACATTCCTCAACACACAGCTGATTGAAACATTAACAAACAGTAATCCACGGGCCAGGCCGCAGATGGGCCGGGAACCACGCCAACACTCCGAGAGAGAGGGAGAGGGAGGGAGGGAGGGAGTAGAGATTCCCACAGTACAGTCGTATGTTATACATTTACTATTAATATATACGCTTCTTTTTTCTTTTTTTTCTTTCAGAAACCGACAATGCCTGAGCTGTTAGAGTGTGTCAACAAGTACTTGAACAGACGTATTTAACATATACAACTGCTCAGTGTTTCCCTTTATCCTGAAAATCATTTACAGCGTTTTCCTCTTTAGATTCCTAATAATTATCTATATGTCAGATACAAATCCCTCTTACGTAATGTGGCTGAGCTGTGGAGAGAATGAGGACCAGGCTATTGTGGCCTCCATAATCAGTCTGTACCCGATGTTTTATTACCATTAAATCCAATTAGGCTTGTGTCTCGGATTAGTTTTTTTTTTTTTTTTTTTTATATTTCCTTCATTCTTAATTATTATTTTTTTTATCCCTCAGTCTATAAACAGGAGTCAAACCTTCCTCCAGCTCTCTAGCGCCCCCACCCCCTGGAGCATGAGATGAACTGCAGGGTAGAGCGCCTGCGTTGGCTCCTGTGTGAGGCAGTGTGAGGGTTAGAGAAGATGTTAACGGGCAACAGCGCCCCCTGCTGGCGAAAGAGCCAAGAAAACCGTCCGTAAATATGATGCTGCTGCTGACAGAAAATGTTTGTTGATTAATTTCAAACTCAAAATTCAATTCAAGGACAGTTTTGGGATTCTCGTGCTTTACTTGAGTATTTCAGGTGGAAGTGTGGTAACAGTACTCCAGTACAGTACATGGACTAGTTTAAAGGGGCACTAGTAGTCGTTTGGGGGGAGGAAATCCAAACTCAGAATTTTGATATTAACAATATTAATGAGGTAATAATATCATATTTTGTTCCCCAGAACACTGTTTGAGGCTGGAAAGGTGGCAGGGTCCGCCATAAACAAAGTAAAACAGTATAAAAGTGTGTTGTCCTTTAAGGTCAGTTTGTTTATTCAGTCATGAAAACAAAGACAGTTTGTTTATTTAGTTTGTTTAGGCATAAATAAAAAAAATCAGTCATTGAAGATTTTTCTCCTCTAATTAAAATTTCTCCCCCAAAACTACATAGTGGACCTTTAAATGAGTCCTCACTCTAAATATGATGATCAGTATCGATAAAGTAATAAGATATCCATGAATCAATAACAATAATCTGATAATACAAAGGAGAACTGCGCTCTATCCATCCTACTGAATCTGCTTCGCCAGTGGTGGAAAGTAACATGCAATCAAGTACTGTAGCCTACTTAAGTACAGTTACAGTACATGTTACTTTACTGCATTATCTGACAGCAACTGGTTTAATATACATATCAGACAAAAAGTGTATGTATGCAAGTATTCATTTAAATATTAGAGAAAAGTTACTGATTACAAATTTGAGCAGCAGAACTTCTTCTTTCCAACTCCATTAAAGGGTAACTCCACCATTTTTACACATTAAAGTATGTTTACACGTATTGGGTAGTACTACTGCATATGTGAAAAAAAATGTATAAAACCTCATGTGGACCCGGAGGAAGCTGCATGTAATCTTGTCTAAGTTGCAACGTGGGTAATGTAGGGGCCAGGTTTTCGCAAAGCAGTCCACTGGTTTAGTATTACATTCTTATGACAGTATTGGACTCATTATGAACACTATAAAAACAAATGAAACAGAGCTATAAGCGCTTTCACTCCACACATTCATTTTCCTTTTTAGAGAAGTGGTTTGGGGTGAAGGGAAGAAGAACTGGGTGAAAAATGTTTGCTGTGTTTTATATGACCTCTTATTCACTGTACAATCTAAGAACATTTGCTGATTATGCTTATGTACTTTTACTTGGGTAGAATTTAAAATAAAAGACATTTACTTGCACTGGACTCCTTTTAATCTCCTTTTAATCAAGTCCAAATCCCAATACTTCATTTACAAATTTGCATTTGTTATCACATCTCTTCTCAAGTATTTATATACGGTTCTATCACTACTTTCACTTATTTTTTATTTTAAAAGGAAGTTAGTTCATCATACCGTATATGCTTTACGCCAGTTTTCTACATTACAGTACTAAGCAGGGTGTTTACTGAAAATCAAAGCAAAGCAGCTTTCCCTCTCACAGAAGAATACTTGATCTAAAGATGGGCATGGATTCATCCTTCATTAGTTTATTCCAATAACCCAAGAGCAGCAGCTCTCATCATTTCTGTTTGATCAGAGTGATGATGTTGATGCAATATACCAGCTGATATGTATGGTTACTAAAGTCAGACTGAGTAAAATACAGCACTGCTGCTCATAGTCAGAGTGAGGAAATAATGAGAACCAGAGTCAAGAGTGTTTAAATAGAAATTTGTATTTACATCAATATCAACATCAACAGAAAAATCTGTAATATACATCCTGTAAAATGACAGCTTATCTGACCTCCAAACAAAGAAAAACAAAAACAAACCAAATGATCTCTTGCCTCTTTTTGCACTTCATTCAGACTCTACAAAGTTCCCTTTTCCTGAAGTAACAAAATCTGGACATAAAATGAAGTTGTTTCCTGAAAAATAGAGGAGATATTGATATGTCTTAAAGTGGATTTCATTCCATTGGTATTTCTCTTTCACAGCAAAAACATGCTTTGTTTTTTTTTCTGGATTTAAAACTTCCTGCTGTGGAGTTTCCAGTCCTCTTTGCACGGCGGAACAACTGAGCCCCATGCCCTTTATGCTTACAGTACATAACCATCATATGCTATTACAGAATCCATGATATGTACCCATTTACCATCAGACTAATATAACATAATATATATCATAAAAAATGTACACCAGAAACCTCAGAAACTATACAGAGATGTGGAAAAATATCTTTGGATTGCTCATGTTGAAAAGGTATATTCAGCAAGTTGAGAATAACAGTCAAAAGAAGATGGTGTGAGGAAAAATACACTTAGACAGAGCTGGTGGGAGGGGAGAACACTGCAGGGACCAGGCCTGTTGGTAAACTGAGGAGTGTGTGTTCCCGTCTTCACTGTACTGCAGGCAGAACCCCAAACAGCTCACCTCAAACAAAGCCCAACAAAATCATTGCCTGTAATCGACTGTCCTGACAGAGTTCACTTCCACCACATTCCTATAAATCCTCTGACTGTGTGAAAGCTCAAACCTTCAACTCATCAGATACTCGTCACAAGTAAAAGTGCCTCGCTAAAACATGAAAAAGTTTTTGGAAAATTAAAAAAATACAGCATTCAGAAAATCACAAACGAGGGAAGGATAACCCAAACACGCCTGCAATATTTGCAAAGGCATAAAAAAAAAGAGAAAAGAAAAGCAAACCAACCAAGTCAGTATTGACCTATGGGACACAAAAATACAACCAGGTCTCATACTTTGTGCAATAATGGGCCTTTAAAAAGCATGTTTGATATATTTTGTAGAATATTTACAATTCATATTCACAGAGGACATCTAATACTGCAGTACCATTTGCTTGCTTATAACAGGGGTAATGATGCTCAGTTACAGTCTAAAGCATAGAGGCGAGAGTTATTGCTCCAATCTGCATAACATAGTAAACTGTGTGCTTATAGCTTCCAATGACTTCAAGAATGAGGCGCATCCAAAGGATAAGAAACAAAACAGAAACCCATGGTTGTGAAGGCATTGAATCTCTAGTAAGGCTGTAACGATGTAGAAATATTGCATCAATCTTTATTCCGCACAGAAGCCTCCAGGTAAAGTGCCGCCACAGCCAGTTGTACCGTAGTCCCGTTCTGCAGCCTGGCCGTGACACTGAATACTGCCCGACAGCTCCCGGTCGTTCACGTGAACACACACACACACACACAAGGATATCTTGTGTTTGTGCATAACTGTAGCAGAGTTACAGTATGTGTGTTTGTCCTTGTAGCCCACTTCCTGTCGGATAGGCAGTGTGTTGTGCCGAGTCTCCTGTGCCACGTTTTAGGCTGGAGAACTCCAACTGCGTGTGTGTGTTTTTGAGTGTGTAGGTCCAGCTCTTCTCAGGGCTCAGACCACTCTGCCACAAATGTCAAATGCTTCCAGTCGTCTTCAGCAGTACTTCTGCAAACACAGTTGAAAGATAACATAGACATGTAAAGGAATTGTTTTTCAACCTGTGTTTTAAAACATCTGTTGAGCCTCATGCAAGATTGCTTAACCTACCTGATCAGGTCCCATTGGCATTCTGCCCATACCCATGGGGTTCATGCCCATCTGGCCCTGCATCTGGCTCTGCATCTGGCCCTGCATCTGGCCCTGCATCTGGCCCTGCATCTGGCCCTGCATCTGGCTGTGCCTCTGTCCTGGCATTTGGCCCATCTGTCCCACACCGGCACCGCTGACTGGCCCCGGTCCCCCCATGGAGTTGTTCATCATCATGGGTCCAAACTGGCCCTGGTTGCCCTGCTGAGGAAATTGTTGCTGGGGGTACGAGCTGGAAAACCAGAAGAATAAAGGAAGTTTTGACATAAGTTATTTAGCTCTGCAAATTGAGTATGGTGCTAAAATGGTGATTTTTATTTCTACCGTTAATACTGTTAAGATCCCAGTATTTCATTTCACTGGTTTCCAGTCAAATTTCCATGGAATATCAGGTGCAATACATACATACATACATATTCATTTTACTTCTTGTTTTTCTCTATATTTTATTCAATCTCTTATATCTAATATCTCTCTCCCCAATGTGTGATATTTCTATTCTAGAAGGAGCAACTGTAACAATCCAAATTCCCTTTGGGAATCAATAAAGTATTTCTGATTCTGACAAACTAGACTTAATAAAATAATTGACTCTACATCATTTTGCTACATACTTGCTGCGTGGCATGCCGCCCTGTGGCCAGCCTTTCATGTCTCCAGATGGGTACAGAGGCCCGCCCTGTGGATTGCCCTGCATCCCTGGCATCATGGTGTTCTGAGGAGGACCTGCCATTCGTCCCTGCATCATGTTTCCTGGTGGGCTGCTGCCTGGAGCCATGAAGGATGGGTCCCCCTGCTGGTTCATCCCTGCAAGTACAAAAACAAGACAACAATCATGAGTGTGAAACTTAAAAGATCCAAGACAAAATGTAGCAGAGCTCCGTCTTATTTAACTCACCATAATTACCTCCATAGTTGAAGCTCTGCTGTCCAGCCTGGTTCATGTGGGGACCTCCCATGGGGCTGTCCATACCAGCTGGTGCGGTGACATTAGGTGGAGGACTGAAGCCTCCTGCTGCCCCCTGCTGCTGCTGCTGCTGCTGCTGCTGTTGCTGCTGCTGTTGCTGCATCAGCATCATCATCCGCTGCCTCCTCATCTGGGAGATGGTGATCATCTCCCTGCTGCGCTGAGCCATCATCTGGGCGTTCAGGAAACCAGGCTGCAGACAAACATCAATACTTTGACCTCAATTCTACAAATAGTGACTTCACAGATTGAAAGTGACTAATGAATGCACACTACATTAGATGTGAGGAGGTGGTGACTACATACCTGACCACCCATGCCTGTAGGCTGCATGCCAGCTTGCATGCCTGTAGGCTGCATGCCAGGTTGCATGCCTGGATGCATGGCGGGGTTTCCTGCTGGGGGATGTTCCATCTTCATGCCTTGTCGTGTCTGGTTCATAAACTGCCAGATCAAACAAGATAAGTCTGGTTCAATATGCCAGTTTTTATGTTCACTTTTACCATAGCATCATAAGACACAAGTTGCCTTGCTGTATTCTTATATGTTATATACACTGCCTGGCCAAAAAAAAAGTCCTGGACCTGGAACTGCAAATAGGTAAGAGCCTTCCATTGGATAATTACTGCAGTGATTAATGTGTTTCAGCTGGCAACAAGTTATTTAACCCTAACTGATGCAGTGAATAGCTTCTCATTTCTTTAACAACCTGTCAGAATACCCCGTGATCGTGGAAAAGATGATACTCTTTTTTTAGAAGGGTCAAATTATTGGCGTGCATCAAGCAAAGAAAGGACTAAGGAAACTGCCAAAACTACTAAAATTAGGTTAAGAACTGTCCAACACATCATTAAAACCTGGAAGGATAGTGGTGAACCATCAGGTTTTTCCATCAATGGATGTTTCTTTCCTGATGGCAGGGGCATATTCCCCAAGGTGGTCCAATGAAATATAAGAGTGTGTGACTTTTTTTTTGGCTGGGCAGTGTATAACAATACTAAAAGTCACTTCTAGGGTGGATATTATGTCTGTGTGGTCACCTGCTGTCCTTGCAGTCTCTGCTGCAGCTGCAGTCGGAGAGGCTTGGTGGCAGTCATCATGCGAGGCCGCATCATGTTTGCACGGGGGTTGCCCATGCCCGCCATGCCAGGGAAGCCTCCTGTCTGGCCCATTTGATTCATCACAGGGTTGAAGCCTCCAGGAGACTGGCCTTGCATCGCATTGCCACCATAGCCGGGCTGCATGCCCACCGAGGGGGGACCTGGGGGCCCGGGGTAGCCTTGGTTATACATGGGTTTTTGGTCCATGCCCAATGAGGAGTCAGGCCCTGGGAAAGGCTCTGATGGCCGGCACTGTCCCTGGCCTTGATCTGGGCCCTGCTGGCGGCCTTCAGGTCCCTGGTTCTGAGGTACAAAAAGGTTGCATGTCATGTTTGTCTCGATGAGGTAAACTTTACTGCAATATCAACACAACATTGGATATGGATATAAAAAATGCATAGCGTAGGATGTTCTGTACCTGGCCTACTATTTCAGGGATGCCTAGGGCTCGGTCTATCTCCTGCAGAGCGATGACATCAGCAGTATTGAGCAGAGAGTCCAGTTGGTCTAGAAGTGCCCGTTCATCACTTGGGCCCTCACTGTTGGCCAGAGGCCCCAGCAGCTCTTCCAGGGGGTTTCCAAACTGGTCCCTTCTACACATGGACACAGGAGATTTTGAGTCACTTCAAGAAAATCAGACTACTATCATAAGCTTAGTTTCTGAATTCAGCTTTAGGTGTACTAATTTGGAAAAAATTCCGAGGCACAGAGTTGGGAACAGCGTGGAGGATTCACCTGTTTGGATTCCTTCCTTGTGGTCTATCCATTCCCATAGCAGAGTCTGGCCAGGAGGGGGACTGAGGTGGGGGCCCAGGTCCACTAAACCGGCTCATACCCATATTAGCTTCATTGGTACCTGCAGAGGTGATAATAGATAGTGTATAATCAATATAGAGTGGAAACAATTAGTGAAATTATCCAGTCAATAAGTAGAAAATGATTCTTGTTCTTGGATACTTCATCATATTATGCACCAATTAAGTTCAAGCACCAAACATTCACTAGTTAGAGTTTCACACACTACAACAGAGACATGACATACCCATATCCATGAGTTGCTGCTGCAGCATAGACCTGGTGTTTGCGGGTACACTGTTGGAGCGGTTGATCATGGGTCCTGCCATTGGACCGGTGCGACCCATGCCAGGGTGTCCTGGTCCGGCCACAGGACTGCCGCTTGCCCTCGGCATCCCCCAGTCCCCTGGCGCTGACATGGGAGGCCGCTGGGGCATTCCCATTCCTCTGCCCATAGCTCCTGAACAACACAAAGACCACAAAAATGTGTTTCATCAGTGTGCTTGTTTAGCTAAATAAATATCTCCATCCCGTCTACTCTGTTGGACCCAGACCTTCATAGAAAGCTTTTATGAGAATGCAAAGAAAAGAGTGTTCAAGTTACTTGTTGGGTTGCCTCGTGGTGGACACACACCCATGCCTCCTGGAAAGCCATTCGGGACGGCCCCTCGGATCGGAGTGTCCATGTTTTCCTGTTTGACCAACGTTGGACAGGGGACATTCCTTCTCCCAGCCAGCCCGCCTCCTACTGCTCCCTCTCCACCCATGGGCTTGGCATCCATGGACAAGGCTCTTTGATAGGCAGCCCGCTGAGCAGGAGGCATGGGGCCTCTCTCCCCCTCTGAAAGACACACAATACCAAAGTGAAATTACAGCCCTCGACACATTTAGGTTCTAATATTAAGACTAACACAGGAGCATATACAGTGCATATTCTGTGTTTTGAGCCCTTTTGTTGTCAAGTGTTACATTTAGTTTCATTTCCACTGCATGGTAAGGCTCGGCTTGCTTACCATGTAAACCGTCAGGCATATTTCCTGGTTTGTTTCCCACTTCCTTCCCTGCTCTGGAGTCAGGTTCAGGGTAGAAGCTAGAGTTGTTCCTTGGGACACCCAGAATGGTCTCCAGGGTCTCCGTCTGAACCATCGGGACAAACGAATGATTAGAGACAATGTTCTACTGGGCATTTTAAACTACATTGAACAAATCGTTATTTTGGCTTTACCTCATCCGATGGCTCCAGCTTGACCTTCCCATCCATGCAGTGGGGGTCAGAGCTGGTGACCCCTGCACCCTGAGCTCCTCTCCCCTCCAGCTCCTCCAGCTTAGGCTTGATATCACCACTTTCTTTAGAGTCATCCTTATTAAGGAGGTAGTGTAGGAGGGCATGAGGCTTCTCCTTCTTAGGGCTGTGCTGCTCCTGCTTTGATTCTGATCCTCGAGCCCCTCCAGTGGCTGTAGGCCCAGGCTCCGGTGTCCCTGAATCCAGGCTGCTCTTCCCAGTGGCCTCGGCTGTGATGCGAGCCACCTCATCCGGTGTGTTTCCATTCTGCAGGAGCTTGTGGAGGATCTTGTGCTTCTCCTGCAGTGACTGACTTGTTAAATGTCCTGTGCCGCCAGAAGAAGACACAGCACCATGATTCCCACCTGTAGAAGAGGACACACCTGTCGAGGACGAGGGGCTTGTGACTCCCACTGTTCCGTCTTTAGCATCAGGCATCGAGCCTGGTGTGTGATTAGATGGCACCAGCTCGTCTGTAGGGGACGTGAGGAGCTGCAGCAGCTTCTTGTGGCACTTGTTGTCAGGGACCCTTCGGTTGGATTCTCCACCGGTCGGACCCACCTCTCTGCTGGCCTGGCTGTCTGGCTTGTCAGGAGGGCCCTCGCTGGTGGGGGTGTGTGGGTGCTGCTGCTCTCCTCCAGTCCCCAGTGAACTGCCTGGGCTCTTTGAGTCAGAGTAGGCTGGGAGTTTACAGGGTCCCCCTGTTCCCTGATTGGTGGAGTTGATGCTTGGGGAACTGTCAGGCTTGTGGGGGGGTGGAGAGGTGAGTGGGGATGGCATTGGATTGCCCACTCCCTCACTAATGGCTTGGAGGGCATTCAAGGAGCTGCTGGAGAAGGTGGTGCCTCCTCCACCACCTCCAGAATTACCAGGATGACTGGAGCTCATAGGGGAGTTCATACCTGCAATGGAATAACGAAAGTCATGTTATCAAGCCATGTAGTTATTAACACAAATGCCAATAGATTTGTGATTTAAGAAGTTGTAATTCCAAATTCTGCATACTAAAAATTGAGGATTCTTTTCCTGAATTCTAGATAAGTTTGGTTCATACCTCCAGGAGAGAAGGGACTGGCACCCATCTTGGGGCTTCCTCGGACTCTGGGTGAACCCATGACATTGTGTGGGGGGGCGTTAATCCCTGGACTAGCCTGTGGGGGACTGGTCATTCCCATTCCGTACCCTCCACTTCCAGGTCCGCCTCCACCTCCATGGAACTGACCCATCTGCTGATGCTGATGTTGGTGCTGCTGCTGATGCATGCCGTGGTGGCTCATCTGATTCATGGGCCCCATTTGGTTCATCGAGTTCATGGGGGAATTCATTGGATGCATGGAATTCATCTGATTCATTTGACCCATGTTGTTCATCTGATGCATCGAATTCATTTGATTCATCTGATGCATTGGATTCATCTGATTCATCTGGTTCATAGGACTCATGCGGTTGCCCCCAGTGTATGGAGGCACTCCTCTTTGTGGCACGTTGCCCTGTTCAGCCATGCTGTAGCCCCTGTTCATGCCCATGCCCCCTCCTGGACCCATGTTCATCTGTTGGTTGGGATTGTTCACACCCATATTTTGAGGCCTCATGCCTCCACCCTGGTTTCCACGATAACTGTTCTGCTCCCTACAAGAGAATACGATAAATAGCAAAAATTTAAAACAGAGCAGAGTTAAAGCACATACAACACAGTGCTCGTAGTAAGTGTTACAGCATCTGCACCTTTGTAGCAAGTGTGTAGAGAGGAAAGAGTGCGGCTCATTGCTGTTGGGATTCCTGCAGAGGTCACTTCTGGTCTGGGCTGTGACTGGGGTGCCATCAGAGAGCGAGAAGCGGTAGAGTGGGGTCTCCGCATGACCGTTATGGAAAGCTGGAGCATGAAAAAGATCAATGAAAGCCCACACTAACACAAGAAAGCAAACGCTTGTACAACAGCTGGTTCTGGCAGGGACTTAAGATGCCTCAACTTAAAAATATGTTGGAAGTTATACCTGAAATTAGCATGTCTCACACGCGGCTCTTTGTATACTTTTCATGAAAAACCTGAAACCTGACCTTCTGACATAAATGCAAGAGTTGACCATCAGTCACTACCGCAGGTAACAAATGAAACTTCCATGTAGCTGCTCCAGAATTAAAAGCCTTCGAGTGTTCAATTTTCTAAAAGATTTTACTGTGAAGCTGACTGGATTAACACAGCAATTATAGCTTTAATGTTTTGGCAAAGAAGGCCAGATGGGTAAGAACAAGACAAAACAAAACTCTAAATCACAGAGAGTCTTACAACAATTCTGAAAATTGAATATAGAGATTTTAAAACTTTCTTTCTAGTCACCTACATGACGATACAAAGCTTAGTTTAGGGGACTGTAATATTATTGGTGAGTGCAGTTCACTATTTAATGTGGAAGTGACAGGTACCCTGTATGTTTATCCTCTGTCACACCCCATAAAGTCAAGAGTGTTATTCAATGAGACTTACAAATCCGGTCATGTTTCCTTTTATACTGGAGATTGTTCATTAATGGTTTGAGTCTTATTTATCTTGCAGGGGCCGTGTCTCACATACCAAACGTTATCCTGAGGTGACTTGAGTTCTGGAACATTCCTTGTATGCTTAAACCTGCCCTGCACCCATAACAATAGATCATACCTTCCTGTGACTATGCTCTAACTCTAGGTCATACATTCACATGCAAAACAGGGTGTGGAAAGTTGACAAGGAAAGTTAGGGAGGCGCAGGACTACATACCATCTTGATAGTGGCGTTTGTAGGACCACGGTTGTCCCTCACTTCGATGGAGGAACATCTGCATGCAGCGCCTCACTAGGTCCTCCCAGCCTGGACGCATAGTGGTGTGAAGAGAGCTTTGCTGTTCAATTTCAATCAGTTTACCTGCAAGAGAAAATGCATCATTGGGATTACACAAACAGTAATGGCTAGTGGTGGTAAAAAGGAAATTACTTGAGAGCTAGTGTATATTCCTAATACAGTATGTATTGAGACTCTATGGTGTACAGCTTCAAATATCTAGAACGACATGGCTTGAAAAGTCACATTGTCATATCAGTATTTATAATGAAGGTATACGTGGGGTATTTTAATGTCTATGTATGTCTAAGTTGACATGGGCCTTAGCTAGTGTGCCTAAGTATACAAATTTACCACACTCTGGGAAAGTACTTGCATCTATATGTTTTAACACAGTGGCAACTTACCAGACAGTTCATGGCGAGTGCTAAACCTCTCTGTCCTCTCTACTGCAATGATGCGTCGTGCCACACAGATCATACATGACTGCAAATCTGACAAAGAAAGACAGCATAATGTTAATTCCTCATTTGACTGTACCAGAGGAGAAGCCAGGCATTCAAAAGCTTACTTGTGTGTTTTATTTGCAAATTTTGAGTACAAATTGACCAATAAATACAGCACAACCCACAGCAACACACTATGTGTAAGCCTACTGCTACTTCAAATCATATCCTCTGCATGAACAAGTGTACATGTTAAACATTGTAACATCTTTAAGTGTTTTAACAAACAAACACAAAAGAAGCAAACAACACATTCGAGGCTGTTAACAATCATTTTACCTTCTCCCTCCTCCATCATGGCCCGAGGCTGAGTGAGTGCAAAACACTGCATTGTCTCATAGCGTTGCCCCACAGGCCTCTCTTCTGTCATCCCATGACTTTGACCATGAACAAAGTTCACCAGCATACGACAGTTAAAGGTATGGCTCTTCTGCCGGGGTGCCTCTCCACCCCATGATGCCCCATTTGGTGCTGTGGAGAGACACAGGCAACAGATATTCATGTGTTAAATCATTTATGCGCATATGTGAGAGGGCCCACACTTGAGTGTACATTAAGGTACATATGATCTTGAATGTGTTTACACCCAGTCATGTATAAACCCATGTCTCACCATTGGACTTGGGCAGATTCTTGTGGAACTCCTCTCTGTCCTCATCATGGATGATGTTGTACACGCTGGTGTTGATAAGCTCCTCCTGCTTGTACTGTAGGTACTGCATCACGTTGTCTGACACAAATACAATGCTGCCCTCTCGGTTAACCACAAACAGAAAGCCATCCAATGCCTAAGAACAACAGGGCCACAAAAATGAGAGATGAATGGAGGAAGACTTATCGAAGCAAATAACAACATAAAGTACACCTTATTCGATTATGGTTTTGGGTCTTTTACAACCCAGCTGGGACTTTTCTATCAGCGAAAAGTGAGCAATGATAGTCAAGCATATGGAACAGCAGCTAATAGGAGTTGGACTTTTGCCCCCTGTTGATTGTCTGTAAGCTGACCTGTAGGAGCAGCGGCCCCAGATGGTCCTTGTCAATGACCCCTTGACCAGTGGAGGACACATCAGCCTTCTGGACATCGTCATCACTGCACGAGCTCTTTCCTGAGGACAGAGGAAGAACATCACACTACTGATCAAGAGATATTTACAACAGCTATCAATTCTCATTTGGCTTTTTATCAATTTGGTACTTTACAGCTTTGTTTTCAGCCACACTATAAAAGATGTTATTTCATAGTATTTTCCCTGATAATACTGTACATCATACTTTCATGGCAACCTTTCTATGATTTCCAGTTGGCTGTTTCCCTAGACATTAGGACATAAAGTAGTTTTTTTTTTAACTGACCAGCAGGTGGCAGCATGAGCCATGGATGCATGGTTAGCATGCCTTTCTATTTTTAAAATCAGCATGTGTCTGAGGCTTTGTTAGATACCACTCTATATAGGGGTCATCTGTGGCGTTGAGCAAGTCAACAAATAATATGACACTGGATTTAATTCCATTTCTACCACAAACTAGGCTGCACAAGCAAGCAGAACTGAGAAAGAAGTGACTGACACAGAAAAAGGAGACACCTGGGAATATGATGCAAAGATGTGTAAACAAGAGGAGTGAAAAGGTGTGCTAACTGGACAAGAGAAAGAAAAGAGAAGAAAAAAAAAAAGAACGGCCCTCCATCATTCCCATCCTGTAACTATAGCAACCTGGCTGCATAACACCGGGGCCAGCAGTAGCCAGCTGTGACCCTCTGGGTAGATTCTAGTGTGATTGCTCACTCTCTCTCTTCCTTACCCACTTAACCTCACATATCTAATCTCAACAGAGCTAAAACAGGTGGAAGAAAATATCCTCCTTTGTGTCAAATCTGCAAAACGACTGGAGAAAGACCCAGGGAGAGCGATTCTCTATAAGGTCTGATTTCTGAATCACCAGTGTCTCCCAACAGCCTCCCAGAGAGAGGCAGCATTTGGCACTAACAGATACACACTGTCACTGGCAGCCTTGAGCCATGACTACCAAGGATTGGTTTCAATTACTGGTGTTCGTTTACCCCCAGCAATACAAACAGCCAGGGTGGCTGTCACTCTGAAACAGCCTGGCCATGAACCAAACACACCACTTCATCAGTGGCATCATCTGTCCTGCAGCAGGGTACAAATTATATGTTTTGTATGTGGCTTTGTTTATGACCAGGAGTGTATGGGTGTAATTTGCACAGTGCTGGTACCTTGCTCTTTGATTTGTCTGATCTGTCTCACGGTCTCCTTGAGGATGGCACATTTGTCAGGCTTGACATTGAAGCTGTCGATGTTGGAGAGGTTGGCAGAGATGAGCTCAGCCAGCTCTTCAATGTACTTGCTCTCCTGTTCCCTCCGACGCTTGTCACACCTGCCGGGGCGCAAAAGGGATTAGACACGTTACCATGACAACCTCACCTCCCCATGCCCCCAAACGGATGTATGCAGGCCATACGGCTGGGGCTCAGATGCTTTAGATATTTTGCGAGCAGTAGACACACATTTGGACCAGGAGGGTAGGGATGTTTATGTGAGGCCAGGAGGAAGGAAGTGACCCAGTGCACTTGCTGACATTCACACCAGCAGTAGACAAAGTGGACTGGTATGTGATTGACACTTAGCAGAAATTTACAGCACTCACCCTAAGCCTGGTGTGTCACAGGTGGACAGTTTACGTTTGCGGTCGGAGCACAGCGGCTCCAACGAGTTGTCTCCTACGCCACTCATGTTCAGCGCATATCAGCACCTGAAAGCACACACATTATATATACATGTAAACACACACACGCAAACATATTGTGCAACATGATCACGAAGACTGAACTGGGAGTGGTTTTATACACTCTACACATATGTGTGTTGTACAACTAAACAAAGGTTTAGTATGGATTGGAAAGTTCCCTCAAAAGTCCACTCAGAGATTCTGCCAAATTCGGTCAAATCTTGAAAAATCCCAGAGCTACTGAGGAAGGTTATAAATGAAGTGACTTCTAAGGGGAGAGTAGATTGTAGATTCCTACAGATTTATGAGAATACACTATCCAGTTAGTAAAGCAGCCTTGGTTCCTGCTTAGTGCTTGATGGGAGTGAAATCTCATCTGTTCCACTGCGAGGAGCGACTGATGATGATGTAGTGATTTGGAGCCTCGGGGGAGATGGGTCATCCTGCGTTCAGCCAGCCTGCCCGCTAGAATGATACCACTCTGCTAGCAGCGGCAACACACGTACACACTGCATATACAAACCGTTTCTAGTATGCTTACATGTTCAGGCATGTCGCAGCGCAGTCTGGTAGGAAGATGAGTGCTAGGAGCTACTGTCCCAGCAAGGCACATATTCACCAGCAGCCTGTCTTTTTGTCTAAATGCCTGGGTCTGCACAGGGAAAAACTGCACACTGCTGAAGCTTGTGAAGCCTAGAAACAATCCAGGCGAGGCTCCACAGCGCATTTCAGGGACTAGTGAGAATTATCCCTCTTCCGCATTCTCTTTACTCTCCATACTAGGCTACATCCGTTCTTTCTTCCAATAGGTTTTTACTGCCGTTTCCCCCCCATACCATCCGAAGACAGCCCCTCCCTTCTCTCCCTCCCTCCCTGGGTGTAGCAGTACTGGGCTGGGGACCCTGCCCTTGTTTTCTTGCTCTGGCATTGCCCTGTGTCTGACCCCCTCAGAGTTCATGTTAGAGGAAACCTCTGTACCCAGCTTCTAAGGTCACTGCTCTTTCCTATTCCCACCCAGAGACACACACAAAGCTCTCGCGTGTGACTCTGCAACCAGATTGTTCAACTACAAGCCTATCCTGGACTTTGTGTCTGCACACACACAAGCACTCTTGAACACAGAGTGAGCTTATTCCAGAGTGGAAAAGAACGGATGGGAGCCATTATGCAACCCCTGCTCTGCAACGGCAGGCCAGGACATGCAGCCCAGTCACCCACCACCACCACTACTACCACTACTACCACTACTACTACTACTACTACTACCACCACTACTACTACTACTACTACTACTACTACTACTACTACAAGAAGAGCACCAAGTCTCAGACACGCACTCTGCGCCATAAATCTGCACCGCATGCTTCTTGTCTGTCTACCTTTCACCACCCCTCTCTAAATCTGCCCATCCTGCTCCGGCTGTGACTCTCACTTCCCTCCCTTCTCTCGTTCTTCCTTCCCTCCTGGTTTCTGTCCTAAGGCTCACCTCTGCAGCAGTGGAGAGAGATGACATCAGCCCTCAGTCAGCCTCACATCCTGAAACGGACAAACAGCAGAGCTGGGGGCTGCTGGGGGTCTTAATGAAAACAGGGAATGCATATTGGTGAAGCACAGTTTCTACTTTGGTCATGGGGAAGCCATGCAGAAAACCTGAATAAACTAAATTTCCTTATAAAAAGTCTTTTTGGTACCTGAAACTTTACCAAAACAACTATTTTTTTCATGGGACTCACAACTTACTGTTCTTTTCTTTTACAATAGCATATTTCATTAGTTCACTCACACTGACATTTTGGACTTTCTAAAAGTTTGACATGACTGAAATCTAAAAACTGACAACCCAAGTAGACAACAACTCTCTAGCAGAGTGAGACACTGAGCAGCAGCAGCCCACCACAACCACAAATCAGTCTCAGCAGGCCTGTCAGTATGCCACCAACCTGAATCAGCTTCATTTGACAACGTGACACTTGCTCAGGGACAATATGAGGTGTGTTGCACAAACCATCAGGTACACAAATTGCAGCTGCCAATGTGAGAAATACTACATCTCATAGTTAAAACTGAACTGGTCTGAATCTTTAATGGATTTTCCACCTGGGGTGTGTGTATAAGTGTGTGTTTCTCTACATATAACACATGCTCACCTTGACCAGTACAAGCCCCAGTCAAGCTCCATCCAGGGTCTAGTGCCGCTTCAGTGTCTCAACATCTCCTGAAAACAGAAAAAGATCAAAAAAAGGTCATGAACTGTGGATGTCTCAACATGACTTGATATTAACGAGCCTGCTCTACTTCCTAAGAAAATAGCACGAGCTGTTTACATGTTTGCTTTCACAGAAATTCATGGGAAAATCTGATTTCTAAAATTGCACAGGAAGTCACAGCAGATAGCATCCTGTTTGCGTCCTCCCCTCAGCCCGTTCCACTGCGTCATCACTTCCCTTTCCTGGAAATGTGGCCACTCATCCACCCTATTTACATATTCTGTTTATCAGGCTGGTTCCCTGTCGCCCTTGTTGCTACTCACACCTTGTACAATGGCTGCTGGCCATCAGAGCTCAGCTAACTCAGCAATAAGACAACAAGACAGTGTGCCAATGACCACAATCAGACACAGGTCAGACAATTCAAAAAAACAATTATAAAACATTTTCTAACACTAAATTATGACCTTTCTTCACTGTGTTCATAACTAAGCAAGTAGTGTCTTAAAAAGTAGACCATGCCACCTTTCTCTTCCTTTATAAAAATCAGTGCTGTACTACTAAACATTTGACAGACACTATGTGACATGTGCTCCTAACCTTTCTGTCAAAGCTCTTATAACCTTCAGTACTTTGCAATGCTATACATAATCACAGTAAAGAAGGCCCTCTGGGGTTTAATGTTTTCTCATCAGAGCAATTGGATAAGCTTTCAGCAAAGCAACACAAATGAGTCTCTCTTGAGCTGGTCTCTGACATCTGTGTACAGTTTTTCATTTCAAAACCTTTGCAATGTCACACTCGGATACAATCACTTACTGTTTTTGTTTCTAGTCACATTTTCATATCTAGTTACATTTTCATATCAATGGGACCTGTCATTGGCTCCTGACAAAAAAAACAAAAAACTGAGAGCCTGATCTTCAGTATTTGGGTACAAACTGCTCCTAAAACTTCCCACCTTGCCCACTGTCATCCTGCCATCGATAATTCTGTCAGTTGTTCTTGCCTTCATGAAATCTATTAATAATCTCACTGCTCTAAATACACATTTTTCATAATATAACTACAATAATGTGACTTTAAGATTCATTGAAAAATGTACGTTGTATTCCAAGGACATGCATGCTAGAATGACAGGCAGTGGAGCGCATACCTCCGCCAAGGCTTAACTGTCCCCTTTAATTCAATCAAGCCTAATCCAACAAAAAACTCTGCTAGATCCGGATTCACATCAAATTGTACTAACTCATAGATACCAGCCATCTAAATACACCAGATGTTTTTCATCAAGATCCATGCAATATTCCCAGAGAAGTTATCGAACATGTCGAAAAACGCCTTTTCACGCAATGTTAGACAGTGAGAAAAAAATTCCTGGATCTGTCCTTTCATCTGGTTCCACATGGGCCGAGACCCATCCATTATCCAAGTTTAGTGGAAATATGTTCAGTAGTTTTTGTGTAGTCCTGCTGACAAACCAACCAACGAACGGACACAGGTGAAAACATAACATGCTTGGGGGAGGTAATTAAAATAACAGATACATTTTTTTCCCCAAAAGCAGCAAAACTTGGATTTGCTAAATGTTTCAACTCCTGAAGAGAAAAAAATTCTTTCATGATGTCTCCATCAAGGTTTATTCTTATTAGTCATAAGTCTAACTCACAAGGCAGTAGTTACGAGCATGCAACATACTGAGCCCACAGCGTGTGTGTGTGTGTGTGTGTGTGTGTGTGTGTGCGTGTGTGTGTGATCCTCCACCACAGACCACTGATCACATCAGTACTAAACGCCGGGCTGCTACTGAGCTAATGCTGCAGTTGAATAATTTAACACAGAGAAAGAGAGAAAAGTGTTCCCTTTCTGTCAACTGTCCAAGCACGCTTTAATAATTCTGAGTCGGCTCTTGCTAACATCAAAACAACGAATCAACGATTCACAAAAAAATGCTCAAAAAAGTGAAATAAAAATAAAAGTACTTAAGCATGAACTTTCGTTCATGTAAATGATTATTTTTAGCCTTGTTTCACCTCTGCGTTTTCTATCCTTATTTACTGACACACCACACAGGCACAAGTCACTTCTGGAAGTTAAACTTATTCAAACCAGGAGATATAAGATCTTGTATATGAATATGGACCTCAGGAGGAGGAGGAGTCAAGGCAGATTGAGTAGAAATAGGGAGGGAGGAGGAGGGGGAACAAGGAGGGGGAGGGGAGAAGAGAGGAGACACAGTGTATGAATTGTGATGGCTACCATACTGGTAGCGTTTTCAATTTGAATTAGCTCCTAAAGTAAATTTGTTGGCTACTTGTTTTGAAACAGAATGTCTGTCATATACTGCCTTAAAATTAAATATCTGCTTTTGAATACTTTTAAAACCAAAATGCAAAGTTCTCAATGCAGCCCCAATAAAAACACACAAGTTAGACCGCAATGTAAGGTTGTCACGAAACCAGAATACAATACTAGTGTAAAAAAAAGATTACTCAATACATCTTTTCATACCAGGGCTAAAAGGCAAAAGTCCATGGCACATGAAATAAAATATATTTTTTCTTTTCTGCACACTGTGCTAAGACAGAAAAAAACACTTAACACATACCAACACACATGTAATAATATTGATATCTATGTATGAGATTGAAAAAGTATCAACGTATGAATGCTTTTCACAACCTTACAGATGTACTGTAAGGTTACTACAAAGCAACAAAAAATTGAAGCTAAAGTGAAACAGGGAGTGAAACAGAAAGTTGCGTGTGTCTAATGCTGTCTGTTGTTGAGTAGAGTAACTGTCAGGGTGAGAACTAAAGTTATGGGTTTTGTTGCTTTCAGGTCTGTTTTGAGAGAGCACTCAGAGTAATACCTACAAAGATCGCAGGCATCTTCTAGGCTGTGTTCGCACCATGTTTTCTATATACTACAATATATTTACTGTCTGCCACTGTGTTTGAATGTATAAATTCAGAGATTGTTAAATATAGTAATGCAGCTCTTCACCTGTCAGTATGAATAAAAGTAGTCTTTATATCTATATCTATAGATATATATATATCTATAGATATATATATATCTATAGATATATATATATATATCTATAGATATATATATATATACAGTATATATATATATATATCTATAGATATATATATATATACAGTATATATATAGATAGATATAGATATATCTATATATATATATATATATATATCTATATAGATATATATATATCTATAGATATATATATATATCTATAGATATATATATATATCTATAGATATATATATATATCTATAGCCATAAAATACCTAACCAACAGTTAAATGTAAAAGTAGGCAGGAACAATATCTATAAGTTTGAAATGATTAAATGGTGACAGTGCTTCTTCATAATGGGCAGTGATTGAGCTTTGACAGTGAATTTGCTTGTTGAGCTGGTCAGATGTGACAGTAAGCAGTGACTTTGCAGTGTGCTACAAACCCCATTGACCTCGTGGACTTTTGGCTCCTCAAATCTTCATCAAAATTACCACCACAGTTCCAAAAAAAGAGTTGGGATCTGAACGTGCGGCTGTGCAAATAAAACAAACAGTTTTACAAAGCATTCCTGAGTCCATGTAGTATTAACCTTCATACAATCATGTGTTTCACAAAGTGGTGAAGCTCGCCCCCTTCCTTGCTTGTGAGCGCCTGAGCCTTTTCGAGGATGCCCCTTTTATACCCAATCATGATACTATCACCTGTTACCAATGAACCCGTTTACCTGTGGAATGTTCCAAACAGGTGTTTTTGGAGTATTCCACAGCTTTCCCAGACCGTTGTTGCCCCTTTCCCTTTTCATTTGTTGACACACATTATTGGAATCGAGGGTTTTCCCAGGCATCATAGCAACCACTCCTGTACCAATCATGTGTTACAGAACAAGTTTTTAAATGTCACTGGAGATATAATCATCAAACAAAGTATTGCATGCCTAAAGTTCTAGTATCCAATATGACTTCACTGAGTAAATGAAGGGAGAGAATCTGTCCCCTGATTCTTGTTTCTTTCACAGGGTAATCTTACGCACAGATCTCATTTGAAAAATGTCAGTGATTCTGTAGCCTCAATGAGCAGGGTTTCCACCAGCGTATTGTTCACCAGGCCCAAGTTGACTCCCTGCAGTGCCTTAACATTGTGGAAACGTTCTAAAATGTATTTTAAAGATGTTTTTAAACTAAAATATGTTATAGAAGTAGCGAACACCTTTCAAGATTTGAAAGAGGTTGAAGAGGTTGTGTGTGTAACTTCAGCAAGTTAGGGGTCGAGAGAGAGTAAAAGAGGGTGTGTGTGTGTGTGTGTGTGTGTGTGTGTGTGTGTGTGTGTCAGTGAGTATGAGGTGTGAAGTACAGCTGTGAATGCAGCAGTGTGGACAGTTTAGGCTGTTTGTCGGTGAATAGATGCTAAAACTCCTCAGGACCCAAGCCAAGTTCCTGTGTCTTGCTTGCCACCTGCTGATTTAAGTGAAGGTGGGAGTCAGAACTTGGACCCAGGCTCACTTAAGGTGGACTGACTTTTAAGTTGGACCAGCTATTCTCATTTCTCATTTGAGTGACAAGCTGTATCTCCCCAACTCCCCAAGAGCAAACATGGAAGGCAACTAATGTTAGCTAGCTAAATTAGCCGATTTGTTGCACATGCAGCAGATTTTGAAGACAGTCATGCTTAGTTGACGGCTATCATGAATCTGGTATCACACCATACGGTGGATGAATAACAAGCCAGTGTCTTAAGTCATTTGGCATTAAATGACCAGCAGAAAGTCTACCAGACGTGAGAACCAATCACTCTTGTGGATCCCTAAAACTAAAAATGCCTTTTCGCTTTCAGTTATGATGCTAATAAAAATACACAAGTATACTCATGTATACTATACTAATGAATGATGTAGATTTTTCTTCATTCTATAGAATCAAAGCATTTCAATTAGTACTATATAATGCAAGAAATACACTATTTTAATATACAGGCATTTGGCAAAAAGCCAGAATGGCAGCAGTGTCAGTCAGTCAGCCAGGACCAGAATAGTGAGGAGGACATTCCTGCTCGGCCTGAAATAAAGCCTGCAATCTGAGCTCCCTGAGACAATGAGTGGCAGGCCCAACAATAAACACTGGCCTACCCAAAACAAAGATCAGACAAAGTGGGGCACACATACACACAATTATAGACCCCCAGAAACACACCCAAAAAACATGTGCTCAAACTGTCTTATTTGTAACAGTGTGAGTGAGAAACTGCTCAGGGTTTGAGGTTGTGGGAAATACACTGTACTACTGAAACCATAGTGCAACCCTTTCTTTTCAAAATCAAGGCAGACATCAGCTACCAGAAGCATTTAGCATCATTACTTGACTGCACTGAAACACACACACATACACACACACAGACAGCACAAGGTAATAAAGCAACAAAAGGTGTCTACTTGAGTTTGGGACATCAAGAGCAAAAAGGAAACAAAAGGACAGAATGACTTCCTGTTTTTCTTCAAAGAACTTCTCCACCTCCTGCTGAGCATACAACCAGCTATATACTTTAAGTTAAGTGCAACTGGCGCTCACATCAACCCCAGCCTCAATGTCTTTATTCAAGAGGAAATCCTGGGAAAATCTGAAGCCATGGTTTTCTGAATCCAAATGTTGATCCTTCAAACTTGCAAATTGGGCTCTTTTGAACTTCAGTCATGAATAAAATAAAAAAATAGCTAAAAACTATGAAAGAATAACATAAGATAGGAACCCTGCTACATGGACACATAGTCCTGAATGAAAACCTGCATGTGCAAGGCAAAAAGAAAAACCATTTGGAGATGTGGACCCCACAAGCTAAACAGACAGTTGTAATGTCAGCTACAGCTCAGCTCAGCTCTCCATCCACACTACAGGATGGGCTGTCTTTATAACCACTTTTTGTAATTTTGTAGTAGAAGTAAAATACTTTTCATGAGTAGTTAACAAGAAGCAGCTTGTGAAACTTGTTAATGATGCTCAACTGAATGAATCCTGTGAAACTAATTGTGCAATTTGGTGAAACTACATAAATCCAAATAAAACAACCTTTTCATGATTGCTTCATGAGTCTGTGGCATACTGCGTACAGCTGAAGGGAAATGTTGTAATGTGAGGATCCTGTTTGGCTTTTGTTGGTTAGCACTCGGGATTTACGATATGGATTTTTTCAGCCAAAACGATACCCAATAATTACCTGCAGGTGGCAGGTACCGATAAGATAACCAATAATTTCACATTTTTTCATTTTTTATAAAAGTTCATAACCTATAGTTTATCCACACTGAGGGTAAGAAACACTAAAGATGTAGTGAGCAAAGAAATGGGATTGGCTCTCGTGATGTGTGGCTTTACCCATGTGCAGCGGTTTCTTCTCTGTGTAATGGCGGATTGCAAACCAATTTTAAAAGGGTGCATACCACCACCTACTATATCAAAATGTGTACATGTGGCACTTGTTAAGCCAATGAAAGCAATTTCGCTTAATATTAGCTCTATTTATCAGCTATAATTTAATTATAGGCCGATAACAAATCTTCAGAAAGCACTGTGAGTAGCGATTTTTCACGAACTAGCTCTAAAGGCCATGACAAAGAGAGGGAAATGAATGCGGATGGAGTGACAAATCAAATAATCACCATACAATTAGTCTTGAATGCGAATATTGACAGCAGACGAACACACGGTCAAATATGTTCCTTGCACCTTTGCGTTTGTGTTTTCTATTCAGAGGCATGAAAAGCTATGATTTGACAATCAATGTCCTGGGATGGGGTTTAGCATATCGTCCTTACATCTTCACTTCAGTGACTAATAGTGAGATATGTGATAGATATATATGTAACCAAAAGTACTGTACAATAATAACATACTATAATCTTAAGATAGTTAATTAGTGCTGCAGTGTTGATGAACAGATAATCAAAAGTTAACTTGAAAAAGGATCCTTGCTGTAGCATAAACACAGCATCTAACACGTATGAAATCCATGCTGGAACCAATAATTTTTTTTACTGTTACTTGATGGCAGGAAAAACAAAGGAACCATTCACAACATTACTGCTTTTGCTTCATATAATTTAGCACCAAATTTCACTTAGTTTAGCAGCTGTCTTCCATCGTGACATTGTGGGGATTCCCCCTCAATTTTCAGGGAAGATAACTTCCAGAAACAAACATTTTTCATAGTCTCGATTGCAACCTTGTTGTTGGTGAATATTGCTTTTTAGCTGTTTTCCTGGCAGCATCACACATGATTTTAATGAAACATGGGGTAGTGGGACTACACTGGTGCCAGACGGTTTAATAGCGACATGGGGAGTACTGCCACACAATGAAATTTGGGGATGGGGATGAGGATGAGGAGGACATATGTCAGGCATGTGTGCACAAGTGTGGATTTTGAAAAAGTGAAGCTGTAAATTGTTCAGAGAAAGCCTCCATTTAGGTGCAGCTGTGAAATTCCAGCAAGGCTTAAAAACCAGACTGAAAACACAGGCTATGTCCCTTCGTTTGTCTGTGTGTCTGGCAGTAGAGCGAGACGTCTCTGTCTCTTTATTCTTCTGCATCATTTTTAATGTTAAGGTCCGTTCAAACCATGTCTGGGTTGTGAATCAACAGCCAAAAATAAAACACAAATTCTTTTCATGTCTGCTTTTACGAATTTCATTCACTTAGTTAAGTCTTTCAAATGAAAAGCCTCGGCAAGCGTCACTGATTTAGAGTTAATATTAAAGTCACACAAGGAGCACTTCACCTTGGAATAAAGCACACCTTTCAAAACTCTGGTGGTGACGCAAATGTGAGAGAAGATGACAAGGAAGTGGAGTTGGGAAAGCAGACAGAAATACAGTTTGTGAAGCATTTCAGAAAAGCATCAGTAAGAAACCTCAGTCTGTAAAGATCCAACTAAGATTCAATTTGATTGACCAATCAAACACCCTACATATGTGTGTATCTATATCTATCTATCTATCTATCTATCTATCTATCTATCTATCTATATATATATATATATAAATAAATAAAAGTATTATAAGTCAGCTATGTTCTATACATTAGACGGTTTCCAAATCTAATTATCTATGTCAGACATTAAAGCAAAAAATAATATGGGGTGAATTATCAGAAGAATTAAAAACTGCTCAGCCCATCTGCAAATCATTTACACTTACTGCAAAACAAGATCTGTTGAGGCTATTTATATTAGAAATTTTCCCATAAAAAGGGGCACATAGAAAACAGCTGAAGTATAAAAACCCAAAACTGCTATTTTTCCTGTTGGCTTTTCCTCGAAGTGTACATGATGCCCATAGATGAATCTGGTGAGGGAGAGAAGGTAGTTCAAAGCAGAGAGAAACTGCCTTCATAAGATCGCTTTTCTCCTAGAGAAAACATCCCCCACCCGCGCCCAGCGCACACAACACACACACAGTTCACACAGACTGTGTGTGTGTGCATCTCCCCATACTTCTCACACAAACTGCAACGTGTAGAAAAACCAGAGAAAATAAATGAAGGTGGAAACAAAGAGATGGCAGATTCCACTGTGTGTGTGTGTGTGTGTGTGTGTGTGTGTGTGTGTGCGTGTGTGTCACACAAGCATCTCCTACAACTATCCATCATTAATAGAGACAAAGAACAGAAAGGAACAGGAAAGGACACACGCGGGCACAGATTCAACCAGCTAACACATGGCAGAGCACCGCTGCATCTCTTTCCACCTCTTTATTTTCTATAAGCTTGACATGTTGGTGTTTATGTCGAAGTGGTAACAGCGAGGACACGATGTCGTCCAGAGGAGACCACAGCGACCAAAGAAAATCTGGGCGGCTGCGATCACAGAAGGCTAATATTATGGAAATTAGTTCATTAATCAATGGCTAAACAGCCTTTTATCTGGAGGGCCAGAGCACCAGGGCCTGATCAGCTGCCATGCTGCCCAGTCTGATAACACACACATTCCTACTAGCCACTAATGCAGATGCAACCAGGAGAAATCTCATGTAACCTCAGATAATTTAGTGTGAAGACATGTCAACCATTGTATTAACTTTTGGCAGTATTTGAAATGACACCATGTTGACATAAAAACTGCCTTGGTTGTATCTTTGCCCTTCAGCAGCAGTGTTTGTGTACACGTTTCAACTGTGCCACTCAGTAAAAAAAGATATTCATTTTCAGACCGCAGCGCAGCTCTGACGATTTTCTCTCTTCCCTTCCTTTCTCTCTCCCTCCCTCCCTCCCGCTCTTGTGTCTTTCTCTCCTCCCTCTCTGTGCTCCCTCCCCCCTCCTCTCCCCACCGTCCCTGTTGGATTGGTGGAGTAAACACAGGAAGAGAGCGGGCTCTGTTCCACCACGGCAGAGCTGGGGCTGGGCGTTCCTGCAGAGCTCCTGCGCCGGGGTCAAAAGTTTACTGTGGTTTTCATTTCACCTTTCCTCAGCCAATCACAGAGCCACATTGCCGCGCCTGAACTCTGACCCCTGCAAAGAATTCCACTCAAAAGATGGTCTGACGCCAGTTTCACAACTGCACCCCCTCCCATCTCTCATTTTTCCCCTTACTACTCCTTTTCCTTTCTTTCAACTGGCCAGTTTCATGTGTTGACAGAGCCTAGGTGAAAAAGATTCCAGAAATGAGGTACGAGGGGAAACGGAGAGCAGGAGCAGAGCTGTGGTTTTTAATCCTCACAGCCGCACTTTATTAGAAAACTTTTAATTCGGGCTGCAACTATTGATTATTTTCATTATCGATTAATCTGCTGATTATTTAAATGATGAATCATTTAGTCTAAATAATGTCAAACAAATAGGAAAAATGCTCATTACAATTTCCCAGTGCCTAAAGTGACATCTTTAAATTGCTTATTTTGTCCAATCAAGTGTCCAAAATCCAAAGACTTTTTATATATGTCATAAATGACAAAGATAAGCAGCAAATCCTGACATTAAAGAAGCGAAGCAGATGTTTGAAAGCAAATAATCGATTATCAAAATAGTGGCTACTTTTCTTTATACACACAATACAATAGTTGCAGCTCCACTATAAATACCTCCTTATCTCCCGGGTGATGAATGGCCAACCTGAAAAAACAATCAAACAAACAAAAAACAATATGGCAGAATTTACCTAAAAATCAGAGAACAATGGATAATATTACCTTCTGTCACATACAAGACAATTGTAATCTTCTACTTTTCAAGCCCAGTGCAATAAAACCTGTAGAATTATGAATTATAAAAAAAACCTGACATAAACCTAATTCTTGCGCAATTTATAGGGTCTCCTACTTTACTCTTTGGTTGGCGTTCTTTATGTTCCTTCATTGCTTTTCAGAGCCTACCACACACTCTGCCCACCACATGCCGCTCAGTTCCAGGTTAACATTATTAAAAGTGTGTTTAAATGACTTATGAGGACAGGCGGGATACAGGGGTCACAAGGACCAAGTGTTGAAAGTCAGCCAGAGAGAGCAAACTGGGGGGAGAAAGAGAGGAGAAGCTCTGCTGAGCTTGTATCATAACACACAGGAATCTGTTTAGAAATCAAATCAGAGGTGCTCGATCTGACCAGACACATGTACACACACACACGCACATGCCGAGCCATAATCCAACTGTGGGTTTGTTTTTGTCTTGATGACACTGCACTCTGTTCCCATCTGCTGACTGATTAAGTCTGCACTGCTAATCAAGTCCCTCACACTGTAAGGGAGCAGGCATAGGACAACACACACAGACACACTCTAGTCTCTGCTTCAAACTGCTGTATTAGTTTTTACCCACAAGCAAAAAGAAAGAAGGAAAAAAGTTCAGGTTCAATGTTCTTGCAGACCTGAATACTGCTCAAAGTGAAATCAAATTGATGGATTCAGACACTTTCAAACTGTCAAACCAAAAGTATAATGAATAAAAGAAACATACTGCAGACTGTTAATCATTGTGATGTTTTCATACTGTAAGGTGGCTTGGATTAGACCTAACTGTGTTAAATAAAACATGTCTGCTATAGCTGTCCATGGTAGAGCCCAGCCAGTATATCAGTATTGCCGTATCTGCTATCCAAAAGTGTGATATGAAAACTTTTTTTTACAGAACATAATGCAGAAAAACGGATGCTTGAGGTAATTCATGATTATTAAATTCCCAGTAAAGTTGACTGTTTCAGTGCACCGATGTCATTTTGGACTGAAGTTTATTGTTAAACTGCAAAATATCCCATCTCCATTATAGATGTATCATTGTCATAGGTGTTGATAACCACATTAGAAAGGATCATTGCAAAAAAATGTATGTTCTTGCAGATATTCTGAATATCTGCCAATATACATATATTAGAATTTTTACCCCCAAAAAATCCATGCTTGGGCTCTAGTCCACAGACCAACCATTTTCCTACAGTTAGAATCAGAGTTTTGTCAAACTGCTGTTGGGACCCGACATAGTTGAGCCTTTAAACGTTTCGTATTACTGTTGTTGTTTTTGAGTTTTTTTCTCTTAAAGCAGCATAGAAAAGTGCATACATCTATTTATGGTTTTTGCCAGAAATAAAAAAACAACAACACAATGTTGACAGTCTTCTCAGGTAATCATACCCGTTCATATTAGAGACCAAATGAAAAAATCCTGCCTCGCTGATCTTGGTTAAACTGAACCTGAACACGGACTTAACACAAAGCATCAACACTGGAACTGGTCAAGTTTTATTGTGGAGGCCAAAATCTCAATCACAATTTGCCCTTGTAAAACTGTCTGCAGCCTACTTATGTCACCGTCAGAAGAACTCAGAACTGGTCCCTGTTAGACACATCCAATGCCAAGTAAAAAAGCTTAACAGCAACATGTAAGCACATGTTATTTGTAGCACTGCTATGGAAATATGAACACATTTCCCATGAGTATCTGTAGTTAATTTACCAAATTATTTCACTGAACTGGATCGATTACATCAAAATACGTATTAACAGAAACACACCTGCAGAGCGAGGCAAATGCCGTATCCTGTATCTTACAGGATGTCACAACACAAATCATGAAAGGTGACATTTTTTAAATGGTCCACTCAAAGTGCATTGTTGATCAACATGCCCTGAAGCTCATGAGTGGAGTTCACTGTGATGATATACTTCTTTGTGCACTGGCTTTAGTAAGAAATTTGCATGGAAGCAATAAAGATATATCCTGCTGCTAACATGTGATGCAAATAATAAAGCAGGATGTACTGCTCAACTCATACTAAGATTCAGAAGTGGCACTGAAACCATTTTTTCCTCAGCTAAGTTACAAATAAGGTACAAATAAGGAACTGGTTGCAAAAAGTAAGATTATCAATTATGAGATTGATGAAAAAACTAAGAAAACAGCAAGTCATAAAAGACAACTGCTGTACACACTTTAGGTCTCCTGAAAAATGGGTAAGGAATCTTCTAGTCTGTTTTTCATTTTTAAAAACTACTGAAGAGTAAGCCTTGTATCCCGCAGTGACTGTCTTGTTATTACAATGTTTTGCTCTGTCAAAAGAAATTTACTGACGCTTACCAAACCATGTGGGTTGACTTCATCCACATTGGGCCAATACACACTTATTGTGATCTGCCCCACTGACTGTGTTTTTGGCCCAAACAACTGTCAAAAGTCTGCCATCTCTACTTAAAACCAAACTCATAAATTGCTCTAAATAATGCTGAATGTTGGCCACAAGAAACGGGGTAGTAAAGACTATTAGGTTGGTGCTAATTAAACAGGGACCTTAACTTGACCTATTTTAGTCATACTGCAGTCATATAGAATCACTTGTTCAAGTATGGCAATAGTAAATAGATGAGCATATATGAGCACGACAAAGCGCTGAATGGAAACATGGTGATCACCAGCCAAACGTCGAGCCATTTCCAAATTTAATACTGGATTGAGTGGCCAACTTTAGTGAGTGTTGTTTTCTATATAAACGAGCGCATTGGTGCGAAGCCTGATGTGGTGTGGCAATGTCAGGAGGCAAGTGTTGGCTCGGCTATTCTGAGGACAACGGTAAGCTCCAGAGCGGCAACCTTTTGATTAGAGTGTTGCCTTAACGACTCGCCACATACACAGGGTGACGTCACCCAACATACTGAAAAGCAGTAATGGTGAAAAGCACATTTTCCACTTCACCGAGAAAAGGGGAAAAAAAAATCAGCCCAATTAAGAAAAGAGTGTTGTTGAAAAAAGGGATAATAATAAATTATCTGACGCATGCCTTGCCAGTGTTGACATGCTGTAGTAAGTCTGGAGCCTTTAACGATGGCGTGGAAGTCTGTCATTCACAACTTGACTTTTCTTTGAACTCGAGCATGCAATAAAGTAGAATCAAACTTGTGGAAACTTAAACTGCTGTCTAGCACAGTGCTGTGAGCAAATGTCTGCTCACTTACTGCAACTTTAATTAAAGGGGCCTTTTTAATTGCAGGTGAACTATAAGATAGGAGGGGCTCAGTGCCCTTACAGTCCCAGCTTGCGTGGTTACATACGTGCACATATCCTCTTACAACTTTGACTGCAGCACCATGCCTGCCACAGCTGCCTCTCAATCCAGTGAGACCGGGGAACCCCACCCCACTGCCACATAAGTCTAACATTAAACTGTTTCATCTCAGAGATGTACCGGGAGAAAGAGCAACAAAATGTAAACAAAGGAAATAAACGCAACCAACCATTTGACACTGTTGAATTACAGGCGATGCAGTGTTGAGGGCAAAAGAAGGTACGTTTTGTGAAGATTTTGGACAGAGCTGTGGTCGAGGAGAAAACTCCTTGTTGTTTTGGTTGCAAACTTACTATTTCGCCTGTGCAAACAAATCTTTTTTTAAATTCTTGCGTATTTGAAGTAGGCAGAGTACACATGGGACAAGAAAATCAGAGAATTGGGAGAAGATGGAGTGTCCATGAAGAAGATGGGAAGTTCATCCAGAAATGACAGTGTGTCTTTTCTCTTTCCTTCTTCACCAGCCTCTCTTTCTCCTTCTCTTTATGCTGAATAACAGACAGAGACAGCATCTGGTAGCAGTTATCTCACAAACCAAACTTTTTTTCACCCTTGCTGTCTCTCCCCCAAAGCATTTTTTTTTTATAAAAGGGGGCCCTAAACAAAACACAAACAAGGTCTTGCTAACATTTTACAATGGTAACAAAACTAGACCGGGGAGCTACCCTCCCACTGGCTTGTTCAGGTGAACCCATTTTACGAGCATTCTTCAGCTGGGGGAGCGAAAGTTAAAGGGGGAGTTGAAGTTAAAGAGGAAGGGCAAGGAGGGGAGGGGGACAAAGCTCTTGGCACCCCCTTCCCTAATAAACTCTTTCCTTCGTCCAATCAACGAGGACTACAGAGAGTGAACTGTTCCAAATCCTTGCTGGTTATAAACTGGAATTGGGTGCAATGATTGCTTCAGGCTGCCCGTTTGGCTTGTAGAAGTGTGCATGGCTCACATATGGCGCAGCTAGCCTAACACTTGGGTATTACCTCAGAGTTGAGGAAGAGGGGACCGAGGGGATGAATGAGATGTGACTTCAAATAGAGTCAGAGTGCAAACTGCACCGCTTGACTTGAGACTCAGCTGTCTGGCTTCCTCTGAATAGTGAATAAAAATCTGGTTTCAGCAGCTCTCATCGTCTCACTCTCACTTGTTTGGGCGAAGTAGCTGTAAATATTTTAGCAGAGGAAACACGACTGTCTTGTTGAGCAGAGTTTCTATATTTAGCTCAACAGAGGTAGGCAGAAAAAGCCAACCTACCTGTTGAGTACTTGCACACCAGTGTGTGGTATGAGCACTTTAGCAAACACAAATGCGGATCACTGTCAGTGCTTGAGTGACCTTGAGATGTGGGGACTAAACAGGATGTTTTACAGAGCTTGAGCTGACCGCAGGAAACTTTTGTGTTTTTAAAGCTTGGTTGTAAAAACAGCCTCCACTGACAAGTCAGAATCGAGTCTTCATGGTAAAGAGCAATGATTCAGAGAATCCAACTGTTGAATACTTAGAAATAGGCCAAGGTAAATCACATTAACATTGAAGAAAAGAACGAATGCTGGAAAACGTAAAGATGTTGTGCTACTTAAAACTTATCAGCCAGAGGCCACAACTCTGGGGTTTTCCTTGACTACACTACCTGTACTGCTGCCTAACAAAAAAGGTACCAAGGGCGTGGAATCATATTTCAATTAGGGGAAACAATCAGGCTTTCCTTTCAGCTCTGTTTGTCATCAAGAGAGCTCACAGAGCCACTGCTCACCCACGCTGCTATTAATCTTAAATTGAACACATACCACATGACCAATTGGCAATTACTTGAAACGAAACTCACCATCTCTGACTCTCTGTAGGCACACAGGCTGACGAAACGCTAAAAGAATGCCACCCATTCAGACATCAGGGATGCAAAAATGCAGCTTGACGAGGACAGATAAGAGACAGATACCAAAAAAACAAAAGTGGAAAGCTCTGCATTTATTTTTCGTCCTTTCTCTGACACCAGCCAGAATTTAAAAGTCAGCAGCAAGTGTTGCGAAATGTTTATAAATTCTTGTCTTATATGTTTTTAATTATTTTAAAGATTACATTTTGAACACAGATCCAACTTTATAAGAGCTCCACTGAGAAACACTATGTTTAATTCAGCCTCCAGAAAGTGCAGTTTGAACTTAGAAAGGGCTGGACATGGTGCTCAAAAGGAAACTGGAATCAGTGCACAAAATCAGAATTGACAAAATTCAAACATCCATCTTTAATGAGTAGTCACAGATGTCATTGAATAAATTCATACAGCCGGCCAGCCAATTCTATTTTTTTTTATTATCTGCCATGCCTGCTCCACAGATTTATCAGTTTATCAAGTCAAAATATTTTAGATTTTTATAGTTTTGTTGACAGGATGCAAAAATATAAAACATAAAAACTAACCTCTGTGAGTATTTACTAAATATCAGCAACGGCACTTAATGTAAGCTCATTCGATTATCAATCAGGCGATGTGATGTAACCACAGAATCTGCCAGCGCAGAGAGACTTCTCCCAGTCCCATGAGAAAAAGTGATAAGTTAATGAATTATTGAGAGCACAGGGGCCGGCAGACAAAGAGCAAAAGCCATGCATCCCAGTCACTTCTTCACCCCATCTGCAGTCAAAGAATCCCCCCAAAGATTGATTCATTGTTAACGCAGCCTGACACCCTGTGTGAGGGAGAAAGAAAGTGGTAGATAAAGGGACAGAGAATGGGGGACAGGGGGCTCCATTTGCCAAGAATATGCGCAGAAGCAGCTCATTGGACAGGTTCCCACAGTGGTCATTCTACCACTTACAAAAATACCACATACGTGGGCTTGAGTAATGGCATTCCATCAGACTCAAAATAAAGACAAGTTAGCTCATCTGACGGCTGACGACTGCCAGCAGCACCATTCTCACATGCCTATTCCCAGCTACACGCCATTTAAATGCTCACATTATTGAGATAAAATCTCAATAATCGTATTTGCAGGAAAAATTCCTGTGACAATCTAGTAGTTAGACCATGTGTGTAGCAGTATATGACAAAAATGCCTCGATGACTTCAGAAACTCTTGCATGGAAATGAGCATTGAGCTGTAAATACCTGCAAGTATTGGCAGGGATGGCCCCAGGCGAAGAGAGCGACAGCACACCTAGACCTCAACCGTTTCAGTGGAATGACTAAGTTCCCTCTTCATTGTCTGCCTACATATGAGCACGCTCTCCAAAAATGTCCTCTTGCCACCTCAAAAAAACAACAACTGAGATCTCAGCAGCATACACCTTGTCGAGCACACAGAAAGCAAACCTGGACTCTACCTGAACCCTGCAAGTGTTCATCCTCCCCTGCGCTGAAACACATCCATCTCCCTCTGCCAGTCTGCCTGTCTCTCTCACACACACATGCAACCTAAATATGATTTATCAGCGGTGAAAACCAACATTTATCATACTGTGATGGGTCATTATACCAACCGTTGTAATCACGAGTACGTAATCTCACTACAGCCATGAAAATAAATAACAGATGCTGTAGAATCTCCAGAGCAGCCATGCCGAGCCAGACAGTTCAAGTTTAGTTGTAGGCAGTAGGGGACAGTGATGTACTGGTAAATACAAGTTGGTTAACATTATACATTTAATACCAACCAAGATATAAAAGCCATAATTTTTCTTTTCAAATGACGTGATTTAACATCAACTGAATTAGTTTGTTGTTATATGTTAGATTGGGTTGCATTTTGTGGTGCAAATTAAAGGCAAGACAACTATTTTACAAACAAAACGTAGGTCCTCTAAACGTGTTTAAGTGTGTTTACATTCATGGTGGAGGCTACACACCCGTAACAAACGAGCAATACACGCTTTTATTTTTATTTTGTAACCCAGTACAACTACTGCTGCGGTGTAACTAACATTAGCTGTACATTTCTGCAGCTCTCATTTTAACCGAAGCTGTCTGCTAAAAGAAAACACAATGCCCAAAGCTATTCGGCTGCGTTGCGGACAATGAACACAGTCTAGTGGTGCTGCAAAGTTAACACGAACGTTTTGAAACACAAACGAGTTCACTCACAGGCAGTGTTGAGTATTAACAGCTAGGCTATTGCACCCCAGCGAATCTGAGAGGCTGTATCTCGTAAACTTTGTAGCTAGCGGATAATAGGGACACCAACAAACACCGTAGCCGACACGAATGGCACATTATCAAGCCAGGCTTCACGTCAAATATGAGCTTATTTGTATTTTCGGAGCCAATAATATGATGAGAAACATTCCATAACAAATGGACAGTGGTAAGGTGGTTCATTGTATCACGGTAGCTTTAAAACCACAGCCTGCTCGGAAGCGGAGCAACACACACACTGCCTCTGTGACAAATTTGCGCTTTCAAAACACACACTAGCATTAGTTCAAAACTTGTGTTTTAACGAATTATACACCATTAACAGAAAACTCACCGGCTTCGACGCTTTCATTGAGTAGACCAGTTTCTTTTACGCCTCTACAAACTCTCCGCCATCTTCGGCAGGACCGTGTTTGTTTAAATGCGAAACACTCCCAGAGCGGAGGGAGCCAGCTTGTAGCACAGCGACAGGACTTCTGGGTAATGGAGTCGCTTTCCTTCTCAAGCCGCGGCAATCAGTGTGACACGCTCTGCGAAAGAACTACACCAATACCCATAGGCGATATGAGCAGCAGTCACTGATATTATTAGGGGAGAGATTTAAAAATGTATTTATAGGCTGGCAGAAAAGCAGCTTTATGCAAATGATTTATCAAAGCCATAGAGTATTACATTATTATGTTATTCAATATAAATATAATTGCATAGAGTATTTTTCACAAAATGTAAAATAAAAAGTTATTTTTTAAAAATATTTATATATATATATACATGTTATTTTAAAATATAATTTAAAGCAAGTGGGCATTTCGAATTTGGAAAACATGTAAATATTATTTGAGGTAGAAGCATGGTATAAATATCCAGGCAATTTGACAGGATCAGTCATGATATGTAATGCTGCCTGTATCAAGCAGGAATAAATAAAACTGGAGAAGATAAATTTGCAATCATGATTTATGGTCTCCGTGGCTTGGCTAGGCTACATACTATCGTGTGCAGCCCGTTAATTCACAGATTCTGGGTCCACTGTCAGTCATATCAGAGCCCTTGAGTGGCCACAGAGTATTGAGGAAAGTAGCTCCATGGTGATCTCTCAGGCACACTAGCTTTAAATGTTTACTACCGATGAGGGAGGGCCAAAGACAGAGGGAGAGCAGCAGAAAAGGGGTTGAAGAGAGTAAGGAAGAGAAGAGGCAACATTCAAATCAAGGCAATTAGCTCCTTACTTGCTCTTTCCTGTCTGAACATAATTCTCTTGCAATCAGCATCAAAACATTGAGGTAGACAAAATGTAAAGGTGTGTATGCAGGACAGAAATATCCATACAGATTGTTTGGTTAAACATAGCTGCTGAGAAAGCATGAAGTTCATCGCCACTGTCACAACATTTTAGGTTATGCCACCACTTCACAAAATGAACTCTTACTTTGCAATTTTTGGCAGGACATAGAGTCCTCACTGGAGTGCTACACAGCTTATAAATATGGAAGTCACTCATACAATTATAAGCAATATTGATACAAAACATGATTAGGCCTACATATAGCTAAATTCAGATCAATGTAGATGGTTTGGTAATGGTAAAGGTAATGGTTCATGACATGATAAAATCACCCAAAGTGAAAAAAAAAACAACAACTAAAAAACCTTGCTGAGTGTGTGTGTGTTTTTGGTCTGTTTGTATGTGTGCCTGAGTGACAGAGCTTCAATTACATTCCACGGAGACCCAAAGAGGGGCCCAGTGGCCCTCTGTTTGTGCCCCCTCCCCCACAAAACATGGCAAACTGACCTCCCCCCTCAGTGAGTGTGAGACACTTTATCCCATCCCCCCTCCCTACACAGCCTCTCTACTCTGAAAGGACAGGAGATAACAGTTTGAAAGGACAGGAGATAGCCCCATAATCATTAATGTATTCAGATTGGTTTACCTGCAAACAGCCAACAGCATGCCTTTCTTTGCTCCAAACCCATTCCCATCCCCCAAATTCTCAAGGCTAATGCAGATGCAATAAAGCAAAAAGAAGCATCTTTACTTGCAAAGACAATAGATATTTAACAACGGACATTGTGTATTCTATATTACATGATACTGTGAGTTTAATTTTTGTCTTTAAAGTTCAGTAAAACAAACCATTGTGTTATCAACTGCTGGTTTAGGCCTAATCCGTAGGCCTATTTTCTTCTCAATGTTTCCCTTTTCATTGACAATCAGTTTCTGATCCATTGCATGTAAACTACATTTTTAAGTGGAAAATTAAACAAAATTATATTTCTGTTTAAAATGCCTGAAATGACTTCTGAATTCTCCTTTTAGGGATTAGATGCCCATGTCTAATGATTACTTATACCAAAGTCTCAGTGGTCCCTGGTGATTGATCACAAAAAGTACAAGTCTCAAGTAGTGGATAAAGAAACATTTTGCTTTATGCAACTTTCTGATGGTTTAATCCATTTTCTTTGGCAGTTTAGATTAATAATGATATTACTGAGTCAAACTACAGGCCAGCAAGCGACCAGGAATATTTACTTCTCTAGAGCATCTGCACTGAAAAGGAAACAGATGATCGAAGTCTAAAACCACTTATACTTACGGATGTAACATGCAAGGCCTTGAACCCATTGAAGACCTGAAGGCTGCTCAAGGACTGGTCTGAGCAGTGAAAGTCTGGCTAGGGCGCCATCTTGTGGTCCAGAGGGCTCGTTACCAGTCGGTCGCTTTTGAAGCTCGTCGTCTGCCGTCTGGAGACCGAACGGTACCGTAAGGACAAACAAAGGTGACAGAATATAAAATGTAGTTAATAACATAAAAATAATATTAATGTTTTTTTTTTTTTTTAGTATGGAAGTGTTTTACACGTCGTCGTTAGCCGAGTTATCCCTGTTGAGTGTGTCTAGGGCTCCTGCCTAATCAGTTCGCTAACTTTTAAGCTAATTCTTAAGCTAATTAACTTTAACTACGCCTTAATTAGGAAAATGTTAAAGTCAGTTGGTGAGAATATGAAAATGAAAAAAGCTTCTAAAGTAGGAAAATACATTTTACAGTTTAGGCCTATCTTGTCCCATGTCGACACATGAATTGCTTGCAACTAAACTAGCAATGAAATTTAGTGAGACTAGCTAAATAAAACTAGCTTAACTTTTATCATTTGACATTTAGACATTGTGGGCTAAAACTTGGTATCCTGACTTTGTTGATACAACCCACAATCACTCTTTCCAAGGCTATTTCTTTATTATTTTGTACCATTTGTATTGAGCTGTTATGTTTCACTAAAGGCAGAAAAAAAGTCAGCACCATAACTTCTGAGGCCTTGGTAAACCCCTGCAGTGAAATCCTAAAGCAATGCTGGATAGTCAACGACAGGAACTGTCCACAAAGAACCCAAAGTTCACAGTTTGTTATTTGTTTGGCCCTATTTTGAGTTTTTTAAACAGAAAAGGTGGGTTTAAGACATTACAACTTGTTGACATTGTGCTTACACAAGGTACATTCATAAATTAATTTGTTTTATCAATTTAAGATTAAGTGGCTCAAACTTAAGTGCAGGTAGTATTCTATCATATGATTACCGTTTTTGCATATATGGTTATGATTAAAATTCAGATTCAGATCTGAATCTGGCGGTTCTTCTGTGCACTTTGCTGTTACAGAGATTTGCCACAAGAGGCAGCTGTTGTCTGTCTTCATGTAGAAGGAGAGGCCACAGTAAACTGCAGGCAGGTGCTTCTGAGCAGCCAAATCTTATAAATTATAAAAAGCAGAGCACAATTATTACTATTGCCAGCAACAACCAACTAAAATAAAAAAATAATTCCAGCATATAGGCCTCATGTTTCAACTGCAGGGAAGCAATGACCTATGTGGTAATAGCAACTCTAGTTTAAATTGGCTTTGCTAGTTTTCACAAAGTTTATATTAAGTCATAATCATTTACATTTGATATTGCACAAATTGCAAACAAGGCTGCAACTAATGATTGTTTTCGGTGTTGTTTAATCTGTCGGTTGTTTCCTCAATTAATCGGCTGGTTGTTTGGTCTATTACATGTCAGAAAATGGTGAAAAATGTCCAACAGTGTTTCCCAAAGCCCAGGATGATGTCCTCAGATGTCTTATTTTGTCCACAACCCAATGATACCCGGTTTACTCTCGTAGAAGAGTAAAGAAACCAGAAAATATTCACATTTAAGAACCTGAAATCAGATCATTTTGACTTTTATGCTTAAACATTATATAAACCAACTAATTGATTATCAAAATATTTGTTTTTGAATTTAATAGTTGACAAATAATCAATTCATCTTTGCAGCTCTAATTACAAAGTTAGCCCCTACCTGCTAGCTGTCTCTATGCTTGCAGCCCTCTGGTCTGTACAGTATGTTTGTGGAAGCTGCACACATATTGCACAAGTGCAAAAGTATGAAACTAAAGTCATGAGGGTTTATAACACTGTGAGATGTGTAAGCGAAATGAGTCATGTCAAAATGAGACAGGGTTTTTCATCACTGGCCAATGTTGAAAAGAGGTGGGAGTGAAAATAAAAATTAGATTAGGCAAAACGTGACACCTCCTCCTCGATTTATGAGATTATTTTTCAAATGTAAAGTTTAATGCTGTCCTAACATATTTGAATAACGTTAAGCTCACATCTCTTAAAATGTACAGTAGGCAAATGGAGAAAACAGGAAGCTCCTAAAATACACTAAATGCAGCAGAATTGTTCTTACAGGGCTGCACAATTTATCAAAATATTATTGAAATTGCAATATGGCCAAGTGCAATATCCAAAAAGGGGAAGCTGCAGTTTTTGATGAAGGTGAAAAACCGCATTATGATAAAGGGCTGCAGTAGAGCAGAGGTGTTCTGGCCTACAAATCTTGTCCTCCAGATGTGAGAAAACATGTTTGTTTGGTAAAGACCCCAACAAGTTTCCCATCATCATGATTTTATTGTTTTCTAGTTGTTTTTTTTAACTGAAAATGAATTCAAAATATCTGTCACAGTAATCGCAACATGAATCTTGTTGAGTAATGCTCCACAGTGGGAGAATAAAAACAAAAACTGACACACATTGTTATCATGAAATCACGATAGTTCAAAGGCCAGAAAAAATGTTTTCAGGCAAAGCACGTCTGACTGTAACTCAGTCTGCATTTCTAACCTTGTTGTTAAACCTTTATAGGTCAAAGTAACAGAGTGCATTTCGTGTAGTGCTTGTTTACACGTTTCCTTTGTTTGTATAGCAGTGTGAATCTTTCTCATGATGGTTGGTTTATCTAGAGGGTGGGAACTAGTGGGACAAATTCCTCCTTGAGAATACAGCAACAGGCCTGTTCTCTCTTTGCACATCTGCTGACTACCCCTCACAACTACACCGAAGGCTGTCTTTATAGCAGGTTTATGAAACAACAGCAGCTGTATGCGGTCTTGTTTTGAGCTGATAGGTGTGCAGTGGCTGGTTAGTTTGATCTGGGCCTAGCTCCCCTTGCTCCGAGTACTGCGTTTTAGCCTGCCTGTGCTAAACAAAAGACCAGCAGCCAGGAAATGCTCTAGCCAATCAGCAGCTGCCTTACATCTTGCTAGCATGCGTGGCCAGTCTCAGTGTGCCTTCTATCAGAGCAGTGAGTTGGACAGCTTGGAGAGCCGTGGCTATGCTCTGAGCAGGGTGAGGGCTGACAGGGCTGTCCTCCATGTTTTAATAAGCATTGACATATCACACAGAGTTTTTAGCCATGCATCCACAGAGGTAAGCCTTATTTTCATTCTTTCACATGTATACTATGTTGATAAGGCACCAGCCACTGTGTGTGATCCATGCCTGAGTAATAATACAGGTTTGCCTGACAGACTGGGGGAGGGGGAAGAGTGTTTGTCACCCCACAGCATAGGAGTGGAGCCTGGAGGAAGAGCATAGCATGGTTCAGTACAACAGGCTGCTTCTGCTAACTGGGTGGCTTTCTGGATACATGCAGTAGGGGGTCATGGGTCAAGTGTAAGGTCATTGTATATTCATAGTATACTGACTGAGAAAAACCTGCTTTCTTTTGTCAAGATCAAAGGAGGATTGAGTTTTTGTGGCTGCCCCAGGCCTACGCTGTCAAGATGGCAGGCCTGGTGAGGAATCCAGCAGGATGGAAGAGACAGGGAGCAGTGCAGAGGGGAGTCCCCAGAGGAATTAACAGATGGTAAACTGACAGCACAGCAAGTTTAATTTAGGCCTCAAACTGGCATGAGGATAAGGCAGCAGGGCATGGTTGTTAATCGTTTGCCAGACTAACATGGCAATGAAGAACAGGCTGTAAGTTGTCTAGTTGCCTAATCTTTCTACATATCACCCAAAACCCAGTTCACCTAACCATTATTCCCTTTTTTACTTGGTGAATAATAAACTTGCTTTTAACAGGCCTAATCCTGTAAGATGCTCACCAGTTCTCTAAAATAACCAATTATCTATGGACAAATATGCCGTAGCAGCTTATTTATCACAGGGTTAGAGGAATTGCCTGAGCCTAATGGTGTGCACTGCCTCCCAGTGTTGTTCTCTGCTGCCGAGTGTCAGCCATTTTAGAGAGCTTCCCCTTTCTGTCCCTCTGCTCCAAGCACACTGAGTATTTGTGTGTAAGGGAGAAGGAAAGGAGAAGGGAAGGACTTCCTCTGAAAAGGCTCTGCATAGAAACCTCATCTCATCCAGAGAGGGTTGAAAACCTGTCTGAAGTCGACCAGGTTAGAATGAATTCTGTATATATATATGTTGATGTTAGTTCTCTGTAATGCATGCATCATTAATAAATGTTAAATTTTGGTAATAATTATATCTATTTATGGCAGTTTATTAATATTGTTATTTTATTCTTGAACATTAGATATATTCCAGGTGGAATGTGATATGTGTTTTATCATTATTAGTGAATGATGCCACAAATCTCTGATTCAAATGTGACAAGGGGGACTACATGTATGTCCTGGATATAATGGCACACATAATGTTGCTTGACCAGGGTTCAGTCTGCATTGACTGAAACAGCAAATCCCCCCCTCAGTGTTTTGTGAATGGTGCTTGGTAATTCGTCTAATCCCTTCATTCCACTATGGAGTGAGGATTGGTGTGGGCACACTTAAATCTGCATTACACCGACACACACAGCCTGTTTAGTTTGGAGTGTGTCTTTAAAATATTCACCGGCTGACCTTCTCAGACCTGTGTAGACGATGTTGTTGGCCTTGACATTTTGGCCTGGATATGTTCCTCTTTTAAAGGATCGTTTATGGTTGTGTTGCACTGCATATGTACCTGTGTGTTTTAATTATGTGTATTGTTGGGTTTATGGTTTGAAGTCTAATAATGAATTAAATGAAATGCTTGTATTTGGAAATATGTTGCACTGAAAGATGGAAAAATTCTAGCATTGCTCTCAGTTGTGTTTTCACTGTGCTGTTGCTCACACTCAAATCTCCAGGCAGATATTGATTATGAGACAGTGTGCTGAAGAGCCATGTGTGAGAGAGGGAGGGGGTGGTGCCTTCAATGCTGTCTGAGAGGCCTGTGACATTTTCAGTCCTGTCTTTGTGTCCAGTATTCGGGCCCATGCTGCATATCAACATGCTGGGGCACACAATAAGCTGCATGTGGTCCTTTACAGGAGATTTGACTGGTGCCGTGTGTACGAGCTGTGTGTGTGGTGCGCACAGTGGTCAGAGAGAGAGAGAGAGAGCGAGAGAGAGAGTGTGTGTGTGTTCAAAATGGATGCCATACACATACAGTGGCTGAGAGCACAGCGAGGGAGGGAATCTGATCCTCTCCCTGACAAGCCTGTAGAGCTGCATCTACATGTCTGATAAAAGGCACACTGCCGTTGTATGTCTGAATGGGCTTTAAAGGCAGTGAGGGACTCGGTTTTCAGGAGGTTTTTTAGCAGGAGCAGTCTTCTCTGCATTGCAGCACTGTGGCTGAGGAGAGCGGGGAGAAGAGAGCCTGTGTGGCACACCGAGCTGAGCGCCCAATCAGGCACCTCCGTGTGGTGCTCAAGCCAATCGGCAGCCTGCAGCCGAGGTTAAAGATTGACAATTGCAGGAGAGAGCAGCAGGGAGAGAAGGCCTTCTGGGAAACCTGGACCCATCTTTTTCCCTCATCCCCCAACGCCCTCAATAATTGAAAAAGATTTAAGAATAGGCTGAAGAATCTGTGTGTGAGAAAGGAGAAAGGTATGCTGTTGATTTCCTACATTGAAGCATGGATGTTATGGCTGTGGTGGGTGTGGAAGGGGTTGTATGAGGAGGTTACAATAGGCTGTATCGTGTGATCTGTGGTGTGTGATTTCAAAATGTTTTTGTCAGGATGGGCAGCATTGATTTCCTCCTTGTGCCTGTCCATGTCTTTGTCTTTGTCTTTTGTTGCTGTATTTCCTGCCCTGGACAGGACAGGATGTTGCTGGGGTAGATTGTCTGAGGCTGTCCAGACAGGTTAGATGAGGAGGCCAGTGAAGCCATTTCACTGCACTCCTGTCTCTGCTGCTGTGCTGTGTCTCAGTCTGTCATTTTTATCCTTCTTTAGTGAGGGATGAGGAGGAGAGATTGTGAACAATATTATTGAAATAGAAGCAGTATTTTTGTTTTCAGTGAATGCCTGTCTATTTTTTTAACCCAAAACATTCAAATGGTGCTTTCCTGAGGAGCAAGTGAAATAAGTATTGGCAAAACTGAAGCCATCTGAACAGTGAGGCCGATGCATCTGCGTCAGAGAAAATGGCAACAATAACAGGATCGACAACAGGGCACCTGCAAACCAAGGTGAATCATGTTAGACTGATACTGAGAAAAACCTGTTGGGCACATTTTAAATAGAAGGTGCTTTACAGCAAATTGTCACTTGCATTTCAAGGAAATGTTTCTCAACTGAACTGGGGATGTGATTATGTAATCCATAACGATATGCTGTCTGTTATCAGGTCACTTGATCTTTTCTGTGGTTGTGTTAAAACAGCAGGCAAGTCTATTTACCTGCTTTTCACTTGTTGGATGTCAGATGGGTCAGACATTGCACATTCTACTGTTCTGTGTTTTCACGTCTACTATTTACAGACCCGTGGTCAGTTGAAAAAGGTGCTTGCTATTCATAATTACCTCTGCCAAGAGGGTTTTGTTCCTATCCGTTTGTTTGTTTGTTGGTTGGTTTGTCTGCAGAATTACACAAAACTACTGAACCGATTCCCAAAAAACTTGGATGGAGGCTGGCTCTCAGAATAGACCCCATTAGCTTTTGGTGCGGAACCGGATAAAGAGGCGAATAAAGATTTTTTTTCCCCCACATTTTTTAAGATTTGCGTGATAGATAGTTTTGGGGCATTTTTGTATTCTCAGGGAGTAATGCATTAATCTTGATGAAAAAAAACAGCCGTATTTAGTAGTAGTATTTAGTTTATTATTTGATGGGGATCCTAATAAAAATCTATTATTCGTTCACAACACAGTGAAAATCATGATTCCATCTGCATTGTTTTGTTTCCTTGTATTTGGCTGTCTTGTGAGCTTAAATTGTAGTTCAACAGTTATGGGTGGTTTAAAATTTAGAGTGACACAGGGCTGTTGAGTTTGATATTGGATTACACTTGATTGAATTAAATGGGACTGTTGGGCCTTGGTGGAGGTATGCGCTCTACTGATTGCCACTGTAATTCGAGAATGGCTTCACGCAGCTGCCTTTGCCCAAGTATTGGTAAACGTTTGACTTAACTGAGTTTAAGATATTATTGAGTCACCAAGCTATGGTTGGATTAAAATGATTTTGCATGTGTCTTTAACCTGTTGATGTATTGCTTGAGTAATACACATCAGATCTTGAATGAATTCAAGTTGAAAATCTTTACTGGTGTACATTGTCAACCCATTGAGGGCTGGATTCAAAATCACACAAAAATTTAAATCACAGGGTGATCTAACTTGCATGAATTTTATCACGGCAACTTATCGACGACTCAGTTGTGTGTATGGCCCTTGCGTGCATGTATGCACTCCCAACAACGTCTGGGCATGCTCCTGATGAGTCGACGGATGTTGTCCTGGGGGATCTCCTCCCAGACCTGGATCAGGGCATCAGTGAGCTGCTGGACAGACTGTGGCGGTACTTGGCAGCGTCGGATGCACCGATACATAATGTCCCATAGGTGCTCAATTGGATTTAGGTCAGGGGAACAAGAGGGCCAGTCCATGCCTTTGTCATCCAGGAACTGCCTATTAACTCTGGCCACATGAGGCCGTGGTGTCCTGCACTAGGAGGAACCCATGGCCCACTGCAGCAATGTAAGGTCTGACAATCGCTCTGAGGATTTCATCCCAGAACAGTACCTAACAGCAGTCAGGGTATCGTTGGCTATGACATGGAGGTCTGTGCGACCCTCTATGGATATTCCTACCCAGACCATCACTGACCCACCACCAAACTGGTCATGCTGAATTATGTCAAAGGTAGCATAACTTTCACCACGGTGTCTCCAGACTCTTTCACACCTGTCACATGTGCTCAGTGTCAAGTGCCAGTGCCAATCAAGCTGCACGGTGCTGGGCTATGAGCACAGGTCCCACTACAGGATGTCGGGCCCTCATGCCACCCTCATGGAGTCTGTTTCTGACAGTTTGGTCAGAAACATGCACACCAGTAACCTGGAAGTCGTTTTGTAGGGATCTGTCAGTGCTCCTCCTGTTCCTCCTCACACAAAGGAGTAGATACCGGTCCTATTGCTGGGTTGATGCCCTTCTACGGCCCTGTCCAGCTCTCCTCGTGTAACAGCCGGTCTCCTGGTATCTCCTCTGTGCTCTTGAGACTGTGCTGGGAGACACAGCAAACCTTCTTGTGACCGCATGTATAGATGTGCCATCCTGGAGGAGCTGGACTACCTGTGCAACCTGATTGGGCTGCAGGTACTGCCTCATGCTAACAGTAGTGACAAGGACACTAGCAGAACACAAACTGGAGAAGAATCAGTCAGGAAGGATAAGGAGGGAGAAATTGTCTGTGGCCAACACATGCAAAACCATTCCCTTTTTGGGGGTTATCTTGCTTTTGCCTCTCCATTGCAGCTGTAGTCACTTTTATTTGCACCAAAGCAGGTGAAATGATGCACTTGTGCTTCCTAAATGGACAGATTGATAACCCTGAAGTTTAACTGACTTGGTGTTATACTGTGACAATGAAGTGTTCCCTTAATTTTTTTGAGCAGTGTATAATTTTTTTGAGCAGTGTATAATTGCTATATTATCATTTTGTTTTCAGTCAGCAGTCACAGTTTATTTTTGTTAAAAAGTCTAAACAGTACCTGTATCATAGACAATACTCTATGTCTGTTATTAGGTATTTTGCAGACTCTTTCCAGTGATCCTTTAATAGTCACGCAGTATAGTCCTACATTTGTTTATTTTGTAATAATCAGAAGTCACATAACTTTAGTAGAGTGGAAAACAGATGTTATGGTCAACTGCACATTGTGGTGTTAGAATCACAATTTACTTGTCATATTTCAGGATTTTACAATCCCAGACAAATAGAATATCTTGATGAGTTGTTGTTGAAAAAACAGGCAAAATGTAGCAATTTATGATGCTTCTTTCCTAACTGAGCACACTGAAATGTACCGACAATTATGTTAGCATCAAGAGAGAGGAAACACTGACCTTTCTTATCTAGAATAACCCCATTTCAGTCGGATGAGGAGAGTGTATTGAGCGGTAGGTGAGACTGGTGTTAGATAAACTTCTGCAGAAATGTATTACAGTCTCAGCACTGAATATTTGATCTGAGAGTCATAAGCAGAGTTGTTTGGATTATGTTGATACTTTGCCTCTGAACCAGTCTGTGCTTTGTTTAATGATATAAGATGCTCAGATTCAACGTCAGATTTGACTCCACTTATGACTTTTAAATAAAAAATATTGATGAAATCCCAGCATCTTTCAGTTAACTAGAGCTACGATGCTGCTTCATGCCCTAAGGACATAATGTTCTCTAAACGCTATAGTGTACATCTTTTTTTGTGGGTAGGAAATCTGCTTTTAAAGGATAGAGTGTAGTAGAGAGCTAGCAGGAAATGGGGGGCCTACATCTTAAACCTCTTGGCCACAAGGATGCCCCAACTATAATGTACCTCCAAAGAACTTGTTGCTCTGAGGAACAATCTCAAATAATGTAACTTTATGGTCACTTTATGGATAAGACAGATCTTCAGCTGTAGTGTAAGTTTGACTGGCAAACCTTTGACAATGCTCTTTCCTACATCAGTGTGCCAGAGGAGGAGGGAAAAACTGAGATTACAGCAGAAGGAATGGAGATCTCAACACGTTCCAAAGGTAGGAACATACTATACAAGTTTGTTTTTACATAGGACGGCAGAGCTTCTTTTCTGTATTAAGGTAGTAAAGTGTAAAGTGGTTTTGTTTTATATCATATATTAGATATATACTGTATATGTATCTCATCATGTTTACTGAAAACTGGCTGTGTGAGTGCAGGATAACTGTGGTGTGTCATTTCTGATTTTTGTCCTGCTCTAAGTAAGCCATCAGAGTGCCCCTCTTGGTTTGTGTAATCTTTGACCTTTTTGACCTTTGTTTGCAATACCAGACACGGGGTCAACAGAGCGGACGACCCAAAAACGAAAGATGCCGAGTCCCTCTCACTCATCTAATGGTCATTCATCTGCTGAAACCTCGCCCTGCCCGACGAAAAAGAAGAAGAAACCAGGTGCTCTTGGCAGCAGCAAAGACCAGGTAACTATTGCTGTCACCCCCAAACTGATTGATTGATTGTCACAGCAGCTTCTGAGAATTTTTTAATCATCGAGAGGTCAAGCCGAAAGATATGAATAGATTTAATATGATAATAAAATGTATAGTTTATATAAATCAGTTCACCCAAATCACTACAAACATATTTATCAGCCTACCCCCAGTCGTATATAGCAATGTGGATAGTTCTGGAGATATCTGCAAATGAGACGTCTGCTGCCACCCTCAAACATGTTACTTCAAATGAAATATTTGTTGTATATTGTTAGTTAAAACATGGTAAGGACTCTAATGTTATTTCCAATAATTACAACTGAATTCACATGAATTACTATGAAATAGTAATGGTTTCTGTTACTAATCATGGGTTAGTTTAACCCCAGATGAATATTGCACCAAATAGACATCTTATTTTGTTTTCAGCTCTCCTGGACATTTTTGTTGTGAGATTAATTTTCAAGATTACAAATTGGTAGAAATCACAAAGCATCAACAACACAAATGTATATCTGCATTTTTTACTCCCTATTTTTACTTAATTTGAAGGACATAAGCATGATCTGCTGCTAGTTTTCTTTTTTTTGGTCAGCCCTCAAATTCAGTAAATTAGGGGCACTGATATGATCTATACACACAGATACTTTTGATGACACAAGCTTTTTGCTGTGGGGAAGAAATGGTTTGTTGTGATCAGTGATTCATATTCTCCTGCTCTCCTACCCTTCTCCACATCACCATACATTACACACAGATGCATGCTTCCACACCTGGAAGCTGCCCAGTATAACCACAATCTGAACTGTTGGCCACATAGCAGGTCTGTTGGAAAAGATGAGGATGTTCTTTATTTTGGAGTTCTTTAGCCTGATTCATTAATTAAATGTAAAAAAAAAAAAAAAAAAAGAGAGCGAGAGAGAGATGCTGTATATGCAGATTTTTATGTTATTCTCAAATGAGCCCATTTTGCCATTCAGTACTGCTTAGCTGGCATCAGTGGCACAGCCGTTTAAGCTCTGACCTGTTCTATGTTTGATACTGAAGACTTTTGTAATATTGACATTTGAATAATAGCACATGTTTTTATGTAACTGAAACTCTAGCTATGACAGATAGCTATGCCAGCTATCTGTTATCCATTTAATCAGGGGCCAAATATTTTGAAAGTATTACAATATAACTCATATGATATATATGAGTTACCCTGTGGTTTCCACATCTAGTCTACTTCTGTAAGTTCTAGTTAGTTCTAGTATTTCAGTATGTCATGCACTATAGTAGCATATTTTGCTACTGTGTTTTACAGTTTTATGTTTAGGGTTGTCTACCATATAAATAAACATACATAACATAACTGTTCAATGTCATTTGAAACTACTGATGACAGATCTTCCCTTAGCATTGGCCCATGATATACATCTGCTCCAATATTATCTTCTGATGATACTATCTGTTCACATCCAATTTTAACAAATGCTTTTAGTTGCAACTGTTTGAGTAATATTCTCCCAAATCTTAAAAAGTATTAGTTAACTTTTGTTATTTACATGCTTGGCTGCCTTTGTGCTTAAAGCAGTTCACAAAGACACAGTGGGTAAATGAATGCTCATACCTTATGCTTGGCACACATAGACAGGCCTATGTCCACACTTCGTTTTAGCTCTGTGTCATCTGGAGAAAGGTCTGGCTAAACCATTGTCATTCTGGTACTGGGGGAAATGGCTCTAGTTTGTTTGTATTTCTTTAAAACCGATCACAGTTGACCTGGGTGGCACTAAACCCAGGATGCAGCGAGGGTGCCCCTGCCAAATAGTGTTGATGCAGAAAAATGGCTTAATCCCTGCAAAACAGCCAAGCAGGCCTGCGTCATTTCACCATCCATATCTCACCAAAACTTGCCATTTTCAGTATGTAGGGCTATTAGCTAGCTGTTGCTGTTGTTTCATGTAGTGACAGGGACTTTGAACGTTAACATGCAGATAGTAGAAGGGGAGGAGAATACTGACTGAAATATTCGGCGAGGCAAACTAATATCAATAGCCTACTTCCTGTGAATCAGACTAGGTTGACCTTTGTAAATGATTAGTATCTATCGACTCTAGCTTTTGCTGGTTTAATCAAGGCTGTACACCATGTTTACTTTTGTGCAAAATGGTGACATTTGTGTACCAAACTACAGACTTAAATCAGAGAAATCAGTTACATGACTTTATCCTATTTTCAGGCCATTTCCAGCAAAATATGTGATTTTGACTTGTCATTCTCTCACCTCATCGACCAGCAGTTAGTATGTAACACTTGTTCTTACCATGACTCACTGCAGTCTGTGTTTAGGACTTGTGGGTGTCTTTTGTTGATGCTTTGCATGTCTGCTTGGCTTCTCTAATCTCTGGCCTGATTTTGACCTTCCCCAACTTTGTGTTTCTTTTGCCTGCGTTCCAGTCAGAACTAAGACATGGTCCCTTTTACTATGTGAAGCAGCCAGCACTCACCACAGACCCTGTTGATGTTGTACCGCAGGACGGCAGAAATGACTTCTACTGCTGGCTGTGCCACCGCGAGGGCCAGGTGCTCTGCTGTGAGCTCTGCCCCAGGGTGTACCACGCCAAGTGCCTCAAACTACCAGCCGAGCCCGAGGGCGACTGGTTCTGTCCGGAGTGTGAGGTACTCAACCAGGAATGTGTAGAGTGTATGTGTGTTGTAAGCGACATCCCAGAGCCTGTAGTCAAAACCTATAAGAATATTTTTATAGTTACGATGGCGTCTCAGTAAGTTTTGACGAAGTGTTAAAAACATAAACAACAAAATTATGATAACAAAACTATTTTCCCCTTGATGTCTTCCAGAAAATAACAGTTGCTGAGTGTATAGAGACTCAGAGCAAAGCCATGATGATGCTAACATTAGACCAGCTGTCTTACCTACTAAAGTTTGCCCTTCAGAAGATGAAACAGCCAGGTGTAAGTATTCTGGTCCCTCTGTCTTTTTAGTGATTTTATGCTACTAAACAGATTACATTCTATTGAGGCAGACAGTCTAATTACTGATGGGGTACTCTTTTTATTCTCATTTTATTTTCACTTGGATATTGGCATGTATTCTTTTCTGGCTAGTCTCAATTTTTATATTGCTTATGCAACCAAAATACACGCTTTTTCTGGTCATCATATTCCCAACAGTCGTGCCAGATGTTAAGATCTGTACCCTGAACTGCTGCCTGTCCATATATCAGTCCAGCATGATATACTATTGATTTGCATGTGCAAATGATTTCTAATAACAGAACTAACAATCATAGTCTTGTACTATAATGGGCCTGTCATGGCTGGAAACCATGAAGGTGAACATGCTAGCTGGTGGTGAGGATACAGCTGCCCCTCTCGCTCTCTTTCAGGATCATCCCCGCTTGTCATCTCGCCCCCCCCATGCAGCTTCCACGCAGAGAAAGACTTTTAATTGGGTAATCAATTACACCACTAACAAGACCCCGTCATGATTTCTTCCTCCACTGGTTCTCCTTTTGTTTGAAGCGGCTTTTAGAGTAGTAGTAGCATGGTGGTAGCATGTTCTTGTGTGCTATAGGGGAAGGGTGTGCAGTAAGCTCAGCCTGAGAGTTTGTCTACCTTCACTTTCTTTTCTGTCTTCTGAATTTTATAGACCGAACCCTTCCAGAAACCTGTCTCTCTTGAACAGCATCCAGATTATGCAGAGTACATTTTTCACCCTATGGATCTTTGCACACTTGAAAAGGTAAACCACAAGCTGTCACATATTTGTCTTTGATAGTATATATGTAGAAATGTTTGTCAGTTTTACACAATCTTTTCTTTTTGCATCACAGAACATTAAAAAGAAAATGTATGGCTGCACAGAGGCCTTCTTGGCTGATGCAAAATGGATTCTGCACAACTGTATTATATACAATGGAGGTATGTTTCGTTAAGTAAGGCTGGGTAACATTGATTAAATCATTATCATGCCATTAATTAGAATACATATATTCTATGTCATGAAATAGTTTAGTTTAGAGTTCCACTGCTGACTGTCAGATGTTGATAACTTATTTTGATAATTTTAATCGCATAAAATATGGTTAATAACATGCTGTCACTACAATACAATTTCAATGAAGGTCCATTAACTATATTGAATCACTCTGTCTAGTGTATATTTAAATTAACATAAATGTTTTTCTTTCAGGCAATCACAAACTTACAGCTACTGCGAAAGTGATAGTAAAAATCTGTGAGCATGAGGTGGGTATGTGGTTTGGGTCAGAAAATGTTTTATATTCGAGCTGAGTTTTGATTTGTTGATTGATTTAAACACAAGACAGGACAGTTGAAACTTAATTTAATGTCTTTCATTCTTTAATTGCAGATGAACGAGATTGAAGTTTGTCCTGAGTGTTATCTGTCTGCTTGCCAAAAGAGAGACAACTGGTTCTGTGAGCCTTGTGTAAGCTAGCTGAGTAACTTGGAAGTTTCTGTTGATGATTCCACCAGATTGTTTACTCATTCAACCATAGATCACTGGAATACCACCACTTAGTTCCAGTGTTTTACTGTATGTCTGCAGAGTAACCCGCACCCTCTGGTGTGGGCCAAACTGAAAGGATTTCCATTCTGGCCTGCTAAAGCTCTGCGGGACAAAGATGGACAGGTGGATGCTCGCTTTTTTGGCCAGCATGACAGGTACATTTACATTTAGGGCATTTAGCCGACACTTTTGTCCAAAGGTATCAGCCCTTTGTGCTTCACTTACTTGGACTATGAGGCACATTTCAGGGTTTGCTTATGATGTGAATCTTTATCCCTTAGGGCTTGGGTTCCTTTAAACAATTGCTACCTCATGTCCAAAGAGATTCCATTCTCTGTGAAGAAGACCAAAAGCATCTTCAACAGTGCCATGCAAGAGATGGAGGTCTACGTGGAGAACATGAGGAAGAAGTTTGGAGTATTTAACTATGCCCCCTTCAGGACACCCTACACTCCTGACAACAACTTCCAGATGCTGCTGGATCCCTCGAACCCCTCATCCACCCCGATCAAACCTGAGAAACAGGAGAAGATCAAGCTGAGCTTTGATATGACGGCATCACCCAAGATCTCTTTGGCCAGGACCATGTTGTCTGGGGCTGGAGTGGGAGGGAGCACAGCAGGCCGGCGGCTCCCTCTCAGTGACATGCCTCGCTCCCCCATGAGCACCAACTCCTCTGCCCATACCGGTTCAGATGGGGAACAGGAGACAGCAGACAAGTCCCAGACAAAAGCTCCAAACAATCAGTATAGTACGGGCGAAGAGTCCATGGACTGTACAGGTATTTCACCAGGTGCTTTTTGATGTACCAACATGTATGGTGTGTCCTAAGGGAAGAGACTTTGTTTAATGGTTTAATTTCTCTAAACAGCATCGCCTGCTCATCCTCGACCTGGTCCTGCAGGCAGTTCCTTGGACAGTCCTAAACCATTCCACTCTCAAGCTCCTGGCATCAACAAGCAGGAGAAGACACCACCGACTGGAAGCATTCTGAACCTCAATCTAGGTGAATCTTTAATGTCAATAACATAAAATGCATCAAAGTGTTAAATAATGTTCATTCTGTGTGATTGGACATGATTCTGTAAGAAACACAGTCCTTCTCTTGTGCAGATATTGCTATTTGTAATTTTTTTTATGATGTATTCTTCCAGATCGTAGTAAAGCAGAAATGGACCTAAAGGAACTTAGTGAAACGGTTCAGCAGAAACAAGGAGCCACACCAGTCCTCACATCTCCAAAGAGACAGATCAAGAGCCGTTTCCAGCTGAACTTGGACAAAACCATCGAGAGTTGCAAGGCACAGCTGGGTCAGTAGATTTCTCATGGAAAAACAAAATTCTGAAGTATATCTGTTGTTGATTGTGGGTAGAATCATTGCCCAAATTGCTTAACAAAATGCATTTTGGGAATGTGACATTGAATATAATGTTGTGTTGTGGTGCGGTAACGAGTAGGGATAGACTAAACATTTACCTGGCTTATTATCGGATCCAATATTTCATATACTTCCAATTATTGGAAATTGCTTTTTTTTTGTCCTATTGCTGATTTAATACATTTTTATTTTTAAAAAATGCGCTACTTGGGCTCTGATGCAGCCAAAATTAGCAGAAAATGCAAACAATGTACCTCAAAACTGTACTTTAGTACAATACTTGAGTACATTTTTACATTCCATCACTGTTTTTTTTAAAATTTGTGAATAAGAATATAATTTTTACAGCAAATGTATACTGGTTATCAGTTTTTTTCTTTACCAATAATCAGTATTGGTATTGGCCCTGATAAAACATATTGGTGTATCCCTAGTTTTGAATAATTCTGGTCCAGTTACTTGCTTACTTGTGCTTGCTCCTCTGTAGCTGAACCCTGTAACTTCCGCATCTTGGTGTGATGACCCCCCTATTCCTTTGTTTTTCAGGTATAGATGAGATATCTGTTGATGTGTATAAAGGTGTGGAACACAGTGACTCAGAGGACTCTGATAAATCTGACTCCAGTGACAGTGAATATGCCAGTGATGAGGAGCAAAAGACCAAGGACGGTCCGGATGCAGCACCCAGCGATGAAGCTCAGAAGGAGCCTAGTAAAAGTAAAGTCAAAGACCAACCTTCCTTGAGCCAGGAAAAGGAGAGTAAAGCTGATACACTTGCGACATCTGAGTGTACAGCAGGCGACACCACTCCAACAGCATCAGATGCTCCAACTAAAGAGAAAATAAGCAAAGATGCTGAAAAAGAGAGCCTGGACAAGACAAAAGCACCCCCAGCATCACCTAGTCCCAGAGAAAAGGCTCAGGTGAAAGAAGATGCAAAGAAGTCTGTGCCAGTGGAGGACTCTGACTCAGAGAGAGAGCTGGTTATTGACCTTGGAGAGGAACAGGGAGGAAAGGACAGAAAAAGGAGCAGGAAAGACAACGCCACTGGTAAAGACTCATCTGCTGGTAAACCTGAAGGTGAGAGTTTTTTCTTTTCTTGGCTGAGGGAGTAATCAAACACACACCAAATGTAATGCCCATTTTAGCATTTCTAACATCTGGAAACATCAGCCATTTTTGAATTGCTTAATGACATACGTACTGTCCCTTGTAGGTAAAGCCCTAACCCCATCGACACTCCCGTCTCAAAACAGTACAGCTCCTTCCACACCTTCCAGTGTTTCCACGCAGTCCCCTATGGCCATTCCTGTCACCATGGTCTCCTTCACTGCTCCCTCTCCTGCAACCATAAGCCTTACAACCGTGTCCAGTGCCACTGCAACACCCCCTTCTTCCTCCTCCTCCTCAGCCTCTGCCACACCAGCGTTGAAGAAACAGCGGCCTCTGCTGCCCAGAGAGACGGTGCCAGTGGTGCAGAGAGCCGTGGTGTGGAATCCCACTGCCAAGTTTCAGACTTCCTCTCAGAAGTGGCACATGCAGAAGGTGCAGCGGCAGCAACAGAACCAGCAACCTGCTGCAACCGCGCAGATACCGGCATCGTCTTCCAGACAAGGCCAGGCTCAAGGGCCGACCCAGACGCAGGCCGCTGGGAACGGCTCGACAGCAGTATCCTCATCTTCAGCACAGCAGTCTTCACAAAGCACACGCTATCAGACCAGGCAGGCAGTTAAAGGTAGAAAACATGGTATATATTCTCCATAATTCATGAGTTAAAATATTACAATTTACACACAACAGCAACAAATCAGTTAGTCTATAAAGATATTTCTTCTGATTGTTGTTTTAAATTCTAGCTGTTCAACAAAAAGATACGCCGCTCAGCACATCCACGTCAGCTGTCACCCTGGTATCCAGTAGCCCAGCTTCTGTTGCCATGATGGCAGCATCAAGTTTAGGCACAGCTGCCACATCTTCACCAGTGGAAACAGACCTGTATATTCCCACTGCCTCAGCGGATGTGGCTGCAGACATTGCCAAGTACACGAATAAAGTTAGTATAATTTTTGGCAACATTTACTTTGTATGGCGCCAAATCCACTGGATCTTAGCACTGACTGATCATTCTCTGGTTAAATAACTGAGATGGAAACAAGCCGTGGGCGCAATTTCGTTTAATTTTTCTGGGGGCGGGGGGAGTGTACAAATTTCTGGTGTCTTCACATTTTCACATTTGTTATTCTACTAAAAACAGAAGATATCAGTTCTTGATAGCTTTCAAAATGCATTTTTACTGCTAAATAACTTGAAGATGAAAAAACAAAGAACCAAATTGACACTGTTAGTTCATTTGTCAGTCTGATCCATCACAAAATATATCATTATTAAAGAAGACATCAGAATAATATTGTCCACTAGTGGTATCAGACGATATTTGTCTTGTTGACTGATATCAACCTATCAGCATTCAAGATGATATGCACTGAGTGTTTATCTGTTGTGTCACATAAATTTGGCAATGGCACATTCATGAGGTATTCACTCGTCAGATCACTGCCATGAGTTTGTAAGGCTATTTAAGTAATGAAGAATTTTTGTCATTGCGTAGGTAGATGTATATCAGGCTAAAAAGTATTTTTGAAGCAGTTAATTTTTTAAAAAAAGGTTATTTTTCATGTGAAAGATATTAAAGGTCATTTCCTGAATTTGTATGAACAAATCTCATGTTTTTTGAAATATATTGTAATGAAGGGCTGAATGACTTTAAAATAGTTACTTTTTAATAATAAGGATTTATTGGTTTCCCTGGCACAAAAAGGGGAATAAATAACAACAAATACAAAATAACAACAAAACCATATCGGCATCAGCTATTGGCCAAATTGTCCTTTTAAACATCTGTATCTTGCCAGACTTTCACAATGGCTGCATTCCTATTCACTATTTTTCAGATAATGGATGCAATCAAAGGTACAATGAATGAAATCTACAATGACCTCTCGAAGAGTACTTCAGGGAATACAATAGCAGAGGTAAGTGTTTGCTTTTGGCTCTTTAGACACAGAATACTATTCAGATCATTACAGTGGCTTTGCATGTGACCGCTTACTTACCCTAATGTGCCCATGGGTTTCAAATTCAGATCAGACGACTGAGAATCGAAATAGAAAAATTACAGTGGCTGCATCAACAAGAGTTGTCAGAAATGAAGCACAATCTTGGTGAGAACGTAATCAATCAGAAAATACCATGCTTGTAGTTTCGACTGTGTTATAAGTTTGTTATGTTTGATTATGTTTGTGTACTTCAATGTAGAGCTTACAATGGCAGAGATGAGGCAAAGTCTGGAACAAGAGAGAGAGAGGTTGGTGTCTGAAGTGAAGAAGCAGATGGAGCTGGAGAAGCAGCAGGCAGTGGATGAGACAAAGAAGAAACAGTGGTGTGCCAACTGCAGGAAAGAGGCCATCTTCTACTGCTGTTGGAACACCAGCTACTGTGATTACCCCTGTCAGCAAGCCCACTGGCCAGAACACATGAAGTCCTGCACCCAGTCAGGTAACAGCACGAGCCAGCATCAGCATGCTGTTGGTGGAATTCACAAAATAATAATAATAATAGTCCTTCTATTATTGTTTCTGTTTTTTTTTTCTTACGGCAGCTATTAACCCTGTCTGGGTGTCTCCAGTCCTTTGCTTGCCCGCATAACCACCAGCAGTAGCATTACTACTAACATTTTCATAGATGTAATGTATTTTTTCAATTTTGTTCTATTTGTAGCTACAGCCCCGCAGCAAGAACCTGAGGCTGAGTCGACAGCAGACCTCCCAAATAAAGGTTTAGGGCAGACTAGCAGTGGGCCCAACTCTCTCAGAGACACGCCGGTCTCTGCACCATCAGACAAAGACTGTGACATGGAGAAGAGCATTGACGTCGCTGTCACTTTGTCCTAACCAGGCTGATCATACTTGAAAATGTAAATGCATAGATGTTTTTTTCACTACAAGGATATGTATATGTAAAGTGTTCTGTTCGAGCAGCTGTTAAGGGAGCAATCTAAATTTAGTTATATATTTTTGTTTGCCTGTCAGGACTGACATCCTGCCCCCTGGTGCACTGTGGTCTTTGAAACATTCAAAATGTGGAAACAAGACTGGCATAGTTAGTAGCCACTAGAGGGGGCAGTTTAATAAATGTATACTGCCTATTCATGCACTCCTTTGCAATCTGCAGAGAGCTGTCCGTATAAAGATCTTAAGAGCATGCCTGAGTGTCACAAAACACACACGTAGTGTAAAGGACAACAGTTAAACAGTTTAAGACTGCAAGAAAAATGTTACTCATGTTAATGGATCGCCCCAGCTTTAGGTTAGAGGACTGTTGACAGAAATGTCTGTAAATTACTTATTTTGTATTCTATGTTAATTTATTTGTTATTCTAATGTTGCCTGCTGTATACTGCAAAGAAAATAACAAATACAAACGTTTTAAACAAGCTGTTTCTATGGTTACACCGTGGTCTAATAAGTTATGAAGCCGTCTGCCAACGGCTAGCATAGTTTCAACTGTGGGTAGAGTAGGTATGTAAACAAAGAAACTAATATCTGAACCATAAGCTCAGACAATCTTGAAGTATTGTTGGTCACAAACAGTGCAGTCTTAAATTGTATCACATAGTTATTTCAGAGGAGCTTGTACATGTGTTGGATTGGTTTTGGTGCATGTATATTCTATAAGACTATATGTTGTATTCTTTAGGTGTAGCACATTTTAATATTTCAGGACTCCGTACATCAGAGGTCCTGAATAAGAGGTTTGTTAGGTCATTTAATACAGAGTTATGAGAGGTCAGAGGCAGTTTTGTATCAAAAATCGCAAAAACAAGTCACAGATAAAAGTCAAAAATCAAGATTCCCTCAGCTCACAACTGCAACCTCTCACTCACAAGAATGAAAGTTTATCTGATGGACACATTTTTAAAAAAGTGACCAAATTCAATATACAGCAAAATGAAAAAAGTAAGACAACTGCCACAAATACTCAATATACGTATTGTCTGCTAAAGGTAGGCACATTCACATTTAGCTCAAGGTTGTTTCCAATAAAATATAAAATCACAAACTTTGCACTTTGTAAATGTTCATATTTGCTATTATTATTATATCCAAAGTATCCTCATAGCTTGAGACATAACTACAAACGCTAAAAGGCTGTGTAATTATCAACTTCTACTCTTTGGCATACAAGTTGAACAACCTCCTCCTGGCCAGTGGGGGCGCTGTAGACGCAGCCAGCGTATTCTAAACCGTCAGCCATCTGCCGCAGTCAGTTAGCTCCAGCGGGAATGGAAAATGGAGGATTGACCGAAGAGCGAGGGCATGCCATCGGTATTTCTAGCATGTAAGTGGGTAGAATGTATCAACTTAATATTTCAGTAACGTTAGTGTCGAGTTTAATTTTCGTGGGATGCTTCCCTGTCTCAGCTTTTGTCCCATGCAGGGGTTGTCCTGCTCCAAGGATTCGAGGCGATGTTGAACATGTTGCGCAGGACGTTAGCTGTAACGTTAACTTGTCTACAAACTACGCGATTACATCTGAGTCTGGTCATTCACATTGGTCAGTTAGATTTGACTATTGCTATACAATGAATGCCTCTCATAGTTCGCTTTTTGGTAGTTATGTGGTAAAGGGTTGGGGGTTATTTCAATAATATCTACAGGTTGAGGTTGCGTTTAGCTTGCCAGTGCTCGTGGTGGCTAATAGCGCTAGCTGGGCTTGCTAGCTACAAGTGCATGTTTCGTAAAAACTCAGCCCCTCGTTGTTAAACCAAACGCTAATAGACCTGAATTATATAAAGGAAGAATATATATGCAAATATGTGGTTACCGGTGCAAGGATATGCCAAGTGCAGCCCGCGCCCGGTAATGCAACACAATTTGTTCTTCTGTGGATTACGTTAGCTAACAGTAGCTGTTCAGTTGGTGGTTTGGCAGGATGTTGGCTTTGCGGCCATCATTGGTGTCGGGTGTGTTAAAGGAAAAAATCCTAGTCCGTTATCGTTGTTTGTTGTCCGATTTCTCTAATATATTCCAACGTATTTCATGCACATTTATAGGTCACGTTAGCTAATGTAAATCTGATAACGATGCATGGTTGTGATTTGGATTTTAGAGTTGTATCATTGTAAATAGGCCCTGTGCAGTTTCCCTCTTTCGGTGTCGGGCAGCCACTACTGAACATCAGTAAATGTATTACAAATACAGCATCACTAAACATGTAATAGAACTGAATCTTTCACGTTACATGTCAGGAAATTTATTTAATTGCTTGGTCTGGATATGTTATACGCTGGTGTTAAATTTGATCTTCGTTACGGGCCCCTCCCACCTTTCATAGCAACAGTTCCCCCTCTACATTCACGTGGCAGGGTGTCGTGACTACACGCGCACCATTGGAGGGATCCTGTTTAACCCCTTTCAGTGGATTTATTTCATGTGTTGACGGTGCAGTGTGCAAGGCTCATCAATACCTAGATTACAAGCAGAATTAATATGGATTAATTTAGGGCGTTATTTATTATTATTTATTTTTTTTACAAGTGCATTCAACTATTACATAATTTAAATGATTCACTCAGGGTTTCTACTGTGAATTGTCAACAAATTGCAAAAAGCTACCTCCTGTGTGCCCATTCATATTTTGTTCTTTTACCCATTTGCAGTTACTTTAATTAAGTCTGCAAAGTCATCATTGTGGTCCATTAAAATCATTGAGTATAAAGTCACTTTTGTTCCGTGTATTTTTTTTTTAATGGAATAATGTTCAGATTTCAATTGAGCAATATTCCAGTTAGTCGACGTCTTGCATTTCCAGTCAATGAATATGAACATATTTTTTTTAAATGATCCAAAACAAGACCTCCGAACCCTAACCCTCACTGTTGTTGCATCCTAGCCACTCTGTGAAGTAATGAGCACTTTGACTCTAACTTGTGTTTTCCTCTCTCTGGCAGATCCTTTATCCTTGCACCAAGGCCGATATTACCTGCTATGAAGCCTTTGTTGTCTTTGAAGATGCAATCTGTTTCCCATTTCTGCTGACCTGCAGGTACAGAAATTAGTTATTTTCATTATGTGCTCTTAAGTCAAAGATTTCTAAATTTGTCCTTGCAGAATCTTGTTTGAAGTACAGTTTCCTTAGTTCTCATTTGCAGTAAAACTAAAAAATTCAATATGGATCAATATGAACAATTTTCATAATGTGTTGGCCCATAATACATTTTGTTGTAGATTTGTGAATGCCTGAAATGGCTAGGCTATTAAACATTGTTTTTGAAGTTCTAATCCCAACTTTCAACCTAAAACTTAAATTCCAAATTATTCAAACAGCAAACCTTTTTTAAATTTTAGGTGAGAACATGTAAGATTTTAATTGTAATTTTCTACAAAAGTAGTCATTTTTCAATATTATTCAACCTTAAATTGCAGGATTAGACTTTAGAATGTATGCATGTGATGTGACCATAAAAAAATTAGGCCCATATTTTATAGACTGCAGTAGGCTTAACATCTGAATGTTTTGTCAGACCTGACCCACAAACAGAATGAATGAGATGAGGTTTACTCTCCTGTGTCTTGACACACACATACAGCATGTATTTGTGATAGGAAACTTGCCCACACCCAACCAATACTGGATTTTTGAGGCAGATACTGAAATTGAAATTTTGGAGTTTTAAAAAAAATCTGATAATGATGAGTCAGCTGATAGTAATTTTTCAACACTCACAACATAAACAGCAATCTTAATGTGTATTCCTGTGTGTGTATTAGATTAAAAAAATAAATCATTGTGACCAAGATTCGACCTGAGTGGGACATTTTACAGTTTTAAAATCAACTTGTCAGTGCTGTCTGGTAGACAACCTATGTGATATAGACAATAAATGAACTCTTGTTAATCCCTAATGTAACAATTTTTGTAACTTACCGACATTCACCAATACAATATATCAGCTAACTCTAAATTGTATCACATAGTTATTTCAGAGGAGCTTGTACATGTGTTGGATTGGTTTTGGTGCATGTATATTCTATAAGACTATATGTTGTATTCTTTAGGTGTAGCACATTTTAATATTTCAGGACTCCGTACATCAGAGGTCCTGAATAAAAGGTTTGTTAGGGCATTTAATACAGAGTTCTGAGAGGTCAGAGGCAGTTTTGTAAAAAATCACAAGAACAAGTCACAGATAAAAGTTAAAAATCAAGATTCCTTCAGCTCACAACTGCAACCTCTCACTCACAAGAATGAAAGTTTTTTCTGACACACATTTTTAGTGACCAAATTCAATATACAGCAGAATGAAAAAAGTAAGCCAACTGCCACAAATACTCAATATACGTATTATAATATATGTGCTAAAGGTAGGCAAATTCACATTTAGCTCAAGTTTTTATTGTTTCCAATAAAATATAAAATCACAAACCTTTCACTTTGGATATAGTAATGATAGCAAATATGAACATTTACAAAGTATCCTCATAGCTTGAGACATAAATACAAACGCTAAAAGGCTTTGTAATTATGAACTTCTACTCTTTGGCATAAAGTTGAACAACCTCAGCATTGTTCACTGTGTCTGTTCAGCCTTCCTCCTGACCAGTGTAATTCTAGTCCACAGAGCACTGTCTGTCAAGGGTGTGTATCAATTGTATGCATTAATATTAATACTGATGGCCTTAATGTTTTGAAGATATGTGTTTATGTTCATCCTCTTAGGGCCTCTATTGTATCACTCCCCATTCATAGCAGCCATAACGAGGTTGTTAACTACTCAGTGATGGCAGTGCTATCATATGCTACAGTGACGTTATTGCATACTCTGCGTACAGCTGCCATAACAAAAGATTTGTTGAATTAGCAATGCATGGTGCAAATACGTTTAATATTTGTCACAGTATTTGGAGCAAGAATGTAATAGAAAAGAGTATATTTATATTTTTAAGACCTGGAGCATACCCAGCACTGCCTACTAAATAAAAGTGCAGTATCTGTCATATAATGAACTGTAAAGAGTGACTCACAGCTGGTCTCTTTTGCTCTTCTGTAGTTTTGAAAGTAGTGGTTGACTCCATCATCTATGGAGAAGAATGAGAGGCCTGAGCTCTGTCTAACTCGTGTGCCAGAGCAGAGCCAGGACTGTATGGATAGCTTCTCTCAAGGTACCTTGGATGAGCTTCTTTTCCCTTTTTAATAAAAGGGTGGGGACCTTGTAGTAATACTAATGGTGGTGTCAAGTTCTATGATCTTCGAATGATTTTAAATTTTGCTAAAAATGTAGGGTAAGTAAGGGTCCTATCCAAATCAAGCAATCATTTTCGAATTAATTTGATTCATGTGTATGCTTAATCACAAAATAATCAGTGGTTTCTTTGCTATGGTGTTATTTTGCACTTTGGGGATTGCATGCTGTTATTTTTTGCAAACAGCCATCTTTGATCGTCTGTTGACAGGTTTTGGAGAAGGGGATAGTGAGCAGAAGGAACAGTTTGACACCGAAAACGAAAATGTGGCAAAAGAGACACTAGAGGAGCCAGATAAATCTTCCAAGGCCTACAGTGAAGTGAAGAAGACTTGGGGTTTCCGACGGTCCACTGTTGCAAAGAGAGAGATGCCAGTAGAGGCAGCAACCGACAGCCCTGAAAACCGCTGTCCTGTACGTCGCAGCGGCAGGCAGTCTAAGCGCACCGACAAACTAGAGGAATTCCTCTTGACTGCCAAAAGAGGTTCAAGAAAGAGTGCCCCTCCCAGTCTGGAAAGTGGGGATCCTCCCTCCCAAACTCCAACCGATGCAGAGACTGCCTCAGAGGCCAGCTTTGATGGTAATGCTGACACCAAGACTGTAGAGGACAAGGTAGAGTCCCCTGAGAGAAGAACCAGAAGTGTCGCAAGGAAGCCAACGCAACGGAGAACTCGAGGTGGTAGGCAGGCACGAGGAGCCGGTAGAGTGTCAGTCAAAGATGAGGGAAGCTCTGAGAATGAGGAGGATGGCAGAGATCCTGCTGATAAGGACCAGTTACTGGAGAAAAAGGATGAAAATAGTTATTCCAAGCCTGAAGATGTAGAGAGCACTAATACCGTACAGCCTCAGCCAGAGCCAAACTCTGAGAAGAACACGGGGGCCGTCGAGCAGAAGAACGAACATGGAGGTGAAAATGACAAAGTGGAAACGAAGGAAGAGACTGATGAAGAGACTGAGGACGATGACACAGACGAGCCTGCAGCTATATCAGTAAAGCGTGGACCAATAAGAACTTACATAAATAAAAAGAGGGCAGCTAATAAGAACACTCCCTCTGTTAAAACTCCTGCTCCTGTCAAGAGGGAGACCTTGGCCAGAGCTACCCAAGCTTCTGGAAAGACACACCAGCCCCAGACACAAGAGGACAATGATGGTGAGGAGGAGGAGGATGAGGAGGAGGAGGATGATGATGAGGATGACTCCTCAACATCTTCTTCTTCATCATCGTCTTCATCAGAAGATGGAGGTTATGACCCCAATGCACTTTACTGCATCTGTCGACAGAAACACAACAAAAGGTATATTGTTCTCTTTCTATCCATTATTGGTTTTATTATGATCACAGTGCCTGCAGTGACTGTTTAACGTGTTAACAATGAAATGCATTGTACACTTCAATGAACATATCGCATTTAATGGCTGCAACTACTGATTATTTTCATTATTGATCAATCATTTAGTCTTAAAAATGTCAAAGAAATTGTGAAAAATGCTCCTTACAATAACGAACAGCCCAAAGTGATGTCTTCACATTACTTCTTTTGTCCAACCAAAAGTCCAAAACCCACAGACTCCATAAATGATAGAAACAAGCAGCAAATTCTCACCTTTTAAGAAGCTGGCACCAGCAAATGTTTGACATTTTTACTTGAAAAATGACTGAAACGATTAATACATTTTCAAAACAGTTGCTAATTGATTTTCTTCTGATTGGCTAATTTATTTATCAACTGATTGTTGCAGTTCTGTTATGATTTTTTCTTTCCCTCGATGTTGTCACAGGCAACACAGGCTAGAGTTCAAAGCATTACTTTGAAGAAAGGTGGCACTGTAAATATTCTGTCCTTACCAGGTTCATGATCTGCTGCGACCGCTGCGAGGAGTGGTTCCATGGAGACTGTGTGGGCATCACTGAGGCCCGGGGCCGCCTGATGGAGAGAAATGGCGAAGACTACATCTGCCCGAATTGCACAGCTAAGAAAAACCAGGTGCTTAGACCAGCCACATCTATCCTCTATCCCGGCACAGAGATCGGGAAGCTAAAAGCTGAAGTCTCGACTTGTACTCCTGCTGTTTCTGCTGCAACTGTTCAGATAACCAATACCATTGGAGTTGACCCCAGTCAGTCAGCTGTTCAGGCTGTAGCAGCACCTCTGTCCTCCACATCTGCTGGAACTGAGGAGAAGGGAGCAGAGGACCTGGGCATCAAAGGCAGGATCGAGAAAGCTACTAATCCAACTGGGAAAAAGAAGATAAAGATCTTTCAGCCGGTAGGTTAAAACTTAAAGGCTTTCAATAACTGTGTTATTATGAGTTCAGCTATTAAATCATTGTCCGAGTTTTTCTGCTGTGTTCAATGCTTCATAGTGCATGACAAGTTTTGATCTGATAATCTACATTGAAGTTCCCCATGACTCCAACTGTTACTGTCTTATGAGTTGGCATGGGTGTTATTCCTGTCTTTAGAGAATCCAGATTAGGACCCAAAAAGTAGAGGCTCCAGATTGTAAACCTTTATGTGGACAATGCGGAAAGACACTGCAACTGACAACTGTTTTGCTAAATTTAGTACACATATTATACAAATCACTGTTGCTATCAATAGAATGAGCAGTAAATTCAGAAAGCTGGTGTTGTGAAAACACTACATAAAAGGGCATTACTCGTCATTAGTGGTTAATTTCATTGTGTACTGACTTGGAGCAGACTATACAGCAGCCAGCCCAACCCAAAGCAGCCCAGCCATCGGCCCTGACTGTGGGAAAGAAGGCAGCACCTGCAGCAGAGCAGAAAGCACCAAAAGACGCAGAGCAGAAAGTGGCGTCAAATGTGGAGGTGAAAACGACACCAACAGCAGAGGTGCCGGAGGAGAATGCCGTGCAGAAGGCTGAAGACGAGTCTTCCCTTCCCAAGTGTATCGGGCCTGGCTGCGATAATAACGCCCAGCCAGACTCTGTGTACTGTGGCAACGACTGTATCCTGAGACATGCTGCTGCGGCCATGAAGTCTATCACTGATGTCAAAGAGCCCAAGCAGAAGGAAAAGGCCAAGGCTCCGAAAACCAAGTCTACACCAAAGGTAACTCGGACCATAGCCTTTACCTGTCCTTAAAGCAAAAATGCTGAGGCCCTTTGTCTCATGAGAAAAGCTGTGTTGGGTTGTGGAAAGCATTTTCTTAGAAGTTGTTGGTGTCACATTTGAGAATTTATTTCTCGAAGTGCGCTGTCTTGTTTGCTAAATGTATAGCTTCTTTTTAGTGTTTTGGGGCATTGAATCCATGGGTCTGATGTTACTTTTTTATGCCCTGTCTCTAAACAGCTTTAATCAGAACCTGGTAACCGACATGCTTTCATATAAGAGTGCATATGTAGCTGCAGGGATGTGACCTGGAAAGTTTTATTTCACTGGTAATTGGCATGACAGAAAACTCGCATTCATGTCTATTCAACAATCATTACCAAATATGATCGCACACAAATTCATATTGGGAATTCAAAATAATATTTAAAAATTCCCATTTTGTGATTTGTCATGGCAGTATTTAAACAAATCTCTTTTTACTGCAACTACATTTTAATAATGTCACAAAGTCAAATCTCTGCATGATTAAATTGGTTCAGAAAGCTTTGCTGTTCCTCTAAAATCCTTCTTGGAAGTGGAAATGCTTAACAATTGGTATCAGCTGCTCCTTTCTGATTTCAGAACGTCTTGGTGTTTAAGTGCCTGTTTAAAGAAGCAAATGTAGTGGGTTAGGGGCCATATTTTGGTCTTAACACAGACTCTGTTGTGATATGAAATTAGCCCAATAAGGCCCCAATTGCATTTCTAATGCCCTGTGTCATTCACATTTAAAGTTATAGTTATTAGTGACATGACGGGGGGAATAACTCTTGAGGTATAGGCTTGAAATATCAACAATATGTAACAGCCTGGGCCGTATTCTTGCTTGTACTGTGATAACTGTTTTTTATGGTTTAATTTTGTGCATTCGTTCTGCATCTTTTATTAGCCTCATATTAACCTAAGTTTGCCTCTGCAACAAAGAAAATTCCCCACAGGAGTGAGCAGTCCTGCTCTTGTGTTAAATAGTCCACTTGTCATATGTTGCTTTTAGAACTGATTGGCAAACCCTGCCTATTTCATGTGCTTTCATGGCTGTATTGTGATCTCATTATTCTGATGGACTTCTGTGAGATTGAAACGTTAACTGCTGGTGGAGCGAGTAAACAGTAATGAACACTAAAGCTGCATGTCTTACCCTACATGCATTATAATCATACAATCATTTCAGATAATATGTATGTTCAGGGAAATGATCTTTATAGGGTTTGAACTTAACGTCTACTACTTCTTGAAGAGAGCCTGACAATGTTGAACTTGCCTTGTAATGTACACGGCCCTCTTTTGAAGAACTTTTTAGCTCACTAGTTAAAACCTTCCAAGAATAATTGAGTACACAGTGCACAATTTTCTAAACGTATGTCAAGGTTTACAGAAGCTTAGATTCTTCATGCAGAACAATGTAAAAATGGCTGCCAGCCAGAGCCTGGTCTATGCAGAGATGCTTTTAATTTAGTCTGAATTGTTCAATAAACACGGCGACTACAGTGGTCAGAAAGAGGGGGGAAAAAAGAAAAGTAGGCACACCAAAGACTGTAAGAGTTTTGTTGATCAATGACAGATTTTACTGCATTTGGCGGTACTTCAAAGGGTTAATCTATTTTAAAAAGCCAGCATAGCTCAAGTCAAACTGTATATTGATTCAAGTGTTAATCAAACAATGCTCGCTGAGTGCTGTCACTAAAACGTCTGAATGTGTGTTTGTTCCCGTCCACCCAGAGGGGCGGTGCTGGTGGGAAGAAGTCGCAGAAGAGGACCCGGGAGGAGTCGGACAGCGAGGAAGACTACAGTCCTGATCCAGACGAGGACGACGAAGATGAGCATAGCGAGGAACACCCGCCCCCGCCGGCCACTGCATCCTGGTCCAGCGACCATAATTACATTGCAGTAACACCAGAAAAGACTACACCCATATCACCAACAGTGTTAAACAAAAAGTGTATGTATCTCTTTGAAGGTCTCAGGCTGTTGTTGAAACCACATTGTTGTTTTTCTTCCATAAGTGTGGTTCCTGTCACGCGAACATGATTTAGAAATGATCCGTTCATTTGTGGATGAACATGAGAGCTCTGGAGATGAACTCAGCTGCATGTTAGACTTCACAATGATCTGCAAAGTGTTGTGATTTTTATAATGTAAGGGTTTGATTACTTAATGAAATGTTCGCACCTGTGGAAAAGGTAAGTAATATTTGTGGCTGTTGGTAAGTATTCAATAATCAGAACGTATTTATTTTAAAAGGGGCACTCCACAGATTGCACTCAAGATTGCTTTATAAATCAAGGTGGGGGGTACCAAACTTGTGAATGCAATAATTTAAAGTCTGCTGTTGCTCTGGAAGAGCTTTGCAAAGCCTGAAAAACCTCATCCTGATGATTTCACCAGGCGTATCTTGTAGCTTTGGTGCCTTTAAATTCCCAACAGAAAGCCTGAAGGCAGGAGTTTGAAAGATGTCGGCATTTACCGGACAGGAAAGGTCTAAAAATGATACTTGTGCATTATGGGTAATGTAGTATTCAGTGAGGTCTTGTTTTTTGCATCTTGACCTATGCTATGGACTAAAAATGAGGATGGTTTAGCCTCTGCCGTTACAATATTGAGCATTTAATTTTGAATACGATTCTTCAATCCCTCTTGGTGCAATACTAAAGTGCTGGAGTACCCCTTTTGAATACCTCATAGCTCAATTGCAGGGCTGATGAAAACCTATAAAAGAACATGTGGTAGAGATGAAAAACGAGGAGGTCAGTAATCTCAGTCAGAGCTCTCCCCAGAATGCTGTACCGTGAAGAGGTATGGATGTGATGAATGGGCTGGTGCTTGTGTGTGTCTGTGTGCGTGGGATATCAAATGACCTGCTCAAGTCTCTCCACTTCCTGGGTTCATCACCTCAGCTGTTGGACCCATTAAAAAGATCTGTCCCCTCCCTTTCTCCAGCAGGTAGGTGTCTCAGAATTCCCCCATGTTAATGTGGACTGAAGCTAACATAGCTCATATTGAGCTGTTAAGCACGACGTTGTGTATTTTTTTCTACCATTAATTTTGTGGTCTTCTTTCAAAGTTTTTGATTCATATTGAATATGATGCCTCACTTTTCAGTTGGAAACTGGCTTTAAAATAAAAGGTGATTTAACAGATTTTAGGATGACTCCATTGATTATGTGAGCAGTGTTGGCTTGCTGTAGGATATCCTGACCAGTTCAACTTAAACAAGCATATACATCTGATAAATCTACACACACTGTGGAGACGTGACACTCAAGAGGCCCCCAGATGGTGGAAGACCAGAGAAGGAAGCAGCTCTGCTATGGAGACCAGACCAAGTGGAGATACTGCAGTAAAGTTCAGATCGGCTACAGCAGAAGAAAGAAGCTGAAGACGAGGTTCAGAAGAGGGAGCCCCATGCTCGAGTTTCTCACACACATTTTTGCACCTGATGACATATTAGAGGAACGTTTGTGCAATGAAATGTGGACATTTAACCTTTCCTTTATTAGAGGTCATTGAAGGCACTAGAATTATGTTAAGTGATAAGATGGCAAGTGTTAATCTGAAATGAATGCATCCTCTCAAGTCAGATCAGTATGATTGTTGTGTGATTAACAGTAGAAGGAAATTATGGCTCATTGATTTGGGCTTTCATAGCCTATATTTTGCTGCTTGATATTGTGATTGGTGTGACAGCCTGTCTTCAGAAGATGATTGACTGGTTGGTCTTGGTCTCAGAACTGTTGCTCTACACAATATTATTGTTTATATTTTAGAGGGTGTATAGTTTGTGTGTTAAAGTGGGTTGATGCTTATACTAGAACTACGTGCAGTAACTTGGATGCACAAGATGACACATTAGCATCTGCAGATGACAGTTTGAAGAGATTTGAGAAGGGTGTATTGCCATATAATCGTGATGCTTATTGGTTGATATACTTTTATGTATACATATATATTTGAAGAGAGTAGTTTTAAAGAAATGTATTCATGTTTGCTTGCATAATTAATTCATAAGACAGAATCATTAAGACCTGGCTGGGTACTTTTGAGGTTAGAACTCATCGCCTCATTAGCTGTTGTGACAGTGGTTAGTTAGAAGCTGAGTTAATGATATAAATGAATGTCAAAATTTATTTCATTAGAATGAGCAATTTATTAACTTCATTGTTCTTCATTCCTTTTATTCTGATCCACATAGTCCATGCACGTAGTGCAGTGAAGCATTTATGCTTTAGTAGGCAGTGAAAAAGGTGGGCTAAACATCTTAGCTAGTGAGTAACTGATTGATGCTGCTGGTCTCACAATCAAATGAGAGGAACCTGGTAGTTGTAGTCTTCAGTAACTGCTGACAGTTAACAGTTTGCGCAAGACTGAAGTGCATCAGTGCCTTTTCTCCTGTACAGACCCACGTGTGCTAAGTTGTCTACTGAGGAGGTACCCGTATGCCCTTCTCACAGATCAATGCCATCCATTAATGTTGAAGAAGAAAAGAAGAAAATACTTCCTTCTCAAATGGACCTTCACAAACAGCTCAATGTATCTGCTTTCCACTGCCACAAATAAAGAAGGGCTTTCCATCTGCCCAGTTGTCAACTTTGTGTTTATTTTAGAATGTTTAACACAATGCTCAATGTGTGTGCAGACAAATAATGATGTGAAGGTATTTATTGTTTCGATCAATTGATGGAGGGCTGCATTATACATTTTGCAATGTTTCACTTTCTGATTTTAGTTTTTTCAGCTGTGAAAATTTCAAATTTGCTGCTTTTTTAGTAGTATTGGTCTTTAAATTATAGACCAGAACACTCCATTATTTGCAGTGTCAGTAAAATACTGTCACACCACCTGTTGCATCTGCTTATATGGTAAATGACGGCATGTTTTAAAATGTTTGATCTTGTTCTTGTTCCCAGCTCCCCCCAAAGAAGAGAAGCAGAGTGAGAAAGAGAAGGAACCAGCCCCGGCTCCTGAGAAACCCCCAGCATCCGCAACACCAGTCAAAGGAAGCAAGAAGGCCCCGACGACTAGAGCAGCCAAGGTGTCCCCGAAGGACAAGAAGCCTTCCTCTCAGACTACAAGCTCAAAGGCGTCCAAGAAACCTGTGACACCCCCTAGTAAGTCTGGGGCAAAGTCCAAGAAACCAGGCCCATCTCCCGTCCATACCAAGTCTCTCTACCCTCCAGGTCCGATCCATGTCACAGGAGCGCTGAGAGTCACCAAGTCCAACTTCACTATTCCTAAGAAGCAGCCACAACAAAAGGATGTGCCATCCCACAGTCAATCATCCTCCAGAGTCCCATCATCTCCAGTTTCTTCAGCTCCCTCCAGTCACTCTTCCTCGAGACCTCCACATCCAGCTGCTTCAGTGCCCCCTGCGTCTCCCATGCCACCTCCACCCAACAACCAGATGAGACAGAACATCCGCCGCTCGCTGACAGACATTCTCTATAAGAGGTAAGCCCCAGAAAACATTGTTCAGAGTACCTAAGTTATTACTAAAATATCTGCAGTAAATGTTTGGTTAAATACCTTTAGACAAGCACCAATGTTTGTTGTGTTTGTTAACACCAGGGTGAGCGACAGTGATGATCTGAATATGACTGAGAGTGAGGTGGGAAGGCTGGCAGTTGCAATTGAAAAGGAAATGTTCAACCTCTGCCTTAGCACTGACAGCAAGTACAAGAACAAATACAGGTCCCTCATGTTCAACCTGAAAGATCCAAAAAACAAAGTGAGTCAACGGAAACATGCATGCTGTTATGTTTATAGTCAAGTACACATGTTGTGTTTACAATGTTGTGTATATACAGGCAATTCCCACAGTCTGAAAAGTCTTTGTTTTCTGAGTTTACTTGATGTCGGTCAAGTTGAGATGTTAATGCTGTGAGGTATGTTTGTCTCAGGGCTTGTTCTACAGGGTGGTGGGTGGTGAGGTTAGCCCCTTCAGACTGGTGAGACTAAGTGCTGAAGAGCTGCTTTCCAAAGAGATTTCTGAGTGGAGGAAGCCAGATGCTCATGAGGTAAATACTGCTTCATTTACACCAACCACCAAGCACAGGAGAGTTGGTAGTTAACAAACTGTTGTACAGTATGTATAAGATTGCTACAGTGTATTTTGTTGTCTCCTGCCGACCCAGTCTCCCAGTGCAAGAGCCCATTCGGGGCAGTCCAAACTGGGCAACAGACATGACTCTGGCTCACATAGCATGGATATGGAGGATGCTCCACCAACATCAGATGCAGATGTATGTATATCTGCCACCACTTCCTCTGCTCGCATGGCCTCTGCTGCAGTAAGTGGTGGCATGCTGTCTTTCTTGAGCTTTCACACTTTTCTTTCTTTCACCTTTTCATGGGATTCTTAGTATAAAAACTGTTAGAACAATCTGGCAAATACAGCTTACTTATCTTGCCAAATATCCTGTTCTTCAATGCAATTTATTCCTTTTCAGGAGCTTTGTCTTTCTTCCTTCTTTTTAGGCATTTAACCCATTTACATCCACCTTGCACCAATTACAACATTGTGCATCATAATAATCCAGATTTATAGGTGTTATGTGAATCATTTGACGGTGAGATGCTTTTCTCTGTGTCCACAGGACCAAGATGATTGTCCTTCAGCTGCAGCTCAGCCCTCTGCTGTAGAGGGGAGCAGCGGCATCAGCATGCCAGACATTTTCAGTAGCATGCTCAAAGACACCACTTCTGAACACAGGACTCATCTATTCGACCTCAACTGTAAAATATGCACTGGTAAATAAGAGGCTGAGAAGGTTACATTCATCCAGTGGATTAAACAACAGATAACCTGATTATTATTTTTTAATTCCACCCTCTAGGTCAGAAGATGGAAGATGAGCCTGCAGCTAAGAAAGCCAAGCTGACAAAGAAGCCTGAAACAAAGCTGCCCAGACAAGAGTTGCATTCATCCAGGTCCGGTGATGTCCCTCCTGCTGGCCAACCACAGGTCTCCACAGCTTACCAGCACTCGACCCCTCCATCCTACCAGTCTAACCTGGAGCCAGCTGTCCCAGAATCACAGCCGCAGCTTCATCAGGAGGACCTAAATATGATGCAAACTTTGGCCCCTACACCTGTCATCCCTGCCGTGTCCTCTGTCACCATCACCCGCAGAGACCCGCGCATGGCCAGGCACAGCGCCGGTGTGACTGTCACCTACACCGCTCCAGAAAAACCCATCAACATCTTAGCAGAACCACTCCCAGCTCCTGTCATTGTTCCAGCGGAGGTCGCACCCAAGGCACCACTGCCGATGCCCCCAGCTCCACCACCTTCAGTAGCTGTGTCCAAACCATCAAAAACAAGGTGCTCAACAGTTTTTTAGCTCCTCCTGGCTTTGCAGGTTTTTTTTAGTGTACTGACATTTGTTAGCAGGATATTTTGTATACTGTGTGCTAAAATTGCATGAGAATATATATGTATATGTCAATGTTGTAGTGTTTCAGAAAAGCCCTGTAGAAGATAAACAGTTTGGCTTCAGACTAGGGTTTTGACTTTTCTCTAAAAGAAAGATGGTTTTGGTTTTACAGTACATCTGAGCCTCCTCCTGAGGGTGAGACGGCAATCTTCCTCCATGGTCAAGAGAAGATTTGGAAAGGACTCATCAACATGCAGGGGGTAGCAAAGTTTGTGACCAAGGCTTATCTGGTGTCAGGGTCCTTTGAACATCTGAAGGAGGTTAGTCATTTTTCTGTGGTCATTAGGCTCATACTTAACTTTAAACTCATTAATTATTGAAAGCAAATACTTTGGACAAGCAAAAGCATCATACTTGTCAATGTTGTGCAGGATTTGCCAGACACCATTCATGTTGGAGGACGTATATCTCCAAACACAGTTTGGGACTATGTCGGGAAACTGAAAACTTCACTTTCTAAGGTTTGTTCAGGGAAGAATTTTTGTATAAACCCTTAACATTTTTATTTAAATGCCTTGTATCACTTATTCACTGGTGTCTGATCTCTCTGTGTTTGCAGGAATTGTGTCTGATCCGTTTCCATCCGGCCACAGAGGAAGAGGAGGTGGCATATGTTTCTCTCTTCTCTTACTTTAGCAGCAGGAAGCGATTCGGTGTGGTGGCTAACAACAACCGTCGCATCAAAGATCTCTATCTCATCCCACTCGGCTCAAAGGACCCATTACCCTCCAAACTCTTACCGTTTGATGGGCCAGGTAAGCATTTAAAGGGATACACAAATACTTTGGTGGTGACATAAACGTAAATGTATTTATTTAAATGTCTTTGCTGTTACATTTAGTTGTTTCTTGTCTTTGTACATGTGGTAAGTATATTTGGTGTAACCTTTGTTTTTGGAAACAGGTTGAAATGAGAGCTTGTTTGATTCATGGGTTTGTACTGTAGGGGGCACTCACACATCTTGTTGAGTCTGCCCTTGAAAACCCCCTCTGTGCTTATAACAGCTGCTGTGTTCACTGCTGTGTATCTGACTTTGTATCACTCATTTCTAATAAAGGAAGTTTGAATCTCAGGTCGGTGCCATTTGAGTCCAGTTTCAGCCTTTTGTTTCTTAAGACTTGGCTCCTACATAAACAGAACTGAACATCTGTTTAATCAATAAATTGCTGTGAGGTAACTTGTCACTTATTTTATACCACTGCACTGCACTGGTGTGCATATGGTAATGTGCTGCACAGCTGGAATGAACCAAAAATGTTCTTAACATGTCCCACTAAATGAAGAATCAACACTTGATCTATACTTTTCAACCAGTGATTATACAACACTGTTAAGAGTACACTCATAACTACCCAGCTGTGGTAAGTACAGAGGTTGTCCTTCTCATCAGTAGATTTACTGCATATTGTGCCTCAACAAGAGAATATTGGATGTATGAGGTTTTTCCGTATATGAAGAGAGTAGCTTCAGATATATACATTTTCACACCATCGAATAAGTCTGATGTTTCTGTGGCCCGGCTGGTAGTGATCCCAAATTAAATTTTAAGAGGAACTAATTAACCAGAATAATATTGTAGTGTACCATCTGTTACAATCTGTCTCGCATTTGTTTTTAGACAATTCCATGATAGAGTCTAGTGTTGCCAGTGAATGATTCAGAATGATTTTAATTATTTCAGTTTGTGTCTGTTAAATTTGGCTGCACCTCTACAAATCACCTCGAACACCTACCTACATATGCCTATTGATAACAAATGTCTCTCAGCAGCTGGCACGTATTTGCTAATGTCAGACTTTTGCTTTGGATTTTGAATTCAACAAATTAAATGCCTGCTGGCTTATTGCTGAATTGTAGTCTAGGAAACTTGCACAGTCATTTACATTGTCATTTGTTGTAAACAACGATATACGTTAAACTTGATAAGACTTTGGCTTTATAACTAATAAAGCCCTTTAGTGCTACTGGTTCTTTCTGTGTGTATCGGGGAAGCTCTCATTTCACCTGTGTTATGTTTCTGTAATGTATTTGTCAGAGAGGCTCAATCAGACCTTTTGTTTACGCAGTTTTGGAGAAAGAATGGAAGTCTATTTTGTCTAATTGTAAGTATGCGAATGCTTTCTAAGACTTCTGTTTTGTCCATCTTGCAGGCCTTGAACCAGCTCGTCCCAACCTTCTCCTGGGGTTGCTGATCTGCCAGAAGGACAGAAAGCGATCTGCTTTGCTACCGGAAATTGAGGAAAAACGGTCAAAGATTCAAACCAAAGATGCCGATGACACTGGCCTTCCAAAGCCATCTCCTTTGGTCAAAGCAGAAAGAACCACACGACAGAGTCATGAAATCACTTTCAGCACAACTCCTCCAGGGTCACCCCCATCCAGCTCCTCTGAGAACTCAAACAGCACTGTGACCCCCTCCTCAGTCCTTTCCTTCTTGTCCTCTGTCAAAGCTCCAGCCATATCCACTACTACTGGAAAGGACTCTCCATCTTCATCCACCTCTGTTGCTTCCTCTGCAGCAACTGCCTCTCCTCTTCAGACCATCCTGAACACTCTTTTTAGAAAGAAAAAGCATGACTCTGAAGCTTCCAATTCGCCATCTGATCAGGGCGGGGAACTCTCCATACCACCTGCTACAATGCTAGACCCCATTGTGCGGCAGTTTGCACAGAGTTCAAAAGAGAAACAGGTGGAGGAAGACGAGGATGACCGACCATATGATCCAGAAGAAGAGTATGACCCCAGTAGGGGTTATAATGTGCCTAAGAAGCCTGTTGAAGTAGTAAGCAAACCTGAAGTGTCTAAGTTGCCCGAGGTGGTCATGAATGAAGGTGATGATGTGGCATATGACCCAGAGGATGACTCCCTCTTTGACGATGTCAAAACTTTAGTACCTGGTCAAGCTAAAGCTGCAACTGAACCTATAACTGATCCACAAAAGATCTTGGAGAGCCTTAAACAGATTGGTGATCAAACATTCCAGAAACAGGATGAACAGCAAATGTTATCTTCAGTGACACCTGCTGCGTCATTGACACTTCCAGACACACTCTTAACTCAACCACCCAAATCCCTCTTGGCCAACACTCAGCTGCTGCAGCTTGGCAAAAAGGTTGAGGAACTAGTGAAGTCTTCATCAGTTGCTCCCTTGATCAACCAGAGGAGAGATCCCCGACAGAGCAGGGATCCTCGCCATGCTGCGGCTGTCAGGAAACCGTCTGATGAACCTGAGGAGATGGAGGAGACATCTTCTTTGTTGCCCGAATCTACTCCTTTACAACCTGTGGCTCAAGAGCCTGAGCTGTCTAATGTAGCTGAACTCCCAGACTCCTCACAAGGCCCAGAGACATCACCGCCTCAAGAGGAAGTGAAAAGCGAGATGCTACCCTTCATGGACTCTGTCACGCCGGAGGTGTCAATTCCATTATTGGGAGAGGAGGTGGAACCTGATATGGAGGTCAACTACTTGGATGAAAAAGAAGTGAAAACTGAGGAAGCTGAGCCAATCAAGGAGGAAACAGAGATGGACAAGTACAGTATTTGGCCAAATGCTGCCAGTATTTTAAAAGCTGCTGAGGACTATGAGGAGAATAGCCAAGATACACCCACCACAGGTTATTATAATGAGCCTACAAACACATCCACAATAACTTCAACAATCCCAGTACTCACTCAGAGCGCAACAATGGTTGACACTCAGTCCCATCACATGCCGCATCATATGTCAGCGTCAGGCTTCGACAGCAAGTACCAACCTGCAGCTGACATTCCCCCACCGTCCAACTTCCCTCCGCAACATCTGATGCAGGGTCAAAACCTGATGATGAGGCCTCCGCCGATGTCTTTGCCACCACCTATACAGGGTCTTCCTCCAATGTCATGCCCCCCTCCTATACAGGGACCCCCACCACCCATCCATGTTCCTCCCCCTGTACGTGGTCCTCCCCCCATGCAGGGTGACAGCAGCCAGCAATACGGTCCACCTCCAGCTGCATATTCTCCTTATCAGAACCAGTGGCCAGGCACACAGCCACCACCGCAGCAGCAGCCTCTCCCTGGACCACCACCTCAGAATATCATGCCACTCAGAGGACCACCACCACCATTCCCTCCAATGGCCCAGAGAGGACCTGCTCCCCAAATATTTGATCCCTCCATTCCCCCACAGCGACTTGGACAACAAGGCCTCCCTCCAGGCATGCCCCCACCTCCTGCTTTTGATGGACAGAACAGTTTACCTCCACCTAGATTTGCTGGACCTCCACCACCATTCAGTTTCCCTGCAAACAGAGGTCCCCCTCCACCTTTCACAGGGCCACCTCCCGCTCACTTTGATAACAGACTCCCTCCTCCGTCCCATTTCCCAGGGCCTAGGGGCCCCCCGCCATCTCAGTATGGTGACCATGGGACTCAACCCTCGATGGTAGACCAACCTCGAGGCCCCGCAGAACAGTATAATAAAGACAGTTCAAACTCTTTTAAGCTAAATGTGGACCAGAATCCAAACTCTCTCCATATTTTTAAAGACAATCAGGCTACCCCACCAGGTCCAGCTTACCGAGGACCTCCACCTAACCAGTATGAGGACAGAAGAGGACAACCTTCCAGTGGCGAGATTAGTGGACAGCACTTTAGTACACATAACCAATACGGGAGCTCAAGACCACACTCCTCACCACCACATAGAGGATCTTTTGATGAGCACAGAGGTCCTCTCCTTCATGAGAATAGACCCCACCCGTCTCACCACTTTGGAGGATCGGAGCGGTACCGCTTGGATAAATACTCTGACGAGGCTCGACCTGTTCGACACAGCGGACCGTTACTGCCAACTCCTCCAGAGGCACCCATAGGTCCTCCGACTCGCATGGGAGCCCACAGTCCAGACCAGCACAGGGATGACCACTGGCGCCGCCACTCTCCTGAAATGAGGAGGAGAAGCAGCACCACCCGAGAGGACTCAGAACCCCGCAGTGGAGATCGCTTCAGTCGTTTCGAGGGAGGACACCGAGAACCTGCCCCTGGTCCCTCACAACCTTCCGAAGAAAGGCCAAGGGAGCTGTCTGAGGACCGCCGGAGGGAAAGAGAGCGGGAAGTACCCCATGCTGGCAGGCCGTCATGGGACAGGGGCCAGGTAAAGCGGTGGAGCAGAGAGCGAGAATGGGATAGAGGCAGAGAAAGGGACCGCGATCGGGAGCGTAGTCGAGAAAGAGACCGCAGCAGAGGGAGGGAGGGTGAGAGGCACAGGGAGACGGAGGGAGAGCGACACAGGGATCAAGACACAGACAAGAGGAGAGACCGGGAGAGAGAGAGGGAAAGAGACAGACCCAGGGATTCTGACAGGAGGGACTGTGACCGTGACAGAGGGAGGAACCGTGACCGTGACCGTGACCGAGAGCGAGAGCGAGAGCGTGACCGTGATAGAGAGCGGGACAAGAGACGGGACAGATCCCGAAGCAGGGAACGCGACAGGGACAGAGACCGAGACCGTGGGAAAGACCGGGGCAGGGACAGAGACAGAGAAAGGGAGAGAGATAGAGAGAGAGATAGAGACAAAGACAAAGAAAGAGACAAAGAAAGAGACAAAGACCGGGACAGGGACAGGGACAGAGACAAAGACAGGGACAGGGACAGGGACAAAGACAGGGATCGCCGGGACAGGAGCAAAAGCAGAGAAAAAAGAGAGGAGAAAAAGGAAAGTAAACATGATACACACAAGGAGAGTGATAAAACTGCAGAAAATGACAAGAGCACGTCTTAGTCTCTGTTTTATGGACACTAAATGACAGTTTTGAGAGACACTTAAATCTTTCACCAGTTGAAGACATCACTGTAAATGTAGACGGACAGTATTTCATTGAATTTCCAGTTTTTGTTCCTACTAGAAATAAAGTTCGACAATGTTTGTAATTGTTTTTTTTTTCACTTAAAAGTTTCTAATTTGTTTCATCACCTTTGAAAAACAAAAAACTGAAGGCCATCTAAGTTGCTTGTGTTCGAGATGTATTAAGTAGGTACAGAGTCTTATTACATGTACCTTTCACCTGTCAAAGCATTTCTTTTTTTTAAGCAAACAATAATGTAACTGATTAACACACCATTTGCAATATGTAAATATGAATGTATTTCTGTATATACTGATGTTTTTAATCATACTTTTCTAAGTAGAGAAATTAAAAGCCATATATCTGAGATGGATAACGTGAAAGATAAGGCAACACTGTTTACCTGCATATGTGTGTTTATATGTCCAGCAGGTTTGAACGTAACGGCTCCAACTATCTACAGCATCCCATTAATGGTTGTTAATGAAATGTCCTGATTTTTTTTTTCCAGCTCAACCAATTAAACCTGTTTGATGACATGTGTTTGTCTCTGTTGTTTTAAGTATGAGACAGCTTAGCCTTCACATTGTTGCTGAGTAATACAAGCATAGAAGAGTTAATTCTGGCTGGTAAGAAGTCACATGACATCTCAGTTAGGCCAATACCAGGGTTGCTTTTGCAGTACTACCAAAATAGTACATACTTAGCTGACTCTTTGGCATCATTGGGCATCCATACACTGCATATCCACATTTATCAAAGCACAAGTCACACAAACCACTGAGAAATGATTTTGGAACCAAATGACTAATTTTTTATTTCTAAGAACAATCAAAAAGTATTTGACAAACATGTTGTGTCAGAAAAGATATTACAACTTATATATTTTTTTTTAACATCATTCAAAATTTAAAAAGCAAAACAAAAAAACCCAGTATCTCTTACTTCTTTACCATTTAGTCACTTTACTGCAGTTAACCACTGATGTAAGTTCCCAACATAAAACTCAGAGTAGAATGCACCTTATTCTTTCAGTGATAATCAACCCTGAAATGCAACATTACCAGTACAGAACTACTATTTTACATTACTTTGACCATAAACTGACAAAAATGTTATGTGAATCTTATCAGGTTAATGTAAATAATTAATTAGTTATTAATAAAAAAAATAATTACCTTAACGGGAATAAAAGCAAGTGTGAGGAATCTATGATAACGTAAGGCATTTTGGTGTAAAATAGAGCATCTAAACGAGAAAACGGCAGATTTCAGACAGAATTGCGAACAGTCGTTTCATGCTAATTAACAGTCAAACAGATGCTCAATTATTACAATCCTTCATTTGTGCCACTAATGCACACCACACCATAACATAATATGAAATCTTGGATAACAAAACAATAAATATAAAATGTTAGGCAACACTTTATGATGTCTATTTGTCAAGATTAAAGCAGCTACAAGGCACTTAAATTTGTTGTAAATTTTTAGCTGATTCTGGTGGCACTTCTGGACAAATGAGCACCATTGCCTTCAATGATAAAGATATGGATGTGGCCAGCATGTGCATTTGTTTTGAAAGCGAGTAAAAGAAAGAGGCGATGCATTTTTAATATGAATTTTCTTTGTAACAGCTGCAAACACAGCTGTTTGCAGGATGCATAGCAATGAGGTATCTAATCACTTAAATATGACCATGGTGACCAACTTTTAGTGCCATGCCACCAGTTAAAAAATCCATGTAGTAGGTTTAAGTGGCAGTGAGATTCTAAAGCAGCAGTCTCATTGTAAACCAACATATTTGATCATTAGTATGCAGGACATACTGTATAGATTCAGTATGGATTAAGGGGCACGGTGATAGATTCTTCTTTGGCAGCTGTATTTGCCTGGTCTTTGGTTTTATCTTCATGGTCAGTACTCAAAAACTCTTCATTCCCTGCTGTGCCTGAGATGACCAAATCCTCTGAATTTTCTTTGGGCACCACACAAACTCATCTTGACGGTCATAATTTGAATAGGCAAACTTGAGGAGATTCCTGCGTTCCTTCTTATCAAGGACAGCAAACACAAAGTAGTTGAGAACACTCTCCTTGACGTTTGGGAGCTGTCCGTTGACGAGAGTTTCCTCCAGGAAGAATTGGACCAGGGGGGCTTGGTAGTGGACGTAACCCAGGTTTCCCAGGCACTTCAAGATGCGGGTGATGCGCAGGTTGTTGTGAGTGTGACTGTCAACGACAAGCAGCAAAAAGTCAAACAGAAAGGAGATTATTGAGAGCGTTCTGTTCCTTTTAGCGAACAATATGATTAAAATTCAGAGCTCACGTGTCGAGGTTGTTGAATCTCTCTCTCCAGTTGTGCGCCTTCTTGACTTCTCCTGTTTCCTCATCACACAACTTGATACCATAGAAGTCCAGCATGAGCACGTAGGACTTCAGCAGATTTTCCTTCGCACTGCTGTTATTCAGAAAACCCTGAGGCAAAGGTAGAACGTCTGTCAGAATATGTTTTTTTTTTTTTTTTTTACTTTGTACTTTGTAACCTTTTTTTTTTTTTAGCAGTTTACCTGAATTTCTTCTTTTGTCAGGGGACTGGCCTCATAGTTCACCCCTGGTTCTTGCAGTGGGAACAACCTTTTCAGAGAAGAATGTTTTAAAAAATGGTAGAAACAAATTAAACATTGTACATTACATCTGTGATAATCGAGTGACATACCATTGAATGTAGGTGTGTACATGCTCCAGTGCGTCATAGTTTCCAGTCCATTCGTCGTGGAAAGTGTTGATGTAGACACCTGTTGGCCCAAGGTAAATCGATATGTAAATAGATGTTAATGTAGTTGCACGGATCAAGATTAATCCAGTGGTTCTGAGCCTGGTGGTGGTACCAGATGTTTCTGCTACACAAAATAAAACTATCTGCTGAAATACTCAACTGTCTCTTACACCTTCAGGCCTCTTAAAGTTATTCACATGAAACAAAGCAAGATGGGAGAATTGCTCTGTGGCATCAAACCTGTGACTAGGGCTGACACTGCTTTGTTTTAAAAGATTGACATTTCAGTTACACTGATCTGACAAATTAAATTAAAATAAAGAGCTTATCTAATTGATGTCAGTGGACTTCACACAGTGTGTTTGTAACTGTAGGCTCACCATCAGGTTCAGAGGGCTTCCATCCGAGGTAGAAGTTCAAGTTAGGCTTGTCATCCTGCTCAAGAAGAAGTGGAAGAACATATTATGTAGACGTGTTTTGGTTTTATATTAATAAGCATGTCATATGAGTCAGTGTACTTACAGATGCTGGTCTTGTCCAGCGTTGTGGCCTGTTCTGTGGGGAGACATAAAAGAACATCTTTGAATCTTTGTGTACATGGCTTAGGCTTGAACATGGGACAGAGTGTGTTTGCAGAGAGCACTGTAGGCTGCGTGTGTGTGTGTGTGTGTGTGTGTGTGTGTGTGTGTGTGTGTGTGTGTAAAACTTACAGGGTAGTCATGCCTGTAGTTCTGCATGTCTTTTGCGGCACTTTCAAATCTGCTGAACTTGTACTGGTGAATAGAAGATAAGTCAGTTTAAACTCAAGACATTTAGTATTTAGTGGTGGTGGAAATGTAACTAAGTACATGTACTGTTGTGTACTTAAGTACAATTTTGAGGTTCTTATACTTTCCATTTTATGCAACTTTATACCTCTATTCCACTACATCTCAGAGGCAAATACTGTACTTTTACTTCACTATGTTTTTCTGACAGCTTTAGTAACTAGTGTCTTTTCAGATTAACATTTTTCATACCTGTCCTGTTCAGTGAAAAAACATGCTGCATTGTTAAGTCTGGTGAATTTGAATTTTTCTGATAACCTGACGGATGAAGTGTTCCTTCATGAGTAGAGAAAATTCTCCTACATCTTAAGCAAAATAAATTATTTAAAAACCCTCGTGGATTAGCTGGAAAATGCATCGTCACAAAGCTGAAAACAGGCTGTACAAACATATGATGACTTTATAGAAGATGATGCATTGTTTTAGATGAAACTACCCGACAGTATGTACAGTGGTTCTCCTGCAGATGGAGTACTTATATAGTAGTTATATTAGGTCTAACAACAAACACTGCAGTGAATTCTGAGTAGTCATCAAGGTATAAAAAAAATGTGACAACTGTCCTTAAATTGCAGTAAAGTCATTTTCATCATATAATCTAATGATAAAGTCACCATAAGATCGTAAACAGACACACCTTTGACCCACAGACAGCACATTACTCAGTCCTAAAGTGAAAGCAGGCCTGAGCTGTGCATGCTGCGGGCCTGTGGTGTACTCACTGATCTGGACGCTGCTGACCGCCTGTTGGGGCCCCTGGGTGGGCTCCTCTGGTTCTCCTCAGTCTCCCACGTTGAATCATAGCCACAGTACAAGTCATCTGTGGTCTCGACTCTATACTTCCCGTCGTCCTCATCCTCACTCTCGTCATCTGTCAGCTCTCCGTCGGAGGCTCCGGCCCTCCCCCGGCTGTCCCCAGGCCCCGGCTCACAGCCAGGGGGTCTGACCTGCTCTGGGAACACTTTCACCGGACCTTCGTCCTCGTCGTCGCTTATTACAGGCTCTTCTATGCTTCTTCCGCCATCTTTTCGCCAGCCTAATGCTGCAATAAACGAGATCACTGGACGAAATATGAGTTGAACGCAGCGCCCTAAGATTAAGAATCTGTCCCACAGCCACTGTAACAGTGGATACAGGCGGGTCGGGGTGTACCAGGCCATCAGGGAAACAACGTGCCTGCCAAGGCCGTACAGCACTGACAGGGTCCCCATAAGAGCGCACTGTCCTGAACAACCAGTCTGTTTCACTTTCACTTTAACTCGAGCTGCCGTTACAGCCTTTACAGAAAATAGAAACCTAACCAGAGACAACCAACACCCACAAATAGGATAGTTACATCATCAGGGTCATGTTGTTGTCTTGTGATTGGAGCAGAAACAAGCAGAGATAATAATATCATGGCTGAAAAGTGACGATGTTAGAGATAATGAACATTAAGAGGTGAGGTCTTGTTGTTTTAACAGCATATAAATAACTTTAGGGTCAAACTGTCACAAGGTCAAATGTGTGTCCAAGCAGGCTGTAGGCCAAACACAGGGCAACATGAGGGGTCTTAAAGGACAAGTTCACCCAAAAATGAAAATTCAGTCATGATCCACTCACCCGAATGCCAGTGGAACACACTGACAAGCTGTGTGGAGCCATTTTATGTTTTGTTGGGCTGTTTTTGTTTTTGTGTTTTTTAACGTTTTTTAAAAAAAGTCCCCATCTACTTCATTTTTTCAGGATAATTTGTGTGAAGCTCCAGAAATGTATTACGGACTACGAAATGTCACCCGACTCTCCGTCAGCGTGAGGGCAAGTAGATAGTGACAGAATTTTCATTTTCAGGCAAACTTATCCTTTAACTGTTAAAGTCAGATCGCGACATAAACGCCATCATTTAAAGATATCAACGAAACTTACCTCACGACACTGGGGCAGTGACCGAAAAACACATGACTACAAAATGTAATGCCTCAAGATAAGTCAATCAGCAAAGGGAGTGAGAAATATGAGCAGCCATGACTGCATCCAGGGTCATTTCATCAGGACAATCAACAGATGTGTACTCAGACCTAATTTAAATCTAAGCAAGGCGTTCTATTGAAACTTAATTGGATAGGTAACTGGTGGATATGTTAATGGAAAGCAATATTTTGAAGTGTTTTTAAAAGAATTTGCTATCTGCACCAAAAGCTTTCCCTTACAAACTTAAAAACTTTCATTTTTCAATTAAGGGTTATTTTTATGGAGTTTTTAACACCTTAATTTGTGTAGATAATCCTTTGAAAATGTTAAAAACCCATTTATCTATTCATTAATTAAGCCTACATTTGAGGCGTGTGAATTTGCACACTAATTAATAAATGTAGGTACAAATTAAGGGTTACCTAGAATGTCAAGTGGTTTTTACCCCTCTGCAGAAAACCTATGAAAAACTCCTCACTATAACAACCCCAAATATGGGACGCTATTGAAAATCTGAACATTGGAACAATACAGAACAAAATCCCAATTGCAACATCACCTTTATCTGATAACCTAATTAATGGATTTGTCAAATATTTCAAATTCATGTGTGCATTAATGCAACTAATCCCACCAAATCCTACTTAATGTTTAAGGATTTTGAAATATTAATTAATCACTGGCTAACATTCCAAATTTCTCGATTCAGATGAAGATATTTTCTGTATTTTCAGCAGTAAATTAAGGATTAATGAGTGTTGTTGTTTCACATGTGAAGTGAATTGTCAAGTTCATTTGAACCACAGTCAAAGAATTTTACAATTGAGCCTCAAATGTTATTCACATACTATTGTTATATGATGATTATTTTAATTGACTTGGGTGAGCACCTTTTCCAGCTGACTCTCTTTGACTTATAGAACAGTCATGTGAGTTTTCTGACCTTTCCAGGTTAGTGCTCATTCTTTAATTAAACATGAGCATATATCTACAAAGAATCTGTAGTTTTTGACTCCTTTTCCATTTTTTTCCTATTCAACTTACTTATTAATACTCTAAATTGTGGGCATCAAAGCCAAAGGTAGTCTACTTATCAGAACATTTTCAGGAAAAAAATGACCCTGGTGTCAAAACATAGACAGATTTTTATGTTAACTCTTAACATAAAAATGTTAAGTGTGTTAAATCTTGTACAGAAAATGACACAGTGACTACAACTTCAAAGCAAAAAAGCTGCAGTCAGCTGAAATTTACTGTTTGAGAAAACAGTAATTTAACATAATAACATTTATAATAACTGATCTATATAATTTAACCCCAAAAAACAACCCACACACTTTGTTTCTGTTGCCACAACCATCCACTCAACAGGTGCCTTCACCAGAACGAGGCACGTCTCTCTGAAGGTGATGTAGAGGAATTAAAGATGATGTCTCTGCCCTTTTGGCTAATAAGGCTCAAACGACTGGCTGCAAAGTTCAAGCCTGTTGCCCTCTATCACACTCACGACAATAGCCTGCAAGTTCATACAAAGCATTTTTAATTAAACAGGCCTGTTTAAATGTTGTTTTGATGATAAAAATACACCTGGTCTCTGCACTAAATGATCATCTAACGACCGTCTTTTTATTTCTACCTGCTGTTATCAGTGTAAAGATAGCCTCATGTTTGCAGTGTATTTCCCCCCTCCTCATTTTCAACGTTGATGGCACTTGGACAGATGAGTGTCTTAACTCCAGTCAGTGGACATCCTGCCCCTTAATGCCTTCCTGTGGGCGATAAAGGGCTTTATGCATCATTGTGTAGAACAGAAAGATATGAGATGAGGACATCAGATAACACGAGCATCATAACTTCATGACTAAAGAGTTGTTAAACCACAGGATCCTTATTAAAAACACGTCACTTCTCCTTTGTGGTCATTGCACAATACACAGCTGAATTGATGTTTCTAAGTATGACTTTTTAAACTTCTTCTGTGGCTTATTTGTTTCCCACATACAATGTAAAATTAACATAAGGGGTTGATGTTGAATAATACTGATGTAAGCACTGTATGCTCTCAATGAGTGGACTCTGGCGGGGCTGTTATCTCTCAGGGACTCCTTTCAAAAGGAGATAATTGCTCTCAGTTCCAGTGGAGAAAATCAAGACGCGTCTGCGTGTTCACATCTGCTCAGCAGCAGACAGTGGATTCATTTGTGCTTACTAAAGCAGGATAAGGTCCTGCGCCGTCTCTGGAAGATATAAACACAGTGTGGAGATAGCCATATGTTCTATATGGAATGGAGGCAATAAATGTGGATTTTAATGACAGATCTCGGGCTCTTTATGGCCTGCTTTAGTGCATGAATAGGCCCCACAAATTGGAATGCCCTCCTGAAATAGATGGGAGCTTCACGCAGGATATGAAAGTGAAATAACTTGCGGCATGGAGCTACAGCAGACAGCCTATTTTCTGGTTGCTGTGCTGTGAACCCAATTAGCATGACACTGAGCAAGAGCCCACCAGATGCCACTGAAAACCTCAGTGAGGCTCCACGAAGCAGGCCTCTGTTTTGCTGCGCTGATACACAAATCATCTCCACTTTCTCACTCAGTCTGTGTGTTGGACTTAGTTAATGATGAAGGCTCGCTGGATCACTCAGCGACTAAGTGTGCTTGATAAAGGTCAGCGCCGCCACCGGCTAATGCTTCATCGCTCAGAGTAATACTTTAGCCGAGCGCATTGTGAATACTCTGCACATGAACGCTTCACAGGGCAAAATAATCAAGAGCGTACAGTCTGTAAAGGCCAGCTGTTTCTGCAGCCAGAGACACAACACACACACACAGACACTCTGACACTTGTGTATCCCAGACCTCTCCAAACACCGGGTCAGTGATTCACAGCTGGGAGAAGATCTGCAACACATTTTATTTTTCTGTGGCAGCCCTGTAAACGTACGGAAAAGAAATAAGTCCGATTTGGAATAAAGTGGCTGTGAAAATCTTTGATATCCAGCCTGCACTGATTTATTTCTGCTTACTTAAAATCATTATTTACATTTTTCTTCCTTATTCAGTTTTGCAAAACTCTCAGAACTGTGAAGCACTGACAATCCTTTTACCATACCAATACCACGACCAAATACCATGAATATAACATTACAATGTACAAGCATGCACACTCACGTGCACATATAAATTGGATAAGAAGAGGAAATGTTCATTTTACTTATATATTTCGTTATTTGCAATAATGCAATATATTGTTTTTTTTTAATCAATCAAATCGCAATATGCCATATTATCCAACAAGAACCCACATCAAACATGTTTTATGACATTACACAGCAACCTCTGATTCAAATAATGTGTGTCTCTGATTTAAATAATGTAAACACAATAGAAGCAGGGGAAAATAAAACAGAAAATAGAAAAAATTGCACTAAGGCAACCCTAAGGAGCTTCTGTTGGCTGCAGCAGATCTCTGATGTAGGTAGGTGTGTGACCATGTAGAGCTCTATGAGCGACTACAAGAACATTGGATTCCTTATTTGATGGAGTGGAAAGCAATCAAAATCAGAGTCACATGTGACATGGGAGGAAAACAGACATACAGCTAAGAATGAGGATGACAAATAAGGTAAAGAATGTTGAAAAATAACGGATGGAGTGTCAGGAGTGTGTATGCAAATGTTCAACTGAATAGTTTAAATGCTGGACACAAGATGTCTCCTACTTCACTGAAAAGTCACCGGAGCCTTCAGGTTTTCACATCACACTTTCTTAAGCTGCATATTAGACCACTGATGGCAGCTGTGTTGTCACAAAGCCATGGTTGTGCACTCTAGTCTTAAAGGAAAAGTTCACCCAAAAATGAAAATATAGTCATCATCTACTCACCCACATGCTGATGGAAAGTCAGGTGAAGTTTCGTAGTCCACGAAACATTTCTGGAGCTTCACAGCTTGACAGCGTTGCAGTATTCTCCTAAACAACTGAAGTAGATGGGGACTTGTTTTAAAAACGGAATATAAACACAAGCTCGACTGCACATTGAGGGTGCAAATAACATCTTTTCAAATCAATTTGGGATCTTGGGGCCTCCAGAGACTTGGATTGTGCTGGACGAGCTGTATGGAGCCATTTTATTTTGTTTTTGGCTGTTTTTTAAACATTTTAAATCAAGTCCCCATCTACTTCAGATGTTCAGGATAATGCAGCAATGCTGTTTTGCTGTGAAGCGAAATGTTTTATTTTGAAGACAAAACACCTGACTTTCCATCGGCAGGGGTGGTGAAAAGATAATGACTACTTTTTCATTTTTTGGTTAACTATCCTTTAAACTCAGAGCATAAATGCGCATAAATGTAAAAACAACACACAGTGTCAAACTCAGCACAAACATCATTCTGCAACATGTTTTGAGTGCATTGGGACTGGACTGATATTTGTTCACACCTGTGTGTGAGCACCTGTAAAAGACAGGATCACATGAGCCTGCACACCAGATACTTTAAGGTCAGTGATGCTGTGTGGGCACCTTTAACTATCATCCTGTGGAAAGTCAAAGTGCTGCCAGCTCCTGAGCTCAGGTAACTTATGCAGACACTTGGATGCACAACAGAACAGGCTACAATTTCAACCCGCCACATATATTGTTATGTTGTAATCCTAGCAGGGCAGAGGGGCCTCACCACTCCAACATGTTGGATGGATGATGCTCTTGTGCGTCTGTCTCTGAGAGCAGCACCCTGCCTCCCGCCTCCTCCTCCCTCCCTCCGCTCAGCGCGCACTCAGAGTTGAGGATGAAGACGCAGAACATCAGGACGCTGTGTCTCATCCTCTCCATCGTCTTCTACCTGCTCGTAGGAGCCGCCGTGTTTGACGCGCTGGAGTCGGACAGTGAGAGTTCAAAGAAAAAGGCGCTGGAGCAGAAGCTGAACGAGCTAAAGAAGAAGTACGGCTTCACGGAGGATGACTACAGGGAGATCGAGAGAGTGGTCCTCCTGGCGGAGCCGCACCGCGCCGGGAGGCAGTGGAAGTTCACCGGCTCCTTTTACTTTGCCATCACGGTTATCACCACGATCGGTAAGTAAGATTTACCCGTAGTTGCTTCTTAACTGACAACAAACACAAAAAAAGTTGGAGCTGTGTCACAGGGCCCCAGATTGATGGTTCACTTTGGAGCAGAGCAGGGAAACTTACTACAATGGGTCCTCATGCATTGCCTGTGACTTTACAAATAGAAAATACAGATGCTGTTGTCATTGGATGATTTCCCACCGATTAACACCGTGTAAACAATAAACGATAACTTAATGACCAGCACTGTGACATGTAAAATTACTTTAAGGGATATTCCACCAAAAACTCTCTTTTGGTGTGAAACATTACCCACTGTAGGGTTGACAGGTAGCCTAGTACACTGGAAGAAATGTCACCTTCAAAATAAGTGGGAAAAATGAATGGAAGGTGTTTCTTACTTGTAATACACTACTCAGGGAGTCAGGGATAGTGAGATATGGGTGCATATATGCATGTGCATGGATGTGCAAAAAAAGTGGAATGAAACGTGTCGCCAGGACCAAAAATATTCACAGAACACAAATTAAAACTTCATGTGTCATGTCACAGAATGAACAATCAGTTAAAACACTAAAATATCCCTAACTAATTTAAAGTAGTATGATTAAAAAAGACCAAACTCAGACTTCAAAGCAGACACATGTGACAGTAGCTTGCAGTGTAAACATGTCAGGGTCCTGATGAGGCTTGTGATGGTAGGTCTGTCTATTGTCGGCCTGTTTAGCTGTACTCTGATGAAAATATGAATTGAACAGAGTGAGCGTATATATGGAGGGCAGACAACTACACCAAATACTGTCGGGGTGCAGTCATTTTTACTAATTTTTATGGACTCACTGTTAGAATCCAGGAAATTCAGCAGAGCACAGCCTGTGGGCTCCACAGAGGACGAAACTAACAGCTTCCATTTGAGCTCTTCAGAGGGTGATTGTTACTCAGGTATCTCCATGTTCTTATCTACGTTTTGCATAATGCATCTAAATGTCGTCATGATGACAGGAAACAGTTGCATATTTACACATCAAGCAGTTACAGCTCTTACAAAAAAATATTTTGTTCAAGTGTGCAACTTTTTTAAAACAATAGTAAGAGTATGCTTTTAAGTTTACTTTTTATGTAGCCTAATTATCAGAGATGTACTTTCTAAAGTTATACTTAAGTGTATCTACTGACAAGTATACAGAAAAATCGAAGGTCCAATTTGTGAGAAAATTGATTTTTGAGTCTCATTCCCAACTCGCTGGGGGATGGCGGCTGACCCGTCCTACGAGTTAGGAATGAGACTGAAGAATCACCTTTTCTTACAAAGTGGACCTTTAATCTTTTGATCAAGATATACTTAATAAAGTTAATAAATTTAAATATTAAGATAGGATAAGGTAAGGAAAATGCTTTATTGATCCCCAGACGGGAAATTGGAGTGTTGCAGCAGCACAAAGAGAAAGGACCAAGTAGGAAGCACAAATGAAAATGTAACTAGGATAGATAAATAAAGATAAATATACATAAAAATAGAATAAAATAAAAAAGGAGGTAACTGCAATTGTTATATGAATATTATAGTGTCTATACATTCTGTGCAGTAAATGGCAAGTTAAAGTGACAAGTGATGAAAAAAAGCGACATTGGAAGTAGAGGTAATGGAGAGGAATGAGTTTGTTGACACTTGTATGTCATCATCAGTAGAGGAAGTGTTGATCACTGCTGGTCTGTGTGAGATTTTAGTGCTCAGTGGTCTTCATTCAGGGTCGATCTACAGAGAGGAAAGCACAGTAGTTTACATAAAGCTTCTAGATGATGTTTTTGTTTTCATTGTTTTTATTGTACTTTTTAAAAACATTTTTTCTGTCTCCTAGGATCTTTGCTGGTGTGCAGGGGCAATTGTTGTTTTTATGACTTGTTGTGATCAATTGAGAACCAAGTGGAGTCCAGTTCAGCAAGTTAGTGAAGTACACAGGAATTTATACAGTCAGGGACAAAATCTTACGCAATGCTTAATAAGAAAGAGGCACATGGAAACAAGTAGGTAGTTATAAAATATCAATGTTGGTCTCAAAACAACGGGATGGGCAGGGAATGGAAACAGCCTGTGTCAGAATGAGTCAAGGTCAGATAAAAAGGCTATGTTCAGGGTCCAGGGAGTGATGAGAGTGGAATGAGATATTTCCAAACATGATGGATCCTTTAAAAAGAGAAATCTCTGTTATCAAACAAACTGCTGAAGTAGGCCTACATCACTGCAGGAAAATCTCAGAAAAGCTGCAGAGCTGGAGGATGATCTTTTATTTAAGAAGGCTCAAGCTCACAAGCTGCAGCACAAACTGAGCAAGATCAACAACGCTCTTCTAAGACAGGAGGACGCTAAGAAAGACTGTGGAAAGAACCAAGGCTTCTCTTCGCGTCCAGCTCGAAGAACATAAAGCGGAGACCAGGAAGTTTTTTCATCATCTGGAGACAGAGCGCCTCCACTGGCAGCAGGGAAACCCCCCCCTGCTTGAAGAGGGGGATAAATCCAGAGCTCTTCATGTGGCTCAGCTTGACAAGCAGGAACAGGAGAACAACATCCTCCTGACTGCTCTTCAAAACAGCGAGCAGCAGTTGGAGAGCCATCGTATTGAGTGGCAGGAGGACAAGACATCCCTCCTTCAAGCCACTGATGGCCTCAAGAAGACTCTCCAGGAAAAGGAGGAGGAGGAGTGGGAGGAGGAAGAGAGCTCCATGAAGACCCAGCTAGAAGATCTCGAGAGCCAGATCGACAAGAAGAAAAAGAAGAAGTGGTCTAAAAACCGCCGCTAGTGCCCAGATCCAGACTCAGGAACAGAGACTTACTAAAAACATGCACTTGTTCTTGTATAACTGAAAACACTTACAAAACAGTAATTTATTCAAGTGTGCTATTAACAGATTTCTTAAAACTACAAATAAGAGGGCATGCTTTAAGTTGACTTTTTATGTACTAAGCAGAGATATACAGTACTTGAATCTGAACTGTAGTATACTTGGTTCATACTGACAAGTACAGAAAAGTCTAACATGTACCCAATTGTACTTAACTTTATATTCGAGATGTACTTGGGATAGTATAGTAATATATACTTCTGTAATATAGACGTATACTCTGTAAAAATGGGCCAAATTAGTCCCAAGAACTAGTACTACAAGTAAACTGATATTAGTGTGCTTACTCCATAAACTCTGGAAATATACTTGAACTGTACTTAAGTTGACTTGATAAAATCAACTTGAAAGTATATGACTTTTCTGTCATTGTCATTCATTTGGAGTCCTTTTTTGGCCACTTGACAAATGTATTTCCAGTATTCACTCTATTGTAGCTCTGTTTTCAGTCCCTACCAGCTCCTCAGGGAAATATCTGACTTTTCAGCTGCTATATGCTCCACTGTGTTTGTGGCCGAAAACGACACTATGAGAAAATATGAACTGACCCAATAAAACAATTACATCTGGCAAAGACTGACACGTCTGCATAAATCAAATACGACTTGCAAACATTGATCAGTTTATTCAACTTTTCATATACCTGAATCAATGTGGGTCTCTTTTTGCAAATTAGGACCATCACTGTTGGTAGTATTGAGATGGGTCACTAAGTCCTTGTGAGCAGAGGAATATGACAGAATCAGGACCACTTAGCTAATGAACTAAGACAAAGATATAAAGTTGAAAGGAAATTTCTCCTGTGTCATGTTTCCTGGCCAGTTTTATCAGACCCCACACACCCATGGTCCACCCGCTCATGTGTTTTCACTTCTTTTGTCTGATTAGAACTTGTTTGAGGACGCCAACCATATCACTGTGCAGGAGGAGGCGTGCATCTACTCATGGACGAGAGGCTAGTTCATGAAGCTAACTAAACTAACATTACAGCTCAGCCTCGGAGGACGCCACTAATGTTTAAAAATGTTTAAAAACGTGTATGGGTGTGCAGGAGTTTTAATATTAAGCAATGTAGCCTTGCAGTGTGTAATAAAGCAGTAATCTTGATGACTGAATCTTTATAGACACATTATGTGACCTGCACTATACTGTGACTTTGTAGGTTATGGCCACGCTACACCACGCACTGATGCTGGCAAGACCTTCTGTATGTTTTACGCTGTCTTGGGCATCCCTCTGACACTGGTCATGTTCCAGAGCCTGGGCGAGAGGATCAACACTTTAGTCCGCTACCTCCTGCGTAGAGCCAAGCAAGGCCTGGGCTTACAGAAGACGGAGGTGTCCATGGGGAACATGGTCCTGGTAGGTCTGCTGTCATGCATGAGCACGCTGTGTATCGGCGCCGCAGCCTTCTCCCACTTTGAGGGCTGGACTTTCTTCAATGCCTACTACTACTGCTTCATCACGCTCACCACCATTGGTTTTGGCGATTTTGTGGCGCTGCAGAAGAAAGATGCTCTCCAGAAGCGACCCCCCTATGTTGCATTCAGCTTTATGTACATTTTGGTCGGGCTGACAGTAATTGGGGCTTTTCTTAACCTGGTGGTCCTAAGGTTTCTCACTGTCAGCACAGAGGAGCCTGACGGGAGGCCTGAGGCCGGGGCAGAGGAGCGGGGAAGTCAACCTAAGGACATGCAGGGGGATAGGGAGGTGTCAGAGGCTGCAGCAGAAACTGCTGATGCTGCATATAAAGAAGACGTACGCAGCAGCTTGTGCAACCTGAGCCTTCCCATGGAGGGGGGCACCAGCTGTATGAATCTCCTCCCCTCTCCTGTAGAGGAGCGCAGACGTGTTTTATCTGAGCACTCAAAGCTGTCTGAGCCCAGCAAACTCAGGGCCTTATTCTGCTGCATGTGCTGTAGCCGGGACATTTACGACAACCCATCTCCACCTCACCATGATGAGGCAGGTGGCCACAGCAACCCCGTCTTTTATAACTCCATCTCTTACAGGGTGGACCAGGCCTCATGTAGCTCCTGCACCGGGTCATCACAGGCCTCCCCCGGCAGCGGAGTGCCCCCCCTGGGCAAGAACAACACCCACACAAGGAGGAAGTCATTATAGTGCCTGAACTTTTTACTTATGTCTAAGTGACATTTGTTTTGGACTTTTTGTACACACCATAGAAGAAGACAAAACCCTCTGATTTTGCATTCCTAGTCATGAATGTATATTACTTGCTAGCAGAAAAAATGTAGCATAAAAAACAGTTGTAATGTATTTTTCTACATTAAATATTACTGCTAAAGTTAAATGTGTAAAAGTATGTGACTTATATAACATCATGTTTTTCCACTATTGCCTTGTGTGTTTTATAAAAGTTTTTTTTGTCAGGAAATGTGTGAGCAACTAGCAGAAAATGCGACACGTACCTGAGAAAGGTGGGGTTATCTGCATTAATATTTTAGGTGTCAGACGCGCTGCAGCAGTGTCACCTGTGACCTTCAGTTATTTCCGCTCAGTAGTTATCGGTGTCTTCTAATAGGAATGTACACTCTGTCGCTCTGGCTGGTTCCCTTGGTAACGTTTCCATCCTCAGTGCTTAGTGCGGTGGAAAAAAACTGGAGACAGACACGTACAGTACAGTGAGCGGTGATTGTCTCATGCAGTCAAATCCGTGCTCTGTGATGAATGAGTGTGTCAACAAAGAATAGAAAATGAGCGGCCGCACTGAAAACGTGGCAAATTAGAAATGTCCCCAAATGACTGTTTAATTGCTTCTTAGACGTGTGGTTAAATCACACATTGCTATTAGTCAAATTAAAATTTTAATACTCACCATGAGACGAGGAAATTGTGCCTCTGATCACACTTTTTAAGTATTTGAAATAAAATGTTTTGTTTGTTTAATGCAGAAAATAAGGCCTTTGTTGAAAGCTTCAACTTAAAGGGCTACTCCACACAATTTCAGAATCAGTCAAGGAGCACTGATCAGCCTGTGAAATCTATTATAAAATGCCCTCTGTGGTTTTGGAGGAGCTTTCAAAATCCTGGTGACATCATCAGGTGATTATATCATCAGCGTTTTCTTGACTGCAAAATTTATAACCACAAGCCTGCATTAAAGAGGAGGTTGAAAGAGGTTGGCATTAGCCAGGCCAAACTAAATTATGCAGTGGGTTGCATTATGGGAATTGTAAGCTGTGGTGTTTTTGGTACTTGTCCCATATTATTATATTTATATTATAAATCAGGAAATATCGGCATCGGATTGCTTTAATTGGAATTTTCTCTTAGAGATTCAATTTGTAAGAACTGACCACTTGTTGAATCCATACTAGCCCACTCGCTAATTGCTAGAGTAACTGCTAACTGCTTCCAACTGTAGCTGCAGTTAGCTAGTTGGCTCAATTTGCCATGCAGCTAGCAGTCCAGACTATAAGCTCGGAGCACCGGGGAAGTGTTGGTGTTTCATAAATCCAAAACTGTTATTCCTCCACAGTCTGTTGATAGCTTGAGTCAAGTTCCCAATGTTTTTAACCAAAGTTCTTATATATTGCATCTTTAAATCTGTCTCTTGTAGAAAGAGTGCAATACTAAATTGTTGGAGTGACCCTTTAAATATCAGATTTCAGTGGTTGTTTAATATATAATCTGGCTCAAGTCATGCAAATAAAGAGGAGTATGTTCATAGTTTGATCTGTAGAACTGAATTTTAACAGGTCATCTTCCATCGCAGCCTCACATTTGTCATTTCTTCTTCTACTTCTTCTTTTACTCAGCAGGGTGACAGTGTTGAAAGCAGCTGTTTTCACATTCTTGACCTCAATTACACCAATCCTGCTATTTTTCTTTAATAGCAATCAAATCATCACCCACTTTCCACCTTACATTCGATGTTGTATTTGTAAAACTGTAAGAAGAACCAGTGGTTAATAGACTGTCTATTCACCAAAGGATCCATATTCATGCACTGCAAACATCTGCACTGATGAACACCACTGAAATGAGTCACTGAAGCTCGGCACCGTATGTGATTTTGAATCAGAAAAAGTTGACCACTGCCAGCCTCATTTGAAATTACAATTTTCTAAAATCTCCTCCCTGTTCATATTTCAGTAATGTGAAGCCAACCTGCACTCTGACCTCCCTGTGGAGGGTCAACTTGAGGATCACTCAAGTTTTGCATCACATTATGTTATTAATAGGAGCCTCTAGTGGTAACCATCAGTGACCTGCATTAAATGCCCTCTTCTTCCCATTTCTCACACCAGGGGGCAGCATTGGTCTATGTAACAGTCACATCTGCAATGTCTGACACTCAGTCTTTGCATGGTGAAGTTTTATTTTTGAGTTTACCAAACTTCAAGACTGATTCTACTGTGAAACGCAGCATGTACACTCATACGCTGTGTGTGTGTTTGTGTGTGTCAAGATATTCACAGCACAGAAGACAACATCTGTCTGAGCTCTACTGCTGCGTGCCATCACTGCTGTTTATGGAATTAAAGCATGACAGTTGGGATTTGTTTTCATCTGGCAGCTTGAACTATGACACAGATCACTTCTGTGGGAATAAGTGTTTGGGTTCTTGATAATTTAACACAGGCTCCTCAGTCAAGCATACAGACGTGTATCAGCTCCCAGTGTTATCAACAAGATGTTTGTGAAACAGCAGAAAGAAAAAAGGTCTGAACAAAGAGCTTCATAAAGATCACTGTTTTGTGAGTGGAAAAAAGCTGCTGTCTAATTTGCATAATTAGCCCATTAATGTTGCAGATGGTGCTTTGCTTTAATCTGCTGCGATGCCTCAGATGCCTCCTCTTATCTGCTCCAACTCCCTGAGCCTGAAAGTACTGACAACTATTTCCACAGGCCGCTGATCTAACACCACAACACAGAAGAGGGAAATGATGGTGTAAAATGAGGAGCTTCACTCCAGCACAAAGACCTTTGTATGATGATTTTCTGCTGTTAAATCACCTCATGCATGGCTGTGACAGAAAGCAGCACCCACACTGAACTTTATTCAAGCTTCTGCTCAGTGAGCGGCAATCCATTTAGCAGCTTCCCGTGAGGATAATAAGAGAAGTAATGTTATATTTTATGCTCATGTAATGGATGTTATTACAGGTGGCGAGCTCAAGGTGGTGGTAGCGATCTTTTTCAAGCATCCATATTCCGAATGCAGCACCTTATGTGAGTCCATGCACATACTTGAGCATGCATTTTCATGCTCAAATCAATAAAAAGGCAAAAATGGAATTAATGGTTGTTTTGTTTTAACGAAGAATCTCCACATATTTTACTAAATTTACCTCTGAGGTCACTGTACATCTGAAAACTTTTAATTCAAAATGTTAATACCCACACAACAGTGCTTTAGTTTATTAAAAAAAAAAAATACTAGCCTCGTTCATTGATAACCATGTTGAATTCCATCATCAAAGCAATGCACACATACTTATCTTCCTCTATATCATAGTTGTTCTTGCCTGAGAGTGTGGGTGAATAATTGATTGTATTGTTAGATATTTCTCTTTGTGAACACACCCTGTTAAGTCATTACCATCCCGTGTTGAAGGGTCTTTCATGTGCAGTCACATTGGCAGGGCACACCAGATTAAATCGGAAACGAGCCGGCGGTTCAAGCAGAGTGCAGATCCTCTCTTTTCTACAGGGTGAAAAGCTTTAATATGGCAGAAATATGAGCAGGAGATTCATAATAGAAGCTGCACGCAAACACAGTATTTATGAATGCGCAAATAAACTGAACCAATAGCGGTTGCCATGTTTTGATTATGGAGAAATATGTTTGCCTGTGTACACTGTATTCACAGCCTTTCAGCTCGGAGATTATGAGTTATTTTCTTGGACGAGCATCAAAATGCAAAAGCACATTCTTCCTGGCTCACAGGGAACACAATGAAAGATTAAGGAACTAAAAACAAGTGTCATATTTATTCAGATTGATTAAATAAGTAGAAATTAGGTTTCAGTCGGGGGGCATTGAGAAAACAGGCATTAATAGAAGTTCATTGGTGGGGTAATTGCTCATTAGTTTTAATTTCCAGCCAATTTGCTGCTTGTGTTGAACAGTTTGAAAAGGCTGTTTTTACTCTGTGGTTGTCTTCTCCAATCAGAATGCCTTTGACATGCTGTATCTCTTTGACATTTTGTGCCGCTTGATTAATTGGAGTTTAAATTGAGTCTTAAAGGAGAATTTGAATCGGCCCTTAATCAACGGGCCTACACCTCCACAATAATGACATCCAAATGTGATAACACTAATCATAAACTGGCAATCAAATCAAATGAATAATGCCTCTCTTTGTTTGCTCTTAATTGCTACATCACCATCGAACTAGTCGATCTGAGACTTCAGGTAACCACGGCGTGCTTTGAGAGTTTGACTTTGACTTTCTTAATTCTATAAACATTTCCCATTAGCTGCCACATAGTCTTCCTGGGGTCCCAGCAAAACAAGAAGGACAAAAGGACAACAAACTAATTTAAATAAAGTCAAGAAACTGAAATACCAGCCAAATACAAAACTCAGAAATAAAGTGAACTGGACAGTGTCGAATATTTCCTCGTCTTTTAGTGTCGCACTGAATTCATGTTCCACAGAAGCCAAGGTGTTTTCAGGTATGTTGTCTCACAGGTATTGTGAGTTAATTGCATTGAACATACCTCAAAGTGTGGCAATGTTGGTTGGTCCACCACATTGGAATATTTGATTGATCTTCTGAATTTGATATCAATGTTCATGAAAACCCACTGACTTTGGTGACCCATTAACTTATTCTCTTGCAGCACCATAAAACTCCCCCCACTGAACACACTGTTTTATCGCCACTAGAGATTTCCAGACCACATGTCAAAAATATCTGTTTTTTGTTGCCTAAATCATGGCTCGAAATTGTTCCGAGGTCGCTTTAAACACTTATAAATGTTGAAACACAGTCTTGAACTGTGGTCACTGGTTTGCTAGCCATATCCCCTCCACCTTTGGATATGAAAGTCAGTTTCATAAAGTGTCTGTAATATGACACATTTTGTAGAAATGTTAAAAATGGTATTGCATTTCTATAGTGCTTTTCCAGTCTACTGTCCACTCACATTCTCACGCACATGCAAGGTGCCAACTGCAGGGGCATCAATATCTTGCTCAAGGATACATCGGCATGCAGCTGGGTGAGCTGGGGATTCGAACCAGCTACCTTTTGATGACACACTCTACCTCCTGAGTTACAGCCTCCCATAATATGGTATGCAGCCTGCTAGCCGCAAGTGTGATCGTGTCAGTGGTTTTCAGAAGCATTAAATACTAACATTTTATCGTGGCAGCTGGGCTGCATTCTCAGCAGTTTAGTAGCACTAAATGTTAGCATGCTAACGGGCTAAACTAAGATGGAGAACATGGTAAACATTACAGCTGCTAAGCATTAACATGTTAGCATTGTCATTGTGAACAAGCATGATGTTGGCACTAAGCTCAAAGCAGTGCTGTAGCTATGCCTCACAGAGCCACAAGTGGGGCTGTGGACTCAAGCAGCAATGACTAATAAAGCAGCATAAAAGGACGGTGGCCTCTGAGGCAAATCATTCCCAGTGATTCAGTCTGTTGTGTGAGGCAGAGGATGTAAAATTATCAAGGTTGGCTCTTATCCATTTCCTCCTCAGTTGTACCATTTAACAAGACAACAGCTTCAGTGTGCACACGGCTTCCTGTCTAAACAGTGGCTCGGAGATGGAGCGAGAGATGGGAGAAGGAGAGAGAGAGGAGGAGGAGGAGGAGGAGGTGAAGTTCTTATTCTCCTTGGCCAGTGTGTCTGCGGCCATGAAGCAAGGCTGCAGCCAGTGGCAGATTAATGTCTGTGTGAAAGTGTCTTCATTGTATCTGAGTGCTCCTGTATTAGAGGACAGGTTGTTAAGAGTGGAGTGAGGTGGGACTAGTCAAGTCATGAAAGTTAGGAGTCTCAGCAGTGTAGAACAACACAGGTGCTGGGTTTGAAGAGACATGTCATTGTGAGGACGTCTGTCTGTTCTACCAAATCTGTGGCTAGTAGCTTCTCAGTGTCGTTCAGGTCACGCTTATCTCCTGTCCAGCAGTGCCATATTTTTCTCATTATGTGCCGCTCTACATAGAACTGGCCCAAATGTGTTTCCTCTTGTAAGTAAGACTGATTCAGAAGTTGCTGGCGGGGCAGAATTTGAATGAGTGAGATAAGGACACAGAGAAAAAATGCAACACAATGGCCCTCAGTCGGGCTGGATAACAAATGCATCCTTTTTTATTTTTAGACGTACTGTGCGGGGAAGAGAGGAAGAGAGGACCCTCATAAAGAATAGTCCCCATTGGAGATATGAAACCCGATTTATTCATGGTTCTTCAGCTCGGAACTGTAAAAGATTGACAACAGAGTGATTTGCCACATCTGTTAATCTTCCTAAATGAGCAAGTAGTCAGATCTTTGCTACGGCCCATGCACTAAATAATTCACAATACTGCACTTCACTTTTTTTTTTTTTTAAATCTTTTTCCTCCCTGTCAACTGTCAGGAGCCCAAATCATTGCTACTGTATGATGAGACGCTGCTGTATTTCTTTCTCATATGGAACAATGCTCATTAGGAGGAGCCTTTTGGGTCTAAGTGCTAACAACAGAGAGAAACAATGAGGGAAGACATTTAAGCCACGGTCCATATGGCCACATTAAAGTAAGTGTATGTGCTGATACAGTCTCACAACCAATTAAAGGGACAGTGCACTCGGAAATAAAAATAAATAAGTCTACATATTTTCCCCATGAGACTAGCTAACCAAGCTAACTGAGCTAGCTAATGTCACAGCTCAGTCGAGGAGGACGGCCATTAGTGTTTACATCCTGCACGGTCACAAGCATGAGAGTAAAAGAAATGCAGCGCTCTGCTAGTGCTACAGACCCAAACCTGCACCCTTAGAGTCTACTTTTAATCCACTCACGTACGAGAGGCTTGTGCTTGTGACAGCGCAGGATGTCAATATTAGAGACGTCCTACTAGGCTGAGCCGTAAGTTAGCTAGTTTAGTTAGCTTAGTGAACTAGTCTGTCATCTGTGAGTTAGACTGACTTACTGAATGTAGACCACTGGTATGAAGTATCTTCTTGGGCCCCCATTGCTACATGAAACGCCAATAACAACTTCCAAGCTAGCAACCTACAAGCTAAAACTGGCAAGTTACTCTCTCGTTTGTGTCCTTTTTGTTTTTTGGGGATTGAGACATTTTACTACCAGGACTCACCTCCCCACAGGCAAACCAAGTTACCCTCTGGCACTGTTTTGCATGGCCACCGCAGCTGCATCCTAGGTTAAACGCCGCCCAAGACGATTATGATTGGCTATGCCAGAATGAGAATTGATGCAGACAGACCTTTCTCCAGCGCTGACACAGTGCTGTTGAGATCTGGCTATTCATGAGTAGATACACGCTTCCTTCTGCATGGTGACGTGATGGTCCGAGGGTGTAGTTACTGCTCACAACAAGTTCTGTGCATCATTTTGATTAACCAGGTCATGGTTTCTGGAATGAGACATGGAGAAAGCAGCTGATCTTTACAGCTGATATCTCCAGAACTCTGCAGCTCACACCAAAACAATCTAGATAGATAATTAGCTCTACAGGTGAGAGGAAAAATTCACATTTTTGATTTTGGGGTAACCATCTATTTCAATGGAGCCATTCATTGCCTACCCTAAATAGAGACATTTCACCTGCTCTGAGAAGATCACTGATGAAATTCTTTTTGAACAATCACTTCTGTTTATCTCAACCCCATTTCCCGCCTCCAACACACATTTTTTTCATTCTCAGATATAATGATTTTAATATTCCATTGACTGCGTCTTTGCTGGTCTGCTGAGCAGGAAGCAGACGTTTCCATCAGCAGAGCTGCGCCTGGCATTCATCATCAAAGGTCTGCCCAGGAAACAGACAGCTTTACACTCATCTGCATCTGCTTGGTATGCCAGCTGGGTGAGCATCCACATCATCCTACCCACACTGTTATTTCTGATTAGCATATAATGCATCAATTACTTCACTTTCACTAAACAGAAAAGCTACCACAAGTTTGGTTTCCAAGGCAACTATGAAGGGTGCTGGCGGCAGGAGTAAATTAGTTTGGCAGTGGAAGTTGGACTGCGATGGCAAGAGCCAAATGTGGGGCAACAATTGTTGTCCGTCGCAGCCGATCCGAGCATATGGAAAGTGATAAGGGAACCGACTGAGGACTGAGCGGTCTAACTAAACAAAAGAGGTGGACACACACACAAACACACACACACACACATACAGACTGGTGTTTCTCCGCTTATGAAGACAATCCATTGACTATGGCTATTCCCTATATTCATTGAACGATCAGGTATCCAACGTGTTCTCACTAAAGGTTTAAAACTCAGACAGATTCCCATAAATAAAGAAACAAACTCCCACAAACACACATTTAATTGTCTGAGGTAACACCTTGACATGCCCATGTTTAAAAATCATTCAGCACAACGTGTTTTTAATTCCTTGCAGCTCTTCTCACACAGGAGCATACTGTATTTTTATATAGAGTACATACTCAGTAACTGTTTCCCATGTGGTATTGTGTGTTGTGTTGCTGTATATATACCTATATGAATATTACTGTAAAAATATGACAGCTTGATATATTACAGCAGTGATTCCAGTTTATTGAAGCTTTTATGTTTGACTGAAAAACAACTGCAACAGTGGTTTACTTCAAATAAAGTGACGAACTGGGCTGTGAGTTTAAGCACAATGGTGAGAAAAGAAAAACAGCAAAAGGGAAGTTTAAACTGCATTAAAGTGAAGGAAAGGTAGCGACCTGGAAGTGCTGTAATTAACTCGTAATTTCTGGAAAAAAATCAGTAAGAACTCTTAGAGAATTTAAATAGGCACACTTTCACTTTTTTACTGCCTCATTCAACTTTTACACTATTTCTAACTGTGAAACATTTAAATGAGATTGCCAGGTTGTGAAGATATGTGTGAATTCCAGCTCTGATTTCCGTCAGGAATCAGGTTAGCAGCTAAATGATAAGACATGTCAGTTTATTCTGATTTGTGTTTCTTACTGCACGTGCTTCCTCTGCCTTTGATTCTCTGAGGTGTGCCGTCTCTGGGGGAACTGGGGAGCTGCTGTTTGTACAATTAATTCAAGCACCTGTAGTTCTCATTCAAATGAGCAGATTGCCCTTCAGCTGGAAACACTGAGCACATTTCTGTTTCCAAAGGACAGAAAAATGTTCTGATTTATATGACTAGGTGACCTCTCTTCAAGCAGGTTAAATGACTGATTGCATGTACTACTGAAACAGAACCAGGCAGCTATCTGCAGTGTTTTTTAATCATATTTGTGTGCACATAACATTAATTCATATTAAGTTAAAGTAAAAGCAGGAACTGAAATTACAGGTTGTTAGTGGCTGACTGATTCCATCTTTTCATCTGAGTATCAGTGGATCACAGCATTCACTACATTTGTCTTTGTCCCTTTGACAGTCTTCTTTAATACAGTTGCTTTTTTGACAATTTTGCTCTGCTTTGACTGCTATCAGTTAGGTGCATGTAACAAAAAGTACCATGTACTCAATGCTATTGCAGTGCAAAATGAATGGTGAAGCTGGTCAGGTCATGGACAGTCTATTTCTACGGACATTATAAATGATCTGCTTTTGTTTTGATTTTGGACACTAATGAATACGGGAATATTTTTAATTTTACCTTTCAAAAACGTTGATCATATGTTAAAATGTCAACAGTATCATTCAACGTGATGTTTTCAGAAAAATGATTAATTCAAAAGCATGAAGTTGGAATATTAAGAGCATTAATGAGTAATTTATTCATTCAAGAACATCAATTATTCGTTCTTTTTCTTCCCACGCACCAGCCAGGCTTTGTATAACTGTCAGTGTATTGATCATTTGGTCCAACACTTCTATGTAGTAGGCTGTAACTGACATTATCCACTGGTTAGTAGTGGAGCTTCAGGTCTTTAGTGTTGTCTAATCATATAATGAAATGGTTAGAAAGGAGCCTAATTTGTAGACCATTTAAAAACTATATGTTTAAGACATTTTTTATTTTGGTTTACATTTGTGGCCCATATTTCTAAATCATTGTGTCTTCACTCAAATAATCGAAACAGTATCGGATGGTTTCTGCGGCTCCAAATCAAGCTGCTGAGTATAGTTTACTCACAGCATCCTTGAAAATGACATGTTGCCCAGAGAGCAAGGGGACCCACAGTCCAGGCCCCTCTTCCTCGTTTATCCAGCCATGTTTCCTCCATATATCGAAAGCGTTCCTCACACAACCAAGTCTCAAATATTAATTTCAGCTGCATTCTATGTTCCAGCAATAATTCAACACAACAAAACACGCAGAAAGACAACATCTGATGTGATTTATGAATAAAACAACAAAACCAGACAGCCCAGTCGATAGATATGGCATGACATATGAACCGCAAATCTACCGCTTGTTTTGTTGCATGATGCCTCAGCTGTGTGACTCACACTGGCTGTGTATGCCTCCCACTTGAACATCAATCTTGTATCTTAAGTCTCTTGTTTTCGCTTCACCACGGAACCATGAGACATCTGAATTAAAGATGGGCCTAAGACACACCATCGCTCATTGTCCCCAAACGGCTTCGCCACCTGCAGAGATTGTCTAACTCACTCACTCTCTCTAACAAGAACACACGAGAAACACAAGAAAGTTGAGCTCTGGTAATTTAGACTGAGTGATGCTGACTTTGTGTTTTTAAATGTGTGTTAAAGCAATAGAATTTGTTTTATGCGTTAAATAAGAAGACTTGAATATAACACTTAGACATGTAATCTGGTAGAGAAGGTCAGAGAATAAGCATCAGGTCCCATTCAGCACAAGGGTCAGCGCCTGAATGTGTGAACGTGTCGGGGGGAACACAATAAAGAGACCTTGTTTGTAATGAGAAAATCTCATGTATATAATAGCTCCATTGATGCCAAACATAATCGCTATTCAAAACACAAGCACAAGCATACCAGTTGTTCACCAGGTGCAAGTCATTGGGTGATAAAACATGTTACACTTTGAAACAACAAAGAAGCGACTTCAGGAATGCAAGCAGACCTTGGTTTTGGTTTTGTCTCTTTGTTTCTGAGGATCTCTCTGCAGCTATCTGATGAATGAGCCGTAAACATCATCTAAATCAAAGCCAGCGCTAATTTGTTTTCACAATTACAGAGATAAAACCAAGGTATGGAAACATGAATAAAAATGTGATCATTGATTTCTTGTGGGAAATATGTGACATGATAGGTTACACCTATTTGATATCAAATGCTAACTAAACTGCAAAAAAAAAATAAAAAATTGTAGCAAAATCCTTTAGAGTTCAAAAGTCGACAGATGGCGCACAAGTGTTAGATGCACATGGATTTTACAGCTAACATAGTTGGATGTTGAATTAGCAGGAAATCTCATGAAATACTGAATCAGTTCCTCACTTTAATCTGTTATGATTTCACACAGATGATCAGATTAAGTTGGAAATTTTCACATATTGAGTGGATGAAAGTACTGGGCTGCTTGTGGTTGTAATATGTGTGACTGTGGAAACAATGTGTTCCCCTTCTGTGTGTGTTAAAGCTGCAATAATCCATATTTCGTCTTGTGTCAATGGCAAATGTTAAAACCTGTGACAATATGAAAGTGGTGTCTATTAGTTATGAACCTACAGTGAATTATCCCCCAAATCTGGCAACCCAATTTCTAGGAGAAAATGTTGGCAAATTATGTTTCTGCAAACTACGGATATGTTGAAATGCTTACATTTCTTTATGTTGCAACTTTTCTTCAGGTTAAATTGTCTATGTTATATTGTGACAACATGTGTACTTATGGACTTCTTAGGTTTAGGTTCAGAAACCACTTGTTTAGGGTTGGGATAAGATCATGATTTGGCTTAAATGTGCTGGCTTCTTGTCAAAATCTGTTTTTTCAGGCCTGGATATTGTCTTGAGGCCTTGTTAAAAATATCCAGTGGTTTCAAGCATACAAATGTTGAAACAGTCTTGAACTGCGGTCACTGGCTTGCCAGCGTTCTCGCCTCTAACTCCTGGGTTGAATCTGCAGCTCACCTTGACTTTACAAAGCTTTACAGTGAGTTTAAAGGACAAATATTATTCTCATTTTCAGGTTCATAAATTTACCTTGGGTTACTACTGGAAAAGGTTCACATGCTTTAATGCTCAAAAAATGCATCAGTTTTCTCATACTGTCCAGTGCAGCAGTACTGTTTTTTCCCTCTGTCTGAGATGCTCTGTTTCAGCTCCTGTCTCTTTAAGGCCAATCCTCCTGAGTACCCAGTCTGCTCTGATTGGTCAGCTCACACACGCGAGCCCCTGTTTTCAGTTTGCAGTTATCACTTCTACCGTGAATATAGGCATTGACATGGTGATGTAGTGTGATGTCAAGAAGTCACAGAATTAAAGGTGTGGCTACTGATAAGGTGTTTGAGGAGCAGTGTTTTCTGTGGGAGACAGGGGCACCTGTTGCCGTGGACTTTGGGGTTTTTCATTTATAAGACCTTTTACATGTATAAAAACTTCTATAACACGCTGAAAGAAAAAAAAAAAGCATAATAGGTCTCCTTTTAAGTTCATTGATTAGCTGTCCAGCCAGAAAGTCTGCTTTAATTCACTTATACCGCTCTCATAGCATCATTTGCTGCTGACAACTGTTTGCTGTTGTTCTTTGCCTGCTATATTCAACATAAAAGGTGCTGATATCTCAGTGTATTCAAAGCTTGGCTCCGCTCCCCCAAAGATTACAAAGAAAAGAAAGCTGGAGAGATACAAGCTACAAAAATTGAATTTATTTACCACAACTAGAGAAATATTAATTTAGTCTGGAATGTATCATTACATGAATGTCGAATACAGGGATGACATTTTATATCTAGTCTCTGAACTCACTACGTTCAGCACAGCAGGGAGTGGATGTTGGGGCTTTTGAAGGTTGTAAGATGACAGAAGAACAGAGCTGGCTGCTTTAAGTACATCGCCGTAATAAAAAAGAGCGTGTTGGATATATGTTAATGAGGAACATACTGTGTAAGAGTAATGGAGGTCTCAGGTTTGCTTCTTTTTATATCGACTGTAGTGTCATTTGGTTCAGATGTTTCATAATCTGCCAATGCAGCAATCAGGAAACACACTTTCACTTTCAGGAAATCTTAGTTATGCCTGTTAGAGCGGTTTAGATATCCAGAAATTGTAGCTACATAAGTATTGAAGACATACTATGCTCAATTAATGTAATGAGACAGTATAGCACTTTAACCTTCATATGGAGTTTATTCCACCATTAGAGCAAAAAAACCATCTACAACAGGTGTGTAGGTAATACAGGGAATGTGGAAATAATTGTTAAGAAGGTTTTGTTCCTGAAGCTGCTCTTTGTGAGTGTGTGTATGTGTGTATGAATACGTCACGCCTGCAGCTAACCTGGCTCAGAGGAGCTGTGTATCCCTTGGAGAGGTGATTAAACACAGAGTTGAGAGCCAGAGGTCTCTCTCTGTTGGAGTCCAGCAGAATACGTTTGCCACTGTTCCACTTAATATCAACCACACGTCCCATGTACTGGCTCCCTGTCTCTACTACTACATCCTGTTTATTACCAGCAGCCCTGTCAAATCATAGGACATTTGCTTCTATTTCCACCACCTGAAGAATATCGCCAAGCTCATTATGCCTCCAAATGAGAAGAAGATGATCGGCCGTGCATATTTGCCATTGCATTGTTTACCGTGTACTCTGCGAGCCATCTCCTGATCGTTTACAAGTAGTCGGGCTACTGCGAGGAAACAAATATTGCAAACGCTTCACAAACGGTTGCATCTGGATATAATCACACTGCCTCCCCTTGTTATCACTTTAGAATCTATACATGGTGTGTCTCTCTCCTTGCAGGAGGTCACTGAGGCCATTTGACCGGGGCTGTGTATCAAACTCCAGACTTTAAGACAATCAAAGGAAATCTCTCTTTTGAGGTCATAACTCTCAGACTTTGGAAGCTGCTCCCACCGAACTGTGGACACTTTTAATAAACAGCTCACACCCTACCTGTTGGTTCAAGTTTGTTCATTTCTCTACTTTATTTGCACTTTACACCATACAATAGCAAAGCACTATGTGATATCTGCTCATGACAGGTGTGATATAAATAACCTTTACTCGCCTACTCTGGTCTGATGTTGCGAAGATGTGTTGACAGTGCTGTGTGACTTAAGGGGATGTAGAGTGTGTGTGTTTTTTTTCTTGACAGAACAGCTGTCAGATGGTGGCCCTTATAACTAATTGAACCTCAGACTTGATGTAATCAAATTTGAAGCCGCAGTGAAATGAACGACAACATGCAGCCCAGGTGCCAGAGTAAAATGTTGGCAGTTAAAGTTTCCAATCCGCTGATAAGTTCACATTTGTACTTGCCAAAGGCTACGTACCATTTTAATTGAAGGATTATTGAAGTGGGTTGGCATCTCTGGTACTGTACAAAACTGGTTTACTTATACCTGTCTGAAAGACACTCCTGTTTTCTTTATATATGCTACCTCTAGGCGATCTCCTTCACTCTGCCTGTGATACCTCTTACCATTGCTATGCTGATGACACACAGCCGTACTTATCCTTAAAAACCAAATAACCTTAACAATCCTAACACCTCACATCACAATTGTCTAGCTTCTGTTATGACTGGATGTCTCAAAATTTCCTCCATCTCAATCCTGATAAAACTGAGGTCCTTGTGATCGGCCCCGATCGTTTGAGTAAGGCTGTCATACAAGGCTTTGCACAGGTAATCTGTCTGTTAATGGTTCCCCGTTCACACTTCAAATCCAGTGGATTTGAAGTGATGGAGTTACAGGTGAGAATACTGCCAAGCCAGCCAGAGACTGTGTTTCAACATTTGTGACACCACATTTTTAAGGAGACCTTGGGACAATTTCCCGCAGTATTTGTGGTGACCAAAACATGTATTTTAGGCACAACATGACCTTTTCCTGGCCCTAACCAAGTGATTTTTGTGCCTACACCTAACCAAAGCATAAGTACAGCATTATCACAACATACAATTGGAAAACGAGCCTAAAGAAAGGAAAAGTTGCAACATAGAGAAATGTAAAGTTTAATATATCCTTGGTTTACACATATGTGATTGTGATTTGATTGCATCATGACATATAACAGTTTTCAATGAAAGCATGTTATACAAGTTTTGTGGCAGTGGCTCTATGATCAAGTTTGTCAATTACACTGATTGTCAAATCATATAGTTAAACCCCTTATTACTGCTTTGACTGTGTACAAATCTGCCCAAGGCAACACTTGCTGTGGGGTGTCTTGATCAGAATTCAAACTGCATCTACAGAAATAAAAATGCAGAGCATGATTTGGGATGTGGTAAAAAAAAAAATCCAAAAAATCACAGTATTCTGTTTTAGCCAAAACTAATCACATTCTGAAAATTAGACAGGCCACATAAATTTAGTCTGCACCGTAAACTGTTTTTACAGGCTGGTACTGATGGCATCGCTCCATTCTGTCTCCTTTTTCATCTCAGAGATATAGTTTTTACTGCACATCTGATAAAAGGAGACCGTTTCCTCATGAGTTTAATGGAAAGAGATGCTGAACACCACTTACACCCTCTGATCAAATGCTTCCTGCTCACCGGTGTCAGCTGAGGGTTAAGAGAGGTGTGCTAACAATATTCAGTGTGAGAGCTGTGTGCTAAATGATGGCCTTTAGAGAAATCCTTGTTAGCTTTTATCTTATAGATTTATGTCTAGTGCTGAATAAATACATATAATTAACAGTCTTTTGCACTTTTGTACAGTACAGTATGAAAAACAACTCGAAGAAGATCGCTTGAGATATTTAGGCAATCCTGCCTACACATTTGGTTTACTATGCAAGAGTTTTTTATGTAACAAGTAGTTTTTTTCATTAATATGTATCACAGAAAAGTATGGCATGCTTTGAAAAAGTGAAACAAGCAAACTCTATCACAGTAGAAGGTTTTTCTTGGAATTCCAAGTATCATAAAATTATCTTTTGCTTAATTCAGTTTGAAGTTTGAAGCATAGCAAACAAACACGAGTCTTGGCTCCCAGATTATACTGAGCTTCAGAAGTCAGAGTCATAAGTGGATATTTAAGAAAAAGAAAAAACATGTCCAAGATGGTCTTTAAAAGCCAGTGACTGAGCTTACACATGGATAGAGGTTCATCCCACACAAGTCACAGGGTGATTCAGAAATTAATTACAGTTTCACAAACCTTAAAGCACCATGATTTACTGTGTCTAATGACTGAAGACACTGAGCTGAAGGCACCATAATCAAACTGGGATAAGACTGTGGCAGCAATTTGCCGTTTTCACAACAAACAAAAAGCTGCTGAAATCAAACTGAACTGCGATCAAACCGTTTACAACTCATGTATCAATGGTTCATACGTTATAAAAACAGTTAATGCATCATAAATGAAGCACCAGTTATTTTTAAGTGGACATTTAACTTATTATTTCAACACAGTTAATCATTTAGTAAGCTCAAAGGCCCACTCTCATTGAGAAATGTGACAGAGAAATGCCTCTTTGTGAAATATGTGGTTCTAGAAACTTGGTGATGTGGTGACTACTGAAGCCAAGCTAACCACTAATGTGCAAGCTAACATGGTACCACTGTTAGTCAGTCGCAAAAGTCCTTTTTACACTGCAACAATGGCTTTTTTCATGCCTCCTTTGTTTTCTTTTTTGTTATTTTACAGTGTGTGATTTTGGATAGTGTGCCGGTGTTCCAGAAGCAAAAGATGCTTAATTTCAGATTTTTTCCGTTCTTCTTGCATTTTTGCATATCCGGCTCACTCGTCTCAAAGTCACTGGGTTTTGTGAATAGCTTTAGGTTAGAAATAACTGTGGTCTGTGGTTAACAAATGTCTTATGTCTCTCTGGTTGCTAACAAGTGGCTAAATGAGGCTACAGAAGTTTCGAGGACATTAAGTGTGTCCTCTAGTCCGTCTTTACAGTCGGACTTTGGTTGCAAACTATTGTAACTCTAATGTTATTGACTCTAACTGATAGATTGATCGATTTATATAAGTGTGTATGCTATAGTGAAGTAATGCTTAGTGTTGTGACGTTGAAGTAATGCATCCGCAGAGTAGTCTGTTTATAGCCTAACGTTAGCTTTTTACTTTTAGTAATTACGCTTCGAAAAGTATCATGCCTATCATAAACTTGTGTTTGCCAAAGAGCTCATTTTCGGCAATAATCCACAATGCATAGCCCACCAGGACGATGCTAATTTACGGGTTAGCCTGCAAGAATACGTCTTCCCTGCAGCACTCTATGACCTCACGTACAGACTGGCGAGGCGGAATAAAAGTGCAAAATTTCCGCCTTGAACATTAGTTTACAGGGCAATTGGTTAAAAAGTTTAATTCAACATCCTTATTGGTACTATCGACTCGACTCTTTTGTGGAGCTAATAAGCTATGATAGCTCTTCCAGTTTTGGACTCTCAGCCTCTGTTCCTGCAAAGGTCAGCACTGTAAAGACAGTTTTACTGGTCACAGCAGTTCTATTGAAATGAATTTAAATGCTGGTGTGACCAGGCCTCAAGTCTTGTTTATACTATTACACACACTGTGGATGTTCCTTTTTGACTACTCTGCAAACTTCAGTACTTTCAAAGGGTAGCGGCTTTTATTTAGGGTTTTGCGAGTCTCTCATGGCCACCGACAGCTCACACAAAGCTGCAGCTCCACGTATACAGAGACTGGTGAGTGCAGCTGCTGCACTTGGAGCTGGGTGTATTAAATTCAGAGACAATAATGAGGTGAAAAGTCACATGAAGATGTTTTTTGGGGGAAATCAGAATTCAGATATGCCTGAGAAATGCTGAGGTCAGCCTTGCCCTTTACACTGTGGGTAAGGCTTCCCAATAGCAGCAAGATCCAAACTCAGCCTTAAATTAACTGCTAACAATATGTTTGCTCCTTATGCAAACAATTTCCTCTCCAACACACACACACACACACACACACACACACACACACACACACACACACACACACACACACACACACACACACACACACACACACACACACACACACACACACACAGACTGAAGAGTTGACAGGTGTGGATTTTAGATGCGCTGCAGAAAAAGGAGAGCTGCAAAGTAAGCACAGCCTGAAACTGGAGCACTAACAAACTGACTGAAACAGTAAACAGCAGGTGTTAATGAGAAGAAACCTCCATCATGCCAATTTGCTGAACTGAAATTTGATTATAGACTTGGGCTTCATTCAATATATATTTATATAACTGTGAAATAACAGTAAGTATATTAAAGAAACAGCAAGATGCACTTAAAGTTGTTCCAGCCCCAGTTTATGTGTGGATGATACATTGCTGTTGCACTGTTCTCTGCCCTCGGGAGGGATTTCTGTGGCAAACCTTTTGGTGTTAATACAGGCTAGATGCAGGGTGGCAGTACTCTAAAATAGCTTCTAAAGTAGCTACCACTGTGGTTCAGTTGTTTCAGATGTGTGTGAAATGTGAAGGTAGTGCTATCTCAGTGGCCCAGTGCAAAGCGCAGCACTGTGAGGGTTACAGACAGCGCTTCTCCCTGTAACCCCATTGTGACTGGCAGACATGGGGACGCTGCCGCTCCCCGCTGGCAGTGCCGCAGATGATGAATGGTGCCATGCTGAACTAGTTTAAGAGGAGCATCACACAATCGCTCATTTCAAAAGGCACTGCTTCACGCAGCGGCCTGGGGAACAGCATGGAAAGTAATATCCATCAACAGCCAGCCAAGCAGTAGCGCTATCAGCAAACACAATTTAGAGCTCAGAAACATTATTGTTTTTCTCCCCCTCCTCTGTACGAGTCAGTGCGACGATGAACTGGCTGAGTGATGCTCATTTGATGAATATGATACTGCTGTCATGATAATATGAACTTGGTCATTATTGGGAGGAATTGAGTTTGGGCGAAGAGACGTTCTGTAAAAACAGAAAAATTCTTTTTTTTCAGCTGCTTCATATTGGTGTAAGCCTTGTAAAGAATATTTCTCCTGCCTCGCAGTTTGGGTGAAACAATATTCTGGCAAGGCCAGGCAGAGCTCTACGCTTCATGAAACAAATTATAAAATGGAAATCGAATTACCACATCATAAAATCAGTCCATATTTTAAAGTAAGTACATTGCAAACTACAAAACAAAGCACCCAATCACAGAACAAATGGCCAACATTAATAAACAAACCATATTTTATTGGAAAAATAAAGAAATCATAAAATGAAAACATTTCATGAAGTTACAAGAATAGATAAAACTTTCTTTGCTTTCTATTAATGGAGGTGTTCAGAAAGTTATGTACACCATTAGACCATTGCATTATAATGGTCATTATTATTATTATTATTACTGACTAGTATTGTTACAATCACTAATTGTTCTTTAGTGATGGTTGTTTCCGCTGTGAAAAGGCCTCTGATCAAATATTCACCCTCTGAGGAGTCTGTGATGCTCTTGTTTTGGACTCTATGCCACCTCAGATAAGTGCTTCTCTTTGTTCCTGTTGCAGATGATTGTTTTAAAGCCTGCCATGTATTTGACTCGGCCACTGCAAACGCTGAAACGTTCACCCACTAGCTGCACTTTGTGCAACAAAAAAAGTAGAAAATGCATGATTCGTCGTGTAATGGCTGTGGTTTGAACAGACTTTATTGGCACAGTCAACCAGAAAAATAGCGAGCTGCTACACTGAGTAATGGCACTCAGTGGCAGAGCACAGACAGTAAGTTCAGCCACGGAGAATGTACCAGTCTCACAGGAATAAATCGCCATACTGAGGAACACAGTTGTTCACTGTGTTTGTCGAGAGTTAGATGAAAAGATTGTCAGCCCTCTCCTTTCTGTATGGTAAATGTAAAGCTACAAAAAGAAGCCAGCTTGCTTTGCTTAAACAGAGGGAAACTAGCCTGGCTCTGTCTAAAGGATAAATTAGTCAATCCAACAATTAATAACCCACATAAAGACCTGTAAAACCACAACATACCGTTTTCACGTACGTATTTGGGCCTAGTCCAGCCTTATACGGGTATTTTTGGAATCAGGATCAAAATCTCCATCCAGACGAGCGTTTTAGCTCAGTTTCAGAAACAATCAGTCTATACTCACACACCTGAAAACTCATATCTTATGGCCATTCACGTACACTGTGCATGTGTGTGCCATTGTATACAGGAAACAGATTGCAAACTCTGGTCGCGGCAGTGAAATAAGACTGCTCTTCATAGACTCTTCCCGGATCACTTCTTCTTGTCTTTCTAAATATAACGTTAAACAATAGACAAACTCAAATACTCTGATATCATAGCACATACTCTGAGTTCACATTTACCACTATCTATCTCTGTCTACCCCTGACAATAAATTTACCTTGTAACCTTGGAAGTGAGAACTGATGTAGTAAACAAAGGAGATGTATCAGATGTTAATTGATGAGATCTGGAGGTGCTTGCAGGTGATTTCTGTCTGAACAGCTGTTTCCAGTCTTGATGCTAAGCTAAGCTAACCATCTGCTGGCTGTAGACTTATATTTAGCGCACACACATGGAAGTGGTATCAATCTTATCATCTTACTTTTCCAAGCAAATGTTTGTATTTCTGAAAATATTCACCCCAAATTTAACAACATGCAGATGTCGCACCATTATGTTTTTGGTCATAAAGATATGGATTTCAGTTTTAAGTACATCGTGAGTGTGGTGATCACTGCAGAGAACCATCATGACTGCAATAATATAACTCAGCCATGCTGCATGCAGAGTGGGATTCAGCTTGGAATTAATGTGTAAATGATAAAGATGTTCAATACTTCATATGTATTGGGATAATAAGACACTTCACTGTTCTATTTCACACCGAGATCCCCCTCTAATGGGGCTCTTTAGGCTTCACTTATCTCCTTATCCACCGAGAATTTGCATCTATATGCTCAGTTTAATCAGGTTGAGCCCATTTTGCTCCATATCGGGCACCACGTTCTCTCTATTTCTCATTCCCTTTTCTTCAGTAATCATAATGTGATGGACAACTAGGGGATATCTTCTCCTCTGATGATGGCATGAAGGGGCATGAGTAAACCCCTGGAAAGTCTCTGTCCGTCCTCCAGGCTGATTTTCCACCAAGCCCAGGTCTCAGTTATCAGTCATCAGTTATTAGCCTCTCATTCAACTTTCCCAGCATTAAATATATAACATGTAACACTTTTGCATTAAAATGTCAAAACATTTATTAGGTCTTTGTTTTTATTGAGTTTATTGAGTACTTACATTATCCCAAATGTTCCCAACAATGATCAAACCCAGTAAAATCTGTCATTTAGTCAACGTAACGAAGCATCAGAGAGTGAGGAAGGCAAACGTCACTAAAGATAATGTGAATAAAACTTTAATACATGCACTTGTCCGTGAATATTCTGCCTGAGCCAAATCTGATTTAGTTATTAATCTGCATTAGTTGTTTTGTAACAATGTAGGAAACAACTTCCATGATCCCATGCTACTTCATGACATTATCATTATCAGTCTTTTGTTTTCATTGACCCCTCGAGGCAGAAGTGACATACTGCATGTTTAAATAGGTTAGTGTGTGTTATTTTGATTTTGAAGTTAGATCACATTTTTGGTCAGGTTGAAACTCCCTAGCTCCAATCAGTATCATGATTTATTGACATTTGTACCTTATTAAAACTGTGTGGTTAAGATTTATGTGAAATATTATGAGGTGAGTGAGTTTCGTGATTAGTATAAAGTTATTTTAATGTTTATAGCTACCTATTCAGGTCACAGTAATTGCTATAAAATGGGTTGAATGGCATTTTTGTAAGGTTGAATGGCCAAAGGTGTTTACATAATGTATGTATTGTTGCTAATATCTTGTAAATGTGTTTATACATGCAGTAAAACAGTAGATAGGACAACAGGCTGGCCTAATAACAGTATCATTACTGTGGAAGCTGGTTAAAAGAGCGATTTGTAAGATATGGCCAGAATTTAAAAAAATGAACTAACATTATCAACAGAGTTTGAAGAAACAACAGTGTTGACATTATGCCCCGTCCTGTCTCATAATACAACCTTGTACCGGCAAAGGCGATAGTCCAATAGCCACATAGTTTTAGCTAGGAGATGCCAGCTTTTAGTGTAATAAATGAACAAAAGAAACTCACAAAATGTCAAGAAAGGAAATATTTTGTTCACCTATTTTCCTTACTAAACAGATACACCTCCTGAGTTCAAGTTTCTCTCTTTTTACTGAACTAAGGTGAGCCTAATTGCCTCATTAACTCATCGCTACACACTTTATTCAAACTGGACCTTAACCTCTTGGTTTGTCTTTCCACAGTCACCTCTAGTTTGGTCGATATAAATCCTCCACTCACCAAGGAAGATGTGAAATTGCTTCAGCTCCACATGCCAATTTCTCCCGCTGCTGATGTCCATCTCTTTCTCTCCTGTCCTGCTTCATGGCTCTCCTGTCCCTGCCTGTCTTGTCATCCCCGTAGTCACAGTCCAAGCCTGAGCTTCTGTAAATCGCCTCCGTACTGCTAACCCTTGTCCTCTAACTTACCTCTAGATGTTTTGGAGTCCCAATTTGGTCCTGCCATGTTCACTCTCAGGTTCTCACATCCAGTTAAGCTGGGCCCTGTTTCCCGTGATGACTTTCGCTGTGATCCGAGGTCTCGGTCCAGACCAACTCCAGGGCCACTGGCTCCAGGGCTAACGGAGCCATAAGTCAGCTAACGGTAGGTAGCTTCAGCCAGAAATAGCTGGCAAGGAGCAGCTGTTGTTGCTAACTCTGGTTATCACGAAGCTGTCACATACCTCCTCCTCATGTGTGAGTGCTTGAGGCCTGTAACAAATGCACTTGTGTGCTTGTTTGCAATCTTACGTCTTCCCATAAAAAGAAAAACTTGCACAGGAAGCCATTATAGCTAGTGGTTGCCACTCATTGCCATTTAAACAGCAAATGTGTTTGCAACCAAATGGTCGTCAAATGTTTTAACATCGTTATGTCTTCCCCTCAACACTGCCCCTCGCTCCTCAGGTCTGTCTGTAGCAGCTAAGTTTGCTCGGCGCAGTTTAACTGGAGGGGAGGGAGGTCTGACTCCTGCTATTTCTTCTATTTCACACAGTTTGATTTCACACAGGTTTCACCCTCTAATGGCGCATACACGGTGAAACCAAATGACTCCATCTCCTGCTGTAACAAGACCATGTCAACAGGCTGCTCCACACAGATGTGGGCCTCATTTCCTGATAACAGGCGCTCCGAGAGGTAGAGTGCTTTGAGGGGTTTATTCATTATCTGTCTGCATTACTCATAGCAGCAGTTAAAGTGAGGCTATGCCCAACATAATTAAGTGTATCTTAATTAATGCTGCTCCCTCTCCCTCTGAAAGGTGCTGAAATGTTGCTCGCTCAGTTTCATAATGGCTGATTTATCTAATTGAATGTAAATTTTGGGATTATGTAAATACACTGTGTACTGAAAAAAGAAAGACACATAAGGAAAACAATTACATGTGCTCAGAACAGAAGGCGTCAGCTGTTATCTCACAGTGCAACACACATCCAGTGTAATGATGGGTTCTGTGTTAATAACATTTTTGCCCCTGAGCAAAACATATAATAACTTCAGATGTAGGTGTGATGATTTTTATTATTAGCTCTCTGACTAAGAGAGTTGTTAATTTCAGCTACACATTATTAATCAGGCGTTGCTGTCCTGCGGTGAGGATACCGCTACATGATGAAGAGGAGGATGAGGAGAGGACAAAGAGATTTTGAAGAAAGAAGGTCTCCTGTCGATGAATTTTTCAAAACAAACTTGTTTTGAAAATAGAAATTTTCCGTCTCTGCCCTTCTTATCTGAGCATTAATCACAGAATCCACCCACTCCCAGCACCCTCAGCTCCTGAAAAGTTCTTTAAAAATCATTCAGGGTTTTTGTAATGACCTTCAAAACAGTTCACCACAGTTCCGGGCAGAAACAACTGCAACAACTTTTAATAAATTTTGATTTGTTTTTGTTATTAATTCATTTACATATTTTGTTATTTCTTTCGCAAATGTGAGTAGTTTAAATGTCGCAGTATGTTGCCTGATTGTTTAATTAAAATTACTGTTTTAAAAAAAACAACCTCTATCCTGCCGGTTTAATCTTCGCACAGAAATATTAAATTGCTTCCTTTCTTGCGTAAAATATGATAAAAATCTCCTTTCAATGATTAAAAAAACCCCATTAGACATGATCATAAAATGCCATAAAATGTCAGATCTGAGTAAAGTGAGTTCAGCTGGTTGACGTTACATTGCGGCTCTCAGACAGGTGGAGAGCTGCAGCACATCCTCACCCTCCTCTCTTGGTGAGAAGATGACAAATCTTAAATTCCTACCTGCTTACCAACATTCATAAGGAAACGTTTTCACAGATATGAGTTTTAATTCTTATATTGCCAAATCACCTGTGAATATTCATTTGCCTTAAGTTCAGCACACCAATGCACAGACACGCAAATCCTCGCAGGATTTTACATGAATTGTGGCATCTTATTCATAAACACTTTTCTCTATCTGACTCATTTAGATGGTGCAGATGTCTGAAAACACAATTTCACAGCTCATGGGGTTTTATTTGAGTGCTGCACTCCTGTTACCTCGTTTGTCACGGTTCTCACTGATTTCATTTTTCAAAATGACATCAAAACAACGTTTTGTGTGCCGTACAAATAATCAAATCTCCAGTTGTTTGTTGTTATTGTTTTTATACACTCGGTGAGATGTGCAGATCAGGGTGAGCATGTGTGTGTGAGCAGCATTGTTCATGAGCAGATCAGGAAAGAGGCATTTTGGTTAGATCACTGGCCTTTGTGTCTGGATCGCAGACATTCACATAAAGTTTAACGCTTCTTGTGTTTTAAAAAAATGTAGTGATACGGGCGAGATGGAGAGAGATAGAAAGAGCAGGAGCATTAAAGGGTGGGAGATGGAGCGAGATGAAAAAGAGCCCGAATGGCTGCGCTGTAATCCTTGTCGTCTTGGTAGGGAAGTTCAGTGTTTGAACAGAGAGTGACGAGGCGGGGCACAAACCTCCAGGATGGATCTCTGAGATTAAAGTGCCCCGATCGCTGCTCTCACATCACATCCCCTGCCATCAGGGGGGAATTCATTTACTCACACAGAAAGACGGGGCAACTGAGAGCGCTGGGGAGAACAGACAGAAATGGAAAGCAAAAGCCTGTCTGGAGGCTTTGTAGGAATTGAAAGCAGTTGAACTCTCTGAGGGCCTGTGGTTCGGCGTAGAGATGGCATACCGAAGGGAGACACACAGCAGCAAATACACTGTATGTATATAGGCTTGTGTGAATCTGTGTTCTTTGCTCTTTACACTAAAAGACATTGTGGTAACCCAGATACTACTGGAAAAATAAAACGAATCAATAAACAAGGCACAAAAGTGGACCTTTATGTCTTATCTCTTTTCTGCACAGTCAACACTGAACATTGCAAATGTACACACAATTCAAATAGCCAGTAGCATATTGGTGCGTTCAGAGCTGCAATGTGTGTTCTTGAAGACACAAAATAAGGCCACACATCAAACCCTTGATCTTTCAAGTACTAGCTGATCACCATAGACACAAAAATGGTTCCATACCCTTACTGGTCCATCATCAGGGGCAAACACACTGCAACATAACAGATAATGGGGGAATCGCACACAGTGGATGAGTTGCAGGCAGAGTGCAGCAGTCATCGCCAGGACATTTTATTCTTTGGGGACCACACCTCGGAGGTTGCACCAGGTCAGCATCAGCCTGGTAAGTACACCACACCAGATAAACATGCAAGACTAAGACACTACTGCACAGATTTTCTTCATTGATGTTTTTATGAACAGGCGCAGCAAAAGCTTTTGACACAGAGTAAGTATTTGTCTAGATTTGTTCCTTGTTGTGTTTGATTGTCTAGATGCCTCAAAGTTGGCAAAGGCAGAGCAAGCTAATGGATGAATAGTTTAAACATTGACTCCTGTCTTTCGAAGTGGGAGTACAAATACATTTATCTACTTGTATGTCGTGAAGAGCGATGAACAGCATCCACTTCAAAGTCAGTCAGTTTAGGTGAATTAAGCATTAAGTTAAAGGAGACATATCATACTGCTCCTGGAACGCCTCGTCACTAGTCCTGCCTTTAATTCGTTGACATTTGCACAATTTATGTCCAGCAGCCTGGTGGCACAAAAGAATCAATTTAGTGAGGCTGCTGTACTGTTGTTAGCGTTGCTGGCTCAGGCATGTGCAAGCTGACCAATCACAGCAGACTGGGTATTTTGGAGGAGAGGCCTTAAAGAGACAGGAGCTTAATCCTGTCGGCCGTTTCAGACAGAGGGGGGATGCAGAGCTGCATCACTGGACTGATGTCTTTTTTTAAAGCATTAAATCATTTAAACCTATTCTGCTAGTGACCCAAAATTATAATTATGAACCTGAAAATGAGCATAATTTGTCTCCTTTATGTCTCTCCAAGGTATAATATAATATACAGTAGTCCATTTATGAATTGCAGACATAAAAAACCCAAGGGAAGTGAAAGCACTTATTTAACTACTATACTTACTTCAATTCAAATGATTTGGACACACTGTACTACAACTGTACCAACATAAGCTCAAACGGAAGAGAAACCTGGTTACAGGAAAAGGCAAAGACTACTGGCTGCCTGCAGTGTGACCTACTGCCACGAGGCCATTATAACAGGTGAAGCACCATCCTGAAGACTGACAATAGCAATGTCATTCTTGACTGCATACACTCAAAGTAAGTGGATTTAAGATGCTTTACGACAGCTGTATTGTGACTGACAAACACAGCTCGTCCAGATGGGCTGTCCCAGTGCACTGCCCTGCAACGGACAGTTCATTATGGGTCAGACTGGCTCTGAACTGTCTTGAGCTCTCCCCTTCATGCTGCAACCTCCTGCAATCTGCTGACCTTTCATCTCGAACCTGCCAGCTTTGGTTCACGAGGCATTCTCCAGTACAACTCCCTGGCTGAGCTCCCTGTGGACCACTTTGTGAGAGCAAGAGGACACCATGCTTGCTCAGACGTATTCATGAAGCCAAGGAACAGGATAGAGGTGTAACCAATTCAACAAGATAGTGCCTCAGAGTAAATGTGTAACTCATCATATCTTCAGTTTTCGTTATATGCATCATGTTTTAAATGAATTACATGACATATTGAAATCACATGAGAAGCTAGCGAATGATTCTATGAATTCTCCTAGCATGCCAGCCAAAACAACCCAAAAGGCATCACACACCCCGCACCGTTTCTTCTAAGAGATAAGGGAGTGAATCCCTCTAAGCTACCTGCATCAGCCCTTGTGTCTGGGGTTTGCCAGAGTAGCCTGAAGCACTTGCAGGTTGGAAAAGCAAACTTTTATATTTCAACTTCACATTTTTCACATAGGTTATTTGCCTTCCCTGAGGGTAAGCTTATTAATCATGGACAAATAGACATTAAAAAGGCTGTAGTTAATGTATAACAAGAAAGAACAAAACTTTCTAAACAAAGGTTCAGCTGAAATATAGTGCCTTCCCTGCATGTTGACTTTCACAATTGCGATAATGGAAGATAAAATGTTTATTGCCATAATAACTTTCCAGAGCTGTAAAGTATTTACCATTGTGCAGGGTTTTGGATTCTTAAAACTCATTTTTCTCTGTTAAAGTTTTATATAAACTATATGTGTTTATATAAAATCTCTATAAAACTGATTTGACCTGATTCAGAGTTATCACTCAAACCAGTGTGAATTAGGTTCACCTGGGGACTGGTTATTTTCAGCACTGCTCATTGGGGAACTACAGGACTAAATGTTACCAATATTCTTTGTTTGTCTTTTATTTTAATTCATTTACAGATAAAAAACAATTTAATGAAATTGTTTGTTTCAAGACTGCATCAAAGAGCAGATGTTATTTTCCCCATTAGCCGGGGGCTAAGAGTTAAAGCTGCTTATGTTAATACAAATTTGGCAAAAAATGCAAAAGCAGAAGCATTAAAAAAAAGGCTCATATATTCAAGCGTATGTTCTCTCATTGCTGCACTAGACGATTTAATAGATAGGATTAAGATATTCACATAGGACAGTACGGCTTCAGTGAGTTGAATGAAAGAACTGTTGTTGATATTGTCTAAGAAAAAAATGTCAGCACACTGAGAGCCTGCCATGAATCTGTGCAGCTTAATCAGAAAAACGACCATATAGGTTGACTGTTAGGCATTTTATTATGATCCATATTTATATTTGTTGTTAGGTGGCGACCTCTATCGGCCATAGTAATCATTACATCAGCAAAGGAGGGAGTCATGTCAAGTTGTATGAAGATCGGAAAGTGTAGTTGTTAGCTTACAACAAATGGTGCACTTGTTGCTGGTACACTGCACCAGTCTGTTGTTTTGGGACCAGTGATACATGTCACTGGCAATCTATTCAGTCATTTAGGTATGAGGGTGCATTTATTTGTGTTGAGACAAATCTTTTTCAAGTTTATTCTACTTTATTCCTGGCTCATGAACTGTCCAAACTGCCTGTAGTAGTAGTTTTAGGGAAGTTGTGTAACACCTTTGATGTAACTTATGAAAGTTAAAGCTTTGGTCAGGGGGCCAAATTGCTTGAGGGCCGAATTTGGCCCACGGGCCTCTTACCACAGGTCATGCTAGCAGCTCTGAGAGGCTGTACCTAGACACAGCAGTGCTTTGAACTAAAGGCTTGTCAGTAACACAATGCTAACATGCTGACTTTTAGTGGCATTAATGATGTTTACCACGTTCACCATCTTACAATTCGGCTGATTGGAGCGTGATTTGCAGGTATTGATTATCAAACATATCATGAGGTGAGATAAAAAGTTTCTGGATCACCAAAATAATTTCAGGCAGGCAACTCACTTTTGACATGTTTATTACAACAGCAGAACAGAGGTAGAGTTTGGCCTCTGGGCTCCCATCTCAAACACATCACTCCCCGTGGATGTGTTTACTTAGAGATATTGGGGAATAATGAGCAACTATCTTTTACCTCCAAGTCGGAGCCTGCAGGTGCACACTGGGGTGGTGTTGGGGCTGAGAAAAACATTGATGCAGAGCAACATGACAAAGCAGAGGGAGAGATGAGTAATCTTTATATATAGATTGCCAAAAATGGGAGGGTGTGTTTGGTAGATGGTTGTGGAGAGTGAGGCATGTCACATGTGAATACAGTGACTTGACAGCCTGAACTAGCTCACAGATGTCGCTACTTTAGAATTCATCCTCTGGGGACCATGCATGTCATGAAAATCCATCACATGATTGTTGGGATATTTCCAAACCAAGGTGCTGGACCAACCGACTGTCACCGGCATGCCTGGAGGCACACCGCTGGGGTAGCTAAAAACAGCTCACAACACATACATAATGAAGAGTTTATACCAACATTTTCTTCTTCTTGTATCTTGCTTTGCAGCTGCTTTGTTACTGCAAAGATATCCTTGGCGTAAGTCTCTGTTCGTATTAGCCACATAAATCAGGGGGTTACTGCCAAAGGAGCTGCCTGTTAATGATATAGTCTCTTAATTAGATAGAGCCGCTACTCCCAATTTGCCTTCTGCCTCAGCAGAGGATGAAGCACACACGTAGACAGGCAGAGCCAAAACTAAGTTGGACAACACACAGTCGGTGCCCGGGCAGGTTATGTCTGACGTCTGGTGCCGCTGCAGGATCTTCCTTTGCTCAGCAAAATGGTGAACAGGCTGGCAGCGTCTTGTTCCACCACCTGGGCAGAAACAAACGATACTTGAAGTTGCCAGCACTATTTTAATTGTCTTGTTTTTGCATCACCTCAGATGCAGCATTTTGTTGTGACTCAGGAAGCAGTCGTGCAATTGTTAAGGATAACAATGCAATAACGAGCAGCGGTTGCATAAAACTGGGACTGTTTCTATTTACCAGATTGTGTTATGTGCCTTGATGCTGGAGACAAATTGTGTTTTGGTAGCATATCACACACACAGATACAGTAAGATATGTGGTCAAATGCCCCCAGAACCATAAATAATTGTCCCAGCTCACTGTTTATGTTTATTGAACTCAAAAACATGTGTGGCTGAAGGCGCCGGTATATTCGTGTTTGAGCCTGGGATGCTCATATCATAAACTGTAACCAATTCAATCCACAGATATCCTGATACAAACAGCTTCTCAAACCTGTAGTCAACATCACAATTTCCCTCTTATTCTGTGTTTTGTTCTTGAGGGAAACACACTGGGGAAACTGTATGGCAACATCACAAAAAACAGAGCATGAACCTGTATGCATTAAATCCAATTTGTCTGAAGAGGAAATACAACCTGGTCAATGATCACAGCGCCTCTGAAGCTCCCCCCGTCTGAGCTGCAGGGAACATGCTGGAATTTGTTTGCAGCTCTTTATTCAACAGCGGTTCAATTGGCTTTTGTGAACACACCACACAATTTGTCTGGAGCTACTGGTTACACATTTACTCCAAGTACTATATCCTGCCTGTAAGAAGATTGAGTGTTGTGGCCCCCCACTCTGCCGCATTGACTCCAGCTTTTGGAGTGCAGTGTTGTGACCTGCGATAGTGCTGAAAGCCCCGCTTCTGCCTGCTTAATCAATCTCTTGTACATTTTCTTTTGAACCTAACTGACTGGTTTTCCCTCGACGGGCCATTCTGGGAGGGTGAAGAGGGTGCAGTTTCACACTGCTGTTCATGGGTCCTCGTGAATCGCAATCTATTGATCATACTGCTGCATGGAGAAGCCAAATGTGGGCCAGCTGCCTTGTCAGCAGTCTCTCTGTTGGCTTTTCAGAGAGGAAAATACTCATGGAATACAACCAAGAAACAAGAGAAACATCAAGAGGTACTGTGCTTTAAATGGTTGTTTTAACTTTAAATCTTGTGTAATTTGAAGTGCAGATGTAGGATCTTCTAGGGGCATTTGATCACTGGTTTGCAGACTTCAGAGTGTACAGTAATTTAGATTGTGAGGTGATTAACTGAACCGTAATTATCAAATAATTGTAGACTTCTTTGTTGTAGGTGTGCGGTCTCTGATGATTGATGCGGAGGAAAACTGACATGCTGTTAAATCTGGAGCCTTTTAACAAACATGCAATTATTAACAACGACTGCAGTATATCGACTGCAAGTTTCACTTGAGCGGTTAAGTCATTAAATCAAATTTATCCGAAAGCCCACAAAACTGTCAATGCAAGAAAATGTGTGAAAACCCTGTGCAAAAGAGCCAAAACACTTGCATCATACCAGTCATTAATTTTGCTGGGACGTGTGTTCATAAGAAGCTGTTTTATGTTTGAGTGATGGAGCAGCGGCAATGGTTGAAGGAGTAAATAAACTGCTCAAACACATGGTCAATATACATAAAAAGACTGACGATATGAAAGTTGTTTGAAGAAAAAAATCCATCAACTGAGTGTGTGTGTGTGTGAGAGAGAGTGTGTTTACTCCTCATGGGCGCTTGTATTGATGACAGCAACATTTTTCACAGTTAAAGTCATTACCATCATCTCTGGAGACGTTCGCTCAAATGCAGCCTTCCTCAATAGAAGATTAATGATGATGATTTATTAAGGTAACAACAGAAACCCGTGTAAGAAGACTTCCAACTTAAAATTTAATATTTCATTAACATTAAAATGTAATGACACACACTGCATAAACTGGAGGCATTTGCTTGGAAAGCAGGGTGATTAAACCTCCACCCTCATGCCGTACATTAACACATGAATATGTTGCTGATTACTTCAAGTATTCTGATTATTGCTGATACCATCAGAGACATGAAATATCACTGATTCAAGTGTCAATAAATGTTGTGTGTATTGATCCTGGTCACATGAAAGAGCTCAGTATTACCACGATCAATGAATTACTGACTGGATATTACAGGTTGCTGTGGATGATTTTTAAAAACTTGTTTTTACATAAACAGCATGCACATCAATTGCAGTGTGAACTTTCAAATGAACATGGGAAATAAGTAGTGCACCATTAAAACTTTGCTTACTTTCATCTTGTTTTCTGTTGCTTTTTAATAAGTTAGCTGTAGAAAAACTCAGGGGCGGGTAAGCAAACCAGTTTCAGCATATAATCTTTATACCTCAGGGCGATTTGTATCTGACCTCTGGTGGCCTTGAGAGGTCACTGACCTTATTATTGCACTGTGTTTGTGTTTGCCCCATCTGTCTGCATTCTAATCAGGTATGTCAACATTTTTGTTCTAATAAATATGCTTACCTCAGTCATGGTTAGTGATGGAATGTAACTAAGTACATTTACTCAAGTATAAGTTTGAGGTGCTTTTAATTCAATTGTGTATTTCCATTTTCTGCTATATTATACTTCCAGTCCACTTCATTGTGGAGGCAAATGTTGTATATATCATACTGAGTTAATTTGTGTCTGTGGTCTTGCCATCAGCTCTGTTCAGTCAGTTGCTCCCATGTTAGATTTCATACTGTGAACCCTGAAAAATAGGGAGGACATAGAAACCAAGGTGGGTGTGAAAATGTGACTTTCAGAGACTGAGTTTCCTGCTGTTAAAGTGGGAAAATAACAAAAAAGTAAGAATGCTGCAAAGGTGTTTTTTTCAATGTTAAATACTTCTAAGTTGACTTTTAATTCTCTCTCTTCTCCATTTCTCACCGAAAGGTACGAGGTGCAACAGTACAGCAGACTGCACGCTGGACAGTGCCAGAAACAGGTTGTCACTACTAAGAGGGGAAACAGCTGTGAAAATGTATCATACATCAGAGGAAATACAGAAAAAATGTGACTCTGGGAGGAAACCAGGAGAGGGCAATGAAAAAATTTAGTCTCCTGGGGAAATTGTGAGGGCTGGCCAGTACGCTCTGCTGCACTGTCTCCTTAGACAGGAGTTTGGTGCTTTGTATAAATAAACGGCACATTCCACAATGCTGCAAATCTACAAGTGGTTCAGTTTGTGCCAGAGTGCGTTCTGGTTCTCGGAGTGACTATTTACGAACACACCCTTCATTTCCTGTTTTCCGCAGCCTGGCAGTATTATTATTTCAGAAACAAAAAAAGGTCCATTTTGGTGAGACCTCTTTTACATGGGCAATGAGGGATTGAAAGTCATTAAGCTAATTAGTGCTGACAGCAGGTCAAGCTCCGAGAAGTGTCTGAAGAGTTCAAGGACTACTGCAGGAGAAAGATGTAGGCTACACTGGGCAGGATTATGTACCGTAAATATTCCAAGGACTTTATTTCAAGTGACAAAGACAAAAGGATGTTTGTGTGCAGAGCTAAAAAGTGGATACAGAACAAACATGGCTAAATACGGGAGGCTGCATGGTGGCTCTAATGTTAGGATTTTACAGTTGATTCTTTTAAATAATGAACTGTGAATCAATGGTACCTTTGCATAGTATTCTATTGTTACAGCTACACTGATGGACATGTTATGTTAAACAGCTTGTTCTCTTTCTGTCTGATACTCCATCAGCTTCAGGACAAGCTCTTCATTTGGTGTCTTGTTAGGTTGGACTTTATAAAGCTGCTGTTCTTTATAGGTCTTACTGACCTGCTTACTTGAGGTCAGTAGGAGCTTATCTGTATCAAATATATGATTCATGGCTGTGAGTTTCTTGTGTTACTTTTCACTATGTGCCATGTTTGCATATTGCCTTATAGCAATCTATGGATTTGTTGTCGTCTGTGGCCTTAAGGCAGATAGCATTATTATTTGTTATTTCTATTTTATTTGCATCTAAATGAAACGCCCAGGCTTTCCTGGCATCTGGACTTCGGAATAAACAAGTGCATTTTGTAGCTGTGTACCTTTATACAGCTTGGATATGGAAACAACAAATTAAGTTCCTGTGGTTTTAATATCTGTATTAGTCTGTTCTTTAACTTGCACTTTGTACATAAGGACATTAATAAATCAGAGCATTTCTTCTACTCATTAGGACATTCGCAGCAGTTTTGTCCTGATATTAAAACACATTTCTGTTTCGTGTGCCAGTGGTCTGACAGTGACTTCCCTCTGCCACAAGGAAACAAATCTGCTGTCAGTCTGACAGCAGCCTATGTCAGAGAAAGGCAAAGTGAAAGGTCTGTCATGGCCAGTCAAATTATTTCTCCTGTCCTGATGCACTTTCTGACAGATAAGCTGTCCTTACACGCTCCCCCTCCTCAACTCACCTTTGTCCTCCCCAGTCTCCGTGGAAACACTTGGAAAAAAAAACTTGATTGATAGAAAAGAGCAGGCAGAAGAATAATGTCAGCACTTGTTGCTCGGCAGAGGTCCCCATCGGTGGCACGGTTAACACAGGTCCTCTATCCATCGCCAACGGATTCGAGACATCACACAGGTCTCCAAACAAATGTCACATGAGTCAGCCTTCCTTGTATTTCCATTGTGTGTAGTGGGGAGTTCAGCCAAGTGCTGACAGACAATCGGTGGAGACAGAAAGATGCAGTGAATGTAGAGGAGTTAAGCCTCAGTGGTGACATTTTGAAAATGCCTGTTTTGTTGTTGGCCCGCAGTGTTGAATTGTGGCTCATCCAGCCTTTAAGTCCCCTGTGCAGTGTCTGCAGAGATGTCAACACTGTTAACAACGTGTCATGCTTACAGGCCGGAGCGAGAGAAAACACATCCAGCTGCATTAGACCTGCCGAGTCGGACTATAATTGGTAATATCAGTAAAGCATCTCACCAGGACTGATGTGTGGTACTCTGGCTTCAAACGGGCTCATAAATGTAATCAGTGTTTACAGTTTTGTGGTAAAACTGCTCCTCCAGGATCCATTTGCTCTGAGTGAAGTTAACATGCCACTGCTACTTTAAAACCATAATTCACATTTTACTAGGGCTAGGGAAAGAGGAGTCATTTGTCATTTATTTATCATATGACACACATGTAAATGGATTACTTAGCCAGGCTTTAGAGTCCATTCTCTGCTGCTTCCACTCCTCTATCCCTCATCCCTCACTCCCACTGTCTTCTCTCCTGTCACCAGAGCTGTGCTCATATCCATTACATGGCTCCACTGCCGTGATAAATCTGTCTGTCAGCAAGACATCATAATCAAATTGTTCCAGAGGTCATTTAACATTGCAGAGGAGGGACTTCACTTTAGCCCTTGGAAGATCCGGCTCAAATACAATTTATGTGTCAGAGATGAATTGTGGAATGAAACATTTACGGAGAAAATGAACTGTCTTGCCGACTGAAATAGCCTTGTTATGGCCAACTGTGTCACTTTATCTGCTAACTTCCATCACTGGTATTTAGGTACTATTCCCCCTTCCACCCTGCCTGAGATTTAAATAATAATAAATAATAGATAAGACAGAGCTGAGCTGCATGTGTGGAATACCAGACTAGGTTTCGTTTGTCTTGACACTGACACCATTATGAAACTGGATTAATGTCATCAGTTAAGCAGAAGAGAGCTGTACATTGATTTCAGTTCTACATTATAAGCACAGGTGAGGCCTTGATATATTTTTTCTGCGCACCATCCCGACACTGAGCTGCCACTTTATTACCTAAACATGTGAATTATCCAGAATAACAGCCCTTAAATACATCTTATCTTTGTGCAGATAGTATAATGTTATAATGTTCTAGTGTGCATTGGACTGCAATATATTCATAATGGTCCTTAGAAACATGTCTGTATGTACTGTGTATATTTGGAAAGCATCCATTGGTTTAGAGCTGAAATGCTTAGTCAGTTAGTCGATTACTCCAAAAAAGAAAATAGATCCCCAACAAGAGTGGAAAATGTCAGCCTAAAGTTGAAAAATGTGTTGATTACTGTTTCTAAAATGTGAAGATTTGATGTCCTGCTTTGTTTTCTTCATAACCGTAAAATTAATTTGGAGCATTGGTCTGACAAAACAACTTATTTGAAGACATGAACATGGACCCAGACAAAACAACTTATTTGAAGACATGAACATGGACAAATTGTGAGGGGCATGTTTTCAAAATTTCCAGACTCAAAAAATACAAAACACAAAAAAAATTTGCTCTTGAGCTTTCAAAACATTTTCTTGTATTTGACACATGACAGCCGGCTGCCATTTCAGGGCCCACAAGGGCAACAACTCCTCCAAATTAAATGACAAAATATGTCGTCTGTCCTTGCCTTCTACTTTCAAAGAAAACAAATAAAGAAGAAGCAAAATTCCTGTGCCAAATTCTGGTCAGAATTACAGAGGAGCAATAGAAAGCATCCTGACTGGAAACATCCCAAACTGGCATGGTTTGTGCATGGCCCAGGACAGGAAGGCTCTACGGCGGGTGACTAAAACTGCAGAGAACATCACTGGTACCACCTACAGAGCATTAGTGATATTGGTGAAGTGAGATTTCTGCACAGAGCCCAAAGGATACTAAAAGACGACACCCACCCCAGCCACAGTCTGTTCACCCTGCTGCCATCTGACAAAAGATACAGAAGTATTCGCTGCCAGAACATAACACCTTCCTTCAGGCAGTGAGAGTCCTCAACACTCCACTCCAATAGTTGATAGTTCCCTGTGTGTTCTCATTACAGTGGTCTAGAAGTTTAACTTTAAATCTGAGCCATGTAATAAGACAACTTTAATTGTTGTTTCACCAGACATGAATCTTGACTTTCTGGTGCCCTTTTTAGTGTGTTTTTGCTCCTGTCAGTCAGACGGTCCACCACTGGGGAACAATGGCGTTTTGTGTGAAAATGACTACTTCTTTAAGGTTAGGGGAGCTTTGTTGTCATGGTTACAATCATAAATACCTGGTAAAGGTTAGGAAACAGTTGCAGACATGCTTTTTAAAAACACATCCACACTGACATATGGTTTTAAATGGGAAACAAGCAGCTGTCTCCTGTGTTGAAGTCCAGTGTTTTGTTGACCCATCCATCCACCCCGACCTCATCCCTCCATATGTGGACTGTGTCGGTCAATAATAATCCTCCTTCCTTTATGTTTGCTACGGCTGGTCGAGGGCTTGGTCACTTAAATGTAAATGTACTACATGTCTTTTTGGGGCACTTACGGATGCTGTCATTAAACCTATTCTTTATATAAGAAGCTAAATGTGATCCGCTGCTTGTGTCTGATACGTCCAGTTTGTTGGTTGGTAGAGATCAAGCTTAATTATGGGCTTCAGCTGCCGAATTCCCCTCTCCACCCTCCCCTTAGTGCTGAAAATTACAAATTAAAAAACTCACTAATCAGGAAGCTGTGCAGTGCCAAGAGCGTCGAAAGTAATGAAAATGTAACACCGTCAGGGCTTCCAAGCCCATTTTTAACCACAGATATTTTCATTTATCCATGCAGACCATCGGGACCTCATCAGTAGCTCGTATTGTGTGATGATGTTGTTTAACAAATTAGCACAATGCTTCCACAGCTAATCTCAAAAGTTCACCTGATGATCATTGTGTTTTTGGCTTTTGGAATTAACAATTAGTGAGTTTAATTAGTTCAAACTGCTTATTGCTGAAGTAATTCTCTCAACATAATTAAGTGCTGAGTTTGTCCAGTTGTTTGTATTTTTGTCAAGATTTTCAGAATAAAGCGTTGCATTACTGTCTTGTTTGCTGCTGCAGGTTGTCACCTACGTTTAAACTCCTGAACTCCTTTTGAAAGAGAACGGATGTCCTTTGTTTTTCCTGTTTCTAGAGGTCATTTCCCCCCAAAATAAAATGTTTGGTCCCTAACATTAACATTAATAAAAACATGCACACTGTATGTGTTTGTTGGTAATCACTGTTTATTCAATTCATGCTGTAGGACACTTCTGCACAACTTCAGAACACAAGTACAAACTTCCAATGAGGGCATTGTGAGTGTGGGTTACTGCAGGAATAGTTTCTCTAACATCAAGGCCCATGTCATACTTGTTTTTGAAGTGAAATAAACATTTACAAATGAATAATTGATTTTATCTGTATTATTTGGGGGGAAGGAATAGGGAAATATGCATGTTTTGGGTTCTTCAAAGACATACCTAATGCATAAGTAATGCTTTCTACTTTCAAGTGTAAAGTCCCACTTTTGCCTCAGGTATTCCATTTCTCTGTGTTTGTATCTCCCTCTCATTCTCCACAAACACAAATCTGAATAAAGTGTGGAGAGGAAAGACATGGAAAAGCACATCAAAGACATGATCATACGACACATTAAGAATCAAATGGAACTGAGGCACTTCTGCTCATTAAAACGTAACAGGCTCTCCATTTTTTGGCAGCTTAGTCTACACAACCATCAGTCTGGTACAGTGAAAGCCACACGACACTCCTCTCAGGTCATTTAGAGTTATCCTTCTGCACTGACAACATGTGATTACGCAAAAGCTGCCCCTCGTGACCCGAGAGCAGGGAAGCAGGTACGGGGCCATGATGGAGGAAATGTAATTCTGTCGAGGAGATTAGATTCAGGCAGCCTGACCCTGCGGCAAAGCTTAGCTCTCAGCGCTGCACATCTGTTTGGACATTAATTGGCTCCAGTGGTTCAGGAATAGTTCTCAGAATGGAGCATGGCTAAAGAGAAAAACAGAATAATAATAATAGATCGAGTGTGGTCTTTTCCTAATCGATGTTCTCCTCCAGGCCAAACTCAGAGGTACAGGAAGCAATCAAGAAAACAATGGCAGGTACAAGAGTGATTTTGTGGGACAGCAGCCTCGCAGACGGGAGGGTATAGAGAGCGAGAGAGAGGAGAGCAATCTGCGACCACGCTGCTAACATAAAATCTGTGAAGTGTTCATAGATGCAAAATGTATACAAATACAAGCAAGCATTTTGTGGCAGTAAATCTGAGGCAGGTGTCTCTGAATACATAATACTGCAAACATATGGCTAGCAGAAGAACTGGTATTGATTTTTAGAGGGTCTCTAAAATTAAACAAAAAAAGTAAAAACATAAAAAAAAAAAGAAAAAACAGATCTCTGCTGCTTTATAAAAAGGCAGTCTGGCATTTAGAGAGTCCCTTTCTACATCTGAATGTTTTCTCTCAACATTCAATCAAAACACCTGAGACACATAAAAGAACAGCACAAGGATTCTGTAATGTCTTGATTTTGCAAAAAATGTGTCTCAAATACACAACTTTTCTGTTCACTTCTTCTATAATTGATGGCTTGAATGTGCTTTGGACCTTCTAGTTCTTTATTTAGCTCCTGAGTTTTGTTCCTGGGGGTCAGCGGTGGGGGGCCAAGACAAGAAGGTGAGAGCTGCTTATATACAGTGTACATAATATGGAATGAAGCTTGCTTCTGTAAATGAACATGTCTGGGTGCAGCCTTCTTTTCCTGCCTCCCCATGTTTTCCTGTTGTCCTGTTGTTTTCTCTTGAGTGAGTTTTTTCCCCGCGCTTCCAGTGTCTGATTCTTCATCTGCCTTTGCTCAGGTTAATCTCCTGGGTCACTCCAACTCGTCTGCTGCTGTGAAGTCTCTGCTTCTTTGTTTTGCAAATTGGGTCAATTTAGAAAGACATAACTTACCGATGTGCACCTTTTGACTCAGTTACATGTAGAGGCACAGTAGGGGTTTCTGGCACAACTTCACCTTCTTCCATCCAAGGTGCATGAAGAAGTGTCAGACCTTTGCCCTTCATGGTTTGGATTATTGGTTTGGTCATTTCCTGTTTTATTGTGTAGTTTATATCCTCATGTGTCTTGTTTTACTTGCTGTCCTTGTTCCTGCACCTTTTCTGTGTATGCCTGTGTTTAATTTGTGAATCAATCCTACTGTACGTATTTAAGTCTGTGTTTTCCCCTCACTCTTGGTCAGTTTGTCTGTTTTCATCCACACATCAGTCCTGTGTCTGCTGTGCTCCTGTACTTGTTCCCTGGTCCTCGTGTGACCCTTATGTCACTCATTTGTTCCCTGTGGTTTTGTGGTTTGTCCCCTATTTTACAGTTACAGTTTACACACAGAAAGGACACAAACATAAGACACTCAGAGGGAGGCAGGTTAAAGAATAAAAAGTGAGCTTGAATGCTGGTAACCAAAGTCCAAAATCAAAAAAGCAAGCAGCAAAAGGCAGGTGAAGGAAAGGTCAGGGAAAAATCTGAAGTGAAATACAAAAACTGGATGAACCAGAAAAGCACGTACTTGGGGGTTGCAATCTGCAACCTCTCTTCTTGATGCCACTAAATCTAACGCGCAGGACCTTTAATGATGTAGCAGCTTAAATTCTCTGGTTCTGAACTAAGTATTAGTAAGACATGAATACATTTGGATAACAGATCAGATTGCTTAGGTGCTTAGGGAAGCACCTCAGGCCCTGAGACATTTAAGAATCTCCAGGATGTTTTGAGAGTGTATAACTCTATATATCTGCTATATAGCTTTTTAAGATAGACTTACTCAAGGGTTGATTTTAAATTAATGTCTTACATTCGTCTATCCAGTGTCAAAAACACAACATAATACTTAATATACAGTGTGCATATCCGACCATCGTGGCTATACATGTCAAAACCCCAGACAGCGTTTCCTTGCTGAGCTGTGGTGGGATAATAACACAAAGAGGAGATTGTACCTTTAGTGTTAACCTTTGGAAAATACCCACTTGATTATGACAGACTGCTAAAGACATTTTCTACACAGCGCAGGATGGTGGGTTTTGTTCCCCGTGTCTCACAGTGCAAACAAAAACCTGTTCCTTTGTGTGGGCATGTGTGTGTTGTTTTAAACCAGACTTGACAAAATGTGAACCTAACCTTTAATTGGAGGCTAATGCTTAGTTCAGGGTCGGGGTTAGGAATTGGTTTATGTAAAGGTTAGGGTACAGGTTAAGGTTAGGCATGTTTGGCATGGTAAATGGCTCAGAAATCAATGAGAGAGTCTTCACAAGCATAGCCAAGCCTGTCTGTGCGTGTATGTCTGTGTCTTTAAAAGACTATTGGAAGACTACTGTTGATTGGACATCGCGTGTCAACACTGAGGACCTGCATTGACTCCTGTCACATCAGGATTGGCTCTGGTCCTATGGGAGTGTGTCGAGATCCACCCGGTCGATTATTTAGCTCACCCAGCGAGGCGCACATATCTGTGTGACAGTGAGCAGCAGCCAAAGAATCCTGAACACTGTCAATCACTTTATTTCTTCACATTTGAGTCCTCAGAGCTTTAGGTGACATTTATAAAAGAGTGTGAGGAGGTTACACTTCCACAGTTTATCTAATTCATTAATTCAGATGGAAATATTTAATCAGTGAGCCCCATGTACCTCATGGGTCTCAGTATCACTCAACCTGCCGTGATTTGTTATGAGCAGACAGCTGAGGAAACTGTGATGCAGCTGACTGGTCTGCTGTAGCAGAGCCTTGAAACTGAGGGTCAGCTTGGGGGACTGATCCCATTCTTATATCTAAATTATTATCTTTATCAGCATGCCACAAAAGACATTTGGTACATATTAAACAGTTTTGAATTCTTGCTAAAACAAAGTATTCAAAGGAAGTAGAACTTATCTTTTATTACCGTTTAATTATACATTGACTGACCTTCAGCTTCATCAACTCTCAGTTATTTTTCTTTCCTTTCATTGTTCAGTATAAGTATTAGTAATTATGGCTTACATAAACAGGTATTAGCAATTGTACATGTATATTATATTAAAGTCACAACAATAACAAACTCCAAGCGATCAATAATCTTAGATATGGACATCTTTTAACAGATATCCCAGTACCAATGTATGCTACAACCCTGCTCGTAAGGGTTTTTGGTAAAAAAAAGTTATTTATTTACAAGGAGTTTAGAATTATTAACTGTGCCAAGGAGGTAATGTTTTCACCTGTGTCCATTTGTCTGTTGGTTGGTTGGTTTGTCGGCAGGATTACACAAAAACTATTGAATGGATTTCCACAAAACTTGGATGGAGGATGGGTCTCGGCCAAGAATAGATCCCATTAACGTTTGGTGCAGATGCAGATAAAATGCTGGATCCAGGAATTTTTTTCTCACTTTCTTTAACCTTTTTTTCCCGACATTTTCATTAATTTCTCAGGAAATAATTTATGGATCTTAGCTGGTATCTTCGTATATAGTGTGTTATATAGTGTTAAGTGTGACTTTATTTCTCTGTAGTGTGTGCTTTTATGTTGTGAATAAATGCTGTTTGTAGTGTAAGTTTGTTTCTACAAAGTTGTGTCATGGAGATCATGAGTTCATCTGCATTGTGGTTGGCTGTTACAGATCTGGTGATCTTAAATTATAATTAAGAAGTTATTTGGGTATACATTATAGAGTGATACAGGGCTATAGGGCTTGATAGTGGATTAGACTTGACCGAATTAAAGGGGACTGTTGGCCCTTGGCGGAGGTATACGCTCTACTGAGTGCCATTCTAGTTGTGAATGAAAATAGGTGAGGCAAACTACAAAGAAAAACGGATTATGGAAGATGTTTAATCAAAAAAAATAAACCAAAAGAACATCAAAACACTACTAGAGAGGTTAAACACACAAGGAGACCTGCAGCCATAACATATACAGTCATAACCATCTATGGGAATGTTGCTAAAGTAATGCTCGTCCTATCATAATGTGGTTAATGTGGTTTTAAACTGCAGCCCCTTGGGTCATCTCTGACCTGTGATCAGACTGCTGTGTTATTAAATCAAAGATAAAGTCTTGTGGTAACACTCAACATCATTATACTCAAGTAAAGAGCTCCTCCTGCACAGGCCTGTTTGAACTACCTCTGCTCTCAGCCACACTACTGTGTCTGCAGAGAGCCCTGTGATCATATTCATGGGAGATTTTGTTGCTTTTTCAATATTCAAGGTCATTTTGTGATAGAATTTTGCCTCCCCAATTAAATGAAATGGCTTTTGTTGCCAACTACAATCGCTGAATGGCAGCTATTTGCTTGAGTAGTGAATGCTTGAGGAAAATTATTGTTTTCAGAAAATCATAAAAACTAGCTAAACTCCTTCTATCAGATCTGTGGCTGATTGTTGACATTTTTAACAGTTGAGGGTGCATACATGGAGAGTTCTTCAAGTCGTGCTCTCCTTGTCTCTGACCTGCAAAATGGGACCATTTAGTCTTTATTTGAATGCCATCAATAGGACAATATAAACATGTGCACATGGTCAGAATTGAAAGTGATTGATGGTTATTGGACAGGGCAGAAGGTAGAGACAATGTGTGTTACAGTGAAGCAGAGAACTGTCTCCTGTCTCATAGACGGGCTGCCTGTCATGCTTGTCATTGCTCATGGACAGTACAGTTGAAATCAATGGATTCAGTCCTTTCCAGTGAGCTATGCATTGCCGATTTTTAAAATGGCCCACAGTACAGCAGCCTGTACTGAAAGACAATAGCATATTCATAACGGTGAAGAGCCGAGCCGGATAACACAAACCACAGAGGTCTCAGTAATTCCTTCCATTTAATTTGGATGCTGGAGAACAAAGGTTTCTGGGTAGCTGTGAGACAATGTGAAGGCGCAGGAGTCATGAGCAGTGCAAGACGTCCAGGGTGATGACCTCGGGCGAGTATTCCAGCTATAGGCCTAATGAGGCCTGGTTCACTGGTGTCTTATCCTTATTACTTTTGGTTATAATGAGGGTCAGGCTGTTAGGCCATTCAGCTCTGATCACTCTTATTAGGAACCAAGAGAGGGGGAGAGAGAGGAAGAGGAAAAATAGAGAGTAACTTCACAGAGAGAGAGGGTGATTTTATTCTGCTGCTTGTGCTCGTATGTTTTGTCCGGTATATCCTGAATGCGTCTTGTGGAGTCTGTTTGATTTTTTTGTTTTGTATCAGCAGTTAACAGAGGGAAGCAACTGAAACACAAGACACTTCTGATCATCAAACTTGGCTTCACACATGTATACAAGCACATCACTGATGTCTGTTATCTATTTCCAGCTCAGACATTCATACCCTATAGCATTGTTAGATTGGACAGGATAAAAGAAGAAAGAGTGAAAAATCAATGATGAGAGCACAGCTATTAAAAGGTCCCTCGGGGCTTAAACATGAAAAACACATACAAATAATTAAATTACTGCGTCTTAACACAATGTGTTACCCCACTCCACTGCACAAGATGTTCAGGTCATTGGGAATTAATTGGGCAAAATTGCTAATGAGTATTAGGGAGTGTATGAAAGTATCCTGCAGAGATCGAAGATGATCAAAGCGATGCAGGGTTCTGAAGGAGCAAAGCAGCTCATGAAAACTGAAGAAGACACTCATGATGTCGATCATTTCGCTAAATTTTAGACGTGTGTTATCAATAATAATATTAACAGCCTCGCTTCAGATTTCAAAGTTGCCTCAAGTCATCACACTGCATATCTACCGATAACTGAACTAATGTGTGTATAGAATATTTTAAATATTTTTTAAAGGAGATCTATTATGCTTTATGATTTTTCCTTTCCTGGAGTGTTTTATATAGGTACATGTGTATGTGTATGTAAAAGATTTTGAAAGTGAAAAAAAGCTCAAAGTCTGCACCACCAGCTACAACAAAGCTTTTCAGACAGAAGGGGGAATACAATGCTGCTTTTTTGAGCACTGAAGCACGTGAACCTATTTAGTAGTAAAAAAATAATAAAATAAATAATAGCATAATATGTCTCCTTTAACATCACATTTTGAAGCAAACACACTCAATCTTTTTTAATCAAACATCAAACACCTGAATGTACCTTGGCTGTACATTAACTCAGGCTTTCCATTTGTACTAAGGCCCCTCAGCCCACACATCCCCAGCCCTTTACTGAAAGCTTTTATCAGTGTCACTTGATACAGCGGAAAGTGAGAGCACCAGCAGTGGACAGGGACTTTGGTTTTTGAAGAAAGGGGGACTAATGCCTCCACTTGAAAGGTCTAAGATCAAAACGTACAAGTTCAATACTGTGTTGCTGTAGTGAGTGCACCTCAAAAAGAGAAATGAAGCATTTGGAAATACCATACAAAGCTCTATCACGCCTTGCTCAGGTTTAAATGGCAAATAAACTCCAAAAGTTGACAATTTCAAGAATAGCTTCAAATGGCTGGCATGCAGACAGCATAAGGAGGAATGTGCACTATAGACGGGTGATGTAGAAACGGATGGAGTGGAGAAGATGCTGAAGCTGCTTTACTTTTAAATTACAAAAGTCCTCTAAGCACACAGAGCGGCACAGTCAACTGGAGAGTAATTCTGCCCCGTTTTCATTTGGGAGGAAATGCAAAGGCATATGGTCAGACAGCTGGCTGCCATCACTAATATGTGGAGGTGGTGAGGAGCACAAGGTGACGGGGTGGATTTTAGAGAATGCTGCTTTGGATCTTTGTCATGATTGGGGTAATTACACTCTAATTACAACATATAAGTTAAAGGTTTCACCAACTGTGGAAGTATCCATCCTCTACTTTCTTTAAACCTGCATACATTCTTTTGGCCACCTGTGGCAAGCTTTATAGGTTTTAATCACCTAATAAAGTTGAAAGAAACACGTTAGCATGTTGCTTGTGTGCACATTTAGCAAAGACAGAATATCAGCATTCATTTGCAAACACAAGTCCAATATTCGGCCTCTTTTAGCTCTGTTTTATGGAAATGTCTGGCTCCTCCGCTGCTAATGCTTCACAGTTGCTAACTTTGCCTGCTGTCATGTGCTGAGCATGTAGTGTGCAGTTTGTTTATCAGAGCTTGTTGATGTAAACAGCTGCTTGCGTGTGGAGATGAAGTTGATGAGAGCGTTGAGATTGAATTGGAAATTTAAGAGGATATCTTTGCCGAAAAATAAAAAATAATGTGTAATTATCTTCTTACCCTCATGACACTAAATGGTGACTGGTAAAGTTTTCTAGTCCACAAAACATTTCTGGACCTTCATAGCATACCAGTGTTGCAGTGTTCTCTTAAACAACTGAAGAAGATGGGGACTTGTTTTAAAATAAAAAATAAAATAAAATAAAAAAATACACAGAATCACTCCATTCAGTTTGTCTGGCGTAATCCAGTCCCAGAGATCCCAAATCGATATGAAAAGATGTTATTTACACCCTTTCAAAGCTGAAATCTTCACTGTAGCTGCTAAACTAAATGCCTCAGCACGCATCCCGGACCACACGTTAAGGATGCAAATAACGTCTTTTCAAATCAGTTTTGGTTCTCGGGGCTTTCGGAGACTTAAATTGAGCTGGATGAGCTGTATGGAGCCATTTTACGATTTTTTTCCCCCAAGTTGTTTCTTAAGTCCTCATCTACATCAGTTTTTTTAGGAGAATGCTGCACGCTGTTTTGCTGTGAAGCTCCAGAAATGTTTTGTGGACTTTGAAACTTTATCCAACTTTCCATCGGTTTGAGGGTAAGTAGATAAAGACTGAATTTTCATTTTTGGGTGAACTTATCCTTTAAGTTAAGGGCAATAAAACAAAAACAAGACACTAAAGGGGTCTGTAGAGCTGAGGGGACTGGTGAGTCAGGTGATAACTCATTTGACTTTTCACATCACATGCAGTCATTTGATCCATTGTTAGTCTTAAAACACTGATTAAAGCAGCTTTAACTTTTGACCTTTTTGGTGGATATGATTTGTATAATCACTGTAAGCACTAAAATCCCATTTCCTATAAATCATGTTGCTTTGTTTTCTTCTCTGTTAACTTGCCATCTTCACCAAGCTGGTCAAAGCTTTAGGAGGAGAAACTCAAAGGTGCATGACCAAGTACAGACAGTATCTCCAGCTGTGACCATATAACCATACTGTGAGTACCTTATGACCTTTTTGGGGCTATTCTTCCTTTCCAGCACAATATGATTGTAGTTTCAATCTAATCTCTGTTCCAGTGCAGGATATTAAATTAGTTATGATCCTACTCAGTTATATAGTTTTCTATTTATTTCTCTACATTTTCAGTTTGTTTTATGAGCTGAAGTTAAGATACAACATGCAGCACTGAAAATACTAACCACTGTGGAAGAATCCAAAGCCTACCTGAACTATTTCAGAATGAGTGGTACGGTGCTAAGAATGTCTCTTTGGTATTGTGTGACCTGTGGGCTACCTTATTGATCGAGTTTTCATTAGTCGCCCATGACTCATAGGTGTTGTGAGTATTTGAGTGTGGAACAGATTTTATTTGTTCACATAAACCTGGAGATTTCTAAGCCGCCATCATCTTTTGTGCAGCAGAGAGGCAGTATGTTTAATATAATATCGACTAACAAAGGAGAGGATGCAGTGGGAGAGAGACAGAGAGAGAGAGAGAGTGGCCGGAGAAGTGAGGAGTGAGTCATGGAAGCAGAGTGGAGGTAGCAGCCTGAGGCCAGTGCATCCTGATGTCTCCCCTTTAAAGCAGGGAAATGAAATGAGAGAAGTGATGGAGGGAAGATGCCACTCGTCAGGGCCGGCCCTGCCATCTTCTTATCACCAGCCGCAGCCTGTGGCTGGAGGGCCCCACACAGATGAGAACTGCGGTGGTGCTGAGACCACAGGGGATCCACCAAAGCACGCTCAGGGTATGAATGATGTATGACAGAGCTGAGCAAACGCAATTCAAAACAGGCTCAAACTGCTGCAAATCAAGGTCCTGTAAGGTTGAAAGTTTTAGCTAGCTAGTCCAAGGCGGCGTATGGCTAGTGTTTCAGAGAGGTCAAAGGTTAATTGCCTTTCCAGCAGTCTCTGGGGTGAACTGTTGTGTGCTGCAACTGAATTGTGTTTCATGACGAGCGTACAGTAACTCTGTCTCTCTTTCTCTCCCCTCTCTCTCTCTCGCTCTCTGCATTGCAGACCATGCTGGTGTGGGAGGATATTACCACTGGCGTTGCAATGGTGAGGTGACCAATTTCAAAACACATCTGTTCAATTATACCTGAGAACCTCAAGATAATTAACTCTCTTCCCCCTGGCTTCTGCTGAATTACTATTGATTCCAGCAACTTCGGAGACAGCCTAAGCTCTTCTCTGCAGGATTGTGTATGCAGAGATTATAAAGTCATAAACTCGTTTTTTCAGCCTCATGATCGGCAGACTATGAAAGCTTAATGTGTACATAAAACTATTCATAGACGATTTTATGAAGAGATGGTGGAGCTAAAAAAAGATGAATGAAATTTTTTTTTATTTTATAGATTTAATAGATAGGTAGGTAGATAGATAGATAGATAGATAGATAGATAGATAGATAGATAGATAGATAGATAGATCCTTACAGTGCCTCACATCTTGTCATGCCAATTTACATTTTAACAAAGAAACTGTGTGTTATGCAGAAGGTAAAGCAGCATGAAAAACCATTGCCCTTGTGATGTGATGTGAGAAGTGGATTTCCACAGGACTAGTTGCCATAGCAGCCTCCCTTCAATGATTCTAATAATGGCTGATAAGTTTGAAATGCACTGCCGATGGTGAGGGAATGCATCCTCGTATTGTCGAGGGAAGTGAAATGAACAGAATGGTCGAGGCTTCACAGATATGACGTGGGGATGTTCAAAAGATGGTTGTTGAGACTGAACATGAGAAGCATCTCTTTGAAAACATCTCACAAAGCAGATTTTAATGCCACGAATCATTCATATCATTCAAGATGGATGCTTTGAGTGAGGAGCCTTTTTCAGGGATGGAATATCTGACGCGGCCTCATCGATTTGTCCCCATCAGCAAATGCAGCACATTTACAGGATATTCTTAAAAGAAACCATATAAAACAAATGTCCTTTACAGAAAAAGAGAACGAGACATTCTTTATTGACATTTTTATTGTGTTAATGCAAGGCTTGAGCCAAGATCAGCAGTAAAATAAATGCTGCGTCATTACTTCAAAAATGCAATGATGAATTTCAAAATGTTGCCAGTCGATGCAGAGAGGGCCGTTCATTCATTACTTTGAAGAGCTAAAATTCCTGCCATTCTCTCCTGTAAGCTGCCTGATAAAGAAAAACCGGATAGACTTTTTCATCGCTGGAGCGTCCTCATGCTGCACAACTGCTCTCTGTACTCAGCTCTACAGAAAATCAATTTGCACCCTTCAAAATTAACTGTGTCCAATTCCTACGGATGTGTTTATTTCATTCACTCCAAATGAGATTATGGACCAACAGAGTGACCCTGAAAATATCCATAGCGAATCCATTTCTTGATGCATGGCAGAGTCTGTGTATTGCTCATAAGGTGGAGCACAAAAAGCCGTCTATGTACTGTATTTCACTGTGAGAGAAGTTCAATGAGAATGTTTTGAAGATTACAGGTTCAGCATTATGTCAAGCAGTGAACATCAGACCCTGTTTGCATGATGTGTCTTCTTTTGTCTTTCAGGTTTTTTTTTATCTGGCTGGCAAGGGGTGATGTCACAGTTTGGTCACTGCGTTCAATACGCCTCTGCCTGATATCGGTACCCTATTGAAACCCAATAGAGTCGACCTTGTTTGTGTAACTGACTGGCTTTAGCAGCTGTTGTCCCTTCTGGTGGTTAGATGACTGGTTTTAAATAATTAACTACCTCTCACTCTGCAAACTTACACTGAATAATGAACATTAGTAGCAACCTCCTTGCAACTACAGCACATCTAAGAATGCTTCACAGGTTGCAATAATACCTGAACCAATGATTGTGTTCACTGCACAGTGCTGCCCTGAAATTAAATTCAGTCAGAGTCTTTTATGTTATTAGCTTTGGAAAGACTTATTTTTGCACAGCATAAAGGGAAACGTCTTCTATCTAAAAAATGTTTAGAACAGCTAAAAAGGTAATAACTCACAATTTAATTTTTTGTGGGGTGACGGTCTCCCTGCCAAAGCTGTTTTCATTTAATGACTGGCAGGCAGAATGGGATCACATGTATGAGTATGTTTTATTTCAGCTCAAATGAACACTGACTATCAAAAACCAACACAGTGAAAAAGTCTGCTCTTAGATAAACAGTCAAAAAAGCACAAAAATGAATAATCAGACAAGGTTACCAACTCCAGAGGCAACTATTTCCCTCTGCAGATGAGTTATGAAATGACTCCACAGCTGTAAGGAAACCATACCAGATGCCACAAGTCCATCGAAGCTGCAGCTTCTGAAGATTATGGTCCAAACTGCCTCAGAGAAACAGAACAGGGCCAAGGATCAATTCCTACTTCATTGGACACCAATTTAAAGTCACTCAGAGTGATTCACTTGGCTGCAGGGGCAGGTCCAGGGGCCGGTGTAATGAGATTCATGCTGCTTCTCCCTATCTTATGCCAGCACTGACATCCTGGATACATTTATCCTCCACACTCACTCACACATCTCGTTAGCTGTTGCATCACTACATGAACGGTATGTTTTACTCACCAATGGAAAGCAGTTCAACAGGAATGTCAACAACTATTTAGGTTAACTGGGTCAGTCTGACGGTCTCGGAGAAATTTCGAAGACAGTAGTGGTGTGTTCTTCTTGGGTGATTTTTTTATTGATATAGTCCTGAAACATGTACTCGCTCACTCCACACACCAAGAAAGATTTGGGACAGAGTGTATTCAAAATAATTAGCTGCTCCCTCTAACTTGAGAAGGTGACTCATATGATGCAGGAACACAGTGTGTTAGAAACCCACAGATTTGCAAAAACAGAATTTCTGAAATATTTGGATGTTGTCAAATGGTTGGATTTGCTTGTGCAAATGTGAGCTGAGTATGTGTGTGTGTGTGTGTGAGTGTGTGTGCGTGTGTGTGTGTGTGTGTGTGTGTGTGTGTGTGTGTGTGTGTGTGTATGTGTGTATGATTACTGAGACCTGCTGAGAGCACCCCAGTGCACCCAGAGGGGTGGCAGGGGACAGATGGCAGGGAGGGACGAGAGTGGAAGCTGCCAAGCAGCATTAGTCACACCCATTACTCACAGACTCTGTGCTGGCAGACAACAAGTGACTGTGCCCCTGACGTCTACATAGCAGGAAATTCTCATTAACAATTTGCACAGGAAGGAACAATGGGGGAGCAATTAGAGACGAACGAAGAGGCATTAGAGAGAGAAAGGAGGGATGAGGAGTGAGACCTCCTCTTTGCTGTCACTGGATTCATCATCCTCATCATCCTCATCATCATCATCATCATCATCATCATCATCATCATCATCATCACTCCTTGGCATGATGAACTCAGACATCAGTTTGGCCTCCCCTGTGTCCTCCTGCCTAAAATAATAAAAAGATGTAAACTTGCTACCACCATGAAGAAATATCACAAGATCTGTGTAGACAGTTTAAGATGTCAGGATGTCAGGAAATGTCTCCCAGGCCTCCAGCCACCTTCCTGTGCCTCCTCTGTCATTCCTGAACATCTAAGGACAAACACATCCTACGTGGTGTTGATCCCTGTGCACAGAAGTGTGATCTAGGCCAGGCGTTCATTTTCCCCTTTTAGAAGCCTGTTAATGAAGTCACAAACAGGCCAACCCGGTGGGATGTGCTCAGCCTCCGCCGCAAAGATGGAGGGAGACTTGAGGACTAATTGGCAGCACCCTTGTTTCCAGTGTAATTGCACTTATCTAGCGAGTCACCTTCGAGGGTCATTTAGAGGCTCTGGATTAATTGAGCAGAGCGTTGCAGAGTGGAGGAGAGAGAGGAGCCAAGCAGAGCAGATATTTGGCCCATTACGCCGATCGCGAAACTTTCACGGAGTCTGGCACGTCCGCTCACACGGGACACTTTCAATCAGTCTGCCTTAATCGCTCCTCCACTGTGACTAACAAATGCTCACACCAGTTTTCTTTTTATAGAATTCTTAGTGATCATTATTTCACAGCCCTACTCCCACCAGCCCACTCTAATGGGTCAGATACACCGCTTTAAGAGCGTGATGGAGTAATGACAGTGCTTTTAGCCTGCTCATGTGCAAGGGAGGATGTGAAAAACAAGCTGCAGAGAGAACAGGGAGAAATGTTTCAAGTGGGATGTAAATTATGACTATGAGGCAGTGTGTCTGAGAGGGCAGCACAGTGCTGGATGCTGCATGTTCTGTGTATATTCGCATTTCTCATCACAGCAAGGGCACATACAGAGCCTGCCAAAATAGAACTGAGGAAACTCAAGTGTAATGAAACTCAGAGCTTGGGGAAAAGGCTATTGTGTGTGTTTTGGCTTGCTTTAATGATGTACTAGGGAAGACTGAAATTCATTTTCAAGGTCACTTGTCATGTTAGAATGTGTCTGTGTAGGTAACACTCTGGCCTTGCCATGGACGGATTTTGAGAAAATGGGCCCACAGACATATGAAAGGTGCCCCACCCCTCCTACAACTGGCACCCGGACTAAAAGAGACGCATTGTTTTTGTCCATCTCTTTTAAGTTCATTTGCGTCACTTTGTAGTTGTTTTGTGTCTATTTGTATTTATTTTGTCTCTTTGTAGTTGTTTTGTGTCTCTTTGTAGTTGTTTTGTCTCTTTGTAGATGTTTTGTGTCTCTTTGTAGTTTTTTTTGTGTCTCTTTGTAGTTACTGTGTGTCTCATTGTAGTTGTTTTGTCTCTTTGTAGTTTTTTGTGTCTCTGTAGTTTTTTGTGTGTCTCATTGTAGTTGTTTTGTGTCTCTTTGTAGTTGTTTTGTGTCTCTTTGTAGATGTTTTGTGTTTCTTTGTAGTTGTTTTGCATTTCTTAGAAATTGTTTTTGCTTTTCTTTGCAGTTTTTTTCTACACATGGACAGTCTGCTGCACAGATATTGTATAAAATACTGTAGGACTCCATGCGAAATATCGCAGGACACCATCAAAGAAAGCCTGAAATGTATGTTCAATGTTCTTAAAGCAGAGCCACTCTGCTTACCTGATTTAAATTATCGATCAGCAAAACAACAACAACAACAACAACAACAACAACATGGTCAGGACACTCCTACTTTATTTTAGCACTGTGCTTTTCAAACAGGAAATGTCAACAATTACTTCAAACAGACGCTCTGGCAGCTGTAAAGTATAAGGCATCCATAGCTTTACTGAGCCTTCTCTGTTTGTTTCAAACTGTGGTTTGATACCCACAAGGCTCATAAGCTTGGTTTAAAGCTCAGGTCTGGCTTTTAGTCAATGTCAAATGTTTGCCAAGATCAGCCCTTAACTCTTGGATGGCTCAGCAGGTCAGTCTGCTCTCTTACCCATGGGAATGTATTTTGAGTAGAGGGTACGGGGGTCTTGACTGAACCCAACCTCCAATTTTTTTTGCCCTTGTATTACATTGTTTTGCACTGAATGTTGCTACAGTCATTCATTCAGTGCAAGAACAGCGTCGCCACACAGGCGCCCACATAACACCAATATTATGAGTACCTGTTCATTGTCACTTTAACTATTACCTAATGTAAGATTTTACAACCCTTCCATTGAGCTAATAAACCACTAAGTGATTTAACTGTTCAGTGTTTGTCAATCAACAGATGAACAAAGCTATAGTTTTTAGGTCTAGTGTGGTGAGACATGAGTCACCTCTGGGACTGTGTTGCATAGAGAATCCTTGTAATATCTCTCAACATCCAACATTTTACCAGCATGTGTCATAGGTGGAAGTTATCTCCTCCAACACTGACATCTCTCAGTGCTGTTATTTGTCCTTTAAACACATTTGTATAGTCAAGGACTCCTAGCGCACTTGCCTTTGTACATTGTGCATTCCTTGCCACTGCCTCACAGTGCCTGAACAATACTGCACAACACAGAAGGCCAAAGAAAGTCCTTCCTCTAAGTGTCCTTTTGTGCAGCCCTCTGATTTAGGCTCTTGATTCCTGCTTAACACTGTTGTCATCCTTCAGTGTCTCAAGTGTCTCCACACGGCTGGCATAGGAAGAGGAAATGTACGAGACTGCTTCAGTGTGCATCCAGCATCTGGTGTGACTCAGACCTCGAATGTTGGTCACTTCCTTCTCAACAGCAAAAAGTGATGTGCTTTGACGAGTCTTTTAATATTTTATAACAAAGTTAAAGCGGACCTGCAGGCTTTTAAAACATAGGTACACCTGCTAAAAAAAAGGTGATTGACCCTTTTCCAGCGCCAGTAGATGAGTTTGACTTTCTGTTTGTTTTTACTGGTTTTACTTTCCACACTTTACTGGTGTACCACAAAGGCAATGTCACAAATGTGCCAGAAAACACTGAACAGTGGAAAGCAGAAGATCATGTAACTCATCGGACTGCATCCAGAAGACACTAAAACTTTTGTTTTAAGTGTTAATAACATTCAGAATTAGAGACATCGGGTTTTCCATAGATGATGGAACAACGATGGACCCGGCACAACACGGAGGAAAGTGACAATGTTATGCTGTTTACTTTTTTATATCTTTAACTTCAGTCTCTTTTTACAACTTAGGGCCGACTGAACAATATTCAGAGCGCTGCTTGAACAGACGGATGGGAAAGTTTTTATTTGACCTGGAATTTAATGCCGATTGTACCCTTTCCCACTGAAGAAAAAAGCCAGATGTTAGTGGGTTTTTTCAAATGTGAACGAGGTATTTGATGACAACAACTTCAGCTTGTACACATTTCTGAATGCTGTTCCAAAGTACTCACTTCAGCTATGCGATTAGCTAGCACACTGTGTCCTCACTGCATATGAGCGTCCGGTATTGCGTCACATTGCGTAACATCGGATGCTAACTTTAGAGCATCTGTTAAATATGAACTTCCTTTACGTCATGGAAACAAACCACGTATCAGCTGTGTGCTGGCAATCAGCTGGAGACATCTGATATATGTGAATACTTGCTATGTTTTTGAACAGAAAATACTTGTTTCATATTGTGATATTTAGATGTTTCTTTAGGGGATATGACACATGATATAGCCAACAACAAGCTTTTCCTGCCAATAACTCCTTGGCACATATGCCAAGTTTTCTAGCATCCATTACATTGTGTTGACGTCAAAGACAGATTTTAAGATTGCTTTTCTCAAGTAAGGGGAAGTTGTACAAATATAAAACCTCCATGGACCAAAAGTTTGTAGTGGAAAGACTCTAAATCTTATTGTGGTGCAGACAACTGTGTCTGGGCCATGTTGATGGGGGAGGAAATTTGGTTGCTTCTTGAAATGGCAAACTTTTTGGAATTTTCAAAATAATCTTAAATTAGCTTCTGAATGTGAGGCATAGTTTGAATTGACTTCCCAGCAGTACTTAACCTTCTGCTGCTGACTGGAAACAGTAAACTGAGCACTGCTCATAAGAATTTCATTGAAAAAATATTAATTGTGTATTCATCACTGGTGGCAGGGACCAGAAGGGGTGGTGTGTAGCGTGTGAAGAAAAATGAAATAAAATAAAGCAATATGTAAAAATATACTACATTTCAGTCTCTTGGGGGTGGGGGTGCAGCCCATTGCCAAAGGCAATGTATGCACTCCCACAGGGTTACCACTACAAGGCTCACAGCAGCAGACAGTGTAACACAGTCAGTGTAACCCTCTAAATGTAGCAAAAATGCAACCTAAACAATAACATTAGCTCTGTTCAGTTATATGCATTTTTCGCCGGGAGTGCATTGCTGCTGTCGAGTACAAACGGGGGGGCTTAACCTTCTCTAATGCTTTCAGATTGATGCATCTACTGGAGTTCTTCCTTCCTTGCGTCTATGTTGTTTGTGCGTACAGCTGGATTAGGCTGGTGTCTCTGCCGTTTGAGGGGGAGATGGATGTTGATGGGCCTGACCTTTCATTTGCGTGCTCCGCCATGCATGGCACACAAGTAGAGAGAACGCTTGTCAACAGCCAGCGTGTGCGAGCAATATGTTTGTGTGCTCGCTGTAATCTCTTACTAAAACATCCGTAGCTTTCTCATTGAGAAAGAGGCAGAAGACAGATGAAAAGGGCATATTTGTGTTCTGCCACTTTGTGCATCAGAAGAAAAAAAAACTGCAGGGCAGAGCTTTGAACAACTGCACTGTACGAGAGAGAGAGAGAGAGAGAGAGAGAGAGAGAGAGAGCATTGGCTGTAGCAAAATGTCAACATGATAAATCCAACCTTTACAAGCAGTCTCTGCTCTAAGCGAGCTCGTGTCCCAGAATTAATAATCAGATATATCAAATTGTTTTGGAATAATTAATTCACCACGGTCTGTCATATATCCCCACTGTGGGGTCTATAAATCCCGCTTTTAAAAAAAGTTATGGCTAATATATACGCCGAGCGCTGCCCTCTGAGAAGCCTTAGGGGGAAAAAGGTGCTTTTTATTGGCAGAGAGGATGACGTTTGTTAAACAAGTCTCACTAGAGCTCGGGGGTGTCAGGCCCACGTGAAGGAGAGATCAATCTCTCCGACCTGTGTCAAGCCTCTGATAGATGAAGTCGGAGAGGGGGAGGGGCTGTCGTTGATTCAGATGGTTTTACCTCAGAGACTGAGTCCACCGGCTGCGACTGTGCAGCACACCACAGAAACACAGCAAGGCTGGAAGCAGAAAACAAACCTCAGCAGAGCTGTCAGCCAACCACTTCCATCCACTCTTTCACCCGATCTGAGAGTGGCCCCAGAAAAACACATCAGTGAAACCTGAATTTTTATACGCAGGTTAAAGGTCATGGTGGAGCAACCAGTTAATGTATTTGTGGTAATATGCAACTAAATCTCACAATGATTTCGTCTGAGCTGGTGTAGCAGAGACGGATAGCAAATATACTCACTTTATGGTGACATGGGTTTTGATCAAGCTAAATTGTTTGTATTGACCCGGCCCCTGTAAACCCTCCAGTATATCACTCAACAGGCACCATTGTGTTAGAGAAGCACACACCACTTACTCTGATCAAATTGTTGCTATAAAATTATAATGGAGAAACTACAGTTTTAAAATCTTAATGTCTGCTCATGAAACTGTGACGATGGAATGAAACCTTTCTGTTGAAGCCCACAGGGGTATAAAGATCTCTGACAAACAGAAAAGCACTTTGTGACACTGAAATGCAATTTCAGTAATACATATGGGGCACCAGTGTCAATCAAGTGCATTATCTTGGAATAATATTTAATTAACAAAATGGACAGCAAGTGTCATGAGAGTGCAATTTGCAAGTGTTTTTTAATTTTGCAACACAAAAAGAGGAACTTGGCAGCTGGTGAACATACAACAATACATTTCATACTATGTAATGTCACTTTTATCTTAAATGCTCTCAAGTGCTTCTATTCAAAGACATAATATGTAAGAACTCTGCATTAAAATGTCAAAAAATGACTAGACCTTTGTTATATATTTTGCTGAGATGTGTACTGACAGTATCCCAAATGAAATGAGAAATCCACAAGTTTACTCAAGGTCACATTTAATTTGGTATTCTGTCACCATAACTTCTAGGATAGCGCGGGAAAGGAAGAGCGCAAACGTGACTTGACATGAATGAAACTAAAACATCACCCTGTCTATGAATATTTGTACCCATGTTGCGTCAGATAGATTTTCTTTAACAATGGTGGTTGCTCAATTGTGAGTTCATGACCAGCAAACCAAGCAAGTTTGATTACAGGGGTCTTTTGTGTTTATTTGCGTTACTAGTGGGAGAGTTAATTCGTCCCACACAGCCACATTATTTTACTGCAAATTAGCCGTGAACTAGCAAGCAACGACACGCAGAGAGTGTGAATCTGGTGTGTGATTCAGGTCGATCACTGAACTCAGCACTCACCAGAGGCTCCAGTTCTCTCTCCTCTTTTTATATGTATATATATATATGTATATATATATATATATATATATGTATATATATATATATATATAAACAATTTTCAGTTTTTTGTGTACATATAAACTGATTTTAAATGTTTTCTTTCGCTATTTTTTGTTTTATAAATAGCTTTACAAACTGATTGATTAACAGATCATTGTATTCAGTTAAAAAAATATTTTGCCCTTATCCCTTAATTAATTTTTTTAATGGGATATCACTAAATGAACTGCCTTCATTGTGTTCATTCAGGTAGGGCTCTTTGGGTCCTCCATAGGTTTAGACAACAAGATCTATATGCAGCTTAATGAGTGTTCACAGTGCTGCACAGCAGGGGGGCAAAGATTGATGGCTTTCAATGAGATAAAGGTAATCCTATTAATAAAACATTGCTCATTAAGTGGAGTAATAAAGCCCCCATCAGTATTGTTGACTTTAACTGACACCTAATCGATGCAGCCAAGAGAACTCAAACTTTAAAGAATATTCTCTGTTAATTGTGACCGTTTGTAAGTACAGAATATTATCTATAGCTCTTTTCTTGTGGAGGCTTTCTACCAGTGAGTGAATCTCTCCTCCTCTCCACACTCTACACATGGTTTAAACTCCAGGTGGTGCTGATTAAGATCGTCCACGAGGAGAAACAAGTCACCGCAGGTATTGTTTCACTGAAGAGCTGTGCTCGCCGACTTCTTTGTCTTTTTATTCAAAGAACAAGAGCTTAGTTTGGCGGCGAAGTTTAAGGAGTATGTCTCAGCTCTGTCTCTCCAGGCACTCTCTCAGTTGGTGATCAATTCCAGCAGCAAATAAAGTGGTAAATGGAGCTTACCTAACTGTTAAAGAGTGAGTGGGTGTGATGGAGGTTACCGGGAGTCAAGAGAGAATAGTTCAGAAAAACATCATGGGCGGATAAGAAGACAGATTAAGAGATTACCCATTTTGCCGCGCAACACATTCTTCAGGCTTCAAACCACCAGTTGTTTTTCTTTTTTAAGAGAAGAGGATTAAAAAAAAAGAAAAATACAGAATTTAGCTCTATCGCCAAAATCCGTTTGTGTTAAAAGAAATAGAATTTCCGAGTAGCTGAAGTGAATTTGAACTGAAGGTAATTTTATGGTTGACACAACAATTTTTTAGCCAGCGAGCATCTGATCTGAAGGTGACAGAAAGAGGCTTCAGTGGATCTGCTGCTCTGCTGTTCAGTGCTGGTCATGTGTGTGTATGCATGTGGGTAGAGGGCAAGACAACGACATGAAAAGGAAAATGAGGGTAAAAGTAATTGAGTGCACATGTGTACAGGACTGAAGAGAGCTCCTCTCTGTAATCACTGCAAGTTGTCACATTTGTATGTCCGCACACAAAAGCAGCATGGGCAGAGTAAGCAAAGGTGAATGTATTCAGAGTCAAAATGCTGGTACCATCTACAGTGTTGACTGTGTCAAAAGCCCCTTGAAACAGGAAAATTTCAGATTACACTTAATCTTGCCATAATAAGCCTCTTTGTGTCAGGCTCATAGCAGATGCTGCAGTTCCATTGTCTGTGCTGAATAGATGACAAGATAAAGCCACACGAATGAAAGCTACAGGAAGTGATGTCACGAGCGATAAGCAATAACAAGGACACCATCAGACACCGAGCTACATAATTTGTGTCTCCATCTTTAGAAATGACTTTCTCCCTTTTTTTGTCCATGCTCTCTTCCCATAGCGTCTCTTATCTTACAGCAATAATTAAACCCACGAGGGAGTATTTTATGATGGACATATAAACCTATTTAAAATGGAATTAAAGATGTTATCACACAGACTGAAATAATGAAATGCTTTGGGGAATTACAATCACCGGGCCCCTCTCTGCTGGCTTTTCTCTGCATGAATTAAAAGGAAACAAGCCCTCCATGCTGAAGATTACACAAGCCATTTGACTTGTTGCTCTCGGGAACTTTGGTGTCTATGGCCGCGGAGATGAAAGATGAATCTCTAATCATGGCGGTATTCATCATCCATTTATGCATAAGCGAGGCGGGCTCCTGAGAAAGATGGACTCTGAATCCTGCACTCACATTATGCTGCAAATGAGCCTTAAAATTTCTCAGGTTGAGAACTTTTCCAAAGCCAATGACAGGAGGGATAATTTTAATAATCGCTCACTGTGATCCATTCATTTAGTGGATGGATAAAACAGGGCATGAAGCCCCAGTACAACCTGTGAGGAAGTGGCGGGTACGACACGTCTCGCTTTTATTTCCAGGCAGCGTTTCTTACATACCAGATCTCACATAATCAGACTTCTCCATCCAGGCCTATTACTTCTACTGGGTCGTGGTAACCCCTGATGAAACTTGGTAGATTCTGTTCCATTACCCTCTTTCAGCGCTAATGACACTGAGAGTTCCTCTCTGATGCACAATAATGCAGTGCTGGGAGAGGGTGGGAGGCGGTGTGCTATAGAGATAACCAGTATCTCATTAACAGAAGCACATTCAGCTCTCCTGCTCTAAAAAACATAAAATAAGGGGGAGTCAGTTTTTGTTGCAATGAAGCCATGCAAGCATTAAAGACTAAAATAGGATTAGCTGTGGCTAATGAGTCCATGTGACCTTTGGCTTTTATATTCTGCAAAAAACAGTAGTTGCACCTGGAGCAGCTCTACTTGCAAACTTTATCGAAACATTTATTGTGCACATTAAAAGCCTCACATTCCCATTATGTGAGTTTAAAGGAAACAGTGGAGGTGAGAGCATCTACAAAGACACACTTAATTCTATTGTCTCCACCAAGATGCAATCTGATGTAAAGTAATCTGTCCACTTGGCTCCCCTGATGGAGTCTTATCCCTCATGGAGGCAATTTGCTCCGTCTCTGGGCTTCACATTTCTCCAACATTAACTGCATGATTAAAAACTCATTTCAGCTGTAATTCCACAGTTAAGCACCTTTTCCTCTCCAGTGTTAGATTCTCATAATCCTCCCGGTGACGTATGCCTCTGCTTTTCAGGAGCCATTCCAACCTGCCGCACCAAATGTTTTAATTAAAAGAAGAAAAAGTGTGCTCAGGTAATAAGACGTCTCCAACTAGAGTTGAGAAATGTGCTTTTTTGGAGGCGCAGTAACTTCTGGAGAAAACTAACAAAGAGATAATGCTTTGACCGTACGATTCGACAGAGATAGAAGGAGAGATTTGTGAGATTTAGCAAGTCAACATTCACACTTACATCAGCAGAGGAGGAGTTAACACCATTAAGGACATTAACTAATGTGCTGCACTTTGCACTCAAGGACTGACGCATCAAATATTCATGGAAACCAGTCTGCTCTGGTGTTATTTTAAACACTTTCTTCAAGCAGATGCTTTTTCCCTCTTTGCTGGTTCATAATTTAGTTTGAGGTTGGGTGACGCTTATCCTGGAGGCCTCGCTGAACACTGTTGATATTAAAAGCTCCAAAGTTTTCTTTGGGTTTAAGAACCACGCGCCGCACCGTGCTGTTGGGAATGTGAAAACTGGCCGAGCCCCCGCCGGCAGCTCCAGCACAGAGCCTCCGCAGACAGAGCCATCAATATTTTCGACTTCTTTCACCATCTGATATGTTGTTTATTGTCAAGTCTGGAACATCGCTGGATCTCTCCCTTGTACCTCTGCTCTTGAAGATTCATTTAACTCTCCGAGACAGTGTGAGGTGTATCGGATCATCATCACAGGAGCCTGAGAGACTGTGACAGTGACCTTGGGAGTGCACTGGATCTTATTTCTCACTCCATGTCAAAGTAGGCTGGGGTGATGGGAGCGGTTATCATGGTGGTGTGTGTGATTGGAAGATTGGGTCGAGGCAGGGAAGGCTTGAGGATCACAGACGATGAGGACGGACTTAACGCCGTGTCAGAGTGCTGCTGCTCCTTCTACAGATGTCTTGGAGCAGATTTATACTTTGGATGCAAGCTCTGCTGGCTGCAGTATTGATCTCTCCTATAGTCTATAGGTAACACGTGCCCACTCCGTGCAGAAAACATACATCACTGCATCGAGCAAAGACTACCATCTCTCATAAGAGAGCAGTCAGGTCATCTTTAGCTTGCAGTAAAGAAAATGAGCCGGCCCCGTGAGTGATAGTCTCACTGTGGAAATAAGGCCTGCAGTGGATGAACTTGCAAATCTATTTCTGAGATGTTTACAGGAAATGGTGCAATAGGTTGATCTGTGTCAGTGAAGGGCCCACATCACAACCTCGAGCCATGAGTGCACAGATCTTCCAAATGCAGAAAAAAATCATTAATTTGATCATTTCCATCAAAGTTTCATCTGCAGTGCATCAGTGTGAGATGAAAAAGGTGTCTTTCCCTGCAGACGTTTGTGATAAATTATTATTAGCAGCAGAAAAATGGTGAGAGAGAATCATCAGCAAACAGTGAGAAATTCAGCAGCAGCGGCACGATTGCATTAACTTGCCTGGTCATGCAGACATATTGATCTATGGGAAGAGTTCACCAGCAGTGACCTTCATGATCTGAGGGATATAATTAAATATGCATTATTACAGACCTTTCCAATGATGCTTATGGATGCAGAAACATTTGGAAAATGTCAGGTTCTCTCCTTTCTATATCACTGATGAACCGTTGCCTGGTTGTAATGGACCTAAAGGAACAAACGCAGTTGAGTGTAGGTTATGCCATTTTTGCAAGTCCAAAGCACATTTGATCTGCCTGAAATGACTTCTTTGTTTTTGTCTGAGGAGATGAAAGTTTGTTTATCCAAACGTAGAGAGATTAACTGTGGCTTTTACATTTGATAAAAGCAGAATAGACCCAATTCAATAATGCCAATGAGCTTGAGGGATTGGATATTCCACTTTATGTGAATTCATAAGAATATTTTAATCATCATATTACCCCTATAGCATATCTTGAGGGGGAAATTGTGGTTACTGCTAAGAGAGCCTGGGATACCATAAAAAGGAAGAATAGTGAACGGCACAGAAGAAAGAGGAGAGAGATGAATTTTATCAAAGAACAGACATTTCCTTGTCCGGTCAGTGGCAGAGTTGTAAATTAAAAAAAAATCTCTCTCACTGGCTCTAAATTGGCTGTCAGAAACCTTCAAACATGTCATTTCTTTGTATGAAGACTTTCATTGCATAGCTAAGCCTCTCTGATTGAACTACCATAGTTATTTGACTTTATCAGAAGGGTAGTAAAAGTAAACATTTTTCATCCGGGCCCTATATGTAGCCTGAGATTGAAAGGTATGCCAAAGTTATTCAGCAAACGCGCTTCAAGACTGTCACCTGTAAAGCCGATGAGTCCTTGTTAGCCTTCATGCGGTGGAAATAAAACTCTGAGATGATAGGAATCTCCATCTGGCTCTTGTTTCTCTTAATTTCCTGTGCTGTTAGATTGGCTGATGAAATAAAAGGAGATCAGTCATCGCAGAGATACGATCGGACTGGGCACAAATGTTTGTCGGTTATGTATTGATGAATCTCAGCCACACAGAGACGGCAGTGTCATGTTTGTCATATGGGCTATTGATATACAGCGCTGAGTGCAAATTGCTCAATTTATTTTTGAAGGGATCACACATGTTCATTGATTAATAATTGATTAGATGTGAGACATGCATGATCGAAACAACAAAGACACTTTTATATATAACTGAGATGATCCATCCGTCAGAGAGATACAACGCAGCAATACATTAGCTTCAGAGCATATTTATATGTGAATCAATACGTTGATCTCAGATGAGCTGGGCGCGCTTATCTGTGACACGTACTGACAAGATAAACAATCTGATACTAAAGGCTACTTAAAAGTTAAAATTTTAAAAAGTCAAAAAATACATGAATTCTATATTTGGATGTGAACAGCATCTGAATTTTAGCTGTAATATTTGTCGCTCCCCCCACTAAGCTGTCAGCTAACTGACACAAAATGTCACAGCACTTTTTCTCAGAGTCACAACAAAGTCAAATCCAAACACACAGACATACACACACTGCTACATAGTGGTGTCAGGAGTCATGATCCAGTATACTCGTCTATAGTTCAGTTTTGACATCATATAAAAAGCCTCTTGTAACGTACGACCTTTATCAAAATCATCAGATTCACAGTTTTTCTTCTCTATAAAATGTAATTAAGGTGAATGTAGTGTGTGAATGTTAACTGCTAAACAAAGCTGCATTATTTTCTGAGGCAGATTTTTGTAGATGTAAAGGGACAGGCTGGAGGTTAGAGGTGTAGATAGTTTTAAATTCAATATTTAAACATTCAGTGACGTTCATCTTTAATAACTAATCAGTTTTCACCAGTTTTGTTTAAATTATTATTATGTTTATTATGTTATGTATATAGGGGAAGAAGGGCAGACCTTCTGGAAGAATAAACACCCAGAGTCACAGTGGATTCTGCTCTGATTCGGAGCCTTTTACCAATTTATTTATCGTCACTCCTGTTTATCAGCCCGGCTTGAGTATACACTGCAGGCTGTCTCAAAAGTTTGGAAAAAATGGACAAGAGACCGTATTGAATTTTTTTCAATAGTTTTCTATTTTTTTTTATAGGCACTTAAGACCAGCTTTATTTTTCTCTGTTATAGTTGTTAAAAAATAAAATCGTACCAAGTCACCCAGTGAAACGCTGACTTGTATTTTCTTACTTCTAAAACCCTCTGTAGTAACTCCACTAGTCTTTTCCATCGAGACCTCCAACAGTTAGACAGGAGGTGGTGTTCAAATGATTAAATGTTATTTTGTTGGCAGCTGAACATGTGCAGAAGTGTAGAAAAGACCGAAAAAAAACTATTCAAAGCGATTTTCTGTTTTAAAGACAACTTCCAAAGACTTCAGTTACACTACTATAGTGCAAAAGGGGCTGAAGGGAAATACAGTATGATGATACTTTATTCCTGCTTCTCAAACAGTGCAAGTTTAATCAGATATTTCTCTCCCTCACACACATGCACATGTGCACCATCGCTGGCTCCCTCACAGAGATGATACCCTCTGTGGGATAGAGATCAGACTCGTATTAATCTTCTCTCCATGGAGAACCCATAGGAGTCCACAGCCACGCCCTGTCTGCAGAGATGAAGCGCCAGCCTGCTCCAATCACTCTTCTGGACTCTCTCCACATGAGATCCCCTTACACCAGATTTACTCGATTTGTGTTTCTCTGTTCCAGGCAATTAAACGTGTGTGCGTGTGTAGGGTTAAATGAGATCACCAAAAGTAATTACCAGTATCCATCACTGCAGCTCAGCACGTCTGCAGCATGCATCTTGTTTTCCTTTTTTTAAGGTAAACCTGCATCTCACAGTCAGCACTTTTCTAACCTGGACCAAAGGCTAGTGAAGCGACATCATTTTGTAAACCATGTTCAGTTCTGGAAAATGACAGTTTGTTTTTGAAAATATAACCACTTTAAAGTAACATCAAAAAGGTGGTTTTATTTACATTTATATTGTAGAGAATTATGGGCTCATTATGCACGAATAATGGGCCTATCATCTCTGCATGTTGTCTTTCTCTGTGAATTCTTTATTGGTGAATGCAGCACACTTACCTGGGACAGTCCATTCAGTCAAGTTGGATGGTTGAGAGACGCAGTGGGCAGTGGTTGTCTCAAAGTCCGCTGTTTTCTATTTGAAATGCGTATTTACAATCAACCAAGCTGAGATTACCCCGATGACATCATCAGGGCTGTGTTCAAACTTTGGAAAGCTCCTCCACAACCACAGAAGACATTACACAACTGTTTTCACCGACTGATCTGTTCTCCTCATTACTGGTAAACTGATCTTTATGTGTTGCATCAGTGGCGTCCCCCCTGGAAAGATCCCAGTTGTAATTGGGATGTTGAAGTGAACACTATTTACAAGTCAGAAACTGGCAATTAAGATAACTCTGATGTGTCATGAATGCGGCATGAGATGTGTTTTTCAGAGTAATCCTAACATGGCAGCTCATTATTTCAGTTAAAGCTGCTCACTTTAAAAGTTTCTCCCACTTCCTTCTCCGGCTGCACACAAAAATGATCTGGGCTTCTGGTTGCTTGTAAATATAAACTATTTAAAAACTCATCTTTGAATGTGTGTGCTGTTTCGGAAATGTTCTTTTCCGTTGTCATGGTTGTATACAAAAGTCCAAGGGCAACTGAGCCAAAATCAACACAACCCAGTGCTGCTAATGCTTTTCTTTGTCTTTCATCCAGTGTGTGAACAAGTCCTGCAGTGTGAGTGAGCATCAGTGATGTTGGAAAATGGACAAATAAATGGATGGATGGCTCTGATTATTTCCAGTGATTATAACGGGAACACTCCATTCTGCATCATACTGCTGCAGCTCCAGCACACATAATCATCTCCAGTGTATGCAGGTTGATGACACTCATTAGAAAACACGTCTCACAGTCATACACTAACTGTACCATGACAGAAGGTATAGATCTTTGTGATGAATTGAGACTAGATGATTTGAAGGTAGACTGGACAACAAATGAGAAAGATTGATGAAAGTATAAATGCTGTTTGTATGTTGTACAAACAGTACAGGTGCATGCACCTTAGCCAGCGTGCTGTAAGCACAACTCTCTTTTAGATTTTGGTGACACAGACTGAAGTACATCAATGTTCTATCGAAGCCAACAATACATCACATTATGCCTAACTAACTCCAGCAAGGATGTGAGTTATGATTGCTGTTGTATATTTACATAAAATATACAATGCACTTTCACACTGCAAACAGGAACACCTGGACACCTTCCAACAGACGTCCCCTTGTTGATCCTTCCTATGAAGCATCTGTAACTGGAGGCAACTGACAAATGATGATCAATGATACTATTTAATATAGTTGTAATATATTAATATGATATTTAACAAATGACCCAAATCCTAAAGTTGCCAGTTAAAAACATTAACTGTCTAAATGTTAAAGCAGCTGTCGTTGTTTCAGCTAACGTCCTGTCTGTTCGGCTGTTGGCGATGCCCTCCCTCCTCTCAAAGTCACCACACTTGCATCCTCCTTTCTTTTTTCGAGGCGGCTCTCGTTGCCTCTTTCTTTTTTTTTTAAGTGTTTGGTAGTATGCTGTCAACGGGAGCGCTGGAATTTGTAGCTTACACTGTTCAGCCATTGCTGGTAAACAAGAGGATTCTGCTCTCTACACATTCACAAGCAGACAGGACTGCGTCTTTATGGAGTTCTCTGTCCTGATTGGATAAAGTGGGCAGGGATAGCAAATAATGTCTTTACTCATTTAATAAGAAAATTACACTTACAGCAGCTTTTATTAAATGTACACATTTAAAAAAAGTACAAATCAATACCAGGTCAGTTCACTGTATGAATTTGTTGACTCATGATGACATGTTGAGCAATAATTAATTCTTGACTTTGGAAATAGTAATCTAACAAACATTTTTAACTCAATGTCAACTTTTCCACATCAACTTGTTCTCAGGCTTTTCTCTGCATTTCATGGCCTGTTCACTGCTCACATACATAAAGACTGAAGAAATGTATAATAAATACATCACTAATAAAATAGAAAAAGTAGTAAATGAATATCAAATAAATACATAATATTTTATTACATTACGTGGTCTGTTCATATGCCAGTTATGAGTGTTTCATAGAAGGCGTTATTGAGTCTCGTTCCCAACTTGTCAAATACTGACGCTTTGGGATTAAGACTCAAAATCAGCTTTTCTTACAAATAGGACCTTTAAGCTATGTGTCCAAACCACAGTGGTCCAACCAGTCAGCATCCTTTGAGGAACTACTGGCTGCTATTTACACAGTATATGTGTTACAACCAGCGAGAGAAGCAGCTGTTCGTTTGAAAACAACAATGACAGCTCCTAAGGCGTTTAGCATAGATGCTGCTAGCATCGGTTTTGTCCGAACTGCAGAGTTTATTTCATTGAAAGGAGACCAATAACAACACTTAAGTCTTTCGCTCTTCTTTCGATTGACTTCGGTAAGAGTTTGATTTAGCAACTGGCTCCGCTGATAGACAGATGGTTTATCCAATCACCTGCCAAGTATTTTCTGCCCATTTCCAAACAGTTTCTAAAGATACTTCCCAGATGGTTCTGTATAACAAACCATCTGGTACGTCAGGTTAGAGGAGTTATGGTTATCGTCTAAAAGACACAATGAAACACTTCATGGAATATTTTGATCATTTGTTTTCTCATTGAGAGTTCACAATATAGATGTAACAAACATATTGTATCTACCTGGAATCAGCAGCCAGTTAGCTTAGCTCACAATACAGTTGGAAAAAGGGAGAAACAACTGGCCTGGCTCTCTCCAAAGGTAACAAAATCTGCCTTCCAGCACATATTAGGCTCACTGCACAAATATCAAAGTGTGAAATGATTCACCATTTTACCAGTAGTTGTGTATGGGTTCAAGCCAAAAAACGGTCTGGCACATAAGACTATGCTTTTTGCTTTTTATATGGATTAAAACAGCAAGAAAATACCATGTTAATATGTTAGCTGTGGACAGAGCCAGTTTAGCTGTTTGCCACCGTTTGCTGGCCTTATGCTAAGCTAAGATAAGATGCTGGCACCAGCAACACATTTACACGAGAGTAATATCAATCCTCTCATATAACTCTCAGTAAGAAAGTTTCCCAAAATGTCGAACTATTCCTTTAAAATCTGCTTACAACTACAGTGTTCATATACTTCTTATAGATATCATATAAGTTAGTGTCAGTGGTTTACCCTCGACGACACCCTACATGTGTTGCTGTTGCAGTGATTCATCAGTGTAAGGCGATGAGAGGAGATATACGGTGTAAAGCTGGTGTTGTACGCAAGAAGCTGTCAAATATTTAGTGAAAACAGAGGAAAGAGGAGTTGTGTAACGTGCAAAAACAAATATGGCAGATATAATATATATAAAAGGCACTCTAGCTGCACTGACAGAAGATAAGTACACTGTTACTGTGCACTCTCTGTCTCTTTACTTGTTTCAGTCTGTGGAAAGTGAAGGAAACAACATATAAATGCTCGGCTCTCACAAAAATTCTGGTGCACTGCGCTACTCATTGGTGGACAGGCAGCTGTACATAAAACCCGAACAGTACCTCCAGGTATGCTGTCATTACCTGAACTAAAATGGCATCTCCACTGTCTGAAAGTATTCATCTTTGTTTCCACAGATGCACGCTTACAATCAAAGTCTTTGGTTAAACAACCCACCTTTAAAATCTTTTTCTGCTCTATATTTTTGAAATACAGTGTGTCAACATTATGAGCTGATTTGGCAGTAAAGGATAGCACTGCGTGTTGTAAAGCAGCAAGGGGATAAATACGTGTCAGTGTGTGTGTGTAGAGGGTAGATAAGGGCAAATTTTACACCTCTGACTACCACTCGTCTCCGGGCCAGACCTTAAATGACATGGAAATTGAGTTCTGGAGACTCCCTATAAAACAGATACAGCTTGGAGGAGGGAAGAAGAGACTCTATTTCCCTCTCTATCAGACAAAAGCTATGCACCATGGAAAGAGAGGTCCCTTATGTAGCAAACATCTGGTTTTAAAAGGGAACGAGGAGAGCAAAACTGAGGTTTTTTCTGAGCCTCTTTTCCGAGGCCTCTTCAGGGAATTAGTTGTTTTCGACCTGATGACTGACACCATGGACAGAAAAGGAGCAAAACAAAAACATAGACAGCAAACAGGCTTGTTGCTCAAACAGCAATTTTTCAGAGGCAAAAATAACACACTGTATGAGCTATTATGTTCATTTGAGCCAATCTTCAGTGACTGAACAACAGAGCTACACAATCACAATCAACTAGGCTGTAACACTGGCACTAACAGTATACACAAATAAGCATCCATGCTATTACAGCACAATGGCATTTAATTGTGCACCACATGCTGCCTTATACACTTGCAGTCCACACCAGCCTGGCCACACAGGATTAAGAATGAAACTTTTAGCCCCCTCCAGTCTAAAATGTTATTCTTCTTGTTCCTACACTTGAATGTTTGAGCCTCACTTTGTAGAACGATGTATGTGCAAAGTTTGATACTAGAAGGCTGTTTTCATGTTCAGTGCTGAATGTGTACATTTTCTCTGTGCTCATTAAAATTCAGATTTAAAGAGGCGGGCCTAAGAGCAGGATTTGTGACATCACAAATAGTTTGGAAGACAATCCTGGTCCAATATTCAGCATACACAAGTGTGATGTGGAAACTTGAGCCCTCCAGTGCTCATACACTAAGAATGGACTTGAAGTGAAGTAGGAGACATCTTATGTCAAGCAGTTAAACTTTTGAAATAAAATAATTTGCATATTAACACTTCTGAAATTTTTAATCAGGGAGAAGGAATAGGTAGCATATTAAATATATAATATGTAAGAATTTTGCATTTAAATGTTGTTATATTGTTGTTGATTTGTATATTTTCATTATCCCAAATGTTTCCAACAATGTTCAAGCCCAGAGAAATCTATCATTTTATTCAAGGTAATGGTGCGTTTCATTTGGTCGCCCGTCGCTACTTCGGGATTTGGGGAGGTGGCGAACAGGACTAAACTTAATGTGAATAAACTTTTAAACATGATCTAGTTTTAGAACATATGTACTGAGTCAGTAATGGTGTGTTTAATCATGGGATCATTTGTGTTTATTCACCCCAAGCACCTAGATTACTGTACATTAGCTGTAAGTTAACGCGAGCTGAATTCAGGTCAACTCTCACCTAATTCAGCACTCACCAGAGACTCCGGTTCTCTCTCTTCTTTTTCTTCTCTCCTGTCTGTGACCTTACGTTCATGTAGTAAAGTACATTTCCCCTCCAGCTCCTGTCAGCAGCCAGCATTTAAGCATATAAACACCTGACAAAGCAGGAGTTCTCTGCTGATCGCTGCTGCAGTCAGGTTGATAAACAAGAGTGAAGATAAATCCACTTATAAGTTCTGAAAGTTCTAAATAATCTCTGAGCTCTCCTCTTGTTGTCAGATTTTGATGTGACTCTGGGTGTTTATTCCTCCAGAAGGTCTGGCTCTGCACCCGGCTCTCTCCTCCAGACGGCTCTGATCAGCAGCAGCAGCCCTGCCCCCCAACTCCGCCCAGCTGTTCCCACACAAAACTCAGCAAATGTCTTTTGTTTTGTTTTGATAGAGAGCTAGAGAGAAATTACATGTTTTGCATTTATTACTATTTTGCATTATACATTATACATGCAAAACCATTTCAGATGCACGGATCTTTTAAACAGGGAAAAAAAGGAATGAAGAAAGTGCAGCCTGATCCTCCAGACTCCCTGTGTGGAGTGTGCACTTGCCTGTGGAATAACAAATGGTCTGAGTTAGATGGTATGTGAGAGCGGATCGCTGTTTAATATGAGTATAATGTCTGTTCACAGTGTGACCCACTGACTTTTATAATAGAGCTGTGAAGTCTTCTGCAGAGCTCTGAGAGTTGGCATGTTAAACCGCAACTGCTGAGGTCAGCCTATTTAAATGCAATATTGAGTATGTATATAACCTTACTTGGGAGAGGCTAATGTTGGTTAAGGTTCAGTGTGGTAATGAACCTTCAAGTCACATAGTCACCACGGATATTATCTGTTAAGTAATTGGCATGCAGAGGTCCAGTTTGTGGTGAGCTGGAGGTGTCAGATTAACACACCGATTCAATATTGAGAAGGCTGCATATAAGAAACTATACGTGATATACAGTCGTATTGAGTTTGATATACCATCAATATCAGGCAACCTACTTACAGTGTAATCTCGATCTGGTGAAGTATTAAGTTGTCTTTCCTTTATAGATAATTCTGCTTTATGAGGACTAATTTTCATAGTCTTGGTCCTCATTCCTGTCAGTAAATATTACAATGGGCCTCATACAAGAATATTTTTGTATTTCTAGATGTCTCTTACTTAATTCTGTGATCCAAATTTTCTTTACTGCACAAACTTTTACAAAATTACTTTTTTTCCATCTGATGAATGCCACACCTTCCTGAGCATACACAACAGATAGCCATGAAAGGTCCATTTGTGGGCAAGTGTCATTCACACAACAGTGAAAAGTACGTCTCACTTTGGACCTGAAAGTCCTGTCGGTCCACACAAACAGATAAAGCATTTATTAGTGATTCTACTAAGGTTGTCAACAAAATGGTACTTTGGAAGAGGAAAGGAGGAATGTTTTGACATGAAGTTAGATACCATTTGTCTTGCTTTGAGGCACCCTGTGGAGTTTTTGACAACTGTAGCATTATAGAGCAATGTTTTTATGAGTGGGCCCCTGTTTTGTTAGTTCATGTGCACAGACATGCACACGCATGTGCATTCAAGTGATACGATACACATTCCTGCCAATGGATCCACACCATTCCACAGAGCTACAGGTGGTGGTAACAGCCAAGAAAAACAGCACTGCACTGACAAAGTAAAGTAATGGATGTAAACAAAACAGGTTCCAAAATATAAAGTAAAATCAGCTTCCCGATGTTTGAAGAAACTTTGTTTGTTTGTGTAAATGGTGGACAGAAAATGATTTTACATTGTTTTTCTTTTTTATTTATTGTGATTTGGCAACACACTCCTTTCAATTACATTCATGCATTTAGTTGACTTTAGTCAAACCAGTGTTTTTGCCCAGGTGCAGAAAGTCACAATACTCAACAGAATGTGAATATTGTTCACACTGAAGAAAAACATTCTAAAGTCAAGACAATTTCTTTTCTTGAGTCACTTATATGTGCCAGTTAAAGGTGCAGTGTGTAAGATATGGCCACCTCAAAGATCACTCTAAACGATTGTCAGGCAGCATAACACCAGAGTTAGCATGCTAGCAAGCTCATTTTTTTTCCTTCATTTTTTTAACCTAGAATTCAGGCCACATTGCATCTTTTAACTCTGTTTAGATGAGCTGTTCATGCATGAGGCCCAGTATTCGTACTGAGTTATCTGTTAAGATTTGGGATGTTGCTAAAAAGAAATCAGCATGTTAAAGGATCATTAGCGACAATTCCCACAAACTCACCACATTAATTGGTTTCAATATTCTGGCTAAACTGCTTTAATTTCATCTGACTTAGCTGCGGCTCTGAAAATGTGTACCCAGATCTCAGGAATTAATTCGGTGATTACAATATTATCAGAATCAATAGAAATGATGGCCAATACTATAAATATATTACCCCCAAGCTGTTATAAACCACATAATTCGGCCTCTGACCAAAACAAATGATTCATGTGCTGAGGGGTGGCTTGCCTCTCTGATGGCCTGAATGCTTCTGCCATCGTAACAAGCTTTAATCCATCAACACAAATGCTGAGCTCGTGTGTTCAGCCGCACACATACTGTAAACAAAGCTCATGCCAACAGGCAGAGAGGCCCAAAAAAAACCCTCTATCACTGATAATGATCCAGAGCCATTTAGAAGGGCAGAAAGCAGACAGGTTGCTCCGGCAGTAAGTGAATGAATATTCCTTAAGCGCTGGAGAGTAATTCACTAGCAGGACAAGCTGCCCTCCTGGGAGACAAATGTGTGTTCATAATGCTTGGGAACATTAGCGGGTGGGGTTTCCAAGGACGGACCTACTCTTTATTTAATGCACTGCTCACAGATGGATTGAAGCGGCGAAGCCCAGCACAGCAGCACAATTAATATTTTGATTGGAACCCTGGGAAAATAATATACAGTGATAAATCGCTGCTGTCAACTGATGGCTCCAAACTCAGCTTTCTCCAGACATATTGACATTAGTGATGAACTAAATGATGACGCCAGAATGCAGCGCTGCTCAATAAGAATATCTGAAAGGACGGGAAATGATACAATCCTTCCTCACAACAAACAAAAAATTTGAAGGCAGGTGAAGAGGTTGAAATCTTGTGTCCCAAAATTATCTCAACTTCTCTCACAAATTGTCAACCGCAGATAAAAAATACAGCCCCGTCATCCCATAAAGCAAAATTCCTCCATGCACAGTGAGGCCCTTAAATTGTGTGCAGCGGACCATTGTTTCCTGCGGGGAGTCCGGGGAGATAACTCTATGCGAGCTAACAATGTCCTCAACTGGCCGGCCATCGCTTGTTCGGCGCTCCCAGTGCAGGTGAAGCTGGAGTGGTGGTGAGCAGCTGTCAGAAAGGCCTGTAATTGGAGCCCATTGCACCATTAGTCTTGCCCATTAGGCCTGTTATGATCGCTGTCTGTCTCCGCTACACTTCTACAGTCACTGTCTCCATTTGACCCAGGGCACTCCCTCCTACATGGGGACAGAGCTGAGACTTAATGACTTGTCACGTGTCCACCTGTGACTCTCCGGGCTGACGATCCAGCGTGACACATTCCCCCGTGCGCTGTCTGATCTGTAATGGTCTCCATCCATACAGGGAATTGGAGTGTTCACCCAGGGCAAAAAAAAAAGAAAAAAAAAGAAAAGGAAAAATGTTTTGAATGATTGTTTTTGCTGTTTCTGCACAGGCGATAGCAAGTGAAGGCCCAAGAGCCCGGAGAGAGGAAAGGTAATAGAAGCTGTGTGGTGGTGCGAGGAGAGTGAGTGAGATGTGAGAGGTGGGTCCGTATCTACAGAGTAGACATGAAATTATCAGCTGTCAGTGCAAATAGTTTGCTTTATAGGAGCGGCACTCAGATACCCCCATTCCCCTCAAACACTGTGGTTAAGCTTTAAAGAAGAAGAAAACGTGTCCCCTGTCTGAACTTCAATCCAGAGGAGAAGAAGATCAATCTCAACAATCTCATATTTCAACTAAAATCCCCAATGTAGTTACCATGGGTGATAATCCTGAGGCTGTGCTTGCTGTTGTCCAGTTCTTTCATTTAACATTTCTGCTTATTGCATTCCCCCTTCCCAACTGTCAGTGAAAACAAAGTAATCTCAAGCATGACACCTGTAAATTGAATCTAATTGGAGCTAAATCCTGTTCGTGAAGCCAACAGGCATATCGATTCTTTCCTCATTCAGCTCGAGTACGGTTTGTACTGAATGCACCCCTGCCAGGAAAAACAAGTGGCGAATTAGCAGAATGTGCACCAGGGCTCGCGGCGGTCCCGGCTTCTGCTGTAACACCAGAGATATTGTGGCAACTGCATTCTGCACCAGGGGAAAGAGAAAACTCAGATCACTGTTGGCAGCTGGCATTGTAACAGAACATTTTTATGCAGGGTTTCAATACCTTTGGGAGAGCATGTTGAGTTACTTTATGCTTCTGAAAATGGAGTCAGTGTTGGTAATGTTGGCGGCATGCATCAGCAGTCCCTGGAAACCTTTTTCTTTTCTTCTGATACGAATACAGATGATTTTGTTCTCTTTGCTTGAGGATTTTGATGAATTAAAGATTGCTATAATGTGACAAGCTTCTTGCAGCGATGCTTTTAGAAACTTTTGAACTGGGACCCAGACTGATGCGCAGATTCAAACAATAGGGGAACATTGGTGAAATGAGTAAAAATGCATTAAGACGACTCACGATCAAAGCTGTGTGTATGCACAAAGAAATATTTAGGCATTTTCCTTCTATTGATCTGCATTTGCCTGTTTTTGTTTTATAAATCTCAGTCTTTGTGGAACTGGGCTCACATGCACAATCCTCATTTCCACTCCCACAGTTACAGCAAAGATGAAGTGCAATGTCACTGAATGTGATGCATTGGCGAGTGAAGAGTGATTTTCTGTGCACACTTTTCACCTCTGCAGTGACTAATTTATTAAAAAAGGTCGATGTTTAGTTCACAAAGTATTCTGTTGAGACTATTTATTGCGCCCATGCCACCAATTACTAACAATTACATGTACCTGATAACCTGCGCACCATCACCAGCAGTGATATCTCATTCATACAGTAGTTAATAATTGAAGAGATCATTGATTAGTGCTCACATGGAAATAGACTTCATGAAGCACTTCCTAATTCAAGATAAAATGGAAAGAATATTACATACAAGGCCATATTGCATAACTGCCTCCTTATTTGTGTTTCTACTGACTGCTAAAACTAACTAAAAAAATCAGCAGCTGCAGCCTTCGGTCATGTGGACAAATTATGCATGTCATTCCTTGAACCCACACTGTCTTTGGAGAAAGTGCTTTTAAAATTTTTGCACCTTCATCCTGGTCTGAGCTGCAGAGACACCTTAAACTTGATTACTTGATAAGCATGGAAGATTATAAGAACAGGATTAAGGGCTATTTGAGCGCTGAATGCACATGTCCTGTTACTGAGCACTGGTAACTTCATTGTCTTGATGTAATTTGCTGATTGTTTTCAGTCAATCGCTTGTTTCTTTTGTGCGAAAATGTGTATGTTGTTTGTTTTTAAGTTGCTGTTATGGAGATAAAGTTTTAGCTGAAGTTCAGGAGCAGGACCCCACCTCAACCACTCCCCTTCCTGTCATGTGCCTATGTAAACCTCACCACGCTTCATGCCTGCCTTTTCTCGTTTCTCGTGCACGGAACATCGAACCTTATCGCTCATAAGAAAACCACACCCCAGTCTCAAGTCATTAAAAAAACTTGGACTCACCCATGGATCGCTCCAACATGGACCTCCTGTCCCTCAGCCCCTCCGATGAGGACTTCTTCAGCTCGGCTCCAGTCTCCTTTAATCTCAGCCTGCAGCAAGGCCTGTAAGACAACAGAACCAGGTTGCTCCAGAAACCCCAGTCACCACGTCCTCCGGACAATACCTTTCATTTGAGGAGGACCAGCCGCCACCAGAAGAGCGAACAACAAAGCAATTCCTCTCTCTGCAACTCCTACTCACTCCCTCACTCACTTCCTGAGGCAGGCGACCCACCAGGGACACGGACACATCTCCATGGCGCACTCAGGGCTGCCGATCATGCTCAAATGTTCCAGTCATCTCCTGACGATTCACTTCTGTCCAGCTGAACGGTGGCAGGCCTCGAGAGAGCGTTAAAAGAAAGAAGGATCATCCATCACCACTCTGGTAACAAAGTCAAACTTTTCAAACTCCTTACACACTCTACACAACAAAAGTCGTAAAGATCATGGCAAAGCTCACTCGGGTAGATGCTGCAGGAGTGCACTCATGTGTGACGTCATCATGCTCTCCTTAGCGCCTCCCGGGTTGCCAGCTCTGCTCCATACTATCCCCCATTCCCTCAAATTACTTATTCCGAGTCACACCACATCAAATGTGATCAATGGCACCAGGTTGCCAGGTTCACATAACACGTCTCATCCTTCCAACAACCTCTCCCTCACTCTACTGGCACCGGGTTGCCAGTTCCTCTCCCCACTACATCCTCTTTGCAACAATCTCTATCTGTCACTATTGGCACTTTCCTCTTCCCACTACTGTTTCTTTTTCGCAGTAACCTTCATGGGTGCGTTCCGAATCGCATCATTTCCGTTTTTACTCTAGTATGTACTGCAGCCGCCCTTACAAAGTACATACTGTTGCATGCAGTATTCATGCAACTGGGACAAAGGGCGTTTTCCGAATCGCATACTTTTTACTATTAGTACGTTATGCAGCGTCCCCTACAGTGTACATACTGTTGCATGCAGCATGCATACCACTGGGACATACTATATTGTGAAGACAGTGCACCTTGAACTTTGACCCTCTCTCTCCTTCCGTCCGTCATTCTGTCAAATGAGCTGTCATCTGTCAGGGAGCCGTCAAATGTTCGTGCTTTCTCGGCTTTGTTTATATTTGCATGACACACCATGATGTATGTGACATATCGTCCACTGCGCAGAGGATTGTGGCTCAGTATAGCCAGAAAAGCATGCTGGCTTACATACAAATGTGACCGGATATAATAGGACATCATAGTATTTTTGGCATACTGCATTTCACATACTTCGTATTGGGACATACTAAATATTTTCTGGCTAACTAAGTAGTATAGTAGTATGGGTATTGGAATGCAGGGATTCTCTCATTTCTGGCACTGGGTTGCCAGTTCCTCCCCCCACTACCTCTTCGCAACAACCTCAACTAACGTCTACTGGCACCAGGTTGCCAGGTCCTCTCACCTCTACCTCTCCTTTGCAACAACCTCTCCTTCTGCCTACTGGCACCATGCTGCCGGTTCCTCTTCCCACGACCTCCTCCATAACAACCTCTTTCTCTCTCTATTGGCACAGAGTTGCCAGTTCCCCTCCCCTTTATCTCTCCTCTACAGCAACCTCTTCTGCTTCTTACTGCCACCGGGTTGGCACTCGCACCTTGCAGCTCAGAGCTGCCTGTCTATCTAGTATCTACAATTCCTCCATAAGCACCTATCCTGCTGACAAGAAACATTCAGTTTTCCTTGGCTTCAGAGATCCCTTCATCTAGCAACCTCCTCCCCAACCCTCTCCCATCTTGGCATACCTTCAGCAACAAATCCTCACCAGTAAATACATCGACCTAGCTGGACTTCTCCTTCCCTACCTCGACCAAACTCCTTAACCAAGACTGACTGACAGCCATGAAGGCATACTCATCATGCATGCTAAAGTCCCAACTCATTCTAAAGAGCTCACAGTCGTTCAGGTTTCTCTCTATATAGAGATATTTTTTGTCCAGCTTACCCAGCTTGTGGACAGGTGTTTGATGATTACCTGACTCTGGTCCCTGAACTGGTTCTCTGTTTCGGAGGCACAGGTTTCTATCACATTCAGTTCACCTCCAATGCAGCAGCACGGCTTCAACAATTTAGGACACCTACCAAGGGTGCCTCGACTACAGCTGCACCGTCGCACCTTTCGTTGCTTCAAGTTTCATCTGTCACATGTGGATCATCTGCATGTCGCTACTGCGTGAACCATCCCCCTCCAAAAAAAAAAAACTCAAGCCAAACTTCTTCCTTCACTCGCCTCTTCTCCACTGCTCCATCACCAGACGTTATTTCAAAAGCCACAAGCATTGTTGCCTCCATACCCTTACCCAAAGGCATGGACAAAAAGGTAGATCAGTGCCGCAGTTATGAGGATGATCCATCTGCAATAATTTCAACAGATCTGGCTGCAGCATGCCTTAGTGCAGATTCCTGCATGTGTGCTCCAAGGGCGTAGGTTTGGTCTCAGCTTTGGTAGTGACATTACCAGGGGTGGACTGGGACAAAAATTCAGCTCTGGCATTTTCTGTCCAGACCAGCCCACTATATTATCAGCGGACACCACGAAGAAGTCCACAAATCTCGTGGCGTCCTTTCTCACACATACTACAAAGGAGAGTCATATTCCTTGATAGCAGTTAACAAATAAAGCACGTAGCTATGAACTTGTAACAGGTCGTGAGTGAGAGTCGGTCGTGTGAGCAGGAAAAACAGTAATGTCCACAAAAATAGTTCACTTGGGACTTCACTCTTGCCCTTTTATTGAGCCGAACACTTCATACTATCATACATGACACAGAAGCGGTCTCACTTTACTCACTGTTAGCTGAGTTAAGAAGAAGAAAAAAAGGAGAAACCATAGGGAGAAACCAGCAGCTCAGTAAGCTAATGGCGTCCACTCATCGGGTAGCCTTCTTCTCTACTGAAAACAAAACAACGCGGCGCGACGCTCAATGACGTCCCGGCGCCGCCACGCTTACGTTCTTAAAGGAACATTTACAACTGTTACATATTCCCCCCAGTAAGACAAAGGCTGTCCCCAGCCGTACGCATCCGAGAAACAGGCTATACTTAACATACTCTCATACATGAAAAGCATTTAAGCTGTCATAACTAAACAGGGCAGTATACAGTATATTACGCAGGCAGCTGGCATACATGTCAGTACCAAGCAAATGTAAAGTCCTCAATGACAAATTGAAATGAAAAACACAACACATCCTACTGCAGCAAATATGAAGTCCCACGTTATGAACATTATTCTTACTCTTCTGTTATGAGAACATCTTGAAATAGTTATCAATACTTAACAGTTTTCAATGGAAAAACACTGTCACTACCACTCAGGTAGGCAGGATAGAAAACTTAAACCACAAGTATAGAACACACATCACACATTAACACATTCACATGAACCCCTTGAGGCTGCTGTGATCAGAAAATACAGTCACATGGAGGCCTTCTATGTACGGCCTGAAATGCTCCAACGCCCATATGACGAGCATCGCGCCGTCCAACGGGAGCCGCTCGCCAGCCGCCGGCAGGAACCTCCGCAGCGCGCCGCTGCCCGCACCAACAGGTCCGGAGATGGTGGAGTATGAAGAAGAAGCCTCTCCGCCGGAGTTAGCACCGCCGCTACACCCGCCAGTTGCCTGTGATGCCGCCGCCGCACGCGGTGAAGCACAACTCAGTCCAGCACGATGAGAAAACGATGAAGAAAAAACAACAACCTCCAGTTCGGTCTCGGAGAGTTGTACTGCTCGTTGAGGAAAGGTCCAAAGAAAAAGAAAAAATGTTCGGGCGCCACTTGTAACAGGTCGTGAGTGAGAGTCGGTCGTGTGAGCAGGAAAAACAGTAATGTCCACAAAAATAGTTCACTTGGGACTTCACTCTTGCCCTTTTATTGAGCCGAACACTTCATACTATCATACATGACACAGAAGCGGTCTCACTTTACTCACTGTTAGCTGAGTTAAGAAGAAGAAAAAAAGGAGAAACCATAGGGAGAAACCAGCAGCTCAGTAAGCTAATGGCGTCCACTCATCGGGTAGCCTTCTTCTCTACTGAAAACAAAACAACGCGGCGCGACGCTCAATGACGTCCCGGCGCCGCCACGCTTACGTTCTTAAAGGAACATTTACAACTGTTACAAACTCAAGGACTAAAACTGACAGCTATAGCAATCAACCAATCAATCTTTGTTCATTATAGTGTCAAATCACAACAGAAGTTATGTTATGACCAGGGGTGGGACGAGACTAACGGGAAGAACCCAAAACCAGAGACGGGGTGGAGTTTTTCTCACATCATTACTTACATTTGCACAACAGTTGGTGCATTTCTCAAAACAATTAGTACAAACTGCAAAACCTTGTTGATAACCTGCAAAAGCATGTCACATGCTCAAAATAGAGGTCATTCCTCAAAACCAAGTATTCCTATCAATGAAAGTGTGTGTGTCATAAAAAAAAGTCCTGACACCATCATTTATGAACAAGGTAGTCAAATGGCTTTGTCGTGTTTTCATTAGGACACTTTACTAGTGTTTCCCAATGCAAAAAAGCCAGATCTTTGTGACCTGAAAATGCTCAAGACTATACACTAACACTATACACAGCCATTTGAAAACTACAGTAAAAGTAACACATTTACACACAAATTATACCTATTAGATAGTTATCACCTCAGTAAACAATAAATGAATTGAAAGATTACAATAAATTCAATGGTAAATATTGCAAATTAAATTTATTATTTGCTATAGGTTTACTTGTGTTTTGTATCTCTGTTTACAGCTCATCAGGCCACGTGAATGTTTACTGTTGCTATGGCAACAAGAGACCGCTGACGTTAGCATCTGTTAGCTAGCTTAGCTAAATCATCTGAACAATAATAACCCATAATATCACAATTCGGCGTATTTGAACAAAATCAACCACAACTACCAACAGTCACAGCCCTTTAACTCTGGGCTGATGTGCTGCCACATGTTAGATTGTCAAAGTTAGAAAATAACGACTTCAGTCCCTGAGCAGCTACGTTAGCATTAGCGGCAGCTACGTTAGCATTAGCGGCAGCTACGTTCATCAGTATGCAGTTAGTGAGGTCGCATCACATTCAATGTAAAAACGTTTTTTTACTTTGTTTTGGACATGTCTCAAACATTTAGCCGAGCCAGCCCCAGGCTGACGTTACTGACCCTGTCTGCCTCCACTCGCTCATCATCGTCAGGTCCTCCTCCCTCGTCTCCCGGCGCAGCAGCACCTGTGGCTGCTGGCGGGTCGGTGTCACTGGTCCCGGCACCAAAAAGCTCCGTCAACTTCGCACATTTAGCAGCCTCCACCTCCAGAGACTTCAACTTTTTAATTGCTGTTTCTCAGCTGTTTCTTCCTCTTATCCATTTCAAGTAGCGGACACAGTTTGGAAGATGCTCACTACTACCACTCACTAACGTTACTACTGGCTCAGCAGCAGACAAATATTGGTAGTGACTATTTTGCAATCCTCGAACATTGGTTGTGACATGTCACGACCATCTATATAGAAACCTACGCCCATGGTGTGCTCCTTCTGTGGCTGTGGCCACTCTCAACCTACTTCTTTCCAAACACAGGCAGGTTCTAACCTTGTCTGGGATTTCCCCCAACTTATTCTCGTCCACTCCTTCTGTATTGGAGCAGCCTTGACAGCCTCAAACCGAAGGGTCCCAGAACACATGATTAAAGCCTACCAACGCTACATCCGCTCTCATGTCCAGAATCTGCACAATGCCCAGTCTTATCTCTGTTTTTGAGGGTGCGTTATGGGGGTCTCCCAGCCCAGGAGCTGCCGTTGATCCCTAACAAAGCCTTCCCTACACTGCAGATGCTTAACACTTTATTAACATCGCACTCATGCTCAACTGCCTTCTTCAACATCGTACTCATATTCCACCTCAATAAACTATCATGTAAATCATATGGTCCTTGCTTGTGAATGTTCCTTTATGCGAAACTTTTTATGCTGCTGTCTTGGCCAAACCTCCCTTGTAAAAGAGATTCTGAAGATTCTCAATGGGAATATTCCTGAGAAATGCTCCGTAGTAAGTGTTTCTCCTAAGTCCTGGTAAAATAAAGGTAAAATTAAAAAAAAAACAGATAAAATCATAGGGAAATCATGGTTAGAATGTAAATGAAAGAAATAATACAATTTATCACTCACTTATATTTATTAAAATGTATTTTATAAATGCATTGCTGTGTAGACTATATAATAACATATCGGTAAACAACCTATACACTTTTGTACATCACTTCACCTCCAGCTATCTCTAGAAAACTGTGTTCATGCCTGTTCTGATGTATGCATTCTCTTTCACATTATACTTCTATAAATATTGGGGCCCCTGGACACAAAGAATGTTAAATGCTCTCCAACATGGGAGCAATACACCCAGACTGAAAGAGACACACAGTGACTACAAACAACATGACTGTGTTTGTTACAGTTTGTTTTATCGTTTTGCAGTTGTTTGTAGTAATTTCGACTCTCTGTGGTCGTCTCGCATCTCTGTTTAGTCATTCTGTGTCTCTTTGTGGTTTTTTTGCATGCCTTTTTACTTTTTTATGTTGTGTTTTAATGACACTTTAATTCTTGTTTTGCTTGTCCTTTTGTGTCTTGTTTTGTGTGTCATTATATGTGGGACTTTGTGGCTGTTTTGCATCCCACTGTGGTGTTTTTTACATCTCTTTGTGGTCATTTGATCGACTCCACAACAAGAAATATTAACAGTCACTTCACACCGAGTGATAGTCAGATGAGATGCCTTGGCCACCCTTCACTGTGGCTACTTTTCTGTACTGTGTAACTGTTTCTACTGTATTTGTTGCGCTGAGTCTTAGGTAGGAGAACCCAGAAGCGGAGGCGGAGGCAGAGAGTGGGGAATAAGGTGCTTTATTGAGGAAGCAAGGAAGATGCGGGTGATGGAGGGTCCGGGGCCGAGTCCCTGTCGCGGAGCTGAGTGCACGAGGGCGAGGGCTGAATCCTCCGGGGAACACAGAGCAGTGGGAGCAGGCTGGAGAGGTGCAGAGAGCTGGGCGGCTGAGGCAGGGACACAGGTGGTCAGGAGGCCGGTAGCAGCTGAACAAGAGAAAAATAGTTTTAGGTTTCAATTCAACTGGAGAATAACAAAAGATACTAGTCGATCTGAGCAGTCTCGATCTAGCCGGAGCCATATACCACGTCGGGAGACGAAATCATCTGGCAGCGGGTAACGCCGAGAGCAGGGCTTATGAGCAGGCGCTGATTCTCCAACCTGCTGCAGGTGTGTGGGTCTCAGCTGCTCCGGTGGCCGGCTCCGCCCAGTTTCTCCAAGCACCTCTGCAACACAAAAAAAACACAACACCAACCCCAGTCTCTGCCACAGACGGTGACAGAATGTAACAGTATTTTCAGCCTCACACAATGATTTAACACAATCTCACTTAATGATATAAAATTTAAAAACAACAGCTGTGTATTATGAATGATTAAAGCTAATACTACATACCATAAAAAGTCAGTAATAAATATCCAGTGTAGACATCCTGTGTTCTTGCCAGCAAACCTGTTACATCACTGTGATACTGTGAACACAGTATTAATATCTATTGCAGCTTCACAATATGATTTTAATATGATATGAGCTTTTAAGGACATGAATTTAACTTCTAACAAATATAATATATTATGAGAATCTGTCTTTGATATTTTCCACTGGATCTCACTGCCCACACATGCTCACAATTCTGGAAACTTGCTCAATGATTCTTAGAAGCTGCTTTATCACTTTCAAGGTCTTAAGTTCCACCAATGCAAATGCGCTCATTTCTTGTGAGTCTAAAATTCAGTCAGTCTCTTCTTATTTAGTTTTAAATGGATGATTTGGGAAACTACACATTACTGGAACTTGCTCTGAATCTAATTATTAACTTCTCTAAAGTGTCTGACAGGTGCAAAGCTGTTGTGGTTGTGACAATGTGGCTGATGTGCAAGAGTTTTGACAAAGCCTATGTAGATCATGGAGTGCTGTGGGGAGCGATCTGACAAATCTTTAGCTCGGAAGGAATAGTTATTTTGATGGTGGGCATCGCTATATACCACCAGAGAGGAAACGGGCCCGGTGAGAGCTGGCTGAGATGCACAGAGACACGTCTCTTCAGTGTCTGACCAGTCCCAGTGGCATGGTCAGTCGTGACACGTCCAGTTTGATGGCTCAGAATAACGGCTGTCATGTCAGTTCCAGTGAGGATTCACAGCTTTGACAATATGCCTCAGTGTCCACAGTCACCTGAGGCACCAATTAACTACTCATCACTCCATATACACATACACAGACCACAATCACACCTGCTATTACTGTGCAGAGCACGCACTTGGATTCAAACACACATACACACATAAAAGCGCTTTCACACACACACGGACTCCTGCCACGAGAATGGCCACAGGCAGCTCTCCAGCGTTATTCATGGGAGTTGATGGGTCTGGACTGCTACTTGGTGAGACCTCATCTGGACTAGTGTCCTGGCAGGGAGACCCGTTGCTTCTTGTCCCTGTTAGCCTCTTCATCTTCACGCTGAGGTCGTCATTAAGGAAATCATTGCACCCAGATCCCAGATGGCGTGTTAGGATTGCTGGCATGGCGCAGCCTCCCTGGAAGGCTTGAGTCATTCTGTTGAGCTGGATCCTTGTCTACAGTAGTATTCTAGGTAATCCTAAAATGATGCTCTGGCAGCATGACGCTTTGGTTAGTTAGATGATTTTAAATCCCAGATCAACTTCCCTCAAGTTAGTTTTACACAAGAGATAGTCCGTCAGTGTTCACGGTCATCCAGGTTGTTCATTCATTTTCTAGAAGCAGTAAGAAAACAAAAAGTGTTTTTAAACGCTCCTGCCCAAGTGGCGTCTGACTTGTTTGAATCCTGACAACAGCCCACAGCAATGCTGCTGTTTAGTAATCCCCTATTGTGTTGGAGATACTCAAAATTCAGTTGGAATAAAATAGAAGAGGAATTTGTAAGGAAAAAGAGCCACATTTTCTTTGGCTTGAGAATAGACAAAATGACACAGAAGCTCTGTCAAAGTGAATGGAAAGCCATGGAAATATGTGCAGATGTCCAGATGCTGCCTGAAGGATAAAGGGTACTGATTTTGCTGAGGTCAAGGTTTTAACTTATCCAGCAAAATATCTCAAAATCTACCAAAAGGATGGCAGGTCATACATGTTCATAACAGGAGGTGGATGGGATGGTTACAGACAAGAAGACTGCTAAGCCAGTGACCACGGTTTAAGTGTTTTTATTTATTTATTCTGGTGAGTGGGTTGAGCTGCCAATTGTAATGGCTGATTAACAGAAATGTAAGTCATCTTCTTATGTAAACAAATATTTATCATGGACATATTGCTGTCTTTCTTGATGTGATTGCTGTGGAAAGGTTGGAGGTGCAGCATAAGGCACCACAACCACATTAATTGCCATCACTTTTTTTTTTTTTAAACTATACATAATAGTAGATTTGCTTCCTTCTCTGTAATCTTTCTTTGTAGAAGCACAGCAGGAGTCCATGTCCATCTTGCATCCTCCTTTTAGTATCAAATGGTTGTTAAAATATAATCAGTCACCATTTATACTGGAGCCATTTCCCCCACAAGGCTCGGCATCATGGTGACAAAAAGAAAGAAATATCAAAGACGGAGCCCCTGATGACAAAGGCAATGCATTTGATTTTCAAAGGGATGCAGATATCAGCACTTTTGAATCGCTTGACCGGGCCTGGCCTTTCCCCTCGCTACCTTTCATCTCAAGAGCTGGCCCCGCAGGAAAGAAATGATGGAAGGCTATTCAATATTGAAATGCATCCAGGCCTGACAAGTTTATGCTTTTATTCAGATTTGATATGAATATTGAAAACCCGGCTTCATGAGCACCAAGTACTGGTCTGAAGAAGGCCTAATGGACCATCGCCCATGCCTGCATTGTAATCTGTCAGCCATCTAAAGGAGGATGACGAGGCCTCTTCATCCACCACCACATCAATCACACAGATCCATCTTCACATTTTTAATCAAGTCCAGGTTTTTCTTCAAAGGTTTGTTAATTAAAATGAAGAACTGTTTAGTTATGATACAGCCTTATACTACTTTTTCAATTAAGTGATTAGTGTGTATTTTAGATGTCAGAAAACGTCCTGGAGCCCATGTTCAGATCCTCAGATATCTGTTTTTTTTCTGATCAGTAGCCAGATTGGTATATAATTAATTGGTAAATATACAGAAAAAAGCAGCAAACCTTCACCTGAAAACCTATGAAAATTGTTGTTGATCAATTTTCTTTTGATTGACAAATCAATACTAACTTATTGGTCTCATACATTATTTGTTGTGAATTGTCTGTCAATGTATCGCATAAAACCATGCGTGAAAATGAGTATTAACATCTACCATGTTGTTGTACCAGCATTTCTTATCATCCACTTAAGATTTTACTTTCGTCACTTGCTGTGCAAGGAGACATGTTACCTGTCTCATGTAACATGGAGAAGTAACTGGGAAGTGACCCGTAGATGTCACTTGGAGCTTGGATCTGGGTTTACCTTCATTCTCAGTTACTGGAGCTGAGCAGGTGGAAACCTTCACAGCTGAGTTTGATAGGCTGTGACAGTTGTCAGTCAAGCAAGCAGGACCACATCATACCTCTCTCTGCAAGCCTCGTTAAATCCTTCAGGAAAAAAATAACCATCAGCAGTGAAATTATACAGACACTAAATTCTGTTGCACTTAACATATTGACTTTAAATACACACAGGAAATTTGAGGTTGTCTCAAATATTTGAGACTGTGCAACATTTTGTTTACGCCGACGTGTGCGACTCTAACCTACTCTGTTCCACTGCGTGTTAAGTGACATGTACAAGCTTCCAAGTTTCCCGTGCCTTTTTTTGTTTTGTCTAAATTACCATTTATTTAAATTTTCCTCCCTTTCATCCCCTTTTAACTAGATACACCTTCTTAGCTCCTGTCAGGCTTTTTTGCATAACTGGCAGCTTGTGCACCAGTGGTTTTTCCCTTGGAGCTGCAGCACTAATCTAATATCCATTTGCTGTGTAAGTGCTGTAAAAAGATTCATTTTGTTTCAAAATGCTAAAAGGAGACATGTTATGCTCAATTTCATGTTCATAATTTTATTTTGGGTTTCTGCTAGAATACGTTTACATCCTTTAGGGCTCAAAAAACACATCAGTTCTCTCATACTGTCCAGTGCTGCATCGCTGTGTTCTCGCTCCATCTGAAATGCTCTGTTTTAGCTCCTGTCTCCATCCAAACACCAAGCGAGTTCAGCTCCTTGCTTCTTTCAGCTGACCCCATGAACACTGCACTCAGCGATGCATTGTGGGACTGCTGTTTAAACAGCGAGCCAGACGGAAGTGGATGAATGAAATTATGAGGAGGATTTTGCTTTTCCATCTGCTAACTCCCACTTCAACAAGTTCAATGCTGCAGCCTCTTCTTTCCAGAAAAGCACTGTTGTGAGGGAGGTAAACAAACCAAGGCAGCAGCAGTTTGGTTTACTTGCGCGAAGGCCACCTGAGAGACAGAACTAGATGGTAATTTGATTTTAGCACATGTTGTTAATAAAGGCCTTATGCTCCTCTCTGCTGCTATGATTTCATTTAGACGCATAATGCTCAACATTAATATCAATACATACACTATTGATTTTTCCTCCCTGCCTGCTTTGAACGAGAGGGAGTTTCAGAGCGGAGGAAAGGGGGATTCAATTGCACTGAATTTAATTTGGTGGTTTCATGTCAGCATAGATATCCTGAAATTCAGACTTGTCTGAAGCCCAGTTCAATATCCTTGCTTGACCCCAGCCTCTGATTTCTTCGCCTCAGAGAGAGATGCATTACTCTGAAGGAAAGGGAGAAGCTCTGATCTCTCTGCCTTCTCTCTCTTATACAAATTCTTTGCAACCCTTACCCACAGAACCACAGAGGGTCTCTGAAGGGTCAGTGTTGTAGCATTTCCATGGAGAAAAAAGGGCAAGTACGTGGGTGTTCAATGGTAATCCAATAGCTTCCAATAGTTTCCTTTGGGCTTAATGGAGCTATGTGTGAGAATTTACAAAGCGAAAAAGCATAATAGGTCTCCTTTAACACAATGTAAAGAAATAACATGTTTTTTTGTTTTGTTTTTTACAATAATTACTCGACATCATTATAAATGAGGGACAGCACAGATCTGAACAGTGGTAGATCAATCTAGATGGGTTGCTTTACATACATATGAATTACATCATATATGACCTTGTTTAAATTAGTGCCATAGTCAAAGGAAAGAAAAAGGGTTGTCAGATATAAAAAAGAAGCTGTATACCCTTTAGTGTAGCTCTGTGTTGTTCCATTGGAAAAACCTTAAATGTGTCTGTGTACCTTTGTGAAACTGGGGGAGGCCTCTCCCTGATCCACTGAACAGATTACATCACTTCACTGAAAGTAGAAGTTTACCAATTAAAGTCAGCTGTCTGACGGATTTAGAGAGCTGCCCTGTGGGTATATTACAGAGAATCATTTATGGTTCTGTCTTTATTGATTATAGAAAACTGGGCTTAGCTCCTTAGTTATATTTTAACAGTACCTGGATATTAGGGGATACTGTCAGATACCATGGTATCTGCTACACAATGCTTTCCAACACTTCACACAGAGGGGAGAGATTTAAGGGATTTATTATATATATAAAGTGAGCAGTGTGCTGCCGTCTGTGAAATGAGAATGAACAGTTTTGATGTGTCAGAGATGTAGTACTGTGTTACAAAGATAGTCACTGAAGTTAGAATGCTTAACCAGCTAGGCCATGCTGTCTTGTAATATCACTTTGAACCTCAAGAGGAGATGGTCAGTCACTGTAGCATCCAGTCTGCCCTCACTACAACATTAGAGGATAAAGAAGTACAGTAGTGCTGCTCCGGGGGGGCGTACTGTAACCTCTTGTCAGTCATTTCAAAAGGGTATGTTCCCAGTTAGACCCTTTAAGAACAGGTTGTCAATGAATAAACAGTGAACCAACAGAGACTGAAGCTCTTGGCAAGACACCATCATTACCACCACCAGCATCACCAACCACTCCCAGCAAGAAACCAAATTTGGCAGCAATAAACGAGAAGTGATAGCCATGACGTTAACATCGGTGTTGCTTTCCATCACTGGAGACAGGTCTTGGTGAGTAAAGAAATTAAGTTTGACCTTACAACGTTTCTTCTAGACGTACTGGTAACGTCTGGTAGTAATGGTAAACTACTGACCATATTCACACATCAACCATTTTTCTCTGACTTCACGCTCAGGGTGGGAAACTCAACTGTGGTGGGCCTACTGCTGTGTTCCAGATTGTTAGCCATATAAACACAAGGAACCTGACTTATCATTATCATTTCACTGCTTACAGCTTGATCAGCAACTGAAAAGATAATGGAAAGTGAAAATCTGGAGGGACATTGGGATATTTTCAAGGTAAAACTACATTTTTGTTGACCCATTAGCTTCTGTAAGACAACTGCTAACGCTTTCATTCAACCACTTCCTAGCTAACATTAATGTTTGATAGTGTTACACGGTATGATAGGAAAAGCATAAAATAGTTCTAAAATAGCTATAGAGCTCGGAATCGGATGAATGCTAATGTCAGCTAATTTGTTATCAAATATGTAGTTTTACGTCGAAATATGGCCCAATTTCCCTCAGGATTTTCATTGACCAATAACTTTTCAGGTGCTACTGAAATGATAACAATTTGTCAGATTCCCTACGTTTACACGACCTGCAACCTGCAACACAGCAGCATAACATTATCCCAGCATTCAAGCTTTCCACCCTTAGCACAACATTAGAGGAAAATGACTACCGTGTGAATAGGTTCAAATGGCTGACTGGCATGACTGTGCATTTCCTTGTTGGACACCCCCAACCCTCTGGTGATATGCTGCCTCCAATGTATTTTGAGTATGAATTCGACAGGTGGCTAATTCTTACATATAGCACCTTTAACAAAGGGTATCTATTGTGCAAAGGTGGTTTGTGCTATTGCTTTGATAATAAACTACCATCTGTTGCTGGAGGATCAGAGTTCACTTGCTTCATACTGGACTCAAAAAAGCAGAATATTAAGTAGTGCTGGTGGGAGGTGGTGCAGCCAGAAATACAAAGTAATTGCAATTGATGTGGAGGGGAAGGCTGGCATCTCATTGATCAGAGAATAAACTGAATCCCGATATATTTGTCTGAATGTGTACTTTGTTAATTGGGTACAATTATAATTAATGGGTCCACTCAACAAAGAATATTAAAGAACAGATGTTTACTCAACACAAGTCAATAGTCGGAGAAACCTTCAATTATGGCCCCCCTGTGGGGAACAAAGATGGAGCATTAATCCGGGCCAATTGACAGTAGATTGAATTGATTACCTTATTATAAGGAAGCTTTGTTATTATTGCCATAACTCACTGCCTATTAGCAATCCTTTGCAATGCAGAAGGAGACAGCGTAAACACGATCAAGACCTAATCACATGACCAGCCCATATTCATCTTGTATACTTGATTAGGTCAGATGTACAGAGAAAGGCAGGCGGAGAAGAGAGTGGGTATCAATTTCACGATATGAAAAAGATTTCCATAGACACCCCTGGGTGGTGGGATGCTACTGCGCAACAAAATGATTGGATACCATTAATCATGACTAAACAGTCTATCGCTGCAGTAGAGCATGCCTTCAACATTTATTCACAAAAAAAACCCCACAGCCGAGTATTTACGAGGAGCTGACTTCATGTGTGCCTTCAACACAGTATTTTCTCCTCCACAATCAAACATAAAATATGAGAGAGGAATAATGGCAAATGACATGTTCATGTTTGTGCATTTAGCAGCAGCGTTAGCTCAGACAGCGGACATATGGAGAATGTGCCTTGATTTGTGCCCTGCTTGCTGAATCACTTGAATTGAGACGTTCACCCCTTGTGCTCTGCCTGCATGATGAGAGCGAGCATCTGAACTTCCATCCTGTCAAGTGTGTGTTGGATGCATTCTTCTGACAGCTCTCTCGCTTTACTTTGCACCCCCACCTCCCTCCCCAGCCCTCCATTTCACACCACAGAGGTCAGGGATCCTTGTGTGTGTGTGTGTGTACAAGGAGGGGAGAAAAAGAGCTGAAGCGTGTATGGGGAGAAGCTGTCTACCTTCTCAGCCCGTGGTGTTGTCAGGTCTGTGGTGTTAAAGAACTCCGACAGTATGTCCCCTACCTCACCTTGCTGCAAACCGGGCCTGATATCAGCTTTCATCCATGGTACAAGTGTGTGAGGAGCGTGTGCACGTGCCCACTGAACTGTAACAAGCTTGTTCTTTCCTCTACTCGTTTCTATGTGTGTGTACTGCAGGCGTGTGCACGTGCCCTCTTCCCTGCTCCGTACTGCTCCACTGTTCAATATTTATCTTCTGTTTGTGGAGAGGACCGGCTTGAGGATGACTTGAGGATTAATGCAATCCTCAAACAGAATGCAACATGTCAGATTTTCACACCATGTCTCCCCCCCGGTGACTGGATGGGATGGTTTTCATGACGGCGAGTGAATATATCGACCCTGAACCAAATGGAGGACTGGAATCACACTCCAGCAGTCAACACAAACATATTGCAAGCTTTTTTTTAGGTTTTTTTCTTTTTTTGAGTCCAACTAAACCAGCTTCCCTTTTGCACATAACGTTTTTGATAAGTGAGCAGGGGAATTTATAGTGCTTAGGGTCCAGCTTTTATCGTACAGCTTGTGTATCATCATGATACACCTTTCTAACGAGAGTCAATCCAGGAACAGTCATCAAATGTCCATGTTGAAAAAAGAGTTTTCCCTGTGGCTATCTAAAGAAATGCATCATATGATTTTCCATCACCTTAGCATTTTTTTAAATTAAATACCATAAATGTATTGACAGGTACAGCCTACATCTCATCTTTGTTTTTTTCAGAGCTGAAATTATTAATTGATTAACTATCAGTTGATATGTATGAAAGTCATCTGCAACACATTTTATTCTACCTAATTTCTTTAATCATTAAACTCATATATTGTCCTTTTTCAAGATGTTATGTGATATTAAATTGAATATATTATTGTTTAGACGAAGGTAAATTGAGGCTGTCATCTTGGACTCAATATTTTCTCATGTTTTATTGTCCAAAATATTAATGAATTAATTTACAATCAGTGTTGGCATCACAAAGTAATGCCTTAGAGTACTCAGATTACTTTTTGTTGTGACAGGTGACAAGGTAAAATAAGTAATCCATTATTGTAAGCATTCCACCATATTTTCCTGTCCCTTTTGTTGCCACAAAAAGGAAGAAAATCCATAATGCGCTTGCTCTTTTTCTGTTTTTCTCCTACGACTTGGCAGGCAGTACGCAGCCACCTTCAGATGTGTGAGTGTGGCTGTGTTGTTTCAGTGAGCAAGTGTAACACAGCTACCAAGATGGCCGGAGCAGAGAGGGCAGCCTCTTGTTCATTTATCCCCTGTTGAAACTTGACGTACTGTAGTCTGTGCAAACCGTGTTCACTTGTTTTTAATAAAAGCCGCTGCTAAAACTTTACATCACACATCATTGTAACAAGCTGCTACCTGTCAGGTACCCTGGGTCTCTGTTTGTTGCTGTTACTGTTATGTTCTTCAAGTAATTGAACCTTTTTCATTGCAGTCATACATGTATGACCTATATGCACCCCAGTGCCCACTCCATTTTATGTTTTGTAATCAAGCATAAAAAATGAGAGCTATGAATGGAATATTGGGTTTTCATTTCTGCTATTGTTAGCCTGTGAATTGCAGATTATGGACCGTGGAGCATGCTTTTCAATGTCAGTTGAATGAATGTTAGTCAATACATTTAAAGGTAGACATGCATCTTCTGGACAATATAAGCAGCAACATGCGCATGGAATCACAAAGTGTTTCAATTTTTGGTAACGCAAGTACAAAACAGTTACTTTTCTCAGTGGGTAACGCTGTAATGTGCCAATTTACTTTTCAATGGCAGTAATCTTGTATTGTCACAATTATTTTCAGAAGAAGTGCTACCCAACACCGTTTATAAAGAACTGAGCAGATTAATGAGTGAACACAATAATGGTTATTTTCTTGCTTTATTTATGTATGCAGAACACTGAACTTGAACTATGTAAAATAAAGCTGTATAAAATAAAGACTCATTTAATTGTCTGCTGTACACTTACATTACAGTACAAATCATTGCAAATCCCACCTAGCATTCTGAGGAGCCTGTTTATGAAGAATAAACACGTTTCACCAATATACAAGTAATTGATTGTCCCGCTGCTTGTGATATGGTGTAATATTCACCTGCTGGAGGTCACAGCTCATACATGTTTTTATTTGTTGGTCGGACCAAATACATTTGATGATAAGTCCAGCAAGATATTGTTCAAGCTTCATTATGCAAATACTCCACTCACCTGTCACTGACAGCCTCCAACACCAGCTGCTCCTTTGTGTACAAATCATGTGTCCTTTGAAGTCCCAGTTATAGCTTCTTCCTGACCTGACATAGATCTGCATACACCAGTTCATCTGTCCCTCATACATCCTCCCCACCCTCGTCTCTATGTTTGAGCCCACCGCCTGCCTGTCCCATCCAAGGCTGCTGCCTGACAGGCGGCAAACCAGGCCTGACAGGTGGCCAGGCAGTGTCACAGGCTCACCGCAGAGAGCACCGCCTGTCTCCACTCATTTCCTCCTCTCTGCCCCCTTACCTGAACCCCACCGCTCCCAGCCCGCTCTACCCACCTTCCTGCTGGGGGAACATCATGCCAGACATAGAGGTTTCCTTTTTTACAGACAAGTTGTTTAAAGGGAAGCTTTTCTCCCTGCTGTCTGCCTTTGTTTTAATGTATGTGTTCGTGCTGAAGGTGAACATTAAATTATGGAAGAACAGACTGTAGGAGGAAATCTCTCAAGGTGTAAGGATAAAAGGTGCTTTTACGTGTTCAAGAGCTGTGTGAAAATGTTTTCCCCCAGTGAGTCTTGTTGAGAAGCTTTCATAACGAATATATTTGTTATAAACTGAGGCAAACTGAACGCCATTTCTTGCATCCCGAGGTAGAAGGCGGTACTCTTTTTAAAAGATTGTTAACTTGCTTTGAAATTTTTCACACTGACCAAAAACGAAAATCTGCACGTTCTTTGTTGCAGTGGGCAAAACAAATAAATAAATACAAATCATTCTAACTGCTTCTCATTTGCAGCTAAATTATTATGAATGAGGTAAAGATAGTTCAGGTTTCATGAGTTCCATTTTCAAACTGGGATCTTTCCCAGCACGAGAGGGTCTTCATATGCCTGAGACGTGGCTCCTCTAAAAGGAAACTGTTAGTCTTATCAAAGCACACAGGCCCCTCAGATGATCCACTGCGCTGCGTCTCAGCACTCATCATTCAATTCTGCCATTTCATTGTGATACGTTCCTCTGCATCTCTTTTGTTTTTCGCCCTGGAACGAGACACTTCCCTTCAGCCGCAGCTGTAATTGGTTTTCATGTAAATTGAGATGGGTCAGGAGATCGGCAGATTACCTCTGCATGCTTTGACTCATACTCGCAAACACACAAATACAGATGCATACAAATACACACTCATACATGCAAACAGAGAGACAGCCTGTCTCCACACACACACGCACACACATGCACACACACCCACACACACATTTACCAGAGTACGATTAGACTGTTGCCATGGAGTCTTCCTAATGAGGGCTGAGATGACAGTTAAAATTCAGACATTATAATGCATCACAGTAGAGGTCCTGGGAAATTGTTCCATCTCAAGAGAGAAAAATCCAGTTGGCTCCTTTGTGTCTGAGAGAGACAGTTAAATGGCCCTAAATCAGCCTTACAGTAATTTGATGTTTGATCTCTCTCACCTTTAAAGCATAATGGCCTTGAATATGTGATCCTGTCCATTCAGAGCAGGATGAAAGTATCTTGACGGCTCACTCCGCACAAAGGTGTGCTGTTAGCAGGAACATTCACACGGCAATGAACAAGATGGATGAGGTGCTGCAGTTGGCTCCTCGGAGGAGGAGAGATGTCTTTTTCTCCCCCAGAGCACTTTTCCGACAGATCTGTTTTGAAAGCACCTCTTCACAACGTGTCCATATTTCAGGTATAGTAAAATAACACCTCAGCCCCCTCACACACCCCGTCCCCATCAGTTCCATTATTTTTAGTGCATCCTCCAACAAAACAAATGTCAGAGTCAAGACATACAGAATTTGGTTTCTTCTAATTGCATTTTTACATTGGGACTCTGGGGATAGGAGGGTGACCCTGCTAATGGAAGAACTCATCAGTAGCTGCCAGGGTAATTAGCCGAATTAGCCAATCCCCTCAACTCTGAGGTGACCCCGGTGTCGGGGTGAGCATTTGACGTGCAGAGAATCTCCACAGCAATTACTGACTTCCAGCGGGGCCGTACCTGTTGGCCCTAATGCTTTGTTTATTCCACAATGTCGCATGAAATGAGGCCGAACAGCTTTTCAGATCAAGGAAGATGTCATAACGTCCTGATGCATTAAACACCATTAATGCTTTGATGGATAAATTAATGGCATGTTTTTAATGCGTTCAGGTTACTTGGCTGAGTAATAAGCTTCATAAATAATGAATTATAAAACAAAGTACAGCAGTAACAGTTGTCTTAGCAACAGCTAGTCTGCACACACACTCATTCATGCATCCGCGACACACTTATGAATTCCTCTTATTTGTATGTATGTGTCATATTTGTATGAAAAACAAATTCTTCACTTCACTTAAGTGTTTCCTAACTTCTCTTCCAGTGAGTGGTTACAGCAGCAATGCATTTCCTTCTTTAACAAAACTATCTTTATTTATCAGTCGCCCTCAATCCATTAAAGGGCACAGACATATTGCCTTTTTTCCCTCTCTAACTCAACCTTTTCCATCCATTGTTGCTTACACATTTCACCGCCGCCTTCCTCTCCATCTCGCCAAGAGAATATTTAACCTTGGCTGGGTTTGGGGAGCAGATGGTGGGCCCTTATGTGTGTCCGGCATCATCCACAGCTAATGAAGTGATGTCTCTATAAACACCTGACAGTGGGTCAAACCAGCCTGGATATGAAGATGGCCAGTTCTGGCTGCACAGAGCAGGAAAACACTCCCAGTTCCTTATTGTAACCACATTGTTGTGCCAGCACATGTACCAGTCCTCCCAAATCGGGACGGCCCTGCCTGCTGCTGCACCTGCAACCTCATACTAACGAGCAGACACATTCAACAAACGAGCAACAAGATATTAACATTACAAAGATTAACATTACAGTTCTTGATAAATATGTCACACAAAGGGAAAAAAAGAACAATAATATTGGCTGGAACAGATTATTTGATTACACGATTATTTTCTTTCTGGCTGTTGGTCTTCTCACACACTAAGACATGAAACTGGCATATTAACAACAGCAGATGTTATCTTTTAATAGACAAATAGTGTAATGTTTGTCTGACTTTAAGGAGGACGTTTGACCAATAAGAAAGTGACAGAAGACAGCAGTAAAAATCACAAGGTCTTTACTTGAATAGGTTGAAGGCAGACATACATATTAAGTTAGCTTCTCAGTAGCAAAATAAACAGAGGCAAAGCTCTAAGAGGTTAGAGAGTACTTGAGAAACAGAGTGACGCAGTGAGACCAAGCAGAATCAAACACAAGCACTGAACAACAAAAGCTAGGGCTTTAAATATGAGGCTTAACAAGACTGAGCATTTTAGCATTCAGCCACACCCATAATGCACCTTGGTCATGAGTCTCCTCACCCTCTGTCCACAGCTGATGTTTCACCAACAGCTGACAAGGCTCACAGCGTCACAGCAATATGGCACACAGTCAACAGTAAGGAGAATGACCAACAAACAACTTTTCCAATCTCCCCTTGTAGCGTTTGTCTGTGGTATTTCTGTTGCCGCCGCTGCCACAAAGTCAATGTTAGCAACATGGCTACCACTAACTACCTGGCTTCTGTCTGAAGCAAAAAACAACCATAAGAATCCCAGTTTGACCTAAAATTCTGATCTCAGTGCTATGAAACGGCACCTGGTTTTATTAATAAGTAGGCAGGTTGTGTGACTTAATGATCAAGAAGAAAGAATGCCGGTTTTGAACAGTCCAAGTTCCAGTGGTGAGGTGTAACACACATCAGCAGGGTAACGGACTTTGACACAACACCGGAGCGTTTCTATCGCTCTTCCTCGTCACTTCTTCGTCTCCTCCATCAGCGGGATTCTTTTTTTCTTTTGCCGTGTAGAGTTTCCACAGATGTTACCACTGCATCCTCTGCCAAAAAGTTGTCTGGCCATCTTCATCGGTTAGACGGGACCAGCATTGGTTTCTATTCATCTATAAATCGTTAATACAGTTGCTTCTACCTTATATAACATCCCTTTTAACTTTGAACGCACATAATCGTGGTACTCGCTCACAGAAAGGGCCTTCAACTTAAACTCTTTACTGCTACTAAAGCAGTTCAAAGCCCTCATCTCTGATCTTGTTTCATTTGAATCTTAATGCTTTTAATTATCAGCTGCTGTAAATTTATTTGGTTTTAAATCATGTATTTATTTATTTTTAATCTGCTTTATACCACATTGTTTTTACCCTGTTTGTACTTCTGAGCATATTTACCCTGTATTTTTTGTAATCTTGTCCTGTTGTTTAACTGTTTTGTATCTCAACACAATTGTAAATGTGGATACTTCCTCAATGTCTTTTCGAGGTTAAATATATAAACAGGTATTTGTGAAACAACGTAAATATATATATATTACATACAATATTACATTGTGCCAAATTCTTGTGGAGTTCAGAGCCTTACCATTGTTTTGCTGCAGGGGTTGATGTCTTTCGAGAAGATGTGCTGGGATGTATTTAGATTGTTAGTTGGGAATATTGACTTGGAACTATCGTTTTCCAGCGTACAATGGATTGCGGCATTCTTCTCTGTCCTCTGGAGGTTAGCTCCACTTCCTGCTGCCACCCTCAGTTCTGGCTCTCCCTTTCATCATGACATTTTGACATGTGTGCGGGAAAGTCACAGATGTAATTAATAAGGTTAAGAATGGCTGCATTCAATTTAGGGCCTGTGTGACTTGTAATTACAAGGAAGAGATATCAGACATTTCTAAGACAGACGATACAGTATAATGTATGTACACACAAACAGTTGGCAAAATGGCTGCACATGCAACATCACTGACAGTTCATTCAAAATGAAATCCAACACTAGAATGACACTCGGTAGAGCGCATACCTCTGCCAAGGCCCAGCAGTCCCCTATATCTGCATCAAATTGCACTCACTCATAGATACCAGTCACCTTAATACACCTAAATATGTTTTTTTTTTCATCAAGATCCATGTATTATTCACTGAAAAACACACAATCTCACAATGTTAAAGAAAGTGAGAATTGCACCAAAAGTTAGTGGTGTCTATTCTGGGCTGATACCCAGTTTTTTGTGTAATCCTGCTGACAAACCACCCAACCAACCCCCAACGAAAGTGTGACAACATAACCTTCTTGGTGGCAATAACACCAACACCATTCAAATGTGCTCATTTAAAACAAGCTTTACATTGTTTGTTTTTATCTGTTTTCAATTGGTAATGAACCACCGCTAAAACACTACACAACGAAAGTAGCTAATTAAGGATATTCATGTATCATCACTGACAGGTGTAGTGTCGGCTGCACAGAAAAGAAGCCAAGAAGGCAGCTGCAGCACTTGAAAACAGACTTGAAGAAGCTACACAGGTGAGGTGACTGCTTTAGTTGAAGCATTTAACTTTTGAGAGAAAAGGCTTCAAGGATAAGTAGCGTTTTATTCTAACCTGTCTCTACACTCTTCAGAGTGGACAGTTTCCAGTTCCTTCAATGATTTATTAAGTCTGTTAAAGCTTTAGATACATGCACAATAAACACTCCTCAAGTGTCTGAATCTGAGAAGGCTGTATGGAAACAAGCACAGCTTGATATATGGTTATATCCTTTTTCTTTTCCCTTTAAGTATGAGCCCTTATTCAGCTGGATAACTTCCATATCAACACATAACTTATCGTACTTACATTGTGTGCTCTGTTCGGAAAAAACAATATTATCAACCAGAAGTTTTAAAATGTTCTTCTTGCAGGGCCATTTCAAAACTACTGTAGAAAAGAAGATTTCACAATGCTTTCCATCATTTTCTCCGCCAATAATGTAAAACACACCAAAATTATTCCGTCTACTTTCCTTTTTATTTATTTAATTATTTTTGTATTGTTTTATTCATGTTCAGCCTTCGTGGTCCCTCAGGTACCTTAGCCTCACAAGTGCTCGACCAGATTTGATAGTCACTGTGTCTTGTTGTGCTGTTGTGTGTCACCCAAGACAAACACGGTCCCGTCTAAGGTCACCCTATAGTCCAGCTGTATCGCATGGACCAATGTCCTCTGGATTCACCCCGTAGCCTCTAGACTGTGTGGGGTTCAAAAGGTTGTATTCTTTCACGGTGTTCCCGTTACAGTATGACCATGTCCTTTGCTATATTTGTATTCTGCTTATCTCATTTTCCCTGTCAGTCCATTCTTGTGTTGTATGTGCCACCTCTGGCTGCAGAAGACTATCCCTCGTTGGTAGTTGGGTAGAAAATAACATGACCTTGTCACATGATGACCTTGTTCTATCTGTTCTTTTTTAATTGGCCCTGACCTTTTGGCATCTTAATAGAAGACAGTTTTACATTTGAGGAAAATAGAGCCACAAAAAGAATCAGTTTTCAGAAAGAAAGAAAGTTTTCAGTAGGTTTTAATGTTCCATGTTACATTCTGTTTGATTTTTGGGTTGCTGTAATTCGACAGGTAATGCTGTAAATTATGTTGGTTTATTGTCTTTTAAAATCTTGTTCCATGTGCCCTTTTTTAACTTTGAGCACGTGGCCTTCTAAATGTCTCTGCACAGCGCTGCCTGCACTGTAATTGTACGCCCACACAGCCATTTTCACTTATCCAAACATGCTTTTCTAAATAGACTTATTTTCAGGTGTGTGTTGGCATTTACAGACTATAGTGCTGCACTCACTGCACCTGGTCTCCTGAATCTTGTAAAATACAACTATTTTACAGTGACAATCCCCACTTCAACCAGGCTGAAGTCCTGTTGGCGTGCCACTCAAGTGAACAGAACCATGACAGGTCTACAGCTCTCTAATTTAGGATTAGCTACATGGGTTGGGGATTGAATTGATCATAGTGGTTTGAACTTAACATCTGGAATAAGTGACTTCCCTTCACCTTTATCATTATTGGTGACCCCAAGTTCATAGCTCCAACATTCTTACTGTATAGTCAGCCATACAACACCTATTAAAGAATGTATAAAATAAATTATAGAATTATGGACAGAATGTGAAGGATGTTATAACGTCAATGTATTAAGTTGAAGAGATACTGAAGTTAGCATGCTGACCAGCTTGCCCCAGCTAGTTCACCATCTGGACCGCTAGCTGCATGGCTAAATGAGCTAACTAGCAAACAGCAGCTACAGTTAGCAGCATTTAACAGTTATTCTGGTGACATGCGCCCCCCTAAGTTTGAATGTGACACTGGCCAATTCTCACATATTGCACCTTCAATTCACCTTCACTAATTGCTGTCAGGTCATTGGTCGACTGAAATCCATTTAAAGAATGAAATCAATAAATCTCTTTATTAATCTATAACATATAAAAAGCTTGAATCACATAGCAGTAAAACTAATGTGGTTGAATAAATGTATTCCAGACTCGTGATGAACCGCTCATCTTCTGAATTAATAATAAACACATTACAGAAGCAAACAGTGCTTAACACATGCTGGTGCCGAAGATTTTCAAACACTGTCGCCATGCAAATAGTTGTTTTTCATGATAAAATGCTCTCTGTCTACATATTCCCTGATGCAAAACAACAGGCTCATTTTGCCCATGTCTTGGAGCCAGAAAGCAGAACAAACCCCTTTGGTTGATGAGTAACAAGGTGCAGTCCTGCCTCCCAATTTCTCCATAATCAGACTGGTGGTCTGCTGAGAAATCATATTTTGACATTTAATTTAATAGCGACCCAATTACGGCAGCCAGTCAGTAATTTTATAACTGCTGGAAGAAGCGGCATTTGTCTGAGCTCTGCCCAGATGAGACTGGTGATGTGTGGGATTTCATCCAAGATAGACAGACAATCCTAAATCATAATTCTACCATGATTTCATCATGATGGGAAAATAAGAGAAGACAGAACACAAAAATTGAAGCCACCATTCAGGGAAGTTAAGCCAACTCTGTGCTTTTCTCACTTCTAATGTGTCTGTCCCAGGAAAAAGTGTCTGATCTTTGCCAACTTTTCTTTTTCCACTGTATTCAAATTCACATATTGCTGCACCAAGCTGCTTTTTTAGGGGTATTATCCTGTCATCATCGTTGGGCATGCCAGAGGAGCTCTACCTTTGTCCCCTTTAATTTACAATGGGAAACAAAGCCTGGGCAAAGATAATTTGCGCCGCTGCTAACGACTGCCTTTTTGCCTTCTGCTGAATTTACTGTTCTGAGAACATCTTAATGACAGAGGATGTTTTTTTTGGTTGTACAGCCGCAGACCCACCACTGGTGCTTCCCTCCTGTGCTTTAGAGATGGTAAGATAGGCAAGTGTACACCAAGAAGACTATTTGTCACTCAGCAGTCGACCGCAGACTGGGGTGTATAATTACCACTTACTGCACAATCAGCTGTCTTGTCACACCCTCAGTGCTTCAGATTCACATTCAAATTGCTGAAGAGAGTTTTTTCCTTTTAACTTTTCTTCCTTTTTGGCATTTGCTTTCTATTTCAACCCAGATTTTCCCATTCTCTCACTTATTACGGGTCTCATTGATTTATTAGCCCCCCGCATGATTTTTTGTTTACGCATAATTTGCGACCGCTCACTGATTTACATATCTTTTCTCATGCGTGGCTCCCTTTCTGCTAAACTCCCTCCCATATATCTGCCTCTTGCTCCTTCACTCTTTCCTCTCTCCAGTTTGCTGCGCCAGCACTTTGATAGCGGAGTAGCTGGGGGTGGTGGTTTAATGGGGGGTGGGGGCTGCAGGCCCAGATGAGAACAGTCAATATTTCATATCTCTACCTGGAAGGAGACACAGAGGGCAGTGCAAATTCAAATAGGGTAAGATGTATGACACCCATACACAGCTTGCCAGTGGGAGATGCTGCAGGAGGCTGATGGCTGCTGACAGAAGGAATCCATTAATTTCAACATTTGCAAATAGAACATGGTTTCTTAAAAGATGGCAACACTTGCACTATGGAAACCGGAAAGTTGAATGCAGTTGCATTAGCATAAATCAAATTGTCCAACTTTTACATTTTTGAATGCATTGTGCACACATAATGTGGACATGGCTGCAAGTTTTCAATAATGCGGCTCGTGAATAGTGGCAATTTTTCCCCCCTCTGATCAGGTTTCAGGTGTGATTATGTGCTGCTGGTTTCAAAGGTGTGTTGTAATGAAAGTGGATAGCTGTGGATGAAAGGGGTGTTCCCTTCCTCACTGCCAGGTCCCATTCTTCCACCTGAACTCAATCAGCTATTCAGCCCATGTAGACGGAGCTTACTGTTGGCTCCTCATATTGGTTTCCATTGCCCAGAGAATAACTCTGCAATCAGTTCACACTTCTCCCCATATCCCTCTCAGGTTGGCTACATCTGCTCTCATTCAGGCCTCTGCCACTCGCAAATGAAATGCAGTCTTATCAGCGTTGAAATAGTGGCTCTGAATGATGTGATGTGATCAATTTTATCTTGAGAATCATGAGTGCCCATGAAGATGTTAATGTTTTGACCATATTCCCCCATGCAGACTTATTTCTATGGTAATGTAGCTATTCATATGCCATTTCTAATATTTGCTTACAGCAAATCAATAAAGGCCAATGTGCTGACTGCGTTCTGCACCAGATAAAGAACGCTGGAGATGTATGCAGAAAGCATGCCATACATCGAACTCGATAACAGGCATAGATTTGACATTATAGAAGTGTTCTGGGAAAGAGTGCTCCATCATAAGACTTCCACTGCATAGTAAACTGGTTTTCTGTCACAGTGAAATAAATATCACCTGATGCGTGCAAATGAAAATACAGAGTATAGCGTTATGAAGTAAACAATAAAATGATCTTCCCATGAAAATAGTGTTGGATACACCCCTGCGAGAGAATCACATCCAATTCTCTACGCTACAATGAAAAGAGGAGCTGAGTCTATTGTACCTGTCTGTCTGTCTGGCCCCAGTTAAATGCTGCTAGTTGTGTTTGATCTCTACAGAAGCCTGCTTTTGGCTCCTTTGCAAGGCCTTGCCACTTGGGTGCTGAACTGCTTCATTCCGGTTGCCTGTGTTTGTTTGTTTAATGCCAGGCTCTGCTTTCACACAGACATAATTGAATCAAGCCTAATCCACTATTTATGCATTCTGCTACTGAATTATTCACACAACAGTTTTATGTGTTATTGCTTTTCTTTTTTTTTTTCTTTTTCGCAGAGACATTAAGAAGTTGCGGGGCTGCCGTTATTGAAGAGAACTTCCCTCAAGATTGCTTCTTTTATTAATTAAGCCCCCCACCATGCAATGCTACACAATGCAGTCATGTAAGAGCTGTGTTTGCATTCCTGCGCTTATGCAAGTGTAAATTTGCCTAATGCAACTACACACTGTGTAATAAGAGTAATTATAGTGCCTCTGGAGAGTACATCAGCTTTCCAAGAATATTTTTTAAATGGTGACACACACACACACACACACACACACACACACACACACACACACACACACACACACACACACACACACACACACACACAGACACACACACACACACACACACACACAGCACTGTGAATGTTTGTGAATCCATTGCATTGTCCGTATATATAGGCTATATATAACTTGACTCATAGAAGTCTGTTATAGGTCTTGGGGTTATCACTTAGAGCTGTCACGGTTAATTGACATGTTGTCAACTATTAAACTAATATCAAATATTTTGATATTATAATATAATGATAAAATTAACTGGATTGAGTAATTTTTAAAGTAAAACATCTCTGATTCCTGCTTCTTAAATGTGAATATTTTCTGGTTTCTTTCCTCCTCCATGATAGTAATCTGAATATCTTTGAGTTGTGGACAAAACAAGACACTTGAGGACATCATCTCAGGCTTTGGGAAAACACTGATTGACATTTTACACCATTATCGATCGACATTTTATAGACCTGCAACTAATCAATCAATCAAGAAATAATCAGCAGTTCAATTGACAATGCACTAATCATTTCAGAATTAAGTGGAATCAACTTATCTTCTCTAATTAACTTAACGTAAATATGCAAGTTTTATTTGTTTCAAGTTGATTAAACTTCAAGTTTAGAGTTTTTATTTTCAGACCACTTCCAAACTTATAAACTAAGTAGTTAATAGTTAATAAGTTCTTTTAACTAGAAATCTTTTGACCTGAAATGATGCGTGGATGGATGTAATGTACAGAGTTCAATCAACTCATAGAAATAAGATCAGCATATTGGCAGACTTCCCAGCATGCATTGTTTGAGAGGTAAAACTCTCCCGAGACCCTTCTTTTTTATAGTTTGAAGAAAACATCCATTATGGAAACTTGCTGTGTGTTAAGATAAATCATGGTTGAAAACATGGTTGCTTTTGTTTTTTTACTGTAAAGAAAAAAATTCTAACCATGATGGAGGTTAGTATTGAATTCAGTCACACTTAGCTCTTTGATGAAACCACTGCAAGTTGCTTCATGTAATGTCTCTATGCTGATCCTGTGACAGACTGCTGCTACACTTTGTGTGAAATGAAGAACTGACTCTCAAAAAGATCTCCAATTTATATGTAATAATTGTCAGTGTCAATAGTGGTTCAGAAAAAAATTAAGAGAAGATGTTGGGTCCCAGGCTTTGACAGAGAAGAATTTGTGCAATGATGAAAACAATATCTCTGGTTCTGCTGCATCAGAGTTGATACCTTTTTTCAAACTTTCATTCAGGAGCCAAACAGGAGGGCAATGTTGAATTGTTAAAACAATCTATATACCCAGACTTTAAGGACTCACACTGGCTTATAAAAAACAAAATTGCCTTCAAATCTCTAAGCTATTTCAAAGACTTCCAACACTGTACCATCAACACTGTCTTCTAGAAATAAAGAAAATATGTTTTGAAAGAAACATGATGCCGTCTGGGCTACTTTTTCTATCAATATAGTAAGGAAATATTTTTAATCAACATCATCAATGTTGATTAAAACCCCAGAAAACCTAAAATCTTGTAAACCGTCAACAGCCTATTCATGACTAAATAAGCAACACGTCATCTTTAAGTTTGGAGAAGAGGGAAGAGTTTAATCAGAGCTGTGTGGCTTTGATTCGATCACATTTGGCTGACAGTAACTAAACAATCCAACTGTCATCACAATTTGATTTAAATTCTGCAAAGACCTCATTGATGTATGGAAGTATTTGACATCATGTGTTTATAACTGAGACCGGCCCAGAGAGGAGCTTAGAGAAAAACACAAACATATGAACATCCAAATAACTGAAACTGTTGTTAACACTAACGTTGTCGGACCACATCACTCATCGGATGAAGCCGAATTAAGAAATCGGCTTTTAAAGAATAAGTTCACAAAAAACTGAAAATCCAGTCATTATCTGTACTCACCGTCGTGCCGATTGAAACTTAGGTTTCATAGTCCACAAAACATTTCTGGAGCTTCACAGCTAAACAGCGTTGCAGCATCCTCCTCAAAAACTGAAGTAGATGGAGCCTTTTAAAACATAAACAAAATAACATTAACAATATTTTGTAACCGTTTTTATAACATTTTAAAACAAGTCCCCACCTGCTCCACATTTTTATTCTGGGGTGAACTTATCTCTAACATTGCCAATTTGCAAAATGTGAACGATTCAGTCGGACGTCCGCTGAAAACATATTTAATTTGTATTTGTTGCAAAATCCACTCTTGGATTATTATATCTGCTCTGAACAACTTAAGCATGATTCAGCTTTTGAATGACTGCATTATGGAACTCATTGTCCTTGTTTTGAAAAGATTATGGTTTCAGTTCATTATTGAAAAAGTCCTCAATAACCTGAAGGATGTCACGACATGACACATTTTCTTTATTAGACTGAAACAAAACCACGTTCTTTCAACCAAAGTGCTCTTGTTGCACAAACCTATTCACACGCAAAAACACAGGATGTGCCCTTCAGTCTCAAGTGACCTGGCTTTGCATTCTCTTCATACATTCCTGACATGCCACTAAAAAACAGGTAACATAACAGAAAAAGCAATTGTATCTCTCCACAGAACTGTAATTGAAAATCATATTACTAGTGTATGAATGTATTTCTAGGCAACTACATTGGTTCCATGCAGTATTCTCGGAAAAACAAACCTTAACAAATCTTTAATATGACAAAAACCAGGGTGGAATATAAATTGTGTGAAATATCTTGTGGATAAGTTGCTTTGCAGCCTTTTTACTCTCCACATGGGCTGTGGAAGTCTGCCAAGTGGAAACAGACAGAGAGGTTAATTAGGCGGAGTAGATTCTGATGTTCCGGTTCAAATGAAAATCAAATGACATCCACCGCCATCCATCACCGTCGAGCCACTCTCCGTGCACCTATCAGGCAATCATGGTATATTGAAATGGCAGTCAAAAGGTTAGGGATACAGGCATCTGCAGGGGCTCATCCCTCTGTGTTAAATATGGAGAGCAGCCCGTAGTCTTGTGTCATTACTTCTGGACCACAGTCATATAGACTCCGATAAAAACGAACCCGTTGCCTATTGATTTCTCCCTGTTTCCACAGTCCGGTCCCTGCGGAGGCAGAAGTATCTGCTGCACTGTGCTGCTGTAGTATGTGTGAGACTCACTGGAACAGAGCACAGAAATGTTATCTAATTTGAGCTAAATTAAAAAAATCAGATCATGGGTGAAATTGCTCTAAATTCATTTTGCATCCTTCTGCTCATCTCCAGGTGTTGTGTAAACGTTTACTTTGGTCTGTTGCTGATAGATCATTTGTTTCCTGTGGTCTTCAGGCACTTCTGTTGTGTACATATCAATATTTCATTCATTCAGGAGAAAGCAGGTAAAAACAAAACAGCAGTTCCTGAAAGTCTGAGAGGGTGTTGTGGAGTTTGTCCAGAATTTGTGTTACAGTTTAATGCAGCTTGCCTTTCTTTGCCTCCTTTCAGTCTCTTGGTGCGCATCAATTTGATATTCATACACTGAAAACTACCTCAACGTGAATCTTCAGGGAAAATAACACTCATAAATTATTGTTACAGCATGCTTCTCACATAATGCTTTTTGCAGAAGACCGAACAATATGTGGTGAGAAGTACCTTGGCCTTGCAGTACTTAACGCACTGTGGGTGTTACCATAATATATTTCACTCATATTTTATTGTGAGGATTGCACTGAGAAAAAAACATAATTTTTGCATATTGCATAGTGTAGAAAATAAGGACTCTCAATAAAATTCTGCTTTATACGTGATCATTTCAGAGGCAACATTAGATATAATGCCAGCAGCCAAGATATTGTTTCCCATTGAATCACCTGTGTCATTGAAAAACCTGAAAAGACTCCAAATATCTCAGAAATGCTTTGTGACTTCACCCATATTTGAAATACTCTCCTCTCCTCTCTCTGAGCAAGCAAATGAATCTGGAGTGTTCTGTTGATGTTTCTCTGCTGTCACATAACTCTGGAGATGCCTGTGAAGTTTTCTCCTCGGTCAGCAGTGAGGAAAGTTTTCACATCGACGGCTCGTCATATTGCTTCGGTGTTGACACGGTTGACAGCGCTGCAATAGTTGCATAATCAGTGGCATCGCTGCGAACGTCATGGTGATGAACTCTGTGTGGCTTTTACACCTTGTGAATAGATCTGTTGATAGAAGCAGGATTCACACATACAGACTCTGTCCCACTGTGTAGTCATGGGGACGACACTACACCTAATAATTACCTGTTCAAGTGTGATATCAATTCTTTAGGTTCTCATTTCATCAGCTGCATCCTTCTGCTGTGCGAGCTTAATAACAGTAATGAGTAATGAGCTGGCAGCTTATGACAAATATACCCACAGTCATAGGAGCACCTATACAAGTGGCTTTAAATGTGTCAATATTATTATTAGACCAGAAGGTTTCGCAGTCAATTATAATATCACACGTACGAGACTGATTGGCAAGGAGTAAGGATTTCATTTTTCCTGTGTGAAGGGTGCAAAGATTCACAAAAAAACACACTCTTGCCTCCTTTTATTAATTAGGTACTTCTCAGTTAATGTGAAACTGTTCAGTCACACAAAGGCAGTCAAAGTGTGTGTGAGATTAAAGTGTTCGACACCCATGAGCTTATAAAATGGGGACCTGCTGTGGGTCGTACACAGAAGTTTTTGAATAAAATTAGAAATGACAGTCCTCAGACAAAAACTGTTGTGCTGCTGTTGTTTATCTGTTGCCTAATAGTTTCACACATGGACGTAGGGCAATGACAGTGTATATTCAGGATAACCAGTGCATTTCATATCAAAATGTAGGATGGATTGTACATGTAGAATTGAGAATGGCCTCCAAAAATTCCATGTTACAATGCATTTTAATTGAAGTATGATAGCTCAAACAGTATCCAGTGAACTCCGGGTGGTCCTCTGTGAAAGTATGGGCTCAGAAATGCCTCATAACCAATAATTCACGTTGGTGAAAAACGAACCTCCCGAAATAACATATGTAAATGTTCAAGTGACAAAGACCCTTGGTCAGTAATTATGATCGTAACGAAAGAGGAAGTCAATTTATTACAGAGCAACAGTCAGTAGAGGATGAGGGTCGGTGTGGTTGGACTTTGTTCTTCAATCGGAATTTTGGTTCCTGATTCCCACCAACAGTCAACTTTGTTTTTTTTTTATAAATAATCACGAGTCAGTCCCAAACTCGAACCATGTGGTTATTACTGTAATAATGTGGCTGAAAAAAGGTGCCTCAGCCTGAAGGAAGTAATAACTTTAAACCAAATCACAATGTTTCCCTAATTTTATTTCAACCCCAAAACATGATCTTGTTTTTGTGCCTAAACGTAACCAAACCTAACTGTAACGTTGTCACAGATCAGAACAGATAAATCTTTCAGCAGTCACTTGTAAACACTTTGGAAAGCCCAGATAAATGATGCATATCCTGCTCATATGGGCGTCAGATCAGCAAACACACTGCAACCCGATTCCAAAAAAGTTGGGATGCTGCACGTGTTAAACAGAATGAGATCATCTGCTCATCCCTTTTTGACAACTGAAATATTCATAAAAATCTGCATTTTTCCCAATTATCGGAATCAGTGTTTTAATAATCTGATAAAAACCAGTAACTAGTCACTAAAGTTATCAAATAAATGAAGTGGAGTGGGAGTATAATGGAGCAGAAACTGGAAATACTCAAGTAAAAGTACCTGAAGTCGTACTTAAGTACAGTATTTGAGCAAAAGTACACAGGCTTGTGGGTGGAACACAGGCTTGTGTGCTGGCACCAAAGGGGTTACAGCTGGGCAACAAGTGTATCATGGAAATAAATATTTAGTAAGTGAAATTTTTTCCGTAATTATGATCCTGATATCAGACCTAAGTGATCATGTAGTGGTTGGCCCTAATTTATTCCAGCAGGATCATTAAATTCCCAATGAGCCTTTACAAATGTTGTGTCTCGGTGACAAATGCAATTGGGAAAAACGGTGCCGTTGTAAATACGCAGTCCTCAAAGCAAAATGTATGAATGAAAGTATTGTCACTTAATAAATTTGCCTCACAGTGTTCAGCCGAGCCAAAAGAAGTGAAGCAGCGAGGGAGAGCGATACAAAGAAATTAGGAGACTGCACTGGAAGAGAAAAAAGCAATTCATGAAATAACAAATGGAAGGCAGAATTTGTCAGCCTGCATCGTGTATGGTGAGGTGTTCCTACAGTAACGTCTTTCCCCCCAATAAAAAGAGAACTGGGACCCATTTTGTGAGATTTGTTTAATAATTCAGCACAGCCTTAAACCAATTCACTTCAAGTGCCCAGATGGTATTTTTATTAGGCAAATGCTCGATACTTGAGAGGAATAATTTACTCGCGTTCTGAAACTGGCAGAGTACCTTCGAGCAACGCAGAATTTACTGAGCAGAGAATCAGTCGGGCTGCTCTTCAGGGTACTAATTCACCAAAACAATAACTTCATGAATATCATTGTGTTTGTGCTGCGCAGGCAGACGGAGTGCTGGTGCTGGTGGTGCTGGGGACGGTCACTTTATGCTCTGCTCTCTGTCGTTACTAATTAGGTTTAAAGTTAAAACAGCATGTGAATGACCTGCTCTTTATGAATGCAGAAGCACTGCTGGCTTTTTTCACTTGACTACGTGCCACATCCAGCACACTCAGATATTTTCTTCCTGGATCTCTGAGCTCTCCCCCCCCCCCCCCCCCCCCTTAACCTTCCTTCCTGTCAACAGCTGGTCCCATGTGAGGAAATGACAGTGACTGATACTGGGATGTGACATTATTTATTACAGTCATTGTTTATTTTGCAAGGCGTGAGCTTTAAATCCTTGTCGTACGGCTCCACTACCAAGTTTTTCCAGGGTGTAATAAAAGCAGCAGCACAATGCCCTGAAGAGAGATGAGTGGAGTGTATTTCTGATATCTCTGACCTTACAAAATCATGCCCTCTGAACAGAAACACCCACTGAGCTGTAGTCAACGAGACCAGGAGTACTTCTTAATTATCAGCCTCGAGCAGTTTATTTTTGAAGATAACGTTTAAAGGAAAGGAAAAAAAAGAACCGCTCAGAGACCTTTCCTTTTTTTGAGGGAGTTGGTGGTGAAAATAAAGCAGCAGAGTGAATGGCAGTGACAGGGGCAGACACTGGGCTGTGTTGATTGACACTGCAATACTGTCCTATTCCTTTTGATGGGATTAAATTGTCATGACCCCTCAGATATGGAAATTGGTGGCACTGATCTGAGGCTGCGGAAATGTCAACATTATTAAATTGTGAGAGCGGTTAAAGGCACAGTTCACACTTTTGCCAGGCCTTATGTCAGGCTACTGTACAGAAACTGTTTATTTTTTAACCCTCTATAAATCTTTTTTTTTTTAAAGCTGCTGTAGGCATTGTTGTCATTTTAGCTAGTCTGTTTTGCAGTAAGCAGACCTCTTCCTCCTCTCTACGTCACCACATTTGCAGGACTCCTTTCTTTTTTCGAGGCCGCTCTCTTTGCCTCTTTCTTTTCTTCAAGCGTTTCTCTTCAATTGGCCTGTTCGTTAGTACAAGCCGTCACCAGGAGCGCTGGCATTACTTGCTTTCCCTAATCCGCCATTGCGCTACCAGAACAGTTCACAGGAAGACAGGACCGCCTCTTTATGGAGGTCTCTGTCCTGATTGGATAAAGTAGGCAGGGATACCAGAAAATGTATTTTCTCTTTCACTGCAGGCGGAGGAGAGACATGGGTTACTGACCAAACAATCTATAACAGTGATTGATGTTGGAATACAGAGCTACAGTATTTAACATAACAGTCATTTTAATAAGGAAGTGGCGCTGACAGCAGCTTTAAAGGTGCACTAAAACGCTTCACTTGTTGATTTTCATGACTGAATAGACTGAATAAACAAACTGTCCTCAAAGGACGACACAATTTAGTCTGTTTCACTTTGATTTACGTCAGTCAATCAGTGTTCTGGGGACCTCATTCCCCCTCGAGGACAGCTTGTTTATTCAGTTATGGAAAGGATAAATATTTCTGAGTTTGGATTTGTGGCTCATTGATATTCTAAATATTAAAATTCTGAATTTTTAATTTCTTCCCAAATATTACATGGTACCCCTTTAACTTTCTGAGATTGATACACCCCCCAAAAAGACTACATACTGCACCTTTAATTCTCAAATTAGGCTTCACTCTTGTTTCTGGCAGAACATCCCTCACATGTAACGATGGAACAATCCCACATCGCTCAAACATTTTCACCTTTTTATTAAAAAGAAGATAAAAAGTCTGAATATTGAACCAAAATGGACTCACTTCCTGTAGATCATCACACAGGCTGCTGATTTCATTTCAACCATACATTCACCATCGCAGTCTTATCCCGCGCTGGTCTATCATCATAGCAGCTTTAATAAAAAGCTAATAACCCTGCAGCTCTTGCCGGAGACTTTGAGCGTGGATCAGGGGCAGAGGGGGGAACTGGGGTGTGAAATAGACTCCAGTTAGCTGATGGACACATGAAAAGACTCGGATGGCTGCTTGTCACTCACACAGCCAGACCCGCCTTTTGCTCCATCTGAAGTTCAAATATGAATCTAAATAGCCTGGAAAATGTATTTTTCTACCAATAGATCCCAGAAGTGTGCGGGGCAGCAGCAGCAGCAGCATCATCACAGACAGTCAGGGAGTCATTTGAAGCGCAGATGCACACTGCTCTGCTCCTCTCTGCTCCTCTCAGCTCCGCTCCGCCGTGCGGTAGGAGGGGTTGTAGTGACGCTGTTATCCAATGGGCACCGGCTTCCTCTGGACGGAGCGCAGCATCTCTGTCTCAGCGGCACTTTTGCGCCAGACAAGTAGGGACGGTCTCTCACTCAGCACCCGAGAAGAAGAAACTGGGCTCCGGGAATTACTGAGGTGTATTTGGCGAAGAAGACTCATCTCTTCCCCTCTCTCTCTCTTTTTTTCTTCCTAACACGCGGTCTTGCAAAGATGAACGTTGGCTGCGTCATCCTGGCGTGCACCGTACTTGTGGGCGCCTCCTCGGTAAGATGAGTTAATTTCTACATGTCTCCTCGGTCTCACTTTACTGTGGAAGTGCTGCACTGCCGTACTGCTTACTTGGGCTTTTGCAGCGCGCCGCTCCGAGCCCTCGAAAGTGTCTGTGAGAGGCTCAGTTTGTCTCCGCAGCGATGCGCTAAAGGCAACATGATGCGTGTAATCGAGCTTAATACGGCGACATTTAAGGTCAACACTATTTTCTGTCAAAGTGTGGTGTAAAAACTCAGTGGCAACTCTGTGCGTTAGCCTCTCCGCCCTCTCTCCTAAATCAACTGCAGTGCCTGATTGCAGAGGACAGTGGTTTCTGGAGGGGCTGCTCGTTTCTGTTGCCTGCGATCAACTTCGTTTACGCACGTTTACGCACTATCATTTCTCCCTTTTCTACATTTCTGGGGTTTCTGGCTCAGGCGACGACTTTCTTATTTGGTTAAGTGTTTATTTAAAAGGGCTGCCAATTTAGGAATTATGAATACCTTACTTTAGTTTCAAACTTGGCCGAATAACGATCTTAAAACCAGCTCCAATATATGTGCAGGAGTAGTTTTTGGGGCTTGGATGATGAGCTGCCACACTGAGTTGCCTATATTATGCAACAAAGTGCAGTATATTTGGTTTATAAAGATATAACTTGATGTGATGAATGAGTATGTCTGAGTGCCTTCCTTCCTGCTGGAAGTGCTGTGTGCCTGCAAATATCCTTTTGTATCAACACTGTAATTTAATGCATTGGGCTTCTTTCTCTGGTCTCTCTCACTCTCCAGTCAGCAGGCAGTGTGCATGTTAAGGCTGCACATTTCCAGCCCTCCACAAATTATCTTTATAATGGTCATGTCATTACCATGACTCATAATTTTTATGTTATTCAACATATGATGATGATCATGATGGTGATGATTGCCATCATTAAGAGGATGTATTCACTCTTTGTTCAGGTTGATGTTTCACTACAGTGAATGAAAGCAGGCGTTTAAGCCCCAGTCCTCAGCATGCTGTACAGTCTGATGCAAGCCACTCGTTGTAGCCACAGAGGCTGCGAAGTTCAATATCAGTGTGAAAAGGCATGTGAGATCGACTTGTGACCCTGTGGCTGCGAGTCAATTTGCCAATTCTTAACAGGCCGTCTTGTTTCATTTCTCAGGGGAGTAGGGCGAGCCAGCCCCTCAAACCCCCCTGCAGACCGGGCTTCACCCAGAACTTCTACACAGTGATTGTCTCGAGAGACGTACTGCATGGACAGAGCATTCTCAAAGGTAAGCCTGCCGCTGCTGGATCTCATTTACTGACTGATGATATTTTCTCTTCTCTGCCCAGATTGGTCCCCCTAACCTCGCCAGTGTGATTGAGTGAGTGTGTGAACGTGGAGAGTACATATATTATTGTGGCTGAAGAAGGTCAGGACACACTGTGGTTGTGGCTGTGCAACATAACCACAGACGCGAGGTCTATTCCAGGCAGATAGATCCAGTCGTGATGCAGCTTCTGTGCGATGTGTATAAACGTGACATGACAGCAGGTGTGTTAGGCACTCTGCTCAAGAGTGCTCCCTTGAAATGGAGTTCCATCGATGGGCGAACACCTAAATCATGCTGATTGCTTGTTGTTGTCAGAAAAAAACAATACATTCTTTTCTTTTTTGATTGACTAAGCAGCAGGCAGACTCATTTAAACGGCCTGTTGCCTGCTCTGCATGTTTGCAGCTGGAAGCCCAAAAACTTTTCTTTTTTATCCCCCGTTGTTTATTGTAATACATTTTCCAGACTTTTTATTCTTTCTGTTTTTCGGAGGAATTTAATTCTGTTTTCATCCGCTCCATTTCTTTTCAGAGCAGCAGCCAGTGTACTGCACCTACTGTGAGGTTCATCTCCTGACATTTGAAATTATGCTGTAGTTTTCTCAGTGTGTCTCTTCTATTTGCTGGTGAATTTTTGCCTTAATGGGAAAAAGATTCTTCTCATTCACATCCTAGGGTCCCCCAATGCTCCTATAACATATCTATCTATTATATCTAAACCTCTAAACTACTACTGCAACATAAAGAAATGACCCCCAAGATGAGGAGCGCATTAACATTTTGCTGATTTTCATATCTGCTCTGTGGATTTCTGCTATAAAAGCCGAGGACCCAATATTTAGCCTCTAACACACATCCTCCTATTCTATTGTTTTCCTGTAACCGACTCCACACTCTTACTTACACATGCAGGCAACATCCCAACAACAGTGCACAACAAGCTTAGCTCTCCCCTGACACTTTTATATTATTGCTTTTATAGCCAAATATTTGTCTATTGTAACGTGAAAATGCTGTTTGCCGGGAGGAAATGGCATTCTCATTCTAACAGCTGTTTGAGCATTTTCCGCCTGCGAGCAAAACAATTGAATTATTCTGGAGGTTATTTTGTTATTTAGGAGGCTGACAAGGACAGTGCAGACGGTCAGTGGGGAGCGAGTTTGCCTGAAGGGGCTCGAGGGTTCTGCCTGTTTGGAAATGGGCTGATGCGTCCTCACTGACCCTAACACTGTTAACAGAGGGTGATGTGATGTGTGACAGAGAACGTCTGTTGGTTCCCTCCGCTGTGATATACGCACATGTGTCTCAGGGGGGCCTGGTGTACACATTATCTGCTAACATTTCGATTGGGAAAGGCTACGGCAGAGCTCAACTGCATCAATTTGATATACGTACGTGCTCCATCTGCTCCAGCTTTGATCCCGCATTACCTTTGCTTCCAGTCCCTTGCTTTCATTTTGTCTGACTCTGTGTTTGTTCTTTGTGAAAATCAATCTGAGAGCCATTCTGTCCTCCCAACTGGCCACTCAGAGGGATATGCGCTGCAGCAGCTTACGTCCTCATGCGATGATGAATGTGCAGTGGCTGGCCTCGCTGCTTCCTATACAGCGGGATACAAAGCAGGAGGAAGCCTTTAATACTAACGCCACAATATGTATAACCTGGAACTGTCACTTTCCGAGAAAATGAATGTGCTGGGGATGAGACGAGGGAGGGACTGGGATGCTCTGGAGCTGGCTGGGGGCTCGCTGGGCCGCTGTGGGCCGTGGCTGTTGTCTCCCTGGAGAGATGGACAGTGAGCGATGGGGGAAGGACTAAAGAGCTGCGGCCCGGCAGGTGCAGTGTGAACCAGGCCTGTGTTTCCAGTCGCTGAACAGTGTGTGAACCGCAGCTCTTTTCATGCTGAGGTAGAAGGGGCAGTTGTTTTTCTTCTTATTCCATTGCTTTGATGGAGTGTGGGCAGTGTGACTATACCATATCTGATGTCATTAACATCAATCTGAGTTCATTATATGTGTCACAAATATTTTCCTGTTTGCTGGAGCTGTAAACAAGAGGTTGTCACAATATGTTTCTGCCATTTTCTAAGGCACACAGTCGAGTTTTAAATGGATTCTGGATGTGTTACCTTCATGGACGCACCATGACAGAAAGCAGAATCTGAACTGTTCCAATGATGTCTCTTTCTTTAATATTGCTGTGTATGTACATTTTAAATCATTTATGTCTTTTTAAGGCAGAGGCAGCACTCACAAACATGGGAAAAGCCATTTTTCTCCATTGTTTACCTTCAAGGAGGCCATTGATTTGTATTCATTTCTATATAGACTGAAACTTGTGGAGACTTTATACGTGCTTATAGATCGGTTTCCTCTTTCGTTCCTGCATTTATTATTATCTGACTTGAAAGGAAGAAAGTGCAAACTTGAGGATATTTTTGGGGAACTTTCAGCCTTTTGAGTTGAGGGGGTGACACATGTGGAATGACATGCAACAAAATGGGTGTTGTAGTTACTGGTAGATGCCTTAATATCGTAGGTTATAGGGTACACCAACCTCCAATTTTATCTCCATTACTACACAAAAACACTGAAATGAATGTTTTAGAGTCAATGAGGGAGGAGAGAATTTGCTCGAACTACAATGATTGCAGTGCTTTCCTCCAGAGCCTGACTGATATCACAGATACATCGGCATCGGCTTATTTATTGTCCATTATCGGCTGATATGAAAACTTTTTGTTTTTACAGAACATAATACAGAAAAAACATGCTTGGGGTAGTTTATAATTACTACATTTCCATTGAAGTTTACTGTTTCAGTGCATTTCCTGCCTCTTTCACATATCTTTGTGTTTGATAACCACATTTGAGGGATCACTGCAAAAAAATTGTGTATATCGGCTGATATATGGATATCAGAATTTTTTCCTCCCAAATATTGATATCGGTATCAGCCTCTGATTCTTTGTAGCCAAAAGATGTAGACTCAGCAGAGAGCTAGAGAGCGACGTTCCAAAATTTGTTTTTTTGGCATGTCCAAATTGTATCCAGATTGATTTTAAAAAGTCCGGACTGCAAAAAACAACAACAACAACAAAAAACACAGATCCAAGCCACGTTTGGATGGTGGTTTGAAATGCAATTCCAATTGGATTTCTACAGATGCACCTCAGTCTGGACTCTATTGCCACTAAAACAGGATTTTGAGTGTCTCCCAAAATGCGACACACGATGACAGTGTCAAATCCAGAGTCTGGGGAATCTGCTCAGCCATTCTTATGCACCTCCATCACTGACTTTGTGGGATGCCACAGAGAATTTCTGTGCCAAGACTTTGCCTGCAGTCTGAATAAAGCTTCAGAGCCCTGAAGGATAAATTCCATTATTTCACAAGGAGAAGGCAAAAAATAACCCAACAAATATATTTTGTAGAGCACTAATGATTATCCTTCTGTCCTATCTTTTTAAACATTTCGTGACCCTGCAGATTTATGTTGTGACTCATTAGGGGGGCCCAGTCCACATGTTGGGAACCACTGTTTTAACACTGAATCTCAGTGTTTTTCACTGAACACTGACAAAATAGAAGCAGTGATCGAAATGACATTAAATAGGTAGTAATGACATTTTGCTAGAATATCGGTATGGCCCCTAACCTGTCTTCTTGTACGTAGTGTCCCCTGTAGGTAAACGAAGTGTCTGGTCGAGACTTGAAAGGTCATTTTTGAATTGAAATGCATCATTCAGTGCCCCCTTTGGTCATTCTTGGCTGGCTTTATAGGTTAAAAAGGCTGTTACGGCTTTGTGCCTGACCATAAAAGACCTTTGTTTAACTAACTCACAAATCTCTGTGCTGCCGCTAAGTTGTGCTGAATAAATCATCCCATGCTCCCATGGAGATGTTTGTCCGAGAGCTGGCTCGGGATTGGATGAGGGACGCTGTGGCACACAGGCAGGCAGACAGCCGGGCCTTGAGTCGTGGTCCGTGCAGATTCCCGCTGTGGGCAGATAAGCCATGAAAAGAAATATTCCAGTGATTGCACATCGCTGTGTAAACCATCACCTCGCTCCGAGAGCCGGAACAGACACCTAGGAACACGGACAAGGGGACGTGGCCTCAGCACAAAAGGCATTGATTTGAAGTAGTGTTCAGTCAGGATAGTGTCTCTTTAAGTCACTGTCAACGCATATTTGAGAAGGCAGCAGTGATGAGTTTCACCTTTTGCCCCTCACCAGTCCTCGGAGATGCTGGACAACACTGCTCTGTGTGACTTAAACGTCTGTCTGACTGCATATACTGCTTTATGTCACTGAGATTTTGTGACAAAGAAGATGGCTCTGATGGACTTAATGGACTAGAGAAACCTTGTTTTTGGAGACAAATCGATTTCAGCTTTTCAACAGCAGTAGAGTGTTTTAGAGGGACACTTTTTGTTTGTAGGAAAATGAGATTAAAAAAAAATAATGATCGTAGCCGAGCACACAATATCTTTTCATAAAGCCTGCTCTTTTCCGCGCTGCCCTTTGAAGGAGAATGCTCTTGTTTTCCTCTTCAGCCCTTGTGTTGTCTCTTGAATCACGGAGATGAACTTGCTCGATGAAAGAAATAATCTACGGTTTGGAGTCCCTCCCTTGCTCCTTTCATCGCAGGGATTTTAATTTAAAATGGGGTCTATTCTATTGCAGTTATTGAAGCCAGTGCAGGGAAAAAAAAATTGCACACACTGTACTTCAATCTAAAAGATTAATTTAGCGAGGATCAGGCCTCCATCAGCTATATGCTTTCGGCGATGGATTTCCTATTGTTTAATTCCATCTCTAAAAGTTACACATTCAAAATGACTTGTAACATGACCCCAATTAGACTACAGCAGGGAAATCTGGCACAGAGCCATATCTGCTTTGAAACAGCCAGCGTTGCATTCGCTGCGCCGTGGAGAACTTCTGACTCCTAACCTACTATCCAAAGTGACAGGGCTTTTGTAAGTACGTCCAGACCCAAGAACTGAGGAGGGGGTGTGGGAGGGATTACGTTTCCAGGCATTTGATAAGCGGGATGCCATTTTCCTTCTGACTCACGAACGTCTCTCTTGTCCTCCAGAGAGTCTTTCATCTCTGCAGCCAGGACCTGCAGTCTGTGGTGAGCTGATAGAATACAGGTGCAGGAGATGAGCCACATCATTTCTCTTTATCTCGCTCGCCTTCTTACCAAACCAAGCTACGCTCCTATATCCCTCAAACTCCCTACAACATGACATACATGCTGAGCCAATTCCATCAAGCAAGCCACCCAAGATATAGTACATGCCACAGCACAATGCTTTTCATCCTGTTTTGTAGTCATTTCCTCAGTGAAGGTAGTAAGTAAGAAAAGGGGGTTTTGATAGATGGGAAATGGGCTGTCAGCAGAAATATTATTGCCTCTTGTCAGTGCTTCCATGTGAATTTTATTAGTTCTAGTGCACTGATCTCCACTGAGCGCTACTTAAATTGTGGTGGTATGAGCTTAAGTCTGATGCTCTGTCTTTGGGTCATGGCGTGTGCTCTCATGGACTTTCATTACAACGCAGATAGTCTCATTGCATTCCCATCCGGTGCACGCTGAGAGACAGGCGCGATTCATCTCGACCTCCTTGCATTTAGCTGTCAGCGAACGCTGCTGCATTTTTTAAAAGCGTTGTGCGCCGTCTGTGTTTGCACTCTGCTGGGTGAGATTATGCAGTAGATGTACATTTCCTTTTACAAAATCGAGGTGAGCTAATTGTGCCCCGGATTCCGACCTTCAAAAGGAGCCAGCCGAGATATTATCAGACTTCAGATTGGATCTGCGAGGGCTGGCGGCTGAGGGTTAAATCATGGAGTGATTATAAGGAAGAAAGAAGAAACTGGGCACTTTTGATGGTGTTAGCCAAAAAAGAGAGTCCTTGGCAAGGGATTAACAGATAAGAAAGAGACTGTGTTGGACGAGGAACTGGAGACTTAGTACTGTATCTCTGGAGTTGAGACAAGGGCACATTTAGAAGAAAATATTCATTGACTGAGTTTTTCTTTCTTATTCCTTAGAAATTGCCTCAAAATTACAGTTTAACCCTCCTGATGGATGCTTCTTGTTCCTTGAAGGAAAGTAGCAAAAAGCCGTCTTTTGAAGAAAGGAACACCATGTCTTCTATTGATGACCTTGTATTCCGTGAATACTATTTGCATGCGTTATCGAAAACCTTTTTTTAATTGACCACCCTCACTCACGATCAATGTGTATTAGCAATTTGCATCTCAGTGCACTTTAACGATCGGTGGCCATGATTAAGACCGTATTGGCTTTTTTTTGTCTTTTTCTGTTGCAGTGCAGAAATGAACAATTTTCCCACTGGGAGACCTCTGCTTCACCTTTTAGCTGTAAGTGTAACCCAGAATCTGCCAGTTCATTACAAAGGTTTTTCCCGCCCCCTCCAGGCTGGCAGGATTTACATGCATCTGAATACAAATCAGATCTTCAGTATTGAAGTGGTGTTTCTCCAGCTGAGATGATCCACTTGCATGTTATCCTGCCTGTTTGCATGGTCATGTCGCTGCACACTTCAGTGTCATTGAGTTGGATTATTGGACGGATAATTATTATTACAATTAGTAGAGAAGAGGACAGGGCTTTGGCCACAGTAACCCTGCAAAGGAAACTGAAAAGAAGAGAGTCAGAGCTGTGTGCAGAACTCGCCTGTCGGAGAAAATAATGTGGAAAAGCTCAGTTTGAAGCAATGTTCCATTTCTGTTATCAGTCTGTAGTTGTTGCTTTTCAAAGCAGTGATTGGCTTTCACTCATGCCATGCTTTCTTCTTCTAAGATATAAAATACTCTGGGAAATATAAAGCAATAATTTCCTCAATATGTGACTTTTACCAGCTTGTGTCTTCTCTATCTCTATCAAGAACAACAACAACATCAGCAGTGTTGGACAAGTTGAATCAATCACTCATTAAATATTACTCATTATAAACTACTAACTACATTACCTAATTAATTATTCAGCAGCAAAACTAATGTGTTACGTTACTCAGCTCACCTCTGTCAAAAAATTCCTTTAAACAACTTCCACAACTACACATCATCATCTTTTGTGTAGGTGTATATAGAGTAAATATAGAAACAGAGACATAGTGGTTTAAGAAGCTGGCAGCCTACAGTTTGGAGGGTTTTACTCACCATCCAGCAGCTAGCTCAGCCTGGGAAATCCGGCCCTCGCAGTACAGCTGCGCAGTTCAAACTAGGGGATTCTTCACTGCGGGCTTAGCTGTGGCTAATGTTAGCAAGTGAGCTAAGAGGACAACATGGAAATAAGGGGGAAGTTAGGTGGAACCTGAAGCCCCATTTCTTGTTAGTGGGAGGTGCATTTCTCTAACAAACTAGCGAACATGTATTGAGGCTTGGGAAGCAACGGAACACATGTAGTAGGATTATGTAATCAGGATACAAAAAAGGTGACTGTAATCTGGTTAAAAAAAAGAAGGAGATGTAATTAGATTACAGATACATTCAGTTTAAAAGCGGATTACTAACAGGATTACACATTTTGAAATAAAGAATGATATACTAGTGTGTAACCATGCACATGTGCACACGTGACAACACTAACAATCTTATTGATATTTCTTTTCTCTGGTCTTTACTTGCATTATGTTTGGTATTGAGGTAATCCAAAAGTAATGGGAAGTAATCAAGTTACATTACTTTAATATTGCCGGACCAGACCAGTCTGTCCACACTCACACTCAAAGTAACAGTTTATTCCTGGGATTAGTAACTGTAATCCCTTACACTACTTGTTGTTGATTTGTTGACGTTGTTGAGTAATCACATCATGTTACTAAGTATTGGATAACTGCCCAACACCGGTGACTGGTAATTGGACACATTTAAAGGCATTCTTGAGCATCTTTTCAAAGCAGTCTCTGGTGCTCCTGTGAAGCACACTGAGACTCTTCCACAGACTCCTGCATGTCAGACAGAAATGTTTATTTCAGCAGGATAGCTGTGTGTTTGAACCAGACTTGAAACCAAATGAAGTTCAGCACACTTTTTATCTATCATGTGCATATTTTACATTACGTGTTTCTTCTTGAGTTTTGAATCTTTTTCTCCCACCTGCTCCTCAGTCCGGACTCACAGGTCCAAAGTGACGCGTAGCTCCTCACGTTATTGATGAATTACGGCCGAGCAGTTTGACCTTGTGTTGCCACTTGACCTCACATGTTCTCCAACACTCATATCCTCAGTCGGCAGTGCTGGAGGAGATGAAAAAACATGGCCCAATCAAAATGATTTACGTTAGGCTTGACTCAACACATAGATCCTTCTAAGCTGCTTCTAAATGCATCTCCAGAGGGCCACTCTGTATTGTACTGTACAGCCCTTTCTGAAGCCACAGGGCTTTTGCTATTCTATAGCTTTAATTAAAAGACTACACTGTCAAGATGCCTTTGTTCTGCAAACTCTAATATCAAAAAGGTCCCTCACCAGAGAGCGACTTGAGCTCTACTTTGTCCTTTGGATTTATTCAGCCTGGGATCTATATTTGATCAGGGCGCCTGCATGCTCTTGTGCTTTTTTTTCTGTTTTTTTACCCCATTCTCTTGTTCATTTCTATTAAACTCATAAACAATTGTTTATTTATATACGAACACTTCATTTTGTACATTGTGTGTATTTGTGTGTTTGCATGTGCACATACAAACACACGCAGCTCTACATCCAGAGGGTGATTATCTTAAATGCAGAAATTAAAGGATTACAAACCAGCCCAGTAATCCAGCTGTCAATCTCACGGCTCATCAGTAAGCAAAGGAGAGGGATGAGAGAGCGAGGGAGAGAGAGACACACACACACTCTACACTGAATGAGAGAGAGAGAAAGAGAGAGAGAGAGAGAGTGAGCGAGGCAGACATGCTTCTAGTGGTAAAGATGTGAACTTGTCAGTCAAACAAAAAGGACACTTTTCTGTATTCCCACATAAATTTATTTACAACTCATAATTTCTAAAATGAAGGCAAAGATTTTTCCTTGGCAGCCGACATGAAATGCCTCACAGATGAGCAAATATTAACTGTAAAATTACATTTCGTTTAGTTTAAATATGATGAATATGACATTTACTAAATTGCACATTTTGGGTTTTAATAAACTGATCAAAGGCAACGCGAGGCTTTGACATTTCTCATAATTTTCTGGATCAAATGAGATTATTTGCACTCTTAATTGTGACTCCACTCAGCTGCTTGGCCTGGATGCATTATGGTATGCAAAGGAGCATAGAATCCATCTTTCACATTGCTATTGTATTTTCTCGTAAAACTGTACATGCCAAGTGTGTTTAACTGTTCCCGCTATTCACAGTGTTAACGACCAAATGAATGAGCGTGACCACGGTGACGTATACAGTAACATATAAACCGTGCGTGTGCGCTGCAGATTAGCCTTGGTGCTGAGAGATATACAGCAGCTCTGCCATTTTTCACCAGGCTCTGAGGCACATAAAAGAAACAGTTTGGGAAACGATGGCACCATAAAAGAAAATGGAAACACAAATCCTGACTCCATCATGGAAAAAAGGGGGGAAATTGCATCTCCTATGGTGGCGGCACTTTTTGGATTTGATTGTATCAATTTGCTGTCTATTTTGATCCAAAAGCGGGCCGTGTGTGGGGCTTATTTGCTCATGCACGGTGACTTGTGGATGCCCACTGCTGGGAACTATTTCTTATACAGCTCATCTCATCTCATTTAATTTGAAGCTCACCGCTCTCTGTTTTTTTGTTTTTACACATTTCATAGATTGCACTTTGCTAGTTTCTGTGTCTCTGTTTGAGTTGTAATCCATTTTCTGCCATGAAACTTTCCAATTAGGATTTAGAGAAAGCCGTCGCTTTTAATCTTGTTGTCATGTTAAAGACGCGGTTTCTCTCTGTACTTCTGCTAAATTCATGTTACCTGTTACCGCTCTGGAATTGACTGGCTTTGTGGAAAAAATACTATTGTTACTACAGCAGTCATGCTTTCTATAGACTGTGTTTGAAAGAGCTCATTCTGGCTCGGATTCAGATGGCTGATTTGGAAACCATAATACGAAGCCCTGCTCCGTCCTGTTGTGATGCAGATTTGTCTGTGGGAGGCCGACAAATCTGCAAATATGCTTTGCTGACCAGAATAAACAGAAGATATTCTGCCGTAGAATTGTAATACAACTTAATCTGTTTCCTGTTCCCTCTCTCTACACCGGCTCTGATGTCTGTAAAGAATTGAACATGTTCATGTTTTTATTGCTTAGTTTGCTTTCTTACCATGGAAACACTATCTGTCTGTCTGTGTGTCTGTCTGTCTGTTTCTCTCTCTCAAAACCCATGGGAGCTCATCATACTCTCACCGACTCCCTTATGAATTTACTTCCTCAAAAACTAAGACACCAAACAAAGCACGGCTTACTTGTCTGATTTATATTTAGAGCAGCATTCACACAAGAGCAGGTCACATACAGTACACAACTTGGATCCCACGCACACAAACGTACACACACCTAACTGCAGAGGTTAATTCATTGTGGCAGAGGCCCCTGTAGGTATCTGCTCAAATGTTAAAAGTGCCATTATACTATTAGCTTTGACCTCCAGATGGCTTCCTTCTACACTATAGCAGTCCACCTGCAGACTTGTATGTTTATGGTTTCCGCCAGAGAACAGGCTGGCAGTTAAACTGCCGGGGAGGAAAAAAAAAAGATTAATTTCTAAATCTGATTGTGTCTTTTGTACCGCTCGCTCACTTCTTGACATATTTGTGCACGCTGTGGATAGAGGCGCACTGCAAATACCCATGAGAAGATTATAGCCATCAGCTAGCAACGGTAAGAAATCCACATGAAACATCATTACCATGCCAAAGATGTCCCAGTTGCACACACAAACGTGTCTTTTGTTGTCTCTGCATAACAAGATGGAGGTTTTTTTTTTTTTTTTTCAAATATGCTTAAGCTTGACGTTTGGCATTCTAGTCTTTATTTAGTGAGAGGCTGGTAATTCATAGAAGTACAGAGGAAAATCTGGGGTTGAGAACCCACTTTTTTTTGATTGAAATACAGGAGCAAATCAATAGAGCCCTCCTTTTTCGCTGGCAACGTGCATTGCAGACACACGCTGGTAGCATCGATCAGAGCTTCAGAAGAATCACAGTTTTCCTCTCCCGCTCCACTCTGTCTCTCCGTGTGCCTCTCTTCCCCTCTCGATCTCTTTCTCTCGTCTCTTTTCCCTCTGTAGCCTCGTATAGGTTTTCAGATAAAAATAATAGCTCTGAGAACCAACAGAGAAGAGGAGGCGGAGGATGGGAGTGGGGTGGCAGTGTTGGTGACAGTGTTTGCGCTCTGCACCACAACCCAGCAGTAAGACAATAAGAAGCAGTCTGACTAACTGTGGCCTCTGGGAATAGAAGCCTTCTTATTGCCATAAACAGCAATTTAGCCTGAGTAAAAGAAAAACGGATGCGGCCCTATTACTGTGTCATCATGATTAAAGCCACCACAGGGCTGTGGCAAAGTGAATGATGGCTGTTCCCATCCAGCCACCTATTCAAATGCAACGTCAAATTTATGGCTGTGTAAACCAGTCAAACATCAAGACTAATCCACATGACGACACGTCACATAAATAAAAGATGCTCAAAAACACTTCTGTACTTTGGTGCTCATTTATTTCAATGCTTGTGTTTGTTAAAAGAACAGGAATGGGATTTGCATACAATGGCTCAGGTCTGTGCTCAAGCATGGGTTACGGGCTGAACATGCAGGAGTCATTTCTAATCTGCGCGTCTGCAGTGTTACCAGGGGACATGGGAGGCTTTGAACGGCTCTGTAAAAGTATCATTATGAAGCCGAGAGTTAAACGTCCTGGTTGTGTAAGCTCTGCTGCAGGCATGTACGGGCCCACCGCGCATAACTCACCTGTCATGAATAAACATCCACCGTCCGTAGATATCTGGTGGATTTCCTGCTTCCTTGTGGTGATTCACAGCTTGATTTGCATTTTTGTTATGCCTTTCCAAGATTATATTAAACCATTGAAATACCACGCAATGCTTTGACCACAGCGCTGGTCCTGCCGGTTATTTTTAACTGATAGCTTTGCACGCTTGGGTCAGGTTCAGGGCCTGTGGAGCTCATTATCGTAGAGCTAGGTTGGATGTTGGCAACAATACAAGACCCTCTTCCACCTTCAGGCCCTGCAGCATAATAGATGAAATGCGAGGAGGAGTTGGAAGGAGGCCTGAACATCAGATCAGTTATATGTGGGATCAACATAGCGAGCAGTATCACAGTTTACACTAAAGAGTAAAGAACTGACTTAAACAGAAGTGCAGTTACAAATGCATTAAACATGAACTTGACATTGGGATGTTTGCTGCTCAGAGTTCATTTCCATGGATATCTACTACTATGTGTGATGTTGAGTCATTGCAGAGATGAGGAAGTCAGATCAAACTATGTGTTGTTGCCATCATGAACATACGACACAAGTCCCTGTGAATCATTAGGTTAGAGTTAAAAAACAGGGTTATGTTATTGAACGCTAAATGAACTGAATTGGAATAAAGAATCAAATAAAGACTTGATCTCTGGTGGATGCTTCAGTGTTACACTTGGTCTGTATAGTCTATCCACAGCGAGACCAAGTGGATGAATCAGGATGTATATAATCCACAGTGCGACTAAATGGATGAATCACAGCTGTGTGATACTAGCTCCTCTCCTACTTGAATACCATGCTAGTGTCGAAGGTTTTCTCAGACCGCTTCTCTGTGCTTTGTTCACATATCATAGTAGATTTGCTGTCGTTCACGTTTGAAATGATGTGAGCATTCGGGTGTCGCTGCCCTATTGCTTAAATTAGCTTACTGGCTTAGCCACGGTTAAAGATATAATATTTAACATTCCTGTGTTTCATTGTCTAAAAACGTCCAGAGCTTTGTTGTATATTTTCTTGAGTGAGCTGTGTGTTCACCTTATCCAAATATTTCCAACAATGTTCAAACCCAGAGAAAGCTGTAATTGTGTTCAAGTTAACGCTGTGTTTCATTTGGTCACCTGTCATTATAACGTAATCACATACGTGGGATGATACGTCAGAGAGTGAAGGAGGATGTCAGTGAACACAACTAAACATTATCTCGTCTGTAAACATCTCTGCCCGAGTCACTTCAAATAGATTTTCATCTGCAATGGTGTTTGTTTAACAGTGAAGACAACAATTCCCAGGATCCCTCGCTACTTCACAACATCATCAACTTCATGTTTTGTTTTCGCTGTTTTGACTGGGAGACATCTAGCAGCAGGAATTAAATGTGTTTTTTTATGAGCCTTTCTAACTGTACTATGATGGTTTGTGTGCAGAGAAAGTCTCTCTTAGAGAGATGTGTCCGTCAGAACAGTTTGTCTCAGCTAACGTTACCTTAGATGGACACTCCAGATAACCTCTAGGCTTGATAGGAAACCTGTCGGCAATAGCACGAAAACTAGCTTTGTCACTCCTTTTCCTTGGAAAATGGGATTTCACGCTGTGACTTAAAGGGTAACCCCACCAACTTTAACCATTAAACTGTGATTGGGTAGTGCGACTGCATATGTGAAAAAAGTAGAATAAAACCTTTTGTGGCTCCAGAGGAAGCTGCATGTAATCTGATAAATTTAGAATAAGCGTATGTTTCCAATAATTAATGAAGTTGATGAGGTCAGACAAATTCTGTTTTATTTATGTTTTATACACATCTCAACTCTTAACATATATAAAGTCTGACCTCATCAACTTAATTGATTATTGGAAACAAACGCTTATTCTAAATTTAATACCAGCAACAGGCGAGGAAGGGGCGAGCTTCACTACTTTGTGTAATACATCATTGCATATGGCTCTCCTTTTTTGTGCTTACCTGAGATCATTATACAGCCATTTCACAGATTTTCTCCGGTTGTTCTGGTGGTTTGGTTATTTGAGCATTTCTTCCAGACATTTTGTTGTAATGTGATGAAAACTGTCATCAGCTCTCACTCCTCCTCCTGTTTAGTGGCTCCCTGCACTCTGCATGTTTTTTTGTGGTTTAGTTTAGCATGTCTGATGAAGCCACTTGTTGAACCAGCAGCATATGTTATGTGTAGTGAACAGGTTGTGCGCTCAGTCTCATTCACAGTTGTTCCGACAACATTTTTACTGCTGCAAGCTGAAAGGTTGAGCACATTTGATTATTGTAGAAAAAACCCAGCATTTTAAGGCCCTGCTTCAGTACTCATATCAACATGCAGTTTGGAGAAGGCAGCTTGGTTGGAGTGATCACTCACAGCCACATGGGTGTACACGTGCCAAAAACACTCCGGCTGCTATTTTACCCTGTGAAATCCATGTAAACATCTCAATACTTGCACTTCAATCCTAATTCACAGCGAGTACTTTTATTCTTATTTAATCACAGCTTAGCATTCATTCCTCAGCTGCCAGCAGAGGGGAAAATGCAAAAGAATCGCTAACTTTGTCTTGTTAATTGGCATTAACAGAGACTGGTAGCAGTGCCAAAATGTAAGCCATACTCTGCGAGTACTTGAAGATGCTGTTTTCACAATATTCTTTTAATCATTAACCCCCCCTCCAGTCATTCGCATATTTAATATGCAGAAACCACATCCACTTGTCACAGCTTTTAACTGTATGAACCACAGTCTACAAGAACCACGAGATATGTAGACGATTCTTCTAGTAGAGACTGTGAAGATGTTAATAGATCGGACTGAGTGACCATCCACGCACGCACGCACACACACACACACACACACACACACACGCACGCACACTCACAGACTGACAGAGAGCGAGACCAGATCATTTTATTTGCTGCTGTAATTCCATCAAGCAAAGACATCATCAGGAATGGGTCACACATGGATCACTAGCCTTAAGCCTCTCCTCTCCTCTCCTCTCCTCTCCTCTCCTCTCCTCTCCTCTCCTCTCCTCTCCTCTCCTCTCCTCTCCTCTCCTCTCCTCTCCTCTCCTCTCCTCTCCTCTCCTCTCCTCTCCTCTCCTCTCCTCTCCTCTGTTTTTATTTTCTCTTATTTCTTCCCCTTGGAAGACTTTTAGATCCAATTTGCAGCCCTCTCCGTGCCTGCGCTGCCATCTTTCTCAGCTTCAGTGTATTCGCCAGCCTGAAGCTCTGTGTGAACTTCTCTTCACACTCTGGAGATTGTATCTGACGTTCCAGGGAGAGATGGAACAAACAGGGGATAAGATGTTGACAGCATATGTCCTTTTTCACCACTTTATAGAACATACGGTACACGGTATACATGTATGTGCTTCTGTGTGTGTATGTTTGCGTGTGGATGTGAGTGTGCACACGCATGCTTGAGCTTCCTCCCATTTTCAATAATCTTACCACACACCACCAAGAGTCAGAGGCAGGGCCCTTGCAGGCTGCATTCTAAATACTCTCAAGGCTAGAGGCAAAGCAACATGAATTTCAATGAATTATTAAACAGGATTATTTATTTACTTCCTCCGCACCCTGAACCACCTAACTGGCAAATCTACATAGCATTTTTCAAACCTGTGGCACATTTGTATGCATAATTTACCCTCATGGATGAATATTTTCTTTAGGATGTCGAGTTTAGTCTATTCTCTGTACACCTTTGGGAATCGGCCCAGTGGACTTGAGTTGTAGCGGTGTAAGTCTAATGGACTTTGTTTGTACACCGCGCTGCGCTCATCGCTATGAAGAGATGGATTTTGAAATGTCAATTAGCATAATTAGTTTTGTGGCCATCATATGGCGCCTCTGAATTTTGGTTTGTTTTAGATTAATGGCATTGTGTGAATCAAGTGGTATTGTTATGGTGGCTGAAGGCAGGCCAAATGTATGTGTGTGTGTTTGTGTGTTTGTGTGAGACTATGTTGGCTGTGGCAGAAAGAGATGAATAAGCGAGCAGAGGACTGGAGCCCTGCCAGCCTGTGAGACTCCGACGCACTGCAGATGAGCCAAACCTCCATCCATTCACATGAAGCTCCTCATGGCGAGGCGACGACACGCTCCCGCCGCTACCACGTCTGTCAGACTTTGGTTGCTGCTATACATTCAGGTGTACTATAATTCTGCAGTATTTACATTAACACATATTGTTTCATCTTCCGTCTTGTCATTAAATATCTAAACCTCATGAGCCAACAACCTTAGGTTTATTATGAAGTTTAAATGAGAAATTCCGAGCGCTCTCATGGTAAACATCATTATGTATTTATAAAACCCTGCCTTGGATCATTAACGGCACAGCTCTCATCAAACATGGCACCTTAATAAATAGCTAACAGCCCACGTATAACTGGGGCGCGAGTGTGTGACCGTTGCAGATAGTACACAGATGAAATGTAAATCAAGGTAAATGAGCTGACACCTCCATTTCTGCCTGTCTGAAGCGACCTGCACGGCTTTCGTTATGCTGCCATTCATCCAGTGTGATGAGCCGTTGGGTGTGTGGTCGGAGACATCAGCAAGACTAACACTGCAGTGATCCAGCAGGAGGGCACTTAGATTACAGCACGATCCTCCTAATATTACTGCCAGGGGTGCGGCATGTGCCTGATAACAGTGTTATGAGTGCTTTGTATCAGTTAATGAATGGACCCCTCAGGGCTAATAAATGCACATGAATTGTGTTGTGTTGTACAGGCTTTCTGTGTAAATACTGCCAGTCAGGCACACACAGCAGATTCATGATTATTGAGGAACTCTTGTCACATTTACTATAAGAGCACCTTGGATCAGCTTATGTGCTCACACACATTTTAAAACGTGGGAAAAAAAGACTTCCTGCATTTGATTTGAATATGCATTTATTCACACACTTCACAATGTAGCGCACAAAGAGATGCAAATGGCCAGGATTTTCAAGTAGTCTTTCACCTGTCAGAATCTTCAACCAAAAGTCTCATTTTAAATGCAAGATCAGAAGTCAGCTCTGCTTTCAAAAGATAATGCAAAATGCTAAGAGGGAAAGAGACAAAAAGTCAAGCGCAAATTGCTCTCTTTTGGATGTGAACCCAGAAACCAAGTTTCAGAGGGAGCAAACAGTCAAAGATGCCCTCCCACACAGAAGTGAAACGTACACAGCTGGAGCCGTACGTGACAAAAAGATCTGCTCCTCTTACCAGTTCTTCAAGTTTTCTGGTTAACAAGATCTGTTTTCATCATAATTATAATAATAGTAACTGGAACAACAACACCCACCCCAGCCACAGTCTGTTCACCCCGCTGTCATCTGGCAAAAGATACAGAATAACCGCTGCCGTACCACCAAACTACGGAGCAGCTTCTTTCCCCAGGCTGCCAGACTGCTACATTCATCATCAACACTCCTTTTCCTGAAATGGATGTAGCACAAAGGACTCAAACATAGTTTGTTTTTGAAACCCTTGTAATTTAACAATAAATGTACCTTGTAACCTTGAAATCAATGATTTCTTCATGTTAACCATGATACTGTGGTTAATGTATTTGGAGAGCAAAAAACATGGTTTGTACATGAACTAAAAATTCAACTTAAACAGTAGAAAGCTTCTGAAAGGTCTATTAGATAAAAAAAAAAACATCACAGCTATGACTGACAAATATCTTTTATAGGTTTATAGGTTCATAATTTTATTTTAGAAAATGTTTAATGATGTTGATGTTCAAAAATCAAATCAGTTTTCTCATGCTGTCCAGTGTTGCAGCGCCTCTACGCCCCCTCTTTCTAAGACGCTCTGTTTTAGCACCTGTCTCTTTAATGCCACTCCTCCTGAATACCCAGTCTGCTATGATTGGTCAGCTCACACACGCCTGAGCCAGCACTGCTCACTGTGTCTCCAGTTGACTCTGTCGTGTTTTTAGCTTCCAGTTAGCCTCATTTCTACCGCAAATGTAGTGTGACATGGTGATGTAGTGTGATGTCACAAAGTCACAGAATTAAAGGCGGGACAACTGACGAGGCGTTTCAGGAACAGTGTTTTCTGTGGCAGGGAGGAGCTCCCGTCGGCTGGGATTGTGGGCTTTTTAACTTTTAAGACCTTTTACGTACACAAGAACCTATAAAACAAACTGAAGGAAAGGGAAAGAAAACGAAAAAGCAAAATAGGTCTCCTTTAAATATTCAATCAGCTGTGCTCAATAATGGCAGAATCTTCCCATACTTCATACTAACTAATTATCTCAATTATTTAAATCAGTCTTTTTCAGTCAGTTTCTCTTATGTTCATAGACTACAATGTTCTTTCATTGGGCTTTGACTGGTTTTGTGCCTTTTAAGGACAATATTAGAGATTATTGTTCTTACATTGTGCCAACTTATTTTATAAAAAAGAAAAGTTCCTCATTGCAACAAGACACGTTTCCTGGAATAATGAAACGAGTGCTGTAATAACAAGGAAACCTGGCGCCATCATTATGAGAATCAGAGCATATTATTTTTTACATGTATTGTCTGTCTGTTGAGGAAGCTGGTGCAAAAGCAGACCTCTGACCTTTCCCGCTCTCTGATCAGTCAGGCCAACAGGCTGCGTGCAGTCATCTCCTCCACGTGTACAGTATGGAGTAGAGTGTGACCTCAGGAGGTAGTTTGATGTGTGAGCGTGGTGCTATCGCTGACGGTGCTGCGCTCAGGGTCTGGGGTCTGGCAGAGGGCTTCCCAGGGGGGCCCTCACCTCCGAGCCATCCGCTCCTGAATGTCTCTTTGAAGCGCTGGGGGAAGGTTAAGTGCTGACGGCTGTATAAAGGCTTCCTCGGGTTATGTTGTGTTCGGGGGAGAGCTCTGCTGCGTCGTCATATGTAGTCTTGTAAAATGCTGCTGAATCAAGTCCAGCTGAGGCGAGCTGAGTGCTGCAGTGCTCAGGTTACATGGCCAACATAATCAGAGGAAAGGTATTATTCAGGCCAGCGCTGTGCTGATGCGCTCTGACATAATAGACTGTAAAGGATGTGTGAGGGAAGTTGCATTAAGTATCTCTCGGGCCCCTCCCTTTCATCACATGGCCACGCACTGCACCATCCACAGCGGGGTCTAAACAGAGGAGGGCTGTGCTGATGACATGCTGTCGAGTAGGAACTGGGTGAAGAGCTGAGCGGGGCTAACGTGGGCAGACAACAGCGCTGTGGCCTGCTGCTTTCTTGATGTCCGTTTTTCTGTATGCATTTGCCTTTTCTCTATCTCTTACTCTACATCATCATTTTTCTTCCTGCCTTTGCTATTTGACATTTGTCCCTCTCCTCATTATTCACCCCTCTCTCTGAATGCTCGTTGGTGTGGTCTCTTGTCTAGCTTGTGTTGAACCTTTCTGTAATGCTGCTGCCTATTTTATTTGTTCTACTGAATCAAGGCCACAACAGTGAGCTGTGACAGGCCTCTCCATCATGCTCGGCCGAGTGATTGATCTCAGATGGGCTTCAGGAGACTAAGGACTTACAGAACAAACAAACAGTCCACACACAAGAAGCCTGCGAAACGTCCACACACACACACCAACATACTTTTTCCCACCGGTAGCTGACGTCAAGGTAAAAGCTAAATGGTGGAAGTTTAATGAATTGAATTTCTGTCTTGCTTGCCGTGTGATTAAGATGAAGCAATTTTCCTGCACGTTTCTCTGCTTTAGATGTGAGCACTCACAGTAAAAGCCCTTTTATTCACACTTATTTAGATTAGGCTCCATCAGCCCATTAGCATGGATGCTGTGGCCTCTTGGCAAGAGCTCTACTTCTGACATCCAACTCAATCATTTATGCTGGCCGGTGCCAGGGTCCATGTCCAGCACAGAAAGATGGCACATGGGCAGGGGGCGGCGGGCTGCTCCTCAGATGGCCTCACTGCATTTGTATAAATCAGCACTCGTGTATATGAATCACACATTGTGTGATGTACAGACATTGTCCGTACAGTTGTCGCAACTCCATAAATGAGACGATATTGATTCAGTGAGCTCTTTCAGTGTCATTACAAATGATGGAACTGCCTCTGCTACCTCTGTTTGATTGCTACATGTGTGAAATGGGATCCAAACTGCACCACAGTCTGCTTCCATTTACACAGAGGGCTCCATTGATAACAAACGATAACAGTGAGATCCCAGGAGGATGTCTGAGTAAAATGGTCGGCTCACTCGACAGATTTCTGTGACGTGGCGGGGCTGCGGTGACAAAGCATTCAGAGCTAGCGCTGCACCGCGGAGTGGGTGCACACAGGAGGATGGCGTGTGTGTCGCGCATGTGAGACGGGGAAGGAAGAGCATCAGCAGTGTTCACGAGCAGTCGGGGTGATCAGAATCAAGAGTGTTGCTTCATCTCTCCCTCTTTCCTCTCCACACTTGCCTCTCTCTGCTCTAGTTTCTTTTGTTCGTGATGCCCTTTGACCTCTTTGCCCCACTGGCCTCCTTCCTGCATTATCTCATTCTATTACAGTAAGTTGCTCCATTCAGATAACTCACAGGCAGCCCGTTAAGGTCGACTGCGTTGAACTTGAATTATACTTCTGCCAAAATAATTCATAATTACATTCAAATGGGCTACGGGGGCTCTAACTGCTATATGATATGAATTCCCTCTGGTTTCTCATTATGGTTGCTCGTTGAAATGCCACCGAATGTGACATTTAGACCATCAGGAGCTCTGTTTCATTTCTGTGAGAAAGGGTTTGGATTTTACGCGATTAAACTGTAATAGTCATTCTCAGCGTGCGGTCCGTTAGCGTCCACTAGCGCTTCAGGAAGCTTCCAATCAGAGCTGCACTGGGAGTGGACTGCCAGTCCCTTTCAGGGTGAAAGCCATTGGTGATGGAAACACTAAATCATTACTCTTTAATTGAATCGGAGTGGGACTATTTTTCCTGGTTATTTGCTGGAACAACAAAATCACTTCTCATCAACGTGGGCATGTCAGCGAGAGAGCAAGTTAGTGGAGGGGGATTGGGAGGGGGACGAGGGTGAGGGAGTGAGGTCATGAAATTCCTGCGTGGCTCGTTCGTCCCCGAGCGCGACGCATTAATGAATGAGCAGAACTCGACCGTCACTGTGGAATTGGAGCACACACACAACAATAGCCCTTCCCCTCACGAGGAGCGCGGTGCGGGAGGGCTTCAATTTGCTTCTCCTCTCCCACAGAGCTTGGCATTCAGCAGAGCGTCCCTTATTCAGAGAAAGCATCCGCGGCAAAATAAAACTAGTGCCATCTGCTCCATCTCCCCTTGCTTCCCGCCACAAAGCAGATGATTATCAACTGGAGCCTGCTCAGCTTCAGCGGAGCACTGGAGCATCTCAGCCAGCAACCAAAATATCAACTGTCTGATTTGGAAACTTTTGACAAGTCACAGGCTTCCTGTTTTTCGCTTTTCTCTGTAATGTGATTGTTCTCTGTACAGATGATCCATTGACATTTTCTGCAGTGCAACACATTCTGAAATACCATGTATAATTACATTTTATGTAACACTCTGAATGCAGGCTTCTGTATGCGCCATCGACGGCAGAAATACCGTGGGGGATAATTGTTGCATTGCGTGTGTTAACAGTGTGCGCTTTGAAGGCTGATATTTTGCCTTTTCCCTGCTCTGTTAGCACGGACAGACACTCATGGCCAAAGGATAGCCAGCAAGCCGAGAAGACACAAGAAAAAGAGACCACAGGAGTCCATTCATACTCTCTGGTGTCTGTCTTAATGGAAAGTGTGTGTCTCAGCAGGCAACAGTGTCGCATGTAGTGTTCAACCAAGAGAGGCACACACTCACACATTACTAGCTGTGGCAACAAGTGCAACCTCTGATCACTCAATATGTCCCAAGAGAGATTTTCCACATAAGGTAAGCTATTTAAAAGGGGCTCTGTGGAACTCATGTGTTGTGCTGGAAGTCGGTTGTTGGTTTATGTTGGCGGCCTCCGTTTTTAAACTAACGTTAGCTACTGTTGTTCTCTATGGAAAGAGAGGCACTAAGATGAGGCACTTGAGCATAAAGTCACATCCTTGGGATTGTTTGGAGACCTTCACAGAGGAATCCACAGTCCAGCAGCAGAAAGCAACTTAAACAGGCCTGTACAGGCGACCGACAGAGACAGGGAAGGTCTCATTTTTCATGTCATGTTCTAATACGCTCCCATATGGCTAATAAAAAGGTGATTAATTCATGTGAATAGCTACAAATTGTTAAATAGAGCCCCTTTAACAGTGGTGTTTTCCTATATTTTTGGTATCATCAATGGATGAAATTAAAAACAGAACCAACAGTCAATGGATCCTGCTAGGGAAATGTCTGCGCAGCCAAAGCCTGATGCATCTTATCCCTCAGTGCCATGCAGCTCCAGTGTTGTTCAATGTCTATAAAAAACACATGAATGAGCCACACTGTTGCACTGGGTGATATATTCCTTCATTACCATAAACGTGGGCACTGTAGTTTATTTTCAGTCAATTGCACACACAATGTCCTGCTGCTGCTGTAAATACTCACCAACGCACTAATTCCACTAAAATAGTCCCCAACCAACACACTATTTGCTCCTGTTTGTGTAGCGTTTGTTTAACACTACAGTGCCCAACTGTGTTAGGAAAACATTAAGCCGTTTTTAAATGAAGCTAAATGCATACTCGGGAACTGTTTATAAAGATTTAACTCTTTGTTTAGAATGAGTGCGCTTAATGACGTAGTGAAGGTAGAGAAGTTGGAACCTGTTAACAGACGGACTAATGCCATCTTTAGTCTTTAATCAGACTAATCACAGTCTCTTTAACACAGCTCAAATACTGGTATTGTGTTGCTCATCAGCAGTGGTGGAAGAAGTACTTGAGTACTCAGTTTTCATTTTACTTAAAGGAGCAATATCTAAGATTTGGCCATCTGTCACAATTCATACAAACATAAAAAAAAACGCGGTGCAGCTTATCACCAGAGTAACCGCTAACTGCCGTTAGCTAGTTAGCTCTGTTAAGTCTGTTAGCCTTGCAGCTAGTGGTTCTGACTGGGTGCTCGGGACCAGGAAAGTGTTGGCGTTTACACCGCTATTACAGGACCTTTGAACTGGGCCGGGCAATGGGATAGCTGCTTAGCACGCTAACTTCAGTAGATACCTCTGCAACACAATACAAAGACATCATAATGTCACAACTGCTATTTATTGACATTATGTTGATCATTTTCGATCATTTTTTAATGTTTTCAACTAAAATTATTACATATTGCCCCTTTAAGCAAAATTTGCTGGAAATATCAACACTTAAAATACTACCTATGCTGACTTTCTTCCTATCAAAGTGCTTTATTATTATAAATACCTTATGACTGGGATGTTATTATTGATGCATTAACAGTGGCAGGTGGAGCTAATGTAACCACTTTATACACTGTTGCAGAAATTAATCTGGGAGAAAGCTTTATATTCATATTTGTTGATGATATAGTTGTATCTTAAATCTTAAAAGAGCAACAGCCAATGGGAAAGCTCCACCACTTGACTGACCAATAACTTACTCTAATAACAATAATAATAACATCACTCAGTCAGTAAGTCAGGGACAGACTTGTCAAATACAAGTGGAGGAAAAGGTACGATAATGCCCTCTGAAATGTAGCAAAATTTAAGGTAGAAAGTTGCACAAAATTACAGTACTTGAGTAAATATCGAGGTGTATTGCGGTGCATACATGTATTCATTGTGTCACTCTCTCTGGCTCTTTCTTTTGGATGAACAGTGGACCACAATGAATCCTGGAGATTCCTCTGCTCTGACATCAAATGCAGCATCATCCACTGTGGCATTCAATATGAAAGCTTCCTCTTTTATGCAGATTGGTGGCATTCTCTTTGCTTGTCACCCTCACACTGTGCAAGACAAGTGTATGACCTGCCTGTCATTGTACATACAATGTCCACCCTATCACAAAATGGATTTTCAATAGAAAAGGCTCCCTCCCCTCCGCCCTAATCCGATTTGCAGCCTATTTGTATGCCTTATAAAAGCCTTAAAGTCTGCCGCTTGGCTTGGCTGGTCTTTTTTTTTTTTTAACATCACAGATCTGGGCAACAGAGATGACATGAGGACAGGGAGAGAAAGTGGAGCAGAAAGATAGAAGAACAGGGATGGAGACATGGAGGGACAGAATGTAACGCAGCGAGGCAGCCTCGCCAAGCGAGAGAGACAAACCAGCATGTAGAAAGGCAGACGCACAGCCACTGCATCATCCACACACTTCCTCCACTGCTGCTGTTTTTCTCCCAGACTGAGGAGCTTAAGCTGAATAGCTTAAGCAATAATTTATCTACCATTCATATGAAAAATGGAACACATGCCAACACACAGTAAACACACAAGTGTACACAAAGACAGAAAAACAGAGATGGGAAAGATTACAGACAAATCACATGAAGGGATTTCACAGTGAATCAATTATCAGAGCTTCCATCCATGTCAGGAGGAGGTGAGCCGAAAGGATGGGAGGTTACAGGGATTAGAGCCCACAGCGAGGAGCAGGAGGGGCAGGAAGGGCACAAAAGAAGGAGGATGACCAATCGCTCAAAGGGAGAGTTTTTAGACGGGTCAGGCTTTGAGGAAGGAGAGCTGTGGACCACAGACTACATGCTTACTCTGTAGAGGCTGTTCCAACAAGCCTTAAAACCTGTTTACGTCCTGTTATGTTGCTGCGCAGTGATTCCTTTGATAACACCAGGTGAAAGAGCCCAGGCTGAGCCCGGCAAGTTTCCAGCAGTCACTGCTTGTGTTATTAGTGGAACTCTGGAGTAACAAGAGTGGGGATTGAGAGGAGAGTCCGCTTTGGTCCAAGTCATGAGGAGGCGCCGCACTGGAGCTATCGGCTGCCAATCCCCCTCCTTAACACTTAATGCGTGTGTGTGGGAGTGCGGGTGATTGCACATGTGTGAAGACACAGTGGGAACACATCGCTATTTGCATGAGGTTCACATTCATTAATGGTTCATACTAGAGAGCATAATTAAAAGCTTGCTGTGTTTGTAATTACCCTGTAGCACCTGTTCCCCCACCGCATGTCTCCTCTGCCCACAGTGTAACACTCACTATGGCATTCTCTCGTAGGTGATGCAAGGGCACACTTTATTCTTTAAAGTTAGATGAGATTCATAAAGTGGGAATCTGACTCATTAAATCACAAGAGTCATTAAGTGGGATCAGAACAAGAATTAATGGGAACGTCGGGGCAACCCAAAAGCAATGGAGATGCAAATAGCAGAGGACACAAACATTTAAATATGGCTAATCTAATATTTATCCCTTTGTGGCACCATAAAGCAGGAAGCTTAATGGAGGCATAGTATAACCAGCAGTGTGATGAAGCACGTTATGTACATAAATATGTTCTTGTATGTGCACACCCACACAAACATGACACACACTTGTGCAAGTTTAATTCTTTAAGGGAAAAGATATAATGGGACTGTCGGCTGCCCTTTAAAGGGCTCTGCATCTCTGATGAGGTGTGCAGCAGTGTGTGTGTGTGGCATTTATACAAATATGTGTGAGGGCGTGAGAACGCTTTTCACTCAAGGGCCCCTGTGATGCGTAGTGACACCTTCATTTGGTGTTTTTTGAAGAGGTGCAGCACCAACGGGAGGGGACAGCCCTGAAGATTCAGTCTGGGACTTTGTGGACCTGTTTGTTGAGTCAGGAGCCCCCCAGGGACAGGAGAGACAGCAGAGAGAGTGGGACTAGAGGAGTTTAGGGACAGGGGATGAGCTGCAAAATTATGTTTCATTAGCTTGGGCATTACTCACCGGGGTTGCTTTGTCTCAGCTGTGAGCCGTGTGTCTTTCCTTGCTTCAGTCACATACAGCCAACTGTTTAGTACGAGGGAGAGGAAGGTCAGGGCGAGAGAGGAAGAGAGTTTTCAAGGCAGAAGTAGTGTCTGAAGGTGAGACCAATGAATCAGCACAGGGGTATTCCAGCGAGTCTAGTGTTGCATTTGATAAAGTTAGGGGACTCAAAAGAGACAGGTTTGAAAAAGAATGGTCAAAATATTTCAATCAGCTGATCCTACGTTTCCCATCATGCAACTTGATAGCATCTTTTAGTAGCCCCTCTCTGCCTGGTAATCATTTGAGTCTTTCAAACTCCACACCTCCAATTTGCAATGGCGGCTTTCTGTTAATGATGTCTCGTCTCTGACGACATCATCAGGGTTATATTTTCAGAGTTTGGAGCACTCCCTCCTGATCAGTCTTCTTCTTCTTCTTCTTCTTCTTCTTCTTCTTCTTCGTGATGAGTGAACTTAACCTGATGTGTAAAAGCAGTGGAGTGCCCCTTGAAGAAATGACAGGATTGCTAGTAAAAGAAAGGCAGAGGGAAGGATGGTAGAAAGGTGGTGATTAGAAAAATAAAAGCAGATGGGAGGAACTGAGCGAAACAAATCATTTGAATAGGTGAACTGACCTCCAATACTTTTCATTTTAAACCACTTTGGCCCTGTCACTTACTGACAGTAAATTCTTCCAGAAACCTAAGGTCAAAGGTGGATGAGTAATGACTCGCCTGCACAATTAACAAATGGATAATGGCTCCCCCCTCCCACCGTCCCCCAGATCTGATGGCTTTGCAAAGCAAAGCCTGGTAATGACACTAGTTTCATTCAGGCCACAGTGGGAATTTCTTTCAGCTGTCTAGCATGATAATGACCATTTGGCCAATTTTCTCTCTTTTATCAGGCCTCAGCTCCCATTTTACCTCCTCAAGGTAAAAATGTCTCCTTATGGGGTATGATTTAAGACCACAGAAAGCTGACTGCATTTTAAAACACATCCCTTCTGTCCTCTGTCATCCACATGAAGATGGTGTTTCTCACACCACAGAACACCACTTCAACACTTTACTGAGTGGATGAGGAGGAAAATGTCATGTTGCAGTGTGGGTGGAGAAATATATGAGGATGTATGCCTTCATAACTACGGTCGGTCTGACAGAAATGCTGTAAAGTGAACTCAGACTTGCTCATTTTGAATGCCAGAATAATGCAACAGGTTTTGTTGGCAATACTGAAACATGATGTGAGGCTGCGGAGAACAGGAGGTTTAACCTGCTGCGAATCAGCAGAATCACCGAGGGAGATTTTCTGCAGTGACCTGAAAATGCGAGTGTGGATGCAACCGGTTCTGACATGTATACTGTGTTTTCTGGTTTACCTATAAGGGCCACGACACACCAGGCCAACGGTCGGTCGTCCACCAATGTCGAGGCCGTCGGTGGCATCTGTGGTCCTTGTTACGATGTATCCACACGGTATGTGGCACTAGTTAGCTCTTGCCAGCGGCTTTTTGACTGATTGAATATGTAGAACAGGGAAAGTCCCTTGAACCTGTCCCTGTAATATCCATATAACATTTTTTTATCAGGCATATTCTTGATTAGAAGTGGCTATTTAAGGTTTCCTGTTTTGAATGACGAATACAGACTACCGCCACCTGGTGGTATTGAGAAGTATGTTCTCTCACGTCAGCTATAGTCTTTGCGGTGTGTTCAAATGCAGCTTTTTCGCCGAGACGCAGGTGACGTGAGGCAACAAAATAGTCAGCCTTCATCCCCACTGGTTCTTTGATGCCAGTTTGGTGTGTCTGGGCCCTAATGCCGTGGACATGGCCCATAACACCACCTGATTAGGCATCCTGGAATTCAGGTCAGTGTTTTTGTGCCTTTCGTATTTCTTGTTTTCCTCGCTGAGAGCAAAAGAGATAAACCAGGGACAAAACAGCACCGGGGGCGTGGCGTGCGAACAAGGTCGGCAATTAAATGTGTCTGAAGGGACTAAATACATGCCCTCCGTATTAACAAGTTGCTCTGGGAGACAGCCGCTGTCATTGTTTAAGCTTGCAGCAGCCCTGAGGGGGTGTGGGGTTTGGTCAGGGTGACGACTATTAAGTATATACAGGAGATGAATAGAAAATTTGATAAAAGCAACAAGTGTGACCCCACTTTATACCAGGGCGCGTTTATCTTTCAGACCGATGGAGGAAGGTGCGGAGAGGTGCCCTGGGAGGCCACGGGAGAGATATGGCCAATAGGCAGAGGGAAAGGGGGGTGGTGAAGCAGGATACACCACACAAAGCCCTGCATTATTTTAGTGCCCCCCCTCTCCTGTGGGAGACTTGGCTGAATGTGCCTCTCCAGGAGCACAACTCAGTCAAGGCAACAGTGCGTTTCTATTCATTTATCTGAATAACAAGTGGAATGAGGCAGAGAACGAAGCAGAATAGGTGCAGGTGGGGAACAGTGTCTGTGCACAGACTTAGATAAATACTCAGACAGGGAGAATGTAGCACTGTATATGGAACATGTGCCACCGCTGGACCATCAGTCTTACCGGAGTGCTGATCTAACCCTGACCAGTTGTGGGGTTATAAAGAGGTGTAGAGCTGTAATCTTGTTGGGGCTCCCTGGGATTTGATGTAAGAGCTTTCCTCAGCACTCATCCTCCACTGTAGATCCTGTTGAAGTTGCAAATTGTTTTAGCCTCTTGGTTTGGCGAGCATCTCCTTGGCCTTCCTCACTTCCTACATTAAGCTGGCAGCAGCACAGCAGTGGCTGTCCTACTTCTCGCAGTCTGTGCTCCTTTACACTGTGTTTTGGTACAGTGCATCAGTGTTTCGCCTTTTAACGTGCACTGCTTGTGCTGATAGTAGAGACGTTTAAGATGCGTTGCATTCACGTAACATGTGTTATGCTCCCTTGTGGCCTCACCTTTAGCGGCGGATCTCATTTCTGCTGATCTGTAGCATTTCTTTGAAAATCTCTCACAAAGAACGCTTAAAGCAGCACTGATTCCTGGGTCAGCGTGTAGTTAAAAACCCACGATGACTGCTGAATTGTTCTCTTCTAGTTCGCTCACATCAAAGGCAGATTTTCATCAGTTGCTTTCCAGTCGCCTCCCGCCATGTGTTTAAGCAACGCCACAGCCGTTAGAAAGTTCTGTCAGCTGCTTGAGAACTCCATAATATCTGCTGCTGAGGCTGCATCACTCAGCTGGGCTGCAGCCACTGCCAGGAGTCTGCACTCTCGCACAGTGTCCTATTGCAGCACCCCGTCTGCTCCCTACGGCCTGGACGCCTGTTAGTACACTGGCAGGGAACAAGCGCTTTAGCCCACCTAAGAACAGGTGATCCTTCACAGATGGAAGAGGCTGCACCCAAGGGAGTTCACGCTCTATCGTTTGCATCTTTGGCTCATAAATCTTTTATAAAGGATGTCAGTTTTGCTTACACAGAGGGAAGGCAAATGCCCCTCAGGACCAGGATGAAATACAGGTACAAAAGGCTTCTGCAAGCTTTACGCATTTTGTGTGTCTGCTTGCTTGTGTGGGAGAAAGCAACTTTCTTTGTGTTACACTTTGCACAGCTAATCTCGATCCTAATTTGGTGCGTGTTCCCTCTTAAATGTGCTTATCATGTGTTACAGCATATTTACCATACTAAATGCAGTGACCATTGAGATGCAAATGAGTGAAGACTGTTTGGAATGTATCCAAATCCCTCCTCGCATTACACTGGATTCCTGAATCACTTAGTTTGAATATGTATTCGCACCCAAGTATTATATTTTGCGGGACTAATATTCTGCTGCACAAAGGCAGCAGTGTGTGCGCATTATTCACTCTCTGTGACATATTTAGATATGCATGCATTTATGCACCGAATGACAAAACAGATTCCATTTAAGATGCTTAGCTGTGTGCAAACACAAAATCCAGCCTTGGTGTCCTTCTCTCCTTCACTTCTCTGTCTCTCTCTCTCTCCATGTTTTGTTCTCTCTGTCTTTCTCTAAAGGGAGGTGATGGTTCACGGACTGTCTGCTGTAACATGGCTCTAACTGCTTATTACATCAACACTGTTTGCCTTGATCTAACTGTCTCTTGCAAATGGCTTTTTCTGAGGCCCAGCAGTGGAATTTATTAACACATTTAACGTGAAAACAGGACTGTCACAAAGTCACAAACACATTGGACATTCAGCTTGTGCTGTTCTGAGCTTTTTAATTCCATCAACAGGAAGAGCCTTTGTAACCTCTGCAGTTGATTTGATTTGTCATTTTCTGTCATTTATACACATCATGAATGCTTTAACTCTGGTCGGCCCAACAGTTGAGGTGAAGGAAACAGTCTTTGGCCTGCAGAGAATAATACAGATCATTGTCAACAGCTGTATCCTTGTTCACAATGAAGTCCCACGTCATACAAATACGAGGGAGCATTTAAATGTCTGACTACTCTGCTCTGCATCTTCCTGTAAATGTCAATGTGTGTTTATGCACGAATAGAAACGGCAGGTTCCCTTGATAATTTCCGCCACCCTGAAGTCATTGTTGGCATGTAATTGTATTTGTGCAACTCACCTGTTTGCTGGGGGAGTGATACTGGCTCTGCAAATCGAATTATGTCGTTTATTCCGCCACTAATGAGTGATTTAATGATATAAGTGTGCTGGGCTAATGCCAACCTGCGGCCATAAGGAAACAACGTCCCACTCAGGCAGGACTTGCCAGCCAAATGAGCGCCATTATTGCTCGTGTGCTGCATGGATGGAGATGATGAACAGGAATTAATCACACCGTCTTTTCCTCCAGACTTGTGTTTGTTTCTCCAGTTTCTCCCTCTATCTCTGCCCGTCTCACACGCCCTCCTCGCCTTGACATTCACTGCTCTTATCACCATCTCTCTGGCTGGATCTGTATCTCACCTGTAGTTAGCCAGTCGGCCTTCCTCCATAATTTCTTCCGTTCTTGTTCGCAGCCTCTCTAATCTAGATCCATCAGTCCATCCATCAAAATTACCCACTTTTTCCCATCTAATAATGTTGTGCCTTATAGTCAGGCACAGGGCGCAGATGTGAAAACACATCAGCCGTATTAGAGATGGACGTTAGTTACTTTGCCAGGATATTACAAGTCTTTTGCCGCCCATGGCGTATAAATAAACTGCCACCAGATGAAGAGAAATGCAATGTTTTATTATCAGGTTTCCCTCAAGCTCTTGAATGCAATTTTACTCTCACCATGCTCCTATAAACTTATATTGGATTTCCACTGTATGCCATAGAATGATTAGCAAACATGCAAGTTTCAGATTCATGCTTGAGAGAAGCTGCTGGGATACAACAGTTGTGCAACTTGATCAAGCAGAGGCGACTAAAAAGTATTTTTTCAGCGTCCAGCCTTAAAGCAACAGAAAGGGGGTTTGGTAATACATCTTTTTCTCCGTTGACTTGAAAGGAGAGTGAGAGTAAATGACTATTGATTGGCCAGCCGCAGGGGTGGGGTTCGCGGCCTGCTAACTGCTAGTCTGGCTGAGTGGCTATTATTAGCATTGCTCAGCATGTCCTGCACGACCCAGGTAAGTGGCTGTCCCTGACAAATGCTGTTTGCCAGCCCAGTCCATTATCTGTGGGGAGCAGGATGACCGCTGGGCCTCACTGCTAATATGCAAGTAGATGCTTATCAGTTCAAATTAAGAGGAGGCCCTCCCAGAGACCAAGGGATGTAATTGTTTTTGACAAGCCACAGCCCCGCAGCCATGAACCCTCCAGAGAGAAAATGGATGGCAACTCTTCACATTGGTGGAGGCGGATGGCTAGGGCCCAGTGAGACCTCCTCCTTCTCCTCACATTCCTGTGGGGTTGATTTTAAGGTTAATCTGTTTCGTTGGAGGGTCCATCACAAGGATGCAGATGAGTTTCTTTCCCCGAGTGTGTGATCTAATATGGCATCACATCAGTTACGTTGTCATGACATGCCGATGAATTAGCTGACATTTTTTAGTCCCTTTCCATACAAATGTGCTGGTTTGGCTTTATTCAGTCTGAGATGCTAATCTCTGACAGCGCGGCAGGGATTTATCTCCATTGCAACAGGGCTACACACTTGAAGGTGTGTCTTTGACTGATGATACGCTGGTCTTGAGTTAATGATGATTATTGATGTTGATTACTGTTGCACTGTGCAATGGTTATTGGTTGCAAGTTACTTGTCATCATGGATTTTCATGCTGTTGTTACATTTTTGCTTGGCACCTACTGCTTATTGCTTGCAAAACAGAGATGGAATGACTAAATACCCCTTTGACCTCAGCCAACTAAGTGCTGGTTCTTTTTGGTTTCTTCTTTCGGTTCTTTTCTTTTATGGCTTGCTTTTCCATGGGCATGAGAGCTGTCGTAGAGTCACATCATACTTTCATTAAAATATTTTTTTATTCTCCCATGGATAAGGCAGAACACACTACACTATCTCTGGTTTCAAAAATGTCGGTCATAAGCGGTTTTAGTTGCTCCATGGTGATGATAACCCATCTCCCAGCCCCTGACGTAAGCTGTTCTTTGTTGTAGACCAGCAAAGTGTTCTTTGGCTGTTGAAATGCAAAGAACTGGTTCCAGGGTAGGCACTGGCTCTGAACCAGCACCTGAGCCGCCTTGGTCAAAAAGGGGTTGAAGAGGAAGAGGAAGCTACCATTTGTTCCTGAATGATGACAAAGTCCATCAGATGTGACTGGTTGGGTTCAATTTGACTCCACTTCGGAGATGATAAATAGTACAACTCAGTGTGACTTGGCAAGACTCGGCAGGTTTAAACTGGTAAAGGAAACGCAAATCAACATGTCATGGTTTGACTGGGCACAGGGCCATAGTGCCAAAGGAAAGGCCCTGTTAGGTTTCAGAAAGTTCTGTGTTAAACTGTTGGTCTGTGAGAAGAATCACACATAAAAGAACAAAAGTGAGTTCGTCACAGCCCTTTGAATGTGGTTTTCTTGCAGAGTCAACAGGCCATCAGATTCACCGTTTTGAACAGGCACTCTGAAGGTATAAACTTGATTATGTCGTTTGCTCTGCTTGCTACTTGACTGAAGCTGCGTTAAATGTAAAGCTCTATTTCTGCACTGTGGAGATGTCTGACTTTACAATTCATGAGGAACAAAATGGAAAATTACCTATAATTTCCCTGACATGTTTATGCAATAGGCAGATGCAGTGGAGCAAATAAATACTTCGGACCATTCCTGTGAATACATCTCCATCTGAGAAGAGCTTTTAAAGGCTCCTGTTTCCTAACTATCAGACAACACTGTGAGGGCAGCTGTTTAAAACAGTGTGTTTTAAAACATGACCCTCATGAATATCCATTTCTATTACTCCTTGAGTGTTTGGACCTTTTTCAAACATTATTTTTGCAGCACTTAGACTTCTTAAATAGTAAAATACAGAGTCAACTTGTTATTTTAAAGGTCCCGTGTGTGAGATTTGGTGGCATCTAGTGGTGAGGTTTCAGATGGCAACCAACTGAACCCTTCCCTGCGATGGCCGCTAAATATACTAAAAACGTGAAAGACCTTCTAAAGCCAGTGTTTGGTTTGTCCATACTGGGCTACTGTAGAAACATGGCAGTATATCATGGTGGACACACAGAGGACCCTCTGTAGAAATAAAAGGCTCATTCTAAAGGTACAGAAACAAAACAATTCTTAGTTTCAGCTGATTATATACTACTAAAAACATAATTTTGAATATTACATATATATTCCATTTATGCCATTAGATCCTCCTAAATCCTATTTACTGGACCTTAATGAGAGTTGTGTATTCTGGGCTGTTTTTAGCCTTTCTGTCAGCCTGCCAAGTGTCTATCAGTCTGCTACTGGAGTTATTTTGCCCCAGAAGTGTCTCGTAGGTCCAGTTTAACCCAAAACAAACGGAGACAATGCCATCCGTCAAATGGCTGAGAAACATTGTCACCTCATGTCATGTTAGAAGATGGAGAGCACAGAAAGACAAGAAAAATGCAGTCAGAGAAATTCCTGCCATGGTCCCTAACCGCACTGCTCCTAAAATCTTGACAAGGTCTTCTTATATCTAGCCTTATGCAATACACATGACAGCCACACACAGTAACACATATTGTACATCAGTGTTCCCTCTCTCTCCTCTGTGTGCAAAATCAAAGTGCTAAGAGAGATCCGGTTGATGGGCATGAGTGCCACTGACAGCCGGTCCCTCAGGGAGATGGGTTTACTAATTGCTGGTTTTTACTGGCTATTGTACACTCCATTTGCCAGTATTTATGGCACAGAAAGACAGAGAGATAGCTACAGCTGGTGCTCACAGAGATGGGACAAGAAGGGTATGTGTCTCGGAAGATTGCACATAAGTGCTGTTTCAGGTGTTGCTGTGGAATTACAGTGGAGAGGAACAGCAGGGGCTCACGTTTGAAGAAAGGGGGGAAAAAAAGAAAAACAGATCGGATGATGTAGTGGTCCAATATGATGTTTTCAGAGTGGTTATTGCTCTGGATCAAATGTACAAAACCTCTGGATGTGCGTTTCAGCTATGTGTGATATGGGCTGATCGGTTGGATTTTGATATTGATGCCTACAGTATTATATCATCAGAATTTGTTTGTCTTAGTTCAATGCCAGAAAAAAATAACTAATTTTTTCGCTCTTCCTTGGAAATTTCTGTTGAAGCTGCTTTTGCATTTGAGCCATATGGTTGGGCCCTGTTGCAAGCTGTTCCGCTGAACAAGAACACAAAAGTTAGGTACCAAGAGACATCATTAAGGCTGAGGAGGGATATTTTAGAGTTTCAGCAGCTCCGAACAGAACACACTTGTTGATTGTTCTTGAATGTTCTGAAGTGGCCATCTCACCAATCATCATGAGAAATCCCCTGAGCGATTTAATGAGCACGAACAATTCTTTTTCTCAAAGTTTCCTTTAATTCTTGTGCGGAAAAAACAAAGAAAAATAACTCAAATCAGAAGGAAATTGTTAAACATTTAAGCTGTAAATAAGCTCATACAGTTGATGTGTCTCCAAACACTATGTGTCACAACAAAATGCAACATAACTTTTTATGGCGTACACAGACACACACACGCGCGCACAAACAGCATCCCTAACAGTCAGTCTCGGCACCAAGATCTGAAACCAATTTAATATCTGTCATGTCCCCATTAAAATCAGAGCGTTAATTACACCTTATAAAAAGCCTGTCATGTTTCATAATCTCACAAGCAGCAACAATTCAAACTCAATCAGCCACTCAGATCTGGCATTGAATTAGCCCACTGTCAACCTTTAATTGAATGGTAGTCCAGGCCAGGCACAAGGCTGTCAATTTCAACATGTTTATTATTCCCCATCTAGATCTTATATCTGACCTTGAAGCTTTAGAGGCTCATTCTTCCTCCTGGCAGCTCGGTCTGAAGGAGGTTGTGAGCTGCCAGTGTGCCAGAGGACAAGTGCTGTGTTGCAGCCGATTGAGATGCAGATCACGTTAGCCTGCCGTTGGCTGGCTGGCTGCTGAGGAGCGGACTAGTACTTGCACATCTGACCTGGTTGTTTCTCCCTCACTTCATCTGTTTATTCTGCCTCCCATTCTGCGCCGTTGTCTCCTTCTACGTTCAGCCATTTATATATGTGTCTCTGTCGTTAATGGTCACATGTTCCCCTCAGACCAGTCGTGCATAAGAGAGAGAGAAAGGAAACATGTTCCTCTGTACAGAACAATGTCTACTCTTGTACTTAGATAAAAGTTGGGAAAGCCTACAAGGAATACTTAAAGTTCAGAAAATAGGAGCCATCCTCCAAAACATAGCCTCTTTAAAACGTCGAAGGCACAAGAACACTTATTCCTGAATCCAGTAAACAGTGTATGTTAAAGGTAGACGATGCTTGTGGCTCAGTGATGCTGAAAAGAACTGTGGTAACGTGCTGACAATTAGCGGGTTCTTTTTGTGTGTCAGCTTGTTAACATTTTCCAATTAGCGCAAGTGCAAAACAGCAAGTGCAACTAGGGTTGGGTACAGAGCTCGGTGCTTTTGTGGGTACAGACTAAATTACATTGGTGACACCGTGTACTGATTCAGGTTAAATAAACCTGTGTCAAATTTTGGTACGCGAGAGCATATCATTAGAGTAACGTTACAGAGGCAAAGAGAGAGTGAGACGTCAAGCTGCAACAAGTCACAGTGCATCAGGGCAACACTCACTGATATATTTGTAATGCAAAATACAAGCTGACCGATGCAAAACATCTAACCTCAGGAAACACCTGGTCAAGCATCAAATATATCTAAAAGCCAAAGAGTGCACTGTGTTTGAAAGCATGAAAGCCAGATCTCTCTGAAACTTTAGCACACCTGCAGTCAGTGCTGCACTTGTTCACAGAGAGTTGAACCCTCCAACATGAACGAAGAGGCATCATCATCTTCTTAATTAGCTAGTTGGAGAAGTTGTCGTAGGAGATAACTAACTACAATGGCGTATTGCTGCTCTCCACTGTTTGTTATTAATGTTTCCTTTAACAGTTATTTCTATTTTTTAGATCACATACTGTGCTGATATTCCATCAGTTTCTACATTTCAGTACTGGTATACTGATCTCCAAACAGTTCAAGGTCTTTGAACAGCTTTCTCCCTTGAAGCAATGCCGTTGTATTATTTTTTTTTTACAACTGAAAGGACAGTGTTGTTATTACAGGGAGATAAAGAACTGGAGAAAAGTACCATTGGGCACTGGTACTGAATTCCAGGTCCTGGTGCTGGTATTGTTGTTGGTATCGGTTCATATGTGAATGGTGCCCAGCCCTAAGTAGGGCTGCACGATTATGGCCAAAATGATAATCACGATTATTTTGATCAATATTGAAATCACGATTATTAATCACGATTATTCATTATTTTAGGTAAAACATATCTTTTTATTGCACTTTCTTTTTTAAACAAACCGTATCTGAACAAGGCTTCAAATTGAAACTTAAAATAATAATAAATCATAAATAATCAAATAAAATGTACCCAAGACAAAGGCCAAAAAATAAATATGCCATTGCAGAGTGCAATCATGAAGTGCAAACAAATGAAAAAACTGAAGCCTATGCAGAAAAGGCACATACTACAAGGAACAGGAACATACTACAGGCCTACAGATTTTTGGAGAGAAACACCAGCCTGTCAACATTTTCTGGCTTCAGAGACGACCGAAGGCAAGTCACTATGTTTCCCCCAGTGCTGAAGACCCTCTCCGAAGGGGCACTTGTTGCAGGTATGCTCAAATATTTTTTGGCCAGCGTTGACAGTCGCGGGTAGACTCGCTGATGTTCCCTCCACCAGTCCAGTGGGTTCTCCTCACTATCAAGGTCAGCACACTGCAGGTAGGACTGAAGCTCAGAGGCTACAGCTTGTTCCTGGTGAGGAGGATGGGTTGGGCTGGCTCTCTCAGTGATCTTGAAGAAGCTCCCCAAGGTCTTCGTTCTCTTGGATGTGCTGGGTGTATCCTCTGCCCTGTCATCAGTCCCACCATCACTTGGGCCCTGCTCCTTGAAAAGTGCATGGTAAATAAAATATGAATAACAAATTCAGTCTAATGAAATATATTTGACATCCACATTCAGAATGTAGATTACAGCACATTAATTACTTTTTAGCACATTTCAATCCACTTAGTTTCTTGAATTTATAAGAAATGGTGTATCTATGTATCTACAATTATTACTTACCATGCTCACAGACGCAGCCATCTCAGACACAAGTCTGGCTTGGATCGGTGCAACCCTGTCCTCACTTGCGTATCGCAGCTTGAAACGGGGATCCAGAGCAGAAGCCATGTCGAGCAGCTCTTGTGTCTCGGGATCCTTGTATTTTCCCTCCAGGTAAGTTAGGATTTTTGTCTTGATGGTGTTTGTGAGCTCTGGATCATCATCGTTCACTTTGAGGATGGAGGAACTGAAGAGGTGGAGGACTGGCTTCACAAAGGAAACACTGACATATTTCTCACTGGACAGTGCATCAGTAAACTCAGTCAGAGGGTGGAGGGATTTGTGGATGGCTTCGAGGATCTCAGTGTCCTGCCATGATGGGATGAGATGTCTGGACTTTCTGTCAGAAGACAAGACTTGAGAGATGGCCCTCTACTGCTCCAGGACTCTTTCAATCATTGCCTGCCTTGACCCCCACCTTGTGGGGCATTCTGTCTTCAGCCCATGTTCTGGAAGCTTCAGCTCCTTTTGAGCCCGTGCTAGCTCCTTTTTACGCCTCCAGCTGTAGGAGAAACTGCTAACAAGTTTTTTGCAGATCCCTACTGCACGGTCAATCCGAGGATCTTTCATTGCATTCTCTGTAAAAGAACATGAAATTCATATGTAAAATTAAAACAGAACAAAACCTTGCATACACTTCCTTTTAAATCTTTTATTTTCATGTGTTGTTTTAAGATTCAATTGAATTGAATTGAACTGAATTGAACTTTATTGATCCCCGAGGAGGGAAATTAGTTTGTCCCAGCATCACATGAAATAAAAGGCTATAAAAGTACATAAATAGATAAAAAATCTCCTTCACACACACACACACACACACACACACACACACACACACACACACACACACACACACACACACAAACACACACACGCACACACATCACTCAGTAAAAGTTTGGTCAGTTAAGATGCACAGATGTTTTATTTCAATCACTTGTTTATTTTATTTTTTCACTTATTTGTCTGTTATTTTATCTGATCATTTGTAAAGCATTTTAAATATAAATAAAAATGCCTACACATTTGATGATCAATCTCCATCATATTAGCACAGAATACATACAATTCAATTATGTGTACTTTTTTAAATTGTCGTTTTTATTCGTCCTACTCACCAATTGCTAGATGGAGCCTATGGCCAAAGCACTGGAGCCTCATCCATTTATTTAGAGAAGCTGCCTTGACGACGTTAGATCCATTGTCTGTGGTGATGCAGACTTGTCTCTCCTCTTGCAGGCTCCAAGAGGCCAGTGCTTCCCGCAGTCCCTGGGCTATAGCTTCTCCTGTGTGATCTTGTGGGAAAAATGACGTCTGCAAGCACCGACTCTTCATTGTAAAATCATCGTCAATATAGTGAATTGTCAGGGACAGGAACGGCTCCATTGTTCTACTGGACCATAGGTCAGTCGTAGTTGCAAAATACTCGACTGCTGTGATTTCCCTCTCTATTTCCCCCCGACATTTTTCATACAGTGCAGGTAATGCCACTTTGGAAAAATAATTGCGCGAAGGGATCACATATTTCTTGTCCAGTATTTTGACCATGCTTTTGAAGCCTTCATTGCTCACAGTATTTATTGGACACATGTCTTTGGCCGTTATTGCATCTGTTATTTCAGCGTGTCTTTGAGAGGTGGATGGATATGGTGTCGCCCGGTGCAGGGTTGCTGTTATGGCTGTCTGGGTTGGCGCTGGACACGGACGGGGATTTAGCGGACCAGCGTTAGCTTTGGCCTTCATGCATTCATCATATTTGGGTTTGTGGTGTTTTTTCAGGTGGTTGAATAAGTTAGTTGTGTTGCCCTGTGGCGCAGACACAACTCTGTGGCACTCTTTGCATACAACTTCCTTTTGGTCAACATCACTTGCCCTGAATCCAAAAAACCTCCACACAATAGATGTCGATCCCTTACGAGGCACTAGCTCCTCACCTCCAGATGCTACCGTACTGTCACTGTCTGCTTCCGACATTGCGTCTCACTCTCACTCTCACACTATTGAATATAATTTGAGGCTGCCGCTGCTGCAGGGTGCGCTCGCTTGCTATTTAGGCAGCTTAATGAAGCCCTAACCTTTCGTTCGCCCCCTGGTGGTTGGCTGACTATTGGGTTGAGAAAGTGCTTGATTTGATATGCAACAGAGCCCGCTTTTTAAATGTTAATATCGCGACGATCATCTTAATTTAATCGTGGCAGCCAAAATCGTGATCGTGATTAAAATTTGATTAATTGTTCAGCCCTAGCCCTAAGTACAACTGAGGCTGGAGAGAAATCAGTTTGTTTTGCAGACATGTGAATTTTGCCTTTGATGGCAGTGTCAGATGAAAATCTAAGGAAAGGTTCAATAGTTGTCAAGACATTTCACTAAAAAACACAAATGTGACCCTCATGGTGGCGCTAGAAGATGTTTGTCATCTTTGTGCCAATCCATATATTAGATATTTCAGTGTATAAGGGAAAATTATGACCGGTTGTTCTGCAGTCATCAAAGTCACTAGTATTCATCTTTTGGGGACCAGGAATGTCCAAACTAAATTCAATGACAATCCATCCTATAGTCTTTGAACTATTTCAGCCTGGACTTCAGTAGTGGATGAAACCAACTGATATTGAGCTCTGCTAGCTCTGCTAAATAAACTAAGGAACAAAAAAGCAAAAAAAATAAAATAAAACTATGGAAGTGTGAAAAAACAAGAGCTTTTAGTCCATGTTATTATGAACATAACCTCTCGCCCCTGATCAGTTCATAGGAAAGCATTCAAATTATTGGGAGGTTTTGTCCCGCAGCATTTGTTGACCTCAGTCAGACACTGTGGTTCCCCCTGAATGCATTTGTAAAGCAGATTGAGAGTGGAAGGGAATGAACTGGGAAGGTCAGTAAATGTGAAGTGCACACAGGCAGAAAAATGAAGAAAGAATTAGATGGAGCACTAAGACCTATCACCTGGCTGTGACCTGCCTGTAGCCTCCCTGGCAGAGGCAGAAAAGGTTATAGTCTAAGTAGCTGTCATGTTGATGTCCAGGAGGAGGAGGAGGAGGAGGAGGAGGACACAGCACACTGGTCAGGGAAATCAGCAAATCAGGCCTGACAGGAATCAAGTTGTCATGCAGAGCTGTTGTGAATGAAATATTCTTTCCTCTTGGTGATGGTGAATCTGTGTCAAGCCGAGATTGTTGGATAGTTTGATGTTTCTTTAGAAGGATGAAAAATTCTACTTATGTGGTGAGATCATTTTTACGCCTATATTGTGTGAATGATAGTTGCAATAAATACAGTTGCAAAATGTGTGATTTCTAATCAGCTGATGAATGTAGGATGTCACAAGGAAAGACTGAGTGTAATCAGGAAGGCTGAAATGGCTGAGAAGTTGTCACATCATGTAATGATGTTTTCAGAGAGCACTTTGTGTGACAATCCTATGAATACAGATGAGAAACCTGTCGAGTTTGGTGTTTCTTATGCAGTTCATAGAAAAACATGATTTAAGATGTCTTAAGGTTACCTCAGGTTAGAATGCATCCGTTTGGAAAAGGTTATAAAGTCATATTCAAAGTTTGTAGCTCTAACAGTCCACTGAGACAAATAACATATAAATGGAAATAGACTATCACAAAGAGCCAAAAGCAAAATATTAAGAGTAGCTAAAGAATATAAAGAATACGACTGAGCGACCCTTCAGCCTACACTGGTACATTTGATGTCATTGTGCATCCATCAATAAAAAAACTGAACACTGACAAGAAATGGCATTCACGGAAGGCTGGCCAGAGAGAACTTTTAGTGAAGAAGAACAGATTTGGCCAAAAGCTCTGCCTCAGAGCACCTGGACAAAACCGACCATTTGTGGAGACCTGCTCTCGGGGGAGCTCCGTCCAGTGTTAAACTGTGTGGTTATGGTCGAAAATGACATATTTGCCAAGAATCCGTTACTGCCCACCTGCCGAACATCTTTATAGCAACAGTCAAGCCTAGCTGTGGGAGAGACACTGTCTGAATCCCTCTCTGTATCTTAGTACAGTCCAAAGAATACTCAGGAATACTTGAACAAATGACTGTCCATTACTCCAGGAAGTAAAGAGAGGGTGTTCTAACAACAAGTAGATCTACGAAGATTGGTTTAAAGGAAACCTATTGTGCTTCAGTGTGATATACAGGTTCTTGTGCATATAAAAGGTCTTGAAAGGTTGACCTCACCACACCAACGGAGCTTCTATCATCCTCGGAAAACACTGTTCTTGAAGTTTGTGCAAAGGCCTTGTCAGTAGTCCCGCCTTTAATTGTCTGTGACTTCTTGACATCACACTACGTCACCATACCATTTGCATAATTTATGCATATATTCACAGTAGAAGTGAAGCAAACTGGAAGCTGAAAACACGACAGAGCCAAATGAAGACATGGTGAGTGGTGATGGCTCGGGCACGTATGAGCTGACCAATCAAAGCAGACTGAGTATTTGGTAGGGGGGCCTTAAAGAGACAGGAGCCAAAAAGTGGGCAAAAAGGGAGATCCCAGAGGTTCATCAGTAGCTAGGAGACATTACCCTGGATTGAGGTGGATGTTCAGGTGAACACAGTTATAGGCAGCATTGGTTTTCCTAAGACCTACCTGGGTGTCAGTGAATGTTGAATCAAATGCATACAATATCATTTCTCCTCCAAGAGCTTTCTATTAATATAAAATATATGCTTTCTGATGAATAGCTGCACACATGAATAGAGAAACAGATTGCATCAATCCAGACAGAACTTTATCAAAAGACATGGAGATGCCTCGGTTGACCCTTCACCTCTGAGGTTTGATGGCACAAAACATTTTGATCAGCGTGATAAAAGACAGTTGAGATGTGTTCAAGTGTCTAGTGTCCTTCTCACCTTCTTGTCACAGTGTGAGCAGTGGTCTTTTGGTTGCTTACAGATTGATAGCCTTTATGAGGGGCACCATGACCACGCAAAGGCTAACCCACCCTCTTCAGTATTATATTCTGAAAGGGACCAGAAAGTATTAGTCTATCAAGGGCAACACCAATCAAGACGGTAGGTAGGATAAAATACATGTAGAATATAAAGCATTTTTATGTGCATTTGATGAGGTTTAGATGAGTAAAAGACTGAAAATCTTGAGGTGGCCACCACAAGGCAGGAGGGTGGTGGTGGGGAACCATTGACGGACGGTCAAAATTGACTGGCTGGCTTTGAATTTCTCATTTTCTTTACTGTAGATAAATAGTCCCTAATGTTAAATATCAGATAGAAGCATATTATGCAAATAGCACGTGCTAGGAAAGGGGGGCACTTGTGAACGGGACGGGGCACTTGTGAGTGGGGGGCTAGTGGGATGGCCTTGGGGTGCCACTGACTGCATGCATGAGGTGCAAGAACCAAACACATGGCACACACATCAACAGTAACATTGTCAGCGTGGCTTACTTTGTCAGTTAAACAATAGAAGAAAATCAAACAAATGAACAAATTAAACAAATTAGCTCTGGTGGTAGTAAGTTTTTAAAAGGCTATACTGAAAAACTTGTGGCTGGTGACTGACCCATTGATACCTGCCCCTACCACACAGACAGACACAGACAAACACACCCGTATGATGAAAGCTTGCACTACTTACAGTTGATCTGCAGAACTCAACCAGCAGCATAAAAAGAAAATGCACAGGTCAGTCTACAATATTTGCCAAATACTCACAGCACAACGGTTCACAAATCACAGGCATAAAAATATTGTTTGCAGCAGAACACTTTATTTAACAGTACAAAGTGCTAAATTTGACAAGAGAATAAAGCAACCAATCAGTAATTCATGTGTCACCACATGCTGAAGTGCAAATGATGAAATTCAATATTTACCTTCAGACTGTCCTGGAAGATCTCACGACTCCAATGTCCACAGTTGGACCTGCAGCTCCAGATCAGATGCCAACTCAAAAAGTTGCAGTTTTTCTGAGCTTAGCTGATGCAATTTAAGGCTACCATCCTACTCTGTACATTGTGAAGCCAGAGTGATCAGTAGATCCAAAAAGCTTTCATGTCTTTTTTGCAGCACCAGAGAAACTGACAACCAACCAGCATATGTGTCTGTTCTCTTCTGGCTGCTTATATAAGATCTGAAACTCTAAATGTGGAAGTGGGAGTAGCTGGGAGCAATTCGCCCTACAGTGGCTCTGCTTATGTGTGCATGTGCTTTAATCACTGTTATGACTGAAGTTTACAAAGTTCAGTGTGTGGATTGACAACCACCATCTGCAAGTTTGGAAAACTCTCATGTGTATAACTCATGTGCATAAGTAAAAGTGTGCCATGGGTCTGGGACCACTCGGCATCAAAGCAGGGGTGGATGATATAGATAACACTTCTAATGAGGGGCTGCTATTTTAATAGTGTTATTCGAAGCAGTGTCAAGGTAAACCCGTGAAATGCCCTAAGTTATGTTGTTAGCACATTTAATTGCAGTTAAAATGGCAGCCAACTTCCTATCTGTGAATTTTCAGTTTTAATTAGTTACTAAGAATGATCACACTGTGCTATTTTCTCATAGTTGAAGGAGGTTATTAACCAGTAGACATTTTAGAGAAACATTTACTCATGCATGTTCCCTGTGACTGAACTGTAACACAAGTTTAACATCAGATATACACAGGTGAACCACAACATTTAAACCGCTGACATGCACCACCCATCCAAACACAGTTGCAGACTTACAGTAGTACACCCCCTCATGGCAAAGGCACTCCCCGATGGTCAGACGATTGTGACAAAAAGTTCCCCAGATCCCAATCTGATCAAGCATCCATGGAAGCCTCACCATAGATCAGACTTGGCTCTGACCCATTGAGGCATGGACACAGGGCCTCTGGGGTTGTCCTGTGGTTTCTGGCATCAGGGTGTTGGCAGTGAATCTTTTGAGTCCTGTGGGTTGTGAGGTGTGGCATCCACTGATTGGACTTGTGCTTGATCAGATCAGATTCTGGGGAATTTGGAGGTCAGGTCAGCGCTTTCAGCTTCATGTCTCGTTCGTCTGGCACATCCTTCTGGTGGGGGGGACAGTGCCATCGAGGTGTGCTGTTGCTGTGAGGGGGTGTTCTTGATTTGTAACGGTGTCTGGGTGGGTGGTGCAGGTCGAAGTGGCATTCACATGAATTCCAGGACGCAAGGTTTCCCAGGTGAACATTGCATTGTAACCAACTGATTGGTTGTTATTCACTTTACCTGTGAGAGGTTTTGATGTTGTGGCTGATCGGTGTATCCTAAAGTAAATCTTAAAATCACCATACCATGACCAAGACCTTTAGAAATATAGCATTTATACTCTATTCAGCTCAGTCTGCTTCTATTTATTTTATCCTGATTCTTTCAGCAGTACATTTCTTATCACAGGTATAGATAAGGCTTTAGCTACTGTGTACATTTGCACATTTAAAGTAAGTGATGCCTCTTTTTATACCTTCTTTCATCTTGAGTACCTCAGTAGTCGCATGACATTTATAATTGAGGCCCTTACAGGAGCCAGGTTTTAAATTCAGTGAATAGAGTTGTTTTTCTTCAAGTAGTTGAACGACTTCTCATATAATCCTACTTAGTGAAGCCTTTGCTCCCTTGAGAGTGTTCGGAAGGAGACGGATTCTGAGGGATCAGAGCTACGAGGAGTTAGACTGTGATTTTTTATATACATACAGTACGCATACATGCAATCATGTCTGCAAGGCCTGTCTGAGGCTTTACATGGTCATTTAGCTCTGCTGTCCACAGGTGAATTAAAATCAAAGACCAGATGACAACCTCCAACCTTTACCTCAAGGCTCTCATTTGGCTGAAGCACTGTACACCTACACACATAATCGCTGACAGAAAACACACACATACTCCTTCTGCCCGGCTCAGAATCTCTCCCCCCTCTCTGCCAGTAGTGTTTTTTTCTGCTGTTGCCCATTCACTCATGGATGAAATGAATTATCCTGCGCTGCGTGGATGGATACCTGCCCAAGTTAAACTCAGTCTGACAGCTTCTAATGCCCTGGTCAGTGTACTAAATGAGGTATTGGGAGATAGTGAAAGCTTCCTCTCTTTCAGCTCCCCATGGCCCTGGCCTTTCTTGCCTATCATGTGATGAGTTCAGGGACTACTTCATGTAGGAAATGAGCTCTTTGGTTCTAATAAAACAGTACATTTGGTGTTATAGACTTCTTGATGATGAAAATATAAATCTTTCAACTGTGGTGCTCGAAGTGGAGCCTCTGTGTATCATACATACAGCACGGTGGCTGAATGCGTCAAACAGCTTATTGGTTTTGGTGTGAAGTCAGATAGCTATTTGTGACTAGATTGATCGTGATGGATTACTGTAGGGGCAGCCTGTGGAAATGTAAGTGTTGAGAGGAGCTGAGATCACGACCAACAGAGCAGATCATTGAGGCGATCGACTGAAAGCTCTGTGGTCAATTTAAATGTGAGAAGCTTAATGCTGAGACAAACGTTTCTTTTTTCTTTGGGTTACACAAACCATGTTGCTTCTCCACCTGTTCTCAGTCACCCCTTATCCAGACCTTTATCCATGCATTCAGTTCCTCCCCTCCCTCCTAGGAGAGCTCAGTAGTGCCATGTTTAGTGCTGCTGACATGAACAATGGCACCATTGGCTCTGTCTTGCGAGAAGGAGCACCTCGACAATTCGCACTGATTGTTCTCAAATTGCCCGGCTGGGAGAATCACCTCTTCTGTTTGAGGCTTTAAAGTGCCTCTGATTCAGCTGGGACAAGCATCTCCGACTCTCGCAGATTTTTTCATTTTTCAACCCCCCACGCCGCCACCCCACCTCGCCTCCTCCACTCTTGATTTTTAGGGTTAGAAAGCTTATTGTGGAAGGAGAATATTGGCTGTGCAGCTCAAGGAAACCAAAGCAGAGGAGGGGAGTCTCTGTTCTGAGGCGACATCCATCTTAGGCTGAATTCATCACACTCGGCTGCAGTCACTTTGCTGACTAAATATTGTTGGGACCTTTTCCCCTTTTTCTAACAGACCGCATGTTCATAATGTTTGTGCAATTCACATCTCTTAGCTGGAGCTGTTGCACTGCAGTGGCCCATATGGAAATGTCACAATTTCAGATGTGAATTGAATGTTTTCACATCTGACTGGCGATTTTTACATGTGAAAATAAAATAACATCACATGTGAACGGGTGGTTTTCACAAGTGATTGTGAATGAAAATGTCCACAGGTGCAATTTACATTTCCATGTCAATTACATATGTTAATAGTCAGGTTTTTTTTCACATGTGGATAAGAATTTCCACATGAGGTTGCACATTCCAGTTACTTGATAAAGACTTAAATGAACCAGCTCACATGTAAACTATTGTCTGTATTACCCATCACTTCATAATAAAATAGTTAAAGCCTCTTTATTGGTCCTTTAACTGATTTTGTGCTCTGACAGAAATTCATTCTCACTTCCTGTTGTGGCTAAAATAAGACTTTTGTGCTGTAAAATTATAACCTTATTGAATTTGTGATAGGAGGCATAAGAGGCAGAGTGATTTTAAATAAATGTCCCAGTAATCAATTTCCAGCACTCTATAGTGAGATGATGTTCATTATTCATTCATGTTATTCACCTGTTATTTCACTGCACATTAATAGATGTGGGCACATTTGGTTACCATCTTTCCTCAACCGTCTTCATGGTTGATTTTTAGCGTTTTAGATAAAGTCCAACACATCTGTCTAGAATGGGTTTAAAGGATCACAGAGAAACATACATCTGCCATTAACTGAAAACCATAGTCTCCAGATGTGGGATGATAATTGGCACACACAAATGGATTCGTCACATTCATAGTATCTCATGCTCCTCAGTCACAGGAGCCCACTGACTTTTCCTCTCTGCACGTTAAGCTGCCTTGTGATGGTTGCAGAGTTGTGTTTATGCAGTGCAGTTGGATTGCCTAGACAGTCCGGTGGTGATGAATGCATGCATCATCAGAGCTGTGAGTGTGACAGCTCTGCCATTACCTGAGAGTGATAGCTCAAATGGAGCACCTATAATTACTGGCCTGTCAACCAGGCAGCCCCACTGCCTATACACCGTCCGTGCACTTTAATTGAAAAACACCAGCAGATTGGCATGCTGCATTAAACCCCTGCATTGATGTCTGCAAAGCTCCTTTGGAAATACAATGCACAGCTTACCCCTCTTTTAGCAACAGACCACAGTGACAGTCACAGGGTCGGTTGGTAAATGCGATTAATTCACAGTTCAGTCTGGGAAAAAAAAAACTGGAAACAGGAACTAAGTGCAATCACTGGTGAATTAATTAAAATTAGTGCACGAGCGCACGTGGGTGATTTTGGTGACTACAGCCACAAGAGCTACTCTGGAGCACAATGAATTACACATTATGATCAGAATTACAGTATCAGCAGAGTTATATTCGGCCACCCTGTCGAGTGGCCTTTAAAGAAGGCCAATTACATCAGCTCCTCTCATTCCTTTTAAAGAAAGAGGTTTAATGGACCGGATTGCCTGATTATATTAAAAGAACTGGTTACCGTGTTTCAATTCACTTCAGTCAAGTTGCTCACCAGATACATGCATCAACAGCGTTCTTCAAGCGCAGCTGAGCAGGCCGACTCCCTGCACACATGAATGACCTGAGAATAATATACAGTTTTTCATGACTTTTAAATTTATGTTACACATTGTGGCTGAAATTGTTATAAAATTAACTTAAATAAACTAAAATATCTTACACTGTTAAATGTATCAAGATTCTGTTTGGGGAGAGGGGCTTGGGGGTCTCTGTAGGGAGAAAACCAGAATTTCAGGCAGATCCTAAATGTTGATATTAAGAATCACAAAAATGCTCCCAAGGGTGTTAAATGTGTATTTCAGAAGCCACTGAGTTTCAGCCACTGGATGATTCCTGTCTGTGCTTAATGATAATAAGGTTGAGATAACGATATTGGTACAATTATGAAACAACTGCAGCAATTTGTAGCTGCAGTAGTAAAACGTTGAATTCAGTTATTTAATCATTAATAGGTACATTTACATGCACATGTGTTGATTGACATTTCTCAGGATAATTCTGCAGTTGCTGCACGTTTCGGTCACACATCTGCAGGTATCAAAAAGCTGAAGCAGGCAGGTAACAACAAAAGGAGAGCTTTCATAAAACAAGATGTGATCCATAATATCCAAGTCCAAAAAGTAAGCAACAAAACTGACAAAAACAGGCTGTGGCGAAACCAAAAAGAACCAAAGAGAAATATAAAAAACACAAGAAGTACAAACCAGAAGCTCAGGGGACACAAACTGACAAAGAGCGCAGGAAACGAGGACTTAAATACACAAGGGAGAGAACACTAATAAGAGCCAGGTGAAACTAATAGGGCAATCAAAAAAGGCCAGAAGACAGACAATGACAGGAAGTAGAAAGTAAAAACATGACACACAGGGATGAATCTACCAAAATAAAACAATTAAATTACAATTATAAGTTGCATTCACTTGCTGTGAAATGTTACCAGGAGAAGCGTGTGATCACACACGCATTAAAGAGACCGTTTCTCTTGCCCATGTGTACAGTACTGTATGTCTCGCTGTTCTGCAGCCAGTCTGCGTACCGTAACCCGTTTGTGTGTGTGACTGTGATTAGCATTGCGTGCGCGCACATGCTTGTCTCTTATTTGACCTTTGGCCTACCTTTGAACTCATTATCTCTGACAACACAGCGGCACGGGCGCCCCTCCCTGCATGGGCTTATCACCTGCCACTCGTCACCTGTCACCTCGTCTCAGATTCAGGGCGAACTCGCCGGCCCGGCTGCTCCCGTTGACCCTTCCCCTGTGAACGAGACAGAGACCTTTTGAAGGATGTCCTCGCCTAATCCCACCACCTCACTCCGCATTGACGGCCTGTGTTTATCAGCAGGCGCAGGTTAGGGCAGAGGAGACACCGCATGAGGGGGAAATAAATAGACAGGGGAAATCAATACGAGCTGCATCAGTGGGCCCTCACGCGTTAAGAAACATGTTTATTTAACTTGGTAACGAGCTTGTGTGTAGCTGTTAAAATCATGTCAACATTAGTCATCAGGGGATTTAATTAGAAGGGTTTAATGTTGTGACAAGCACTCATCTGTAGTTCTTATCTGAGTGGGCCAATAGATGCTGGGACTACTATATTTCCAAAATGTCATCGAGGAGGAAAGAAGTTGATATAACTGAGTCAGCACATGCAAACACTAGGGTTGCAATTATGTGAGATTTTGACCCTTAAAGGAATGAAAATAGAAGCTTCTTTTAAGGTTTAAGGTTTAAAAATTGAGCTTTAATAATAAGCTGATATCAAAAAACATTCCAAAACTAAAGCAAGTAAAAACCTAATAAAGTGTGGAGAACACAGGCGGGAATGCAGAGGAAACACGAGGAAAAAAACACGGACAACAAAAAGAGGGAAAACACAAGGACTAAAGACACAGGAGGCTAATCCAGGACAATGGTAATGGAGGGAAAACAAGACAAAGACAGGAAGTAACACAGCATGACACATGGAGGATGAACCTGCCAAAATAAAAACAGGAAACAATAAAACTGAATCCCAACATCATGACAGGTATATGGCTGCAACTAGGGATGTCACTATATCACATTTTCACTGGATGATTCATGATAACGATACTATCCCAATATATATATATCAGACAAATTCATCTTAATTTTGTGTATTGTGTTTTATTTCACTATTTTTTTTCCCCGCTGGATTATTTATGCAATATTATCATATGTCTATTATTAACACGATATCAATAAGTTATTGACAATACTGGCTATCTGCGACACCCTTCATTGCAAACAGTCATAAGGTCACTTCTGTCCAACATCATCTCCTTTGTTATCTCTTTCTTTCCATTGTTACTGAGACCCTGTGCACAGCCCAGTGTTGTGGTCCTCTCGGCTTTGCTGACTGGGCAGAATCAGGCTGAAGCCACCGTCAGTGATGTAAAGCTGCCAGTGTTTATGCATAGCTCACAAGGCCGCCTCGTTGCTGCATCTACATGATGAGCTACCAGATATTAAGACTGTTGGATTCCAACACTTATAAGAAGCCAACAATTTTCCATATAACCATCAAACCCTGTCAGGCTCTATAGCTTAACATATTGGCCAATCTCCTGCCACCACGCAGTCTGAAATAATACTAAATGACAAAAAAAGCTGCAGTTTGGTAGGATAATCAGATGTAAAATAGCTGTGAGACATGATGGATGCATTCCCAGTGATTTCAGAGAGTAATCTTTGAGCTGTTGTGACGTATTCAGAGGAGCTCTCATAAACAGCCAGGACAGGGTATAGTGTGCCTCTCCAATAACATTTTCAAGAAATGTGTTGAAGAGCCCCCCTGCTGGGACCGTGTCTTCATGTGGCCATTGGATTTGTCCAAAGCACTGAGTGTATTGATCCGATAAAAGAGCCGCTATTCAAACAGGATCGTGTTTGAATACAATCTTTTTCTTTTGAGCCTTTGTTGGGCTTGTGGAGGTTTAGTGTCCATGCTATTGACGGCGAAAAATAGTTACAGTTGTTTTCCACCCAGCTTCTCGTCCTTTTGTTGTTGCTCGCGCTCAACGGCAAATATCTGTCAAATATCTGACCATTTTCCTGCGGGGGTATGTGTGCTGTTCACTCCTCAGAAAATGTTATCGGCTTAATTGTTTGCTACAATTTTAAGTTTATGTCTGTGCTTCATTGATTATGCTTGTTTCAGGCGCAGAGCAAAAATACCCAACAAAGTCTTTTGAACATGCGGGGCTGAAATAAAGCTCTGTGCTTGCACTGTGTCACTGTGTGTTAAATACAGACCTGAGCGTGCAACCAAGATGCCACCTTTGACTTTGCATGTGACAATACATCCTAGCAGTGTGCAGTGCTGCCAATGTGTGCTGCTTTTTAAGATGCTTTTGTATGTTGTAAGAGGATGCACCTAAATGGATGATCCAAATGAATGGGTTTCTTTTTTAAGGCTTTCCTGATGAATAGCAAGCTTGGTTATTCTCTCAGCGTGAGGCTCTAATAAGCCCAGGGACCCAGTCAAGGCCCAAAAGAGAAGCTGGATTTAAACCAATCTAAAGGAGCAGGGAGCATGATTTACGATGTAGGACTGACTGCAGTGCTGTTCCTCTCCTGCAGACCCCCTTCTGCAGCCAATCACAGCCAAAACACTCAACACTTCCTGCGGACTGACTGCGGACCCTATGTGGTACCGCTGCCTGCGCTGTTGTCACCGGTTCTAATCTATTTGATTGATTATGAGCCTAATCCCTGCATTATTCCCAGTATTTCGCCTTGTGCTTTCACTGCGAGGAGGAGCTACAAGGCTAAAGACACAGTTAACCATTTCTTGTATTTTTCTTTTCTTTTTCACATTTCTACTTTATTATATGGAGGAATTATGATTATCTGTAAAGGTCAGATTTAGGTAAGCCATGCATGTGATTTGCAGCTGTCAGGCACAGTGATGAATGTTGCAGGCCAGGGTCATACATCACTCTCTATGGGATCTAAGCCCATGTTGCATGTATTGAAGTAATGGAGCTGTCCTTGTATGAAGAATTATCTGCTCCTTCCCTCAGGGGGGTTTCATTTCTATCAATAAAGCTACAGTAGGAACTACACGATAGATTCAAAAAGAACACTTTTTTCATTTCACATAGAAACTGTATGCTTGTGGCACGCTGCCTTCCCACAACGGTCATGACCTTGAGGTGTTGCCAACATAAGTCTCCACGCGGCCTCTGTGGAGAAGACGGCACCGAAGAGAGAAGGAGTCGCAACCTCTGACCACTCAGCATGGACAGCGTCTGACTTTTGTTCACTCCGGTGCTGAGCTGTGTTGACACAAAATGACTTCGCTATTCTGACAGACAGTGAGAAAAGCAGGAGAGAGGCGGCGGCGTTATCGGGCCGACATAGGAACTCAGCCACTCAGAGCGATAACACAGAAAACACATTCACATCAGACAAACTGCCTCATCCCTGGCCTCCCACTATCTCCTCTCCTCCTCTCCACTACTTGCTTTGAAAACAGTGAGAAAGTGACAAGTTTGGATCTGCTAGCCTCTGTGTTGGAATGAGTTAGAGGGAAATTCAGGTTCTGGAAGAGAAGAGAAAGTCTCTTTGTCTGGACAGATAAGGTTTGAGGGGTGAAGAGGAACCTTTTGTGAATTTGAGCCCCACCACAAACTCCCAAGGAGAATCTTTTTCCATTAACTTCCGAGCATAAGTTAACATACAGAATGGTTCCCTCGGGTGAATATAAACCACATTCAAATATTGAATTTTGAAAAAGCATCCGCCAGTGAGCAGGGTACCGCACATGGATGTGGCATTGGGTCGATCTGTGGTTCCCAACCTTTAGATCGAGCTCAAGGGAATTCTGAAGGGTTCTGAGATGATTAATGGAGTAGAAAAGAAGGAAAGACAGTTTTGCTACATTTGCATTCACTTTTTTTGGATGAGTTGAGCTCTCTGGGCCTCCAACACTTGGAACGGCTGCTTACAAATTATAAACATCTGAAACGGGACAGAGGCCTCCGCTAAAAGACTGATCCTTGAAATTCGACTTCTTCTTCTACTCCCATAATTTACCCATCCGTATAGAGATCCATCACCAGATATCATTTTAATATTAAGACTATTAGACTGAAGTAGGTAGGAGGAGTGTAGCAGCACTTCATCGCTCTCATTCGACAGTGTCTGACTGCCTGTCATGCAGCAGTCTACCGACTCAATATCTGTAACAGTGGGGAGGCACTCAGACATGAAAGCAGCAGTATTAAAATGCTTCTTTAAAAAATGGAACAAAGTCACTCAGCGTCTGATGTCTTAAGCGGATTGAGAGAAAATCCATCTGCCTTAATGTCAGCTCGGCTGTCTATGAAGTATCGTGAGTAGCAGGCTTTGTGGATGGGGATGTTGGCGAGGAGTGGACTCCAGCTGACAGTGTGAGGTGAGAGGGGAGGAGGGGCGAGGGAAAGTTGAGTTTTTTTGTACAGACTGTGTGGCAAATCAGAAGCACAGGTGTGGCGGCGGTGATTGGGGATGCACGAATGAGGATGTTAATTGGTTGTGACAGAGACATGACAACCTTTTTGCTTGCCTGTCACCATTACTGCAAGCTAAAAAGCTTATGGAGGACGTGCCAGAAGGTTGGAAGGCATGACACATTGCCCTATCGCCTACATGTGAATCACAAATGTGTTTATTTCTGTGCCCTCCCAGAGCATTTGCACGTGTGTGACTGTGGTAGCAAAGCCGCAGGTGAAAACACCATATTTTCACGCACCATGCGATTCTGAGGTGTTTGAGGTGTTCAGGTGTGTATTGAAGTTCACGCATGCAAATCAGCACATATTTCAGTGGATGACATCATTTGCATATTCAAACATACACTTTCAGAAAACTTGTGATATAGAAAATAATTGTCTTGATGTTAGAAGTCAACCTGGGAAGTTTCATGGTGATTAGTTCAACATTTTGTATGCTGTTCAACATTTTTCATCTAAAAAAGTATGGAATTTCACAATAAATCTCCACTTCAGTAAGATCTCACAATCACACCATGAATACACGAGACATGACGGGCAACATTTGCTCATGTATGTCAAAACTACTGGACATGTTGTCACTTACAAACAGTACCGCTCTATCTTTATTCCACCCTCCAAGACAAGACAGCATGTACGTGTCTGTAATGTATTCTCAAGGAAAAACACAACAACGAGGCACACAAAAGAGTGTGAGGAGCAGTTTTCTCAGCTGTCTTTAGCAGTTGGAACCAAGTGAGCACATTCTTTGCCAAGGAGCTGAACACATTAGCCGTGCCAATGTAATATGCAAATTCTGTTAAAGGAAATGTAATTTTCCATTCCCCTTGTTGATTGCACTTAATGCAACTTGCGGAGTGATGGTGATTTAATTGAATCTCCGAATGCGACTAATTTAAATCAAGGAGCAGATTAATCCACGGCCATTGTAATATGTTATGCAAATATTTGAAGCATATGCCATTAAAAGCTTTTATTAATGAGACCTCCAGGAAGCTGCTGTCACATCAAGGAGCAAGTCAGAAAATGAAAATGTGCCTAACCTGCAGAAACACTGCCTGTGGTGGTTTACATGTCTTTTATGTGGGCCTAAATGTATTCATATCCAGCAGTTGTATATACATACAGTAGAATGAATCATACCTGGCTTTATTGAAAACCTACATATTGATGAGCATACCCGCTTTATGTTTTCAAAGAGCTCATCCTGAACCTTAGAGTCCGGCTGATTGTAAATTCAATCAACAGTGTAAAAAGGAGCAGAGATGCTAACAGCATGTGATGGGTGTCCTGCTGTAAGTCTGGCCTAGCGTATAATGCGTGTTAATGTTAGCTGGACCTCCTGGGCTGCTCTTGCATGGGCCCGGATTTTCCCTCGGGGATCACCGACTTATTTTTGCCATCCTTTGCACATTCCACCGTATGCTGATGCATTATGTTTTTCATTATCTGTTACCGCTCTTTTTTTTGTCTCTCGCTCACTCACACCTCCAACAGTGCTGGACAGCATCTAACAGGGCATGGTGATTAAAAGAAATGTCAGTGCATTCATTAATAATTCCACAGAGGACCGTTGCGCTCACGGTGCTTATTCAGTCATATCGGGCATCTTGGAATTGTTCACTTGTCGTATCACGTGGCGCTCGCCTGCGCTTTGTGGGTTTTATTTGAGTGTGTGTATGTGTGTTCGTGGTCAACCTCTCACTTCTTTCCTCTTATTTTATGGCTGTACTCTCAGTAGATTGTGCAGTGTTACAAGAGAGGGAAATAGCTTCTCACAGCTGGTCAGTCACTCTCTCTCTCACACTCCCATTCTCCCTCGGCATTCTCCCCCGTCCTCGCCGTCACCATTTCTTTTTTGCTTAGGGGGACGGCCACAGCTGGCCAGACATCCAGGCAGGACTATGCCTGAGGGAGCCCCAGGCAGCTGGCAAATAGTGAGGTGCTGTAGTGGAAGTTGGGGTGAGGCGAAGGGGGTTGGGGACAGCGCGTGGGTCTCACAGAGTGCAGTGGATCTGAGGTTAAAGCAACAATATGTAGCTTTTTGGTGAGAGTTAGTTGATTGTTCAGTCTCACACACATATATGAGGATGTGGGTGCAGGGAGGAGAGCTGAAACCCAGTATGAAACAGGTCCTGGGGCTAAAATGTGAAACACCAAACACATCTTGACAGGCTCGGATGGTAACAGTTCTTCTGTCTGTACTCTGTAACGTTTTGGTGTTATTTATAATCAAGTTATTGTGCACAAGCACAGCGAGCTGGTTAGGCCAATAGCAGAGTGTTACAAACAATGTAGTGGTGCCCTTAAACAAAAGCTGTCAGGATGTTGTGACTCTTTAGCTTAGTTTGTCACGTACCAGTAGATACATTTATCAAACTCTTTTAAACTTTGCTGCTGGCTGAGAGAGACCAGCCCCTCTTCCCTCTACCAGGGCTACCTGCAGACAGTGAATCACATCAGCAGAGGGAAGAGGACTGACACTGACTGATGTTTGTGTTCTTCATTCTTTCTTAACTTCAAGTATTCGAGTATTTTGATACCAGTAATAACTTGTTTACATTTTAGGTCTGTTTGCACTGAGATATTATTGAGTTAATACGGAATTTTGTTGTTTGTAGACACAACATATTTTAATTAAAAGCATTTAATTATATTCCTGTTCTGGATTTTTTTTTTTTTTTTTTTCATTTTTTTAAAAAGAGGTCATTTTGTAATTTTGTAAGAAATTGAGCGTAGCGTTAGTTCTGGCAGGCCACGACGTCAAGCTCTAACTGCATAGCTGTCATCACCGGCGCAGATCAGCTGATGGCTCAGCTGACTCTGCGTGCCCGCTCCCTATTGGGAAATTGCACTAAGAGCGGGGTATTTAATCTGCTCTCGCCCGACCCTCCTTCCTGCTTCCTCTGCTGCTGGCACTTTCGCAACCCACCTCCACCCCAGCTCCTCCTGTATTCATGTTGGTTGCTCTGCTCTGTCTGGGTTTTCTTTTGCTGCTGCGCTCCCTGCTTATGCCGTTCATGATGGCTCGTGAAGGGCAGGAAGGTGCTCTTCCTGCCTCAGGCTTTCCACGCAAGCGCGTGGAAGAGCAGGGGGCCCCAGAACAGTATCATACCGCCAAATAAAACTGTGCAAGTAAATAAAGATTATTTTGACAAAAGTGGTCCTGACTGAACTGATAAAGAACCAACCTGCTAAGGAGTATCAATAAGAGTACATCTTTCTCTACAAAATTTAATATTTTGGTTTCAGTGAATTGGATAGTGCAACACTGCTAATAAGCTACGATATCTTCCTCCATTTTGGACTCATTCACACAAAGGTCAGCACATTCAGGACTGGACATGCTTTCAAAGATGGTGCCTCATTCAGTCCTATGAAAGTTGGTTACAGCAGAAAAGGCTCATGTGGGCTTCCTTGCACTTCTACATTTTTTCAACTCAAACAGCACTAGAGTCCTTCTCCAGCCAAGCTGTATGAGAGCATGCAGGTCTGACACTTTTGCTCTTCATATTAAGTCCATGAAAATTTGGCTTTGTATTATGGCATTGACATTGACATTGGAGACCGAGGCTTGCATCTCATCTACTACTGGCTTTCCACCATGACAACAACATTTCCCTCACCTGAACCAATGATTTTGATTGGACTGACAAGCAGCATCCTTCTTAGAGCGACGCTAAAACAGAAAACACTCCTATTGTTGTTGTTTTGAGGGACATACAGTATCTGCATTGATGTCATTTAGGTATGAAGCCTTGCTGTAAAGTTGTATGTTTTATATAAACAGAATAATGAGCCTGCCTTGTAAATTTGAAAAGAAGAATATATTATTTGACAGTAAATCTAAGCCCGTCGCAGAAGATTGACTCTATTTTCTCCGTTTCTTGTTAGAATGCTGAGTACTGTAACAATGCTTTTTCTGCCAGGCATGTTCTCTCCTCTCCTGCTTCGATTTAGTGCTATTTCTGGTTGGCACATCTCAGTCGGGTTTTAATGAAACACATCTTTGTGCTGTGAGTCAGGGAGGAAGCTATTAATATGTTATTTTATCCATTCTGATCCTCCATTGTCAGGCAGAGAAACAGGCCAATCCATAGCACCGACTTGTAGAAACAACACCGACAGCAGCAGCCAGAGGTGGACATAAGCAGCGAGGAGCAGTCGATACCAAATCCCTGCACAGCAGAAATTACACTATTGACATATTGTTAAAATGTTAATCTATCTATAAATATAGTTTGAGGGACTTTGCTACAGGGATTCAACCGATGCACAATTTAGGATACATTGGTCACAGCTTCCTTGAAAAGCAGTGATAGTTATGATTTCAGAATCGTCACTTAAAGCTAAATGCTAACAGGATGTCGGTAAAACTTATCATTTGCAAATGACATATTGTTTTTATTCTCCACAGGTAAGTGCTCCATGCTGTTGTGTTTCCGCTCTGCTCCTCTCAGAGACAATCAGAGTGTCCATTGGTGTCATTTCTTCTCAGTCCTCCTCTTCAAGGACACAGAAGGAGTTTAGAACAATTAAAAAGGAGTGATTTTCATATGGGATAATTAAGATAAGACGGTGCAGGTTTATTCACAGGAGTCAGTTTATACACAAGGCAATCCATGTTGCTTTACAAAGACACAGAACAGTGAAGTCACATATATAAAAAGAGGGGGAGGGATGGCCAGGCAAGAAGAAGATTTTGTGTGGATAAGTTTGAGTTGAGCTGTGCCAGTTCATATGAGTATCTGAAGGAGTATTATGATTGACTGAGTGGAGATTACAAAAGAAAAAATATTAAATCTTTATGCAAATGGTTCCTGCCAGGTCTGAAAAAAACAAAAACAACACCGAATTTGCAACAAATTCAACAAAACATTGAAGCATCCGGTCCTAGTCTTGACCAAGGTAGCATAACCTCCTCCCACAGCTTCACAGTTAGAGAGTTAGTAGTTAGTTAGATATTCTATTCTATGTCTGTCAGTGTCTCTCAGTGTTCAGATATACAAAAAATATGTACTTTGATTGCGTGCTATCCCAGGTTAACAGTATCAACATATTCACACATTTCTGTCTGCCTCTGCCACTTCAAGACAGTTTGTCTTGTATTTCCTTCGTCTTACCTGTAAGATAAAATGACAGGCTGTCATTTCTGTGAAAGTGTGTGTTAAATGCAAACCCAACTTATAATACTGCTGCTGCTTCAGAGTTCAGATGGTGAAGCATTGAATTTATAGGTTACTGCTGACCATGAATGGTAATAATGAGCCAAGACAACAGTTATTTGAGTGAATCACAGTTATTTATGTTGATAGTTGAATGGACATTCCAGGAAATGAAGGAAATGAATGACCGTGAATTTCTTTACCACAGTTATATTGAAAAGGCAGCCACTGAGAGAAATAGTGCCGGAAATACAGAATATAACAAATTGTAGAGAGGAAGTAATTATAGGAGACACAATGAGCACCTTCTCCATCTAAGCCATCAATTTTTCACCGGTTAAGTACAGCCTCACATTCTGTAAATGTCAAAAGGGTCACGGTGTGCCTCTGTGAACGACAGGCCTGTGTATATATGTGTGAGGAGGTGATAGGGACCTGGTGCAGGCTGGGGTCTCTGCTGCAGAGAGAGGGGCAGGCAGAGGGAGTCGGAGTCACAGAAAAACCTTTGTTCGCCGCCTCCTGCCACGCTCTCAGCTGGAATTCCATTTGTTCCCTCACCGGAATGAAATGGCATTGATTGTTGGCTCAGATGTCTGGTAGGAGGGAGGGGCTGGGAAAAAAGGAAAATGAGGAAGGCGAGAGAGAGGGAAAGAGAAGGGGATGCACAGAGAGAAATAAAGGAGGAGGCAGATGGACGGGGACAGAGACAGGCAGACAGAGATACTGAAAAAAGATTGGAGCAAACTGAGAGGAACGCAGGAAAAGTGCAAGGCTTCTGCAAATCTACGATAGGACTTAAAAGGGCGAAGAACAGAGAGAGAAGGGAAAAGGTAGGATAAAAGACGGGAGGCTGGGCATCAGTGGCATGTAAGCAGGTGGTGTCTGTGGCGGGCTCATCCTCAGATCTTCCTCAGTGGGATACCTCATCAGCATTCCTGCATCAAATGTAACTATTATCAGAGAGCTAAGGAAGGAAGGGACCCGGTTGCTCGGAGGGATTAAGGGCTCGCTGTATATTCACGACAGCTTTGAATCCGGCAACCTTCATCGGAACCGACCTGTCAATTTTCAAACTTGAGTGCTATCTAGAAAATCAGCAATGATAGTGAGCAAATTGACTTTGTGTACGGTATCGTTCCGTAACTATATGGCACTTATATTTAGGATGGGCAATCTTATGATGATGATCGATCTTGAAGATGTTGACATTCTACTTCACAGGCCTTTAATAGAGATGACCTCTTATTTCTGATTATTAAAACTTGAAAACAAACATACTAATGGTCAAAGCAGCCACACCAACTGCAGTCGACAACGCAATGAGATGAGGAGGGAGAGAATTTCCCCAGACTCCCTTATAAAATCACTCAATTTTGTTGTTGAGTCAGAAGAAACTTTATAAACTTTGTTTAACACAATGACAAATTCTTAATTGTTTGGTCCTTCTTGTAAATTCGACACGTTACACATTAAGTTATCTCTTTCCCTTATGTAAAAAACATGTCTGATACAGACGTGACATAGAGAACAGGAGCACATATAACAAGGACCTGCCTGTCTGTCACTGTTAACACACTCCAGTCTGCAGTGTAGTTCATACACTTGACTGATTAACCAGAGAATTGTCACGTAACATTTGGCTTCACGATCAGAGAAAGTTTTTATATCATGTGGACGATCAATTGACCATTTTTATAATGCCTTTTAGCACCCCTGCTTCCCGTGTCCATGGTTTCAGTGGTACAAATAAAGAAATGTATATGCTATTTCAAGTCTGGCTATAGTGTACAGGGCATTTCATAACTGAGAAAAAAGATCCCACTGTAGATTGTGGATTGTGACTGTCACGATCATGATGTTTGTTTGATGTTCTCAAAATAGAATCAATTGGTTAATAACTCCCTTATTAGTAGTAGATTGAAAGGTTAATTGAATGATGGTGTCTCCTATACATACTGACAGGGTATCATCATATTGTCTGACTAATAATGTCCTGCCTGTAGGAAAACAATTACATCTACTCAAGTCAGCCACCTGACGTCAAATATGAAATACTACTATTGTTATATACTGTATATTAGTACATCAGTCTTGGTAAACCCCTTTCCTTTTTATGAGTTTATTAATTAATTTAGTCTATTATGGACAAGTGAAAACAGATAGAAATTGTGCCAGGCTGCCAGCCTGACTGGTTTGCTGATCAGCCTTCATTTTCCTGAGAGATTTTGTGCCTGGTGGTGGACAAAATAACAGTGAAAGCAAGATTCATAGGCAAACGATCTTAACGCCGACGGTGTCATTATTCTACATTACATTATTACATTACATTGTGCAATCAACATTTAATCCTCAATGATGCATTAAAGCAGCAATCTTGTCTATTGCCACTTCAGATGACAGAAAGGGTCTGCAGGTTATTTGAACAGTTTACAGAGAAATATAAGCTGTATTTTTGAATAGTGAATGTGATGGTTCAATGTAATATTTGTTCAAAAACGCTGCTTTGTTCAGAGTACACGACTTTGAGATATATAAGAAATATATGATCAGTTATAGCTCTGTGTCAGACTGTAGAAACTTGAAGATGGAAAAAGGAGCCAGGAGAAAACCAACAAGGCCCGAGGTCACCCAGCTCTTCTGCTAACAGTATTAAAGGTATCACAACTCTGTGCAAGTGCACTTGTTGCCGTGGGTTAAGCCTCTCATCTAGCTAAAGTCAGCCACTGAAACTAATATCAAAACCTGAAAGTTAGATTGGTAGAGCTGGGGGCTGTGTAACAGGTCATTTTCAGGGCAAGAAAATCTCCAAACAAAATTATGTTCTCTCTGAGATTTTACTCCTGGAATGCTGCTCGGGAGCGTCCTGGCCCATTTCCAGCCCTGTTTACTCCCCAGACAATCATACAAAGGATTTTCTAAGACACAAGACAGCTGAATATTCATCCTTTAAAAACACAATTCACAATGTATTCTACCACTTTTTCACTCAGCATCCTTCCTGCTGTTGCTCATAGTGTAATACAAGCTCACAGACGCTCTCCTGGGGAGATATATTTTGTTACATTTTTTGTAAATGTGAAAAGGCAAATTCAGCTGAGCTTTGAAGATGTCCTATTGTGTACGGTGCACACGCAGGCAGCACACCTGTGGGTGGTTCAGCTTACAGAAAACATGCAGCAGGGAATTCTATAGAGAGAAAAAACCTGTATAGAGGACATCAAAGCAAAATGGTCAAATGTCTCTGCTGGAGAGAAGAGCTCTACCTTTACCCTGCAAGTCTCTCTCTCTCTCTCTCTCTCTCTCCCTCTCTCTGTCTCTTTTGTTTTCTTGCTCCTGCATTTCTTCTCTCTGTTTTACAGTCCAGACTGTGGTGTTCCCACTCCTCTTTCCTCCAGAGAGATACGGTTGACGTGCCGCGGGCTAAAGGGAATTTGTTCTGCACATCAAGTATGCATCATGTCGCTGCTTCTGTGGACAGCACCTCCAGAAAATGTGAAACAGACAGAGAGAGGGAGCATACATAGACTCGCTACAGTGTGCCCATTCTCGCTGTTACACCTGTTACAGTCAGGAATCACCGCTGGGATCCGGTTTAGTAACGGGAATGTTCCACAGATCTGGTTATTGGATTGAGCAGGATGTGTAGCTCTCTGATCAATCTGATGTGCAACTGGTTTTGTCGGACAAATGAATATCCACTGACGACAGTGACAGAGCAATAAGACACACACTGATGTATGTACTATGTAAGTACCAGTGATTGCATTTCCAGCCACATGTGCATCTCCACATGTGGGGAACAGCAGGGTGTGTGGGTAAGCTTCCACTCAGCATATAACATTATGTGAGCATCCACCTATGTGTGTGTGAGAGAGATTTGATGAGAGACCAAGCACCTAATTACACTGAGAGAGAGAGAGAAAAGGAGCGTGTGAGAAACTGATGGCTCCACTACGCACTGAGGAGAAACATTTCTCCCAGTTTGCACAGCGCCTGGGACTCTGGATAGATTAATAATGAACTGTGCATTTATAATTCTGCTGACTCATCGAAACACAGTACGTCTGCAGCAGGGGGGCAACATCTGTGGTTCGGCAATTTGTTTGTGTTTTTTTTTCCTACTCTGAAAAGACAGTTTTGTTTGTGTGGGGGATAAAAGGAGGAGGTGGCGACAGAAGTAATAAAAGAAAAAAAAATAGGAAAGAGGGGGTGGGGTTGTTACAAGGTCGATTCCATTAAGAATGCCTCATCAATCACCCGCTCTTATGTTTCGGCCATGACACGGGATGCAGAGGGGTGCTGATTTGATTATTGCCATATTTCTCAAAGACTTCTGTGACTGACAGCTTTGGAGAGAAGAGCTCACGGAAATGATTGGATTTTTATTTATAATATTGTTACAGAGAGAAACACGTTCCAAATACACCGTCAGTGCTGTTTTTTTTGTTTTGTTTTGTCCTTCTGCTGAACCATTTTCAGTCTGAAAGGATGAGGCGGGTGATATTTTATATTTATCTTACTGTCAACAAATCCCATGGAATGAACAAAACAAACAATGAATGTCCAACTAACAACTTAAAGCTTATTCCTCACAGAGCTCCGTTGTTGTCCAGAAACTATTAAAAACACCTCACAGTTGCGCTGCGCGTTATGTTCCCTCATTACATTTCTCTGGCGGAGCCGATACAGTATGTATTACAGCTGAAAATAGTCCCCGCCAAATGCACTATTAGCCCCTGTTTGAGTAACGTTAGCTAAAACTACAGAGCGCAGCTGTATTAAGAAATTACTGAGCCTTTTTTTTTGAATATGGTGTGTCTTTCGCCCGTATCTGTTTGTTGGTTGGTTTCTCAGCAGATTTCCACAAAAGTTGGATGGAGGATTGTTCTCGACGCCATCAACTTTTGGTGCTGATCCGGATAAAAGGACAGATCCAAGAATTTTGTCTCACTTTATTTAAAGCTGCTGTAAGTTGCTGTAAGTTTTTTTAGTGTTTGGTCAGTAACCCATGTCTCTCTGCCCCCCACTCATTAAGTTAAAGCCAAAACACATTTTCTGGTATACCTGCCCGCTTTATCCAATCAGGACAGAGAACGTCATAAAGAGGCGGTCCTGCCTGCTCGTGGACGCGCAGAGAGCAGGAGCCTCCTGTTTGCTGCTGTGTCTGGCGATTACCACTTTGCATTCATGTGGTAGCGTAGAGAAGAGGGAGGGGACTGCTAACTTAAAAGTGGACAGGAAGTTAGCTAAAAATGCTGAGAAGGGTTACAGCAGCTTTTACATTGTGAGACAGGGCAGTTTTCAACATTTTCATTAATTTCTCAGGGAACAATGCATGGATCTTGATGAAAAAAATCAGGTGTATTTCTACCCGACCCGTCACACTGTCGCCCTGGTAGACCAGAAAATGGAGGACAACCTTGTTCTGGCTGTGTCTGTCTATCCTGAGATGGAAATTCATAGAATCAGAAAATTTGTGGGAGCAGATTGTCTGCACACTGAATGCTGCTTGTGAGTGTCGTGCTTTCATCACCCTATGCATTGTAAGCTTGTTATTAGCTATGTGGTCAGCCCTCTGTTGCCATAGCAGCTGTCAATCAAAACCAGTGTACAGTGCTGCCATTCTAGTTTACATATGGTTTTGTTTTACCTATTCTACTGGTAGAAGCATATGTAGGTATAGAGTGTGTCTGTATTTACCATTGATCAAGCAGGTGTCACTTATTATTTCGTAATGGACAGTATGAAACAGGGAGGGACAGAAAGAGAGCTAATGTTTGTGTGTGTGTGTGTGTGTGTGTGTGTGTGACATGGCAAGGGTGACAGAGTTAAACCTGTGTGTGTCTATAGGGTCTCCATCGGGAACAGTCCTAATGATAACATGGTGGGTTGCACCGTTCTTATATACTCCTGCAGTTTGAGTGTGTTCATGATTTGAGAGCAGATAATCACATTTCTCTTTATGTGCGTAATGAAACCACATCCCCAAACTGCTGCTGAGGCGACATGTCTATTGATGCAAGCTGCAGGAATTCTAATGTGCAGGAAATGGATTTTCTATACCTCCTACCAGTATCAATAGCGTTACGTGCAGAAGCGGATATAAATCATAGGGTGGTTATTGTCCCTTATGTAAAACAAAGAGCGTCTACACAGACAGAAGGAGGAAAAGATGATTCCTTTCCTTTTTGTAACCTGATTGGATTTTCATTTTAATTTCCCAAGAAACCCAAGAATGATGTTTTAGATCACAGAAACAGTGCATTGTTAATATATGATCATATTAGTTTTGTTTCCTGCGTTTCAGTACATTTTCAAAGTGGACAAATGTAAATGGACTGCACTTACGCTCTTAAGTAGAGCTCCATTACACAGTGGCATCTGGTTATTTCCTGTTTCTAGGGCAACTGTTTTTGCCCCGGACCTTCAAACTGCTCACAGGTCGTACTGCGTGATTAGAAAAGGGAATTTGAAATTTAAATCCTTTGTCGGCTCAGTCGCCCAGTGCTGGACACTTGTCCTTCTTCTTCTCTGCTTACTAACAAGTTGCAAGGATATTTTTTTCTTTTTCTATTGACCCAGCAGTATCAGTAACACATCCTTCCCTCTCCACTCCACCGCCCAGTGGAACCACCGAGACTCCAGGGAGAAGACAACCTCTCCAACGGCCAATTACACCATTAATTGCTTATCAGATCCAATTTGGGATTGCAGTAAATGAAGCAAAGTGTTCTCTGCTGTGTGTGAGTGTGTGTGTGCATGCTCGTGTGTGTCTTACTGTGTGAGGCCTGACGAAGTGTGTTGCCCCTGTCATCCCCAATCAGTGGAATTGAAACACCTAATTGCCGAGCTCCCAGTCGTTTGCCTTCCAAAATATTCCTTTGTTTGTCTAATCAGGCGCTCGCACACACACTCACGCAGAGTTGGACTTCCTTGTGGATGCATGTGCACAAACACACACAAGCATACACTGCATACAGTACTGCTGGTTCACTTTGTGAAATATAAAGTGGAAGGAGAGGAAAAGTATACATCTGCTGTGCTGGGAGGCGGAGTAATTGATGAACAGCATTTTGTTTTATGGCTGCTGTCATCTGTGAATATGCTGACACATGCTTTAATTAATAAAGGTGCATTAGAGAGCCTCTTAACGCTAAACCTCCATTTCCTCTGACTTTTTCTGCATCCCTGACAAGATCTGATTCATTAGAGCACAGCTCCGTGTTTAATCTTTGTTTTTCTCTCTTTTCTTTCAGTCCTGACTCTTTTACTCCTTTGCTTCTCTCTCCACCATGTTCTTCGAGACTTCCTTGTGATGAACATTTAAATAAATAAACAAAATTGACTTGAACTTGAACTCCTATTGATCCGCCTCATCCTGCTCCTGTAACCCACCCAAACTGTAATGAACCATGTGAAGATGAGGCTAATTGGTCCGTGGCAGGTGAAGAGTTCAGCCTCCCTGTCTGCTCTCTAACACACACACTCGATCCAGAAGCTCGCACTCACACATGCACACACAGGCATAATAACCTGGCTGTTTTATAAGATGTTTCATTATACCTGCAATTGACTTGTTGGAGTCATAACCAGTGATGCATTCAGGGGTGTTGTGTCAATTTTTGATGGAGTTTCCAATTGATTTATTTTCTCAGGCAAAAGTGAATCGATGGAAATCTCATTAAGGTAGAAGGTAAAGGTCATGGCAGATGTGTAAATGAATGCCCCAGTGCTTCTTAACACACTCTGTATATACTTTCAAGGATGCATAGGTGACTTACATCACTGGAGACGGTTCAGTGAAGTGAACCAAACTTTGTATTCTCAATGAGAATGAAATGATACTGTCACCTTCACTTGTGTGAAGTATATGATCCATTTAATATGAATGGAAACACTTTGACACTTTTATCAGGATTGATTTTGTATTAATGTCTCAACAAATCACTGACAACAATACAGTCAGGAAACGTGTCCGCTATTTTATTTAGCATTCTAAATGTTGCTGTTTTCAAAATTCCTGTTGCAACTATACTACACAGAAAACAACTACAGAACTAGCAACCTACACACCGAAAATGGCAAGTTACCTTGACCCTAACACTAACGGCAAAAACTTAACCAGCTATCAACCATGGATCTAACAACTAAAATCTGGATACAGCTTCGGTGCCTGCTAACTTCCGGTTTAGCGCCTAGCTAACTTGAATGGGAATAAAATGATTTAATCCTGTGGCTCTTCTAGACTTTCTTAATGTTATTGGACCAAATAGCTCAAATGCTAATAGTGAAACGAGTCATTTTGCTGGGGTCCCTATCCAGTTTTTATAGCTGCTTCTTTCACAATGTATTTCTCTGCTTATGGGAAAATGTCTTTTTGAGCCCTAGTGCATCACCTGATATTGTAATAACACGGTTTTGCCACTACGAAAGTTGGTGGCAAAGCCTGGCACTCTTCCTGGGGTCTTGCTAGCAGCTGTTAGCTTTTATTTGCAGGGATTTAGCCATTTAAAAAGTAATTCCAACACTATTTAGCAAGGGCACTGTCGATGCATCCCAAGATGATTGTGATTGGTTTAAAGAAATACAAGCAAGCCAGAGCGTTTCTCTCCCTCTACCACAATGATAATGGGTGCAGTCGCACCGTTCTCCAGCGTTGGCTCAGCACTCAGGAGCTAGGTCTGGCTATGCGAGGCAAGACTCAACTGTGCTAATCGACAGTTATATTTTACCTGTGTAAAGTATTACCACATGTATTGTGAAAGATGTCCCTCGTAGTGACGAACCCACAAAGAATTATCAGCAGTTCACCTCACCTCTGCGCAGCATTTTAGCATCTTTTAGCAAATTGTTTTGGTTTTACAGGTCACAACTTTACTGTGTTGGTTCACTTTTCATGGCCGGCCCAGCACCAAACAACAAACAGACATAGCTGTCAACTAGCTGGTGAACAAGGTGGAGAGACAGATATTTCCCTCAGGAACTGGAGGAGACCAAAACAGAGCTAAAAGGAGTGCGATTATTGGACTCATTTATCAGGTAGCCAAAAAAATGGCAATAAATTAATGCTAATGTTGCTTCCTCGCTGCCATGACATTCACCATGTCGACTTTCGAAGGTAATATACAGTATACTATGTCAGAGTTGTGTTACAGTTGGTTCCACTGCCCCCCAGAGGCCACACAATGAATTTAAGTTTGGGTCTTTGTCCTGTCTGTGTGGAGTTTATCTGCTCTGCTTGTGTTTTCCTCGCTTGCCTCTGTTTCCTCTCACTTTCCAAAATGTGTTATTTGGTGAATCTGAGACGACACATTGACCGTATGTGTGAAAGTGAGTGTAAATGTGTTAGTGTGTATGTGAGAGACTTGTGACCTACACACATTGTCTTCCTGTCTTTTGCCCAATGCATGCTGGGATGGACTCTTGCTACTCTGAGAAGGAGTAAATGGGGGAAGAAAATTGATAGACAAAAGCGAGTCGCAGCTGATTGCCACAAAGCTGCGTTTGTCGAGAGGTAATATTTTTTTCAAAGGAGAGTGCATCTAGCACTCTTCTTAACTGTTTCATCGGTTGCTCAGATATTGCAGGGACTCGGCAAACGTGAGGAAATAGCAGGAGCCGGCACTTAAATCCAGCTGCTGCGCTTCAAGGCAAGACTGCTTTTCACTTTTGAAGTGTGCGGCTATCCGTACAGTATTGATATTATGTCTTAGTTTTTCATTTCTGGTGGAAAATGTGGTGAGGTCTCCGGGGGAGTTCAGCATGTTCTCGACTGTTAAAAGAGCCCCGGACCTCGATGAGTCCCTACGAACTCTGCCACTGGACGCCTGAGAGGACGAATATTTCCCAGACTCAATCCTCCTAAAAGAGGAGTGTTTGGTCAAGAGCTGTTACTCATTTTATTCCCCTACCTCCTCCTTGCCTGCACTCATTTCCTCTCCTCTTTGGTGTCTCCCTCAGTCTCTCGCTCCAGTGGCGATGTGACAAGTGAACAATGATTCATATGCAGCGAGTGCAGAATGGAGCCTATTTCACATGTCTTGTGAGCCCCACTGAAGTCACCCACCGCCGCCACACATCACATCCCTCACACACACACACGTGCACACCTTGCTTTGGGATAGTTTTGAATTTTCATGTCAGTGGTGTGAAGCTGGCAGCATAAGAGGAGACAGAGAGGCAGAGAAGGCTCTGATGTTTACACATCTCAGATAAATGGCCGTGCTGTTTGCTTTAATAACCACGCTGAATACAGAGACACATGTAATTGCTTTGATGTTGCTCTGATGGCTACAAATAATGGCACTCTCCATGATTATGGAGTCAGTTAGGTGCTGGAGGCGTACACACAGGCCTGCGTGCACGGACTCACGCACGTAACTGTACGCGAGAATTTCCCCATCCCTCACCTCCCTTAGTCTTTGTCTGGATTCCCACCCCAAGGGCTTGATTTAGATGAAATGCCACTTTTAATGGAAAACTTGATGGAAGCAAAACAACAACTTGGAATATTGCTTGTGTAAGTAGGGAGGCAAGTGGCAGGGCGATGTGAGCAGCAGGGGTTGTTTCTCTCTTGATTGTACTCTCGCGGAGTTCATTGGCTGCCTGTATGATATTAGTGTTGTAGCAAATGTAGCCCCGAGGCAGGAAGGGGCAGCCGGCACTCTGCTGCTCTTTATAGATGAGCGAACCAGGAGGAAGTGCGTCTGCAGCCTGGCCCCGCTGCGGAACAAGCTGAGGGGGAGTGGACGGTGGTGATAAGTGCCGCAGCGGCTCATCATATCTTGTCCTTTCTTCTCGTGTTTTCTTCTGGCTTACTTCTCGTCTTAATTGCTTTCATATCATGAATTTGTATGAGTTGCACTCACATTAATGAGACACAAACCTCCCTGGCAGGCCGGCGTTATTTGTTGCTCTATTGCCTTCAATATACAAGGATTGCTGCTGAAACACTTCACTTATTTCACTCCTGCTGCCAGCTGCTCCTCCGCATCAAACCAGCGGGCATTTCTTAATGTCAGTGGTGCAGCAAATGATCGTGGCCTGTCAGGACCTCCCCTGGACCCTGTTTGTAGCAGTGCAGATATTAGCTTCAATATCATGTGGGCTGCCGTGCAGTTTTGTGTTTCTATAGTAACTCTGGCCACACAGAATTCCCATTTGCCGGCGTAGTAATTAATTTATCTCTATTGATCTTGTGTATCCCTCAAGCTTTTCAGCGGGGTGGCCTGAAAGCCGAGAGCTGCATTGTTGATTGAATGCACAGTCTATCTTCAGAAGCGATCGCAAATCAGTGCCCATAGGGGAATAGCTGGGAGAGAGCCAGATTATGTTCTTTCATGCTGCAGTGGTAATGATTCATTTCATCATACAAGACACAAGTGACTGTAATTGCAGGTTTAGTAGTGGGCAGCAGCCTCTCTGCCCTGCTCGTGGTCGTGTAAGCTGTCATGGCAGAGCCTCAACTGCAGGAACAGGCGCACATGGCACTGCATACATACAGATTATTCTCCAGATTCGGCTTTTGATGCATTTTGGCATAGAGGGGGCAAGATGCTCCAGGTTCAGATTTTATAATAAGCCATTCCTGCCAGCTCCCAGCACAGTCTGACATTTACTCAGCGCAGGGCAAATAAGGATAGAGAAAAAAATAAAGGATTATTTGCCCAAGGATCTTCAACGCTCTACTTGCCCCCCCCCCTCTTCTTCATATCTTCTCACACACACACTTTTCACTTCCCAGGTATCGTGTTTCTTCTACGCATCTTTGGACGAGTAGGAGGCCCCCCTGGCTAACAGATGAAAAGAGATGATCTTATAAACCTCTCCAAAACATCTCAGGGATGCAGAGTCCAGAGCAAGTCCAGTGTGGTGCAGAACAAATGTTTGCATAACAACTGTTGTATTCATTATACCCACTCAGTGATGCAGAGGAGAAATCTCAAGTCGTGAACCTGCTTCACGCCTTTGGAAAAAAAGAGGAAACTTAACACGCAGTCATTTTCTCCACTTATATTTCCTATCTTAACCCAGGGGTGCAGCTTTGGGAAATAAATAGCTATCAAAGAAAGGAAAATGAGAGAGAGGAGGAGACGGAGCTGGAGGAGAATGATAGGGGCAGTAATAGTACAAGACAACTCAACGGGAGGCAAAAAAAGTCGAACTAAAAGCAGCAGAAGCAAGATGGAGAAAAAAGTAATGATAGCTCACCTTATGTCAGCTTCTGTGACAGAAATGACTCGCAAGTTTAGAGACTAGCGTTGTCATGGAAACAGATTTTTGTGCTGCTGACAGGCGTGTGGTCCCTTTGTGTTTCTCCAGCGGATGACAATGCCCGCCGATAAAGATGTCACCCTGAGAAAAATAGGTGTTGGCCGTCAATGGCCCTGAGTGCTGACATCGCCTCTGCCGGAGCCGTATTGTCCTGGCCGCTCCACTGAGGATTCCAAAGGCTGCTCTAGTATGTCTCTGTTTTAATTGAATTTGAAGAGTGCTTCCCACAGGGCCTGTTTAAGATAACACACTGCAGGGAGATGTGACATGTTACGAACTGTGTCGAAAAGATACAGTTCTGCTCTTCATATTTGATGAGCGTGGGACGAGGAGGACTGAAGCAAAAAACAGAGAAGTCGACTGTCCTCTTATCATGAATTCAGTCCTTGCAACCACTCAACTAATATACTCAAGGAGAAGGATAATAAAACTCATTACTATTAGATCAGGATTAGAGGAAGGATTGCTCCGTAATCCTTCTACCAACACTCTCACTACGAATCTTCCAGAATATTCCAGCGATTGTGTTAACGATCATCAACACTAGTAATGTGCTGCGTTTAGGTTCACACCCAGTCCCGGCATCTTCGCACGAGTGTGTGCGCTGGAGGCAAAAGTCCTGTTTATCATGTCCGGGCTGCTGTGCACGGGGGCCGCGTTTTTAATTAAAAGTCGTCGTATCTCTCTCTCTCCTACATTGGGATGTGTGATCACTGCCTGTCACTTCAGCTCAACAAAAACATGTTTATTTTTGGTCCCAGATTCATTTAATGGGCTTGTCAAAACTGATGAAAATTAGAGGAGGCAGAGGCGGCTGATAAGCCCCACTGTTATTAGATGGGCTGGAGCTGTTGTTTGTCTGCCTTAGTTTGTCCTGTGTTGATGCATAAATGCCTGTATACCACTAGCCAACAATCTGAGGAAAACACACGACCTTTCACTCCTGCTAATTCTTCTTCCTAGACGCACAAAGCCATGATTAAAGTTTGCTTGGCACAAACTTTTAAGAATAAATAAAAAGGTTTCACACATAGAGCTATAAAGGGAGCTGGGCGGTATGGCCTTAGATTTGTTTCAATCAGGAGAGACTTTGTTCTGAATGAATAAATATTTTTAGTGTAATGAGCACATCAGATCGTGGTGTCCTAGATATTTTTAGGAGCAGTGAGAAGTAAAACTCGACGGAGAGCATAGGCGCTGGTGGTGGTGACGGGATGAGATGAATGGGTGAAGGTCTGGATGTGATGAGGTGGAGGTGAATGGGGTGTCGGAGGGTCACAACGGTTTTGCACTGAGACGACACCTGACAACAGCAGAGAGCAGAACAGATTTCAAGTTTGACAGCAACGACATGATGGGTCGACTTAATCGTGGCAGAACCTGGTCGGTTTAACTGAAGGAGTGATCGCCCATAGACAGCTGATTACGGAGTGGGGAGAGAGAGGGAGAATTGTGAATGAATGAACATTAAGATAGTCCCCCTGACTGAACCTGGGCTGAGCTTCCAGCAGCTCAAACACACTGAGTCATTCATTCAATCATCATCAACTCATAATGCAAAATTATTTCAAACAAAGTAAAGTATCTCCAATTAACCTTTCGTATCAGCTGTTGTTATGTAGTTACACCACCGACGAGTTCCTCTCTTGTCTGCAGAGCCAGCTCTTTTCTTCTTCTTCCCACTGCTGCTCGACGATTCACTTGACATTTGCGGAGGACGCGCTGTTTTTCTTTCTCCGTATCAATCCATCATATTATTCTCCCCACACAAGAAGTGTTGTGATTTGCCATGATAGAGAATATTGCCTGTATAACCACACCTTGCAGCCACTGTCATAATTTGCAGATTATCGTTTTTCTGATTGTTGTCTGACTTTTTTAAGTTGAATCGTGTCCACATAACAGAAGTCGCACTGGTATTTTTCGCCAACACCTCCTCCTCGTTGTTTGCTTTCAACGGTTTCTTCATTTCCAAACAAAGCAGCGTCTCTAAAGTTCTCCAGACGATTCCCTGGCGTGCGCTGATGACGATGAATCGGCGAAACCCTGGGACAACATTTTTATGTATTTTTACAGTCTAGCAAAATGATGGCTCTACTGATCAGTCAACATTCATACAGTAGGGCAAATTCATCATGGTGTATTCCCTGTAACGTTTGTAGCGTCCATCGCTGAGTCTACTGCGAGCTTTCTGAAGTGTAGAACAGCAGAAGCAAATAGACATGGGAGCAAACAAACTCCTGTTCTTATCTGCTTTGGTGCTTTCTGTCTTTGTTGTCTCTCCTGAACACAGAACAGAAAGCAAAAGTTAGATTTTTTGGAACAAATCCTCTGAGGGGCCGAGCAATGGTGCACCAGTGCTGCCTGGTGTGCAATAAAATAAAGACATGTATCAAATAAAAAAGTAGGATTTTATATCTGTATCTGAGTGCGTGCAAGTGTCACCGCAGAGCCACGCTGATAACTATATTTCTCCTAATGGCAGAATATTGGGCCAGTTTCTGCAGAACTTTATATCAGAATAGATCAGATTGTATTTTTATAGGTACGATACAAGAACATGATGGAATTTCACTGCTTTGCTGCCACCCATAATACAGCGCCGTCATATTTGCTCCACAGAGGGTGGCTTTATTGGAAAGCTCTTCTCACGGAGGTTACGCAGACAGATGACAGCATGACATACGGATGCAAGCATCTGCTCCCTATGTGGGCTTTAGTAGAGGACATAATTGCATAGTAGTTTTATTGTGTTTGTTTTTCAAGTCAATTGTCATCTCATAAAAATGCAAATACAGCACATATGGAACAAAACTGGGACGCTGAGAGCAAAGGGAGAGAGATTAAAGAATGGGGTAAATTACAGGAGTTTGAGAAAGAGATAAAAGTGAGGAGATGAAAAAAGGAAGTGAGACGTCAGAAGGGCATCATCTGTTGTGCCTCAATCTGTTCAGACAGATTACTTTGTTATTTGCGGTGATTTGAGGTCTCAACATTCAGTGGGCGGAACAAAGCATCAGAGTGTTCGGAGTTTCTGAACACTGGTGGTGCTATGGAGCATTGTTTTAGGGAGCAGGTCCTCATTTTGGAGGAGCATGCACCCGTATACACATGAGGGCAGGGGTGATGTGATTTAGATTGCAGCTGACTGTAAGAGAACGGCTGCAATGCATAAGCAAACAGAGGGGGAAACAGTGGAAAAGAGGACTAAACAATGCTGGTTTTAAACTTTTAAAACGAGCTTCGCAAATGTTTTATGATCAAAGAAATCCATCATCACGTTTGTTGGGCCTCAGACACACACAGTCAGGGCTCCAGACTAACTGAACTTTTTTCATTTAGTTGCACCTGCACATAATTTAGGTGCACCAGATAATACATTTTAAATTAGTTATTAAAAGGCTCGTAAACAGGAAGAAAGGTGCAAATACGTGTTTTTAATTTCTACATTTAAATCACAGCAAACATAAGAAGAAATTGCGATAACCCTTGACTTCTTTAGAAAAATAAACTGTTTAGTTTTAGACGCACCGTTGCAACCAATGGAAATGTTTCGTTGCTCTTACCAAAATAGATGCACCCTGGAGCGCTGTGGCGAGAAAAACTGAAGGAAAAGATAATGGTCTGTTTACAAAATTAATTAAAGAATAATAACTCCCCATATGAAATGTAAAATAAAGTTAAAAATGTGACTCGACTTAAATTAAGCAGAGCCAAGTCTTTCAGTGTAGTGGCCGCGGTCGGGATTATGAATGTGTTGATGAATTTGCTACACAACATACAGTATCAGATGTACACTGGATGAAGGTGTATTGTCTTTTTAGTGTTGAAGATACACTGGGGATCCCCTGACCGTCTGTATCAAGCACTTAAAGGCTAACTCCACCAATTTTACACTTTAAGGCGTGTTTACAGTTCTTGAGTTTACTGCTTTTCAAAACCCGGCACCTACAGTACCCACAATGCAATTTAGTTCATTTTAGTAATTTAGTTAATTCTGGTGCCACAGAAGGCCTTATACTACGTTTTTCACATACAGTGTGCAGTAGTACTCCCCAGGACCTGTAAACACACTTCAATGTTAATAACACTTTGATAAACCCACCTGGAATAAACAACTTCTCAGGTGAGAGACATTGTGGAGCGGACACATCGTAACACACAAGCAAAGCTCTTCTTGGTAAAAACAAGCGACACACACACACGACTGAGAACTTGAGAAGCTCTTTCAGAAGCAGAGAATCTGGCAACTTGCAGTGAACATAAATGTCATTAAGGGAAAAACATGAATTTCTGACTCCTTGTCTCCTCATACTGTCACTGTTTAGAGGATTAGTGCTGACTTACTGTAACTCCAGTCAAGGCTACACCCCAACCCCAGTGCTCGTCAGAGAGTCATGACTACACCTCATACATTAACATACAGTAACTGCTTTAAGAGCATTTTCTTAAATCATCACAATATGCAACCATAGACATAACAGCAATTATTATTCTATATATGTTTTACTCTACAGCAGTGGTATATGTTAAATTACGTCTTAAGGGCTCCTTCTTCGAAATAATGCGGCTCCCTAATGTACGCCATAAAGCCCTCATACACACACGCACACACACACACACAAACACACAAGCACACACCTGCCTGAAACATTTGAAGAGGATGCAGAAAGTGTCGAAAAGCAAATGGCCCCTGAGTGTTTCTTCAGTCCTTCATAAGAGGAATTTGAAGTGTGTTCTCTGTCCACTTAGTGCCTTCACATACCTAAGTGCTCTGTTTGACCTTCTCCCTGTCTCGGTGCCCAGAAGTGAGCTCATCACCTCTTACAAAATGTGACCCATGCTCTCAAGTTTGCTTGTTGCCACTTGCCTTGAACCAAAACCAAAAAAAACAGTGGAGCGGACGAGAACACAGAAATCAATGCTGAGCCATTCGAGGAACAGGTATAAAAATCTGGTAAAAATGTGTTTCTGTTGGTTTCACATATGGCTGCACGATGTGGTAAAAAGACGGATTATTTTGACACATATTGCGATGTGATTCGCGGTTAGATCACTGAGAAAACATCAAATCAAATCATGATAACTGACATTTGTTGAGGTCTGTGATAAACAATCATATTTTCTTAAATCTGGAGATATGTAGGCCACTGCAGCACTACAGTACTTTATCATAATGCTTTTTTGTCACACATTTAATTGCGGCTTCTGCAGTTTGAATATTGTACACTGCCGTATTGCATTTTTGATAAGGTTTCAATTAATTGTGCAGCCTTGGTTTCACATAACATCCAGTCCTGAAGAGTCCTCGCTTTGAAAATCCTAGATTGCCATTACCATAAAACAAAGTATTTAGTTTTATAAATACAACATCAACTCCTGCTGTATTCATAGAGCTGTGACATTCATAGACATTGACATTTTAGAAGCTTAGAGAGGTCACTGTGAGAGAGTGCGGCTGGTGTGATGCTGCATTTCAAAGTCTGACTTCATTTTGCCAGTTTTTCTTCAAGAAAAAGGCTTGATGCCAGTCATTTATGTGCCTCCACCTGTCAAAATGCTCTCACCGGTCCTTTCAGGGGACATCTGAATGGGCCAGTTTGACATCCAGTTTTTAAGAGTCTCACCGTCTGTCATCTTCTGTTCGTGTCTCCCGGAAGCAAAACAGCACGCAGGGTCACTCTGAGGCTTCTGCGGCCTTTTTTGGCCCACTTTTCTTGGGAATCAGAGCCAGCAGCCTGCTTCAGAAGACACTGCAGCAGACACTGATGAAGCAGCGTCGACGTGCATCTCATAACGTGCCGCGCAGCTCCTCCAGCAGACACATAATAGACCTCTAAAAGACCCAAGGGAGATTGTTAAAATAGCGCAGCAGGTTACCTAAGACTAGCAGTGAAACGTTCCCACGTGGGGATCATCAAATAGACACCTAAGGGATTGATGGCAGCCTTTTGCCGCCTCCTAATAGTCACATGTTGGACAGATATGACTGCGAGGATGAGTCCCAGGTGGATGTGAAATACTTCACAGTACCTGTTAGTGCTGGTTGTCAATAGAATCCAGAGGATGTGAGGGAGCTGAGGTGGGCTTGGTTGCTTGGTGAGCAGGCAGCGGTGCTCTTTGTTGGCTTAATGGTTAAATGGGGTGCTGGGGTGGTGATAAGCTGACACAGAACAAATGGGAAGAGACTGCCTGGCTGCTGCAGAGGTGTAGTCATAACAGTTTAGCAGCCTCCTTTGCTCCTTTCTCTCATATTTCCTCCACACACATGCTGCATCTGACAAAAGTAGATAAAGGAAGTGATTAAAAAAAAAAAGCAGAGAGAAGCTGTAAAGCCCTGTCACCGCTGTCAACTTCCGCCATTCACCCTCATCGTCTCCCTCCCAGCCTCTGTGGATCCACAGGGTCTAACTAAGCAGCTCCTGTCCTCCCCAGCCAACCCCGACTCTTGATCTCCCCAGGCCCTCTGCCATCCTTCACTGGTCTTAATGACAGACATTTATTTAATTCAAGCTAGTGGGAAATGAGATTAGTTTCAACAGGGGAGGCCAGGACAGGGGGGGGCGGGGCAGAGTGGAGAGAGGAGCTGGAGAAAAACGAGAGAAAGGATAGGAAGTGAGGATGTGTGTGTCGTAGCCCATCAACCTGCCACCTGCCACCTGCCTGCCTCTGCAGCTTCAAACACAAGTTATTTTAGAACAGTCCATCGCTTGTCACTCTGTCACAGACTCCATCATGGCACACTGCAGCGCACGCCAGCGAGAGACCGTGTCTGAGATGATGTTAATGAAGATGATGATGGTGGTGATGATGACAATGATGGCAGGCTGTTGATGCCGTCGGTCGGTAATGTCGACGTGTTGATGTGGCTGATTTGTTCTTTGACACTGCCTCTTTGCTTCATTATGTTTGCAGGAGCTCTGCCATTGGGATGTTGCTCTCCGCCAAACAGCAGCGTCAGACTCCGCATGCAAGTGGAAGCATTGAGTCAGCAGTGTGTGTGTGCATGTGTGTGTGTGTGTGTGTGTGTGTGTGTGTGTGTGTGTGTGTGTGCGTGCGCGCGAGCTTTTGCAGTCTATCGCCCTCCAGCACTGACACTGTCCACAGAGAGGAAAACTGCGACAGGAGACCTCGGTTCAGACATATGCTCAATGTAGCACTCTTCACACACGCAGACATGGAGGCATGCGCTACACACACACACACACATGCAATTGATTGTTCCCGCATTTGCAATTGCGCGCGCACACACACAGACACACACGCAAACACGCACACTCAGCCGAATGCAAATCTTCTGAGATAAAGCACACACGGCTGTGCCTACAGAGACACGAGGCGGCTACAGAGGAACACTTGGCTGCCTAAAGACCCCGAAGCACATGTCAGCTCCTCCCTCCATCCCACATTGGGGCTCTGCATTTTAACTAAACATCTGGCTGTGTCAGCACCAGTTCATCACAGCAGGGACCGCACACACATACATACACACACTTCCCCCCACCTCCCCCTTTCTGCCTCTGTGTCTGTCTGCATGTCAGCAGGCAGCGTTCAGACAAAACTGCATCACACATTGTGATTCATGGCGCTTCAGTGTTTATGAGTGAGCGTCCTGCATGCATATTCATGCGGGTTTAATCATCAGGCGGAGGTTGAAATTCCTGGCTTTGACTGGACAAGCGTGTATGGCTGTCTCGCACATAAGTACACGCCAGCACGCAAATGCCAAACGTCCTCACACGTTAGATGTTTACATGCTGAAATGAAACCACCTACTGGGCTACAAAAATTAATCGGCTGCTACCTACAGTGCATTAACAGTAAGGTTGAGTCACCCCATTAAATGCGTTTAGCCTCCAGGGAAAGTGCTTTAAATGTTGCTGAGAGAAAGTACAAATAGCTCGGAACAAGCCGGATACATTTTATATAGGGTCTGACAGCATACATTAATGTAAGCAGCACTGCACAACACGACTGATTTGACTTTTGAGGCCATTAACAATGAAGGCTAAGACAATTACTGTACAGCGATCTGACATTGTGAGGAAAAATGAGAAGCCGGAAGTCAAGCTGTCTTTTCATTAAAGTGGTACTGGTGGGAAATTTCCCTTCTCTCCGAGAGGGTCTTTTTCATCAGAATGAGTCATGTTCATTGTTTAGTTTCACTCAGCTATATTCTTAACTTTTCTGGGGAAAAACTGACAACAAAAGAGGCGTATTTGTGGTGCCACCGATCAAAAAATGTCTACTTTTCATTTCCACACAGCTTGCCTCAAAGTACTAGACGCAAACCAAAAAAAAACGTATTCTGCCCACATCCTCTATTTTGTTTGTAGTTATTTGTCTTTTCAGATGAATGAAGACAGTTCTTTTCTCCTCTTGTTAGTATTCCCACTGTTGATTTTATTGAGTTACTGCCTTTTGTTTCTCTGAACACTATTGACAATTCTTGAAACTGCAGAACAAAGAGTGCTTTTTAAATAACAGGCCCGGCGCTGACGATGGTAAGTAATCCTCATGTGTCGAACCCTGGTGTCAAACATGTGACTTTGTTCCAAGCTTTCTAGAGTCAAATCAAATCAAATGAATTTAATTTATACAGCCCAAAATCACAATCACATTGCCTCAGTGGGCTTTACAATCTGTACAGTGAACAACACCCTCTGTCCTTAGACCCTCGATTCGAGTGAGGAAAAACCTTATTTACAGAAAACACCTTTTTAACAGGGGACAAAGATGGAAGAAACCTCAGGAAGAGCTACAGAGGGGGGATCCCTCTCCCAGGATGGACAGACATGCAATAGATGTCGCATGTACAGAACAGAACAACAAAATCACAATTTACAAATTGCATTGACAGAATATCTGATACAAATTATGTAATGTATGTAAAGTGTGTGGATCCAGGAGGACGGCTGAGCAGGCCGAGGTATCGTCAAGTGGTGCCAGAGCCACACAACCTCCTCTCCAACATCAGAATCAGAATCAGTCCTGAGTTATTTTTGAATTATTATTATTATTATTATTATTATTATTATTATTATTATTATTATTATTATTTGGGGAAATAAATATAATCAAACTAAATATGAATAAGTGTATACAATATTTGTTTTTTTTAAAGTAACCATCACCTTTAATATCTTCTCAATCAAATAGAAATTCTCACCGTATCACAAGTCATTCGAGTCATCATGTCTCAAGTCAAGTCCAAGTCAAGTACAGCTACGTGATATGTAGATATCATTATTGATATCTGATATTATTTCCACAGGTATCATGATTGCGATATGATTCATGATCAGTGGGAATGATCATTTCGCATGACAGTTTTCACTTTCACTAAAAAAGTATTAAAATCATGATGATGTGACATTTGCACCAGACGAACATGTCCTCCTACATCAGGAGAACAAGATTTTTATGCCATGGCATCTCTGCAGCACTACAGTACTACATTATTCATTATATTTGCTGTTTTCACATTTTATCTTTCATTATCATCATTATCATTTATTTTCTGTCAAGTCAAGTTGCAAGTCATCAAAGCAGTGACTCAAGTCGACTCGAGTCCAAATCTCATCCCTAGTCTAGAGTCTAGATTCAGATAGATTAGATTAGATTCAGTAGCCGCTGCCTATTTGGATAGATTCTCTTTGCTGTCTGAGGTTGTTGGCAGTTTTGACACCTCTGCCTGAGACACATCTATAGCTTCCTGTCGAAACTAGCAGATGAGCATCTTATGGGCTCTCTGTTAAAAAACATTGAGAAGTTAGCATCTCTTAAGGAAACTTAATTAACCTCTCAATCTGTTTGGAGCTTTTCCTCGTAGATGATACGACAAAGAGCTGCCTGGAAACGTGAATTGCGAGCAGACATGTGACGTGTGAACGTCTGCTACATGTTTTTCCAGTGCGAACAGGATGAAATCTCACCCACACCCGCTGCCTGTCTGTGACTAAGGCGGCGATGTCAAAGCACATTAAATCACAAAGTTCTGTTCGCTAAGTTGTCGTCGATACATCCCCGGTGCAAGCCTTGTAGTTTCGAGTGCGGTGCACGTAGGCAATGCTTATCTCCAAAGAAAAGGGGCCTTTAGTGATTACAGTGTATTGGCAGTTGGGTGTGTGTAACAGCAGTCTCCTGAAGTGCCCCATTACCTCTGATTTAAAGTGTGTAAAGAGCAACAGGCCAGGCAATACAGTCCCTCCTATGACACTACGCATTCTGCTCACGGACAGGAGGGCTGCAGAGAGAGAGGAAGAGGCAGATTATGGGAAAGAAAATGAGTCTTATTCACCGGCATGGAATCAAATTTTCTTCCATTAATCACATTTTGTTATTCAAACTTTTTTTCCCTGCGTTTGGTCTTCCGCTCAATAAAGATTTGCATGTTTGGAGACGTGCATTAGAGAAGATACTGTACACTGGAAAGCTTTCTACTTTTAGCTACGTGCATGTTTATTCATGCAACATTAGTCTAAGTAGTTACAGCCCTGGTGCTAACAGCAAAGTGTGCTTCAAAGCATGTCAACCATGCTGAACTTCACTAATTAGGCATGTCTTTCTGAACTGGAAACATGTTTAACTGACTGATCAAAGTGAATAATTCTGCTAAAAATACCCACGAGAGTGCAGTCGAACCTGGCTGCTTTTACTGTTACTAAAGTTTCCCAGTCAGTGGGGACAGTCAAGAGAGAAAGCCATATACTGTATCCCTTAAAGTGCTGACCGGTGTCATTAATCCTCCCATATGCTGCAGCTGGACACACTCGGGTGCTGCTGGCCTATATTGTAATTGTAGATATTGTGGATGACACCTGGTCGCCAAAGCAGCGTTTCCAAAAGCACCTAGACACCCAACAGACACTCTCCTGATCTGTGATGCATCTGGTGCTCCAGCAGCTCACACCTTCAAAACTATATTTTCTTTTCTCACAATTAACACATCTATATTAGATTGAGAGTTTTCATCACATTTTAAGCTGCAGTGGTGGAAAAAGTTCAGTTCAGAGCTGTTTGTACTGTACTTGAGCATGCCCACTTTATGTGACTTTGTACTTTTCATTTGACAGTCATCACCACTAGTTATGTCACAGATTGAGATTATTAAAACAAACCATATAACCAGAACATAATACTATTAATTGCTATACATTTAATTAACAGTACATAATCTACAGTATATGAAGCAGCTTAATTGAGCTCCATTTCAATGAGCGAGGAATTGTAATTGCCTTTATACTGAATAGCGGCAACACAAGTCAGCATTCACACACACATTCACACACTGGTGGCAGAGGCTACTATGCAAGGTGCAACCTGCTCATAAGGAGCAATAACCATACACACACTCACACACCAATGGAAACACTGGGTTCAGTATCTTTTTTATTTTATATTTTTGGAGGTCTTGTTAAAAGTTGAAATGCAGTCTCGAAACGCGGTCACTGGCGTGGCAGCCTCCCCGTCTCTAAAACTTGATCCTAAAGATCTACATTCACAAAAAACAAATAAAGATTTCTCTTCATTCACCTCTTTTATTGCCATATATACAATGTTGGTGTGTGTATGTACACAGTTAGGTATACCACGACAAGTGTCTTGATAAAATAATCGACAGGCATTGCAGAGGTGAATTTTATGTGAGGGAATTTAACTTTGTTTTCTCTGAGCAAATACAAGCAAACACTTAGCAGCTTAAATGAACTTAACCGTCTTCATTCAACACTCCTTTTCTATTTTTGTCATCCACCAACACAATACCAATTTCCTGCACGCATCGAGCTTTCTGGATGACTCTTGTGATGAAAGATGAGTAAAAATGTGGTTGATTCCGAGACAAGACTAAGACTTTCAACTGAACCACCAGTGAACAACGAGCTCCACCTCCTGATCCACAGCTGCCCTCAGGCTACAACATACTACTCACATGTTTATTCATGAATGCTAGCAGTCTGCTACTGTTATAGTACATAATAATACATCACTGTGAAAGAGCCTATTCTACACAGTGAGTGCTTTTGATACACTATACCGATAATACATACCTTTTTATCCACTTAAAGTGACTGATATCTGTGGCCTCTTGGCAGCAGAGCAGCAGTCATCACTGGGCATTAGTTTCTCCAGGACGGTGGATTAGGCAGTGCTAATCTGACCATATGGAGCTCAAGGTTTAATTGTACGTATGGAGCCGAGGATGCAATTTAAACACGCGTGTCTGTTAGTCCAATATTAAACCTCTTCAGGCAGTGGCCAAGGTTTATATGTCACATTGAGGGTTGTATATACAATTCCTCCCTCCACAAGGGCCCTGTTACTGCACAACGTTAATGCTCCATGTCATTGTGCTTCCATCCAGTCACTTTAGTACAATAATTAATCAAAATAAACATACAGCGCTTGACAATAAGGCTTTTATATTCGGCACTAATCAGACAACTCATTAGGCAGTAATGAGCCGACTCTGCCTGCTCTTGTCGTGTTTGGGGGAAGTTTGGCGCATGGGGAGAAGTGTGTGTGTGTGTTTGTGTGTGTTTGTGTGTGTGTGTGTGCGTGTGTGTCAGCTCACAGACACACATAGGCACACATGCACCCACAAATACACACACACACACTCACACACCAGCCGGCACTCCTGTAGTCCCACTCCAATTATGGCAGCATCTCACCCGGGAAGAAGCCCACTTACCCAGCATTCACTTTATGAATAATTGATTGTTTGTGCCAGTGTTATATTTGTAAATACACGTTTGCTCTCTGATTAATAGTTTTCTAGACATACTCATTTGTTCGATTTGATTAGAGTCTTAAATGTATTATTTATTAGCTGAAAATGCACTCCGGTTATTAGTCATCACAAGGGCAACAAGAAGATTTGGCATAAGGACGCATCTGCATGCAAACAGACGAGCTCACATCAATCCACGCTCTCTCACATGGCAGGTGGCAAGTATGTTTGTGTGAGTGCGAACATTTTAGCTGCTATTCAGCATGTGGCAGTGCGTGCTTTTTACACTCACAGCTTCTTTTTAAGTCTTTGAAAGTATAAAAAGAAAGCCAGTGAAGCATTTTTTCAGCATCTTAATTAGATCCATAAGTACATGAATTGAAACCATTTGAATGCAGAAATACCAGACACATTTACCATTCACATTAATATGAAAGGCTGTGGGTGGCTGCAAGCTTCTCTGGTGCACAGAGAAAGGTTATCAAACAGACAATGGCAGGTGTAATTTGGCGCTTTGGGGGAGCTCAAAACTATTTTCTTCATGTCACTGATGAAGGAAAAGAGTGAGTGTGACCTTTGGGTGAGTTTGTAAGACGTGGGTATGTGCATCATCCATTGCTTTGTTTGATTCTTTTCACAGCTTTGTTAAGAAACAGGTCAAAAGTGTTAGATGTATTTAAAAGAGAAGAAATCGTGCGATCCAGACAAGAAGTTTTAATTTATTCCAGAGCAACGGCAACACAAGCAGCACAAGATCGTTACGTACCTGTTTAAGAGCCATTGATTTATTATTCTTTAAAGGGGCATTATGTAAGAATTTTAGAAAACATAAAAAAAAACTAAAATTATCAGCAGAACTTGAAGACATAACAATTATGATGTTGTGACATCTGTGTATAGGTTGCAGAGATATCTAATGTAGTTAGCATGCTGACCAGCTAGCCCCGGCCCAGCTTGGCCCAAAAGCTCCTGTGCTGCAAATCTCCACCCTCTGGTCATGTGTACTGAGCCCTCCTGGGCTTCAGTCGTACGTACAGTGACGTGTTCAGTGACATCACGCAAAGTCTGCGAGTGCGAGAGACTGCACGGCAAATATAAGACAACCCCAAAGACTACATTAATAAAATGTATTTTGATTGCAAGTTTGGACAGCCCTCAAGACACACGGATGCAGAAATTTGGATGCAGCCCAACACTTCCCGAGCTCCCACTAGCTGCACGGCTAACTGAGCTAACAAGCTAACGGCAGCTACAGTTAGCAGCAATTAGCGGTTACTCTTTGATAGAATAAAAGTTTAATAAAATGTATTAATCTGTCACCATGCCCTATTTAAGGAATTTATAAAAGCTGTGGAGGCATGTCTAAATTATCTACAATACAATGTACCATGCCATGCTGGATATATTTTGTATATCAGTTTCGCCAGCTGCAGCAGATCACTTTGTCCCTTAATGTATTCACATCAATGGATGGTGGAACAACTATATGCAAGCTTTGGCTGGCTCTCTTCTTTATGCCTCCAGGGAACACACTAGCTAGCTATCAGAGATGATAGAAAGCACATTTCAGACTTTTGAAAATGACCCCAAGTACGTGCTGTCGATATTAAGGATCATTTTACATTATGTTGTAAAGCATTCTTGCAGTCCACCACTAAATAAGTGTTCTGTTTTGTTGTTGTTACCGCCAACCACTGCCGGTGCCGTCGTGTGTGACAAAAAGGGTACTTGAAAATCTCTTGAAGACAAACTGGAAAAATAAAATGCCATCAGGAAGGAGAACAGGAACTCGTGAAATCTCGATGTTGAGTATGTCAAATAGTTTCGACCTCCGGCATCCTAACTGATACAATGGAGCAATTAGTCAGCACTCACATAATAATAGAGCCTTTTCACTGCAGACAAGGAAAGGCACAGGTGGAATTTATAACATTAACGACGGCTGCATGCTATTAAGATGAGCAAGTCAAAATCTCTGTCGTGAAAAGGGTCCGTCAGCTGTTGTTTCACCATCACCCCCACTCTTGATGATTGGTTTTAAAGTAAAACTGGGAGCTGGACACTGCAACAAAGTCTGTGTCCTGTTTTGTGTACTGTATTGTGTACATTCTGCATCATAATGCTCAATAGATTGTAGAAGATGTAATGATATATGTGATAACATACAGTACACATGTATCATTTTTGTGATCATGTCTGCTAAAGATGCTCAGCTAACAGAAGCTAGTTAGCCAGAACAGGTCCATTCATGAGATATGCAGGTCACAGAGAATACAATTGAGATTTTAAACACAAGTATGTTTTTTTGCAAAAAAGGATTCAAATGCAACACACACAGAGGCAGCAAATTATAAACGACCACAAAATGAGCTTTAACGATGAGCTGATCAACAAAAGGCGGGCAAAGAAAGTCCAAGGAGAAAGCTAAAGAGAACATTCAAAAATCGACGACAAACCAGAAGCCACAGAGAACAAAGCGGGAGCGCAGAGGACACAGACGGCTAACAAAGAGTGAAGGGAAAAACACACACGAAAAAAGGTGACAAAAAGACAAATACATGAAGTAGAAAGTAAAAAATGACACGAAAATATAACAACTCAGACCTTTTAAACTGTTTTTGTTCTCACAGATTGTCGAGTGCAAACGTAGCTCCACCCGACAGCTTCTCAACAGAGAAGAGGTCCAATGAAAACACCTGTGTAGGAGTTCAGGGCCACTAATGGAGTACATACCAAACTCACTAGAAAAGACTGGCTGTTCACATTAGCAGAAAAATGTTTCCTCAACACCCAATCAGGCACTTTTGAGTATTCCGGTGTTGGGGTTTGTGGGCTGTGGCTGATTTGGCTGTTGCAGCATGTACAGCGCCATTGTTGAAAACCTTGAAACCTGTTGCAAAGAGTTTGTGGACAAATGCCCAGCAACTCAACGTGTGTGTGTGTGTGTGTGTGTGGAGAGGGATCTCACAAACAAAACTGACAGGCAAATTGCATCATCACTGTGTGTGCGTGTATTTTGCGACCGTGCATGTGTCTTTTGTGAGCGTGCACTCCGGTGTGTGTTGCCGTGCTCCTCGGGAGTGCTAGCAGGCCAACTGAAGAGAGAAGGAGAAGCAGCACTGCTCTGCACCATATGCCAAATATGAGCCAGCCTGCCAATTTGTGGGGGATACTGGCAAGTGCTAGCAAGGCTGAATTTCTTGACAGAGGGAGATGAATAATTGAACATGTGCGGAGCGAAGTTCTGTTGGGATAGAGTGGAGAGCCTTTATACATGGAGAGAAGGAGTGGAGACAGTCGGGCTGTCTACGGGCAAAACTCTTATTTAGATAGTGATGTGTTTGCTTTTTGTAAACAAGTCAGAAAGTTGCAGAGATTTTAAGATGAACTTGAATGGATTTATGGCGAGACATGAGCAGGAGAACTCATTTATGCATTTGGATCATAACGAGCGCAACCAAAGAGGTCAGGAGCCTGTCATCGATCATATGATTTTGCACCACAGCTACATAGAAAATCAAGAAAATAAATAAACATTCTAAAAAATCTGTGACTTAATCGATTTAGTGGAGACGCTTATTCAAACGGGGCGTGCATTCTATATTTAAATTGTAATAATTTATCAGACACTCCGGTCCAGATCAGCCTCCAGTAAACGCAACAGTACAACACGCTGATAGGCTCTTACACTTCTGAGCCCTTTACTCCAGGCTCTTATTCGCCAGTAGTCTTACTCGATCTCCCGACAACAGATAACTATTAATAATTTGGTAAATGGTGACCCTGTGATACAAAATAACTATTTTTTTTTTAGTCTGTTGTGTTTAAGGCCAGCACAGTACAAACACTGTTAGAGAACATTATTTCAAGCAGAAAACAGAAAGGGGGGGGGGGGGGGATACTCACAAAGTAGCACCTCTAACTAAGGCAGGTGAGAAAAGGAAAATGATGTTAAGCACGGCTCCATCCAGCATTTCAAGGCTTATGCCTAAAATAAATGTCAGTGAGACTTTTGGCATGTTGGTGTTGTGTCGGATTTACTTTAAATTCATGCTGCCAAATGTGAGAAAGTATTCATGACAGCTTTCAAGTGGTGATAACTAGTCGGATATGAGACCTTTCCCCATATGCCATTATCACACCAGTGTGTTCAGCAGATCCTCTCACTGTGCTTTGAATAAAAGGAAAAACAGGAGTCTACAGCCGTGCTGTGGCTGTACTCGTCATGTTGGCACACTGGTGCTTTCAGCTAAATGCTAACATCAGCATGCTAATCCTCACAACGACAATGCTACATTTGCTGATTAGCACTAAACACAAAGTGCACCTGAGGCTGGTGAGAATTCCACTAGTTTTGCAGGTGTTTGGAGACAAAGCAGTGTTGGACTTTGTATTAAATGAAATGTTAATGGATCACCAGGGTTAACCTGCCAGAGTCAGGAGAGGCGTAAGGATTCACCCTCTGTGGACCATGAATGTCTGTAAAAGTCATAGCAGTCGATTAAAGGTGCAATATGTTAGAATCTTAGTTAAAACATTCAAAGATTAACTTAAATTCTCTTCTGAGGAAATTTCAGTTTTGATGTTATGATGATTAGATATCTACTGAAGTTAGTATGCTAACCATCTAGCCCCTGTCCAAAGCTCCTGTGCTAGCGATGTAAACACCAACACTCCCCTGCTGCTCCAAGCTCCCATTCTGTACTGCTAGCTGTGCACCTAACTAGTAGTAGTATTGAGAATGAATTAGACAGGACACAGATTATTACATATTGCACTTTTAATGGTGGGCAATAGGGGTTAAAATAGTATTGCAATATTTTTAGGCTGTACCACGATACACAATATATCTCCCTATTTCGATATCTCCTCAAAAGCACTTCATGAAGACACTAGGACTGGGTGACAAAAGCAAATATCAAGTGGTAAAGCCAAGTATTAGAAACAATCTGTGAACAGTCTGATCACTTAACAGCCTTAAAACTAGGAGAAGACAACTCTTATGCCATATCACGATATAACGATATCCAAAATCTAAGACAATATGTGGTCTCATATCAGGGTAATGATATAATATGGATATACCGCCCAGCCCTACAGTCTGTACAATACTTGTTGAGATGTTTTAGTCTTCAAAAGCACTCAACTGACTTTACCATCTTCTAAACCACTCATTTGGCTAAGAACTGGCTCTCAGACTTTTATGAGAAAGCAAAGTTCAAGTGACTAATACGCAACATTAAAAAAAATGTAGCAGTGGGATGCTGGGATTCCTGCTACATACTGAAACCTAAAGTTTAAAAAGTAAATGTATCTGATCAAAGTTGGTATTTTTCTGAGTTTCAGTCAGCTTTAAGGCTTTCCAGATTAAATATGTAAGCAATAAATGCAAAACTGAGCCACGGAGATTGCCTCTGATCAAATCTCACTAAGCGACTCCGCTGGAGGACACGAGAAGGGCAGGAGACGTCAGGAGCCTCCACGGCTGCCTCTCCTTCTTTCTGTCACCCAGCCGCGGCAGCCCAGGTCTGGATAAATACCGTCCACGACGATGTACATAAGTGTGCGCAATGTGCATGTGAAATATCCTGCAATTCTCCTGTGGTTCATTGAGCGAGCACAAGAGCAATATAGACATCACAACAAGTGTTTGAAGATAATGATGAATCCCAGTGCTTGAGGCAATGACAAGAAGTATAAGAGAGAAAACAAACTGTATTCTGGTTAAATGGTGCTGCCTGGATAATAGACAGAGACAAATGTGAGCGACTACACAGTTGTGACAGCAAATTTTCTCCAATAGTAGCCCTCCGTTCTGTATATGTCACTGTCCGGCTATTGCCTGTGACTTTCCATTAATCCTCAGAAATTGATCTGTTTTGTTCTCTTGTTTAACGGTGACTTTAGTATTGCGATGCCACTTTTACTGAAGCCCATTATGTTCTAATCATCCTCTCTCCTCTCTCCTCCCTCCCCTTGCCCTTCCTCTCTCCCTCTGTGACAGATACCACCCTGTCCAGCGAGCGTGGTAAGTACCGCAGCCGAACACTCCCTTGATTTACAGCCATCTGTGCGTGGACTCTGCCAGCAACAGCGGATTGGCTGTTTGTGTTGATGTGTGGAAGGAACCATTCTCAGATGTTTGTCTCAGTGGGAGGGTAGGGGGGGGGCGCCGAGCCACAAACATCATTTGCATCACCAGGAAGCTATTTTGCCTCTGCATCACGTCGCATGTCACAGCAAATGTTGAAACGAGGAGAAAAACATCAAGTGGAGGCAATTATGAAAGCAGCATCGGCGGACCCATGTGGCCAATCAGAATTGGAATTCAGCATATTTTCCCTGCACGCTTTTTGCCTCGACCTACTTAGTCAATTTACCCCCTTTTGACTCCAATAGAATTCAATAAGGAGCCAATAAGGAGTATCTTTTCTCCAGCTTCAGTGGAACCCGTCTCCATGTAGTCTAAATAGAGAGTAGATGGATTCCCCCACTGAGCCTGCCTCTGTTTTCATTTTATTTTGAATTTGACTCCCCTCCGTCGTGCTGTTATTAATGGCTTCCTGTGCTTGGAGGAACACTTTAATCACTTCGTCAAACAGGTTGAAAGAGAGCCCATCTGCAGCACCGGTTTTGTTGTGTCTTCGATTTATTCTGCATGTGTGTCTGCCCTGTAAGCAGCATGAGAGCACCTGCGTCAGCCACTCTTCCTGTACAGTTTTTTGTGTGCTTATAGATGTTCCCGCTGCACATGTCATCATCAGGGTCTTACTGTGGCACCGAGACAAAAACGGATATTGCTGTATCTGTCCTCCGCTCCGAGAAGGATGATGCTTTGGGGACAAATTGTCGAGCTAAATTGGTGTGGTGGCATCACACGGTGTAGACAAAACACCACGCGCTGTGTCTGGTCTTTGAAGCCTCAAAGTGGCGAGAGGGAGGAGAAGAGTAAAGTTGCGGGTTCAGATCAAGCACTCGAGGTTTATTTTTGTGTGCCTGGTTAACCCTCATCCGCCGGTGGAGGAGGTGGCGATACACAGCGCAGAGAAGCTCGTGTGATCAATTTTTCATCGCCAGGCTAGCAACAGTGTGGCACTTTTTTTCAATCCAGTTAGGCTTGAACAAAGAGCAGGGAACAGGGAGTCACGACAGGCGGAGATTCGTATTCATCATGAGTGTTATCCTTGATTGTGACCTCATCTCTTCCTTTCTTAACCGCCCTCCCGCTCTCACATTAAAACACATGCATGAGTTCTCCCCTCTCCCACACCTCCTTTCCTTTTCTGTACTGCTGAGTAGTCACATAATGTGAATGATGTTCCACAATGAAAGGTGGAAAGAGAAGAGCAAAGTAATGGGTGGATTAAAAAGCAGATGAGAGAGTGAGAGGAGGAAGTGTTAGGGCAAGGTCTGTGCGCCCTTGCTCCCTTTATGCCAGCAGGCAGCCGTCCAGCAGACTGTTATCTCTCACCTGAGCATACATCATTTAATTCCTGCTTTCATACATGCAAATGTGGGTTTTTTTTGGGAACATAAACATACAGTAAACATTATATACCCACAGAGAACAACAGGACATTCCTGAGCTCCCTCCTTGTGCTTAACAAGCTCCTGTCTGCCCCCTCTGCAGCGATGGGGTGTGTTTGGAGTCGTCTGATAGGCCTCCTCGATGTGAAGTGGCTGCCGGTGCATCCTCTCCGAGCTTAATTGGCTGTACCTGAGGCAGGAGGGCAAGGTGTAATTGTGATAAGAGAAAATGCTGTGCTTGGCTGGTTTTTAGGGCCCTTATCTATAGTCTGCGCATTGATTATGGTTTTTCTGCCAGCCGTGCAAATTGTTCAGCCCCATCAACCGCACTGGAAACCACCTTAACTCTGTCTTGGCCAAACTGCCATTGCCACGTGTGAACCAGATTGTGCAGGTAGTGCTGAGCAAGCTACAATACTCTGACCACTGGCTCACAATTGTGATCTTGACCGGTCGCGTGCGCTCACAAAGTGCTCAGGGATTATATTAGAGACAGTACAGCTGAGCATCTGGTGGAGCATATGAACGTCTCTTTACGGTCAAATTAACACGGATCTACTGTATCTCCAGCTCATCTGAGTCATTTGAATTCAGAAATTAAAAAAAATGCATTAAAGCAGTAGTTCCAAATGACGCCTGTTTGCTTGCTTGCAGAGGGTTACAGTAGATGAGACCATTGATGCCACTCTAATGTCTGAATGCTAACTATGTAGCTACAACCAACAGGCGTTTAGCTTATTGTAACATAGAGACTGGAAAAAGGGGAAAATACAAACAAAAGCTATTACAGCTTCAGTGATCAGTCAATTGATTGATTAGTCATTAGAAAGAAAATTGATCTCCAGCTATTTTGATAATTGATTAATGGTTTCTCCAAGCGTGTTTCCTTCATTACTTGATTTACGGGTCTCAGGAGAGAGGGTGTCCTGCACTGTACAGACTGTAAAGCCCACTGACGCAGTGTGATTTGTGATTTTGGGCTACATGAATAAAGTTGACAAATGAAGGAAAAAGATTTATTGGTAGCTTCTTAAATGTGAGGATTTGCTGGATGGACTGTTTAATGGACAACAGAAGCAATTTGAAGACGTCGCTCTCTTTTTTTTACATTAATCGACTAACCAATTAATTAATTGAAGGGGCTCTATGTAATATTTCGTAGCAACATACATGTATTAATCACTTTTTCATTGGCCATATGTGAGCTGATTGTAACATGACATGAAAAGTGAGACCTTCCCTGTCTCTCTCAGTTGCCTATAGAAGCCTGTAGATGATTTGTTGAAGTTGTTTCATGCTGCTCGGCTGTGTTTTACTTTGTGTGGTATTTTTTGCGACAGTCCCTCTGCTCAGCTAACAGAGCAACAGCAGCTCACGTTAGAAATTGTAGTTTAGAAACAGAGTTCGCTAACATAAACTAACGACCGGCTTCAAGCACGACACAGAAGTTCCACGGAGCCTCTTTAATTGTGCAAATTAATGGATAATCCTAAATTGCTGTCCTGAAAGCTGCGTGGCTACAGAGCCAGGATAGCTGTTTTCCCCTGCTTCCAGTCCTTATGCTAGGCTAAGCTAACCACCGGGTGTAGCTTCATATTAAGTACACAGATATGAAAGTAGTATCAATCTTTCCATCTCAAGAAGAAAAAAAAAAAGTAGCAGATTTCCTAAAATGTTGAACTATCGCTCTGAACTGTAGATTCAGTTTCCTTGTGTGAGGTCGCTGCCTCTGCTCCAGATGCACCTCATGCATTGCTCGGCCATACTGTATGTACAGACTCTCTCGCTCTGTCTGTGCCTCCCCACCCCACCCCGTCCTCTCTTTCTCTGGTTTTGAGTAGTGGTTGGGGCTGAAAGAGCAGCTAATGGGCTGTGAAATGTCTCCAAAGCTAGAGCAACAACAGAAGCTAATGTCTCAAAGCCCTTCTGAAACAACACAAGCAGCGAGGAACCCTGACAGTGCAAAGAGAAGAAAGGGGGAGGGAAAAACATCCATGGTTTCCTCTGATGTGTCGGAGAGGCCATTTCTGTCAGCCTAATTGTAGTGAAGCTTTCCTTGTGGCCTTGGTGAAATAACGTAATTGCCTGCTGGAATGGATTGGACTGCACTGTTGGCTGCACTCTGTAGGGTTTCCTTTTTTCCGTGTAAGGCAAGATCCTGAATGCAGCTCAACAGCGTTCTGACATTTGCTATTTCAATCTTTCTAGCTGCACAGCACCGTGCTTAGTAGGGCAAATTCAAGGCTCAGGGATATTGACAGGGTGAAATATTACAGCTGGAAACTTTTTGCCAGACAAGTCGATTCACCTGCATGAAACCTGAGCACTGTCGCTCCGAGTGAGCTAGGAGATGTAGTCTGACAACACGCCTTGTCGCTGCTAATTTGAACATGTGTTCATTTGAAGAGGAGTCCACTTAATAATCCTGTGTTTTAACAGAAAAGGGATAATGTTAAAAATACCTATGTGGAGATGTTAGCATTAAATGCCTTTGCCAAGGAGGAGTTGGACCAGAATGCAATTTTTGATCATTCGCAAGCATTTTTTCTCTAAAATGTAGTGAAGCGTGCGACCCCGTCTGCTTCTCTTCCCCCTCAGTACCAATTAAAGCTGTTTTTCTGCAGCAGATCTTGAGCTGATGAAGACAGCCACTAAGAGCTCTTGAAGTAAAGTCGCACAGGACCTGTATGGCAGATGGTTAGTGCGAGAGTATGAGAAACGAGAGAAAGCAGCAAAGAAGGAAACAAACAAGCATAAAAATGGCAGCCTGTCTCCAGTGAGGAGCTCCTGTTTTCTACCCAATTTAAGACTTCCCATTTCCACATTTTTCAAACTTTTCCTCAAAAATGCTGTCAAACCTGCAGGAGACCAGGGAAAAACACAAGATCTCGCTCTGTGGAGATTTTTTGCACACCACCTTCCAAAAACTATTGAGATAACTCAAGTCTCACCAAACCAAAAAAAAAAAGAAAAAAAGAGAAAGTGCTGGGAGCTGCTTGATCTCACAGCTTTGACCAGCTCTCCCAGCTGAATAGCGACAAGCTTTGCTCCGGCCTTTCACTAGAAAGGCTGAGGCGGCAGAGAGTCAGGGCTCAGAGGACAGTGCCTAATGGCTACAAGTCCGACTTTCCCCAGTGGATTACATGTTTCTAAAAGATAAGGCCTGATCAGTATTTTCTTCGAGAAAAGGCCTCTTTTTGTGATGCAGATGAGAGCGGACAGGAAACTTGCTGGAACCGACGGGGTCGAAGGCTTTGTGCTGAGGTTCAGAGCATACATACTGGGAAACAGAGCTCGTACACAGACCTCTTTACTGTTCTGTGGTGTTTTACATCACCTGTGGTCTTCTTCAATCACGCCCGTCTCAGTTCTTCATCACCACAGAAAGCATCAAAAAAACTAAACATCATTAAGCTTTTGGAGTCATCTCCAACTCTGCATCTCCACGCCAGGCCTTTGTTATTTCAGCCATGCTGTAAACTTGACCAATTAGTTCACACTTCATTCTAACACTCAGTCTGGGACTAATGAAGCCACATTTCCTGGGGTTAATTATACCAATATTATTTGATATTATGAGGAACAGGAAATGGCAAAGCACACTTTAGTATCTCTCCCCTCCATCATCGCCTCCCACCGTGGGAGACTTTTCTCTCTCCAGCTCTCCCTCCATCCCTTTATATCTCTCTCCTCTCTCCTCCGCTCGGCCCTCTCAGGCACATCCTCCCCTTCTCTCAGCAGCGAGGCTGGATTGCACAGAAGCATTAAGGGACTGTGAGACATTGCTGGTTGGGGCAAATCCCTACACAAATTAGAGTGTAGAGACCATTATTAAAGCCAATTGCCAGTGCCTGCTACCAACAGTTAAATTACAATGTCTCTTGAAGAGAAAGGCGAGTGGTTTTTATTACCCCCGTTTTCCCTCCTTGGCAGAGCTGCGCACTGGAGCGAGTGCAGCTTTTGGAACTGTGTCATTCTTCAAGATCTGGGGTGGAATTATAATGTAGTGCGGAGCTGACATTCGCATGAGGCCTGGCCCTCAAAGAGGCGTGCTTATGATTGGCACCCGGGTTTGCACAAAGAGCATTAAGTTTCTTCATTTGGAAAAAAAAAGAAAAAAGAAGAAGCCTGATATTTTTCCCCACATCCCACCACAGATGCTCAGCTTCTCAAAGGCGCGCGAAATACTCAAGTTTGCTTTCATGTGAAGTACACTGAGGCGATTTCTGCGGCTGACTTTTAACTCTTGCATTTGGTGCTTTTCTCTGTCAAACGGGTATTTCAGCAGGAGCGATTTGCCTGTCAATCACCACCACCTCTCAGTGTTCCTTATACGCGCAGATTACTTTGCAACTGTAGGGATGTACTGCATTATGTGTGCGCGCAAATGAGCATGTGTGCCGCGTCCATGTTTATGGGAATGTGTATGTGTGTGTGTATGCATACCAGACATTTTATGTTATAAGCACTAATCTGTCACTTGTATGAGATTACCGCTGGAGCTGACTCCACGCGGCGCATGTCAACATCCGAGCTGACAAAACCTGCTGAGTTCCTGTTTCCTTGACGTTTATTCTAGCTGCACTTCCCTCCATGTTACCGAATTTAATCGACGCTAACTTGGCACGTTAATATCATTTAAACTCTCCCTGACTCACTTCTTCACTACTGCAGTTTTTCCCATTTACGGCCGAATTTGGTATGTAGAGCACCTCCAGTCTCACTGGGGCTTTTTCCATTAACGACATAACACTGTTGTGTAATTATTGCTCATCTGCACTTGAAAGCAGAAACACCACTAAAAGGCTGAATAATTCACTAATGATATCATTACAGCTCAGTCCAGTTATTTTGCTAACGTGCACTTGTTAACATTTTGAAAACCAGAGAGCAACTTCTTCGTCATGATGGAAAAATTATAAACTTTATGTGTCTATTTAACACAGTGAAGTATTCAGTAAAGTTTCTGAATGTATCATATCTGTCAATTAAAAATCAGTACTAAACGTTTCATTAATGTACATCAGTTATATATATATATATATATATATATATATATATATATATATATATATATATATTTATATATATATATATATATATATATATATATATATATATATATACATATATATATGTGGCTGTTATAACAGTAAGGCCACAGAACAGAAGACATTTCTTTTTCCATCTCGAGGGCTCAGACACAGAAATAGCTCCAGGACTACAATAATGCAATGCAAAGTTTATCCGCTCATTTTTACGGAGACAGAGGAAGTGAACTGTGATACACTTTGCAAAGTATTCTCCCCGGGAAAGAAAAAAAAAATCAAACGAGCAGTTTCTGTGAAGTATGAAGAGGCGTATTTTTCTCACCTATGACAAACTAATTTCTTCTGCTCCCTAGTCACACAACTGTCAGAATCACTTTCGGGTTACAATTTTCTCCCTCATCATCCAAACAGCACATCCGCCATCCACCTGTGAGTCATGTGCACAGGGCAGCATATGACCACTGACATTTAATGAAGAGAAGAGTTAAAGATAAGGATCCGTCACCAGGGGTTCTCGGAGATTCACGTAGTCCATTAAAAAGAAAAAAAAGGCGCTTTATGTGACCGTCTGTTGAAGGGTTTTTACACTGATGCTTCATACAGCATGCAATTTTTTATCCACTTATTTTAGCCACTTAACCACGATCATATTCACCAACTTCTGTGACTGGTTTCCTGCAGTTTCCACAATGTTTTTCTCCCAGTCAGCTCCTTATTCAATATTTAATGTTCATTCTGATGCTATACTTTACTACTATACTATATAGTATGGAGGAGATTTTTTTACATTCATAGTCCCCAGAGGATGAATCTTATTGTCTTTGATGATCCCCTGTCTTTTTCTCTTGCTCCATAATGAGGTCGACATTTGGGATTTTGACTTGCCAACTATTGGATGGATTGCCGTGAAATAAACATCTTCCTCAGAATGAAACACAACTTTTATGATCCCTTAATTTTTCATCAGGTCCATTTTTGTCAGTACTATGGTTTATGACCTACTATGACAAACTTGGTCATGGTAAACATTATGCCTGCTTATTAGCATTGTCATTGCAAGCATGTGAGCATACTGACGTTACACTGTATTATATTCTTTTTTTTAAGTTAAAAATCTCTTAATATTCCCACAGGAGCCCAAGAAATAAAATAACTGAAGATGATCTAGTAAAACAAAGTTAGTTCTAGCAGAGTGCTTTGGCTTTAATTATATAATTCTCAAATGTTTTTTCAGTGGTATATCATTTTATTACATTAAATATTTATTAAAGGTGCAATATGTAAGAATTGACCAATTGTGGAATTCATACTCAACAACAAATAGGGGCCAGCATATCGCTAGAGTAACCACTAACTGCTGCTAACTGTAGCTGCTGTAAGATAGTTATCTTAGTATGCCATGCAGCTAGCAGTACGGACTTCAGTGAACCGGGGGAGTGTTGTTGTTTTAGAGTGGGACGGGTTGGGGCTAGATTGTTAGCATGCTAACTTTAGTATATGCATGTCATTGCAACACAATCCATAGACGTCATAATGTCAGAACTGTTATTCTCATTCTACTGATAATTTAAGCAAGTTTTTCAGCTAAATTCTTACATATTGCACCTTTAATATAAGATTTTTCACATAAGTTATATAATAAACCCAACTAATTTTCATGTATTTACTGTATTTACTCTTAGTCTTGCTGTGAAATGTAAGGTTTTGTTATTTGACCTCTTTTAATGATGAAAAATGTAGTTAAATTTTCTCTCTTTGCTTTCTCATGTACGCTGTAAGACAACACTTCACTGGGCATTTACTTGTTGATTAACCAGCCTCAAGCCAGCATGTGTTGGTGCAGATTGCGTAGTTCATCAGGTAATTAGTTGCTGTTTTGTATTTTATTAAACCTCCATATGTTCAGGCCAGATATGTGCTGGAACAGTGAAAAACTAAACATGAAATAAAGAAAATGGACATAACCTGTTGTTGGTGTTAGAGACTTGTACTCGTGAAGCAGCCCACATTTGTGACTCACCCAAAATGACCCTGTTCTTGTCCTCTCCTCATCCCTCATCATGGTTTTCATGCCATATCGTATCAATGCCCCGATTCATTTTGAATTGATTGAACTGTTCCGCACCGCTGATATTTTTCATTTTAGGGCCGGAGGAGAGACAGCATATTGCTGGCTCAACCTTTCCAAACAGCACCTGTACAAACTGTTTTTCTTCACCCCGCTCTTACAGCTCCATCACTCTCGCTCTCACCCACTCTGCAGATTAGCTCGGCGCTGTGCGAGCGGAAGAATGAGGCCAGCGAGAATCAAACATTAATCAGCTGCTGTTTTATAAGACAGAGGGAGCGCCTGCACTCCCTGGGTCCCCCTCCTTCCTGCCCTTAGCCTGCCCTACCACCGAATGTTAATGTGACTGCCATTACTCATTTATGAGCTGCCCGCTGCTCGCTGCCCAGAGCCTGGTGTCCGGGCTTAGGCTGCCATGGCGGGCACACTGCAGGTGGACGGCTGTGCCAGGGCATTCAGCTGTGGCGGGGCCAGGTCTGTTCCTTTTAAAAAAAACATGGTTGGGTGGGTTGGCTGTTTAACTAACATAGGTCTCTGGTGTTATTGGAGAGGTAGGCAGTTGTGAATATGGTGTCATATTTACAGTAGGTGATATATCGAGTAAGAAAACACAATTAGACAGCAGCACCGCCATCAAAACTGAGAGAAGCACTGATTCACAAGACCAAACGCAAGCTGTCCAATTTTTATTCAGTAAATGGGCAATATGATATGATGTATTCACATTTGGACTGTTGTAATTGGATATAAATCTCGCTGAATGGTCTCTGTGGTGAGACTAAGTACCTCTATATGTGCAGACAGGCAGCTTTGAAGAGTTAGAGCTGAGTGGTTGTTCTTGGTATCCAGGACACAGAGCGCAGCAGGAGTCATTCGTATTCTTAGTAGTGACATCAATAAAAGAGGAAGATTGCACAAGGTGAGACACACAGACAACCTCCGCTGACAGTGTGTGTGAAGAGTGGCCATCAGTGTCAGGCTGCGTGGCAGACATTAATGAAGGCCGGAAGTATGGGGCTGTGTACAGATGTGTGTGGACCGGCTGGAGGTTTTTTTTCCTTTCCGTGCTGCAGCGACACTGAAGGTGTTGCTTAGTGTGAAAAGGGGGATGATTCAGGATCCCACCGATTGTCACGCGATCCTGTTTCCCAGATGGCTTTGCTCTTTGCCTCACCTCTTCCCCTATGGTGCTACTGCATCAATAGACCTGAGTGGATACAGTCCAGTGAAGCCTTCCATGCATGTTTGATGGCTGTACTTGAATTACCACTCTCCAGTACATGTCAATGTTTTTTTGTGTTACAGGTTTTGTGTTCCCTGCTTCATACAAATTGGTTCCCTCTCGAACAGTGTTTTTAACACGCTGAATATTTTAAATATAATCATCCTACAGTGCTGTAACTCAGCCTATAACCGTTGCTGTTGTACATGAGGAAAGAGCTCACAAACAGAGTTTCATGTTTATTTTAAGAAAACTCGCCCAAGGACGATGTCTTCTCCTTCATCTCTCTCTTGCCTATGGTGCCTCATATATTTGTGGCCTTGGGGGGATTCACAGCATGCAGCAGAAACAGGAAGTGTGTAGCCTGTGGCTAAAAGGTAGATACTTCTCCTGGAGTGTTACACGGCACACATACACACATGTATACTTCTCTCCTATGGGAGTGCTAATCCCCAAGAGATGAAAGGAGACTCCCACTGCTCTCTGATCCCTGTGTCCTGCTGCGGCGGTTCATTTGGTGCCTGCCGGAGAGAGACCGCTCCAGTTGATGCTCCCACACATGGTGTCCTTGACCGAAGCACAGACGTGACTCGGGCCAAGCCCCATGCTGATCCAGAAAGTTCCCTATTAGAAATCAATGTCCGTTTGACGCCCCTTTCATTCAAGCGCTCTTTGTGGTGTGTCTGTATCACCATGGAGAAAAGAGAGGGGCCAAGAGAGAGTAAAAGAGAGAGAGAGTGCCCGTATGCATACTGAAGACCCCTTCACACCTCCTGAATCATGGTGTTTCCTCATGGGAAGCCAGGCGTTAATGCTAGATTAACTATCTCCTCTTCATTATAGGAGAGAGAGTCCTCTGTTCAACCTTGGTGCTTTGAAGTGGTGCAAAGGTTCACACAGATTCCACTGACCATGTCTGCTTCTGTTGTGTTTGCATGTGTGTGTGTGTGTGCTGTACATGTACATGTTTAGCTAGTACAGTCGTGGACTACAAGCACAAGATTCTTAGATAAATGCACTTCAATGCCATTAAATGTGGAGGAAGAAAGGAGAATGTTTCGTGAAAGCTGCATGAACCTCAGTAACAGCCTCCACCCTGGTGTATCCTTGGCCTGAGATCTGCTGCAGCTGCTGACTGATGTAGGTCTTTGTCATAGTTCTTGTCAATGTCATGAATGTTAAAGAACAGATAATAAACCCCAGAGGGCCCTTACTCAGCACAACAGCACTTAATAAGGAAATTGCCAACCTATATCCCCTACATTTAATCGCCAAATACAGTCCAGATGGTTGTCTTCCCTTCTGATTACATCCTTAATTCTCTGCTCGACTGTGAGCCAAACTGGTAGCCTTCCTTCAAAAGACGGGGATAAAAGAATCTGCAGTAAAGAATTGCTCAAGGTGTCCCTGCAAAGGCCTCTGTTCTCTCCTGCACACTGAAGCCCACCTGGTTTCACAAAGCCAGAAGTGCATCAAATATTACTGTGCAGTAATGTATGTGTGAGCACTTCAGGAGAGAGGAATGTTGTGGTGAGACTGAAAAGACTGTGCACTTATGAGAAAATGATGTTTGTATGGACTCTCTTACACTAATGTCTGACACACGTAATGTGTCATAGTACATTAGATGTGAAGGTAATAATAGTTACAGTCAACAAACTAGATCTTTGGAAGCAAAGTGAATGATATACTTTTTTATGTCTTTATGTTTTTATCAATGGGCTTTTTCCTCAGTGTTTTGTCTTTTAATGGAATTGTTCAACACTTTGGAAAATATGCTTATCTGTTTTCTTGGCGAGAGTCAAGTGAGAAGATCATCTGTCGAGTAAATATGAAGCTGGAGCCTGCAGCCTGTTATCATCTGTTCAAATGTATTTGAACCTTGGTGCTATCGAGCAAACGAGCCCACATCTCCACCAGTTTTGAGCAGAACAGTTGTAGTTAAAGGTGTGTCGTCAAAAGAGGGCGTTGCACACGTGACATGCACACTACATCTATCTAGCTATCTGTTTCCCCCTATTTCAGATCTCTGTGCTAAGCTTAGTTAAGAGTTGTGTCCGTTTTCTCATGAAACTCTCCGCATATTTCTGCATATTTAAAATGTTGAACTATTCCTTTAAAGACACATGCAACACATGCAGAGTCACACAGCGGAAGTGGAAGACAGACAAAGCAACAGGTGGCAATCGAAATGTTTGATGTTTTTAGATGAAGTCGAAATGAGTCTAATAATCCGCTGTTAGAGTCGAACAGCTAACTTGAAAGCTCGCAGCCTAGTTTAAAAACTTGTTTCCCATTCTGCCGAGTAGGTTAGCTTCACTCCGGCGCCCCCAGTTTCACCTTTGCAGAACACATTGCGCTGTACTTGAACCTACCGCTAAAACAGGTGGCACATGGTCTCCCTGAAAAAGGACACCTCCACAAGCTCATAAATAACAATGGTGAATGTTAGGGCAGTGTAGAACACATGGGGGTCACCTCGGCACAAGTAGGGCAGTGTTGTCCGTGGAGGATTGGGACGCATCCTCCCTCCGACCATGGAGAAGTGACTAGCATCAGCAGGTTTGGAGCAGCAGGCGCCTGGTTAATATTTAGGACGAAGCACGTTGAACATTAGTTTTCCCCCAGGCTCTCCTTTCCTCTCTCTCTCTGGTGCCAGCTATGCGACAGGTGTCTTTTCAGCCCGGTGTGTGATAAATGAAAAGCTGTTTGTCTAGAGCAGAAAATAAAATGTACCCTGTAGGGTAACAAATAAAAACAGTTCTCCGAGACATCTTGAAGTGGATTAATCATACAGACATTAATACTGGATTAACAGTAAAAAAAGTGCTCTGCTGAGACCCAGCCTGTACGGCCATTAATGAAAACAACTGCTCTATTAGTCACTCATTAACAATATGATGAACTAGCACAACATCACCTCCCCAGACGAGTGCAGCTTGTTTTTTCTTTCCTTTTCTCCACCTTAATTCACATTTTAATAAATCTTTTAAAAAGTTCCATCGAGTTTTTCTCAACTAATAAACTTCATTATGATGACTTCTCGTGTTGACACCTCATGTAGCTTCGCATTTATTGTCGTGTCAACTCATAAAAATGTAACTTAACCTCATTACGCGAGTGTGTGTTTTCGTCGTCATTACCGGAGGAGTTAATGAAGCTGAGAGAGAAGGGCACCGCTCTGGGTTGGCTGGAGGGACGGAAGACATGTACCTGCCTTCTCCTGAGACACTCATTAAGCAGCACAGTGTTCACATCGCATCACATCGCTGCCCGGGTCCCACAGAGGGGCCACATTAGCTGCGTATTTATATTTCACTGCACTACTGTATGTGCCTTGCAGGGCTGAGGAGCAGATGTCTAAATAGTCTTGTCAAGGAGATGAAATAAGCAGTGGTGGTCGTGAGGTGGTGTAGGATTAAAAAGTAACCGAAATTTGAGCACAGCACAACACCTGCCACTCTCCTGGAAGAAGAAAAACAAACAGCCGACACCCCGTCAGGTTGTCACGCTGAGACGATAATAACGAGTGATCAAATTGGCACCACAGTAAATTCATCTCTTGCTGGAAATGTGCTTCCTGTGCTGATGTTGATGCCGTACATTCAACATCATACCTTTTTCCATCTGTAATTAGAGCAGAATTGCTGGAATTCCTGCAAAAGAAACAATCCATCTCGCTTTCACTTTACTTTCCCAATGCTTTTAGTCATAAAAAATGCAAAATTACAACTATGAAAACACATTTTGGCAGTGCATTTTCCGACATTAAAATGAGCTTGCACACACACACACACACACACACTCGCACACAAACACATCTCCTTATCCTGTCCACCCCCACAGAAATTCACCTGGTAGAACAGAGTGACCTCGTTCTGCCAAAACCCTTCAGTCATTCTCAGTGCACTCTCTCTCTCTCTCTCTCTCTCTCACAAACACACACACACACACACACACACACACACACACAGGTACACACACATCCGTTTGCCTCTCGCTCAGCAGTGTTGAGTGCAGAGGCTCCCAGCAAGCGCGCTCCCTCAGCGGACCTGTTAAGTGATTAGTTCAACACGGCACTCCGCTGCCACGTTTATTTAAGTACTCTCACACATCCTATAGCGTCCTATATATATACAGTATATATATCCTTTGATGAGCGGGAGATAAGCCAGAGGCCGCAGCAGCTGATGATCACTGAGAAGTTAAAATGGGGGTATTTTCAGGACGCCCAGTCTTTGCTGACAGGTCTGACGGCCTGTAGGGACCCAGAAGGCAGGAGAGTATGTGGCTGGCTGAGAACATGTCGACAAAAATGGCATGATTGTGCACATGTCCATTACATTCACGGGGTAAGGGACATGCACAGACATTTTAAGGGGCTTTGGTTTTATTCACAAAAATGCACCCCGATGGTTTCCTCTGCTTCTCCTGACACGAACATGCGTGTGCACTTAACCCAAGCTGAAATAAAAAACAATGAGATCACGCTCCAAATATAGGCTGCAATCATCAAAGGAAGCTGATGTGAACCCACCGTCTATGAAAACCTGCTCAAACAAACACATACAAAGACAAAATTGAAGATTCAGTCATTCGAGTCTTATTGAATTAAAACCAGCCTTGCAAAAACGATCCTCCTTTACCTGCTTATCTCTTGAAGGGCGCTGTCACAATAAACAATGCATCACTCGAATCAAGCTTTATTGTGAAGCTACAGCACTTACAATAACCTTGGCAGAACACAATTAGTCTGTTTTACTGTTGAGCAGCTTTGAGTTCCAAGATATCTAATGCAATGTGATGAAATCGTAGTAGATATAGTATCTCTAGTGTGGAAATGAAGTTAAAGAAGTTAAAGAAATCAGATAAACACAGAAAATGTTCTCATGTGGTTGGAAAGATTTCAAGAATAACACTATTTTAACATTCAACTAAGGTGTGGCAGCTGAGTCTGGAGACTTTTCACTCTCTATGCACTGTTTTCCTTATTTATGTTGTTGCTTACCACCCCTACTCCATTTAGTGCAGTGCCACCTCGCATTACACATTACAAGAGTTCAAGTCTAACAGTCAAAACATGCAAACCACAAAACCAAACATGTGTTGACAGTGTGTGGTGACTTTATGCTAGTCGGACTAATTAATAACAGCAATTAGGTGGCCTGTAATATTGTCTTGTAGCTTATTCTCTGGCAAACACAGCGAGTAAATCACCTACGCTACGATCAAAACATCTTTTTATTCAACTGAGATAAACTGCAAATCTGAAGATGATGACATCATCATTTATTCATTTTAAAGGGAACTTGGCTGACTGTCACATAAATTATTTTGAGCACAGCAGCAGCAGCAGCATTGAAAACAACAGCAACATTCTTGAGTAGATTAAAGGAGACATATTATGCTCATTTCAGGTTCATAATTTTATTTGAGGTTCCCATAGAACAGGGTTACATGTCAGTTTTCTCATACTGTGCAGTGCTACAGCTCTGTGTCCCCCCTCTGTCTGAAACGCTCTTTTTTAGCTCCTGTCTCTTTAAGGCCCTCCAGTCTGCTCTGATTAGTCAGCTCACACACGCCTGAGCCAGCACTGCTGACAACAAAAGAGCAGCTGTGCTAAATCAATTCTTATGTGTCAAACTAGCTGCGAGGCATTGATTATGCAGATGTGTGATTAATAGTGTGATGTCACAAAAGTCATGTAATTAATGGCAGGACTACTGAAGAGGCGTTTCAGGAGCACTGTTTTCTGTGGGAGAGAGGAGCTTCCGTTGGTGCAGACTTTGACCTTTGACCTTTTACATACACAAGAACCTATGTAAAACCTGAAGGAAAACACAAAACCAATAAAGCATAATAGGTCGCCTTTCTTAGAGGCAATGCATGTGATGTCACAGTAGGCGGAAGGTCACCATGTTTACAACCACTGAGTGGCAGCATTGTCAATATTTATCAAGTGCTACAATCTTAATGTTTAGCTTGAATGCTGCAAAAACACAAAGAACATTTGACATTGCACGTCCTGCGATGTTGATGATGTTATACTGTGCAGCCCTATTTAATACTAATATTTAGTTATTTTGTCTGGAAATGAAATTGGCAACAAGGGCAAAGAGCCTCTTTGTTTGCGTCTGTTCCGTTGTGCGACTGTGTTATTATTATGTGTTTTAAAAGTGTGAGCAGTATGAAGTCCGCTGCTCAAGTGATGTTTCTGCAGTCAAAATTCACAGCATTCAAACTCCTGCAACAAAGACTTACAGTCTGTGTTCGCACAAGGATACCTGGCTTGGAATATTAACAATTTCAGATCTTTTTCTCTCTGTTTTTGCCATTTCAAGCTCTCGGCTGCCTGTATTCCACAGTAACGGTCTCACATAGCTGTTCATTCAGTCAATGTGCTGCAGAATTTCGAGCCATATTGGACATGAAGCTGTGAGTGTGAGTTTACTAATCAATAACAAACTCACACTCAGAAACAGATTCTGGAAAATTAAGATTATTGAAGGGATGGTTTGATACTCGTTTTGCATTGGTGCTTACATAATGGAAAGCATTTTATTCAGTGGTACCTCGGTGCATTAGTCGCCACTCTGAGAACTATTTAGGTCTTGAAGTGCACATTTCACCACGAGCATGAGTCGCCTCTTCATTCCTCTTTCTTCCTGTCTATTTTTATCTGATCACAAGCTCCCCAGCGTCACAGCTAATTATCATGCTTTCCTCTTTTATTTTCTTTCTCCCCTCATCCCTTTTTATCTTCTCCCCACATCTCTTTCACTTAATCCTCCACGCCTTTTAATGTCCTCTTTGCTTTTCATTTTCCCCTTTATTGTTGCCTCCAAAACGCTGCGACGTACCGAGCGGGCTGCAACGGTTTTCTTGCGTTAATAACTGTGACCTATTAACTGACAGAGATGTCTCAGGGGAGAACCACTTGTCCTTAAATTATACACGATCGCTCGCTCAATTTGTCCGCCTCTCTCTTTCTCACTACAACTCTCTCTCTCTCTCTCTCTCTCTCTCTCTCTCTCCTGGTGCTTTTTTCTTATTTATGTCCCTGATCCTAACGTACTGTATAAGGTCAACATATCACCTTTTTTCTTGTTCAAAAGGTTATGCTAAAGATGGAACAAAGTCGGGAGAAAAAAGATGAAAAAAAAACAAATTTTTCCACATTGGATAATTACATCCAGCAAGTTGATTTCTGTCAAAAACTTTAATTTTCAGTCTGCTGTTATGTCCCTTTCAGTTGTTGGACAGATAGATGGATAAATATGTTGACCTGTACTACCTCATAATATTAAGCAGGATTTCAATGATCACATCGCTTCAGATTTAATTGAATCCTAAAACACAAAGGATTCAAATCTTTGATGCTTGAAGTCAATAAGAAACACAGTCCCTTTTTTTACATAACCTGCAAATGAGCAGTGTGACAATTGTTAACTTTCCTGTCAGTCAGACACAAAACAAAGAGAAATTGTTTTTCAGGTACTGTAGTTATTCTAAGCAGTCATTCTATTCACAGCAGCAGCTTCTCTCTTCTCTCTATTTCATGAACTTTTTGAAACAAAAATACAAAAGCATTTCTGCAGCCTTTCGTTTGGCATTGTAATCCCTTTACTCGCGTTCTCTGTTAACTCGCTTAATTGGAAACTTGTTTCAGTGCTGACTGAAAATGACGATGGCCAGCTACTAGTGAGTGATCAGGGAAAAATCCCACCACACAGTCAGCTAACAAGACACCGATGTTAGATTGAATAATGGTGGCAATGAAATGGCAATCAAGTCTGAATCTCAGACTGATTACAAATAATAAAAACTGGCTGCAATCCCATGAATACCCCTCTCATTCAGGTCCCAACAAGTATGACAGATAGAAAATCATGATACCGGGCACTGAATTTGATTAATTCACTGTTTATCAGACCAACTTATTGGCATGACAGCATCTGAAGGGACATATTGGAAATGCAGCCACAGACCATGTTCACATGGCAGCCTTTTTCTGTAAGGTCAAGCTGAGGGTGGGAAACTAGACTGCTGAATATTGTTATGCTGATGTGTGGCAGCAGTGTATAAACGTATATGAAACAAATTATATCTACAAATTGTTATTCCACCACTTCCCAATTGTTCAATAACTGAAAAGATAATGGATAATGAAAAACACTTCAAGGTAAAACAACATATTTTATAGCCCATTAGCTAACACTAGCATTCGACCACTTCCTAGCTAACTTTACCGTTTCATTACATTCAGTGTGTTTCACTTCCACGCATAGTTTGAATGTGTCCACGATGTGTGTTGATATTTTACAATTAATTCATGCTTTTTCTGTCATATCGTGTAACACTATCAAACAGTAATGTTAGCAGGGAAGTGGTTTGAATGCTAACGCAAGCTGTTGTCTAACAGAAGATAATGGGTAATCAAATAAGTTGTTTTACCTTTAAATATGGCCTAATGTCCATCCGGTTTTCACTACTCATTGTCTTTTCAGTTGCTGATCGATCAGAATGCCGTGAAATGATAATAATTTGCCAGATTTCCTACGTTTATTGAAATTACAACCTGGAATACAGAAGTACGTCATTTGAGCTTCCCACCCTGAGTGTGATGTCAGAAGAAAATGGTTCCCACGTGGTCTGTTTGGGCTTTTGTCATGTTACAGAGGTGGTTTCATTGAAAGTATGTTGGAAAAGCAATATGCTATCAGGCTAGTGAAGTGGCTCGGACTGGCCTAAGATTCTCATGGACATATTCGGTAGTTGGTTTCAGGTGGAAGGAGATCTGCATGTGAGTCAGACCTCAAGGATACACACAGTGCATTATGGTGAAAAACAATGAATGTAAAGTTAACATTTGTTTGTTTACAAGAAAACTCCCCAGAGCACCTTTAACCTTGGAAGGTCAGTCTGTGTCCTTCTCCTGCTGTGCTGCAATTACATGTTCACCTTTATGATAGAGAAGACTCCTCCACTGCAACATTTAGATTCTGTGGGTGTTTTTCCTATCATTATATATTGAATCTCAGCTTATTTTGTGAGCAGTGATCTTTATATATCGGACATGGATATATTTAAATTGCCCTACCAACAGTTTATTGCACCTCACTGCTCCAGTGCTATGCATATTCAATAATTTATGAGCCAATGAATGATATTTTCAAAGATTTTATGTAAATTGGTTGCTTCCTTGCATCTGTGAGGGTCATTATAGCTCACATGATATGATAGCTCTGAGCACATACGAGAACCTTTTTCCAAGTAAATCGATAACTCAGTTTCAACATATATCATTGGCATGGAGACGCGGTCTTTGATGTCGTGGTTTGTGTGGGCGTGTCTGCGTGCAGAATGAACGCAGCAGAGCAGACCAGCAGCGGCAAAACATCAAAAATGTTTCACGTTTATTTTATGCAGACTTTATGCGAGACGTAGCGCTCGATCGAACTCGACTGCTGGAGGCCATTTGCGAAAAAAGCAGATGAAATGTAATTTATGTGTAGGTAATTTTTACTAGTTTTGATCCAAATCAATTTTTAGCCTTTAGCTTATGTGCATAAGTAGTTTGTCATACACCCACAGATGGTGCTATTCGTGGATATTTGATTTGATTTCCCCTGCAAGAAAAAAAAATCTGCCTGTAGAAACTATAGTCTGTAATTAAGTTTATCTTGTGATTTCTGCTGTTTAGATGTGATTTTCTCTCAAATAAGAACGTTTTCCTCTTGCCAATAACGCATGTAGGAAGCTTAAATGACTCTCAAACTCTTCAATTGAACTGATCCTGAGATGCTTACTAAATATGGGCCCAGGTGTTCCTTTAGTTTGATTCTTTACTTTTCAAAACTACACATTTTCCTTCCAACCCTCAGAAAGTGACTGCAGTAAAAGACTGACACCACGGATAATATTGGCAAAAATGAGAATCCCCCACAGGATGTCTGGGCTCACATTTAGGGACGGTTGAGGAGCTCAGATATCCAGAATCAAGCTCACTAAATAAAGCCAGTTGAGGTAATTTTGGGCATCTAATCAGGACACCTTCTATATGGCTCTCTGTGGAGGTATTCTGGGCGCATCCAACTGGGAGGAGACCCTGGGGCACACTCAGATCTGCTGGAGGGATCATATATCTCATCTGGTCTGGGAACTTCCATCCGATCCCCCAGGAGGAGCTGTAGGTCGTGGCTGGGTAGAAGGACGTCTGCGCTCCTCTACTTAGTCTGATGCCACAACAATCCAGACTCAGATAAGCTGCAGAAAATGAAACAGGAAGGAAGGATGGATGGATGGAAAATGAATTTCACAAGGTGATAATATGTTCAAGGTCCAATTTGTAAGAAAGTAGATTTTTCAGTCTCATTCCAAACTCGTCAAACACTGATGCTTTGGAATCGTAGGTCAGGTCAGCCGCCATCCCAAAGCCCGAAAAAATCAATTTCTCACAAATTGGATGAAAAAGTGGCCAAAAGATAAATTTAAGCAGATTTAAAGTTCTTCATGGAAAAACAAAACCAAAGTTGTAGGATAATCTATAATTTTATAACTGAAAAAGAAAGAATCCAGATTTTGGAATCAGAGTTAAGATCCAGATCAGACCATAAATCTGCAGCTCAGCAACTTTCACCTTGTTGTTTAGCTCTTTGGCCCTAATTTTACAGTTCAGTCTCACCGCTCACATCGCCTCATTTATGTCCGCGGCAGGCAGCTGTTTTCAGCTCGAAGCTTCAAAAAACCCACTGCCCACTACCTGCTCAGAGTAAAACAGCAGAGAGTCACAGTAGCTGGTGAACACAGTGGCGCATTTCGCAGCTATAGACCCAGATATTCACCTCCAGGGTTGGCCGAGACCATAAACCAGAGCTAAAAGAGAGTGAATATTGGACTTTGTAACGAGGAACACAACTCCAAAATGAATGATAGTGTTGCCCTGTATCTGCTGGAAGTGAAACTAAGTAACTATATCAACTTAAAAGGTGATATTAATGTCATGTGTTCATAACTTGTCTCTGCTGCTCCAGTGAAAAAACAATGATTGTGAGCATAAAAATGACACATAAAGCAGTTTTGTAAAAGTAGGCCAGCATTCCTCCAGTGACCGTAAGAGAAATCAGAGGAGAGGTGTTCACTTCATGTTGTCGGGGTCCTGCAAGCTACTGAGTCAGGAGGCTGACTCACAACTTCATTTTTCATTCAAAGCACGTTTTTGTTTAAAGTGACAGAACATGAAAATAAATAGTTGCAATGCAAAAACAATGAAAAAATGCTGAAAAACATTACTTTGAATACTGTTGGTTAATTGATTCAGTTTAACTTAAAAGCAGGCGTGAAAAGGTGTGTTTGAAAACCTTTGTCCAAGTGCTCATTAGCCACATTACGACCCCGCTCGTTCCTCGTCCCCTCTATGTGAACGACATTAAGCGATTAGACTGTTGCTAACCGCAGAGACGTTCAATGTTATGGGCAGACAAACAGTCATTTGACCACATTCTTCTGTGGGCGAGGAGACGTCCTCGTGTATTCATGCTGTTTTCATCATTAGGTGAGCTGGAAAGCATCGGCCACATCATTCAGTTCCAATGTTTTTAAAGATAGAAAATGGTGAGGAGTTGCATTGTGGGAACTAGAGAGCTCATTTAATTTACATTTCTCAGCTGTGTTTCTACCTGCATAATAACATGCTCACCAGGGTACTCTGCAGGCGGGTGAAGCCCTCCACTCTCAGACAATATTGTATGAGCACATTATTCTCATAAACCGAGCCACAGCACAGACATAGATTCATATGGAGCATAAGCAGACGTATGTGTGAGATTTACCATTGGACATTGGATGAGTAACATGTCTCTTTGGATAGTTTCAGCTCTTAAGCGCTTTGTTTATATCTGAATAGCAGTAAACCTTGATCCAAGGGGTTTGTGTAACATGGTGAACAATGTTTGAATGAAATTAGTAAGAAATGTCTCCTTTGCTCTGACATTGTGTCTTTGGTCCCTCATGCACTTGTATTCAGTTTATAATCGTATGTGCTAATGGTGTACGCAGGAAACTTGTCACACTGCTGAAAAGTACAAATCTACAGTACATGCTGACAGAGACTTGATTGCCATTTTAGCCTTGCTCTGCCGGTTGATCCTCCACTTTTGCATAGACGTATATCTCTACTGGAGAGATTACCATGACATTTTCTACAGACATTCATACGTCTCAGAGAATGAAATATTATGACTTCGGTGATCCCTAGACTTTTCAGCCAGCACCAACAGCAGGTCAAAGTTTTCAGTTATTCAGTGAAATATCTCAACATCTACTAGATGGATTGGCACAACTTTTTCACACAGATATTCATTGTTTCAAGACCATGAATCATAATGGCTCTGGTGATCCTCTGGTTTTTTTCTGCAGTGTTGCCATGAGGTTGACATTAATGGTTCTGAGTGAAATATCTCGACTGCAAACAGGATTGCCATTAAAGGTGCAATATGTAAGAACTGGCCACAAACAGGGGATAGCTTATCACCAGAGTAACTGCTAACTAGTGCTAACTATAGCTGTCGTTCAGTTGTGTGTTGTGCTCAGCTAGCTGTGCAGTTAGAAGTACAGGCTGGGAGCTTGGGAGCTGAGAGTTGGGTCTTTACACCTCACACAGCTGATTAGCATGCTAACTTCAGTAGATATATCTACTGTAATAAAATATATAGACATTATAATGTCAAAACTGTTATTTCTTAAAATTCAGTTGATAATTTTAGTTATTTTTGAATGCTGTCAATTAACATTCTAGTGCCGTTGTCTTTTTAAAGTTTCTATCTGAAAGACCAAATGCTAATGATTTTCCCAACAGCCTTGTGTTTAGAGCTAATTAGCAGAATGCTAGCATGCTAACATGCTAAACTAAGATGTTAAACATTATAAATACTAAGCATCAGTATGTTAGCATTGTAACTGTGAGCATGCTGGTATTAGCATTTAGCTCAAAGCCTTTCTTCTCCTCCATACAGAGCTGCTAGCATGGCTGTAGACTCTTAATCTTATTATGTGTAGCATTATTTTTGGTTTACACTGCTTTGAATAACACAGTAATCCTTTTTCTGTGTGTACATGTGTGCCTTGAATTTGAGAACCAGACATGATCGCACACACCAAAGCCACAGACAGTCCAGACACTGCTGTCTGTCTCTCAGTCCGGCCAAACTGCAGACGTCCGCGCTTTTCATAGTAGAGCGATGAATTTTTAATGAGCCTGTATCACCATTCAGACCGAGGCAGAGGAGAAAGCGGTGGACTCGTTCAAGTCAATTTCAATATTCCTGGATTGCTGTCTCTGCCTTGTCCCCATCATATCTTCATTATCTCCCCCTCCTTCAATTTATTTTTATCTGCGAATAACCAAAGGACCAGTAAATGAGGAAAAAGAGGGGGAAGAATTCCTTCTGGCACGTACATGGAACAGAGACAAGTTTTGATGTGGCTTCGCAGACAGGGGAAAGAAAATTCACACAGCACAAAGAGTGTTCCTTTTTGTTTACAGCAGCCAAAGATGGACTCATTCTTCCTTTTGCTCTCTGCGTCTAGCTTAAGGCAGGAGAGAATGGAGAGTGTTTGAAGAGCTGACACAATGAGTCAGAGCGAGGCGAGAGTGAGTGTGAGGCAGAGAGAAGGGCGGTAAAGGTTTAGGCGTCTGCACTGACAGCTTTCTCCTGCAGTCTGACAGAGCTTTGTTGAGGATCCGGGGTTTCACCGCTGTTGCCGCTCCAGGGTTTCACTGATGTTGCTGCCGCAGTGAGCGCCCAGCCCTGACCTTTTCATGCACACCGTATGAATATCCATCCTTCACATGGCGACCGCTTTTCCGTGACCTACCCCCGCGTGTCTGGATCCACATTTGTGGGAGAGAAAGGGAAGTTGAAAACAGGCCGTCATGCGTTGACAGATGGCCCGTGCTGTCAGTAAAACGTCATCACAGACCACAACTCCCACGAGGCGGAGCAGTGGCGACGATGGCCATCGCCATCTGTGCCCTGGCAACAGATGCTGCAGACAATACCGAGGCCACATGTGTCACACCGTGTTTCATACACAAGGCTGACTTTAATGCCCCATGCAGGGTATTAGTTTGGGTGTGTCAGCACTGTGGAAATTGGTTGATTTTTTGCTGCTTCATCTTGCAAACTAACTCTGACATATCGGAGCTGTAAACCCCATTCTGTCTCTCTCATTTCTCTTCCCCTCTCCGCCCGACTCTCTGCCTGTCTGTCACACCATCATGTCTATCGCTCCGTCTATTGCCCTCTCGCCTCCCCTCCATCTTCCCTCCTGCCGTCTCTCTCACTGTGCGGATCTCCGACCGTAGTTAAGAGAAAGCATGAAAAAAGATGAGCAAACACGGCGGCTGCCTCGGAATTCATTTTCAAGCCCCACACGCTCCCGCCTTCTCCCCATCTCTGCCATTCTCTCCACCTGCAATATTACTCCTCCGCTACTCCCACACAGGATTAGGCTTAAATGAGAAATGTATTGTTTCCTTCATTCACTCAAGTCAGAGAGTAATTGAGTTAATCTGTCTGGCCTCTGTCTGTTGAGGAGCAGCAGAGATTAGGGCCTCTGTTTGCAGTGACGGAATCTCAGTTTTAAAAGATGGAATAAAAATGTCAGTGCGTCTTTAATGACAGCTGGCTTGACATTTCCCAGCAAGCCTTTTATCGGAAATACTCAGAATTTTTATTTTTTTCCTCCAGCACAATGGGGAGGAAATGCCACATCGTGCCATCATTTCATTGTGTGACGTCTATTAACTAACCTTTGTAAACACCTTATCAACTAATATATATAGTTCATCAGATGTCAGATATTATTCCCAAGATTTTTCCCTTTTTGGTCTTTAATTACTCAGACATAAGATAATGAAAGCTTGAAGCGTGACCAAATTAGCAGTCTGTGAAGGAAAAAGGTGTAGGTGCACAGACTTAAATAGGCCTCTTCAGATTACATAAGGCATCATCATGTAGGTCCATGTGGAAAACAACATTTCTCATCAGCCTTAAACAAGCTAGCTTCATTATGATGACACACAGCCAGAGACATGGATATTTGTCGTCTCTTCACATCTGACAAGCCTGCAAATTTTCCCTGTGTGAGCAGGAATTTGCTTATCCCACCTAAACAGTAACCATGCCAACATAGCAATTGTGCCTAATGGATTTCACTGCACCGTTATTGCTGAATACACATATAGTTGCGGGGTGAATGAAAGCTTTTTCCCCGTGCGCAGCAGAAAGACTAAGTTCAGTTTTACGAGTCCCTGCAGAATGACTCAAGTTTAGTTTTTACAGATAAATAGTTTCTGTGGAGGCTTATTGCGGCAGTGACTAATTGGAAGTTTGCAGGGGTGTGTCAAAAATGTTGGGTCACTTCATGTGCTGCCCCTAAAAATCCTGTGCTATAACTGGCTGATGCCAAGATCATCAGGCCACCACATTTTATTCATGTTGACCAGATTGTAAATAAGTGATTAAGACAAGAGGATCTCTTTAATACTGACTGAGAGATAAATTTAGAGATAAATCCATGATAAATAGCTCTATATTCCAATAGCAACCATTATTAAAGAGTGTTTGGTCAGAAACCCATGTTCTCCCCTGCTCATGCAGTTGAAGAGAAAATAATTGTTCTGGTATCCCTGCCCACTTTATCCAATCAGGACAGAGAACTCCATAAAGAGGCGGTCCCGTCTGTATAGGTTTATGAAATAGCCATGGTAAAACGTGTCTATATACAGTACATATATTAATGGTGCAATATGTAAGAATGGCCACCTGTCAAATTCATAATCAAAGGAACATTGGGGGCATCATATCACCAGAGTAACCAGCTGTAGACTGTAGCCGCTAGTTAGCTCAGTTAGCCGTGTAGCTAGTGGTCACGACTGGGAGCTTGGGGATCAGGGGAGTGTTGGTGTTTTACCGCTAGCACAGGAGCTTTGGACCAAGATAGGCCAAGTTTAGCTGGTTAGCATGCTAACTTCAGTAGATATCTCTGCATCACAATACATAAACATCAAAACTGCTATTTCCTCACATTCTCTCGATTTAATTACTTTTTTTGAATGTTTCGACTTAAATTCTTACATATTGCCCCTTTAAATGAATATATGTGATTAATTTTTGTATATATGTTCATAATATTCAATGTATATTTGTATAGTTTATATATTACACATTTAAACAAACATACATTACCCGTACAATTAATTGTATATGTGACATATATGCCAAAATATGGAATACCTTCATAGACATAAATATTATAAACAATTCATATATATTTGATGTACTGTATGCAGATATATTTCATATATAGTTTGAACATACATGTACATATATTACATTTTTTGTATTGAGGGGCCTGTTTCCCAAAATGTGAAACTATTCCTTAAACTGTTTCCAAAGATTCTAATTGGTCTATATGTTGTGTTTCTTTATTGCTGAGTATGGCGTTACTCTTAAATGCCATGGTCGGGGTCACATTGCTTAAGTCAGTGCCCAGCCTTGGCTGTCATATTAAGAACGCCCCAGACTAACCCCAGGATGTGAGGATTTAACCAAACATACTCTTTCAGTCCATGTACTTCAAGGTCTCTTCAGTGCCAAGGCTTGTGCTTTCAGACTCTACACATTTTGTGCTTGCCAGCGCGATGAATCAGATGTTGAAGAAACAGCAATAAAAGAGGTAACAATAAAACAGCAACCTCAAAGTCAAGGGTCTGGTGTGTATTGACTCTATTCAGTTAGCAAGGAGACGAGAGAGAGCAGAAAGTCTCCCGGTGCATCCAAAGTGACTTGAGAGATTAATGACATGAAGATATAAACTAGTGTAAGTAGTGAATCACCTTGGAAGGCAAACACTAGCCACCTGAAGACAACAGTGCATATCTCCAGTGGTGCCAGCACGCCTCCACCTGTGTAAATATGCGAGTGGATTAGCAGAATTAAGTTTCCTGGCGGACCAGTTGGCAGGCTGAGTAGGACAAACAGGTGCTTGTGTTTAGCGGTAGATGTCTGCCTGACAGTAAACATTAATTTACCTGAATCTCAGAACAGCTAGAAAATTATAAAGAAGTGCTCTGGTGAAGTTAGCTGTAATTTAGCCAATCCTGCGCCACCTGTCCGGCTCCAGATACATCAGCACTTTCTCTTCCTATTCTCCGGTTTTTATACTCCTGGGTTTCTGACAGTGATCAGGGGAGTTGGAGCAATGCTGAGCTGAACAGTGCTGACAAAGCCAAAAGGCTCTGCACTTCAGGCTCCGGAGTGGCTGGATCGATGTAGTGCCATCACCGTGGCCTGGGGGAACGGCTGCCACCATCCTTCATACTGCACTGGATGTCCTCATCTGCCTTCTCTGTCACCTTTCCCCCTGCAGCGAGACGGAGATTTATGCATAGCAGACAGCTCAAGTCCGAGCATACGTTGTAGGTTAGCAAGCTGCAGCGCATGACACTAGCAGTGCTGTTGGCTAGCCTCGATAGGCTCACCGTTTGGAAAGTTGAACTCCCACACTGACAAATTGATGCTGGCAAGAAAGCCAAACTCAGCCATGGATTTGGCATAAAGATGAAGCTCAGCAATTAATTTGATATTTTTAAGCCTGGAGCTGTGATTTGCAGTACTGCTGACTCCGTTGAACACATTCCTCCACCACAGACTCTGTTTACATGGAGATTCGCAGGTGTGAATACACTTTTCACACTCAAATTTACTGCCGGATATTTTTATATTAGCACAATATTTTCACGCTGATGGTTTGTGTTGCGTGTGAAATGTTTGTAAACACCGGAGGAAGCACTTTGTGAATATGAAAAAGGCAGGAAGAAGGGAAGTGGATAGATCAATTCCTGTTGATTATCGGCAGCTTAGAGACAGAAAAACTGTATCCAGCATGTTTTAACACTGACATTTTAATGCATGTGCCAGCTTTGGGACATTTACTATAGATTAAGTTGTGCTTTGCGTACACATCCAGCGGGCTTTCGCACACATCGGTTTAGTCAACATTGTTGCACTGAATCTTGGTTTTAAGGCTGCGTTTCACTCTGCACACACAGCCAATGTGTTTTTGCTTTTTCTCATCCAGTTGGGGCCTGTTTCAAGAAGCAGGATACTCATGTTAGCTGAATAAAGTGAAACCCAGAAGCCTCAAATGTGGCCATGAACTGAGGTAAAAAGAGCCTTTCCACCTTGTTTTCAGTGCTGTTAAACAGCTAATTTAATATTCCCTATTTGGGACGCCGGCCTTTGGTGTGCATTCAGCTCAGTCTTAGATTCTCAAGCTTTTGCTCGAGTAAAATTGAATTTAGCCAACCTCTCCAGGGCCCCAGAGTAAGTTCTCGATGCGGGTTGCCAGGCTGGCAACCAGCCATCAGGTTTTATTTGCCAAATCGACAGAATGGATGGTGTGTTTTAATTGTTTGTAATGGCAGTGACGATGGTTCTGTGTAATTAGAGCCCATATTTAATTAATGAAAAATGACACCAAGGATGATTAAACATATTTTACTTAATACAAATGACTTTTTGCTTCTCTCACCATCTTTTGTGTGGTGCGCGCACACACACAGCACACATACTGAGAATGATTGTTTTCAGCTTCTCCGAGGCAAAATAAAACCAATTTCAGACTGCAAATTTTCAAAGTAATGTATCCAGCTGGGAAAATTAAAATAGGTGGATTAATTACTTGCTGCAAAACAGTTTGTCAGTTGCGTCAAATAAGATAAGAGAGAAAAGAGGCTCTGTGTTCTTGAGGATATCGTAAACAGTGTTAGTTAGCTGTATTCAGCAATGTTTTTATGCGCTGCCCTCTCTCTTTTTTAAATCTGTCTGAAGATGGGCGCTGTCTTGTGGGTTATCCTGTGGTGCTGACAGTTTGTCTTTGGAGTTTTTTCAGCTTTGTTTTTCAGAAGAGTGGTAATCAGCAGTGATTTTGCTTGCTTAAGCAGGAGATTAGGCTCATTCACATGGGGTGGAAGTGTATCGAGGGATTCTTTTAACAGGAAAAGTGGTCGTCAATAGTGCCGATTAGAAAGCAGCAAATTGTTAAGTAGAGGTGCAAATCCATGTAAATGGGTGAGAGGGTAGCTGCGGTGTAAGACAGACTCTGTGTAGCTCTCATAAATGTACAGTAACATGTTGGGTGCACAGCGGTTATGGAGACGTCATGTGGAGGCCACAACAACTATGTCTGGTCTTTTCTCCGACAAGCTTCTGATGCTGGTAGAGAGTGAAGACAGCGTGCTCACTGCTCTGTTGCAATGAATGCAGGAATGTAAACATGGCGACTACATGGCAGTAGTTATTCAGTTATAACACAACCAGATAATGCAGTTGGAAATCGATTCACTCTTTTGTGTATATGCCTTGGTCGGACCTGAACTGGCCTCAGCGTTCTGCGCATGCACCACAGTCCCCACGCCAGGCATTGACCTGAAGTCGTCCATGGCATACATCCGTAGCAGGAAGCCGGGAAAAACAAAAGAAGAAGACAATGACAAAGGTGTTGATACAATACATATTATGTAATGTACAGCACCGAAAAGTCATCCATGTTTCACCTTTCGATGTGCAACCTGTTTGACGCTTCTTAACTTGTTCAGTATGTAACGTAATAGGTCAACCGGATGAAGGTCCAGTAGCAACTAGCTGAAACAATGCATATCGCCACACAATGTGAGCCATTTGTCTGCATGCTTTATTTTGAAAGTATTATGGGACATTGTATATTCTGTGTTGTTGGTTACTTGAGCCCTTCACGTGACCAAGTTGGGAGTGAGAATGTGTTGTATCTATTTATACTCTACTATTACTATCAAACCCTACTATTAAACTGCATCAAATGACTGCACCGTGACAATCTAACATACAGTATATATGTATGTATACATGTAGTATGACTTTTATCTCCCGAACAACTGAAAACATCCTGCAGCACAATAACCATAATAATAATAATAATACTGGCCGATCCTAAATCTCACTGTTCGATGACAGCCAAACGTGACGGACTCAACTTTACTCCTGAAGACAACACGTAAACCACTTCCACTCTATATAATGACTCGCTTAAGAAGGGCAATTAAACCTCTTCCCATTACTTGTGCGATAACACGTATACCCATTCTCACCTGATAACCTAAACAGCCCGATTCTTTATAGATTAATGACTTGTCTCCAGCTAATGTATTTTTATCACAAGGTCATGAGTGATGTATTATCAGTTAATGAGAAATACAGAAATGTGTGGAGTGAGCGAGGCGGGGAGGAGGTAAACACACACACTGAGAGACACACTCATTTCACCTTTCAGAAGGGTTTTTTCTGGCCTGCGGTGAGTTGTCCTGCAGTGATAAGAATAATGGTATTGGCGCCATGGCCCGGGGAGACCGACCTCCCATTCCCTCCTGGTAGACAGTTGAGCAGAGAGGTTCGGCCTCTCCTATTGTCCCTCCTCCATCAATAGCAGACAATAAGGCTTAGCACTGCCCACTTAAGGGACAGCGGTATGCTCGTATTAAAGACCACTGCAGATCTCTCTGATAACTGTCACTGAGGGACGTACATAGGAAATGTAAGGAGGTGCAGAGTGGTGGTGGTGGTGGTGGGGGGGGGGGGGGGGCTTGCATGAGATTATTCACAAATTATCCAGCAGGAGAATGTCTTTGCAGGCCTGAAAGACAAAAAGGACACACATAGGGCAGAATATTGAACTGATGGGCTTTTGAGGCGTGCTGGATTTCTGTGTCGAGTGTAGTGCAAAAACAGCACAGCGGGAGTCCACTGATATCCTTCATTATTTCATTTCATTTCAGGTCGGAGCTTCACTCGAAGCAGAGAAAAAACTACGAAAGGGTCCTTGTCGAAATCCTCCCGTCACTATCTCTGTGATCTCAGCATTTACACAGTGTTAGGCAGTGGGGGACATCAAACGCTCTAAAGAGGGAAAGTGGAAAATGTTAGGTGCAAATGTATTAGTCATGTTTTTAATTGATTTTCTGGAACAGGCCAGGGTGACTTCAAAGCAAATAGCTGTTGAAAGAAAGTCAGATTTGTTGCTTTTAAGGGAGGGCTGCACTCTGAAAAGCTCAGAGAGGTTTTATTATTATTTAATTCAAGTACCTACGCATATCCAGGCTCAAACTGGGCTTGTGAAAAGGCGGATAGACAGAATGAAATGTTTTCGCTTCACTGTGGTGGTACAGAGATAATGGTGAATGCTATCTTACATATAATATGTACTTCAAAATGCAGTGCGATATACTGTATGTGACTTTGACTTTAAGCGGCTTAATTCAATATTTTCATATTAACAATGTATATGAGCATTCTCATTCCAAGGTTGTCTAATGCTAATGTTTTGTCACAAGGTGTGCATCTGTCTAAAGGCCCCCCTCCCGAATACCCAGTCTGCTCTGATTGGTCAGCTCACACACGCCTGAACCAGCACTGCTCTCCATGTCTCTGGTTGGCTGTTTCATGTTTTCAGCTTCCAGTTAGCTTCACTTCTTCTGTAAATGTAGGCATAAATAATGCAAATGTGTAACATGTCACAAAGTAACTGAATAAAAGGCGGGACTACTAACAAGATGTTTCAGGCACTTCAGGTGCTGTGTTCACTCTGGGAGAGAGGAGCTCCTGTTGGCGACTTTCATAAACTTTTACATGAACCTATACTGTATAAAACACTGAAGGAATGAAAAAAAAAAAAAATGAAAAAGCATAATATGTCTCCTTTAACTAACATATCATACTTAACTTAAGGTCACAAACGTAACATACTTATTTTAACCCTAAACATATTTTCCTACGCCTTAGCAACTGTCTACCACTGTTATCCATGTGTTAGAAAGTCTTTCTTGCAGAAACACTGTCATACAGACAGCTCAAGGGGAACTGTGTAAGACGCCCGAGGGCCGTGACACAGCGTCTGTATTTGACAACCTGGGAATAAGAACGGATTGTAAAAGACTATGCATAATGTCAAAGGGGTTGCTTGTAGTGACAAACCCACAGAAAGTTATCACACAACTTTGCAGCTTCCTTCAGCTTTACGCAGAGCTGCGAAGTAAGTAGTACAGATACTTTGTTACTGTAGATTTTTCAGGCATCTGTACTTTACTTGAGTATTTATTCTTCTGATAACTTTTCACTTTTACTCCTTACATTTGAACACAAATATCTGTATTTTCTACTCCTTAAATTTTCAAGACAGACTCGTTACTTTAGTTGGAATGACTTCGAGGGGAATTATCAGAAACATACAGAGACGGAGATTTGAATTGGAAGAAAAGGTCAGAGGGATACTTTTTATGAGTACATTACAGAGCCTGTACTTTCTTACTTTTACTTGAGTAAAGAAGTTGAATTAGTACTTCTATCAGTATCAGTATTTTTAGTATCTGTGCTTATACTTGAATAAAGAATGTGTGTACTTTTGCCACCTCTGGCTTTCCAGAGCATTTTAGCACCTTTCAGCTTTTTGCTTTGAATTTATGACCCACAACTTCACAATTTTGTTTCACTCTCAGCAGTGTTGTTTCCGGCAGCAGCAGGTAGCTGCTTTCAGAAAAAAAAAATCTGATTTTTGAATCCTTTCTATGGCTATTTGTCGTCAGCACAGGCTCAAAAAAATCTTTCCCTCTGGGTCCATGCTGCTGTGCAATTCAGTCATCAGCTGTGTGTGCTCGGCCCTCCGGAGGAACCAACCTACACCCACTTATGTGTGCTTGTCGACAATAATGAGACCAATTACTTTACTGGTTACTCTTCTGATTGATCAATGGAATGACCTTTACAGCCTCAGATGGCAGAAATATGGCTGAACCATTACTTTAACATCGCCTCGGCTTCGTGTTCCCCTCTTACAGTCTTCCTCCTTAGATCAGATGAGTGGAAAATGATCAGCTGGTTGAAAGGCGAAGATCTTGAAGCAGTCGGTATAAACCCAAATGAAGAGTCAACAAAGAAGCAGTGCGGCACTTATGGGAGAGTGACAGCTGACCTTTGAGCTAGCCTTGATCTCCTCTTGGGGAAAAATGAGTCTTGTCGCTGGTCTCTGGGCCTTGGAGACTAATGGCTGGCTGCGGCCTATCGCTTGCCCCTGGGGTCTTTGGAGTAGAGACAGGATTAGGGTGAAATGGATGAGAGCAACAGATAATGAGAGAGATCTGTCTTAGGTCTAATCATTGGCTTTAGTAGACATGATCCGGGCTGGAGAGAGCGAGAGACGATAAGAGGCACGTTTCTTGTTGTGATTACACCTTTTTATCACGAGTTAGTATCCAATATGTTTCCAGTGTCAGCTGCTCTGCATTCTTTTATATCCAGTTAAAGCAAACACGCCACTCATTGATTTAAATAAATGCAGAGAAGGTGTAGTTTCAGCAGACTCGGATAAGACACCTCATTACTGAGACGCGATGATACACCTTTTATCACACAAATTTAGTCTTGCCTTTTCCTCTGGCCTCTGTTTCCCTTAAATTAGTCTGTCAGGCATAACAGATATTCTGTTCCTCTCTAAGTGTATATTTGTAATGCTAATTAGGGCAATTGTAGGGAATCAAATCAAGATGCTGAACACAGCAGCTAAACAATCACCAGGGAAGGATGCAAACACTTTTATGCTAATAACACCAGAAGATGGAGAGAAAAAGAGGAACGTGAGAAGGGAAGGGGTTTGCCGGATGCTGGTCGGCTCAGTCGATCATGTGAGGGTGACGGAGAGTGAGAGCTGCGAGGGAGAGAGAAAAAATGAGCAAGAAGAACAGAGGGGGGAGAAAATTAAAAGCTGATTACCTTGTGAGTTAGTTTCTCTGAGGATGGGGAGGAGGGGCAGGGGGAAGAGGCTTGTTTTTTAGTCTTATAGCATTTATTGAGGCCAGTCTCCAGGGTAATGAAGAGCAGCTAAAAATAACCAGCTGCAGTCATACAGTAAACACTGGACACGGACTGAGCGCTGCCTCGCGTACTGTAGCCGGACTCATTTACTCACCCGGTTGTGACATCTCCCCCATTCAAATGGAAGGCATTTCAGTTATTATGATAAAAGCATGACCGTTATCTAAAACCTGAAGTTTGTACAATGTGTGCAGACGAGCCGATGGGAATCACAGGAGAGAAAAAAAAACAAATTTTCTTGAGAATAATGGTTTTTCATTACAGTCATTATACGGTTGAGTGAGAGTCACAGATATTTCCCAGAAGCCCCTTTTGTCCCCTCATCCTTGCCCCTAGTTTGCTCACAGTCCCCTTTTTGTCACCTGGCCCAGCTGAGGTCCCGCCACCTGGCTGTGGGCTATGTGAAATTATTATATTGTACTGGGAGATAACAGGCAGCATGTAGCCTTGAGGCAGTTTCTTCGCTTCACCTCCTTAAAAAAGATATTGCTGTGATAAAGCGTTGCTCCTTCTCTGCTCACGCTAAATCGAAGGGGAAGCCTTGAAGGCAAGGTCTGGTGAGTGGGAGCCAGATGAAAGAAATAAAAGAAAAAGAATCAGTTGATATGTTTGTGCAGCTTGCTGTGTTTTTTCAAGAAGGAGCATTTCTCATTACCATAAGACTCTGGGAAGGGCCACCAGCTCGACCGGGGGAATTTTTCCGAGCGTTGTTTGCTGCCTTGATGCTGGTCTATTTCTTTTTTTGCAGAGGATGGATTGATTGGGAGCCAGATTCGACTGTTTTGGCACGGCCTGAAATTAGTGGGTAGCTTCTGATGAGATGATTAGCCACAAGGCATGCAAAAAAATTCAAGGATAGTGGGTGTTCATTAAAGTTCACAACAGTGTGAACCTGTGAACTTGAGCCAGAATTTGTAATCAGTGTTTTAAGATTGTCTAGTTATAATTACTCATCTATTGAAAGTTTTAAAGCTAGTACTTCCATGTTATAATAGGCAGACTGGGAAAATAAAGTCTCTTAACTTGGTGGTCAGTTTGTTTAGTCAAAGAGCGCAGACAGATAGATTATGTCCTCAAACCTGTTTGTTCAGGTCATCTGAATTCCTGACACAACCTTAAAAAGGGTTAATCCTGGCTCACCTGAGGATAGCACGTATTGAGACGCACTGGTGCCCCCTAGCTGCAGTACGCTCAGAAGATAACCGATTCACAAACAAAAACCTCACACACACACACACACACACACACACACACATCCACACGGAGAGGAGAAAAGCTCCTGGGCTGAATGGTGGTGTATTAATCACACTGACGCTTGGCACTGCGATCTGTGACCCAGTCTTTTAATTGCATCCGCTCTGCTTTGCTCCCGCTCTCCCTCTTTATCTCGCCTCTTTCCCCTTTCTCATTCCTCAAGCCTCCTCACGCCCGTGCCCATGAGAGGAGGCTAATGCAGAGATAAGAGCGAGGGCCGGGGGATGTGCAAAACCCCAAATGCTCTACCCAAAAGTGCCCCGGCCAAAACTCACGGGACGGTGTTCGCTGCAGCACTTCAGCAGATTGGAGCTGTAATGTGGAGCTGTGTGTAATGCGATGATGTGCGAGAGAGGGTGGCGTGCAGAGAAAAACAAATATCTGTGAGGAGATCTTCATAATCCATTGAAACACTGTGACAACCTTTGAGAAACCCCCACAGAGCTTGAGGCCCACACAACATCCTGTATGCGTGAGTTTACATTACAGACACATCTGCAGTAGAAAGACTCTCTGGATCGTGACAGGCTCCAACACAGGAGGGCCTTCTTTTACAGCTGTTACATCCATACCTGCAGAAAGAGGGAGGTGATGGAAGGAAGACAAAGAGGGTGACGAGGTGGGGGTGACAGGGTTGTGGGCGGATGTTGGCCCTATAGATGTGACAGCGCGCTAACAATGTGACAAGGTTTTGTTCAGCCCTGTAAGAGCGCCAGCACCGGATAACAAGCATGTGGTGTTTAAAAAGTGAAACATGAGCACTGACGCACACAAATGCAGGTTGACAGCACCTTCTCTCCCACGCACACACATACACACCTCTGAGTGCGCAGTGAGTCGATGACACCCATACCCATTTATGCATCAGCTGTAATAATCGTATATGCAAAGAGCTCGTGTCACACCCTCCCACTCCAATGTCCCTCTTCCCTCTCTGTCTTTATGTCTCTCTCACTCCGGCTCCCTCGCACGCATAAGCACACACAGTGACACACACACACACACTTGAGTCGCAGTGGTTTCCTTTTGTGAGAGCGAGCTGTCAGAGGGAACTGTGTGGGCTTTTGTTAAAACAGAGAACTGCAGAGGCAGAGAAATTCATTTCCAACTGCGGCAAAAAAAAAAAAGTCTTTTCAGGAAAGTCACATTGTACCTGCAGTGTTTTAAAAACAGCAGCATGTAAATTGAATTAGTTATAAGCATTCCTGTGGGGGCACAGTGGGCTGCATTTCAAAAGAGTTTCGAGGGTTGTGTGGATGTTCTGCATGGGACGCCTCGGGTTTGACGACAAATTCAAGATGCTGCACTTTAGTTGTGATAAATTAAGACATCAGAAAATAGATTTTACATCTTTACTTGCCAATCACGCCTGTTACATCTGCAGCAACTTCACCGCCCACTGAAAAGTGTAAACTTTTTCTCAGTCCTCTTCGAATATTACAACTCAAATGTGTCTTGAGAAGACTTTAAGCTGCTATAATGTCACAGTCGGGTGAAAACCTTCCTTTTTCAAGTTGATACTCAAACTTGAGGATTACACGCACCTTTAGGGTTTGTTTTAGTTTATCAGAACCTTGCAGTTCTCCGATGAGAACATTTAAAAAATGTTTGGCAGGCGAGCTGAAATCACAGCTGTTTCTTAAAGCTGACACTTTGGGGATCAGGTTCAGGGTTTTTCACAGGACTGTTTTGGGTTTGTTGCTATCAGCGGAGGATTTTCATGTGGAATTCAAGGGTCTAATCTCCTCGTTAGCAAATTAAGCTTTTGTGTTTTGTTTCACAGAGACACATTTGATGCAGTGTATCATTAAAAAAAAATTAATTCGGCTACTTGTGAGTGGCACTTCTTATCAGAGCACTTAAAAAACAAATGCTTGAGCGTCCCAGCATTTCATTTATTTTTACAGTTTTAATTCTCGTGTTGTGCGGGCGTGTTAAATCAGATTTGTCATTTTTAATGAATTAGTCATTGTAGACTCAACTTCCCAAAATTAAAAGTATGATTAAAATGGGCAAATAATGATGACCGATCAAATTACTCACGACGTGCACACATGAGACACTGAAGTCGCAGGCCTTTTTGAGCTGTTCTAGCACCCTTTACAGCCTCTTGTATACAGTACGCTCTGTGTTTAAGCAGTGTTATCTGACTCGTCAGTGGGCTGTCTATCACACCCTCAGCCTGGCAAAAATACTGTTATTTGCAAATTGAGTGGGTGGCGTTGATTTTCCCGATGGCTTGAGGAAATCAGCAGGGTACCAGTGGGAATGTTTACTTAGCACTGTGCCATGACTGCAATGAACAGCACCTTAACTAAAGCAGCCTCCATATGCTCAGTCTGGGTCTATTTACCAGCTCTATTCATAATATACCTGACTATCTAACTTTTAACTTAAACCTGTCTTTGTGTCAGCCTTTTTATATACAGTGTGTTCGCTGTCAGGCGTCTATTTTAAGTGATTATCATAATCTTTATTTATAGATCGTTTAAATCACAAAAAGAAAGCACTTTGCAACTCATTAAAAACAGATCAAATGAGCAGTAAAAGCAATAAATACAAGGTGAGGCAGGCAGAATAAAAGCAGAAATCATAAAAGCGATGCTAAGAACAGTAATAAAGGTTGTTACATGAAAGCAGGTCTATAAAAAGACCCACTAAAATCTTAAAAATGATCTGTAAAAATCATGTAATCGCTTCTAAAACCAGCGTGTAAATGCCAAAATCAGACTGACGTGACCTTTTTTTATGTCTTTTTTTCTCCCGGCTCTATTAGCTCTGTGCCGTTCCCTCAGCTCACTTTAACAATGGTAGTAAGTGACCCACCGGGGTGCCCGTTTTTATGTCTGTCTGGGCCGTTGGCTCAGACTGGCTGCCCTGGTTTGCACAGGGGAGAAAGTCTGCAGGTAATACGAGACGAGGATGGAGGAGGACAGGTGGGGAGGAGGGTTAAGCAGGGAGGAAATGGGGACAGTACGAGGGAGCTGTGGCACAGGAGAATGGGAGAGTGGAGAGGACAGGGAGGAGACGGTGACAGGATGAGGAGAGGGGGAGGCGTGCATGGTGGACAGGTGAACATGGTGTAGGCGGGTGCAGAGTGATGAGGAAGGCACGCTCCATGTGGATGCACAAAGCAGGCGGTGCACCGTTACTACTTGCCATCTACATTATGCACATGTAATGTGTCCATACAAGAGCTGTTTTGGCCTCCTCTGGGGTTTTGTCATGGATTTACAAGCAGGAAGAGACAAAGAGCATAAACCTGTAAAGCAAACTCTGTGTGTGTGTGTGTGTGCGCACGTACTTGGAGGGCTCAGTGGTCGGTGGTCACGGCTGCTTGCCCGCCCTGTTTTAGCTGCGTCTGTGCCGCGCTAGCCGCTCTGTTGGACAACATGTTCTCTGCCGTACGAGTCCAGAGAAGAGCAGCTGAGCAGAATGACACCAGCCTCAGCAGCCTGCCAAACACCGCTGTGGATGGCAGGACACACTAAAATATACAGGACACACTCTGACACACACACACACACTCTGAGAAGCTTACGCACAGGGACACAGAGAGGCAGACCAACACCCACTACACACACACACACACACACACACACACACACACACACATATCTTGGGTACAAAATAATAGAAGAGCAGAATACAAACACACACGCACACTTGAGCTGGTGGTTTAATACCCCTGATGTTTTTCTCATCAACTTCAGGGAACCAAGCCAGTACAGCCACACAGACACACACACACACACACACACACACACACACACACACATTTATACACCCAACGATGAAGAAGGCAATTGACACAATTGATCTTTGAGTCAGCAAAGCACAAAATTGTCTCTACTTTTATACAGTTTGCACTGTATGAGATGGCTGTTTGAAGCAACACCATCAGCCTACCCATACAGCGCATTAGCTACACCCACTCACTGTCATCACCCATATGTATTATACATACATATATACATTATATAGTACCATACAAAGATTATATAGTCATTTCAGTGCATTAATTCATATTTGACTCCATGTTGTTTGAGGGGAATATGTTCAGAAATTCATCTGAGCTTCTGGCTGCAGAGAGGTCTTGAAAAATTGAAAACAAGGAGTTCTGCTGACAGTCTTCACCCTGACAGAGGGATGCATGCTGGGTAAACAAGGGCACCCAGCGGCTTGAAATGTTTTGTCACAACGTCTCCCATTAGACATTTTGTTGATCTTCTATATCAATCAAGAGTCACCGAGAGAAGCTAATGACACACATGCAGCCTATGAGTAAGCTGCTATCCGCACTTGGATGTGGATGTGGATGTGGATGTGGCGTGATGTCGACTGGGCGTCTTAGCTCAGAGTTGTTGAAACCAGCTATATTCTTTTCAAGCCACACGTACCCCTTAAACATGGCTACAAGAATGGTTGATGAACAGAGGTTCATGTTAATGTCTGGAGGCAAAGTCTGAGGTCCTAGTGTGTGATTTTATGATCACCTATGAAGATGAAATGATTTCAGGAAGCATTTGTCAGATTGTGAAATATATGTACTATAAGCAGAGAGACTGACAGTCTTCAGCTTTCCCACATTGCCAAAGGCCAGACTTGCACTGTGCATGTTCCTCCAGATAAAGTAACCAGGTGATGAGGGTAAGTCATGAAAGGTGAAATATGTAAGAATTGGCTACCTGTTGTATTCATACATATTAACCGCTAACTGCTGCTAACTGTAGTTGCCATTACCGACTTAGCGCACTTAGTGTAAGTGTAGCTAGTGTTCCTTTGAGCCATTCGGTCCAATAAAATGCGGAAAGTCTAGAAGATCCGCAGATTAAATCTTTTTATCTCTTACCAAGTCAGTCGGGCGCTAAACTGGAAGTTAGCTGGTTGGCGGACGACTCGGTCGGCCCCACAACATGGTCCTTGGCTCACACCACTAGCACATGAGCCATGGACTGCTGGTTAGCATGCTAACATCAGTAGATGTCTCTGCAACACAATACGTCTTTGACATAACATCAGAACTGATATTTCTTCACATGCTGTTGATAACTTGAGTCAATTCAGTAAACCTTTTTCAACCTGCATTTAAAAATGTCTGTATCTTGTTTTATTTTTTTAAATTGAAGGACTGTGGGTTAGCTGACCTTCAGGGCTGTCACTTTAGAAAACACCTTGAAGCCTCATCTGCATTCAGTCACTTCAAGTTCAACTTTTCGCACAAAAGGATGCCGCAGTTTGCCAAGCGTGAGATGACAAAATGAATTACATGCGCTGCAGAACAGTAACAATAAATAAGCACAGATTTGTTATCAACAGTGTCGGTATTCATTTACTGATGTGATGTGACAGCAATGAACAATCTGCATCGCTACTTCTGCACATCAGCTCGTCTTGTCTGGAGACTAAGGATTTTATTGAGAATTGTTTCAATTACGGCTCAGTTTATATATTCTGTAACGTATCTCTGCTTTATTTTTTTCTGTTCGCAACACTATCTGCATCTCCCGCCTGCTCCTTTTATCCTACCATCTCCCCTCTCCCTGCCAGACACACAGTTTCTCTATCAGAATCTCGTCTCAGTGTTGTCTCTTTCTGCCGCTTTCATCTCCATTTAACAGTGTGGCAGATCAGATCCCACCAGCTGATTTAAATGCGCTTTGTGAACTGGATTTTTAATGAATAGCAACGCATTTATGAATATTTTCACACTAAGTAGATGTTAGGGATCAGGGTCATGGTTCGGTCCCTCAAGGGTACATACCAGTAGGCGGTGAATGGTAAACTGAGAGAGGCCTTTACACCGAATCAAAGACACTCCTCTTACAATACTGCACAATGGCAATGCCTCACAGACCTCATGTGTGTTCCCATGCCAACTGGCACCACCACAACAGACGAGGCAGGAGACAGACCCACGGAGACCTCACTGGCTTTATTGTAGAATTAAGATCGAAATTAATATATGCACCAGCTGCGGACCGACATTCTCAAACTAGCTGAACTCACTCCTACGCGTGCACACACATGCAGGAACACACACACATTCATAAGCAGCACCTTTGCAGTGCACGTGTCCTTAAGCCTCGCTTCTCCAGCTGCACCACAAGAGACCTGTCTAAGTGACAACAATTAGCCAGCTCAGTTCAAGCTAATTGAAGTCATTTACATAATACATGCCTGCCATCACAATTCATCTGTGGACAATTCAAGCAGGTCTGTGTCACATTGTCACAACCTGATGTTAAATCGCACCCCCCTCCCCCAACCTTGATAAATGATCCCCAAAGTAAGGCAATCGCTTATCACTCACGTAAGGACGTTCTCCACTGGGCCATGTTTTTTTTTAATGAAACTATGAATCGCATTCGCCAACACAGACAGATGCGCACATTGTCAAAACTGTGTTTACCATCCGTCCCATTACGCATGCAATTACTCCGAGGGTTGGAAACAAGCGGGCTCATTTGTGTGACGCCGAGCTGCAGTGGCCGAGCAGATCTCGTGCTTTATTGGCCTGTTCTTTGGGAGCTGCTTTTGACAGGAAGCTGGGCGATAAATTAAATAGATGGCTTGATAAAAAGCTTGCTGTGCAGAATTCTTCACGCCGGATTTTTGAAAAATCACGCTGCCGTGGCTCATAACAGGCGATCTGTTCCCTGGGTGATTTATGAAATCAATTTGTCTTGTTATCAGCAGCCAGAGTTTTTGTGATAAGATCAAAGCACACGCATTTCATCCTGGGGGTGTAGGGAGACAAGGGATAGTGTGTGTATGTGTGTGTTAACATAATAGACATGTTGAAAACAATAATCAGTCATTCTCAACATTCATGCCATTGCATCATGCTGTGAATCGTGGGGAAATTATGCACTGAGCGTTGATTAAATTTGGCAACGGACTGAAAGAGTTTTTCAAAAAGCCGTGTCTGAGACTTTGTAGGTTTCTCCTGTGTTTTCTGTGCTGTAATGGCATATTCATGTCAGCTGTCACTGGAGAATCTGCTCTGAAGCACTAAACCATGTTTCTCATCTGTCCTCCTCTTCACTTAGTGGAAAGGCTGCTTACACTCCCTATGACCGCACCATTCTCCCATACAAACGTGTTGGATGCACAGGAAAGGCAGTATATTTTGTGTGTGTGCAAACATGAGACTTCTCACAGCTTCTTTTTTGTCTCAGTCAAGCAGAACCCTCCAAATGTCATTCAGCACTGGGCTCCATGTGCTTGGCAGCAGAGCATGGAGCCCAATTGGCCCAGTCAGCCTAATGTGCTTTAGACCTTCTCTTCATGCCTTCCCTGGAGAAGCCGAGAGAAACGCTGTTTTGACATTGCTATCTGTCTAGTTTGGGAAAAGAATGATATGAAAAAGAATTAGGTTCCCTCTCGTGTATTCCGGTTCAGGAAGTGATAAGCAGTTTGTTTTGCCAAAGACGTCAAAGCGGGGAATCCAAAGTGACAGCAGAGGGGATGAGATATTTCAAGATACGTCTTGATGGATGCAGGTTAATCTTAAGCCTGCCAGATGTGTCAAGGATTTGCGAACACCTCATGGAGTAAATCTCACTGTGCCGCTCTCTAATTCTGTACCGCCTCTCCCCTTTCTGTCCCTGTCTGCAGTGAAGTTTGAGGACTGCCAGCGCAGCAGAGAGGTGGGCTTTGTCAGCAATGACCCCAACTTCAGCGTGAGGCCCGATGGGACGGTGTATGCAGAGCAGGAGGTGGCCAACCTGTCAGACCCCGTCCAGTTCATGGTGACGGCCCGGGGTCTCCATGACCCGCACATCTGGGAGACCACCGTTAAGCTAGCTCTGGCTGGACATCCTCATCCTTTAGCCCTGACAAAGGTAACGAGGGAGGAAGAACTCAGACACAAAGGCACACTTATCAGACCTTGAGAAGTGTTTCCATAAACTTGGTGTTTATCACTGAACTGCTTTGTCTGTGTGACAGTTGGAGTGAGCTGCAGGCTGATTCCTCATCTGATCCTAACTTATCCGAAAAAACACTCCCCGCAGATGGGAGGTGTTAAGGTTGACTTAGGTTCTCTCTCTGTGATATTATTTCACATTTGTTGCATTGGATTCTGAATGTAGCAAACATTCAGGTTGTAGGTTTCTCATTTTATACATAATTTTAAACTTTAAAGGATAAGTTCAACCTAAAATTAAAATGTAGTCATTACCTTCACGGCAAAACAGTGTTGCAGCATTCTCCTAAACCACTTAAGTGGATGGGGACTTCAAAACGTAATTTTAAAAAAAATTCCAAACAGCTCGTCCAGCATAATCCAAGTCTCCGGAAGCCCTTAGATCCCAAATTGATTTGGAAAGACAATGTTGATGAAGGTCATCTAGGTCATGATAATGCTATGTGCTAATGTATATTGTAGGCAATTGGGCTTGTTTCAGTTTCTTGAAAGAAAAGCCAATATTCACACTGCAATGCGAACGCTTTTAGCTTTGCGGCTACAGTGAAGATTTCAGCTTTAAAAAGGGTGTAAATAACATCTTTTTAAACAAGTCCCCATCATCCTCAATTGTTTAGGAGCATGCTGCATTATATTTTTGCTATGAATTTTCAAAAATATTTTTGTGGACCACAAAATTTCACCTGACTTTCCATCAGCATGGGGCTGAGTTGATAATGACTTAATTTTCATCTTTGGGTGAACTTATCCTTTAAGCCGATAATCATCACCAGTGGAGGATTATACAAAATTAGCTGTAGTTAATTGATATTAACTCCGTAAGGGATCTTATAACACATTCGCTGTTGTCTGGTTAATGTGCTGTCTGCACAGTCACTCAGCCAAACATAGTTTGCAATGGATAGCATCATGTATGTATGCATGTCATATCCATATTTTGATTATTTGACCTTACAACCGTAATATTTGTACAAATGACTGCACGCTATGGTTAAAAAATCATATTGTGATTATTTTGGCAGATATTGTGATTGTGATATGATTCGCGACATCATTAAAGAATTGCAGCTTCTACAATTTGGATATTATTATTGATAATATTTCAGTTAATTGTGCAGCCCTAGTTCAGCATTGTGACATCTGGCATCTGGAGTGAGTAGCTTGTGAAAAATAAGGTGTAGAAGTAAGTCTGTATTTCAACGTGCCAGACACATTTAATTAACATTTCAAACAGCACTTCCGTTATCGTCCGCTATCTATCTCATTTACACGTTCAAGCAACAGGTTGTGCAAATTACTTTAGCTGCTCTCTGCCTAATCAGCCAGCAAATGCTGATTCCAAATCTTTGTTTTAGTGAAGTTACTTGCAAGAGCTGACAGCTGAACCTCATTATATTTGATAAGAGGATTTGAAACTGGATTTGGATTCCATAAAATGCTACCAAAACCCAATCCTACAAGGTTTTCTGATTAAATGAGCTCCTTTGTTTGTTGCAGAAAGTGTAAAGCATCCTCCAGATAAAGGAATCAACTAGTAAAGACAGAGGATCACTTTCACAACACAACCAAAATGTGAACGGGGTGAGATGCACTGAGGCAAACTTCAGAAGATCGGAACCGTTAACGCTGCCATCTTTTAACATGAACAGTAAAAACAGTGCTTCTGTGTATGTGACGAGTAGAGACTGTAGAGACTGAGTAGAGCCAACAGAGACTGTAAAACTACACAGGCCCAAATGTATAGTCACCATCACCGACTCCCACTACCGGGCTGCACTTTGTTGAGCGACAAACCCATTATCATTTTTCCTGCGCTACTTGTTGAACGCCACCGGGCTTAATGTTGAGTCATGTTTCTAATCATGACAAAAAGCCCAAGACTCATGTAGCTAAAGCAATTGCAGAGAGGGGATTAAAATTCTGCCCACTCCTGGCAGTGCAATAATGGAGACTGGGAAATAATTGACATTGATTGAGCTAATGTTCCACTCTGCCGGAGTCTGCCGAGGACCAGGTGATGTAGTTTCAGCGTATAATTATGTCCCCCACATCGTGGAGCTCGAAAAAGATTCAATAATTGAACAAGAAATAAATGTGTTTTTTTCTAATCATATGGAAATTTGAAAAGCAGGTTTTATACGTACAGCCAGTTTATTTTTTCCAGAACAGTGTTCACATGTGTTCTTGTCACTTTCACCTCAGATGATATAAATAAGTGCTGCAGTGGAATTGAGTTCCAATCTCCTGGTGCACCCTGAGGACAAAGACAAATAATAAATACCTGTTTCATTATAATCCTAAAAAATGCAGTTATTGAAATACAGTATGTGCGGCAGTATAATGTGAGAAAAACACGTTGGCTGTTGGTAACTTGCTGCTTGTTACATACTCTACAGTAGAATACTGCCATTTCTGATGGTCCCACATGATTAAATCTGCATAAAATACAAGCAATTGAAGGAAACATTGAGTGACAACCTCCACAAGGCTGAAAAATCACCCCTTTTAAACAGTTTGTCCTCACTGACATCTACTATTTATGACTTGAGTGGGAAGGATGACATTTATAAGTGATCATACTTTGACTGTAGACTTTTCTGTCTGGTTAACTCATATTTTTGCTACTCTTCAGAACTTAACATTTATGAAACTGCCACTACTCATTTGGAGTGGAAGAGGCAGAAAATCAGTTGAATCTGTGACCTGCTGTGGTGTCAAACGGCCCTCACAGACACAGCTTTGACTCCGTGGGCGAGGTTCAGTTTCCCTGGACCTCCTGCTCCCTGCTGCCCTAATGGTCCTGCTCCTTGAGTTTGAAAGGTCATACATTTAAACAAGAAGAAATGCACGAAGAAGCCAATAGAAAAACATTATTACCTGACACCACTACACAAGTAGTCATTGCACAATGGTGCTTTAAGGCCAGAAGTCCAGAAAGTAAGATTCAGGGTGATCTGTTGTCATAAATGGAATATGATATTGATATTTATGTTTTCATACGTGAATAATCGACTGAAAGGTGTTTTCGATATCTCAGAATGAGACCCTTATATTGAGAGGGCGGGAGCAGGTCCTCTTCCATGGTCATGTTGCACCACCATGTTTCTACAGTAGCCCAGAGTGGACAAATCAAATGCTGACTACCTATAGAGAGGGACTGTCACGTTTTACATGTTGTTAGTGGCAAGTGTATGGGAGGGTGAGCGGGCCAGGATCCAAGCACAGGCATTCAAGGAACCATGCCAAGGACCTCCTTGCCACTAGCGGGCCCAGCCAAAGGGGAAAAGAACGGCCTATATTGACTGCCTATATTAAATATAAAAAAACATATATATATATAAAAATCTTCACTCTTAGATTTAAGGGATCCAAATGTTATTTTTAAAGGAGGTTCTACTTGGAAGTATTTGCTTCTGAGCAACCCTATATTTCAAAGGGGCCTTGAAGAACCCTTTTTTTTCTAGATTAAACCCACTGGAAAATAAAAGGGTTCTACGTCTATGTTCTATCCAGATACATTTTAATTGAAGGTGCAGTATGTCAGAATTTAAGTTGAAAACATTCAAAAATGAACTACAATTATCAACCGAATGTAAAGGAATAACAGTTCTGACGTCATGACAACTATGTATTGTGTTGCAATGTTTCTAGTGAAGTTAGCATGCTAACCAGCTAGCCACGGCTCTTCCAGGTCCAAAGTTCTTTTGGTAGCGGTGTCAACACCAACATTCCCCCAGTGCTCTGAACTCCCAGTCCATACTGCTAGCTGCAGGGCTAACTGAGCTAAGTAGCTATCCGCAGCTACAGTTGGCAGCAGTTAGTGGTTACTTTGCTGATATGCACGTATTTTGGTTTGAGTATGAATTTGATGTCTTACATATTCAATAACTATGAATTTACCATTTACCATTTCCAAATTAGTATGATCGTGATGTAAGCATGTGTGTTAAGTGTTTGTCGGGTCCATAATGACAATTGAATATGTGTCAGCGTTTGTTGTGTGGAATATATTTGGCTCTTTTAATCACAAAGTGGCACCAAAAGGTCCGAACCTCTCCAACTGAGATGCTCCAAATTTCTCTTGTTTGCCAAAATGAATGTGGACACTTTTCTGATTAGAGGTACCAACTAAACCTAACTGTAGCAGCAGCAGTGGAACTGTTCGATATTAGTTCTCCTTTGATATATAGCACTGTAAACCAGAGAAGTCAGTAAGTCAGTTTACAGGAGTGTGTGTGTGTGTGTGTGTGTGTGTGTGTGTGTGTGTGTGTGTGTGTGTGTGTGTGTGTGTGTGTGTGTGTGTGTGTGTGTGTGTGTGTGTGTGTGTTGTTTAGTGCAATGACTTCACATGATTTGTGGGTATTGAAGTTAAAACTTATCGGTGTTATCAGTGCACTGCAGTGTTTTTGAACTGTGTGGCCCATTTTCCTTTTCCAGTTGGGTAAACACACAAAGAGGTGAGTAGTTGTTATCAGAGCCCGGCGCTTTGTTCTGAAAGTCAATAGTTATTTTAGAAAAGACGTAATCATAATCGCATCACCTATCTGTGGGTAATCAACAGGGCAACAGCAGCGGGGGATATAAACAGCTCAGGATATCCTCTTCTTCCCAGTGGCGATTAAAAGACAGACAGCTCGAATACCAACTCATTTTGTTCTCTCGCCTCGTGTGGACACAGATAATATGTAGAGAGAGATGCTGTTTTCTTCATCGCGACTCAGATGACTTCAATATACTGCGGCTCTCTGCTCTTGCTATGCTTGCTTTGTTGTATAGCACCAGTGAGAGTGCACTGATTTGCTTTTAATAACTGGCTTGGTTTCTCACTGTGCTGTTTTAGTAGCAGAAATTAGCATACTTGGAATATGTGCTCCATGATCAACCAGCTCATTTTACTATTTAATTTTCCCTTGTACAATACCATAGCAATTGAAGTGTAGAGCATCTTTGGCCTGAGAGCCCTTTCCGCTGTGTTTATGTACTCAGGCTATCGCACCTCACACAGGTAGGGCCTCTCGTTGAGTGCTCTCCAGCTCGTACTGATTTCATGGCACGTTGGTTTGCCTTCTCCACCAGCTTAGAGCCCATCAGTTATGCGCCACTGGATTTGGAGTCGACTGGTTGCCGGAGCGGGTTTTAGTGCTTATTTGATTTGCATTTTCACCGCACTCTCCCCAGACGGCCTCACCTGTTCAAGGTAGATTACAGCGAAGGCCGGCAGCAGGGTGGAACGTAGGACCCTGGGGGTCAGCTGGTCATCAAAAAGCAACACCGCCAGGGTTGGATGGCGGCGCTTTTGCTGTGTGCTTTAACTTTGTGATTATAGCCTGATTATGTTGACAATCCACACAAGAGACCTGCAAGCCTCAACCGGCAAATAGCAGCGATGAGAATGTCAATGCTTCTTGTGTTTTCAATACAGAGTTAAACGTTAGTTTTCTTCACTTTAGTTTTTGAGAGAAGATCTCATGGGAGAACATTCTCCTTACTGAAGACAGGCACTCTGATCTCCCGCTTTTTATCATAGGGAACCAGCAAAGGGAACTGCGGCGCTAAAGACATTAAAAAAATAACATCAAAAGACCTGAATCAAATGTTTTCAGAGCCATACTGAACAGAGAATGAGCAATGAGCGCACACTCTTATTGTATTGTTCTGCCTGTTTGTCAGACTGATAACCTCCAGATGTCAGCTCCAGGGCTCGGGGGCTGCAGGCCTGAAGAATGCCCAGGCAACGTGCAGGCTGCCTGGGAGCAGGAAGCTGCCAGCTGGCCCTGGCTGCCTCTGGGTTTCAGGGACACACTAACTGACTCCTTGTCAATGTTCGTGCACGCACACACTCTGAGACAAATCCACCCGCACATATGTTCATGCATTATTTTTACACATTTGTACGTGTGCATACATGCTTGCATCAAGGCCGGCACACATGATTTCCCATATGCGCACGCAGGCATGACTGAACACACTACACATGCACATACTGTATTCATACACACACACACTCGAACGAAAACAACAATCCCCAACCCTAATAGGCACCTAGTTTCCTGGCAGCCCATAGAGAGCTTGTTCCAGTTTTTCTTTCTTTCCTTTGTCACAATGCCAACAGCCTGTCATCTGCCATGCTGTTTGAAAGTGACAGTCACATGCAGCCACTGCGCTGATATCATCCACGAGCAGACCCGCAATAAAGGACCTCTCCCTTTCATTGTCTCTGTCCGTGTCTGTCTCTCTGACTGACCGTCTCTCTTCCTCATTTCTATTTTGGCAAGATATCCAAAGGAATGTTGATCAGACCAATCAGATGCCTCAACCTCGATACATTCGGTCCTTCGTCAGCGGGCTGATTGGCGTGTAGAGAAAATTTTCTTTCACTGTGTTTTTCTGCTGATAGCCAGGAAAGCAGATAGGGACTTTATCATGGTAGCAGCACACTGACTGAGCAGTGCCGTGGTATCATACATGTTAGAACTGTCCATATGCATTGACGTGTAGACAGTCCTGATGATTCACTGTCATCTGCCACAGAGAGTGTTGTTTACCCTCTGTTGCATGTTTGTTTTTTTTAATACTTGTTTGTTTTCCCTTGTTTTTTGTTGATTTCAAATGAGCATCTGCAAACAGAAACAGACACACATTCAGAGACAGAGACTAATTCCACCTGCCGCCCGTGGAGGAGGCTGGCAGCACCCTGCCTCCCCCGTGCCAGTTGGTACCTGTGAGTGTTTTGGATGAGCGGTGCTGGAACGAGAGTTATCTTATCTGGGAAACACATCTGGTCACCTCGTTCCTCTTTCTGTCCTCTAACCATCCACCCGGTCGCCTCGCCCCGCTCCCTCTACGTCAGCCTCCTGCCCACCAGCTAAACCCTCAGCCCCTCGGCTGTCTACAGGTCTGCACTGAGCTCGCCGTCCAATCCTCTGAGCTGTGAATGTGTGAAGTTGAACAAAAACATGAAAAATATGCACAGCTCAGGTGTAGCTTACAGTCTGCAAAGCAGGTGTATATTGATAGGATGAACTGCCGGCCTGTGTTTGGTGTGGCGACACATCTGTGGTCGCTCGTGTGCAGACGTGTGACTGCGATGTGTGTGTTCCAGGTGGGATGAGCAGCAGGATTTCCACTGTGCTTCAGGTGCCAGCGAGTGTGTGTGCGTGTGTGTGTGTGTGCGCGGGGCGCAGAGACAACAATAGGATTAGCTGGATTACAGCAATACAACCATCTTACACAGGAGGACACCACAGAGAATCGGGGAAAAAAACACTCAGTCTTTTACACACCCTTCTAACCCTTATTTCAGCTGGCAAGATGAGTAAAAACACAATCTTCCTTCTGCAGCTATAGCTGGAGGGGTGGTATGTATATATATATATATATATATATATATATATATATATATATATATATATATATATATATATATATATATATATATATATATATATATACATACCCATACACCATACATTCCTACATAGGAGGTGGCCATATTGCTGTGGTATGACATGAACACAGGAACTAGGGGTGCTGTGGGGGCTGCAGCACCCCCTTATACCAGGCATTGTACATTTACTCTACAGTTCTGTGGTTTATCAATCAAGTGTATGAACTTATCCCTGGCAGCAACATGCGTCTTTGGTTACCTGATCACAAGGGGACAGTTGACCAGTTCACACCCAGCACTAGGTGTCTCAAAATGCATCTTGAGTGATCGGATCGCACTTCCAGGCTATATGCAAGTAATATCCTGAACAAACCCACACAGTGTTTTCTGCGTAAAGAAAGAACTTAATGTATAATATATAAAGTTTTTGCTTACTCAAAACCTCACAAAATTGAGCAATTTTGTGAGGTAACTGTAGTTGCTGTGGCTGCTTTGACCTATTGTACGTTGGTGTTTAAGTTTGCTGTCTGCTGTGGTGCAACACATTCTAATATTGTTATAAATTGTTGTTAAGAACTATTAGATATATAAGTTATCCTGGCCATTCAAATTAATACAGAAACCTGAATGTCGAGCACCATTTAACATGACGTCATTATATAGACTCATCCCTCAGCACCCCCAACTGTGACTGACTTCCTGCGTCCCTGCTGAATGATGTTCGCAACTACTACAGCTTCCAAAAGAAGTGGTAAACACATCCAAACAAATCAAGGACAGATTCTGGACTGAGGAAAACTATAGTTATCCAAAAGGTCTACACTTGTGCTGCATTGATTAATCAATCAGTTGTTAACTATGAAATGAATCGCCGACTATTTGGATAATTGATTAATCAGTCATTTTTTAAGGAAACAAAAGTTAACATTCTTAAATATTTGTTTCTTTACTCCTCGTGAAAGTAAACTGAATATCTTGAGGACATGTTCTAACATTTTATTGAACAAACAACTGATCAATTAACCAAGGAAATGATCAACACATTAACGGAAAATGAAAATAATTGCTACTTGCAGCCCTGGTCTCCACACTGTGTTTCTAACATTTTTTATAAAAGAATCTCTCACCAACTGTTTGTGACATTTTGAGTTGCTCGTCTTCTAAGTGACTACCGCATCAACGAAACTTCCTCCTGTTCCTCTCCTCAGCTCCCCTTGTTATTACGCCGGTATTTCATCAATACCTGTTGTATCTGATGATAGGCTTCTGTCAGGGTAAAGTGTTGCATATTGTTTTCTGTCTTCAGCACGGACAGAGAGGACGGGGTGGGCGGGAATGATGTTGTCTGCCTCAAAAATCTGTGCAGGGATTCAGACAAAGCGCAGCACCTCAGTGGACAGAGCCCAGCCATGTAACCTGGGGGATGTCCGGCTTTCTTAGGCAGAAGCCGAAGGCTTGGGCAGGCTAAGTGTGTATTGCCAAGGGCCTCATGAAATATGATGCAGCAACATTCAGATAAATATTTATATTTATACTTCCTCATGTTTGCCTCTCTGTCACTCTCCCAAAATACGTTTATTGTTAGCGTGACAACCAGTATTTTGGTTTCAATTTTAGCAGAGAGGAAAACTTGTCATTTTACAGCACTTTATAGATTCATCTTCCAACCTGTCATGGCAAAATAGCATTCTTCAAATGATAACGTGCGCAAGCTATTCAGTGGGAGACGTGGCATGATATGATGTGCTTTTCTTTTCAGGTTGGCATTGAAGAAATGCTGTCAAGAGTCTGGGACTCCCAACCCAGAGTTATCAAGTTTTCTCGAAAACATCAGAGGAGCTCCTCCGCCAATGGGCTGAGGCGACAGAAGAGAGACTGGGTCATCCCGCCTATCAATGTGCCTGAAAACTCCCGCGGACCCTTCCCTCACATGCTTGTCAGGGTGAGTGACAGTTTATATAATTTCAGCAAATACCACACATCTTCTCCTGATGCAGGATGCTGGTGCATCACAGAACCTTTATATAACTTGTCTTTGCAGAGAAAAGCTGACATTCCAAGGAAAACTAGGTAGCCAAGCCATGTACTTATTTACTCAGGTCAGGCGAGAGAGAAGAATGGAGAATATGCAATAATATCTCTCACAATCACCACAAGGCCAAGAGACTCAGCATTCTGGTATTTTCTATCGAGCACACCCAGCAGGCTAAAAACGCTGCTCTTGTCTCTGATTAAAGTTATGATGCCAGATGATTTGTCTGCTGCGCCTCTGGGCTCCACAGACAGGTAGACAACAAAAATCCTTGCTTGGAAAGCACACAATACATACTTCATGCCTGGTCTCAGAAGAATAGATCTAAGGATTACTCTGGAGTATTCTCTCTCTGCGGCATTCCTGCACCTGTGAATATAGCCGGTGGACTCGTCCTCACATCACAGTACTTTTCTCTGTACATTACAGCACATCTGAATAGATGGGTGATCATGGCATCCATATTGTTGTGAGTTTAGGGAGACTAAGGAATCCACAAACTGAGATTAATGTTTGTGAAAGGAGGGCTTTTGAAAGCAGGCAGTTTGATTAAGTTAGAGTTTTGCAGCAAACAAAGCAGTTTAACATAATTTTCATTTGATTTGTTATGATGGATGCTCATGATTTCAGTTCATTTCAGTTTTGCCTTACAGTGATATAGCTGCACACCAAGTTGAGCATATGCAAAGTTGCACATTAAATACTGAGCATGGAAAGGATGAAATTACTGCCGATCCTCTTCTCGCTTGAAAGATTCAGTTTGCTTTTTTTTTAACTATTGTCGTATAGAGAGACAGGAAGTGATCTCCTTTTTAATATGTGGAGATGAAATTTTTTTATCGGATAAGATAAGACACAACATTTGTTAATCCCAAAGGAAATTTGTGTGCCAGAGCATAACATAAGAATAACAACAATAGAATAGAATATAATAATAATAATAATAATAATAATAATAATATAAAGTGCAAATGGAGTAAATGCTGACATCAGTGCCTAGTAACAATAAAAATAAGATCAATTTGGGGAAAATAAGAACCCTAAAATGAAAAAGAGGTAGTTAATTGTATTTAGCTGCTTTTCCATTCTGAGGACAGTTTTTGTCTCTTGTTACCATGGAGACACCACTGTCAAATTTGATAAAAACCACACCAACAGAGTCTTAATTAAGTCATTTATTTGTGAGTAAAACTAGATGATAAGTTGGGGTGTTTTTACTTGAGCTTAAAGGGGCACTCCGCACATGTTACACAGAAAGGCACAGAAAAAGCTCCACTCCCTGACTGGAAAGATCACAAGCTGGCATGGTTCAGGGACAGGACAACTCTATTAAAACCACTAACAGGGTACCCACCTGTCGAGTGTCAGTGAGCATCAGGCAAAAGATACAGAAGTATCCGCTGTCATACCACCAGACTGCAGAGCAGCGTCTTTCCTCAGGCTATGTCACTTCTGAATTCATCCTCAACACTCCAGCATAAAAGAGTTTTTTTCTGGTGTAGCATAAAGGGACTACAGCTTGCATTTTGTTGTTCAGTGCTGTCTTGTAAAATCACAATAAATCAACTTTGAAAAACCTTAAAACAAAACAAAAAAGAGACAGGAAACACAGGGAGAGAAAGGCTGACGACGTGCAACAAAGGTTTGTGCGCATAACTCTATAGATCAAGACTAGAAGAAAAAAGCATATGCTCTCTTTTCATTAGATTTGTAAAAAGTGGCAAAGATGAAATGCAATTTAACAATATTGTGTTGGCAGGGTCCTCAAATAGAAGCGGAGCTGGCATTCTTCTGCTCGGCTGCACTATTTGTAGCACACAATCATCGTCATTAAACACTGGGAAGGTGATTTCAAACAGACTTTTCCCTCTGAATTCAACAATGAATGATAAAATAACAGGCACAGGGAAATTATCAAGGGAACAAGGGAAAACGTCAAAGCACATTGAATGAAAAGAATAAAACCACTGAGCCCACAACAGTCATAAAAAGAATCATTTATAATGCGCGTTTGATGACCATAATTTAATTTAGTAAGTGCTGAATGCAAAAAATAAATAATTCTTTGTGAAATAATAGCATTGTATATTGGATTTAGTCTTAAACTTCTTTTTCCATTTTTCCACCATATTAACTGCACTTCTGCTTGGAGAAAAAGGTGTTAACTGCTGGTCTGAAGTGTACATCCATCTTTTAATGCTGTAATACCAATTTAATGGTAACCATGTCGTTTGTGCATATATATGTGTAATTTAAATTATCTGACCCCAGGGCGCCAAAGGATTTAATTTTGCCCTGCAGCCCTGCTACCATTTACAGAAACAGTGTGAAACTCTACAATTCTCACAATCAATGTAAGTCATGTAACCAGTTATTGATTACAACCCGTGCATAACAGTGAATATTAGAAATATGGAAAATCAAGAGAAATTTCCCATGGAGGCATCGCACTCTCAGCTCTGTGCTGCTACTTTAAACTCTCCTCACGAGATGCTTCTTATCAGACACCCAGACAGACGTTCAGCTTTCTGCTGGCATTTCTGACACACACGCACACACACACATACACACACACATACACATACACACAAAGTCCCTTATGCCCATTTGTACAGCGAGGCTTACACTCCCGGATTACGGAAATCGCCTTTCACCAATGTGTCGGCAAGAGGGCAGATTTTCTACCAAAGCATGGAAGCACTCACCCTCACACAAAAACACACACAGCCGGGCCGTGGAGTGTCAGGGGAGGCACCAAATTGTGTTGCCCTGCTGGAGACACGGACCCTCTTTTATCCCCATTTCACATGTCGGGTGTTAGATGCTTGGATTAAACCTCAAGGGGCTTCCTTTGTGGCCATGTGAGTGTTGAGGTTGGGCTGGATTGAGTGTGCATGTGCAATGTGTGTGCAAGGGAACATCTTCTAGCTCGCATACTGTAAGTGAACACTATTTTGGTGTGCCTCAGCCATAGCTTGGCCATACTGTGGCTGAAAGCAGTGTTGTATAAAGTACCCAAAAGTCATACTTGAGTAAGAGTAAAGATTTCACATTAAACTATTACTTTGGTAAAGGTGAAAGTCACCCATACGAATAGTACTTGACTAACTGTCTTAGAGTATCTGATATTACGTTTTTTTTTATCTGATTGCCAATAAAATTAATTAAGATAATAAAAATGCACTACTTTGGCTATGATGCAGCATGTAATCTGCAAGTAACTTCTAACTAGTGAAGTGGAGTAAAAGTACTATATTTGCCTCCAAAATGTAGTGGTGTGGAAATATAAAGCAGCAGAAAATGGAAATACTGGAGTTGGTACAAATACTTCATAATTGTACTTAATTACATTACTTGAGTAACTGTTCTTAGTTATGTTCCATCACTGCATACAGTACATACATACAGTGTTGTAAAAAGTACCCTTAAAGGGATAGTTCGGATTTTTTGACATGAAGTTGTATGACATCCTCACCATCAGTGTCGTGCATCAGCAGTGACTTTTCCCCCACTGCGTCCTGTGAGCCGAGGTCTGTCCCGCTGTTGTTGCTGAAGAAAGTAGTTACGGCTAGTTTGCGGGGCCACGAAGATAAAGCGTTTTGCTTCAAAAAACAATATCCGTTCAAAAGAGTAAAACATTTGCATCACAAAATCGTTTACGACAAAAAAGTCAGACCTCACGATCACCTGGCACTATTTCCCCTCCCTTCGTATCACTGCGCGCTTCCGCCTGTTGACACACGGCACCGCTCCGTCAGCTGTTTCACGGTGTTTACATGCTCGGATGTGCGAGAGAGCTAACGTGAGAGCTAACGTGAGTACTAGCGAGATTATTAGACAAGAGGATATATAAAAATGGTGCGGATTTGCGATTATCCGGGTTGCAACAACAAAGATCACACCAAGTCGCCGTATATATTTCACCGCTTTCCTGTCACGGACATTGCTATTAGGCAACTTTGGCTTCTTGCCATAGGCTTGAACATTGAAGCGAGACTGCCAAGGGTGAAAAAGCTTCGTGTGTGTAGTGCACACTTCAGCAAGGACGATTATGTTCCTACACGCCCAGGAAAGAGGAAGAAACATGTTTTGAAGAGTGCTGCTGTGCCACGACCCCAGGTAATAACAACTATCTACAAGCTAAAGATGGTGCCTTTTTATATGATGACTGTTATTATTATTGTCAGCAACTATGTACTGTCTGTACAGGTCCAACTTCAGCTTGGACCGCTTCTCTGTCTCTCTCCTCTCTCTCTGCCCGTTCTAACTCCATTTGACGAAGCTCGGTGTCTGTGTATTCGGGTTCATAAAGATATCCCTTTGGCTCTGTGGTAAAAGGAATGTCTTCATCACTCGTTTCGTAGTCAGACATATTTACGTTTACCATCCGAGCATGTAAACACCGTGAAACAGCTGACGGAGCGGTGCCGTGTGTCAACAGGCGGAAGCGCGCAGTGATACGAAGGGAGGGGAAGTAGTGCCAGGTGTTTTACTCCTTTGAACGGATATTGTTTTTTGAAGCAAAACGCTTTATCTTAGTGACCCCGCAAACTAGCCGTAACTACTTTCTTCAGCAACAACAGCGGGACAGACCTCGGCTCACAGGACGCAGTGGGGGAAAAGTCACTGCTGATGCACGACACTGATGGTGAGGATGTCATACAACTTCATGTCAAAAAATCTAAACTATCCCTTTAAGTCATATATACTTGAGTTAAGATATTGCCTTAGAATATAACTTCGGTAAAAGTGAAAGTCCCTCATGCGAAAAGTAGTTGAGTAAAAGTCATGAAGTATCTGAGTTTAAATTTAAAATTGAATGATATTTAAGTATCAAAATACACTGCCCGGCCAAAATAAAAAAAGGTCACATGCTCTTATATTTCATTGGACTGCCTTTGATTAAGGCATGCATTCGCCGTGGCATCTTTTTGATAAGCTTATGGAATGTCACAACATTGATTTCCGTCCAGAGTTGCAGTAATTTTTCGCCAAGATCTTGTATTGATGATGGGAGAGTTGGGCCGCTGCATAAAGTCTTCTCCAGCACATCCCAAAGATTCTCAATGGGGTTAAGGTCTGGACTCTGTGGTGGCCAATCCATGTGTGAAAATGATGTCACATGCTCCTGAACCCCTCTTTCACAACTTGAACCCGATGAATCGTGGCATTGTCATCTTGGAATATGCCAGTGCCATCACGGAAGAAAAAATCCATTGATGGAAAAACCTGGTCAGTATAATCAGATAGTCAGCTGACCTCATTTTTTGGCCACATAACTTTGCTGAACCTCGACCTGACCAACTGAAGCAACCCCAGATCATAACACTACCCCCACAGGCTTGTACAGTAGACACTAGGCATGCTGGGTGCATCACTTCATCCACCTTTCTTCTTACCCTGATGCGCCCATCATTCTGGAACAGGTTAAATCTGGACTCATCAGACCACATGACCTTACTGCTCCAGAGTCCAATCTTTATGCTCTCTAGCAGATTGAAGCCTTTTTTTTCAAATTAGCCTCACTGATAAGTGGTTTTCTTAAGGCTGCACAAGTTGGCAGACACAGAGGCAGAACCGTTACAGTTGAAGGTATCAGCTGCTCTTGCTAGTGCAAAAGTACCCCCGTCCAAGCTCACTACTGAGGAAAGGAAGGCCCAGGCATCACTCAAAAGAGACCGGAACATCACCATCTTTCCTGCAGACAAAGGGAGATGCACTGTAGTGCTAAACACAGCGGACTACCACACCAAAGTCACTGATCTGCTTAGTGATACTAATACCTATGAGACACTGAGGCGAGATCCTACCAGTAGCTACGAAAGGAATGTTATAGAATATCTGCAAAAACTGAAAAAGGACAAAGCCATTAACAGGCCATTATATTACCGACTGTACCCCGGGGAAGCCATCCCATCTATCTATGGAAGATACAAAAGGAAGGAGCACCACTCAGACCCATCATCAACAGCTTCAATTCAGTTACCTATAATATATCCAAGCACTTAGCCAGTATCCTAACTCCTTTGGTTGGTAACACTCAACACCATATCAAAAACTCACAGGATGAGAGAGATAACACTGGACCCAGACAAAACAATGGTCTCTTATGATGTCACATCACTTTTTACATGCATTCCCACTCAGAAATTTTTCTTGTACAAGACATGCACATAGTATTTCCCAATCGGTACTTGTTACCAGAGTTGAATACTCAGTAATTATGTGATACCAATGAATGATTACAGGGGTAAAACTATCCAAGGGTCATCTACTAGGCCTTGAAATAACAGGAAATGAAGTCTGAATAGACAAAGTGGTTCAAAATGAAGGTTAGATGGTTAGAAATCTATATCAATATCTCCCTGCAACTACAGGAATTTACAGTAAGCCTACTTCAACTTATTTCATATGTTCAACTGCACTGGACCCACACAAAGGAGGTGGAAATTGCATCATTAGGTGATTAGAAGGTTAGTAATATATAGCAATATCTACTTGCAACTATAGAATTTACTGTACTTCATTATTCCCTATGTTCACCCGTACTGGATCCACACAAAGAAAGTGGAAATTGTTATAGAAAAGTCTGCCAAAAGTAAGGAGAGAAGTTACCACAGTTCAGCTATTAAACACCAAGTCCTTACCACAGTACAGAACAATTACCCATTAACCTCAATGTCCCAATTCCGAGCAGTACATCAGTTGACTTTCCTCCTCGTACACAAGCCAATACCGGCGTTCCCCACTCTCTGCTGTTCTCCATTTTTCATTAAAATATCTCTTGGCCTTTACCTCGCTTGGCTCCCCTTTCTCCTTCACACTCTCCTCAGCGGTTCTTTTAACTCCCGCGATGTAACGCCACATTTTAATTTACTTCAGTTCTTGTAAACTCCAACAAAAAAGTAGCTCCCGCTTAGCTTTATTCATGCGCCACAATAAATAGTTCCAACTTAGAGTTGATGGTTGCCAAGCAACGGGGTAGCCGGCTCCATAGACATATATACGGCTGGCCCGGCTGACCGGGGCGCGGAGTAATAATTAGTAGCAGTGAAGAGTCCAAGTGAAGGCTTGCTAGTGAAGGCCAACTGACACTTTGGTCCAATCAGAAACATATAATTTGACCGGATCTAACTCTAGGGTTGTGGAAAGTGCACTGTTATGCCTTAACCAAGATATCGATACTGATTCAGTTCACCCGCCAGCACACAAATTCACCCGCATTTGGCGGGTGGCGGGTGCTTATTTCCATCCCTGGTGTCCTTAATGACTCTGTAAGGACACTCCCACACAGAGTTTAAAAGCCTGCAGCTCCCCTCCAATTAATTAGAACTGAAGAAGCCTCTTGGATGAGAGGTGAAATGTCTTCAACAAACAAAAACACGTCCAGTTGCCTACGATACAGCACTTAGAATTACCATGACCTGGATGACTCAGAACCTTCATCAACATTAAGGCTATACAGCTGTTTAGTCCCAATCCCCTGAGTTCTCTTCGCATTGTGCATGTGGAAACACTCTTTCTTTCACTGTTAAACATAGCTGCGATTTCTATTTTCCAATCACGATCATTCAAGATGTTTTTCAGACCACATTTCTTCCTTGAAGATGATGGTTCACCACTATCCTTCAGGGTTTTAATTATGTGTTGTACAGTTCTAAACATAATTTTAGTAGCTTTGGCAATTTCCTTATTCGTTTTCTTTGCTTGACGCAGGCCAATAATTTGACCCTTCTGAAAAAGAGTATCATCTTTTCCACAATCACTGTCTTCTGACAGGTTGTTAAAGAAATGAGAAGCTATTCTCTGCATCAGTTATGGTTAAATAACCTGTTGTCAGCTGAGACACAAATCAATGCAGTAATTATCCAATGGAACCTATTTGCTTAATTAAATCCAGGTGGGGCCAGGCAGTGTATAATATAAGTCAAATTACATATTACACATATAGCCTACAGTATAAACATGTGTGTATATGTGTATACTACGGGTCGACCGATTGTGGGATCTGATACACAACATTTTTTTGATTATCAGAATCATTTTTCAATCTGGTTGCCAAAAAAATGAATTGAACTCCTAGAAATGCGCTGCTTTGGCCATGATGTAGTACTGTATGTAATCTGCAAGGTAGTTTGTACCTAAAGTTATCAAATAAATGTAGCGGAGTAAAAGTACTATAGTTGCCCCGAAAATGTAATGGAGTGGAAGGCTAAAGTAGCGGAACATGGCTATAGTCAAGTAGAGGCAAATACCTCATAACTGTACTTAAGTACCGTACTTGAGTAATTGTACTTACATTCCATCACTGGCTGAAAGCAGTGCACCATGGGGGTTGTGACTCATGCTGTTCATTGCTCTGCGAGCTCGCCTGTCCCCGGCCCTCTCTGCAACACGACTCTCCGCTCTGACAGGCAGCCGGGGAGAGGCACGGTGGGGAATTTGTGCTTTATCTCGCCGGTCTCTGAAGTGGCCAAGAACAACCTTTAAAGCATATGCACTTGATTTCAGGACATAGCAGCTCTCCTGGGCTGTGGAGACTCTTTGAGTTTCCTTCACCTGTGCTTCTACACTCGAGCCTTCACACAGTCGGGTTCAGGCTGCTTAAAAAGACCAATTAACCCTCGGAGTGTAATTACAGCTTTGCAGGCATCAAATGATGCGAATGACACGCCCAAAGAGGTGTGTGGTTTTCTCTTTGATTCAGCGAGAGTGGAGACAGAACGAACAGCAGGGCACAGAGCACAATGAGAGGCTAAAGGAGCTGCTGTAGGATGTTTGATCCATCCCAGACAAATCCAATTCCATACATTAAACAAACTCCTGCTGATTTAATTGTGAATAACAATTCGTATGATCATAAGGCTTTTGTTTATTCCTTTACTGATAGTAGACTATATCTATGGTGCTATTATGGGTTATATTCCTGTGCATTGTGACATTGCCACCATCATCATCACAGCCCTTCAGTTCAGATGGCAATATTCTGGTTCAGCCTCTAAAAGCTACTTTCACTTCCTCGAAACAAAGAGAAAATGTTCTCTCCCACACACAAACAGACACACACACTCCACCAGTGGCCATTTTTACCTTGACGTGCAATCCAGCCATGAAGAACCACACGTGGCGCAGCTTTGATGCCATTGATTTACCATTGTGCTCAAATGGAATATGTTTCCGAGCCCGCGCCGTCAAATCATTTGACATGACAGATGTAAGTGCAGGGGAAAAAGAGGTTGAAAAACAGCTCCAGTTAAATGGATACTGAGGTAGATGGCAAGAAATACTCAGAAAGTGAAAGGGAGAGAGGGTGGGAGACGGAAAAGAGGAGAAAGGGGGAGGACGGGCTGAGATTGAAAGAAAAAAAAGACAGAAAAGGAAAAAAAAAGAGGAAGTCTTCAGAGAGTGCTGTAAATCTGCGAGGTGAGGGAGGCCAACATTAGTTTCAGGCCATTTGTGGCATTCTCATCTCAACCGTCTCCTGCAGCACCTACACTGGGGCCAATGAGGCAAAACTGATGGAAAGCAGTCTGAATATGGGAGAGAAAAGACCCTCCTTTCATTTAACCAGGCCTCAAACACTGGCTCCCTCCCTGACCCACCGTTAGGACAAGGAAACGAACAATGTGAGCTGGAAATAATTGAGCACATTGTGGACGGCGGTTTTAATATGATGTGATTCCAAAGCCGAGGGAAAGACTAAAGAGAAACGTTTGCGTTTGCAGTTCTTTTTCCTCCCTGCGTGCATTTCCATGAAACTATAATGATATGTAGTCTTTATCATACACTGACATTCTTGGAGAAAACTGAAGGTCTTAAGGTGAGTAGGTGAACCGGCATATTAGAGTGCATCTCAGAATGATTTGGTTTACCTCATTATTTTGAATAGCCCATTATAACAGTGCTCATGGGTAATGTAACACGCTACAGTGAAGGGTTGAATGTGTCGCAGCGAGAATGACCGGAGGGCTCCTCATTTAGAGGGATTTTTATCAAAAGCAAACAGAGGCACACAAACAAAAACAAATGTTTAAGTTTGCCCACCACTCAAGTTAACTTTCCACACTTTGGCAGAAGAAAACTTGACGCTCGCTTTAGATTAACAGAGCGAATACATGGCTTTTTGTTCTTTTTCTAATGTGGTTCTCTGTGCGGAGCAGCTCAAATATATGTGATATATGTGTGTACGGGGGGGAGTGCAAGTTAGCTCAATGACATTGTAATGTCTGTACTGCTGTTTGCTCAGTCCCCAAAATGAAAACACGGTGGTTTATTTACAACCTCATATTGCTCAGTGTATTTCATTACAGCTCGTAATGAGCTCGTAATATGCTTTTTGGATCCGCTTGTTTTGTTTGCAGTTTTATTGCATCTCTTGTGCATTGAAATACGTCGCGTCCATTGTGTCTAGTTTATGTGTGGGGATGTGCATGTGTGTGTGTTCCCGTGTGTGTGTGTGTGTGTGTGTGTGTGTGTGTGTGTGTGTGTGTGTTTTGTTTTTTCCACCAATACATGAGAGCACTGAAGTAGTTGGACAAAATGTACACTATTATATTGCATTATTCAAGACCAAATTTATCTAAATTTAACGCTTAACAGAATTCTTTGCACAGGCTCACAAAAAAATAGTTTTCACATCAATTACTTATTCCCCCGGCCCATTTTCCAGATGGAAAGCACTTGTACTCACATTCCTTCACTTCTGAGAGAGGCAGTGGGGAAAACTGTAGGACAAACAGTGACGGAAACTTCCACTCAATCCCACGTCCTAAGCACAGGATGTTTTATATACTACAAAATAAACTACATCCTCAAAATCATCCCATGTATGGCACTACCTAAATGACTGGCAGGTAGTTGTGTCTTGTTCATTGGCTGCTCCGGGCTTTTCTTTCTCTAACTTTACTACATTAAAACATGACAGCATGATATGACTGTATGACTGTTAGTCTCCATAAGGAAAGTATGAACCTGAGCCATCAGCCCATCGGCGGTTACAGAGGAAGTTTCAAATATGTCAGAAGTTTCAGTGTTTTGTCAAATGTTAACAGTGTGAACATCAGAAAAAAGAGGAGTTTGACTCAAAAGTGTGAGTTTTAATTGGGTTAAAGCTCTTTAAAGGTCAAGTACAAGACATTCACTGCCACTAGATATTGGGGGGGGGGGGGCGGACACCCGATGCCTGTTCTCGTCTGCGTCTTTGTGTGTCTCATCACTTGTAACTTCGAACACATATAATTTTTTGTGATTGTCGCTCTTCTTTTTGTGTGTGAAATCAAAATTGAACAAAGACTTATTAGTTTAATCCAAACCATGATAAACCTTACCAAGTGGATTATTGCCTAAGTCTAAAAGTAAAATAAAAAACCCTCTACCCACACGAGACTCAAACTCCCATCATCCACATGCAAGTCATGTGCAAGATCCTTTCACCCAGCACGACTCACTGCAAAAATAGACTTTAGACTTTCCATTTTTCCATCATATCACCTGACTTACTGAAGGCTTGCAGCAGAAAACTCTTCTTACAAGGAAGACTATCACTTACCATGCACAAGATGCAAGGTCAAATACACAAATGATTGAAAAACAACTTGCACTCAGATCACAGGCTGAGACGGTCATGGAGTGCATCGCTGCATCCTGGAAAACCAGGTCCATCCCTGTGAAATACAGAGGTTTTAGTGAGACCCATTCAGCGGGTTGCATAACCAGGAGGTAAACCTTGAAGCTAGACACTAGTTTTTTGACATATGCTCCAGGCGAGTTATTCTCATTGGACTGAAGAGAAGCCATTTTTAGATAGACTCGATAGCAAAACAAAGAACAGAGAAGCTCAGATTACAACACACAGAGAAGGAATATGGCATCATTCTCTGTTCAGGACGCCATTACTCCACTATATCTTCACATCACACATAGTTGTTGCTGGACAGCGACAATATTTAACCTTTGATGCTGCAGTGGTTCAATCTTGTGGTACTGTAGTTTCCATAGTATTCACTACTGTAACAGAGCGCTGTGTCCCTGGAGGCATGTGTCACATTATCTGTACAAATGACTATAAAACAGACAAACACAACATTACATGTGTAAAGGCGAAGGTGAAAAGCTGCTCTGTACTAAACTACAGCAATCATCATGACTGATCTGTACAGTCATTTCCACTTGTTATTGACAGCAGGTAAAGATTATCATTTAATTAACCAGAACCATCAAAATGACTATAATTATAATTAATTCTCTAATTCGTATTACATAGCAGTAACAGTTCAATCGATGGAGCCATTAAGCTCGGTTTTTACAATCAGTTACTCATTACGTCTCCGCTCTGCTTCTGACAACTCCACATTTTTCACATCTATGCGCAGCGTCTGTCTGTGATCGAGATTCAGAGTGAGTTTGGCTCTCAGCTTCAAGGAGCAGACGCAGTGTGTTGACATGTCTTGTTCTGGTTGAAATCAGGACACTCCTCACTCCCTTTCCTCCTGACACGATCCCCGGGAGTGCGTCCCAGAATCCAGAAGCGTCTTGTTGCTGAATCATCTACAATAGCAGCGAGGTCTCCAGGAATAAAGTTCCGCTTTAATCTTGTTCCACATACTTTACTTTTTCATGATGAACTACTGTCTCTGCCAAACACTGAATCTGACTCCATCTCCTTGTCCTCGTGTTGGAGTCGTCCAGAAAACACGACGCACTTTTCACCTCGAGCAGTTGATTCAGCGTTAAGGCTCGGACACACCAAACTCACATCAAAGAACTACCTGTGTCGAAGGCCACGGACACAAAGAGCGGTGCCGGAACGAGAGATAATAAAAGAACACACTTCAGAGAGTAGGTTAACCACTGACATTTTATCGACATGTTTTTCGTCCCTCAAGTTTGTTTGTGAAAGGCTCCCGTTCGTGTAATTTCAGTCTCATCAGCGATATTTGTTTGCACCAGCCCCATTTGGTCACAATATTACCAGCCCTGCCAATCATTGGGAAAAAAAACGTCAGTGGTTGACCTACTCTCTGAATTGTGTTGTTCCATTTTCTGGAGGCATTTCTTCATCAGAAGTCATATGACGCAGATATGGTTTAGTGTGTTTCTCCAAGCATCTCCCATTGACCTCAGTACAGCTGTGACCACAGTCTGGCACCAAAGCAAGATCAGTGACGTAATGACCCTTCCTTCTATTTAAGGCTCCTTGATTCAAAACGGACGAGAAGTGAATACCGAGCACCCCCCAGAGAGAGAACCTGTCAATTCACACCTGGCATTAAATGCGTCTCAAGTGACCGGAGCTCACTTCCCGGATGGAGGTGCAAATATTATTACACAAGAAAGAAATATCTTCACTTATAACATTTACTGAATGAACAAGAAGGCCTAAATAGTGAATCATTTTTTGTATACAGCGTTTCACAAAGTTCATATACTTTCTCCGAACGCAACAAATCTCAAAATTGTGCGTTTTTTAAATGAGTCTGGTGACTTTTTCCTCTTTGTTCTCCAAAGAAATAACCAATATTAGTTACTCTTTAGTATTCTTGTAAAATTTTACATCAATAGGTTATATTCTTTAATAAATTTGATGTAAATGATAAATCAGTTGAAACTGTGTGTTCAAACAGCTGCTGCTTTTTACAAGGAAAGAAACATCTTAATGTGTTTAATGCCGATTTTACAAGAAGGCACCAGTGATTCAAACTTTGCCATAGCCATGTCACAAAGTTTAAGTCTGTCCTCATGATGCAACAACTCTTAAAATCCCGCGATTTGTAAGGGAGTCTGGGATATTGCCTTTACTAGTGACTTCACGTTATTACATGGTCCATGTCAATGACTTTTACACACACAAATAGCACCTCACGTCTTGTAACTATTATGTAAAGTAGAACACAACAACAGTTATTTAATTTAAATAAGAAAAGGTACAGTATGACAGCACCAACCCATAGAGAGAGACTTACATGCTCATTCACAGGAGAATATGGTGTGTAGCTCCTCTGGAAAACTTTTGAGCAAAAGGCAACAGCACTTTTCCTCTGTTTCCTCTTGTCATGCAGCTCCAGTTTCAAAAATATATCATTCTCCTTCATAGACAGCCCAGTTTTAAGTGAGGGCCACCTTTCCAGCAATGAAATACTTCTTTAATCCAGATTTAAGATGACAGTAACATTGGATAATCTTGCTGGTAAACATGCCTTTATAACACACACAGGCACTTATGAGGTTGTCTGGCAAATTCTCATCATCATTTTTAAATCCATTTATTATTAAGACAATTATACGACAGATTGCAAAAGCCTCTTTAAATCAATAAAAGTTACAAATGCTGCAAAGTTGGATTTAACTTAATTTGGCATACTCAGCAGGCAGCAAATATATTCAGGTATTATACAGTCATAATGTAAGGCAGCAGGTGTAATATATAAATGAGCCCTAGGCATTTGCTGTTAATGGATGTGCAGGTTGGTTTCATCTTACTGCACCTTGTTTTCCCAGAAATCTCTTGCAGCATATGAAGAGTGAGTGTTTATGTCGAACCATTTGTGCACCTTGCCTTTTGTTTGCTGGTTTGTTCCTGTGTCTGCGAGGGTACGTGTGTGTCGCTGTGTATTGTGTGTGTCTTGTTTGTCATTCGCAGCATCCCCGGTCGCACAATTAGAAGGTGACAGTCCCATTAGAGCCGGCCCGGTAGTACAAAGGCTGAGTGCTGTTGTGAGTGACACGGAGCTCTGCCTCTCACTAAATAACTGTCAGTCTGCCCTCGTCCACTCTGACCCCTCTGGCAGCCTCCCTCTGAGCCACTCGAGCTCCCCTCTGGACTCTCATTGGCAGCCTCGGCGGCTCCCTGAGCCAAGCATGGCCCTCCTTTCAAGCCTGGCCTCTAACTGATTGGCTGGACCCCGCTAGCCTTAGGCATGCCAGAAGGGCTTTCAACTGGCCTCAGGGTGCTGCTGATTGGCCAGGCTGTCAGGGCCGCATGTCCCCTACGGTAGTGTATGGCAGCGGCTGGGGTTGAGGGATGCAATTTGACAATGGTGGTAGGTGGAGAGGAAAAGTGCAAGAGCAGCAGGAAGCTCCTCACTGGCCCCCACTTCCTCCATCTCTACCTCCATATCAATCTCTTTATACTGCTGTCTTTCCCTTTAGTCAGCCTTCCAGCATCCAACCGTGTCTTCACTTTAATCATCTTGTGGGACATATCTGGACCTGCACCGTGGTTTACCTGTCGTCCTCGTATTGGGATGAGCAGGAGAATGGAGCTATCTAACGAGTTGAGGCTCTCCAGGGGTCCGCGGTCTGTTTTGGGCGGGTGAGACAAGATCGTCAGCCTCTGCCTCCTCCTCCATTCCCATCGCAGAATTAGACAATGCAGCTCTCTTTATAAGGGAGACAGAATGGCTACATTGGCTCTATTCTTCTCCCCTCGCTGTGAATCAGGGGAATTAATGCCATTGTTAATGCAGAGAGACCGCTGGTACATTTCAACAGGATTCTCGCCTCTCGCAGAGCTCATCTAAATTGCCTGGCTAATGCTGTAATTGGGTTTGTGAGTCACTTCTTAACTTCCATTAATATTTGTTCTCCCTCTAATTGCCCCTTTTTCCCAATCCTACATTTCATTCCTCGGTCTGGTTAATGGTCTGAGGTGGAGGCAGCGACGTGCATGTGTGTGTGTGCGAGTGCACATTCTAGAGAAAGCATCTAATCTATTTTTGAGCAGATACAAAATGTCAAAGCGCCCGGGACTTCTTTCTCTCGTCTGGGTAACGATGAATGACACACAGGATGGAGGAGGAGGGTATTGGAGGTTTAAGACTGAGACATCAGAACCGTTCACGGTCAAAATTTGAGAAACGTCCTCCAGATATCTGTGATCCATACAGGCTTCGGATAAAAAATATCCCTTCTCCAAAGAGTTCATATCAGTTCTTCAAAAGAGAGCCAAGCGCTTTCATTTGAAGGTTATTTATTGGATGTGCTGGCGGCATTCAGAATGCTTTCTGCCGATCATTAAAAGACGTATTACTCGACAATGCCTCTGCTCTCTCAGATGTTTGCTTCTGAGCGTCTCTCCACACTCACCTATAACTGGATTGTCTTTTCCTCTTATACATCACATTAAAAACGGAGGAAAAACATCAGCCCCAAAAGGTTTCAGCTTTGTTTCCTTAAATTGTCAAGAAAAAAAAGTCTCACTCTATTATCTTTAAATCCAAATCCACTTCTCGGGAACATTACCTCAGGAAACCTCAGAAACTCCAAGGACTCAATTCAATTGACCGTGTGGGAAAGTGGAGTAGAATGGCTGAATAACAGTGTCAGTACCAGAGCAGACAATCCGTCCTCAGGTGGCGACTCTTGCTCGTATATATTGATGGGACTCTTGCTGCTTCCTCCCGACTGGAAGGAAATGGGAGGAGGGTGAGAGACAGAAGGAGATAGAGATAGACAAACTGATGTGGCTGCAGATATAGACAGAATAGGAGAGCACACCAAATGAAAAGGAGGCAAAAAAAAAATACATATTTCAGAGCTGCATGGAGCTTGGTTCATTTCCCATTCAGTTTCCGATCCATAATGGACTAGCATGCCTGTGTGCCGGGGCCCAGACGCAGCTCTTCTTTATGAGTATCAGGGATAACTGTGTGCGACGGTGGCTGTCAGCGGCTCTCACTTGAGAGATATTAAAGCTGAGCCCTCTGCAGCTTCTCCCTCACAGGCCTCCTGTGTGACTATTTTTAAAAAACTGTCCGCACCGTTCCCTTCTCATGATGCCACTAAATTGACAGGTTTTACCCCTCTTTATCGCATGTGAGGCTGTTATTGTATTTTTTTGCAGGAAGGGAAAGCTTCAAGGCTGGCGGAAAAACTTGAGGTCCCACGTTTTCCATAATTGGAAATTTTGTTTCCATTTTGTCAGCCCATCTCTCTCATTCTTTCATCCTCTGCTTCCCTATTTCCTCCCCTGTCATTTTGTTGGATGTTTGTGTGGATGGCCTATCAGACTATTTGAATTCCTATTCCCCATCAAAAGCAGGGCACATCAGCTTTGAAGAGTGACAGGCACACAGCAGGAGGGATCAAAGCGATGCAAAACTGAAATTTAAGAGGAAGTTAAAAAGCATGTAGTTTTGCCATTTCCCTCATGTTCAACAAAGAGAAAACAGATCCTGTATAACAGCGGGGAAAGATGAGACATTATCAAACACAGCGATTTTCAAGGATGCCTGTGTAGCTTGCAGATGCACAGATGCGTTTGATAGGGCTGTTTAACATAGCAGTTCACCCATTTGCAGTGACTCATGTTAGCGGCAATTCCAGCATCCCCACGAGTGCAAAGGTTTATTGTCAGATCTGAATATTTTAACCCCAGTGGTGACACTGAATTCAGTCTGCTCAAGATAGAAAAATCAATAGTCTATTCCAGCATGGCAGTGTCATTTTCTTTCTTTAAAGCCACTCACTGAGGTGCCAGACCTGCTATGAATCCTCGACTGAAACATACAAAAAAAATTGAGAGCATATTTTAAAACCATTAAATAGCTTGCCAGCAATTCCCCAAGTGACAGGCAGTAGCGTAAAAAGGAGCAGTAAAGCAAGCAGAAATTAGACATACGGGCTTGCAGCTGAAATTACTGGAAATTTAGACTGCTTGAGGGAAATCTGAGTCATTTCAAGGGGGGAGAGTAAAAGCATCAGACAGCAAATGAGATCTGGTTATCTCTCAACCCTGTTTGAAAAGGTCAAAAATCTTATGATTGTTTTCTGCTTCCTCTGAATCCACATGATTAATCAACCGTCAGGTGCTCTGAGCACTTTACATCATTATTTAAATATTGAACTATAGAAATTTACAGTCATGCTTTCATCCCCACTTGGTAACCATATTGTCATGTAGTCTGTGTTTGTGTGCCTACGTAAATAGGCGGTTAAGACAGGAGACAGAGTCTTAAAGCGGAGCAGGCTTGTGGGTATATGAGGCATCCAGTCAGTAAGTAGTTTCTATTAAAGGCATCCAGACATTTGGCAGACGCCGTCTTAATTATGGTTGACAGCTATGACAGCTAAAGCGTGACTGAGAGGCCGCCAGAAGGGCTCTGTGATAGCCTGTCGGAGCCCTGAGTGTTTGGCATCACTTCCTCCCACAATGCACCTCAGGAAGGAAATGGCATTAATTTGGCTTTTATCTCCTGCATATTATGTATTCCTCAAACTCACACACTCCGACCCCTCATACCAAACTGTTATAACTGCTGTGTATGAGGTGCTTTCTATACTTGGCTAATGGCGCCATCATTGCCATGTACTGTCTCATCTAGTATAAATACCTGACTTTAAGCTGCTTGTCTCACTTGACTAAACATGTCTTTGGCTCAGGATTAAGACAAAGAACACAATTTTTAGAGCACAGGTAAGTAATAATTTTAATATTACGAGTACATTAAATGTAATTAAATGTAATGGAATATATAATGCAAAAAATGTTTTTTGTGTTTTATTATGCGCTCATTTCACATAGAAACATTTTCAGGTGATGTAGTATGAAGAGCAAGGATGTCTGCATATGGAGGTGAATGTTGTGGGCTGATGGGTCCAACACAGTGTGTGTGTCCCGTGTACCCAAAGTGAGCATTAACCTATTTTAAATTAAGCTTGTACGTTAACGTCGGTAATGATTTAACTTACTCATTGTGTCCGTCTCATAACATTAACCACATGTTTATTACTGTTACCATGACATCAAGGGTCACCTGACAAACGCAACTGACTTATTCTTTTCCTGCACATCCAAAACTCATAAAATGTAGAGAGTGAATGACACTTACAGAACGTAATATTTTTATTTATTTATTTATTTATTATTCATTTATTTATCTATACAGTTTAGAGTTACAGGGACATTGCACATGGATAACATTTCTATAAATGTGCCAGTGTAGCCATCTTGGCTAATTTTCACCTGCAGTCCCTGTGAAGGTGTAGTGGTGTGCTATTATTGCCCCATCCCACATTGGACAAGGAGTTATGAATCCCAAACATGAGGAAAAGACAAAAAAAAAAACAGTCCTGTAATAGATTACATTTTAATCATCATTCAGTTTCCTATTTTCTGAGATACACTTAAATTAAAGGGGCACTACGTAGTTTTGGAGAAGAAATTCAAACTCAGAATTTTAATATTTACAATATTAATGAGGAGATGATACAAACTCAGGGTGTTTTTATTTTTTCATTAACTGAATAAACAAGCTGTTCTCAGAGGAAAATAAGGTCCCCAGAACACTGTTTGAAGATAGAAAGGTGGCAGGGTCCGCCACATATAAACAAAGTAAAACAGAATGAAACTGTGTTGTCCTTTAAGGTCAGTTTGTTTATTCAGTTTGTTGAGGCAGAAAAAAATCAGTCACTGAAAAGCTTTCTCTTCTGATTAAAATTCCCTAAAACTACATAGTGCACCTTTAAAGCAGAATAAAATTAGTTTGGAGCTCTTTCAAAAAACTGTTTCTACATGTGGCAGGAAGTAAACAAATAAATTAACCCCATGGATTAGTCACCTGCATAAGAGTCTTCTTTTGTGGCCACCTGCTGGCTAACATAACTAGCTGCCTATTCATCTGTATCTGTCCCATGTGAGAATGTGTTTGTTAATTTAGCATGTGTATAGGCTAGTAGAAAACTTAGTAGCGGAGAACTCTGTGCAATGGCGACTTACCCAGCAGACTATTATGATGACGTTTTAGGACGATCATGCGGCTAGCCCTGATGTACGTTAGCTACAATAGCTCATCCACAGGCCAGTTTTGAGTTTACTTTCAGAAACCTTGAATTAGTTCATCTTAATTTGGAATAATATCCATGAAATTCAAGTTTTTTAGTCTCATGCTGCTTTTCACAATATACATTGTTTTCTGCAATTCCCAAATCTTTACAATGGAGGTAGTGGGAGAGAAGTTAATATGACTTTATGAGTTTATACAATCATAAAAGTAAGACCCACACTGAAAAATGCCAGAATTGTCTCGTGTTCTAATGTTTTGTGATGATGCACACTAGAGGCAGAGCAGCTGTTTATATGCAGAGATTCGACCTTTACAGAGCAGGTTAAACGGACAGGACCTGGTTTGGAGTTATGACACTTGTACTTTATCCAGATTTGTTTAACAACCCCTATTTTGCATACATCTGTGACATTTACACAGTGTTAGTGGCAACAACATGCAGCACTGTCCTGATAGTAGAGTAGGTGAGTATGTTTTATTGTGTTGGATAGATCTGTGGTATTGAACGATCCCCTGGTATCCTGCCTGTGGCTCCTGAGCCTGTGTAACCTGCGGGGGGTGTTTGATGTGCCCTTAAGGCAAAGTGAGGTGACTAAGCCCATAAAGAGCTATAAAATAAAGAGAGAGAGAGACAGAGAGATGTGTGTGTAAAGCCAAAGGACTACAACACAGGCCTGAACCATTAAGCGTGGACGAGACATAAAAGAGGCTATCAAAGAGTGTAAACCACAGATTCCCATTATTGTGTGACATTAGCCCATAGCACACGGTAGCCCTTCATGATCCCACGGGTGCCTGCAGCACACTGTCCTCTAATGACTTCCTGGTTGAATGATTGTTGTTTCCTGGAAGCGAAACACTGCCAGGGAACGAACCACGGCTCTGCGCACGCTTGTCTTTTGCATAGCAGAATGCCGCTTTGTCCATTTTAGCGGCATTGCTAGAAAATAAGTCGGACACGGAGTGAATGGATGAAAAACAGAGTACCATCAAATAAACACCAAATTAGTCCCTGTTTGTGTAGGCATCAAACTATTTATGCAGATGGGACGATCATACAGGGCTGGATCAATTAAAGGAGATTTGGACAGACTGAAACTTCACAGTGCGCTAATTAGGCAGCCAGCCGCTACGCTCGATAAATGGAAATGTATTCTGTTCCATTCCTTTCCTTTGCTTCTATCTGTTTGTGTGCCGTTCGTCACCCCAAGGAGTTTAACAGAACCGCTATTCTTCATCTAATTTCCCCCAACTCTCCCATTGCTTTCGCTCCCTGTGTCTCCCTACCTCCATCCCTCTCCATCCCTCTCCATTTTCCTTCTCACGCTGATAGCTTTGTCCCACAGGATCCCAGCAGTTGTCAGTAATCAAGGAAATCACTCTCAAAGAGCTACAAATAGGTCACTTATCTGATGTCTGGTCTGATCTGACAGAGACAGACAGCCAGTTAAGTCCCTTGCATCTGCCTCCCTCTGCTATTCCTTATGTGATTAGTAGCCATTCTATCTGCCAGGAGGTACTGAAGTTAGAGAGACAATGAAAGACAGTGATAGAGGGAGAGAGAGAGAGAGAGAGAGAGAGAGAGAGAGGGTGGAAATCCAAGCTTTCATCATTAGCATTCCATTCAAATGGCTCAATTGAGCAGTTGTCACTCATGGGATTCCCAGGACTCCGAGAAGCCATGCTTCTTCATTTATTCAATTTATTGATATAAAGACTCTTCATTAAGAGACACCGGCAAATGTGACATCTGGTCTCAGGTGGTCTTGATGTGGAATCTTAAACAGGCGTGGAAACAGAGGCCGCGTGACGTGTAAGAGCTCTTTGTCTCCTCTTGGGGCTATTACACAAATGTGCCAACTATACACGGTCCGCTTTGAAGTCCCAGTGAAGAGAGACACACACATATTCAGACACGCAGCCGTGCACACGTCGGAGTGAAGAAGCAGAGACCCGTGGCAGGTGAAAATTTCATGCGTGCGTTTCCCACACGACGGCCCTGTGAATTATTGAACTGAGCTGGTCGTCTTGATCCACGCTTTGGTGTGCACACAGAGAATCGCTTACCTGTCAAACACTCCACTACACACACATACATGGCTACAAGTCTTTTTTTTTCTTTCTTTTTTTTACATGTTTCTGCAACTGGAGCAGATGGGACTCTCTGTGGCACGCCTCAGTTCATCTCTTGTTTTTTTGAACAGTGCGGCTTCAACATGTTTGTCTCCTTCACAGATAAGACAGAGGATTTCTCCAGCACGTTCTCATTACTGAAATGCATAATCCGTCTGTTCTGCTCCACATTATCTGTCTGTTATCCAAACAGATGACACTGATGATGAGGGTGAATGATGGAATTATGTTATTACTTATGCCATGATTTCATTCGGCTTTGATTGGCAGATGGTGGGTGTCGTGAATAATAAATGTAATTTGTCTTACAGTATCATTGTCACGCCAGGGTGATTACATGTATAAGTAGAGCAGCCTGAGCGCACTGATTGATAGGAGCTACACAATACTGCGCATTACACCTGAACCTGCAGGCTCCACGTATGGATCAAGTGTGAAGTGAGCTCAGGAAATGAATATTGCGCGTGTGAAAGCTTGCGGTGGAGTGCTACACTGTGGGTGTGGGAGGACCACGTTGGAAATTAAGAGAGAGGATATCATGTTCAAACAGAGAGATGTTTTATGCAGAAGGCGCCGTCACCGCTGAACGGATGAAGTAATTTCATTTTCATGCATGATGTGCAACCCCACAGACCAGGAAAATTGCATGGGGGGGAAGAGAAAGATAGAGAGAGGAAAAAAGAGCCGAGCCTTCCCTTTTTTCTCCATTTGACTGTGATTATTCCCTCTGACTTGTAACCATAGTGATGGTTCGGTCCCAATAAAAAAAAGAGTTGATGCTGTGTTGTGTTCAGAACCAGAGGGTGCGGTGGGAGAAAAGATGGTATGAAGATATTCTGCCTTTAAGATATCGAACTGGTCCAGGATCCTTTGATCTGTAGCGCTGTGTTTAAGAAGTCTTCAAACGCTGCAGCCTTATGGAATAATTCCTGTTAATCTGTACAATTACTGAACATGAACACTGAACAGATTACAGGTAGAGTATGTATAACAGTTTGTACTGGAGCTTGTTTAAGACACGGATTACCAATATGAGGCTCGTGACCCCCCAAAAGGTCATGAGATCAATCACTGTGGTCGCGAGACGAAGTCTGTGGCAGGAAACAAAATTCAAAATACTGTTTTACCTCTTCAGACTAGGGATGGCACATCAAGGACATTTTCCCACCGGTCAATAAAGTTGTGACAACACCGACAGATTATACCAGACATTTTACAAGGAAAGATCTCTGCCGATGATGTTCAACAACGTTGTCTGTAGAGCACTTACCTTAATCTGCGGTCAAGCTTTCACTCTGGGCTCCATCGTGGCAGCCTGACTCTTGTGGTGAGCTTGAAGGTGAGTGTGTTGATCAGAGGTGTTGTGTCCAGATGCTGACTGCGGTCACGTGAGTGCAAACTGCCACCTTCATCAGACAAAGTTTACAAATGACCTCATTAACGGTATCAGGTTCCCTATTAGCATCGGGTTTAAATCCAAAACAGTGCAGAATAGGAGTTTTTTTTTTTTTTTGCTTTTTGCTTTGACTCCAAATCTTCTGACGTCGTCTTGTCAGTCAACTCTCTTTACACATGCATGTGATGAGTAAAATTTGACTCCTGTGACTCCGCTGCTGCTGCACAAAGCAGCAACTTTTAGTTCATAATTTTTTGAGGAACTTTTTAATTAATAACACACTTCGTATTTAACACTTAACTAGAGTTTTTTATTTGATGAACATGGGCACTGATATGCAAAAATGAACAAAGTGGGTTTTATTTTTGACGACTTGGGGTCAGCGGGCGAGTCATGTAATCAGCAGGCTTGGGGAGAAATGGAATGCATGTAACTGGATTTCATAATTAGGATACAAAAAAAAGGCAACTCTATTCTGGTGAAGTTACAGAAAAAAATATGTTATTAGATTACAGATACATTCTGTACAAAAGAGGATTACTAACAGGATTACAATCTTAAAATGAGTAATTATATAGTACTCTTTAACTGTGCACATGACAGCACTTCACAAGTGTCACAACATCACTCTGGTCTGGAATCAAACTGAATACACAAAGTCATCTTACTGATGTTTCTTTTCTCTCGTCTTTATTCGCATGTGTTTGGTACTGAGGTAATACAAAAGTAATGCATTACTTTAATATTCAGATCCTTAGACTTTGTTACTGACCAAATGTTTCAACAGGTAATTAGTAACTGTAGTGGAATACTTTTTTTTATATGTTTGACCAAACACAGTGTAACACCAACTACAATTATTTAAATTAAACAGTCACTAATGAACTGAACTGCTCAAAACTCATGGACCTACTGCCTATGAAGAAAAAACACAAAATACTTTTTGGCTGGGCTTTAGAGATGCTGTAGGAGGATTTTGTCAGCTTTAGACAGAGCCAGGTTAGCTGTTTTGCCCTGTTCTCAGTCTTTGTGCTAAGCTAAGCTAACTAGCCGCTGGCTCTAGCTTCATATTCAGACATGGAAGTGGTGTCAATTCTCTCATTTGACTTTGGGCTAGAAGTTAAATATGACATGATATTACATTTTGGGACAAAACGTGTTCCTGGAAAAACCTGTACAGATACCACAGGGATTCAGTAAATGAAAGAATAGTATGATAAAAGGTACTCTGAAGCTTCAGAGGTGACAGCTTTGTATGCCAACTTCCAGACCAACCAATTTATGTAATGTCACATTAACGTTGCTGTATTGTGTGGTGACAGAGTAGAATCCTTGAAGCCCATTGAAAATCAATGGCCCAGGCAGAACTGCTACAGTCCCTTCTCCCTTTGTCTTCTCTGAAGTCAGCAAGGTGCTGAGCGAAAGTATTGATATTTTTATTTCCATGGCAATGTAGGAGCTCTCACTGAAAGTTGCTCAAAGTAAAATATATCACTCTTTAAATGTCACATTCTGAACTGCGCGTGAAATAACAGCCGAGGTGTTAAAGGTGGAACAGGCGAGCTGAGATATTACGCCAAGTAGTTGAGAATAACGGCATGAATCATTTTCACATCATCCAGCCAGGTAGCTCTGAGAAATATCGCACAGCTGGCCGTAAGGTCATTTTAAGCTTTTTCAAGGTCTGCAGAGAATCTGCCGTGAAGGCAGAGCAAAGCAAGAACTCAACAGGTCAAACAAAATATTCTGTCGGTGGATCTGTGTCTCACTGTAAACATTGTTCAGTTTTCACCTTCGGGCTGTAGGTTCACAGTGTCAGCACAAAAGAAAGCTTGCAGTAGAAATGTTGTCATTAATGTATCAAACATCCCACGTTCTCTCTCTTCCCACAAACAATTTATTCCAAAATGACATTTTATGTCACTGTGCTCGGAACATTTTGTGCTTTTGATCCAAACCAGATTTTCTTCTCTGTTGAACTTGTTTTTCTGGTTCTGTCCCCAGATCCGCTCGGATCAGGACAAGGATGTCGGCATCCGCTACAGCATCACGGGAGCAGGCGCCGATCAGCCCCCGAGTGGGATCTACAACATAGACCCCATCAGCGGCAACATGTTTGTCACCCAACCCCTGGATAGAGAGGAGAGAGCCTCCTTCCATGTAAGGAAAAACTATTTCTGCTCCCCCTCTAGCTCCATTCATGTCTGTCTCATTATCTCCCAATTATCCCTGTGGAAATGTGCCTCACCTTTTCTCTCCCCCATCTACCTTTCATTCCAACACTAATGTTTCCTGTCGAACAATCACAAGTCGGAGCGCATTCAGAGAGCTCGCCGCACTGTTAGCTGCTGTACAGTACCCTCACACCAGCCTCCACGGGCTCTGATTGATGCCAAAGCCAGCAATGAAATGATGAATGCCTTGGCAAAACACACAGCCACTTCAGCTGTCATTTAGGTTGAGGTTTAGCTGCACAGAGTAGCTCGGGATGGATAGAACAGAGGGAAAGAGACAGAGCCGAGGTGGAGTGCAGGAAAACTGTTGTCTTTGTTCTTTCCATCAGAGCTAATGAGCAGGTGCAGCTTCGAGTGTTTGTGTGCCTGCAGAGGTATGTGTGCGTGTGTGTGTGTGTGTGTGTGTGTGTGTGTGTGTGTGCACATGCATTGAATACTGATTGATATATGATGTGTGTTTATACCATAAGAAGAGGCAGGTCTTTCTTTTTTTCCCCCCATCTCTTCTTCTCACTTTTTCTCTGTGTGCTGCTCCCCGTTTCCCTTCACCACCCTCACACATTGTTGCACGCTCTCCTCGTGCACTTTCCAGCTGTGCTGTTCAAAGGTGCGGGCTGACAGCTGTACAGTTAGCCTGCATATGGCCCATAGGACTCCCCGCCACACACACACGAACAGGAGCCGGGAGGTTTGGGTTCATGGCTGCCCCTCTGGAACCTCGGGTTAACCAGCTTTGTGAATGAATTAAATATGCAGACCACATGAGACTTGCGCTAACGCTGGGCCAGCGGTTCATACACACACATTACAGGTTTCAATTTATATCAGCAAAGACTAACACCTCCACTCGAGGTGAGCGCCGGTGTCAGACTCACAACACCCACGTGCCTGTCAGCCTGATAGATGGCTCGGCTGCAGATAGAGCTAATTCAAAAGCATGCTGCTGTCTCGGAGGAAGAGTGGAATAAAGCGGAGTGGATCTCTTCAGTGTCTCTATCAGTGCACGCTCTGAGCGGTATGCACACATTATAAACACCAATGCGCACACACACACACACACACACACACACACACACACACACACACACACACACACAGAGTATGTGCAGTGACTGCAAACACAGCCCCAGATGATTGTCTCCTTGATTGGTTTGTCTCGTAGTTCCGTGTGTGTGTGTTTAACATTTAGTTTTAGATGAGCCTCTCGTTGCCTCAGCTCAGGCTCTGGACACTGCTGCTCATGTGTTTCTCTTCTCTCCATACCTGCTCTCACACTCAACCAGCAAATTGGGATCAATAAAAGTGGCCAGGTTATTGCGCCCTGGGAAAGGACAAGCGCTCAGTAAACAGTTCTTATTTGACATTGCCTGTAGTGAAAACAGCATGTTAGGTTGAGGGCACTTCAAGTTGAATACGGTGGCTATTTAGCTTCCCGTGGAGCCGTGCTGTTTGTGATGTGATGTATGATTTAGTGTAGGAGAATGCAGCCAGTGTTTGACCCAGGGGAAATTTAGTCCAATGCTTACTTTCTTTCAAGTTGACAGGAAGTTCCCAGCACTGTTGTGCCCTCGCAAGGCCAAACTTTGCTTGTTAGTTTTGGGTTCAAGTGAAAAGAGAGACGAGGCTGCTGTTTTTGACAGACTAGCACCAGGGGGAAGTGATCTGCGAGGTGAGGAGAGTGGGTGTTAGCCTGAGACTCGGTTTTGTCAGACAGATCCACTGTGAGTCAGCAGGGCACAAGGAGAATTCAGCAAATACAAGAATGTCTGAAAAAAAAAAAACATATTTGTGTCCGTGAATGCATGTACCTTTATGTTTGTGTTGACATGGAGAGGAGGTCGTGTAGATCTGGTCCTATCTGTGTGGAGGCACCTGCAAGTAACTCAAAATCCTCAAAGATCCGTGTTCTTTGTATATGTTTAAAATCAGTTATAATTTTGTCGTCCTGATTTTCCATATTGTACTTTTTAGTATTTTCATCTGTTCTGTGCACTTGAAATCTATCGCATGGCTGTCCGTCCTCGAGGAGGGGTCCGTCCTCTGTGACTCCTCCTGAGTTTCCTTCAATCTTTCTCCATTAAAGGAGTGTTTTTCTCCAGTGTTTTTTCTTACACGACTCGGGTCTATCTGATATCGCCCTGCTGGTGTTATTATGATCATCATAATAAACGTTGCTCAAGGACCATCATTTCAACTTATTAACAGGCGACGGAAAATTGCATCGGCAGCGAGCTGTCATAGCTGAACGGTTCAAGGTTGTTGTTTTTTTCAGCAACAGAAACGCTTAGATCAATCCTCACATGGTGTATTTCTCCTGCCTTTTTCCTGAGTCGCAAAGCTATGACATTACAAAAGTGTGATTGGTCATTTTTAATGGAGGTCCTGGAGCGACGTTAATTATGATGATCCAGGAACAACACTTAACACCGTATAGACAAGAATAATAATCCCCCTGAGACAAATTTGGTACATTAGGCTGTATAGATAAAATGACTTGACTGAAAGAAATGTTTCACTGCTGGAAAGATCCTTGCATAAGCTGAGCTGTCTATGCAGTAGATCATATTATATTTTTGAAACGGGCGCAGAGGAAAAGGGCTGTGGTATTCCCATTTGCTCAAAAGGTAGAAAACCTACAACGATGCACTGCAGCACACAGAACACTGGAGTTGGGCAGTGCTTGGTTTTGCCTAGGAATCCAGTTTTGAAAAGGGGAACAGTATAGCAGCCAGCCGGTAACAAACAGTACTGTATTACATCTAATTAGTACAGTAAAATATGTTGCTGAAAACATTCTCAGTGATGAATAGAGGATCGTGGTTCATATTTAAACAGCACTGCCCAGTTCTACAGTTTAATCAGAGTTGTTTCAGCCTCTATTGTAACTGAACAGTGTGCTAAAATATGTTCTGAAAGCATTTTAGGTGAGAAACAGACAGCATAGTAACATAATCTTGGTTTATACTTCATCAGCACTGCCTGGTTTTGACAATTTGATTTGAGTATGGTGAGACGCCCCTCACTCGATCCGAGAGAGAGAGAGAGAGAGAGAGAGAGCAGTGGCTCTCTCTCTTGATCCGATTACACTCTTTGTGTCCATGGATGCACACACACAAAATGTGGAACAACAATCTGTGGTCGATAACAGTCCTAGAATCCACCAGACGACACATTTTGCATTATTAGGCGTAGTTTTGCGCGTCGGGGGGCTCTGGGTGCAGGAGAAATGTAGATGTTTAATACTGTTTGTCTGCATATATCACAATCATTATTGTAGTGATATGAAGCTGCTTGAAAATCAGCAAATTTCCAAATTAATGTGTTTTGCTAAGTTCGAAAAATATAGAAATTCTTGTTTATGATTACAAATAAGCCAGTGGCTGTGCGAAGTCACTAACATTTGCTAATGAGCTTAAAAACAAAATACAGCTGAAGTTGATCTGAATGTCATCAGTTTTGCAGCCACTTGGTCAAACACCAAAGGACTGAACAAAGTGAAATTTCGATCTGTTAGTGATTCGAAGTAAAAAGTCAGGGAATCATAAAGCCATTAGGACACATTCTCTGAGGATGATGTATCCTGTGAAATGTTGGACCAATCCTTCTAGTAGTTGTGAAGATATTTCATTGAATATGTGAAAACTTTGACTTGCTGGCGGCACTGGAGAAAAAATCAGAGGATCATGAGAGTCATTACAATTTGTCTTCTAGGGACATTGAATGTTTTATTTCAAATTTCCGTGCAGACCATCTGATTGGTGGTTGGCTAGGCTAACTGCTGGCGAATTTATTTAGGTTTGTTCATTCAACCCCACAAAAGTGCCAGGGCTGCACGTCCATAGCTTTAGGTAGTTTGAGTAAAGCAGCAATAGCTACAGTGTTTGTTGAGAAAAAGAAAAAAGCACCACGTACTGTACAAGATTGTCAAGGATTTGTGGAAGTACCATGCAAGTATGGTTATATATCGGATATATAAGAGGACCGATGGGCCACATACAAACTGTATTCCTCCTCTGTGGTTGGTCCAGTCCTGCTAAAGCTCACCCTGCAGAATACCGTCGATTCACACACACACATTTGCACTCTGTGTGGCGCACACACTCCTCCAGGCCCCTCAGATCACATTTCCAATTCCTCCACTGAGCACACAAACTCAGACACACCTAAACAAACACACACATATGTGAATATAGAGATATACCAAAGAAATTTAAGAAAATATGCAGGAATCTACGCACGCACACATCTATAGGCAGATAGGACCAAACACACACACACAGTTTAACACAAAGACAAAAGTACACAAGCATTATCACTCATTCACACGCACACACACACCCATGCAGTGAAGCAGTCACACATATCACAGTCACACATCCCCTCAGCGCGTAGTGTTCACAGCTGAGAAAACAGATTGGGTTTGTTTGTTTGTTGGGTCTCCTCTCCATGTTTGTTTGCTGTGCTTCAGCCAATGGAAAACTAGCATCTTGAGCATCATTAAATGGCTAAAGAGAGCTCTTTTGATTGGCTGTGTGTGTCTCCCCGGCGTGCATCTGTGCGCTTGTGTCAGTGTCCGTGTTAATATGCGTAAACATGTGTCTGAATCGGTGTTTGGATGCGTGTGTGAATGCTCGGGCGGGCGCGTGTTTGGGGATGTTTTGATACGTCCTTGACAGGCAGGCACAAAAGCCGACATGATTAGTTGTGTTTCGGCGAAGGCAGGTGCCACCATTCAATCTTTCATGTCACCCGACAATACATCACGTCTTCCTGTAAATAGGCTGCCAGGCAGATCCTCCTCGACTAGGTTGTGGCAGACAAAATATTTTGCTGCCAGCGTGTCAGTTTTAGCCAGAATGAGAGCCCTGCTCCTCTTACCAAGCCAAGCAGTGATTGAATAACATTTCTGCAGAGGATATGAGTTTCTAGGCAATTGAATGAGAGTAATGTAAGTCACAGTGAACAGTGCCGCTTTGGTTCCAGGGCTATTACAAAGCTTTGCGTTATGTTAGATATCATTAGTGAGGATTGGTGGGGAGCAGAGGGTGTGTAACAGCAGCGGTGGAGATTAAGACATCCCACTGTAGATGATGATTGCTTTTGTCAGTCCTCCCTGTTCAAGCCCCCACACCCCCACACTGCCTCTTTGTGTTTTCATCTCTCATTTACTTGCACAAGGCTCAGTCACTCTGCTCCTCTCCTCTCCCTCCCATCTCATTCGCCTTTTTTCCCCGCGTCGCATTTTGTCTTCCTCTTTGCTCTCTCTTTTCTCACACTGTGAATTGTCAAGGAACAGCTCATCAGTCAGAGACATCCATCCAAATGGCTGACTTTGTCAAACCAAGCCGAGACAAACACTCTCCGCGAACAAAGAGCAGCCACAGCTTGAGCAGCAACACCTCTCTGATATTTTTCAGGCCTCTGGCTGTGCTAACAACAAAATAGGTGTTGTTTGTGTGTCTGGAACATTTCACTACTTTGCCCCTGTCTGTGTTGTTATGGTCCGTGCCAAGATACCAACAGGATACTCATGCCCCGTTGGCAGACAAGAAACAGAACATTTGCCAGTTCAATGAAGTTGCCAATTAACAAAGTCAAAGTTGTGCTGTGTGCTGAGTTTGTTCCGGTCCAGACACTCTGCGGAGTTTTACATCAGTCAAGCCAGCGGCCTGTTTTCAGTTCAGAAACATTTGGATTATTCATTTGAGCTCTCATTCAGCGCTGACTACTGATGATCCTCTCTCTCTCTGTCTCTCTACAGCTGCGAGCTCATGCAGTAGACATGAATGGAAACCAGGTGGAGAATCCAATCGATCTGTACATCTATGTGATCGACATGAACGACAACAGGCCCGAGTTTCAGAACCAGGTGTACAACGGCTCTGTGGCTGAAGGCTCCAAACCAGGTAGGAGTTACTTCTACTCACCGGAGATGTGGCGGCATGGTGGCCTAATACAGGTGCTGCAGGTTCATTAAAAAGTCTGTATCAAGTACCCAGCAATGATGACATTTTAATTTTAGAGTTAATTTTAAAGTATTTTCAAATTAAAGATGTAAACGGCTAAAGTGGTCGGCCCACAGTCAATCGATTGTAATTTGTATGTGTGGTTCTTTAAAGGTCCAGTGTGTAGGATTTATGAACAGAAATGGAAACAACATTCATAATCAAGTTTTCATTGTTCAATAATCAATATAATGTATAATCAATAATCACCTCAAAACAAAGCATCTTTGTGTTTTCGTCACCTTAGAATGAGCCTTTTATATCTACAGAGGGTCAGATCCTCCTCCAAGGAGTCCACCATGTTTCTGCAATCTACTGTTTTGACCTGGATATGGTGGCGCTGCTCATCCTTGCTTCCATGTTTGTCCAGTGGTCACTTACGGTATTGCAGCAAAAGAAAAACATTTTTTTAAATCTATACCCAAAACGAACAAACCAAACACTGGCTCAAGAGATTTCACAATTTTCGCTTTGTCACGTTTTTAGCTGCCATCAGAGGGGAAGGTGAGATGAGGGGTATTCAGTTGGTTGCAATCTGTAACCGCACTGCTAGACGCAACTAAATCCTACATATTAAAACCTTAAATGCTGACTGGCTACTCTTCTTTCTCCTTGATTTTCATAACAGTAAACAACAACCAGCAAACACAAAACTATTTCATTCATTTCTCTGTTTCAGCAGCAGGAAGATTTAAACAGTCACTGAGTTGTAGATCAAAAAAAATGATATTCCAGCACACACCAGAACAGATTGACACTATTTTATTGTCAGTTACAGTAAAAACAAAGGAGCGAACTACACGTTTTGCACGCTCTTAGTTGTATTAGCTGTATGTATCTGAACAAACTGAAGGCCGCATTATGGAGGTTGCAGCTTCATAAATTGGTTATTTGTGTGATCAAATAATTCATTTTTTATTAGGCTTATTTTTTAGCCTTTTTTCTATTTATTTTTTTTTGACAGCCAATTTGTCAAGCGAATACAACTCAGCAAAGAAACACACAGCAAACTATTCACACAGTTCTTTAATAGTGTTCCTGTTGTTTTTTATTTTACTAAAGTGAAAGTGAAAGCTGAATTGATTCCAAGTTGTTGGACACTGTGAGTCTGAAAGAATCCAATCAATAATCACTGTGCTTTAGTGCAGTGGTTCCCAACTTTTTTGGTTTACGACCCCCTGAATGAGACAGCGTCCACTTGTGACCCCCTGTCAGAGGTTGTAAATGCCTCTGAGCAGTGGAAGTAGAGTGATTTTCCCCTTTTTAGAGTGTTTTAATTGAAATATAGTTTTTCTTTTCCTCTTCTTTCCTTCTGTTCATGCCTTTTACATTTCAAACCATTTGAGTATTCTCTCTCCGTCTTCAGAAGACATTAATGTATGAAATGTAATAAATAATTTTGTGGCCAGCAGTTGGAGGTGTGAATCTGCCATGACTCTTGAAGTTCTCGGTTGGTTCAGTCTGGGGCAAGCTCATGAGATATTTGCGTTACAGTATCTTGGCTGGATGCATCATTATCAGATTCTGCAGAGCATAGAGAGATGTAGACCTTCCCTCAGAATCAGGGAACAGAGTTGTGGTCAATGTGGAGCCGGAGACGAGAGCCGAATGCGCAAGTAGCTTTCATGTCTCGACTGGAAGAACTCTTGTTCTAACAATCAGACCCCGAGGACCCATGTTTGTCTTCACAGCGTTCAGATATTGTTCTGCTGCACAGTTTAATCTCGGGGGGATTTGTAAACAATATAGGAAAGCGTGTTGTGCGTGTGTACGTGTGTGTATGGATGAGCAAGTACGGGATTGACTTTGTGTGTGTGTGTGTGTGTGTGAGTGTGTGTTTGAGAGTACTGGTTACTCCTCACTGGAGCATGGGTCTATATACAGAGCTCCTAATTAGCGAGGGCAACCAGACATTCCTAAAGCTACTTTCTTCATTTTTTTCACACTGATACTCTCGGCTTAGTCTAAAATGAGAACAAGCAACGACAAAAGTCTTTGAATTAAATTTTGTTTTTAACAGAATGCAAAATGTGATACCAATTAACAAGAAATACACAACACAATGTACAGTATAATTGCTCTGCTGTTCATTAAGCGATCACAGGAAAGGTTTGTTTATGGTACCCATCGTTGCAGGTGTTGAGAGTTTGGTGTTAAAAAGCATATTGTGTGTGGAGAGCAGCACTGTCTGTCTTCCTCCGCTCAGACATTGGTCTCTAAATTGATGGAAAAGTCACGCTGGCCTAATTGCCTGTTTAGTCGAAGAAAAACAAGAATGACTGCAATTCATCTCCAGTGTAGGTTCAAGGAGACGTTTAATACTTTTCTGGCCCATTTGAGCCTTTCATACATCCTCCGCTGGTTACATTTTTTACTCACTAATAATGGAGCCAGTTTAGACCTTAAGTGCTGCACAGTTTTGCCGAAGTTGGTTTTCATACCCAGCAGCACTCCAGATAGAGAAAAGGATGCACAGCCGACTGAAGGATATGTATCTGAGGTCATGCAGATTTATTAATATCAACTTTGACTTTGACTAAACTATTTTGCGTGCACCTTGTTTTGCACGCCAGAAACTCTGCTGCATTGAACAACAAAACCTGAGGCAACCCAGAATATTAAGATCGAATAGAAGAGCTATCTGAACTAAAATAGAGAGGGATCCGAGCCTCAGAATAAACTTATATTATCTCTTTTGGTCTTCACCTTCGCCTAACCCAAAGAGCACCTCTGCTGCTGACACTTTTTCACTTTTCTGACCCTGAAATAGCACTTCACCTCGCTGCTTCTTACCCTAAATCCTTTAAACATTCACATCACACATAAGTCTGAAACTTGAAGTGATTATCAAAAGAGCCACCAGATCAAAAAGGTGCAGTAAGCACTCACACTGAGCTTTACAGATCGCAGAATTTGCATGTGGCTCGGATCGTTCTGCCGAATGGAAAGATGACCGTGGAAATCCCCGTGGAGTTACTCCAGGTGACCCGCTCCTTCTCCATCCTGGTAACAGGTGGTGTGTTTAAAGCTGTCACAGCACCGCAGCTGGATGGTGCTGGAATATCTCAGTTCTCTCCCACCGCCCACAGCAGCTGTCAAACATCAAAGAATATCCATATATATATCCATTACTTGAGGTAACAGATATGACTACAGTTACAGTCACATGTGGAGGGGGTTTCTAAAACATTGTTCAAAATCAAGCTTTCAATTATATCATATTTCAAATGAAATTTCTCACTTAAATCTTGATGCTGTCGAGACAAAGTTAATGTGTTTGCGACACTTTTTGGTGAGACTATTCTCAGCAGCAGAGATTAAAAAAAACCTTCAGGAACAAAAAAAATCATCTGCATAAAGCGAGTTAGACTGCACTTGAGTTGAATTACATTTCTTTAAACATTAAAAAAAAAGAAAGAAAAGGAATTTAATTCAACTATTTTGTCAGAACAAGTGTGAAACTGTCAAAATGATCCACAACTTAAACATTATAAATTATTTAATATAATGATTCCTTGCAGCCAAATCAGTGCTCATGCACCATTATCAAACTAGAAACTCAATTGAAAATGTATTAATCAGCACTGTCTATAGTAGAAAGATCAACCTTGATGCGTAGGATGTGAAGGTTTCATTGCATTGTTTTCTACAACGCCAATGAAATGAATAGACGTGTGCACAATGAGTAATCCGAACAATAACAAGCCCTTAACGTGGGAAGTTGTCATATTTCTTTCTCAATGCCAAGCAAAGGAGCTGTGTCTCCTAGAAATTGCCTTTCTATGCAACTGATTTGCAACTGTCAGTAAGTTTAGAGAGAAACGTCATAATGCAGAAAGGATGGCACTTTCTATTAAAGGTGCAATATGTAAGAACTGGCCACCTGTCAAATTCATACTCAAAACAAAAAGGGGAAGCATATCACTAGAGTAACCGGTGATATGCTAGTTAGCTCAGTTAGCCGTGCAGCTAGCGGTTTGGACTGGGAGCTTGATGTTATATGATGGTATTTATACTGATATTCTCTATTTTTAATACAGAACAGGTCAGCAGTGAGTTTTTATTAACATTTACCTGAAATCTTAAATATATTTGTTATCTCAACCTACCCAGAGACTGATCTTGATGTGAAACCTGGATTTTAGTGTCACAGTCCAGGACTTTGTGACTCTGTACATTAATGTAGTGTTTCATTCCCTCAAAGAAATGTTGTCTCTGACCAAAATCAAGTCACCAGAGCGTAATTATAAAAAAAAAACATTTTCGTAATATACAAAAATAACGTGTAGGACACAGGGTTGAAGCAAAAAGGGTGGTTATGTTGTAGATCTGCAGTAGTATCACATCCTGTATCTACAAACCCGGATATCAATGGTTCTCTGAAGCATTACAACACATCTCCACGTCTAGCGCTGCGTGAAAGCCATCAAAGAGGGAGACCCACAGGGAACCGCCCTTATCACAGCCACCAGATGTTATGTAGGGAGAGATCCGATCAAACCGTCAGCCGGGATCAGTTAGAAACGGCTCCATTTGTCACTTTCTGCCACCGGGGCCCCGCTGCTCAGCACCCAATGAACCTCCGACTAATAGAATTTAATTTGTTCAGGTAATCAAACATAACAAAACAATACATGACAAACCTAGCTATCTTGATTGCATTCAGCTCTTGTTAATGAGGAATCAATGTAATTAAATTTGAAAACTATGAGGATTATCCTGGGAATCTCGCCAAACCTGAGTGCAGATAGCTTCTTTTAATTCCCCTCATTTGGTATCTTATAAAAATCTCTAGTTGCTTCTAACTAAACACACACATACACCCATAAAATGAAATATAGAATACATGAAGCACCTTTGCCTTTTCAAGGTCACCGAAATGATCGAATTTCTATAAAATCTTCGAGACTGTGATATGACATGGTCCACGCGTTGTGTTAAGCGGCCTCAGATCAAGATCAACATGGCGTGACTTCCTCAGAAAGCTCTTGTGTTCTGAAGCAGCACTGTACTGAGAACATCTGCCCTGTGATGTGTCTGTCCTTCTCCCCCACCCCCACCCCACCCCACCCTCTCTGCGACTCTGACAGCAAGTTGTTCCCTTTTATGGACCGTCTTCCTCAAAAAGGCCGCCGGAAATGAGAGTGCAAGATCAAAACCAGCAGCTGAGTGCCTTCTCTCACAGTCAATTTGCCCTCCCAAGGGAGGGGACAGAGGAGCGTCTCTCACTCTCTCTCCTCTTTTTTCTCTCTCCTGAAGAGTTTGCTAACAGTTGCTGCGAGATTTAAGAGACTTTCTCTCTCTGTCTTACCCTGGGGGGGTAATTAAGGATTGGCACAGGAGGGTGAGAGGGATGCAGTGATGGAGGCGAGCAGAGGTGGAGGAGCAAAACGATGTTTCGCTCAGTTTTTGTGGAGGACTTTGTGAGCAGTTTTTTCTCACTGTGCTCTTTAATGTTTGTCCAAGTATGTCATAGTGATAATCCAGAAAATGCATCAGGGCTAACTTAAAGGTCTCATATTATTTTTCAGTTCATACTTATATTATAGGTATACTATAAAATGCTTACATGCTTACATTAAAAAAAAACATTATTTTTCTCATACTGTACCTCTATTCAACTTCTGTCTGTACACTCCATTTTATGTCCTGTCTCTTTAAGGCCCCCCTCCCAAAAATTGATTGATTGATTGGTCAGCTCTCACAGGCCTGAGCAAGCACCCACCTTGTTTTCGCATCAGCTCTGCCGGTGTTTTTGCCACCACGGCCATGCTCAGGATGCTGTTTGTATAGTTGTGACATCACAACCTTACGGAAATCATGACAGCTTGTTTTGAGGCAGTTTTTGATTACAGACTTGAGTATTTCTCTGTGGATTGAGCATTTTGATACTTTCACAGTTGTTTTTATAGCACCTAGACTTTTATAGTTATGTTTTATAGTCAGGAACATGGGAATCTCACTTTCTACAAAGAAAGGGGGCAGGACTTTTCTTTCTTTAGAGGCCCAAAGTTGGATGATGCTTATATCAAATGTTTATATGAAAGTTGTCCTTTTATAATATCCTGTTCCTCAAAATAAAACATTTATTCTCAGCCAGTGATTGTAAATACTATGATGCCCATGAGCCTAAAAGTGGTTAATGCTAGCTAGCAAACATTAACTTTGCTAACACTGGTCAATGTTAATGTTGCTAACGCTAGCTAGCTAACATTAGGGCAGTATAGTATGCTAGGTTCAAACTGTAGAACTTTTTTCCACAAACTGGCAACTACAAAGAGTGTTGATGATGTCGTAACACAGATCCCACATGATACCAACTGTCAGAATTCTTACACAAACAATCAATTTGGACCCGACAAACATTTTAAAATTGATCATTCACAAACATAATAATGTTTTTAAGGAAAATAGATACTTTTATTCTGCATTCAGAATGTTTTCTTTAACTTTTCATGAATCATCCAGTCATACAGGGACATTTAATCCTTGAAAACCCCGAGGACATCATCTTGAGGCACATTCTAATTCGTACATGCTCGATGTGAGCCTTTCTAACACGTGTTGAGAACACGAGTTTGGACCCAAGTGCGAGACACGGAGCAGGGCAGAGCAGTAAAAGCTGTTTTATTGAAAACAGGCTTTAGATGATGGCTGATGGCAGGGGAGTGGGAATTCCAGGGCGGCTGAGACGAATGGAGGAGTGAGGCTGGCGTGAGCGGGGTAGAATGAGGGAGCGTGGCCAGCAGGGAATGGCTGGCTGGCTGGCTGGCAGTCTGACGAGCGGCGAATGGTGATGCTGAGACACGGGGAGAATGTTGTTAAAGCACAGGAAGGCAAAAAAAATACAAAAAGCAAGGAGTTGAGCCTGAAGTGTAGCTACCACTGCGATGAGACAACAATCTGATGGAGGGTGGATGGAGAGCCGGGGTAGATATACTGCAGGATGATGAGCAGATGAGAGGCAGGGGTGTAGACCGGGCAGAGTGATTAGTGGATTGCAGCAAGGTGTTCACACTGTGCTGAGCCAGGAGGGGAACCACAGCCACAGCAGGGCACACAGACAAACATGACAGAGAAAGACAGACCGACAGGGCAGCACTGGAAATGTGAAGTAGGGGAAAAACACAGGGAACCGAGGCGCATGGTAAGCGCTTTGAAAGGGTTATTGTGACCCAAACCATGATCTTACCCTAAACCTAAAGTAGTAGTGGTTAGTTGTGTTAACCTGACCAAACTGTGAGAGCCTGAGACACAAACTCGTTCTCCTTGGTGGGGGTCCTGTGCTTGACCCATTCATCCATCACGACCTGCTCCCTCTTCAGGCTTAGCTGCTGATTGATCAGTTGTAATATCCGTTCACTTAGGAGGGACTCGTATTTTTTTTGAGTGATTTATTGCCATGTGTACAAAAAGAATGACAAAGTTTTGCGGTTAGACTCCATCGTGATGAAGTGATATTTGGGGAGGTGATGAAGCTGTGCGTAGAATAAGGAACCCCACCAATGGAGTCTAGACACCGATGGTGGTGATGGAGGAAGAAAGATCCTGGAGATCTGACGACAGGGGAGTTGATTCTGGTGAGTAGAACTGGATATGAAGAGCTGGAGGAGGGTCGCACGAATGCCCGAAATGACAGCTGAAAACAGAGAGGAGAGCGGTTTTAAGTTTTACAGCAGAGACATGATTGGCTGATAGTGTTCGTGGTTGGTTAAATGGAGAGGGAGTACCTAAAATGTCCATGGTGAGGTGAGTAGAGGGAGCAGGGAGAGAGGTGAATGAGAAAAGTTAGTCTTCCCGATTGAACTTAGGCTGAGCTTCATTTAGACAAACCATGACAAATGTTTTTCAGGATAAGTAGTTAGGTTAGGTCAGGTTAGACAAATGCTAACACCACTGTTCATCTTATGTACAGATGATTCAGGCAGCCAATCAGCTTCCATTGCCGATGCAGAAAAGGAACTGGCCTTTCAATGCAACTGGAACCTTGGATGTCCAATGTAATTCCCCCCATTGAGTTACTCTATTGCCTTTCTGTGTGGCAGACTGGAGTGGACAGATGTGTTAGGGTTCGGCTGTTTCCTCTTCACAGTGGCAAAGGCCTCCTTTGTGTGTATGTGTGTGTGTGTGTGTGTGTGTGTGTGTGTGTGTGTGTGTGTGTGTGTGTGTGTGTGTGTGTGTGTGTGTGTGTGTGTGTGTGTGTGTGTGTGTGTGTTTGTGAATGAGAGTAAGCAGGTAGAGATCAGCAGCCATGGCCTTGCAGGAACAAGGCCTTTTCATTGAGAAGTGAATGCTGCCTGTCTCTGACCTCCTTCACAGTGGCTGTCTTTAAATGGTTCCAGTGGTTTGACTGTGTCCTTGTGTCCTCAGAGAGTCGTGGGCTCCATTAGAGGCTCTTGTGTGAACACCGTGTGCCCCCTTCATCACCTAAGATTCACTGGGTTTCAAGCCTTTCTTTGACCTCCCCTACCTCTTCACATGTATTTCTCCTTCCTCTCTATCTACTGTACCCTGCCACTCATTCATCCTCTATCTCGTTTCCTCTGATGAGAGTTTCTATCCTCTTATAGAGTCCACCCCCTCTCACTCCCTGACTTCCCCTTGTACTTTTGCTTTTAGTGGTCTTTGTAAACCCTCTCACCCCTATTCTCATCTTCACTTTCTTTTTCTGCTTTGCAATTTCCTTCTCCGCTCCCTATCTGCGCATCTATTTCCCCGTTGCCGCTATATCTGTCTATCTCCATCCATCTTCCTCTTTTTTCTCCATCTTCCCTCTAATTGGGAGGCAGATGTTGACTCTGGCTTACTAATGTTTAGGCAGTGGATAGACCTCACCGGTGATCTAGGATCACGTGCGCAAAATGGCCAACAATATGCGCGCCTGCCACCAGTTAAATTTTCAGCTCCAGCGATTTTGGCGGAAAAGCAATTAGGATTTGGAATTAGTGTTCAAATTAAAGAGGAATTAAACAGGCTCAGAGATTAACCCTTTCAGGCATGGCCACCCCTCCTCGGATGTGAAAGCACACCATCATCATAGCACTGAATCCTCCTCATTGAAATGAAAAGTAGCAGCGCTGACATGTGATTCAACACCCCGGCCTCTCCCTCCCTACAGGACCGGAATGGCTGATTATATATTGACGCCGTCCTCAGTAGAACTGCAGTAATTGTTTTTCTTCTTCCTGTCTTTTTTTTCCCACGCTGGACAAAGTTACAAATCCTGCTTTGAAACGTAATGACGTCTGAAATGGAATTTGAGGTCAGACCATCCAGTCCATACAGGCTAACACAGGAACAATGATGCCAGTTAGACCCAATTATGGGAATAGAGACACCTGTATGTGCTCATGAGAGACCGCAGGGTCCAGGATCTCTCCTGGCTTGTCTGAGACATTAAAGGAGACATATTATGCTCCTTTTCAGGTTCATCATTTTATTTTGGGTTACTGCTAGAATACATTTATATGCTTTAGTGTTCACAAAACACATCATTTTTCTCATACTGTCGATTGGATCAATTTGCAACACACACTTGTTTGAGGGGGAGACGAGGTTGGCCGCAGTCACGAGATGGCACCGCAGCCAGCGTGATCTGCAGTAGCTTGGCCCTACTCCGGAGAAGGTCCAGCTCGGCTCAACTCGGCTCAACTCGCGCAGTAAAACTGGTGATTGAAAAGCAAATCGGTGCGGCTCGGTTTGACTTGGTGTAGCTAAAAGTGCTGGTGGAAAAAAACACAATGGACTGCTGATATCCTTGTAGGCGGGACCACTGCCAAGGTGCTTCAGGAGCAGTGTTTCTGTGGGAGAGAGGAGCTTCTGTTGGCGCAGACTTTGATCTTTTTAAGATCTTTTACATACACAAGAAACTATTAAATACTGATGGAAAGAGAAAAAAACAAAAAGCATAATAGGTGTCTTTTAACCTTTCATGATTTTGAAGGTGGTGAAGCAAAACTTTCTCTTTTGATTGCTTTTGATGTGATAATTCAACATTGCTGATTCTTTGCCTGCCCAGCATGGTACCTACCACCCACCATCGCACCTACTGTGTTAACCAGAGGGTTACTGCATTAGCTGTTGAGCCACTTCTTGGTACCTTCTCATCCAAGCATGTTGGTGCTTCAGCCATCTCTTCTATGTGCTGTCCCCCTGCTGCCGGCGGTCCGTTTCTGTCTGCAGCAGCAGCAGCCTGTAAATGGCAGGCTGATGGAAAGTGACATTTTCACAGAGCCCTGCGAGAGAGGCGAGGTGATCTCTCCTCTTTCCAGCACAAAGTGCTCCTAATTGCCTGGTCGCATTTGCGAGCATCAGCTGACAAACTCGTGCAAATCAATAATTCTGCCCTGGGGTAGATGCAGGAACACGACACCTCGCACCCCCATACGTGCTGCGAAGACACACACACACGTATACAGATGCACGCATGTACCTGTAAGCAGATGCAGACGTGCATACACTCTTTACCCACACACTCAGACACATGTACACACTCCCTCCACCTCACCACCTCTGTGCTGTCCGCCTTAAATGGCAGTGTTTATCTGTGATTCTAAGACAAATAGGGAGAGAGCATCGGAGCATTGAGGGCAGCCACGGAGGCGCTGAAGGCTGAAATAATGGATGGTGGAAATGGCAGAAGACCCAGCGCTCCTCATTACTAAATGGACTCTGCAGAGGTGGAATCTTTGCCCCACTAGCTTTCTATATACAAAGGACAAAACTGCACAGCTTAAAATAGGGGCTTATTTAACAGATGTCTTTGTTTTTTCTTGTTTTGTGCTCTGTCATAGCTCTCACTTTAAAAGTTGTTTGCGAAAGAGCAGAGAATGTCACAGCAATTTGCAAAGTCTGATTGACTTGTTACCTCTTTTATAAATGTGCTAGTTGTCTTCCGAGCCCTCTTCCTCCTCTTTGATAGTTTCTACAAATTCATTAAGAGTAATGGGCTTCCGAGAGACATTCATTATGCTGTATGTATTTTCAAACCCTATGTGCGCAAAGGACCTTGAAAGGCACATCTTTTGTCACATCTGTGTTTTAATGAATGTCGCCTGCTTGTTTTTCTGTCTTGCTTTCTTTCCCAACTAGGCCTCCTCTGCTGCTGTCTGCACTGATGTACGTGATCTACTTTACGGATTATCCTGCCTCACGTATAAACTTTTCTCTCCGCAGGCTCCTCCGTGATGCAGGTCACAGCCACCGACTCGGACGACTCCACCACAGCCAACGGCATGGTGCGCTACCGAATCCTCTCGCAGACGCCCCACAGCCCCATCCCTAACATGTTCACCATCAACAGCGAGACTGGAGACATAGTAACAGTGGCAGCCGGCCTGGACAGAGAGGTCAGTGTCAGCGGCTTGCATTGTGTCCCTGCTACTCTTAGATCGTTTGTGACCACCCAGCCATGAGATAAAACTGAGCTGATATTCAGTGACTTGATGACAATGACTTTACGTTATTATAACAACACAACATTGCTCCATCCTCCATCTTATTACACTAATGAGGGAGGTCACCCAGGGTCGACTTCTGTTAATCCCAAGCTGCAACTGTACATCATTATTTTCTTGGTCTTCAGCATTCTGGTTGATGCATCCAGGGCGTAAAGAAGGCCAGAGCTAGCCAAAGCAGAGCTTGTAACTATCTTGTACTCAAAAGGAAGCAGGACTTTTGGTCTTACTGGACAGTTAACGGTATAGAGACAGACAAGAAATGATTGGCGGGAGAAAGTAGTAGCCTAGGCAACAAAGATGCCGCGAGAAGATGTTTTACCTTTGGGCATAGCAAGGTTACAGTAGCTGTGTCCCCCTGTCTTTATGCTGAGATAAGCTAACTTTCATACTTCATACTGAATGGACAGAAATAAGACTGGTATCAGTCTTCTCATCTAAGGCCCAATCCCAATACACCTCTTGCCCCTACCACATAGCCTTCACGCCCAGGGAGTAGGGTGTCCAGATTCTTGTTGGGATTGAGAGGTAGGGTCAAGTTTAACATAGGGATGAGAGAACTCTCTGCCATTTCAGTGTATTATTTCCTTTTCTTTTTAACAAGTAGAAAACAACGGCTACTAGCTTGCTGATGTCTCAGTAGCAAACTAGCTAGTTAGCTAACGTTTCATCGTTATTGCTGATTCGTGCATGCCAGCCACACATTGTGACGTATTTCAATGTGTGACGCCTGAAATGTATTAAGTCCAGCAGTGACGTTTCTGTACACTGGCAGGGCAGGAGCACTGGTTGCTAGTGGCCAGGTAATGAAGCAGTGTTCTTCTTTATTTGATGACTTGATTGAAAAAGATGATAGATAATGCCAGGATTACTACAGTAACGCAAGAGAACAAAGGGGTTGAGATCAGATTTGAAATGGGATTAAGCCTAACCCTCAGCAGGGGACAGAATAAGCATTTTTCCTAAAAAGTCAAACTATTGCTTTAACCACGCAGCCACTACTCTGCTCCCCCTGCCTCGCCCACTCACAGAGGAACTTGAAAACAAAACAGCCTTTCCATTCAGTCATTCATTTTTTCACACAGCCTGTCTTCTGAAGCAAAACCCCCACATCATGCACACACACATAAAACACAGCTGTAGTGCGTCGCAGCAGGTTGTGTCTGCATGGGCACAGCAGTTTAGCTGCAATACAAGCTTGTTACTGTAATACATGCTTTCCAAGTCTGAGTTTAATATTGTCTTTGGTCTTTATCAGGCCCGTCTGTCATTTTAACCAAAAATATCAAATTGTGAGTTAATTACAGTAAATCTTTGTCAAAATAATGAACTGAAAGTCATATTGCTTTTTTTCAACATCCTTTCAGCTTGTAACACCAAAGTACCCTTTTCTGGATATATTGTACAATTTTCTGGATGTACTGTCCGAATAAAACAACAGCATAAAAATCGTATCCTGCAAATTCAAGGGCTTGCTGTGCCCTAAATCACAATTTGATTCCTAGACGTACTGTAACAAAACCCTAGAAAAAAAATTCAGGATCACTTTCAGCAGCATTTGGCCTTTCAATGAGCAAAATCAGTGTATTCATTCCAGCCATTTACTTGTTTTCTTGGTGTGTATGAATATAAACAAATTGCTAATATTTAATGTCTGTATTCGTCCTGCAGGGCAGTTATAATGGCCTATCCAGCACCTCTCCGCTGACGAGGTCGCGGGAGCTCTCACCTCATTGACGCTTTTTGTCTCATCTGCTGCGCGTGCGTGCATCTGTTGCTTGCTGTGGTTGTTTGCCAACCCACACACCGGCACCACAACACACATTATCCCTGCTCCATCTTCCATCTTATTCTACTAATGAGCGAGGTCACGCGGGGTTGACTATTGTTTATCCCAAGCGGCGTCAGGTGACTGTGGGCAATGGTGTTTCATGGCAGATTGTTCATACCGCAGCCTTTCTCTCTCTCACACACACACACACACACACACACACACACACACACACACACACACACACACACACACTTTCCTTTATCTCTCTGTGGTGCAAGATTAAAAAAAGACAACTGGCAAAATCAGGAAACGTTCAAATTCATATGCCGCCATTATGAGGATAATCGCATCCTCGTAACTTAGTTGGCTGATTTAACAACCAGCAGTAAAGCACGTTTGAATGTGTCTCATAATGTTTATATTCTGAGAAGTTCCGCTGGTCCCTCTCGGCACTAAACCCGGCCAGGCAACACTTGGGAAATTAAAACCGGATTTTAATGGTAAAGCGAGCATATTTAGAGAATAATTACGGTTAAAATCTCAAGAACAATCCCAGGTTGCGATAACAGAAGAATATAATAAATCAATGCTCGTTCCTCATCCAAATTGTGTGCAGCGCTGGCAGGGCATGATGGCGTGTTACATTTTCGGGACAATATAAATGAGTCTAGTGAATGCGAGCCAGCTCTGTGTCCCTGTTTCCAGCTTGGCCCAGGCGGCTGCGGTAGCAGCTCATGTGAGTGAGGGAAAGCTCATTAATCTGGACACATCAAGCCAGGCTCAGTCCCACCTGCCTCTGATCCTCCTACTAAAACTGGGACACACCTGGGAGTTCACCCACCTGCTGTCAAGGTCATCAACACAAACACACAAACAGCCTCAGACACATGGGCACGTGTTCGTGTGCACACTCCCCTGCGCTTGTGTTTGTTGTTTGGAGGCAGCAAAGCTCCCACGGACTAGGAGTAGCAGCAGATATGATGAAGAAAATCCAAAGTGTCAAACTGGATCCGTGCAACTGCAGCAGGGTATACAAATGCTGCTGCGCAAAAACATGAATATGCATACCCACTGTATTGACACTGAATACCCTATGAACATCTTTTGCGATGCATACTTTATATTCTCCGTTTCCTCTCCCGTCTCTTTCTCTCACACTTTAGCTAATCCTCATCCACTATGCCGGTGTCTAATTACAATATTCATGTGCTAATTAAGGGGTGAAGCAGGTTCTCTCGTGTTGAGGAGACCAGGGGGTACATGGAGGTTAGCCGCGTATCATTTACCTCTGACACCGCTGAATACCAATTATTCTGCATCGCTCCCTTCCCGCAGCCCTCCTATCCTACCGTGACCTCACACGCTTCCACGTGCTCCTGCCCACGGGCTGACAAACCTCGCTTAGCTGTAAACATGTGTGTTTGACATCGTACATCCGCCATTTTGAGTATAACATGGCTATTTTTATGTTTTGTCTTTATGATGGACTACATGATTAATTAAAGAATTAAAGTTCCTTCCTTTCTTTTTTATTATTAAGAAGGAGAAGGTGCTGAGAAGCAAGTGTCAAAATTAAGGAGAAATTCAGCCCGTAGTCAGTAACTGTGCCTTTAAACGAACCGCCAAGATTTCCATAAGGTTGTGATGTCACGACTATACAGTTACCACGCTCAGCTACACCCCCAACATGGCTGCAAAAACACTAGCAAAGCCGAAAAATACAACAGTGCGTCGTGTGTGAGTGGTTGAGCAAGAGAAAGAGAGAGAGCGACGGTGCTCGGAGCAGACAGGTGTTCCTGGTTGGAGCAGAAGGAATGATGCATTAATGAGAAGACCTTCTGTTTGAGTGACAGCTAATAGCCCAGCTAATATTCATGCTGTTGCTTAACTATGCTAATGCTGATAATTAATCTATGCTAGTGATGTTGATCTTGCTGGAACGGCGGTGTGGTTGCGATTGCGGACGACTATTAGCCACACCTCCCTTCTCTGTTTGAGAAAGAGCGTTGATTGTTAGACAGGAAGAAAAACTGAAAACTGGAGACTGGAGTGTTCAGACAGAGGCTGAATAGAGGTGCTGCAGCAGTGGACAGTGTTTTCTATTGGATGGGCCTTGCAACCTAAAAAATGAGCATAATTTGGGATCTTTGCAGGTTTGATTGTAAGAAGAGATTGTAGCAGGATTGTAGCAGGTGAAGGTTTAGATTCGGGTTTACATGATTTTGTGTATTCTATGAATGCTGAACTAAATAGACTCGTCTGTCAGTCTACTGTGAAAGAAATACATCTCTAATGAAGCACAACTCTGGTGTAGCAGGTAGCAAGCAGAGTGGGAGATGTCATGCTGCCACAGCTGGCATGGATGTTCTCCCTTTGTGCCGTCTCTCCATGGCTGCGGTTCCACTGGCAGGCAGCGCTGTTGTCTTTCATTACCCCAGGCTGTCTCAATCTCCCATGAGCCCTGGATTGGAACGGTTTGGTGAAGCATGGTGCGGCGTGGCCCCACGCCAGGCAGTCCACCAGGCCGATGCCAGCTCCGCATTCGACTGTCTCGCCACCGATTAGGACATCTCCTGGACCGCCTCAAGGACATGAGTGCCCACAGCCTATTGCTCCACAAGGATCTGCAAAGCCCGGGGATACAGACTGAGAGCAGGCAGCCTGAACGGGTCTGGAGCTTTATTGTCTCGGAGAAACGCTGAGTTATGTTAACTTCAGCACCTGGCACAAAGCTCCAGGAGTCAGACAACAAAGCCATCTGAGGATTGTGAGCGGGCTGCTGAAAGAAGAAAGCTGATGCATGTAGGTGGATGTTGACTGCTTGTGGCCAACATTCAATCAAGACAATACCCACTCAATATCCACCTTATTGTGTGAACCTTGCAAACACTGAATTGGACCTTGTTTTGTATTCAGAAAAGCATGAATTTTTGCACTTATGCCCGTCTAGTTTCAAATCATGTTTTCCTGCCCTCTCTCGTAGATAATGCATTTCTATTTTGTTTCAGGTCAGGTCAGGTATTCACTTTCAACAGCTCGCAGATGTATATTTTCTAACAAAGCTAAATTTTGCAGATATATGCCAACAGTACGCTGCTTTCTCCATCGATAATCCCTCAATGACTATATGGGTGTTTAAAGAATAGGCTGGGGTCAGCCTATTCTTTAAACACCTAAAATGTCTATAGATGTTAACCCCATGAGGTCACTGTGGGAGGACGATTCAGAAGAGGAAGTACAGAATTACCTATAAGCAAATATTTTGCATTGTATCTGCACAAGACATACCTTTATACCATGCAGAATCATGCAGTGTACTTATTAACCCAGGGTCATCTCAAAATTATAACAATGTTTTTGCAGCTTTATTCAGGATCTCTAATACTCCCTCTCTTTCTGTATCTATACACTTTTGTTGATTCGTTAGCAAGACAATTGATAGCAATTAATTGTAAGTTCAAATATCCTTATTAAATATGCGTCCTTACATTGGAAAAATTGTCTCATCCAATGAGTTTTGCAAGGTGTGACTCCCTTTTTGAGCCATTTTTTAGGTAATATCCAACTGGAGACAATGCAGTTGAAATGTTTTGCTCTTTAGTGAACATCTGAACATCTACTGCATGGACTGCCATTAGATTTGGTACATTAATTCATGCCCCTCTCAGGATAAATTATAATAGCTTGAATGATCCTCTGACTTGGCATCCAGCACAACTATCAGTTCTGAATTTTAATGTACTGTAATTCATGACCAGCTACCTGTAAACTAATGAAATTCAATCAGCCTCAGCTGTACTTTCTGTTTAGTGCTAGTTTAGCATGCTAACATGTGAAATTAAAATGGTGAACATGGAAAACATTATACCCTTAAGGGAGCAATTAAAAAAAACATTATCAACAGAGTGTGAAGACACAACAGTGTTTAGAGATGTCCACTGAAGTTAGCATGCTAACCAGCTAGCCCAGGGCCACCCTGTCTCGTGATGCCATTTTGCACCAGCGAGAGGCAATAGTCTGATAGCCCCCATAGTTTCAGCAGGCAGATATATGCCAGCTGTTAGCATAATAAATAAAGAAAATAAACTCACAAAATGCTGAGAAATGACAGACTCTTAATCCTACTTTCCTCACTAAACAGAAAAATACAACCATGCACCTTCTGAATTCAGCTACAGCCAAGCATAGGCTAGCAAAGAGCAGCAGCTGTCAGTTACTCCGATGATCTGCTGCCCCCTATGTTTTCAGAGCTACCTTCGAGTATTGGCCATATATTCTACAAGTAGTAACTTTAACATCAGCGTAGCATCACCATTGTTAGCATGTAAGCAACTGGGATTTTTTATTTACGACAGTTTTATCGCACTCAGAAACTGTGGGGGGTTAAGACTGACATTTCTTTTATCTAAAGGGGCTCTATGTAACAATTTGTAGCAATTTCCATGTATTAATTACTTTTTTATTGGCCATATGTGAGTGGATTGTGACGTGACATGAAAAATGAGTCCTTCCCTATGTCACTCGGTTGCCTATAAAAGCCTATAGACAGTTGAGTTGAGTTGTTTAATGCTGCTTTAATGATCATTTTTTACGACAGGATGGGACCTTATGCGCGTTCTCAAGTGCCTCGTCACAGCTCCACCTAAGAGCGAGAAACAGAAGCGAACATTTGCTGACATAAACTAACGACCAGTTTTCAGCACAACACAGGGCCCCTTTAATGCAGTTTCCATTTTCCTGTTTTCTGGTTAAAGCCTGGAACAACAGGTATTTTGGTTTATTGTGGCTCGACTCTGATGACCACATCCCCTCTTTTGGCTCATTGATAAGAGATGAGAAACCTGACATGATCTGCTGCTGTAGAACAAGGAGCTTTATCCTTATTCAGGGATGACAGTTTTTATCTGTTTGTGACAAGCTGGAGCCAGTAAGTCTGACAACAGCGTGTTCATCATGCTCATATTTGCGTAATCGTGTCTTTTCTGTTGTATTGTAATGCTCACTTGGACTATAAACCAAACTTGTCTCCCAGCCGTGTTGCATGCTTTACTCTAGCAGCTTTATTCATATGTGACTCACAGCTTCTATTTATCCGGTGTATGACTCTGAGCCGTTTGCGTACATGTGGAGGCGTATCTAATCAAGTTTGTATCTCACATTTTCCTACATTTCTGAGTGACTGTCTCTACGACAGGATTCAGAGAAAAGCTTTCGGAGAAACAGTGTGCGCTGCTTGCAAGAGCTCATCACAGGCTTGTTTTCTCATCAAACCAGTGCTGAGCAGTTTGTGTCCTCAGACCAACCCGGGAGAGAAGAGAGGATGAAGACAAAACAGACTCCGCTGCTTATTTTGGGTCTACCTGGATATTGTGTGAAAATAGAAAACAGGCACTTGTAACTACAGATACCTCCGTTTTCCATCGGCAGCATGGATGTGTAACTAAACCGAAATAAACTGGGCTGATTCGAAGTGAACGAAAACCTAATGAAGTGGAATCGAATAGCATCAAATCAAATTGAGTAAATTTAATTAAGGCGATCTCAGCTGAACTGCACTGAAACTGTCACGGGATCACTGACGGCGAGGGTCAGTAAGGTAGAGAGAGTGTAGTGGAAGGAGGGAGGGAGGCTGGTCGCTCCAGTTTTAGCGAGCCATTTGAGACAGATTGTAAGTGACAAACTAATGACTGTGGCCAGCAGGAGGCTGGCAGGCCAGAACGCAATCCACAAACTACACAAGTAAGAGCAGGTCTCTCACTCGTCGGGCCACTTTCATCCTCTTTGAGTGGTCCCGAAAATGCACACTCAGCTCGGGTATAATTAATTCACCACTCAAAGTGTTTCGCCAGAAAACCACTCCTCCATTTTCGTGTCCGACATCGCCTTACACGTTCAGAGCATTATTCCCCCTGCTTTGTTCTTGCTAACAAAGTCTCACCGGAGTCCATTTGCTTACAAACCATGAGCCACCAGGTTTTTTGTTTTTTTTTCCACCTGTCCTGCCGGCTGCTTAGCTCGACTTGTCGAGTTGCTAACATTAACAGCCTGTAGCCGTTTTTTTCTTTTCTTTCTTCAGTCTGCAGGATGGTAAACTACCTAATTTGGTCTCAGTGAAAAAAGGGATTGAGTTGTATTGTTGGCGGGGCTCTGTGTACAGGTGTTTCTGTGGCCTCTGATGGCTCTCAGCTCCCGCAGATTAAGTCCGTGAGGCTCGAGGCCTGTGGGGGGACTCTGGGCTGTTGCTGTTGGTCATGAGACAAGAAGCTGTGTTTCCTGCCAGCACTGGACTCTAATCTAACAGAGAGATTTTCTGTTCAGCACTTCTATAGGACTCATTAGAGGGCCCTTTACTGGCTTGTTCGGGCAGCCACTTCTGGACAGCTTGGCTCAGTTTGTGTGTGTGTGTGTGTGTGTGTGTCTGTGTGTGTGTGTGTGTGTGTGTGTGTGTGTGTCTGTGTGTCTGTGTGTGTATGTGTGTGTGTCTGTGTGTGTGTGTGTGTGTGTGTGTGTGCGTTTGCCGCGCATGTGTATCCCCGGTGTAAGAGTCTGAGTGTCCCACCTGTTCCCACTCACTGGAGCGTTAGCGGATATGTATGTGTGCACTAGAAGGGCCATAAACTCACAACTACCCTCCGATGAGTGATATAACCCTGCAGGAGAGGACGCATCAGCCACACCTCCCACTGTGTGACAGCTCCACCTGCTGGCTCAGCTCCACTCATCCCTCTTCACCTGACCAAAGGAAAAGGCGTCCATCAAAGCTGGAGCCTATTAGCTTCCTGCAGCCATCTGCTGCTATTTCTAGATTGATGTATGTGACCGGATCTAAATGAGTCTGCAGAGAGACACGTTCATCGGAGTCTCTATTTACTGAAGCGCTCTATGAGGGGAGATGGTATTGATATTTCATTATGAGTCTAATAAAGGGCAGCCAGTATTGAGTTTTCATTAATAGGGTTGGTTTGGTGCAGATTAACTCGTCTGCGTACTTCATAATGACTCGGAGAGATGCTAAATGACTCCAGCTGGGTGTTTTAACTGGCCTCAGCGGTTTGACTGATCAAACAATCGGCGGCATCCTTCACAGCTGAAGAAAGAGTGGGAGGAGGGAGAAGAGGAGATATAGAGATACACAGAGACAGGCAGGAAGACGTGAGGAGAGATAGACAGATAAAGAACAGACAGGCGGAGAACACTGAGCGACCGAGATGTGATGAGAAAGATAGCAAGAGATCAAAAGAAGCACAGAATGTGAGTTAACAAAGAGTACAGAATAAACCAGAGAAGTAGAAAAAAAGAAAAGTAAAAAGAGCCAAGGCTCAAAGAAACCAAGAAGCCAAGAAGCAGCCACCGAAGAAGTTAGAAGTAACTCCCCCATCTACACCTCCAAGACCTCTTCCTGGGTTTGTTCTCGTTCCTCCAGGCGGTCCCTGATTTCAGTGCCCCCGGCCGTCGAGCTGTTAGAAAGCGTGACCCCTGGGTGAAAATGGCAAAACTAGCCTAGCAACAAACACTTGAGCATGCATAAAAGGCACTGTGGATTGCTGCACGAATCAGCCGGGCCCGGTGCGCACAACACTGGCCTGTCCTTGACGTTCATTCTCTCTCACTCTCTCACTTTGCTGTGGCACAATGGAGGCTGGAGCCAAATGGATTAATAGGAGGAGAAAGAGACCATAATGCAGATGGGCTCCTCTCTGTCTCTGCAGTGGTGAGTCTGGGGACGGGCTGAACTTTCAGCACCATGGACAGCTTCACAATGCACCGTCTCTCTGCGTCTCTGTTGTGTCTAAACAAAGCCGAGTGAGCGTCTGATGCTGTTTCTTGTCACAGCACTGTGATATTGCAGTGTGTGCTGCAGTGCTCCCCCTCACTGTAACTGGACTAAGCAAGGCCCGTCAACCTCCTGGTATTATCTGCAGCACACCATTAAAATGAGTGATGATCCAGGTCTGTTCCCACAGCGGAAAGCCAGGACTTTTAGGCATTAATGGATGGGCCTTTTGCCAACACATTGCTCCTTCCCTGCAACTTTGTGTATGTCTGTTCATCCATGCGTGCGTGTGTGTGTGTGTGTACGATTTACAATCAGTTATTGAGCAAATAAGGTGTTGTAACAGACTCCAGTTGCCCTGTCTCCTGTGGAAGAAGGGAAGATGTATGTGTGATTCACTGGTAGATGGGGGGGGGGGGGGGGGGGTTGCATCCACGCATTGACTCACTTTGTCACTGTCACATGACAGAATATGTATCTGTTGATTGATTTCTGTGTTCTCCTGTGCTATTCTTTCTCATTTTCTACTTCTTTTTTTTTTTTTTTTTTTTTTTACAGAAAGTGTCCCAGTACACCATCATCGTCCAGGCCACTGACATGGAGGGCAACTTGAACTTCGGCTTGTCCAACACAGCCACAGCCCTCATCAGCATCACCGACATCAACGACAATCCCCCAGAACTGACCGTCAGAACGGTGAGTCCTGAACTCCTCCATAGATAATTTATGGACCGACGTAAAAGAGCCTGACAGATACTGGATTATTGGTGCCAATACCAATAATAGTAAAAAAAAACAATCCCTGCAGTACAAAGCAAGTGAGTTTTTTTCATTCTTCCTTTGTGAGATTTATTGTATAGAAAATCAAAAATGAACATCAAGAACTTGGCTTCTATGGGTAGAACAGGTATTACAATTGCTCTTTGGCCATGTGCAGATTATAACAGTCCTATAAATGTATTAATATTTAGAGTGTCATCAAAATGTGCAGTCTAATCTGAACTCAGTGGCTCTCAACCGTTTATTAAAGCCCCCCTCCAGTGTATTTTGTTACTTTTATATATTTCTGAGTCCTTTCCTGGCAATGTTGATGAGCCACACTGTTCAACAAATATTTTTAAAGTTGTGCTCACAATCACAAAATCTAAGCTTTTTGCTAACATGGAAAAATTACGCATGACTACAGTAGAATCTGGGAGTCATACGTCATCCTCTGATAGGGGTTATAAAAGCAGGGTGCAGGAGAGATAGCTCCGGTGATCGCTTTCAGAGCAGGCCGGTGTTAGCGATCGGAGCAGAGGGGAAAGTTTAGCAGAGGAGTTGCAGTAGATGGACAGTACAGGTTACAGTGTGACCGTGAATAAACTCTGCAGCTTCTCGATACACAAGAAGAACTTCAGTTTGAGTGAAAGCCATCATTGTCCCTGCTTATATTCATGCTGCTGTTTGTCCATGAGAATATCGATGCTTTCGCTAATCCATGCTAGTGATGATGATCTGGTCTGGTCGCCATGGTAAAAAGTACATATGACTATCAACCACGCCCCCCGTTCTCTGTTCTCTGAGAGAGCGGTGATCGTCTGACAGGAAGAGAAACTGACTGGAGGGAGGCTTTAAATAACCCTTTCTTAAAAAATTGACAGTGGCTGTATTCACCATTCTGTGGTTTGCTGTAAATATGTTGGTTTTTTATATATATTTGAGGGAGGATATTGATTCATCTAAACAATTGCTTATTTAAGGAAAGACGGCTCTCAGATATTATTAGAAAATATTTTATCTTGTCCGTGACAGACAGCAATCATGAAACAAAAGCTCGACTGAAATATGTTTTCCTGAAACACTGAGATGAAGGGACAGCGTAAACAAAAGCTGACAAAGAGAAAGGATCAGGACTGATACAAACATGAGATATAAACAACACAGTGACAGATAAAGAAACACTGTGCATATGGAGAGGCAGAAAAAGAAACTGTGAGTGAAAGTGAGATGGAGCATAGTTTAGGTGATGGGAGGTGCACTCCTCCCTCCTTCCCTCTCAGTGTGTTCCCTGCCAGCGGGGCCTCTGGTGGCCAGGGTTTGTCTGCAGGCATCTGGCCCCAGTCCCTGATACCTCCACATTGGTCTGACAGGAAGCCACGCTACAGCTGGCCCACTTAACTATGGCGGTGTGAGAGGGAGTTGTTTGTTTTCGAGAGTGAGGGTTCTTGATGATGCAGACCTTGTGTGCGTGCGTGCCTTTGGGTTTCTGCATCTTTCCCCACATGTATAGCTTGTATTCTCTATTTTCGGCCTGCTGATAGGACAGAATCAAACGCTGACCGCAGCTTGACAGACCTACAGGATTGTTGCTGCTCTTTATGTGAGCGCTTGAATTTCTGAGATTCCAGGGAGAGACAGATGCTGTCTGCAGCCAAGCTCAGAGGCAGAGCAAGCAGTGTGTCAGCGTCACACACTGTGATCCTCCGTCTCCTCGGCGGGGCCGTCGGCAGCCTGCGTGCCAGTACAGTTCCAGCCGCATGCTCTGATAAGAGCTCCCCAGCTGTCAGGGGTAGAGCTCACCGAACAAGGCTGCCGCTCCGCTCAGAACGCCTCTGTCCCATGTCTGTGGAGCTGTAGCTGTCAGGGCTCTTCACAGGGGAGGAGCTCTGGACCAGAGTCCCCCCTCTGGTCAGGAAAATGGACATGCTGCGCTTCAGCAGGCACACAAACATGTACATTGTCCGTGACATTTACAGAAGACAGTTGTGAGTTGGAACATACTGTACATGTATACTCACACACACACACTGTGATAAATGTTTCATTATTCTCCCTGCAGCCCTCCTGACTAATTGACTGTACATTTGCCGGAGCTTGTGAAGGAGCAGTTGCTCATATTTTGGAGTGTAACTCAAAGAGGCTAATGAGTGAAAATGTATAAAAAATATGTTTCTGTTGTACATCCTTCACTCAAGCCGCCACACACACTCTCACATGAAACATCGGCAGCAAATAAATTGTTCTTTACCAGATGCCATTTCCACTGCTTTGTCAATCTCCACTTTTTGTTTTGCTTCCCACACGAGCAACTAGACTTGGAGCAGTTCAGTAATTATTTGTGCATGACAGACGCGAGAAGAATTCATCGCTCTCTACGGGAGGCATAGAGAAAACATAAGCGCGCTAATTAAGTGAAATTGCTTGTGGGGGCGTAAACCAAGCTGATATATAGCATCTAATTTAAAAGAAAAAAAGCCAAATGTTTTATTCATATCACCACATGGGCCTCCTGAACGCACTATGTTAATGCTATGTTCATCATTATGTGATAACAGAAAGACAGTGGTACTTGCCGTGATCCATCTCATCAAACTATCTAATCAAGTGCATCGCAGCCCCGCTAAAGTGCACCCAGTGGTTTTTCATTCACGATGAGGAGCAGGAGGGCTGCTCGGAGACTTGTGCGGCTGAAAGCTTGCGCTCCCAGACGCACTGGCATTCAGACAGATCTGAATGAGTGCTGAGTGCTATTTGTGATTCACCTGTAGAGCTGCAGCCTGTGGCTTCTAAATACCTGAAAGAGTGCCATTCACCACTTCCCTCTGCTCCCCAGTCCTCAACTTTGATGTGTGCTGAAACAGAGCTGCCGGAAAAGCAGCTCGATATGTGCGTATAACATGAGAAATGAGAGTTTGCCAGTAGCTACATCTTTATGACGCCATAACAGCCATTTTAAGTGGACTGATATAAGCTTGAGCCTGTTCGGGATATTTATCCCTTTGTAATGCCGTAATTATCGTTTGGTTTTGTTTTCAGACTCAATGACGAGCTCATTTAGTCTTGTTGAGTCGTAGCTCTGCCGTCTAAATGGAACGTTTTCATGTGCTGAGTCAGTTTTCAGGGAAAGATTTCCCCTGCTGGGCTGTGCACCTTGATGCAGATTTGTTTTCTAAAATGATTTGGAGTCTGTGCAGCACTGTACTCATTTCTCCTGGCTGGACTGCAGCCCAAACATTCAAAGGCTTCATGAAATCAATAATCAGAAGCAATCAGGCGTAAGTTAGCCTGCGTCAGCTGGGTTTTGTTTGGTGCTGGCCTTCATACATGTGATTTATTGACATGTCAGAGGTTCGTAAAATAAGATCCTGTCATAATGTGTCACCGATGATGCTGATGCTTTGACCAGTGAAGCTATAAAAGTCATTTTCAAGTTTAGCTCTTGTGAAACAGACAACTGCCTGTCAGATCTCAGTGATATGAAAAGGCAGTAAAACACCTTGTTGTATTGAGAAGTTGGCAGGTTGTGTTACTGACTGATCGAGTAGAAAGAATGCTGGTTTTGAGCCGTCTTAAGTCTCGGTGATAAGAGGAAACAGATATCAACAAGGGATCAGACTTTAACACAACATGGAGTGAATCCCTGTCCGTTCACTCTTGTTTTACCTCAGTTTCTATCACTCTCCTTCTTCACCTTCTTTGCCTCCTCCATCAGTGGGGCTTTTTTTCTTTTGCAGTGTAGAGTTTCCCCAGTTATTCCAGTTGTTCCACCATCACCAGGGAAAACAATGCCTCTGCCTGTTTTGGTTGTTGCCATTGGACGCACGTCCTTTGTGTTGTAATTCAACCTTCATTTATCCAGGAGAAATCGAGCCCAGAGGCAGACTGAATAGCAAGTGAAGCCAATGTTTATAGGGAACAAGTCTATACACTGATGGTGTCATTTTCTACACCCGTTACACTGTGCAACCTGTGTTTACTTCAGAATGACAAGTTAGAGAAAAAAAGTTGTCTATTGCCAGTTTAAAATAAATTCATGAAGCAATGAAACACACTCTTTCTTCAATCTACTCAGCCTTGCAGCTGCAGTGTATGACCAGAAACCTATAGTAGCTAATGTTAGATATATATTGCATCACTAACTTTATGACTTCACTACTTGCTTTGTTTTTAGAGGTGTTCGGTAAGTCTGTGGCCAGATCTTATACCCTGAATCTTGGAAGTAAACTGACTGTATTGAAGCTCCAGTCACAGACCGAATCAGTCGCTCTCTGGTGACTGAAGGCACAGCTGTCAGCGTGGCCGTGATGCACAATGCGACTCCCTTGTTAAAAGTGTTTTTATATAAGTAATCTTGTACTGAACTGACCGTATTAGCTCGAGCTAGCAGCAGACTGAACATATACCACTGACCTGAAGTCAGTCAGAATCAGGGATGAAGGTATTTAAACTGTGATGCGATCACTAAGCCTAGAAACATAGAGAACAATCTTCATTACCAATAAGTACAAATCTTTAAACTGAACTTCAAGAAACAATTTGAAACAGCATAGAGACCTCTATGTATTGTGTTGCATGGGTATCTATCGAAGTTAGCATGCTAACTAGCTAGCCTTGCCACATCGTACCTCAAGAGTTGACGGTCCAACAGAAAACAACACCAACGATCCCCCAGTGCTCTGAGCTCCCAGCCCCGTCAGAGTCAGCTAATGCACCCGCTAGCTGCTTGGTTAACTGTGCTTACTAGCTAACGGCGCCTAGTTAGCAGCAGTTAGCGGTTACTTTAGCAATTTGCTGCCCCTATTTTCTTACATACAGCACCTTTAACTAACAGTCATTTGTGGCTGCAGCACAACATGCAAGTGTGGCTCATGGCGTTTTGTTCTGGCCTTCAGAGGATGTGTCTTCACCTAATGTTGCTGAACAAGCTCACACTGTTCCTCAGATTTTACCCTTTTAAAAGTAATATTGTTGAATTTTTACAAAGACAAAGTACATAAAGTTTGTTTTTAAAGCTCTATAAAGACGGGATCTGCAACACTGACAAAACCTTCCATGACATAACATCTCAAATTAAAGTTTAATGTTTCTTTTTTTATTTTTGTCTCATTTGAATTTTATATTCTCAGGCAAAGTCAGGCCCCATCTGACATTTACATACAATGAATCTTATTTGGCCCGCTCCTTTACCCCCGTCCTCTTTGTAACTACAAAATCCTCCAGAAACTCATAGTCTGTGTCTCTAGTGGCTTATCAATGGGTCCACATTGCATATTAGAGCGAGTGGCCATTTTGGATGCATCCTCCCCTACAGTCAGCTCCATTGTGTATGCCTCTGAGAGAGCATATTCCATTTGGCCGCCTGACAGCGTGGCCCAAACAAGCTTGGAAGGTTTGTGGTGGTGTTTGTGCTGAAGCTTGGGGTGAAAATGAAATGGAGGAGCCCACACACCAGAGACAGAGAGTGCATATTTAATTTGTTCTGTGCTTATCAGCCTGGTTGTACTGCGGGGGATAGGAGGAGAGGGGGCAAGGAGAGGATGGAGGGAGGGAGGGAATAGGAAAAGAGGAATCGAGCGGTTTGGACGCTGCTTCAATCCCACAATGATGAAGCCATTAAAGTGAACAGCAGCTGGCAGACACACACCATAAACAAGTTAACGCTTCACAAGAGGAAACGCGGATTATCGTCTGACAATGAGAGCTTTCAGCGTGGATGTGTGTGTCTACCTTCGAGTGCCCGTTCCTCTGTATTCAGATAAACCCCTATAGAGAAAGACATGTATCCCGTTGCGCTGTAAATTCTTCTTCGGGCTCTGCAGCTGCCACTAAGTTTCCTCCAGAGTTAGTTCTGAGGGGAGTTGTTTCAGATTGCAATATAATGAAGATCATTAGCCAAAGATTATTCCTACCGCTGCCTTAATTACAGTACTTATCTAATTGCTTATTAAGACCTAGATGTGGTGGATGCACGGAATCTAAATTAAATGGGTAAACACTTAATTGAACAAATCCATTAGTTCAAATAATGAGTTTCATATGAGCAGACATGGGACAGCATTAACATAATGGGAGATATGATTCTCTATTATCCACATTTAAATAAATACGTCTACTTCTGTCTTTGTCTCTCCCTCTCCTATCGTTCTATTATCTTCCCCATTTGTTTTGCCCCCACTTTCAATTCATGTTTCAGCGTAATGAGCAATTATTGGCGTGACCCTAAAAGCAGTTTGTTTTCATAAGAGCAATTATAGAAAACGCTTAAAGATTGATGACGGCACGAGCAAATGTTTAGAATCCCAATAAATCAACTTATTAACATGCATTAGCCGACTGCCGGAGCGACATCAGCGTAATTGTTATCTCTCCCATCCTCCCTCCTTCATTTCCTCCCCCTCCCTCCTCCCTCCTGCTCTGTAGTTTTCAGGGGAGGTGCCGGAGAACAAGGTGAACGTGGTGGTGACCAACCTGACGGTGGTGGACAGGGATCAGCCACACAGTCCCAACTGGAACGCCGTCTACCGCATCGTCAGCGGGGACCCCTCTGGACACTTCACCATCCGCACGAACCCCATCACTAACGAGGGCATGCTGACGGTGGTCAAGGTAAAGAAGGAGCCGTGCACCCGTCTGATTTGTAGCTCCGTTGTTCTCCATTATTATTCAACACAGCATCTTGTAGGTTTCCACCTGCTCTGAAGTGCCAGATGTTGATGACTGAGTACTTTGGTCTCACATTGTTTTCACTGAATTATATGTCATCTCTCAAATTGGAGAACAGTTAGAACCAATCTTGCAATCAGCCACACTCATTTTCCTCCCGTCTCTCATCATTCTGTTATCTCCCTCTCCCTCTCCCTCCTCGTCGCTGTCGGCTCCAGCCTGTTGATTTTGAGATGAATCGTGCCTTCATGCTGACCGTGGTGGTGTCCAACCAGGCCCACCTGGCCAGCGGCATCCAGTCCTCTCTTCAGTCCACAGCGGGAGTCACCATCTCGGTTCAGGACGTGAACGAGCCGCCCGTCTTCCCAGTCAATCCCAAGACGATCCGCTTTGAGGAGGGTGTGCCGGCGGGGACGACTCTCACCGTGTTCGCTGCTCAGGACCCTGACCACTTCATCCACCAGATTGTCAGGTACAAAGACGCTTCATGAAGTATTCGATGAATGTAATACATCAGTAAACTAAGACAACATAAGAACTCTTTGGATGTCCTGGTCGGCCTGGTTTCACATGTCAACTTGAAATGCAAAAAATGATCTTTAAAGCTTCTTTAATTATTTTACAAGCATTTGGGGGCGCAAACAAGCTGTGATGTGGCAAACATGTCAGCTACAGGTGCTTATTTACACATCCAGCAGACACGGAGCAACATTAGGATTAATCTGGAGTCCTGTTTGTGTCCATCAGATTCATTTAAGTCCAATATTCACCCTATTAGCTCTGTTTTCCACTATGTCCACCAGCTAGACATGAACTGCCTTCCATTCTGTTTGGTAGCTTATTACAGTGAGTTCATCAAAGCTTTTTGCCTGAAAACCGCTGCATCTGTTTCTGGAAAGGAGGTTGATGGGAGTAGTGTGACTGACAGTTGCCAGAGGAAGATCTTCTAGATCAAAACGTTGCCTTTCCAGAGATTTAAACTATTTATTTGGAGCCTAACAGCATTAAAACGTTTCTCCTTTGTGCTTATTAATGTGGATGAATCAAAACTGTTAAGTTGCAGGTGGTAAAACCAAAGTCCTTATAGGCAAGTCTCGCCACTCAGCAGCCATCTTGGGGCCCAGGCACAGTGGATGTTTGAGGGACAGGGGCAAAAAAAAGGGCACCAGCAACAGAGAGGGCATTTTTCATGAAATTCTACTTTTCCATGCTTATTCAAAGTCTGTCTGCAGCCGCACCAGATCAGTCATGATCCCGTTAAGCTGTGATAAAGCACACAATTTGGGTGGAAGTTGGCAGTACGGACATTCAAAAGGCTTTAAGCAGTTTGTCTCCTGTCATAACATCTCAGGTAAAGGAATTGCAGTCTGCTAATAATTCTCTGTGTTCATCATGAAGAGTGACCCTGTTCACTTACAAGTAATTATTTGTAATCATTGATAAAAAATGATTTTTGCAGTTTATAGGGGTTAGATGACTATTTTCTCTTTCACTCGATACATTTTAATGTCAGTTTTTTTTTCAAGTTGCCAATTATGAATCCTTCTATTATGCTGTAGGTGCATACAATGTTAAACTAATTACATTGAGTGACATGAATAACAAGGACAAAAGGAACAATAACAGAGACAAATGGAAAACAACGTAACTTAATTAAGAAATGAGAAGTGCCAGCAGTTAGAAAATGTAGCTTTAATCAAATGTAGGGCAGATAATATAACATAATTAATGTAACACAATATTATGATTTACATGTTATTATTATTCCAGAGAACTTTGAAGATGATGAGATCAGTAAAACTGTGCATCCTGTACAGCAACGTTGTTTCTTGGCTCTGGCACGGTTGCTCATGCACAAGCACAAGCACGGGTGCCCAACATGTACATGGAGTATTGTCTTGCGTAATGCAGCCGGAGCGATGTGAGTGCAGGCCAGCGGGGGACTGGGGAGGAGGGACAATCGGGCTTCGGCACAGTACAGAGCAATTGGGCGTGTGAGTGCGCCCCAAGAATTGCCCTCCTGTCGAATTCATACTTAAAACAAACAGGGGGCAGCATATCACCAGAATATCCACTGTAGCTACAATTAGCTAGTTAGCTCAGTTAGCAGTGCATCGAGCAGTCCAGAGTCGGAGGTCAGATTACTGGAGATGTGTTGGTGTTTACACTGCTAGCACAGAAGTTTTGGACCAGTTTTGGCCGGGGCTAGCTGGTTAGCATATGCTAACTTCAGTAGATATCTCTGCGACACAATACACAGACTTCCTCATTTCAAAAACTGTCATTTCTCAACATTCTCTTGATCATTTTAGATAATTTTTTAATGTTTTCAACTAAAATTCTACATACTGCACCTTTACAAAAATCTGTGGTACAAAGCCTAATAAGACAGAGATTTACTGTAGGCTAACAGTGTTGCTCGCTAAAGTACTTTCTAATGTCTCCTTCCTTTTCTTTGTTGTGCAGTTTGGGTACTTTTTTAGAATCAGTAGCTAGCTAGCTGCTGTAGCATACCTTTCTATGATGATTACATACTTTGGCCCCTAGTGGAGGCGAATGAGAGGATTGATATTTCATTGTGAGTTTCATGCTATTAGGCGGAGCCCTTTTGATGCACCATATGCTATTTTTTTCCCCGCCTTCATTATCTGACCTCACGCTGATCCCCACATTACATTGCCTAAAATCACATATGTTGAGGACTATTAAAGAAAATTGTTTTCATCTGAGCCCTTTTGTCCCCACCACCTTTCAACACAAAGTGCCACCCTTTGCGTGACGCCCAGCCGTGGCTGTGGTCCCTGCTCACTGCTCTACCTACTGTGCCAAACTGCCATCTGTTGTTTTTCCTTTAGATGAAAAGGCAGATTCTTACATTCAGGTTTCATATTACAGTCAGAGGTAGATCTGAACCTCCTCTTATGGTCACAGACTACCTGGTAGTGAGATATAGGAACTTCCAATATTTTGTAACCACTGAATCGGAGTGTCACGAGCGTTTAATCAGCGGCGAGCTCTTTCTTCACAGTTTGTCCCTCTTCTGTGACATTCTCCACGACCCCCTCGCCCACATCCCTGCCTCCAGTTACCATCCCGTTGCCAGGCGACCGGTGTGAAGAGGTCATCCTGTAATGAGTTGGACACTGTCTGTCTGCCCTCCTTAGATCCACCTCTCCTTCTTCTCTTCCTCCTCATTGATCCCTCCCTCCATTCTTCCTAACTGGGATGACACACGGCGGGCACGGTGCCATCCAGGCATCGACCCTGTGTGATAGAAACTCCCACATGCCCACTGAGGTCCAGCAGCACCGTTCCACTCCATAGCCAGCCCCGACGAGGGAGATTGATTTTTCTTAATGTCAGTGAGACGGCCTCTTCTCACTGAGGGACCCAGTGGAAATGTTACTGAATTGATAGCGGGGGAGGCAGTGGGAGATGTACTCGTATACGTACTGTACAGAAGACTGAGCAATATCCACATCTCAGGTTCCTTCTCCTAAAAAGACATGTCATGCAAACTAAGTGGACTGAGCTCTTCTGCCTTTTGAGAGTAGTCACTCCTCTTTTACTCCCTTTTCTCTCATCCCTCCCTCCCTCTCGCTCCCGCTGACCCTGTCACTTTCTTCTCTGTCAGTCGGTGGGTCTGGTATTGATGGGACCTCAGAGCTGCTGTCTTCTCCAAAGCAGCTTGCCAGCAGTCGCTCATCTCATGCTCAGACAGCCTCCTCTCTGCTGCTGCTGCTGCTGCTGCTGCTGTATTCCCTCTAGGTGACCTCGCTTAAGCCCTCACTAAAGCACACACAAAACACACAGAAATGCACAACGGCAGACAGAGGAACGCACGCGAACACGCACACGAGCGCCCGCAGAGGATGAGTGAAAGGCCCGTGCGTGAGCAGTGGATGGGAGAGGAGCCAGCTTTTGTTTTTTTATGTTTCTGATTTCTTGCTTTTTTCTCTCTTTGGCAGTAAGGAAAGAAAAGATGATGTTAGGGCAAGCATGTTTGCCAGCTGATGTTACTGTTAGATTTGATCTAAGTGGCAGCAAAAGCTAATTTATGTGCGTATGTGTGTGTTTCTGTTCTTATTAGAGTATTAGCCTTGCGGGGTGAGGACATTTTTGTGATGGGAGGTTATGTTTGTTGGTCCTCACTTCTAAAGGTCTTGGGTTTAGGATTAAAGTTTTACACCAGCAATTAAATATTACGCTTCCATGAAGCTGGGAGACTCACGGGAGACAGATTAAAAACAGAAAGGTCAAAATGGAAGCGGCTTAGGCTGAGAAACTCTGACATTTACACAATGTCTGTGCAGCACTACAGTTCCCACAATGCAACGCAATAGCACCTTTCACAAGATCCTCCAGTTTGTAACATAAGGCTTTTAACAATGTAAAAAAAACATCATTATAGATCATCATGAAAGGCAGCAGTTCAGCGAGGTAGCTAACAGGTGGAGATGCAGTGGTGTAAGCCTTCTCTTAGCCACAGACTACATGTGATTGTAACAAAGAACAGAAATGAACATAAAGCATTGTTATGATGCCATATAAGAAACTATTTCACACTATGTTTGAACAAATACATATTTGTTTTAATGACAACGTGTCATTCACACACAAACACATTAACACTTTGTCTACTATGTAATGAAGTTACTGTGATTATGGTCCTGAACTGTTCAACAAATCAGATGAGAGAAATCTCAGGAGACTATTTTGGGATTTCAGAGTGGAAGTCATGAAGAGTATTGTTTTTTACCAGTGTTGGAATGTAACTAAGTACATTTACTAAAGTTCTGTATTTAAGTACAATTTTAAGGTACTTGTACTTTACTTAAGTATTTCCATTTTTCATTACTTTATACCTCCACTCCATTACATTTCGGAGGTAAATGCTGTACTTTTTACTCCACTACATTTATGTGATAATGTTAGTAACCAGTTACTTTATTTTACTAGGAGATTGCATGCACCTTTCTTGCAATTACTTTATTTTATATGCAACTGGATAAAAAAATTTAAAAAATCAGAATATATATATATAAATATAATATTGGATGCAATAATCGTTCCACCCCTAGTATTAGTATATACTGTATCTGTGTAATTTTACTTTTCTTTAATTTATTGATACTTATTATTTAATATCAGATACTTTAAGACTTTTACTCAAGTACTATTTATATGAGTGACTTTCACTTTTACCAAAGTAATATTTTTATTGTAATAACGTATTTCGTGTTTTTTACACTTTTTTACTGTATTTAACCATGTTTAATGCTATTTTTAGGCTTTATCACGATAACAATATATATCTCGAACTCTTGAAATATCCTCAAAAGCACTTTGTCAATACTTGAGCTGAGCTACAAAATCAAATATGACAATGTTTTTGTCCAAATCGACATTGAAACAATATTGTGGATCACTACTGGTACCTCAACCAAATATTAACACACTGAGATTTCTGATCAATGATCATCAGTAATGTGGATATAATGATTAGTAGAAGTAGAACAGCCTGGTAAGTTCAGAAAATTACATCATTTTACTGTAATGCAGCTTTTAAAACCAGGAAAAGACAACATTAATGCCATATTACAATATAATGATATCCAAACTCTAAGATTATATATAGTCTTATATCACAATAACAATATAATATTGATATATTGCCCAGTCCTAATGTAGGGTAACGAGTCTGCAGGAGCCCAAACTTAACATTAGAGTTAAGGGTTAGGGCAGCTGTCACATGTTCAGTCAGACACTTTGCTCTGCCAGCTGCGGATGAAGACAGCGGGAGGTGACATCTTGTTGGCACAGGAAGGAGATGATAGTGCCAGACATGAAATGCGAACACCAGAATCTAACCTGCAGGGCAACAGCAGATCCTGACAAACACTGTGTGACAACTTCTTTCACTGGAAATGATATCTATTCTCGTCTATTTAGTTTAATCTCTCAAGAATAAAATGTACAAAATATGATGGCGGGCCTACCATGTTTCTCTGTCTGTCGGACCAGATGAAGTGTGTCTTGAGCTGGAGGTGAAAATACTTTCCTGCATGCCTGAGAGGCTCTGGCTGACCAGTGTCAGCCTCCAACGCACTGCTTTAATTAAGCCCCCTGTCCCCCTCGTCACGTTTTCTAGCAGCCCTCACCTTCTGTCATCGTGGTGATACGCTGACCACATGCCTCCCGCCGAGGCCTCTCGCTTGTCAACAATTAACTGTTTCTCATTAGGTGTGAGAGAGAGGCACTTCCTCCACTCGGTCAGTTGTTAAGGCTCGTCATAGTTGTTAATGGGATTTATAGACTTTAATTGCAGCTGTCACTTTCCACTCTGCCAATGTCACGACCGGTGACGACGATGAGAGCTGCAGTGGCGGCTGTGTGGGTACAAAGAGTGGTGGAGTTGTTAAGAGCGCTGCTTAGCTGCTCTGCATACGGGTTCAGGTTTTCATCGGTCTTCATGCTAATGAGCTGCTGCTATGATAAGCTCGGTGAACATATGTTCCGCTCTCTATGTCACTGTAATACTTCAAAGGTGCTTGGCTGATATTGCTTATTATGGTAATGAACATTCAACTTGATAATGGGCACTTTGAATCAACAAATAAAAGATTCAGGGCTGCTGGAATTCAGGTAACAGCCGGCTGCTAATGTGCGGGAAATGTTTGTTACATTTACATTTGGATTTAATGAAGTGTCTGTCTTTCTGTCTGTCTCTGTGGGTGTGTGCGTGTGTGTGTGTGTGTGTGTGTGTGTGTGTGTGTGTGCAGGTACTCCAAGCTGTCAGACCCAGCTAACTGGCTGAAGATCAACAGGACCAACGGGCAGATCACCACCATGGCCTTGCTGGACCGAGAGTCCATGTACGTCAAAAACAATGTGTACGAGGCCACATTCCTAGCATTCGACAATGGTAAGTCCGGTAAGTCAGGATGAGTGTGTGTGTCGTGATTATTCGATAAACAGCAGAGAGTGTACAGGACAATAGAGGTACTCTTTAGCCACTTTAGCAGCGTGCACGGTTGGTGCAAAAGATGTCGATTAAACGCAGAGCACAGCAACAATTGTGGGTTATTTTGGCACTGAATTTAATGAATGAAAGTTATACGTGTTTAATACGTCACACCCTTGTGACATTCCTGACAGATGACCTACAGTGTGAACTGTGATTGAGTATATTCATATTTTGAACTGCAGACATATCCTGTAAAAAAAAAAAAGTTCTTTGGTCTTCATTGCCCTGTCTCTGATAGGAATAAAGAAGAAGATTATCAGTCACTGAAGGTCTTGAGTATCAGCCTGAGGTAGTGAAACAATGAACAGAGCTTAAGTACTGAAGCACTACAAATAGAGGTGCTTGCTCTGTGTGTAAGTAGGAGGGACCCAGGTGTTTTTACTCCAGTGAGAAATGAGGGATTGGTTGCCCCGAAGCACACCAACTTAAGCTCAAAGTGTTGACTGCCTATTGATTCTGGAGCCCAGTGTCAACAAGGGGATATATTCCACTTTGATTGAAATTCTCTGTACTTATTCTACTCAAGCGAAGCGTAAGAAGCAACAAAGCACCCAGCCAATCATAACCGACAAGACGGTCGATGGGCCTTGGGGCCCGGGGCAATAGACCTTTACATAGTTGATGCACCAAGTTACTGTCTGATAGAGGAAAAAAGTTGAAATACAACACTGATGAGCTACTGGGGTAAAGTCCTTCTATGCTGCACTGCATCAGGAATTTTTGTTCAGCGTGCTGACAGTCAGTGTTCAGGGGGTTGTCAAGTGAATATCAAGGCCACAATATATCACTGCGGTCAGTCCGTTCAACAGAGCATTGCACATACTTTGTTCATCTGTAGTTTGGGGTTGGGTAATGTCATGATCAGAATGCTGGTGATTGTCAGTAGCGGAAGAAAATTCAGATTCTCTACTCATGTAAAATTAGTAATACTACAATATAGTCATGCGAAGTTACAAGTAAATATGCTGCATTCAAAATTGTACTTAAGTTAAAGTATCAAAGTATTTAAGAAATGACACTGGATGCCGGTTGTTGGTTTATGTTAGCAGACTCCGTGTAAATGTTTGTCAGACGTAATGCGTAACCACTGAACACAATTTATTATATTGAACATCAGTTAGTTTTTTTATTTAAAATGTAATTGTAATTCTCAGTCACCCAGGTCATGGTAATTCTAAGTGCTGTATTGTAGGCAACTGAAACACTTAGCACATGTTAGCATTAAAGCAACATTATGTGGAAATTGACATTTTGCACGATTTGGCGCCCCACACAGTTTTGGAGTGCAACATCTCTGTCGTAAATACAAATCCCAGGTCTGTAACGATTGGTCGGCCGTAATGTAGGTGCTAACAAACAAACTCATCACGTCATCACAATGTTACGTGTTGAAAACTTGTATCTTGAGGTAAACATGTATGTAACACTGTGATCCTACCCTACTGATGCTTTTGTGTCTAAAATCTGAATCTGAAATCTGAATCTTCAAAGATCCAGTTGCAATAAGGTTCCCATAAATCTAGTGGACTAGAAGTGTAGTAGAAGTATATTACATCTTAAAATTAGAATACTCAGTTAAGTACCTCAGATTGACACTTAAGTGCAGTATTCGGTGATTGCAGTAAAATAAAGACGTAAATATTTCAGACCGCTGCTTTTATTTGAATCATTTCACAGTTACTTTTGATCATTTTTGCAGTAATTTGAACCAAATCCCAGTGATAATAACATTAAAATAAAAGAGACTATCATTTATGTGCTGATTTGTTCTGCTTAATTCACTGCCTACACTTCTGCCAATGCTTGAATGACTTGCAGCCCCTGAAAACGAAGTATATCTCCATGACATTAAATATTAATGACTGAATGAGCAACAATCAAAGTAAAACTTTAGAAGAAATCATCCATCTGTATTATTTATTACAAGAGTTTAGCAGTGAAAAGCTCAGTTGTCTGCTTCACTGGGACTTTTTGGGTGTGGTTTGATTAGATTTGATCGATAGTGTTCGACAGATTATTAATGAATTCAGCTAAACCAGAGATGTTAAAGCTGGGGTCGATAAGATCATAAAACCCGCAAGAGCAAGCTAAATTTTGAAAGTATCCCAGTAATCCCAAACCCTCTCTTCAAGGCCACTCTGAAACACATGAACGTGCACTGCCTGACTACTCTGACACCATCTGTCCAGTAGCTCTCGCTGACCAGCTGGGAGATGTGTTAGCGGCTAATTCACTATGCTCAACGAGCTCTCTTAGCATTCTACGCCTAATAAATACATAAACAAACAACTCTGCTAAATAGCAAGATGCTACAATCATATAAACACAAGAAAACTAGCTCTCACAAAAATACCTTAGTCTGACGAGGCTACCTGGTGTGACAGTCAGTCCTAACTGCTGTAGGGGTGTGCTTTGTGCTAACGTTAGCCGCTAAACGACAGTTGGTCATTGCCACTGCTGCTCACTCATGCTACTGAGTTAGCTGCTGAAAAACAAGCTCATAGCGAGCGCAGCACATCTGTGTCATCATTAACCATATCCAACTACTTAAAGTTCCTATGATTTCTTTTTTTTTTTTTGCATTGTTGTGTTTTTATCACATATGTCTTGCTCCATATCTCACCTACACACCAGTATCAGGCCCACAAGTGGCAGAAAAAAAGTCATTTGGAGTTATTTTTATGGTATTAGAGTTTAGAGGGAAATTTTAGGTCCACAACATCCATTTTTACTCCACCACATTTACATTTAACTTCCTGGAAAATCATAAAAAACGTTGATGACTCATCCTGCAGTCGGGGGTGTATGTTAATTTTCTGTCCAATAAAAGCTTCCTTTATATTATGACGCTGCCATAGATGTATAAAAAGAAGAACATCGCCAGAGGGGTGTGTTGCTGGGGATCCACCTCACTCATAACTTTACAAGAACACAACTTTATAACTCAGAAGAAATCTATAGAACTTAGAGAAATCTATAACTTTGTGGAGAAAATATTTTCTGGTTTTACCTCTGCCTCCGAGAACCACGACCGAGGTCAGTTACAGTACCGTGGTGATTTACGGAGTTCCCTGGTAGCTTTATTGCGAAAGTAAATGCTAAATGTAGTTAGCTGCCGGTAACCCAGTAAGCGGTCCTTGCTGACTCAGCCCCAGGTTGCCAGGTTCCAAACCAGCTCAGTACTATTTTCCCTTTGTCAAACTAGCCCCTGTCTTTTCCGAGGCAGTATTTTTCCATCCTGGTCCAACGGCGTCCATGGAGATTCAGCGGTGGCGACTCAGCCACGAGGGGATCGGGTCGGGCATAACGTACATTCCGCGTTATTGGCTGCTTCCTGTTTTTTACAGGAAACACGTTGAGTGTTTAAGGTTGTTAAGAGATTTTCTATAAATATAACAAAACAATGCTTCTAGAGTTGCCAACCCTGCCAGATAGTGTTGTGTTCATGTAGGACACGATCACTCAAAGACATTATCGTTTCTCACTTTCAGTCAGAGTTAAATATTTAACCTCCCACTAGAGTTCACCGTCGATACACATGTTTTCACTGATTTTTACATTCCGCCAACTTGAGAAGCAAAACAACTCAAAGTTCACTTTTCTGTTTTTTTGAAAGCAAGCAGTGCACTTAAAAAACAATGAGGCGCTTATTCCCAGCGCCGGGTTGTACAGCATGAAGAGCAACAGAAACAGCATGGCAGATAAACAACATTTCTCCATCAGTTTAAGTGCAGTTCAGTGATTGTGTGCGCTGTAATCAAAGCACATTAGAGAGTTTGCTGTTAATGCATAAAACATCAAAAATCTGTCTCCCAACCTGATGGTTCTGTTCTGCTCTGGCAGTCGTGAGAAACCCTGAATAAGTTATGATGAGCTTGTGTTGCTGGATGCAGTGAAGGGTTAGCCTTTGAGTCATTTCCCAGTGGGCTTTGCAGAGTGCAGATAACAACGTAACAGCAATCTTTGTGTAAGTGTTGTCCCCTCCAATGTGAGTCTCGCCTCAGCCTTTTCACAAAGCAGCCAGTTCTAAACACGAGGGCTAAAAAATGCATGTGTCCTTTCATTTGTTCTGGCTGTTTATGTTTGGGGGCTCTACTACAAATGTGCGCAGTATTGCCCCTCCACTTTCAGCTCCTCAGTAAACAAAACCCTTTTCTTCCCGATTGTTTGTCTGCCTGTACGCCTCATTTTCTCACTTCCACACATGAATCAGCTGGAGAAATGTAATTGAAATGAAAGGATTCTTTTCGCCTTCTTCTCCTGTAGCATTCTCATCGCGCCGTCTCTCAAGTCCGCTTTCCTGCTTTTTGCTCCATCTCCACTCGTTTAATCTTTACTCCTCTGTCTCGCAACCGTTCACTCCTCTCTCAGGCGCCACATTATCATCTCACCATCTCATCCGTTTGATCTCTCTTTCCTCTCGCCTCCCCTCAGGCTCGCCTCAAGCCAGTGGGACAGGCACCCTCCAGATCTACCTGATTGACGTGAACGACAACGCGCCGGTGCTGATACCCCGGGAGGCACAGGTGTGCGAGCGAGCGCGCCCCAACTCCAAGATCAACATCACAGCCTCTGACGCTGACGCCGACCCCAACGTGGGGCCCTTTGTCTTCGAGCTGCCTTCTTTCCCTGCCAGTGTTCGCCGCAACTGGACTATTTCCAGGCTCAGCGGTAATTAAATGCTCTACATTTTGCATTCATATTTAACCCACCCTTGTGATGTAACATTCAGGAGGTACGTGTGTGAATGATATATAACCGTTCCGCGTCCCCAGCTGAATTAAACCATAAACTTAACAGATGGAATGCAAAACCCCTCTGCAGAATAACTGGCGACATCAATCAGGGGACCAGGGATTGCTGTAAGCTGTGAGAGAAGTCCAAGTTTAACAAAATGTCTCACAAAGCTCACAGTGAGAGACGCGGGTGCCATCCAGTGTTGACGTACGATCCATCGTTTGTGACAAATGAGATCCATTCATCTCTCCGTCCCCCGAGCAACCGATCTGTCACCTAATCCACCCAGATGGATGTATCACAGCAGTTGTCTTGAGGACAAATCTGATCACATACCTGGATTCTTCTCCCACCGAGGCTCTTGTCTTAGCTTGACTGAGTGATAGATGCTGAAGGTTATACGTTCTGTTGGGTTTTTTTTCAGTGCCTCCTCACATGTATACATGTCAGAATGATTGCTATGCAGTTTGTCTGGTTGCAGCTTTTATTTGGGATGTCATTCACTCGTACCTACGCACATGATGACATGATATCCTGCGGTAAACAAAATGTAATTCCTCTGCAGTACACTGTCTAATCGTGTTTTCTTCTTCTTCTCCATGCCTTTTTCCCCTCCCACTCACTCCCCCTCCATGTCTTAATGTTTCCCCTCTTTCCAACTGTTTTCTCTCCATCATTGCGTTGCCTCACTCTCACTCTCCAGGTGACTATGCTCAGCTGAGGCTAAGGATTCCTTACCTGGAGGCGAGTATGTACGAGATCCCCATCATCGTGTCCGATTCGGGGAACCCTCCTTTGTCCAACCGCTCTGTGATCAGGGTCAAAGTTTGTCCCTGTGATGATAACGGGGACTGCAGCGCCACGGGGGCCGTGGCAGCCGCCGGCCTCGGCACCGGGGCCATCATCGCTATACTCATCTGCATCATCATACTGCTCAGTGAGTACAACACAGTGGGATCATTACAATAACAGCAAACTGTTACTGCCACCTTTCCTCTATGACAACTACTCATAAAGCGTGCCAGTATCCTCTCTTGACTGCTAATCCTTTCTGTGTGTTTTTTCACAGGCATGGTGCTGTTGTTTGTGGTGTGGATGAAGCGCAGAGAGAAGGAGCGGCAGGCGAAGCCCCTGCTGATCGACCCCGAGGACGACGTTAGAGACAATATCCTCAAATATGATGAGGAGGGAGGAGGAGAGGAGGACCAGGTAGATCATAAATATATACACAGTCAACCACAGCTGTTCACCAGCAGTGGCATCTTGAGAAATTTTAATCGCTCGAACACAAATCTCCTTTTCAAATTCACTGTCTCCTACAGACTGTCTTGAATTTATTGATAGATTAGATTAAACATAAATCCTCTAAACTGACGCTAGTCTGGTCACTTATGCACCATGTGACAAATAACAAAAGAGACACAAGTCAGACTAACACCGATTCGTAGAAGACGAGTTCTTGTACATGTAAAACGGCAAGTCCACACCGACAGGAGCTCCTCTCTCCCACAGAAAACACTGCTCCTGAAGTGTCTGAAACGCCTCGTCTGTACTCCTTTAATTGTGCGACTTCACACTACGTCCCCATGTCACACATTAGCATAATTTATGCCTATATTCACAGTAGAAGTGAAGCAAACTGGAAGGTGAAAACATGACAGAGCCAACCGGAGACACGGTGAGCAGTGCTGGTTCAGGCGTGTGTGAGCTGACCAATCAGAGCAGCCTGGGTATTCAGTAGAGCGTGACAGTGATGAAGCACTGAACAGTATAACAAAAATGATGTGTTTCTTTTTTTGAGCATCAAAGCATGTAAACCTATTCTAGTAGTAAAACAAAATAAAATTATGAACCTGAAAATGAGCATAACATGTCTCCTTTAATAAGATCAATCAGTTACAGATGGGCTGAGCTATTCTAGAGAAAGACAGTTGAATGTTGATCTCAGTCATGTTAATTTGTATACACCTGTTGATCATTTTTGTGATTAATCAATTAATAGTTTTGTTTTTGAAAGTCAGTAAATAGTGAAAAACAAGCAAACAAATATTATTTTCCACAGTTCTGATGAATTGTCTGTCTGAGCATTGCAGCTCCACCTTAAATAAATAAAAGTCAACCACAAATGTGAGATCAAAACTTTCCAAATAAAAGAAGCCAATGTTGAAACAAGACTTTAAAAATGATGTGAAACATACATTAACACATACTGTATCTCTGACAACAAGCAAATCAGTGAAGCCCAAAGACCCTCTAAATCTGGGTCTGTGGAGCATCACTCAAAACACCTTGAAGGCTCCTAAAACCTTCAAACTGCATTACGGTCTGAGCAGCGCCCCCAGTTACTTCCTCTGAAACAATTCCTTTCTGAGTCGAATCCGTTAAAGAACCAGCCTTTACATTTATTAATCCTGCTCCTTCCATCGGCTGTGATGCTAAATAAAAAAACAAGGCACCAGCTACGCTGATAGGAGACATTTTAAAGTCTCCTGCTGAGTTCAAAGTACTTCCCAAGGAGAAATAACCCAGCCTGTGCCTTTTTAAACATACTGCATTCACGTGTCACATCAATATGAGCCCTCAGGTGTTTGTATTAAAAAACAACTTAATTATTGAAGGCATAATGTGCAGGATTGTAAACTCGTACAAAAACAATTGGAGAATGGGGTTTTGTTTCTCTGATTCGCTGTTTTGTTCTCGCTAAAACTGCTCCGTCTCACCTGTTGAGCCGGTGAGGAGGGGCCGACAGCAACCGACGGCTTACTAAAATTAAATCCGTTGACATTCAGGGAACACAGAGAATTAGTCAGCGTACTATAATTGTAAAATAATCATGAAAAAGATTGAGAGAGGCTTGTTCGGCTCGCCCGCAGATAGAGTCTTCAGAGAACAGAGTGTACTTTTCGAAAAAAAGTGAGCGAGACTTGGAAGAAAATGTTTTCTGGGTGCAGCCTGCCCTCCGCCTCACAGAACAAGTGCTCCGGACGAACACGCTGCTTGGCTTGAATTCCACGTACAGTCGACTGTGCAACTCTTTCTGTATGACAAGCCCTTTCTCTGCCCAGAAAGCGTTATATAAGTTCTACACCCACGTCACACCACCTCTTCTTATCTAAAGCCATTTTCGAAATAAATGAAAACCTTCAACAATGTTAGGCTTCAACGGCTTTGATTAATTCAGAAATGTATGATTAATTATGCCTTTTTTGATACTTCCCAACACCCACACGCACACCAGCCGTCGAGTGCATAAACACACACCGGCATCAGATGGCTGCAGTGTATGGAGACATATTGTGTGAGGATTTAGTAGGTACAATTATTTATCCGCTGCAGAAGAGCAGTTAGGAGAACTCAGCTACCCGCTCTATTTACAGCACACAGTTAAACATTTTACAGCATTTAGGAACACAGGCCATTCATTTGTTACGTACCGTTTAGTTTGGACTCACAGAAATCAGCAATGGATATAAACTGAACAGCAAGGACACAGCGCAGTCAGAATAAACAGCACATAAATATTAGTGTTGCGAGTTCTGAGAGAGAAGGAGCATGTAACGACGACTCGGAGATGTCACCCCGCGTGATCAGTGAACACGCTTGGAGCCGCAGTGTGTTTTTGAGTCTTCATACTATGAATTCAACAGTAACTCACGGGACATAAATGTTTGATCAAAACCACAGCTCTGAGTGTTAACATGTTGCAAGCGCTTTCACTATTTCTTCCCCTAACACCCCTGTCTCTAACATTAGAACGCTATGAATTGTGGGTAACTCCCTCAAGCGAATACTGCAGCGCCGCAGATTTACAAAAAGGGCTCAATCGTCCGTCAGAGAGCACAGATCCGTAGCACAGATTGCCCTGCAGGTCGGACCTGAGCCCTCGCAGACTTCACAGGAGTGCACATCAAAGTGTGTGAGGGCGGACAATGAGACCGGGCCAACGGATGTACCAGCTTCAAAACTGAGCTCCAGAATCGCTGAATAGAAAAGGGTTAATCACTTGGGTACAATTTGTTCATTGACCTTGCTAAAGGCTTTTTAGAAGAAACTTTAGTGTCACCCCCAAACAAAGAAATGCTTTTTATTTTTTTATCTCACCTGTAGTGCTATTTATCCATCTAGATGGTTTTGGTGTGAGTGGCTAAGTTTTGGAGTTATATAAAGATGTCTTCCTTCTCTTTAATATGATGGAACTAGATAGCACTCGGCTTGTGGTGCTCAAAGAGCCAAAAACATAAAGTACATTTGAAAATCTCAACAGAAATCAAGACCCGGTTACTCGAGATAATCCACAGACCTTGTTGTGAGCAGTTTCATGTAGGAACTATTTTTTTCTACACCATATCACTGCACAGAAGGAAAACATGCACCTACTCATGAGGCTCGAACAGGATGTAAGCATTAATGTTACCTAGCTAGTTAGCTTAGTTAGCTAGCCTCTCAACCAGTGAGTAGATGCACTCATCCTTCTGAGCAGTGATACAGAAAGAAAATAGTTCCTATGTGGATTATCTTGAGTAACCAGGTCATGATTTTGGAAAGAAACATTGCTTTTGAGTTTTTTCAAATGTATTTGTTTGACTCTTTGAGCACCACAAGCCGAGTGCCATCTAGTTCCATTATATTTGACAGAAAGCAGACATCTCTACAGCTGATATCTCTAAAATTTGGCAACTCACACCAAAACATAATGGATAAATAACCCTACAGGCAAGAGGATGAATATGTTTTTTTATTATTTTGGGGTGGACTGTCCCTTTAACAGTGGAGTACTAGTCAGTAAACCAAAAAAAATATGCAGATTTGCCAAAAGTATAAAACAAAAGTCACATAAAAGAACAAGAAGATTAGGATGAAGCATTTCTCAACGTTTCCTCTCTGTCCAGGACTACGACCTGAGCCAGCTGCAGCAGCCCGAGTCTTTAGACCACATCATCAACAAGCCGGCGGGGGTGCGCAGGGTGGACGAGAGACCTGTGATTGCTGAGTCGCAGTACCCCATCAGACCTAGTCTGCCCCACCCCGGAGATATAGGAGACTTCATTAATGATGTAAGTTCAAAAGTAGAGGAGAAATGTTTGGTGTTGTTTCCATAACTTCTGTTTCTAAGCTGCACAGTCTAGCAGTTTTCACAGACGGTTAATGCTACCTCTTTGAGGTGACTCATGCAAAAGTTTAAACAACATGAGTTCTGACGGCTGAAAGATTCCCTTTTTTGGGGGATTATTTTTAAATGTTTCAAGAAAAATGTGCTGATTAACTTTACTTTCGTATCCTTGTCAGCAGGGATGCTGCTAGAAGTATTTGGCTGGTGTACACAGCTCGATGTCTGGCTCTGAAATAGCATTCAGACCCTGATAGAACATTAAAACTCTAATGGCTGGTTGAGCAAAATGAGACACTGTTTATTGCGGCGTTTACAGTCTGCGAAAAAACATCAGCTCCATCATATTGTTGGTGAACAACAATGACTGGCCTGAGTCCAGTTTTGCTAAAGAACCATCCTGATGCAGTTATACAGTCTGAACACACAGAAGATGAAACACTGTATGCCGATCCGTCATTTTCTGTCTGTGTGTGTGTCTCCAGGGTCTGAGGGCAGCAGACAACGACCCCACAGCTCCTCCCTACGACTCCCTGCTGGTGTTCGACTACGAGGGCAGCGGTTCGACCGCCGGCTCGGTCAGCTCGCTCAACTCCATCAGCTCAGGGGACCAGGACTACGACTACCTCAACGACTGGGGCCCTCGCTTCAAGAAGCTGGCCGACCTCTACGGAGGAGGGGACGACGACTGAAAGTGGAGAGGGGGGCTGGGTGGGGCTGCGGCAGGGGTCGGGAGAGGTGGAGTCGGTTGGATGGACGCTCCTAGAAACCACGGGCAGGGGCCGGGAACATGACGAAGGCTCTGACGGTAGACATGTGAGGAACAGACCCTTACAGCGACCGAGCCCGCAAACATGAAATCCGCTGCAACGCAACTGTATTCTGGCTTTATATTTTTTAGTGGCGAGTTTGTAGTGTGATGTTTTCTTTTTTTCTTTTTTGTTGTTCTCTCACCGCGCTGGACCCGGAGCTCTCTGGGGACGAATCAAGGCGGTCGTGAGAGACACGAGTAGTGAATTTGTGCTTTGATTGATTGTTAAAACGAAAACCATCTCTTGCTTTAGTCTCACACTGAAGAGAATGTTTTTGGGAAGACGCTCTCTGACTCTCTCTCTTTCACTCTGTCAACTTGAATTTCCTTAGAACAGAAGCACTGTCATTTTATAAAGTGCCTTTTGTGGTGTGTTTTTGTATCAGACTCCTGCTATCTCAGGATCGGTTGCCATTCGTGCAGTACAGTGGAGGCACGTTTTCTCTCGTCGCCTCCCCCCCCCCTCTCCCCTGCGCTCCTCAAACCAGCCCTGCCTGTCACTCTCCTCCTCCCCTTCACGGAGGTGCGGACGAACAACCCCAGCAGCCAGTCCCAGGAGGGAAGGACACGACCAGGGCAGACTATCAGATATCATAACCCAGTGAATTACAGCCCAAAAGAAGCCACTAAGAGTTGTTGCGGGGAAGACAAGCCTCTTCTCCAAGGACCTGCTCAGTTTGACTTTCACAAGCATCACCTGTCGACACGCTGACATTGTGTGAGACCATTTTTATACATGTGGGGGTTTTTCTAATTTAGTGGAGAATGCCTGCCTTTTCCTCTGTGGACTCATGAGTTTAGGAGCCTTTATGTTGAGACGCTTGCCTGCCCTGTATGGTTTTGTGTTGCTTTCTCCACAGTGTAAAGCTTCTGTAGGCATGATCTGATTAGTCAGACAGTGTAAGAAAAGTGGAACTTGGAACAAAAGGCATCTGGGAAAGATTGTTTTTTTTGTTTGTTTTTGTCGCCTTGAACATTCCCGTTTTTTATAGGCCAACAAAACTATTAAAAGGTGCATGATTTTTTTTTTCAAAATGTTTTACTTAAAGCACTTGTTACTATGTGGTGAGAATGTGAAAATAGTCAGCAGAAACTATATGAATATACTCTGTATAAAGACACTGAGAAAATAAAAATACTGTAAGATACCTATTTTTGAAGTATTGACAACATAAAAGTTGCTGCTCTTTCTCCAGCTCTTCACTGGGCTTGGGGGATTTTTGGCCCGTTCATTTTTAATATGTGGATATTTTTATTTCTTTGTCCTCTGTTGAAGCGTTATTCCATTTTTTAAGATGCCTGCTTAAACATGATTTGCTCTTTTTTTTTAATTTTGAGATTGTTTTCTAAAAAAAAGGGAAAAAAAGCTTTGTTATACTCCTTTTATATGTGAAAACACAGCCTTCCCCTTTCACTCTGTGTTGTTGTCTCGGACAGACGTGTCCCTCCTGTTGGCCCCTCGGCCTCGGGACGGTGGAAGGATCATTAGCCATGCCTGCTGATAGTTGTTCTATTATTCAGTGTCCTGGAATTCTTTTCTTTATTCATCTAGATACTGGATGTGTGCTTCAGAAAATAAACAAGACATGTTTTGAAAGTGTGCCATCTTTTTTTTAATATTCCCTACCTGCATCATCTTCGGGTGGACGCTGAACTGAGGTCATTTAAAATATGTCACTCAAAGCTTTAAAATATAACAGGCCTCTTTGTCTTTAAAATTGTCCTTTTATTAAAGGAGACCTAGTATGCTTTTTTGTTTTTTTCCTTTCCTTCAGTGTTTTATATGTTCTTGTGAATGTAAAAGAAGTTAAAAAGGGTCAAAGTCTGCACGTCAACATGTCAGACATTTGAATAATTATGCCTCGCGGCTGGTTTGGCACATAAGAATTGATTTCGCACAACTGCTCTGTTGTTGTTAGCGGTGCTGGCTCAGGTGTGTGTGAGTTGACCAATCAGAGCAGACTGGGTCTTCTGGAGGGAGGGGTCCTTAAAGAGACAGACAGAGCAGGGATAGATTGCTGCAGCACTGGACAGTATGAGAAAACTGATGTGATTTTTCAGCACCAAAGCATGTACACCTATTCTAGTAGTGACCACAAATAAAATTACGAAACTAGAAATGAGCATAATATGTCTCCTTTAAAGCTTCATCTCGACAAGCCTAGACTTAAAGCCACTATGTGTTGGATATGAACATGCCGGATGTTTGCGCCCTCCCAGTGGTAGTATTAATGAAGATACTGTTGCAGACAGCAATTCATGCCTCTAGCCCCCACCCACACACATGCAGCCACCAGGGGATACTGATGATTAATGAGCTGAAGCAACGGACAGTTTTCACCAGGATTGTATTTCAGATACACTTGCATCACATAGAAAGGCTACACACAGTGGCTTTAAGTTCACTGCTTTTTCTTTTAATTGTTCATAAAGCGGTGTGTATTTGCGCACTGAATTACTGCATTTCTTTATTTTACAATGGAATCATGTAGTTTAAGTGTTAGTAAGAGGCATGAAGCAGAACAAACCCCCCTTGCAATTACCCAGTTAATCTTTGGCCCTGTTTTTTTAATATGGCTCTTTTTCTAATAAAACACACGCTATTTGTTCTTTTGTTGCATCTCAGATGGAGTAGGAGAGCAGTGTATGGGGTCAGGAAGTGTATTTGTGTCCATTCCTGTGATTTCAATTAGTCAGCTGAAGCGCCAAAAAAAAAACCCCACTGGGGACTTAAAGGGATTTAATCCTCTCCGGCTGTGTGTCTATCAATTAGCCACACCATTAATCCCCACGGCGTAATCTCATTAGATAGAGCGCCTTTAATGAGACACCCAGAGAGAAGGCAGAGAGGCAGGCAGTAAGAGAGTGGAAGAAAAATGAGGCGGAGGCCAGGACGCAGGTAGGCCGTGTGGAGAGGTGATTAGTAGGATGGAAGAGAGGGGTCAGCAGATGGGGGGAGGGAGTGGAGGAAGTGAGATTCAAGCTCAGCAGGGACAATGCATAACATTTAGAGAATGGCTTCAAAAAAAGGTTAAATATGAGGTAGAGATACGGAGTGCTGCTTAATCATGTGTTGTCCACTATGGCCGGAAATTAGAGGAGTGGGCAATGGAGAGGTAAAGAAGACAGGGTCAAGGGTGAGCAGAGCTGATGGAGCATACTGGACTGGGTAATGAGAGGTGCTTTGATTCCTCATGCACAGTGGAGTGTCCCAGTAATGAGAACACCCCCTAATAAACCTAAATTAACCTTTACTGTAATACAAAAGTGAATTCTGCTCAGGGCCTGGCAGAATTACAGACCTATGTTAATAAGGGAGCCATCAGAGATGGACGCCACTGCTCTGAAATAATAATCAAGTTGGTTAAAGGTCATCTTGGTCATAACTACTCGGTATAAGATAAGGAGATTAACTTCAGGGAAGGTTTCTTTGATGGGTTTAGCTCAACTTCTCTTGGTTTCCCAGTGGCAGTGGGCAGATTGAAAGAAGAAAGCAAACTTAAGTTACCCCCTTGATAAATGGCGTATATACACTGAAAGCTTTGCTGCTGGCTTGCAGCCAGTGCCTTGTGTGTTGTAAATAAAGTTCTCCTCTTCAAACATGTCCAAGCCTGACTCTTTTCATTTCCTCTCCATACAGCTAGTGGGTCTCTGGGGCTGGTGCTGGGAGCGGTCCAATCTGAAAAACACCACCGGATGTTGGTTCTGATGCCGGCTGCGTGATCGACCGTTCACAGTTTAGTGTTGATGTTGCTATTCAGTAAAGGTACCGCCCAGGATGGCGCTGGCTCTGCTGGCTGCTTTTCTGCTGACACCACTCTGAGCCTACTGCTATTTCAGGACTCAGTCTAAAATGAGATCAAAGCAGCAGAATAAATTTGATGTTCCTCCTGCAAGTGGGGGAGAGAATATCTACTGTTTAACGACCAGCCATTTATGATATGGATGGCTGGTCCAGTGGAGACACTCCGCTATTATAAGACAGGATGTCCATATCAGTCAGGGCTGAAGCACTGTCTGTGCACTATCAAACTGCATTTGAAAAGAGCATTTTCTACTAATCATGGTTGTGTTTTGTAGTGGAGTATCAATAAAAGACCTTTTTACATCCCCAACATTTATTCAACAACTATAGTTGCTATTACCGAATGCTGAATACCCAAAGGTATACAGGTAGCACACACTGATTTATTCTGGCCTTGTCAACCAGCATGCAAGCGTTTTTTGGCAATATTCATTCTCCCCAGGGGATGAATCCTTACGATATTGATGATCCCCAGACTTTTCCTTCAGAAACACAATACAATTTTGGTTTTGAATAAAACTGTTGAATGGATTGTCATTCAATTTGGTAGACATTCATGTTGCCCTGAGGATGAATTGTTATACACTAACTGCAATTTCTTTTGGTTTCTGAGGTGAAGAATATGTCAGAGTCTCTTGCTTAATAATTTACAAAAGGATCTGCTGTGGCAAACAAGAATGTCCGTAAGCTTGAGATAAAAATACCACCCTGCATTGCGTGGAAAGGAGGGAGGGGATTGCTAACTGCAAACTGACAAGAAGTTAGCTAAAACGACAACAACGCTTACAGCAGCTTTAATTCTGATTCTGAAATAACTGAACTGCTTACCAATTCATGTATCATTCATTTATTTCACTGAACAGAGGAGGGAAACTGTGATACTTAAAGCGGAAATAAACAATAAAAACAACAATAAACTTTCCCTCCCCCCATAGTGTTTCCCTGTGTTTTTTCTCTTGGCACCGCTGTTGCAAAGGCAGCTTTAGCAGCATGGATACCGCCAGCACGCTGGCTAATGTCCATAGCAAAAAACAACCATAACAAGCCCAATTTGACCCCAATCTCTGAGCTATGAAAAGGCAGGGTAAAGTCTCAGGTCCCAGTGGTAAGAGTAAACACAAAGCAATGGGGGAACAAACTTTGACACAACCCCAGGGTTGTGTGAATGCCCGCTCATTCTTGTTTTACCTTGGTTTCTATCACCTTTCCTCTTCACCTTCTTTGGCTCCTCCGTCAGCGCGGTGCTTTTTTATTTGCAGTGTAGTTTCCACAGTTATTCCAGTTGTTCCACTGTTACCTGCGGATAGTGACTGGGGAGAACAATGCCTCTTCCTGTTTTGGTTGCGCAATGGCAGATGCACTTACTTTTTTTGCCGTAATGCATCCTTCATTCACAAGGAGTAATACATACCCCGTGAAAACAAATTGGTAAATGACTTCTGTGGCTCCCTTCTGTGAAAGGGTCTAATGAAACACATCATTAAGTTGCATTGTGGGAAATGTAGGATCGAGTGTTTTTGGAGCCTGACCTAGAGAGTCAAACTGAGGATATCGCTGCCTTCTTCGCTCTTATTGTCGTCTCCCAGCCCTATGAACATGCAGTAGTAAATGAGGACTTTAATTTAATTGGAATTGTACTCATTACTGAGCATCTTCAATATTGATAACTGAACTCTCTAATGATGAGTTTTGACACTAACTCTGTGAATGTTCACACAACCACCCAAAACTACTTGTACTTGTCCTGTTCAGAAATCATCACCATGAATGATGCATCACGGTATATCGCTCTGCTGTTATTAGTTGACATACTGAACCTCAGTACATGAGGCCTGTGCTGCGTGTTGCTGCTGATGCTGAGCAGCTCTGTTGAGGCCAACTTCTCCGTGTGATTACATGCTAGAGTGCAGTTGGAAATTCGAGCTGCATCCTCGAGCAGAGCGGCTACTCTAATCAACTGGATGTAATTCCTCACCTTAGCCACAGGTTAAGTGCCTTCCCCGGGACACTGGCTACATCTCTAAATGGTAGGAGATGATTCCTTCGCAGCTAAGTCGGTCTCTGGTGTCCTTTAGGGTACAATCAAGCTTCCATTCCCATCTGCCCCTCCATTTCCCTCTGTCAGCATCACTCCAGGAAGACAGGCCTACACTTACCATGAATAATGGATGTGCAGCACAATCATTAGTATAAATAAATAATTGCCCGCCACACGTGTGTAACAGAATGAGTCGTGTAAATGTAATGATGATATTACTGTAACACGACGGGGAGCAATGACAGCCTCTGTGGCCCTGTGCCCAATGTAAGCTGATTAGTCGCAGCTTGATGACTCTGTTCTTATATGTGTGCGTCTTATGTTTGGACTCCTTTTTCCCTTTAAAGAGAATAATTTCCATATGTGACACAGTGATTAGCCACCAAAGAGATGACACTTTTCATACATAATTCATTTTTGTCTTTCTGAAGCTTATAAGGCGCTTCAAGGTTAGGTGAATTAATCTCAAACGGTATCTCATGGTCATTCATACTCAGTTTTGTATGGTTGTTTGTTTGTTTTCCCAGATTGAAAATGTTGGGGTATCTAATTGGTAACATGGTCGATTTTTCAGCAGAATTTTGCAACTTTTACCTGTGCCAAGAAAGTTCTGTTTCTGGTCTGGTTTGTTTTTCTTTTTCTCTGTTTGTTAGCAGGATTTCAGAAATAATACTGGCCCTATTTTCATGAGACCCAGTGGAGTCGTGTAGCATGGGCCAATGTACTGGAGAGCCCATTACGTTTTGGAGCAGATCCGAAAAGCAGGGCGGGTACATACATTTTATTTCACTTTGTGTGATAGAGCATTTGGCCCTTGTGGAATAACTGTCATACATCTTAAAATCCAGCTGATGGAAGTCAAGTTCAATTGTGACAAAACACAGCCAACTGTAGAGATACGATGACTTCATATCATGATCCACATACAGTAAATGGGATAGCCGACACGTGTGTTTGCTTAAACTTCATACAGAAAGCAGTCATTACAGGGTACTTGCACATATCATGCAACTAATTACTTTGGTTGTGACTGAAATATCTCAAAAACTTTCAAAAGGTGTTTGTAACTACAATTTTTCAACTTGTGAAAGTCGCAGTAGTCATAAAAAAGTATAAGTATAATCAGAAAGACTACAAACACATAAGAGACGTTAAACACTTGTAAAACCCGAGGTGACGGCCATGTTGGTGTTGGTGACGTATATTGAGCGAGACAACATAGTTCACTTTGCAGTTTTTGCAAAATAAATGATATTTTACTATCTTTACATGAAACTGTAACATTCTTAACTTGCAAAATTATCTTTTAAATTGATAAACATATGTTTAATTCATGGCACAATTCGGGATCAAAAGATCATATGTCTCTTGCCAAGAGGCTTCTTCAGTTGAACTGAACTGAAGAAGCCTCTTGGATGAGAGGTGAAACACCTTCAGGAAACTGAAACACGTCCAGCTGCCTACGATACAGCACTTAGAATTACCATGACCTGGATGACTGAGAGCCTTCATCAACATACTGTGCCCACAGCTTCACTAAACTGCTGGCAAGGCTGAAGACTCTTAGTTTTGTATTGTCAGTGCCTGCCTTCCATAGCGTACCACACTGGACACTGGACTCTTAAATTAGTCAAACAAGTTGTTATGGAGTCTTGAGGATCACAGTAAGATCAATATACAACCCAGATAAGAGATAAGACAAGACACAATCTGAGATCTGTGTTAAAATGCAAAAAGCCGTTTTGACTTCCACATCTGCCTGTGTCTTTAGAGTCTGGCGCCTGAGCTTGTTTGTTCCGGTGTGTGTCTGAATGTGTGTCACACATTTCTCTGTGTGCACCACAGGTGTGTACGCTCAACACATTTTGGTGCCTCATATAGGAGATGACTTTGTAAATGGAGATGTTCCTCTCCTGTGGGCTGACACTGCCTGCTGCTTGACCTGATTCAGCTCCATTAAAGAGGCCAACAGGCTATTAACCCCCGCATCAATACCTCACAGGTTCAGCCGCGCTTACAAACCCATTTCAGCAGCGGCCATAAACACTGGTCTTATTATAGTATCTCTGGGCCAAAGCACAGTGCCCCGGTCCCCATAACAAAAGAGTCCTAAAGTCAGCATTAACCTCGGCAAACAAGGGCACACGCGCACAGGAAATGGACTTGCGCGGGGGTGTAAACTAATGAACTGTTGTTGCATGTTATATTTCAGGGTCTGATTCGTCACGAAAGGCTGAAAATCATTCACTTTCATTCCAGGATAAAAGTGGTTATAGGCTGCTGGATTTGTGCATCTTAATGGATGATAAAGTGCAGCGACTGGATCGCAGTGTGCCACATCAGTTCATCCAAATCACATTCTCGTGTCCCTCCTAGGACAGAGTTTTATTCATAAGCTCAAAGCTTAATCAACAATATGCAAGGAGGCGTTGAAAAGGATCAAATTAATTAACTGACTTTTAGTATTGCATTTGTCTCACAGCGTGAATACGGTGGGATTACGAATGGAATTTGGAATTCATTGGTTTGAGAAGGAAAGTCGATGAAAAAAATATCACAACCTTCTTATTCATCTGGCTATAAGGGTCTCACCTCAATAAAGATTTCCCTAACTATCCGATTCATGTAAGTAATGGGGGCCAGGGAAGCTTTCATCGGCCTCTAACCATCATTAAAACTGCAGAGCCCCTCTGTGAGCGTAAACAAGCAAAGAGTTTTAGACTGGAGACTTATCATAAAAGTGCAAGAGAAACACCCTGCTGAGAAGAGCTATCTCGGAATCAGACAGAAAAGCACCCATAGCTAAGTGCAGAAGAACAGTGGCAGGCATGAGTGCGCGCGCACACACACACACACACAATAAACTTGCTTTAGATATGGTGTGTTATATAATCGCACCGTGGGGTGAAAGCAAAAATGACAACACTGAATGTAACAAATTAACAACAGGCCCCTTTAATAAATGTCATGGAGGGAAGCAGTGATGTTACTCCTCTCTTCCGCCCTCTGGCAGGCTCAGGGTGTTTACCCAACACCCTCAGGTGCAGTGACTGAGATGTCGCTAGGCAACCGCACCATCCCTGTTGTTGCTCTGCCTCTGGCACTCAAGTGGGAGCTTATGTGGACTTAACTCTGAAAGAGCGGCAGTGCTGAGGAGTGGAAGGGGGATTACCAGGAAAAATATTGGATTGGGTTGAGGCACGAAGGGAGAAGGGCGAGGCCTAACCTGAATCACCACCGCCACCAGACAGAGACACTGTGAGGGACTGTCAGGCTGGTCCTGTACTCACAACCCAAAGCCTGGTGTTTATCTGGCTCTGCTGCGTCTCAGCAGCACAATGCTGTGATATTATTAAAGAATCCAGATTGTTTTGTCTTTTTTCTTGGCCAAAGCAAAATGGGAGTGCTAGACAGGTTAGTGTGTACTGTGTGTGTCAAGCAGAGCAAAGCATGAACGTGTCAACAATAAAGTCAGCCAAACGTAGCCGGGTAACATGAAGTATAAAGAAGAAGCTGCAGCTCCAGTCCATGTGAGCTACAGGAGAGTCCTCTAATTTGGCAAAATGAGCTATTGCCACCTAGTGGCTCCCAGATGTACTTTCATTATGGAAAACGAAATTGTGGCTCATCACCACTGATAGCTCCAAATATACACTTATTATTCCTCTTTGGTGGACACAGATACAAAAGCTGCTCGCAATCATTGTAACATCAGGCTTCCGTCCCAGTGGCACAATGGCCTAATTATTTCCAGTCAATGCTTGTTGTGAATGTTCGCAGATGATGTTGCAGCTGTTGCCAGTGCGCCGTGTGTTGGGCTGATAATGGAGACGGACTCAAACAAGACAACCCAACAAAGAACAGCACAGACTGGCAGCAGACTGTGTGTGAGTGTGTTTCATTCTGTGTGCTCTGCTCATGGGAGTTGGGCTCAATACACACCTATGTAGACCCAGGGGACACACACACTGTGTACTACATGTGGCTTTGCAGATGTTAGGGGATTAAGTGGAATTATCTGTGAACAGGTAGAGTAAGAAGGAATTAAAGGCATTCAGCTCATTCACCTACAAAGCCTCAATATCCTCAGTGCCACATGCAGCACACACACACAGGTGTTTTAATAATGCAATGCTGCCACCTAGTGTGAGACGATGAAATACAAAAAACCCTGTTACTGTAAAATCATCATTTATTCAAACTTTTCAATAGAGAAAATGTGTTTTTCTTTATGCTGTATGGGTAAATTCTCAATTCTATACAAAACTGTGTGTAAAACTTTAGGTGTAACATTTACAAATATACAGAAAGAGGCTCCAGTTTGTTTTGCTGGAGGACACTGTCAGTCACTATTAAAAGAGTAAAAATGTGTGTTGGTGGGCAGCTATAAAAATAGAAATCAGCTTCCAGGAGATGTATGTTTGGTATAGCGATACAGGTTTACAGCCTTCTGAAAACAGTTTAAGATTGAGAAATCAATACATGTTACACTCATTTTTAAAAGGACAATTTAACAGATTAAAAACAAAGAACACACCTCTCTTCACACATTTTGAAAACATCCTACGCATGTAAATGCATTTTGTTTTGAATTTAAGCTACACAAAACAACTGAGGTGTCACATGAAATTAAATAAATAACTAAACATTAATTTAAGCTTGAGTTTAGTAAATAAATATGCTGAAAAAAACAAAAATCAAATGAACTGATGGAGATGGCAGACACAGAGCGAGCTACTGCTTCATGAGTTACAGAAAGGTTAATTGCTTCAGGATGGCTATATGGCTTATTCATAGGTAGGAAGGCAACTCAGTAGGTTACACAGTCTGGAGTTCAAACTAATTCAGTTGACAAAACAAACATAAAATTATCATTCAATATAATTATTGGTGGTCTATTAAAACAAGTGTTGATTTCCATTGCTTCAAAGCCTAACGCACACAAACAACTGATCAAAAAATAAACTGTACTGTGTGACAGTGCATACTTGTACATTAAGTCATTTGTTCGCACAAAAACCCTTCCTCAGAAAACATGTATCCATTTTTTGCACTTTCTTGAAAAACAAGTTGAACAGGGTAAATAAAGGGACTGTAGTCCATGACTGCTCTGAAAGAAAATAGGCATTATTTGAGGAGAGAGGTAGAGAGGCCATCCAATATGGCTACTACTGTATTTCAGGTTACTGTATAACTGAAAGACCTTCAAATGTGCCAAGTCGCTGCTCTCCTCCTCTTCATTTATAAGAGTCTCTTATACTCTCTCTGTGGTGGGAGCTGTTGCTCTCTCCACACACTTCACTTCCCCCCATCCTCTCTCTCCTCTCTCCTCCTCCTCCTACTCGTCGTCTCTGACATCAAGCCTATTTGAGAAAGCCCTTGTAGAGGAAATGGGAGTGACTGGTAAATCTCTCGTTCTCCAAACAGAAGAGCAGGTCCCTGAGATTGACACGCGTGATGCGCTGCCGTGTGGGTCTGGAGCCTGACGAACCAGCGCCACCAGACAGAGAGGGGCCTGATCCTGATCCCTGCAAGATGAGAGATGGGGGAGGGTGTGACAGCGGAGTGGGTATGTGATATTTGGAGGAGTGGTTGGAAGAGTAGACCTAAGATTTAAGAAGTACCAATACAACAATGCAAACATACTACCCTTCAAGTAAAAGAACTGAAATGTTATATATCTGCATCCTATGAGGAACTACTAGCAGCTAGAAATGACAGTTAAAGGTGTAAAAAGGTTTAAATCAAACTGCTAATTGCTGCACCGAGACAAGAGAGTCAAATATGTCGTTGTCGGTGTGAGCAAACACGTAACTACAAGTTATGAACTTCTTTTTAAAATACAAAAATGTCAAAATGAGTTCTTATCCATATCAGCCAAGATAAGTAGGTATTTATCGGTTATTCGTATCATAGTAAAGTCGAGGTATGAATAAGCATTATATGGAAAAATGTGTGTTCAATGCAATAAAACAGCATAGAGCAGGTGAGAATATTAATGCATAGATGCATGTTGGTTAGTGAGCCAAAGTTGTCAGGACCTTTTCTTCTTTCTTTAAAGTCGATAGTGTTTTAAGATGAAATAGATATTTGCTAAACAGCGGTCTATCATAAATATTCTGGATGAATCATAATTCCATAGACCCTATCAAGGCCCTTTTTCTAAGATATCAATGCCTTGCAGATCATTTAGGAAGCACTGCAGTTATGACGACAGTTTCTCTGGTGTATTTTCATGAATTCTAAGAATTTCATAAAGAAGTCTACATCATGAAAAGCAGCAGAAAAGCAGCATTATCATTGAGAGGCAGGGAAGGTGTATGAATTAAAGTCTTTAAATGGCTGCAACCTTGGTCAAAGCGAGTTAATAAAAGAAGTGATATTAAACATTTCTGTCAGCAAAAAAGAAAGTACACAGAGCCATTTACTGCAGTGAATTTCTTTGATCAGGCTCTGCTCATGTAATCGCTCCCCAGTGAATCCAAACAACAATAAGAGATTCAATGTGGAGAAAAACAAACCCCCAAACAATAACAATAAAACGGAGCAGAACCAACATACGCATAAAGGATGTATATGGAAAGAACAAGTCAAAGAGAGCCAACACTGATGGGGAAGAAAAATCCAGAAAGAGATGTAGATTGTGGTCGAAGGAGAAATCAATTAACTCAACCAGTAACAGTGACGTGTAGCAGGTGGGATCAAGCTCAACTGGCAGCTGCAGCACGGTGAGTAAAGGTTTGTTATATTGTCTCAGTGTATGACTGAAAGTGACAGGTGCCTTTTTTCGAATGTGATTTGTAATTACAAGAGTCAGCTGACTGTGTGCATGAGTACTGCGGTGTGCCCTGCCACAACTAATGAGCCGCTTCATTCGATTATTTTCTCCAGATATGTGACAGCACAGATGACTGGCAGCAGGTTCCTGTCAGGTTAGCGTGAGCTGTGTGAACACGTGTGTCAGTGACAGCTCAAGAACAAATCAACTTTGTCTGTCTGATAGAGTTACCAGAGAGAAGAACTGACTGTTGAACATAGCTATTTCTGTAAAAAATATTTTATACTGTCTGATTTTGAAGTGTGAGTCACATTTTGAGTGCCATGCAGATAACTGTTAGGACAGAGGTTATAGACAGTTACCCCAGGATAAACAAGACTATATGGGGAATATATTTTGTTGAGTGTTACCTCAGCTGCAGCAGAGGAGGATGGAGAATCCAGAATCTTCCTCTTCTTCCTAGGACCAATGGCTGCCAGAGCCGTCAGGTTGGCCTCCCTCTGTCTCATCTGAGCCAGCTCCTGCTGCTGCATCTGGACAATACACACATACCAACACAGTAATCAAGCACACAGCACATAAACATCCAAAAACAAAGACAAGTCGTCTTTCTTTATCCTACCTCTTTCGCCTTCTGTTTCAGACGCAGCTGCTCTGGGTCCTCTTGCCGAGCTCGAGACTGCAAGGCCAAAAGCAAGACATATTAATAACTGATGTTGGCAGACGGTAGACCGAAGCCCAGGTTGTGTAGGAATAGCAATACTCTGGACTTTGCAGGTGTTTGAAAATTAATGAGGTCCAGTCTTTATGAATATCTCCAAACTAGAATGACATTGAACTCTTTCTGAGTTTGAAAAGCAGATTTGACATCAACTACTTGCTTTGGCGAAACCTGAAGACTACTGAACATTTCAAGGAATAGTGTTTAAGTATAGCTTAACACTGTTTAAGTGTTTATACTGCCTAAAAGTTGAGTGAATACCTTTTCACAACCTTCTTTTGTTATTTCCAGATGATTGATTAAATCCATGCATCATTTTGTTCTCAATGTCAAATACCAACTGGAATTTAATTCAGTGCTATAAATTTGCTTCCTGTGCCATTTGATAAATCACACAGTATATTTTTTGGACACTGTTCGAGTTAAATCTTAACAGGTATCCTGCGGGTAAGTCAAAATTAAACGCAGGCGACCTTTTGTCAAACTTTAGCTGCAGGATAACGGAACATTAAATAGAGGCCGAACAAACCAGGACAAAGCTACCACATTATCTTTAAATATAATTAGAATTTTCACAAATAGCCCTTATGACATATCATTTGGATGTCTGTCAGTAACCCTTTTCATACAGAGGCTCTGCATTATTGGTGCAGCGAAGGCTCACCATTTCTGTGGTGTGTCAATTCATACAACACTCCAGCGCTGCTGATCCAAAAGAGGCGTGACGGTACACATCATGACGTTGAGATCTGTGTGTTTTTTGTGTGTGTTTCCCCCTGTGTCCACCTGTTAATCTAAACATGTACCCGTGGACTGTTTATAATCATATGGATGCTGTTATAATGTGTTGTGATTGAGATCCTGACCCACCATACATCCTGGAAAGTGACAAAGTTACGTTTTTCGCTCTAAATTACATAATTACATAATCGCCATCAGTAAACAGGACGCTGACGTCTGACTCTCTCACTCGTAGGGAGGGATGCTGTTTTCTGGGGGAAAGTTCCCTGAAGTCTCGGTCGGGAGGGCTGACCGTCGCGGTGATATTTTTCAAGACAGTAACTACAACAAAACAATTGTGGAAGGAGACAAACACTTGGTGAGTTAAAGTTTTTTGCCGGGGACAGACGCTGTTTTTCGGGCAGAAATGTGACCAAGAGTCGGTAGGACAGACAGGAGAACAGACACACCCTTGATCCGCACCTCCGTCTTATCCATTCACACAGATGCTGGCTCGCCTCTGCTGCGGCTCTGATACTACCTCCGGCGCATCAAAGCCACAGCGAAACTGTCCCCCCTCTCCGCATCTGAAACTTTCACACAGACGGCGATGCGGAGAATCGGCACATGATTCCCATATTGATAGGGCAGTGTGAAAGGGGCTAGTGCCACTGTACCTTAGCTGCCTTTAGGAGGATCTCTCTCTCCTGCTCCTCCTTCCGTTGTTTTTCTAACTGGTCCAGCTGCTCAAAGAACTTGAGCTGAGCACGAACATCACTGCTCTGCTCGTGTTTGTTATCCTCCTGCAGACAGATAGTGTTAAAAATGTTATCACAGAAGAGACAAAAGCATTACAGAAAGAAATGATTGCATAAATGTGAACTCAGATAAGATGTATCTGTCATTTTCATCCCAAGAACACTAATACAGTAGACTCTTTGGTGTCGTAGCATCAGTATAATTTGTCTGCAAGAATCTGGTTAAACCGTTGGGGGGATATTTACGCAAGTAGTGGAGTCTCTCCATAACATTATTGTAAACAAACCTTGAAATTGCCATTTTTATGCTGGGCTACTTGGGAAACTTTTTCCAGCAGGTTCTGGAGCCGCTGCTGTGTAGCATGGGAGACGTAGTTCACCACCTCTGCACCCAGGTCTGTCACACCGTACCTCCTGCCTGGAGAAAAAAGATACAGCAAGACGTGTTCGAGGCTTAAGGGGGTGGATGGATTCAGGGTGATGTTGCATTTCAAAAATGTTTTACGAGTCTCACCAATCTCCAGCATTCTCCTCTGCAGCAGAGCACAGGAGAGAAAAGCCTCGTCCTTACATGAATGTGTCACCACTCCCACCAGACCAGAATTGGTTGCCAGGATATTAGCACTTTCCTCTGATAGGTTCACTCCGGCCATGGAGGCCACGTCATTAATGTCGTCATCATCTCTGCAAACATAAATGCAGTTAGGCAAACCCAAATACTAAAGAAGTGAATAACATTGTTCATCTCATTACAATGCAATGTTCTGCTGGGAAACCTTGGGGTCCATACATGCAGATGCCACCCTGACATGCAAAAACTATGCTGCAAAAACTAGTCCAATCCACAGGTGGGCCTCCACACATAGGACTTGGTCCAGCACTTCCCATGGATGCTTGACTGATTTGAGATCTGTTAAAGTTAGAGGGCAGGTGGACACCTTGAGCTCTTTGTCAGTTCTTCTGCCCATTCCTAAGCAGTCTTTGCTGCGTGGGCTCTTTGTCCTGCTGGGGGGGTAGGGGGGCACCGTCGTCATGACGTGGTGAACCTGGTATGAGCGTGGTGCATGTCAAGTGGCATCCACATGGATGCCAGGACCTAAATTTTTTCAACATTGCGTTGTTGATGATGAATTTCATTCACTTAACCTGTTAGTCCTTGATGTTGTAGCTGATCGGTATATGGTCTTGACGTGGTATTACAAAAATAGCATTGAAACTTGGAGAATGATGATTATATGTGATTAATTTGTCCAGCTTCACATTTTTGAAGTTATAAAGGTATGATGACAATGACATTATAAAAACATTCATTTTTATGATGCTGGACAAGCTAGAAAACTTCCCAAAAGTTCATTTTCTACCGATGATGCTAATACGAAAACCAATGTGATTAAGTAACATTTATTGTAAAACTGATTTGAATGGTGTTATTTCTAGTCTTACTTGAAAGTGCCACCCGCCTCTTTCAGTTTGTTCCTTTGAGCCGGGGTCAAGGCTGCAGCCAAGACTTGCTTAGGAACAGGTGATGACTCCATCTTCACAGGAACTAGCAGAGACACAAAATCACAATATATAGTACAGGTCACCCAAAGAAAGACACAAACGTGCACAGACAGATGGTGTTATTATACTCCTTTTCCACTGGTCAAAAATCCCACTTCAACCTGTTAAGATCGGGCTTTGACTTTAAACCCGGGTCTACTGCAGAGTCAATTGACCCAGGTTTTTTTCCACCTCACCTCGGCTTGGCTTTGATCTAAACTAAGACCTGGGTGAACACGCTAAATTCCGCCGTGCAAAGTGATGACGTGTTATCAACATCCGGTGGTGGCACGTAAAAAAACAAGGAATTTTGGATGCATCTTTTCAAGGATGTTTTACTATTGGACACAGTGTTGGAGGTGGAGCCCCATTCATTCCTATGAAAATACCTGGATCACCGACCAAGCCGGCTAACTTCCAGTGTAGTGCCAGTCTAACTTGAGGGGGGATAAAATAATTTAGTTGTGCGGCTCTTCTAGACTTTCCAAATGTTATTGGACCAAATGGCTCAAATTATGATAGCAAAATTAGTCATTTAGCGGGGGTCATCACACTCAAAAGAATTCATCAACTGTTTTACAGATGCTTCTTTCACGATTTGGTCTATTGGTGTTTTCTCTTCTGTTACAACTGTTTCCGGCGCATTCGTGACGTAAAACGTGACGTCAGTGGCGTACAACATGATGCTTCAGATAAAAATCACAGACGGGCTGCCTTGCCTGCGGGAAGTGGGAATGAGGTCAATAGGTGATTTTTAGCAGGTTGAAAAAACTAGCGTAGACCTGCTAATTTTGGTGAAAAAGTGGTATTAGACTGACATGCTTACCTGGCTGAACCTGTTGCTGTCCAAGCATGATGCGACCAGGGGCCTGATTCCTGAGAGTCACCATGGGGGTTGTCGGTAAGGTTACCTGAGGTCTCAGCATTGCTCTCTGCTGCTGAGGCTGGAGAACCTGCAAGGGTGAATTCAAATGCTAATGATGTAATTACTAGCAGAGTGGCATGTATGTAGAGAAAAATCGAAATATTTGCAATGCCTTATATTTAGGGGTGGGCTATATGGGCAAAAAATATCTCGATATTTTTTGGGATTTTGGCTATAACGATAATCAGTCAATATCCTTTAAAATGTGATTGGAATTGTCTGAGTTAGGGCTTGTGTCCACCAAACACGTTTTTAGCGAAAACGAAAACAATCTTTTTTTCCTCCGTCTTCCTCGGCATCATTTCAAGAATATTTGCATCCAGACCAATCCACTGAAAACGACTGAAAACGCTGTAGTTCATATTCCAGGCCTATAGGTGGCGCTTGAAATTCACGAAAAACGGAGAAGAAGAGACGGAGCATGCGCAAAAAGCTTGCGCACTGTAAACAAACAGACAGTAGACGGAGAACACACAACAACAAGAAGACGAAAATGGCTAGTGCAAGGAAACCAGAATCATTTGTGTGGACCGATAATGAGGTCGAACTGCTGCTGTGACACACTCGACTACAAGGCGAGTAAGTTGCAAGAAACACGAACACAAGCATGTAGTCCGCCATTGTTGTTGTTGTTGTTATGAGACGTCACGGGGTTCAGAGGTCGAAGGCAAGAGGTCGAGGGGTGGGGCGAATCCTGCCATGCTGTAGAGAGCGTTGCTGCACCGTGTATTAAGTGGATGTGAGGAGTTTCCGCGTGCGTTTCAATATTTTTGGCGAAGTAATTTAAATACTCGATAATGGAAATTTGCACATCGTCAAAACAACAATGACGATATTATCGCAAACGATATATATCGCCCACCCCTACTTATATTTGATATAACTTCCAGATTTTATAGATTTAAGTTATAGATTTGAGTTAAGTCAACATTTGAGATATTAATTAATTGGTTTACCAGTGAGGAGGTCTGTCCTGGTTTGCTAACTCCTGGCTGGAGCTGGGGCCTGCTGACTGGAGCAGTGAGGCGGGGGGCTGGGCTGCCCAGGACCACCGTGCTGGGGGTGGGTGAGGTGGAGGAGGCTGGAGCTGAGGCCAGCTGGGGGAGCTGACTCTGCTGGATGAAGGCTGCTGAGTCTGGGGTGAGCTGTCTCAAGGCTGGGAGGCTTCTCTACAGAACACAAGCAGGTGGATGAACATTACAGAAATGAGCTTAAAGATGAGATAGTGTTTGCTGTGGCCCAGATAATATGAAAGATATTTTATGGCATATAAGCTTTCTTACCTTGAGGAAAGGCACAAGGTAAGGTTGGGGTGAGGAGTTTAGCTCTTTGTATAATCTGCTGGTGAATTCCTCCGCTTCCAGTTTGCCCTCCTAGTACAACATAAAGGCATATAGAGCTGGGAGTGAGAGATGCTTCTCTTGGCTGAGGGTTTTCAACTATTAAAGGCTAGCTGGGTTTCCTTCAGCTCTCATTTGTCAACATCCTTGCTAAACTTAAAACATGTATAAAATACAGCAGGTTCATGTGTGTCTCCTGTGTGTGCGGCTCACTCACCAGCAGGTCCTTGACCAGCTCTCTCACACTGGCTGCAGTCTCTGTTGATTGTTTCCCAGTGGATGCCAGCTTGATCAGTGTAGACAGGAAGCTCTTACATTTCTTCACATTCTCCAATGTCTCCTGTCAAAAAACACAGAACATTTTATGATTTTATAACAGATAATGAACAAATTCAAATATAAATTGTATAATACAATTATTATATAAATAATAATTATACTGTAAATTTCTACTTAAGAATGATTGTCATGAACTCTGCAGTAGACTCCGAGCTCTATCTGATTCCTCTGGGCTTAGCACAACTCACTTTGCTCACTGTTACTGAGGTAACTGTGGTCCCAGCTGTTTGGCTGATGGTCCTGGGGGTCATTCCTGGTACTGGAGCCCCAACTGAGCTCTGAGAAGACAGAAATCAACATCATAACATGTTATTTGGTTTGTTGATTCATTTCAAAACACACTTTTCAAGTCATCACAAGAGAGACTTGGTTTTAGAGCTGTTTCAGAGTTGATCAAGTGCATCACACTTCAGGTTCCTAAGAGGAAACAGGTGCACTTCCTCAAGAAAAAGAAAATACTTAAATGTGTTGGTTTTAAGATATTAGGGAAAAAGTCAGCGCTCCAGCTGTATTACTTGGTCATTTTGGGATTATTTTATGCAAGACTGGAAAGCCTGCTGATGCATTTTGGCAGCTGATATGACATGCCCGACCACCTCTGGCTGATTGGCAGCTGCTGCTGTCAGCACCATCACTGTTGGCTGGATAAAGTCCCATAAAAATAAAAGACAGACCCATCAATGTTTTAGCAATAAAATCAGTCTGAACGTTCAGTCCAATTATTTTATCAACTTGAAAAGAAAGCAACTGTGCAAAAACTTTGCTAATTTCATATTTGCAGTTTCATGTTTGTCTGAAGCGAACCTGAACTGAATTTGAGTAACCTTTGCAATTGCTGTGTTATATTCATCTAGAACACTACATTTCAGCTTTAGTAATACATTGCATGCCATAGAGATCCATGTAAGTGCATACATAGGTTAACTTTTTTACAATAACAAACCTACATTAATTTTGCTTTATAGATAGCTAATAGAGGCATGATACTGTTAAGAGTCCAGTATTTCCTGAGACCTCTGCCTGCTGGCATTTATAGAATATCTCTTTATAAATGCATATAATTCCTTCAAATCTTTTAACTCCACTGTAGTAAATCCATGAAACAAGGTCGAGGATTACTAATAAACCCAGGCAATTAAAAACAACATTTATTCACCTTAAAATATATCAGAATAAATAACACATCCTCAAAAAATGAGAGCTTGCATTCTTTTCATGGTGGACAAGTGCATTTATTAGATCCCACTAGTGTCACTTTGACAGACAAACTTGTAATATTAGGGTGTACTACAATATAATATTATGCTGACCTAATTTCAAACAGTGAACATTGTATCACCCTTCAGTCTGCAGCTTTTGCAGGACACCAAGCAAACTGAACATAATCAGTAATGGTTCAACACCAACAGGTAGGGGTTACCTGAAGGACAGGAGGTCTGTGAAGAGTGGTGGTCGCAGTGAGGGACGTTGGAGTTGGACAGGCCTGACGGATGATGGTGCTGGGAGCAACCTGTCTGCTGATGATGGTGTTTCCAGGAGCCTGAGGGGAGACACAAAGCATGACATGATGTGCAACACCCAGTTCCATCAGATCAGAACATTACATCTAAATAAATAAATAAATAAATAGCTATGTGTCCTCGGCACAAATGAAGATTATTAATATTGGACAATAACACACAAGCACACTACTTTCCTTATAAATACACATGAGATAAAATATATCCAATATTCTACTCAACAGGTGTTTCCCTGAGCTGTAGGCAGGAAGGCAAGCTGAACATGGGCGAGATATTATGATTGCCTTATTCCTAGGGCAGTCTGTACAATCTTACCTGGCCAGGAGGCATGTTTGTTGGTGTAGCCGGCCGAGGTGCTAGGCCTCCCTGCGCCTGTGCCTGCATCTGGGCCAGAGCCTGCTGAGGAATCATCAGCAGCTGTCCACTCTCACTGCGTACAAGCACCATCCCTGACACAAGTCACAAAATGTGTCACAAAAAGAGACAACTTTAATATAATGCTGAATGTAGAATGGTCTGTTATCACCTGAAAAACTACTGTTGAGTGTGAACATGATCACTTCATGTAAGTGGTCACGATCAATCATAACAGATCAGAGGTTTTGGTGTAACTGAAATGATCTGTCCATTATGAGTAACCACTGACTTTCTCTGTGTTCTGTACAGGATCATCATTGTTCAAAAAGGATATAATCTCTCAATGTTTATTTTTACAATCATTGAACAGGGCCATTGAAAATGAAACCAATGTGGTCAATCAAGTGTGGGAATAACTGCATGTTACAGTAAAGAGTTGTGCCTTCACTCACCCGGCGGGAGCTGGATGTTATGTACACTGGGCTGTCCAGGGGAGGTCTGGGGGAGCCTTGGGGCCAACATCTGAGGCGTCGCGGCTCGGATCCCGCCTGGACCGGCAGCCACCGTCACCGGAACCCGGGGTGCGCTGGGAATGACAGCCGGCTGCGGCGCTGACTGTATTATTGTTGTGGGTGGCTCTGCCTTGATTATGTGCGACCCTGCGCTCACAGACACCGAGTTGGGGGACTGGCTATTGTTTACAAGCGGGGTTTGACCGGTGATACCTGTCTGACCGGTTGTACTGGCCACAAAAGCAGGGCTCGCATTATTGTTCCCATTAAAAGTTGCCCCAGACCCCGCGGTACTTTGCATAGGCGGCCTGATGAGTGTCACGGCGGGTCCTGTAGCCTGGTTCACAGGCTGAGCTGAGGCGACAACACTGGAGTTCATGAGAGGCGCCTGAATGACACTGTTTGACGGGGGCGTTATCGCAGCGGCCAGCCCTTTAGACATCACTGGTCCACCGGTGACAGCTGTGACAGATACCGCGGCGCTGCTGTTACCAACTCCACTTGCCACGGTCGTTCCCCCGAGAGGGGCAGCGCTTCCCGGATTGTGAGAGTTCATAGTTTGGCTCCCATTGAAAGTCTGCGCTGAGTATGAGCCTACTTTCCCCTGGTGACTGGGGAGAGAAGTTACACCGTCACTAACAACAAGTGGTTTGCCAGGGTCGTGTCCCGTGCTGGAGTCCGTGCTGGCCGTCGATGCATCCATAATAGTAGAACCATGGGGACGTCGTTATGGTGAGACCCCCTGCGCTTCAACTTGTTTAAAAGGAGCACAAACAACCTCCAATGTGATGGGACAGGACTCTAACACAACTACAGTTTTCTCTGTCAGCTCCGGCGCTTGCTTGTCGTGTATACTCAGAGAGACAAAGAGGAAAACAACAATAGTAGTTACAGCGTACCTGCTTCAGCAACCGTCTTGACCAAGTCCCAGCTGGACATTAGCTCGCGCTACCCCCTTGTCCCGGAACTATAGCTATGTAATTACCGGCTGTCTCGTGCCTACCCCAGTGGTTGTTGTGACTTAAGAACAACAGTTGTGACTCTACAGACTGTACGGGATGACAAACTACCGCTTTATTCACCTCTGTGTGTAAAAAAGGCTCACCCAGCGGCCCGGAGCCGACCGCCATCTTCACACTCCTGCGAGCTTGTGAGAATTGAGGTACTGACCAACTGACATGCGCGTGCGCACAACAACTGAACCGCTCCGTGCAGGCACTTCGGCGAGCTGTGATTGGCTGATCCACATTCTAAAAGGCGGTACCAATGGCTTCAGCTGTCATTCCAGGGGATGTATGAGACGGAACAACATCGTACCGGAGACGAAATGTTTTCATCAAATATCAAATCATCGCCGGCGTGTTTATGCGATCACGATCACTTTTCCGTTACAGAATTGTACCGTGCGTCTCTTAGTTGACTAAAAACGAGGTTTACAACAAGCGAACAAACCAAATTTCAGAGTTTAAGCACTCTCGATGCGCTGTGCAAGATGGCTGCAGTGTTTTGGCCAGCGAGTGAAGTTGCTGTTGTAAAGAGGCGTTTGAGGGCGCCCCACCCTCCTGTTAGAGAGGAAACATTGTACTGAGCTGTCAGCAGGATTAGTGTGGTTTAACCGCTCACGTGTTCTGACTTTAAGATAAATGCACAGTACAAACTTAAAGTGTGTGTTTACTTTTACTTTTATTATATTTAATAAATAGAAATCCAAATGTAGCCTACTGTAGGCATATTTAGACTTTAGATTTATTCAAAAGTTACAAGTTTACAGATGTGTATAAGACCCCACGACTATGATAAAGTACTCTTCTGGTTCAGTCTTTCCAATATTATTCACAGTTGTAAGGAGTTTTGCATGTGCCATTTTATTTTTTTAATTGAATTTCACCCTCAATTCAATATCGCCCACTACTCAAAATTAGTTAGGGATATGGGTGCATATATGCCTGTGCATGGATATGCAATAAAAGTCAATGAAATGTGTCGCATTATTTTTGGGGACCAAAAATATTCACAGAACACAAAATTCAGATATATCACTGAATAAACAATCAAGCGAAACACTAAAATATCGCTAAGTTGAATACTGCAAAGGAGCTCTTACAAACAAACTGTGATTATATTGCATTACATAGGATAATCAGGTCATATAAGGTTACATTTTGCAAAAAAAAAAAACCCTACATATGATAATATTGTAAAATAAAATTGTAAAAAACCGACAGGGTTTGTTTCTGGCGGTGTACGCCGGCTGGCTAAACAAACTGACCCTTTATACACGCAGGTGAGCGAACAGCAAAGAGCCGCGTCACTGGCAATCTTATAAAGCGCACAGGTGTCCGCTAATTGTGCTCGTTGCTTTCTGTCTAGTGAGTGCTGTTTGCCGTGGTCAACGCTCTGTGACTTTGCCGCTAATTTTCAGTCAGAAAACAGATTTTCAGCGCGAACATGAGTGCTGGAGGAGGAACACCTTACATCGGCAGCAAGATAAGCCTGATATCCAAGGCACAGATCCGGTATGAGGGAATATTGTCCTCTGTCGACACTGATAGGTCCACGGTTGCTTTAGCCAAAGGTAGGCTGACACGTGTGTTTTTTCTCTCTTCTATTGAGTTGTGAAAAAATATGTAAGTAAACAAAACCTAACGTTTTTTTTAAATTATTTTATTTTTGTCCAATTAACTTTATTTCCAGTTATTTCCTATGGGACAGAGGACCGGCACACAGACAGACCGGTGCCACCCAAAGATAAAATCTTTGAATACATAGTCTTCAGAGGAAGTGACATCAAAGACATCACTGTGTCTGAACCTCCAAAACCACACCATGGACTGCCATGTGACCCTGCTATTGTCCAGGTGTGTGACTCTGGGAGATTTGGCTCACTTTTCCAATCAGTTTTCACTTTGTAGATGTACTTGGTGTTGGTCCAAATGCACAGTACTCGCAGCTGATGAAACAAGTTCCTTTTGTCTTAATTTTTGTGAATTTAGTCATCCGTCGGCAGCTCCTCTGCTGGGTATCACCCACGCTGGAGTCCATACAGGGACATGATGCCCACCTACAACCAGCTGGCTGCGAGTTCTCTACTCAACCAGCAGTACAATGCAGCACTGAACTTAGGTACATTTACTACATTTACTTTTCTCCAGCACTATAGAGCGTCTGGAGCTGTTTCTCACATGTATCTGCAGTTGATTAAGCCCCGCCATGTTTGCTCCTGTCCCCTCACTCCTAGGACTTCACGGCATCCCAGGCAGGAGAGCTCCCATGGTTGAGCAGGCTGTGCAGACTGTGCCGTTGGCCGGTGCTGCCCAGAAAAGAGGGAAGACGCCGACCCAGCCACAGGGCAAACAGCCTGCCCGTCCAGCCCAGCGCTCTGGCCGGGCTGGTTCGCTGGTTCAGAAGGAGAATGTACCTGCCAGTAAGTTAACAGTGGCTCCTAAGAGAAAAATCCCACTTTTTTTTCCTTTTTCTTGCACCGCTTTTATTTTCTTTGTAATCGAGCACAAATAATAAAAATAAACATTTAATTTCTTTGTGTTTAGGCCGGGCACCATCTCAGCCGAGCGCAGCAAAGATTCAAGGCCAAGGCACTGAGAACCAGAAACAAAGGCAAAAACAAGGTCTCAAATGAAAAATGCACACTGAAAGCTATTTACTGACAATATAGCAACGCTGGTTCTCTTCACTGTTTGGGCTGTCAAGAAACATCTGAAGAGGGCAAAAGTACAGCCAAATATATCGCTCATACGTCTCTAAGAAATGGATTACAAGAGTAAATATCCAAGACCAGATGAACCTGTTGCTGTACGGGTTTTTTAAGTTAATGATTGTTGTATTCACCTGACCTTTTTCCATTGCTCATGCACAGGCAGTCGTAGATCCAGAAACAGAAGCAGAGGCCAGCTTCTTGTGAAGAACTCCAAGGCCACAACCTTGCAGTTTGAGTCAGATTTTGATTTTGAAACAGCAAATGCTCAGTTTAAAGATGATCTCACAAAGGAGGTTGTAGGTATGTTTTTATTTCAAAGCATATAGTATTGTATAACATAACTTTAAGAGGCATGTATAAATGTATCCTGTTTTTCTGTGAATTGCTGCAGTTGAAAAGGTGGAGTCCAGGGAGGCCCAGGACAGTCAGGGTATGCAGGAGGAGGAGACTCTGGCTGATAAATACTACGACAAAGCCAAGTGCTTCTTTGACAACATCTCGTCAGACCTGAAGCCCAGGTGATGTGACTTTACTTGTCCTCATGTAACTTCAGGGGTCTGTCACAGTCTACAAGTTTTAGTTAAACATTTGTCATTCTCAGGAGAACCACCTGGGCCGAGGAGAAAAAGCTGAACATGGAAACTTTTGGAGTGCCCGGCCGCTTTCTGAGAGGCAGAGGATTCAGGGGCCGAGGTCGCGGAGGGCAAAGCACCACTGAGCAGCGACCCCTCCCAAAAATTGGAAGTGGAAGGGTGTGAAGGCTTTTCTTTGTCTTTTTTTGTTAACAGTTTTGTAAATATTGTAGTTTTCTACTTATTTAAAAGAGTGCCTCCCCTTTTTTCCCCATTTGAAGCAAAGTTTTTGTTTTTTTTTCCCCAAATATGCATTTATGGGAATTTTGTACTTTGAACTGTTTATATGAAATGGGAGATAAATTTATTTTAATCGTGCAGCTGTATGCTAGAAACACATTTATTTATTGGTAATTTTGGTAAAATGCATCATGGAATTAGTCTTTTTGACAAGCCAGCTGCATGAAATTTTTTTGTTTTCCTGAATGTGTTGAATTCTTGTCCAACTGTCCAAATGTAACTCCAAATTACTTTTGGAGGACAGCTGTACTTTTTTTCCTTATGTGTAAAATGAAAACTGTGGAGGACTTTGTAACAGTTGCTATTAAATAATATATAATTAACCGAATACCTTGCATCGCTGGTGCTGCATTTTTCATGAGGAAGACTTTTTTTTGTTTTCATTCCAAACATTTTTAGCATCCATAAACCATAAAAACAAAGCCTGTACAGAGTAGAGCTCAAGAACAAAACATGTTCAGTTTTGTAGATTTGGTGGCTTGCATATAGAAGCCAGTTGGTTGAACTTGTGGTCCAAGTCTTCCAGTGCCCTTTCAAATGAATCATTGTCAGGAATGCTGATGCTCTCCAGCTCTGTGACTTTGTCCAAGTCCCCTTCATCTGCGTAGCAGCGAGGTAGAAAGTCCGACAGATTGTCTTCTGTCTCCAGGAGCGAATAGAGCCTCTGCAGGTTGGAGTGGAAAATTAGAACTTATTGTACTGCTGCTGACTCTACATGCATGTACAGTGCCTCATGCAGCAGAGTAGATGTTATAATAAAGTAAGTGCACTACCAACCCGATGAAGCAGGGCTCGGAGAGCTGCTTCTGATGCATAGCTTGAGTTCCTTTTGAAATTCATTGAGCTCATGTCCATGGTCTGTAAACAACACAACATTCACACAAAGACTGAGTTTCTTCAGCTGTTACCTCAAACTAATTAATACAAACCAAACAACTGTTACTCTACCTGGTGGGTGTCATAGTAGCCATTGGTTATCAGAGAATTCCTGTTCGTCTAAGATCGGAGGAAAGAGTGAAACATTAATATTAGTATTTGAATGCACAGCTGAGAGTGGTACAGTTTAACTTAAATGAGTGCACATTACCTGGTTCCAGTCCTTTCTGAATAGGTTAACATTTTCCTCTCTGTAGTCTCCAACGTTTTGCTTGATAGTCTGTTGAACAGAATGAATGGAGCAACGTGAACAGTTGAATTAAAGAGCAGGTCGACGCATTCCAAATGGCAGTCTTCAATTTTTACAAGCAGTGTCTGCACCAAAGAACGAGTGAGGCAGCTTGTAAAAGATAAACTTGAGAAACATCCGAAGAATGTTACACAGACTCTGCTTCAAGTTTTGCAGTTTTAAAAAAATGTTGTCCATGTCATGTCCACCTGTCCCTACCACTGTCAGAGCCTGTCCTTGTTGCATTCCATCATGCACGTTGTGCCAATCACATAGATCGGGTTGCGTCTTAATAGTTGACACCATCGAGGCACTATTGAGTCCCTTGAAAGAAAAAGAAAAAGAAAACAGTTACTGATGTTTGCATGAAGAAAAATCTGAAAATGTATCAGTGTTGCTTGTGAAGTTTCTGAGCAGTGACCTCCCAGTCCTTTCCTGGTCCCTCAGTGTTTGACTGAAGGAGGGTGCCTGCAGGGAAGTAATGGGTATCCAGAGCGGTGAACTTTTTCTTCCAGGTGACTTTGACTAATAGCAGCAGCAGAACTGTGAGCGACAGAGAGGACAAAATTCAACTTGCAACTATACATATACAGTAACAGTGTACTCTGTCTCTGACACTGACTACAGGCAATGATTCAGTTTCTTACGCAGGAGTAAGAGCAGTGAGGTGAGCAGTATGATGATAGCACCAGAGCCAGTTTGGGTGCGGGTGATTCGGCGGCTTGTACAGTTGAGCGTCACAGAGCAGGTACACGCAGTAACGCTGATGTTGTGAACGACAGATACTCCCTGTGTGTCAGAGATCTTCAAAACAAGTATGTGTGAGCCGGCGTAAACACCAGGCTCATTCACCAGGCCAGCTGTGTACCCTGTGGGTAAAAAATCACTAAATGAAATGGTTGTTTTTTAAATGTTTGCTCTAATATCTCACAATATTATAACTGTTTCTACCACGTGAGGGATTCAGTTTCCATTTTCCTCTGACATCCCCAAGCAGTTCAAACAAGAAAGGCCCTCCGTAGGGCTCTTCATCCCGGTCAAAGGCTGTGATGTTGGTGGTGGTGGGGCCGTCAGACAAACACACATCCACATAATCCGATGTGGGCTGAGGCACGTTGTCGTTCAGGTCTTTCACATGGATGCTCAGGGTGGCTGTGCCTGTCATAGGTGGGTTATCTGTCCAAGATAGATTAAATATAGCGTCACAAAGCAGTGGAGATAACAGTTAAAGGTCCAGTATTTATAATTATTTTGTCTTTGTGTATAATCACCTGAAACAATGAACTGTTGTGTTTTCTTAGAATGAGCCTTTTATATCTACAGAGTCCGCCATGTTTATACAGTAGCCCAGAATGAACAAACTAAAAACTGGCTCAAGAGAGGGCCTGTCAGGTTTGTTGTGGCCACCACCAACACGGCAGAGAAGAAAGGGGAGGGTGAGCAGAGGGATATTCAGGTTGCAGTCTGCCACCTCACCGCTAGATGCCACCAAATCCCACACACTGGACCATCGGTGGACTCAGGATGTTTGAGGGGCAGGGGCGAAAAAACCAAAAAGGGCACCAGTCGTATGTGGTGAGGCGTCAGCATGCTGAAAGTCGTGATCAGAAGGTACTTGACCACATTTTTCCACTGGAAGGGCATCCATCCATGAGCCTTAACTTAACATGATCCTACAAATCTTAAATATTTGGTGTTTGTCCACGCAAACAGCAACACTTACCATCATCAACCGCAAGCAGTAAAATGGTGTAGACACCATTAACAACATGAGGAGATTCTCTGTCAGGTCCCTTGACTGTTGTGATGTTACCCGTGAGGGGATCCACCTTCACCCAGCCTTCAGGATCTCCTGCTACCCCGTACCTGTGGAAAAACACAGTTGAATTTATGGTAGCAGGTCTCAGATAAGAGCTCAAACAAGTTGGAATAAACATCCCACTTACAGAATCTTTCTCGCCGGGCTGGAGTCGTGATCGACAGCAGTCACTTTCTCCACCCAGGTTCCACTGGGTGCATTCTCCTCCAGCGTGACATCTTTGATAGTGACACTGAACTCCGGGGGGTCGTTTGTGTCTTCGACTTCAATGAGGACTTTTACAGACTGAGAATGACCTGCACCAGGATCATCACTTGTACTGGTCTCAACTTCCCAGAGGTCTAAGGACGTCCTCTTCTTCACTTTACAGGAGAAATATGGCTTCTCATTCTCCACTGAGATGGACAGCTCCCTCCGTGCTCCCTCCTCAAAGTCTAAAGGCTAAAATTATACCGTAGTTACATTAAATTGTGCATTTACATGTGTTATACATTGCAATGCACAGAATTTCAACATGTCAACTTATCGTGGGAACAGACACGCTGTGACATATGGGTGTGTGGTAATTACATGTCAGACTACAGGTGGGTGTTACGGTAATGTAGCATGCAGCCAAACAGCACTTACCTTTACTACTGTCAGGATCCCATCATTAGTAACTGGGTCTGTTTCTATCTTAAAGTGCTCCCCCTCGTCTCCCTGTATGCTGTACTTGGCCCTCCATGCCGTGCTGTTGGGGGTGTCTTTGTCCGTTACATGCAGCCGCAGGGGAGAAATCCCACTCTCATGTTCTTTTACTTTGCTGGAGCCCTATTGTATGAATCCAGGGTGCAGAGGTAAGAGGAAAAACTGTAGAATACTGTTCATTGTACTGTGCACTGTTATTATCAAGCATGTACACACCCTGTGCTCAGTCCTTATCTATCTACTCCCATACCAATGGAAAGTTTTCATAGTCCACAAACATTTCTAGTGCTTCACTGCAAAACATCATTTCAGCATTCTCCTAAATAACTATAATAAGTAGATGGGGATTTGTTTTAAAATGTAACTGGAGCTTCTCAGCTAAAAGTGTTAGCTCAAACCCAGTCTGAAGTAGCTGCATAAGCTTGACCCAGAGCCAACGATGTAAATAACGTATTTTCAAATCAGTTTGGGATTGCGGGGCTTCTGGAGACTGATTATGCTGGATGAGCTGTATAAAGCCGTTTTATGTTGGGGTTTTTTGGCAGATCACAAGTGAATTATGTCATTATCTAGACATAACAAAGCTTAAGAAATAATTAACTTATGATTCTTGAGATAACAGCATTTTTAAAGAATTGCAAACATGGCTGTTCTAGGCTTCCATAGAACTTTGACAGTAGTTGAATTTGCTAAATATTCCTTTAGTCGTGGCACGTTAAGTCACAACTACTTTCCTCAGGATGTTTATGTAAGGCTATGATGCAAATTTTATTTGTCAGTTTCTTCCTTTTTATTACTTACTTTATTACTTTTTGTTTGATTGCATGCTTGGTGCTTTCATCCCTCCAATTACATTTTAAAATGATTATTTGTAAATTCACATTGACAATAACGTATCAAAAAACAACTTATAGTGGCAATTTAATAACTTCCTTTATGGTCTTTTCTGTAGTTAAAAGAAAATCTTGGTCCTTTATACCCATCATGATAGAATTTAAAAAACTGATGTATTGAATAAACATGATTTCCTGTCACATTTTCAAATGGCAACAGCAACATGTCACATCCAATAGGCACTGTACGTCAACAGTATAGATCAAGTGAGATTACTGCACATCTGTGTAAAAGCATAAAGACCTGTGTGATCAGCTGAAGTCACTGTGATGTCAAGAAACTGTCAGGATGAACCTACTGTCTGTCCATTGATGTTTGGGAGGTGGTTGTTGCCGTCCTGGACATGAATGACAACAGTGGTTGAACTGGACAGACGGACTACTTCACCATGGTCCTTGGCCTCCACCAACACTGTAAAGGTTTCAGCCACCTTAATATAAGCAAATAAAGAAAGATTATTAATAGTTATAAATAGTTAAGGTGTATCTAGCCTCCATTTCCTATAAAGCAGCTTAATCTTTTCTCTCTTTTTTTCAAAATATTTATTCTTCTAAATGTACTGTTTTGATTACAGGTATACCCTTTACATTAACGATATATCTACTGAATGTGATGCAACAGATCTTGTGTCACTGAGACATAGAGATGATGAATTACTCACTTAACTGCAAGTTAACTTGCAAGTTACCTTACAGTATTTCACATATGGAAACATTTTTAAACATCAAACCAGACAGCGCTCAAAGCATGCATGCTGTACATATTTGCATAAACACCACATGTCATGTACTCTCTTGCCTGATGATCCAAACATCCTTTGAAAGAGATCACTCCAGACTTATCAACAAAGAATTCAGTGTCCGGAAGTTTTGGAAAGAACGACTTGATTTCATAGTCGAACATTGAGTTTGGTGTCCCGCTCATGTCTCTGTCTCTGGCTGAAACCATCATGAGATGGGAACCTGATGGGAAATGACAAAACATGACACATTAAGAAGTGTACTTAATAAACATAATCAGTAACATTACAAGTAAAAAAAGAGATATGGTTTGTTGTGTTCTTCACCTTGTGCTGTTTCCTCAGAAATGCTGATTTCATACAGATCTTGCTGAAAACGTGGTGGGTTGTCGTTGATGTCCTTTATGGTGATCTCAACTCCTAATTTGGTGTCAATTGAAGAATCTTTTCTTCTGGCCTCAAATTTCAGCTACAGATTGAAATATATGATTCAAAGTTAGTCACAATATATGTATTTAAACAACCTATGCATACTCATTGACAACTATTCAGAGCACTTTCTATGGGCATATTGTAGGTGCTCCAGAAGGCATTTTTAGTAACTATATGACAGACTGTGCTTCTACACTTATTCAGCATGTAGAAGTATAAAGCAGTATAGATAAGATGTTGGTATGTAGTATTTGTTGTGTCTAACCTTAAGCAATTGTTTCTCCTCATAGTCCACAGCCTTGTGGACGTACACAATGCCAGAGGTTTTATCAATGGAGAGGACTCCTGTTGGCTCCTCATCCACTCCTTCCCCAAAGAGGTCAAAGTATATTAGGTAGTCCCGTTCAATATTTATCTACAACACAACACCACACACTTTACAGTCAGCTTTGGGGAGCCTGAGACTTGCATTGGTCATTTATATGATGAAAAACATGATCTACATTTTGATGGAAGTGATAAGATTGGAGAAAATGACAAGAATGACAGATAAAGACAAAAAAGGGTTACAAAGATTGTCTCAAGAGCTGCTGATTCAAAGTGTACACACAGCCATTACTATTATAAAGATAGTATCAAGTTTTTTAAATATTGTATTTAAACTATTCTATGGGAAGACATTGACCTACTCTGCATAAAAGTGTAATTGCAAGACATTTGTTTTTGTTCCCCTCGTTACAATTTGAAGTACATCAAGTCAACCATTATTTCCTACTTTGATATTATCTTTTTCAGTGGAAATGCCTCAAACTTGATGATCTCATTCACCAACTATGCAGCACAAGTCAGTGCAAATCAACAAGTCCATTCCTTTGTCCGAAGCAAAACGAAAGGGTTGCGTTTATATTATTATATTAGGTAGTCCCGTTCAATATTTATCTACAACACAACACCACACACTTTACAGTCAGCTTTGGGGAGCCTGAGACTTGCATTGGTCATTTATATGATGAAAAACATGATCTACATTTTGATGGAAGTGATAAGATTGGAGAAAATGACAAGAATGACAGATAAAGACAAAAAAAATAAAGATTGTCTCAAGAGCTACTGATTCAAATGTAATGATTGGTAACTGTATTTATTATAATGGGTATCAACTGGTGAAATTATTTATTTGCTGACACAAAGTTTGACTAGTTTTCCTTACTCCGTTATATTCTCACCTTGCCCAGCTCATATGGGAAGGGTCCTTTATGCCCCTCCTCAAGTGTCATGGAGTCGATGATCCAAGCCCGTCTGTGACGGCTCAGCAGCTCTGAGCATGCTGCACTTGACAAATAATAACACTGCAAGACGAACAGACAAATAAACCTGAAGCACACAATCTTGAGAATGAGAGTCATATGTAAAGTAGGACTGTTTGTTTAAGGTGATAGGTGGGGACTTGAGAATGGACTTGTTGACTTGTGCTGCATAGTTGGCGAACAAGTTTCTATGAAGTGTACACACAGGCATTACTATTATAAAGATAGTATCTAAGTGGGACAGTGGATTTTTTTTTTTTAAATATCTTATTTAAACTATTCTATGGGAAGACATTGACCTACACTGAATAAAAGTATAATTGCAACACATTTGTTTTTGTTCCCCTTATTACAATTTGAAGAACATGATCTAAGATGTTTATTTCTCTCAAATCTTGAGCACAAATTTGTTAAATCAGTGTTAATGAGCACTTCTCCTTTGCCAAGATAATCCATCCACCTGACAGGTGTGCCATATCAAGATGCTGATTAAACAACATGATTAGTGCACTAGTGTGGCTTGGTCACTATTAAAAACTCTAAAAAAAGTGCCGTTTTATCACAAAATAATGTCACAGATGTTGCACGTTTCATGTTTAAGGGAGTGTGCAATTGATATGTTGACAGCAGGAATGTCCACAAGAACCGAATGCTAATTTTATTACGATAAGCCGTCTCCAATGTCGTCTCGATCACAACTTGTGTGGACGAACAAATTTGTGCTCAGAATTCGAAGGAAATAAGCCTCACACCAGGATCACCACTTGCAGCACAAGTCAAACTTTCGTGAGGTCTTCCCATGAAACTGTTTGAACAAGTCAACCATTATTTCCTACTTTGATATTATCTTTTTCAGTGGAAATGCCTCTATGGAAACTTGATACGATCTCATTCACCAACTATGCAGCACAAGTCAGCGCAAATCAACAAGTCCATTCCTTTGTCCGAAGCAAAACGAAAGGGTTGCGTTTATATTATTTGTTCAGTGAGCATGGAAACATCAACTGTACAGTATGTCCTTGAACTCATAGACCAACAGAGTGCTGTGAAACAAGTGACTGATGGTCCGATAATAATTAAAATCTTAACTGATTACATAATCAAAGGTAATATTGTGACAAACTTTCCAGATGACGAAAACAACTTATTCCTGTTGGAGCAAGACAGAATTTAGATCACTGACATCTATGAAATACATAAAGTCGAGAAATAACATTTGATGTTAAAGAAAAGCAATTTCAGAAAGATTCGAAGTCTGTGTTTCTACATACCAGGAGGAAGAACCAGAGCATGATGCTTGTTCAGTACATCCACCTCCGACTGTTTGAGGACTGGATTCTATGACATTTGAGTAAAGGAAGTCCCTGCCTTCTCTGCTCTACACACCCACACACATGAATAATAATAATCACAGGTTACAGTGTGTGTGTGTGTGTGTGTGTGGAATTGGTACAAAGTGAGGACCTTTCTGGAAAGTGAGGACATTTTGGCCAGTCCTCAAAGCTTCAGAAATATTAAGACTCTGTTTTAAGGGTTGGGTCATAATCAGCTCAAGGTTAGAGTTAGGGTTTGACATTGAGCTGTGAAGGTTAAGGAAAGGGTAAAGGGTGTGTGTTCAACATTCAGTATATAATCCCCAACACGTCACTGTTTGCTTGTGAATTTAAGAATCAAACAGTGCTTACAGTGATTGGCCTTTGTCCCACATTGTGAAGTATTTGCTAAACAGTCATCACTCTTTTAAATAGATTGATAAGTAGATGATGTCTTTTCATTGTTTCTACATTTGAATCCTGTGACTTCACATACAGTAACATAGCCCAGCAGGTTCTGGTAGTGGCGTCCTTAAGCTTCCCCTGAAGCACCATTTTTCACAGCTGTCTGGAAGCAGCTATGCACTTGTTCACAGTCTTCAGAGCACCTTGAAATAACCAGCAACTGCTTTGTTGTTTCTTAGAAACACATGAATACATTTTATTCCTTTATTGTTAAAACACAGAAATGTTGTGTGAGATTTATTCTAAACTAGAGCTAGAAAACAGAATTTGCATTGGCAGGACAACGTGTTGCTTTCAAAAACAGTATATCTTAATAATCTTAAGCCCTCTACTGCCAAGTCAGTCTGCATTCAATTATTATTTTCATTTCCTTGGTTGTGTTAATACTGTACAAAATTCTTCGTTCATCAACCGCAGGTCCTGTCAGCTCAGAAACAGAGGAACAAAGCTTGTCCTTCAAAACATGCCAAAACAGGAATGGAAGCAGGTGAGAATTAATAGGAAATCTCCATATTTACAGTTCACTGTCCCCACCTCCAAAACACACACAGAACCCGTGGTGTCCATTTGCATAAACACCACTCTCTTGCCTGATGATCCAAACATCCTTTGAAAAAGATCGCTCCAGACTTATCAATGAATTTTCAAGAATTCAGTGTCCGGAAGTTTTGGAAAGAACGACTTGATTTCATAGTGGAACGTTGAGTTTGGTGTCCCGTTCGTGTCTCTGTCTCTGGCCGAAACCGTCATGAGATGGGAACCTGATGGGAAATAGCAAAACATGACACATTAAGAAGTGTACTTAATAGACACAATCAATAACGTTACAAGTAAAAAAAGAGATATGGTTTGTTGTGTTCTTCACCTTGTGCTGTTTCCTCAGAAATGCTGATTTCATACAGATCTTGCTGAAAGCGTGGCGGGTTGTCGTTGATGTTCTTTATAGTGATCTCAACTCCTAATTTGGTGTCAATTGAAGAATCTTTTCTTCTGGCCTCAAGTTTCAGCCACAGATTGAAATATATGATTCAAAGTTAGTCACAATGTACAATACCAGTCAAAAGTTTGGACACACCTTCTCATTCAATGGTTTTTTCAGATTCATGAGGTAGTCACCTGGAATGGTTTTCATTAACAGCTGCGCCTTGTCAAGAGTTAATTTGTGGAATTTCTTGCCTTCTTAATGTGTTTGAGATCATCAGTTGTGTTGTACAGCGCTAGGGTTGGTACAGTGAATAGCGCTATGCAACTACTATTCTAATCCATATTATGGCAAGAACCACTCAGCTAAGTAAAGAGAAACAACAGTCCATCATTACTTTAAGACATGAAGGTCAGTCAATCCGGAAATTTATTTATTTATTTATTTTATTTATTCATATGCACAATGATAAAAAACAAGAATTATATTTAATAATAAAAAGGCAAATAATTGTGCAGGAGAGGAAAAGAAGCCCAAAGGGCTTATATGAAATCCTCCCCCTCAATATAAAATCACTAAAACAAATTAACCAATAGAAAAAGAAAAGAGAAAAAAGCAAAAAAAGGTGGTTGGGATGTCATCAAAGCAAAAAGTGGCTCCTTTGAAGAATATAAAATATTAAATCATATTCTGGTTTGTTTAACACTTTTTTGTTTACTGCATAATTCCATATGTGTTCCTTCATAGTTTTGATGTCTTCAGTATTAATCTACAATGTTGAAAATAATAAAAATAAAGAAAAACCATTGAATGAGAAGGTGTGTCCAAACTTTTGACTGGTAGTGTATTTATTTAAACAACCTAAACATACTCATTGACAACTATTCAGAGCACTTTCTATGAGATTATTGTAGATGCTCATGAAGGCATTTCCAGTAACTGACTGTGACTGACTGACAGACTGTGCTTCTACACTTATTCAGCATGTAGAAGTATAAAGCAGTATAGATAAGATGTTGGTATGTAGTATTTGTTGTGTCTAACCTTAAGCACTTGTGTCTCCTCATAGTCCACAGCCTTGTGGACGTACACAATGCCAGAGGTTTTATTAATGGAGAGGACTCCTGTTGGCTCCTCATCCACTCCTTCCCCAAAGACTCAAAGTATATTAGGTAGTCCCGTTCAATATTTATCTACAACACAACACCACACACTTTACAGTCAGCTTTGGGGAGCCTGAGACTTGCATTGGTCATTTATATGATGAAAAACATGATCTACATTTTGATGGAAGTGATAAGATTGGAGAAAATGACAAGAATGACAGATAAAGACAAAAAAGGGTTACAAAGATTGTCTCAAGAGCTGCTGATTCAAAGTGTACACACAGCCATTACTATTATAAAGATAGTATCAAGTTTTTTAAATATTGTATTTAAACTATTCTATGGGAAGACATTGACCTACTCTGCATAAAAGTGTAATTGCAAGACATTTGTTTTTGTTCCCCTCGTTACAATTTGAAGTACATCAAGTCAACCATTATTTCCTACTTTGATATTATCTTTTTCAGTGGAAATGCCTCAAACTTGATATGATCTCATTCACCAACTATGCAGCACAAGTCAGTGCAAATCAACAAGTCCATTCCTTTGTACCGAAGCAAAACGAAAGGGTTGCGTTTATATTATTTGTTCAGTGAGCATGGAAACATCAACTGTACAGTATGTCCTTGAACTCATAGACCAACAGAGTGCTGTGAAACAAGTGACTGATGGTCCGATAATAATTAAAATCTTAACTGATTACATAATCAAAGGTAATATTGTGACAAACTTTCCAGATGACGAAAACAACTTATTCCTGTTGGAGCAAGACAGAATTTAGATCACTGACATCTATGCAATACATAAAGTCGAGAAATAACATTTGATGTTAAAGAAAAGCAATTTCAGAAAGATTCGAAGTCTGTGTTTCTACATACCAGGAGGAAGAACCAGAGCATGATGCTTGTTCAGTACATCCACCTCCGACTGTTTGAGGACTGGATTCTATGACATTTGAGTAAAGGAAGACCCTGCCTTCTCTGCGTCTATGTCTGTGTGTGTGTGTGTGTGTGTGTGTGTGTGTCTGTGTGTGTGTGTGTGTCTGTGTGTGTGTGTGTGTGTGTATTTGGACTTGGTACAAAGTGAGGACCTTTTTGAAAGTGAGGACATTTTGGAAAGTGAGGACATTTTGGCCAGTCCTCAAAGCTTCAGAAATATTAAGAATCAGTTTCATCACTCTTTTAAATAGATTGATAAGTAGATGATGTCTTTTCATTGTTTCTAGATGTGAATCCTGTGACTTCACATACAGTTAATGGTAACATAGCCCAGCAGGTTCTGGTAGTGGCGTCCTTAAGCTTCCCCTGAAGCACCATTTTTCACAGCTGTCTGGAAGCAGCTATGCACTTGTTCACAGTCTTCAGAGCACCTTGAAATAACCAGCAACTGCTTTGTTGTTTCTTAGAAACACATGAATACATTTTATTCCTTTATTGTTAAAACACAGAAATTTTGTGTGAGATTTATTCTAAACTAGAGCTAGAAAACAGAATTTGCATTGGCAGGACAACGTGTTGCTTTCAAAAACAGTACATCTTAATAATCTGAAGCCCTCTACTGCCAAGTCAGTCTGCATTCAATTATTATTTTCATTTCCTTGGTTGTGTTAATACTGTACAAAATTCTTCGTTCATCAACCGCAGGTCCTGTCAGCTCAGAAACAGAGGAACAAATCTTGTCCTTCAAAACATGCCAAAACAGGAATGGAAGCAGGTGAGAATTAATAGGAAATCTCCATATTTACAGTTCACTGTCCCCACCTCCAAAACACACACAGAACCCAACCTACAACTCATAAATCAAAGGAAAGTCTGGAAGCAGTGATAGAGCCGGTTTGTGGAAGACAGTCGTAGCTGTGAGGCCTCTTTCAGTACCTCGCATCCCAAAGTCCACTCTTCGCCCTCGGCTGAGGTGTCAGCGATCATGCTGCAGGTGGAGATCTATCGTGGAGAGGGTGCATCCTACGAAGACGATGACGGAGTCTGACTTTTCATCTTCTCTCTCTCTGGAAGTGTGGCTCTTCGCTTGACTGTGCCGGTGTGTGTTTCCTCGTCGTCCGACCTGACCACAGGGGTGTCTCCTCCGTTGGCGTTGGTGTTCTGGCTGTCGGAGGAAGAGGTTGAAGATGTGGAGGACATGCGGGACTTGGCCTCAAGACCCTCCAGGACATGTCGAAAGAGGCCGTTACTGATGACTTCCTCATTGTTGTTGTTTCCTTGGACTGTGAGTCAGATAGAAACATATTGTTAGGGATGAAACTGACTGATGGGTGTGTCTTGTGATCTCTGTTCTCTTTCTGGTTCCCATACCTGGCAGTGGGGAGGTCAGCATCCCGTCTTCCCCAGAGCTGAAGAAGACATCCAAAGTCTCCTGATCAGAGATGTCAATTAGCTCCATTTGGTCCAGCAGGTCCACGTTCACCTCCATGGACGAGATGCTGCCAATTGGAGCTGCAGGACAGGGAAAGCAATGAAATGATGTGCATCTGTATGCAGATGTGCGTGCATTCGTGTGGGATTACATGTGCTACCAGCCCAACTCACGTCTCTTGTAGTCTCTGATACAAAGGTGCGCCGAGGACAGGTAGACGTCCACATCGTGCTGGAACACCTCTTCAAAGAAACGCTGCCTCTCTCTCAACTTGAGCTGCTGTGCCGCATCCACATCTGGGAGCCTCTGGCTGCGCTCGCTCTCCGCTAGTGATAATAACAGAAGGAGTTAGATACCAGCACAGGTAAAGTTTTATATCTGATACCGGGAGTTTCAAGGTCAGGGAGCATGAAAGTCTGCTATCCAATCAAACAAAGGGGATTTCACAGACTAGTTCCTCCACTCTGGCGGCAGGTGTGCCTGTTAGCGAAAATACATGCAGTTGTTTAATATGACACATACGGTAGACACACATTTTACAGTCACACAAATGTTGTTTGCCAGAAGGGGGCGACATTGAGCTGTAAGTGACGGATACAAGGAGCTTGAATCTGCTTTTTATGGACTGCTGAAACACAACAAGAAGACATAATGAAATATCAATCACATATACCACAATTAATAAAACATATTGTCCATATATTAACTGTAAACAATGGTTTCCATTTGCCTCTGAACTTTCATTCCCACGCTTTCTGATTCATTTCACTGATACCCCACTTTTTCTGATAGACGTAGATAAACTGTTTCGTTTGTGACTAATTAAACAGACTATCCAACTAGCCACACTGCACATTTACTAAATCAGCCCTCATCCACAGATTGATCTGCAAAAGCAAGCTGTCAGGCCCTTCACTGAGTTAATCTTGTTTGAGATACCATGCGATCCCATTTTCCCCCTCATCAGCATTACTGTAATAAAGCTGAGTGCAAGTCCAATGTGTGTGAGTGGAGGGGCGAACTGCAGCAGTGTGACTGCAGGAGGAACGAGGAGAGGGGAAAGCTGGACTGAGTACTGTAAATGTCTCTGACTATGGCCACCACTGAGAGGGAAACAGACAAAAAGAGACTAAATCAGACCTCTAAGCAATTCCTTCCAGATCAGTAAATATAAAGAAAAACAACAAATAGGAGTAAAAGGACATTTAACATTTCGGTAAACACACTAAATCGCTTCCTTGCTGAGAGGTACGTTAAAGATCCACTAAAGTTCCTCTCCATTCATTTTCAGTCAGACACAAGCAAATCTCTTGCGGGATTGACAAGCAAAACGCTAAACTTCATTTACGTAAGGGTACAGTCACACGTGCAGAATTAGAAAAGCACACAAGCAAATTTGCATATTCATGTGGAGTTCATTTTTGGTGAACAGGCTTACAGAAAAATCAAAAACAAAGTGCTGCTTCGCACATGTCCAAGTTGCTTATGTACACAATGTTCGCCAATGTGCACGCTACTCATTTGCGAGCATTGTGCTGTTTGCTCTGACGGGTGAGAAGTGGTTGTGGCGATGCTATTCCTTCACGTCCAATGGGTCTTTTCTGTTACAGTGAACACCCTCGAAGGGGACCATGTAGCTGGAGTGAGCAGCCTGTTAGCTTAGCTTATCTAAGCACAAACACTGAAGGGAGAGAGAGACAGCTAGCCTAGTTCTGTCAAAAGGTCACAATATCAGCTTACCAGCACCTCTAAAGCCCACTGAGTTAAATTAATGAGGTATTACGTTTTAACTAGTGAGGTTGAACGTTTCCAGTAGGTAGACAGAGCCAAGATAGCTGCTTCATCTGTTTCCAGTCTTTGTGCTAATCTAAGCTAACTGTGTCCTTTCTTTAGCCTCATATTTACCTTCCAGGCACATATGACAGTGGTACTGATCTTCTAACCCCTGGCAACAAAGTGAACTGTTCATTTAAATTAATTTAATAGAAAAGGAAATATTTTTTGGCATTCTGGTATCGCTGACAAATGTTGTAGTCTTTTATGAAGAGGTGCGTTTCCACTGTTTCTCCATTTACATAGAATCCATGTCACACAGTCATCAGGCCAGTCGACTACTGCAACCTGCCAACAGAGACTGAGCTAATTGGATAGGGCTTTCAAGCCATGTCTAAACTTGGAATAATGTCAAGATTATCTAGCCTATGTTGAGAGCAGCAGTCACAGCAGCTCTATAAATACACCACTGGGTGATGGAGGAAAGACGTTAAGCTCAGGATGTTTACAGAACCAGGAAGAGAACGGATTCCAGGGATACTTGTCGTCCATAACAATGAACAAGAGACTCCCATTGACAGAACCTGTCACATAATGATCTACAGCCATGACTTAATATCTGCTGCAGTGAGGATAAAGCTGCACGCTGTGAATCCAAAAATGTAGATGTTGCCTGAAAGCAACAACGGGTTGCCATCCTCAGATTGCTGCATCAGCTCAGTCCTTCCCTGCGAGTCGTGCCCAGGCGCATGTCTGTGGCGACGGACGGACACCCGCCTGTCACAGCAGCTCTGCTCAGCCCTGCTTGACATCCTGCCTCCTGGGGACAAGGACCTCACAGCCTCTGTGCTCAGATAGGCAGACAACTTTGGAGGGAAGAGGACAACTCAAAGCCCAGGGCTGGACGGGCTGACAGAACCTATGGGCATACTGTATGTGTGCAGACCCCGGAAAATAAACCCTGAGTCCCCCGTAGACTGAAAGCACAAAAGGTCTACAAGCAAACTGACAGCCCAAAATGATGAGTTGACAGTTTCTGCCCTGACACAGTGACCATGCTGTATGTGTTTGTGCTAAAATAAACGATGAACAATCAACAAGGCATTCCTGTGTTTTACAGCGCAGAACCAGAACCAGAACCAGAGATATCATCTGTTTTGAATTGATCTTACTTGTAACTGCAGTACCTACATTACCCACAAAGCATCACGATACAAAGGTATCATATCAACATTTCTACAACATGTGTCATATCATGTTCAGATCACATGTGTATGAGCTAACTTTCATGTAAAGAGGTGGAAGGGATGGTGGTGGCGTGTCAGCTGGCAAGAGACCACTGTTACAGACAGCGTTTCACCATTTGTAAACGGGACCACTTGATACTTTTGAGGAGTCATTTTCCAGCAGTATTTGTGGCGACGGAACCGGGAAAGTCAAAACATGATCTTTTCCTAACCCTAGCAGAGTATACCTATCCACATTTTGTTTCATTGTCAAACTTGTAATCTTCAGCACCAACAGACAGTGACTCAGGTGACATCGCACGAGGAGGCGATGTTCGTGATTACAAGTCTGACAGCGCAGCCAGCAGGGTTCTGCTCTTAAAGCTGCAATCTTCCAAAAGAAAAGTGCTCCCCTCAGATGGCAGGAGGGTGATTACAAGTTGTTTATCCTGTGCCAGTCATCTTTATGGCATTTTGTCTTTGCAGCACTCCTGTCTCTGCGTGGACGTCTGAGGTTGTGAGTCTGCGATGTGCTCTTCTGCTCCTCGCACTGTTAGACAATCAGGAACACTTTAGTCGAAGGTAGCAGCGCTGACAAAGCAAGATGTCAGTCAGAATCAGGAGCCGCCTGTTTGACGTGTGTTTGGATGAAAAGAGCTCCTTGTTTAACGTGACCGGCCGAGGACATGATGTCAAACAAAACACTGGATTTGTAATGGATGAACGACTGTCCTTTCTTTTCTTTCCAAAGAAGAGCAAGTAGGACTCAGATAGCATGTCTGTGCTGCAGCCGTCTCCAGGAAAGTGATGCTTTCCATTACAGACTACAGGTTTAAACAAACTGCTTATCCTTGATTTTTTCTTTCCCACTCAGTTAAACACTGATCGATCACGGCATTGATTGTTTCTACTTAAAGGCTTAGGCCCGTGGAGAGCTAGAGGTTAGCTACAGATGTATATCCTCACATCGATTTCGCTTCTCTATCCAGGTCTGTTTTCCACTGAAGCACCTTGATTGATACGTCTTCCCTGGCCGCGGTCGACCCCTGTGACCTCTGATTAGTGCAACCGCTCACACGGGAAAATCGTCTGTCACAAGAAGACCCTGGCCACAGTGTCAACATGAGATCACATGACTGGTCTGCTGCAGCCATGCCACAACCCAAAGTCTATAGTTTCATACCACAAGACGTCTGGAGGGCCTGTGGCTGCTCCAGAGAGAGGACTGAGACAAACAACCTGCAGGCTGCAGGCTGGAGCTTGACCTCGTGTTCTGTCTCTTTGTTTACCTCTGCCTTTTTTTCTCTCGCTCTTTCTGTCTTTTCTCTATCTGTCTTATATCTGTCAGTCCCTGTCTTTATAAGTCTTTCATTCAATCTCTTGTCTTAATGTCTTTTTTATGTTTTTCTATTGGTTTTTGTCTTTTTATGTCTTTCATTCCCTCTGTCTTTTTTCTAGCTTTCTTTCTGTCTTTTTTTCTCTCGCTTTGTCTTTTTCATCTGTCTTTCTGTCTTTCATTCTGTTTCTCTGTCTTTCTTCTCATATTTTTCTGTCTCTACGTCTGTCTTTTACTTCTTTCTCTGTCTTTTTTGTCCATCCTTCTTCCTTTCTTCCATCTCCCTTTTTCCTTATCCTGTCTACTCTTTCTTTCTGATGTCAGTTTTCTTCTGTCTTTTATTTTGTCTCTCTGTCTTTTTTCTGCTTGTCTTTCTATGTCTCAGTCAGTCTTCATCTCATTTTTTCCTTCATTCTGTCAGTCTAACTTCTCTTTTTCTGTCTTTTTCCGACTGATTTCTTTTCGTTCTACTGCCTGCCTGCCTGTCTGTCTCTCTCTATCTCCCCCTCTGTCCCTTCTGTTTCCCCCCTCCTTCCTTTCTGCCTCCCCCTCCTTCCTTCCTCTGAGTGTTCAGGGACTTGAGAAAGAAAAGGTCATAGATCAGGGCTCGGGACCAGCTGGACTCGCAGAATGACTGGAACAGACAGAAAGATAGAGACGGACAGAGTGGACCGGACATGTGTTCATGCCACTCTGCCTCCCCACATAAAGACAAACCCAGATCCTCCGCTCAGGGGGCAGAGAGAGAAAGGGCCCATTCATTGGCAGACAAAAGCAGAGATGTAGGGGAACGGGACTGGCCTGACTGACTCCTTAGACATGATGCCATTCACAGGAAATCAGTTTGGAAGTAGCAGAGGGTGAATACACCTAAACTCAGCCTTCAGAGTTACATCCTTCACTAACCATGAGACGTTAAATTCCTCTTTTTCTGCGCATGAAGATGTGTCATGAGAGACTTCTCAGCAGACCGAAGCACAGCTGGCAGCAGATATAATTAATTATCCCCACATGATGATTCAGAGAAAGCTCTTTTGTCTTCAGTTGGACATATTTTCTGCTGTAGGAACCATAGATGCAAAGAATCAGGTCACTCTGTCTTTAGTGACTGAATGTCATGTGCCTCTTTTTTGTCATATTTCAAGGACGGGAGCTTAAAACGCTGGTTTAGAAACACCAGCACAGGCAACACATTGATCTGGAGGCTAAATGAAGCGATAGGAGGACTATGTGTCGCCCACAGGCTGCCATTAGGCCATCACTGTGCTAAATGAAAGCGTGAGTCCCTGTCCCCTGTGATGGGGACAGGGACGGTCAGGGCAGAACAGAGCAGAGAAAACGGCCTCTCCAGATGATCCTGTTGTTTTAACACTTGTTGGTTGAAGGAGCAGCTCGGCTATAACTCCTCAGTAAACAGTAGTTTAACAGAAACCCCAGTGGGCACCATTGTTTCCTCCTCTGGTTTGATTATAGAGCAGTTTGCCAGACTCTCGGTTTGAGTCTATTTATCCAAGCCAAGGCTGTTTCTGAGAAGTGGCTTCCTTATACAAATGGATGACATCATCCCTGTTTAAATGGCTGTGGCGATGGTGCATACCATGTGTTGCCTCAGCCTTCCCACCATTAGATCGAAATAGCAGACTGCCAAGAGAAAGCATCACGCAGTGGCAGTGGTTTAAGCAAAACAATGTCCTGACTCACTGCTTTCACTCTGTGTAAGTAAGAGCCTCAGTATGGAGGACAAAACATGTCTTATTCTTCCATAAATAAATACAAGGGTAAACGCTGAAAAATATGCATAAATCAGTAAATAAATATGGCAATAAATGGAGAAAAAATACATATATAAATAATGCAAAATTAATGTACAGAAATAAATGATTCAATATGGCAGAAAATAAACAAATGAATTAAATAGCAATAAATGAGAGTAAATAAATACAGAAATAAAAAAATAATAATCACAATAAATCAATGTTTGCAATTAACCATAAAAGAAGCCAAAAACACTAATTTGCATTATTTATTTGATTTATTCATATAACTCTACATTTCTATCTTATTTTCTGAAATATATATGGAACAGGTATACAGAGATAAATGAAAGCACAAATAAAGAAACACAAATAAATAACAATGGAAATATTGACTGAAATAAGTAAAATTATACATCTACAGAGCTTGTGGAAAGGTGCAGAATGAAAGAATATTAATTTTTTTCCCTTCAAAACATTATCATGACTGGGAATCAATAGTTTTAAAATGTTTGTCGGGTCCAAAATGATTGTTTTGTTTATCTCTGTGTAAGAATTCTTCCAGCTTCTAACAAGGTTTGTTAGACAATAATAGTATAAAGATGTTAGTATCACGTGGTATTTGTAGTTCATCAGCATCAAGAGTCTTGGTAGATTCCGGTTTGGGGAAAAAAAAACAAAAGAACGTTCTACAGTATGCGCCATGCATACTGTAGAACATACTGTCTTCTATATTTTAATACTGATGTCTACTCTTCTTTCTCGCTCTGTCTCTCATCCACACTAGCCATGTTTCCATAAAATGTCAAGCAAATTTTAAGTGAACTTTTGAAATTTCGCCAAATTTCTGGTGCGTATCCATAACCTGTTTTGAGTGAATGAACTAGGCTACGTAAAGCGTAATTTTGTCAGAGGATGGCGCGGTGTAGGCTACATGGCTACATCACGTGTGGATGTGGAAGGTTTTCAAGGAATTACTTTTTGATAGGGCAAGTTGTAATCGTTCTTGCATGTCAGCTAGCATCGGCCATGTTGCATGCTGTCTGGAGACGACGAAGAAATGCAATGATTACGATGCACTCAGCAAAGGCGATAAGACGGCGATGCAGACAGCGGAAACAGCTGATCAGTCATGCAACTTCTTTGAGTTTTTGCGGCAAATCTGTTTCCATCAAACATTTTGCGCATTGACTCTGATTTGCACAAGACAAAAACCACCTCAAGCAAGCGTACAAACTTTTTTGCGAATTAGAGGAAGTTTTTTTCTAGTTTTGCACATTTCTAACGCAATATTCTTCAAAATGCGCATATTTATAGAAACATGGCTACTGTGTGGTTGTATATTGAATAGACAAGACATGATCGCCGGCTTGCACTGAGAAAGGCGAACTTCTAACCGCTGGGACAGGCCTGAACTCTGAGGTAACACTTGTTTGGGCTGAGGCCACTGCGAATAGACTGGCTGCCCTTTCCACCCAGACACTCTGTGTCAGAGAGGAGAGATTTTATTTCACATGGACAGATTCCCAACTGCGACAAGAGGAAGAGAGAGAGAGGGTGCAGAAGAAGGCAGTGAGTTGCTGTAAACACAGAGAGGCAGCAAGAAGAGTGAGGGAGGAAAGGTCAGGCAGGACAGGAACACTTGCAAAAAAAAGCTTTAAACATGGAGGAGGATGTCTTCAAAAATCTGGAGTATGATGGGAGGGAGAGGTTGGCCAAAAGTGAGTCAACACAAGGGTGTGGGTTGTAGAGATGGAGAGCATGGAGAGAAGGAATTCTGCACAGGCTCATTAGTTAAAGAGGATGTCTTGTTATTTTTACTGAGTCTCTTCCGTACCTTCCAGCACAGCACTGACCTCAGCAGCAGCAGCAGCAGGCTGTTAACAGTCTACAGCTGGTCATTAGCGGATCACTCTCTTTGCCACAGTAATTAACAGTGCCTCAGTGGTCATGAAGAATGGAGGAGCCACTGGTTGGCTACAGGTTGAAGATGTATCCTGCGCTAACAGCAAAAAGCAGAGCTGCTACTATAGCTGTGTTCTAATTTATCACAACGTAAAAAAGATGATGTTGAGTGCTTCGACACATGCTGGTCAGCACATCCTGAGAGCTCCCAGTGAAGTTACCCCCGCTGTTTAACAGCTTTCTGTTTTCTAATGACTGCAGTTTCAAAAGCATAGCATCGCTTGCTTGTGTCTTTTTCTTTTTCCTCAGGGGAGACAGCGCTTTGAGCTAAAGTGGAACAGACAGGTGGCCACGCTTGTAAAATGGACAATAATATCTTTGGAGACTGCACTTGCTCAGGCTCACACTTTTATTTTTGGTCTCACTCACTCGCTATTTTCTCTCCAAAAAGGCTGCCTTTTACTGGGCTCCAGTTGCAAGGACAGTAAATTATTAATGCAGGCTGTTGATGTGTGTTTGTGTGTCTGTCTGGTCTGTATTTCAGTGCATGTGTGTGTGAGTGTTTTCTCCTGCATATTAGATCTGGCTGTTTTCTCAGGGACAAAGCAGTGTCCAGCACCATCGGCCCAGTCCGCCCGGACAACAATGACATCAGTGTTAACCCTCTCCTTCTTCCCGTCATTCCTGGATTACACCCAGAATGACAATAGGACTGTTTGTAGGTCAGTGTCTTGTCCCACTGCCCTCCATAAGCCCACAAACAGACCGTCATGAGTTCTGATCAACACAATAGGCTCCCCAGCTGACAAAGTGTCGACACAGCCAGCTTTTTATTTTTTCTATGACTAATCCGCTTACCCAGAACGACTATAAATGAACAGTCAAATGAATTATTAACTGTTATTAAAGCAATCCAACCAGCCAATAATGCTCAAATCTCTGCGGGCGCTTTAAAATGGCTGCATCAGTAATCATTAGTGCATCTGGAGTGGCTGTCAACACGCTGACATAAAATCCTGTCCCATTTTATCAGATAATTACATCTGCAGTCACACTTAAAAACATCTAATTATCTAGTGAAGGTTTACCATATCCTTTAACAAGAGAGCGAGGCAGACGGAGACATCATTAAACCCCTCACATGCAGTCACTTCAACATTCACACTGTTCTTCCCGGGAAAGCAGCGCTGCCTCTCTACATATTTGGTAAGGAGGTTTAGATCTGTTTTCCCCTCAGCTGGGAGAACTGTAGAAATGTTTGGTTAAACTCAACACAGTCTCTCACACATTTCTGCTCTGTTTGTTGAGGCTGAGGCAGGGTGGCCTGCAGACGCTCCACTAGAAGACTAAACACATTTTCTCATGGACAGAAAATGTTGTATTTTGTCATATCTTTTTGTGAAACTGTAAGAACTAAGACTATCCCTAACTTCCTGCTTTTTGGGTTTATCTATTTTTTAAAATGTAATTATTTGTCTTGTATTTCTTAATTGAATTTCTCTACAGCACTTTTATTTCCTTCATTAAAGTGAAGGCAACATATTGTAATACTGTAATTCTACTAAAACTATAATCTTTTATTTGGTTGGTTTTTATTCTATTTTAATAGATTTCTTTTTCCTCTGGACTGGGTTTTCTAGACGATCCTTGCACACCCACTCACATGTTTTCACTTCGGCTAATTAGACCTCTGCTCAGGTGGAAGTCGGGCAGAGCTATAATGAAAATCCATGAGGTCACCAAACTGATAGAACCAATGAAAAAGACTTCAGACAGATCTAAGCACGAGACTAGTACATGGTAGAAGCCATGTGAGCTTATTCGCAGCCTTAGATCCTCACAGAGACAAGGCTCGCAGAATCAGTAACTTCTTACAACCCACTTTAATGACTTGCTTTTCTATGAACTCACCCTTTCTATGCTAATTTTCTCCTTTCTATCTCTTTATTCCTTTTTACTGCTCACTTAGCTGATTGTGGTCTCTACCACCTCCTGAAGTAAACATCCCTTTCCTTGCTAAATGTTCTGCTATGTGTTCACCACTTAGTCACTTAACTTTGTCTCTGTCTGACATTTGATGTTGAGCAGGTGTGTGAGAGTGAAGCGAAACAGTGGCGTTAACATTCACTCACGTAGAGCTGAGGGGAGTTTGAATTCTCTACATGCGCTCTCTTTGACATACACACAGTCATTTAATCATTTAGTAATTGCTATTAATATGAGTTAGTAATAGTCAGAGGAATAATACATTTCTCCCTCACAGCAATACCAGCTCCTCAGTGAGCAAGTGCCAAATCATTAACTGAAGAAACAGGTGTATTTGTGCTACATGGTTAACAATTTGGAAGCGTGTTCACGTGATGAATTGCTGTTGTCTCTCTGTGTGCGGCTCTGAACACTCAGTGTTAGCCTGCAGGCCTCCGCTCTGTGTATACCCACAGGATTCAGCTCAACAGTGAGGAGATGGATTTGTTAGAGAACTAATGAGAGGAGCTGGTCTGTGTCCCCCGGGCAGCACAGCTCACACCGAATAGATGGGAAGCTTATTCAGCCGTCCATGTTCATTACAATCGCACACAAACATGTTTAATCAACTTAAAGTGCAGACGGGCCACGAGGCATTGTTTATAATACAATAATCTGTGTGTTTGCACCATATGAGCTTTTCTCACGTTGGTAAGAAAAACGATGCTTTCAATATTCCTGCTGTTTCTGAGAGAGCGTAGCACAGTGGAACACTTCTTTGGACAGCAGTGATTTAATTGCTGTAAATGTTTATTTTAAGAATGGCTCATTTTTGTGCCTTTAACAAAAAATGACATTACTCATCAACCAATTTACACTAAACCCCCAAAAAAGTCCAGGTAGTATATTAGTCCGTCATTAATTATCAGTCAAATCTTTGAACAGAGTATGATCATTACTGTGTGACACCAGAGAAACCACCCACTGGTTCAACCCAACTCAAGTCAATCTGGTCCCAAAGAACAGCTGCACTGAGCAGCTCTGGTGAAGATTTTCATGCAGGGTGGTAACCAGAATTTCAGAAATATGTTATTCAAGTTAAACGCAGTGATATAAGATCAGTGGTTACAAATCAAGGTCGAGTGTGTAGGATTTGGGGGTATCTGTTGGTAGAAATGGAATATAAAAGTCATATTTACATTTTCATTAGTGTATAATCACCTGAAACTAGAATCGTTTGTGTTTTCATTTCCTTAGATTAAGCATTTTATATCCACAGAGTCAACCATATTGCACTCATATTATATTATTGCAGTCATATTAAACAGTAGCCCAGACAGCACAAACAAAGCACTTTCTCTAGAGGACCTTTCTTGTGTTTTTTAGTGGCCACCGCAGTTTCTCCTACACACTTGTGTGTTTAGTTGGTTGCAATCTGTAACCTCACTGCTAGATGTCCCCAAGTCCTACACACTGGAACTTTCACATGTTATTTTGTTAGTTACTTCTCAAATTAACCACACTGTTTTAATTTGATTATTCAGTCTGAAATTAAGTTCATGTTAGCATTTGCTTTTGTTTGGGCCAGTGGGGTATTTTAATTCACTTGTCCTATAGTTGGTCCCTGCTTCTGTCCCGGCAGCATCACTTTAAGTTGACAGACCCTTCGAAAGTAGTTTAAGTAACATTTTTTCACGAAGATCTAAAGAAAATCTGATTTAGAGTAAATACACAACCTGCATGGCTGCATCAAAATTTCAAAAGCTTTGTCGCCTTTTACCATCTATTTCTCTCTCTTTCTTCCGTCTCTTGCATGGGAGTTTGATGTCCCAGTGCTTGATCCGCACAGCACCATGACATAACTGGAGCTGTGGGACTGTGGGAGCTGGTTCATCGTTTGTCACCAGACTGCTGTGACTGTTAATTATATTGTCTCTAATGGTTACATAATGTCTCTCTGTATCAGCTGGATGTGAGGGCCACTTGATACTAACAAGTTGACCACAGTAACTTTATAAGGTGTTATGTCAATGTTGTGTTTACAGCTTGTGACCGCGGCCCCAAAAGATTTGTTATAGCAGGTTTAAATATACTGAGTATAAAAAATGCAGGAGTTAGCATATAAAATATCAAGTTTCAACCCTTAGATTTGTCATTTTATTTTATTTACCTTAAATTAAATGAGCTACTTTGTATTGTTTTCCAGGCGTTTGGTGGTTTAATGATATAGCTGGATCCAGAGTCAGAGGACATGATGTTATTGTTTTAGATGTTAACCGCTGCCATGCAGGTGCTCAAGAAAAACAAATCAGGAGAATGAAATGTGTGTAAATCTGTCTCTCTCTCTCTCTCTAACACACACACACAAACACACACACACACACACACACACACATGTTTTGGTTTACACCTTCTCCAGCGTGTCCAATTTGGTCCCATTTGTATCAGCTCTAGCTCACACATTAAGCTCCACGAGTAGAAAGCCGAGCAGCAGAGCAGAGATGCTGTATGTATTCCTCAGAGTGTGATTAATTAAAGATACACACTGTGCATGATATGGATCTCCACCCCTCTAATTTTGCTCATTAAACAGAACCTACTCCTCAGTCCTATCTGGGTCATGTCCAAGGGGACTGGACTCAGAATACATGGAGAAAAGAAACAATTTGTTCTCTAACACACAGATCTCAACAGCTGGTCAGTCCTTCACTCCACAGCACGCCGACATGCCGCTCTCTGGCATATTCCCACAATAATCCAGACGTGACAGAGAGGACTGCGGAGGGACGGAGGCTGTGGGGCAGAGCAACAGATGGGGGACGTCTCCTCTGGAGTCACAGCCCTGATCCTTTTTAGCCTCATGAAATCACACACTGATCTCACTGGGACTAATTCAATTTCAGGTCTGTAAAGTCCTATCTGGGTTGGTGTGTCTGTGGAGTGAGCTGCAGACCCCGCTGCACCAGTCAGCCGAGTCTGATGAGATCTGCAGCCTCAATCCCATTAGAAATAAGAGATCTTTGTCTGGAGCTCTGCAGTGGCCCCAATCCAAGCCTGTCTCAGTGTGTCAGTGTATGTGTGTGTGTGTGTGTGTGTGTGTGTGTGGGAATGCATCACCGTTCCTGTGCAAAGAAAGTGTGACCTATTCACTTGGTATTAATGGACATTACTCAGGCTGATGATTCAACATTCCTGTCAGATCTTTCTGGGCTGGCACAGCACTTAGACCAGATCACTTCAGGCAACATGAACACAATGGCACCTATTTAACACACAGGCTAAGCTGTCACACTGTCTTCAATGTTATGTCTCTCTCATACACACACACAAAAACACACAGCCTGTGCCTCATAGTAATAAAGCAGAGAGTTAAGTGTCCATTCATAGATTACATATGGTCAATTATTCCTTTGCCTCAATTATGTGACCTTAATTTGTCAGCATTAAGTGTAATATTTCATATAAGAAAGGATTTTTGACATTTTAAGAGGTGATACATAAAATGGAAAAGGTGGAGAAATATTGGGAAAGGGGGGTTTTGCATCAACTACACCCCTTTTTCTGTTTCTGTTTCTGTTTCTGTGCCTTAAAGGTGCACTGTGTAGTTTGGGGGAAGAACTGATTTTTTTATGCCTAAACAAACTCTCTTTATTTTCACGACTGAATAAACTGAATAAACAAACTGACCTTAAAGGACGACACAATTTCATATTGTTTTACTTTGTTTATTTGTGGCGGACCCTGCCACCTTTCTAGCACCAAACAGTGTTCAAGGGATCTTATGAGAACAGCTTGTTTATTCACTTATGGAAAAAATGAACATGTCTGATTTTGTATTATTACCTTATTAATATAGTAAATATTAAAATTCTGAGTTGAATTTCTTCTCCAAAACTACACAGTGCCCCTTTAAATGTTCAGTCTGTGTGTGTGCTGTACTTCTGTCAACCAAATATGGAGAATAATTTCCTCCTCTATAATGTCCTGCCCTAAATACAGAAATACAAACTGTGTCAATGGAGTGAACTTGTGGCTAAATCTCTGATTCTAAAGATGAGTTCCTGGAAAATGTTTAGAAGTTTGAAGAGTGACTCACAGGGCAGGCGTTTGCTGTGAAGGTTGGCCGATGAGGAGCTCATGCTGCAGCCGGAGAGTCGTAGGATACAGAGATGATGAGTGTGTGATGGCCGTCAGCCCTGTGAGAGTTCAGCTGAGGGGCTGCCGATCATCTCCCAACTCCTCTGCTGGAAAGTGACTGATGCTGGCTGGCCCGTTTCCCTCTCCTCTCTCCCTCCAGTGCACTATGAGCCACTTGGATGAGGCGAGAACAAGTTTGTGGCTCTGTGGAGGCGACCAGCTGACCAATGACAGGGAGGAGGGAGGAGCCGAGGGAGAGAGTGAGGAAGGGATTGAGAAGAGGGAAGGAGGGATTTTATGTAACGGAGTGGAAAATACCAAGGAGAGACAGGCACATGCCTTTGTTATTTTTGTCTTCCTTCACCCCCTCCCTCCTCCGCCCTCCCCCACCCTCACCCTCCCTTCTATCTCCTGTTCCCTATCTCCCTTTTGTTGTTACAGATTTAAACACTCTCATTTGGGTCACCTTCAGGGTCAAGTGATGTCAACAAATGTTACATGAATATGTCACTTTAACTGTTTTCTTGTTATTTTTTAGGACTGTTTTTATTATGGATGTAGAATTGTTAGGTGTCTTTTAAATGAATATCCTACAAAAAACATTTTAAGAAAAATCCATTTGTTTCACAAAAAACATTACAGGTTAATCAACTGACAGGAAATGAATCAGTAACTACTTAGATAACTGATAATCAGTGAGAGGTCTCTGGTTCCAGCTTGATCCAGTGAGGATTTGCAGCTCCTCACTGTTTTATATCATTATAAATTGCATGTCTCTTGATTTGCACATTAATGTCAACCGACCATGTGACAATCATCCATAAGCATCACATCCACAACTTCAACACCATATCAATACAACAATGCCAATATTACCTTTACATATCAGTCAGCTGTTTTCATTTGTTTGTTATCATTTCTTATTTCAACAAATGATACCTTTAAAAATCTATAGGAACAAAATCAGACATTTAAAAGGTGGTGGGGACATGTCTCCAGTGTCCCCAGTGCAAATGACACCTTTGCAGACCAAACAATTAATTGATTCATTGAGAAAATAATCAGCACATTAATCCATGATGAAGATAATAGTTGTAGCCCAATTTCACATTTTTCATTGCTTTTACTTTTGCCAGAAAACTTTGGTCCTTATCGTTTTCTAAACTGTGTGGAAACTGATTTGTACATTTTCAGTAAAACATGTTAGATCACCGATCGTTGGCTTTAACCAGGGATGTAAAAAGTACCCAAAACGTCACACTTGTGTAAAAGTACTGATTTTGACATAAAATATTACTCTGGTAAAAGCCAACCATACGAATAATCATGAGTAAAGGTCTTAAAGTATCTGATGTTAAATGTACTTTAGTATTAAAAGTAAGAAAGTAAAGTAAAAGTAAATTGTACACATATTTGCATGTACCTTGTATACTATACTATTATCAGCCTTGACAATTATTGCATCCAACATTTGAGATTATTCAGTTCAGTTCAGTTCATTATCTACCGCTTTTCCGTGAGGGTCGCGGAGATGTTGCCGCTTTATCGCCCCTTTCAGGGGATTGCGGGTTGCGGGTTACTGGGGCCAAATCCAGTTCACATAGGGCGGAGGCCAGGGTATATCCCTGGATGAGTCGCCAGCTCATCGCAGGGCCCTCTGACGGCAGAGGCTGCCACACAAGGTGCCAACTGCGCGCCAGGAGCAGTTTTGGGGTTCAGTATCTTGCTCAAGGATACTTCGGCATGTGAGATTATTCTGATTATCTGAATCTGTTTCTTGTTGTTTTTATCTGATTGCTGGTAAAATAAATAAAATAAATAAATAAATAAAATGTGCTGCTTTGGCTCTGATGCAGCATGACATTTCTACAGTAACTAGTAGCTAAAGTTATCAAATAAATGTAGTGGAGTAAAAGTACTATATTTGCCTCGTTATAGTGGAGTGAAGGAATAAAGTATTAGAAAATGGATATATTTCAGTAAAGTACAAGTACCTCAAAATTACAGCTCAGTACAGTGCTTGAGTCAATATACTTACTGCAGTTACATTCCATCACTGGTGTTAACAACCAAATATTGGGGAGCTTGATTGTCCTAAAGTTTTTTGGGGCTTTTTTTTTTTTTGACTATACACAACATGCAAGTTTGAATCCAGACAGGGACCTTTGACGGAAATTGCATGTCATTTCTCGAGATAAGGAATGACATGCAATTTTCTCTCACTGACTCTCCAATAAAGAGAAAGAAAAAGCAAAACTCATCATTTGCTTCTCAAAACGTTCCTCAGTAGTCCTCATATTTCCTTAAAACATCATTTAGATTCCTTTTATGGGAATCAGTCAGGGAGTGAACACTACAGTGCAATATCTGACAATCTGTGTGTGCTGGACACCATCTAGTGGACAACACAAGACACTTCCACTTCTTCTAAGTTGGACTTGCTGATTACACAATATTTGCATGGAGAGGCTTCACAAAGCAGCATTACATCATCACCTTTATCCAAAACACTGCATCTGCATTTGAGCGAGACTTTAAAGAGCGCCTTGCTTCAGCTGCAGCCAGGAAGAGACGCTGCTGTGAGTCCTTGAGAGTAACTGAGTAACTGTTTGTTGTTTGTTCGTGAGAGAAAGGACAAAGTGAGCCCAATTTGACAACTTCCACAACTTTGATCAAATGTATTTATTCTTATTTAAATTATCCTTACTGTAGAATGACTTAAAAAACATGGTACACAGTTCTTCACACACGGCAACAACTAATTAACACACACTCATGTACTTGTACAAGTGCATGTGCATGGAAACTTTCACTACTGAAACTCACACTTCGTTTCTGTGCCACGCTGAAAAATAAAACTTCAAACACAGGCTGTAATTTAGCAGTTGGGAAGTGGTGGGAGTGACTGGCGATTTCTATCAATAAAAACACTTTGTAAATGTCAGTGGTAATTGTGGTTAAGCCTGAATGTGCGGCAATGACTGCAATGCAGCGTCTTACCATGCCATGAACTCTCGACAGTGTGTGTGTGTGTGTGTGCGCATCAGAGGACAGAGAGAAAACATAGCGGTAGATACACAGAGAGAGAGAGTGGGCAGAGGAAGCATGATGTGACTCAAAGTGAGAAATCCTCTTCACCTTAAAACTAAATTCTGCGTGGGCTTTCTCATGACTGGGGGTTCACCTGCTGAGGCCCTGCAAAATCAATAGCTCAGACCTGGGCTTGCTGTGCTGCTGAGGCAGCCACGCAGCAAAGGCCAAAGTCCTCTTTCTTGTGTTTTAAAACGAGATGTAAGGGGGAGGCAAGCGAGCCAGCAAGAAGAAAGTGAGGGGAAGCATATAAGAAGCGCACAGGCAGGGCGTGGGTGAGGGGACATTGTTTATGCTGTCTGCACAGCTGTGAAAGGCCTCTCTCTGCACAGGATTGGCTTTAGAGCTTAATGCTGACCTTTGAACACTTTGCTTTAAAGCAATTACTGCCATTTCAAAGCATTCATACAGTTTGCCGTCTGGCTCATTGTGGATCGAACATTGTAAGTCTGTAGCTTCCCATTGAGGTGAGAAAAGCAGGAAGTGAGAAACGGCAGCAACAACTTATCAGGCTGCAGATGTGATATAAGATTTTCTGCTTTCGCTGGTGTGTGTGTCCAGGCGAGTCTAAAGCAACGGTTTCCCGCCCTCACTACACCAGGCAGAGCGCCAAAGCCATCAGGCAGTCATACGCCTACCATCAGCTGAGGAGTTGCACAGCAGTCTCATTTCTAATTATACACCCGACAACAGAGAGAGCCACGGAGCGATGGAGAGACTGGAACATGGAGAGAGAGGAAGAGGAGTGTGATTACAAATGGAAGAGAGGCTGAGAGTGCTACTCAGCAGCAAACACAGGGTGAATAAGTTCAGATGGGAGAGATCGAGAGGGAGAGAAAAAGAAAGAAAGTAAGAGAGGGAGTGAGGGAGAAACATCAAATCAGTCTGAGAAAGGTTAACAGGACTGACTGACTAAGTAGAGTGGGAGTGTAAAAGCGAGTAGGAGGGAAGAGAGAGAGAGAGAGAGAGAGAAAGAGGAGAAGAGAAAAAGGAGGAGAGCGTGTCTGATAGACAGTCTGTTGAGCTTGTCTGGATGCTTCTCATCACTCTCTGCTCTGGTTTGCCTTCACACCTGCAGCCTGGGAGGACGACACGAAGCCAGACAGGTGTGCGTGACTGCGAGTCTGAAGATGGATGCACAGAGAGGATGGAGGAACATGTGAGTAAGTCTCTGAAAAGCAGCTTTTTCTTGAATTTAGGAGCATGTTCTTGTCGTTTTACGAGAGCCATTTACAACATGCATTAGTCTAACTCTGAATGCATGGTTGGTATTCTGCATTGGAGGTTAAATTTGGATGTATTGCGCCACAGCTTCATAGATAGACTGTATATGCAATATTGCCACTACTGATATGCAAATACTCCTGAGTGCAGATTATCGTTATCATGACAGCACCAAACAGACTAAACACTGCTGCGCACATATTCCATTTCCCTGTAGTGAAGTGCTCACCTCATAAGGTTATTCAGCCTGGATGACATTACAGTACAGGCCTGTTTAGGTCATGATCTGATCGTACCTGTGTGTCACTCCCTGCCCACACATCTGAGCCATTTAAATAAATTTACATTTACACTGCGGGCACGCAGCAGACAAATACTTATCTATTTATGTCTCCTGGTATAATGCTCGCACAGGAATGTCAGTGTGAGGGTGTTTCTGATCCCACACATAATAGAGCATCAGCTCATATCAGAGACATGCCTGTGAGGCACAGTGAAAGAGGTCCATTCAGCAGCGGTGCTCAGCTATGATGATGACATAATACAGGGCACTGAGATGAGCTTTGCATTGAAAGGCTGTAAAAGTCTTTTCCTTCACTTTGTGTACATAATGCGTCTGCAGAATAGGTGGGAAAATGTGTGTGCGTGCGTGTGTGTATGTGTGTGTGTGTGGCCACAAATTGCTTCTATTTAGAAGTGAACTGACTCACTGTGGTGTTTGCATGTAAAGAGGAGGATGGGGTTTCAGTAGATTGTGTTGTTCGATCACTTTAGTTGTGTGAGAAAGATGCAGTTTGGTTTTGCTTCTATTTGAAAAAGTCACCATACAAATTGAAAAACTGATTGAAAGATGTCCATCAAACTAAACAACAAACTAACTATAACTCCATCAATTGGCAGTTAAAAGCCTTAATTTTGAAGCCGATAGCAAAGTTATTGTTGGTGTGTAAAGGGGATACTTACAGGCGATGATCTGCCCAGGTGGCACTTTCGGAGAGGAGGGGCAAACTTCTGTTACTTATCAAGAATTCTTTGAAAAGAAAGACAGTGACAGAGAGAGAGAGTCTGAATAGAGTGATTTCCTTGACACCTTGTTTGCGAGGACATAAAGAGCACCAATATTTGTTTCTTCTACTTTTCAGATCGTGACGACTTTGGACCTAACTCTCTCCGACGCTTGCCAAGAGACTGGAGTCTGTGTCACATGATCACAACACCTCCTCATCTTCTGCAGGAGGTCATGCAGTGCCAGCGTGAGTGACAGGCAGCGTTAGCCAATGAGCTTCACACCGAACCCAGCTCTCGTCCCAGACCGGGACAACCTCCCACTCAAAAAGAGGGACCAAAGACCGAGCTCACCACCACCACCACAGCACCAGCAGCAGCAGCAACAGCAGGGTGATGCTGTGACGTTCAAGGCGCCCTACCCTTACAAGAGCCATAGTGAGTTTAAGACGAAACACACGGGTCCTTTCCAGCCCGTACCCAAACGGGTTCCTGCACTGTACCAGCCCTGGACTCACACATCCAGCAGGCCCAAACCTCAGGTTGTCTCTGCATTCAGGGAGCATCACGGCTGGGCAGAGTGGAGAGAGTTCAACCCCCTGCACCCTGGATGGGACTTTTCTCACCACTACCAGCACCATGGCCACTTGTCTGGAACACCTGCGCTCCACCCAGGCCACCCACACCACCCTTCCAGATTCAGCCCTGTGTCCCTGGTCAATGAGGGTTTCCAAAGGGTGGCTGGAGGGTACGGCTGGGAGCAGCTCAAGACATTACGAGACAGGACTTTGAACACAGAGAGGCAGAGCAATTGCAGGAATAAAGGACCATATGTGAGGAGAAGGGACAGAAAGGTTGAGTACTATCCCAGGGTTGAAAAAGCAAGTCCTCCATCGTTGAGCAAATGCCTACCTCACTCTCCACATGTGGACGTTACACTGCAACATGATGTGTTGCATAAATCAACAAAGGCTGTCAAACATCCCGTTTCTGGACATTCCTTCATAAGAGTCTCCCCTGATGATAACGTAAACAACACATACACCTCCATGAAGGAGGACACATCAAAATCCTCTGCCCTCACCCCTTCCTCCTCTTCCTCCTCTTCCTCCCCCAACCATTTCCCCTGGCTGCTCCCGCACTTTGTGGCAGGTTCTCTGATCGAGCTCAGAGACGGGCGGCTGAGGAGGGTGGAGCACCTGCAGACGGAGGACTTCCTGCTGGGATCACTGGCCTGTCCGGACCTGCGCCTCAGCTGCTGCACGGTGCAGAGCATCTCTCCTTCAGCCTCCTCCTCCTCCATCTCACGTCTCCTCATCCTGCTCCACGACCAGCAGACCCAGGTGAAGAGAAATCCCTTTGTCGTATCAACCATTTACAGCAAAGCCTACACAGGCAGCTGGCATTATTCTTCTCATGTAGTATACTGTATCTGCCAAATGCTGCATTCTGGTCTGTATATACTTTGAACTTTACATACTACTGCATGAATGGGGTTAAGATATATAGTATGAATTCTTAATGAGAAAATCCCTTAAGTCAGGCTCTTACTATAGCACGTTAAAGGAAAAGGCTGATGATATCTTGTATATTTCTATTGTGAATTAATAGAATGATGTTAATCAGCTCGCCCTGTTCCGTCCTGTTTCATAATACTAAACTGTACCTGAAAGTGATCACATGTCTTGCTCCATATCTCATATACACCAGCATCAGGCCCAACAATGACAAAAAGTCGTTCTTAGGAAATTCTTGATGGTATTTTTAGAGTTTGTGGTTTTCTGGAAAATGATAAAAGTTGTGGATGACTCATCCTGCACTCAGGGGCATTTACCAATTTTCTCTTCCCACAAACATTTTCTAAATTTTTATGAAGCTGCCATGGGTTTATAAAAAGAGGGATGCTCTCAGAGTGCAGTGTTTTGGGGGTTGGCGCCTCACAGATACAAAAACATAAGTTTAGCTTATAACTTCATTAGACAACTATATTTATAACTTCTAACTACAAAAACACAACTTGTAAACTTTATTTGCTGATTTGGGTAAAAGTGGATCTTATTTTATGGAGAAATTATTTTCTGTTTTTTCCCACCGATCTCCGGTTGCTTTGCCTCATACCTGGACAGAAAGCTTACTTGTTGCTAAAGTAACTGCTAACTACAGCTAACCAGCAGCCTGCCAATAGACAACTCCTGACCAAGCGGCCTCCTAGAACAATACAGTCCAGTTACACTATCAAGTTGAGGTTCCTGAGGGAGAGACACCTAGCTTTGTTGATAAAGTAACAGCTAAATAATTGTCACTAGATGTGGCTGCCATTAGCCCGTAAATTAGCCATGCAGCTAGGTTGGCGGTCCTTTTCACTTACCTGGGTCCAGCCTGGTTCCATTGTCGGCTTGCGTGGCTCCTGTTCTGGTGCCCATTCCGGTGCTGCTCCCTTCCAGTATTCCCACTGGGTCCTGTACTCTCCTCCCGTTGGTCCAAATCTCGTAGTGCTAGCTTTGCAAACGACAATAACAATCTAGCTAATCTAAGCTAATTGGACTGCTAGCTGCATGGCTAACTGAGCTAACTAGCTGACGACAGCTAAAGTTAGCAGCAGTTGCTGGTGAGTCCAGTGCAGTGATGTAACATTCGCTGACAGATCAGATTTTTTTTACCTCTTTGGTACAAACTATGGGAACTAAGCTGTACTTGGTGGGTGCTTTTCTTTTTATTGGTGTGCCCTAAATCGACTCCTCCTACGTGGACAGTGAGAAAAGTACAGGTCCAGTGTGCAGGATTTAGGGGATCTATCGGTAGAAAGGGAATATTATATTTATAATTACGTATCAACATCCATTGTAGAGCAACTGGCAGCTATATGCATGGTTTAGGTGCAACAGAAGACAATAATGGCGGGTCCTCAAGGTTAGTGTAGCTGCCATAGCATCAGTTATATCAGAACTGAAGAGTTTATTTCATTGAAAGTAGAGCAAAGAATGGCATTGAAGGTTTGTCTTGCTGTTTTTTCTTCTCTCAACTGGCTTCGGTAAGAGTTTGATATACCACCTGGCGCTCTTCTACTGTTGTTCTGATTGGTTGAAGTTAGCCTGTGGCAGACGGTAATAGACAGATGGTTTGTCCAATCACCTGCCAAGTATTTTTTGAAAGTGCCTGCTCTTTTCCAAACTGTCTCCAGTGGCTCCTTTCCAGATAGTTCTGTGTACCAAACCATCTGGCATGTCAGGTTACCTTAATCTGTATCAGTGTAAACTGTCCATATAGCTGATCAGTACATGTCTGCATTTATCAAAGGTCTGTATTAGACGTATAGAAATGCTTCAGGTAAGTGCATAAAAAAAACTTGGTGTCTAAGTGGTTTCAAGGCTGAAATTATTAAAGATGTTGCTCTCACGGCGATGCTACTTGACATGAATGAGCTGTAGAACAATACCTCCCCCCAGTGAACAAGTGTGTAGCTGCATATCTGTGTCTAATCTTCCTCTACATATGTAACATCTTCCCCCCAGGAGTTGGTGGACGTCTATGTGGAGTACCCGTTCTTTGTGCGTGGGCAGGGCTGGTCCTCCTGCAGCCCTCAGAGGACTGCCCGTCTCTGTGGACTCCAGTGCCGCCAACTCAGCGTGGGGGACGTCTGCCTGGCTCTCACTCCCGTCACAGCCCCCCTGCCTCCACCGTCAGCCACCACGGAGCCAAGAACCTCCCCCAGGATGTCAGAAGGAGGGTGTGAGTCCCTGAAGGCAGAACAACCCCAGGTGCCCCCAGGGCCAGAAAGACCAGATGGGAGGCAGAAGAAGGAGGCAGAGGTGGCCCGGAGGAGACACTACTCAGCCCCTGAGCTGAGAGGTCCAGGGACTAACTGCATGTAGTGAGGAGGGTCAGGAAGCAAGTCAGTCTCTTTTAAGCTCTGCTATATTCAGCCTATACTGTCTTTCTACCTCCTGAATCATATTTCTGTGTTTGACCTTTTAATTGTTTCCAAGGAGTAAAAGCTAAAGAATGACTCTCAGGAGCCCCTAGAGGTAAACCTGCATTAGCATATATGTTGAGGTACGTCAGGGATCAAACACTGACTTGAATTAAAAATGACATTTTTCTGTGTGGCTGATCAGAATCTATCATAACACATAATTATGATCTTATTCATGTGAGAGAACCAAAGTGCACATCAGGGAGCTGATAAGGAAGGTCTTTTAGGTTCAGAGAATATTTTCAGTTTGGGTTTGAACAGTTTGAGCATTCATATTATTTTTAGCGTTTCTGACAAAATCAGCCCACGTTCCCTGAGAAGCACAGAAAAATACACCCTCAGGTTTTTTCACTGCTTATCATATCGTTTATCTCTCTTCCTCCTAATATTATGTAAGACTTCTTTATGATGATGAACGATAGATTTCATTGACAGTAACTTTTCTGATGGAACAGTCGTGCGTTTGAGAGTAAATTTTCACACTGACAATCAACACCACTTTCTCTCGGTAGGATATGTTTTACGCTTCTACCTCTATTTTCTATTTAAGGTGACCGATGCATATAATCTGTGTCTTTAACAGCGTGGGCTGTGTTGTAACATGCTATGTTGGAAGCGCCCAGCTTCTCGGTCAGCGTGAATGCCTGTATCTGCGTGGTTGTTCCGGTATATAGCTGCTCTGCTTTTGTACTGACGCTCCTTTTTAAATGTCTGTCCCTTTTGTTAAGAGTGGAGATGCTCGTGCTATTTCAAAGTACAGTAAAAGCACAATCTGTGCACAGCGCCACATGCCCACACTGCGATGTGATTTCCACAGTTCGCATTAGGACAAAATCAGCTATCACAGTCAGGGCAAAGAAGGTGCTGTACAAACAGATTGGGTTCTTTCTCACTGTTAAATAAATGTCATGTGAAAAATTTTCTGCATATTTTTTTCTCCACAACCCATTAATCGCTCACAAAACATGACAAAACATGAATGCCACTGTATGGGAAATTGTCAAGGTCAAATGAGGTCAAAAAAAACTAAAAAAAACACCTGTTTCTTGTTTGATAGTTTCCATTTATTCGACTTCTTAAATCTGACAAAATAAAATTACAGCTTCCCTTTTCCCACCTGCAGCTCTGGTCTGACACCAGAAGGCAGCTGCAGTCAGGGCGACGGTGCACACCCTGATGTCCGCCTCATGGAGATCAATCACAGACATCTTGCAGACTGTATGCCTGTCACAGGCCTGGTAATATATGTCTGCACCAGGCCTTTCAGTTCCACACACTGTTATTAACAGTCTCAGCTGTCATTCTTCACTGAGCTCCAGCACACGCACAAGCTGCCAGATGTCTTACACCTGATGGGATCCAAATGGCTGCCTGGATGACCAGTTAAACGCCAGTGAAGTAAGCCGGAGAAGATTTCTTTTCTTCTCATCAGGACTTATGTTCCTCCGGCTGTTCCAAAACACAAGTTGCAGTGGTTCAACAGGAGGATGGAGATTTAAAGTTTTATGAGCTGTGAAATCAGTTACCAAATTCACTTTTCCACCTGGGCAATATTTTATATTCTGATGCCTAATGGTCTAAAGCTTAAATGCAGATAGATACGTATTTACGTTCTGTTTCTGACACTGAATGTTTTGTTTAAATCTCTGGAGTAACTTCACAGTGCTCAGAGTCCTTTTAGTGCAATTTTTCTCGTCACACTCAGGAAAACAAAAGAAACTCTTTTGTTCAACCTCTCTCTCTGTGACCAATAGTCGTAATTGATTTGTGGTAGTGGCAGATATTGCATGGGAGGCTCAGCTGCCGGTCATGAGAACAGAACATCAGATTAAAGCTTGTCTTCTGTGGCAGGAGCTCCCTGGTGACCAGCCACTCGATCATCTCTTGTCTCTGATTCCTCCGCCTGTCTTAGGGTCCCACCAGATTTGCGGAGCTCACAAGAGGGATTACGAACAGTCAATGGCAGCCGCAGGCTCTGACCACCATGTTGCGATACTTCTTGAGGATGACGTTGGAGCTGTCGTCAAAGTAGAGCACAGAGATGCCATGGAGCTGGGTGGGGGCACAGCAGGGCTTTGGCACCGTCTCCGGGTTGATAAAGTGCACCTGTGGTTAGAAGAAGAAACATAAATCAGTCCTTACAGAAAGTGGAGGAGGTCGTAGTTAAAGTGTGTGTCGTCAGGGGCTGTGTGGGGCTTACCAGAGTTTGCACAATAGCGTGATTGGTGGCATTCATGTAGGAGTTGAGGGGGAAGGCGCACTCTCCCTCACAGTAGTACGCTGCGTAACCCTCTGGTGCTATGATCCAGTCCTGATCAGAGTGGAACAACAGGCAGATGTCAGTTTACTGGCACTTTTGTAAATAAATACTTATATCAAGATGAGATCGAATGAAACTTCTGATATTTACCTGCCATCCCAAATCTCTGAAACTGACATACAGCTCATGCTTTTTACATCCCTCTTTGGACAGGCCAAGGTTACCTGAAATTAAAAACATGCAAATGTGAGTATACACAATTCTTAAAGGAACAGTTCATCCAAAAATCAAAAATACATATTTGTCCTCATAACTGTAGCGTTATTTGTCCATCTTGATTGTTTGAGTGTGGGTTGCCAAGTTTTGGAGATATCCGCCATAGAGATGTTTGACTACTCTTTAATGTAAGAGAACTAGATAGTGATCAAGTTGTGGTGCTTAAAGTGCCGAAAAAATACATTTGAAAAACTGTATAAGCAGCAGTGTCTGTGTCCAGAAATCATGACCCGGTTACTCAAGATAATCCACAGACCTTGTTGTGATCAGTTTCATTTAGGATCTATTTTCTCTCTACCGAACTACACCAGCCAGAAGGACAGAAGGACAGGAGACTAGCTGACTAAGCTGACATAGTTAGCTGAGGAGGGAGTATCACACACTGTCACGAGCATGAGTCTCTCATCAATGACTAGATGCACACTCTTCTTCTGCGAGCTGATACAATTACCTGTGTCATGATTTTTGTAACGATACATTGCTGCTGAGTTTTAAAAATGTTTATTTTTCCTTTTTTTTTTAGGGCATGGAGCACCACAAGTGTGCCTAGAGTGCCACCTAGTGCCATTATATTCAAGATAAGGTAGACATCTCTATGGCTGATAACTCCAAAACGCTCACCAAAACCATCTAGATGGATAAAAAGCCTTACAGGTCATAGGCGAAAAATAGATTTTGGGTTGACGTGTCCCTTTAAAGTCCAGTTGGTCAAAGTCATAAAAAAACATCAGTCTATGGTGAGATTTGTAGGGTTTAGGCACCTGTTGCAGCCTCCACTGCCTTCAGTGCATCTTGGACAGTCCTCTGGGGTTTAGAGCGGTTGGACTGGCGCCCCTTGTTGCCATGGGCAGAGCGAATGCTGCGGAAGCGCACCTCATTGGCTCTGAAGAAGGCAACCATGAAGGGCTGCTTATCCTGAGGTCCACTGCCTATCACCAGCCCCGCCAGTCTGGGGTTCCTCCTCTGGCCTACAGAGGGAGACAGGGGGAACAAAACTATTGAGAGTTTCAACCAACCGCAGCAGATGGCAAGAACAGACATCCAAGTCTCTACTAAACAGTCATTTGTTCATCCTAATATGACCGCAACGACCACAATCATAAATTGTCCTCTGTAAGAACCCTCTACACACATTCACTAAATATGTGGTGGTCCTTTTAACCACATGATTTAAAGGGCATTAAATCACAACTCCAGACAAAGATGGTATTCTTGCTGTTATGAATCCCTTTCCATGTCACTGTATGCATGATAGTGACTGACCGTGGCTGTCCTCCAGGACCAGGTGCAGGCCAAGGTTCTGCTCAGGGTCGACCAGCCAGAGGTTACTGGTTGCTGTCAGGTCAAAGGCCAGCCAGCCTTCCTCAGCCGCCCACACTTCTCGCTGGTCCAACAGCAAGAGCTCCACTTCACTGAGGAGAGGATAGTTTGTAAGTGAATTCAAGGCGTCTCAAGGCTAAAAGCACTGGATGTCAAACTGAGTGTCAGGTTTTCAGTGGAGTATCCTTGTTTGGCTGCAGACTGAAATATTCCAAATGTTCCTTGGATGCAACTTTAAAGACTGAAATGAACACATCAATTTGACAGAAACCCACAGTGATGAAACATCCACTGTGATTTGTTACTAATCTCTTGTTTTTACGTTCCTTCAGATGGATTTTCATTCCTGAAATGAATAGAAAGCGAGTGTATGAAAACAATCTAGAAGCATGTGGTCTGCTTACCAAAATGGTTAGCTGTCGTGCAAATGATATAAAATGAGTATTTAACAGAGTGAAAAATTCTAAACGTCTTGTGTGGTCCAGTAACAGCTACAATGCATTTAGAAAGTATTAGGACAACATGTTTTATGTTGTTTTGGATAAGTACAGCGGCACATTGGATTCGAAATGAAACAATTGAGGTTAAAGTGCTTGAGTTTGAAGGTGTACATCCATGAGTAGGATACAGAACTCGTTTTATACATATTCCCCCCAAATGCTGCAGGAGAATAACACATTAAAGGAAACCCAGAGGTTTTATGGCCTAACACAGGAATGTTGTTGATTAGCCAAGTCAGACACCTGACCTCAGTCCAACTGAGCATGTGTTTCATTTGCTGAAGACCTGACTGAGAGCAAAAAATAAGAAAAATAATTATTAATGTTGCAGTGTTGGCGTCTGTGGCTGAAGAAACCAAATAGGAAACATGATAACTTTAAGTTTTAATAAATAACGCTGTGTCACCTAAAACTGTTCAACTGTTTTTTTTAAAGGGGGGGGGGGGGGGGGGGGGGCTACAGTACATTGTTTATCAGATGTGGATATAAACATATTAAAGGGCCAATACGTAAGAATTTAAGTTTAAAACATAACAAAACAAAATATGTTAACAGAATGTGATAAAATAACAGTTATGAAGTTATGTCAAAGAAGACTCTGTATTGTGTTGCATTGATATCTATTGATGTTAGCATGCTAACCAGCTAGCCCCAGGCCTTAAAACCTCTTTCTCCTGAAGCTCATGAGCTAGCGGCGTAAATGCCAACACTCCCCCAGTCGTCAGGCTAGCTGTATGGCTAACTGAGCTAACAAGATTACAATGGCTACAGCCATGGATGTATAAACAGAATCCAATTAGCAGCAGTTAGCGGTTACTCTGGCGATATGTTGCTCCTATTTGTTGGGAGTATGAATTTAACACGTGTTTAATTCTTACATATTGCACCTTTAACTTGTATGTTTTGATTATTTAACGCTGGGTTAGGGTAAGTCTGGTGTGAGATGCCACGAGACAAACAAATATGACAACGTGATCATTTCAACATCATAAATATTTGGTTGACAGGAGTGATTGTGGAGATGAAACAACAGATCATGTTTAAAATCAAGCATTTTTCAAGGAGCGTATTAAAATTCAAGCACATTCCTAACTTTGAAAACAGTTCAAATCAGGCATTTTCAAAACTTAGGAGACTTCGTACGGCCTCTGCATGTATCCACCTACAACGAGCAGCCGTTATCAAAGGAAAACTGTATTGATATGTGCTGTCTTGAGGGCAGACTTCTCAGACAATAGCTTTGTTTACAGGCTGACTTTCAGACCCTCAGGCAGACGTCTGTCTTTACTCCTGCCGCCTACTCGTCTGTGTGGATCGGCCTTTGTGTGTCTGTGAATGACAATGGTGTTGCCCTTAACACCGTCGTCAGCCCCGCTGTCACCAATGAAAGACTTAAATCTACTGCCTGCACATGATTCCTACGGCTCACTTATGTCTCCAAGGCAGGCAGGCAGAGCCAAGCAGGTTAATGGGGTTGAGAGTTTTCATAATGTGGGTGGTAGAACTTTGATTTGTGAGGAAGAAGGGGGTGTGTGGAGTCTAATTATGCCATTTCAGATGTGGTTTGACACAAGGAAACAGTGTGAGCGTAACACAGCAGCTGGCAGCCTGACAGAGAAAACAGAGCTGCAGACAGGCAGACAGACAGAAACATGGAGGGATAACTACCTGTGCGAGAGAGTAAAGTGACGTCTTGAGGGTTGAGAGTGTTATTTGTGGTTTGAGCTGCGTGTTATAAATGCAGGTCTTCTGGGGACTGTCCTGTTCTGACTCTGTGAGAGTAAACTTGCTCTGGAGGGAACCACTGTGTTTCTGTAATTGACACTAATGTCTGTGTAAACAGCGGCGGTGCTGACACGAACATCGGCAGAAATAACCTGTGGGGGAATGTAGACAGACACTACCAAAGCACACAGATCTGTGTGCACTTACAGATGGTTAACAACCAGCTTTCACTAAAACACACAGTAGCATGACATGGTGTTTAAACTCAACCACACTACTCGTACTATGTCCCCATCGTAAGAGGATAATCATATGTAGCGATGAAACCAGCAACCATGAAGGCTTGAAGATCCCTTGAGATTGCTTTCAATGTATATAGAACTAATTAGCTCTCTAGTCATGCAGATAGATTTGCTTTTATTATTCTGGGTTTTGAAACATCTGTCTGTGAAGGTGAATGGGATTTCATTGTTGGTGCTCACAGTACTGAAAGAAATGTGACATTTTCCAAACAAATGTTTTTGTAGACAATGGAGTCTAATGATCCTCTAATGAGGTTGACTTTTTGCCATGAAACTTGGTGCAGACATTTGTGTCCCCCTCAGGATGAGCTGTAATCACTTTTATGATTCCTCACTTCTAGCTAGTCAAAGTTTTCACGTATCCATTGGCAGCAAATTTTAAACAGACACACATGGTTCCCACATGATGAATCCCTATGACTTCAGGAATCTCCTGACGTTTCCTTTGTGCCACCATGAGGTGAAAATTTGTGTTTTTTTAAAGGTTAAAAAAAGGTAAAGGTATAGGTTTATTTAATGGTAATTTTACTGAAACAGGGTTGTTGACAGTATGAATCAAAGAGTCTCACAGCCTGAGGGAAGAAGCTGCCCTGTAGTCTATAGAAGATAGAAGCCATTCATTTCCCCCCTGTAGAGCTTTGTAAGTTTGAGAATGTTAGCATGGTAACTTTGGCATTCAGCTCGAAATGTCACTTTTCAGGATTAAATCACATTCATCTCCACTGTATCAGGGTGGTGGCACAAAGCAGAAAAAATACCCTGAATCCCTGGAAAAATTAAAACAAAAACAACTAGAGCTATATGAAGGAATACATCTTTCATTTGCAGTTTGAGTGAACAAACCCATATATGCTAAACATCATGGAGGAGATTGACGCAGAGCAAAAGATTAGACAACAGTAAAACCAGCAAAGAGTCTGTAAAATTCCTGTAAACTTTGACATGTGGAGCTGGAAAGAAAACACTCATACCTGTTCGGAGGCTCCTGCAGGACCTGATAGACGCTGACTCTGAAAGTCTTGTTCTCGTTGCGTTCCTGGATGAACTCTTTATAAATCCTAAACTCTGCTGCTGTGACGGCCTCTCCCTCTGGGATACGGGAAAGGTCAAATCGAAATTCCCTTCTGTGCTGCTGATACAGAAGGTCCTGATCCTGATCAACTGTAAAGAATGCACAAAGAGAGAGGAGGGTGGAGGTGATGAGGTTTGATTTGGTCGATTTTTTGATGTGCTTTATCAAAATCCACCAGATCATGTAGGGCTGCACAACATGGCCTTCAAGGTCCCGTACTAACCAAAGTGAGAAAGCAGGCCTAGCTTCTATATAAATACTGTGAAAGTGTCAAAATGCCTGTACTCAGAAACAGTGCCTTTAAACGAGCTGTCAGGACTTCTGTAACGTTGTGAAATTACAACTATACAGTCACTATCCTGAGCCATGGCCCCGGCGCTGCCAAGGTTACAAAACCACCTGCAGAGCTGATGAAAACACGGTGGGCGGTGCCTGCTCAGGCCTGTGAGAGCTGACCAATGAGAGGAGAATGGGCTTTTCAGGAGGGAGGTCTCAGAGAGACACGACACTAAAACGGAGCGTTCAGACAGAGAGTGAATAGAGGTGCTGCAGAAATGGACTGTTGGACAGAAAAATAATGTGTTTTTTAACGTTAAAGTATATAAACATTTTCTAGTAGGCACCCAAAATAAAAATATTAACCTAAAAATGAGCATAATACAGGACCTTTAAAATAATATTAAAACATTTTAAGTTATATCTCATGGTTTTGACATCTCGAAAACACTGATAAAATGGATATCATATATCAATCATTATTCTTCAATGAATACCATGATATCGATATTACATCAATATTGTAGGAATGACTACTGATATTATCATGAGATTTTTGATAAATAATCATCAGTAATGTGAATATAATGACTAAGCTGATCAAGGCAAGTATTAGAACAAGCAGAACAACATGTGAAGTTCAGAAAATTACATCACTTTACTGTAATGCAGCATTTAAACCCAGGAAAAGAAAACACTATCACGATATCATACTGATTTACTGCCCGGCCCTGGTACCACTATGATATATGGTTTATTGTTGTCTACACAGTGAAATAATACTTCTGACCCTCAAAGGGAAAGTTTGTACATATGCGGAAAAGCCAAACCACTGTGAGCACAATCAGATGGTAAACCAGTCAGCGGTCGCATATCTGTCAAAACTGTTGCTGAATCAAACGACTCTCTGATGTGTGTCACGCTCCCCACAACTCGGAAGCACTGTGTCAGAAATAGGAAAAATCCTGCCTCCACGAGTCAAGTGATTGATCTAAACATCACTTGAGTCGAGTCTGCCATACGTGCCAATGTGGGGGAGAAAAAACACACTCGGGTCTCAGTTTGGCTCCCTGTTTAAATTGCACACATGTGCTGACCACAAGAAAAGGCCCGTTAAGGCACTGCCCGGAAAACCACAGCAGCCAGTGTGCTTTTATAAACACACTCACATAAAGTATAGAGAGACACACAAATTCATGCGAATTAACTACCAGAGTCTGCGCCACCCGCACCTCCCTGATCATTTTGCCATGTATCACCATCCAGTGATTTCATTCTGATTGCAGAGGGTGAAGTAAAGCAGCTGATGGCACTGTGGGCTTTCCGACCCGCCCTGAGCCAGCTGAAGCTCTCCAGCACTCAGACTTTCCAGGGGAACAGTGGTCAGAAAGACCCTAAAGCTTCCTGAAGCTTTCCAGTGTTGTGTTTTTACAGCGTTAGTCAATGTGTTTGTCCTTGGAAAGAGCGCTGGAGGTCTCTGGTGAAGGTGTGCAGAGCGGAGCAGCGATTAGCCACCTAAAACACATCCTGCCCACTGGCCTACACCATGACATCATCAGCATGACATCACCCTGCGATCCCTGCTGATGGTCCGCTATTGTTTCAGCTAACAGGCGACCATACATACAGCCTCCCAGCGCTCTTTTTGCATGAAAGAACACACACACACACACACACACACACACTGAGTCACAGCCTTCTAAAAACATTTGTAACAGCACAAAAACACACACAAGCCGTTTGTCGTTAGGAGCAGTGCATTCTGAGCCCTGCGAGTCATTTGTTTGACCGCAATTAAACGCTGGAAGGGAACGAGGGGTGTTTTTATGAAAGCAATAATTGCTTGTAAGGACTTGGTGTGTTTACGTTAGGGACCATTAGCTGCAGAGATCAGACCTCAGATATGCAAACTTCCCTCTGGGAGGCATTTCAACACTTCAGATTACTCCTCACACTGCAGGGCCACACAGCCGCGGAGCTATCATTAACCTATTGCAATATTATAGTAAGTGTTTTTTTACAAATCAGCATGGGTGGCAGCACAACATGTGCACAAAAACAAAACAATGAAAAATGTGACCTTTTTGGATAAAAATCACTACTTCAGACATTATTTATGTCAAACTATGTGCGTCTGTTCTTCTTTTCTGGACGTGTGACATTTATTTTATGTTGTCCGTCCTGTGAGAGGCATCCCTCCTCTGTTGCTTTAACTGAGGTTTCACGTGTTAAAGGAAGTTCACCCAAAAATGTAATTTCAGTGATTATCTACTCGCCCTCATGTCAATGGAAAGTCAGGTCAAGTTTTTTAGTCCATAAAACATTTCTGGAGCTTTCCAGAGAATGCTGTATCGACGTTGCAGCATTCTCATAAATAACTGAAGTAGTCTTTGAAACAGAAAACAAACTACAGGAAAATAAAATATAAAATGGCTCCGTACAGTTTGTCCAGTGTAATCCAAGTCTCTGGAAGCCCCAAGATCCCAAATTGATTTGAAAAGATGTTGTAATCACTGTGGTTGCTAAGCTAAAAGCTCTAGAACACACAGTGTCTGAAGTGGGCGCACAAGCTCGTCGGCACATCGAGGGCGTAAATGGCGTCTTTTCACATCAATTCGGGATCTTGTGGCTTTCAGAGACTTGGATTACGCAAGTAGAGCTGTACAGAGCCATTTTATTGGTTTTATTAGTTGTTGTTTTTTTATATTTTAAAACAAGTCCCCATCTACTTCAGGTGTTTAGGTGAATGCTGCAACACTGTTTTGCTGTGAATGTTTTGTGGACTACCAAACTTAACCTGAATTTCCAGCGGTATGGGGGTGAGTAGATAGTGGCTGAATTTTTATTTCGGGGTGCACTTGTCCTTTAAAGAGTTTTTTTGGGGGGGCATTTTCTTACTGGCTCTGAGGACAGGAGCTGTCATATGCTGTATGGACCCCCTTGAGGCAAATTTCTGAATGAAAATGAATCATTAATCATCATTCATTAAAGCTATAAATCTATTACTCAAGTGAAAACGTTCTTCCCTTTCAAATCCATGAAAGTCTGCATGTGTTGACAAGTTGCTTAAGCCATTTCCTTACAGATTATTAGAACCATCAAAAAGGCTTTTACTAACGCATGTTGCACATGTGCAGAAATCTGCTGCAGAATGTCAGCATGTCTGCTTTCTGATGACAGAGTGAGTTATTCTGTACAGGATTTGCCAAAAGCCAAAAGATGGCTTCAAGCTTCTCTTTAGGAGAATGCAATTACAATTTGAGCTTCGAACCAAAAAATAATTATTTTGTACTTGGATGAATAAGTAATGAGAACGTTAATGGGATTTTCTGGCAAAAGAAATTCTTAGTATGATCTCCTTATGCTTCCTCCAGATCAGCTTAGCAGGACAAACACATTTCTCCCTGCTTGTTCTCAAAAACACAATACACCCTCTGTTCTTCTCATACCTCCAACTGTTAGGGGAACATTTTGCGCTCTTTCTATTCTAATGAAAGCCAGTGACATTTTCGGTCATTAAGCCTTTTCTCATGCTCTGCAGGTGTGTTGTGGTCCCATACTGAATGCATGTGTGCTCGTCACCAGGCAAAGATTTCGGTCAACAAGCCGGTCAACGTGACGAGCAGCAGGGCAGAGAACAGCTACAACAGATTAGATTGAGTTTTTAAGTCAGGCCTCTTCACTGCAATCAATCTCTTTCTTTATAAACAAATGCACAAGAGAAACTACAAATGTGCAGCGCAGTTGTGTAATGTTGCATGATAACAAGTGATTCTGAAGTACGACCTGTGGTTTGGCATTCTGACACACAAACATATGCAGCCGCGTACATGTATCAGCATGTGTGGCGCGTGTGATTTAGTGTATGTGTGTGGAGACAATATGACTACACATGCTCTTAAATGCTTTCCAGCAAATTAAATAAACGTCAAACGAGGCTAATTTATCTGTAATAATATCTTTATTCTTAGCCCTGTCCACCTGCAGGATATACCTGGGTACACTGGGAGGAGGGTCTGCAGCAGCTCTCCCTCACACTGGAAGCTGTGGTCTCTGGACGGGAAATACCATAATCCAGTTCTGTCTTGAAGCGATCATCCTGGGACCACCAGGACAGAGTCAACTCCGGCACAATGTGGGAGCCCCAGCTAAAAACTCTGCCAATCATCAGCACAGGAGGCCGCGGTGGGCCTGAGAGGGAAATAATAAGCTCTCATTGTGTCCTTTTTTTAACCCTCCTTCCTCTTTATAATCAAACTCTTCAGATGTGGAACCACATAAATATGCTATGAGTTTCCAGATCTCATTAGCTAAAGACTGTCATCTAAAAGTCTACGACTGATGACATAAAATGTTATGTTTTTGTGTTTTTTATAGTCTCCAAATGTTTTGTATTAACTACACTGTAAAATCAAAGTGACTTTACTTCAAAACATCGAGGAAACCGATTATCCTCAAAAATACAAAGTAAAGTAGACTAATAATAACCCAAAGTTGTTCTAACTTTCTATCTTGCACAACTTGAATTTAATTGTCTACTTTTCTTGGTAATTCTGAGGTTATCCGTTTCCTGCCTTCTTTTTAAAGTAAAAGCCAGCTTTTTAAATTAACAGTGTACATTGAAAATGTGATTGAAAAATAACTCGAAATGGTCTTCATTAAAAGACTCAATCTCAATAACATACAAACAAACAAACAGGAAGGTTAAAGGCTTCTTGTAGACGTATCCCAGATGAACCAACTTCATCTGTCTTTTCACACTGGCCCCGAGGCAGGACCGGGGGGCATAGAGACAAGACATGGGCTGGTTTTGGATGTAACCACATCCGGATAAGAGCCACAGGCACCGTGCCGTCTGCTGCTTCACCATAGTGATATCAGAGCCGCTGTAGGATCTCCAAGGGAAACAAAGGCAGGATTTTCCTTTTTATAAATTCAATAATGTCGGAGTGAGCCCCAACTCCAACCTGTGACCCCTGTGATTAACGCCTCCTTACAGACAAATAAATGCAGCACACACACACACACACACACACACACACAAGCACCTGCACTAACAGAGATTACGACAGCGTGTTTAGATGCAGTTTGTGTCTTGAGCTCGGTCAACTCGTCTCTCACTTCCTGGGGGTTTAGAAATACCCGTTCAATTCCTGGTCATGTGAAACAAAGCCATGCTAAAGCCTCTCCCCGCGGAGCTTTTGAAGGGATCCTGGGGTAATCGGATACAGGCATGTTGTCATAACATTTACAGCTCGGAATGCATAATGCTGGATTTCAAGTGAGGAAAGTGACCCATAAGCCACTATGTCAGAGACACTGGCTTTCACACACACTTAACTAATGCACTCTTGTGCTGGATTGTTACGTTTATTCAACCAGACAACAGAGATTAAACTTTCCCTGAACAACATGTTAGCTAAGTAGTCAGTGATTTTAGGATTTTTCAAAGACTATTCAATTAAGAAATAACATTTGTTAAAGATCGTTCTTATTGGAAACATTACCACAGTAAAATAAGCACATTTAGTAATACTTATCCATTAAGTATTACCATACTTAATGGATACTGGTAGTAGTGGAACTTATATATATACACTTATATCTCCATACACTCTCTCAGTGTATCTAACACAATATAGAAACATTATGTTATAACTTTTTATTATAAAGTAAATAAATAAACATAAACTTACCGAGATTGACAAAACTCATCACCATGTCTGCGTCGTCCAGGAAGCGGCTCTCCTGCGGGGTCACCATGGGGGACATCTGGTTAGGCAAATCGGGCTTGTAGTAAGAGTATCCGGGCGGCTCCGGGTCTGTAGAGATGGTGTTGTACAGGTCCAGCATGAACATCGGGGCGGCGTTGTGTTTGGTGTAAACGTGCGGCCGCGGGCGGTGCGGCAGCCCGAGGATGGAGAGGATCTCCCGCTGCATCTCCCTGCGCTCTTGGCTCCGCAGCCGCCGCTGGATGAAGCTGGAGCGCACGTCGTTGTCCATGGAGAAGTTGGAGAAGGCGATCTGTGTGGACAGCACGCAGTAACCCCACGACAGGAGGATCATTATCGTCTCCAAGGCGCTTGTCACCATTTTTACGCAAAGTTTACGCGCGGATGTAACTAGTCGAAATGTGCGTACAGAGTTCTCCTAAACACACTATCCTCTATCAACTCAGAATATCATTCACTCATCATCCTTAGCTGTGCATTGTCTTGGTGTGATAAAGCTGTGCGCTCCTCTGGATAGTAGCTTGGGAATGGATTTTATTGAGGCGCTGTGTCAGGGGAGGGGCAGGAGGGGTTCAGTGTGGGATAAACCAAGTCTGGAAAGATTTGGAGAGTGTGGGGGTGAGTCAATGACAAGTAAATGAGTGTCCTATCATGAAGTGCACTGCTCTGTCTTGGTAATAAGATAGGCGGGGTGTGGACCTCTCAAACCAAAGTGCCCACATCACTGCGTGCTTTGTTTGGACATGTTTGTTTGGTCACTGATGAAGGTGGATTCTGATTAGCACATCTTCTCTCTGACGGTCTCTTCTTGTTCTTTATGGAAGCAGTGGTCGCTCTCTGGGTTCTCAACAGGCCATGAGTACTTGTTTTCAAATCCCTGCCATTTTGGTAGCCCTTTATAATAACCATCAGTAGATCCAATGAGTACGTTTGTAACTTATCAGACTTTAGTTGATAGTTATGTGACTGTCAACAAACAATGAAATGCTTTATAAAACATTAATAAAGCAATTGTTTATTGTTGAGTTACAACTGATGTTTATAATAATTTGTAAATTTTTATTAAATACTGTGTAGCTCATCTATAAACATCACAAAGTTGCAGCTGATGTTTATAAATCTTTACAACTGCTTCAAAAATAGTTTATAAAGCATCTGATTGTTAGTTCACAGTGAAATAACTATAAACTAAATTTTAATTGAGTTTAAATTCAACATTTATTACTGATGGTTATTCTAAAGTGTTACCAACAGTTTAGATTTATTGCCTCTGTGCACATGGAGACAGTCCAACGCTGCTAAAAGATCAATCTAAAGGTGCAGAGGGAAAATCCCCTAATCCCCTCATCAACGCACACACCTTTGAACTCCAACAATAAACTCAGGCCCACCCTAATCGTTGAAGGCCTTGAGTGATCAGCAGCAGCACAGGCACATGAAGAGACATGCCAATAGACCCAATGAATTACTACAACAATGTGCAAAGGGCTCCACTTTGATAGAGAGTTGATGGGGGTGGGGGGTTGGCGATGAATGACAAAACAAGAATCCAGCTCTGAGGTACAGATTATACATGTGCTTCACTCTGGTTTGAGGACAGGATCAGACCTTTAAAGTCAAGTAGGAAGTGAATGTGTCATAACCACAAACCAAAATGACCTTTTACTAATGTGCTCTTCTGTTTCTCAGCCTCTGCCTGTGTATATAGGGGGCCATCGGAAACAATCCATATATGACCTGAAACCACAGAAAAACCACATTTCCATGAGCAACATACATCACTCACTTCACTTAAGATGTTCTTTTCCCAGCAGAGGTCACTTTACATGGCTCATGCTAACTCATATAAACAACAAGAGTCCTCTGTATCCACTACAAACATTTGTAAACCTCACTACTGCCATAATACTAACAATTTAAGACTGTACAAATCTATTTTGCTCAAGGACTCTTCAGCAGAGTGGATGCATGCCAACAGGTCCTGCAAGTGACAGTCATCATCATCCCACTCGTTAAAAACGGAAGGAGGTTTTTATGCTGTGTCGCAGCAGTACCATTATGAGCTCAGCTGCTGACACTTTCAGCCTCAGGGATGTACAGCTTCTCATGATTTAATTCATGCACCGTATTCTACTCATTTGCTTAATTTATACAGACGCATTCAATCATTCATTATAGCCTACATCTCCCAATGGAGCTACAACCACACTGAGTGTTATCGTGTTTGACTGCATGCCTCGGATGAATATGATGCACTGGGAAGTGTGTCCATATATTAGGATCTGTTGTGCTGTAAAATTGACTTTGCACTACAATAGATCCTAATCATATACACCTCACCTAACTGTTGATCAGCCTTATTTCAATTTTGTCTTCAGGCTCCCTCTACAGGTGGCCATCATCTGAACCAAGTTTTTTATTACCCACAGGGAACGTGAGGACGATGCACTTTGGCACAGTTTCCCTTTGCACATAACTGGCTTCATTTTTAATTTTCTTTTATGTTCCATGCAAGCAAAATCTATGTGTGTTGGAAATGCAATACATTTACTAAAGTAGTCTGCTAAATAAGAACATTTTTAGGTCTTGTATTTGACTTGAGTTTTTCCATTGGTGCTACTTCACGACTCGACTTCACTACATTTCACATGAAAATGTTGAATATTTAGCCTTTGTTTATGCTATTTGACTGCTGTTACTATTTACTTTGCAGATTAAGATTTTACGTTCACAAGATAGTTATAATCACCTTGCAAAATATTCTGACTCTTTATAAATCAAAATGTAAAGTAGTTACAATTAGCTCAATGATTAATTGCAACATAGGCTACTGCTTGCTAATGCATCTGCAATAATAAAACACTGAAGGAGGCCATTCTACCTACTGATCATCTGTTAATACTTCAGACAGATTGTGATAATATTTCTATTCTATTACATTAGCCACATTTTGAGTGCAACACATTTACTTGTGATGGAGAGGACTATTTATAAAGCCTACTTTACTACTACTAGTACTTGAATAAAGGATGTGCCTACCTCTTTAAAGAGTATTATTATTACCCTACTTTATATGATACTGTATGTGGGGTTACTGTGGCAGACAGGTGAGGTAGATAACTTACTGAATTGTGGCTCGAAGGACCCATGGACACTTTTTCTACCTGGCTCCTGTAGCTTCTTAACTGTACAGGAATAGGCTAAGCTAAGGTTAGTTAAGGTCCCAAGATAACTATTGACGACACACGTCTCCAAACTGCATCCCCCAAGCACCCTGTGGTTGCTCTCCAGTGAAGACTCAAGTGTCTTGCTGTTGTGCGCTGCCTCCTAGTGGTTACTCTTGAAATTGCATGCTTCCATGGGGTCTGATACGTCACCAAACTGCGACACGCCGAAAAACAAGCGCCACATTTTTGTTGGGGCAAATTATTTGGGCATTTTCAGCAGCGTACAGCCACAGTTTTACAAATCTGGGGTATGTATATTCACCTAGTTACGGGATGATACTGCAGATGGTACCGTGTTTAAATGTGGTGTTTGACAATGTCGCTGCGCAGCAAAGTTTGTAATCTCGTAGCTAACGTGACCGACCACTGTAGATGGTCTCAAAAACTAGCTAGCGTTAGCCATCGTTGAATTATCTAACATTCGTCAAATATATTTTCTGACCCCCATAATTGATAAAGTAGTAGTACATACGCTTTAATATCATAAACGGTTCAACTGCACATATAACGTAACAATGTTAACAAGCTGTGTTGTGTTTAGAAGCTAATGTTGGCAGCGGCGTCTAACGCTGGTTAGCTAGTTAGCTAACATTAGCTGTCAGCTATATCTTGTCAGGTGTCAAATGTTTTGGTTTAACTTCTCCCGAAACCTTACCTGTGTCACTGGAGTTACGCTTGCTAACTGAGTGATATGATAAAGGTCTGGTATCAAATATGATTTAGTGTATGTTGACGCTGTAACGTTAGCTCTAGTGTTGCACACATGCAGTCACATCACTTGCTTGCTAACACGCCCTTTTGAGATTCAACTACAACGTTACATCCAGTTTGTTTGCATCGTTATCTGTTGCCACGATTTGGCTTTTGACGATATTTAGTCTCTCGAAAACAACAGCCAAATGAATGTAGACTGCCATCATGTAAATAACACCATGTCTCTGTCTTCTCTCACAGGCGTTCATTGGGATAACGTTAATGCACTATGAGTTTATTTGGGACAAACGCCGGGTTTGGTACAGGAGGGACCGGTGTCTTCGGAAACACAACGACAGACAGTCATAACCCCATGAAGGTAAACCAGTGGAGTATATGGGCTTTATAAATTATCATGATCTCTCATAAACACTGCCTTCACCTGGACCCTGTTCTTCAAATTAGGCTTAACTAGTTGAGGCTAACAAGATGTCATCAGGCTAAAATAATCCTGTTTAAATCTCAACCAGACTTTTTTTATTGATGATCAACGTGCTGCAATAATGAAACCATACTAAAATCTCTTAAAAAAGATCTTACGTTTTACAAACAAGCGTGGCAGTTAATCATTTATTTTAAAGATTGTTGTTCAAATAACAAATTCGTGTTTTATTGTCAAAGTAAATATATGTAGATATGTTCTGGCTTCATTTGTCTTTTAACAGTCAGCATCTTTTTACTCACATTATCTCATTGAATTTGGTTTGGTTCTTTCTTGTTAAACTTGTTTTGTTTGTTTTTGTATAATTATAGGTAACTCTTCATTGTGAAAGTGTAATTGTGATAATTACACCAACAGATTATAGTGATTTTACAATAACCCACAGCTTCTTATAATTACATCAATATTCTTTCATTATATGTTGAGCCATTTGTATCTGAAATGAGTTTGTGTATGGGTTTCACCCTAAAATGATCCAGTTACTGTCAACAATCCTGAACTTTTGCAAGTTTGGGCTAAACGACTTGCTGCAGTTCCAGATTATTTTTAAATCCACTTGAAGAACCAAAAGATCCAGACTTCTGTCAAATCTTCAACATTGTAATGGATAACTCAGTTATCTATTTATGAATAGCGGCATCCTGTTTACTGTTTTGATGTTTTTCTTTGTTGTGTGTGTTCCCGACTTGTCCTACAGGATGTTGAAGTGACTTCACCTCCAGATGACAGCATCAGCTGTCTGGCTTTCAGTCCCCCCACCATGCCAGGGAACTTCCTCATCGGAGGATCCTGGGCCAATGATGTGAGTTATGTATTCAGTCCCAACATGTGTACACTTATAGATAGATTTGGTTAACCCAAGATGATAGTAATTTACCAGGCTTGTCTTACATGAAGGACAACTTCTGCACTACATAATGAGTTTGACTATTTTTAATCATCTGTCCTCAGGTCCGGTGCTGGGAGGTGCAGGACAATGGACAGACTGTCCCCAAAGCCCAACAGATGCACACAGGTCCAGTGCTGGATGCATGCTGGAGCGATGTAGGTCTCATCATACAAAGTCATTTAAGCACTGTAATCTGCTGAGCCACAGAAAAATGTATGATGTGCTGTTCTCTTTAACCAGGATGGGAGTAAAGTCTTCACTGCTTCCTGCGACAAAACAGCCAAGATGTGGGATCTTAACAGCAATCAAGCAATGCAGATTGCACAGGTAAGATGAGCTCCCCAGATCAAATCTGTGGTCAGAAGAATGAAGCAGTCATCTTACACCCCTCCCCATTTTTCTTCACAGCATGATGGTCCAATCAAAGCAATCCACTGGATAAAAGCCCCAAACTACAGCTGTATCATGACTGGCAGCTGGGACAAAACACTGAAGGTACAACAGCCATTTCAACACATCTGTCAGTGCTCGAAAGGACATTCTCAAGCACATCTGAAAATACAAGACGGTGAAATATGATGCAGAAAGTCGAGGCTGAGTGATACATTCATGATCGTGAAGGCTTATCAGATGCCTGAACACTGACCTGAGTGAGGATTTGACTACTCTGGAACGTTACCACATCAGTTTCATTTTTCATTTTGATGATTGCCAGGTGAACAGTAGAAGTTGGGCGTTCAAATAATAAATATACCAGGATTGTGCTGCTTTTTGTCTTGATTCATTTGTTTAATCACCTGAATGTCACTGTACAATCACTTCAAAAGAACTAATCAGAGAGCAGCATTTAAAACATTGTGTTTATTGTATGACTGAGGAACATGACAGCCTTTTCTGTATTTCTCTTCAGTTCTGGGACACCCGCTCTCCCAATCCCATGATGTCTCTGCAGATGCCAGAGAGATGCTACTGTGCAGATGTTGTAAGTCCACACATTTGATGCTTGCTGAGTAAAAATTGGATGATGTGGAATTTCTTTTTGTGTTTTTTAACCTCTCTGGCTGTTATATGTAGGTATACCCCATGGCAGTGGTTGCCACAGCTGACAGAGGCCTGATAGTGTACCAGCTGGAGAACCAGCCCTCTGAGTTTCGCAGAATAGACTCTCCTCTTAAGCATCAGGTGAATTTTCCTCCTCTGTGAGACTAATATTTCTCTGTATACATTGTGCCTCTTACTTGACTTGATACTAAATATAAAGCAACGCTCTAAAAGATATTAGAGTTTTTTTGTTTTTTTTGACTGTCAATTCAATGTACTTTTCTGTCCTGGTCCTGCAGCACCGCTGTGTTGCCATATTCAAGGACAAGCAGAACAAGCCCACAGGCTTTGCACTGGGAAGCATTGAGGGCCGAGTGGCCATCCACTATATCAACCCTCCAAACCCGTGAGTGTCTAAAACAATCAATGTTCTTACAAGTGAATGAGCTTTTGATGTCTTGCTACAGATGTTTCTTTAGGTCATTTGAATTCAAGCATGTGTATTATATTGTTTTTACATCATTTATGACATGAATGTGTTCCCTGATCCCTTTTAGAGCCAAAGACAACTTCACCTTTAAGTGCCACAGGTCCAACGGAACCAACACGACCACGCCACAGGACATCTATGCTGTAAGTTCTGAGTTTTTACAATACACCCATGATTATGTTATTTCTGTATCCTATGAATAATGTCATGCTTCCCTCTTGTATTTGTTGGATTTGTCATATCTACTGATTTTCACAATAGTTGTATTGACACCATCTTGCTGTCCTTGTGTATCTTTTCCCAGATTCAGTCGTTACACACACTTACCAGCCTAGTTATAATGTTTCAGCTACTAGTTTTCATTTTCTCCTATCAGGTGAATGCTATCTCCTTCCATCCTGTCCACGGCACCCTGGCGACAGTGGGCTCAGACGGCCGCTTCAGCTTCTGGGACAAAGACGCTCGCACCAAGTTGAAGACCTCAGAGCAGCTTGACCAGCCCATCACTGCTTGCTGCTTCAACCACAATGGCAACATCTTTGCGTATGCTTCCAGTTACGACTGGTCGAAGGTAACAAGACTGCTTTTTTTAACATCTTATTGTACAGTACAGTCCTGACCATCCACCATTCTTTATTTGTTTTATCATTCTTGACCTCAGTTGTGGTTGTCCTTGTTTCTCATATTTTGTAATCTGAACTCCTCAGGGCCACGAGTACTACAACCCCCAGAAAAAGAACTACATCTTCCTGAGGAACGCTGCCGAGGAGCTGAAGCCTCGGAACAAGAAATGGTGAGAGAAGGGCTGCCAGTGTCTGTAAGCCTGGAGACTGTTGTCGCTGGACTGGGCTGCCCTACTTTCTCAGTGCCCTTGTGACTCACAGTGGGGCTTTTAAAGGCACCCCATGATCCCTGGCATGCATGTATGTAGGCAGTAACGATAGACATGATTCAGATCTCAGTACTGCCATGTAGTGCTACAGGCAGCTGTTAAGTATGGCAGTGGTACTGTACTGACCTGAGTGAAGTCATTCTGAAGGCTTGTGTGGTTTCTGCTGTAACAGTGTGCACAAACTGCCTCTGCATTTGTACAATCAAGACTTTTGTGGGGAAGTGTATTGCTTTTTTACAGCATTTTGCTTGTATACGTAGTAAAGGTTTGTGCTGTATTTACTGACATTTAAAGGCTTTTAAAGACTGCTATTTATTAAATTATGAAGATGACAATGAAAACATTCAGCAAATATTAAACATAGGCAAGCAATCATTTAGAGTAAATCAACAATCTCCCGCGAGGATTGACTTTTGTCTGCTGAAGAGTGATATTGTACCTTTTTATTCTGTGCAGAAAGCCTCACAGTGAACACACTTTCAGAAATAAACAAAACAAAACCTCAGAAAAATGTTCCCTGTGACTGACTGCTGCCTCCTGTCTTTAGATTCGTCGTGCCAAGTCGCATCTCTTGTGAGGAAATGCGGAAGACCTGCTGCTTTAGTGTGTGTATACGCTCGAGACAGACTCCTTCCTTTCGGCAAACACCTGGACCAATGCCGTGGCGCTGCGTACTGTGCATGGACCAATCAGAGGGGCCTACCCAACCTGGCGTTGATGACAGCTGCGTGACAATTGGTCTTAGAGGTCATCATAGAGGGGGAGGGTTTTACATGTCATTCGTCTTGATGTTTCAGTTATTTTTTTAAATGTGTCCAGCTCTTCATTTTTTTACAGCTCTCCAAAGACTTTTCATTCTCTTCTGACTTGCTGTTTCTCCGTGGTTTAGCTCCATTAATGAAACTGGGATGTAAAATAAATAATTAGTGCATACTAATAGATCTGAACATGTTTATTCCAACCTGAGCGAGTAAGTAGGTTAAAAAATGACCTATTGTGTTTGCTGTATAAATGTTGGGGATTCAGAGAACTGTACTGTGCATGTGAAACCATGAACATCACCACCATCTCATATTTCAGCTGTAAATCTCTTCATCACTGGATAAACTTTGGTCAACATCTGTATCACCATGACCCCTCCTGTCTGCTTGTTTTAATGCAACTTAACCAGCAGATGGAGCATTTTCCCTTTCAGAAGTTACCTGTAGATATGCCTAGGAGCTGACAGAACATGACAAATGAGATCAAAGCAGGACAGTGGGGTTCTTCATCCAGCTTACGTCCTTTTGACAGGGAGACACAGCTGGAAATAGGGGGGACTTATCAAGAGGATATGAATGAGGTGGCATGGGCAGCTACAAAGGCCATGTGTGAAAGGTGAGCCAGTTCATAGAGGAGAAGGTGTGAATTAAATGCCTTTTTATTGAGGTCATTAGAGTGTCACCTCACTGTCAAGCCTGACCCTTGATACTTAGCAGTGAAGCGGGAAGGCGTGCTGCTGCCACAGTTCATCGGCTCCTCTCAGCTTTCATGGGGTGACGTTGGTACCACTTCTCTAGACCACTGTCTCCTGTACTGCTCAGTCAAGCTGCTGCAGGTTTCTGGTATCTATTTAAAACAGAGGCCTCCAGGTCCACCACACTCATGATCATAAATAAGGTCGACTCCCAGGCTCCTATAAGCACCAGGAGATGTATGTGTACTTGGACAGTCGAGCAATTAGAAAACTGAGAGTTGGATTGACCTGTTGCTGGATGTGGCCTTTCCTGCAGAGGTTATCAGTGTTGCTGAGTCACATGTGGATACAAGTAGGAAGCACAACTGGAAAATAAGAGTACACGTTCAATGTGCTCCTTTTTCCCCCTATTTTTTTATAAATGTGCCAATCATTTGCTTTTATGATGGGGTAATAAGAGCAGGCCTGTTGAGGTGACCTCATTGAAGGTTGTCACATTGTACTTTCACCACAAAAGGACAGCTACTTATGCATTTCAGAGGTCTGCCTTTTCAAAAAAAGGAGTTATAAAAAATTACAGTAACTTTATATATGACGACAGTGGTCTTGAATCAATCTCCCATGGTGTATTGTACTGTAATATTTTTCCAGACTTTGATAGAACATATTAGTGAGATTTAACATTATATTCCAGTACATTGATATATTAAAATGACAAGTCACACTTTCCCTATGGGTATATTAAGTGGCAGGGAATTTTCAAAGTAAAGCTAAGGTACAAAGCCAACATGAACAGATTACAAAATAAAAGCTTTGTTTTAGTTGAGGTTCTTCAGCTGTCCCTTGGTTTCAGCTGCACTCTAACTTTTATAATGGCTGTATGTGCCATCTCATGGTTATAAACCAAAGTCATACTTTAACTGCTGCTCAATATAACGCTTGCAAACGTGAATTAGTCCAGAAGCAGCAGCACAAAGCACCATGTGGCAGAGCCGCTCCGTGTCGAGCAGCACGGCGCTTTCTTTGTGTTGTAAAGGACAAAAGCAGGTGCAGCGAGGCGCCGGGAGAAGGCGGACCAATGGGAGGAGCCGCTGCGCAAGTTGGCACCGAGCGGGGACGCCGATTGGCCAACAGTTCTGCGTGGGCGTGCCCTGAACCATGGCGTATAAAGTCTCCCGGCACATTTCCTCGCAGGAGCAACCAGTGTGGACGCGACCAGAGGATACCCCGCGGTGTGAGTCACAGTTGTCACCAGGTCGTTTCAACTTTAAGCGACAGGAGAGGAAACGTACAGCAGAAACAGCGAGGCTAACTTTAGTTTGACTGATGCTGGGACGCTGCTGAGAGCTTAGGAAACCTTCAGCGTGCCTCCCGGTCTTCTCTCCGGCTGACCAATGCTTCTGCATCAGTTCATGAACGGAGCTCTGGACGTCATGCATCCCACACCGCTTCAGAAAGACACTACTTTTACCAAAATCTTTGTGGGCGGGCTGCCGTACCACACGAACGATGCCTCACTGAGAAAATACTTCGAGGCCTTCGGGGACATTGACGAGGCTGTGGTGATAACGGACAGACAGACCGGTAAATCCAGAGGATACGGCTTTGTGAGTACAAACAAGACCAGCCCCGCACCTCCACATCCTCCACGAGCCCAACACCTCGCTCTCATTCACAACTTTGATCACTAACCGCACCACAAGTTCCTCATTTGCTGTAAATCCGCCCCACAGCTTAGTCCCTTGCTATTACTTGTGTTTTAGTGTTTGTGTTCAATTTATGACTAAGGACCCAAATGTCTGCATCTACTGCATGTAATCATTCAGATTTATGTCAAAGGTAATCCTCCTCCGCTGAAGCTTACACGCATAATTGCACAGCACCTCTGTTTTTTCGCCTGGCTGGCTGTTATTTTAGCTTAATGAGGATGAGGGATCACACAAGTTGATGGGTAACTAAGAAGATTATATTTCAACATATGTCTGATGTGCTCCCCCCTCAGTGTCCCCCCTTACTCACCCCTGAGCAACCCCAGCTTAGGGCAATGGGTGTGTGTCTGCACTACTTGCTTGCTTTATATGGTTATTTTGGAGCAGTGGGGAGGTTGACCTTGCACACCCTGCCCTCCATTGTCAAGGGCCGGAGCAGTCGCCTGTAGCACATGATTTACATCACATCTTGGCAGCTGAGAGAGAAATTCCAGCATCAACAAATTAGGTCTCTCATATACTACAAAATGATGTCTCTTTGATCCGATCTAATTGAGTCTGCTGACAGTCTAAGCTGTAGAAAATACTTTTAAAGTCCAAGCTAAAGTTGTGTCTTCTGATCCGAGCTCATGGTGTAAGGTGGGAAAACTGCTGTTTTCCCTAATCCTAATTTGATCCTCGGCCAGAGTTGCTTTACAAAGTCAGGTTAATGAAAAATATCCAAGGACCCTTGTGATGTCTAACTTAATCCGCACTAATAGGTGACACATCCAGCTCCAGCTCCAGGCACAGATACAGATACTCATTCTCTCTTTGACACAAAGAACAGAAGCAGCACCAGAAATGCAAATATTTACTAGAACCTTGGAAAGACGCATCAGCAGCACTAATGTACTGCCGGGCCAAAGAAGGACTGGAAAACTGCTATGTGTGCATGTTTACTTCTAAAGTCAGAATTGGAAGACAATTGCTCTGAGTGTTTACACATCAGCTCCCTAACCCAGAGGAAAGCTGTTCTGGTATCAAACGGTTGTGTGTAGGAGCCAGTGTTTCAGGTTGAACAGGCTCGGGCCGATGTGGGTGCTGCCTGGGACAAGACACACATTTTGTGCGGCATGAGGCAACCTGCTAATTCTGTTTGCAGAGCGTTCCAGTCGGAGAGGTAGCCGGCAGCAGGAGGGGCGCCCCCAAAGCTGAGCGCACCTTTTTTCTAAACACACTTCAGAGGTGGATTAGTAGAAACACCCCCTCCTCCCCCCACAGCCAGGCTCTTCACAGTGTAAACACAGCCTCACTCCTTCCTGTGTGTTCACAACACAGGCCCTGGAGTGGGCTTTGTTCCGGATCCCTCCACTATGAAGAGGCATACTTTATTTATTTATTTATTTTTTTAAAAGAGTCCTCTTAAACAATGTGAGCCGTGGCCTACATTCACTGCCCGGTCCACACACCGAGGTGACTGAACCCTCTGAGTTGGCAGAATGTGGCAATCAAAACAGAAGGGCTCGTCTAATGCCAGGAGGGAGAGAGGAGGGGTGGACTAATACAATCTCCTTAATATTTTGTCCCTAATTGGATAAGCTCCTTGTTGCTCTTCCCAGATCCATATTTCAGCAGGTCTGCCCATGGCTGAGTGGCACTCAAGTGGCTGGCTATCACTGCTGTGGGCAGTTTTCAAAGCTTAGCATTGTGCTTTGTTTGTAGTTTCCCCTTCTTCTTCAGAGAAACAGAATCTGAACAGTGGAAAGCCTGTAGGGGGAAGTTTCTGATAAGACCAACCCTCTTTTTTTTATGCATTTCAACTGTTTTGTTTAGCTTAAATAACTGATGTGTCACTAGCTGTGTTTGTCACATGAGACAATGTTTTTGCTCTTGTTGACGAGTGTGGCTCTGTCATCAGGTGACAATGACAGACCGAGGAGCAGCAGAGAGAGCATGCAAGGATCCCAACCCCATAATTGATGGCAGGAAGGCCAATGTGAACCTGGCCTACCTGGGTGCCAAACCCCGCAGCATACAGACAGGTGAGAAACAAGCAGTGTTGCAAGCAGGCATACAGAGCCCATTTAATACATGTTTGTGTGATTTAGCAGGCTGACAAATCCTCCTTACAAACTTCGGGATAAGGGTGTCAATTATTTTTCTATATCATGTATCAATGATGCAAAATTCTGCTTTTGATAGTATTGAAAGTACCAAAGATGTAACAAAAAGGAAGCCCTACAGTGTTGTGAATTTAAAGAAAAGATTATCTCTTTATTTTAGGCTTTTCTTTCTTTTAGTCGTGCCAGTTGTTTTATTCTAGTGTTGTATAAAAGCTAAAAATTCTGCCATCATGACAACCTTACTAAAAGGTTAAAGAGATGGCTAACTTCCATTTAATGTGTGTGACATAGTTCAGTGCGACAATCCACTCTGACCACATGCATCAGATTATTTTACATACCAAATAACATTCAGTTTCTTCTATGTTTTATTGCTCACTGCGCATTAGAAACTGTTGTTCCACCCGTGGTGGGTTTGAAACAGGCACTGCCTCTGTCTCTCCATGCCCTCTGTGTATTGTTCTCTGATCCTCCTCTGTAAATGCAAATGTGTGTGTGTGTGTCTGACAGCCGGCCTCCTATCTTCCAGGCATATCCATCGGAGTGCAGCCCATTCACCCAGCGCTCATCCAGAGGCAGTATGGGTAAGTGAGCGGGAGTGGGCGCTTGTTGTATTCTCTTGTGTTACTCTCAGTGGGACACCACCAGGCTACTCCTTCTTTGACAAACATGGCCTCTAGAAAGTACATGTCAGTTTCTGTGTCCACATGCAACCCCTTGAGTAGTCCATTAGCATATTTGAGTTTCATGGGGCTGGGAGGGCTCGGAGATGGTTCACATATCTGTGGTAATAGAAAGAGCATTCCAGAGGTGAATGTGTGACTCATTCGTTGGCTTCTGTCAGGAGCCTCTTGACTCGTGTTGTACCTGCCTAAATGGGCTCTGTCACTAAGAAGGCTTCCTAGAAGTGCTTGTGTTGTAGAAACAGGATGGGTAGCGTCTAGGAGCCGCGGTCTGCTGAGCGGCTAATGAGCATTTCACTGCAGTAATGACTCTCCTCACCCCCTGCAGCTCTCAGAATTCATCCCACACCGACATATTTTATAGACAACATCAGATCTGTCTGGAAGATAAAAAAATACCACAAGACGTCAAGTATACTGTATAAGAGGGGTTTAGTGTACATGCTTTGACACATAGTGCTTATAGACTCACAGACGGTTCATAGTTTCAGGTGATTATACACGAGTGAAAACCTAATTATTAACGTTATATTCTGCTCCTTAATTCTACATACTGGATTTTTTAAATATATATAACAAATGCTGAAACGAATGGTTGATTTGTTTGGTTTTCTGTTGGTTGACTAATCAATCAACAACTATTCTGATAATTGTCAACATTAGCTGGTTTTAGCTTCTTAAATTCAAGGATTTTCTGCTTTTTTTCCTGTTTTTAAGTGATTTTAATTTGAAAATCTTTTACAAAATGATTTAAAGATAATCTTTTAATGAAATTAATCATTAGCCTAAGATATATTTTCAGGGTTGTTAAGTCGATCAACAGAAAATGAAACGATTACAAAGAAATTTTAACTGGAAGAGAAAGATCTTCATTGACTGATTTTTAAAAGTTTTTTATGCCTAAACAAACAAAATAAACAAACTCTTAATTTTTATGACTGAATAAACAAACTGACCAACACAACACAATTTCATACTGTTTTCCTTTGTTTATATGTGGCGGACCCTGCCACCTTTTCTAGCTTCAAACAGTGTTCTGGGGACCTTATTTCCTCTGAGAGCAGCTTGTTTTTTCAGTGATGGAAAAGCCCCTTAACTGTGTACATTTTCAAGCAAAACTGAAAGAAACCTATTCCAGCTCAGTCAAAACGAGCACTGTCAATGTGACAAGATCAGTCAGTTAATCAAAAACATAACTGGCAGATTAATATATAATGAAATAATCAGTAGTTGTAGCATCAGACGGTATACGACCTCAGAGCATGTACCAGCATCATGGAAATCCCAGGACAGTCCACAGGGACAAAGACAGAATAAGAAACATTTGGTGCTTTTGGAGGCTGAATAAAGTAAACATCAACTATATCCTCCGCTGTAGGATCACACTGGATCTGCATGGTAAATCTCAGTAGCTAAATCTCATTTTAGGAGGACACTGGGAAGTCCCTCCAATGTTCTGCTACCATAGTGAGCTTGGACAGCAGTAAAACCCTGAGGGGTTATAATGTGGAGCGCAGAGCTGCTCTGAGGCATGTGCCTGACAGGTGCTGGCTCGTATTACAGCCTTTTACACCCCCTTAATCTCCCATGACCACCGCCCCAGAGACGTGGAGAGGCGTACGGAGCACCTGTCCGTCCCCTCTGAGGTTCCTCTGTATGGCGGCTGACAGACGCAGGCCTCCCTAAGATGCAGTGGCTTTTCTCTCACCCCAAACCCCTTAGCAACATATGGTGTGAGGAGACGAGGTCTGAAGTAGGATTTTAAGCAGTGCAGTGGAGTATTGCACGTAGCGGTGGTGTGCTCGTTTGGACTGTGTATGTGTGCTGTATAGCTGTGGTCAGCAGATGCTGAGGACTGTGAGGGCCAGAGGGGGTCACTGAGGCCAGGAACATTGTTTTGATGGGGAGGGGAGGAGTTGTTCGGTGCGCTTGCAGATTCATCGCCTCTCATGCATCACCTCCTCCGCTCGTTCACTTCCCTTCCGCGCTTTCCCACGTCATACGTATCCCTTTTTATTCCTTTAGCACTGGTTTTTACTTCTCCTGCCACTAATGGCGTTTCAGATGGAGGGTTAAGGCACTGAAAACTGACACCTCTGTGAGACTGGGAGGGAGGAGGGTTTAGAGAGGAGATTGAGGGGGAGGAGGGTATGTGGGGGTGTATTCTGGGACCAATGCTTAATGAGACTGTGCTCCCTAGGAAACCCACCTCTACAGGTGCCAAACAAAACACCTTTTTTTCACCCCCTCCTGCTTTCAAAGAATATTCACAATCCTCTCAAACAAAGAGGGAAGGAGGCGGGAAGGAATATCAAGTCCCTCTTCCAAGCACTGTAAGGTGTTGTTAATTCCCCCCGCCCAGACCAGTCCCGTCTGCTTTCACACTTGGCGTTGCGGTGAGTCATGCGCTGAAGGTCATTTGTGTTATCGCGGAGAGATATTTAGCTGCCGGGTGTGATATCGCCCCGGCTTTTCACATTAGCTCATTAAGTGGGCTTCATGATGATGATTACTTCAGCCCATGTTTGTAATATTTATGGGCATCAAATGTTTTCTGGTGAGCACGTCTCTCCAGTGTCTCGGCCTGCCATCCCCAGAGTGGCACTGTGTCAAACACGCACCGACCGACCGTCAGCACAAAACCAGCTGACCTATGATCTTCTGGCCGTCATCCTCATTCCCCTGCCATTGTGTCCCACAATTCACTTGGCATCTGGCATCTCTGTGGCCCGCAGGAACTCTCTGCTGCTGTCCCTAACTTAAGATAGAAGCTAAAATTACAGCTAACATCTCCCATCTCTGCAGATATAATCCAGCAGTGCTTTGTCTCTCCTTAACTGCCCTCAGGCTTACATTTATTTACATGATTTTCTATTCCACGTTACCTACACAAGGTCACTTGATCTTGAGCCTAGATTAAGGCAAACTGCCCGTGGCAACACACTGCCAAGGCCACGGAGAAGGCAGTCTTATTATACACGATGTGAGTGAAAGCACATATACCCCGGGGCATTAATGTATGGTCGTGTTTGAAAGCTGTGTGTGCAAGTGAATGCCTCTTTGTAAGCAGCTCAATGGCACTGCGAGTGCAAAGTGTAGATTGCGCTCATGGGTGGGGGGTTACATTCATTTGCTTATGCTTACTCGGTACATGCCACTGTCGTCTGGTTTTATGTCCGTCACTTTCCTCCCCTTCAGTTGACAGATGTCTGTGTGAGCTTCTGTACTGTTTCTACTGCACTGTTGCTAGAAATGTGGAAACAGGGAATTTGTGCATGTTTCTTAAGTATTAGAGTTGTATATTTTATATATGGCTATATTTTTGAATGTTTGTAATATCACATCATAGCTGGGATTTTTCTTTCACAGACGAACAATAATAATAGAATTTTTTTTTTTTTCTTTTCATGCCTGAATAAACAAGCTGTTCTCAGAGGACAATAAGGTCCCCAGAACACTGGTTGAAGCTAGAAAGGTGGCAGAGTCTGCCACATATAAAAACTATGAAACTGTGTTGTCCTTTTTAAGGTCAGTTTGTTAATTCAGTCATGAAAACAATGGAGTTTGTTTATTTAGTTTGTTTAGGCTTAAAAAATCAGTCCATGGATTAAATTAAATGAATTAAAATGTCTTCCCCAAAACTACGTAGTGCACCTTTAATGATAGAACAGGACCTTTATGTTATTGCTGACAATAATAATCACTGCCATGGTTGCTCTCCGCTGCCAGCTGACCAGTGTACCAGCAGAGGATCAGAAGATGCCCCCAGTACAGGACTAGTCGCGAGGAGGGGGTTTGACAGAAAATGTCTGCCCATCCGCTCTCCCCTCCTCCTCCTCGTCCCTCAGCCAGCCTCTCTCCAAGGTGCCAGTGATGGCTTGAGAGTGCAGTGCGGTGTGCTGTGATGGATTGGAGTGGCTTTTTATCTTCTCCCCTTTTTTGTGTGATATGAACTGAAGAGGTTATGCTGATTGCGGTGTGACTCTTTCCCTGTTATGGCATGGTTTGGGGTTTGCAGTGGAAACTGGTGTGTGGGTGGGTGGAAGAGGGGGGGAGGGGCAGGGGCATAGGAGAGGGGGTGTGTGTATGTGTGTGTGTGTTTTGAGAGCGTGATGACATCCCTATCCATGCATGCATCTTTTGCTGTGCTGCTGACTTCATGGCTGCATCTCATTGCTGATCCTCTTCTTCTCCTCGCTTAAATCTGTAGATTACAATGAAGAAGTAAAGACTGATACAGTCCATGAAAGGAAGATTCACCAGTACTGAGATGCAGCTGAAGAGCGTATCTCCAAGTGACATTTGTCGTGACTATCTTGTGTGATGTTTTCCCCCAAAAGCGTAATATCAAGGGTAATGGCTCTCAAAAACAAAAAATCCATTACATCACCCTCTTAATGGAGGAGGGGGGTCCTCTCCTCTATGCCACAACCATCCCTCCCTATAGACAACAAACCCAGGAGAGATACTTCAAGTCTTGACCAAAAATACTCCTCTAAAGCTCTCTCCCCTTCCCTTTCCTCCGTGGATAAAGCTGCAAAGCAAAGACCGAAAGAGAAGGAGAGATGGTACAGTCCCCAGACCCCACAGCTCTAATCAGCTACATCTGAGGCCCATGAGGCCCGGTGGAGCCTGGCACCCAACCCTGATGAGCTCCCCCGCCACCACCACCTCCCCCTACTAGCATCACCTGCGATTGTCTGTGTGAGATTCACAAGTGAGAACTAAGAGAACGGCAACTTCTGCACAGCCCTCACGCTCTTCCCCTTTTTTGTCCGTGTGTGTGTGTGTGTTTGTGTGTTTGAGTGTGTTCAGCGAGTGAAGAGCAGCAGCTGTTAAAACACTCTGCTGATGCCTGAGCTTGAAAACCTGCCAGTAACGGCTGACTCTATCATCCCACCTCCTCCCCTTCCCTCCCGTCTACCTCAGGAGGCCCTACCCAACAGGTTTGGTAGGTTTCACTAACTGACACAGAGGGTTGAGTCACCTTCGCCTCCTAACCTCCCCTGCCTCTCGTCTCTTTAGTCTTCAATAGCAGTGAATATCTGTGTAAGAACTCTTTAAGATCAGACACCTACTGAGAGTTTATATTGCTAACAGGCCCGCCCTCTGGGACCAATGTAAACAATAGGAGCCAGGCTCTGGTGTTTCTCTGCTCTGCTGCCTCTAATAACCCTGTTTGGTCTTTGTGTCTGTGTGCAGGATGGCCCAGCCATACATCTACCCACAAGCCTTTGTGCAGCCCAGCCTGGTGCTGCCCACTCAGGTTTCCACCTCCGTCAGCAGCAGCCCCTACCTGGACTACAGCGCCGCATACAGCCAATACGCCCAGGCAGCCTTTGAGCAGCAGTACCCGTATGCCGCCTCCCCGGCGGGCTTCCTTGGCTACAGCTACGCCACCAGCCCTTCAGCCACTGCCGGCCCAGCAGCCGCAGCCACAGCTCCGGCCACCGTCCACCCCTCCCTCCCTTCCGCCGCCGGCCCAGCCCAGGCCTTCCTGCACTACGCCCCGCAGCAGCACATCCAGCCGGATCGTATGCAGTGAGAGGAGAAGGAAGTAGAGAAGGAGGTGTGCAGGTGGAGGAGAAGTAGGGAGGAGCGGGTGCGGACCTTTTGGAAAGATGATGGGAAAACACCCTATAGGGTGACCCAGCTATTATCAGCAGGGGCTTTCAGGAAAAAAGGGTGGGACTATTGCACTATACGATCAGGATGAGCTGTTTGCTCATTGGTTAAAGGGTGAAATGGGTGGGAGGGGTCGGAGGACTGTCTTGGTTCAGGTTGGGAAGCTAAACAGCATAAAGTATGTGGTCGCTTCCAAGGGCTTCCAGAAGCTGACACTTCATTTTTTTTATTATTATTATTATTATAATTTTTATTATTGTATTAATGTCAATGTCCATGTTTGTTGGTATGCCATTATTATCAATGTTACCTTGTTGGCTCAATCAGTGGAAGTTATGTGTGTCCATGGTACATACTGATGACTGTTGAGAGCAGTCTGGGACAACACCTCCTCCTGACTCCAGATTATCTGGGATGGACATTAAGGGTGCTGCTGCTTTAGGACATTGGGGGACAGTCAGAGGTGTAAGGGTGCAGGGTGGTGACAAGGAGGCGTCCAGCCATTCTCTCAACCTATCCAGGTAGAGCACTGCTTCATGAACAAACCTCCAGCGCTCAGCTTCGCACAGGAGGACGACAAGAGATTTCACCTCAAGGACAAAACAGAAAGTTTCAGTATATAAGAACAGTGGGAGCACCATTGTTTAGAGACTGTGATGTGAGGAGTACACATTTTTTTTAAATTCTTTTTAATTAAAGAGGCCTTAATAAAAGAAGAAACTCCTTGTTTTTTTATCTCCTGATTTTTCAAGCGCTCCCCCCACCACAGAGCCAAGGGCAGAGAGCCCATTGTAACTGGCCTTTCAGCTGTCAGTTACAATAATCTGGCTTACTCTGATCTTGATGATTTCAAATGGATGTAGATAATCACATGCAGTATGTGGGTGATGGGGACCGGGGAGCGCTGCGTATCGATGTTGAAAGGTAGCTGACACTGAGCTCAAACACCAGTGTATTTTTTTCCCCTCCTTTTCTCACTGAGATTGTCACAAACTGTTGCTCTCAAAAAGGACATTCATGTACAGCATTTTAAAATGTTTTCAGTCATCAAGTACATTTACGATATTTATATGTAGGTATTTATATGAGGTACTAAGTTAAGGTTTTGTTACTATGACTAGTTGTGGCACTGATTTCCATTTAACCTGCAGAGGCATACCTGCAGATCCACAGGTGTCGTGTTCATTTTGTTTTCTGTCCTGTCGCCATGTCAGTGGATTTGCCCTTGTGCACGGCAACTACAGTAGATGCTTGTTTGTAGATCCTCGACTGGTTGCATCAGAAATTGTCTAGAATTTTTTTCAATAAAAATGTCTTTTACAGTCCTCTTCAAAGAAGCCATACCAAAAAAAAAAGAAATAAAGACTTTGTATTTAAAGATGCCTCTTGATTTGTTTTGATTTTTAAAATAAAGCATCAGAAAGGTACCATAATCCTGTCCCAGAGTTCAGAATGCCACCACGTGAGTTATTTGTGTTTACAGTGTGTGTGTTGTGGCTGTGTCATAAGTCACAACAAAACTGAAATGCAGATCCTGCTGTGATGATACTGCTAACACCCTGTGGGGTTAAAGGGTTCAGTTATGTGTGTGAGCTTGTTATCAGGGCTGTGTATGCTGTTAAATCCTGTACAGGGGGAGGGGGGTCAGGAGGCCCAGACTTTTATCAAGCTACAACACCACCACCTGCCAGGGGTGGTGGGTGTTCCCTCAGGCTGACGCATTTGTTCTTTTCTCTGGCTGAGAGTTTTGTGTAAGAAGAAAAAAAATGGTCGTGTTTGTCAGAAAGCGGTTTGAAGCCCCGTTACCCCGAGCTGCAAAGTAACACTTTTTTTTCTCCCTGTCAAACAAGCTCGGCTAGTTCTGTTTCCCAGCAGCGTCTCTACATGTTTATGCTTACATCAGCTATTTTAGAAGATGTGTCACTTCTAAACCCCACTTAGGCCCGGAGAACAAAATGCAAGCAAGGTTGTTTGGAAGCAAAAACACATCCATTATGTTTTTGTCCTCACCCAGGGTGTAATTTATCCTCTCTGTAATGATTTACAATATGGCCTTGAGTTCAATGGATGTTTTTTTGTGGCGCTTTGTTTTGATTGAAATTCATTCAGACCTTATTTACTACGCTTAATTACATGGACACACTGCCCTTTTACATGCCGTTTCACTGAGTTTCAGCTCACATAGCAGCTTTTCTCTCAAATACAGTGTGTCCCAAGTTTGTTAAAGGGGTGCTCCAGCAATTTAGTATTATACTTCCATTGAGTTTGGGACAAACAATAGACCGATAAAAGTAAGACTAAGAGTCAGTCATACTGGTGACTGTCAAGTTTGTATAATGGAGCTAGATATCGGACCCAAAGATGGAGACTATTCAGTGAGAAATGCTAGCCTCGTGCATGCGCTAAAAAGGTTTCTAGCTTCTTTGTTTGCTTTCTGGTTATGCAGCCCCCTGATTATGTGACGTAGTGTTCTCCTGTTGGTCCTGCCTGTGAATTAAAACCTGCATGGATCAAAAATTCATGATGGAAAGCATCAAAATTAACAGTTCAACAACAATAGTAGTCTATGAGGGAAATGCTCTTTGAGCTGCAAGGGAATTTTGCTCTGCAAGCAAGTGGCCACTGGGCAAAATTGGATCAAGGTTAAGCATATCTTGCGTCTCTAGTTCTGAATGATACATTCACGGTGAGGTTGTACAATGTTGCATTTGATACAACTCGAAGCTCAAACATTTCTGACCTCTTTGTGAACTTTTAGCATCATGCACCTGGATAGCTTGGAGGTTGGAAGTTGAACATTTCAACTAGGAATTCCTGCCTCCAGTCCTGGAAGGCAGCAGTGCCTTGAGCTAAATGCTAACAAGGTACAATTTGTTCGCCATCTTAGTTTAGCGTGTTAGCATGCTAACATATGCTAATGACCACTGAATACAAATCACTGCTGAGGCTAATGGCGGCTCCATTACATTATGTTAACAACCCATGAGTCTTCATGGCATGGGCAACTCAAAACGGGAAGGTTAGTCACAATTTGGAAATGTACAATACTACTACATTTCCCATAATGCAACTTGGTAGGACCTTTGGAAAGCTCCTCCAGACATCATTCAATTGTTCTCGCAGGATGACTGAGTGTAATAAGTAAGTTTCATTTGTGAAATTGGTGGAGTAGCCCTTTACACATTCATGTTGTTCAGTGATAACAGCAGGTTGTGTTTGTGTTCAGGAGCTGTGTCTTGGAACAAGGCAGGATTTTACAGCAAAGCACGAGTAGAAAAAAAACAAAGCTCGACTGAAGCCATGCCAGCATGTTAGTGTGTGCTGTAGAAGATGACAGCACAAAGGACAAGTTGCAGTTTTTATGGCTGAATCGTGTCACCGATGTTTAAACACACTTGGGTTGAACAGAATTGATGTCGTTGCTGTTGCTATGTTTACTGGTTGTTGGTGTAGCGAGGCAGCTCTGGTCCCCCTCTCGTCACTGTTTATCTCTCACTATCTCACCTCCCTGGGCTCTGTTTGTGATCTCACTCACACATTTATTTACTCAACTTTTTCTGCTTGTCATTTGTGTTTTTCTTCTGCACTCATGGTCCTGTTTCTCCTCACATGCCAGTTTCTCTCTCCCTCTCCTCTTCCAGGTCTCCCACCTCTATCTTCTTCTCCTGCTCGTGTTCTCCTTGTGAATCACACCAGAGTAGAGGGGAGCAGAAACAGAGCCGGGTGTCAGCTTGATGAACGAGGTCATGCAGGCCCCGCAGACCTTGTTATGCTGAGTCACCATAAGGCCTCCCTCTCTCTCACTCTGCCTCTCGTTCACATGCACATACAAAGTGTGTTCGGTCAAATCTCACTCTCCGCACACTTCTCACTCCATCGTGCAACTCTGACGTCAAGGAATTCCTCAGAACTGTCACAGAAACAGTCGCTCCTTATCAGACTCAACTTTAATCACATACTGGCAAAGACGACTCTTGTTTACATGGTCTCAGAGTCATGTGGGACAACTTTGAGTTATTTAAAAAATCTACTCTAGTTACATCATCTAATTTCTGGTCTGAAATGAGATCCAAATAAGTACACAAACTTGAAGAACAGCAAAGAGAGAACAAGATTCTTCTTAAAGGGTAACTCCACCAATTTTACACTTTAAAGTGTGTTTACAGGTGGTACTTGTAGTAAAGGTACCACTCCATATGTGAAAATAGTACTGTAAAGCCTTTTGTGACTTCAGAGGAAGCTGCATGTAATCTGCTAAATTGCCTCCAGAGATGTTACTAAGGGGCTAAGTTGCATTGTGGGTAATGTAAGAACAATGCATGGAATAAAACATGTGATACTTGTTCCATAACTGAATAAAGAAGCTGTTCTCAGGGGAAAATTAGGTTTGAGGCTAGAAAGGTGGCAGGGTCCGTCAAATATAAACAAAGTAATACAGTGTGAAACTGTGTTGTCCTTTAAGGTCAGTTTTTTTATTCAGTTTCTTCAGTCATGGAAACAGAGAGTGTGTTTATTTAGTTTGTTTAGGCTGAAAAAAATTCAGTCAATACTCTTTCTCTTTCTCTTCTGATTAAGATGTCCTCCCCAAAACTACATAGTGCACCATTAAGTAGCCTACTCTAGTAGCCTAACTTGCTGATATTTGCTATAAAGCCAGGCATTGCAATCATTAACAGTTAAAAATGTCATTAACAATCGTTGACCAATGACCAATGACCAATCATTTGGTCAGACATTGTGTGTAACACGTCATTTTAAAAGCACGCTAAGAAGGTCAATAGTGGTTTGCAGCTAGTTTATACATTCTGTAGCCTACATGCATGAACAATAAATACTGTGCTATACTAAACAACATTTGGTATCATCTCTAGGCTTCCTTGACAAAACTGCAATAATAAATAAAGCTTTGGACCTCAATTTTGTTTTGGCTTGCTGCTTTGCTGTGTCGGCCCTATAGAGTACGCATTTGTAACAGCATGATTAATTATATCTAAACAAAGCAGGGTAGTGCCATTTTATTTATAAGCTTTATAAATTTTATATGATAGTTATGAGCACATAGGGAGCCATTCTTATTTAATCTCCCTTGGAGGTTAATGCTTTATAGAGAATCATAAATAGCACTTTTATGAGCTCCTTATTTTGTAATGGGCTCTGATGATGCGTTAACATTATTTCACGCAAATGATTCCGTATTAAATGGCCCCTGAAACCGGGCTTCTTACACCTGACGGACCCTGTCTCCAGATCTCTCACAGCTCAGTCCCACATGGTCCTCTCTGGGCCTGGGTAGTGTTGGTGCTGTGGTGTCAGATAGGCCTAAGATACAGGCTATATTTACCCACGCTCCAAGAAATGGCCAGACCCCAGAAACCCATCACAGACTGTTTCCCGTGGCCTATTCTCGCGCTAATAATCCATTCAGATAACACAGTCTGGTCTGGAGAGAGTCAGGTTTGATTAAGATGTAGAGACAGTCAGCAGGAGACTGAAAGAGAAAAGTAAAAGTCCTGTTAGATAGAGTGATGTGTAGGGTGGCATAATAATCCAAATTGGTTTAAGGGAGACAATACCTGCTGCATATACAGTATATAAATTACACCCCAAGCTAACGAGAAGTGTGTCAATGAGATTAACTGTCAGTAAGAGGAACTGAAGCTCAGAACAACAGTAAATGATAGACTCGCTGCTACACCTGCAGTGCTGTGCTGTTATTAGCCAGATTCCCAACCTGTGATGGCACGAGGAATGGCGCTATGGAAGGTATTGTTTATCTTGACAGCATGTTGGAGGATTAAGATTTACCCAAATAACAATCAGCCTAGGAGGAGGGAGGAATGTTTGAATGAAAGATAAGCTCCAAACAGACACTACTCTGATGAGCAATGAGGAAATAAGAATAAAAAGCAGTTCAACTGGGAGCAAACTGCCAATAACCTCCAACAAGCTGAGCAACCTCATCGTTCAAAGAAACAAAGAAGAATTCAGCCGGTTCAGCTAGAAAGACTGGTCACGGTCTTAAACCAATACGTCTTCTACATAAACATGCCCCTTTGTTCCATAAGATTTTTGCTTTGACAGCAAGTGTACCATGGACTAGTCATGGATGCAGGCTGTTGACTGAAAAAAAACATTGTGGCAAAGAATCATGTCCAAACTCTTTAAAGAAAATTGTAAAAAAAAAAAAAAAAAGAAAGAAAAGTTAGAAAGGTTCAGCAATCAGAAGTTAGCTAACATTAGCCACCGTAAGGTTACAAGTTTACAAGGTGCATTTATTTATCATTTAACAACGCCAGGGTTGCAAAACGAAATTGAGTTTGATTCTCTTTTTTAGCAACATCACAGAAAAAGAAACAAAAACAAACTATTTTATATGGTGTAAGTGTGGAGTATAAGTTGAGGAGTCTCAGCCTGGGGAATGAAGCTGCTCCATAGTCTGGTGCAATGGCAGCGGATACTTCTGTATCTTTTGTCAGATGGCAGCAGGGTGAACAGACTGTGGCTGGGGTGGGTTTTAGTATCCTTTGGGCTCTGTGCAGACATCTCACTTCACCAATATCACTGATGCTCGGTCGATGGGTACCAATGATGTTCTGTGCAGTATTAATCACCCTCTGCAACTGCCAATCCCTACTCTCTGGGGTCTGCTTGTGAGGAAGTTCAGTATCCAATTGCAGAGTGTTGTACTTAAGCCTAGAGTGTTAAGTTATCCAGTCAGTCCACAAACAGCATTCTGATGTAGCTGTTGTTATTTTAAAGCTGTGTGAAGACTGAGTGGAGGACAGTGGATATGGCATCCGCGTATACACGCTAATTTACAAGAGAGACCAAAACCCCTGAGTGAACTGAATTGAGCAAGGATGCATGTTTATTACTTATGAATGTTTTTATTTGTCAATAGATGTGCTACTTCTTCTTTCAAAAGTTACATAGTGTCCCTTTAACTGTGAGAGAGATTTGCTGGCCATCAAAAGAATGCAATTACACTTGCATCACTTCTTTCCCATCACATACTCCCTTATAAGGAAGCAATGCACTAATGCATCTTATATTCACTGGAATCAGGAAGTGATGTTACTGCTACAACTGAAAAAATATCCATTAATGTTCAGTCATCCGTTCAAACCATTATTTAAGCCTCGAAAGCTCTGACCTACATTTATAATACCTGGACATTTTGAGGAGCCGGAGCTTGGTAAATCAATAAAAATGTTACTGGAAGGTGAACAGCCAGGACTGTGGAGTCTTAGCGAGATAAAGATTGAGATATTTCTGGATCAGTGAGTTTTCAGTGCTCTGGCAGAAACAAGTGTTGCTTATCCAACAGCAGGCCTGTATCCTATCAGCTGCTCCGATGGCCTCTGATGTCACTCTCACACCTCCCGCTCCTTCTGGCACTTCTGCTGGCGCTGGTGATAATGAGATGTGCCAGAGGAGATAGCCGTCTACAGGACTGATACTTGTGGCAAAGTTTATCAAAGTTAATGGGAGTGAAGAGGGTTTAATTAGTTGGTGAGACAGAAAAAGACAGACAGGACAACAGCTGGAACAGGTTGCACTCTGAGTGGAGTGGAGTGATTAAGTGTATCTGGATGAACGGGGCATCTGTGGGTGTGTGGGTTGTAGTTTATGTATCAGTCTGGATGTGTGTGTGTGCCTGTTTATGAATGCATAAATGTGTCTCCCATTAGCACAGCAGTAGTTGTCCCCTACTCTGTAACGTGATCTGAGTTCGTCTCACTCAAGCAGAGCCTGGGGAGCTCCATCAGAGCTGCGCTGTAATCACAAGCCCCAACACCCCCCACACTCTTTTCAACAGCAGCCTCTATCCCACCCCCACGACCCCCAAGTGGAGCAGAGGCGCCACAGACGCTTTCAGCCTCACATCCTCTCCTCACGTCCATTTCACACCACGCCACACCAGTCTGGCAGTGTCGGCAGGCACACACAGGAAGGATTTCTTCCCCAACAAATGCAGAGCAAGCTTTGCAGAGAGAGTTTGTACCGCTGCAAAAGAGCAGCTAATGTAGCATGGGTAACACCCTGCACGGGGTGAGACAAAGCAGTGCATGGAGTGCAAAAAGACAAGTAGAAATGAAGTGCTAAACTCAGGGGTGAGGCGAGGTCAAAGTTTATAATATCGCACAATATGCCTCAACCTTTGGCCACAATATTTTGGACACTTCCTTGCTATGTGTGTGTTCGTCATATGTTGAGCCCAGAGGGAGGTTTGTTGGTCCTGTGCCACATTTCCTTATCTCTGGCCAACATGCTTGCACAAACGAGGGCCTCCACCTCGACCTCAAACCCAGCCAGCCACTGTTGGGGGGCAGAAAAGAGGAGGAAGGGAGAAAATGAGAGAGGGGAGGGGGGGTGAGGAGGGGGGGTGAGGTTAACTACAACAGGATCAGCAAAGAGAGAAGGAGAGGCCCAGCGCCTGACAACAACTGACAGCTGAGCTTCCTCTCTCAGCGGGTCTCTCACGACCACAAACTGACACAGCCAAACACACACACAAATGCACACACATGCGCGCACGCGCACACACACACACACACACACAGATCGATCCACTTCAGCTTCACACATAGCGACTGAGTGGTCATGCACGAATTATACCCATTTTCCCTCTCATGCAGAGTTTGACATTGACTCTGTCAGACTGTGCTGTGGAGCTGTCTGTGTGGAAGAGGAGCTCTTATGTAACAAGTGCTGATGTTCAGTGTGTGAGTCTGTATGTGTGTGATGTTATTCTGGTTGTCCTGTGCTCGCCTTGCTCGGTGAAACCACTTTGTGTGCACGTTCAATGTGTGCGCGGCCACAAGCGCCTCAATATGTGTGGCCACAAACACACACACTGCAGGGGGACAGTAAGCAACAGGTGTAAAACAGGATTTTAAAACACACAGTGAACCTTTTTTCCCCGTTTGACTTCTGAACTTTTGCTGTCACCGCTGGCAGAAGACAGCAGCTGTGAAAATGACCTCTTGTTTGCTTCACACAGAGCGTAGCAAGCATTTTATCTGTGTCTCTGTGTGGGTAAGTGCACTACAAGTGACCTGCTCTTTTTGAAACACGTCTATCTGTGGTTCTGCGTCAACCAGCACATGACCTGTATGTACTGTACCTTGTTATTCAATGGTGGAGAACAGCTGCCAATGTCACAGACCACAGAGCAGGCGTCACTGATAACTGCATTTCAGACAGACAGCAACAGTGCATAGGATATGGTGGTAAATCATATTAGTCACACACATTAGTTAATTTGTCATGAAGGAAGGTCCAGAGTGAAGAGGTCACCTTTATGTTGCTGACTGCTGTCTGATTATTCACAACTGAGAGAGAGTATTTTTTTCTTTCTAACAGCGGAGAGCTTCAAATCTATTTCAGGAAGAACAAAGACGCTGTCAAAGTTGTTTCATTCAGCTGCAGAGACGTGATGGTACTGTGGAAAGAGAATCATTAGGGAAGCTTAGCGGTCAATAAAGAAATTTTCAAAGAGTTAGACCTTTTGTCATGTCCATAATGGAAATATAAGGCTACGGAGAGCACCTGTTAAGTCTCATTATCCAAAGATAACAAAACCTCCGAAGCTCATTAATTAACATGTTATATTTTGTTTGTTTAATCCATGCAGCAGCTTAATTTCGGGAAGACCAGAAATGACTCCCATTATTCAAACTTGTGTTCACGCTGTGCTGGAACCACATCACTGAAACTGACCAGTCATGTTTTTGTAATGTCATAGTTTAACTACCTGAGGAAAAAAATAGAAACTAAACGCACATGGGAGAAGTTATCTTCTCAAACACATGTTTTGGTGTTTGGTGGTCTATTTCAACCCAAACCATGTTTTCCTAAACCTCTCCAGGTATTTTTGTTCCCTTAACCTAAGTGTTTTAGTTCCCTAAACTTAACCAAACAGTGACAGAAAACTGAAGAGAAATGGAAAATAATAAGTTAACATATGATACATAATAATATGTTCCAAACAGGACACCATCCACAGTAAGAGACATATTCTTAACCCACTCAGCTACAACAGCTTGCTCCAGAAATGGTAAACTGAAATGATGGTCCTGGGACAACATTAACTAGAATGGCACTCAGTAGACTCACTCATAGATACCAGCTACCTAAATACACCTGATTTTTTTCATCAAGATCAATGTGTTAGTGTTGAAAATCTGGCAATGTTCAAGAAAGTGAGAAAAAATTCCTGGATCCATCCCTTTATCTGGATCAACACCCAAAGGTATTGGCGTCTGTTCTGTGACAAGACCCTTGTCTTGTCGTGGAAATCTGTTCAGCAGTTTTTGTTTAATCCTGCTCACAAACCAACCAACCAACAAACAAATTAACCTTGGTGAAAACATAACCTCCACGGTGGAGGTAATTATGATGTTCTGGAAGCAACATCAACACGGCCATATCAGATGGACCTGCAGGCAGCAATAACCCCCTGAACAACTACAGCATGCCGTTTGTACACTTTGTTTTTTGAATGGAATAAACCGAAAATGTTAATTAATGAGCTTTGGAGGCTCCTTGCTGCTTAGGCAGTTAAAACCGCAGCATCACTAGATTGAATCCATCTGTAGGTTCTTTGTTGCATGTCATTCCCCCATCCTCTAATGACGCCATAAAAATGCACAAAACATATATATTTTTACAAGTGAGCTCAACAAATGTGCTTTACCCTTGTTTCCAGTCTTTATGCTAAGCTAGGCTAATCAGCTGCTAGTTGCAGTTTCATATTTGCTGTGTAGGCATGAGAGTAGTATTAATCTCCTCTCCTCTCTCTTCCTCACAAACAGAGCCAAGTTTAGAAGACAGCTCTCTCTTTAGACAAACATAATGACTATAAGTGAGACAGGATTATAGAAGTGATACAGCCAAAAAAGGGGCGTTTTTGGACGGGAATCTTATTTAAATGTACAATCCATCCCTCCAGATATTTTTGGCCATAAATTCATCTCTATCTTTTTTCCTAATCTCCTCCACCTCCCCCATCACTCGTGTCTCCCATCATTTCTTTTGGAGTTTCCTTGAACCTCTCCTATTTTAGTATGTTCCATTAAACATGATTTGCCCTCTCGTGTAAAGAAGAAAGTCGCTAAGCTCCCTGTCCTCTCTCTCTTTCTCTCTCATAAAACAATGTAGTCCTGTGTGTTTGTGTGCACGAGTGTGTGTGTGTGTGTGTGTGTGTGTGTTTGTGTGTGTGTGTGTGTGTGTGTGTGTGTGTGTGTGTGTGTGTGTGTGTGTGTGTGTGTTTCCATGCACCAACAGTTATGTTCCCGATCCTGGAGGGAGTGATCAGCTCTCGGTACAGCGAGGAAGACGGTCCACCCGGATTCACCAGCAGCTCTTTATAAGGACAAGGGAAAAAAGGGCCTTGCTGCCTCTATATTTAGATGGACTTTATTGGCCCTCTTGTCTTCGTTTTTTTCTCTCCCCCTCCTCCTGTGCTGCCGCTGTTAGAAATCTCTCACCAAAGCCATGTGGGCGGCAGGCCCTCCTCTCCATCGCAGCGAGAGGAGAGTGAGCCTGATAATGATCTGGGTGATAATAACAGAGCAGAGGAAACGAAAGAGAGATGGGGAGAGGATGGAGGGAGGGTGACAGAGAAGTGGTGGGTGGTGAGAGAAGTGTTTTTCATTGTGTCTCCTTCGCTCCTCAATGACTATTATCCACAGTGACGGTGATGTCCTCTCGTTGCCCCATCGTCCAACCATTCAGACAAAGTCCCGGGAAAAGCTATATGTTATCCATCCATCTGGTCCCATGGGGAGGAGACTGGTGGCCCCTGATATCCCACAACCACCAGAGGCTGAGGTGGCGACACTGTTGCATTGGATGTGTGTGGAAATATGTGTATGCATATCCATTAATAGTCCTCTTATAGGTCCCCCTCAACATACCGCTGCTATCTGGTCTTATCTCCAAAGAGAAGGATATTTCTTAAGAGCCTTGACCTCTACTGTCCAAATTTACTGCCAATGACAAAACAGCTCTACAACATGGTGCACTCTTATCCACCTCCCTCCCTCTTTCTTATCTTGCCCGGCGATTCTAACAAAGTATAGTCAAACACTGATGGCACCGAGCCAGCCCGCAGGAGACTCTGCTACTGAGGCAGAGGTGAAAAAGAGAGAAGAAAAAAAATGTTTGGGATGGGGGCTGGTTGTGGACTTGGCATGACTTGAGCCTTTAAAAAAGGCTGTAAAGAGTGATAAAACCTTCGGCAAACATGGGCTGAGATCTGCCCCCTGAGCAATAACGACTCATTATAGGGTGTTGTAGGCCTTGGGTGTAACAGCAATCGAACCGCAAGCTTATCTCCAGGCCTGATCTCGCCAGATGTTATCAGATTGGCATCAATTTCAATTACCATGAATCCATGAACATACTCACTTATGAATATTCCAGACCTTAACCTCTTCTTAAATAATAAGACTAAAGTCCAAAATACCCAGAACTATTAATTCTTAAGAAGTACTTTTCAAGGAGCTAAAAGCCTGTTGTTGTCAGCGTTTCCACCTCGGTCTAAAGGCCTGCGAACATTTAGTAAATTAGTCTGTTTTTGACACATTATCTTTGTGCGTGACGATTCAACAGCCGTCCGGCCCATCTGTCGCATGCCTTCCTCTATAACTCCATGTTGATGTGTTGAAGCACAACAATCAAAAACAAAAGTAATTTGCAGCTGCAGATTTTTAAAAATGGCTGCTGAAATTAAATGCTGCGACTACTCAACCAATCAGAAATGCTCAGTGCTGCAAGCCCCACCCCCAAAGTTCTTGAAGGCTACTTTTGGAAAGTACTGCCTCCTGAGCAGGGACTTTCTGGGGGTTAAAATAAAGTCTAATTTAGACCTGGTCCCTGCAGTGGAAACTCACTGAGTAACTACAAAGGTTCTTAGTCCCCTGGGAAAGTGCCTGCAGTTGAAACACAACTTAATGGGGCACTAAGTAGTTTTGAAGAAGAAATTCAAACTCAGAATTTTTATATTTACAATATTAATGAGGTAATAATACAAACTCAGAAATATCTATTCTATTCTATATCTAATTGAATAAACAAGCTGTTCTCAGAGGAAAAATAAGGTCTAAGGTATAAACAAAGAAAAACAGTATGAAACTGTGTTGTCAGTTTGTTAATTTAGTTTGTTTAGGCATAAAAAAAAAACAGTCAGTGAAGATCTTTCTCTTCTGATTAAAATTTCTTCCAACATACTCCATAGTGCACCTTAAAAGGAGCTCAAACACCAAACTGAAAGAAAAGAACAAGATGCGAAAAAGGCCGACTGTTGAACTTGAACACACCGCAAAGTCTACATGAGACAGCCAACAAGCTTGTATGTTCTGAGCCTGCCTCAAAGGAAATACCTCTCTGCTGATATACAAATCATTGTTATGATTAAACAGCATTCTTGATACCACTCTCACTAATAAAGCCACTTCTAATTAAGATTACATCTGATGAAACGTAGCAAAAGGCACCGGCAAAGACGAAGAAGAGCAAAATAAGGAGAAACAGCAATAAATGAGTGAAATCATGAACACCACAGCAACAGACTCGAGGGACTTTCCCTTTCTTTTTCCGTTTCTCTTTTCATGTACTGATCAAGAGCTATTACACCTTACAGCCATGCTCACAATGACAACCTTTCCAGTTAGGAGCTTTAATTTCCACCATGGTCATCATCTTAGTAACTATACTGGTATGCTAACATTAGCTAATAAGCACTAAATACAAAGTACAGCTGAGTTCATGTGAATGTCATTAGGTTTGTATTGTCATTAGTACCGGATAAAGTTTTGATCTGATGATGGTATCAAACTCATAAGGGATGCATCGTGAGTGGGACATGAATGTCTCCAAAACTAGTTTCAGTCCATCTTATAGTTGTTACAATATTTCCCTTAAAACACGAAAGTCAACCTCATGGTGGCACTGGCAGTCAAGTCAGGTGTCCATCCTCTGGGGACCATTAATCTCATGGTTAGACCAGCTGACCGACTAACCCCCATTGCCATCCACACAGCCATACAGCATGCCTCATAATGCCCTTACATCACAGTCTACACTTGTCTGACTGGGGTTGTTGCCTCTAATACTGTAAGTGAATGGCTTGTCTGTGGCTGGTTGTGCTTATCTTGTACAAAATACCCTGGAGGAATGACAGGCTGGAAAGGGGGCCCCAGAATCTTTATCTACCTCACCGATGAGCGGAGCCCAGGCAGGTGGGGCTGAATGAGGCACAGCGATTTGCATATGAGCCGCCAAATTCAGGAGACACACAAGAAAAACATCAACTGCCATGCAAATGAGAGGCAAATGAGATTCAAACCAAGGTAGAGGAGGGGTCAGAAAGGGGAGAGCACAGGAGTGTTTTTGTGTATGCAACACTTGCGTACAGTGTCATCCATGCAGCTGCTGGTGCCGGGGCTAAAAGGCCTGTCAAGTTTTACCACAACAGCAACAGCAGCCTTCTGGGGCAGGACAAACTATGACATCAGGATGGTGAAGACAATAGCTCTCTGTGCAGGAGTAGAGCCGAGGCGTGGCCAGGCTGGACAGAGGGTCTTGTCAGTGGACCAGCCGTCCTCAGCAGCTGTCTCAACCTCTGTCTGTGTCTCTGTCACACATGCAATTTCAATTCAGCATGAAAGCTTACATAGCATTAGGACAAAGGATCGACAGATTTATGTTAAATCCCTTTACCCCTATGTGTGTGTGTGTGTCTGTAGTGTGTGTGTGTAGTGTGCGTGTCAGCCTCTCTCTGTCCATGCTCAGTGCCAGCTCAGGAACGCAGAGACGGAGGTGGAGTAGGAGGAGAGCCCCGGAGAAAGAAACATAGTTCGTACGAACTGGTCAAACAAAGAACCAATGGACAGAGAGGCCTCCACTGACAGGAGATTAGGAGTGATAGAAGCATAGATGAGTGTGTGTGTGTGTGTGTGTGTGTGTGTGTGTGTGTGTGTGTGTGTGTGTGTGTGTGTGTGTGTGTGTGTGTGTCATCCTGCCCACATGATAGCACAGTATTTACACACTAATTGTCTTCTCGTAATTGCCTGAGGAGACATAGAGAAGGATTCCAGACATGAAGCCGCTGCAGGTCTTGTGCCAGAATACTCAAGTTATTTACCCTCCAGTGGAGAGCCCTCTCCTTAAACAGCTGTAAAGGTTTACAGGCCATGACAGAGAGGAGCGAAGAAGCTCACCACAGAGCTGAATTTCACATGGAGAGAGGAGAGGGAGCTACGTGACCAAGAGGAGCCGTGGCTGAAGTTAGAGCCTCATGCTGAAGATCCATCAGGGACACACCACCTGGGCTGTCAAAAGGAGTCTGGCCTTTAAAAAAACAGCTCAATACGTGACGTGCAAACAACGGACGGGCATCATTGAGCGTGTATGAGCCAGTGTATAAACAGAACCCACCTGCCCTTCAGTTTAGGTCTAATGACAACAAATGCAACAAAGGCAGTGTGCGGTACGCCCAGCCTCGAGGGGCCGCCACAACCATCTATTCAGCCTCTCATTCACCTGTGAGGAGGATTCAATAGGTCTGCATGTTATTAAAAGCTTTCATATACACAGGCTGATGGCATTATGAATTTGCGTAGAGGACACCGGCCTAAACTGAGGGGGTTTCACACAATGATTGGGCCATTGTTGGAGCCTCCAGTCTGGCTTTTATTTCGAACCAGGCTGCCTTTTTTTCTTAAAAGATGGTTCAGCTGTATTGTTGAGGATCTTGTCCGCTTCCATTCAGGTTCTCACCATTACAGCACATTATGTATTTTCTCATACACATGTAGAAATGTTAAGAATCAGAACATGTTTGTTGCAAAGTAGGTTTTTACATACAAGGATCAGTAAACATAGTAAGAAAAGTAAGATAGTAAGAAAGTAAGAAGTAAGAAGTAAGTAACAGTAAGAAAAAGAAAAAACAAACATGCAAGAAGAATCTTAAATTGAAAATTGAAAATTACAGTAAAACATATGTAAAATGTGTCTGAGCTGAGCAGTACAGTTCTATGGTGAGTTGTAGTGTAGCTACAATACATTTCTATATTAAAAGGACCACCAAAATTCAACCAAAAATCTCAAATACATACCTGTCGTGCTATTTATCCATCTAGGTCCGGACTGGCCAAAATGGAGTTTGATTTGGTCTGCCAGATGTTTCTAGCGAAAGAAAATAAGAAATAATAAAAAAAATTATAAAATGAATCACTGTTTATACTGTTTTACTTTTCTCAAATGGTTATTTGCATAGGACATGTATGCCACAGAACTGGTTCCACACACCACAGCATTTATAGCCTGAGGTCATTTCCAATGCCCATGTCTAGATGGGCCTTTAAAATACATAAACCTCAACAACAAATACACAGAGGACAGTACAAACACAAACACAAGAAATACATTCAATAAAATGCAGACAGCACAATAAAAAACACAAACACTATAAACTTTTATAAAATTATCCTGGTAAAACATGTTTGTTCACACCCTTCTGAAGTCATAAACACAAGAGAGAAAACCATTTTAAAAATTGATGACCAGAATTTTTTTTCTCACTTGCCTCTCAGGTCTTCCATATAGTTCCATCTTAACACACTTTCAGCCCGTGGTCCATTATTAAGTTTTAGTTTTGGCCATCCGAGGGAAAAGTTTTGGGTGGCACTGATCTAAATTGTTTCGGTGTGAGTTGCCGAGAGATGTCTGCCCTCTTTCCAATATAATGGAACTAGATGGCACTCAGCTCGTGGTGCTCAACATTTGAAAAACTCAACAGCAATGTCTCTTTCCAGAAATCACAACCCAGTAACTCAAGATAATCCACAGACCTTGTTTTGAGCAGATTCATGTACAAACTATTTTCTTTCTAAACTAAATCTGCCGACTGAAGCCAGACATCTTTACGGTTGATATCTCCAAACTGGGCAACTCTCACCAAAACAATCTAGATGGATAAATCTTACCCACAGGTAACAGGGAAAATATGCATTTTTGATTTTGAAGTGAACTGTCCCTTTAAAAATGTGTATTTTCAATAAACATCTGTTTGACAGCAACAAACCTGGTACACTTCAGTTTGTAATGCCAGAGGCTTGTGATTTTGAAAGTCTTGTGATAGAGATTTCTCGAGCACAGGGAGATGATGATGATGTTGATGATGGAAAACTATCAAAAATGCTGGAATATGGAAAGAGATTTGGATCTACAGGCATTAGTTTGGTGGCCACATGTCCCCTCACCTCTCAGTACATTTTGAATTTATTGTGTGAAAGCAGCAGTGTGTTGATTGTAACCATGTGACAGTTTGCGAAAGAAAAAGTGTGTATGACTGTTCTGGACTGAGTGACCCTCACACACAGCTGCACACTGTGAGAAACAAAGTCTCCTGCTCCATCCTGGGATCAGTATCAGTGAGGATGTCTTCAACACCACATTAACACACACTGTGTTTGGCTAATGACAACCACTGGCCATTTGCTATGTAAAATTAGTGGAACCAGACGGTCAAAAGACGATGACTGCCATCTTGTGGTGGCTCAGTGAAGAGGAAGAGTGTGGTGGGATGGGACACTTCTCAAAATGATCTCTCAGAGGGGGGGAGGGAGCCAGAACTCAAAGGATATTGATTTTCAAACACTGACGGTAGAAAGACGTGTTCTTGTGTGATATTTCACATGTTTGACACATTAGATTGTGTGACAAAAAAAGTTGTAAAAATGTTACGCAACCAACATAAAATACACATACACAGATGAGGAGCACTGTGCAAAGCTCAAGGCAGCTGCCTTTGGGTGCTCCTCTAGATGCTCCGTCCCATTGTTGTAATAATATTATTGTAATAATAATAATAGGCATCATGCTAATGGAAATTATTTAACAATGGAGAAAGCTGAACCTCTGGGTTAACTTACCACAGGCATTTGGCTCAGTTTCCCCCATTGCCGCTGATTTGGGGAAAATAGTCTCATATAAATATTTAATAAGATTTGAGTGCTTGATTATAAATCAGCATTTTCTGCAGATGGTTTTAACTATAGATAAGTATGCACAGAGATGAGAAGCATGTTGTTGAGTTGTAAGAAAAGCTACATTTTGTGTTTTTCATACACAGAAAAAAACTTTGAGTCTTTAAGTCATTCTGATTTATTCAAACATTCATGTGTACTGTTTTCATAACATTACAATAGTAAACAAAATATAAATCAACGTAAAAATTCAACTGACATGAAAAAAGTTAAACAAAAAGGAGGAAAAGTCTTTAATGCCTACTAAATGTTACTGATCAAATGAGCTCTCTGCTGTACATGACGTAAAAGCTACTACACAAATGTCCATAGTGAAATCACACACACCTGCAGTACACTGTATCATACACCATCATGGATACAGCTGTTCACCGACTGTGTAACAGCTGTCACAGCTGCTCTAATCTGTGTCAATCTTCATTCTGGTTAAAAACCAGACTCGAACTGTGTCTTCCTCTATCCATCCAGCAGCTTGAGGATGCTTTCCCTCTCCTTCAGTGCTTTCCAGGCCTGGTCTTTCTCCTTCTTGGTCGGAGTGCGTTTCTTCTGCCTGGCTGCCATGATTCGTCGAAATCCCTCCATCACCTCATTGTCAGACACCCTGACTCTCTGCCTCAGCTCCTGCTTGCGCATCTCCTCTTTCGCCAATCTGTGAGGCAGCAGCAAATAAAAAGTTAATGTCAACAACTGATCATGGATCAGACTTGTATGACTGTATAGTACAGTTTATATCATGGCAAATATAATCATAGTGGCTCTGTATCCTCACCGGAGCAGCTCCTGCTTACGGGCTCTGTTGTGAGCACTGAGGGCTTTGAGCTCTGCTTGTCTCTTCTGCAGCTCTGCCAGCACCTCGTCCTCAGAGTCTCCTCCTGGCCCGGGTCGCTCCTCAGAGTCCAGCAGCCCCTGAGCCACCAGCTCTTCTTTGATCCGAGCCTCCAGAGAACGTGTGTGAGGAACACTGGAGGGGGAAAAGAAAGAAATTAAGTATGTGACATAGAACGTACCAATCTCCAACCAGTCTCACAACTAATATACCACACTGTGCGGTGTGTGAGTGCAACTGGTGTGATGGTTGCCAAGGTGCCAAGTTATCTGATTTGGAGAACTGATCTTTGTGCCTTTCACTGATATCTAGACGTAGATAGGCTCGACTGTTGCTTTTCATTAGAGTGATGCGTCACCACGGCCGCCATATTGGTACAGGGCAGCCGCGACTCCTTAAACATGTAAGTCTATGGAAGCAGGAGGTCCATCCATTATTAAAATCATCATGACTGTCTGAATATTCATACAACTTAAATGCCAGACACATATACAGGATACTTGGTTAAATCAAAAAGTACTTTATCTGATCTAGAAAATAACACAAATATTTCTATAATGTAATATTTAAGATTAACTTTCTTTAAGCAATTATTTTTCCAAGTGCCTGTAAAATGACTGTCATGATGTGATTTTATTTATAACTTTGGAAACAAATGCACACAGTCTGTATAAAATATAGTGTTTCAGCAGGGTTATGCAGAGTTGCACTGTAATAGTTGCATATTCTGATAAACAAATCTTACAGTTTTGTGCAAATTCATAGAAAAAGTTTGATGATGATTGATAAATATAATTTTCAGCATCCCACAGATATATTACTTAAATAAAATATTCATCTTAAATTGGCTAAATATAGCATCAGGACGGTCACTTACCTGTATTTAAGCTTAAATGAAGGATATATTATTATGATATATCAAATTTAACTCCTCAATTGTGAAATGATTTTCCCTGTTGTTTGCTTTTGGTATTTATTTTGTTAGATTATCCAAAAGCAGCACAAAAGTCTGGCATTTTCTACTATTTGAACAGGACAGAACCACAGAGCAAGATGGCTGTACCACAAATGCACCACACAAGCCTGAATGTGGCATCTTTGTATATATCTTCAGGTGCATCTGATATCTTGTATGTTTGTTAAGTGTTGCACAAATACCTATAAGCTTTTCCTTGGCTGCGAGGAGAAGTCCCAGCACCATCATTGGCATCCTTCCCTGAAATGTCGGGTATAGGAGAATCCTCCATGGGGGATATAATGTTTTCCTGGAGGAAAACAGAACAAAATCTGGCAAATTATGGTCATGTTTCAGTGTTAAACAGTAGTTTAAGAGTTTTATTAGCGTGCGTGCTTGACAAAACATTAAGTCTACAACATAATGACCTCTACAAGGGCCTGGAGCAGACGCTGTGTGAGAGGACCGAAGGGACATCCGTCTTCTGGAGATTCATGTTGGGACTCCGACTTTTTCAACAGGGAGTCCACATCTAAATATTTGAACATGAAGATGAGGATAAAGGTGAATACATGCTCGTGCAGTAACTGTCGTCTGGCATGTTCATACCAAGAGCAAACCAGCCCGTGGATCAATTAAGGTGCAGTCTTCCCTCACCTTTAGCATCCAGCTCAGACAGCGGTCCCCCCATGAGGTTCTTTTTCTTGTCGTTGGCTCGAGCTCCTTCCCTCTGCTCCTCCAGCAAGTCCTCCTGAGCCCAACGCTGAGAGTAGTGTTTCCCCAGAGCTGGAGTCTACAGTTAACACAGACAGAATCAAAGCGTAACACATTTAAAAATGATACATTTCACTTAACACAATAAAAAGAACCTGAATTTTGGCCATTTTTTTTGTTTGAATTTGGGTATTTTCCTGTCATACTTTGAAATACTCTGCTTCATCCTCCGGGGGTTTTAGAAGCTCCTCTAGCAACCGGATCTCTTCATTTGTGATGTCAGCACAATATGGCTCGACTGATGCCCAAAATCTGAAATTTAAAAAAGCCAACATTTTAAATACAAAGATACCTTGCCAGAACAAAACTTATTTACCTCAGTTCATACACAAGTAAGTTGAATAGAGCCTTATTTAACAGGGAGGTGAGATGTTACAAAGAGCTGGTGTCGCTGCTGACCTGTTGGGTGCATCATTTTTAGGAGTGCGGGGAATGTCTTGTGGATCGTCTGTAAATTCATACTCTTGGACTTTAGGCTGCATATTTTTGATTTTGGGCCGGCCAGGACCTGGACCGTGACTGCCTTTGCCATCCAACTTCTGCTTCTTTGGTTTGTGCCGAGAAGAGGCAGCAGGATCTGGGTCTTTCCCCATCTTCAGGAAGCGCTTATCCCCCTTCTTGTCCTGCCAGTCTGTGAGGATCTGAAAGGCAGCACACACAGGGAGTTACAAATAGTAACCAACAAGGGATGAGATGATGAGATGTAAACAGTGGCAGCTTCCCAGCTTGCTCCCACCTGTCTCTGCTCCTCCAGGGCTCGGAGGCGGCGGCTGGCCGATGAGAGGAGCGTCTCCAGCTCCAGTTGGAGGGTGTCCAGCTCCTCAATGCCGATGCCATCGTCCTCTGAGCGGCCGAGCACAGCAGTGTAGCGGGGACACACCTTCACATGCTCGACCGGCTTGAAGTCGTAGTATTTCAGAGGGGGACAGTCCTTTAACTCACTCATGATGCTGTGAGGCAGAGACCTGGCAGAGTCTGAATGACCTGAGACATGAAGATGGACAGCGTGGATAATAAAAGGAGATGAGACTCTCACACAGTGTCCAGTTGTTGTTCTTTGTCTTGTCTGTGTGTCTCTATATTTACACGCGTTAACCACACGCGCGCGCGCACACACACACACACACACACGAGAGCACGCACGCACCCAAATACACGTACACGCAGGTCTGCTGCGGAGAACGCGAGCTCGCTGGGCCCGAGCGGCACAAATTACTCCTAAACAATAATAATGGGCCGCTATGATTTCACATTCTCTCACATGTATATTTTACAAGAAGGACCTTTAAGATTAAAAGAGCTGGATGGTAGAAACTTGAAGCAGGGATGTATTTTTGAATGTTTAAGAGCAGCGATATTTACCGTCAGTGAATGGAATCCATGATGGAAAAAACCATCGCGATTACAGGGGGAGGGGGGAGAAATACATTCACATGGTATTATGACCCATTTTCGAAAAAAATAACGAATTTTAAGACAAAAAACAAACGATACAACTTAAACGCATAGGCCGAGGGTATATTTCCAAATCTCACTGTGTATCAAAAATAACCCCGAGGAGTTGTGCATATATCAACCTACTGCTAGAATGGTATCATCGGAACAAACCATATTGTGTCAGGGTGTGTAAAAACTCGGTTACCGCTAGACCCGTAACTCAGCTATTTAACTGGGTCATACACAGGTTATAACGCTGTCATTTAACCGCTTTTATTCAAAACGGGTTCAAAAAGATCAAAATTACACCTGGTCCAACAGCCACACAGCGAAATGTCTCCTGTTCACAGAGCGGAGTGGACGCATCGAAGGGTACGCTCGATTTAGAGCACCCGTACTCCACCTGGGCGGTGTAGTACGCGCAAACAACAGCATTTCTGCTGTGCGGAGACACCCGCCTCTTCAAACGAAATGAAAACTAGCGCACCATATCTGTACCCGACTATGTAGGATTTACGGAAGAGCAGTCCCAGGCGTGGCTGAGGAACTTCCGTCTTCTACAGCGCAAAAATGGTGAGTGTCTGTCACTAAATGTATCTTTATATTTTATTATTTAGCCGTTTACCGCCGCTTACTAAGGCTACATTCGAGGCGAGATTAGCTAGCTAGCTCCGTGTATCTCGTAGACGTTGTTTCAGGTCGGCTGCAGTGAAATGAGAGGACGGGCATCATCCTTGATACGATCTGCAAAAACTAAAGTGACTGAGCTGAGCTGTCTTTTCCTCTCGGCCCCCTTTTCCTCTCGATACTAGCTCTCTGTCTGAAGACGGTGGACAAGCTTTTTATATTCCGGGTTAAGTAGAGTGATGTAGATGGATATAAATAATTTGGATGATCATGAGCTGCAACCTCGGTCACCTGAAAGCATCCTTTAATGCATAACATAAATAACTTGTATCAGGTAGATTCTGATTGCCTCCATGTTTTCTTTTTAAAATGACTGTTCGTAGATATTTCTTCATCATTTAAAGGTGGTAAACTGTAAGTGGGTTGTGACTGATCGATAGCCTCTGCATCCCTGCATACAGCTCACTTTGGTTCCTGATTAAACATGACCTCAGACACTGGTTGAGTCACGCTCACTACAGTGGAAAGGTTCAGTTTGACCATGTATCCTGATCTAAACAACAAATGCATCATCCAACAAGATCCTCTGACCCAGACATTGATCTCATTCAATCTCTCCCCTAGACAGCGACTCTGCGCCCCTACTTAAACGCTGTGAGGGCCACCCTGCAGGCGGCCCTCTGTCTGGAGAACTTCTCCTCTCAGGTGGTGGAGCGTCACAACAAGCCAGAGGTGGAGGTCAGGTATGTTTAACTGCATGTGTGTGGAGTCAGCAGCCTCACTTTTTATCCCCCTGCTTTGCTGCCTCCTGTTTCTCCAGCCCTCAAGCCCTCTGTGGATCATCAAGCTGTCACACAAGTGTGGACTTGTGCAAACTTGCACAAGAAAATGTAGGAGGGAAAAAAAATTACACAAGCACAGGCAAGGCTGTAACATTAGCCAGCGGGTACTTGCTGCAGCCTATTGCAGGTGTCTTCTCAATACAACGTGTAGATTGAGAGTTTTTCAGGAAGTCACTTTAACTTCTAAGGTTCAGTGCAGAGCTGCACAGGGTCCCAAGCATAATGACTTTGAGTGTCTAATAAACATGATAGTTTAAAACCGAGCGGGCCTTTTTAAAAAATTTTAATGGATGCATTGTGCTGCGATTACAGGAGCAGTAAGGAGCTGCTACTCCAGCCTGTGGTGATCAGCCGTAATGACAAGGAGAAGGTTCTCATTGAGGGATCCATCAACTCTGTCAGAGTCAGCATCGCTGTCAAACAGGTGATTGAAACACAGCTAAACTTGGACTGTTTTTGGTTATGAGCTATTCACATTTCTTAATATTCTTACGTCTAAATGCATTAAACTGACGCATTAAAAACGCTGTTTGTCTGCAGGCTGATGAGATTGAGAAGATCCTTTGCCACAAGTTCATGCGCTTCATGATGATGAGGGCAGAGAACTTCTTCATTCTGAGGAGGAAACCAGTAGAGGTAAGAGTGGTGGAGGAGTCATCTGGGTTGTATATAGTAGAAAAAAGTAAAGTGAGTGAGAAAAGAGGAATCAGCATACAGTGACTGTGACGTGAAGAATCAAAATGAAAAATGAGGAACAGTGTGAACTTTTTAATATGGAAAATGTCAAAGGTGCTTCATGGTTAGATTTACAATATATATAATATATATTTCCATGAATACTTAAGCTGCAACTAACAATTATTTTCATGTTGATGAATGTGTTTCATCTATAAAATGGTGAAAAGATGTCAACCAGTGTTTTCTAAAGCTCAAGATGACTTCCACAACTCAGAGACAGTCAGTTTACTGTCATAGAGGAGTAAAGAAAGCAGAAATACTGAAGATAAATGCTGAATACTGAAGCTAGCATCAAAGAGTGTTGAATGTTTTTCTGAAAAAAATACTCAGATTAATCGTTATCAAAATAGTTAGCAATTTTCTAATTTCCCTATTTTTATAGTTGAGAACTAACTGATTAATTGTTGCAGCTCTACTGAATGTTACTGAAAGTGATACTTTTGTCAATTTTTTTTGCTGGTATCGGACTCACTTTCTCATTTCCTTGTTCTCTTTGCTCCTCTCACCGTACTGTGATTTCAGGGATATGATATTAGCTTCTTGATCACCAACTTCCACACGGAGCAGATGTACAAACACAAGCTGGTGGACTTTGTCATCCACTTCATGGAGGAGATCGACAAGGAGATCAGCGAGATGAAACTGTCCGTTAATGCCAGGGCCCGTATTGTCGCCGAGGAATTCCTCAAGAACGTAAGAAATACTTTCTCTGCTTTTCCTGCCTGAAAATGAATATTGACATCTTATACATTTCTGTACTTAATAATTTGACTTGTCCCGTCCACAGTTCTGATAACAGTGTTGTCCACGGTCCCACACAAGCTGGGAAAACGCTGCAAGGGCCAATCAGCACAAGAGTGGAGAACTAAAGGAGTTAACAGCCAATCCAGAGGACACGAGAGGAACATGACCAATCTGGCGATGACACCCTTTGCGCCCATCTCGAGTATTTCCCTGTACTCATGAATATCACTGACTGTATATAATGAAATATTTACCAGTTTCATTTTCAGCCACTTAGAACAAATCCCCAAACAAAGGCGGGTCCTTAAAGTATTAATCAAGTTGATATCCATGAATACAGGGGCAGTGAGAACGTGTTGCTGCAAATCAAAAGGCCAGGTTTTTATATTTTGTGTATGTGAGTCTGTATGTTCTGTCACTGTTGTTTCAAATTTGTCTCCAAACTTTTTCTGTTTATGGAAAGCAGTCTGTGTGGCGTTTAATTGCAGACGTGGAGCAAGAGCTGTCTGTAAAGAAACCACCAAAGCCCATGTATGAAAATAATGAGAGAAGATAATAAAACTCTGTTGTTTATACCTTTGCTGTTCCTGCTGATGTATGTCATTCATAGTGAGCATGTTGCACTGCCTCTGTGTCTATAAATGGATTTGTTCTGCTGCTGAGGAAGTTGTTTTAAGTCAGCACTTTGGCCACAGTATACACACTTACTGTGTTATTTCAGCTGTGAGGAAGAGGAAGTAATACCGTCATGCTGCAGACAGTGTGTGAACCATTTTTGTTGAACAGTTAAAACTAAGATGAAATGCTTTAGTTTCAAACCTTCTACGCAAGACTTATACTGCTGCTGTTGCCTTGTTCAAGTGCACTGACCCACTGACCCACTGTGGGAATTCAAAGGAGGAGCTTTAAGGCCTGATTTTTAATCGTAATTGCAGCGAGCTAGACAGATCGTAGATAAAGTTATCTGCTGGACACTCCCTGCTGCTTCACCCTTCTCTCATTTTGAGTGGCAGACAGATCTGGCCTCTGTGGTCTCCATCCAACTTCAATCAACTGGCGAAGCCTTCTGATTGCACCAGTCCAACTGACACATTATTATTATACCAGTACATCTCACCGGCATCCTCCACATTACAGAGTTGAAATAATGAGGCCATTACTTAAAGGGCGTAACCCAATTCTCCTGAGGCCCCGAGACCTAAAACTGATTTGAAAAGATGTTATTTACACCTTTGTTGTGTGGTCAAGTCAGTGCACTCAATGGCATCCATTTTGATATTTGATTATTTATATATTGTTTTGTTTTTTTGAGAATTCCAAAACATCACTCGCTCTAAGTGTCTCAAATGTGAATATCTGCTGGTTTATTGAGTGAATAACTGAGTTGTAGACAGTTGTTAATGGCCATTTTTGAACTATTTTCTCACATTTACAGACTGAGAAATGTATTGATTAGATGAGTGTTGTAAGTGCTGGCATATTAATGGAAACGGAAAATAATCCCCAGTGCAGCCCTCATACATAATTAAAAAAAACCACAATGAAGTTTTATAACAAAAATAACACATCTTTATTATTGCAGAGTCAGGACGTGCAGTTTGAAGTTGATACTTTATTTTTACATTTCCAGGACGTGTGTGCTCAGATGTGTTCTTCACAAGCATGTTTTGATTTCATTGAAGTGTGTAGAATCATCAGCTGAGGAAATACATCAGTATAAAGTCAAAGTGACTGTGTGCTGACCATAGAAAACCTAATGATGATCTCCCGGTCCGTCAATTCTTTGAATCACCTCACAGGCAAAATTTTTAGTATCGTTTTCCAGGTAGGTTTGTACCCTTCAAATTGCACATTATTACTGAGGTCACCTTCACATTAAACAACGATTGCACGATACACAAACATGTCAAACATGTAGCAGAAAGTCACATGACCATTGGATGAAACCACACGGTTAACACTTAAAAATATATACGTATATACACCATGTAGCTTTCAGACATGAACACTGACGCCTGAATGCATGATGTGTTCAGGTTGAGCTCCCTCACATCCCCTCAAAAACACAGACGTAAGTGTTACAGAGAGAGGTGTGTGTGTGTGTGTGTGTGTGTGTGTGTGGCAGAGGTGTTGAAGGAGGAGGCACATCACCCAGAGGGTCACCACTGTGAGCAGACTGGAGAAAGTGAAACAACCACAGGAGTCCGTCACAAGGGAGCGAGAGACAGAGACTGCAGCCTCGCAGGGTTACGGCAGGCGGTCAGAGGTGAGGAGGGACGGTCTGCAGGGCGGCTTCAGGTGTACGGTGGATGTTCACATTCTGGAAAGAGGAACGCATCAGTGTCAGATGCCTTTGGAATAAATACTAATACATTTACAATAAGCTCTGCAGTCGTGATCACACATTAAACACTTCAAGAAAGTAATACATACAGCATGTCATGTAGTGTATCTGTTTTGTTTGCACTTGTGATAACCTCTTCTTTTTGTTGATGCGCTGTAGTCTCTGTATGGCTCATTGTTAAGGTTCGACCTCTTTCAAACTGTGCCGGATGCTTCGTTAAGTGTGAGATTACCAGAACACTTTCATAGCTGACAGACGCTGCCATCAACATAAAATGAGTCATTGCAGCAGCATTTGTTTACCTCATGTTTTCATGATGTGTTTATTTTCATCACACCATCATGTACACGGAAGCCTTATAACAAAGTCCCAAATTATTCTCTGCATTTTTGTTTTCACTCTAAATCTTGGCAGAAAAAAATCTGAGACACAGTGAGTGTTTTGTTCAAGCTGATGAATGGCAGCATTTTCTTATGCACCCCAGTGGAGCCTTTGCATATGAATGAATGGGGAAATCAGGGTCTTGTTTGCACAGCAGAGAAAGCAGGAAGGGCACTGCACTGAACGTCTGATGTGAAGATAGGAATAGGAAGGAAGTAGTCGACCTCTTTTGATGACATGTTAGCACAAGCAAGAAGCATCCAACTTTATCCTAAATTTTACCTTCACTGTAAAACATAAGCCAAAACTCTGACTCTGAGAAAACAGCTTTCATGTCAAACGTTCTAAAATGAAGCACGAGAAGAGTGTGGTGAGGATGCATGGCATGGTTGAGTGGAGTTTATTTAAAAACATTTAACAGAAATATTGCCTTCAATCTGATCATTGAATAGACTTTAAGAACCTTCACATTGTTGAACACAAAAGAACAAAAAAAGTATGTCTGTAATCTTCATTAGACAGTGTTAGACATCCTACAACTAGAGACAAGCTCTAATAGAGGACATTTAATGAGGAGATACAGTTGATTTTTATGTGCAAAATATAAAAAAGCACAACCTTTTTGTTGTGCAATGCTGTACGATTAAGATTAGAGTGTCCTGACTTCTACTAACAGAAATATAAAGTGAATGAGACACTGGTTTAAGTTAAAATAGTTTAGAAATCAGTTCAACAGACAAGATCAAAGAGAAAATAAACTACACGTAATCACTGCTTCAACAAACAAGGTGCTGGAGTTTCATTGTTTCACAGTTGGGATTACAGCATCAGTTCAAAAAGAAAAAAAAAACCTTCATCAGCTTTTCATTGATTCTCCAAAAATGGGAGAATGTGCACGACACAGGATCCATGTCATAGGATTAATAATCAAAATTAGAAACTGGATTCCAGTCAATTACCACCACCATCATCACGTCTTAAAGTATTAGTGGAGGAAAAAACAAGACAAGAACAGTGAAGAGAGATTCAATCGAAGGAAGGTGGAGAAGAAAAGACTAGAGGTTGAGGAGTTTGGCAGGTACATTGTGCGTCTGAAGGGTAGAGAGTGCGTAAAGAAGGGTAAAGGGGGGTGGGGGTGGGCTGAGGGGTACTGCCTCATTGGTGAGCTGGCACTGTTAGCAAAGCCTCCTCTGACATCCGCGACACTTCTACGTTCTGTTTGATAAAACAAAAAACAAAGAGGGGGAGGGATCAAAACACAGGGGAGATATGAAATCCACTGCACACACTGATTAAAGGATCATTTCAACCCAAAAAAGAAAATTTAGTCATTAGCAACCCACAGCCACACAGATGCAAAGTCAGGTTAAGTTTCGTAGTCCACAAACATTTCTCGAACTTCACAGCTGAACAGAGTTACAGCATTCTCCTAAACCCGCCTGAAGTGGGTGCACGAGCTCGACCGTGCGGGGGTGAATATTATCTTTTCAAGTCAATTTGGGATCTTGGGGCTTCTGGAGACCAAGGAACTATTCTATGTCTTCATTATGTGTCAATTTTTCTACTTCAGTTGTTTAGGAGAATGCTGCAATGTTGTTTTAACGTGAAGCTCGAAATGTTTTGTGGACAAGAGGTTGAGTAGAATGACTGAATTGTCATTTTTGGGTGAATCTATCCTTTAAATTAAGAGGACTGTTTGTCACACGGTTGAGGTTTTTGTTAAGCCTTTGTTATCAGCCTTCTTTGCCAGTTATGTGGCAGTCGTCAAAGTGAAGGTGAGTTAAACTACTCCATGCAGGCTTTTCTCATGCTCAGCTAATGCTTTTTCTTAGAAAAATCAGACGGACCGTCTGTCGGCTACAAAGACATGAATAATTTAATATCCCACAAAAGGGGTTTACGGGCAATGATTAATGTAAAAATCCCAAACTTCACCTGTGAGTGTGAATACATTATTCTGATTGTACTGATTTTTTTTAAAGAATTACATGACATGACATTACTCATACACAGTATATTTTCTGTCATAATACATTTGCATTGTGACGGGTGTATTTCAATGAGAACCATCACTGGCTCTACAACTATGACTGTGTGACTATTCTGATCAGCGCTTTTCAGCATTAAACCCTGTATGAAACTGTTACATCATCCACTCAGAGGAATGTTTGTCTAAAGGGTGTGAGGGTGAATAGCAACAGGAGCATTAGTCATTGTTTCTGTTGTGTTCTGATAATACATAATCCACACATAATCCAACCAAAACCTGCTCTGAGTTCATTAATATTTCATACCAGTGCTCATAAAAACATGGCCGTCAGAATGAACTGCTGACAAACAAATCTGTTTTGCATTTGATAATGTGACATTCAGCACCTGAGCACCAACCTGTTTGTGAACCCTCCTACACTGCAAAAATGGGCCAGTTATACTGTGTGTGTGGTATGATGTTATACCCACCTCTGGTCTTTCTCGGTGTGTGTTGACTGCATCCACATTTAAGCAGATGGACTCCACCTTACAGCCTGAGTATGCACACAGAAGTTTGGTTTCATTAGTTCAAGGTCGCAGATGAAGTTTTTTTTTTGTGTTATTATTCATTAGAAATAGATTTGTTATGTTGTTATATTGCTAACAGGAGAGCAGTCCTACCATAGGCCACCGGCGTTAGCTTCAGCACAGTGTGCAGCGGGCACTTCAGGTACGGCAGCTCTTCTGCGGGAAGACAAACACACAGTTCATGAAACTACCCAAACAACTCTTATTCCTGTACGTCATTTCCAGGCATTTATATGAATCATTTCTGATGTTCAAGTGTAATTTTTCCTAACAAGAACAACAGCCCACTTTGTTGTGTCTTCTGCATCTGGTAACATAACATGTGAAGCTCCGTCTTGAATAAGGACCTGCAACCCTGGAACTGGAACTAGTTCTAAATTATTTAAAACCTGAGGATTTTTTCAACTGTTCAACAAGCTTGAACTTTCAGAAAACTGTGCTCGCAGTGTCCCATTAACCACTGGTATGACTAATGTTTAGCTAACAGCAAATTGTAAGATCAAGCCAACTCACATTAGCAGTACAATAGAGGGAGGACAGTGAACAGGATAAATGAGAGTGGCTGATATCTATGCTCGTCATCCTTTTTAAACTTCACCCTGTGTTTTTAATTCCAGGAAAATTGTTTTATTTAATTTGTTTCCATGTGGATTAAGAGATTAAATGGTGACTTTGCTGTTGTAAATACTGCTGCTCTAGAAACAATATTTTGCTGTATTTAACAAACAAATCAATTCTAATCCTGCTTTGAATTCATTGTATTATCAATAATAATATTAATGATTTGCATTTTTAGTTAATTATGCAAAATATCTGATATGGGTATCTATTAATGTCATTAGTTAAACAGTAGTATCATAGCCATTGCTAAACTTGAGCTATAATTTATACCATTGTAGTATTTTGAAAAATCAGAGAGCCATTGAATTATTTTTAATCTGACACAATTGCTACAGTAACCTGGTCTACAACATGGAATTCAGGTCAGTCAGCCAGGAGTAAAACACTCTTCTCCATCTGGGCACGCTGGAAGTATGTCACAGCTTTACACTGAATGTGTCACAGTGTAACAAAACATTTTATCCAGTGCCTTATTCACAACCAGGCATAAAAACTTGTTATATACTATATGAAATGCTTGCTGCATTCACTAAATTGCCTGGCAACAACCTCTGAAGAAGTCAGCGAAACAGAATTTGATCTTATTTGTGTACGTTTCGGTACATGTGATGAAATTCTTTTTTTAGGCTTGCTCCTTGAGGTTCAGTTAAAGGACTAACCTGCAGTCTTGTCCAGGAAATAGGCCAACAGGCAGCGCATTACGGCCTGGTGACAGATGACCAGCACGTTCTCCTGCCGCTCCAGCTCCATGATGACTGGCTCCAACCGCTGCACCAGGTCCTCATAGGACTGAGTCAGAAGAGAGACAAAAAGAGGCAATCAGACAGGCGGAAAGCAGACTGCTACACTTCTAGAAATACAATCTGTTCTCGTCACACATTCTGCTGAATAATCACTCTCAGGTAAACAGATTGACATTTTAGCAAGTGGAGAAATCAATACAAGCTGTCTAGACCAACACTAGCTTTAACAAGATTCCCTAAAGTCCTACATCAGCACTGTCCGCCTGGGCAGCCAACTAATGCCCACATCCATCCTCCTGTGTCAGACTAATGGAGAGGTAATGGGATGAACTTAAGGTGACAACAGACCAGCGGGCATTCAGACCCCCCCTACACAGCCTGACCAAACAGTTTTGGCACGCGCGCATACACACACACTCACAGACTAATGTGAAGTCTTTGTTCATTGTCATCTGGTGTTAAGCCAAATCTGTCTGAGACGTGGCTCGGCTGAGCTGAGGCTCATTAGCAGAGCGCAAGTGGCCAGTGGCCATCTGGATTCTGTGTAATTGTGTTTGTGGTTACGTGTGTGTCATTATATTCACACAGAAGGACTGTCTCAGCATTTCAAAATTCAAACAAAGATGCACTGTCCCCAAGCATGCTACCTCGGCGTTAACATGAAAAAACACTACAGTTACATAACTACATTGCATGATTAGACAAGACCGAACGTGATATTTCAGACACTGACCTCTCCTTTCGGGTAGCGATAGCGGTATTTGTCCTGGTCCCTCAGAGCAAACTCCAGAGGAAAGTGGCCCTGGATCTCCTCATACATCATTTCCTCACAGACGCCCTAAAATGACACGGCACACAGATTAAACTCCATCAACGCTGCACACATGCAAGCAAACAGCTGTGCTTATCAGTCGAGAACGTAGCACTCACTGCATCGATCTCATTCAGGACCTTCCACTGCTCGTAGGGCACACTGAGAGCCTCGGCTGTCTGGATGGTTCTCTTCATCTGACTGGTCCACACCTTCAGGTCGCTGATGCCCTGTGACTGGATGAACTGGCTCAGCTTCTTCCCGAACTGCAGGGAGAAAAAAAAATTTTTTTAGTTCTTAAATAACTCATCCAGTCAGGTCTGTAGACAAACAGTATCTCTTGGTAAAAAAGTTTTATATACCTCTTTGCCTCTGGGTGTGAGGCCTGAGTCTCCTCCAATTCGACCCTTGACATTGAGCTCGCTCTCGCCGTGGCGGCACAGGTAGATGGAGCGTGGCGTGATGTGGATGTTCATGAGGTAGTAGACGATCCGGCTCTGGATGTGGTCCAAAACCCTGTTGACCAAGTACCGCTGACCCACGTCCATGATTTTGATGTAGGAGAGATCTCTGAGGGGGGAGCAGAGACATTAAGCCTTTTGTGCAACATTGTATGATGTGACTGAGCCAGAACCAGGTTACAGATCTGAGTAACCTTGCATAATTAGTACTTTAAGAAAACCAATTATAACTGCATAAGCATATTATGAAGCTAAAAATCTCAGAATAAGTGAATAAGTGAAAACTATGTGTTATGCTGTATTTTCATATTAGGCAAAAAGCATTTATTTTAAACCATGGAGGCGTAGCACTATGGGCACTGATAAAGAGGACTATACTGCATAATTAATGTCACAACAACCTTAGGAAATGTCTCTAGTTTGGTGGCTTTTCCTTATGTCAGCAGATATATTAAATTTAAAGTTCATAATAATGTTCTTAAAACTGCTCATTTGCTAATCTAGTTATAGCCCATATTTGTTATTCACAGTTACGGCTCTCTCCACAGCAGCTTTCTCCTCACCTGTCCAGGACTTCATCCAGCGTCTCGTAGGAGTTTTCATAACACTTGATCCTCTTCATGAAATCTTCCACTGCTTCTTCTGTGTTGCAGTTGGTGTAGTCAGGGCTACCCAGCTTCACTTGCTAAACAGAGAAACAGCAGAGGAGTGAGTACAAGTTCATTTTCTCTTGCGATAAAATGAGCAGATAAACTCGAGACACTCACCACTATGTTCTCCTGAATGACATCTGGGTCTTCACACACAGACTCAACAAAGAACACCTGAGGGAAGAGGAGGAGGAGGAACAAATCCAGCTTAGTGTGAAGGCCAACACACTGTGACACCTCCCAGAATTGTGACCCAACAATTTACCTTAAAGCCATTCTGCTCTGCAAACTGGATGATGGTTTCCCTCCTTTCTCTGGTGGTGTTTGTTGCATCAAACACCTGCTCAACACATACAGGACAGTAACGGATTAGCTTTATTTGACTAGCCTGAAACATCTCCACTAATACACAATCTAACATTTGACCCACCGCAACTTGGCCTCCTTCTTCTGTGAGATACTGTCGCACATCGTTCAACGCAGCCGAAGCACATTGTCTGTAGAGATCATACAGATATAAATGTCACATGGTTGGTAGATAAGTAAATTGTTAAAGCTGTCAGATACCAGTTGCCACTCTTACCGTCTGATCTTTAACCCCTCCTCGTTGTCAGGACGGAAGAACTCAAAAGACTTGTAGATCTTCACACACTCTCTCCTGTACTGCCCAACATTGAACTCTACAGGAAAGACAGAAGCAAGGACACTCGAGCTCATCTTTCTCTTGTGATGCATGTACTGAATCAACTCCCTTTATCCTCTAGATTTGATGTTTCTACAACTGTGCCTTATTTCAGTGAAGTATATAATCACTGAGGATGATAATCCTGAAAAGACGTACCTCTGGTGGGCACTCCGATCCAGTTAAGATAGCGGGTCAGCTTCTTGGAGATATAGGTCTTCCCCCTGGCAGGAAGGCCCACTGTCACAATCAGGGTGGGACAGTTGGTCATGCATACTGGAATGGGAGAAAAGGGAGAGAGGGAAGGCAGCTTCAGTCATGTGCTGATCACACATAACACACATGGACGATGTGAAACTGATCCGTAACGCCTCGGTCAAAGCATATTAGTGCATCTCAAGGTTTTGTTCAGCATTTTTCACAGCCATTGCAGTCAAAACCTGCCCGTACACTATCTTGCATATTATATTGTAAGATAAAGATATAAAGATTTAATATTAACTTTAGATTGACCTTCTTGGCATGTGTAATCCAATGTTATCACACCAACCTGCCGATATAGTCAGTGAAGAGCAGACACGTCCCAGACATTGTGAAACACTGCAATTAAACTACTGAACACATCTGGAAAGAGGGGACAGCTACAAAAATTTCCACACTTAGTGTGTGCACAGATGACTGGGTCAGAGAGCATGATGTGGTGTGTTACTTCACCATGTACCTTCTTGCAAGATAATGCCAAAGTTTTTAAATTGCCCGTCTGCAAAAGCAGGGGAAAGGACAAAATCTATCTATCTACACAGGCTATGTGCATGCATGTTTGGAGATAATGAACATTAAGTTAGTTTCTTCAACTACCTCCCTAATGTCAGGATTTACCCACCACAAGCTCATGACTTCATTGGCATTTTAAAGTCTATAGGCTCACAAATCCTATCTCAATCAGGCCTCTCACCCTGACCACACAGAGAAGACCAATGTGAGCGTAGACAGAAATGCAGCAGCACATCCACAGGGCGAATCACTCACATGACTGCAGGGATACAATTCCTGTTTACTAACAGCTGGTGCTTGACTTGGCACACAGTAACAATGAGATACACATCCCTAGTAGTGCCAGTCTTTTCCCCTCGATGCGAGCAGCCTTCCTTTTGCGCGAACATCCAGTGAATCCTTATATAACGGTGTGAACCAGATGGCGGCGGCAGCAGCAGCAGCAGCAGCAGCAGCAGCAGCAAGACGTCTGAACTGCGAGCTGTGCTCTTCGCGCTCATTAAAACCATAGCAACGTTAGCTAGCACATCAAACACATCGAGTTTTACATGTAACGCTAGGGGGACGGATTAGCATGAATTATATCTGTACCACAGGGCCTTAGCACTGCGTACTCACAAACGAACAACAAACCGTAAACAAGCAAATTAATTGTTTGTTACACATTAATCCACGGGTGACACAGCCGTACATCCGTGTACGCCAACAACTGCCGCCACGTTGTCATACGCACCCTTTCTTTGAGAAATGTGTTTTTCGGGAAGGCCATTTTTACACGGCATCCAGATCTTCTTCAGAGGATTTTGGGTGAGTTCCCGCGGAATGGAAGGTGTATTGTCCTCCATTCCGTCTTGCTGTGAGGTGGAGGCAGCCGCGCCGGGAACACGGGACTTTTTCCCGTGATGCAGCTCTGAAGGTGACCGGTGTTTCATCGGCGGTGCTCTGCGGGGATGGAGACAGCCCCGGTGGTCGCCGGTCTCTCTCTCTCTCTCTCTCTCTCTCTCTCTCTCTCTCTCTCTTTCTCTCTCTCTCTCTCTCTCTCTCTCTGAGTGGTCACGTGCTCCGGTCTGGCCACCGTGGAAATCAACGGTCGGCCGTAATGACCGCAGTACGGGCGCAGCGTATATTCTACTTTACCGTAAAGTGACAGCTGGAAAAGGGCGCAAGGATATTTTCAGTGACATGTGTGGTAATATTCCTGGATTTAAAATTGCGTTTGATGCGGAAGAAGTTATGCTAGTTTGAAAGAGACACTTGTTTCTACACGTGGCAGCAGGAGAGGAACAGGTGAAACTAAGTACATGAATGATGCTGCATGGAACTAAATCATCCTTGTTGTTACACTTTTCAGATATAACAAGTCAAAATATCTGCTGTGGAAAAAGGCCAAGGCTGTTATCTAGTAGCCAAACTATACCAGAAAAGTGATTTGGTCAATTTGTTTTTAAAGTGGTGTTAATTACTTTTTAACCTCTTGGTGGCAGCAGGACAACTAAAACAAAACCATTATCACTTCTGAAATAGTTATTATGAATTACACATCCAATGTATGTCAAATATTCACTCTGCATTCCAGCTCTTGTTCTCCACCAACTCCTGAGGGAAATATTTGTCTGCTGTTTGCTTCTGTAGCTTTCAGTCAGCTTTTACAGCCTCTTCACTCATAACATCTGCCTGCTATGGCTCAAAACAAGATTGATGAGAGCAGTGGGAGAGAACCAAAAACATTAAAGTCATAAAAATGCTATCTCAATGAGCTGAAAGACACTAAAGTGCTGCGTAGAGCTGAGGGGAAGTGCAGCTGAGAGATAATTCTGTCAATCTCCTCTCACATTGCACGTAGTCATGTGCTACATTTAGATAAAAAATATTGATTAGTTCAGTTTTAAGAGTGGAAAAAATAGTTACCTCCTGATTGGTTTGTTGGTTGGTTGTCAGAGGGATTACACAAAAACTAATGAGCAGATTTGCATGAAACTTGGATGGAGGAATGGGTCTCAACCCAAAATAGACCCCAATAGCTTTGGGTGAGGATCTGGATAAAGGGACAGATCCAGGATTTTTTAACTCACTTTCTTTAACATTGTGAGATAGGTGTTTTGTTTTCCATTTTTGTTGGTTTCTCAGGATCTTAATTAAAAAACTCAGGCATATTTAGCTTGCTGGGTACAACAATTTTGTGCCAAGGCCTAAATTTCAGGCCTTGGCTGAGTTATGTTCTCTGAGTGCCATTACAGCTAGGAATGAGTTTGCTGACTAATTTAGTCTAAATAGCCTATATCCTTAATGGAAGCAACAGCAAACAAGAAAAAAATAAACATGCATTGTTTAATTTGTAGATTCCACAACCAGTTTTAAGCACACAAAACCATTTTGTCTTTCTTTCTACAGTACATGCAGCAGAGAGCGATTCCTGGTAGAACTCCTCAGGGTGCTATCTAAAGGTTAAGGGGGTCAAGGTGGTGAGTTGCCATCCTTAAGCAATTATGCACCAATAAATCCTTTAAAAACAATACTACTGTCACACCAAACGAAGTGAATTCTGAGACAGCAGCAAAGAAATGCAGCTTTAAATGCCTTGCAAGCTTTGTCTATCCAGATGCGTGTCCTCACTTGTTATTTTGCCTTACTTATTGATGCACTTAGTCTGGTGACCTCACACAATGTCCAGCATAGCTTTGGCATGTACTTATGTCTAATCAGCCAGAATGACTCGAAACACCGGTGTGGGTGTGCACTTACAACATGTATTCACTATTGCTTAAAGATTGTGGTATGTTTGGCCTAGCACACTGGTTTGCTTCAGCGGTTGCTTAAGACTTGACCCAGGGCTAAGTTTGCCTATTTCAGAGGATTATGTTCGCAAAATGTAATAATAACCTACAAAACCAGTCAGTGTTGTTACTTTAAGCTCAGCTGGCTTCAAATCATTAGTATGGGAGTCAGTCCAGACTGGAGAGGCCTTTGTTATCCTACAGACATTTCCTGTGCTCAATTAAAATTCTTCAAATCAACATCATTTAATAATCTGAATGGTTTTCTAAATATGGAAAATGGCTTTTGGTCATTTGTGCTCTGAAGAAAAACCTAATAGGGTCATTTTGATATAGAAAAGAAAGGCCTGGAACAACACAAGACAACTTCCTGAGTGTTACGGACAAACTACAAATTTAACACATTTTAAATATTGATTCTTTTTTAAATAAAGAATCAATATTAGCAAAATAAATATAACAATAATAACACTAATGAGGGCTGACTCATCTAGCTGCTTCAGTTTCAGGGTTCTAGTATAATGCATGCTGGCTCACTGTCACACTGTCGGGACTTACTGGGACACTTGGTTGGAAAACAGAGCCATTGTTAATGTTATTAGTGACTTCTGAGCTTTTTCTTCGGTGACAAAGACCAGTTTTCTCTACACAATCTTCATTATCTCTTACACATCAAGTTTCAACATCTCACAAATTGACTGTTGCCAACATTTTCTTTCTGACACTGACAGAAGCTAAAGCCTTACACATGAGCTGGCAATGTCCATGAGATGGCAGCATTACACTCCCTTTTTCTGTCTGTAAATTGACCCAGACTTGTAAACTCACAGAGACACCTGTAATTCAGTCCAACTCAACAGTTTTATATTTCCTATAGATGTAATGCTGTTCAATGATCAGATTCTAATATTCTGTCCATCTCAGGTGAACAGACTGCATTTTAAATTAATTCAGTCGAGTACATCTTCACCGTCACAAGAGATAAATCTGCACCACACTAACATAGTGACAGCAACAACTTGACATTATAAGCTTTACACAGAAGGGACTTTTTGCAGAAGTGTTGCACTGGACTGAATTACACTGCACAGGTGTGCCTGGTGGTGGGTCAGTGCACATTTTCAGGTTAGTAGGCCTATCTGTTCTTCTGTTTATGTGTTCCTCGTGGCCTCATCTGATGCACTGATTATATTAAGCTTTAGGAGTCAGTCTAGGTGGTGGAGTAACAGAGCCTGTGACCTAAATATGGTGCGATGGAAGGGTTTCTAATTAAATAGCTCCTTCTCTCTCAAATTCCCTGACTGCTAGTACACTATAATACATGTCAAGTTCATCAGGTCCACAAATAAATGGCACACTGACTCATACTGGGGATTTATTTTTAACTTTTTTCAGCTGGGTAGTAAAGAGTTTTAAAGAAACTCTTTCAAACTGTGGCACATACTGTAAAAGTAGCTTATCTGATCTGCAGAAAGCTCAGGTAGCCTGTGTTAAACAGCACGCTCATGTCTTGCATGCTGCACACTGGGACACATGAACAGGAAACAGATCTGTGCTCCTCCTCCCAGCAGCAGCAGCCAGGGTCTGATTGCAGCTAACAGCCTTTAGCCTGTCATATACCGCACAAGTCATTCCCCAATATAGTAGGCTATGTTAAGATCACAGTGGGCAGGGAGGCAGCGACCACCGGGCTGAGAGACAGACCCACCTCATGAGCCAAAATCTGAGACTGACATGACATGCATCGCAGCGTGAGGAGCAGCAGCAACAACCATAAACACAACAAACAGCAGGAACACGCAAAAACAGTTACCTCCGTAAACAGCAGCTCCATCATGATCGCAGGGTGGAGAGTTAAAATAATAGCAGCCTTATAATAAATACAGCGGGAGGATCAGCTTCAGTCTATATGAAGCGTCTACAGTGTTTTATTTAATAATGTCAGCAGCAGCAGCAGCAGCACATAAACATCCGCCTGGCTCTTCATCCTCTGTGTTACAGCACATCTGTTACAATAAGCCTGCTTCCTATACAAAACTGTCTGTCGCCTGTAGTTGGTATGTAGGGTAAAGGTCTCGGTGACGGTGCCAACACACCGACTCTTGTTTACGTCTTGAAGGGCTGCTCGACCTGCCTCTCTGAGCCCGACACTCTCTGTCCTCCGCTCAAAGATGCACAATTTAAAGTCGCACAAGTGAACCAGAGCGTTCAAAGCGACGTGTCTTACCCGATCTGTCCTGGTTCTGTGTGGGCTTGGGTCGGCTGGAGCAGCCTCTCATCATGGGCGTCTGTCTGATGGAGCGCAGCGGCTGGCGGTGTGTGTACGTGCGTCCAACAGCAGCCTGCTGAGCGCTGATGATGATGATGATGATGCTTGTGTGTGCACACACCCACTGTCTGCGTGTGGGACCTCAGGGCTGGAGGAAGGCTTTCTCCAAAACTGGAGTGAGGTGTCAGCCTACCTGCCCCTTCTCCAACACCCCACCCACCCTCTGACAGGTGGGAGGTGTCCCCAGCAGTCCTGACAGGGCTGACAGAGCTGTGCTGTTACATACAGGAGACACTACTGCACATTTTAAAGAAACAGTCATGTAGCTTAACTACAGGCCCCCCACAGGCAGTCTTAGCAACATCCATCAACATTCAACATTAAAATCTCAGACAATAAGAATTTTGTTATAGAAGCCTTAAAGGATAATTTCACTCAAAAATGACACTCACTTATTATCTACTCACCCTCGTGCTGATGGAAAGTCAGGTGAAGTTTGGTCGTCCTCAAAACATTTCTGGAGTTTCACAGCAAAACACCTTTGCAGCATCCTCGTAAACAACTGAAGTAGATGGGGACTTGTTTTAAAATGTAAAAAACAACAACTGATAGAAAATATAAATTGGCTCCACACAACTTGTACAGCATAATCCAAGTCTTCAGAAGTACCGAGATCCAAAATTGACTTGAAAATATGGTTATTTACACACTCGACATACGGCCAAGCTCTAGAACCCACTTCAGACAGGATGTGCTAACTCTTTTAGCTTAGCAGCTACAGCTACTTTTAAAAGGGTTTAATTAACATATTTTCATCAATTTGGGGTCTTGCTGCTTTTGGAGACTTGGATTACACTGGACAAACTGTATTTAGAACAAGTCCCCATCTACTTCAGTTGTTAAGCTGTGTTGCTGTGAAGCTCCAGAAATGTTTTGTGGACTATCAAACCTCACCTGACTTTCCATCAGCATGAGGTGAGTAGATAATGGTTACATTTTCATTTTTCTGGGTGAACTTATCCTTTAAATAATTATATGCCATGTGAAGAATACCATATATTCACTGCTGAATGTTGAGAGCGAAACTTAAGTCTGTATTGGAATATAACAGGGAGAGTGTAGAAATTTTCCATCAAGTCGAACTTGCAGAACTTGTTTATCTGCAGTGCCGAGAAGTATTCACCCTACATGACCACTTTATGGTCAATTGCGCAGCAGCCTATATCACTATTGATTCATTCACCTTTTTTTTATTTAACACATATTAAAAGAGCAGAGGCTCTGTATCAGTATCTATCTATATCTATATCTAATTGATTGCAAATCTCTACAAATTGATCTAAAGCAGTCCTCTGTGATGTATCACACCCTCTCTCGGTAAATATGAGTTGTTACTATCAGGATGGAGGTATAGTGTACCACTTTTCTATTGCTTTATACCCTCCAGTATAGCTCAGATAAACTTGTGATATGAGGTTTGTGTCACGTATGTTTACCTTCTTTATTGTTTATGTGTTTTTAGCACTTTATTTTGAAATGTCTGTCTTTGATTGTAATAAATGTTGTATTGTTGTGGCTGTACTTGTCTGGCAGTTGCAACAGACACAAAAAAGATTTTCCGGAAGGATAATAAGAAATTGCTTAAAATGACAAAGTGATTGCGTCACTTTACATCCCATCACAAGCTATGATGACACACCTGAATCATTGCTGATGCAGCCTATTGTTTCGAGAAGTTGTTTTTCAAGCTGTGACAAGTTAGGTAAACACTGACGTTAAATCTGTGAAGTAAGTTGACAGAGAAGTAATCCGCTGGTCCCAGAAACAAGGCCGAACAATGCCAAGACAGTGAATAATCAGGAGACTTACTGTAAGATCAGTCATATGATCAGACAGAATGAAAACAATGTGGCACAGGTCTGACATCACACCTGTGGACACCCATGTAAATGAGCTACAGGGTATCATGGCTCAAATTTTTGTGCTCAGTTTAGATCAATTTATCAAGTGATTTGTTTTCATTTTGTCAATTTTTCCTTTAATCTGTGTAAGAAACTTAACTTAATCTGTTGAATTTTAAGTTGCAAAACTGTGGTGGATCCAGGTTGGGGGTTGGATAGTTTTAGTAAGTATTGAAATGATGAAATTTAAGAACTATACTTTACAGACTTCATTTGCCTAGCTGTCTCACCCTGGGTGCACAGTTCTTTAAAATCATGTAAATTTGGTGGCCAAGGGGAAGCACAAGCGCTCCTGACATGAAGCTAATTCAGTGACAGTAATGATAGCCTTTTCAGCAGCCTATGATAATGCTGATGCTAACAGTCAAGCACAAGGCCTAACACTGCACTTCTATGGGTTAAGGAGACAATCACACACACAGATAAACGAAAGACACCAGGGAATTGTTGAGGCCTACACACCGTAAAGGCCATGAAACATCCAGAAAGGGAACCAGTGGACGCCCAAAAGGTTCAGACAATGTGAGCAGCAAATGACAGAGAGGGACGAAACAGTGGAAGGTCAGATGGCTGTCTCAGCTGACCTTAAACACATTCCTCCCTAAAGGGCAAAGTGATCTACCCCCACCCCACCCATCCTACACTCCCTGTGTGAGCCCCACAGCCAAGCCTCAGGCAGCACACTAACTAGTCAGACCTGTCTCAGCGGGCTTTATCACCGTATCTAAAAGGAGATAGCATAACGTGAATAGTCCTGTGCAGCTGCAATTAGTGAGATGTAGTAGTTAACATGACCCAAATTATTTGGTTCCTTAATTTGGAATTTCACTTTATTTCCATAAATACAACAATCACTCGCAAAAAAGATCAATATTCATGACTCCTTCTGCTCCATGCGCCAGGCTGTTTCATACATGGACAGTTTTCATTGCACAGTTCTGAGTGACAATATTTGAGAAAACACAACATTTTACAAAAAACCCAAAAAGATATTTCACAAAACACAATTACATTTCAGATTACAGATTCAGTTTACCGCCGGAAAAGGCTCTCTGATGGCAAGGTAAAGCGGTGAAAATCTAAATGTAGTGTACACTTGTGTGTGAAATAAGCTTTTCCACATTACACATTAATTTAAGCCTGGAAATGAAGCTCACTGGATGTAATCAAACAGTAAATGTCAGCAAGGAAGTGGTTGAATGCTAACGTTAGCAAATGGATTATCAAAAATGTTGCTTCATCTGGAAATATGACCCGGTGTCCCTCCAGATTTTCACTATCTTCTCAGTTGTTGATCACTTTACAAGTGGTAAATTGAAAACATTTTGTCAGATTCCCCACGTTTATACAACTTGCAACCAGCAAAACAATTTCCCACCCAGAGGAAAATGCCCGCTGTGTGAATATGGTCTATTGCTTAGCTTCTTACACCTGTACTCCTGCTGGTTACCCTGACTATGGACCTCCTATAACCCCACTTCAGAAGACCCAAACTGCCCCTTTAAAACAGCTCGTGGAACCCTGAAAGCATGCTTGAAAAACTCATACTGAGGCTGAGAGTAGTACACAATTTAAACAGGAAATGAATCGTCGCCAGGGACTCGGCTTCTGTCCAATCACAAACAAGAATGTTTTCTGTTATCTGAAATGTTGTTGGGTTTTAACTCTCAGGGCCACCGTAGACTGTAGCCATTATTACAAGACGCAATGAATCAATACTGGGCTACTCTACTGCACAGGCTGAGACTTGCATTGAAGTTTCAGAGGTAAGAGCAGACAGTCATATGAATCAGTCTAACTCCTAAAAGAATATAAAAAAAATTACAAACAAAAGTATTTAAAACACATCCCAATGTCTCCTGTGAACTGTGCTGAAAAAAGTGACCTATGACTGAACCTATCGGCTGACCCCAGACCTAAGTACTGTTGCCTTCCTCTTTATGTCAGTGCCAAGGCCTCTGGTGTGTGTAAACCTCTGGAGGGGGAGAATCAGTGACTGCTGTGGAATAACTCAAGTGGGAAGTGTACCAGACACTGTTATGTCAACATCATGAAGACGTTACTGTTACATGCTGAAATTTTGACTGCGCCTGCCTACAAAATGGCTGACTAACAAGGAAAAATACTCGCCACTGCCACCACACCATGATGAAATATGTCTTTTGCAACATACTGTAAATTTCCAACTACAAATACTCTAATTCTTATTGTCTTATTTTGAAAACGTCTATACTTTCTTCAAAGATGTGGAGCACCAGACAACTAACAACAGCTGGAAGGTCATGCTCTGTTTGGGCCACTTCTAATCATGGCTGACATCCCTTATTTACAGCAGGGGAAGCCAAGTACTTCTTATGATTAGCTTCCCCTAACCTATCCCCTAAATACTAAAGGGTGACCATGTGATCGAAGTAGGGGAAAGGTCTTTACCATATAATCTAAACATAATAATGGTGACCTTTTCCAGTTGAACACAAAGTCAGTGGCTGCGTCCCAAATAGCCACTCCACTCCTGCTATTTATAGCAGCCTCACAAAGCCTGAGAGGCTCAATGACAAAAACAATAGATCCAAAGTCCACAGAACTAAAACATCCTGCACGAAGACACTCAGGCTATACTTTATAAAGGTTTATTTACAGCCGTATGGACAAATACAATCTCTACATGGAGCAGGTGTACCATACAGATGATGTTTCCATTATTAAAGGCTGCTCTGTCTTCCTGAATGTGAAGTGAAACTGTGGCCTTATTTACAGGAAGCATTATACTCAACCCCCATAAACACACTCGCACACACACACGCCCACACTCACACACAGGACCTTTCAAAAGAAAAGTGTCACAACTCATCCGTGTAGCACAGCCAGCCATTACCCCACTGCTGCTTGCATAAAGCTCTCTGGCCTCACACTGAAAGGAAGCAAAGCGCTGCCTCTCAGAGCTCCATTAAGAGGACAGATCGGCAGCAGTGACACTGATTAAAAGTACTGCTCGGTAGGATGTGTATTGTTTATTGTTGCTTGGATGAAAAATACTCCCCTGGGTGATTTTATTGACAAGACAGTCAGTGTCATACTTTGCTTTAATTCATAAAAGCAGAAGACAGACAATATTAAGACAACGCAGGTAATAGTGTGTGTTCTAGTTTCACAGTCTGTCCACAGTTGGTTTGTCTTTGTGTGTGTGTGTGTGTGTGTGTGTGTGTGTGTGCGTGTGTGTGTGTGTGTGTGTGTGTGTGTGTGTGTGTGTGTGTGTGTGTGTGTGATTTGCACACTAGTGCATAGTTACACAGAAGACCTCAACCAAGCACTCAAATACACAAAACATGATCACTACAAGTACCTCATGTCTGCACACAGACACACTTAGAAACAGGCAAGATCTAAAAATGACATACATATGTAAGAATAATTAAAAACAGATGAGGCCCACAGTGAGCAGAGCTTTTGACGTCTGCCACTGACAGGAAAAACAGGTCTTGAAATGTCTTATAAATGTCCAACTCTGACTTTGCTGTTCTTCCAATGCTGTCCCTTTAATTCGGGGAACATTTCCTCAACAACCAGTCTGTCAAGATTACTGGGCAGGTCTCTGACATGATCCTTTCCTGCACAATTCAACTTCCCCTTCCTCTTCTGAGCTGGTCTTCTTTGTCATTGGCAGTTCTGCCTGGATTTACATCAACAGTCCTCTGGGTCTCATTGGCTTTGGCAGACCGTGGACCCGCTCTTGGCCCCTGCTGCGGCCTTCTTGCGTCTCTTGTTGAGTAGTGGGTTGCTGGAGGTGTCCAGATCTTTGATCTTCACCTGGTCGTAGTCCACACGCATGGTCGCTAAGGCGTTGGTCATCTCCTCCTGCGAAAGACAAGGGCAAACGGTCATTTCAGTGAAGAATATCTCAGTTATAAACTAAAAAGGGCAGGGAGTATGCTATGTAGGGCACATCTGTAGTAAATACACCTTTGTTGAGTCTCACTCTCTTTTTGTTGGTGCTTTAGGAGTTTTTAAATGATTAATGATTACAACTTTTACCCTTCTACCTTCCATAGACTTAACCAAATCAGTGGAAATATGTTTAAAGCAACAGTTTGACATTTTGAGAATGCACTTATTTGTTGTAGCCAGTTAGCTTAGCTTAGCATAAAGATGCGAGTTCGGTGCTGCTGCGTGGCATTACAGGCTGGGCACACTGGTTGCCTGTGTGCTGCGTGGCCTATCTGTTTACATGGAGTTTGCCTTTGATAATTATCAGTAAATATGATGATCTGATTTTCCTTCACCCTGCTGAAAGAGCGAGAAAGCGGGAGGGGGATGAGAGGGAGCGAGGGAGACAAAGTGAAAGAAAGAGAGTGCACAAGTAAGAAACTGCCCCTCACTTGTTGTGTGTGTTCTGTGACTTATTCTAAATAGGCCAGCCTCGCTTGACACGGGCCTGATATGCGGGTCTCAGTCATCCTGTGTGACCGGTCTAACCTGTCATCATGGATGCCAAAACACCAGTCACACAGGACACCTGAGACGTGCCTCTCACGCGCGTGTCAAGCAAGGCTGCTAATCCATAGTACATATAAATAGAACATATATAATACATACATAAATAGTACTATATTAAATAAATAGTACATAGAAATAGTACATATTATAATTGGTGAGCAGCAGAGGTGCTCTGCCAGGTGAGCTGTTTCTGGTCTTTATGCTAAGCTACCTAAAATAATCGAACCTTATATTTGACATACAGATGTGATAGGTGTATCAATCTTCTTAAACTCTACACTCTGTGAGAAAACATATAAGCCCTTTTCCCATAATGTCATTTTTTGGTCCTCTCAGGGCTGTTCTACAGTAATTCACTTAACAATTAGTAGTGCAGGTAAGAAAAATAAAATACAAAAAATGTGGACTGAGTAAAAAAAGAAAGAAAAGAAAAACTGTCCAGAAACATTTCCATGAGTTGCATGAAGGCCACTAGTCAGTCCTGAACTATACAACCTATGTAGAAAGAACATGAAGTCTCTTGTTTTGTGCTTTTCGAGAAGTGCTTGTGCAGGAGTGCAGTCTGTGACATTTTTACGCAATGTAGCTTTGCCCATTGCAGAAGTGAACAGTGGCATATTGTGTGCGTATCATTTTAGAGAAATGTTCCTTTCATATGTTATCACTTCAAACTTGCTCATTCAGCTGTTGTGAAGGAATGCACTATTCTACTCATGGTTTTGCTCACATTTAGAGCCACTGAAAGAAGATGGAATTGCACAACTGAGACATTTTGTACAGTACTGTAGAATTAACCCCAAAATGACTTTATGACAGCAAACAGTGTTCTTGTTTAACATTTTCTTTGTGTAAAAATCACAAAGAGTTGTGAAGAATGGCTCAGGGCTCCGTGTTTGAGTGTGTGTGTGTGTGTGTGTATTGAATGTTACAAATAAAAATCAGTGTACTAGTACGGCTCAGACTTTAAAACCAGTTGTAGTCTTCTGTTGCGCTGGACAAGCCTTGAAAAGGTTAAGAAAATGACCCTGATGATGTCATAGTGATGTCACCAGGGGTCTCTCAACTTGGGCTCAGAGACTCCAAATTTTAACAGTAAGCAGTACAAACTGAGTGACAAGAGGTAGAAAGATATTGGTATGTATGTGCAAGCATGTAGGGTAAAATGAAAGATGCTCTTGAGCTGCATTATGGCATATCCAGCATAGGAGCTTCCCCCATACTAGAAGCGTGAGGACATCTAGGCCTTTGCGCCATTGATTTGACAGTTTCTTCCCTAAATGTTATGGATGTATAAAGTATGATAATTGCTGGAGAAACCCTGTAACACTGGGCCCACTTTAAGGCTTTGATAGCCCTGCAGTGACAGGTTGTAATGTACATGAGTGACCACAGGGGGTCAGTGTTGTTCTGCTCACCTTCACATCCTCCCACATCTCTCTGTCTTCAGTCAGAACTCGGGTGGTGTGGAGGGGAGTGGAGGGAACCACCATGGACTGCTGCAGTGCACACACACACACACACACACACACACACACACACACACACACACACACACACATAAAGATACAGATATGAGCAAACAGATGTATAGTCAAAGAGGAAGCAGAACAAGAAGTATATCATGTCTATCAGTACTCGACACATATGTACTTACATTAATCCAGGGGTGGTTCATAAACTGAGTGATGGTCATCCTCTCGTTAGGGTCTGTCTTCAGTAGCTGATGGATCAAATCTTTTGCTGGAAGAGGAAAGGCAACGCAAAGTTAATTACATTATTAATAGCAACACACACCGCAAATCTTGTGTCTCATCAAGCTTTTCCCGGTCTCAGGGACCAACTGGCCTACTTATAGTCATGAACTGTCATTGGACACCAGCAGGCCGCAATGAGTTATCTGTGTTATCTGTAAGATGAGTCATAGAGGAGTTTTAGCACGATAATTAGTTGTAAGTCTTTAGCGGTGTTAAACTCCAGGAAAGCACCAGTAAGGTCATGCCTGTGGGTGCTGACAAAGAACTAGAGTGACCTTCAGGGCAGCACTAAACTTCTAACCAAGTCAAACAGAGAATATAGTCTAACCTAAACCGTAATGTGTTGTCGGTTTGCTGAGACTGCACTGAAGCCTAAAGAGGTGATACAGCACAAAGTTTCTCGACCAGCTGCAGCTGATCACGTACTGAGGTTTTCTATATGGGAACGTCTTTGACTCGGTCATCCAGTAAACCTGTGGTTGCAGAGTCAGTTGTTTATTGGTTTCCTGTTCTTGACTGGGACACTTCAAGCTTGACAGTGAGGCCATGGCCACACTGAAGCAGGCAATATGACTAAATATGAAGTAAGGATGTGCATGATCATCCTTACTGAATATCATCATTATTTTATTAATGTACACATTTAAATTACATACGTAATGTGAACTGAAATCTGTGTCTTCCCAGTCAAATGTTGCTTGAAAAAGAAATGAACATCTGTTTCCAATGTTAACAACAGTGGTTAACTGTTGTGTCTCAGATGTCTTTACTAGATTTGTTATTGTTAGATTTTTTGTTACATTGAATATTGTTTTCACTAAATGTTATTTGTTAACTTTAATGTGGTTGTTGAGTTGTTTTCATGTTTTGTTGGATAATGTGCAGTCACTTATTGAAGAATGTGATTAACGCTTTCAAATGGCTCTAATATAATCCACACAATATATTAAAGTTTAACCATAAATTGTGCTAAATTTTTACTTTTTTCAGAATTTTTTCTTACTTTAAGATGAGTCGACCTGTCTAAGTCAAAACTTATGTTTAAACTTAATGGAAAGCAGTCAATAGGAACATCCCTAATGACAACGTTGTTCACATTTCACACAGGGTTCAATCAAGCGTTTTTTGATCACTTTGTAAGGGGTCATTTTACTGTCCACAAGAAAAGTGCCAATTTCAAAAAAATGCTTAAAGGTCGTCATCTTTCTCTTTCAGTTGGAAAACAAACAAAACTGTCTCTTGCCACCATCATCTGGTAAAGAGTTGGACAGAACAGACCATTTGGACAGACAGCATGGTTATTCTGCTTGGTCTCAGCAGGGAAAGCGTCTACATCTGACTATCTGAAAACAGCGCCAATGAAGAAAGGTAACACACTTACTCCATGCCACAAGACTTTATTAACGATTATTAAACTCATGGTGAAGTATACGTAAAGGCGTTACCTTTTTCATTAACCTCTGGCTCATATTTTGTGTTGACCACAGCTTGGAAACACAATGCACATGTTGTCATTCACATATCTGTCTGTTTGTGTTGTTAAACAGCTGCATGGCAAAGTATAAAACAGTGATTTAAGAGCTATGGAATATTAAACTTTTCATAAATGTACAGTTGAAAATATGAAGTTTAATATTCCAGTGTTGAGGTTGGACAGTAAATTTGCCCAGAATTTTGTGAAAAATTGAGTGAAAAACATGTATTTTCAAATGTGTAAGTATCAGTGTGGAGAGGGCCTGTGTGTGAGGTTTTCTCACCTTCCTGTGACACTATAGCCCACTCCGGGTTGGGGAACTCGTACTGGCCCATCCTGATTCTCCTCTTCATCCCTGGAGAGATGGCCTGGCCCGTGTTGGAGTAAAATGGAGGGAAGCCACACAACCTACAGAGACAAACATGATGAGCGGATGTGCAGCTTTAAAACCTTGAGAAAAGTGACCTATGCTTATTTTAAAGATATCCAGAGACAGAGTGCATCATACATGCATACATCAACATTTTTGTGGTGGCATCCACCCAACCCCACAGTGAGTACTCACAGGATGTACATGATGACGCCCAGAGACCACATGTCACATGACTTGTCATATTTCTCTGGGCCCAAAACCTCAGGAGCTTATCGCAAACACACAGAAATAGATAAAAATTATAAATGGAGATAAATGGCAAGAACTGGCTGCAGCAACTATGTAGTTTTTCCTTTCTAAAAAATCTGTTAACATCTGTCAGTGAAAGAATATAAAGATACTTACCCACGTAGTAGGGTGTATAACAGGGAGTCTGCAGAGGGTTGTGTAGAGTGGTCTCCTTAGCGAAGCCAAAATCTGTTAATTTGAGGATACTGTTTCTTTCTTTAGTGTTGTACAGCAGGTTCTCTGGCTGGTGAGGAAGAAGAAAAATAATTTAACAAAATTTCCTTTAAAGACCCAGAACTGATCATAATCTTCACAATTTGGGCATTGATCTTCATCTTTGAACCTTGATGTCTCTGTGCGCAATGTTGATGTTGTGGAGAAAGTCAATGGCCGTGCCGATGTCCCTCATTATCTCAGAAGCCTCTGGGAGGAAAAGAGGAAAACACACTCTCTCAAACCAGAAGCAGTTCCAGGGTCACACAATAACAGATACAAATAAAACAGACATCTTGTAAAATGAAGGAAAAACAAATATCTTCTTTTCTGTTACCTACATTCCTGTCTAATTTTCTCCAACATGTGTGCCTTATATCACACTTTCCTGGGAACGATTGTTTATTATTTCTCTCTGTCATCCTGTGATGTGTTTAGAACCAGTGGTGGAATGTAACTAAGTACATGTGTTCAAGTACTGTACTTGTGTACAAATTTGAGGTGCTTGTACTTAATTTGAGTCTTTTCTTCTCACACCACTTTCCACTTCTACAACTTCTCTATTGTGTTTGTCATTTGGCAGAAAATTAAATGGCATGGTATTTCTCACGTTAAAACATTTCATGTTTCCAATAATTGTATTTCTTTTAAATAATTTTGATGTTTGGACTGTTGAACTGGACAAAACAAGCGTTGGAAAGGTATCACTGAGCTTTGGGTAATTCAGACCTCATTTTTCTTTATTTTCTGAATTTTTACAAAACAATCAGTCAATTAACTGAGAAAATAATCAGCCAATTAATCCTGAATAAAAATAATAAGTATAAATCCTGTTCAAAAGAGTTCAAATGTAATCCCTTTTTTTACTTTTAATACTGTAAGTACCATTTTTAAAATTATATTTGCATACAACATTTTCAAAACATGACGTTAACGTTCTAACTAGCATTTGTACAGTGTGGTATTTGTACTTTACTTAAGTATTAATATAAGTACTTATTACATAGTAAGGATCTGAGTACTTCCACCAACACTTTCCATCTATTTATCAGTCCTCACCTTTCTCAGTGAAGGCCTGGTCTCCTCTGGCCTGGATCCTGCTGAACAGCTCTCCTCCCTCCATACTGGAAACAGACAGACACACACAATTTAAACAAACTGCACACAGGACACTCCAGGGAGTAATGTCACCTGTATATCACAGAAATTAACTTTGAATGAAGTAGAACTCTTCTGAGGATTGCTTGAAACTTTTGTGATCACTCAGCAGATCAGGGCTCCTCATTTTGATATCTACAGAAAATATCAAGCATCTGCCAAAATTATAATTACAATAATGTTAAATGATTTCCACATTGTAATTCGTGTTAATTCTACCTGTGTCATGTGGTGCAATAAAAACACCTGGAAACAATAATCAATAATCAATAATTGTAATCACTTACAAATCAGGGCAGTAACTTATAAACGGGTTGGATTTCAGTGGATATCTGTTGAGTTGTTTACAGCTCAAAACACAGAAGTATTCAACCTGGAGCTTGCAGTTTCTTGAAAAAGAGAAATGGTAAGTGAAATTGAAATTCTAGAAAATACCAAGTAAAAGTACTCTCTTCTAAAACTGCCTCAAATACGGAAGAAGGCAAAGGTACAAAAGGAACCAACAGGGTTTTTTTATGAAATGAGCCTGCATGTCATTGTTGTTACAAAACATTTTTTCCCTGAGATCTTTGACCTGATTCTTTTAAAGTTCAGACACTGAACAATTAAAAATGATTCAGTATCAGCTTCCCACTCTCAGCTTTCACAACCAAACATCAAACAGATGTGATGGGATGCCTGAAACTCTCCCCTCTGCTCCTCAGAAAAATATGTTTGTGCTCATTTAAGTGTATTAAGTAAGAGCGTACTTTTTGTGGTTCATGCGAACAGATGAACAGATAGCTGACAGAGAAATGTGACTGCAGTGGACCGTACTGCCTTCCTCCTCTGACCCTCATTCATACAGGAAGCAGCTCGCAGTGAGAGATTACTGAGAGCACACACAAACTCACAAGGTCGACAACACACCGTAGCACACAAACAGTTGCTGTGTCAATAACTGTGATGATGAGAACCACTTAGTCAGTTTAAAATTCCCATGGAGGACAGTGTCATTTCTGTGGTTTCTCCTTTACCCTCCCAATTGTAATGTGTTTTTCCACTCAGAGGTGGAGGAGAGGGTAATAAAAAGTGCAAAGCTCAACTACCTGTATGCACATCAAAGCACACACACACACACACACACACACACAATGTGTTATCACCATCACTGGAGTCACTAGGGGTATTACGAGTGTGTCGTGACAGGTGAAGCCCTGAGAGAATTCACTCTCTTTATCATCATCATCAGTGCCGACACCTTCACTCGTCTAGTCTGAGCTTCAGGTCTTATGACTGACCTTTAGCATGTGTTAGTTCTGTCTTCAGTGGCACAAAGATTATCCTCTGACACTACAGACAAATACACACACAATACCTGTTTGACAATGTTTCAGTTTTGTTATGAATACTCTCTAAAGAATGCGATAAAGGAGAAAACATCTAGAATACATTGATTCTATATGGACTACTGACGATTGGTTTATCAACTGGATCTAATATACAGTGTTCGCGTATTGCGTCTTGTGCTTCGGGAGCTGTGACGGTGTGTTTGTGTATTTGTTGTATTTTCACTGTATAAACAATGTGTTCACACACAAAACACACATGTGCCTTTTCCCACACATACACTTGTATTCATAAAGGAAGAATGTGCGGTGAGAATGTGGACAGCTCACACATAATTCAGACCAGGCGTACACATTTCTGCGGTTGAAATGATGAGGTAGGCATGAAATATAAGATGACAGATGTAACAAATATTGTTGGTTTAGGTTGTTGATTGATTGGGTTATTAGTTTGTCTACACAGCCTTTTGTAAGTAAGTCGCTGAGAGACGCATTATAAACTTGACTTCACCTTCTTCATGAGTGATCGATCTGTGATTAATTAATGATCTTTTTATTTGATCTGTGGAGATTTGTAGAGAAGCTCTATAGATTAATCATTGATCATCCTTCTGTAGTTTAATAATGACTGAGATATTACACACAGCTTTATAAATCTGACGAAAATGATGCAACTGCATATTTCAGGTATTTGTGCTCACACACAGTTTCAGTGAATCTACACAGAGTTGCATGCATCTGGCCCTTGCAGTGTTAGTATTTGGGGAAGGTTTATGTTTACAGCTGGATGATATTTGTGTTTACATGATGTTGAAGCAATGTGCTGCTCGAGGCGATGGTGGGTTAACATCCCGGAATATTTGGTTTGTAGTTTGTTAATGTGTCTGAAAGGATGGGTTTGGGTTATGTAAGGCCAGACATTGAAATAAAATATTCATTCATTCATTCATTCGATAGGCTGTATTTTGTGTGAAAATATATGAGCATATTGGACGTATTGGGAGAGGTCATTTCCTATACAATCTTTGGGAAAATGTCTTCTGTTCAGTACTGTAAAATGAGATTTATTTTGTTAACCTGTAGCCTTCTCGACATGGTGGATAAACCAAATGTTATCATTTGACTTATTCTTACAGAAAATAATATGTTGTTCATGTACTACTGTAAAAACATTCATACTGAAGAAACAGTTTGAGCTTTAAATGTATTTTATCGTTGTGTGTTGACTTCCACACAACCTGAAGGATTCTTCTTCGTTAATCGCTGGAGATGGTTTGATATTGTTTTTTGAACTGTGTACCAATCAGATACTAGTGACTTTGGCTACTTGTGCTGTTAAAATAAAACAGTTACGTTGCATACAGGTGTGCAGGACAATGCTGGGAAGTAGAAGTATTCCTGTTTCTAATAAATATATAACATTGTATTGGTTGGGTGCATAGACTTGTGTGCTAGCTGGAACTGGAACCAGCATTTTAGGCAGTATCCAGGCTTTTCTAATACTGGTATTGAGACAACCCTATTTTTAACAGAGCAAACACAAAAATTCCAGTGGAAAGTTGTGGAAACTGAGAGCGGAAATAACTTTGGATTTTCTTGTCAACTGTTTGATGAATCCACATCATCAGTTCAGAGTCTCTGTAAGCTCTTTGCCAATTTTGGACTTTTATCTACCTAATGTCAACAATTCATGAATTAAGACAAATAGTCTTAAATTGACTACGAGGAACTTTCAGTTTTTGTTGATTCTGCGGTACAACACCAGCGCCTGCTGTTGTAAAGGTCTTTGCTAGCGTGTGCCGGCCAAGGTGGCGGTGGCGTGTGCATTTGTTTTGGAAGGAGTGACAGAGAGATCGCAGGATTGATCGCTACGAGGTAATGTATTTATATGCGATTTGATATGTGATATATGGGATCAGACCTGAGCACAGGCATTAAAAATAACTATATAAAAATAGCAGTGTTTTTGCTGATGGTCTTGTTTGCTGTTACAGATTATTTATAATCATCAGAGGAATCACAAGACTGTTTCACAAACACTTAAAAGTTCCTCGTAGACACTTCAAATAAATGGTTCTGAAGGAAAGTGTTCAGATAGGTCTGTGTGTGTAAACTGGTGAGCAGAGCGGTGACATGTGAATCCTACCACTCCATGATGATGAGCAGGCACTTCTTCCCATGATGCATGTTCTCATACAGGCTGAGGATGCGAACAATGTACGGCCCTCCTGACACTTGCCAGTGGAGCTCCACCTCTCGTCTCGCTTTGGGGCAGTCGTACAGAATCTGGCACACAATACAAAATTAATGAAATTAATGCTCAGTGTATGACGGGACCAACAAACTCAGTACATTCAATTCTTTTGTTAAATTCTAAACCAGTTTAATATTTATTTATTTTTGTATCGACTTTAATGTATTTATGTTTCGTTTATATTAGGTATTAGGTACAGTGTCTGTTATAGAGCATGCTGTAATTAACAACTAACAAAATTACTCATTTCAGGTTAAGGTTTACATACAGTATATGAAGCTTTTGGTCTCGTGTAATGAATAACAGGAACTTTTGACTCTGAGCATCCATTTGCAGATCAAGACAGAGTTTATTGATTGAGTTGTTTGACTGGTTTCAGCTTCTCTATTGAGAGGACTTTGTGCTTTTCTCTGTTTTGATATCATTGTAAATTAAATATCTTTCTCTTTTTTTAACTATATATAATCACTGTCGTCTTACATGGTTAGATAATTATTCGATTTTGTGTTTTACTTAGTGAAAAGTGACCCAGTAAATAGAGCAGACCCAGTAAGAGAAAAATATGAAATAACAGCTTACAGAAAAAAACAAAAAAAACAAAAACAAAATGCAATTATTGAGCTCATCCTCACTGATCTACTACGTGTAAGCAGAGGACACACACTGTACAGTCCTTAAGGCAGCCTAGTCTCATAAACACACACGCAGCAGGTGTGGACCCTGACATAGCACACATCTTCAGTCAGGGTGTATTTTTGGATATGACAGTGATGGAGAGATCCTGCTGCTCACAAGGCCGGTCTGGTCACAGGCCGAGTCTGGAGTACATAACACACACACACACACACACACAACCACAGGCTGACTCACTGACGTATGACAGACAGACAGACACACACACACACACCACACACACACACACACACACACACACACACACACCACACACACACACACACACACACACACACACAGACACTAAACCTGTGTTCTCTAACAGGTGAACTTTCTCGGATGTGAAGGAACATTTCTAAACCTTCAGTTTCAGAGGAGTGAAGATGGAATCATTTCAAAATGTCAGCGCCGCTCAGTTTTAGCTCGTTAAAGTCAGAGAGGAAGTGGCCAAGGGTTGCGAGTAGCAGGGTGTTGAAAGTAGAAGTTGAGAGTTTCCGTTGACTTGTTTGTCGGCTCCACTACTACATGTGTCCTACTTTGCAAAGCAAAGCAGTGGGCAGGTTTCTTTCTGCTGTGTCATTTATAGCTTTATGGCTTTAATCAGAGCAGACAGCTTGTGAGCTGGTTTCTTTAATTTCCTGCAATGAAGCAGAATTGGCTTCAATAAAAGAGCTGTGTGGATTAAATACACATATAAAACACTGAGTGATGACTGAGAGAATGAGACAGACACAGTTAATCTTCTCATGGACTCTTTTCTTATGTGAGGCAACATCATGGAGACTAAATGCACACTTGTCCCTGATCCTGCTCTAAGCCAATCAGCCACATCCTTACACTCCTCTAAACCAATCTCTGTCCATAGAGACTGTAAATCACACTGACACACACACATCTACCTGAGTTTAACAGCACACACACTCATATTGCTCCAACATATTTGCACTCTATCAGAGTGTTTTACTGTACACCTTGATAAAAAGGAGGTTTATCTTTACAACTTCTACCAATAAAGAGCTGCTCATAAAGTATACATGAAAGTGGTCTAGAAGTGGTGTAAATTTAACCAACAGGTGTTAATACACGTGATTGTCTCCAGTAATAACAATGTTATACTGCTGGACTACTTTTAGTTTATGACCAGAATCCTGGCAGTTTAATACAATTACAGTTTTTTTTTAAAAGCAGTCATTCCAATGTTCCCTGTGTCCTAAGTGCCCCAGATTTATATGACAAAGGGCCATACAGTTTGTTCCGAGGGTCCTATGTTCTCCGTTTCTAGGGTTATTTGACCCAAACAGATACGAAGGGTTAATGTGTGTTAATGTAATATTGAACTGGGAAACAAAGGACTTAAAAAACGTAGTTTGGCTCCAATTTTTTTTTTAAATAAAGTGCTTTTCACACTGCACTTAGCCCCAGGCTAAGGGAGCTGTTAGCTCCAGGCTAAGGGAGCTGTTAGCCCATGGCACAATCCTGGCAGATTCCAAAGTGGGCCAAGTTCAGGGTTAGGGCTTGCTGGCCAATGCACCAGAGCAGGGTCAGCCCTGAGTTTAGGCTAAAGGCTAAAAGGTGCCAGTGTGAAATGAGGCCAAAGTGAACAGTGTAGCAACACAACCTTGTAGAAAGTTAACATTAGATACATGTTAAAACAGTCAACCCTGGGCTAGTACAAATGCAGTGTGAATCATATGGCCCTGGGCTTAGGTTAACCCTGGGTTAACAGTTCATGCTTGAAAAGGGGCTAAGTTATCCCAGGGTCAACTCTTGGCCTAGAGCTAAGCATAGCCCTGGGCTTCGAATATACGTTGTGAAAAGCCTTGAATAGCCTTGCTTTGAGCTAAATGCTAACACTACAATGCTAACATGCTGATGTTTAGCAGATAAAATGTTTACCATGTTCACTAGCTTAGTTTAGCATGTCCGCATGCTAACATCTGCTAATTAGCACTAAACAGAGAGTTTAGCAGGTTTTTGGTCATAAAACAATTGTACAAATAACAATGTTGACCTGATAAAACGTCAGACTGACAAAAATCAATAGGATTCATCTGGTGGGCTCCATGAGACTTTCAAGGATGCTTCTTTCATACCCAATCATTATACTGCTGGTTACCAATTAACCTGTTTTACCTGTGGAACGTTCTGGATTCTGCCATAACTTTCCCAGTCTATTATTTTCCCTGATCTATAAGATCCTCAACCACAAAAGATCTCCTATTGTGTTCATTCAAGACAACATGTTGATCGTGTTTCCTCCATGCTGCAGTCAAAGCATATAATGAGAGTCAATGGAGACTCATAAGCCCAAAGCTCTGAGACTGATTAACTTGTTTAAGAGCACCGACTGCCTGCAGGGAGGCCTGCATAAGATCTGAGTGCAGTTTTCAGCAGTGTCTGACCAAACCACAAGATTTTTTCTGACAGTTTGGTCTCTGTGGGTCCCAGAGGAAACCCAGATGCTCCGCAAGTATGAAAAAAGGCTGACCATAGAGGTGAACACACACAGAGATTTTGACTATGAATGGAAGCCTGTACACAGACCTTCAGCTTGTACAGCTTTCCATGCGCTAAACTGGAAAGAGACTCAAGTGCTAAAATGGAACAATCACTGGCCAAGTACTTGCTTCAAAATGGTATTAACAGTTAATGGTGGTGTGGTGCAGCACAGGGAGCTCACAGGTCCGTCTCCTCCCAGGAGTCACACAAATCCAAATTAAAAGAGTCCTGATGGCTATAACTGAATTACATTAAAAGGATGGCTCCCCTCCAAAGTGGATTAAACCTATACCCATCCATTCAGTTTAGAGCTCAGAGCAACACTTAATTAAAAAGCCACTGAGCTGGTCATCCCCCTCCACATCAAACACTCTCAATTATTTCCTTTTGCCTTGAGATTAAAATAATACAGGGACTTTGGGAAATGAGCTTAAATGGTATTAAAGTAGAATAAAAACGTGTGTCAAGTAAACTCAAAATACTGTCACTTAGTCTGGGAAAATTCACAAGCAAACCAACAGAGACGCCAGTTAGAGCTACAAGGCATTTTGTGATCTCCTGAGTGTTTCCTTTCCAGACACACCTGCAACAAAACGTTTCAAATACAAAAGGCTCCTGAGCTGTAGTACCATGTTAACAGCACAATGAATTCTTACAAGTTATGCTTTTTAAAATCAACTCTGACATTTAAAAAACATTTCACAATCGCAATCAATTCAGCAAGTAACCTAAAGCTCACCCAAAAAAAACATAAACTCAGTCATTACCTACTCACCTACAAACCGATGAAAGGTTGGGTGAAGTTTCGTACTCCACAAAACATTTCTGGAGCTTCACAGTAAAACAGTGTTGTAGCATTCTCTTAAACAACTGAAGAAGCGGGGGACTTGTTTTATAAAACAACAGTCAGTTTGAGATCTTAGGGCTTGCAGAGACTTGGAATACACCATACGAGCTGTATGTAGCCACTGCATGTTTTGTTTTTGTTATTACAATTTAAAACAAGTCCCCATCTACTTGAGTTGTTTAGGAGAAAGCTGCAACATCACTTTGCTGCGAAGCTCCAGAAATGTTTTGTGGACTACGAAACTTCACCCGACCTTCCATTGACATGAGGGTGAGTAGAGAGTGGCTGAATTTTCATTTTGGGGTGAACTTATCCTTTAATCATTCTCACTGATCATGTTCTTCTCTCTCCCAGTCTGACATGAGGCCATCAAGCATCCTATCCCTCATGGCCTTTCGTCTTTTGTTTGTGGCTTCCTATTTTCTGCTGCACTTTATCTCTCTTTCTCATCATCTGTCTCTCCTTCTATCCCACAGCCTGGGTCTACAGCTCTGCTTGCGACACTGCTGCTGCCTGTTTTGGCAGCTCAGTTCCAGATGGATTACTGTAAGCCAGTAAATCTCTCTGAGTCTGCGTCCCAGTGGTGACAGGTGACAGCCCGACGACCCGGGCATGTGTGCGTCTACGCTGGTATAAAGGCGTGCCCAAGTTTCCACTTCTGCCCAGAATAAGGTGTCACTGTCAAAATCCATGTGCCTCCACGAAGCAGCGTAACATGTCACAACACATGTGGCTGGGTGACCGCACGCTCCTTAAATTGCATCTGATCCATAGATAGGCTGACATTCTAGGAAACACAGCTCTGTGTTCACATTCAGCTTGTGTACATGTAGAGCATGTGAGCTCAGTGGGCAACATGTACAGTATGTCAAACCCAACGTGAGCAGCAGGTACACAAACATGCAAAAGCATGGCTTAGACATGCATGTACACCAGTCACAGCTTCAGTGTTAGTCTGAGTCCTGTATGTCTGAGACAGGAATCTGAACACAGTAAATAATATATACAATAAAATCAACATTTTTGAATCCTGGCTACAGACTCACAAGTAAACCCACTTAACAAGGCTTAGATCTAAAATACGCAGAAAAAAACACGTTCCCATATCAAGATGTATCAAGATAGCTACAATGACAGTAAATAGGTCTATTTTTTTCTTTATTTTGATCAGCGGTGGAAGAAGTCCTCAGGCCTGTTACTTATGTGGAAGTACCACTGGCTTTTTTTCAAAGTGTTGTTAGTTTGGTAAGTTAGTAGACAATATTGTATTTGTCTGATTTCATTCCAAGCAAATACATGTATGAGCATTTTAATGTAGTTCCTCAATGTGGAGCCAGTTTTAGATACTTTGTATTCTACTGGGTAGAATAGTACTTCCTATAAAGTGTACATGCTAAAACAAGTATGTCAAAATTGTACTTCAGTAAATACTTGAGTAAATGTACTTAGTTACATCATATGGGTAACACACAAAATGCCCAAGGTCTTCAATCATGCTTTAAGTGAATATAAGTTCAACTTTCATGGCTTCAAGTGTTTTAATGAGGTGAGTAAACTGAGCTGAGGGGGTCTATCCTCCACTACCCTGTTTATAACATGCACATCAGTGTCAGGTGACTTGAGTACCTTCAGTGCGCACTTCTGTCCAGTCTTCTTGTTGAAACACTGCAGGACTTTGCCATTGATCCCTAAGCCCAGCACCTGACTGGAGATCTTATAATCGTCCGTCACTGCGTTGCGCTTTATCTCCAGTTTGGGGTAATCGGGCAGGGGGACGTGTGGGGACTCGCCGCCCGCGTCCTGTCCGTCAGCAGCGGGGAGAGCCGGCATCTGCGGCTGCTGCTGCTGTGTCGGCTCGTCAGCCGGGGAGTCCGGCTCTGGCTCTGCCTTTGGCGCTTGGAGCGGTTTCTCCTTTTCGTTTCCATTTTGTAGCATGTTTACACCGGCGTGTTGTCACCAGCGTTACGCAGGAGAAAAGGAAAGTGTGAGTAATTTACCAAAGTAATGCGATGACTCCTGCTGCCCTCCGGTAACTGCGAACAGCTGAGAGGAATCCACGAGCACCGCTGGAGCGTGAGGCTGTCCTGGGCACCGCAGCCCCCGACAGGACTCCACACAGTAATCTCACTGTAGTCTATGTACTGTAGAGCTACGGGGCTAATTACATTGATCTCAACTACACAATAACTACACTACTACGTCTTCAATTAACTTAAATACCCACTTATTTTTTTAAAATAACTATTCTGTCAACCGGTCAAATCTGACTCTTCAAAGAAATCCAAATATTTAAAAAAGATCTGGATGTCCCCAAAATTAAATTCCAGTCAGAGAGCAGTGTGTGAGGATATTCTGCTGGTCCTGGTGATCTCAGTTTCCCGGTGATGTGGTGTTGTGTGGCTGTGCTCACATGGCTGGTCACTGTCACTGTTTGTTTAAGCACCACCCTCCTACAGTTAAGTCATATTTCTCAACGGGCCCTATGTGGGAGCCTTAAAGGAGCAGGACGTATAATCAGTTCAGCACTGTGGAGATAAATAAAGGCTGGTAGATGAAAGGAGAGTAGATTTAGAAAACTTACATATGGATGCTGAAAACCCCTGAAACAGGAGCCCTAATCTAACAATCTCACCAAATAATATGAAACTATTATGGCATTCTGAAAAACTGTTTATTCCACAGACTGAAGGAGAGTTTCAGTGAGGTCCTATTTGATGACACAAATGGCACAGATAAAGTGATAAAGTGATTCTGGGTACAGTCATCATCGTAGTGGGCTGTAAAACAAAGATACATTATAAAGATAGGTGTTTTTTTTGTATATGAAAAAGTGTTTGTCTGCGTTTAGTAATCCAGTGCACAGATGAGGGCGACTCCCCGCTTGATCCAGTGTCTCTGACTGCGATCTGTGGCCAGCTCCACGGCGATCACATAGTTGGTGGAGTGACCGGTCGTAGATAGAGTCCCTACAAAAGCACACAAAGCGTTTCAGTGACATGAACACATTTGTGTTTTTCCAGTCTCTGTGCTGTGTCCAGCTTGCCAGCACAAGGTGTTGGCTACGTGCTGCTGTGGGTGGAAAATACAGAGCTGCACTTTCAGACGCTTCGTGAAACAGGACACTAACTGGAGTCTATTTTGGGTGAGTAATAAAACCACCGAAAGGAGATGCACACAAACACTAGAGCGAGCCGCTCAATACCAAGTCACACCGAAGTTTCAGTTAATCCATTTCCATGACTAAAAAAGATTAGTAACACTTAAGATGAGGGAACACATTAGCATATTGGCTTTTTATTAGTCATTATTGTCCATGACCACATTTTGCAACTACTAAGCCATCAACCAAGAGATTTCCGTCAACAACTTCCTAATTAATGCTTTTTGATTGGGGGCAGTGATGGAATGTAACTAGGTTCAGTTACTCAGGTACAAATTTGAGGTACTTTACTTGAGCATTTCCATTTTCTGCTACTTTTAACTTCCACTCCACTACATTCTAGAGGTAAATATTGTAATTTCTGCTCACCACATTTATTTGATAACTGTAGTAATTAGTTACTTTGCAGATTGCCTGCTGCATCAGAGCCACAGTAGTGCATTTTTATTTAATCGTCAATCACATAAAAATAAATACATTTAAAAAAAAAACTGATTCCAATAATCAGGAAAATGCTGAATATCGAACCGATAACTGTCCAGGCCAATAATCAGTTGAACCATAGTATACATTATATACATACATGTTAATATATGTATGTATAATTTACTTAAACTTGTATTTTTGATACTGATGTACACCTATTGCCAGAAAATTACTCTTTTACACTTTCATATCAGATACTTTAAGACTTTTACTCAAGTTATAATCATTAAGGTTAAGTTCACTTTTAACACCAGATCTAAAAAAAAATAGAATGGTTCATACATGTTTTCTAATCTTAAATGTTACCAAAGAATTTAATTAATCTCTAAATAAACAAATCTAATCTCATAAGTAATAGAGATGAATCCAGTCAGATACTGAGTGTACGTACCAGCACGTGTGAGGGTCTTGTAGATGGGGCAGACGTAAACCCCAGAGGTCGGAGGTTCGCGGTTAGGTTTGGGGATCAGCCAGATGATGGCCATTTTTGTGTAGAGCTCCTTGGGCGTAGAATCAGTGAGTTGACCAGCCTCGTTATCCCAGCGAGCCCCCTCCAAAAATAGACCGTGGATGTAGCAGCCTGCATTTGGTTTCTCTGTTATCTCTGACACTGACTTCACTATCACCTGAAGGGAATTACAAAAGAGATGAGGAAGAAACAGGATGTCGGTCAGTATAAAAAATCCGTACATGTTGATATTCATGCAGTTAATTTAAAGTGGTAAATATGCAGTGCTAGTTTGTTTTTAACAGAATGATACAGGCTGTCAGGCTTACTGTCTGACCTTAAAGTCAAATCCAATTGTGTCGATGGAGGTGCCAGAGCAACGGGCGTAATTCTGTAGGGTACCGGTGAGAAAAGCCTGGGGGAAAAAGAAGCCGCTAATCCAGACAACAGGTGGAATGCCATTATGGATCCATCTCTGCAGAAAATTGATCCTCTGAAGCAGGTCTGACACCCAGGAGGCCAGAGGTTTCAGAGACGGGTAGGCCTGGAGGGAGAGAGACGCATGGCCAGGCAGAGTTATGTATTCTTAGAAAGCAGAGCGTTGACTTATTAGAGCAGCACAGAAATGTCACCAAAAGTTCATCTGATGTCCCGTGCACTGAAATCACTCCCATATGTCAAATGTCAGCGTCTCATCTCAACTGGATGCGATAACGTCATCATATTAGTTCAGTTCAAGGCACACCGCAGTGTTCTGTACTTTGAAATTTGGGGTTTGCATTATCTTAAAACAATCATTTTAAAGATGGAGGATTGTGCTTAATTTGTGTTTATTTTGAGCCAAGCTGCCTACAGAGTAGTAATTAATGTTAAAGACACATTTTGTGATGAATCCATTTGTGGCTCTTCTTCAATATGTTATGCTACATAATGTTTTAGAGCGGTTGTAACATGCCATCTGAGCACTGGTCACTGGTACCCACAAGGGAATCAGAAGGAGAATAACTGTTGTGTGCATCTTGCCTTGGCTTTCCACATATCAGGCACCACGTTGTTGAACAGGCTGTTGGCCATGAGCTCCAGCTCTGATGACATTGGCAAGAAGCCCTTCAAAGCCTTCACGATATCGCTGAGACTCTGAGAGATGACCGCCAGCAACTTATTATATCTGAAAGACAAAAAGGTACAAAGAACAATTAGTGAAGTACTAATGATTTATACTGACACTCCTCAGATCACAGTCATAACTGTATCCTACCATTAACTGATTTTTAACAATCACAAGAATATGTGCATCATCCAGGTTTATTTATTTAATCAAGATGTGCAAAGATAAATACATAATAATTCAAAGTCATAAAGGAAAGTAAAACAGTCAAATTTAACATTTAACATTATTTACTCTGAGGGCCCTCACTCTAATCAGTGAAATGGATTTCCAAACCCATTGTTACAACCTAATGTAACTTAAATTTGACTAATAATAATGCTAACATAGCTGTTAGATTTTGTTAAAAATCTAAATGAGTAAAAGCAGTTTTTAAAAGCTAAATTAATTCCTCAACTAGCCCAAGGACACAATGTACGCAAGGCTTGATCTAAATACGTTCAGATGCACAACCTAACAAACAAATGTTGGCCACCCAAAAAGTTGTTTATAACACGAGGACAACAACACCTGAAGGAAAAAAAAAAGAAAATATTTTTCTTGCCCAGGTATAAAAAGGAAATAACAGATTTGCGAGAGGCTGATAGGACTGTTGACAGCAAAACCAACGTCAGGCTCAGAGATTTCTGGCCTGGACAAGCTGCTGTCATCACAAGCTACTGCAGCTCACACACAACTGAATAAAAAAGTTGTTATAATTACAGTATGAGCACAAAGCTGATAATAATATGGTTACTGGCTGTGACTTTTAAGGATACATTTTTAGCTTCTGGTCTCAAATAGAGACATTACATTACAGGTTACACATATAATTATTATTTTTACCTCAAAAGTGAGGTGAGCTAAATGCTGTCAGAGATATGTTCAGTTCAGCACAGATGGCAGTTTCTTTCTCTGATGTTGAAGAATTACCAAACTCTTATGCAAAAGATTAAGGACAGCTTCATTTGCTGATATGAGTAATTGGGAGTCGTCCAAGTGACGTGTGTTATTATATCAAGGAGACCTGCAGTGTGGTTTTGTAATGTTATCTTCTGTAACAGCTTGTTTTGTTACCTGATGACCTCCTGGATGAGCACTGTGTTCATGGACTCTTCATAGAGGACCGGGTACTTTTCCATCACCTCCTGCGCACTGAAAGGTGGAGGAATCTTCTCAACGATGCCCGTCACCGTCTCCTCCACTATCTGCAATACAGGAAGAGGCACATCTCCGATTAAACACAACATGTCTCAGCCAGAGTTCATGCATTTATAAAAGGTATTGATTGACGAGGTATTTCTTACAAGCTACTCAACATGGCCAGTTATGTTTGGTTTGTGTTAATGGAGAAAATGATGGTGTCTCATTTTGTATTAAATAACTGTAGTATACAAACTATAATATGATGCAAGTAGTACAAAAAACATAAGAGTAAAGAAAACATACAGATATTTTTACCTCCTCCAGGGTTTTGCCCCCAGCAGATGCAGCTTGAGGCTGCAGACGCATCAAGGCCCCCAGCAGAGCGAAGGTCTCATTCTGGGCAAAGCTGATGTTAGCGTTGTCATGGAGACCAAAGATCTCAGGTGTATCACTGATGGGCAAACCATGAATGTATTCCAAGTAACCCTAGGGTGAGAATTGCCATGACAAACAGGTCACGCACTGATACCAACTGTTGTCAATTAGTTTGACAGTCAGCAGCTCCAATGTTGCAGTAAGTCCTGTGTCCTGTGACCTTTTAACTTGCTCGGTTCTCTGACCAATCAACTTTATTCCACTTTTAGCTGTTGTATATTTGAATGATTCTGATGTATTCGTGAAATGAGCCTCTAAACCAATGAATACATATTGTACATGACTGTTTTCAGCTATAAAAAAATATCTTCCTATTTTTGTGTTACAAAGAATCATGTCATGTTTCGTAGATGGCACCATTATATACAGTAAGTGAGCCACCCTGTCATTCCCAACTCTAGAAAATATATGCAGTTTTGAAGTACACCAGCTGATTCAGGGTTAAATCTAATCCACAACTCTCATCATGATATCTTGAATGTTCCTGAGTTTATCTAACCTTGATGTCCAGATTTGTGTCTATCTGCCTGTAGACTCCAGACGAAGAATAGACATGATCATCAATAAGCACAGCATGACAGTAGAAATCCTCCAGTACACTGAGCAGACATCGTCTGTCCCAATCATCTGTCACACGGCCGCCATAATTTATCTCCCCTGCAGTGTATTTAAGCACCTGGACAGGTGGAGGACAAAAAGGGAGACAGACGGATGAACACGCTCAAACACGCACACATTCCCTGGCTGAGGAAAAAACTGTCTCTTACTAAAGGTGCTGTGTTTCTGTTGGCTTATATCCACAGTGGATGAAAAACATTTCACAATAGCAAAAAAGGGTGAGCAATGGTTATTAGTGCATGACAAGTTAGGAAAACTAGGTAGAGGATAAGTAATGGTATAAAACAGAACGAGGAAAAAGGACAGCAAGACAAACAACATAAGAAAGAAAATGAAAACAATGTGGCTTTGGAATTGTGCTCTTTACAGGTAGGCAAATATAGACAGAAACCGTCTCTCTCCCACCTTGTATGGGATGTCCTGGTACTCGTCCAGGAACATTTTGAGTTGGCTGATGCAGATGTTCAGGTCCCCGTCTGTGAACTCATAGGGAATGTTAAAGCCCAGTGGGCCAAACTTCCTTCGCTCCAGAGCAATTCCATGGAAGAGGCACAGAGACAGGAGCAAAGACTTGAAGTGTGACATCTGGAGAGAAGAGAGGTGAGGAATACGTTGGAGATAAAATTAGATACACCAGATGTCCTCAAAAACAAAAAGGCAGCTGTTTTCATTAAAAGTGTAAGAAAATATAAAAATGATAAGCTGGGTGGTGAGGGAAGACGAGGCAGACCTTGGTGGAAGAGGAGATAAAATCATTGGTGAATCTCAGGTAGGTTTTCTGTAGATTGGCCTTGATTCCTCTGGGAGGCTCGATGGTCATCTTTGACCCATTTTGGAGAATGGACACTGGGAACTTGTAGCTGGGGAGACTGGTTAACCACAGACGGAAGTCCTTGTGCACCTGTTTATGGGTTGTGAGATATGTGGTGCCAGTGGTTGAGGAAGTAATTAATACTTTCAAAGTCAATGAAAGGCCTGTGTAACATACAGTACAATGCCACAACAGTGTACAGTATGTGTATGCAAATGTGCTGACCTTTACTGGGTCGATGTTCTCAGTGAGTCTCTCCAGGGCAGGCATCCAGCTTGGCGCCAGGTGACAGTCCTGGAGGAAGACCCACTGCCCTTTTTCCATGGCAGTGTGCATCATGGTCTCAGCCCGGGGGCCCTGAATCACACAAACTTAACATGAGGCTTTAATTTAAGAGGCAACATCCATGTTTCCAAGAAGTTTGATCCATATTTATGGAGCAGTAAATGTAAGTATAAGTAAAGCCAGTTTGACATTCTAGGAGTCTTTCAGGAAGGCTCAAGAGCACTGAGTTCAGTATAGATCTAAATTGAGGACAGGGTGATGCAACAGCTCAGCATGAGCCAGGATTCTAACTCCTATAATTGCAAGTAATGTGATAAACACACGCTTACACTTATTGAACAGCCACAGGGGTAGTGTGTTGCCAGGAGAAATGTTTGATCGGCCACTGGGCTTTAGGTTTATGGAGGATGGGACTGCATTTATCATAAAACCTGCACATGATGTTAAAGTGATTGTTTTCTGAACTCATTTACAGTGTCCCGGAATCTAGCATCTATGATCGTGTTATGGTAACATTGTCCTTGCCCGTGGTCAGAAAAAGAGAAAACAATTCTCACCGAGGTGGCCATTCTTAATGAGACAAATGAGAATGGCCTGGTTCTGCGAGAAAGTGATTTGCAGTGGCTTTTCTCCAGAGTCAGACAGAAAGACTAAGAGAGAGTGAGACAGAGTTCCCAAACATCCCCCCGGCCCTGACCTGGCCTTGGCCCAGAGAGATGGCACTCATTTTCTTGGAGAACTGCATGACGTCAGCAAACTTGTAGAGGTCAGCAGCAGGGTCAGTGCCAGGGGACAGGACGAAGATGAGGGGGGTGGAGGGGGACGACTCCTTGAAAACCACAGACAGGTCTGACGCCTGACGAGGGAGAGATGGAGAAAAAAGGCGTGACAAGCCATGACTACTGCTGTCACATACCGTACAGTAGAGCAAACAACCAGGAATTATTTTCAGCTTAGTTAGCACAGTTAATTTTGTATTCATTAAACAATGTTTGTACTGCTGCAGTGACCCAGCCAAAACAAACTGAATCATTATTGCCATGGTAATATTACCATACTTCTAAGCTATTGTCACAGACATTAGAATAACTATTGTGTCACAACATACGTATAGGCTTTCACATCAACATTAATACAAGAGGAACCTACCTGAGGTTCTATGAAGCGCTGACCCAACTGAGCTGATACAAAGTCCTGCAGGCCTTGAATGAGACAGTCAGTCCTCAAACAGCGCAGGACCAACAGCTTCTGGAATGAGTCCAGCTTTGTGTCCCAGTCTCCTGGGAGGGGCTCCCTATAGGCAAATATACATATGCACACCTTGTCAGTTATTGATGGCTTCTACACAGTACAAATGAAGGAAGGTATTTTCACATAGTGGTTATTTATGCGTGCCTGTGAGGCTGGTTGCTGTCAAAAATTCTCTTGAAACCCTGCAGATGTTCGGTGAAGCTCTCTGCCAGGTTGCTGAAGTTGTCCAGAGCGCTGAGGCCCTGGATGTCCTGCCAGGCACGCTCAGACAGCCAACTCCCTGCTGGGTTTGACAGCTCTTGGACGGGCATCCCTCCAGATAGCAGGTAGCGCCACTCAGCCTGCCACAAAGACACAACATAAATTTCATCATACCCAGATGAACTTAACTTCGTACGGAAAACTAAAGAGAGGAGGAACGGACTTCAAACTCCTGTGTTGCTCACCATATCAATTTTGTTCTCATTCATCATGATGCGAGCACACAGGAAGAAGGCGAACATGAGTTTGTGCTTCTCAAACAAGCTGAGGCACACGTTGCTGTATAGGCTGAAGGTGAAAAACTCATTGATGTTGGCAATTCTCCTCTCCACTGTGTCTGTGAGGCAGAAAAAGTCAGTGGAAGCAGAAAAGTATTTTTAACATCTAGTTACAATGTCATAAAAGATTCCAAATGATTTTTCCTTCTGCACAGGTAATATTTTGTATATAAGCTTTCATGTGGAATGTTTTTCTACCTGCTCTCTCAGAGTTGGTGATGCCAGCCATGAAGATGCCAAGGAACCATTCCAGGGAGTACTGGTACATGGGGTCAACCTTTGACAGTTCTGCTACACAAAAGAAGAGGATCTGTGTGCGCACAGCCACAGGCACATACTCCAGACGTGTGGCATTGATGTCCTGCTCTGTCTGCTCTGCCGCCATCACTTTGGCCTGCCAATAAAAACCAACCTTGCGTTAGTAGAAAATCCAACAATAGACTTAAGAGTCTCATGGCACAATGTATAATTATGAACTTCATGTAAGGCCATTCCTGATATTAGCAATAATAGCCCTCCCACTGTCTGACCTTGATTTCTGCAGCTTTGGTCTTAGAAGCCTCCAACACTTGGATGATCTCCTCGTTGTCCACAGGGTTCCCCTCTGTGGAGCTGAGTCGGAACAAGATCTCATCCTCAATTTCTTTTAGCTCCTGTTTCATCTTGGCGTTGCTGATGATCAGCTGGTTCTTAGCCTCCTCCAGGTCTGGACGTTCTTTAGCCACCAACTGGCCCAGCAACTGGTCCTCTAGACCACTGGGAATGCACAAAATGCACATTAAAAAAAAAAATAACAAGACATAATTAAATAGAATCAAGTTCCTCACCTCGATTGATTCTATCCGGTACACAGTCACAACCAGTTTTACCTGTTTTAAATGTGTTACCTTGGTGACAGGGTGAAGTTTATCAGTGTGACATTGGTGGAGACCTCCGGAGAGTAGTGTGGGTTCGGCAGTCTGGTGGTGATGTACATCTTAAAGCCTTCATGGTAACGGATGACTGAATTGCCCTTGAATGTCTAAGGGCCAAAATGTGTAAATTAATCGCTGATGTCTGTGATGCTTGATGGTTTTTTGTAATAAACGTGTGTGTGTGTGTGTGTGTGTGTGTGTGTGTGTGTGTGTGTGTGTGTGTGTGTGTATTCACCTGATGCAACAAGATAGGTTCTAGAGCAGGATCTAAATCCTCTCCTACATTTTCCAAAAGGCAGGGTTTACCGAAGCAAATGGCATTCTCAAGGCTGCGGAGGAAGTCCTGGTCACTAAGCTTCATCGCCTCCAATCCATTGTCCCTCTCCTGGGTGACAACAGGAAGCAGGTATGAATGAGTAATGAATCAAATATAGCTACAGACACTTAGACTCTTTACAGAGGAGTTGTTAGTGCTATGGGATAAGATATTTCCACTGTTTGCCACACAGTCAAAGCAGGCACCTGGGTATGTGTTGAACCTTGTTCAGCAATATGAATAACATATGAAAGTCTGCTATGTCAACTTTTAAAACTGGTAACTAAAGTACAATTACAAGCTATGCATGTGATGTGAAGAGGTTTATTAAAATCTTGATATGGCCTCTTCTCATGTCTTTTTGTCTCACCGGCACCCTCTGCAGTTATGGTTGGATCAGCACACAGAAAAGTGTCCTCACCATGTTTTTGATCCACGTGTTGGCTTGTCCCTGAGGATCAATAAATAGAGCCCAGCGCAAAGAGTACTGGGCAATCACACCATTCTCCACTGACAGGTTATCCTTTGGCAAGCCTGATATCTGTGCACACAGGAATGACAAAGTATGATGCCAATAATGGTACTAAAGTTAATCTGAAAAAGTATACAAAAACTAAAACTGATGTTCTGAATATTAACAGTTCAAATCTGTCTTAAGAGGCTGTGACCCTGAAGGTCAGCTGAACACACGTTAGTTCTGACCTGCCAGGAGTGGATCTGGACTGGATCTCCGAAGGTGTTGATCAGGTTGGGTTCGTCAGTGTGTGGAACATTTAGCTCTTTGAAACAATGAAGCCACTCCTCTGCCATGGCTGCCCTGTACTCTCCCTACAAGAAAAATACAAAAATACACAATGCACCTTCATGCAAATCATACAATCATGCTGCAGATCAGATCAGCATATATAGGTTTAAGTGTAGGAATACACAGACAACTTTCCACCAGGAAAGCATAACAATATTAAATCTTTAAAATGCGTCTGATTTTGATCGAAAATATGTGTATATGCAATCAATTATGGGAAATGTAAATTTATATTATGTATTCATGCTCATGCACTTACAGTGAAAGGTCCCAGGTATGCTACATATGCTGCAGATAGAAGCACATCGCCCGCCACATTGTTGACCATATAATCCAGATGTTGCACTGTTTGCTTCCAACGCACCTTCTCATCTGCCAGTTGGCCTATAAGCTGGAGAACACGAATCCATCATCAAGACATGACAATCCAGATTTAATTAAATTATTATTCTCATTAGACATTACACTGCATTTGACACTGCTTATACAGTATATATTTATATGACATTATGTATGTATTACATGAGCGTGTATGCCATGTTATTATAAAGTTTAAGATGTATTGTTTGGTTATATGTATATATTTCTGTTTGTACTTAATGCCTGATTATATTCATTAGCCATGCATACTATTGTGCATTTATTTCAAATATAGTGTGTGAAAAACTGAAATAGTTTTTCCTTTTTAATAAATTTGCAAAAATGTCTAAAATTCTGTTCCTCTTTGACATTATGGTGTATTGAGTGTAGACTGATGAGGGGAAAAGACTAATTTAAACGATTTTAGCATAACTGCAACATAACAAAATGTGAAAAAAGTGAAGGGGTCTGAATACTTTCTGAACACACTGGGTCTCATTCATGAAACGTTAGTAAATTTGTGCGTAGATGTGCACATAAAAGCCTACGCTACTAAAAACCTACTCCGGATTCATGAACACCGCGGGAAACTCAGATCTGATCGTAAACACGTGTGTATGATCGTGAATGCCAATCCATCGTAAAGTGACAGCGCGCTCCCGGTAATCAGCTATTAGCATAAATCCCCGCCCATGAATTGCCAATGACCACCATATAAGGAGGTGTAGCTGCATCCGGTCGACCTGTCAGTCATGGCGCAAACGAAGAAAGGGAGAGAAAGAAAAAAGAGCTTTGCGGAAGCGGAGATAGAAATACTTTTGGGTGAAGTGGAATTAAGAAAAAAAAATTATTTTCATCTGTTAGCAGTGGTGTGACAGGGACAGGCAAAGCGAAGGCCTGGAGGGAGGTGACAGATGCCGTCAATATTGTCTCTGTAGTCCAAAGAACCATGTCCGAGGTGAAGCGTAAATGATTTGACATGAAACTGGAGGCAAAGAAACGCATAACCTCACACAAAAGAAATATATCAGCCACAGGAGAAGGAGGCTCACAGTCGCAGCTATCACCTGCAGACGAGCGCATCGCGGGGATAACTGGGGAGACCTCTCTGTCAGGAATTATACCTGGCGGAGACAGCGACATGCCTCCACTGGAGCCTATATTTTTATTATCATCATTCAACATGTAGAAAGAACGTGTAATCTATTGAGTGGATTTACATAGATAATTCACAATCATGAACCTAATCTGGATCTTAAACCTGCCAATTGCCAACTACTTTAACTAAATGTGTTATATTTTTATCATATGTTTAGGCTATATCACGTGTTTCAAAGGCATCTGCGTATTGTGTACATAACAGAGCGCAATATGAATTTAAATTGTAATTTCCAATAGTGACAAGCATTATTTATGTGCATTCTTAAATTTACACAAGCACTACGCGTGGTCAGCAGCATGTGTAGATTTTGTTAGTAGCTACGAAAAGATCGGAGCTACTAAAATATTGATGAATGCGAGATGCACGTAAATTTCCGTCTGCGAACAGTTTACACACAAATTCGTTCTGCTCACGTTTCATGAATGAGACCCACTGTATGCACACTGATTTCGCGTAACATACTCCAAACTCTCTTTTCTGTTTCCTTCCCCCTGGAGATCAATGCAGTGTTGTTTTATTTTATCCTATCCCTCCTTCTGACCTTCTCTGTTCGGACGAGGCGGGCCTCACACAGTTGATACTTGTTGTCCAGCTCATCTTTCTTAGCCACACAGTCCTGGAACTTGGCCTGCAAAGTGGCTCTGACACCCTCCATCGCTGCCAGCTGCTCTTTGGCATCCTCCAGGGTGCGTTCAGTCACCACTAGGTCCTTCTGGGCCTCCTGGAGGGCTTGCTGTACAAATATTTACATTTTTAATATTTAGATGACTCTCTTATTTGAAAAAAACAAAACAAAACATGTAAGTGCATTCCTGTCCTACATGGATAATCAAGACAACTCAAATGTGGACTTCAGTTTTTACCCTTTTAGGCTCCACAGCCTTGGCCACAAAGTGATATACATGCATGGCTCGCACCCACTGGCAAATGGAGGCACAGGCTTTGGAAACCTTGGCAATGGAGGCTGGCTGGAATTCCTCATTATCTATGTAGGGCTGGACTGAACTGATCACGTTATCTGGGATGTTGTCCTGCAGAAATGGTTAGTGGGAACTTAAACTCAAATCTCAAAGAGACAATAACAACATACATTTTACATTATACATATAATGATACAGCAGTAAATCTACTAGATATGTGCTCTACCTTATCATACTTGAAGAGGCTATCCAGAAATTTGCCAGGATCTTGTAGCAGACTCATTCCAGGTTCCCAGTAGTCATCGACCTCGGTGCCAGGCTTCTCTTCTGGTACCTTTTTGGGCTTGATGCCCATCATAATGCAAACTGCCTCAATAACCAGCTGCACCCCCTGCGGAGGTTGCTGCATGCCTCGCACCTATGGGAAAAAAACGATTGAGGAAAATCAACAATGTAGTTCTATTTGAAGGATATCTTACCCAATCATTATCAGAATCCCTGACCTCAGTGACATGATTCTTGTTGAGTGACTTGAGGGTGGCGAGGGCAGCATCCAGTACTGGCAGAGCCTCACCCAAGTCTCTCTGGGTGTCTGCTGTGATGGCTCCTACAAAACGGGCTCTCTCTGAAGCTTTGGCTTCCTCTGCCTGCACAGACTTCCGGGTCTCCTCTGCATCCACTGTGTGTTTCTAGCAACACGAGTGTAAACCAAAGTCCATAGGTTATAAGCTGGTATGCTTCCCAGACACACAGCTCATGTTCATATATGGGACATTCATTTTTGTTTCACTATTTTTGTATTGATTTTCTGATTTTCTGTATTGTGGTCAAGAACACAAAATCATCAATATCAACAATTGTAAACTAAAATAAGAACACTTAATGCAAGTCATATCAGTGTCTAGTGAATTCAGAGACATACTATACAATTTTTTTTTTCTGTTTAGTTTCCCTTACTTTGATGGTCTCCATAGTGTCTTCAGTGTCCTTAGCAGCCTCCTCCAAGAGAGCCCTCATCGCCTCAAGCTCCTCCTGCATCTTACTCACATCATCTGCTGTGCTGAAAAGCTAGAGGATCACAGAAGAGCAGATGGTTCCATTAGTGCACAAATTAATCATATGCACAAATTTAATTTCTTTGATTTTTTTTTCCAGTCCAGTGGCTTGCCTTGTCCAGGCCAGTCTTCATGTGGTGGCGAGCGCTACACAGTTCTTGCTTCTTGCGTTGAATGAGATCTGAGAAAATTTTGAGCAGTTCCAGGTAGCTCCTGGGTGTGACATAGTTGTGTCGAGAAAGCTCAGCCAGGTACTGTTCACATTTCCTGGCTACCATCTGATGGATCTTCACACACATCAGCGTCTAGAAAAGGCAATCGATTAAGGAGAGACCGTGCTTAACATCTTAACGTATTTTAGATTTTTCATTATTTAATTTTTTATTTTTAAACATTAATACCATTAAAGCTCACTGACACAGAAACACAGACATTATCCTCACCAGTCCCTTCATGGCTGTGGGGCTGGCTTCTAGCTCAGGGAGCTCATTAAGAAATGATGTGGCCACAGCCTGCAGAGCCTCCTCTGGCCAAGCGTTGAACCAGTCTATGGTACAACATGTCACCAGCGAGGGAAACTGCCTCAGCCGTGCACGGAATACCTCACCAATAGGACTGTGGAGGAAGAAATGAAGAGATGTGTGAGTAGGGGAAAGGGAGAGAATAGGCTAAAATAAGATGAAAGAAGAAGCTTCATCCACTTCTTTTAATTTGTCTTTTTACAAAGTGAACAAAACTTTGTACAGTTACAAACCTCATGCAAAGTACAGTGTGGATGTTGCTGCGAACCCGACTTATGTAGGCAGCCATTAGGTTGGTTTTAGTTGGCTGCTGGCCCAGGTCTTGCACCACTGGCTTCATGGCTTTCAGAATGCGCTCCTGCTCGTCTGTTGCATACAGGTAGGGAACATCCCCAGAGTTCAAAATGTTGTTGATATCCTCCAGGAATGACTCACTCTTAATCTGGAGGATTAAACAAAGGTACTAATGTGTAAAATGCTTCCTTGTCCTCTGGAGAAATACATTATTTTAAACTTAAATACTTTAGATCACTTAGATCTACATTTAGCTTCTTTGTTTATGCTCTTATTCGAATTGACTTACAATAGGTACCAGCAGTAAAACAATATTCCAGTGATGCTGCTAACCTATCACACACAGAGTATACTGTAGTAGGTGAAAAGAGAACACTATTGATACCTGTGTGTCTACAAAGAGGAAGGTGATCTGCTTGTCCTGAAGGCCAGCCTTCAGCATGACCCTTTTAATATCTTCTCTCCACTCTGTCTGACCATAGTTCTTAGCCAGGTCAATCTGGAAGCACTCATAGTCTGACCTGGATATGAACAAAGGCATGATGAGGACCAGGTCACACTTAAGGGACCATACTGATGTTCCTGTATGTTCCAGCACATCAACGATATATTTTACGGTTGAAAAATCTTTATAATCTCTCTATAATGTGCTGAAATGAATGGAAAAAAGATGCTGCCTTTAAAGTAGGACATCAATTTGAAAAAATGTGTGTATACTTTGGAAAAAGGTCAGCAGTAACATAATATGTTTTGAAAACATGCAGAACCCAGCAGTGAGATGCTTTAAAAGAAATATTTGGAGATAAAAACTTTTTTGAAAATTGTGTTTAGCCTGCAGAAATGAGAGATGTACAAGGTGTGGGAATCTCACATATGTGAGGCCAGCTTAGTGAGCGACTGGCGCCCGCTTCCACCCACTCCAAGCAGCAGGGCATTGCCCAGGGGCTGCCGCAGGATGCGACTGATACGGCAGACATGCTCAATGGCGTCCATGAAGAGCACCAGCTTCATCTTGGTGGTACTTCTCTCGTTGTAGTCTCCCATGTATTCCTCCATCACTTGCTTCAACTAGATGATATAATACAAGAGTAAAAAAAAAATGTTTAAGTACTCAGTTACCCTCTTATGCTGTAGAGTAGAAAAAACTGATTAAGAAAATGAAGCACTTTCACAAAGTACAATATGACTACTCATAAGCCAACTGCTCATCTGTTTAGCATCAAAACACTGGCTGTCACCACTCACCTTTTCCTTGTCTTGTATAAGTGTGTAGACTTTGTGTTGTGCCTCAGGAATCATGAAATCTCCATACAAAACAGGCTGGCAGAGCACCACCTCTTCAAAACTGCAGTCAAAGTCGTGAATGCAGTCCTTCAGGAGACTGTTTAACCAGTCCCTGTCCTCCGCACACACCAGGCGGTCCTGGAAAACCCGGCAGCTTTCGTGGTACCACAGTTGCAGCAGCTGCAATTTGTCCTAAATTTACAGAGGTAACAGGACTTTCATACTGGGGATTTTGAGGTATACCTTTTAATCCCTCTAACATTTCATGGTAGTTTGAATTCAAGACATGATTATTCTGGACGTCACATAATACTTCTGCAGTTATCTCACAGCGGCACTGATTTCAAGCACCTAATTACTTTTTATTTCATAATGGTAATGTGATTATGCCAAATTAATTTGATTCTACCTCTATCACTCCAGCCTCCGCCATGAGTATGCCCTGAAAGACTTTTGACAGGTCTCTGAGGTTGAAGGTGTAATGGGACTTGGCTGGAGTTGGGAGGAGCTGGGAGGTGATGGTAGAGTAGACTCGGATAGTAGCGTCTACAAGAGACTCATTCAGCGGCTGGATAGCTGGCACAGGTCCTGATGAAAAAGAGCAGGATAAAGGAGGGAAGTGATTACATTAAAACATGAAATTCATATGAAAATCTATTTACTGAGCCAATGTTTAATCAGAAGACACTTCCACAACCTTTGGTCAACAGCTGTTGTTTTTTAATGTGCTCTATGACTAAAATGAATTTTTCAGATGTGTTTTGTATCTTCTTATATCATGCGAACTATACTAACTCATGCTAATGCTATTTAATGACATTTTTACACACTTTGCACTTTTTATCTACTTTGTTTCCCTGTGTCCCTGACTTACTGCCTGGTTCCTTTTTACTCATATTTCCATCTGAAAGAGAACAAACATTCAGTGAAATAAGTTTTTATTTTCAGAAGCTAATGTAAGTATTCTGTACCCTTCAACACCTGTCTGAGACTCACCCATCCAACTGCCCAGAATGGTGGAGAAAATCGTTTTCTTGCTGGCATCCTCCATTTCAGTGAAGGACAGGAAATTAAAGTGGCGCGTGAAGCGCTGGGTGATGGGGCTCCGGCCTCCATCTGGAGGTCCCATGGCACAGGCAAAATTTATGTCCACGATGTGCTTGAATGTCCCTGTGGAGAAAGGACAGGAAGACAAAAGAGAAGCTCAAGCTAATTAAATGTTTTGCAATTTGTGAAAATTAAAAGTCATGAGGTATTAAAGGAGGAACATTAACATTAACAGTAATATGTTAGGCATGAAGAAACAACCCTGTAGTATTCTCACCTATCTGTTTCCTGTCATACCAGCCTCCATGGTCCATCCACTGCCTCAGCAGTTCAATAGGAGGCTGAGCACCATAGGTCTCCAACATGGGCATGTTCAGGTCATCAATGAAGAAGATGAAATACTTCCTTATCGGGGGTCCAAACACACCTTTCCGCCTGACACAAAGGCACATGCATCATGACTCACAAACTAACATAAATAATGTGAAGTTGGATAGACAGTCCATAATAAAGCATGCATACCTTTTGTCTAGTTTACTGTCAATGTAATCTTGAGTCTGGTTGGCTGAGGTGCGGGCAGAGAACATGAGGAAGTGTGTGATGTATTCGGAGGGCATGTTCCTAAGCAGCTTGTCTGACATGGTCAGGGTCTTTCCTGTGCCAGTTGGACCAATACACAGCACCTGGATCACACACACAATTATAAATCATTAATTTTCAAGCCTAATTTAGTGTCTTTTTAAGTGCTTCAGTATCATATGTTTACAGTTTTTACGAACAAGCGATACTGTTTGGACATCTTACATTTATTTCAAACCAAAGTATTTGTAGACATGTGTGAAGATCAACTACAATCAAAGTACTCACAGGTTTTTTGTTGGTCAAAAGCATATCCATGAGGAAGGACATTCTCACTGTGTCAGCAGTGGGAACGATGATGTCAGTATAATTTGTCTCGGGGGTGATCACAACACTCTTTGCAGATTTCATCCAGCTGACCCACTGGACCTAGAGCACAAACAAAATGATGATTGAGAGAAAAGCAGAAATGCATCTGATGGTCTTTGCTGCATCAAAGATCTGTATGATATGATTACTTTTCTTTCCTCATCTTCATCGTCATCCTCGAAGTTACTAATCCCTGCATCATCGAGCCTATAGTCATACACCAGGGCCTCCTCTGGAAAACACAAGTGAATCTGAAGGAAAAATGCATTTAATTAAATGATATCACTGTCAAGAAATAATCCAGCTGTCAATACAAATCATATTGGAAATATTTTGGTATTTGGATGCGATAAAAGGAGAGATGATGATATGACCTTTTCTTCTGCCATCTTGTTCTTGAGCCAGGCACTGAAGCGTTTACAGCTGGCTGCATCTCCTGTGGTGCCTACACTCCACACCAGAGAGAAAAAAAACCAGGGCTCGATCAGCTCCTTCAGCTGGTCCAATTTCTTCTGTGGTGGCGGCCTCTCATCCTACAAGACGGTAAAGTATTGTTGAGGGATCACAATTAACAAAATTAACAAGCACAAATTTCTTTGAAGTTTTCATCCCTCTAAAGGTAAAATTAGTAACTTCCTTCACATTAGTTTACACTTGTGACGTCGTTGAAATGCAGTGAGTTTCACCACATGTGACCACATAAATTCAACTTATTTATTAATGCAGATTAAAAGATAATGTTGTATTTTAAAGTAGCTTGTACTCATTATTTCTATATACTGTAATAGCAAATGTTCAAGTTGCTAAAACCAACATAATTGCAATAAAATCCAGGTATATTATTTTATTGAGATTCTTCCTAACACAGAGAAGCTGCACACACCTCTTTAGTGTCAAAAGGACTGAAGAAGCAGTCCATAAGTTTAAGCAGACTGCAGGTGAGGTTGCTGTCCAGGGATGTGATGACCTCCTTTACTGATGTGCGGACAAATGTGATAGAATCCTGTGTAAAAGCACAGAAAAATAAAACAAAGGCAGTACAGTCTTTACAATATCAAGATCTAATCCTTAAGATTCCCTGCTGGGTTTTCTCAGTTATGTCTCACCTGCAGGAACCTGGCAAACAGGGAGTCGAGCTGCTCCGTGTACAGTTTCAGGGCTTCAGGGACCCGCTTCAGCCAGCATTCTGTAAAAGGGACGAGGCCCAGAATACTGGGCTCCAGGTAGACCATCCCGCAGCGTGACACTGTCGCGGGAGAGGCCACCGCCAAGTCTTGCACCTCAAACATCATGGTCATCGCCTGCAGGAGGAAGACACAAAACGTCTGAATGCACATGGGACAGAAGACGATAAAGAGACAATAATTAAAACCATGAAAACTCAAGCTTACATCAGTGAGCTTTACGATTTCCCCGGAGCTGAGGCACAGTTTCTTGTTGTCATCCAGCACAGTGTTCATGTTCTCAGTCCATACAGCATCCACTGGCCCATCAAACATGTACCACTTTTTCTCTTTGTCCATGGATGCTGCACCTCCGCGAATAAGAGATGAGAGGATACCGTCGGTCCTATTGGGTCAGAGAGAAACTGTAAGTGTATAGTATAAGTCTGACCTTTCTTGTTCGCTCTCTAGTGTATGTAGAACAAATCATCACTCACCACTTGTGTGTCAGCAGGTCATACTCCCCATAGAGCTGTCCCATGGTGATAGACTTGGGGTTGAGGACATATATCTGCACTGCCTCATACACACCACCACTCACGGAGGGCTGGCCCTGTAGAGCTGTTATTGCCGCACCTAGTACCTCATAACACTAACACACACACACACACACACACACACACACACACACACACACACACAACAGTAATACTTACAAACAGGACTATACAATGCTCTGGATAACTGTGAATAAATCTGTAAACAACATAGTGACAAGTAAAAGACTCACCTTGGTTTTACCTGATCCAGACGGTCCCACCAACATCAGGCTGTGTCTCACCACAGTGGTCTCATACAGTTGAATACACTTTTTAATATACCCTGCAATCACGACAATTCTGTCATCTAGTCATCCTAAGAATACAGGAAATTGCTTATCTTAAAACATATGCTCTGTACATCAAGATACACTAACCGTCCACATCTTTGAGGTTCTTCTTAGCGCAGACATTGCGTATGGACTCTTCCAGTGTGCCATATTTGATTGGCTCCTGTTTTGTCCTCAGGAAAAGATCGGACACGATGCCGTTGAAAAGCTTCAGGTCATCTTGTAAAAACTTTGGTACATTGACATCTTGAATGGCCCGCAGACAGATTGACTCCTGGGAGACGGCGAGAGATGACGACAAAGACATGAATAGGTCGGTTTAGAGGTTTTCAAAATGTGTCAAAAAAATGTGTCAAACATGGCAATTCCAAAATTGTGTCATGTTTTCTTTTACTTTATTTCCATCAAAAGCAAAAGAAACATTTCTCACCTCATTCATCTCTGGATTTTCTCTCTTCAGGTTTCCAGCAGCTGAGATCACAGTCTTCACAGCTCTCATACCAAAATCATAATGATCCTTCATGTAAACAGGATCAAAAGTCAGCACAACTTTGTTATTCTTATATACACACATGCACACATTTACACATCTTTTCATCTTCTCAGGAATATGTTCACTATTTAACTGTATTTTATGCCAGTATTCTACACTCTTATTCTGTAATATGATAATATGTGAAGGTCAAACTAATTCTAATTTTGACCTCCTCTGAATCCACAAAGTACCTGAGAGCTTAGCAGTTCAAGGGAGAGCTTGAAAGTGGTGGTGATCTTCTTTGAGAGGACTTTGGCATCACTGAACCCAAACGAATAAAGGGAGATCTCAGCTATCATGGCGTAGTCAGGTACCATCATGGCCACAGGACGAAAAAGAGCCTGCAGATGATTTAATCTAATCTGTTGAAACCCATCTGCTCATCATCAGCATTACAGTTATTTAAAACTCAATTATGATTTAAAACCTTGAGGTTGTCGGGCAGATCAGTACGTCCAGCGTAACCAGGAATCATAGTGATGAATACAGCGCAAGAAGGGACAAGAGGGATCTCTGTCCCCTCAAACACAAACCGCTCTGCCTAAAAGCACAACATACACACAGTTATATTAGAGATTCATAGACTGCTGGTTTATGTGTGGAATACAATGCTCTTATAAAGTCTTTCCTTACTATTCTGTAAGTAAAAGCAATATTGCTTTTGTTATTCAAATCTTTTAAAGGCAATTTGTTTAATCTTAAAACTATATATTGACTAACTTTTCATTTGATTTATTGACTTTTCAATGCAATTTTTTTTTAAATATCTTGTTAGACTGTAGATGCACTACTGTCAGTTGAAAATAAAAGAAACATAGCCTTATGCATTTGGGAGTTTTTGTTATATCTTTCTTGTTGTACTGAATGTGCACTGAACCGTAACCCCAGTACCGAGGTACGTACTGAACTGTGACTTCTGTGTACTGTACCATGGCAACTCTATTGGTACAAACCTTTTTCTAACTTCATAATAGAAAAAGTACTCAATTATAAGTAAAAGTTAAAATTTTACTTGCCGCACCTGGCCAATTTCAGAATTTGAACTATTGACATCATTAACTTAAATTCTTTAAAACTTATTTCTCCTTTCTTTATTGGTGAATAGTGTAATCTCCTAAAATGCTAAAAATAAAATACAGCTTTAATGAAATAATTGTATTTTTTGCATACAATAATCAATTCTGTAATTCATGATATTGAACTTTTTTCCTTATATCAAAGAGAACTTATTGACACATTTCAGCAATATTTATCATTTCGTAGTGATATAACCATGTGTGGCGCTTGATTCAGATGCGTAACATGCTGATTTTTCTGGTCCCTGTGTTGGTTTTTACATGACACTTATAAAACATCTCCAATTTACGAAAGTACAACAAACATACTTGTTCTGTTGAGAAGTACAGTAGGTACCAATGTGTGAACTTCTATTGAATCAGCTTCTCACCCTTTGCTGTTGGGCCTTTTGTATAGTGGTGATCTGTTGTGCCACCACAGCCAGCACTTCCACATCAATACGATTAAACTCATCAAAGCATGCCCATGCACCAGAGCTGCAAAATGGCAGACAAACAAAAGGCAGCATGAATGTGATTGATGGAAGATTTGTGATATTTAACAGCAACACTGACTTGGAAGTCACTCTTAAATAACTGCCTCTCACCTGGCAAGTCCTTTGAGAAGCTTTCCCATAGCAATGAAGTCGAGCTGATTAGAGCAGTTGAAAACAACTGTCTGGATAGCCAGAGCCTTTCCCAGATCTTTTATGGTTTCTGTCTTTCCTGTACCTGCTGGACCTGCAGGAGCCCCTCCAAATTTCAGGTGTAGAGCTCCTGTTAGGGTCAGGTAGCATCTGAAAGAGGCACAAAGTAGTGTGTTCAAAAGAGTATATGACATTCAGGAAAAATCAGGGTGGAGAACTGACTACCTGTCAGTGAGCGGGGTGATGACCAGACGTCCAGAGTTACCAAGGTACTCATATCCATACAAGAACTCTGCATTCACTGCACGGATGTACAAGTCATCTTTTGCCCAGTAATATCTACAAAAAGGTATCAGATCAGTATCAGACTCATTCTGCTCCCACAGTATTGCAAATGAGAGGAAAGAATAGACTCCAATATCAGGATTGACAGAAGTAAAAAGTGGAAAAAATGTAGAACAACAAGACAAACAGATAACCTGAGCTGGCTGATCCACTCAAAGTCATTGATGCTCGACACCTCCTGCTCCACCAGTTTGGCTGCAACATCCTTAGCATGGACCTCTATGACGATAAGGGCAGACAGCACAGCTCGTTGCATCTTTGACAGACCTCCTCTCACTAGCTGCACCAAGTCACCCAGCTTCAGACACAAAATGGAAAATGTTAAGCATGTCAGTATACAGTTTATTACAGTGTACACAATGTTCAGAGTAAATATTAATAGAAGGTGTATATTTTTTCAATTGATATTGAATTATTTAAAGTATTACTACTGTTATTGGAACATTTAAATTGTTACTACTACTATTACTACTACTATTACTTTGCCTAATACAAAGTGCATACCTGTGTCTGTAGCTGGGGATAAAGGCGGTTGGCCAAGTTTCCTTGCTCCAAAGCCTCAGACACCGCCGCAGTCCAGATGACCTGACAGCCAGCTATCACCACTTGACCAGGCCACGATAATACCCACTCAGTATGAGGTTGCTGAGGGGTCAAGACAACAAACACAGATCTTACAAAAGCTGGACAATTAAATATGCCTAGAAACACATCATGAATATTAAGGTGAGAGTCAGGGTTGCAGACCTCAGGGTAGACTCTGAGTGAGCGGTCAATGTTATCCCTTAATGTGGCCTTCATAGATGTCTCGACGTCCCTGAGCCAGTCTTCCACATTCCCAGAAGGCAACACAGGCAGAAACAGCTTCAGCTCCTCCCCCTCTCCAGAGTACATATGTGTGATCTGTAGATCTGACTGGAACTGAAGCTAAAAAAGTTGAAACAGTCTCAGTTGCATGTGGTATGCATCTTACACTGTCAGCAGTATATGAGCAAAGTTCAGAAACATTGTGTAGAAACAGTCAAAACAAACCTGTGCGATGTTCTCAAAGCATTTGAGCAAGTGCGGTTGTACAGCGGAAGGATCTTTGGTCTGGGACAATATCTCCAAGAGCTCATCATCTGACAGGAAGTAAAACCTGCAAACAGATATACATTGTACAGTACATTGTACTAAGTCTTAAAATAGACAGAGTGTAATAATTTAGAAAGGAAACTCATTCCTGGTCACAGTTCAACCACACACCACTGATGGTCTGGTTGTCATACATATCATCGATGATTCAAGTAGCCCTTACTTTTTTAAGAAATGTGCTTGTTTTCCTTTTAGCATCATAGCTTCCCCCACTCACATCAACTAAAGCAAGTTTCTCGGGCCACTTAGTGTTGGTTAGGAGGTGGTATGATATAAAAAAGTTGACATCATTGCACAGCCTCCACAGGGAATGGTATGTGGAATTAAAAGAGGTCAATCTGTCAAAATCATAAATTGAGAGCCAGGGGAATCACAGGCTCACCTGGGGAAGGACCCTTGTTTTGTCTCCAAGTACTCACTGAGACCCTTTTGCACCTGTTCCAAGAGTGCATTGAGCTCTTTCAGTTTGCGTAGTAGACGAACATCAGAACAAAACTCAATCATCTAAAGATAAACGCAGAAGCACACATTTATAGTTTACAACAAGCAAATGAGCATCATCATCTCACTCGATGTTCATCTCTGTATAAAAACAAAAAAGTCATCCTTTAATATAAAGTGTTTTAGAAGCTCTGACCTTTCGATTATTAAAGGCATTTTTCATCACTCTCCTCCATGTTTCTTCCATTTGCTGGTATCTTTTTCCTTCCATAGGCAGCTGCTGGTTAATATAATCAGAGCTGAAGATGGGCTCCAAGTTGAGCCAAGAGCGCTGGCATGTCAGCCACTCCTCCAGTACATCCTGCAAGCACCAGAGGAGGGCAGTAGCACAACATCAGACACTGCATGATAATCATACAAGACTCAAGACCTTATGTGAATTGCTATGGTTGTGTGTATTGTGTGTGTGTACTTGAGTCATTCTGAGCTTGCTTTCCCAGGCGTTAATGCGGCTCTCAAAGGTTTTTTGGAAGGGAGAGTTGGACATGCTCTGCATCATGACAATGTGGTCATCTAGCAACTGGGACGTTTCATTTGGGCTCTTCAAGATGTAGGTGCCTGTCTCTTTGTAGGGCAACACATCAAAGACTACTGCCGACCACTCTTGCTCTATCTTTTCCAGAGCCTGAGTGAGAAGGTGTAAAAAAAGTTGTAGCCACATATTCACACACTAACAGTGAGCATTAGCAAGGAAAAGTAATTGGAGATGCCTTGAACTAAAAAAACACAAGTCACTTTGCCTCTGTTTCACCATCTATTTGCTTTCATCATGAAAATTGCATTTTTTAAACCATGATGTTGACACAGATAAAAATAAGCTAGCAAAATTCTGTCCAAACTTTGAACTTCGACAGTGACACTAAATTCACTGCACAGCCTTTACTTAACACAAAACTTCATATACTGTTTTCAGAATGTGACTCCTGTTCACAGATACCTGTTCAATGGCGTACTCTTTCCAAGCCATCTCGCTCACATGAACTATGTCATCCACGTGGTTCTGTAGGCCAAGCTCCAGGCAGCGGGAGAAAGGCACGTTGGCTTTGGGCTTGGCATCCATCTGAATGCGTTCTGAAAGCATCTGCCAGTGGCGGCTCCGCATCCCCGGGTTCCCGAGACCCCGAATCAGAGGGATGTAAGGACGGAAGTCTTCAATCTTGCTGCAGATTACAGCTGCCACCAGCTGGCAGTCTAGTGACATGTTAAAGAAAAGAAAGTGGGCCAAGAAAAAAACATGTCAGAAAAAAAAATCACACTTCAAGTTGTAAGGTTTAAATGGTGATCAATGTGTCACCTACTGGGAATGTCCTTGAACTGTTTAACACATTTGTGCATGGTGTTGTGGGTGTCTGTAACTTTGCGCTCAAGCTGCTCAGGATCAATAGAAGACAGTGGGCTATTGAGCCAGCTCTCATGCCAAAGTAGCCAATCGGAGGTGGTGGTCCACAAGTCCTTAAAAGGCTGAAAGTCCTTCACCAGCTTCTGCAGATGATCATACTGTAATAGACATTTACATGTCAATTTCATAAAAAGTATGACAAATGTATAATCTTTCCCGGTTTGTTCAGTTCATAACAAGGAGGCATCTAGTGATAAAATTTATCTTCGCTTGATGGATGCTCTTTCACTTACATTAGTGACAGGAATACCAAACAGACGTTCTCTGGTACTGTAGGTCTGTGCCATTGTCTGGTACTCCTTAAGTGTCTCACATATGCGCCTGACCTCGTTGGCCACCTCTTGGGCATGATCAATGTTTGCGTGGCCCGCAAACTCAGCAACCAACATCTACAACAATTTAGCACCAAATAACATACATTTACTTTGCTGTTCCTTAAAAAATCGAATTTCTAACATTCCTAAAAAAATACAAATCTTCATGGAGTTGTACTTTCAGATGCATCGAAACAAGGCTTCAAGTTCAGGAACTGTTTCCAAAAATCCTCTCAAACTCATCTTTGATAAAAAAAAAAAAATTTTTTAAAAACTTGTTTTCTCAGCTGACCTTTAGAGATTCGAGGCGATCCTCAAAGTTGTTCTGATCGACCAGCTGGATCTTATGGAAGCGCTCCTCATCTTCCACATGCTGGATGGCTGCTTCTTCCATCTGACTGATAATTTTTTGAGGCCATCCAATAGCTGTCCACCTGGGCAGATTAGCAACTATGACAATCACTAAAAAACTATATATCACTCTGCATCCCACACAAGAACATACAGATTAAATTTCAGATATGTTTTCAAACACTTGGCATAATGATTTTCCACTTACTTTTTGTTCATATCTTCATCTGTTAGACAGTAGTAACATTCTTCTAACAGCTCATAGTCTGGCAGGGTCTTGCCAATAAGTTCCTGTTGTAAACAAATTGAAAAAAATGTAATTAAATCAGAATTATTGACAGAGTAACACTTCACATGACGCTCACAGAAAAAGCCAGTTTATGCCTTCAATGTGCACCTTGTAACTCTTGATCTGCTCTGGGATTTGCTTCATCCAGTCCCTCTTTTCAGTCAGTTCCTCAATGCTGGTGGGCTTCTCACGTAGCTTTCGACTCATTATGTTAAACTCTTCACATGCCTGCACAAACATACGCAAGATACAAAATGTATAATTCAATTTAAAAAGGCAGGAAAAGGTTGCTGTCAAACTGAAGTAAATGTAGGTGCGTGTAAAAAAAAAAAAAGATCAAAACAACACCTATATACAGTAGTATACTGTATACTGTATAATCAAATAGTGAATTGTTTTGGGCCTCTTAACAAATGACTTACATCATCAATCTGCTTGCGTAGCCTCACAGCAAGGTGATCCAGCATTGTCTTGGCTAAAGCCTTTCTTTTGGTAGAGAGAGCCTGACGTACAGCTTCCACACGGACAAAAAATGGACCAATGACGATGGAGGATGGCAAGGAGTGTTCGAGCTTCTCCTTTTCTTTGAGATGCTGCTCCACCTCTTCCTTCACTTCTTGGGATGTCTGTTCTGCACACGTATGAGATCTGGCAGAGGAGATATAAATGACTCCAAAGCAGGCTGAATAGTACATAAATCTGACTGACCTGCATCTGTTAACCTGTGGGAGAACTTTAAGCAGACTTACTCGAGAAGGGTTTTGATGTCCGAGTTGTGTAGCTCTAAGTATTTCTCATATTCAGCAGCATAAGCCCTGAGAGGTATGGCTGCTTGTATCAGAGCATTGCGGACCTTCTCTCTTTGCACATTTACTTCTGGTTCCCACAACCTCACTGACTCAAGCAATGAATCACCAACGATGGACAACTTCTGCATCACAAACTGGAACAGACAAGAGAGGAAGAGTGCACTTGTCAATATCATCTTTCATGGATGGGGGAACTTATGAACAAATTTTACATCCTTGTATTCCCATTTCTAATTGAATCCTTCGTAACTCAGGTGACTGAAGATTTTCTTTTACCTTATCAAGTTGCGGTATGTGGTACGTGGCCATAATACCCTTATCAAACAGGTTAATGATAGATGTCTCAAAATTCTCCAGAGGTGTGCCGTAATGAACCCCAGTCTGATCCAGAACCAAGTCCAACAGGAACAGAGCATTCCTCTTTGGCCTAATTATAGAGAATGCACTTATATTAACACAAAGGCTTTGTCACACTCACTATCAAACACTCATTTAAACAGAGCAGAGTGCATAATGTAGAACTGACTCCAAGATCAAGTAACAGAAAAAAAATATACAAAAGCATATGAGCACAAAAGTGTGTGAAGAGGTTTATATAAATGTGAATGTGCACCCATGTGTGCTTATATTTGCAAGAAGTGTGTGTTATCCTACTCGTAGGGGCTAGTGATGAGATTATTGCCCCAGACTAGTTCCTGAGGACACGTGAGCACACTGTGACAGGCGTCCAACAGCAGCTGGGTCAGGCTGGCCAGCGAATCCTGCACGAGGAAGCGCAAGGCGTTCTGCAGGTTGAGGTGCACCGCAGCCATCAGTCTGTAAAGCTCGGAAAACTTGTACGACTCCCAGTTAGACTCATTGATGTTGTAGGAGCCCTGGCCTAAACTCCGCAGGTTGGAAATGATGATGTTGCTCAGTGTTGCTATCCATGTTTCCCTGAGAAACAGGTTAATCTGGAGAAGAAGGAAAAGATTTGATGTTACTTTATTCAAGTGAAATTCAAGTGTCTGCTTGTAGAGGACTCTTTTCCTAACAGTACCAAAAAAAAGTAAAAGTAAAGTAAAGAGTAAGAGTTGACATTGTTAATCTTTTTTTAAATGGTTTGTCCATGGATAAACCACAATTGCCCTGGCCGCCTGTTTTAGCATAAGTAGCAATTCAATTTTGGTGCTACGTGAGCAGTGATTACCAGGCAGTATGCATTCAAATTGCTATTAAAAAGAACTGAAAGCTACTAGCCAAGTGTTGGCAGAAGAAAAGCTACTCAAATACTACAATACCTGAGTCTGGGTTTGAGACTGCATGTTTTCAAACTCGTTCAGTCGCAGTGGTGTAATCGAAGTGATGTTGAACAGTCTCATGGTTGCTACTTTGTTGCAGTCAGCCCATATTTCAGATAACACACGGATCACCTCCGGCTTTGCTAGCAGGGAATTGTCGATAAAAGCAGCTTGGTTCTTCTTATAGGCAGGGTGAGGAATGGAAACGCACCCTATGAATAGATGAAACAAAGCAGTGTGTAGATTGTGAGGGTGAATGCCAGGTATACATTTCTTTGATTTTGACCCCATGGACTCAAACCAATATAGACAAGGCTAACTATGTTACCTTTTTGAGGAACAAACTCAGGATCCTTCTGTGGCAGGGTGATGTGTGAAAACTCCTCCGGATGGCTCATCACTAATTTGTCAAAGCTCATGCGGTTCATTGTACAGTCATACTCCAGTTTGATCTCCTTCTCCAGGTCCCCTATACACTTCTCCAGACTGCACACATTAATAATCCCTTTATTCAGCCCATTAGTTAGTTCACATTTCAACTCAGACGAATCTATTACAAAACAGATCATAGTGTAAAAGGAGACACCAACATTACTTACATTTCTAGCCTGAGGCCAGGGGTTGAAAGGGCATGTCTTTTGATACGCTGGAGACTGAGGGTATCAAGAGATGGGGTTCCCCTCCAGATGGGCATGCAGTCCACAGACAAGTGGTAGAGAAGCAGAGCTTCTGTGTTCTCCCTCCAGCGCAGGGCAAACTGGATACGTTCCATAAAGACATGTGGATCCTCTGCACTGAATAACAATCTGATCCTGGGTACCCAGTACTTAGTGCCTGGTAGCAAGTCATTCACTCCTATGCAACAGAGGGAGATGGAAAGCATACATACATGGTCAACATGACAAACAGAGGGTGACAGAGATAAGAAGAAATTATGAGACAAAACTGTGTCATGCAGAGAGTGCAAAGACATAAAAACCAACCAGGACATTTGCTCTTTTTGTGTTTGTCAGTTGGAACAGGATTTCCTTCTTCATCTGTCAGTTTGGTGTTTTGGTGAACCTTCTGTACCAGGTACTGGCATTTCTCCTTACTATAGTCAAGAACACCAACTAAATGCCAGCTGTACTCATGGGAGGAGCTTTCTGAGTCCTCTTCAAATGAGAAAGACAAGAGTAACCATTAAATAAAAGTAACTATTGTCTATCTACTGTTTACACATGACATTTTTGAGGATAATTTACCAGAAGGAATTTTGTCATCTGTAGGTAGCAGGGCTTTTGCAGGTATAGGTTTTCGATCTGGAGATTGTTCAGCATAGCCCAGGGCGAGCCAGTCCTCTGGTGTCCGGCAGTCATAATCCTCATTGTCAAATATCTAAGGAAGAAAAGCAGGAAAGATTAGTGTGGAGTGGTTTGTGAACCGGGAACCCAAATTCCACAGAAAAGATTGCAGCAGTAACAGACTCACCTCCAGGGGGAGGTAAGGTGACACAGGAGTGTCCGGTGTAGTTGCATGCTCATCACTACTGCTCTGATGTCTCGGCATCAGGAGATTAGAGTTTATGCCTTTTTCTGCCAGGAGCTGTTCAAAATCTACCTTTAAGTATTCCCTTCGACATCTATAAAAAACAATACAGAACAGTATACAGTCTTAACAGCAGGCTGTCAAATAAACCAATACAGTAAGAGAATATTGCTCACTCCATCACTCAGTCACATGTGACCAGTAAATCGGGCCTTACAATATGTTAAATATGCTCATTATAGGAAATGCAAAGAACAAAAAGCTCCACAGCACTAGATGAAGTGTCCTCTTCTGTCATACATGGTGTACACAAACAGTGCATACCTCTCTATTGCTAACTTGCGAGGAATCTGGCCAGGAATGGTTTGGTAGGCGATCTGGATCTTGGGTTTATCTCCACCCTGGCAGAAGTAAGAAGTCTGTGGTTGCTTTGAGGTGGCTCCTTGGTTATCCTTTTCAACAAGATTGTACTGTTCAGATGGAGTGTTGAAGGTAGTACCTAGGAAAAGATTTTATGCACGGCATATAAAATGTTGTATTTAAGAAGAGCACAATATGCTCCTCTTATAAATGCATAGTTAGGATATCAGAAAGAATGACTGAAAATGCCTGCATCCCTAAAGATGTCATCTAGCACAGTATCTTACCTTTTGTTCTCTTGAGATCACTGAACTTGGGGATGGGTTGGCCCTGTGACCTCTGCTGTATCCCAGGACTCTCTGTACATGACTAATGAATAAACAGTTAGTCTTGGTTTTGGTCTTGACATAACAGAAACTCACACATTGCTTCACAATAAAATGTCTGTGCGAATTTTTAGATGTCTGATTTGCATGAGCTTACGTGCTTTTACCTGATACTTGGATGAAGTAATGATGTCTGAGTAGATGCCCCTTTGTTCATTCAGATAGCATTTTCTGATTGGAGGCAGTTTGAACTTGTGACTAAGAGTTGGAGACTTGGGCTCTCGAGGTTTGGTGGGGGGATGAGGCACCAGTACACCGAAACCAGGCAAGTGTTTCCTGTCCATCTTCTACATAAGCAGGAATAGAATAATTTATGTATGAACAACTGAGCACGGATTCAATCCTGTTACTGCTTTCAAAAACTCTTGACGCTTAACCCAACTAGTTCATAATCTGTAAAGGAGAATAGGAGATTAACAACATCCAGTGGTTTCTGCTTCCGGCCAAATTACTACAAAACCTGCAATAATAATTCCGCGTTAGCTAGTTAGTATGTTAGCTAACAATGGCTGAAAGCAGTTCCGACCGTTTGAGTTTGCCAAATAATTGTCTGAATTGGTCCCATTAAACTATTAAGTACGCAACGTTTGCTGCCAATTAATTTTTGTAAACAACAGGAAGCAATCATGTTAACATACCTTACTGTTAATTTTCTCATAAGTTGTGGCCTTTGTGACGTTAAATACTGACGAGCTGAACTTTTCCAATCTCAGTTTCTTCCAAGTGGAAGTTAACTACCGGTATGTGACTGTTGTACGCGGCAACGGTTGTCATGGAGACGAAGACGTGTAGCTCCGCCAACGGCCGAGAGAGCCAGAGCAACGCGACTGAAGAAAGTAGTCCTTCACCGACAAGAAGGGAAGAGCTTTTAACAAAAGCCTATCCGTTTAATGAACGCAGTTTCTGGGAAGCGAGGCGAGAGGAAAAACAGAAAAAAAGAACCAAACGAAGGTCAAAAAGACGAAATGATAGCAGAAGGGAATCAGAGAAAACTGAACTAGAAGGTAACGATAGAATGTAACTGGCGTTAAGTACAGTTAGTTGCTCAGGTAACCAACTGTAATAACGTGAAGTGGGTGACGGTATTTGTTGATAACTGATAAGAGTATTTCAGTTTTATGTTACTACTGGAAATATAAGTACTATTTACTCCACTACATTATTTGACAGCTGTTGACACTTTGCAGGTTTATGCTTTAAATAGTCTACAGACCATGTGATGAATTTAGAAAGTATGCCTGTATTATAGTTAAACCTATACCTCCAGCAGATACACCATAAAAATTCTTCTAATAATTAATAAGTAATTCATCAGTAATCCAGTCACAGGTTCTGATAATATTCAACAGTGGCTGATACCTTTGACAGTAGATAACTTCATTTTGCTGTCAGTACTTTCATGCCTAGAGATTACAACAGTGTTTTTATACTAAAAGATCTGCATACTTCTTTTACCAAGTAAGAAAACCCAGAGTGAAGCCAGGCAGGATGGAAGATGTGAACAAAGAGTAACCCGAGAAGTTAAATTAATAAATTCCATTAGTAATTAAATTATGAGCCTATCCCTGTAGAAAAGCACTGTTCTTTTCCGTAGTAGTTGTGATTCATTCAGTAAAACCATTTCTCATTCAAAGCAGTCGCAAAATCCTGGTTGTCCTCTGAACAGAAAAGCTTAAACTGGATCTGAAAGCAGAAATAAAAGGAGAATATACATTTTGTTAATGGATTGATATGTACATATATCTTAGACATTTTGAGCCTCTGGGAGATTGGTACTCATACTGTGTGTACATTCACGTAACCACCACAAAAAGTTCACATGACACTGTTCTCCACAGGTCAGCACCAGAACAGTCACATCCCATGCTGTTACTGGTGAAGATAGTGATGCTAATGGCAGTAATGATAAGCTAACGGAATTTGATCGGAATGCACACTTTTCTGTTCCTCCATCTTCTCCTTCCACGCTCATGACAGCCTCAATGTGTCCACAAGGGGGGAAACCCCATTGACCCATGCGATCTCCACACTCCTGGGTCACAAGGGCATCATAACCTCGTCTGTTTCCCATGGCAGATCACAGGCATCATGCACTGCGGCCCCTGCTCCTGGCCCCAGCCTCTTCAGTTGAAACCCATCAGAGCAGCCTGAGATTGGGTAGCCAAGCACAAATGAATAGTCTCATGTGTCTCGACCCTCACGTGTCACTTGCAAAGGACATGCTGCCACGAAGACAGGGATAAATTAAGGTGAAGAGGGGACTGATGAGTAGCTGAAGAGGTGTAGTCTGTGGCTGGGATCGTGAGGACAGGAGGGTCGAGGTGACGTCACTGTAATTGGCTGTGTGAGACAGTCAGGAACAAAATGCTTTACAGTGGATCCAAGCACACAGAGGGACTTAATGTAGATGCAGCGGTCACTACTCAAGAAAGGCCTGTTGAATTGTTTGGTTAGAGGTCTTCTGCTTCATTGGCTTCTTCTCAATGGAGCTCAGTCAAAGCGATGACATCACCCACTGAGGAAGCCCAAACCAAATGAAAGACTTCCCCAAGGGTCCAAATAACCCACATCTAAAAATGACATTATCATATCAGAGTGGTCTCAGCACACAAAGCATTCTGCAGTCTATTAATCACCAGCACATGTCTAATGGTATCGATTAAATGAGTGAGGAGATGCGGGCCGGAGAGGTTCCAAAGAAAACCTCACAGGAACCACAAGTCTCTGATGAGGTGGTGGTACTCAAAACATGGTCGCCTACCAATGTTTGGTTGGCAGTGCTGCAGCCATCTCTGGAGCCAGGAGCCCACCACGGTGATGGGACTGGATCGGACAGATGTGGCCAGCAACTCCGGGTGAGTGGAACTGATTAAACCCTAACAAGCTTTGTTACAGCTTTGATCCGCCCTGCACTCGTCTATCCCTCACTTCTCACTCTAACAGTCCAGCAGGAGATAAAATGCTGACATGAAAGATCTGGCTCGACATCAATTGTAAAGAACATCCATATTAGTCACTTGTATAATCACCCAGATGTATAATCCCTCCTCTACCCTCTTCATCCTGAGAACTTCATATTAATCATCCACTCCTCTTCCTCCCTCTCTCCTACTTTTACAGTATCAGGATGTTGTGAGGGTCATGCCTTTGTGAATACAACTCCCATTTTACGCTAATGACATCAGCATGTGCTGCTAACTTTAGCTCCTCCTGAGGGCCAGATGTTGGCTCATGTGATCAAACACTGGCTCTTTCCCTCTTACTGTCACATTGTTGGGCAAGCCAGGAGGGCTTAGCTGTCACACATATTTCCACATACCTCTTTTCTCCTGCAGAAACCCACAATCCGACCACAAATGTGGGCACACCCTTGAGTAGCAGTTTGATTTTATTTTTGCATTTGCGCCACAGGAAGGGAAACATACGAAGGAATGCTATAGTTTCCAGTAAAGTCTCATTAAGCTTTCGTGTGAATAGAGTGTAATTTTTAGTTGTGGCAAAAAAGTGTGAAAAACATGCAGGGAGTTTTTGCCACAGAGCAATAAAGTCTTCCTCCTGATTGGACACTATGGAGCTAGGAACAAATAGAGCTCCTGGACACATTGTAAGAATCATTTAAACTTACCACTTACAACCTAAAGCCCATCCCTGCACTCCATTTTCAAAGCACTTTGTCTCATTTAAAGGGCATCTGAGCCTGGCGACAACACCACTGTGGTCAATAAATGTCACTGGTGTAAGTCCATAGATGAAACAGAACCACCACGAGGGCAGCAAATGTCACGTTAACATCACAGTGTTTTGTGGCAGTACATTTTACAAGAGCAAGAGGAGACATTTTGTACGAGGCCGCAGATTTGATTTTTGTCTGTCCGGTCATGCGAGGTACGGTTGTTTAATGGTGACCCCTGTGCTCGGCTATACATTGAAGTTGCCGTCATGGCTCGGGTGACTCACAGGTGGACTCTTGGAAGCCCAATAAAGACTTTTTTAATGAGTTGAGAAGGGCCTCAAAGCAGCAAAATGGCCAGACATGAGAGACAGACTGGAACCCCCAACCTGTGGAACAGGACCTCAAACAGCTGCGTTTGATTTTTCCTCTCATTTGCTCCATTTCTCAGTGTGACTTTTAGGAGGGGAACCAGAGTCAGACAGCACGGGCCATAAAAATATTCAATGTCGAGGAAGAATCTCAATGATGAAGAACTAAAACTGTTTGTGTGGGCAACCCCGACTCAAAAAAAGTTGGGATGCTGTCTAAAATATAGATTAAGGTCTTTTGTTGCCCATGTATCAACTTGTTTGAAACGTGTTGCTGGCATCAAATTCAGAATAAGCATATTTACAAAAATCACAGAAGTTGATGGCGTCGAACATTACAAAATATTGTCTTGTTGCTGTTTTCAGTTAAGTAAATATCAGAAACGATTAGCAAATGATCTCTAACTTTTTTGGAAGCAGGGTTGCATTTATGTGAGCACAAACATGTTTGTGGCTCCCTGCATCTAACTGAACTCCAATCAGTGTCCAACATTGATCCCAGCCTCATTGTGCTGACCTTTGACCCCAAGCAAACTTGATGGCGGTTAGCTTCTTTCAGCTAGTTTGCCACTTTTTGTACGGCACTTTTCAACGTGCCAAACTACAGTTTCTTTGAATCCATTGGAGGTCTTTGAGATGTTTCAGATATGAGCTGGAAGAGTAAGAAAGCAGCAAGCGGAATCTGTAACACATGTTTCTGTGTGTGTTTTTGTGGTACAAAAACCAGTGTGTGTGCTGGCATTCCAGTTTGTCTTATGTGGGTGGTCGATGGAAAGCCAAGAAAGAGTTGTCAAGAACTCGTGTCTTTGCATGTGTTTGTGTGTCAGAGTGACAACGTGTTTATGTGAGCGAACTGGTGATGCACAAAAGTAAATCTTGAGCTTCTTAGCTGATGACATCATAAACAGATTTAAAGGAGTCAGACAGGGATGGAAGACTGGAGGAGCCAGTAGTGAGAGCGTATGTTTGCGAGTGCGTTTGTGGGTGGGAGGTGACGTTGTTGTCCAATATTAAACAGGAGTTTCAGCTATAAATAAGTCATCATTGCTCAGCTGAAGCCACTCTTTAAAATTCCGGACATTCCTCCTTGTTAAGAATTAATAAAGAAAAAATGCTTTGGCATATTTTTCCCGTCACTTACACACACGTGAGAGTATATGACCAAAATTCTTCCATGAACGAACACCTACAAATCCACACAAGAGCTCACAGATGCAAACATTATTGGTTTGGCGAGCTGCCTGAGTGCTTCAAGGAGGCCTTGACTTGTCATCCTGCCTCATCTCGCCTCTGTCACTTTCTGCTCTGACAGTTTAATCTGTGTCATTCATCCTCTCACATCAAAGAGCAAACATGCAATCTGAACCTAGCATGCCGGCAGATAAGTGCACTCACACACCAGGTAGATGCGCACATGCAGGGGCACGATGTAATTTTGGAGAAGAAATTCAAACTCAGAATTTTAATATTTACAAAATCAATGAGGTAATAAAACAAACTCAGAAATATTTGTCTTTTCCATTACTGAATAAACAAGTTGTTCTCAGAGGAAAAAAGTGTTTGAATCTGGAAAGCTGGTAGGGTCCGCCAAATATAAACAAAGTAAAACAGTATGAAACTGCGTTGACCTTTAATGATGATAAATTAAAGCAACAGACCAACTCAAACTATCCTCAAGAAATACAGTCCTCTTGGCTTTATTGGACTTGAACTAGACCTTTGCAGTTGACCTATGACCTTGGCCTCTAACCTCAAACTTTGGCAACCAACAGACTTTAGGGTAGTCAAAGTATTTAAGAATAATCATTGGATCTTGGATCAATATATCACAGATTCGTACTGTAAACCTGAGTCTTTCTTCAAATATTCGACAGGATCACACCCCATTAACCATGGCACTTACTGGTTGCTCTTGTGGCCAGTAGATAACGTCATATGAGATCCTACTGCGCGTCGCCATAACAAACTGAAACACATTAAAATTAGACTGGCATAATCTTGATCGTTGCCAAATCCACAACCACTAACTGAATAGATTTGGAGAACAAACTGAGGCCTGATCGTGTTGGCCTGGGTCATTTAAGGAAGCAGCCTAATCCTCTTCATCCCCGGAGGAACCTATACGAGCTGACATGTAGAACACAAAGACCCAGGGAAGACGTGGAGATGGCAAAGTGTGGAGTGACACTGTGTGCTCGACACACACACATATGAGCAGCCTGGACAAACACTGAGGATTAGAAGGGCAGGAAGGGGGAGTCCCTGTTCGTCTGACCCCAGCTCTCTAACCCCCGGCCCCCATTAAGCCCTGTAAATGACAAAAAGAGGAGCAATTAGAGAGGCAGTCATGGGGCAGGTAGGAGATCCCTGTGACCTTCTCCTGGCTGGTATTTGACCTCTCACAGCTGGGGGCCATGATGAAGATACATGCTGAACATTGACAGAAAGTATTGGCTAGAAGGAATAAAAAGAAATGGACATTTTTCTTTCAGCACTGGGAATGTAACACGTGTTGAGAACTGCGGTGTGGATTCTGTTGTTTATCCTGCTTGATATGCTCTAAACAAGAACTTTATTGGATGCGGCCAGCTCTGCATTCCTACATCACAGAAAATTACCCTTAATTACAATTTACTCAATTAAGAATCCAATGTGTTTTGCATTTTGGAGCCAAAATGAGCGACCAAACGTAGTTTATTTGCACTTGAGCTGCTCTTAAAATGGTTTATGGCTCTGCTGCAAACCTTGACCTCAAACCTCAAACACTTATATTTACTGAAACCTGCAGTTTTGCTGCCTTTGCAGAAATCAGATATCACACATACAGTAAGAACTTCTCCCAGAACCAGCCCGATTCTCTCAGCGAAAGCAAAACCACAGCTGGACCACACTGATGATCTGACTCTATGTTTTATCCATTATCCCTCCTCCTTAAACACACAAACGCACACAGGTCCTCCCATCCTGCAACCTGTGAAAAGATGGGAATCTCATTTCCGTGTGTTCCCCTGAGCTGGAGCTTGACTGTAAATCAGTTCAAAAGCAGTCAGAAACTATGTATGCCTCTAACATCACCAGATAACAGCTAATCCCTCATAAACAGCATCGCCCTAATCTCCTATAAAGCTATTCTTAGCATATACTGCACCACTGGAGTGAGACGAAAGGAGAAACTGTGAGATGAGAGAAGATGGAGAAAAGCCTCTGGGGTTTTTATTATGTGGAGGCCTACCAGACACTATAGCTGGTGTTAGAGCACAGAGCAGGAGGATGAAAGGAAAGACCAGCGTGGGGTGAATGAAGACAAATGTACAGCGGATGGAGATGGAGTGATATATGAGTTGAGAGATTGAGGAAAAGGGGATAAAAACTTGTGAGATATATTTAAAATCAATACAGATGGACAAACGTCAGATTAATGAGGATTGATGACTGGGACAAACACTGCTGGCTGCTCCTTCTAAACATCATATTGTATTTTCTGTTAGAAACACATAACACACATCATCGGCACATATGTCATCCCTCAGTGATTCTCTTTTTGTCTTCCACTCTGGGGAGAGCTAGCAGGCAGGTCTGTAAACAATTTGTATGGCATTAAAGACATTTATGGAAACCAATCCAATTCTGTGCGTCTCTTCCAATTTTCTGAGCCGCCTGTATTTGAAGTTGAGCCATAAAACTGAAGAGACATGGTGTTTATCCTCCAACTCTGAGGTGGGGGGAATACATCAGGCTCAGTGAAGGGCCTGACATGTGTGGTTAAAAAGAGTCTAAAAAGAAAGACTGTCGTGTATCAGGCCATGTGTTTATTTTCCACTGTTATAATGAAGAATGGCGGAGCGGACAGATGGGTGAATTCTTTCCTCCTGTCCAAGTCATTTGCATTAAAGTCCAAGCTGTCAGATTCTTTTGGTGCCACAATGCGCCATCAGGCTGCAAATAACTGCACTGAGGACTATTTTTGTCTCCCTGCTCAGGTTTCTTCCTGCCAGACTTCAAAGAGACCTGTAACTTGGAATTACTGCCGCTGAAAAACAGGAGGGCAGGAGCAGATAAACTAATTTCCTTGGCCTATTACGAGGCCCTGGTTAGTGGAGGGACCTGGTGTAGCCGGTATGCGCTGTGCGGCTGGTTCACATTAACAACATCGTGCAAGGCGCGAATCTGTCCTCCTCTGCGCACGAGACTTTACAGAATCCCGGTGGATGAAAGTGTGGAGGAAAATCTTCCGTTTGGTTTAGTGTTGTTGTTGCGGTACAACGTCCTGACAGTGTGTGTGTGTATGTGTGTGGGCGGGGTGGACCGTGGATAAATAGAGCGCACACTCCTCTCCTGTGCGTAAACGCGTAGAGCGCTCGACTTGGCCGGGACACGGAGCTCTCGGGTTGGCTGTGAATTAATGGAAACAACATTAATTAATTAGCAAAGAAAAGGGTCTATCAGTTTAATCTGTTCCGCCTAAAACACAGATAATTATTATTGCGCAAAATGGATGAAGACAAGCATATGTCAAATGGAGATTAGTAACATTTCGTTCGTTCTTGGACAAACCAGTGATCTATATTTTGCTGCAAAAGGAGCGCACAAACCACGTCAGTCAGAGGGATGTCCTAGCTGTTCCTGAAGATGCTCTGAACTTCTCTCATCGAGGATTTTTTCTTGCAGGACATCGGACAAATACGCTTTGCGCATTGCGTAATTGGCAGGGAAATGCGCTTGTCCGTTCCATAGGCTCCACATAATGTTGGGACTAATCTCTGCTGGAAGGCGTTTATCGCTCCGTGTATGTTGTAAACACAACAGAAACAAGGATGAGAGTCTTTAGTATGCTTGGCAAAGGTCGACATCAGGTGCTGGTGGTGCTCTGTTGGCTGTTTGTGGTTGTGACGCGGAGCGGAGCAGGTGAGGCGCACCGTCATCATCATCATCATCATCATCAGCTCTGCTGCAGTTGATGATGTTTCTGTGAATCAGTTGTGTCACTGTGGCTAAACTTGCCTTCTCGTTTGACCTCTTGTGGTTAGGCTATAGGATCGATTGGGCAGACATAAATAGTGACTCATTATTCATGCAATTGATGACCTAATGATTTCTTATGCTTCGTCATTTGCAAGGTGACATTTTATTTGTTTCTGGTGACCTAACAGTGAAGTAAAGGTCATTCATGATAAACTCGATAGTGCTGCTGCCTTGTGTCCATTACATGTAACCTGAGAGTATCAATGCTGTCAGGGAGGAGAGAACAGGATTCTGTGTCACATCAGAACAAGCATCAGTGGCACAATGGTCAGGAAAATTAAATATTCATGGCAGACACAATGAAGAGGACTCCAGTTTTGTCCATGATGCAGGCATGTGACTCAAGTCATTTGGTCCAAGTCTCAAGTCATGTTTTTCTGAGGAAAGTCAAGTCACAGGTTGTGTCAAGATAACCATAACCTGTCTAATGATGATATTATTGGCAATTGGTATTTGAATTGAATTTCATGTCTCAAGTTAGGTCAAGTCTTTAATGTCCAAGTCGAGTGTCAAGTCTTTTATTTTTATTTTATCTTTTATTTTCAGTGACTCAAGTCCAGGCCACAATTACTTGAGTCCAGTGTTTTAAAAAGTACCTAAAAGTCATACTTGAGTCAAAGTGAAGATATCAGTATAATATTACTTTGGTAAAAGTGAATGTCACCTATATGAATAGTACTTGAGTAAAAGTCCAAGTCTAAGTATCTGATATTTAATGCATTTAAGTATCAAAAGTACAAGTAAAAGTAAATACATATACATATACATACATTTATGTTATCAGTTATGTAAAGTATATACTGTGTACTGATTATCGGTCTGGTTGATTATAGGATCCAATATTCAGCATCTTCTGATCGGAATCAGTGTTTCATTTTTTATTCAACTGCCACTAAAATATACATGTACTCTCTTTGGCTCTGATGCAGCATGCAATCTACAAAGAAACTAGTAACTAAAGTTATCAAATAAGTGTAGTGGAGTCATAAGTACAATATTTGCCTCCAAAATTTAGTGGAGTGGAAGTATAAAGTAGCAGAAAGTAAGTAAGTAAAGTACAAATTCCTCAAAATTGGATTTAAGTACAGTACTTGAGGGAATGTACTTGAAGTTATATTCCATTACTGCTCGAGTCTGCCACGATGTAAGTGCTGGAAAGTGCTTGTTTTAGAAGCCTTTTTATGTCACCTGCAATAAAACTGGTAAAACACTGATCTGAATGCAGATATTTTCTCTAACATCACCCTCTGCATCAGTTTCCAGATGTGTGGACCATGCCTGTAGTCCACCCATAGGGAACCTGGCGAGTGGCAGGACCCTCTTCACCCTCTCTAGCTGCTGTGGGAACAGCTCCTCCAACAGGAGCTCTGGCCTCCATCCTTCTGTGACCCCCCACCTCTGTTCCGAGGACACCCACCCTCCAGCTCACATGACTGACGACCCTTTCTTGCATCCGGATACCTGGTGGGCATCAGGTGCAGGCACCACCACGCGGGAGCAGCAGGATGAGATCCGGTTGGACCTGGAAACACAGTTCTGTCTGTCCCATGTTGTTTTGGTGTTCAGGTCACCTCGGCCTGCTGCCATGGCTGTCGAACGTTCAGCTGACTTTGGGAAGACCTGGGAGGCCCTTAAGCTCTTTGCGCACAATTGCAGCATGGAGTTTGGTCTACCTAATGATTTTACTCAGCCAGGCTCTTTGTGTACAACCAGATACACCAGCGCTACACCCTGCAGTGGGGGAGAGGTACAGTAAGAGAATATGCAGAAAGATGCAATTTATTATCTTCAGTGTTTGATATAGTGCTGATAAGTGCTCTTTATTTTTGATTAATCCGCACATTTCTTTCTCATTAATCAATTTGTTATTTGGTCTCAAAAATGTCAGAAAATGTTGAAAAATGCCCAAGATGATGTCCACAAATGTCTTGTTTTGTCCACAACCCAAATATATTCAGTTTACTGTCATAGAGGAGTAAAGAGACCAGATAATATTCAAGTTTAAAAAGCTAAAATCAGAGAACTTGGACTTTTTTTTTTTACTTAAATCGATTGTCAGAATAGTTGGTGATTCACAAATAATCAATAAATCATTGCAAATCTACTCTTTTTCTCCTCCCAGGTAATATTACGGACATTGGACCCCATCAGTGTTAAAACACTGGACCTGTACAGTCCGGAGGTCCTCGCCCGCCTCACCCTCACTAACCTCCGCATCAGACTGCTAAAAGCTCAAACATGTCCGGCACCTGTAAACCTCCCTGTAGAGCAGACGAGCCCCACACCCTCAGATCTGACCACCACATCCACCACAGAAAGCCCAGCCTCAGCACCTTACGCTATTTACACTTTACTGGCTAGAGGGACCTGCCTGTGTCATGGACATGCAGAGTATTGTGTACCACACAACAACAGCCAAGACACAATGAAGGACAGTAACATGGTGAGTGTTTTTTGTGTGTGTAGGTGTGCTTCTAAGTTAAAGAACAACAGTCAGTGATAAAGAGACTCTGAGTGAAAGTCTCTGTCAGTTTCCTTTGGCCTGTGTTCTATTACAGCCTTGTAAAACACGTGTCAGGATGTCAGGTGCAGATGTAAAATGTACTTACTAATGGAAAAGTCACCACTTAAAGGGCTTTTGATTGACCTGCTGGATCTATTTTAGATTTATAGATCTAGACAGCAGGTGTCTGTAATGTCTGCTAATGTAGGTGAAGTAACTGAGCAGCCCCAGATGTGTCTTCCAGGTGTCTGGCAGGTGTCTGTGTACTCACCACACAGCAGGGGAGCACTGCGAGAAGTGTGCCCCGCTCTACAACGATCGTCCCTGGAGGCCTGCCAACAGCAGCAGTGGGGAGTCCAAGCCGTGTCAGAGTAAGTGAGTCAGTGGATACTCATGTTGCTGACTCATCGCTCCTCCTCACCCCGATGGCCTCACTTTGTCTCTCTCTCCTCTCTCTGACTGCTGTGATGTCACTCCTCTGTGATTTCAGGGTGCCAGTGCCACGGTCACGCAGATAGCTGTCACTTCTCTCAGCGGGCATGGCTTTCCTCCGGTGGCACCAGTGGGGGCGTTTGCGATGACTGCAGGCACAACACTGTCGGGCGCAGGTGCCAGCGCTGTCGCCAAGGCTACTACCGCTACCCATCCCTGCCCCTCAACTCCCCCCACGCCTGCACACGTAAGACACAAAACAGGAGAGAGGCCTGGATTGGCTAATGTGTTTTCAATGGGTCAGAAAAGCAAAATGAAGGGGCTTCCAAATAATTCAAAGTTAGGGAAAATGAAACAGAACCATAATGTCTTATAGCTCCATCTGCTGGAATATGTTTGTAAAGTCATAATTTGAAAATAAAAGAGGAGAAAATCTAATGTCTTAACTCTCTGTTTCTCAGGCTGCTGGTGTGATCCACAGGGATCTTTGCCTCCTCGTGCTGGAGAGGAGGGACCCTGGTGCCACCCTAGGAGCGGGCAGTGCCACTGCAAATCTGGTGTAGGGGGCACAGCCTGCAGCCACTGCCTGCCTGGCTATTGGGGTTTAGGGGATGAGGGCTGTAAACCCTGTGCCTGCCCTCACAGCTGTGATCCAACCACTGGGCAGTGTTTGGACAGGTTAGTTATTTGCTTAATCCACAGCCAAATTCTTAACACATCAACACAGAGGCTAAAAATTAAACTCAGTGTAGTTAATTACTAACAGTGAACTTTGACCTGATGGGTTCCATTCTGCTTTTGCAGCTACTCAAATAATCAGGTGTTCAATGTGCCCATCGGTGGAAAAATCCCTGATCTGGATCACATGTTCACAATTGAAGAAGAGGTACAGTGGTCAAAGGAGCTTGCAGTCTCTGCTCTGCATTACACAGGTGAGTGCTGTAACAATACACTTAGGTCTGTCAGGATAATTACTTTTTTTGAACAATAATTGCGATAAACAATATTATTGTCACTTTAAGACCATTTTATAACACTGATATAATGATAACATAATAGTATAGTAATATAATCTTCATAATACGTACATCCTTTCAAAGAGCAATCAACTTTAAATTTTTTAGAATATCCAGATATTGGAATAAGAATGTATAAAACATTAAAAAATTTGAAACAACAACAGAAAAACATAAATAAAATAAAAACACACAACCAACACAATAAATAAAATGGACTCTCTGGCTTTATTAACACATATTGCACTTAAAGGGATAGTTCGGATTTTTTGACATGAAGTTGTATGACATCCTCACCATCAGTGTCGTGCATCAGCAGTGACTTTTCCCCCACTGCGTCCTGTGAGCCGAGGTCTGTCCCGCTGTTGTTGCTGAAGAAAGTAGTTATGGCTAGTTTGCGGGGTCACGAAGATAAAGCGTGTTGCTTCAAAAAACAATATCCGTTCAAAAGAGTAAAACATTTGCATCAAAAAATCGTTTACGACAAAAAAGTCAGACCTCACGATCACCTGGCACTATTTCCCCTCCCTTCGTATCACTGCGCGCTTCCGCCTGTTGACACACGGCACCGCTCCGTCAGCTGTTTCAAGGTGTTTACACGCTCGGATGGTAAACGTAAATATGTCTGACTACGAAACGAGTGATGAAGACATTCCTTTTACCACAGAGCCAAAGGGATATCTTTATGAACCCGAATACACAGACACCGAGCTTCGTCAAATAGAGTTAGAACGGGCAGAGAGAGAGGAGAGAGACAGAGAAGCGGTCCAAGCTGAAGTTGGACCTGTACAGACAGTACATAGTTGCTGACAATAATAATAACAGTCATCATATAAAAAGGCACCATCTTTAGCTTGTAGATAGTTGTTATTACCTGGGGTCGTGGCACAGCAGCGCTCTTCAAAACATGTTTCTTCCTCTTTCCTGGGCGTGTAGGAACATAATCGTCCTTGCTGAAGTGTGCACTACACACACGAAGCTTTTTCACCCTTGGCAGTCTCGCTTCAATGTTCAAGCCTATGGCAAGAAGCCAAAGTTGCCTAATAGCAATGTCCGTGACAGGAAAGCGGTGAAATATATACGGCGACTTGGTGTGATCTTTGTTGTTGCAACCCGGATAATCGCAAATCCGCACCATTTTTATATATCCTCTTGTCTAATAATCTCACTAGTACTCACGTTAGCTCTCACGTTAGCTCTCTCGCACATCCGAGCATGTAAACACCGTGAAACAGCTGACGGAGCGGTGCCGTGTGTCAACAGGCGGAAGCGCGCAGTGATACGAAGGGAGGGGAAATAGTGCCAGGTGATCGTGAGGTCTGACTTTTTTGTCGTAAACGATTTTGTGATGCAAATGTTTTACTCTTTTGAACGGATATTGTTTTTTGAAGCAAAACGCTTTATCTTCGTGGCCCCGCAAACTAGCCGTAACTACTTTCTTCATCAACAACAGTGGGACAGACCTCGGCTCACAGGACGCAGTGGGGGAAAAGTCACTGCTGATGCACGACACTGATGGTGAGGATGTCATACAACTTCATGTCAAAAAATCCGAACTATCCCTATATCCCTAACTATAAATATTAAACATTTGGCACATGTGTATAGTCTTTCTTAACAAGCAAACTGTAACTGTTAACTGTACTGCCAAACCAGTTTGTGCCACTTTCCCTTGGGCCATGTCCGAGGTCATGTCCATATATCATATACATACGATAACATATGTATGATACGTCTATAACGTAATTATCGTACTGCTGTGTCGTCCATTACCTGTGATGGCAATCTGATTTGCAAGCCCTCAAACTGTGGGATCACTGTGTTTCATACAGTGCAATTATGGATGAGAGCATAACTCAGTGTCTGTACACAGGAAAGTGTAGCTGTAAGGAGAAGAAGCTGCGAAGTGTGTCTGACCTCTGTAAGACCAAACATGATTATGGTGAGAAAAAAAGTACAATTTTCACTTGTTTAAAAACAGTTTTTATAAATTAACATAAATTATATTTAAGATTGCCGGGGCTATTGCCTCTAATTACCTTCTCAATCTGCTGTCTGTCTTTCTGTGTTGCCCATGACAGTAATCAAGGCCAGTGTGCTGTCTGCTCATGACAAAGGCAGCCACGCAGAAGTGCAGGTAAAAGTCCGTAAAGTCCTTCAATCAGGACAAGTGGCGCTCAACCTGGGGACCGTCAGCATCTATCCTTTGTCCTGGACCAGCCGTGGCTGCACCTGTCCTATTCTAAACCCAGGTAAGACATGTTCCAAAGTTTGTGATATATGCACAGATTTTGAGCCAACCCAACAAAGTTAGAATATATCATACTAACACTAAAGGGATACATTCAGAATTAGGTTTAAATCAATTTAAAATGTCTTACCTTTCTCACTAGGTATGGACTACCTGCTAGCAGGCCCAGAGGAGGCCAGGACAGGCCGTCTGCTGGTCACCATGCAGAGTGTGGTGGTCCCATGGACACCAAGACTGGGTCTACTTATATCAGAGGGCCTGAGGAATGGATGTCCATGAATTATATAATCCAAAAAGGCAGCTCGCACTTCAGAGGATTTCACATGGAAATGTAGGCATCAGTGCAAAACAAATACAGAAAAGGGACAAAAAAAAACCACTGGACAACATGTTGAATCATCAGGGGGAATTATCCAAGAGTCACACTCTTGATGAGTCAAGGTACCCACAATGTGTGGGTGTGCAACACAAAATAAAGACAGATTGTGTGGTCATATTTAATAAGGTGTACCTGACATTAAAGGCTTTATTTGCACTTCAGATTTATTTTCCAGGGCATTTAAAGCTGATAAGCATTCTAAGTTCAGGTCTAGTTCCATGTTGGTAAATACCTCGATTTATCAAGATTGGTGTCTAACAAATTTCTTCATCAATGTTTTATTTTTTATTTTTACTGGCGAAAAGCAATGTACAAAAGATTAAATATGGGACCGGCCAGATTTTCAGTTCAGTTCTTTCAATATCATATATTTGTGTTATAAATTGTAAATATATCACTTTTTGAAAAGTAAATCTATATAATTTGGGTTCAATAAAATGCTTACATTCCAAATATACAAGCAATGTAATGACACAAGGCTGTAAAACATGATGGTGTGGCTCAGTCACTCATTTCCCTCAACTGGTAAATCTTCTTGCCAATTGTAGTGATTCAAGCTTTCATAAAACTGAGACTGTCAATGTGTGAAGACAAAAATTGATGGCATAAGAGGGTGTCATGCTTTGACTGTAAAAGGACAAAAGTGAGAGAGAAGTTGAGATTGTTCGACGGTCATTTTAATCTGGACATTGTTGGACAGTGGTTTGAGAAAAACCCATCAAGTCTTTTAAGGCCTGAATGACACCGAATGGTGACGACAGCACCAAATCATAGACAGTAGACAGTGTTAAGACAACATTTATGCAGTGACAAACCACTTTGGTCTAGGCCAGATACAGAGATAATTAATATAAACAACGACCATTGTTCATACGGCAACAGATGCAGATGGAGACCCTGAAGTTTCGACAAACACAGTTACAAACGTGTTACTATCAATGCAATGTTCACTGAACAGAAGCTGTGACAGTAGCTTTGTTTTCTTCCAAATGATCTGTGTTTTGGTCTTTCAAGTGATGGAAAGCAAAGAGATTCTACTGTAAGAGTCAAAACTGAGTCAAGGTAGAGTCTTAAGATCTCTGACAAATGCAATTATTAGTGACAAATCAGTGCTAAGTTGACATTAACAGGACAACACACATAATGATTGTTAACAGCTCTCCTGTTTGATATGAGAACACGCAAATTAAATTAAATTTCTATTGCATATAGAGTGAATCTTTCAGCTAATGTCCCTGCAGCAAATAGCTTGGCCCGCTGTCATTAAAATATATTATTCGATGATATTTAACTGTGCAGCAAACAAAGCAGCCTATACGTTTGTACTACATTTCTCTGCGTTCACAAAGTCCTTGCCCCTGAGGGTCAAAGCTATGTCAGTAAACCCTCTACGTTGGCTTAAACAGGAGAAGAGACCAAACAGAACTCATCAAGGAGAGTCTTTATGCTGGGCAGTGCTTGTACTCAGAGAACAAGAGCCTGGATGAGAAATGAGTGAGCTTAGCTGGCAGTCTGGTCATCTGTAGGCAACGTGCTGTCAGATGAGACAGCCAACTCAGGTGCTGAAGAGGCTGGGATAGAGTCAGTTTCAGGGGGTAAGGCAGAGCCCTCAGTGGGGGCGCCGGAGGCAGAACCAGAGTTGGACTCTGCTTTATCTTCCTCCTGAGGATAGAGCTCTGGGTACCTCTGCATGCACTCCTGCATATTACGGAAGTTGTCAATGCACTCTGAGCCCTTCACCTCTTCCTTACTGTAGTGGAAGCAGGAAAAGGCCTCTTTGAACTGAGAGCCACAAGGTCCGCTGGCCATGCCGCCCAGGCACGGGCAGTTCCAGTTGATGTCTCCATTTGGCAGGATCAGACCTAAAGAAACAGGAAGCCAGACAGAAGTAAATTAACAGAATACATTTATGAGATAAGGAACAGAGCCAAAATGATTTTTTGTAATGATCCTTCCAATTTGATTATAGAACATTTGTGAAAAAGATACACATGTCATCTAGGCAGGAATAAAGTTCAGTAATAAACTTGTTGTCCAAAATGACATCAGTGCACTGAAACAGGAAACTTCACTGTCAGTTTTCTTACTGACACATATTGGACAACATATATGCTGATACTGATCTATCTGTGACAGGCAGATATTGGCCAACCGAGATATGGGTCAGATCTACTTTTTCCCACACAGACTAAATGACTGACCTTGTTCCTCATAAGGGTCATCTGGGTCCTCTGCAATGAGCTCAGCGTTGCTGGGTGTCTCATGGTCTTCCTTGGTCACAAAGATGATGCGATCTTTACCTAAATGACAAAAACCACAACAACAACATGGATTATAATACATTGTCAAAGTACACACCCCGAAAACCCGGTGCAGGATTTCATGTATAATGCTTATTTACTTCTAATACCACAAGTAAAGTATAGCTGTACTGTTTGCTTGTCAGTGACCCCGGGGGGCGCAGTATACAAGCACCCTTAACTTGGGTTAACCTGCTCTGCGTTAGCTAGCCCTGACAGTCTCAACAATGCTAGTGACTTAAAATACGTCTCAAAATACTGCAGGACCTGTGTATTAAGCCTTTACAAAGCCAGACGCTATTATATACCTATGTTTGCTATTGCTGGAGGCTTAGTCTTCCCGCACCTAGCCCGGTGGCTAACCTACTGTTATCTAAATTAACGCTGTTTCTAGAGAGTTAGCCTAGCATGGTGGCTCGCTCGGTGACATTGCTCTGCCATGGAGTAAAAATGAATGAAATAAGACCGTCATTACCTTCTTGCCTGCAGTATGACATGTCTGCCGGTGTTGCTGTACGTCGAGCCTCGTACTCCGCGGTAAAAGATGACCAGTCTGACAGAAATTACTCAACAACTGCGAGGATTTCATTTGACAGGCTACCCGGCGTCCAACAGCCCCGTTATCCCCTCTGACCTGTCCACATGTGGGCGCACAATAGTGACGTCACCCGCTCTTTTGTAAAAAGTAAAATTAAAAATTAAAATATATTAAAAACAAGACAACATATATATCATAACCGCCTTTAAAGTGTAATAAGAATGTTTTCCGTTTAATTAAACCATAAAATGTCTACAATAATTTCCGCACTTGTACGTGTTTTATGTATATACTGTATGTGTTTTAAAAGGGGGGAAATTAAAATGCATTGTGTTTGAGAATAATCTTAAATGAAATTATTTGTTCCAATTGAAAAAACACAAGAAATTATGTTGCTTTTGAGTCTTTAAAAATGTTTCAGAGCGATGATCATCACAGCGTGTGAGTGTCAGGATGAGTCTCAACAAATAAAACCTGAACTACATGGATTAATTGAGGTTTATGTTCCTTTGTAAAGTATGTGACTTTCATGGTAGAGCAGCAGTAGATCAACTAATATATATATATAATGTATATATATGAACAGACAGATTTTTGTTGAATGTAAGATGTACTGCCATCTGCTGGCAGTGGACTTGTTATGGACCTCACAGGTGCTTATTGATCATAGTGAGGATAAGGCCAACATGGTGGTGGTGCCCATGTTTTCTGTCCTCTGGCGTTTGCAACAACATGAGCCTAAAACTAACGTTTTTTGTAATCAATGAAAAAGCTGCATGTTTCATTACTTTCAAGGCTGACCATTAACACACCTTAAGACATTTCATTAACTGGTCACAACAAGAAAGAAAGCCCCACATTGTCATTCCACAAGATTCAAGATTTAAGGGGAGCCTCTCTTTTTCCTCCTTTTCCTCAGGAAGGAGTCTCGTCTGTGATTAGTGCTCGCCTGCTGAAGTTTAAAAGTGTTTCTCTGTGGTAAGTGTCATGTTGTTTGCCTGCCAAACGTGGTGGATTAGCAGCTCCGTCATTTTCATTGTACCAATTGGCCGCACAGTTTAAATATCTTGTGGAATGGTTCATACAGGACCCTAACTCTACTTGGCTCAGTTGTGAATCAGCCTCTTTAGATAGAATCCCCCTGCGCAACCTGTTATATATTTCCCCAGAAAAAGTATCGTTATTGATAAATGACAATTTGGTTTTAAAGAATATGTTAAATATTTGGAGGCAGGTCAGGAAATTAGAAGGGTACAATAATTGTTTTTCGTTATTAACCCCTCTTCATGATAACCCAGACTTCCCACCTGGCCTTCGGGCTGGTCTCGCTGATTGGAGCCGCAGAGGCATCAAAGTAGTTAGGGACATGGTTCAGGGTGGCTCGATCCTCTCATTTCAGCAAGTTAAAAACAAGTTTGGTGTCACCAATGGTGACTTTCTTAAATATCTGCAGGTTCGGAATTTTATCCTGTCCAAGTCAAAAGTGTTCTCTGGGGGACTTGCCATCTCTCCTATAGAGACTCTATTGGTGGATAATTTACAGCTTAAATTCTTTACCAAACGGCTTTATGGCATACTGTGCGGCTTCAAGGAGGACAACTCCTATAAAGTGAAAGGCAAATGGGAATCTGACCTAGGTACTACAATAGAACCGGAGGACTGGGATGCCCTGTTTAACCAGCCAACCAATGTCTTAGCATCTAATTCAGCCTGGGAGAGGCAATTCAAGATTTTACATCGACTATATATTACTCCTGAGGTCAGACACAGAATGAATCCTGCCATATCAGATCTTTGTACTAAATGTCAGTCTGCCGTTGGCTCATTTTTTCATTGTTTGTGGAGCTGCCCCCATGTCCAGCAGTTTTGGATCATAATTGCTCAACAGCTTGATAAGATCTTTAAGCGCCCTTTACATCTGGGCGCCAGGACTTGTTTGCTGGGTCTGACTGCTGAGTTACCTGCCGATCTTCGTAACACAAAACTATTGCATATTCTGTTACACTGTGCCCGGAAGTGTATTCTACTCACGTGGATCACTGATAAAGCCCCAACCCTAAATCAGTGGTTGTGTACAGTTACAAACATCATCCCTTTTGAAGCCTATTCTACAGCCTTAAAGGACAAACCCTTCACATTCTACAGGATTTGGGACTCTTTCTTTGACTACTTGGGAGCTGCTAAAGCCCAGAGGATGAAATCAGGACTGATGGATTTGGCCTGGAGGGGGGGTGGGAAATAGCATCACCTGTCTTGTTGATGATGCGTATATACGGCATCCCAGATGTGGAGTCCGCTTTCCACTACATGCTCCCTGAAACTCTTGTTTTATTTATTTATTTATTTTTGCCTTTTTGTTAGTTTGTCCGTTTCTTATTTGATTTTAATGTTGGTCTCATTTCTTATTGTTTTTAGCTGCCTGTTTTTGCCTTGTATTGTTTCGGTGGTGTACTTGTCCGTTTCTGTCTTTTATGTGCTTTGTAAAACTTGTTCAATAAAAATATGTTGGAAAAAAAGAAAAAAAAAAAAAGAAAAAAAAAAGTGTCATGTTGTTGTTGTTGTTGTTGTTGTTGTTGCTGCTGCTGCTGCTGCTGCTGCTGCAGATAAGATCCGTAACTTTACAAAATACTAAGCTGACACCAGAAATACTTGAAAAAAATAAATAAATACAACTACTTAACCCACCGATAACTACATAACAAACTAAATAACTTAAAAAACAATTCCCAGCAAACGGGTAACCTTCAGGGATCGTTCCCTAAAGGATGTTTCTATGTTCTAGGAACATTCCCTAAAGGTTCTCTGCAGGTTATTTATTTATTTAATTATTTTACCATTTTCACAGAACCTTCCCCAAAGGTTGTCTAAAGTTTTTTTTTGTAACCCTCAGAGATCCTTTAGAGAATGTTCCCTGAGGGTTCTCTGAAGTATTTTCGTGAAACCATAACCTTTAGGGAACTATCATTATTGTATATTAACTACAAAAGTAGTTCACTCTCAATATTAGTGCAGAGTTTATTTTTGATTGTTAGTATGTTTTATAGAACTGGAACACACTTCTACAGGGGCTAACGGGCAATTATAATTTTGATGTATTCAGTGAAGGCTTTGGGACTGCCTGTGGGTAAGCAGAGGTTGTATTGACTGTTGCATCAAACCAGCAAATATAGCTTCAACCAGATGCAAGAGCAATACAAATTAGTTGTCTAATCATAAAGCTTTGTTTGTATATGATTAACAACCATCTAACATTCTGACCATCGTGGTCATGGTGCTGATGGATGGATAGACAGTTATGGTAACTGGTGAAAACTGATACAAGAGCCAAAACTGATCTATCATCCGCGCAGTGTGGAGCTTTCTTTTTTAAAAGGTGACACATACTGTTGCTGAACCCAAAGTGAAGTACTTTTTCATTCACTGATCTGGGTCGACAGGTGAATAGATTCTCTCAGATACTCTCACTTTTTCTTTTTTCATAAACGTTCTGTTTTAAGAGGAGTCTCATAAACATTCATACAGTTCAGGGCAGGTTGAAGAGACACTCTTTAAATGACACCTCAGCAACATTAACAGGTTCACTGATTCAGTCTACCTCCCTGTTTGGCTGGATTGATTCAGAGTATTTTTAGTCAGCCCTCAGGCGGCATCGCCAAACATGGCACCCTTTATTATTTTTACACCATGACAAAGTGCTGACACGACTACATACATCAGCTCTGTCTTCTTGTCCATGTTGGGGTATGTGAGCACATCACAGACACTTTACTGCACTGAGCTAGTAACTCTTACCATTATCCTTCAAGTCTTTTTCCTGTTGGCATGGTACCTGCACACTGTGGTGTGAAGCAGCACAGCTAAAGTGTGCAGGAGCTATAACAGACTGTTGTGTTTTTTGAGCATTAAAGCATATAAACCTATTCTAGTAGTAACCCAAAATAAAATTATGAATGTGATTGAGCCTTTACAGATCGACTGTAGGTAATCTGTTGAAGATGAAATGTTGCTTTTTTGTGTCTGAGCCAACAGTGGTGAACTGATGCTGTCTGAGGGGCGGAGACAAAAAAAAATAGCACTCCCCAAAACCTGTAATGTGTAAAATTGGTGGAGTTATCCTTTAATTGTCTCTGTTTTTCAACAACCAACAACTATAATAAACCTGGTGGTATACAAAATTGTGCCATGAGCAGTAATAAGTACTTATTAATGCGTGTATTATATACAGTAAAATACTTATTGTACATTTATCAAATGATTTAAAATCCCACAGTTCACAACTACACTTGTACCAGTAAAGTCTTTGAGTTAAAGGAACATCAAAATCACTAAATCCTCATTTTCATAGTCTTTATTTGATTTAAGATGTCAAACATTGAATATTGTTGAATAAAAAGTTTGTGTTATATATATTGCATTATCCAGACTGCACATATAGTACACAGTAGATGATAATAACAACATCCTCTGTGCTGGTCGGGCCGGGGAGCTCCTCATTATCTGGACTGGTGGCTGAGGAGGGTGGTGCTGGGGGGTTGAAGGGCAGTCAATCAATTTGGTGGTGATGCACTCACTGGGTCTTCAGACAGTGCTCTGGTGCCTGGAAGTGCGTAGGGGGCTGAGAGTGGCTCGGTGGTCTGCTGGATCTTCCTGCTACAACTGGATGGTAAACCTCCACTCTCAGCTGCTCCAGGAACACCAAAGAACACAGAGTGGTCCTGCCCTGAAACAGAAACACAGTTCATGAATCAATTTGGACATAAATATACAACATTTACATTATTGACAGTTTTATTGTTGAATTTGTAAAATGGAATAATATTCAACAAGGTTCCTATGAAATATAATACACATATACGATGTTAACTGTAGCTTGTCAACATGTTATGTCACTGCGGGGACTTTTACAGCCTCGGTGAGGAGATCACTTACTCGGCCCACTGAAAGAAAGCTGACCACCACCAGCTGGTCCTGTCGTCCTCCATCCTTCTCATCTGCTCCGTATCTTCTATGTTGTCATGGAAATCCCAGATGTAGTTTCTCAGTCTTCCACGTCGTCGGCTCTTGCAGACAGGTTGATGTAGCGTATGTTAAGACATATTATAACAGAGTGAGTCAAATAAACAATCAGTGAATTACTGGTGAGTAAGATGTAACCATCTATACCTTCTAAAGAGAAATACATGTAACTCTGTTACATTAATAATCTATCATCTATTAAATAAGCAGTGTAATTGTAATAAGTTACTTTTTACTTATTACTCCATTAAAAGTGATAATATTACTGTACTTATTACTGGGTGTCAAAAGTAATCAGTTACATTGCTCATTCTATTACCATAAACAGCATGGCAGCACACACTGCAGCCATGCTCTCTTCATACTTACCTGCTCTGTGTCGTCCTCTTCCCTGCTTCTCTTTGTGGAGGAGATGAGGCCCGAGGTTAGCAGACTCTTCTGAGGGTAGACCTTCTGGAGGTGGTCCCGCATCTTCGTCAAACTCATCCTCGACATCAGAGGGGAATGGGGGGATGTCTTCACCTTCACCTCCAATACAGTCCTCATCCTCATAGTCCAGTGCCATGATCAGACTAACATCTTGATCAAACTCAAACATGTCATCAGGGAGGAATGGGGGGATGCCTTCACCCTCATCTACAATACCTACCTCAACCTCACTTACCTCTTCCTCATCAGGGGAGATGTCTTCTCCGTCCCTGTTGGGAATCCAGATGGGGATTCCAGCTGAGGGGGAACAAGTTCAAGCACCTAAAACATCTCTTATAACATTAAATATTTAGGATTAAATAAGCATCAATTCCATCAAAGTTAGAAAGAACAATCTAGCCTCATACTAACTACGACCGTAATACAGCCACCAACATACAAGGGGCTCTTTTCACAGTAATATTAAATATTGTGCAGTTCTGTTTCTGTTATTCTGAACACAATGAGAAGCATTTCGTGCTGCGTTCAAGGGTAACCTCGTGATATACGTGAATAACGCTTTATAATTGCTGCGCGAGGAGAGGAGGAGCTGCGCGTTTTTACGCACGGATCTTTCCGCTTTTCTTTGGACGAAAATTCAAGCAACAAGAAAACTTGACAACAGGGGAAATAAGACAACGCAGGAGGAGCTAGGTTAATATCATACAACTTCCTAGACGCGCATTGCACTACATGCGTCATTTCGCACAGTGACTGTAGCTGCCATCAAAGTCAGTTATACTATTTAAGTTAATTTACATAATTAATAATAATTGGTTGTTGAAAATATGAACAATTCAAGCATTCATGTTTAAATAAGGGAATACATTCTGTTGTTTCATTTGGATATAATTGTAACTAAAGAGAACTGTTGTTGTAGCGGAACCAATGTTCGCTGGTGTCAGTGCTCTCACGTCGTTGTTTTGTGTTGACGCACTTTATCTTCACCATGCTTGAGGTGAGCAGCGGTCAATAAGTCCGGTATGAGAGAAGCAGAGGAAAGAAGAAGAATAAAGTGTCCTTAACTCCGTTTAGTTGAGAAGGCCAATGAGGTATGTTGATGTATAATTATGGTTTATATTGTGCTTTGTAACTCGCTCTGTGTTACGTAAATTTAATTGGATGTTTATGTTTGTTTGTTTAGTTCTTACGACATTCGTCGACATGTGGACTTTTATTGAAATTCCTCGACTGAAGACAATAAATGCCTGTGAGAGGAACACCTTGTGTCATGATTGACTGAACGGGAGTTACAGTAAGAACTCAGCCTGTCCGACGTGAGGTGGAAAGACGATGTGTGCGCCCGCCGTGGACGGAGCTGCAAGGAAGTTGCAACGCACGCCAGCCCCGAAAAAATAAGACTGTTCACATACCGGTGTTTCGGATTAACGCGGGGCTATGTTAACTGGCGACCATGAGCCGAATGCGTCAGTGGTTGCTGTAGCCACAGCAGATGTTGAAAACGGGAAGAGAAGACGAAGCTGTCCGCGGATATGCCTCTGTGTTCAGATTGTCTCTGCGCAAAACGTACCCGATCCGTGGTGGGCTCCTGTTTGAGTAAACGTGCTTAATCCTCAATCGCTGTATCAACGTTGTTGGTTGTCACGGAAGACGTTGTAAACAGGAAAAGGGAGAGTTGCTCTTCCTGTGAATGTTAATCTCTAATAAATCTTCATTAAATACACTCACTCCTCTTCGCTTCATATTTGAGTAAACATGCATCACACAGAAGAACTATGGAACCCTTTTAAACGAAAAAAGACAACAGAAAGAAAAAAAATACGGGACTCGAACTCACATTGATTGAGGGAAAATAAAGGACGCTAAGGCAGTAATTAGCACACCACACCAACAAAGCCACACAGGTGACTGGCGGTACAGCCTATTTCACTCTTCACAGCACACACAGGGCCACCTTTTGGACGCAAGGTAGCCAGATCAACTTGTGACCGCAGTGTCTAAATTTAAATTAAAGAAACCGGGGGGGACAATTCAAGGCAAGGCACGTCGAGCAGTTATACACAACATAACACAACATTCACAGAACAGTCAGCTAGTTTAAAAAAAAAAAATTTGAAATATACAAAAAAATATTAAATAATAAAATAAAAATAAGATTATAATAGAGAAATAAAAAGCTATGAATAGAATAAAAAAAGATATATGCAGTATTTACATAAGGTGCAAGTTGGTACTGAGGTAGTTAAGAAAGTCCATGTAAATAGAATAAATAGACAAAGTGGGGATGTGCTGGGGTTGGGTGCTTCCCAAAAAATATAATCAATTCATTTTAGTGTCTGTAAGATCATGTTATAGGCCACTGTAAATGTGTAGGATTAGTGTTTTACTCTCCATATCTGTAAATTTGTTCATCACGATCTTTTTATATTCTGATGTATTTTGCTAATCTTTTATTCAGTATTTGATTATGGCCTGTGCTGACTTTAAAACACAACAGTTTGACGCCTATGTCTTCTTGCCAGGGCTGTCAGTGGACTAGTTTTTGGTGTTATTTTGGGGCCGATGGGGGTTCTTTGAACTTCACTATTTCCAGATGATTACATCAAGAATTTGTGACAACCCAATTAGTTTTGAATTAACTGCTTTCAAACAGCTGCTTATTTGTTATTGGACCATCACAGTACCGACATGGTGAATAGACACTGCGGTCACAAGTTGATCTGGCTACCTTGCGTCCAAAAGGTGGCCCTGTGTGTGCTGTGAAGAGTGAAATAGGCTGTACCGCCAGTCACCTGTGTGGCTTTGTTGGTGTGGTGTGCTAATTACTGCCTTAGCGTCCTTTATTTTCCCTCAATCAATGTGAGTTCGAGTCCCGTATTTTTTTTCTTTCTGTTGTCTTTTTTCGTTTAAAAGGGTTCCATAGTTCTTCTGTGTGATGCATGTTTACTCAAATATGAAGCGAAGAGGAGTGAGTGTATTTAATGAAGATTTATTAGAGATTAACATTCACAGGAAGAGCAACTCTCCCTTTTCCTGTTTACAACGTCTTCCGTGACAACCAACAACGTTGATACAGCGATTGAGGATTAAGCACGTTTACTCAAACAGGAGCCCACCACGGATCGGGTATGTTTTGCACAGAGACAATCTGAACACAGAGGCATATCCGCGGACAGCTTCGTCTTCTCTTCCCGTTTTCAACATCTGCTGTGGCTACAGCAACCACTGACGCATTCGGCTCATGGTCGCCAGTTAACATAGCCCCGCGTTAATCCGAAACACCGGTAACCCAAGCAAGCAGAGTCCAAGAGCATCAAGTGATCAAGCTTACAACAAGTAATACATTTAAAACAAGTTGAATGTTAAGAGGTATAGCTTATCAACTGCTATAAGGGACTCTATAAGTGCTGAAGAGACAAGTTTTCTGGTGTTACCATAACAACCAAGTCATTTCTGATTTCATCATATTCGTTTATTATTTAACCATTTAAGTGTTTTGACATTCAAAGAATCATTCTTTGGTACTGTTCAAGCTAAAAATAAGTGATATAATTCTTTGCAAGTGGAAATAAGTTCATTTGTATTGTGAAAGCGAATTTTGAAACATTAAGACACTGTAAAAAATGGTTGGTTAAATTTGAAGGTTAAAAGGGTTAGGTTAGTTGAAATTTGTATTTTATTGCAATTTAACAGCTCTACTAACTAGTAATCTTCAAGCTAAACTAGTCAACTTAACTAGTTTCAGTTACATTTAAAGGGTAATTACACTAAAAAATACAAGTAAGGTTAACTCAAAAACAATCTGAACATGGCTGTGTATCCTGGTAATACTGAAGCTATAGAAGTACAACAGCAGTCTAAAAATCTTGTTGAAGCAAATGTAAACACTAATGCATTACAAGAGAGTGAGGTTGGCATTGAGAAACAAGCTGCTGCACAAGAAGGACCAAGAAGAAGTCAGAGAACCCGAACACTGACTGAAAAGGGTCAAGAACTCCAAGATAACAAATCTAAAAAGCTTTTGAACAGTTTTACAACTGCATACAAGAAATGGAAATCTCTCGTGAGGGAGGCTAAAAGAGCACATGACGGATCCCTTCCCAATGAGATACTGCAAGACCACATGACTAAGGTCCACCATGCTTCAACAGATGTAAAACAAGCCTATGAAGACTTGCGTCTTTACAAGGCACCTGATGGAGAGACACGTCGTCGAGTAGACACATGTGATGCTCTCACAAGAAAGATCTTGCAATGGGATCTGAGCGAAGAGACAGATAAAGAGCAAGGTTCTAAAAGTGATCAAGCATACTGGGTTGAGAATGGCTCAGTGTTTTCATCTGCAGCATCCCAGAGATCTGAAGTGGACTCTCAAGGAGTCAAGTCTACAAAGAGTTCAAGCTTAAGTTCAAAACGTTCAAGTCTGTCCTCTACAAAGGTAAAAGAAGCTGCAGCGGAGTTAGCTGCAACTCAAGCCACTTTGGAAGTTTTACAAGAAATGGAACGTGAGAAACAAGAGCTTGAAACACTTGAAAATGAGAACAGACAGAGACTTGCATTACAAGAAGCTGAAAATGCTGCAAGACAAAATGCTTTAGAAGAGAAGCGTATGCAGATAGAGCGCTTAAAGACAGTCAAGAAAATGAATGCTGCAAAGGCAAGACTGCAAGTCTATCAACAAGAAGTAGACTCAGATCAAGAGATATCAGATTTGCTCCACGACTGCAAGCCTAGGCAAGAGAAACGTGTACATAAATCAAGAAGTCTCCCAGTGCATCATATAAAAGAGACAGGTGCTCATGTACAACCTGCTGTGTTAACACAACCTGTCACAAGGGAGCAGCCTGCTATTAACGCCCATCAAGAGCATAGTACTACATCACTTGCCAGTGCAATAGCAGAGTCAATCAATGCAAGCCGTCTGCCTGTACCAGAGCCTGCTGTCTTCAATGGAGACCCGCTAAGGTATAAAGACTGGAAGATGTCTTTTCAAACTCTGATAGGCAGGAAACACATTCCAGTGAATGAGAAGGTCTACTACCTCCGTAAGTATGTCGGCGGACCTGCAAAGAAAGCCATTGAGAGTTATTTTCTGATAGGCACGGATGCAGCTTACCATTCAGCGTGGGACGTCCTGGAAGAAAGATATGGAAGCTCATTCATGATTGCTAAAGCTTTCAGAGATAAGCTCACCTCATGGCCAAAGATAGGACCCAAGGAGAGTGTTGAACTCAGAGAGTTCTCAGACTTTCTTCGAGGCTGTGAAGCAGCAATGTCTGAGGTTAAAGGTCTCCAAGTCTTAAATGACTGTGGTGAAAACCAAAGAATACTTACCAAACTGCCTGACTGGTTGACAGCCAGATGGAACAGAAAGGTAATTGAGTTTGAAGAAGAAGCTAAGACATTTCCCAGCTTCAGTCAGTTTGTTGAGTTTGTCGCAAAGGAAGCTAAGATAGCCTGTAGCCCTGTGACCTCTCTTCATGCTCTGAAGTCTAATGATGTTGAAAAGATGAAGACACCAAAGACACGAAGCGTTGGTGTAAAGGTGCTGACAAGCAACTCTGAAGAGAACCCAGATGTTAAGGGTTGTGTGTTTTGTGAGAAGTCAAACCATAGCATTCACACATGTCGAAGATTTATGGACAAGTCACTTACAGAAAGAGTCAAGTTTGTGCAAACAAATAAAATGTGTTTTGGATGTTTGAAAACAGGACACCTTTCAAAGAACTGTGAAAAGAGGAGTGTCTGCGACACATGCAAAAGGAAGCATCCAACATGCTTACACGAAGATCGAGCTAAGGAGGACAGAAAGAAAGAACATCGGGACGACGAAAGAAAGGACAGTGTGAAACATTCAAAGGAGAAAGAAAGGTCAAAAGAAAGAACAGAGTCTAAACCAACTGATGCAACGTTGAGTGAGGCAACTTCTCACCGGGTCGTACAAGATATGAAGAGCACTCATACCTCCTCGGTTATGCCAGTATGGTTATCCACAACAAGTAACCCAGACAGTGAAATTCTTTTATATGCACTTCTGGACAATCAAAGTGACACCACCTTTGTTTTGCAAGAAAAGGCTGATACTCTGGATACACAAAAGGAGCCTGTGCAACTGAAACTCTCAACGCTAGCATCCAGAAGTACAGTCATTCCAAGTCAGAAGCTAACTGGGTTGCAAGTTAGAGGCTTTTATTCATCAAAGAAAATCCCTCTCCCAATAACTTACACAAGAGAGTTTATTCCTGTCAATCTAAGTCATATCCCCACACCTAAAACAGCAAGAGCATGGCCTCACCTAGAGCACCTTGCCGAAGAGATTGCTCCTTTAATTGAATGTGACGTTGGCCTGCTTATAGGTTACAATTGTTCTCAAGCACTGCTACCTAGAGAGGTTGTGGCTGGCAAAGACAATGAGCCATTTGCCCAAAGAACGGACCTTGGCTGGAGTATCGTCGGCTGTGTGAATCCCTGTGTCGACTATGGTGATGCGCTCGGAAGCAGCCACGCGGTCGTTGTGAGACAAGTGACACCTTATCATCAGTCGCCTGCTAATCTGACCAGTGAAGTCCGGTACATATGTCGAACACAAGTAAAGGAAGTCATCACTCCACCAGATGTGATAAAGGCACTTGAGTCTGACTTCAATGAAAGAGGTGTAGAAGATGCTCACATCTCTCAAGAGGATCTCCGCTTCCTTTCAATAATGGAGGAAGGAATCAGAATCAAAGCAGACGGTCACTGCGAGATGCCCTTGCCATTTAAAGAAGGCAGGCCGAATCTGCCAGACAACAGGAAATGTGCAGAGCATCGTCTGAAATGTTTGAGAAGAAGATTTGAAAAGGACAAACAATACCATAAGGACTACGTAGCCTTCATGAGTGAAACAATATCTCGCGGAGACGCTGAGAAGGTTTCAATGGAAGATGTCAATAATAACCCTGCTTGGTACATCCCGCACCATGGGGTGTACCACCCACAGAAACCAGGGAAGATAAGAGTCGTGTTTGACTGTTCAGCGAAGTTTGAAGGCGTATCATTGAACGACCATCTGCTTACTGGGCCAGAACTGACGAACAATTTGATTGGTGTCCTCTGCCGGTTTCGCAAGGGTCCTGTAGCAGTGATGTGCGATATTGAACGTATGTTCCATCAGTTTCATGTCAGAACAGAAGACCAGGACTATTTGAGATTCCTCTGGTGGGACGATGGAAACTTTCAAGTACAACCATCAGTCTATCGTATGAGAGTGCACCTGTTTGGGGCCGCCTCATCACCGGGCTGTGCAAACTACGGCCTCAAGCACATTGCAGCTCAAGGACAGGGTCGTTTCAGTGAAGCAAGCATCCGCTTTGTTGAAAGGAACTTTTATGTGGATGACGGCCTGACGAGTGTGTCATCAAATGATGAAGCGATACAGCTGATCAGAGAGGCCAGGCAGCTCTGCAGCGCTGGCAAGCTACGCATTCACAAGTTCATTTCCAATCGTCAAGAGGTACTTGCATCAATTCCCAGAGAAGAATGTGCGGAAAGGGCAAGACATCAAGACTTAGCCTTGAGTGAGCCACTGATTGAGAGAGCCCTAGGTGTTAAGTGGTGCATCTCTTCAGATCAGTTCCTCTTCAGAGTAGTGGTGAGTGAACGCCCGCTTTCTAGAAGAGGCATCTTGTCAACGGTAGCGTCTGTTTACGACCCACTCGGCTTTGTAGCGCCTTTCATTCTTGTTGGGAAGCAAATACTTCAGCAGATGTGTCGAGAGAAAACCGGATGGGATGAACCACTATCTGATGATCTTCGGTCGCAGTGGGAATCTTGGTTGTTGGACCTACAGAATCTAGCGGATGTTAAGATTCAAAGATGTTACCTCCCAGTAAGTTTCGGTGAAGTCCAAAGACACGAACTCCATCATTTCTCGGACGCGAGTGTCACTGGATATGGAGAATGCACTTACCTGAGAGCAGTTAGTGCAACAGGACAAATCCACTGTTCGCTGGTCATGGGTAAGGCCAGAGTGGCCCCCACGAAGGTCACTACAGTACCAAGACTCGAGCTTTCAGCAGCTGTTGTTGCTGTTCGCACCAGTGATTTGCTCAGAAAGGAGTTGGAGCTAGAAGGAGCCCAGGAAATCTTCTGGACGGACTCAAGAGTCGTACTTGGATATGTCAACAACGAGGCCAGAAGATTCCACGTATTTGTGGCAAATCGCATTCAGCGAATCAAGGAAAGTACCGATCCAAGTCAATGGAGATATGTGGCCTCTGAAGAAAATCCCGCAGACCACGCATCTCGGGGTCTGAAGTCAAAGGAGCTTATTGCTTCCAACTGGTTCACGGGTCCAAGCTTTCTCTGGTGTGACGAGCTTCCCAGTGGAGATATTAAGGTGGGAGAAATCGCAGTTGAAGACCCAGGAAGTGCGTAAGGCTTTTGTGTACAAGACCTTAACAACAGAAGATTCACTGCTCGATCGCTTCCTTAAGTTCTCCAGCTGGACGAGGTTAGTCCAAGCCATCGCCAGGCTTGTGCGGTGGGTGAAGGAGCTTAAAGGGCTGGTATCCAGAACCAATGAAGCCACAAGTCTCGAAGAGAGAAGGGAGGCAGAACTTACCATCATCGGCATTGTCCAACGGGCAGCTTTCTCAGAGGAAATACAAAATCTTCAATCCAGGAAGGAGATCACAGCTAAGGATAAGACCAGCAAGCTGCACCGACTGGATCCTTTCTTGGATGAACGGAGCATCCTCAGAGTGGGAGGTCGACTTGAACATGCAGCTTTACATCCTCACATCAAGCATCCAGCACTCTTGCCGAAGTCTAGCCACATATCGAACTTACTGATCAAGCACTATCATCAGCAAGTGCACCACCAAGGGCGTGGCATAACAATGAATGCACTACGATCAAACGGCATCTGGATAATTGGATGTAATCATGCTGTGTCGTCCTACATTTACAAATGTGTGAACTGTAGAAAATTCAGACGTTCTACAGAAGAACAGAAAATGTCAGATTTACCTCGTGAACGCATGGAAACAACTCCGCCCTTTACTTATTGTGGGATGGACTGTTTTGGGCCATTCTATGTCAAGGAAGGACGGAGAGAGCTGAAACGCTACGGTTTGTTGTTCACTTGTATGTGTTCTCGTGCTGTGCACATTGAACTACTTGATGACATGACGACTGACGCTTTTATTAATGCGCTTCGGACCTTCATCGCTGTACGTGGAAGTGTGCGACAACTTCGATCCGACCAAGGAACCAATTTTATTGGTGCGAAACGTGAGTTCCTGGAAGCTGTGAAGGAGATGAAGCAAGAGAGCTTCAAGCAACTTGGCTGCGAGTTTGTCATGAATCCTCCATCCGCCAGCCATATGGGGGGAGCCTGGGAAAGGCAAATCAGGACAATAAGAAGTGTGTTGACATCCATTCTGGATCAGTCCTCCCAAAGACTTGACAGTTCATCTTTGAGAACTTACCTGTATGAAGTCATGGCGATCATAAATAGCCGACCTTTAACAGCACATTTACTCAATGATCCAACTGGGCCGCAGCCTCTCACGCCCAATCACATCCTGACGATGAAGTCTTCCATAATCCTGCCACCACCGGGAGAGTTTGTGAAAGAAGACCTTTATCTTCGCAAAAGATGGCGGAAAGTGCAACATTTGGCAAATGAGTTCTGGTCGAGATGGAAAAAAGAGTACCTGTTAAACCTGCAACAGAGACAAAAATGGAACAAGACACATCGGAATGCAAGAGTCAACGATGTAGTGATAATACAAGATGACCTTGCACCACGAAATGAGTGGAAACTCGCCAAGGTCACTGAAGTGTACCCTGGTGAAGATGGTCGTGTGAGGAAGCTGCAAGTGCTGATCAGTGACTCAGCTTTAGATGACCAAGGAAAGCGACTCAACAAGCCGGTCTACCTAGTCAGGCCAATCCACAAGACAGTCACCCTGCTTGAAGCTGAGTAATGCAGCCTTGTTGTCTCACTGTCTTTCCTCACACCAAATATCATAAACATTATCTGAATTATTATTTGAATCTTTATCTTAAGTTCATTAGAGAAATCACCAGTGATTTGGTGGGAGTGTAGCTGCCATCAAAGTCAGTTATACTATTTAAGTTAATTTACATAATTAATAATAATTGGTTGTTGAAAATATGAACAATTCAAGCATTCATGTTTAAATAAGGGAATACATTCTGTTGTTTCATTTGGATATAATTGTAACTAAAGAGAACTGTTGTTGTAGCGGAACCAATGTTCGCTGGTGTCAGTGCTCTCACGTCGTTGTTTTGTGTTGACGCACTTTATCTTCACCATGCTTGAGGTGAGCAGCGGTCAATAAGTCCGGTATGAGAGAAGCAGAGGAAAGAAGAAGAATAAAGTGTCCTTAACTCCGTTTAGTTGAGAAGGCCAATGAGGTATGTTGATGTATAATTATGGTTTATATTGTGCTTTGTAACTCGCTCTGTGTTACGTAAATTTAATTGGATGTTTATGTTTGTTTGTTTAGTTCTTACGACATTCGTCGACATGTGGACTTTTATTGAAATTCCTCGACTGAAGACAATAAATGCCTGTGAGAGGAACACCTTGTGTCATGATTGACTGAACGGGAGTTACAGTGACCCATGGCTGCACTGATTAAATCATGCACAACTCACAACAGGGCCTCTCCTAAATAAGTACACTAACCTCTGTGCACACCAAATTGTTAGGTTATAACTCATTATTGTCTCTTATTATTATTGTCATTATTATTAGTTTTTCTTGTGTAACATAGAGGGACATCAACTTGCATTTCATTGTACAACCCTGTGTTGTAGGATGAGGAATGAACCTTGAACTCACCTGAACCGTATTTCTAATCAGATTCAATCAGAATCTAATCAGACTGAAAACATAAAAACTACAGCCAAATATGATGTTACAGGTGAGCTGACAATCCAGCTTCCTGGGATCCCCCTGAGACCTAAACCAGTCCTCAACAAAACAATCCCATCTGGCCTGTTCATGAGGACAGCACTGCAAGAAATGTTATATTTTTGCTGTAAACAAATGTGGATTTGGTATTGTATTGTATCTGATTACTACTAGAACAATAAAGAAAAAATATTCAACCTTTTTTGACCGTTTGACTGACTTGAGCACTGGTCTAAAAAATGGGCTTCATTTCTTCCAACAATGTCACTACAATGTGTGGAGTGTCAGGACATGAACTCTCCAAAAAGTGGCATTATAGTAATTTAACTGCTTGAATATAAATGTACTTGAACTGCAGCAAAATGTAGTTTAACTACTAGTTTAATTCAAAACATTATAGAGCCTGCTTTGACAGTACTATGAGAGTGCAGGGAGAGATTTAAAAGACCAGCAGATGATATGAGCTGTCTAACTTTTGTGTCCACTTGTTGATGTGTAGCTGTGATCGTCCATTCACTTTATTGACAGTCAGAAATGACACAGTCTCCTTCAGCACCTCGTTTGTCCACAATGATTAAACACACAGAGCATCATCACCGGAGACCATCTGGAGCCTTCACAGGCTGCAGATGGTCGAACTGTGGTTCAACCTACTTCTTGTGTCTCCACTGTTGTTGGATGAGCCCAGTGGATCCTTATTAACTCCTAAACCACCAACATAATGATTTGAAAAGCTTGTTTGTGCCATATTTATTTCAAAACACTGACAAGCTGCATAACCTGCAGCAGCTGACTGATAGTGAGTGTTTGACCCTCCTCTAACCTCTCAGATAGTTTAATGTTGTTATGTTTTGCATCGCAGAGAATGTAACAACGGCTAATACACTGTACAAAACAACATTGAGGGCTCCACCCCCTGCCCAACTAGGCACAGGTGGCCTGACTAAGCCCAATTTCAGTGACTGCTCCCAGACATGTAGGGAATCTGGGCATGTGAAAAGGTATGGGACAGTAGAATGAGCCATTTCACAGCAGGCCTACCCATAATTTTTATTATGCTACTGTATCCAGAAAAAGTACCAGAATACATGAAAAGATATCTTATCTACTATATTAAAAACATCTTAGGGGGAACCCCAAAACCTCCATTAAAATTGTCCCACTGACATTTTAAATGTTTCCTACAACTGGACTACAGTCTAATAAATATCTAATATAGGCAATGGATAATACAGTTGTTTTAGCTGCGATTATCAGTTATTGAAACTGGTAGTCAACATTTTCTGGGAGGAAGCTTCTCTGATGGTCATTCCACGAGATTCGAGGGTCCCTCCTCGAGGATTCTTGTCGGAGAACCTTTAGGGAGCTTTAACTATTTTATATAAACTGTGAAAGTAGTTCACTCTCAACACTAGTGCAGTTTACTTTTGATTATTAGTAGGCTATGTTTTACAGAACTGGGACAATCTTCCACAGGGGCTAACGGTCAAATGCCATTTTGCTGATGTATTCAGTGAAAGATTTGGGGACTGCTGACATTTAATGTCTGTGGGTTAGCAGAGGATGTGTTGTCTCTTGAATCAACCCACCAAATAGCTTCAACATGAGGCAAGTGCGGAAATTCCGACTTCCTTCTTGCAATGGAACGCAGCATCGGTCCCGCTGCGAGTCTTGGCCGACAGCTTACGTGATTATGTGATTGGCCTCCGCAACGTGACGTCGGGCTGCGTCTCCCCAAATGTGACTGACGCTTCCAGCGGCACATACCGTCATGTGTAGGTAGAATAAGCGGCATACCACTCAAGGGATCGGTATATGCCGTTTTTTTCGCCGCAGCTGGCTGCTTTTTTTCGGAGCCCCCTGCGGTCAGCACCGCCGCAGCCGAAACATACTCCTCAAATGAATCTGAAGACCTGCGTGTCCGCCGCTCCAGCTGATTTGATCCGAACCAACAGGCCCAGGAGAGCAGGGCGTAAAACTGAAACCGAAAGTTATTAGACTGCAGGTCAGACTCCATGTTGCGTGTACAGAAAACAAGGAAGACGGTGGAGAAAAAAGTATGAGGAGAGGTGAGTGTTAATACAGCATTTGTGCTATTTTACTGTCAGTTTGCTCCCTGTGGACTGTAGAGGAGAGAAATGATAGAGTGAACTCAACAGGTTGATTCATCTGTGACACAAAGTGACACAGATATACACAGATATTTTTTTTGACAAATAGTTTTGTGCTCAAAGTTTAAAAATGTAAAATGGAATCTGGGAGTCACAAGTTATTTTTAACTATCTCAGACTACTACTGCTAACTATCAGAAATTGTATCGAGGGAGAAAACACCTCCACACGGAGCTGAGCTGCTCTGAGCAACTCTGTGTCATAGGTCAGCTAAAGGTTCATGGTTTGCCCAAACTGAATAATTCACGTTTTAAAAATCTGTTCTTTTTTAGTTAGATTAGTGGTGTATTTGTTCAAGGTATCATAAAGTGCACATACCATAAATGTCCTAAAATCTTTAGGAAATATATGGTGGAGCCCACAACTGGCATTTTTAGTCCATTTTCACAGTAATTACAGTTTTTGGATTAAACACATTCATTTCAAGGCACATGCACTAAGTGTGAGTGCATTGTGGCCCCTTGAAATTTGCTGTGAACATAGCTGTATCTTAGAATCACAGATTTTTTTAACCCCCACTTTCCTCTAACGTTTACCTAATTTTAATATGCAGGTAACATAAATGGAACTATTAAAGTATCTTCTGATTGAAACTCTGACACTTTTTTTCTGCCAGCACTTGTCATCAGGACTCATTAGGCTATCTGGTGCAACCTCTTGCAGTTTGTAATCTCTCCGACCGTCCCTGTTGAATGCTGGAGTTAATACACATTCTGTTCAGACAGCTCACAGTCAGTTCTACTGTTACCTCTCAGACTGACTTCAGACCAGAAGATGAGTGTTAGTGTGGAGGAAGAGGAGGACAGAACAAAGTCTCAAGTGTCCAGCTGTCTGTCTATGAAGAGTGACTGGTCCAAAGATCTACCTGAACACTTCAGTAATGAACCTGGACCCTCAGACACAAAGTAAGAAAACTGACCAGATCTATTTCATAATCAAGAGTGATAACAACATCATACATCCTGTTGTACAAGTTGCCCGAAAGTGTGAGTGTACATCAGCAAATTTATCAAGGATTCATGTTATATGAATAAAAACATGTTGGTGTTTGCAGAGGTCAGTGCAACAGACAGAGAGCAGTGTCTCCAGTGTCCAGCTGTCTGTCTATGAAGAGTGACTGGTCCAAAGATCTACCTGAACACTTCAGCAATGAACCTGGACCCTCAGACACAAAGTAAGACACTGGTTTAATTTAAACTGACCTGATGGAAGATGATGAATTGAGGAGTTTATTTTGATTTCTTTATCAAAACACCTGAGAACTACCATTTCAGAATTTAAACATTAAGAATAAGTTCATATATTTCCCCTTATGTTGAAGTTGTTGTAAAACTATTAATAATCAATAATAATATAAATTAGTTTAATAACTATTCTGAGTGAATCTGCTTTGAATGTGTACAGATACACATTTAGATCTGACATAAAATGTCCACTTGGACTCAGGGATCAACTGATTAGATTTTGATGGTCACTGGGTCACTGTGATCTCAAAAAACATCGTTCTGACCATACCTCAGATTATACGCTTATTCTGACAAAATTGTACACAATGTCTAATAGGATACAATGATGAAATGATGACATTTCATATCCTAAAGGTCAAAGGTTGACTTCACTGTGACATCATTTTCTGCAAAAACACTTTCCATATTTCACAAGAAAATCATCTGGACTTGAACCGGTGAAATCACTGTTTCATGCTTTGACTGCTTGTCTGTCACAATTATTTTTTACCACTTCTAACCTCAGTTCAAAGCTGGCTAATTCACCGTGAAACAGTGAAGAACATAATCAGCTCTCTTTCATCGAGGACTTTTACTGTGAATAAGCTGCAGAAAGTGTTGAGTTTGTATTGATACAAACTACAGGTACATCATTAAATGTGTAATGAGACAGTCAGAGAGGAAAAGCAGTTGATTATGTTAATAAAAGCAGGAGAGTTGAAGTAAAAGGGAATTAAAGAAACAATCATTTTCATGATTTTTTTTTTCCTGAATGCTGAATGACACTTATTGTTCTCTGTGATCATCTGATATTTTTCAACAATCGACAAATCATTTTAGTAATAAAGAAATGTCTTCACAGAGGGAGGAAGAGGAGTAATGTTTCTGTGGAGGAGCAGCCGTCCTGCTGTGTTTTGTGTCAGGACATCCTGAAGGATCCAGTCTCTACCAGCTGTGGACACTGGTTCTGCAGGCAGTGCATCACTTCATGCTCGGACCAGTTTTCTTCACCTGGAGACTCCTCCTGTCCTCAGTGTGGAAAAAGATCCAGATGTTTGTCCACTGGTAGGGGAAGGTTTGGTTCTTAGCAGTTGACAATTACTAATGGTGACTATTAAGACAATAATAAATAATATTATAAATCAATACTTATGGGGCACTATCCTGGAACCAAGGACCAATAACCAAACAGGAACCTGTCTCAAAGGAAGGATGTTCACTTAAAATGAATATATTTATGGAATATTAACAGCTGTTACCACAACACACATGCACAGATAATCACAGTATATGTGTATGTACAGTGTAACAATTCATAATTCATACACTAATTCTGACAAAATTTCACACAAATGTCTTATTGGCTAAAATGATGAACTGACAACATTTGGCCATCGTTCAACACCATAACTGAGGAACAGACAAGTTCAAATTCAACTGGTCAGCAACTAACACTCACTCACACTCGCTCAAAGATCCACACAAGGGAAATCAGTCGGATGCTTTCACAGGGGAACAAGGCAAACTGGCACCACGGGAGAGGAACACTGAAACTAAATACTCGGGAGGGAAGACGATGAGACACACGTGGGATCGATTAGGGCTGGGCAGGTAATCACACAGGAGGGAAACACAGAAAGGTGACAACAAGGGGAGATTCTAAATGAAGACAGCATATTTCTTACTGGAGTATAATATAATGTATAACTGTGATAACTTCCATTTCCCCAAGAACTACATTTAATACCTTTTTTATAAAGTCTTCACTACATATGTTGCCTCCGCTGTGAGATTCCTCAGAACTGGAGTTTATACACTTTACTTCTTTATTGTATATGTTTATATATTCTTAGGATTGTTTTTTATTAGTAATGAAAATAATCACCGGATTGTAACATTTTCTTTGTTTTGTCTCAAACTTGTGTCTCTTTTTTAGTGAATGTTGATCTGCGGGAGGTTTTAGATGAACATAAGATCAGTCTGAAGAGGAGATGTGAACGTGTGACTGAAGGAACTGATAAAACAGGAACTGGAACCCTCCTCAACAGGATCTACACTGAGCTCTACATCACAGAGGGACAGAGTGAAGAGGTGAATACCCAACATGAGGTGAGGCAGCTTGAGACAGCTGCCAAGAAGAAGACCTTCAATGAAACTCCAATCAAGTGCCACGACATCTTTAAAGCCCTACCTGACCAACAGAGACCCATCAGAGTCGTTCTCACGAACGGCGTTGCTGGCGTTGGAAAAACCTTCTCCGTGCAGAAGTTCACCCTGGACTGGGCAGAGGGCTCGGAAAACCAAGATGTCAGTCTGCTGATTCTACTGTCTTTCAGGGAGCTGAACTTGATCAGAGATGAGCAGTACAGTCTTCTCATGCTACTCCATGTTTTCCATCCAACATTACAGAAGGTGACAGCAGAGAAGCTCGCTGTCTGTAAACCTTTGTTCATCTTTGATGGCCTGGATGAAAGCAGACTTTCATTGGATTTCCAAAACAATGAGGTCGTGTCTGATGTCGCACAGAAGTCATCAGTCAATGTTCTGTTGACAAATCTCATTCAGGGAAATCTGCTTCCTTCAGCTCTCATCTGGATAACTTCCAGACCGGCAGCCGCCAATCACATCCCTTCTTCATGTGTTGACAGGGTAACAGAAGTACGAGGCTTCACTGACGTCCAGAAGGAGGAGTACTTCAGGAGGAGATTCAGTGATAAAGATCTGTCCAGCAGGGTCATCTCACACATCAAGACCTCCAAGAGCCTCCACATCATGTGTCTGATCCCAGTCTTCTGCTGGATCACTGCTACAGTTCTGGACCACATGTTGACTACAGACCAGAGAGGAGAGCTGCCCAAGACCCTGACTGACATGTACTCACACTTCTTGCTGGTTCAGACAAAGAGGAAGAGGCAGAAGTATGATAATGGACATAAGACGAGTCCACAGGAGCTGACAATGGCAGACAGAGAAGTTCTTCTGAAGCTGGGGAGGCTGGCGTTTGAACATCTGGAGGAAGGAAACATCATGTTCTACCAAGAAGACCTGGAGCGGTGTGGTCTTAATGTCACCGAGGCCTCTGTGTACTCAGGAGTTTGTACGGAGATCTTCAGAAGAGAGAGTGTGATCTTCCAGAAAACAGTCTACTGCTTTGTTCATCTGAGCGTTCAGGAGTTTCTGGCTGCAGTCTACATGTACCGCTGTTACACCAAAGGAAACACAGAGGTACTGGAGAACTTCCTGGGAGACTGGAGGGAGAGTGAAAACAGCAGCCAGTCTCTGGATTCAATTATTAGGAGAGCCTTCGAACGAATGAACTTATCCTTGGACATCTTTCTTAGGACCACCATGGAGAAATCCCTCAAAAGTAAAAATGGCCACCTGGACCTGTTTGTTCGCTTCCTTCATGGCCTCTCTCTAAAGTCCAACCAGAGACTCTTAGGAGGCCTGCTGGGTCAGACAGACAACAGCCCAGAAATCATCCGACAAGCCATCAACAACCTGAAAGAGATGAACATGTCTAAGATCTCTCCTGACAGAAGCATCAACATCTTCCACTGTCTGACAGAAATGAACGACCACTCAGTACATCAGAAGATCCAGGAGTTTCTGAAGTCAAAGAACAGATTAAAGGAGGAACTCTCTGAGATCCACTGCTCAGCTCTGGCCTACATGCTACAGATGTTAGAGGAGGTTCTGGATGAGCTGGACCTAAAGAAGTACAACACAACAGTGGAAGGACAACGGAGACTGATTCCAGCTGTGAGGAACTGTAGAAAGGCCCGGTAAGTCTAGATGTGATCAACATTATAGAGCAACCTAAACTGACACACATGCACAGTGTAAAAAATTGACATTATCAAAGTTTTCATAAACGAAAATTAATCCTGCTTGTTGAAATAATTATGCTTGTGTTAAACTACAAATGCCTACAATTACAATTAGGCTATAAACAATAAGCCTAATAATTTGACTAGTGGTAGGACTGTATTAATGAAATATACTTAAAAAGCTGTTTTCTGCTTATATGAACGCACAAGTGGCTATAACTGGAGCCGATACCAATACTAGGGAGCAAAGAATTTCAGATATCGATATATCAGTCACAAGAGGAACACTAAAGGCAGGATATGCAGAGAAAACAGCAGCACACATTTGCACTGTGGTTTTCATTGCAGCCACAGTCTTTGTGTATTTAGCAGCTGATTTCCTCAGACAGCAGCTGATGACACAGTGAGCTCCTGGGACGGCCTCCAGGGTCATTCTGCCAGTGAAGGAGAGCTCAGCAGGTTCAGTTCACTGGAGGATTCTAATTGCTGTATTGTAGGCAACTGGACGTGTTTCAGTTCCTTGAAGATGTTTCACCTCTCATCCAAGAGGCTTCTTCAGTTCTAACTAACTGGAGGGGAGTTGCAGGCTTTTAAACCCTGTATGGGAGTGTCCTTACAGAGTTGTCAGGGCCAATTGTGGGTCGTTGACCCAACCAGCCTTCATGGGGGTTGCTAGGGCTAGGTGAGCCCAGGTGTGAATGGTTGTTAAGCTGTCTGGGGAGGGAACTCAGTACTACTCAGTACAGTAAGTACTGTATTGTAGGTGGGTGATAAGTAATGTCTTAGGCCACCTCCTCTGTTCAAAGACAGTCATTCCAGGTTGACATAGATTGATTATTTTACTCCTCTTTCAAACCATCTGTCTTCTCTGGCCAAGATGTTTACATTGTTGTCCTCAAAGGAATGATTTTTCTCCTTCAGATGTAAGTGGACAGCACAGTGTTGACCAGAGGAGTTGGCCCTCCTGTGTTGTGCCATTCGTTTGTGGAGGGTTTTTATTATCACCAAGCTCAGAGAAGGAATTATATTAAACGGTTAAACTCCACTTGAGAAAAGTTTGTACTGATCAGGAGGCAATAAAACTAATTTCAAAAAAGATAAAAAGCAGATGAAGTGACATAATAAGATCCATCAAAGATGCACAAAATACAAACAAGCGCATGAGGTAAATACATACACAGTTCTAAAACCTACCGTGACTTTGCAGTGATTTTCATTGAACATCACGTTAAAGTTTAACAAAAACAAATCACAGCACGCTGTAAATCAACATCTGACACATGCTTACATTACAGCTACAGCACTTTTGTCCAAAAACAGCAATTTGGGGTTAATTATTTTCCTCAAGGACATGTCAACATGTGTACAGGAGGAGCTCAACTTTCAAACTACAAATCTTGTGATCAACTACTGACCAGCTCAGGCTGACCAACTTACCAGCTGAGCTATAGCTACTCATGTTGTGCTTTTGGATGTAAAATGCACATATTTATTGTCATAGTAAAGGGTTAGATTTTATTATATTTTAAATGTTATTATCTGTATTCCCAGACTTTCTAACTGTGGACTCTCAGAGACTCACTGTGAGGTTGTGGCCTCAGCTCTGAAGTCGAACCCCTCCCATCTGACAGAGCTGGATCTGAGTGAAAACGACCTCAAGGATTCAGTGAAGCTGCTGTCAGCTGGACTACAGAATCCACACTGCAAACTGGAGACTCTGAGGTCAGTTCATGTGTGTTTGTTTGTGTACAGTGTAAATCTACCAAACTTAAATCCATAACAGAAGGTTTAAATTCCTTTCAGTTGTCTTCACAAATCACAACAGTTTTAAAGTTTGGTTCAGAAATGAGTTTGTACTCAAATTGGATTGGTGTTCGTGAGGAAATTGTATGATTTATCCTTCAGTGTGCTGTGAAATATGAGACATCAATATATAAAAAAAAAATGAAGTTTCACATTTTCAGGAATAATGTCTTTTTAAAAACATACTCTTTACAAAAAAGATTTTTGTATATCTATAGGAAACATCCCTCAGAATATTCATAAAATGACAAATGATTGTTCTACAAATAAACAGAAAGGAATGAAAGGAGCAAAAGTAACATCATGTCTAATTTGATTATTAATTTTTGACATGTTTTTAATCGGTGTTGACATGAACAGGTGTATGAATGTTATACTGACATTTGTAGAAGGCTGACATTATGATGATCCACTATAACACAATGACAAAGTCACTCGACTCATTTAAGAGAAAAGCTGATTGATTAGGACACAGTAATGTTGAGCTGCACATTTCAAACCTGAACACATCTAACCAGTTTATAAATGGATTTTTATCTCCATCATTTATTCTTTATTTAGATTGAGTGTCTGCAGTCTGTCAGAGATAAGCTGTGCTTCTCTGGCCTCAGCTCTGAAGTCCAACCCCTCCCATCTGAGAGAGCTGCAGTTGAGTGGAAACAAGCTGCTGGATTCAGGAGTGGAGCTCCTTTGTGATTTTCTGCAGAGTCCACACTGTGGCCTGGAGACTCTGAGGTCAGTTGTGTTTCAAATGCATTATAATATAAAGTACACAAATACAACATTAAATAAATAATTATTCCCTATTTCAACTAGACTGGCACTCAGTAGAGCACACACCTCCACAAATGCCTAGCAGTCCCCTTTAATTCAAACTTAAATCAGTTTCTGTGGGTTTTTATTTGTGTTTGGTAGTATTAATATGCTACTAGCATAGTAGCAGTAGTAGCAGCAGCAGCATGTTGTTGTTAATATTCATGAGAGCTCTTTTTTCACTTTATATATTTTACAGTTTTGAACCTGCAACCTTTTGGGTTCAGGGGTTTCTATTTTCTAAACTTATACATTTTAAATGCTCTTCAGCTCTGGACAGATTATTTAACACTCAATGACTGCAAGTGGCAATATTGTCTTCTAAAGTTATATAATTTTTTCCTTATTCAGATTGTGGAAATGCAGTTTGTCGGAGATCAGCTGTGCTTTTCTGGCCTCAGCTCTGAAGTCCAACCCCTCTCATTTGAGAGAGCTGGAGCTCAGAGGAAACAACCTCCAGGATTCAGGAGTGAAGCTGCTGTGTGATTTCCTGCAGAGTCGACACTGTAGACTGGAAACTCTTGGGTCAGGCACCATTTTTTACTTCTGTACTCAGATTAACATGATGTGACAATTTAGGTGATACTAAACTGCAGACATATGGCTGATAATATACTGATATCACTGTGGCAGAGCAATGTTGAGCTGCACATTTAAAACCTTCATATAACAAGAAAAATCTACTCCGGATAACACACTCTGAACCTCTTAAACTTTTGATTTTTACAATATGATAATATAAAGTATATACACTACCGCTTTAAAGTTTGGTGTGACTGAGAAATGTCCTTATTTGGAGTTTGTGAGACGTGAATGAGAAAGGAGAATGGTTATTATGGCAGATAATCTGTGATGATGAAGTTTTGACAGAAAGTCTTGGTTCTTAGAATCTATGGGGAGATTTGTGTGCTCTACACTTAGCAGCAGCTAGAAGAATCCCCCCATGGAGTTCAGACACTGGTGGTGGCTGAAGATTCTGCCAGAAATGGTAGGCTGATGAGGCTGAAGAGCAGCATGAACTAACTACAAGCAGAGTGAAACATATTTATAAAAGGAGCAACCGCAAGGTGAAAGGCCAACAATGTAGGTATGTTGTTGCGCTATTAGATAGATATCTACATTACAGTGAGGAGATAATGAGTGCGCATGCGTAGGAGAGTGAGTGACAGGAAGGTATGAAAAAAAGACTATAGCTAAGCATGTAAGACAGTTATCTTCCTGACTGAACTTCTGCTAGAGCTTCATTAACTTGATCAGAAATAGTGTAGACATTTTTAATCTGGTAAATGACTATTTAGGCTGGAGGTGGCAGATTTTGAATGCAATATCTCTGTAGGTGTAAAGAGGACCATTTTCAACAACCATCACTACTTTGGTCCAATGGCATGTTGCATTAGCTTATTCAAGTTTGTAGTGTTAAAAGGCTAATTGATCAATAGAAAACCCTTCTGCAGTCATCTCAGCACAGCTGAAAACTGCTGATCAAAGAAACAATAAAATTGGCCTTCCTATTGGCCTTCTGGCTACATTATTTGTGATTTTGATTATAGTCTCTAAATAGCTAGAAAAAAATAGAACTTTCTTTTCAACTTCTCTAAAGCTGTAGCCACACAATAACAGGAACTAAACCCTATTGAGCTGTTGTGAGAGCAGATTGACCTAAGAAGTGCCCATCAAGCCAATCCAACCTGCGGGATGTGCTTCAAGAAGCATCAAGTAAAACATTTTCACATTATTACAAGTAGAAATCATTATTTCTAACCTTATTTAACACTTGTTTTTCTCAGGAAATATCCAGGCACCTGGCAAAAATGTCATTCTTTGACCTCAAAATAGAGAGTAACTGTCAAAAACCTATTGTTGTTCTTTATTTCCTTATTTACACTAACTTTGTGCATATGAAATAGTCAGAAACAAGTGCTTAGGTAGAAAAACAGCCTACTCAAAGAGCAAAACACATAAAACTACATAAAGTTGCTTAATGTCCACATTAAAGGATTTAAAAACTATAATAAACTATACAATACTGAATTTGAAATCTCATTGGCTACATGATGTATCAGTCATTCTGAGGCTGGCATGTTATTGGCTTAGGAGAGGGGAGAAAGGAGAGTGAGTGGGTCACTTGTCTACACGATCATTCGTTGGCAATTGTAGGCTCTAGGGTAGGCTTAGAAGCTGCTACCTGCTTAAATGAACTGTCAATCAAACGGCTGCCATCTCAGGATTACTGGTGTAGAGGGATAATGGCGTCTGCTGTAAAATAAGAGGATTTTTTGACAGATATAAGCATGAAAAAGCATCTGCGATTGCGTTTTTTTGCCATTTGGTCACTATCACATCATGGAATACTGTGTTTTGTACTAAATATGTTACTGAAATGGATCAAGTGGACATTTGAGAATAAGAGTAGACAGTTTTTGTTGGACTACTGAAACACCCAGATACTTGAGTGAGTTGGCAAAACTTTGTACATGCTAGTTTGTTAGCTTGTAATGGGGCCTCTGGTGGAACTGGCTGAGTTAAAGAGCTGAAGTCAATATGTCTTTATTGAAGTAGCAGCACCTTGTCATCAATATTAATTAGAGCTCTTTTTCACTTTTTGTGTTGTTGGGTTCAGGTGTTTGGAGTTTTGATTTTCTTCTTCAGCTCTGAACAGATTAAACTTTGACTGATCTCAAGCAGGAATATTGTTTTTTATAGTAACATGATGTATTCTTCATATTCAGACTGAGTGGCTGCAGTTTGTCAGAGGTCAGCTGTGCTTCTCTGGCCTCAGCTCTGAAGTCTAACCCCTCCTATTTGAGAGCGCTGCACCTGAGTGACAACATGCTGCAGGATTCAGGAGTGAAGCTGCTGTGTGATTTTCTGCAGAGTCGACACTGTAGACTGGAGACTCTGAGGTCAGCTCACTGACTCTTAATTAACAATTGAACCTAATATGTGTTAAGACATAGCTCACTGTTAGTTGTAAAGTAAATTAATGTTTGGAATTAATGGTCACATCTGTAGACATAAGATCTTCTGCACTAATATTTGTTTTAAATTGATAAAGTGTTAATGATAAAGGTTCATCTTTGTTGACATGAACAGGTGTATGAATGTTGTGCTGGCATTTGGATGATGTATGTAGAAGGCTGACATTATGATGATCCACAATAACACAATGACAAAGTCACTCAACTCATTTTAGAGCGAAGCTCGTTGATTAGGACACAGTGATGTTGAGCTGAACATTTCACATTTTCATATCTGACTGGATTATAAATGGATTTTTATCTACATCATTTATTCTTTATACAGATTAAGTCGGTGCAGTTTGTCAGAGATCAGCTGTGCTTCTCTGGCCTCAGCTATGAAGTCCAACCCCTCCAATCTGAGAGAGCTGGAGCTGAGAGGAAACAACCTCCAGGAGTCAGGAGTGAAGCTGCTATGTGAGAGAGTCCACACTGTGGACTGGAGATTCTGAGGTCAGTAGAGGGTTGGAGTCAGTTCATGCTGGTTATGGCAGTATTGTACTTAAACACTTACGCAACTAAGCACAGATCCAGTTTTTCTTGTTTTCCCTTAGTGAAGCTGTGAGAGGAGAATGGTGTCAGACTAAGATCAGTATGACTGCAGCCTGCAAATCACTGGCTCTTATTTCAAAGATCCATCATTACATTTTGTAACCACTCAGATAGCAAAATTGTACCAGACATGTGTTTATCCGGTTTACATACTGCATGGAATAATGGCACTTGGGCGGTCCAATCCTGTTTGCCAGATCTGTGCCAAAAGCAGGCCATACCAGGGCCACATGTCAGCCAGGAGCAGACCAAATAAACCAGAACTGGCCCCAGATTTGGGTCAGTTCTTGTTTATTGGGTTAACTCTTGGCTGACTGGTGGCCACTGTACGGCCTGCTTGTGTGACTGATTTTTAACAGCTTAGAACTCTAAAGAAATAAATGTTGTGGCCTGTTGTAGCTTGATGTTTTACTTAAGGGGACACAACCTGCTAAGTAGTGATAATCTTGAGATCACCATGAAACAACAACCTGCTAACAACTCAGCATGATGCACTACTTAACAATGTACATGAAATGACACTATTTTAGATCCACCACAGGTTTCCCCTGAAAGTGGTTTAACTGAACTGGGGATGTGAATATTTTCTTTCTGACTGATTTCATTTGGCCAAAATTAAATGCATCATGGCACATCCATTTTTTCACATTTGAATAATGTTGTTTTAATTTCATCATGGTTGAAAATAATTGTCTCTAACTTATGTTTTTGTTTCTCGTATGTACATGCAGACATACCATTATAACTATGCATGTTCATCCAAACATGCTGAGTCTGACACTAACCCAAAGGTCCTGGATGGACCCTCAGGACTTCAACACTGAAGAGTTCCTGTTCCCAGATAAACGGGACCAAGAGGACAATGACTTCACTGCACTAAAAAACACTACACTAAAACACTGGGTTTTAATCTGAATCCTCTGGGAATAATGAGGAGAATTGGTGGCAAAACATGGTTGGAAACTGGAGAAATGGGAAAAGACATTTTTGAGATGTGAGATATCATATACTGTAGTTTTATTTGTTTACTTTATTTATATGAACAACTTCCATGACCAAGACCAAAACCTACTATGAATTGATCCTCCGAACATGTATTGTCTGTGTGTCCAAAACCTTATACAGTCATACATATATCCACATACCCATGTAAAGGGTTAGGGTGGGCCAGACCCTCTTAAAGCCCTTTGTTTCTGTTACCGAGCATCTACCGAAACACCAAAAATATACACATTTATTTTAAAAACTGCTTTCTACGTGTATAAGAAATGAAGAGTACAAAAAAATCATAAAAGCCTGACTTACTTAATGGTAAGTAATTGAACACTTTCTCTTGTTAATTTAAAAAAAGAAAAAACGGTTAAAATTATCTTTTAGAAAGACTTTATAAGAAGGCTTCAAGAGGGTCTTAAGAAATTTTTCATTCAAATCTTTTTAAAGTCATTTTTGTCATTATTCTAATTTCATCTTTAAAATTAAAAATAAAAAGTAGACTGTTACAACCCCACTGCACCACAGGACACTCCTGGAAACCCTTCCTTCCTCTACGAATCAAACTTTACAGCTAATCTACCTGAAGTTGAGAGACAGACTATGGTTGATGTCTAAAATCAACCATAATGATGAATGTGAACTGAATTAATCATATACACTTACCTGTACTTCAGATTTGATGTGGTACGTACTGTGAGATAAATTCTCAAATGACCCTTATTTTAATATATTGATCTTACATATGAAACTTAACAATATTAATACATTATTCTTCATGTAGAGTGACATATTATTGTTTGTGTTTCCTACATGAGTTCTGTCTTGTGATGTTATGAGTTTGCAGAATATGAATGGATATATTCATGTATTGAATATAGTATAATGTGCCATGACAAATAACATAAAGGAACTTAGGTAAGGAGTTCATCCTGAAGGGTGTTGCTGAAGCCTAATCTGTGTATAAGTGTTTTGACCTTAGTTTGACGTAAGACACACACCAATGGTTGAAGTATATAAGAAGTTTATGTGTATCATGAGATAGAGGTGGAAAGGATTGGAATAGTGTTTTGAAAAAGATCATATATAATCTTGTGACTGTTACAATTGAATGTATTGTTTTTGATTATTACAAATGCTGAGGAAAGACTGCCTTTCCTTTGAATGCAATATAAACTTTTCTTTGAAGCAATATAAAGACACGATACATTCCAGTCATCAAAAAGGCTTATGTACAATACTTCAATTCACTGTTGCTCTTTTTACTTTCTTCATGTTTCATTGTTTTACAACTTTAATCACAGTGGACTACTTAGGCTGCTTTGACTGTAATATGGATGGCGTCTTGTGTCTAAAACCTCTTTGAATTTAAAGCTTTCATCATGCTTAAATGTCTTCAAGTAAATAGTTTAATATTGTATAATATAACGCTGTTACAGTTATTCAGTTCAGAACAGTTGTTTTTTAATTGCCAAACTGTTCAGCAAGTTTGCCAACTAGTAAATACTATTGTGCAAAAAATAACATTTTGGGGAAGAAAAAAAATCATTAATGGATGACTCCTTAATGTTGCCTTTATAAAGAGCATGCACAAATGCACTCTGTGTGAAAAGGTCCTCAGTAGAATCAACTCATTTTCTTATTTCTTGGTTGTGTGACTTCATATTTTTGGAGGCAAACTTCTATTAACTAACCATTGATATAAACATTTAATGTAATATGAATAAGTTGCTGTCAGAGGGGCTTTGGCATATGCACAACTAAATAACCCCTTATAAATGTATACTTTACTCTGTTGAATTATCTGAAACAAGTTTATCTATAACCTTAGATAAAGTGACCTCTAGTGGAAGATACAGCAACTGAACTAAACCACAGCCTAGACATAAACTTAATACACCAGCCCCAGTAAGTTGATAAATGTGTCCAGGCAGGTTGCAGTTCGTTTTAGACCATGTGGTCGCTACGCAACGTTATTCTTCATTATTTGTCATCCAAATAAAATCTTGTAGTCATCACAGAACATGCCAGGGCAAAACACAGCAAGGACATGATAGGAAGCGAAACACAAGTGTGTTGGGAAAAAAATCCTGTTTTTTTTAATAACACAATTATGTCTGTTACATAAAGTAAAAACCAAAATGAGACCCCTTTTCTTCCCTATCAAACCCACCCTCATCCCGACCACCTCGGCAGTATTGTGCAGCGATTCAGTCTGGGAATAAAAGAGCATGACGACACAGACAAACAGCTTCCTTTGAGGACCCAGAGACAGAGGACAAACACTGTGCCCTACATAAGACCAGAGTGAATACAAACATAGTCCGTCATTTAAAATATCAAAATAAATGTAAATAAAAACCACCAACAGCTGGTCTGAGATTACCAGAAACCTTATCAGGAGTACAAGCATATTTTATTTATACTTTTCACATCCTACTATAGGCCCCTACAAACCTCAAGCATGACGCTACCTGTGATTAATATGACATGGCTTTCTTTTAACTCCCCCGAAATGTCCAGGCACAGTGCTTTCTGCTTGAAATAAGCACCAACATGTTGTCGCCGTCTCTGTGTTTAGTGAACTTGCTGCGATGAACAATGCCTGAGGCAAGTCAAAGACAGCACTTCACACTTGTGTGCTTTTAGGCATTCTTGAGCTGATAAGACAGTCTTTGGGATCTGAGGCAGCCTGCAGAGTGATGGGTAATTGCTATTGGAGTAAAAGGACTGAAGAGACACAATACAATGCGCAACCCTGGGAGTAACCAAAACCAATTTCTCAGCATTGACATGCTAGAGATTTATGATGGAAAACAAAGGTGGTAAATAAAATGATTGTGGGTGGATGCCTTGTGTCTGATGTGTGTCAGCAGCTTGGTATTTTCTAGAATAGCAGTGCTCCCATGCTGCCCACTTCGCTCTGCTCCTTCACAAAGATTTCAAAGTACTGGTAGATGATGGTCACAGCCAAGAGGATTCCTGTACCCGAACCAATGGCACCGAGGAAGTCAGCCATAACGGACAGCCCTCCTATACAGAGGCCGCCAAAGGCAGCAGCTGTGGGGATGTACCTGCAAGTAGAAAATCAATTATACATTGATATTCAGGCGAACAACTTTCAATATGCTGCAGATAACAAACATTGAACCTGAGACTCTTTAGTTTGTACCTGTTAAGCTCATGAACCATGGAGGTCTCTCTGTGTCCCCTCATTACCATCTGCTGCTCCTTCAGCTGCTTCGCCACCTGAGACACACAAAGTGAAAAATGCAAGTTATTTTCAAGTGGGACAGGCACAAAGCAAGTTGCAAATACCTGTACAAACACAAACTTACATCTTTGGCAGAAGATCCTGAGACCTCAATCCAGGTCTTTGAGAAGAAGGCGCAGGAGCCCAGCATGAAGACGATGTAGATAACGGCGTGAACCGGGTCATCAAGAACAGAACCAAATGACTCTGGAGGAGAAAGGTAGTAGCAGAGACCTCCGACTGGGTAAGCCCGAGCGGGTCCGCCACTCGTGGCGTCCTACACAAATAAGTTTTTGTTAGCAAGATGCTGTATATCCATGACAGAGCCCGACTGCACCCTTTTAATGAATGGTCTACTTAATACAATCTCCTGGTTGCAAAGAGGTGAAGCAGCCATCATGTACTTACAGACCAGGTTCCCAGGAGGTTGACGAGGAAGTTGCCGCTAAAACGCGTCGAGAGCATCTGAGAGATGACGTAAAGATTGGAGACCAGGGCAGACTGCAGGATGATGGGGATGTTGGAGGTGTAGAATAGTTTGATTGGGTAGGTGTTGTACTGACCACGGTAGCGTGCTGACTTGATGGGTAGGTCCACCCTGAATCCCTGGTGAGATGACAATGGTGCCAATCAGTGAGCAGATATTTGTTTCACAACATGTCGTCCAATTACTGCAACAAGCAGGTAAGACACTGGACTGTGTTTATTTGATCTTGCCATCTCACCTGGAAGTATATGACCACTGCGAACACGAAGACGGTGGCGATGAGGTTCATGAGGTTGGGCAGGTTTTGTCTGTAGAAGGCCTCTCTCAGGGCACGTACCTTGTCCGTGCGGGTGGCCAGGAGATGGAAGAGAGCAATGATGGCCCCCTCAAACTCAGTACCTGGATAAGCAACAGGAGTCACAGGGTTAGCCATTACAATACAAATGAAGATTCATAACCAGTGCTGAAATGTATTTGTTCTGGCGCAGAATCCATACGTCTTTTTGACAGACAGGGTTGTAAAAATCTATTATTACCCGTCTTTTTCATTTTTTTTCTAATGTTAATGAAGATTTTCTTAAATAGCATTTAATTTTAAAAACAACTTGACTGCAATAACTCAATGTAACGATTAAAGGGGATTAAAAATGAGGGCAAGGGGAGAAACAATGAAAAGAGACAGCTATTGTTTTCATGTCACAACCACAAGAAGCAGATTAATTACTTTTTATTTCCTGCAGTGACAGCGAAGGGCTATAAAACACCTGCCTTTACAGGAAAATATGAATGACACAATTTTATAGAATTAGTTAATTACAGTTAAAAATTCAGTTGACCTGCTGTAGCCCAGCTTGAACTCAAACCTTTCTCTTGGTCCACATGGACTTAAAACTGAGTGCTCGTTTGAGTTCAATCAAACACATCCAGGGAAATTGCTGCAGAGGGGATTGTCATTAGGTTTCGCGTCAACATCTTATGGCCATTTAAAATTTTGTTGTGAACTTATGGTCTGTTGCCACACAGGAGACTGGAAGTACTAGTGCCACTAGACTAGAGTTTTGAGGTTGATCCTGAAAGTACTTGCTCCACCTGGAGGAAATCCCGCAGCATACACTAATTCTTTACCAGGAGCACAGCTGTACCCCTCTGTGGCAGTACTTGTCACAGATATGCTCCATTGCCTCCAGTCCATGGCTTTTCAACATACTGTCAGGGACCAATCATCATGTACATGTGGTTTGACAGTGTTGCATGTGAATTACTAACGGTTGGGTAGATGAATTTTTGTTCATCATTTTTGACAGATTATAACTCTGAGGGCCAGTCAATGACAGGAAATATTAGGTCAAAGCAACCTCTGGTTCCCAGTACCCATACCTCTGCCAGTGTTGACGGTGGTGGGGCTGAAGGCCTTCCAGACGATTGTCTCGCAGATGTTGGTTGCAATGAAGAGAGAGATTCCCGAGCCCAGACCATAGCCCTTCTGGAGCAGCTCATCCAGCAGCAAGACAATCAGACCTGCAACAAAGAGCTGAAGAAGAAACAGACAGGAGGTTTATATATAGCAGATTCAGGCAGACAAACAGATGTGTATGACAAAACATTATGACAGTCACAATAAACCATTCACTTTCTGAATTTTATTTGTGCCTATGTCACAAAGGGAGACAACAGTTTAATCTGAGTTTATCTGCTTCCTACCACACAAGAAACCTTCAAACCAGATTGGATAACACACTACTATTTCATACATTTGACTATAAAAAGCATAAATTAAATATTCTAGACTGACGAATAACTTATTTTAGCAGGCAATATCCAGACACATGATTACAAGTTTAGGCTAGAGAGCAGCAGTGAGAGTTTTTATTAACCTGGATGATGATGAGCAAGCATATCCCAGCACCCATCTCTGAAGGATCTCCATACATGCCTGTCATAACATATACAATGGCCTGTCCAATGGTGATGATCATTCCAAACACTGCAGAAAGACAGAACAAAAAAATGATTTGCAACCTTGTGGGAACAGCGACAGCTGATGTTACTGTAATCTTAACAGTGTATTATGCGTTTCATCTTCAGTTTCATGACAAGACCTAAAAATAGCAAATGCACTGAGTAGTAGACCTACATTTCTGAGCTCCGTTGAAGAGGGCTCTGTCTTTGGGAGTGTCTCCCACCTCAATGATCTTGGCACCAGCCAGCAGCTGCATGATAAGGCCTGAGGTGACGATGGGTGAGATACCCAGCTCCATCAGAGTACCTGGAGGTACAAGGTGAACAGCATTAGTGTCAGTTAGTACAAAAAAGCAGCAGTGCCTGAAACAATGCGCAAGGGTCTACGACCTTTGGCTTATCACAGGTGATAATGAGATTAGGTCAGGCCTGATAACAACATTAGAATTAGATTATTTCTCCTTGTTGGAGCTGCAGAGGACATAAATAACTCTAATCAAGCCTGTTAAAAAATGTACAATTCAGGCACCTCTGTTGGAAGCAAGGATTACTCTCATCCAGTAGAAGGGATCTGCTGAGTCTGATGACATGATGCCAAAGAGAGGAATCTACATTAGAAAGAGAGAAGAAACAGTTATACAACAGCGTCACAATCCACTATCATCAAAAGCAGAACCACTGGGTCGATTGTTTCAGAAGTCTCTTCATCAACAGAATCTTACCTGGCAGCACACCAAGAAGATGAATAGTGTGATGGCTGTCCATAGTACTTTTTCTCTAAATTGAATCTGTGAAGATTTAAAAAATAAGAAGATATCATTCATATTCAATCATACACACACAGTGCAAAAATACTGCTTCTTAATTACATATGTTCAAAGACTAAAGCTTACCTTTCTCTCTGGTTTCTGGATTTCTGGCAAGACCGCACAAAACGGCTTGATCACCTCCAAAAACTTGACTGCAAAAAGAGATTAACAGGTTAAAGACAAAAATAACACTGCAATTACATCACGCTTAAGATCAGCAGCTTTTCTCATCAATGTTGGTATTATTATGAGTTACTGGTCTTCTGAAGCCAGGTTAGCTTACATGCTACGTCATCACTAACAATCAGCTGAACAGCTGCCAGCGGTCAACTCTTAATGCAACAACAAGCAGAGTACTTTCCTAAAAGTGTGTGAACATACAGCGATACACTTGAGCTGGGTTGAGCGTAATACTATCCTGTGTGCAGTCATTTTATACCGCTTATGACCTCGCTGCTGCTTATGTTTGGTCTATGTGTTGATCAGCTGTGCCAATCACTGAAATTGACTTTGACAGCAAAGCGATTTAAAGCCACCTGAATTAGTTCCTGGACCTCGACTAGACAATTTGGCGAATCTATCAATGTCCTCCCATGGAAAGCGAGAAAGCTCTTTCACTTAGTCTTTACAGTAAAGTCTCTGAGATGAGCAGCTCATGCTGATGGCGTTAACTACCGTTAGCTTGGTGCTAACTAGCGTTCACTCACAAGACGAGTGAGAAATCACTTTAAAAACAGGAAGCTTTGAAGCCTAGCTGACAGACACTAGCAGGATGTTAGGTATGGCCTCTGATTGTGAAACAAATCACAGTGACGTTAACTACTACACTTGATGAGAACAGAAACTTCAAATTAGCTCCCGTTATAAGCTAGCTACAACTTGCCACCTAACCTAACCAAGGTTAGCTAATTAGCTTGCCGACGAGCGCTTTCTGTCCATTAACTGTTCGAGGTTAAAAAGGACAGCAGGTATTTTAGTTCACCCTCAACACGTGTAAACAAGAGAAGAGTGTCACTTACTCCCCATGGTGTCCTTAGGCCGACTCCTGCCGTGTTACTGGTACCAGTTTGACTGCTCAGTGGAGTCAGTGTGGCTCCATCCAGCCTCTCCGTAAGAAAAGAGAGAGCAGTAGAGACACGTCACCAGAAAGCCGCTAACACACGTCACTTCTCTGAGACACACACGCACACATGCACACACCGGTCACACTACACACTGCAGGTCGTGCATGGTCATATCTATCAAGACTCGTTATTTGAGCTTGTTAACACAACATGTCAACTCGGGAAGAGCATGATTTTAATTTTAAGCATTTATAATTCAACCCCCTGCAACACACAGGCCTCCCATCCTCCAGAGGGCGCTCTACTGCAGACACGTCAGGCGTCATGCTTGACCCCTCCTTCCTCCTGAGAAACACCTATGAACGTGTGAATATGAGCCACTGATGTTTTGATCTAATGTGGATCAATACAGAATAAGGCCGAGATTTGATGAAAACAGCTGGCGTGTGTATACTGTATTACTCGTAGCAGACCAGATGATCCGAAACGTTTTTTTACACAATGCAAGAAACAACAGGTAGTCCGTCATTTAACACTAGAAACAAGGCTTGCTTGAGGTAAAAACATAAAAAGATGAATAAATAGATAAATAAATAAGCAAACAAAATCAAAATAAAACTAATTACACATCAACATTATTACACAAGGCTCTAGTTTTCACAGCTTTAGAATGAGTGCAGTATTTTATTGTGTCCAGGCAGGATTTTAAGTAGGATTTGAAGACAGTGAGGTTGGGTTTCTGTTTTGCAAATTTGCTGGTGCATATGAAATTTTGCTAATAAGGAAATAAGATGAATAACATACATAAATAAAAATACATTTTAATTCTAATTTAAACCAAAAAATCTGAACAAAGGCACAGTCCCTAAAAAAACGAGTTGTCGTTTCATCTGTGTGGTGACAAAAGAGGCAAAGTGGGTCAACATTTAGCATATATTTTACATTAACAGGAAATAGCTTTGTTATATTTTCCGGGACACGTCTTTTTGCAAGAGAAATGGACCAGCATTACCCAGCAGTTATCTGCCTTCTTCTTGCATCATTAGATTAGCTCTAGATGATTTGATCAAGATACAGCTTGTAATCACATTATGCCTGTGGTTTTAATGACTGTATAGGGTATTGTTCCATGGGGTAATTTGTTTTCTCAAAAGCAACCTTATCTCAACTCTCCAGCTGTGGCGCTGCAGGAGCATTGTGGATTAACGACACAATGAGACTGAAAAAATTCGGTCACTGTCCAAATATTTGTGTAGCTTACCAAGTCACAACAGCAGTGAAGCAGTAACTGGAGAATTGGGTAAGTTTAATTATTGCAAAAAGCCTCCTGCACACATGCAGTGGTGAGATGTAACTAGGTACTTTTATCCAAATACTTTACTTTCTACTTCTACTTAACATTTCAGAAGCATATATGTAATTTTTACAGTACTACATTTATTTTACATATGTGAATACAAATGTTGAAAGTTTAGCCTACTTGTTAAAATGATGTTATATAATAACTACACAAGAGTATATTGTGGACGTGAGGTAAACCCTGGTGTGTTTAGGTGATTCACTCAGTGTCTGGAGCAGTTGATATATTATTTTTTAGCATTATTACAAATGTATCTAGAAGAGATCAGAGTGTATTCAACAGCAGTTTAATAACATATGGGGCAGAGTATAACTATTTATAAAGATGGGAATATCCATCATAAAAATAGTTCATCACATTGATGCAAAAATCTTGTAAATCCAGTATTGACAAAACATACTGTACTGAGGTATAAAATAGTGAAAATAATATTTACTGGGGCAAATATTCTGCATTATAAGGCCTTTTACTTTTGATACTTTAAGCAAATTCTTCGTATAATAGTTCTGTAATTTTTTGATGCAGGACTTTTACTTTCATTGGTAGTCATATAAAATATTCTTCCAAAAGCAAGAAAACCATTAAAAAACCATAACACTATCTGGTGTCACATGTGGAAAATAGCACACAGGATGTTCTCGTGCTTGTGTTGTTAGAGAGCCGCAGTGATGCAAGTTTCCTGTCTGTTTCACTAGATTCAGTTTCCTTTTTGTTCAGGATTGAAGGTCGCATATTACATAAATGCATCTTTATCACTTAAAATAAGTGTGAAGTTGGCACAGTAAAGGCCATATGAAAAGTATTTACTGTTAAAGGTTTAAGCAGTTTAAAGTTAAATTATAATGTGAAAGCAAAATAACTATTAAATGGACTTTTTAAAGTGTGGTGCCAACTTTCACAATGTATTTAGGTTTTTCTCATGCTACCATCTCACCACTAGAGTTCAGTGTTGTTCCAGTAAAGATATTCACCCTGTGTGTGTGTGTGTGTGTGTGTGTGTTGCTGGCGTTGGTGTGTATGCATGATGTTAAGTGGAATTCAATCAGATGAAAACAAAGTAAAACAAACCAAATAACAGACTCTAGGATTAGAGGCTCAATAAAGTACGTAAGTGTAATGAGATTTCTTGGAATTGTCATATTCTGGGGCAGTGATTGTACTGAATGCTGATGAGCATATTTGGCCGCACTGTCCTGGTGGCACACTTAGCCACTGACCCATAATAATCAAACAACAGCGTGATGATGACTGGGGGCTCTCAGCCATCTGTACTGTACATGTGATCAACTTCGACTACTATCATCTATCCCTTGATATGTTTTTAAGCAGAACTCTCTCTCTCACACACACACACACACACACACACACACACACACACACACACACACAAAGTGGTAAAGGAGGATGGTTGGGAGTCTGCTCATCTGCCCCCAGATAAAGAGATATTTGTTCATGTGGTTACATAATGACCACAGAGCTGTGAGCCAACACAGAGGTGAGGACAAGCAAATACCACACAGGCCTCCTCCAGTTGCTGCCTTTCCCACAGTTTTGAATAGACAGTTATATTCAAGATCTTATCTTCACTGTCAGTCACATGGAGAAAAAAAAAACACCAATAACATTTTTTCAATATGTGTTACTTTGTGTTTTTGTGTTACATAAATGTCCGAGTGGACGCCACGCATGCGACAGTTAATCTGCAGTGCCTTAATGATCTGAAAAAGATGAAACAGACTAATAATGTGCATTGTTTTCACTCTGTATTTTTCTTTAGAAATGTTTTAGTTGTGCGTGTTTTTTGCAAATAAGGGAAACCTCAATGATTCTCGAGGCTTAAATAATGGTTTGAATTGAACTGAACAAGAAAATACACCATGTGCAATCAGTGCTTCAGTGCCAGATAATGTAAAAATAGTCTGAGGCAATGCTCCGACAAATATCTATTATCTTTTTATACAAAAGGAAAACCCACGCAAATAAAACATGAATGCTGATCCGATTCTTTGATGACTCAATAATGTTTCCCCTCCAGTATGTCTGTTCCTGTGTTTACCTGTTGAGGACATCGTGTCTGTCTGCAACCTTCAGTTATGTAAACGCACAAATGAATCAGTGTACACCTAATACATGGACCCGCAGGCCATAGAAACAGACCCAGGACTACACTATTTACATTCTGAATTTGCATAGAGTAAGTATGAGGACATGTTGTGCCTCAGGCTCGGCTGCTTTAAGACAAAACTTTAGTCTGAACTCATGAGTCAGCACAATGTCCTTCAAATTAAATATAATAAAGTTTCCCCTTAAGCCAACTCTAAGGATTCTATTTAAATCATGCTAGAAATATTCTCAATATGATCACAATCATACTAATGAGATGAATGAACTTTTCTTTTGCTAAAGAGAATTATGACAAGGTGATTATTCAGTAAAGTTAATGCGGCACAATGTCAGTATAGAACTCAACATGTCAAATTAAATTAAAGGGTAACTCCACCGCTTATACACATTAAAGTGTGTTTACTGGTCTTGGGTAGTACTACTGCATAGGTGAAAAAAGTAGTATAAAGCCTTTTGTGTCTCCAGATGAAGCTGCACGTAATCTGATAAATTTCCTCCAGTGATGTCACTCAGTCGCTAAGTTGCATTCTGGGTAATGTAGGCACCAGGTTATGAAAAGAAGTCCACTCTTCTAGCATTGCACTCCTATAACACTGTTGGACTCATTATGGACAGTTTAAAAACAAATGATCAAAATTGACACAGCAGTACCAGAGATATCATATTTTATTATTCCACAAAATCTTCTTCCTTTTCAAAACCCGGCGCCTACATTACCCACAATGCCACTTAGCAACTGCTGACATCACAGAAGGGAATTTATCAGATTATATGCAGCTTCCTCTGGAGCCACAAATGGTGGTATACCACTTTTTTTTTTTTTAAAAATCACTGTCCAGCAGTTCAAAACCAGAGACATGCATCTTACGATCATATAAATCAAAGGAAAGCAGCAAATTCTTAAATTTAAGAATCTGAGTCACCACATTTGGCATTTTTCCTTTAAAAATAAAATATTTGGATTTTTTTTTCTGTTGAATTTGGCTTATTGTTATTTGCTCGCTAATATTTGGCATTAGCTTTATATTTCTTTAGAGAAGGCAGAATGTTTTGTTTAAGACCAGGCTGCAAAGTAATTTGTTTGTATTGTAATGTAATGAACTGTTTGACTGCTGCAACTGCATTTTCGGTGTCTTGTCAACCCAGGAGGTTTGGGCACTTTATGTGCATGACACGAAAGAAAAAAAACAAAACAAAATCAAATCTTTAGTTTCTTGGCCAAAAGATGTTAAAGTTTTATAAAGAAAAGCAAAACAGTGGTTGAGATATTTGAACTACTCATCTTACTAAGACCTTTAGACAAAGGGATACTAAAACATGATTAAGAAACTAGAAATATGATTGAAACAAACTGAATGAATGAATGACACTCCCCTTTGATACCACTACTTTCTTTTCATTGTGGCTGACACGCAGCAGAGTGTTTAAAAGGCTACTGAGTCAAAAACTTCTTTCTCAATGAAAGCAAAGGCACGGCCTTCTTAAATCACACGCTACATTTGCATAAAAGATTTAAGAAGCAGGACTCATTTGATGTGTTAATTAACTTGTGCCACTTCTCTCCACAAACTGTCATGAAATACATCACATATCATTTCATCCAATCATATGTGTTCTGACCTCATTTTTAGAAACAAAATTGACCTCCGTCTACACACGACCAGACACATATGACTCCACGCAGTGATGTTGTGACATGCAGTCAGCCTGAGGTGTGAGAAGCTGATGTCGGTGATGATGGTGCACAGCTAGTCGGCGAATGTGCGTCTTTTCCGGATGAGTCAGACTTTTACTCTCTTATTTTTAGAGATGAGTGAATGTAAACAGTGAAGTGCTCCTGCGGGTGTGGAGGCATGAGAGAGTTTTAGTCAGCCAGTGGGCAGGTGTATCAGCAGAATATGGATCAGATTATCAGGAACAAAATCACACATCTGTGTTCTGCACCCTTTGTTTTCTTCTCGTCTAATAAATGGCCTATCAGTGGACACCAATCTACTAACATAACACTTAACATATGTATGCACAGCTTGTGTACATTTTTAGAAGTGTGTGGAGTAAAACTCTGAGATAATCATGCCACAGTCCTGCCCATCAGCATTCCCCAGGTTACATCAGTCCTGAGCCGTTCAGCAGCTGGGATGAGCATTAACACACATCTAGGCTAAAACACACATACACACAATGCTATTTATGTGTATGACCCGCTTAGGTAAACCCAACGATGACGATAGAGGCATGTCCACAAGTAGTAGGGGACGGGGACAGTTGGTAGGATGGACAGAGCTATGGTTAATCCTTGGCTCGACTATTTGGATTTCATAATAAATTTCTCACCATGTCTGGCACCTGTCTATCACTGACACCATGCCAGACTGTGGACAGCAGATGATCTGCTTGGAAGACACGCAGCCAAACTGTTTCACAATGGCTTTATGTTTTCACTGTATTCATCTGTTTTTCAACCCTGAACCCAAACTGTTGTAATCCCAACTAATCCAATCGAGGCCGGGCAGTGTAATGTAACACCCATGGACCGATTCAAGAGGTCAGAAAGCCTTTCTTCATTTGAACTCCATGGCTGAGCTTGAATAAAGTGTGTTCAGTGTTAATCTGTGCCTCTAATGGTTCATTAAAGTAATTAAGAGGTCAGTGTAAATTATTTTGACAGACTGGGCTGGCATGCCGTGGGTACGACAGAGGCCTCAGGCCAGCTCCAGCCCTGACGCATGGTCAACAGCGTCACTGCCACCCTTATGTAACACTCTAATTACATCTTGGCTCCATTTTGCTTTCCCTCTCTTGCCCTTGACGTCCATTTTTCTGCCTTTCTGTGACTGGACAAGCAGACAAAGCCTCTGTACACTGTGTCATCATTTGCTGTTCTTATTAACAGTCAATTTGATGATATTTACTGGATGAAGGTCCAGTTAGGATTAACATGGTTTAACTGCAGAGGCTGCAGCATCGGAGAGGGCAGGGATCAAGTGTAGGGATTTTATGAACTGGGTGATTTAGTTTGGAATTGGATAATGGCATGATTTTATCTTCTGGTGAAAAAATAAACATTGGTTTCTGTTACATCATGTTGCAGTATTTGTTTCATAAATCATTCCTGGTAGCATTGTAAATCGCCTATGATTCAGTTTTTTTAAAGTGCATTTTAAAAAAATCTTTATGTAATACACTTTTTATTTATTAAAGCTAAACTGGTGCTTCAGCTTGAAAGTTAATTCTCATCCTTTGAAACTGAAGAGGACCCTTTTTTTCTCCGTTTCTCCAGTCCACTGATCCACTATCCAGCTTAAAAAGATTTAATAAAAGAAAAAACATAACTTAAACATAACATAAGGTCCACTTACTATTTTTTTTACTCAGCTCTAAACCACCAGTTAAATTGTTTTGAGTCACACAAGCGGCATGTCTATAAGGATGACAGTGTCAGTTGGTCCGTCTTTCATTTGGACCAGACTGAAACATTTTAAGTTACATTTTGAAAAACATGAAGTGTGAGTGATTTCAGCAGGAGCAGGATCAACCTTTATTATAAAATTGACATAACAAAGTTAAATAAACAGTGACACTTTCAAATTGTTGAATTTAACTCCACTGGGGTTGAATGAACACTGCAGATTTATCTGTTTACTTTAAGATGAATAGTAATAACTTATATGAACCTTTCATCTGACGCCATCACCAGGGTCACAATCAGTTGAGTACTTTATGAGCTAACACCTGCACAACTAATCACAGTCCCATTAGCCTCAGTGGTAGATTGTCTTTCATGCTAACTAGCAAATGCTAGCATGTTAAGATGGTAAACTAGGGTGGCAAAGGAGTTGCTAAACATCAGCATGTTAGCAGTGTCACTGTGAGTATGTTAGCAAAGACATTTGCATTTAGCTCAAGGCACTGCTGTGTCTAAGTAGAGCATCACAGATTAGCATGACTGTAGCCTCATATCCTTGTTTCATAATTGTAACTCATGTCTGTGTGAGTTGTGACATGTTGGCCTGATTAGAAGACCCTTGGTGGCAGTTTAATCAGGGCAGCAAATGAGAGCTGAACTTAAAAATAGATATTTTGTACAAAATTAGTATGTTAAATGTCTTTGTTAAACACTTTTCATCGTACTGTATGTGTATGGGAGAGGATGGAAAACTTGTTTTCCTACATTAGGGGGGCTCAGAGCTTCGGGTGTGTCTTACGGCTGAAGATGAAGTAATAAACATTTTTTACAATTTAATTTGAATTCTTTATTTGTATATGATAGGTCCAACTTCTAACAAGGCAGCATTGAGGCAAAACCTCCAGCATGAAATCATATGTACACTACAAATTTTGATTGAAAAGCACAGGTGAGGGGATCGATGCAAGAACATCACTAAGTCACTGAACATCACTTAGAGTCCAGTTGAATTAACGAGTAAGAAACAGAAAGAGTTTGGCACAGTTGTGTGACATCAAGGGGTCTTTTCCTGTTGATCAGTGCCTAAAAAGCCACATTAAATCCCCTTTGATTCAATGCTGAAAGACAGAAAGTAACCAAACCAGCAGTATTTACATATTCCACTCAAACACACCACAGTGGAGGGTTGTGGGTGGATCTGTCTCCTCATCACACCATCCTCACACTAAAGCACAGCTGCTGATAATCTCCCACAAACTGACCTACAAACCAACTTTGCCCGAGCAGGTGCACACATACACACCTCCCTGGTGGCTGAACTCTAATCAAATCATATCCAGATTTTTAAGCAGGTCAGGAGATTAATCCCCTCAGGCATCACCATCTTAATCACATGAGAATTCTTTTTTTCTTTCCTTTTTTTCTTTTGTAATCTTTATGAGCTCGAGCTGCATTCTCTACATTCAGTCTGTCATCTCCCCCTCATTACATTATCGACCGCTTTATGTAACTGCCTTTGTAGAGCTTGTCACTACTGTAAGCTCAATTTAGCACCTGTCAGACTATGCATGGCCGTAATTATGATTCATGCAGTTGTCTGTTTATGTTGGCAAGTTTCCTCCTTATAACTAAATATACACACAATGTACAACATCGTCTCTTTGCCTACAGTACGCTGCTCATTTTGGCATTCATACATAATTCTCTTTTTTAATTCCAAGTGTAAAAACTGGAGGCACGTGTGTCTTGATTGGAGGAGGCCAAATTTAATCCCTGCAGTCAATATTTAAAGGTAGACTTTCAGCAGAAATAAGACACCCAGAAAAAGACATCCAGTGAAGTGCTTTTGTTTTGCCTGATTGGTGCTGTCTTCTATAAATAGGGAAAACTGAATAGCACCATACCTTGGCCACAACAGTGCTGACTGGTTTCAATCCCCACTCTGTCCTCAAGCCTGAGGCAGCAGCATCCACTGCATGCTTGTACGCTGGCAAATTGTGTGACGGGACAATGGAGCATTTCTCAGACGGCAGTGAGAGGATGCAGTGAGACACAGTGCTGGGGATCACATGTAGGAGGCATAGGGCAGTTACATGCACACCATGTAGGTTGGTTATTTCGCTTCTTAATCCAATACATCTATAAAAAAAAAATAGGGCAGACCTGTGTGATATTATTAGGCCGTGCTGTGTGTGTGAGCATATGAAAAACAAAGAGGATGTGGGCGAGTTTATGCAAGAGGAATTAGGCTTAAATTATGTAGCATCTATCAGGAATCATGCAAACATTCACAGTGTGAGAAAATGAAAAATAGATTTACACAGGGTATGATACACAAACAACTGACGCAAACAAAACGCAAACACCCAGAAATAAAAACAGAAAGCTCATCACTGTTTGTTGTTGTGTGTTTGAGAGGCTGTTAAGGGAAAGTCCTATAAACATGAAATATCCAAGAGGAAAGTGGAGCTGTGGTAGTGAAACACAAATTAGGTTCTCCACATGCAGAGACAGTCAACTTCCTGTCAACAGTGTAATAAGTGCAAGTGCTTCACAGTTATTAGATAATCCTGAGTTTGTTGATAATAAGTGAACCGCTGAGAGACGAGGAAATGAGTCGGTCGTGAACAAACAAGGAAAACTCATTTTGTGTCTCGCATGACCTTGAACCTGACGTTGGAGGACTTTTGCAATGCAAATTAATGGAATTTTTGTTTTTGGAGGTGACAAATACATCAGTCATAATGTGCTGTGGATGAAAGTGTGCACCAGTATTTCCATATGTACGTAGGTGTGAGTGATGTACAGTGAGTGACTGCTGCGGTGGAGCAGATATGATGAATGAGCAGAGTAGTGACAGACTGTATTAATATTTTGATGTACAGGGATGTGACTCTCGTCGACCAAAAAGCTATGACACTATTTCATTCCCAGTAAAAGGCTGCTGTTGCCATAGTGATATTAACCGCTGTTATGCAACTGCTCCACTTGCAGTGGCAACCTTCACAAAGCAACGGGCAACGAGGACGCACATGCACACACGTGTCACACAGTGGTATGCGAGCACTATGGTAAAGAATAACTGAATCTACAGTGTGCATGTGGTTTAATATACATGTACATGCACACAAGATGATGACAGAATGGGATCATTCAGATGGTTAAAAGTAGCCCACTGACCCTGAGGCTGTTACGTAACATTGGCTGCCAAAGCAACCCCCTCCTGCTCTTCCCAGCAGAGTGGCGCTGGATGAGCTTATCATCTTCGTCTCACCTCCTCTCATCTATCAGTTTTTCCATCAATCACACGCATGTCCTGCTTCAGGACTGACTGGGGCTCTGCAGCTGGTCACTGGCAGTTTATTAAACACGGCAAATGTGGTCTGAAAGAGGCGTGTAAATGCAGTATGTGCTCAAAAAAGTCACTTAACCCTGCCCTGACCCATCCTCTTAAAGATTAAAGTGTGTGGGTTAGCCTAAAGGGTTTGACCCTTGATCTTACCGTCCTAAACCACTGCAGGATTACAGTATGAGCAAGCTGAGAATGACATACATTATATAAAGAGCATATGTTTTCACAGTCAACCAATGAGGTCAGTGAGAAAACAGGAGCCTACATGTTACAGTTAAGCATCAGGACCAGTCAACAGGACAGAAGTATTTTATCTCAATTATTTTAAATAATAAAACCAAATAAAAACTTTTTTTCATAATTTATGGGAAAGATATCTGCAAAGATCATCATACATACCATATTCAGTATACATACAGTATACTAAAATCTTCCAATGTTCTGATTACCCATATTCAACAGGTTGTTTCTGGGCCTTAACACTGATTTGATAAAAATATGGACCAAGTTTTCGGGGCTAAAAAAGTGAAGCCAACATAGAAGTGCCTTAAACCTGCTACTATCGTGAAAAGTCTGACTGTATGTAAGATTATGAGAAAATTACCCTTCTTGTCATTTGAATTATTACCTCAGTCAACAGTTTCCAAATGAGTTTATGGTCTCATTTGTTATTTTCAAGTCTTCTCCAATACAGAATGATGTTCATTTCATACATTATGGTCCCATTAAGAGTAAAATAGATGATAAAGCAGAGTATGCTTTACTGTGTGGCTATGTTGAGATTAACAAGTCGCCACCAGGGCACGTCATCAGCTTTCAATCAGATCCAATCAGGATATCCTACCCAGCTCCAATGTCTCGTCTAAAAATGGTCACTTCTGGCTCCGAAGAACAAGGATGGTGACGGCCGTAATGCCAAAGTAGTCTGCAAACCATTGGGTGACGTCATGCTGGGTTTACACCTGTGTTCTTATGGCAGTTTTTATTTAGTTTTTATGGCATAGCCCCCCCCCCCCCACCCACCAGTTCCCAAACCACTGCTTCATGGGCAGTATGAGTCTGTATATGTCAGACCACATGGGATAACCTATTCACGGCCGAAGCCCAGCAAGCATGTGGCAGCTGGATCAAGCTCACAGGCTCCATAATATGATGACTCTAACCAATGTGTGAGAACAAAATCAGGATGCAAAAGCAGTGAAACTGGTTTTAACTGTGTCAGGATAATATTTAGGCTTTAATTTAACAAAATAATAAAGTTAGTAGCTGTAAATTAAAACATCAAACATTAGAATATTACTTTATTAACATATATAATATAAACTGTGCTTTATATTTCAGATACTGATTTAAAATCCGTGCGTCAGACGGATGTCTGTGCCAGTGGTTTGGTACATTCCAGAGAGACAGACACTGAAGTGGTAATGGCCCGTGCTCTCTGTTGACACAAGGTACTCTTCACATCACCCACAGCTTGTGACTCTGAGAGCAGACTGTTCAGCTCTGCTCTGTCTGCCTCAGACTAGTTTGAGTTGACCAGGACTGGCTGAGGCAGCTCAGGGTGGCGTCATCCTCCTCCTGCAAGAACAACCCCCCGGCTCTATTTTAACATCCCTGCAACTAGTATGAGCGAAACCTGTCGATTTGTTTGAGTGAATCTTGTGTCTTGGCTGCACTCCACAACATCAGGTGGTGTATCTCCAGCAGGATCCCAGATATTTAAATGAAATTTGGTTGCTGCAACATTTAAATTTCAAGTCTGTGATTTCTTTCTTCAAGCAAATGATTGAAAACCAAATCAGAAAGAGGACGCAGATGCTAGCACAAACCCACGTCTTTAATTCCCCCCAACAGACTGTGGACAACACAAACATACAAGATAGAGGTATCCAAACATGTCAAATAACAATATTAATCCATATCATTATTGTAACATTAATAACATGGAATGTAGTACTCTCCATTCACATTCGTTTTTGAACTTTTAGTTTATTTTATGAAACATGTCAAATAAAGAAATAACTCTATATCATCTGTCTCTGATAGCCTTATGAATATAGTCTCTTTGAGTGAAGATGAACAAGGAGAGAATGATGGCAGAATGAACAGGCAGAAGAGAAGAATGGAGGGTGTGAGCTCACTTCCTCTCCTCCCATCGACTCTGTCCTCAGACACATACGACTCCTGCTCCCTCAGGTAGCCCTGTCTCAGTGTCAACACACACGCTCAACAGAATGTGTTTCAGTGCATGTTTGTGTGTGCAAAATGCTGATACTTTCTTTGGAATCGGACACAAGGAAAACATTTCTACTGTCTCAAGGCTTCAAACTGCTTTTATTTGCTGCCTACCCTTTTTTGTCCTAACTGGGTTAAAGAGAACGATGGCAATGGGTAAATCACTGCATCAGTCACACGGATGGCTCTTCTATGTTACGTGAAAATCTGTTTCATATTCCGAAGACGGAAACACACGACAGGAACATCGAGTAGCACCAATGGCAGAAACAAGGATGGGTCCAATGAAAGGCCAGCTACAACAAGGTCGAATTTTGAAGGGGAGAGGAAAAATATCTCTCCCCTTCTGTAGTCCAGTCCTGCTCTTCTCTTCCAAAGGTTTTCAGTCTGTGCTGTGGTTCTCCAGCTCAGAGATAATGGTGATCAGGTTCTGGAGACCAAAGAGGTAGCCACTGTCCAGGCCCTCGTACACCACAGTGTCTCCTTGGTAATGTCTGCAGGTGGTGTGGGCAAAATCTATCATCCTCACATCCACCACGGGGCCGCGGGGCTCTGAGCGCGATAAGCGAGCCTGGCCGACACCCGAGCTCCCACCACTGCTGCTGCTGCCCTCGCTAGATGTGGAGGGGCTGTGAGGAAAACCAAGTGCACCTGCTACTTCACCCACCTCCTCCTCCTCTTCCTCTTCCATTTCTGGTTCAGCCTCCGGCTCTTCATCCTCATACTCTTCCTCCTCCTCTTCGTCTTCTTCAGAGTGACCGTCCTCTGTGTGCTGGCGAGTGTGTTTCCTGTGAGACGCTCCATCATAGATGATGAGCAGGGAGCTGGAGTAGAAGCGGTATGATTCACAGGCTTCCAGGGCAGCTTGCATGTCTCTGAGCCTTTGCAGCACCGGGGAGAGGAGTTCACGCCGTAGACGGCGTCCACTGTGGAAGAACTGGAACAAAGCCTCCTTGAAGTCTGGCAGTGTCAGCCTGCGGCCATGGAACTTGCTCATGAACATCACCTGGCCCGTATCAGACTGGTATACCTGAAGGGACAGAGAAACATGGATATTAGGAATGGTGACTAGTTTCATATGTTTGACTATATTGAACCTAAACTTGACTGGCCAAATAAAGTTTTATAGTCAATTTACAGTTAATTGTACAACAAATGTCTTCTCAAATAGTTACCACTATTTTCACTGCCATTTGTTACAAGGTAGATTCCTGAACAATACTTGGTAGTCAGGTATTTAAAGGGATAGTTCAAAAACAAGACAGACAAGATATAATGTGTTAATTAAACAGCTTCAGATGTACTGCTCTGTCGATTTTGTAACTCTTGAACAGAACCAAGCTTTTTCCCCCCGTTCCCAGTGTTTGTGCTAATCTACCCTATCCAGCTGCTGGTGGTGGTCTTATATTCAACAGACAGATATGAGATTCTCCTTTAAGACAAATCCATTAACACTGAGGCCAGTCTTGGCTTGAAGCTCACCTGCATGCCAGCAAGGCAGACTCCTAAAGAGGACGCTGTGCTGCTCTGACACTTTCGGATCTTCACTGCCTTTTTTTCCTCCGTGGCATCGTCTCCATGCTGCTGTGTGCCCATCTTCAGGTCCAACACACATGGCATTGTGTGCTGCCACGTTAGGTTCTCCAGCAAAATGAATTCTGGAAACTGAGTCAAGGAAGCCAGAGTCGAAAAAACATGGCCCTATTATAGACTAATCAGCTTACAACTGATAAAGTTAAATTGAGAACACTATGTAGTTTCAGTGCACATGAATAGAAGGTTATTATCATTGTAATAGGTACAAGCAAGTCACAGCGATATCATGTAACTAATGGGAGTGCTTTGGAAGCACGACTCCACCAGACAAAGACATTGATAGCTAGACATTGTATCAGCTACATGCTGGAATCACTGATAATCATGTATAGGTTTCAGCTGCCTGTAGTTAGGCAGGTGTCCATGTGTCCTGGTGGCTCAGTTGGCTGGGACACATGCCATGTCCTCTGGCAGGGAACCACTGAACAACTAATCCTGCCTCTCTCCACTGTGATACTGAATGTTGGCAAGAAAGAAATTTAAAAAAATACAGTGCAGTCCTCAGGCAGTGAAAGGATACTGTACTGGTTGTGATGCTTGGCGTTCTCCTTCATCTTCTGCAGGTGATGCTGTTGACACTTGAGGCTCCAGGGGTTGTGTCTGAGCTGCACAGCGTTACTGTGACTGCGCTCCAGTCTGTAGTATAGCACCTCGGTCTGCCGCAGCCACTCCAGCTCCACGTCCTCCTGCAGCTTGTGAAGACTGGACGACAGAGGGAGGAAGACACACATTAGTTGAAGGCACAAAAAACAAACTCAGTATCTGCTTGTGTACATGGTTATAGTATGTATGTGGGTAGTAGGGCAGTGATGAACTGTTACATTGGATACAAAGAGGCAGCCAATGGAGTAAAGTCTTTCACTTTCTATCATCCATCAAAAACTAAAAAATCAACCTCCTCATATTTTCATCCTTCCAGTTGTTAGCTACTCTAGGCCAGGCACCGACCAAGTTTTGTGTTTGTGTGTATGCACGGACTTGCACCTACTGCAGTTATGTAACCTTGAGGCTGTGACTCTCCCTCTGGCTGCCAAGGCCAATGATCAGCCTCTCACAGCATTCAGAGCCAATTTTGCCTTAGGTTGAATGTGTAAGTCAACGTGTGCGTCATCAGTCAGTTCATATCAATCTTCAGACTACAGCTTCACCATTCATGGAAAACTAAACATCGCTTTAAATACATTGTGGTTGTGTAATCGTTCTGAAGTGATCAATGCATCATGTCCAACTCAATTTACACGAGCCTCGATGGAAGTGTGAAAGTGACTCACTTTGCCCCCGCCTGCTGATGCATCGACTACACCTTCTGTTTTATCATGAGTAACAGGTCCCTCAGTGTACTGCTGTCTCTTTTGGGACATTTTCCCACATCTTACCCCTTCTCTTTGTCTTTAGTGGTGTTGCGGCTTCGTCCATCTTTGCTGTAATTCTTGCTGTCCACAAGCAGTGAGGATGACACTGTCTTCCCCCACTTGAGCATCTCGCTTTTGGGCTCGCAGTCAGCCAAGGGGTCCTTGTTCTCCAGATCTGCTGCTGGGTCACTCTGGAGGGGGTAAGCGATGAGGCAAAGGTTCCCTTCCTCATCCTCCTCGAAGCTCACTGACACCACACCTGTGAGCAAGAGGGAGACAGAAAGACATCTGTTAGACATTTGTGTCAGAGAGCAGTGAAGAGAATATGTCTCACAATAAAGCTGTCAAGATAAAGCAAGCTCTCAAGTGCTAAGAATCTCTTATCCCCATCTTTCTGCTTTTTTGCAGCAGTTACACTCACAGTTAGACAAAACTATGACAGACGAGAGAGGATGGGGCAGAGATACTGAGCAGTAAAAGCAACACAGAAAAGGACAGAATGAAAGAACAATCAATAAATAAATCAATATCAATATGCGGGCATTGTTTTCCCATACACACGAAAACAAATCATGCTACTCAGAGAAAATAGCAGCCCAAACACAAATGACACAAGGCTCCAAATTTAAGTCAGTTCAGTTTATTACCAAAAATTTTATCTCACACAAAATGATGATCATTATACATATATAGCACACAGAAACCACTACACACATGCACAGAAAAATAGATACGATGCTAGTTGACAGGCTTCAGAACACAATAAATAACAGCCCGTGGAAGCTAAGGTCCAGAAGATTCCCAAAGCCTGTCTGTACCATAAACAACCTGGTTTCCCATATGGCTGAGGGACAAGGCCAAAATAAGGAGGAGAGCAGGACTGAGAGAGTAGTAAAAATAAAACTAAAGAGGTGACCAGGGGAAAAAAGTAAAAATGGCACAGCAAAGGAATGGGAAGATGGAGAACATGATACTGATTTAAAATGAGTTTTTGTTGAGGCTTTGAAAAGGTGGATGTTATGTTATGAGTTAATCCCTACCACAGCGCCTGGAATCTGTCTTACCTGTGTACAGCCTCCTACAAAGAGCACATCACAACTGGGTGGCCTGTTTGTAGGAGGCTCGCTTGCAGTCTCAGCTGCAGCACCCTCCTGTGGCAGAATTTGGACATGCTGCTGGCAAACAACAACACTTGGGCAGTTTCCAAATATCTCATAAATCACTCTATGCAAGAATGCAAGGCAGGTCTGCAACAAATCAATTCAGATCTGACTTGCACACATGCACAATGATGAAATAAAGAAAGAGAGATGCATAACAACACACCAAAACACAACAGCCATACACAGGTTAGAAGAGGTTAGTGTGCATTACCTCTGTACTGGGGGGTGAACTTCCTCATTGCAGTAGGCAGACTCTTGTAGAACTGATGTTCTCGGGGTATGAGGGGCTTGCAGACGGTCTGCTCCCCGAAGCGCAGGACGCAGCAATGTCCCCCCACCTGGTGTACGAAGGGCTCAAGCATCACCCCTTTCTCCATGTAGCACTGCTGGTGCTGCACCTGCAGCTGGTGCTTTTGCTTTTGCTCTGCATCCATGGCCTTCTGCGCCTGAGCCTCCACAGCCGGACCCATCCTCCTCTGGCCCTGACCACACTGCCGTGGGCATTAGCCTCCTCACACACGCACACACAATGTGGTGGGGGCCCGATCTGGCAAGGATGCGCACACACTAACTCGCACACTGCAGATCCACAGAGGACTAGTTGTGGTATCTCGCATTAAGTATTCCCACGATGTCTTCAGAAGCTGATGTTGTGATGATGATCTGCGTCGCTTGTGCTGTGAGGGATTCTGCTGGTCGAAAACAAAGGACAGGAAGGAGGAAATAGAAGAGAAAGAGAATAAAAAGCCAAGATTTAGTGGATATTTAATTCCTTTTAAGTCCTTGTCTGGCAGTTGTTGTAGCTGAGTAGAAACAGAGAGCCACAGAAAGTCTTTTTAACGTGATATTTGGACAGGTGCTGCAGCGGCAGATAATGCAAACAGAGACAGATCCTGCTTGTGCCTCCACTGCAGACTGGATGCTCTCTGACAGCTGAGAGCTGGCTCACCACTGGTAAAGCTCTCACAAGCCCGACACTCGGACCGCCCCCATCACAAGCAGCCCACCAATCAGGAGCACCAAAAGCAGGTTGTTGGGTGGTAACCCTTCGAGGGAAAAGAGCGAGCAAACAAAGACTGGGTGGGAGGGGGGAGTCTGGTGGAAGAGAGAGAGAGAGAGAGAGAGAGAGAGAGAGAGAGAGAGAGAGAGAGAGAGAGAGAGAGAGAGAGAGAGGAAAGAAGAATAAAAACAAGAAGGGAGAGCAAAGCTGAACCTAGCGATTTCTTCTCTCTCTGTGTGTCAGCAGGGTTTGAACAACCTGACAGAACAAGCAGCATTAGTTCCTCATTTAGAGAGAGGTGTAGGAACGAGTAAGGGATAGAAACACAGAAACTGACATGCAGCACAAAACACACGGTAGTCAAATATAAACAAACACAAAGTAGTCACATATAAAGTTACTGACTGACTACACTGCAAAATAAAGACGGCTTCATCTTAATGTTGTCACACTTACAGTATGTAGAGGCACACAAAGAAATACATGAAAATTATTTAATGTGTGTCTGACAATACCACGTTAAAATCCTTAAAACAGCATTTAGTCCTTCTCTCTCACTAAAAATTCTAGAAAATATGAATATGCAAATAATTTTCTTTTCAAAAGTTTGTCTGCTGGACTCAAGACGTCTCCTACTTCACTATCAAGTCCATTCTCACTGTTTGTGCACTGGAGGCTTCAAGTTTCTACATCACAATATATGCTGAATATTGGACCAGGATTGGCTTCCAAACTATTTGTGATGTCACAAATCATGCTCATAGGCCCACGTCTTAAAATCAGATTTTCAATTAGCACAGATAGAATTGACACTTTGAGCAAAAAACAGCCTTCTAGTGTCAAACTCTGCTCATACATTAATCTACACAGTGAAGCTCAAACATTCAACTGTAGGAACAAGAAGAGACGGGGTCAAAACAATTTTTATATTTTATCTGACTGGAGTAAATATGTAAAATACTATTCGGTTGATGGAAAGATCAACAACTAAAGCCACACTAATCAGACAAATTCAAACAAAACAGTTGACCAAACTTGATAGGTCAAACAGTTGAGTGAAAAAATGACCTAAAACTGGAGAGTGAAGAAGATAGCAATTGTACGATTGTCTTTTAAGGTGGCAGGACATCTTCAAACATGCCAGAAATATTGGAAATATTGTAATAAAATCCAGAGCAAGTTGTGGTTATTAAGAACAAAACACCCAGGAGTTCATCTTTGTTGTAAGCCAGAAAATGAAGACAGATCTCTCAAGTCATACCAGAGCAGTACTACAACCTGCTTGAAAAGGTTACACCACTTATAAAATGTCAAAATACCAATTACAGGGACTGCATCTCTGTAAAGGAGCAACTGATGGTCACTTTGAGGTTTTTGGCAAGCACTACCAATTAGGCAAGCTTAATCTGGTCACAGTCCGAAAGCAAAACACACTGCATATAGGCAATATGAATGAGGTTACTGCTAATACTGGGCATGAAGGGTTATGGATGGTGTTGCTATGGATGTGCATACTTTATGCCTCCTGTCAGGGCACTTGTCTGTCTGAAAGGAGGCAAACTGACCGAACTTATTCAAACATGAACAAACAAAGATTACACAAGTTGAATCTGACCAAAAATCTCCAGACAAGGACAGAAGGCCATGGCACAGCAAACATAACTCAAACCCTCCACAGCAAAGTTAATTCAGCTCAGTAAGAGTTTAAAGGGTTAATAGAGGTAGTAGAATATGGAGATGTAAACAGTAACAGTGGTCAGGATGTGGTGTTATGAAGATAAGATGGGGTGACCTGAAGTGGTTGCTGAGAGCTTGTGCTGCAGCCAGAGTGGAAACTATAATCCTCATCTCGCACTCTTCAAGCCCTTCTTGACACAGATTATCGTAGCAGCCAAAATAACATCTGATTAAGCCAGTCACTCACTGCAGGCTCCATTCATGTGAGTTAACTGCTAATGGGAAAACACACTAATGAGTGCACGCTGCATTATAACAAACATACGTATATGTTCATCAGTGAATGGCTGCATGTTTGTGGGTGTTAAAATATCATCACATGTTTTATGTGTACATGCAAATGTGTGTTTGCCTGCTTCCATGCGTGTTTCTGTACATTAGAGTTGGATGATGGCTGGTTGTGCAGGGAACAGAGTCAGACAGCCAAGCACTAATCTGCCTCTAATCCTGCCTCTTGGAACACAAGAGGAAAATAGGCCATGACAAACAAGTAGAAAATAGACATAGTTACACTTAAACGCACGTATGTTGTGTACAAACACCTCTGAAGCTTTCTATGTGATGGGCACCATAACGGACAGATCACTCTGATAAACATGCCTGCTTGGTGTCAGCAAGATAACATAGATAAGATTGTCACACCGACTTCCTGTATTACCTCATTTTGTGTTTCAAGAAAGCCCAACACTGGAGCTGGACCAATAAATCAATTAGTTGTCTAATTGAACAAAACAAGATGTTTGAGGACGTCATTTTAGGCTTTAGGATCAACATTTTTCAGCATGTTGTAGACCAAACAACCAATCAATGAATCGAGAAAATAATCAACAGATTAATCTGTTTGTGTTGTCAGAAGGCAGCAAGTGTAAAATTGCAATTTAATTGTGGAAAATTAAAACCTATTAACCCAGGTTAGAAGTAATCCCGAGCTTAAGATCATGTGCCTGTCTTGCAGCGTAAACATACAGCTATGTCAGTGTCGCCACCTGTATTGCATGCTATATTGTTGTTGGAAATGACAGACAGTTGGCAATGTCAAGGGGCTTACACTGAAATCAGGATAACCTTGGAGACAGCAGAGTGATATAGCAACAACCACTGTGGGTGTCATTTACATCCACATTTAAAGCAATACGACACATACTATTTGAAGCTCAGAGAGGTCAGACCCTGATCTGATTCACATAAACAAGCTCACAGACCAGCTGGCACAAACACAAACAATCACAAATGTATGTATATCAAACATTTAAGTGATTTACAGCATACGCAATAAACCTTTAAATGTGTGAAGAGGTATTCAACAGGCACATGATGGAACATGAAGCCCAAACTGGAAAGTAACTGAGAACCGTGCAGAGGAAATGACATACTGTAGTGGAGGAGAGACAGGGAAGTGAAAGCCATGACCTTGAAAGAAATGGGCTGAGAGCAGCACGGGGTAGTTAGCAGGGGCTCTTCACAGTGCTAGTGAGGAGTGTGCCAGTCATAAACAACAACAGGAAGTTGGAATCCAGCCCCTCATCTCCACACACAGCACAACAGGCGTGCCGTTAGAAGAACACCTCCTGACAAGATGAGAGTTTTTCCAGCCTTGACAAAAGCGAGGGGACAGATTTGAATCTGTCTAACGAGGTCAAGGCACGACTTTACAATTGGATTTCAAAGTCCTTGGATCATGTCCTCTCTTCTTCAGTCTGGTAATTGTAGGTCAGTCAATTACAATTTTAGTTGCTTCTGTGACAACTAGGAAGTGAGTCTGTATCTGTATCTGACACTACAAAAATTTTAAAACTCAATCTGAATCCCCACAAAACACACAAGATATAGTGCACGTCCATATGGTACTCATAAACATACAGTATGTAATGATATGGAGGGTCATAGATGGAAGAAGTAATGGTTCACCATTGTAAAGGTCACCAGTCAATTAATAACGACAACAGACCATCACATTTTCATCAAAAGCCGTTTGCAAGGCCGAGGTTCAAAGCTCAGCATCTCAGTTACCGCTCTCCTATAGCATTGGCCATGGAAAATATACAAACTATCAGAGAAACAGCAGCTATAGCTAAATGACAAGCCTACAAACATGTTTACAGTATCACTCATTCTGTTCAATTAGCTTTGAGACAGTGTTTTTGCTGCTTACTTCCACATTATGCTTAACACCGGAACACAAACTAGTGTAGAGTTGGTTCATTGATGATGTGTGTTACACACAGTCTAAACTAGAAATAGTGCCTGAAGTTGCAGTTATGTTGCAGTTTAGATCCATGTCTTTCCATACTCACATTTGTAGTGAAGACTTTGAAGGAATTTAATTAAAGGTATAAAGTGTTTGTTTTTTTTGGCAAAATGGAAATTATCACTTTATTAAAAGTTTTATTGATTCTATTGATTTCAGTGAAACATGCTGTCTTCACTTAGAGACTATTTTTACAGAGTACAGAGGTCTCAATATAGAATAGAATGTACATAATATGTATTGTATATATACATTATACATATAGATGCTCAATATCAGCAAAACCAACAAGCTTGTAGTGGACTACAATGCCTCAAATATGGATGTGCTGTGAAGAAGCTACAAATTGTAAAATGTGTATGATTCACACACATGTTCGACCTGGCAGCACAGTGGATCTCGAGAATCACCACAGTTTTTAGGGTGGGTGCCGAAGATTAGACCTTATTGAAATATGGTCACAATCTTCCCTTCTGTTCCTGAGTTATGACGTTGAATAATGGCCTGAAAAGTGTTTTTGCGATACATTATGATGTCATTGTGAAGTTGACCATTGGCCTTTTGGATATTAAATATCATCACTTCATTATTTTAAGCTTGACTGAATTAAAAGGGACTGTTGGGCTATTGCAGTTAGTGTTTGAATACTTGACTTAAGGCCAAAAACATGTTTTGTGAGGTCACAGTGACCTTGGACAAAATACAAATCTAATCAGTTCATTCTTGAGTCCAAATGTTTGTTTCAAGTTTGAAGAAACTCCATCCTGAGATATTGCGTTCACAAGAATAGAAAGGACGGATGGACAACCCAAAAACATAATGTCTCCTATCGCGGCTGTCACCGGTGTGGAGGCATTAAAAATTAAAGGTCACATGCACAGTTTACTACACGTGTATGTCTTTGTCTTGTAGGGGCAACTGTAGCCCCACTGGGGGCACCAGCAGTGATGCAAGATTTTATCGCAAAAAACACACAAAAAGGTCCAGAAATTAAACCTGAATCCTTCTTCCTTGCTGTAAAGGTGAAGCGACTGTGGCACATAAAGCCTCCACTGCAATATTTTACCTTAAACGTCTTTGACCTGGGCATTACCTTCTGCTCCACATTCAAAGTTATTCAGAGTCATGGAGACAACTGTTCTGCCATCCTCACCACGATCAACACGTTAACGGAGATCAAAGTACTCACTTAGCAAACTTAATCTGGGAGCTTTCATCCATCAACAACAAACGGGGAAGCAAAGGGGACAGAGAGAGCAGGTATGTCACTGAGGTTATCAAGTGGGTCGATCTTTCATTGAATCAAGGCTGCAGCAGCTCCGGAAGGCTTTACAGCACGTTCAGGCATCCTAGAAATGTGATCGGCACATATGACTGTATTAATTAGTGTGTTTGCCCTTGTGTGGCTATGCACCTTGGAGGAGGAGACTAACATGGAGGTGCTGAGTGAATCTTGATACAAAACAAATGCAGGTATAAAGGCATTAGAGGAGGACATGAAGGCACACGCACACACACAAATCCATTTGGATAGTACTTCAAGTAAACACAACACAAACAACTAATCATTTATACATAAATGTGTCCAAAAAATATTATGTGTGTTTTTCTTTCATGGTTTTTAAGACATGTAGTAGTTTGTTGTGTGTTTTTGTACTGCTGACCTTCTCGACCTCAAGAGCCTTAAAAGATTTAGGGTGAGACAAATAATCTGAGTGAGGTGGCATCAGTTTGGATTTACCTCGACTTATTTACGCCATGGGGAAATGTGCATGACACATCGACTCATATTCATGCACGCACAACACTCAGAAGACATGATGATCACACATGCAGACAGGCAGGAACAGAGTAACTAATACACACAAATCACATACAACAACATACACACACTCTACCTCTGCTGTTTTTCCAAGCCTAACACCTGGCATTGGTGCAGTGGAAAAAGGCTGATCTTATTGATCTGCAGACTGATCAACTCACATGACATCAAACCAGATAAACCTGCTAACCAAATCCCCATGGGTCACCAAACACCTAAGCCCCCCTAAAAATACCACATGCTGTCAGCAATTCAGGCTGCGGGGTGGCTATTAATACACCAAGTCTGCTCCATGCCAGACTCAGAAACAAATAAACACAGGGATCACACAGGAGGGAAACAATTCACTGGCAGCCAAGAGGGCAGACATAGAAATCATAGCTGAACACATAGGTCAAGTCTTGGTGACAGATCGTGGCTACACCTGCAACGACCCCATGACTGTACAGACGTGTCAACCCTGTTTGTTTACTTTTTGAGCTTGTTGTCTCTATTATGCATGTGAATATACCTAAACAACATGCAACGACGCTGAAAGAAGATGTTGTCACATAAAAGCAGTAACAAAGAGTACAAAAGTCCCACCTATCAAAACAAGTTTGCCTTCAAAGGCTGAGCTATTCAGAGCCAGTAATTCCATTATTACTTCAAATACAGTTAATTTTGTTTATTTCCTGTCAATTGAGTCTATTGCCGAGGACTGTATGTATAATAATGCCTAGATCAGTAGCATATAAGGGAAAAAAATTAAAAAAAAATTAAAAAAAAAAAAAAACTTTGACAGCTAGAGAAAGGGGACGACTTCCTTACAGTCAACAAGAATGTGTGTGTACGTGTTTAGTATGGGTGGGGGGTGTCAGTAATGAGGTCATCCCACCCTCACCCATCCTGGACTGGTTTCCTGTCTAACATCTCTAGTCTCTTCCTGAGCAGGAAGGTTAAAGATGCTAAAAAGAACAGACAGAGTGAGATTATGATGAAATGAGTACCCGGGGCTTTTGCCGTGATGATTGGCCTAATTAACTTGTAAATGAGAAGTACAGCACCAAAAATATCCTATTGCCCTCAATTAGTCTTTCACTCCTGTGTTCTTCTCCATAAACTATGGTGAGTGACGACTATCACTGTTAATAATATTGTTAAAAGGTGCAATATGTAGTTTTGGGGAAGACATTTTTATCAGAAGAGAAAGATCTTCATTGACTGACATGTTTATGCCTAAACAAACTAAATAAGCAAACTTCGATTTCATGACTGAATAAACTCAGTCAACAAACTGACCTTAAAGGACAGGACAATTTTACACTGTTTTACTTTTGAAGCTATTAAGGAGTAAAATATTCCAATGTCTATTTATCGGCAGATATACATGCATTTTTTGCAATGATCCCTCAAATGTATCTGTCGAGCTCTAATCTTAATACAGCTGATAAAGCTGGTCTTATTTCAGGAGCTGTATTCATGTGTTACTCCACTGTAAAGTGATGTTTTGATTTTACATGGGACAACAGAGGTAGTTAAATGTAGTTACAGACTAGGCATGGGACAATATGAAAATTTCATGTCACAATTATTCTGTCCAACATAATTGTGATCGACTATATTATCCCGCTAATCATCAAATAATCTGAAAACTTTAAGATAAAAACTAGAAGTTCACTAAGACATACTGGAAACACTTTAACCTTACATCTTATTAGGAAACAAATATCTTTATAGCATCACAGGTAGGACACATTTATTTAGATTTATTGTTTTTTTGTGAAAAACAATACATCAAAGAATCATTAAAAAGTAGTCAAAAATCATAAAGTCTTCCTGTACAAATAAAGGACAAATAAATGGTGACAACCTCATCTCCCGGTCGTTTTTTAAGTTTGGAATTTGTAGTATTTACACATATCCAATTTAACTTTTTTTTGCAAGGGATATAATGTGCAAGTCTGGCCTTCAGCCATGGTGACTAAGCCTGGAGGCTTAGTCAATTCAAAATAAATCAGGTAACCAATATAGAACTGTATGTCAGTGAGCTAGACAGCTTTTTCAAATCATTCATATGAGGATATTCATGATCACGATCAGAATCTGCAATCAAATCTTTTATTGTCCCATTCCAATTCAACAGAATTGATTTATTACATCATATTTAATATTAATATTACCCTCGAATTACAGAGCTGTCATCACAGAAGATAATGCTAGTCACCTACTCAAAGAAGTAGCATACTGAAATAAAATGGATGACTACGAACAGGTGGATGTGTTACGTGTGTATACACCAACATTTAATGGGGACATTGAGCAAAAGACATTCTTGGAGCAGACACTTTGACCTGCCAAACACAGGTATATTTAGCTAATAGCACTGATAATGGCTGTATCCAATTTGGGTCTGCCAGCTCCATGGCCCTGGTACTATGCATGCCAACTCACTGCTGGCATGGTTTACTGGCACACTGATATCAAATGGGGCCATCAATAATGCTGTTACACCTGTGCTACCCTTGCCATCACAGCAAAACTGCAACACAAGAAATAATATAGGAACTGGAGATGCATCATACAGAAGGGGGAGTTTGGACTGGCAGGCCAGTGAAGACGATGATCGTTGATAAGGAAGGTAGGTGTGGAATTGAGAGAAGTATAACTAGAGCAAGCACAAAGTGGGAGGCAGGCAGGATGAAAACTGTGGGGGTCCTGAGGAAAGGGGGATGGATATTTGTTGTAAAAGACACCAATTGGCGCTGTTTAGCTCAGTTGGTGGAGCAGGCGTCCCATGTACAGAGGCTTTGCCCTCGCTGCAGCAGCCCTGGGTTCGAGTCCCGGCCTGGGGCTCTTTGCTGCATGTCACTCCCCCTCTCTCTCTCTCATCCTGATTCCTGTCTATCTTCAGCTGTTCTATCAATAAAGCCATGAAAAGGCCAAAAAAATAATTTAAAAAAAAAAAAAAAAAAGACACCAATCAATAAGATATCTTACATTAATTATACAATTATTTAGATGCACAACTCTGCAAAGGGAGCAAGGGATGTGCTAGTCTTCAGAGTATTGCAAAGTAGATGGATGTAAGAAACCCCTCTGTGTTTAAAACACTTTAGTCTTAACAACAGGACAAACAAAAAGATTGACAATGCCTCTCTTGTAGACCTTATAAGGAGGTTCTCTTAGTATGTGATGATCCAGTCGTACTGCCTAACTTTGTGACTGATGGTGAGTCATTGAATTAAGGGACTGTTTATAAAGCTGTAAAGCTTGGCGACACTGGATAGAAAATAAGGATGTGGACGTCACACACTTCCTGGATTCACGCTTAAACCGTCCACACTTCTCAGAATCATTAGACAGAGACTAAGCTGGCTTCAGTCCATTGACACAATTCAGTTGCACCAGCTCCAGTCTGGCAGACAACTGTTAACTGGCTCTTATACCACGGCTGGATGCCTCAAGCACGCTGTAGTTTTATTACTGGAACAAGCTTCAACATTCACTGACAGCAACGCAAGGCGCAACATGACTAATGAATTCATCAGCGAGCAAAAATGCATTAAAAAAAATCTGAATTCCTTAAAGATTCCCTTCTTATGCTGTTCTTCTGTGTTTAACGACAATTATTTTCATATGTGTCACATTTACACAAACTGGAAAAGTGACCTTGTACAGTGATTTCTTAAGTTGTTTTGGTTTTGGGACCTTGCTCCAACAAGCCTGGACTGGACTATTTCCATGTCCTTTTGGCTGGGTTGCTCCTCTGCAGCTGAGGAAGGTCAGAGGCCATTGGCACACCCACACTCTCTAGTTCAGTTTCTAGGAAGCTTCATAAATGGGACAGCAGAGCAGTGTTTTCTGTCCCCTAACAGCACTATAGCTTATTTGGAAGAAAACCTCTGGCTGACTGCCTCTCATACGGACCACGCTCACACAAAAATCTGTGATTCTGTTCAGAGGAAAACAACAAGTTATTCTCATCACAACAATTGGCCAACAGTTATGCAGCAAATGAAAATTAGAGTGAGTGGTCCTTTCAGCGAAAACGAAGACTACAACATCAGTCATCAGTAACGTGGTTTTCTTAATGTCAGGCAAATTTGGACTAAGCAAGGCTGTGGGCAGGTAAATGTTAGGTCAACCCAAGATATCCATTATAATCGCTCTGAGTTTGGCAGGGACCTTCGAGTTGGGTTACATCGTGTGAGCAAGTGATACCTGTCGACATATCAGTATCACAAGCACCTAGCCATGGCCCGTGTTCGGTTAATCCTGTAGAGAGGACCATTCATATATTTGCATTTCAACACCTCATCCATGGCCTTTACAATCAACACCATGACAGAGTGGACATCTGAAGGCCTGTCAGGAAAGACAAAACACAACATACAGCAGATGCTGCAGTTGCAACAACACGAGCCAAAGTAAATCTGTTGATGTTTTGAAGGCAGCGTTCCATCCAACAGTAATTCATCGCTAAAGGTACGTTTGTATGAAAGAGCTGAATTGAGTTGCCTTCAGACATGAGTTCCATATCTTAACCATAAATCTCAAATGCATAACACACAAGGAATACTTGCTTTATTTGATTCTAATGGCAAGGTATCCATGTTTGAAATTATTAAATGTACACAAAAAAAAACACAAACACATCTGCACTGATGGCTCAAATATCATTCATATGTGGTTTTGCCATTGTTTTAATATAATCAAATATACTAAATTTAGGAGTTTGACTTTGACAGCACTTGTTATCATAAGTGAAAGTCCTGGCCTGTTATCCATTCTCATGGACATTAACAAAAGTTTTCATTAAAATCGGTAAATATCAATGACTGGATCTAGATGTTTTCTAGAGTTTGTCAATATATTACAGTACCTATCAATTAAGATGTGCGTGATCGCAGTTGCAGATATTGTATTATAATAAACTGCATGATCACTTGATCTGTGTTTCGTCAATCTTGAGTAGAGCTATAATGATGAGTGGATTAATTGATCGAAAAAAAAATCGCCAACTATTTTGATAATTTATGAATTGTATAACCATTTTTCAAGCAAGAAAGTCAAATATTTGCAAGTTCAAGCTTCTTAACTGTAAGGGTTTGCTGCTTTTCTTTGTCATTTGTTATAGTAAATGAAGAGTCATTTTGGACTGTTGATTGGACAAAGAAAGCAATTTGAAGATGTCACTTTGGGCTCTGGAACATTAGCTTTAGCTTGTCTTAGCTAGCCTTAGCTTATAACAAGCACACAGCAATGATGCTAAAATCCTTATTGCCTTCCTGTCACCTGCAGTGGAGATGTAAATCAAATCTGCAACAAGCATAAAAGGTTTGAGCCTGACCTTCCTGCAGATAAAGAGAAAATGCTCTTGTAAAAAGGAAGAGTACATTAAAATGTGCTAATGTGGAGGAGAAATGGTCAAGGATGCTGAATAATCAACGCAGGGGACTTTTTCTAATCAACATCACAACACCTGCTCTCTCATCGGAAGTTCTCATGCTTTAAGCCTTTTAGGATGTGTGTGCGTGTGTTTGTGTGTGTTTGTGTCAATACAGTGTGTGAATCCCTGACATTTCCTCACCTCCAAAGTGTGTCAACTCCCACCATCCATCACCTCACGTGAGGTGACAGGATGGACAACTGTATGTTTTCTCTGGCACGATGGCACATCTCTAACACTAAATATAAACCCACACATCTCCCTTACCATAAATAACAGCACTTATACACCTTATCGCACACTATTAAAAGCTTGGCACTGACATAAACACAATGGCATGCCCTCAGTGCCACTCTCCAGACCAAAGCCTTTTCCAGACACTCACATTGTTTTGAGAGGCCAAATAGAATTTGGATGAGGCTATTTTTCACCCAAAAAGGGCAGGCTTTTGCAGTGGTGACAGCACACTGTCAAACCGTGTGCATCTATTATGTCTTTACAAGGATGGGATGGGAAAGTGCCATACTTATAATAGCAAAGCATTTCAGATAACAAACAAATACAAAGGAAAAGAAAATTGTCTGAGTCAGACTGGGTCACTGATGAAGGAACAAGGACGAATAGGACTGCAATTGTGGGAGAATGAGTGAAGCCTACTACAGCATAGACTGAAGGAAATGTGAAACCATGGCTTGAAACCTAATATCATCATATTAAAAGAAATGGGATCATTGCCGTGAGAAGACAAGCAATTGCTTCGTCCAGGACACGTAATACTTTAAATCAACTCAGCCTGCAGAAGGGACACAGTTTGAGCTCCTGCTGACTGCTATCCAGATGAATATTAATCTGTGGAAAAAGCCCACACGTGCAGAAAAACATAATACGGTAATATAAGGCTCTAAGATGGAGTACAGTTACAGCAACTTAGAGGCTTGGTGCAGACTGATCTCAAGTACATGCTCACACACACACACCACTTCACTACATGGATACACACCTGAAAGATAGTAAGTCTATTTATTGTGACAGAAATGAGAGAAGCTTGGGGTTATCAGACATGAGTCTTGTGTGCTACTGTGATACTCTGCCGGATAGTCTGACTCTGCTGTGCAGTCTACTTGCAGTGCAGGCTGACACTGAACTCCACATCTCAGCACAAGGAAAATAAAACAGTCCTATATACTGTATACTCACAAAAATATCAAAAATGGAGAAATGTTTACACCTATTTTCGTTTCTAAACAGAAAAAATACAACCACAGCTTCCAAATTCATTTTTTTCTCTTTTACCATAGTAAGAGCTTAATTGCATCATTAAGTCATCGTAAAACACACTTCAATCAAACTGAACATAAACAAAATCACCAAAACAGTCACAATCACAATTGGTTATGCCGAAATTAATCCTCCTTTCACCAAGTAACATGTGAAGATATCCCAGCTCTACGCAATTCACCCATTGCTGATGCTCGACACTCTCTCACTCTGCTTCATGTCTTCCCATCCCTAGTTGCTACATCAAAGATGAACAAGTCCAGTACAGTGAGCAGCAGTAAGTAATTATGCGGCCACTTATAATTTTGGAGCTGCCTTTGAATTCTGGCCATTTTTTTTTTCCAAACAACACCTTTAAACCATTAAATTATTCCCACAGTAAAGTATGCACTTTAACACATCAGTAGTAAGACGCTTAAAATATATCCATTATTCCTATCCAAAGCAAGCATTAGTGATTTTAATGATGTTATTCCATATAACTTAATTGGAACCCAAATATGACGCAGCTAGTACTGAAACTGTAAGTAGGTCAAGAACAAACCATGAATCCTATCATAACTATGGTCACCCACTGCTATCGTAACGTAGGAAGAATCTCAATTTAATGTGGCCTTATGGTGGAGGTTTTCTGAGGTATCTAAGTAGGGCAAAAGAGGGTGACTGGGAAGAGCCATAAAGCTCCACTATAGCACAGGTGAGAAAACAGTAGGATGATTTATAGTGCGGTCTGTGATGAAATGCATAGTGTGTTTACAGACTGTGTGGGCAGGGACGTTGGCTGATGATACAAAGCTGAGTGGGCTGCGTTGGCAGCAGTGCAGCAGTGTGTTTCTGTGCCATAGACAGCTCTGCACTGCAGTGCTAGTGTGTGCACGTGAGGAGGAGTGCACATGTCAGAGGATTACAGAAGAGCCCATCCATATCCCCCTCTAAAGGCACCCCCACCCCCTCTTCAGACAAAATCTACACCCCTTGCTGCACTAATGCAGACCTCATTTCAACCCCTTTGTCATGTGAACATCCAGTCCTAAATCTCCCCCCAAATAGCAGCATTTATCCACATAATAAGCGTTTTATATCCTCAAACCAGCTGCCTACCCTGCCATCTAACATAATGTAGACAACATTTGATTCCCTACAGCAGAAAAAAAAGGACACTCACTTTCCCGGACAATATTTTGTCTGCACCCTTTTGTCCTCACATCTCTCCTTATCACCTGCAGTCCACTGCAGTATTCCCCATTACCATCTCATCAATCAATTATGTTAAAATTCAGAAACCTTTTTGACTCTCCTCCCCTCACTCTGTCTCTTTTCCCCTGAGCTAAAGTTCTGTACCTGGATAATGTGCAGTGCAGGTGACACAAAAGCAAGGTGGCAAAGAGGGCGCTGGGACTCCTGGGGTTCGGGGTGCTGGGCCTGATGGTGGTTTCTGAGCGGGTGCTGATTGGAAACGCTTGGCCTTGTTCCAACAGGCTGACTGGAGAACACCTGAGGCCCACAGAGAGATAGAAACAAAGGAGAGCTAAATGATGCACAGTGGAAAAATACTGCTGACTCTTCTCCACAACACTGCTGCAAGAAAAAAAAGTACACACCTGCATGCAGTACACATACACACACTCCATCCCTACAGCAACAAAGATAAAAAAGTGCTCTGGAGTAGAAGGTCGCTCAAATATGAAATTCCTCTATCTAGGACTAACTGGAACCACTTGCAGATTCCAAGTTGGTCATTTTATCAGTTATGTTTCCAGACTTAAATCTGCTGTGCTGAACTTTTATCTTCCCCTTCATGTAGTGAGAGCAATATCTCTGGTATACTACAAAAACATAGATTTATCTGCTGGTAAAAGGCTAAATCAGCATTGTGTGAACTTGTTTGGCTAGGACTTAAATGTAAATGTAAATGTTGGAGACCTAGAGACAGAATCAAGCACTGTCAGATCACTTCTGATATGATGTAACACATTTTTTATAAGACATGGATGCTGGTTAAACTCTAACAGAAGGTCACATGGCTATAATTTCAAAATCAGACCAAGAATCTACCCTCGATAACTTCCTTGTGAGGCAAATTTACATCGGTCATAAAACAGGGCATTCCGATTTTAGGTCCAAATCCATCAATCATGCCCAACCCTTACTTATGTCTACTCAGAGCCAGGATAATACTTGGCATCTACATGGACTTTCCCAGCGGCCTGGTGTTTAGTTGCAATGTAGTGGACCATAAAGGACCAGCTCATTTTACCCCCTGGTAAGGACATTTGCATTCCCAGCTATATATAGGATACAGTAGCCTATATACCTGATCTGGACTGTATGCTCCTCAAAGTCCAAACTTACATAACACTAGCATGACCTGGCCTAGTAACACCACACCTGAGACACACTCAGGGTCAGATGGTGAGGAGGAACCCACAGGGAGGAGATGGGGGAGACTGGTGTCAGAAAGTAAAACACTAGTAGAGCAGAGGGAGGTTAGTTGCAGACATGTGATAGTCAAGAGAGGTCTTTGCCTACCTGAAGCTCAAACACCTTTGGCCTGGCTTGGTACGCTTAAAGGACGGCCCCTGCTTGGTTCCCTCCTCCTCCAAAACACATAGAAACACACAATAAACCACATATGCGCATAAGTTGCTAAACTAAAGGTCAAACAGGTTAAACATGCAGAGAGACACAACAAAAACCAAACCAAACCCAAATATAGAAACTGTTGTTTCCATGCCACTGACCTCTTCTTCCCTCGCAATGTTTTCGCCATCAAGGAGTTTCTTATGTGCATTTCTCCAGCAGCCAAACCCAACAACCCAACTCTCAACGAGTATGTGACAAATTAGAATTCACTCTACCTAACTCTCTCATGTCCAGTAGGAAGGGAACAGTATGTTCCTCAAACACAGTGCACGCACACACTCACACACACTGAGCGCAGTTGAGCAAATAAATTTCAGAAAAAAATTGATGTCTGAGTAGTCAGATGCAGGACAATGATGGAAAGACTGAGGCAGTTATTCTCTGAATGTTCCGGTCCTGCACGTGAACCACAGCTGGAGACTGCACAGGGAGAAACTAGGTCCTGTATTGGCAAAAATAGCATAAAAGAATGAATGTAATATCAAGAGAGGGACAAGTCTGTGGAACAGAGAGATGTGAGACAGAGAGGCTGAAAATGTGGAGGGACAGTGAAGGCAGACAGATGCCAGACAGACACAGATATGGAGTCTAAACTAGCTAACAGCGCCAACAACTGCTTCGACAGTCCAGCGATTGTGCGAACAGAGGTTAAAAATACACTCAGTAATCCCTCAACAAAAGGGCACTTAATGAGAGTCTCCCTGGATGGTAGGATGAGAGCTAGAGGGAGTGAGGTGGAGGGAGGAATGCAGCTGGCAAAAGCCCAGGATTGTGCCATGGATACTCGGAGCAGGTCGGCTCCTCATCGAATGGACCGGCTTCATGCTCGGTGCCCTCTCAATGACAAATACCACGCTCCACTTCTCTGTCCAACTGGTTTTCCCCGACCTTAGAGGAGAAAAATATCTCTCCTTTCAAACTGGGCTCACAGCTACTAATCAGAAAAATTAAGCCACTGATGAGATTATCATATGCCAGTCTCAGGATTAAAACTCATCACACTTTCCATGGTGACTAGCTGGTAAGTCCCAGCCATGAAGGAGAACGATAGCCCTGAGAGCCGCCCTGTTGCACTGGGGTAAGTCCCTGAATTATTCAGAAAGGTCAAAGCTTTGATACTTGGGCCTCAAATGTGGTGCCGGCACAGTGTTACTTTTTCTGCACAACACAACCCTGATGTGTTGTCATCTTTTTCCTTATCCAGTGTCAAATGTTTATTTCTCCCTAAGTTTTGATCTCAGAGGGAATCTCATCTGTACTGTGTGCCAATATGGACCAGTTGTTAATGTAATAACCACCTTCCTTCAGGGAAACAGCCTGGGAGAGGCATCAGGGATCTATTTTAAGGTTTTCTGGACACAATGGATTTGTGTTACTTGATGACTCCCTTCATCAAAGAATGTTTTTGTCATTAAGCCAATGACTGCTGGCCAATTACACATCCCAGTGTGACCTCATCAGCCTGAAAGTCAAGTTAAAAGTATATGACCATGTGTCTGTGACAACTTTAAGTGTACAGACCCAAAATAGAAGCACTGACAAATGCCCTAAAAAGGTAAATCAGTTCAGATACATATACAAATAAAACTCAACTTGTTGAAAGCACCCTGGTTAGTTTCCCAGCTAAAGCCTCTAAATCCCAGTAAGCACAATGCCAGCCGACATGGCAGCATGTATGAGTATGTGTAATATAAGAGCTCTCAGACCAGAGGTTTGGGAGATTAGCAGGAGCTGAATGATTGACTGCAAGAAGCTGCATGCCTAAAGGGGGCAGAGAGTCGATGATAGCGTACTGTGGCTCGAGACTTAGGGTTAAATGAATGAGAAGCAGCACCACAAAGACAAGACCTGCTGCAATACCTCTGACATTACGGGGAAGGGTCACTGGGGTATGTTAAGCACTGTGGTTTGTTATGCAAACATACATATTTGCCATCACTTGAAATATTTAAAAGTATATCCAGCTCTGATACAAAGAAAAAACATGTACAAGACTGCATTCAAGAAACAGAAGTTCAATATTTAGCTCATTATCATTTGGCTACAAAACACTTGGATGAGGTACTTTTTTTGCCTTCTTCAGAGACTGACTTCTTCATTAGGGCTGAGGCTGGACCCTAAGCACAAATGGTGGTGGAAAAGAAGAGGTGGAAGAGAAATTAACAAATTAAATGCTTAGAAGTAAAAGCTAACTAAACAGCAGTCTAGAGCTGAAATGATTGAGAATGGATGAGAATTGGGTACTATTTGATAAGTGATTTTATAAGCAAAATCTCCAAACATTATCAGGATCCAGCCTCTCCAATGTGAATATTTACCCTCTGAGTGGAGCATCTTTGGGTTCCTGACCATTGGTTGGATAAAATGAAGTATTTTTAAGATGCTACCTTAGGTTCTAAGAAACTTTGATGGACATTTTCACTGTTTTCTGACATTTTTCTTTAGAACTCGCACAAACCTACCTATGTTACCTTCATATTACATGAGTCATTATTTTGGATAACATTGTTATCTTACTGCCGACAAACTGCTTTTTGGTTAACTAGTGCTAACGTCAGCGTTACAACGTTTATTCTTTGCTCCCTTGCTTACACTGTAACCAACTAACGTTACACAGAAGCTCACTGTCAGCTAACAGTTTACACCGCTGAGTTAGCTGAGTTAGCTAAATTATCTGTCATCTGTCTGACTAACGGTAGCCTTGGTTACGCAGCTAGTGTTAGCCAAAACTGGTTGGTTATGTCTCAAGTAACGTTACGGTGCATACACTTCCCGTTACTTTGAAACTCAGTTTCGGCAAACTATCCGAAAAGTTTAACTTCTAATAGGTTAAAGACTGAAAACTCTGCGAAAATGTAAAATTACCTCTTCATCAACTCCTGCTTTATGTGGAGCCCTCCTTCGATTTCAAGTGTGTATTTTCCGGTTTTGGCAGATGACTCTGATTGGCCGAGGACTCCGGAAGTAGCCGTTTGGATGGCATGGCAACAAGGGGGGTGGGGGCGTCGGATGCATGGATCTATTATTAATGGATACCAGACCAAAAATGGCGGCCGTTGATTTCAACCATGGTCGGATGCCAGTAGTAAAAGTAAAACATGCAGTGCTACAAGAACAGTGAGGAGGATAATAATTAGTACAACACGGACATGGACGCAAATTTCTTTCTTATTATTATTCTCTCGCCGCTTTTTTGCAACTTATTCCACATTCTTCAACGTACAAACTTCATTCAAACATCAAAATACTCTTCTCAATTAGGAGTGGAGTGCTTTTGCCTTTCTCAGTCCTACCTTCCGTACTTTCTGAAATATTCAGCGTTTTCCGTAAAAAAAAAAAAAAAAAAAAAAATTTAAATAAAAAATCCTCAATCAAAATAAAGTCCTTCATTTTCATACTTTCACAGCTTTTAAACACATACTTTGAAACATTCAAATGATTCACATCTGTCATACATTTTGAGCATTATTCAACCTTTATATCCCTTTACAGCTTTCCAAAATATTCAACTTTCTTTGAAGCTTAGTTACAATGGAAGTCATTTAGGAAACCCTTCCAACCCACCTATCTTCAGCCTCTTCCCACTTACTCCTGCATTCACATGGAAACTCCATTCAAACCTCAAACCTTTCACAATACTTTGGGCTTTCTCACATTACATACACTTTTTCATATCAGCTTTACATTAATAAGTAAAGTTATAAATGCAGGCATCTCCATTTTGGTACTGTTACTTTTGTGTTCACCACAGCATGAAGAAATCTTTACACAGAATGCGTAGGCAAACAAGACGTCACTCCCTTCTTTTGCACTGTGCAAAGTGGTTGATGGAGGTGATAACAGGGGTGATTACATCTTTTATAAGGAAAAGTAAAAGAACATCTTTTTTTTCAGTCTAATCATGTTGTCACATCTTGTACAATGGTTGAGGACCACAGTTACATAACAGGTCATGAACTTGCATCTGCAGGGAGAGAGAGTGGGGGGGAGACAAGCTTCCAGGCTCCAGACAGATATCAATAGACAAACGCTTTAAAGGGACACTCAATCCTGCCAGGAGGGTTTGCAGTTTGTGTGTGCCTGTGTGTGTGCTGGTGAGAGAGTGAGGAGGAGACACCTTCTCTGTCTGAGAGTGTTTGCTTTCTGGACCCAACCCAATCTCAGTTTCTCTCCCCAATGCAATACTCAGCTTCTATTTTAAATTTCCTCATTTACTAAGCCTTTGACAGCTTGTGGGAAAACCACAGATGCACCACCCATGTGAGAAGAAACACACACATGCTCAAACACACATGGACAATGATACACACATTCGTGCCAGAGAAGGAAAGAACCAGCATGGCAAACACAGCAATGCTGTCATTGGAAAGTGTGACTGCACTGCTGACACATGTTGGCATGGTGCATTCAGTAACTAGCATAACTTCAGTGACAGTCATTAACCCTTGTGACTTCTGTGAGCCGAAAAGCATAAGAAGGTAATGTGAGAGTGAATGTGATTACGTGTTAGTTTGCAGACTGAGGAAGTCCACAGGCAGAGCTGGAAACTGGACTGGTGCACCTGGTTGTGTCTGTCTCCAGTAGATGATGTCAATGATCCTCATTCGGCTTGGAAAATGCAAAGCAGGGGGTCAGTAAACTGTTCATACCCTTTGTGTGCTGCTACCCTGTGTGTGATCCTCCAGATTCAGTTTTAGAAGCGGAGAACAGACAATAGGAAGATATACTAAATCTTGAAAAACCAATGGGAAACCTTTATTTGGTACTCCCTAATAAAATGCATGTTTCCAAATGAATTTAGCAGCATGTTAAATGCAGAAATCAGACACGACTTGATGAAGGATTTTATTTTCCAGATTTTTTAATACACAAACACTTGAAGTTCAGCCACAGTGTTGGGCGAAGAGAACAATGATTATGAAACTTTATCAAGTGAAGCTTTGATTCAATGACGTAGATCAGCACCCAGGCATTCGCAAAGGTCAGCACAGTGCGGAGAAAGAACAACACCAATCTGAACGACAGCATCTGCACAGATTACACAGAGAAACAAGCCTCCCCACTGTCCTTGGAGACAGTTCAAGGAGCAGTGAGTGGGTTCGTTACTTTCTACTCAGTCGGTCTGAGAAGACAATGCGTCCTTTTTTTCTTAAGGACAAAAGCGAGGTCATACTCTGTCCCCTCAGACAACCTTCTCTTGTCACACTTGGACTGTATGCATCATGGTGGGTTATGTCACAAGAGATCAGCTACAAGACCGTCTTAGAAAATGTGCTGGCATACTTCTCCCCTGTAGGCCAGATCTCTCCAGTTTAGGGACAAGTTGTTATGCAGTAACCAATAAATATCAATTACTGTGCTTTCTATCATCTTTCACTTTTTATTTGGACTGTTATGCACCACAACGCCAAGGAATTCTCTTTGTATGTGAAAACCTACTTGGCAACACATCTGTGTCTGATTCTTATTCTAATACGCCAAAAATGTCTTAAGCCAAATTAATTTAAAGGGTTACGTGACATGTGTAATCTTGTGTCAACAACTGATGTCATTCATCAACATGTTTGGCAATGTGGGGATGATGACAGTGGGTTGAGGCATCCAACATCCAACATTTATGGTGACCTTTCATACTTTTGTGAGGACACTAGAATGTGTAGAGTACCAGATATTCAAGAACTGTTTGCAGGGCCAGGAAAGGCCGGGGACTCCAGTTATAAAACTACTCTTAGATTTATATTTGAATGTAGTTGTAAAAAAATTTCAACAGCCTGCTTCAGAAAAGATGCTGAGCATTAAAAACCTTGCTCAAGCAGGTTCTTAGTGATCTAATCAACTTAAATTGACAGCACTTGGCTTGTGATTTCCACTTAAATAAAGACAACAGAAATGAGGGTTAGGTCAGGAATAGTCATGAGGAAAAAGAAAATCTAGCTTTTCAAAAGACACGTGATGGAAGAAGGGATTGAAGCCAGGCACACATATTATTCAGTGGACTAAATCGTGGATTGACAGACAAAGCAAAACATGCAGTTTGGGAATATTGTTGCAGCTGCACTTAACAAAAGAGCAACCATGAGTATTAAGTAGTTCGACCGTGAGTACCACAAGCATCTTCAAACTAAACCTTTATTTTAATTTTAACTACACAATAAAGTTTCATGGCTGCATGTGAAAAGATTATTTGATCCTGTATGTCCAGATATAATGACTGTAGGTCTGCTAATCCCTCATACCTTTAATTGATCGTTCCCGTCACATTGTTCATAAAGCTCTTGCAAAGTCTACTATGGGCTTGGAGGTATATGGGTCCCAGCCTACAAAGCCCCTGCATAACCAGCAGGATCAGATCATATTGTTTAAGTAGGTTTAATAAATAACTACTTATACAAGCTTTACTGCTTAAGTTAAGCTGAAGATCAAAATTGATCACAAGTCTGTTTTTTATAAATGATGCCGAAGTTTCTTCAAAAAAAAAAAAACACAAAAAAAACGCTCATATAAACTAACCCTAACCCACTGTACACTATCTGCTGAGCAGCAAACAGACAGAATTAGTGATTAATTAATACCCATATTGAGGCATATTTCAGTGTAAATGTTGGACTTATATTAACAAGGCGGCCAGAAACACAACTCCAAATGAACGCTGACATTGCCTAAAGGGGACTGTTAACATCACCTTCACAAACTTTATATGGTCCCAAAATGTCATTTTTGTGTTAACAGCTCATAAAAAAAAAAGGTAATGCAACTTTAATTTGTGGGAAGTAGTGTCCATAGCTGTGGTAATAATATTAGAGAAATCGGCAGTATGGAAAAACTGCACACAGCTGTCTAAACCAGTATCATCCATCACACAACATCAATGCAACTATACATTTAATGCAACTATAAATTTGAAGGCCTCAACAGAGTCAGACTGTTTGATATCAACAGGGAGATTATTCCAGAGGAAAAGGGCACAATAGGAAAAAGGCCCTGAAGGCAGCTGACTTTTTAACTCGGTGGAGAGGATCTCCATTCTGAGACCGTGGTGCGTGTGATGGGAAGATGAGATCAGACAGATATGAGACCATTTACAGTTTTATAAGCCATCAGAAGCAAAAAACTGATCTGACATGGATATGAAGCCAATGAAGTGAAGCTAAGATTGGTGTAATATGGTCAAATGTTCTAGTTTTAGTCCAGAGTCAAGCTGCAGCATTCTACTCTATGAAAGAGATTATGATTTTTTATATATATATATATATATATATATATATATATAAATAAATAAAGCAAGGCCCAAAATGAACAGACAGTAATAAGTCATCAACCAGACTACTACGTAGGGCTCAACCTGTTATGTAAGTGGGACATAAACAGGGGGAAATTCTGCTGGGAGGAAGTCACTGCTGCTCCAGTTATGCAAACCTTCAGCCATTGCCAAATAGACTGGGCCGTCTGTGGGAGCAGCTCGGAAGTGGAACTACACTGAATAGGGTTTTGATTAATTAGAGCAAAAACATCCTTTCCCCACAACGGCCCATCCATCCTTCATGCAGACTGGATGGTTCTCCACCTGCTGGTTTCATTCAACCACCTCACTGAATTGGTTCAGAGCTTGACTGGCATCTTCAGGCATTCTTTGGAGCTCTCCAAGAGCAGTGGGAACAAAGCCACCAGGAAACCGAACGGCTGCAGAGGAAACACACAGTGGAGGGACACTCAAAAGGAAGAGAGAGAGAGATCTTGCATAACCAACAGCACAGGACATTACATGGCAACAAATTACATAGCAACAAATGAGAAAGCAGAATGTCCATTAGAGAAAAATGACACATAATTAGTTTGTGATCTCTGCCAAACAGGGGTGGGATGAAGAAGACAAGGGATGTACATTATAACCCCAGCATCTCCCCCCTCAATCAGACAAACACAATTACAGTCTGTTTCTAAATACATGCAATGTTGCATAACTGCATTAAAAAAAAACTTTATTTCCAGGGAAAAAGTGTTTGTGTTCCACTTATGTTACAAAGGTCGAGTTGTTTTTTGATATTTTAAATTTTAAATGTAACATATTTAAAGAGACAAACCAAGTCACCTTTGGCACCTACATTACCCACAATGCAATTTAGTCATTGTATGACATCACTGGAGACAATCTATCAGATTACATACAGCTTTTTGTGGAAACACAAAAGGCTTTATACTACTTTTCTGCAGGAAAAAGCTGAACCAAGCGTCTAATTTTGCATCAGGCCCAAACTGTGTGGTCCAATTAGTCCCCTTCAAATGTCTCAGTTCCGTCTATATTGTTATTTCTTTTTCTATCATTGTTTGATTTTTGAGTGTGTTTATGGGTCTGCATACATTATATACACACAGTTTCTTCACAACCTTGCAGCACCTCAGAACATTTTGCACCTTTTCTATCCCATCCTGCGTTGTTAGTTCTCTGAACCACTTTCTGCCTGTTCATTATCAATGCACTGCTGATTAGCACATCGCCACAGAGAGCCAGTTGGCCATTCATTCAGGTTTCAATGGGAATGACGCAAATCGCTGACCTATTCTGTGCCCCGTGGCCTGGACCTGCTCTCTTTGACGGTGGCTCTCTTGCCTCTACACGTCTCGGCTGGCACTCAGACAGGTCAGAACAGCTGAGAGACGGCCAGGACCTCCAAGTGTACCATGGGAGGGCTCATAAACCTGCTGCAGTCCTGCTGAGGCTCGCCTGGCACAATCTGGTGTTGATATGACCTTAAATATGTAACAAAAGCAGTGTTTTTGTTACATAATTACCTATTTTGCAACAAAGTGTTTCAGCTTGACCTGTCAGAAACCTACTGAAACAAACAATGTCTATAAATGTTTCTGTTACCTCCTCACTGTTGCTGGTTAGCTGGTATTACATTGACCTACTTTAGGCCATACACTACAGGCAAAAACACCGTTTTACTCATTCAATGTTCCATTTTGAGTTTCGGGCTATATTGCGTCCGTAACATCATCTTCTGTCAGGCTAGTGGAAAGAAAACACACTAAAATACACATTTAGGTGTTTATTTTAGTTCAGATTTTAGTAGTCATAGTTCAGATGGAAATGTATGCAAATAAGGGCATACCTAATTATTGTATAGTATAGTGTAGTGTAGTGTAATATAGTATAGTATAGTATAGTACAGTACAGTATAGTATAGTATAGTGTAGTGTAGTGTAATATAGTATAGTATAGTATAGTATAGTATAGTACAGTATAGTATAGTGTAGTGGGTTGAGTAGGTTTGCCGATTGGCCAGACCGTCTGGGAACCAGGGAGGTCGAGACTCAGAATGGGGGTACGTCTCGATGGGCGCACGTCTTAGTCGGCGTGGCTTCATCATCCCCCCGTGGTTCCTGTGCTGGAATGGCCTGGGTGTCTGGTCTGGAGGATCTTCTTGCCATGGGATGGCGATGTCGAAGGCTGGGCTGCCGGCGATCCTGTGAGAGAGGATAGTGAAAAGGAGAGGGTCTGGGGGGGAGGGTTATCAGAACTTGAGACAAACGGGAGAACACTGGTTAGGCATGCTTATATGAGTTTGCAGGTGATTGAATCAGGTTGACGTAGGTGGTTGAGTTAATGAGACACAGGTGGTTAGGTTGATGAGACTCAGGCAGTTGGTTGAGATGCAGGCGGTTGGATTGGCTGGGCCTGGGTGGCAGATCAGCGAGAAGGGGCGGCGTGGTCCAGTTCCTGAACCTCAGTTATAATAACTCCATATAGTGAACTTATACCTTTAAGTATTACCGTTATTGTTTTTGTTTTTTTCACATTCAACTTAAAAGTGTAAGTTCATTTGCTGCCTTAAATATTTGAGTTAACTTAATTTAGGTTAAATAGTTTGTTTAACATCTTCTTTTAAGTTTTCTTTTTTGTGAAACACAATTTAAAGTTAACTGAACTTGAGAATACATGTTCGACAAACTTAAGATATTAAGTTGAATCTACCACTGTTGACACTGACAATCATTACAAATGAATTTGATATCTTTTTACATTTGATGATTTCTTTGAGGAGTCAGTTCTTCATTTCACACAAAGTGTAGCAGCAGTAGGTCCTTCTGAAGTTGACTGTCACAGGATCAGCACAGAGACATTACATGAAGCAACTTGCAGCAGTTTGATCAGAAGTGCAAAAGTGTGATCATGTTTCTTTAGAAACGTATTTCTATGAGTTAATTGAACTCTGTAAATTACAGTCATCCAACTCATCATTTCAAGTCAAAGTGAAAGACCTTACAGCAAAATCCGTGTATCATTCGTTCATTCGTTTTTCAAAATAAAACCAAAAATAAGAAAACGAAAAAACAATTCCTTTTCTCAGTATTCGTTTCCTAAACTAAAATGAAAAAACGGATAACGACTCGTTTTTTTCAGTTTTCGATTTTATGCTCAAATGAATAATGGAAAAAAACGGATAACGAGCGTTTCCCGTTTCATGTTTTATCCCATTTTGATCTGAAAAAAGTTCAATGAGCCGGAAGCGGAAGTGACCGTCTCTGTCTCTGTACTGCGAGGGCGCGCAAAACAAAAATAATGGCAGGACTTGAGGATCATGCAGATATAATTGGACAGCTTTTTGGGGATGGTAAAACGCATGCCGAGATTTCTACCACGCTCTGGTAACGTCAGAGAATTGACTGGCTCTGCTAACGTTAGCTTTGCTCCAGGCCACTTCCGGGTGACGGTAATTTCCGGTGTAGGTACCAAATGCTTGCAACATGAAACGGGAAACGCTCGTTATCCGTTTTTTCCATTATTCATTTGAGCATAAAATCGAAAACTGAAAAAAACGAGTCGTTATCCGTTTTTTCATTTTAGTTTAGGAAACGAATACTGAGAAAAGGAATTGTTTTTTCGTTTTCTTATTTTTGGTTTTATTTTGAAAAACGAATGAACGAATGATACACGGATTCCCGTTTCATGTTGCAAGCATTTGGTACCTACACCGGAAATTACCGTCACCCGGAAGTGGCCTGGAGCAAAGCTAACGTTAGCAGAGCCAGTCAATTCTCTGACGTTACCAGAGCGTGGTAGAAATCTCGGCATGCGTTTTACCATCCTCAAAAAGCTGTCCAATTATATCTGCATGATCCTCAAGTCCTGCCATTATTTTTGTTTTGCGCGCCCTCGCAGTACAGAGACAGAGACGGTCACTTCCGCTTCCGGCTCATTGAACTTTTTTCAGATCAAAATGGGATAAAACATGAAACGGGAAACGCTCGTTATCCGTTTTTTCCATTATTCATTTGAGCATAAAATCGAAAACTGAAAAAAACGAGTCGTTATCCGTTTTTTCATTTTAGTTTAGGAAACGAATACTGAGAAAAGGAATTGTTTTTTCGTTTTCTTATTTTTGGTTTTATTTTGAAAAACGAATGAACGAATGATACACGGATTCAGCAACACTGCAACACTGCAATAATCCATCTGTACCTCATTACTAGTGCACGTGATTTTGTGGCTGTGGTGTTCAGAGCTCTGCCATGAGACTGAAACACTGCATGAGTCCTGCCATCTACTGGCTGTTAAATGTACTACTGCTGTGTGTCGTCCCCTGAAAAATAATGACTACAGTGATAGCTCAATAACCCGTTCAACTTTTATAGGCCTACAGTATTTTTTAATAATGTTTAATTAAATAAATGTTCACAATATCAAAATAATGTCTGAATGCCAATATATAATGTTCTTTGGATGGATGCTGCACATTGTGATCCCATCCTGCCATTATGATGACAACACGTGCAAGACACAGCCTGAAAATATGTCAGTGTACATTATTACATTCATTTTACCTTTAAAATATACAGTGTCCCGTGTATTGCGTCTGCCGAAACCCGGGATCGAACCAGGGACCTTTAGATCTTCAGTCTAACGCTCTCCCAACTGAGCTATTTCGGCTTCTTCAGCACATGCCACATGGTCTGTAATTGTCGGTGTACCCACCAGAGGTCGTTCTAGCACAGTATATGATCTACTACAGGCATTACTGATATATTTAAAATAATTGCTGTGATTATTTCCACACATTAATAATAATTACTTGAAGAAACTGAAGGGGGTGTCAAAAACAGTTTTTTAAATACAGAAATAACATATTACATACACTCATATGGGGATAGACTCCTGTTGCTCTTGTGTGGTGTGCTATGCTATAGTACAGTCACTCAAATTTAAGGTAAATTGTCTCAAAAACAACGCATAAACTATATGTTTCTAGATGTTAGAATGGTGTAGCTATTAAAATGACATCATATGTCTTCAATTTAAGGAATCATTTTGCTAAAAGTTAGACAAGAGTCATCTGTCCATCATTTATGTGATACTCACCAGCATCATGGGACACAGTGACAACACTAAAGGCCACAGAGTCCAACTCGGCAAGAAACAGCAGCACTGGTTATAAACAGATAAGTTATGTATGTGTAATATAATGACTGTACTTAATTAAAGGTGAAAATGAAGGTAAACCTCGTTAGTGATGACCCAGAACATCCATTAGATCAAATGCACACATCCATCATATTCTGCTGGGCTACCTCAACGTTGACCTTGAGCTGTACTTGGACAAGTGAGGATGTCCAAATCATTAAGTCAAATCTCAGGGTGTAAACAGACAGGGCACACACTGGACAAAATATGGCCCAGATGCTGCCATACATTTTCCCAGATGGCAAGGGAGTAGGTAGTCCATGATGGAAGAGGTCATGATGCAGATACAGCATGTGTGACAGATGTTAAAGAGAGGGCTGAGAGACTCTGCTTACATTTGTAGGCATTTCCACTACCTACTAAAAGGTTGAGCAGTCTGGGCTCGTGAAAAGGTTTATCATTCTAATTTTACAGTGTCTGTCGCTCTAACAATATCTAGTTGTTGGGAAGAGCAGCGGGAATTCAGATCAGCAGCAGGATCTGCTCAGCTAGTGCATCATCATGAGATTCTGTTGTAAGTACTTTACTATACATTATCATCATGCTGTTTGCCTCACAGTGGGGTCTTCCTGATTCATTTCAGCACTACATGTACCCTTTAAAATGCTTTGCAGTTATATAATCAGCATCCTATTCTATACACAAGCGAGCCATGCAGAGAATGTAACCCGAGTATTTGTTCCTTGCAGACATCTTCAGAGTTTATAGAAGGTGTTTATTGCATATTTATATGATTGCATTTTAATTATATGAAAATGTAACTTTATACTAAAAGAATGTAAACTGTATCTATGATAGAGGTCATAGATTTTATCAGGATGTCATGTGAATGAAATTAACCGAAAAAGGGGGGTATCTTCATGGCTTTTCATCTTCTTCTTGAATGATTATTCTGTTTTTTCAACCAAAATTGTGGAGATGTGTCAACAAACGATTCCTGGCAAGATTTCAGATATGAGGTTACTTACAAGCAGAGCCATAGATGTGTTTTCTGTTCTCAGGTCTGGACTAACTTCCAGTTGAGGATGTTTTTTTTTTAACCAGCAGCTGCAAAATAACTGAGTTGGGAGTTGTGAGTGCAAGTTGGGAGTGAGCGTCAGCCTTTCAGCATTTTTGCTTAGTGCATCAGTTCCGTAAACTCATGTAAAACCAGTTTCCTTCAGCAAATACCTCACATGAACTCATGCAGTATATCTTGTGCTTATCTCGTAATGCGTGTGACAGGATGCTGGTTCCAGACATTTGTCAGTAAGCCTGACTCTGCACGTGTCCTCACAGCTTAATACTCCCATCGCCTTCGGTTAATATCACTGTATGTTCATTTTACTCAGAAATGTTTTCATATTAATCAGTTTTCACATTGTGGAGCACAAAATACATTGATGTTTTCTATGTTATGCTGTGGAGAGTTCATGACAACAATTATTTTCAGCATTAAGTGTCACCTCTGATCATCATAGTGAGCATCCACCAGATCCATGATTAAGAAGCTGGAGTTAGAAGTCACGTCCTGTTTGAATGTTGTGTTTGCTTATACATATATAGTCTTGTCAGTACAGTCTCTGACTTAAAGGTATACAGGAACCGCTGATGCCCAGAAATGTCCCAAACAAAGCAAAAATAATAAGAAAATTAAAAAGATTACAGACAGAGAGCAGGGTCTCTGCAGATACAAATGCTACACAAGTATTATCATAGATGATGATTGAGAGGGACCATTTTATATGATTCTATACATTGTAGTTTTGGGGAATTCATGCAACATGTATAATTTTGTTAATACTTATTTATACTTGTTATAGACCATTGCTATACCTTTATACATTTTTTATGTTATACCTGTTTGCAACAATCCATTTGACAAGTCTGCAAATTGCATGGTAAGTAGATGGTAATTATAGAAGCCCTAAAGTACGGAAGCCCTAAAGGGCCATGCATTCATACATTTTATTTCCTCCGTTTTCCCGTGATAACGAGTTAATTTCATTTGTTTTCTCGAGATCTCGAGTTATTATCTCAAAATAACAACTGCCGTTTTCCTGAGATAACGGGATAATTTTCTCGAGATCTCGAGATAACGAAACTTTGTTTTCCCGAGATAACGATATAATTAATTTGAGATCTCGAGATAATGACTGTGATATGATAGGCCTGAGATTATGGAGAGTTATTATCTCGAAATAACAACTGCTGTTGACGAGATAACAGGATAATTTTCTCGAGATCTCGAGATAACGAAACTATTTTTTCCTGAGATAACGATATAATTAATTTGAGATCTTGAGAAAACAAAACAATAGTGTAGTATATTAAATCATTGCAGGAAACATCATTCAGTGTAGCAATGTCAGAGGAGCAGGAGCATATCGATCACCACGTCACATATCTTTTCAATCAAGGCCTGACACAGGCTGAAATAGCATTATGCCTTGCTATTACAGATAATATACACATTAGTGTGCATAATCTAAAAAGACGTTAGCAAGGCTTCAGCTATATCGGCGGCGCAATCTAAGTGAGCCTGATGTCATCGTTAACTACATAGCTGACCAGCTACGAGGTCCCGGGCGTCTCCATAATCTCAGGCCTATCATATCACAGTCATTATCTCGAGATCTCGAATTAATTATATTGTTATCTCGGGAAAACAAAGTTTTGTTATCTCGAGATGTCGAGAAAATTATCCCGTTATCTCGGGAAAACGGCAGTTGTTATTTCGAGATAATAACTCGAGATCTCGAGAAAATAAATGAAATTAACCCGTTATTACAGGGAAACGGAGGAAATAAAATGTATGAATGCATGGCCCTTTAGGGCTTCCGTAGTTAATCACCAAGTAATTTGAAATTTCTTTGAAATTGCATCAAATTTACCACAATAATTCCTTCAAAATGTATTGACAATTATCCCAACATTATTTGATAATAAAAATGTCCTTGCATGGGTAATTATTTTGTTAATTTGGGGTCATTTTCAAAGAAATTCTAAATATGTTGTAATATATGTAATTACAACCTACTTACCATGAAATTTGCAGACGTCTAAAGTGTTACCCACGTTTTTATTGCTATATATATATATATACATATATTATATTTATACTTTCATGCAAATTATTAACTCTATATCTTTATTGCCTTTAAACTCTTTACTTCAATTACATTGTGGTTCTATTCCTTATCAGTACATTACATTGCTTTGTACCTTTCACTGCTATTATATTAATTTATTTTCTTTATTAACTATTTTCTGTCGTGGAGCCAAAGAATGACACAACAACAGTACTTTACATCGTATAAACATCTTATTGATATCTGACATAACTGTAGATTTTTAAAAAAAAAAAAAAAAAAAAAAAGAGGAACACCCGTCCTGCCGAAACCCGGGATCGAACCAGGGACCTTTAGATCTTCAGTCTAACGCTCTCCCAACTGAGCTATTTCGGCGTGTGTGAAAAGCGGGTGCAATGTGGCATTATAACGGCAGAGGTCCCCCTCGAGTTGCCCAAAATGTATATATAATACTATATATATAATACTCTCTCAATCTGAATGGCTAATTACTTTTAACAAACTGTGTGTTGGATTTAAATGCCATTTCATTACAACAAGAACTCACCAATAAATGCTAAAAACATTAAAAGTGGTAGAAGTTGTCTGATTGTTCGCTCGGTTTTAAGTGATGCAGAATTGCTTTTGTCCTACAGGCTTCATCCCACATAGATGACCTTCTTTTTCCCATACTGCAGAGGTCTGTAGCGCCTCCCTCCCACGCAACACAAAGCCCACGCAAAGTTTGCAAAAGGCATGCTGTTGGCAGCTTTTCAACTGGGAGGAGCATGACATAAACACTGGCAGGTACTGTAGGTGCTCAGTGCCTACTGAGGGCACCCATACTGGACAATGGATGCACCCACAGGAGAAAACAGCAGAGGATGGTTTCTCATAATCAAGCAGTGAAGTTTGACTCTTACCATGCCAACAGCGACAAGACAGGGCTAAAATTAACACATACAAATTGCACCTCCTACTCACTATATTACTGGCTGCATTGTGCTTGTTATAAGTGCGCAAACAGTATATCATACGCAAAAGCAGTCCCTGTTCAACACAGACCACAATAAAGAATGGAAATAGATGTTCAACACCAGTGTTTATTTATTGCAACAGTGTGTGGCTGTGTCAGTGAGAACTTGATGTTCTTCTTCTTGATGATGCAGTAGAAAATGTTTGTCCCCTCAGGTACAGAGGGAATCATCATGTGAGCTATACTGTTCATTGTGCTCATGCTGCTCCCATCACCGCAGGCTTCCTTGTAGAAATGCATTCATCACAACTACACCCAAGGACAGGGCTGTTGTCCCCAAAAAGCCTGGGAACCCCCAGGCCCCAGGCATTTTTCTCAGAAATATATTTATTGTATACTCTGTAGTATTCAGTACCTTCAAACAAACTCATAGCAGACAGCTCACATGAACAGACCTCAGTATTTCATATTTATTGATATAATTCAACAATGCATGGTGATACATTCACATAAAAACAACACCATGGAGAAAACCTATAAACATAGCATATTCTTGGTGTACACACAGTATAATATATATCTTTGTCATGTGTTTACATTCAAGAATGCATCACTTTTGTGTGTGTGTGTGAGAAAAATCACTTGACCTAGTCAGTGTGAGTCCCAGTGTGAGTACAGCATTCAAGCAGTGATCACTGGTCCTGTGCGTAATCCCACCAATGTGACAGTGCTCGAGTTGACCCATGGGACCAGATGTCCTGGTGCTGACACCGAGACGAGCCAGCTGCAAGTGAAACACTCCTCTAAAAGTCAGTCTGTAATCACATAAAGACCAAGTGACTTGAACTGTAGATTCACATGTAATAAATTTAAATCTGGACAGTACTTACAGCATGTACATGAAAGTTATTTCAAAAGATAACTGCATGCCAACAACCCAAATTGAACCACAGGGACACCTTTAATATAATGCATTCTAAATTATAGGCCTGCAATGACTGCTATTTGTCATGAGGCTGTGAGTTTTTGTTGAGAATGTGTTGGAGAGGTGTAAGTTTAACCTTTTTTGTTGGTTTGTTTTTTTGAGATTGTGGTCTTTGGTGTCACACTGGACTGCATCATACTGAAAGGTTATCCTTACAGCTTTTTATTCCAGCTAGCTACTTCAACAAAGCAGCTGACTTGACCCATTATTCTGTTAACATTTAATTCATTTAATAAATCATAGAATAGATTTATTTTTCACTACTTATGGGTCAGTTAAACAATTTCGGAACAATGCCTACTTGCTTTCTTGCTAAGAGTTAGTTTAAAAAGTTTAATTCCCCACTTGCACAATGTAGTTTGACGCATAAGTGTCAACTTTACAGTACATCTGTCATTATCTCAGCGCTTTTTCAACCGTTACTCAGTTAAAATACTTCACTTCTCACAGTTCACTTTAATAATATTGTTAATAGTTTACCGTACGAAAGATAAAACATAAGCGACATAGCAAGCGACATAGCGAGCCACATGCTAACGTTAGGTCGCTATGGCTCTTTCTTACACTGGACTTGTAAGAGCTGCCAAAAATGCCAAAGTAACTGACGCACACCATCTTGTGAAGGTGAGCGGTAAAGCCCTGACCTCATTGCTGGATGCACATCACAAACTTGAGAGAAACGTGACTGGTTCTCCTAGCATGTGTAAATGCAGAGACAGCTAGGCTAACTGACAGGCTAACCTCGCTGGTATAAAACATCTGTGATTATCAAAATGATCAAAAATGCTAAAAACACTCAAAAACTAACGGTAAACTATTAACAATACATACACAGCAAACTGTAAAAAGTGAAAGCATTCTAACTAAGTTGGGGATGAAAAAGCACTGAGATAACTGCAGACATTTACTGCAGTTGACACTGGAAGCAAAAGGACATGCAGTTCCTGAAGCGGATATACTGTACATCACACTACATTGTTCAAGTGGAGCACTCTCATGTCCGTATGGTAGCTAAAATGATACTAAAGTCAGCAGCTAGTTAGCTTAGCTTAGCATAAAGAGTTGGGGAAACAGCTAGCCCTGCTCATTCTTAGGGTAACATGTTATATATTACGTTTTTTTCATCTGTAAAAAAGTGTAAAAATGAGTGGTTGTTTTTGGACAGGGTTTGTCCGTGTGCTCAGTTAAGCTAACCTGCTGCTAGCTGTAGCTTCATATTTACCGTACAAACATTTAGATATTATCAATCTTTTTTATCTAATTCTCTGTAAGACAGCAAATGAGTCTATTTCTCAAAATGTCAAACTACTGGGCTATTTTTAACAATGTGCTCACCTTCTCCCTGCAGTATATGCAAAACATGGGATATTACAGCATTTTATACAAAGTGAGGAGAAAATCAGTTTCATTTATATGAAGGAGCTCAGCAAGATTTTGTATACACACTGAAACATTGACCGTTTAAAAACTACTCAAGCTGAAGCAAAACTGGATTTAATATTTCACACTAGCCTTTAATTGCTCTCTGACTTGTTCCTCGCCTTGTATCTGTGTCCTCCCCTCCTCAACCCTGACACATTTACATGTCATCACCATGTTTCATGCATACTCTCTGTGTTTAGTTCAGAATACACAACATCCCATTTAGCTAAACTTTCAGAGCATAATTAAGGCAGAGACAAAATTAAATACATTCAAGGAGTTTTTTGACAAAGTGTATTGACATTTCTTTAAAGCTGCCTTGGAGCAATTGAGTGGGTGGGAGATCTGATGATCTTCGGTCTAAACACATTCTTTGGAGCCATTAGGTAAACACCACTATATAACGCTCTATCATACAGCTCCATATGTAAACAGACTTCACTATTTCACAGAGTGAAGAGGCATATTATATACAATTTTGTGTTAGTTGTTGTATGATTTCCTTCAGCTGCAGAGGCTGTGTGCACCGCCACCAGAGACAACAGCCCCCTGCTCCCACTGCTGCCTGAGGTGAATGTTCGCTGTGTTTCACATGGGCTTGCTGCTGGTGGTTACATTAAAACATCTCCCAGGGGTGGAAATGTGTTTTTCACATCTCTTACACTGGCTTCACGCACCAGTGATTTTCATAATGGAACACACCTGTGACTGTATTCTGGGTTTTAATTATACAAGTTGGGCCCTTGTGTGTCAGTCTCACAGGACCTCTGCCAGGCAGCGGTCAGTACCTTCGCTCGCTTCCAGTCGCACCTGCCGGCTGGTTTTTCTGTTCTCCACCCAGGAGTTGTGTATGACAGTGCCCCCTGGAGAAGGGTCTACCTGGAGCAGGGACACTACCCTCTTCTTAACCTTGGCACGGAGGGCACGGCGCAGCTTCTGTCGGGTGAAGGCGTAGAGCAGTGGGTGGGAGACGGTGGTGCCGTAGGCCAGGGCTAAGAACCATAGGCGTACGCTGACCAGGGTGTCACTGGGGCCAATGCCAAGGATTAGCACATTGGTCACAGAGAGGGGAGCCCAACAGCCCAGGAAGGTGGTGATGATGATGAGGGACATCCTGAACACCCGCCTTTGTCGCTCGCGTCGATCCCTGTGTCGCCGCACTGCCCGTCTCAGGGCAATGATGGCCGACACAGAGGCCTGGACGCCCATGGTGGAGGGCATGTGGGTGGCAGCACCCGTGTCAGGGGTGACGAGTGGGGCTGAAGAGGATAGGGCAGGGGGGGAGGTAGCTGTGGGCGTGGGGGTAGGGGAAGGGATGAGGGGAGGGTGGCTGTGCTGTTTTGTACCATCCGTGGTGCACTGCTCCCCTCCCCCTCCAACCTCCGCACCGTCATTCATTCTGACCCCCGCCTTCTTTTTTTTCTGTTTCTTGTGGCGCCCCCCGCAGGAGGGACCCCTGAACCGCTGGCTCTTCTTCATGTGGGAGCCAATGCGGATGTTTAAAGCCCTCAGTATTCTGGAGTAGGTAAACAGCATGACAGCCACGGTGGCGAAGAAGATGGGCACCTGCAGGATAAGATGGTAATACATACCCTGGCCTGTGTAGTAGCCCTGCCCACCAATACACAGCAGCGTCCGGTTGCGCCATGCTGGCACCACTGTGGCACTGATGTCACGTGAGGACAACGACAAGGGTGTCCCCTGCCCTCTCTCCTCTGCTCCATCCCCACTGGACCACTGCTCCTCCAAGAACGGGATGAAGAACACTGCCACCGAGGTGACCCAAACAGCAGCCAGGAGCAGCGATGCTCTACGTGTCGTCAGCATCCTGTTGGCCGGCCGTACCGAGATGTCATATCGGTCCAAGCTGATAACCAGGATGTTGATGGCTGTGGCTATGCTGGCAAAGGTGACGCAGGCCTCATGGAAGCAGCAGAGCAGGGCCAGGTTTGGTCCTGGAGGCAGCAGAACAACCACCAGAGTGAGCGGCAGACACAGCACACACACCGCCACATCTAGCACGTGCAGGTTGACAGTCACCATATTGCTCACCGAGTCCACTAAATTGGATTGAGAGCAGTAGAGCACCAGTACCGTCAGGTTGCTGCTAAAACCCAACACCAGCTCCAGCATGAGAAAGGCGGTGAGCGGCACCTGGAAGCCCAGCGAGTATGGCATTAACCATGCCGCGGGGCTGCTGGACGAGCCCCCTTCTCCCTGCTCCTGAAGGACTTCCATTCCCTCCAGGCCGGCCACCATTCCAGCCCAGTCAGTGGTGGCTGGGCCCGAGGTGTAGCTGTCAGTCTCCATGACCACCTCTCAGCCCTCATATATTGTGTCTGTCACGCCGTTGATGAGCTCCCATGATGCACCAGGCTGATCCTCCATGATGCAGGGATGAATAACAGCTTGGTGACAGCGCTGGGGAGACAGGAAGACAATCCAGACAGATGAGAAATGAAGTATGGAGGAGGGAATCAAAACACATTTTCTCTCTCACCAAATCTCAACATAAGTTGTCATAACACAGTGATCATTACCCAGATCTATCTGTCTATCTGTCTGTCTGTCCGTCCATCCGTCCGTCCGTCCATCTGTCTTTATAAAATATGCATATATCAACCCCCAGTGTCTGCAGATTGAACAGGTGCTGCATAATGCATCGATCCAGCCTCCAATCTGTCTCCTTTCAGTGTCTCTGATTATGATTTTGGCTCGGCTACGGTCTGAGACCTGCACACAGGCTGTCAGAACCGCAGGCCGTCACAACAGGCCATCACTAATGTGCTCTGTAGCTCAGGGGAATGAGCAAATTGAATGGAGCAAAGTAATCAGACCTGCAGGTAATCAACTGCCCCTTCATTGGATCAGTGAAAACAACACATTCAGCAACTTACACACAATTGGTTAAGATCTCTGCTCTGCCAGCTGTAGTAGACCACATGATTTATTTATAATACCTCAAATGCCAGAGGAGCATAAGTGTTGGACGCTTAAAGCCAAACTGATGACTACTTAAGTTAATTCACTTCATATCTGAAGAGTGTTTTTCATTTTAAATATTCTGTGAAAGGACCTCGAGGAGGAATAGCTGCAGAATGAACCAAAAGTAAAAACCAATCTCAAAGAGGATTTGGGGGAGATTTGTATGATTAAATGGCAATTTTATCTACATTTAAACCTACAAAAAAACTTTAAAAAAAAAACGTTTTACCGAAGCACATTCAATGAATTGCTTTTGGGGAATGTGCTAGCAGCTGGAGTCAGGAGGAATTTAGCCTAGCCTAGCACACGGACTGTAAGCAGAGAGAAACAGCTAGCTGTCTGCCAGCACTTCTAAAGCTCAGCAATTAACAGGCATTTCGAAACGACAATGTAAACATGACAATGACGAGGAGCAACAACTTTATGAACAACTTTAAACTCCCTGTTAAACCTCCCTGTTAATATTTCTAATTGTGTGCAGATAAAACACACAACATACAATGTGGTTATTGGTGATGTTTAGAGGTGTTGTAGGCATATTTTTCATAGTTTTGAAAGAGCTAAGCTAACTAGCTATTGCTAAGCTAATCACGTTCTTGCTTCTAGCTTTATATGTTACACATAAACATAACCAAACATAACTTTTCTCTCTGGCTTTTTTGTGTTTGCAACCACAATCATCTTGGGCAGTGCAAAGCCCAGCATGCAGCAATGATGCCCTTGCAAAACAGTGTAGGGGGTGAGCACTTGCATTAAAATGGCAAAATCTCTGTAAAGAAAAGGTAAAAGCTGCTAGCTTTATCATTTGTTGTACCATTAGTGACCAGATTAAGGTAGTTTGTTATTATCGGCGTGTAGTAAGGGTGGGTGGTTTACCGGTTTGGTCAACATCACAGCTGTCATGCTTGGTCCCAACATGTATTTTGCAACACAGTCATTGATGTCATGAATATTTTAGTGGGTTAAAAATAACATGCTTTACTGTGGCTGCAAAAACATGCAGCTAGAGGTCTAAACACATAATCATAGAACTAAAGTTATATCCAGTAACTACTGTTTTCTGTGCGGCGATTCAGTTCATTATCACAAACATGTTGAAGGTAACAAAGCACCCCAACTTTTCCGTTGTTGTCTGCAAGAACCAGTGGATAACTTCATTTTTGATGGACATGTCCCCACAACAACTAGGAAACTCTTACAGGCTATATGTGCGCTAACCATTTTACCTCGAACTGCTTTCTCAACATAAAAAGCAGGATGCGCTTCATAACTCAGCTCAAGAAAGGATCATTACCAAGTTCAAACTTAAACCTGTAAGCTTTGCCAGTGCTTCAGGTTACTTTTTTTATCAACCTGCTGAGCTTAGCATTAGCACATACCCACACTAAAGTGACTCATGTCTATTGTAGCACATTGGAGATTAGAGTATTTAGCGCTCAGCCTTTGTTGAAGTAGATTAAGTTACTACAGTAGTAGGTTAGTTGTGGGAAACTGTTTTGTCACATTGCTTTTTGTGGAACTTAATACTGCAACAAAAGCTCAGCTGGCTCGGTTGTTAATGTTACACGAAAGCTCCTCCTGCTTCCTGATCCTCGACAGTGTGTGTGTCTGTCGCTGCTGTATGTAAATGTACTTGGGTTTTCTCCAATGGGTTTTCTCCAAATTAATGCTGTTGAGATGCCTCATCCTACCGCTTGACTCACTGTGAGAATGAATCACATTATCTGGCAGGCTACTCCTCCTCATACCTCCTTTTTATTCCAATTTTAAGACACTAAATGTTTTGTTTTTGTTTTTTATTTTTTATTTGTAAAGACACACTGCCAATAGAGTGAACAAAAAAAGCTAGAATCATGTTTGAGTGGAATATCCCTTTTACTGTTGTAATAGTGTGATTTGTCGCTGCAAAAAAAACAAAATAAACACAGTGAAATTTTAGGCCATATCGCCCACCCCTAGCGTGTAGGTTGTAGTTGTTTCTTTCATGTATCCACCTGGATACTGAAAACGGTAACATGCAGATAGCTGAAGGGGAGGAGAGTGTCGCCTGAAATAGGTCGCCAGTGGCAGGCTCATACCAACAGTGTACATCAGATGAGTCAGACTGGTTGTATTTAGAACAAATACTGACGTGCGATACTGATAAGACTGTCAACAGCATCAGAAGACAATTACTTACATTTAGTCTCTGTCCAGTCTTAATCTGTGCTGTAAAAGGAACTTAAAGAGGAGGATGATGATGATGATCCGATCCATTGTTTTGAATTGCCTTTAACTCCCTCTGCAGCAACACCATGAATGGCATTACATGGAAGACAAAAAACATCACTCTGTCCAATTTACAAGTACTGACTACACTTCAATATCTGGATCCAAACAGTGTTATCTGCTGTTATTCAATGCTGTAGCTCGCAGGTCATTGAGGACTTTTGTTACAGGTTTCTGTGCTATCAGTGAAACGCAGCATGTGGGTACTTGTATGCACTCAGACGGTGGCTCACTGTATTATCGACAACTGCAAGATTAAAGGCAGTGTCTATTACACAGTCGCTTGGCATGGATTAGATGGCTACCTATTGCACCTGTGGGAAATCAATTGAACAATTAAAATCACAGCTTCTCTACTCCGAAATTCATCAAGAGGTCAAAAATCTCGGCGTCAGCATGGTGTTCGAAACATGTGATGACGAGCCCCCGAGTCAAAAAGCGCACAGAACAAACTGCAAACAGCGCAACAAATCAGCTCCCGACCTCTGCACAACTCCACTCTGGCAACGAGACATTCAGTTGAGTGATGGAGTCATTTTCTCCCAGTTTCTGTTGCTACGGCAACCACACTACAAGAGTCTAGATTAATGAGGACACAGGTGCCATAGTATTGAAGTGTGCGTCACCGGGCTCTTTGGTGACACCACGCTAGTGACAGTGAGGAGGTAGAGTAGTGGAGTTAAAACATCTCTCGACTACAGAACGGAGAGCTTGAAACGTGTCACATTCCCACAGGAGAGGATAAAAACACAACGTACTGCTGCTGGTCTGTTGAGTTGTGAGTCAAAATGTCAACAGCAAAGTGCAACAATAAAACCTTCTGCTGCTGATATATTGAATATTGCCTTTAATAATCCACACCACAGTGTCTGCTTGTTTGTTGACTTGCATGCGTTCCTTCTCTCCCTGGGCATGTCAACAACAGGATGTGGGAGGAAATGGAAGTCCCCGGAGATCAGCAGCACTCTTCTTTAAACTATTCCCAGTAACATAAGCAAATTACAGACTTTATGGAAGCAAGAGACAAGTTAAGTTTCTGCAGCACTGTCTATGTTAGAGAGGAAGCAGTTGGCAGTTGTAAATCGATGGTTTAGTTTAAATCTGTAAGAGCTGCCTCATGGGGGACGTAAGGAGACACTGGGGAAAGTAAGGGAGTCGGAAAAAGAGCCGGTGAAGAACTGACAGTGTGCATGAGCGCAGCCCTGCAGCCACTTTGCTCAACTCGCGTTTCCAGCTGGTCCGATCGTGAGCGGACTGTCTGATTGGCACCAGAGGCTGGAAATGGGAGAGAGTGAAGATAAGGGGGCAAAGAGGGGGAGTTTGGATGGATTCTGGGGAGAAATGGAAATGTAGAGAAGTATGGATTCTTGTTTATTAAGGTGCACCTGAAAGTAGGACATGTGAAACGCCTGCTAGAGAGCTGAGGCAGATTACAGAAATGACGCGGGAAGGAAGTAGAAAAGACAGGCGAGCCGGCAGCACTGGTAAACAAGATGTCCCAGGGAGCAGAGGTGGCAGATTTTTTTTTTACATCAGCCTTACATCAGCTTCCCCCTAACTGCCGCTGGTTTCCTGGTTTCCGCCAGTTCCCAAAAGACCTCTTCAGTCCCGAAAGACTCAGCTCATGATTGCCTGTGTGAAAAGCTGCATGATGAGCACGCAGGTTAGGTGGACAGATATCGGCAATCTTGAAATCATAGCTGAATAGCAATCTGGCTTTTGCCCGGCAGCTGATGGAGAATGGAGCTCTATATGTTATATAAGTTTTTCCGGTAATATAGGCATTAACGGTTTGGCAGTGCTAAGTTTGTGTGCTCTACTTTAAGGGAGGTTTTGTGTGATTTTAATACACTAAGGGGGAGTTTTCTGTGTGTAGTTACATTGGTTTTCTGTATTTTAATTAAAAGGCTGAGTTGCAAAGGGCATTCATGTGAAGTGGAAGTGTGAAAAACAATCAATATGACCCTGATTTGACCCACTGTGCCTTACCCTCGCCCATTTCTTTATCCACAGGATGGCTATTAAGAATTTTCTCTGCTCTTTGAACAACCGGAATCCATGTGACCTCTGGGTTAGAGCTTGTAAGGCACTGTTCATTTCTGAATCCAGATAAAACCTTGTCAGAAGGCAGCAGCCCCACTCCTGATAACTAGCTGTGAGCAGAGGCAGGCAAGTGTAAAGCCAGGTGCATTTTTAAAGGTGGCTTCCTAATTAAGTCGCCTGCGAGCAGAAGGCGCTCACCAGGGAGTGCTCCAGGTAACTGTGTGTGTGACCATTTTTTAGTTTTGCTGAAGGCAATAATCTCACTTAGACCCTGACATCCAGAGGACCAGGGGAGAAGTCACATCAAGGTGATGCATTTAATCTACGGGAACACTATCTCAGCAACACCTTCTCCTTTTAGCCTCTGACAATGTAATGAGGTCGAATGTGAGAGCAAGAACACATTTTCAGAGAAAACTAAGTATCAGGTGTTGACGTTGAGAACCGAGTGGACTGTACATGTTGACTCCAGGGTCTGACCTGTTTTTAACTGTTTCCTGCTAGCCTGAAGCTAAATAAACAGTTTGGCAGTTAAATACACTTATTTGCTTTATTTTAAAGAGTTAGATGAGAGGATCGACCCCACTCTTGTATATAGTCAACATGAAGTTTCAGCAAGCAGCCACTGGGAGCAGAGACACTTTTTGAAATGCCTCATTTTGTCTCCATTTCATTTTAAAAGCAAAATTTGTTAAAAATGACTCCAGCCCCTGCTGCTGATTCTGGTGCGAAATTGTGACAAAATTTTAACTTAGGACCTGATAGTTAAAGTACACTATTAACTAAGACTGAACAACAGCATACAACAAGTAAAGGAAAACAGTTATTGTGAAAATCTGTTCTAAAACTGTAAAATCAGAATGTAATTAGATCGACTGATAAGCTAGCCAGGTAACTAGCTAGAATAGTCTAAGGTTTACAAACATATCAAGATCATTGTTACATTTGATGGATTTCACGGCACATAAAAAGACAGTGGCTTACAGCACACTGCTGCATGCTAAAGTAGTTTCTCATTTTTCCTCCCTTTGTCCTCTTGTACATTGTGCACTTTGTGTAGCTGTAAATTATACGACTGTACCTTCTAAAAAATGTGGCGCTCGCCACTGTACTTCTCAGATTCAAGATCCTGTGGCGGCTGCTAGTGGAGGAGATTGACAGGCGTGGTATTTGAGTTTAATTGTGTCAAATTAATGAATTACTGTGTGTAAGTCTCATTACATTGCTTAAAATGTTGAAGACTGTTTAAAAAGCCCTTATGTCCCGACCGCTTTTCAACACAAAGTGACACCCTTGCTAACAGGCTGCTGGCTCCAGCTTCATATTGACTGTAAAGACATGAGGGTGGTATCAATTTTGTCATCTAACTCTTGGCAAGAAAGTGAGGAAGCAATAAGTTAATTTCCCAAAACGCTCAGTTCGTACTTTAACCAGATGTGTACTGATCTACAAGTCAAAAATGCACCGTGAAACTCCTATATGTACTGTAACTTTTGCTTCTTCTTCTTTTGTTGTTTAACGATGAACCAATGTTATTCTTCGTCACATTCAGTCTTATAGTTGCTGCCTGAAATTCTCACTACAAAAATGCAAAAATGTACACATACCCATACAAATATTTAAATGCATTTATTTTATTCCGCACAGCACTTGACATCACATCCAGGTCCTAATCTTAATCCTTTGTTTTTCATTCAGCTGAGAGGAGTGTTTTGTTTAATCTCATTTAGCTCTATTTATATGTAAAGATTGACAGTGTTTAATAGGTTATTTCCTATGCCATGGATTTTGTTGCTTTGTGATCTTGTTGAATGCCAATGTTCTTCAGGATAATCAAGGTTCAGTGAAGTTAATCATTATACATCAGGTTTTATAGGACTTAGAAAGCCAGAACTTTCAGTATCTGTCGGTGTTCAACAACAAGGCGCAGAGAAATCATTTATAAAGTGGAACACCAAGTTCAAAATGTACTAACCCTAACCCTAAACAGTCAGACTTGAATGCAACCCCTGGAGGGTATAGAAAGGTTTGTTCAAACATAAGAAATCAATGCAGGTTGATGAATAGTGCAATAAAAACATTAATTACAACACTTCATTACAACAACTCCCGAACACCAGACACCGATCTGATGATATAATGGATAATTTTTCACTTTAACGGCGCATCAAAGCCTCAGCAGGGAGGTTAATTCACAAACTGGTACAGCACATCCAGAGCTACCACTTTCCACGCACACAGATTTGAGTGATGCTCCACAACCTTTTCCCCTCCGGTGTAGGAAGCCAGAAAATATGTGACAAGAGACTGTATAGCATGTATAATTGAACAGCTATAGTCACATCAGCATTTCCCAGAAGCAGCAGCACAAAGATTAAAAAGATGAATGGCAGAGAAGATAATCTCGCTATTCCTGTGAGACAAGCTGATGTAACAGGTTGTCAAAATGACACATGGTGAGAAGACAGGAATGCAGAATAAAAGTACATGAATAATGAGGGGGAATACATTTTAATGTACGATTTTTATGGGAATACTGTGGGAAATCACATTGTTAACCACATGCCAAAAGTGATCATGACCAGTGTGTGATTTATCATTTTGAACAGGGGCTTCCTGTCACCTTGATCATGAAGGTGACATCACTTCAAAGAGTATATAGGCTACATTATAGTATAGAATTGAGTATTTATAGTGTATAGTTCAGATAATATTATAGCTCTGAGACGAAACTGACAGAAGGGAGGGACAGAGAGGAATGCGCAATTACAAATCTGCCTGCTACCTCAGCACCACGGACAGCACCATGGATTTATCAATGCACACTTACACTAATGATATCTCAAAACCATGATCAGGGCTGTAGATTATAACTTACACAAACTTCAGTCGGATAAAGGATCAATGAGTCAGACAAACTAGACTAACAAATTCAACAAAACAACCCCCCCATTTTCACTATCTTGACTAAGCATGATAGCAGGCTAACATTTGTTTATGAACACTAAAGTACAGCTGATCCTGATGGCAATCTCATTAGTTTTGTCAGGCAGACAGTCAAGGTGTTTTCCAATTTATCCTACAGGGGATATGAATACCTGTACCAGATTTAATGTCAATTAATCCAATAGTTGTTGAGATATTGATAAGATATTGAGACAGCTCTCCAACCACTGTTAGCAATGCAGCAATTTATTTACAAAAACACATTTATTTGCACTTTCCAGTATCTTTATCTATATCTCCACTTATCAGGAGCTCAGGATGTTACCAACTAAAGACTTCCATTATTAATAACAAATCTATTACAGTATTATTACAACATGTTTACCAGCGAGCATATCCACATTTTTCTATCGACATAACACATGGGTGTTGACATGAACTCCATATTTTAAAGCATCACAGGGTTATGGCGGTTTGAAGTACATCAGATTTTCTTCAATAAGATGCAAAGTTATGCATTAAGGTGCCTGAAAATCTAATCAGACCTTCTACTCAAGCAAGGGAAGCTGTGGGGAAAGTATGAAGTACTGTCACTAAGTTTCTGCTAGTAGCCGTGGTGGCAGGACAGAAAGAAGCGATGAACGGGGTGGGTTTTTAATGACCATATTTTTATTCTAATATATACCGTATGTAATGAGATTGTAAAGCCATTACAGAGACCTTAAGGTGTTTTTTTGTAATCTGTACAATAGGAGAATTCTAAAGAAGATCTTCCTTAAGTGTCTGACCTCCAAATAATCTGATCATTCACTCTTTTGTGCCAAAAAGGAAGCTTCGATCACCTCTCACAACAATGTCCCCGCAACGTTTTGGTGTTGACACATAACTTAGGACAAAGGAGTGCAGGGTGAGTAATAACAAGACAGAAAGTCCGGAGTCAACATGAGGACACAGACCATGTACACTCCCTCTATACAATAAACACCCATCAGAAGAGGGTGCGCACAAGTGAAAAAAGACTCCCCATTGAGACATCAAGCTGGGATTTGAGTGCTCTCTCCAGTCACTGCACCATGATGGAGACAAAATGTCATGTCAGAGCAAAATACTTGCAGGCCACTGCTCATCCCTGGTGCAGTTGGCCTAGAAGAGCAAGGCACACACATTTATATTACTACACACACACACGCACAGTTATACAACAGGACACCTGCTGAGTCTAAGTGGTCTTGTAGCTGTAGATGAATACAAAAAGGATGAAAGTCTCATCCGAGGCAGCGCTGGAGTACATTACAGGACTGTACATGTAAGGGATTATTTTCTCTGACAGCAATTGAAAAAACAAATTGAACACAGAATTCTCTCCTGAATCTGACTTCCAGCTGCTTGTCTGCCTGTAACACGGCAACTCTCCGAGGCCTGACTTTGACCTTTAAATGTGAAGACGACTACTACAGTGACATTATGTTGACCATTTTCAAGATCAGTATCATCATGTAGACTAAAGTATTATGGACATTCTCAATGTAAATAAATAGTTCGAAACTGCCAATATGACAAAAACAGTGACATGTAATTTCATGCTCCTAATTGTACAGCCCTCCTCGTACATGCTGCATGCCTAAAGTTTATTTTAAAAAACAAAACATGTGTTGTCAAACTCCATCCACTGATGAAGAACATGTGATGTGGTTTAACACTATTTCTGGGGATCTGAGTTCACAAACATCATATGTGTGAATCATGGCACAATTCAAATGGGATAAAAAAAAATTGTCTCTTGACACACTACACATATATTTTCTGAAATAAGGTCCCATGGTGGTCCACCTGAAGGGGAGGGACTTTGCCTGTCTATAGTGGGAGTACAGAGGTCTTAAATTACGAATGGTTTTTCACAGACATGTATGAATTATGTGGAAAAAACATTGTGTATCAACATCCTAATTGTCAGCTGCTGACAGGCAAAGTGCCCACCTAGCGTTTTGAAGCTTAGATTGCCCATAAATACGTCCAAAATGTCATTGGCCTCTTTTGAAAAATAGAAACATTTGCACAGTAGCTGTAGTATCATTATAGTCTATATTCCCTTCATGAAAGTGAGGAGAATTAACATTTCAGTTTGACTTTAATTGCTTATGGCCTCCGAAAAATTCCAAACTTTGCACACTTTACAGTGTATGTCATATGATCTACACAAAGAAATACACACATAGTACATCCATACACTGTGTCATCCCTCACGGCTGTATTAACACATTGAAGTCACAAGCAGGGTCAGGGGTCAATCTGGTCAAGCTGATTGGTTTATTGACGCTCTGTCCGCGGCTTTTACAGCCCTTATATGCGGCTTTTGTTAAAGCTGCATACATCCTTTCCATTCAGAAATCTAATTATTACTTCGGTCCAAGTCATAAATATTTTGGCTCATTTCATAATGGAGTTGAGGGGCAGCTGAGAAAAGTGAGCAGGACGGCATGAAATATGGAGAAATACAGAGAGTGCTTTAAGGAAAAGTATGAGGGAGCGTAAAATGAAGCAAAAACTCTTCAAGAGGCTCATCTTTAATGTATGTATATCTTTAAATGACGGCCGAGGAGGAATGTGAGCGATAACGTGCACACACTGTGAGTGCACCGGTTGCCATTTCAGTCAATGACCAGAATACAGACTCTCCAACGTTAGATGAGGCAAGTCAGGTTTAAACGAAGCATCCAGCCTCTCACTCAGGGCCTTTGTGTTGTCCTGTTACCTGAATTATTTATCGCCAAGCAAAAATGTGGACCTGAAATAGCCAGGCAATGGTAAATCCCAAGCTTGGGTAAGAAAAGAGGTAGAAAAGAAAAAATAGAGGCAGGAGAGAAGGTGTTTGTTGCAACTGACAGACGACTGACGCAAAACAGAAAACCACTTGGTGAGAAAAGATGAGGTTATCTAACTTCAGATGGAGGCAATTAAAGGACAATGCATCCATTTGTGTGTGAGCTCTACAGAAAGGGATGATGATGTTTTAGCGCACACACACACACACACACACACACACACACACACACACACACACACAAACACACACACTAACACACACACACACACACACACACACACACACAGACACACACACTTCCTGTCTTCATGTGTCCAGCAGCATTTGGTTTCCCCCCTTCATGTTCACAATCAAAGCCATCCACAGCAGAACACGGGGACGGCGTGGCGGAGACACAGCTCAGACCCAAACGCTTTCATCAAGACTTCTCCCTTTTTCTCTTTGCTTTCCTCCACCTCCACACTCTCGCAACCAACCCCTCCCTTCTCCGCTGCTCCTCATCTCGCCTGCTGTGTCTTACTGCATTTAGTTTCACTTTTACAGTCTTTATCGGTCCCTCTGTACAGTACAGTACATATGATATGATGGTGTATTATTTACGGCCTATAGTATTGGTCCTTTTGCTTGTTTATGGTGCACTATATGGTCTTTTCATCTGTGCTGTGTGCTGTACTGTACATGGTCACGATGACAATAAAGCTCTACTTGACTTGACTTTAACATAAAAAACTGTTGCTTGTGATGAAGGGCTGAGAGAGAAATGGCGTGCCACAGGATGTAGATTGCACGACACCATAAGTCTGAGTTATTTGATTCTGTGAGCACAGATTGTTCTGAAATGCCGAGCAGCATATCGCCCCATCTTGAAAGTGGCCAAAGACGCCTGTCTGTCGATCTATTGATTTATCTGCCAATTATATTCAAGATGAATCACTTGGTCTAAAACATAAATGATGACTAAATGAAGTGTTTCTGCCAACCAACAGTCCAAAACAAGGAAAAAAGTTATTTAAATTAGCTTCATAGAAGACGAAGAAAACCAGTAAATAATCACAGCTGAGACTCAAACCAAATATTTCTTTTCTCGCTTAAAAAAAATATTTAAACCATCACTTGCTTAACAAAATATTAAGGTGTGAATGTGCATAAAACAATAACAAGTCCTAAATGTTGCTCATTCTGCCCTTAAATTCAAGATTTATGGGTTTAACTCTAAGTTTAAGTTGTATTTTGTTGACTTCTCCCTGAAACTGCCATGGAAGAAGATATAGAATCATAATTCAGCGACCAATGGACCCTGGACGTCAGAGAGAACAGAGCACGAGAGGTTTTATGCATTTTAAAGATATTTTAAAGCATGTTTGGCCCCTTGGCTGTTGGCACACGCAACCAAACACAAATGTAAAAACATCGCAAACACACACAGCATCCAAACAGACAAGCGCACTTTGATGCGGGCTGAGATGTTTCCAGCGGACTGCAGTGAGGACTCCCTCAGGAGCGTGGGAGAAACACACAGCCTCGGAGCCCGTAACTGTGTCAAGCACCTACTCCCACATGCAGCCCGTTGTTTCTAATAAAACCCAGGTTCCTCTGCTAAATCGATATTTCCAAACAGCACAGGGCGGTGCGCCATGCTCTGCACGGAAGGAAGTCAATGCAATTATTTCATATTAATCCTCGCATCAAATAAACACATACAGTTGGATCTAATATACATTATCAAAAACAGTGTTTCCAGTTTAAAAAAAAAAAAGATTTCGTTAAATATCCACACTAATGGTTGGAATTGGATAAAAATACGCTGCGTAAAAGTTTATTTTTACGATTTCCAAAGTTAAACTGGCGTGCAAAAAGTGCACATGCATATTACAGAATATTAAAGAACTGTATTATTTTAATTGCCAGTTGAAGTCCTTGTTGGACTGGACTGGTGGAGGACATCTGCGTGCCGCTGCTTGCCAAGCGGCTGCGCAATTATACACCAAAATGTCTATCAGATAAACGGCTGCACACAAAAAACAATTACAGATTCGTAAACACATGCTTTCATTAACAAAACTGCACGCTTACCTCTTGTGACGGAGCCGTGCGCTCAGAGCTCCATGTCCACAACCTGTGTGTTGATGGGAAGCGTCCCTTCTGTCCTGTGGAGGAGCCGAGCACATGCTCAGCAGCAGCAGCTCCACCAGGGGCCACTGAACACGACACAGCTCTGAGGGACGGACCGACGGATGGGTGGACAGACGGCTGCACTGACCGCGGTCAGAGCTCCCCTGGATGACTTCAAGGTACTGAGTGGATGAGGAGGGAGGTGCCAGGTCTGCTATCAAGGACACTCACATCAGAGGTTTTTAAACTCCAGACCGTCTGTGATGGTGGTTTTTGTCTCTGAGGTTCAACTTTAAAGCTGCAGTCCAATTTTATTGAGGGATACATTAATATTCAAATGATTTCTTTGGGAGCACTACTGATTATGAAAGAAGCTGTATAAAGCCTTCTGTGGCTCCAGAAGATGTGCAAAACCTAATGAATAGCCTCATGTGATGTCACTTGGGTCAGCATCAGCTGCAGCTGAAAGTGTAAAAATTCACAGTCAGAGAGAAGTGATCTTACAAGACCTCTGCAGCCCACTCCTCATCTGTTTGAGGCTACATATTAAACACTACTTAGCATAACACTTTCTGACCAAACTGTCTGTGGTTCAGTTGTATTGTGGGAAATGTAGGCCCAGGTTTTAACAAGGAAGAATAATGTATGGAATAAAAAGACAATATCTCTGATTCTGCTGCACCAATTTGGATCCTTTTTTAAAAAAAATAAATAAATAAATAAATAAAACGTATCCCTCCAAGTGCAACACTTAATCGTCAGAGTGCTCTTTTAAGAATAAAAATCTATATTTTGAATATTTCTCAATTTTTTATCATCATGATTACAAGCTGTTTTCCAGCTGTTTCAAAAGACCTGCCAATTAATGAATATTAATGATAGCAGTTTCCAATTATTGGCTTTAGTTGTTTTTTTTAAAAGTAGTATGGTGACACTTTTTTCTATATTTAGATCAGAGGTTGTGCCTTCTTATGATGACATAGTATAGCCTACAGAAAAAACTATAATTTTGAGCTCAAACTTAAGGTTAAATGAGACAAAAGCAGTCTTTGATTGGATATTTTCAGCTGAAGCATCTGCACACCCTCTGTGAAGGGAAAGAAAAATGAAACCACTTGCCAGACAAACCTGTTTAACAGATTGGCAACAAGTGGAAACCAATCCAAATGTAGACAGTTATATGGCTACAATGTAATCCACTTGAATAGTGCCATTTAGGAATACTGTGAACAACAAATGTAGATTAAAACATGAGAGATTGTCAGCCTGCGCCTCGTGACTCATTTCAGTGCAGACAAAGAAATGGCACATGACCAGTGTTCACTTTTTATGTCGTGTTTGCATGTGGGTGTTCAACTGGAGTTCATGCATTCATATGAGATGTGATTTAACTGATGAGATGCCAATACAAAACAATAGGAAAATGTGGTCAAAACATTTATTACATTTAGACAACACCCATATCCCTCAATACATTTGCAAACAGATTAGTTTTGTGTGGAGTATTGTATTTCATGCAAACATGGAGCGAATCAAAAAATGACCTGACAATCATTTCTATTTCTTCTCGTCAATATTTTATGTAGAATCGAGTGAGCAGAAACCAGCTGAGGACACCTCAGAGTGAACCAAAGTCGTACTCTTCACCCAGTGAGTCCATACCTCAGCCATTTATCTTCTTCACCATTTATCAGACAGCCAATTTGGTTCCAATCTGTCTGCAGTTTTTTGATGCCACCTTCCAAGACAAGATGGCAAAAGTGGCACTTCTGCCGGCAGCTGAAGCCTTCATCTCTCTCTCTCTCTCTCTCTCTCTCAGTATAATGGTTTGCTTCCGTCCCCTCGCCTCCCTGCAGCTGCCTGCTCTTCCTCTGGTTTTCTAAGGCAGAGGCAGGCTGCAGCTGACAGGACAGCGCAGGCCAGGGGACAATTAAGGAAGCGTGGGAGAGACAGCTGGACCTGTTGCCAATTACACTGACTAGACCAGGAACCAACCCCCCCCCCCCCACACACACACACACGTACCTCTATATTTGTGAGGCCCCACACTGACATAATGCATTCCCCAGCTCCTTACCCTAACCTTAACAACTAAATGCCGAACTCCAACCTTTAAAAACAGTTCTTGAACCCTCTAACAGCCCTTAGAGGTTCCGTCTGAAAATGAGGTTCGCCAAAAATGTTCTTACTCCAAAGGTCTAAAACTCAAATTGGTTCTCGCAAAGATAGATTTATAATTGGCTGATATATCTAAACCCACTTCTGGACTTACTGTACGAAGACTTACAACCCTGATTCCAAAAAGGTTTGGGTGCTGGTCTTTCAGGAATCGGAAAATAAAAAAGTGATAGCTTTATTTATTTATATCATAGGAAAAAGTTACACAGTAGTGAGTAAAAGTGCTTTCTGAGGAATAACTTTTGGTGTACAAATAAAGAAATGTAACAGAGCAAGACTATAAGTGACTATGAAAAGAGACTGTCTGAAATGTCTGCACAGCAAACTGTGACATGAACAGGCAGAGACCTCCTGTTTCTTCTGTGTGTGTTTTTGCTCATCCATCGTAAGCCTGTAGTTCATCATCAATAAGATATCTTGCCCAGCAGCCTGCTCTGCAGCTGCCTGATCCTGCTCTCCTGTGGCAGAGTCAGGCTCTTCTCCGCTTGCTCCTCCTCCTCCAGCAGCTGCTCGATGTAGCAGGAGGAGCCCAGCAGGATGTGGCCCGTGGCCTGCATGGAGAAGACTGTCCATCGCAGAGCCTCCCTGGAAGCACAACGTTGAGAGAGAAAGTGAGAAGGCAAATTAAACAGACGTATAAAAACACAGAATTTGAGCAACTTGGGAAATACATATGCATGGGAATATTATGGCATGTCATTTCTTGAGTAATTGTCACAGAAAATGAAATAGACAAGCGTGACAGACCAGCGCCAGCTGACGAGAAAATGACTGACAGCAAATATTCACAACCTCAGATGATTGTTTCTCACATTAACTGCATCTCATAAAACTGACATCTTAGAAACAAACCTCTCGTGGTGAAATGTGAGTGCAAAAGCCTCATATTTGACAAGTCTGCAAATTTTTATCCTCTCCAACTGAAGCTTCGTGCCAAAGCTGAAAACCAGTAGATCTCAGCAGCGATGACATAACTCATCCCAGAATTAATCTGGGTAAAATCTAGCCTTTGTTCTTCTGCAATCTGACCATTTGAACTCTGCCACCCACATGGGTATACACAGTGAAATATGAATTTAGAAATTACATGTTGGGGGTTGTGTGCAGGCTACTGTAACTGGTATTAATATGGTTAAAAAGCAGCTGCTGTACAGTAGAAAATGATTAGTAGGTGGCCACATCACAAAAAAAATCATCCGCTTGGATTAGAAATTCATTAAATAGGCTGAATTTTCATCTCTAACTGGATTAAATTAATTTTTTGAAAAACAAACAGAGCTTCTTTTAAGTCACCAGAGCCATGTTTTGACATGAAGAAAAAACATTATGTAATAGCTCAAACACAAAAGCATAAAAATATCAGAAGCTTTTAGGTATTTGGCAGGCTCTTTCACTCACTTCAGCATATTTTTGGCAGCGTAACAGCGCAGGTCATAGGACACAGAATAAGCACCGTACAGGGTCGCTTTCACATTCAGGCAGCCGATGAAATCCTTGGGGTTGTTCTTGTAGAGATCTAAAGTCAGCTTGGCCACATCTGTTCGTTGTCGCGTCCTGCACTCGCTGAGTTGATCTCTGGAGGGGCTGTTCTGTTAGGCGACAGGAAGAGGAACATAAGTCGGGTCAAAAGGGTACGGACACATTTCACTGGTGCGATTGCAGCGAGAAAACTGGGTCAAATGGCAGCACCCAGCTCCACCAGCACACTGAAGAGGCTCAAGACTGAAGCAATGGTGACGACAATGGCAAATGACAATAAAACAAGGTCAGTGTGAGGTCACTTCAATAAACATTTAGGGTGGAAGAGGGGCTGCAAATCAGTGCATGCATCAATTTCTATGGAAATTAATTTCTTTTTGGGTGAACACAATTCAAATTTGATGATACCTCTTGGTCTGATTAATATTCAAACCCAGCCTCTGATTTGAGGGAAGGAAATGATGAAGGAAGAAACTAATCTCTGGTGTTCGCCCTGTGTTCGGGCTTTGCAAAATAACAGACATATCACTCCCCTATTCAATTTGAAGGATCAAATATTTGCTGATTAAATTTCACTCAACAGTCAGTGTATTATTCCTCATTCTACAGACTTAAGCTCCATCCATATTCATGGCTGCCGCATTAGAGAAACAGATTTCAAAGAATACATCAAAGAATCACTAGCATAACAAACGCTTAATACAAGTAGAAGATCAATATGTTCAGCATCACAGTGTGTGATTTTAAAGCAGAAGCAGCTGATCAACACTGTCACCTAGTGGTAGATTTGAAAAGGGTAAAAAAACAAAAAATAACTTACAGGATGTGGGGTCCACTTCTGGTCCTTCTCCAGGACCATGAGGACAGCATTTTCAGGCAGCGTCTGGAAGAACTCCTCTGTGTCAACTCCTGTGCCATCTTCATCCAGCACCAGGGCGCTGACACACGGTACACTCAACGAGTCACTGACCTGAGAGACCAAATACACATTACTCATTAGAAAACAATTCAGATATACATGTCAGACACACCTCAGTCTTATGAACTTTTACCAGCGTGAGCTTAAATCATGCTTGAGCCTCACAGATGGAGAAGCAATAACTCACAGGCCAGACTGTCCATGGTAATTTTAATCCTTGATACACACCAGGATGCTTCCACACTATATCTTTAGTCTTAAAGGAAAAGTTCACCCAAAAATTATAATTTAGTCATTATCTACTCACCCCCATACTAATCAAAAGTTGGGTGAAGTTATGTAGTCCACAAAATATTTCTGGAGCTTCACAGCAAAACAGCGTTTGCAGCATTCTCCTGAACAACTGAAGTAGATGAGGGCCGAATAAAAAAATTAAAAAACCTGCCTACAATTTCATTTTTTGGGTGAATTTATCCACTAATGTGTTTAAAAGTCACATATGACTGCCGAAACCCGGGATCGAACCAGGGACCTTTAGATCTTCAGTCTAACGCTCTCCCAACTGAGCTATTTCGGCCACACAGGTCAGGAGACCTCACAACCACAAACATTTCATCATCAGACAGTCTGACAAGGACCAACATTCAGAAGTATTGTTTTAATTTTTTGGTGAACTTATCCTTTAATGCCACTGTGTGATCATCATCCACCCTCAGCTACATCACATTTACTTCCTCAGCTCTTTAAAACACTTCACATCCCTTTTCTTACCTTATTTATCAGGTCTTGGAGCGTCTCTGCCATGATGCCCTTCTTTACACTGCGGTCAGCGTTCGTGACCCTGAAGGGTCTTGGCCGAGGAGCCCGAACCGACAGGAGCTGCTGGGTCACTGAGGCACTGGCTGAGGTCACACACCTGAGAAAAGATATGATAGAGTTTATAATATTATCATGTCTAATCAACTAACAGTTGATTATCACATCCACCTCACGGAACAGTGCTCTTACTTGGAGAGGGAAGACGGAGTCAAAAGGCTGAGTGACTTCATCGCGTAATCCATCTGAGAGCACCTCCACCTGCAATGAGCCAAAAGTAATATTACTCATAGTATCCAGGCCTCCATGTGAACATCTATCATAACAAAATCTAATGTGTAGGACAAACCTTTTTCTTCTTTAAACTACACTCATTTCACAATAATGTCCCGATAAAACACACCAACAAACCTAAAACCTAAATTATCTTACAGTTATAGAAAGGTGACACTTCACCCGCTGTTGTTCCGACCGTGTACGTAGAAAACCCCTTCAGTGGTTGTGTGTGTGGTTGTGTGTTCCTGAAGTGCGGCTCCTTATTCCGTTTTCACCACTGAACTTTTCTGATAACGTGCAGTCTTTTCTCTTGTTGCTTTTTCTTGCATCACTTGGTCTCTGAACTTTGTGCTAATGACTGTTGAGCCAGTTGCAAACCGTCAGCTTTATTGAGTAACTCTCTATGAACACTCCCACTGACCCTCCCTTGTGAGAGCCCCAATTACATAAACCTCAAGGGTCAGTTCACCCACTTAGCTAAAACACATTTTCTCACCCAACTCTGTTGTTATGTAGGCATGCAAATAGTTTTGGTTTGATATGTCCAAGTTTTGAGATACCAGCTTCTGTGGACAGTTTTCATCAGAACTACTTTCTACTGAAGAAATAGTCCAAATAAAAACATGCTGACTGTGTTACGTGGATTACAAAATACATCATTATTGCAAGGATTTAAAGACAGTAAATGTAATTTCTCAATGTTTTGAGCAGCACAAACTAGATTTTAATTACCTCCACTGTATTATATACATTTTTATCTGCATGGCTTAATATCAACTGGGGTATGTGAGAATGTATGTTTTGTATAATGGGGATGAATCAATCCTTTAAAGACAGGACAAAAAGATACATGAAAGGAAACCAGAAGTCAGTAGTCAGTTTAAAGTTGGCTCTTAATGGCTCTTCTGATTTCACACCAACAGACAAGAAACGGACGATAGCTGCCATGATTTCTCCCTTTTATGCAGTCAAAAAAGGAGTTGTGAAGTTAGTCATGATAAAAATAAAAAAATACAGGCATTTGGATACTGTATCATTAATTCAAAAGAGAAAAACTGGCTTTTATTGAAATATAGACCTACTAGGACTTCAACTTTTGAGACAACTTTGTAAACAAATAGTACCTTTTGTCTCCGTCAGAGGTGGAGGACAATATGTGACAGTGACATGAAGCACAATTCTTGGAAATTTCCCAAATTAGGTCATGGTTTAATGTTCACACCACACGTCATCTTACACATTGGTGTCAGCTGATGCAGACAGGGAGTGTCCAGACCTCCTTGTGTTATCACGTCATGTTTTACAACTAAAGCTACAGGTAGTCTGAGATCACCTGTGTACACTAGATACAACAGACAAAACCCAGGAGACGAAAGGGAAATGATGCGACAGAGATCTTACCTAGGTGCAATATTAAATCTGATGTTTTTAGTGTGAAAAAGTCGTCCTTCCGTGTTCCTCAAATGTTTTAAAAAGTAAGATGTCTTAATGATCGTTTCTCTGATTCTGTGGATCAGAAGTGACCTGGTGAAACCTCACTTACACTCACACCTGCTGTATAGCAAAGAGATACTGCACAGCCCCTAAACTTTAGTTAAGGTGAAATGCCAGAGAATAAAAGCTTGCACTGTTCCCTCACACTATTCATATGCCGTTGCCAGTGGCTGTATTTTACACCGTCTGTGTCTGACAGTTTACACCCAGCTGAGCAGCACATCATTTACACTCAGTAGCCTCTTAAAACAGAGGAAGCTGGAGTAAAACACACACTGCGCTGACATCATGGCTAAGAATACTGTTTGCCTACTGGACAGGCTGTAATCCTCTATTCATGTTTAATGTTGCACTACTAAAATGGCAAAGACTTTCTGTAAAAGTAGAAAAGGAAACATAAAAAGTGGGTCTGAATAAAAATGGGGGATTTTGAGAGGAGGTCTGAGGTTGTATGAGGAAATCATACGATCAACTCAATGAAGGTGAGGAAAAAAGTTTGCCTTGCTTTCCAAGGTAACAACTGTGCAGCATTCAGATAGACAGATATAATTTAATAAAATCCCTAAAGACTGTAAAAATGCTCTAGTATAATCTGTATGTGTTGATTTCAAAATAATGACTTAATGACTTTAACTTAAAAAAAGTCAATGTAAGTTAATATAGCTAACGACATTAGTGGAAAAACACGAATTGTACAAGTAGGCTATACACAGAAAATGGGTAAGACTGGTCAACTTCAGTACAAATAAAGTGAATACAATATCCACGTAGCATATTGCTAATTTAGTAGTAAGCTAATAGAAATGCACTGGTTTCAATAGTGAACCAGCTTGTTTAATGTTTTACAGAATAAACTACGTTAAAATCGCAATTACAGACAGTGTGACAAAAGTGGACCAAGGCAACAGTAAAGTATTGAGACTTACTTTTCCCCCTGTGTGTCCCTGTTGTGAAGAGCCTCCACATGAGCCTCACTGCAGCAGCAGCTGATTAACAACACCTGGAGCAGACTCACTAACGAGCCGCCGCCATCTTGACTCCTGTCTCTCTGTCTGAATACTCGCTCTGAAACAATTTGAACAACAGGCTGCTCGGTGAAGAAGTGGACATAATGGATACATATGACGATATGAAGAAAGTTTTTCGCCAAACTGTAGCTAATATTGAAGAGTTGTATTGTGCAGTCTGTGGGCGGAAGAGAAACAATGGGGACATCATGTGGACAAACGACGAAGTGCTCCAGGTTAAGACAGGTAGGAAACCCCTTCTTCTGATCTGTTTCACTGCCTTGTACATCCTCCACTCTGTAAAAGCTGTAATATCAGAGTGTAAAATACATGCTTCAGTCCTGTATTAAAAAATGTACTGAAGCTGAATAAAAGTAATGAGGTATCAGACTGTTAGCAACAAAATGTAGGCTACTTTAAGTATCCGGGAGACCAGGGGCAAATGTAGCAGATTTAATCACCAATAATACTTTCACCCTTCACACCCAAGAATATAGAGATAGTTAAAATGATTTAATATCAATTAAAAACTTATAAAAACGTCTAGTTTATGTCTACAGTGTAAGGAGACATGTTGTGCTCTGCCTGAAACGCTCTGTTTTAGCTCCTGTCTCTTTAAGGCCCCTCCTCCCAAATACCCAGCCTCCTCTGATTGGTCAGCATGCACATGCCTGACCCAGCACCACTAACAACAATGGAGCAGCTGTGCTAAATCAATTCTTACAATTCAAACCAACCTCAAGGCATAAATTATGAAAATGTGTGACTCCATGATGTAGTGTGATGTCACAAAGTCACAGAGTTAAAGGTGGGACTACTGACGAGGTGTTTCCTGTGGGAGAGAGGAGATTCTGTTGGTACGGACTTTGACCTTTTTTTTAACTTTCAAGACCTTTTACAGTCACATGAACATATATGAAACACTGAAGGAAAAGATAAAAAGACAAAAAAGCATAATAGGTCTCCTTTAAGTAGGCTACAGTGCTTGAGTAAATGCAAACCATCGGCAGTGGAAACTTCTTGGGTCCAAGTTTATTTCCTGTAATATAGCAGCTGTAGCAGAAGTCCACTTGTCAAGGCAAATCTGTGAAACTACTTTAAACCCAAACTGAAAGGGCTGAATACAGACTGTTCTCAGAGGACTGCGCTCATTACATAAAACAGAGTAGCCTCCAGTTAGATGTTTATTGTGATAACTGCCTAATGATGATGAGTGGAGTATTATCCATTTTTTATTTAAACTACAACATTTCTACTCTACACTTCCCCAGACTATACACAGCTGTAGTGTGGGGAAACAAGGCTTTACTGCTGTATTTTGAATATACAGCATGCTTTCCCATATTGTTCATTGCCAGAGATAACTGCTGTAACAGAAGGCTGAGGAAAACCATTTTGGCTACCTAAAATAGATCATTGTTACAATACTCCCGTGGCAATATGAACAACCCTGTGCTCACTGATGCCAGCCAGGGCAACAATCAAATGCTAAAGTCTGAATAATTGCTGGATAAATGTGGCTGGAGAGTTTCCTGTGATGCCCAGTAGTGACTCCACAGTGGCTGCATCATGTTATATTATAGGACTGAAGCTACCACAGCTTGAAGTGATGACATGACCGGCGTAAAACATAACAAATTCAAATGTAAATCAGATGAGCATTTATTTCACTCTGTTGCTTCACATTTCATGCTCAGTGCAGGAGCGCGGATGATTCATGCTACAGATATTAGTCTAATGGAGAGCAGATAATGCACAAGACTTAAAATAGCTGCGACTTGTTTGCCAAATGTATCAAGTATTTGTGAACAAAGGTCTAAAGAAAGGGTCTGTTCTTCTTTCAGAGGTCAATTTCCTGCCCATGTCTTTGTCCTGTTATCACATATCAGAGCGCGCTGTGGGTGACGCAGGCTCACTTGGCTAAGACCCATTCATTTGTGCTTTATGGGTTGCTGATGCTTGTAATTATACTAAGCGTGCCTGATATCAGTGCAGAGTGGAATGAATTAGACTTGAGAAAAAAAATAGGAGTATCATATTGGATTTAATTGAACAACCTTTGCTTTGAACTCAAGACTACACATACAAACACAAGAAACAGATTTGAGAACCTGATCACAGTGTGTGACCCGTGGGTGAGACAAAAGACCCGCTTCATCTTACATCATTTTACATTGTTTGCATTGTCTGTTTGTTTTACATCATTCTTTTTAATTACTTCTGTTTCAAGTCAGTCCATGGAGTGGTGTAGGTGCGGAATGAGGTATGTAATAAAATCATGTAATACAAGTATAAAAGTAAAGCAGATCTAAGCTCTAAAGGACTGCTGAACTAACACTGTTTCTAACCAAGTGCTAGTGCCACAATGTAAGAAGTTAGCTCCTCTGTGAGGTGAGATTTTGTCCATCGAGCCCCTGACAGCTCCCTGGGGCCCCGCTTCTTATTTCCTCTTGCCTATTCGTGCCATCAGTTCTGCATTGGCTGCTGCCTTGGTCCTCATGTCCTGGTTCTTGGCCAGGTCTATGAGGACACTGAGGATGCTGGTGGGAACATCGAGGGACAGGGCGAAGCGGGACCCCTGCTGGGCTCTCTTTGGCACCTGGGAAGCCGGACGTGGGGCTCGTGCTCGCCGGAGCACAGTGTGATGCTCTGATCGGAGCAATGAGTTCAACACACCACTGCGATTCAGGATGTCGACAGCCAGCATGTCCCTCTGTGTGTCTTCATCAAGTTTGGCAAGAGTGGGACTGCTCCTCTGGCTCTGGACACACCAAGGCAGCAGCAGAGCCAGGCAGAAACATACACGCACACTTTTCATGGTCAGGACTCTGTCTGCAAGGAGAGATGAAGGAGAACAGAACATTTCACAACTGTGACATTGAAGGGCTTCTCACTGTAATGGCATGATTAAGTAATATTCTTCTTTGCATTTTTTGGGACCACAAAAACCATCTGAAAACTACAAACAACTTCAGTCATAAAGTAAGACAACTGATGTAAAACAGGAGGCTTTTAGATAGGAAGTGTGCAGACTAAATTGCAACAGTAAAATGAAAAACCTTTTATTTTGCAACCAAGACCAAATTGCAAACCATGATGTCATATTAATCATCAGGAACATCCAAGTAAGATTAAGAATCAGTGGTCCATGCCAGTGCACAAATGAAAATAAATTATCTATTCTCTGTGGTAGATTTGAAACAGCTTCCAAAAAAGACATATAAAAAATATACAGTTTTCTGCAGAGAATTATACGTTTTCCAAAATTTTAGACCGCTTGTCCTATAATTAATTGCAAATTTTGTGCAAAATATCTATTAAATCATTTCATTTCATTATACATATAAACTGGGGTGAGCATGATCAAGTGTAATAATCCCAATCAATACTTACTGTGTGTCACCAATGATTGAAAAGTTGGTAACTTGACAAAAAGGCACTTCTTCCTCTGGTAAATAGCAGGGCTTTTCTAATGATCTCTTGTCTTTGACTCCCTGATATCCTGTGTTGCTCTATCTTTTGTCTCCCAGCGACTTGTGCGGCATGCAGTCGGATGCTCAACTGGACTTTTGCCTGCTCGTCCACGACTTCGTCTTCATCCACGTCGGTCTTCGCTGTGACACTGCCCCTTCCCCGCTCTGTTTATCTTTTACATCTCTACACCCCATCACCCTCCCCTCTTTTCATCTAATTTCCTTTACACTCGTAGACGTCTTTCTCTTTCTAAAAATAACACAACGGTAATCACAATAGTTTGTTCGTAATGAATTGGATGGTTGCCCCAGTCAAAGCACAACTGAAACCCACTGTCTCCTTTCAAAAGTCAAGTACCAACATGTTGTATTTAAAAAACAAAATTCACTTTTTCTTAGTGTTGAGTTCATGTGTTGTCATCAGTGCAGACTGGGTGACCTTAGTCTCCTTATAACAACAGGGCATATGATTTGTTAAAGGCCAGTGAGAAGACAAACCTGTTTTCCTTTATTTTCTTAAACATTCACATTTATTTCATAAGTTTATACATTTAACACAGAATTGCTGATAGCTTCATATCAGCTACTTTAACTGTCATGAATTTGTTGAGACAATCTCCAGTAAAGGGTGAAAGTGTGATAATACAGAGCCATGTGATACATGTATGCGTGGTATATAGCATGTTTAAAAAATAACATTTCTTATCCAATATTCAGACAAATCTCCAGGACCTAAAACAAGCAGCCTACGTCACAAACTCAAGGCAATTCAACATGAGAGAGCAGTCCCGAATTCTTTCACATTCACATGACAGTGATTTAAGTTGCATAATGGGATTTATGTGTTTTGGAATAATTAAAGTAGAATTAAAGTAAGTGCAAATTTGAAATAATTTGCTTGATTGAAGATCTAATATCAGTATGGGCTCTTTTTACTGCTGCTGTCTGATTTTGTGCAATGACAACCATCGCTACCATGTGCACGTGTCTCCTCATGAGGCATGTTGAAATGTTAGCCAGGTATGAGATGGAAAAATTTTATCACAGCACTGGACACATTGTTGCCACTTAAGGGAACATAACGTATGAGTATACGAATCTTTCTATTTACAGAGCATGGAGGAGAGGAGGGGAGTGATGGGATGTTAGAAAGGGGAGCAGTCATAGAAGAAGCTCTCTGAGAACAACAAGGATGAAGAGGCTGTCAGGCCCAGGAGGGAGGCTGAATAAGACAAAGCGTACCTCGTTTCCTGAGTCACCTCCAGTCCGGCCCATCAAGGGACTTATCCTCATCTGACTAATGATATGAATATTACAAGTACAGCCTGATGACAACAGTTGGGCCCTCGGGGGCCCTCAGGATTATGAGCTGTCTCAGTTAACCTCAGATAAACAAACATGGGTCACACAGATTTCATCCAGCAGCAAACATATGTTGTTGGCCATATACCAGTAGCATTATTGTCACAGATGCAGCATGATGCAGGACTACTCATGGATCTGAGATGATGTCATCGCTATGATTCATGATACAACATATATATCACAGCAGGTCCTGGTTTATCCGTCATGTGGCCTACTGACGTATGTTCTTGATACGAGAAACTAAATTTATTAGAGAATCTCATTACAATTACTTTGATCAGTGACATCAATCTGATTGGTTTACACACTGTTTCAATACAGTTATACTCTAGTTCTCAATAATCACGTTAGCAAATGATAGTAAGCACAGACTAACAAAGGACAAAAGCAAATACTGAGAAGACATTACTAACAGTGGCAAAATGCATGTAAGGCACCCATAAATGGCCAACAATCTAAAGCTGCACCACAAATGATAGATGACTGATAAATGTGATAAATCAAAAGACAGAACACAGGGACAATGCTCATCAATGTTATCTTGTGTTCTTGTTTCTAGAAAACCAGAATATTAGAGTAACACTGAAAGTCTAATGGCTTGCAGTCCTGGCAATAATCATACAATTAAATGTGGAGGACGCAAAATGTGTCAGTGCTTTTAAGATTCAGGGGTCTACAAACATTTTTGTGCTTACAGCTCTTATACTTCTTGTCCAAATCTATATTTAATTTTGTAATGTGACTGATTATGCATAAAAATATAAGGAATGAGGTCAGTGAGTGCAACTGAACAGAAACAAACATGAGGGTTATCCTTGTGCTTACATACTGTATTTTAGATCTTTATTTGAACTTGCACTTAAGTGTGTTGGCCTCTGTGGAGTTTGTTTGTTCTCCATGCTTACATAGGCTTCCCCCATTATCAAAAACATAAACCTTTCCAAGAGGGCAACCTGGTAGCTGCTGGATTCGATTCTGAACCACAGCCTTTACATAGTGTCCTGTCTTCAGGGTCTTCTGCTGTACTATCTCATAAAGGCACAAGACCCCAAGAAATAATAATAAAAAAACCTTTCCCTAATTAAGCAATGACAAAAATATTACAGTTTACCCATGACCCTAAAAATGGTGTGCTAAAAACTAACTAATACTAAAAGTATCTAAACTGTGTATTTAAGTCTGAAAAGTACAAAAGTAGAAATACATATGAATGACCAAACCACACTGGGCCAATGTTTAACAGTATTTTTATTTTGTCGGAATGAGAGCTTCTGTTATGTACAATAGAGGACAGAAACAAGTCTTACAGAATTTATAAATATACTTTTGCTCCTTACTGGTTGTATTCATTACAATGTGTGTCAAGTAGATGATTATTATTCAAGTCCGCCCTCTCTCCCCTCCGCTCTTAAACAGTACCAGGTGGACCTGTGTAGTACAATCAAGAGGTAACCAATGCATAACTTCAACACTCACAATGTGCAGACTTGCTGCCCCCCTCACGGCTAACTAAGAGTGACCATTGGGCAGGATAAGAGAGGGAGGCGGAGAGAGGAGAGAGGACGGATGGCGACCTGTGCCGTCAAGCCAACGTGTAGACGATCCTCCGGTGTTCGATCTCGCAGTGATGACTGGAGGAAAGCGGAGTGAGGTTGAGGACGAAGATGAGGAGCAAACATGGGACACTCGAAGCAACACAACAACTTGTCTTAAAACCTCAGCCAGTACATGGCACTGCGCATTCTGTTGTAGTCGGGTAGCTGCTCGCAGGGGCCTGATGAAGAGAGGCAGGAGGGACAGATTAGAGAAAATGATTACAGCATGGGCACTGACATTGCTGCAAACAGAATAAAACCACAAAGAACTCACCAACAGCAACCACAGCAGGACACTTGTCGTAGATATATTTGGAGCAGATGTCACGCACAACCCTGGGGGTCACAGCCTATAAGAAAAGATGTGGAGGGAAGTCAGAACACTGATCCTAAAGATAGACTGGAAGATTTTCAGCATATTTTGAAAGGCCCTGCTTTACGTAATCGAGTGTTGCCTTTTAATTGTACAAACAGTCCAGACAAGAACTCTACTTCAGAGTGTGCACTCACATCGATCCGAGCGTCCCACTCAGCCAGAGGAATACGCCGCCCGTAGTTCAGGATGTGTCTGCCGATGTCGTCACAAATTGGTGTTGTTCCTAAAAGACAAACAGGTTCGTTAACTCAGGTGTGATTTGGAGGAGTTTGTACTGTATGTGTTTGTGTAAATGTGTGAGACATGTAATGTACCATTGAGCTGTCCAACCAGGCTGGCCTTCAGAGCTTGCTTGCCTCTGGCTACATCACTCTCTGTCACTGTGGTGCACAGGTTCATCCTGATGGGAGCAGAAAGTGGAGGAATTAAGACAAAATATGTGCATTGTCCAATGATAAAACAACATACAGCTTTGGTGCTCTCTCTGTGCATCTGTCCTGTCATTACTGACCAGGCATTCTGGGACCAGTGCATCATGTCTTCAATGTAGTTCTTATCAGCCACAAAGTGAATTCCCAGCAAGCCGGTGTCGCTGTAGGAAGAGTGGAAGGCCTGGAAGCTGTGACACAGTTTCTCCTCCACTGCCAGGCGAGCCAGACGGCTGCTCAGATTCTGTAGGTGAGTGGAAGGAATTCACCAGTTCACAATCAAAAGTTATGTTATTAGTGGTACAGCAACAGTGTAAACAGGAAAATATAATCATGATGATGAAACAAGAACTGAACTTTCTTCCATAATTCAACATACAGAAGGGATAATAATAATAATAGTAATAACAACTTTAATTTATATGGCACCTTTCACAGAACCCAAGGTCACTTTACAGATAAAATAACAGTAAACACCAACAGCACATACAAAAAAACCAACACAAACAAAATGCAGATAGGGTGACACATATATATATATATATATATATATATATATATATATATATAAAAATAAGGGTCCAAAAGCCATGGTGAACAGGTGAGTTTTAAAATGTATTCTTCAAAAATAATACATTTTAGCTTTAATAAATTGAACAAACTCCATGACTAAGCCTATTTTGTAGCGACTGCTATGTAATTCAGGTCTTGTTCCTCTCAACAGATCCAGAGGCAGGGGTAAGACCCCTGACCCAGGTTTTCAGAGAGGATCATAGTTTACCCCTCAATAATGGCCACTCAAGACATCAACAACCTCAAGTGGGCAAAGCATAAAGGGGATACTGGTGAACCAATGACATGAATTGACTTTAGGAGATATTACAGTTGCCAATTTCATCCTTGTTGTCTTATATTAACTGCACAAACTAAAACATGCCTGTACTCATGTATATTTCACCAACCTTTCCACCTCCGTAGGTGAGGTCAAAGCTACCGATGATGGAGTTGGCCACCATGAGTGGCACGATGTCTGGGCTGGCAGCACTGGCCCCCTCCACAGCAATGGCTACATGTGCCAGAGGCAAACCATCATCACGCATACGGATCTGAAGAGAGGCAGGAAAGGAAGCGATCAACAAAACAATTTACAGTGACATAAAAAAAATCCCTACCCATGCTCTGTTCTCTGTCACAGGCCAGAATCACATGTAATGCATAAAAAACATCAATCTCAAATAGAAGTTTATTAACTTGAAATTAGTCTGTAACTGCTACATTATATGTGATAGATGCAAGATCACATTCAGTGTATTTATCAAATTTTGGCTTATAAGGGATTCGAAAAAACAAATGGTTTTGCAGTGGAATAAGTGATATAAAACTCACCAAAAAAAAAGAAAAATATGCCGCAAAGCATTCACAGCTCATCTCACCTCACTGCCTGTAAATCTGCAGGGTGACAGGACGGGGACGGCATCTCCCTCATACTCAAAAGACACTCCGCTGAAGTGAGTTTTGGCCAAATCAACCAGCTCCTTGTGGTTCACACCTGTGGATGAAATGCATTAGATTAACACAGAGTAATTCCAGGAAAAGTAGAAATTCACAGGTAACCAGTGTTTATCCTCAGAGTGTGTGTCTGGAGGAAGAGGATGTACCTCCAGCGGCAGCCAGCACCATGCGAGGGGCTTTGTAGTGGCTGTTGATGTAATCCACCAGGTCCTGACGGGTCAAAGTCCTGAAATAATTTAATACAATATTGATGCTAACATACACTATGGTGCAGAATTAAGTGTGTAAGAGACATAGTGAAAGAAAATTATTATAATTATATTCTGACAAAGTCAGACTGTTGGGATTTGTTTTACGGTACTTTTGAAGCCATAATTCATTACAACAAAGCAACGTTTTGACAGCAGTCAGCTTTTGACTAAAGCAATTCTGTGATTATGACTAATATTTCAGAGGATGTGTGAGAGCATGTAGTTCCACTTGCCTGGCATTGTGGGAGGGTCCCAGCACGCTGTGTCCTAGAGGTGTGCCCTGGAAGGCAGTGGCATGCAGCAGGTCCAGGCAAACTTCCTGGAGGTTACCCCCGATTTCCTCGAGCTCCCGCAGTACCACACCCCTCTGCTGCTCGATCTCTGCCTCACTCAGCGTGCAGTTTTGAACCACCTCGGACAGCAGCTCCACAGCTGGTACAACACAGAGAGAAAGATTGTTGTTCACATCTACGACAGGATACGCTCTCACTTAATGCTAGAAAACAGAGACGATCTTATTTGCTGCTCCAAACAATATAAGGCCAAGTTACTGGGATTCTGTACATGTAAATCACCATAACACCTTAACCTCACAAACATGATCTGTTTAATTTCATCCTAGTTTGTCCTAAAACAGGTTGTTGTTGTTGTTATTAAAACTAAGGAAAGCTCAGTTCACAGGTCATCTAACCTTTGGGCAAGTCTTTGGCAAGGGTCTTCATGTAGTATGCAGTGTGCTCCCTGGAGGTGTATGCACTCAGGTGAGCACCCATGGACTCCACCTGCTGCTCCAGGGCTGTCTGAGGGTGTTTCTTGGTTCCCTGGGGGGTGAGAAGAAAAGGGATTGTGTGTTACTGTATTGTATTACTGTGTAATAGCATTGTTTTTCTAATAGGTAGATATAAAAGTTCCATGAGAGACCTAAAGGCACCCTGTGGAGTTTTTGACCTCTACTACTGTAGCACTGGGGAGCAGTGCGTCCTTCTTTTGTTTTTCCATGCATGTTAACAATGCACATTTCAAACTTTTAAAAATTCAGCTTGTACAATGACAAAAGTTATGCATTTAAAATGTTTGTTAGGTTTCAAGGATGCACGCAATGTGTCAAAAGTGAGTAACACTGAATCTATTATTACTATTCAATTTGTTTATAGGAAAACACCTCCGGGTATCTTCATTGTCATGAAGTCTGCTAAAGTCTACCTTGAAAGCCAAGTGCTCCAGGAAGAAGCCTGCTCCATTGTTTTTCTCACTCTCATAGCGACTGCCAGTACTGATCCACAGTCCAACCTATGATAGGGAAGAGAGATGCAAAGAATGTGTAAACTGGCGCTATAACAACCTCCCGCATGGTTGTAAATAGACCCCCTTTATTACTGGATTCTTACAGTGCATGTGGCATGTCCAGTCTCCTCAGATGCAACCCTCAAACCATTGTCCAAGGCAGTGAGGCGAGTTTCAGGGGCTCCCACCAGGCTCTGGGCATAGCTGACTGAGGCCTGTCCACGCCTCAGAGACAGCAGGATGGGCTAGAGGGCCGAGACACAAGGAGTCTTTTTAATATCCAGTACATTTAATATTCTGTAACAGGAATTTGAAAGTATTCTGTCATTAGCTCTAGCTTGCTAGCTGGTCCAGCTGCTTGTTATTATTCTTGCCAAGCAAAAGAGGTTATGTCAAAGGTCCGATCTGGTCTGTCCGATAGTTATCTTGTTGTACCAAAAAGTACAAAACAGAGCATTTTTTATGCTCCCCCCCTTTTGTACTGCACGTAATCTGGCACATGTATGCCATGATTGATTACTTTTTAATGGTTGTGATGCACATTCAAAATTTCGACACATTTTCTATTGTAAAAATAACATCATTCACCCTGAGCGCAGTATTTGGGTAAAAGGACTCTTATGGGGTGTGTAGATTGTGCGTAGATCCACTGTGTGTAGATCTTAATCAGACTGTATTAAACACTTCAAGCTGACTTGTGTTAATAACATGCAAAGCATAAGTGGAATTTTTGGGTTTAGGTCTACGTCTTAACTTGACACCACTGCCACCACCTGCTATCAGTCAATGGAAGTACTAAAAATAGACCAGTAGATAATGTCATTAGACATCAGTTCTATTGGATGTACACATGTGAAACTGTCTAATTCAAGACATACGTCACAATTCACTGCGAGGTTATGGGACGTTATTCTGGAGCAATTTTAAATCTCAGAGTATTTTCAATATTTTGATTCGTAGCTCTTTCTGAAAACAAGATGACAATCACCGTTTAGTAGAAAATGAATAAAAGGAGACGCTGTGCAATAATTCAGGACTATTCCAAAATCTGGAAACACAGCTACGGCTCGTGTAAAGGTGGACGTTGCTCAGCCATGTTTTACACATAATCTGACATCAGTATCGCTAAGCAGTTTTCACGTCATTGTTCGTGATGGTGTATAAGTACCTATTCCACAATCAAACGTTTTGACAATCACCAAGTACAGGATTGACAGCATCTGTCTTGACAAAGTCACCGTGCTAACGCTGCTAGCACGAAAGCTTAGCCGCGGTATGAGGGCAACTGAGGACAAGTGTCAAACATCACAGCTGCTGACCTTGTGTATGACCAAGGACGACTGAAACGATCACCAGCTGGTCTTAGTAACGCGTATATAGAAGTGGACCTTACACATCAAGTTGTTGTGACAAGATGTACTTCCTTATTTGACAAGTGACCTTGCTTTCGCTGGTAGCTAATCGGTTAGCTAACCCATTCCCCACGTAAAGCCCAGTTAGCAATTTAGCAAGTAGGCTATCTTCTTCGATTACCCCCGTCGTTACGCTAGAACAAGGGCAGTAAGGCTAACCTGCTAAGATATATTATTTCTTAGAACGCATTTTTGCTTACCCTTTAAATATGTACTTACACTGCGGTTTTTGGCGAGGGCTCGACCCACAGTGCTCCCGACTCGGCACACGGACGCCGCCATTTTTCTCAGTACGGTTACGAAAGGGAGGAGTCTCGGCTGGGCTCGTGAAGCGCTTCTTCTTCGTCGCCATTGAACATGAGTGTTGACTCTTCAACTGGGTATGATCGCCACCTACTGTCCATTTTGTGTTGTTGATGGAGAGGTCTGAAGGTGACAGTCTTTGCATTCTCACTCTGTGCTAGTTTTTGTTGAACACTTTACTGCCATAATAGTAATATCTTGCATTCCGTGTCTAATAAACCTTCCCTCGTCACATCTTAATTTGTGAGGGCATATCATAATAAGACCGAAAGACAAAGCATAATATTTACTATTTCCCTTTTTCTCTTAGCTCAAGTCATCCAGTATCTCAGGTGCCTTAAGCAACTTGCTGTAGTAAAGGGTTGATCAATCCAATGACAACAAAAAAATACTGTCTCACTTACCCTCGATGGTATCAAGCCATGTAGTTCCCCTTTTTGCCTAGATTTTTGACTCAACAGTGCAATGAATAGCATTTTGCTTCTCATGCTCACAGCACTGGAAATGGCATTTAAGAAATTCAACAGCAACATTCCTGAAACAGCCTCCCTGTTACTCTGGATAATCCACATGTAAACATGTAACAAAACTACTTTCTATCAAATAAATAGTCCCTATTAAACAGTCAAGCCTGTTGTGTGGAAAGCCCAAACTAGCAGTGGCATTGTTGTATTATATCAAATCACTGAATCTGAAATTTTGAAATCTTTGAAAGAAAGAAAGAAAGACAGAAAGAAGTGAGTGACAAAAGACATGGCATTCTCTCGAATTCTGACTTTATTATGAAGCACAACCCCTGCAAAAAGTTCAAATTGAGGGAACAAGTGAACGATTTGGTCAACAAACCTTCTTTTGAAAGTTTTTTAGGCACTCATGGTGCTGGTCTGGACTGTTTATCTGTTTATCTCTAGAGTCAAAGCAGGACTTTGGTCTTTCTCTGAACAGACTTTGGATACCTCTGATCTCCTCTTCTGTAAAAATTCAGGGTAAGGCTGTGCGCTTAAGGGCAGCTGGATGGACGTCACGGTCATTGGCAGGCGAAGTGTGATGGTTTCAATAGGGATGGGCACAGGTGGCTCAGGAGGTAGAAGAGAAGGAGGTGGAACCACGCTGCTGGTGTTTTTGAGCTGAGTCTTTATCTTGGGCAGACGCTTTGAAGCAGCAGGCTCCTTCTCCTTGATGGAGCCTCTGCGTTCCGGTGCTAAACGGGTGAAGGATCTCAGTGGAGGAAGTGGGCAGGGGCATTTGACCTTGAAGCCCTCAACAAGCAGGTTGACTCCAACATACTGTGGCACTTCTACTGCTGCCTAGAGACCAAAAATGGCATCTGAAGTACTGTATATCACCCTCACAATATGGGCCACTTCAAAATACGTCATAACCTGAAGAAGAGGCAAAACTTTTACCTTACCTGCTTATATATGAGCTGAAAGTCTCCAGTGTTTGCAGTGCGGTTTGCTCTCCGATCCAGGACGACTCTTAACGTGTCTTCCTGCACAGCAGTGCAGAGGCGGGCTGTCACAGGGGTGGAGGGAGCCATAGTGGGACTGGCATTGATTTCTATCAGCCATGGATGCAGGTCACAACCTAAGAAACACAAACTTTCTTATGTTTTCATATTAAAATGACATAAAATATTAAAATCAAAAACAGTGACAACAAATAAAAAAAAACTATATACATTTCCAGCTGCTGCAAAAGCTGTTGCAGTGTTCACATCCTACCTAACATAAAGTCAGCACCATAGAGCTCAAATGTGTTTTTGCGTGAGTCCATAAGATCCTGTGTTGTCTGTAATGCGTGAATCACAGCCTTCTTCATCCCGGGGACGACCACAGCCTGCCACTGAGCTTCCCGACCCTGACTCGACAGAAAGGTCTTGAACTGGTCATCTGACCACATGTTGTCTGCTGGGATACCTCCATGGCGTTGCTGGGAGGGCCTCAGGTGCTTCTGGATGGAGTTATTGCACAGGTGGACAGAGCTGAAAGGATGGGGTAAAGAGAGGACAAGAATGGACAGAGAAATTAGAGGAATTGAGTGAGACAGTGTAATGACATAATGAGAGAAATGACACAAGCCTGTCACTACTTCTACTCTTTAGTTTGCTTTCAAACTACTTCGCAACGATCTTCTAACTTTAATAACAGCTTGAACACCAGGCATGCATTCTTTCTATAATTCTGCCAGGCTATAACAAGTGAACTGTAAAAAAGAGGGGAGAGTGAGTGGGTAAAGGGCTTACAGAAAGTATTTTTGGAGTATTTCTCATTTGTTGCTTATGAAACTTGGTCGAGGTTAAAGCAATCTTGCATGTACTGTAAGTGAGCAGGTGTTTTAGAGACAGCTTGAGTTTTTGGTATGACTTGAATGTTGCTAATGTTAAGGACATATTTGAGTATACCCAGAGGATAACAGCTATTTTCATACCACGCACTGACACAAAATCAAATCTCCCGCCACAAACGACAAGCATAATCATACTCTGTATCTTTCTCACACTTCCTCTTTTTCAAATTTGACGTTCATCTGGTTTCACATCTGCTTCTGCCTTTTATTATTCATTCATCCCTTCATCAGTATCACTGTCTTACCTGTTCAGTGTATCCAACGAGTAAGGCTGCGTAGAAAAGCGCAAGTAGCACTTCTTATAGAACCACACGGTCAGAGGGTTCCAGTCGGTGACCAGGAACCACTGCCGCAAGTCAAATTTGGTGCCGTGGACCAGAAAGGGGCGCTCCAGGTACTTCTGTACCACCCACTTGCTTTCCTTGATTAGGATTGGATCAGCGTCCACCAGCCTGAGGATCTGATCCAGACGCTTGGCACATTTGATACCTAGAATGCAGGTTGGCAAGTCAGCCTCCTTGCTATAGCAGATATTATGTGTCTCTGATAGAGTCTGACTTCTCACCTCTGCCTCTGGACTTAGCTCCTGGTTTGATGATCCAGATGTTGTGTATGCCGTCTATGCCCAGCTGTGGACAGACCTCCACCAGCCTCTGTAGCATGGCTTCGCAACAGGCCACAAAGTGATCACTGTTGCCAATCTCTGCTCTGCCACTGAGCAAGGAAACAGACGGAAGGAGAAACTGTAGCAAGTGACAAAGACCCTTTACCACTCATACACCCAACACACACTGTACTCACTGAACAACAAGGTAGTAACTGTCAATGAACTCTGCCCACTCCTCCTTTGTGAGTGTTTGTGGTGTCCCCAAGCTTTTGTCTATGTCACAATGCTCTAGACTCTCCAGGAAGTCCTGGCATACTTTGAGTGCGCTGTCAATCATTTTGGAAAGGACAACTGGTTTAGATCGCTGTTTGCTTCGTTTCCTTTGATCTGATGGTGGAGCAAGAAAGTGACGTCTGTCTTTATTTAACTACACTGAGTACGAACACAGTCATGTAAGAGATGCTCATACCATGAATGCTGTGGCTCGTTTGCTCTCCCTGAACAGCCCGCTCCTTCTCCACAATGTACTTCAGAAGACCAGCGCAGGCTGTTCTCCTGTAGTCCTCTACACAAACGACACAGAGGGAAGTATACTGAGCTCTCTCTGTAAGTGAAAGTATAGGGATGATGGAAAATACATATGTGTTATATAGTGTGATGGGCCATAGAGTAAGAGCTGACCAATGAAAGCATGCTTCTCATCCTGTGCACAAAGTCTGTAACAGCGGGGAAAGAAGGTGTCTGGGTCAGCTGAATCAAACCAGTGCAGGTTCCTCAGGTTCACACACAACCCCACCTGACAAGGCAAACAGTGGTAAGTAAGTGTGGCAGGAGAGCACTGTTACTGTGAGAAAGGATAAAAGCATATACTGTAAATGTGCAGTACCTTGGTGGCGAAGCTGCCTGCTTTTGCAAAATGATTGATAATCTGTTCTGCCTGCAAGCTGTTGCTGTTGATGGCGTCTCTACGGTTTGTCCAGTAGAAATTAACCATTTCATTCCGCACCAGACGAGACTGTATGAGAGCAGGGGAAAGATGACGGCTGATACTGGCAATCTAATGAAGTTTGCTATTAAGAACTTTACATATGTCCAGCATGATTATCAGGCACTTTTACCTTGAGATCATAGAGTTCATCTGGATCCTCCTCTTTTTCGACACTGTCTGAGTTGTCTGGAAGATGCAGCAATGTTAATAAATGATGGGATGTAGACAGACATCTGATTTCTGTAACAGTCACACTTTCATCATCTGGCTCACCGTCATCATCATCGCTGTCACCAGCATCATTGGAGCTCGCTCTGCCCTCCTCGCTGTGACGCAAGTGAGCATGGTGGGTGGGGAGGTGCATATGCTGCTCTACCCAGCCTCGGGCCCTCAATGCTGCCCTGATGACAGGGTAAGGGCCCTGGACAGAGAATACCTTATGCATCTGAGTGTACAGAGAGGAAACACAGAAATGATGGACAACTTTTAAAACAAATTTGACCTTGGAGATAAGTTTTTAATCCTTCCAGTAATGTAACTCACCTTGACAGCTTTGTCCACAAATGCTTTGGCTGTCTTCAGTCTCTCTGGGTTAAGAACAGGTGGGCTGACAAAACTGCGACGAACTTTGCCCTCAGGAGAGGTAGCTGTCAGACACACACACACCTACAACCTGCACTTAGGAGTTAATGCTGCAAGGGTATTAGTTGTCGACTTGCAAAGTATACCTACCTGTTTGCAGGCTTTTGCTTTTATCTTGCCTGCACTGCTGGACCACAGGTGTGACCTTCTGGTCATTAGATTGGCCTTCTGTTTCTCCTGCAGTAACAGTAACATCAGGAGCACTCTGTCATACAACTTACATCAGTAAAATGGGCCATCATTCATCCAGAAAGATCCTAACCTACCAAAGCATGTTTGTACCCGATGAGCGAAAGAACATCTTGTAAGAGGAAAAAGAATATTCACAAATGCATGGATACAGTTTTATCGTAACATGGAACAAAACATTTGGAACTGTAATCGATCTATCAAAAATGTCTACAACATGGCTGATGAAAACATAGGCCAAATATAACTGATGTAAGTATTTACATATACAATGATAAACCAAAAAACAATGTGACTAAAGCTTCGGCTTGAAGCCAAAAGAGCAAAGTCATGCAACTTTAATACATGGCCTCTAAGTTCAAACATTTGGCCACCTGTTCTGAGTTTGACCTCATGATTAATTCAGCACTCGTGATCTATAAGCAGACGCTATGAATACCAAGGACAAGTCCTCTGGAGGTGTGAAGTGATACAGTAGAGACCTTTCACGTTTCAGTCCATAATTTATTGACAATATGAAGTCATAAAATAACAGTAGTGTATCAATGAAAATGAAGAATTTTGTGTGTTTTTTATTGGGTCACAACTGACAATATAGGCATGTGTGTTACAAATACAACAATTGTCAACCCATTTAAAAAATAGATGGTTGCAAATCCTCTGCGGGCCAAACTTTGATTAACAATTCAAGAAAATGTTTAGTGATTTCCAGTATTATTTGTCGGGTGTTCAGACAGGGACAGTGTTTCCCGTGCTGCTTTCTGTCTCTCACCACTGTCTGGGCATGGTGTGCAGCATCTATCAGAAGCCTGGTGTCCCTCCTGGTCCTGCTGGACAGACTGATTGGACCTGGTCTCCTCCATATTAACATTAGCTCTCATTCTTCAGGGGAACCTTTTCTCTCGCTCTGATTCATGGTTTGGTCAGACACGAACTGCTGCAGAGGACACAGCATTTCAATCATTGCAACATTTAATCATCCAGCATTTAATCACACAGTGTAAAAGTGTACAAAAATGTTACATAAGTAATATACAATTATTGAAACTGTAAACAACTGCAGGTGTCACACAGACACACCTGTGGCTACTTTTAGATCAGCCTCTCTCCAAGCGCAGTGGACTATGAAGTGGGTCAAGTTGCTGTGCAGGAGACTGCTTGGCTACACCTGTCAGGTTTGTATCTAACACCCCAGGTAGGCTGTGATACTCAGTCTGATTTCCTTCAGTTACCTGTTGAACAGAGGGCTGCGACTGGACACACAACCCAACAAAAGAAATGCTCATTCAAATCCTGCCCTGTGCACCGTACGCACAAAATATTTCTGACATTTTTGCTAAAAAGCCACCACAGATTACAAGTCATTTTTCTTTTGTAAAACTAGCATCACATACTCTCTAAAACAAACCACAGACGTCTAACTGTCTCCTTTTAAAACGTATTGTAAAAGTAGCTCACTATAGGTGTCTCCTCAACCTATTACCGATATTTGTAGCAGTAAACCTGTAAGTAAGCGTGTTTCTTACCTGCTGAGGTCTGCAGGTGTACTGACTGCAGTGCCGGTTGAGTTTCAGCGGAGGAGCGCGCGATGCGTCGGACTCTCTCCTTGTGTATTGTTACCATGGCAACCTCAGAGTAGCCGCTCATGCTAGCACTAACCGGGCGGTGAGTGTTTTCAACCTTTTCTGTGTACGCCAAGGTTACAAAACCTTAAAGTTTATACGCACACATTGTTTATTTTTACGTATAGCAATTCAGACAAATTCAATGGACTATTTGTTTATCCTGTACGTGTCAGTTATAGTATTTGACTTCTTATTTCTGACTCTAACATTGATTTATGAAAGAAAAAAAGTCAAATAACCTTAACTTGGTTAACTCTTGTAAAATATTTAAATAATTGTGGGGTTTTTTGTTTATATTTTGGATATTTGTCTTTGTTCTGTCGCCATCTTGGCTCCGGCAAACGCGGGGAGGGGCGGGGCTGCTGTACGTCAAGGTGTCACGTGCGCGCTTGCTCTGCAGCCTGTGTCCAGACAAATCCCCTCTCAGTCAGCAGTGCGTTCACACACGTAGCTGTGGCTGTATACACGAAGTCTTTACACAATTCACGTAAAAGTGCAACGGTACGCCTCTTACTCACCCGGAACAGGTAAGCCGAGCAATGTTTTATTTGGCTCCTTTACAGCCAGTGGGAAAAGATATGTTTCTTGAAATCAACTCAAGCTAACATGCTAACACTGTAGAAGTGTAAACGTAGCTAACTAGCTAGTAGTTACTCAGCTTAACTTCTTTTTCAGGCGGCCGTGTCAGCTGTAAAATGTGTGGAAGAACCGCTTGTACTCTTGCTCCTGACGAGGTGAGCCGAGCCTGCTCCTACAGAAGCCGAGGAGGGCGGCGGAGACAGCCCCGCTGGAGGGATGGAGATGAGGATAAATACCGACCCTCTTACAACAAGAGCCCCCAGAGTATGAGTCCCGTCCTGCTGTCCCAGAGGCATTTTGATGAGGTAAGAACAAGTGTACGGTTGTGTATGCACAGTGTAAACACGCAAAAACGCCACAACTTAGTAACTGAAAGAATGACCCAGAACACATACCTGTCTGAACAATATGGGACATTGTAAGCCCTAATGTAGTATGGACAACAGGATAATTGCATTGGATAGCATGATATAGTGCAGGTGCTCATGTTTTTGTGTTCACAACTTCTGTGTCTGCAGACTGCTCCTGTGGATGAGTGTGTGTTGGCCTCGATGCGTTGGGGTCTGGTGCCTTCCTGGTTCAAGGAGAAGGACCCGAGCATGATGCGATACAGCACCACCAACTGCCGCAGTGAGAACATACTGGAGAAGAAATCTTACAAGGTGCAAACACTTTAAGGCACTGCAGAGCTATGTTCCCAATGTTTTGTGTCTGTCTCTCAGTGTTGTGTATGTGCACACAGGAGTCTCTAATCACTTTGTTGTCTCCACAAAGGACCCCCTGGTTAAAGGACAGCGCTGTGTCATTCTGGCTGATGGTTTTTATGAGTGGAAGAGGCAGGACAAAGGCAAGCAGCCTTTCTTCATATACTTCCCTCAGACTCTGGAGAAAACAGAGGATCAGGATGACCCCACAACCTCAGCTCGCAATAAGGAGAATTCAGAGACAACATGCCCTCCAGTGGAGGCCTCCCCCGACTTAACAGAGGTTTGTATTGGTTTTTCTATTACAATATGAGCACCATGAACATGTGCTTTCATCCAGAACAGAAGTAGAGAGAGTGCAGCTGTGGCGGAAATTACCACTGCTGAAAATATCCTGTGTGGGAGACGAGCCAAAGCAAAAATGTGCATGTGTCCACCAGCTGGTTTTGTAGAAATTTCATACAAACTTGATTTAGTTTTGATGTGTCAAGCTGAAGATGGTCAAAAACAAATTCTTCCTTTTTTTTTTTTTTTTTCCATAAAATCTACTTATATTTACTACTTAAAGACACTGTTCCCCTCTGCTCTATGTGTTTGCCAGGGAGAAGAAGCAGCAGGTGAGTGGACTGGATGGAAGTTGCTGACTATGGCTGGACTGTTTGACTGCTGGACACCTCCAGGTGGTGGAGAACCCCTTTACACATACAGCGTTATCACTGTGAACGCTTCCCCTAAACTGGAAAACATCCATCATAGGTGAGGGTAGTTAACTGAAAAACATGCTCTGTTTTTTCCACTTTACTCATTACAGACATTACTGTCTGTAATGAAATGCTAAATTACTTTGTGGTTGTGTTTTAGGATGCCTGCAATCCTGGATGGGGAGGAAGAAGTGAGAAGATGGCTTGATTTTGGGGATGTGAAGTCCCTAGATGCCTTGAAACTGCTCCAGTCTAAAGATATTTTGACTTTTCATCCCGTCTCTTCACTAGTAAACAACTCGCGTAACAACTCTCCAGAGTGCCTTCAGCCAGTGGATCTCAACAGCAAAAAGGTATCAGATTTAATATGATGTTTTATTTGCTAAGTTTGGATTTTAGCGGTGTAGTGCCGGCTATTAGGCGAATAGAGATGTTTCAGCTGACAAATCTGACCCTTTACCCCCAGGAGCCCAAGCCCTCAGCCAGCAGTAACATGATGAAGAGCTGGCTGACAAGCAGTGCAGCAGCAAAGAGGAAGGAGCCCAATACGTGTGAAAGTAAAGAAGAGCAAGAATGTAAGGCTAAGCGCAAGTCTACAGGAGGACTTCAGCAGTGGCTTCAGGGAGCCAATAAGAAACAAAGAACCCACAGAAGATAACAAGTGTGACTGAACAATCCACCGTGTTTCAAAGGCCATTTAGGCCTCAATTATTCCACAATACTATTTGAATGGGTATGAGAAAGATGTATGTTCTCGTATAAACGTTGTTGTAATAAAGTATATGCTACACAGATACCATTTGATTTCAAAATGTTATCAATAAATATCAAATAAACACAGAACGCTTTATTCAAGATCTTTATTACCCTTATTACTTGAAACGCAAAGACATTTTGAAACAATGTAGATGCTATGCATTTATCATATTAATAATATAATAATGATGAATGCCAATACTTCCCCCACATTTTTTTTTCTTTCAAAGTTACAGTATGTATGCTATCTTGTAATCTATAATGCATTTCAGAGTTTAAACATAATACGAACAGACAGATCTGATCGGTTAAAAGAAAAGTCAAGCACTTAAACTGTTTGCCAACACGAGCAACTGGCAGAGTCAGATATGGAGATTTACAGCACAACTATTTGCCTTCCCCACACAATGACTGAGGTTTGCAAATATACAAAGTCTTGCAATAATTGACAGTAAAAAGAAATGTACTAGCTAATAGTACTCAGTTATGAATTACATTTATACTCGAGAAAAAAAAATCCCCAGGACTTCCAGGTAGAATGACATGCCGCCTTGATTTCGTTTATTCTCACGTCAAATGTTGTACCAAGAATAACTGATTACAAGACGAACCTTATTTTCCCCGATAGAGGAACAGCAAATACCATGTTAGGGACAGCACTTACATCAAGGAGCTGAGTCTGGATTCTCAGATGTCCTTAACCTGAGCTACAATTGCATTTATTGTGGCTCCAAAATGAGATGTCTGAACAAGTCTTTCATTATTGTGGATGACAGAAGTGCCCAAAAAAGAAGAAAAAGATCTGTACACACTGTCTGATAGACCGGATGTTCAATTCTGTGCCAATTAGCGCGAATCAGCAGGCAGCATATTCATGTGATCCTCACATGCAACTTCACACGTTCTGATCCTTCATTTCTGACCCCTCTTTAGGTATCAGTTTTTTTTTTAAGGTTGCACGAGGTAAAGTGAAACCATGGTAATAAGTGTTTTTGGAGAGTGGAACAAATTAAGCCACAACACAAATGAGTAAAATGGGGGAGCAGTGTTTCCTCTATTCATGCAGCAGTGGCGGGCTGTGAAAGTAAGAAAACAACCACCACTGCTAAAGAAACTTTTTGATTAAAAAAAAAAACAAAACAAAAAAATTAGTTTTCTAACTTTACTCATCAACACATACATGTATAGAGATAATGCTTCGATTTATCACAAAGTATCCAAATAAAAGCAGTTAGAACCAAAACTGGGTGTGAAACCAGCAATTTACATGGAACCGAAAATGAGATTAGCCCAAACCACCACCGCCATGAAAAAGTACAAGGGGAAACACTGGGAAGTAATAAGCATCATACAAGTAAATTCCATAATGTTTCCTTAAGGTGTTCTTTGGGCTAGGAGACTCATATTTTATAGAAAATGTGTTTTTTGTATATATAAGGAGGTGAGTGCAGCATGTCTGTGTGTGTAGTAGTATACTCTATGGGTTGAGTGGGATGCTGCTTGTATGTTGGGCATCAGGGATTAACACAGTGGACCATGGGAAAGGGGATATATAGACAAGGCAAGACAGGGTAGTGACAGCGGTGACGACCCCCCCGGAAGATCTTCAGCGTCCTCAGCAGCTGCAGGTCTCCGCTGATGGCTTGGCTCGCTCGTTCCGGTCCAGCTTTATCGGTTCTGGGAACTCGTTGTACAACTCCACTTCGGTCTCCTGAAATCAAAGCGCACATTCGAGTGAGAGCCTGGCTCCTTATCTCCCAGCTTTCACAGAAACAGAAAAATCTTTTTCTCGACATCGAAAAGGCTGAGTTAAAGTGCAGGCAAGAATTTCTCGCTGCAGTCCGTTACCTGTTTAAGGGCGTTGCGTGCGATAGTCTGAAAGGCCTGCTCCACATTGATTGCCTCCTTGGCGCTGGTTTCGAAATATGGGATGTTGTTCTTGCTCTGACACCAAGCCTGTGCTCGCTTGGTTGTTACCTGAAACACAAAGGAGCTGCTGTTAGATTTAGAGAAGGCATGAGATAATGACATTGCAATTTTTAAAACTGTTTCATTAGTTGAAAGTCTAAACAAACCAGAATGGCACTCAATAGAGCGCATACCTCCGCCAAGGTCCAACAGTGCCCTTTAATTTAATCAAGCCTAATCCAATAAAAATCTTTATCTAGCGGATTTAAATATGTTTTATTTGAATTCTCATCAAATTGTATTCACTGATAGATACCAGCCACCTAAATACACCTTATTTTTTTAATCATTCCCTGAGAAATTAACAAAAATCTCGCAATGGTAAACAAAGGGAAGAAAATTTCCTACATCCATACCAAAATTTTATCTGGTCTATTCTGGGCCGAGACCCATCCTCCATCTAAGTTTCATGAAAATCTGTGCAGTAGTTTTTATGTAATCCGGCTGACAAACCAATCAACGGACACAGGTGAAAACAGAACCTCTTGGCTGAAGTAAATATTTAGTCCTCAAATATAACCAACCACAACTGTAGTTGTTTCAAAAGAGAAAAAAAAAATAATACAATGATGCACATAGTATAATGTGATTATTTGGACCCACCTGTCTGTTCTCCAAGTCGATCTTGTTGCCCAGGACCACGAAGGGGAAATTCTCCGGGTCTCGAGGGCTGGCCTGGATCAAGAACTCGTCCCTCCAGCTGTCTAGAGTCTTGAAGGTGTTGGGTGCTGTCACATCGAACACCAGGACGCAGCAGTCTGCTCCGCGGTAGAACGCTACGCCTAAAGACTGGAACCTCTCCTGACCTGCTGTGTCCCAAATCTGAGATAAAGAGTAAAGAAGGCATGGTGTGTTTACTTGCGCAAAATAATCAGATTACTGTAGATCAAGAGATTAAGGTAATACTTTGACTGAAGTGTTAACATGGATCACATTAACCACATCTTCCTAATGTGTTTGTGCTATCGGCTGGATGTTTTTGTTGCTTGCCTTTGTAAAATTTGGTTTTAATGCAGCAACACCAGCTATAATGCAGCTTTGTACTCAGTTTGTTCTGTCTCTCTGTGGACCATGTGTGGAGTAAAATACTTAACAAGACAACATCCAAAGCCAAAGTAAGCTTAATTATCCAGCTCTGGAAATAAAGTTACACTTTGGATTTTAACCAAAACTCAGCAAACTGAACTCAACTAGGTTGAAATTAATATGACTGTTACAAAAGAATTGTGGTTATAAAAGGTAGACATCTAAAGTTAAAGCCTCAAAAATGTGTTTTCCTTAAAGGAAATATACAATTTTGGGAAAATGACATGGTGATGAACAGCAAACATGAAGAAATAATTTAAAAAACTCAAAGAAATTATTAATTTCTCCAGTGTCGCACCATTCAAACCATTGTTATTTTGACCAATAACAATTAGCACATCAATATCAATATATCAAAGCATTTCTATCAGCTTTTTAGTTATTTAGATGTGTTACTTGTGTTTCAATGAGAGAGAAGTCAGTGTGACATTCGTGTGAGTTTTAATTTCCTCGTTACCTGCATTGTGACAAGTCTGTCATCCACCATGACTTCTTTCGTCAGGAAATCAGCACCTATTGTGGCTTTGTACTGGTTACTGAACTTCTTATTCACATACTGGTTCATCAGTGAGGTCTTGCCAACTCTAGGGGGGGGAAAAATATCACAAGACAACATTCAGAGAGCATGAAGGGCAGAAACAAGTGAAACAGGAAAAGTCACAGTGATGAATTGATTGGCAAAGCACAAAAATGCTTCCTCGCTTGTTGTATTAGAACGAGCGTCTTATCATTAGACTCGATTCAATAGACATATCTAGTGTTTTCTTTACCATCAGACTCATCAACACTCACCCGGAGTCTCCGAGGATGATGACTTTAAGTAGTACTTTCTTCCTTGACGTCATTGTCCCACAGCTGTAAAGACAAAAAAGTAGATCAGAGGGGAGAACAGATAGAAGCAGATTCACACTGGAATTGCTGAGACAACATGGATAGAGCCATGCCATAGTGATGACCCTTCTGATATGGGCCAACAGGTTTCACTGAAAGATGATAAGCTCAGTGTGTGTCTCTAAATACACTCCGAAGAAATGGACCAGTTCTCGGAATGAAACCGAGTGTAATGTCTCCCATTTTGAGTTTCCTTCACCTCGTAAACAAATAAAAAGCTGTTATATGGGTTAAACAATATGCTACACTGCTTTGTAGCGTATTGTTAACAAAATACAGTCGGGTCAAAGAGTCAAAGACCACTAGAAAAATGTGCACTAATTTCAGAATCTCTTAGTTTATCACCCCTTTTGCTTCAATGAAATGATACACTTGAACAAGTATGGACTCCACAAGTTTGAGTAAAACCTGATGACTCATACTATCCCAACATGATTTGACAGAGTTCCACAAAGCATCTTGTGATGTCACAGAAATCTTGGCGTTCGTCTTCAAATGACCCCATAAATGTTTATGGGGTTGGGGTCAGGCGACCGTGAAGGGAAGTCAATGACTTCTCGGTGTTCTTTGACCTTCGAGTAGTTCTTGCATTATCCTGCTGCATTATGAATCCTCTCCACAAATACCAAACCAGAGGGTGTAGCATGTCTCTGAAGAATGGAGTGGTACTTCTCCTTGTTAAGGATGGAGTCATTTCTGTGCAGGTGTCCAACTCCAGAGGAGAAAAAAAAAACAGCCCCAGCCTTTAATATTCCCACCATGTTTCACTGTGGACTTGAAACACTGTGGTATCATTCTCTCTCCTGTGCATCTTCTTACACACAACCTTCTGTTAATGCCATGAATCTCAAACTTGACTTCATTAATAAACAGGACTTTTTCCAGTCATCCACTGTGAAATTCTGGTATTTTTTTAGCCCTTTTCAAGTGTTTGGTCTTGTTTCATCTCCTGAGAGTAGTTTCAAAACTGATACACATCCTCTTAGACCTGTACCAGACAGCCTTCTTTTGACAGATCCTCTGCTGATTGGAGTCTTGCGTTATTCATCTGTGATGACGATGCTTTTTTATCTCTCAGGAAACTAAGCTTGATATACTGATCTGGTGGTGGGGTCATTTTGGGTCTGATTGATCTTGCTCTGGATGCAACTGATCCAATTTCTGCAAAGCATTTTAAAGTTCCATGCACTGTCCCCTAGAAACTGTTAATCTGAGAAAGGCCCTCTTTGCTTAGAATAACAATTGGACTTCTGACACTTTTGCTTAGTTCTGATGCCATGTTTCCCTGCAAGTGAACAAGCCTGTGATGAGTGAACTTCATCCACCTGAGTGCTTTCTTAACACATGCTTCAATAGAAGGGATACAATTCTTGGAAATCTGACCTTTTGTACAAAGAGTTAAGTTGGCCAAACCACATATTTGCTTACATTTGTTACTAACCTAGAAATCATGCTGGGTTTCAAATATATCTTCTTCATTTTACATGTTATAACATAATTGTGTGTGTAAATGTTTCTAAATGCTCAAAATGTCATCATTTCCGGGTTTATGTAAAAGTAAACAGATCTTCAATGTGGTTTCAGACTTTTGGACTCCACTCTTTGTTTACCAAAACAGTGCTAGGGTTGTTGAACTAATATAATTAACATCTTCTATTATTGTCACCACAGCTGGTTGTTTTTATTGTACTGTAAAATGCTGATTTTGTGATATCAGTGCTTCTGACAAACCATTCGATGGGAAATAAAGCTTCATTGTTTCAGTCCCAACATTACAATAAACTGAGAACAAAAATGGGACACAATCAGTCTCCATTAAAACATTCAGGATGGAACCACAAACTGTGTTAATCATTACACGTTTATACTGTAGTGTATCATTCTGAGTTAGGCTATGTTAATTAATGATCCATATCATCTGAAGTACGGATTATTTTTATACTAAAATCCATGTCTGATCAAACATCCTCTTCTTTGTGCCTGCTCTAGACATCATCAAGCCTTAGCTGACTGTGCTATGTGATAATAAACGACCTCATACAGTTGTTATGACCAAAGTCCAAACACTGTTACCGGTGGGCTTTAAAGCCATCATTCCACTTGAGACAGACCTTGGAGAGCGCATTATTGAATAAAAAGATTATTCAAAGGTTTTATCGACAGATCGCTTCACGTTCACAGCCACTTGTGAGAAAGAAAAGACACGGTTTGAATCCACATCAGTGCTGTTCTGTGGCAAACTTAGCATAGAGCTATCGGTGCGGCTCTCATAATCTGCACCCCATGACACTGTGTCAGGGACTGATCACATGGTTTTAAAACACAGGACTAACGGAACCATGACTTGGCAAGCATGATTAGCACAGCAATTGCTGTAGTTTCAAGTCAATACACAGACCGGTATAATCCACAGCTATAATAAACCTGTCATGTGAATACTTCCACTTTATAAACCGAAGTAAAGTCTTTTCTCAACATTTTATATGACGATCATGAAGAAATCACACACACTTGCAAAGGGTTAGCAAGGTAGAATAAACATTTCATTTGGACATCAAATGCTAATTAGCAAGGCGATAAAATGCAAGAAAACGATATGAAATAGGTTGGGGAACAGAAACATTATCAAATGGAGGACCTTTTCCAAACAACTACCGTTATAGCCAGTGGCTTTAGATACCGTGTCCACTAACAATTACCATATCAGTGACACTTCTTATTTTAAGCTAACGTTTAGTTAGCTAACAAGGCTTATTAACAAATGTTAAACCCTGTTAACAACAGCTATATTGTTAACATATGTGGTTAGTGAAACCAATAACTTAAGTCACCACATACCGACCTGGGCGATGATCCTGCGGTAAAAAATATCAAAAGTGGACTTTTCCTCCGCCTCGGTTGGAAGCGTTAGCTAACGCTCAGGCTAGCTAACAGGCTAACGGCTCCTTTAAATGTCTGCTGTAAAAAAACAACTCGTTTCGAGAGTCGACAGCTAAATAATCTCCGACAGCTAGCCTCGCAGCTAACTCTGCTTATCAAAATCAACACTGCCACTACCGATATATAGCTCTCTTCGCGATTTGGTACAATAGTCTGTGTCGCCCTGTTCCCGTTGACGCTGGCTTTTCCTGTCGAGCTAACGCGCTAGCTGCTAGCCGAGCTGTGTGCACTTCCTCCAAAACAAGCTCTGTCCGTGAGGGCTGACGTCACGCGCTGGGCACGCCTTGTTCCACAGGACCTGAGATGTCACAACAACACAACTGACAGCGTTTATAATATTCCCGAGATGTTAATGACATCTATCCAGCAGATCATATGACTGCTTACACAGCATCACAGTGCGTACAGCTAAAAATGTCAATTCATCTGGGATCAAATTTACAAATGTATGGAGGACTGAGACTGCCAGAAAGAAAGAAAGAAAGAAAGAAAGAAAGAAAGAAAGAAAGAAAGATGTGGCTCAGTAAATAAATTATATGCTAACAAACGCACAAAAAATGATATCAAAAGTAAATATCGGGATACATCAATTAATAAAATATGACATTCTGTTTTAATGTACTTCTGTATTTACTAGTCCATATTTATTTACTTCCTTATTTAATTTTCTGTTTTATTCATTCATTAACCATTTTCAAGTTCATTACAACATATTTATCTGGGTATCTTTTCCCTTTGCATTTTGTAAGATAATAAATAAATACATGGATGAAAAAGAATGAATGTATGTGAATGGGGCTCCTTTTGTAAGTTAATTAATGCCTACATTTAATTTCATGGTATATTTACTATTTATTGAGCCATTTCTTTATTTCTTTATTGACTTTTATTTTGGCAGTTTCAGCCCTGATACTGCTATAATTTAGAAAAAATAAAAGCTACACATCTGATGATCACATTATAGCAGATGAGATACAAAAAGTAAGGACATATTCAATAAATCTGCCCTTATTGTGGACACATTCAATAGACCTGTTGTTATTGTGTAGAAGAGCAGAAAACTACTACGTGAGAATTAAACTACATGCTGTCCATGCGTAGTTACAGTCTTACTTAAGACTTGTGCCTATTCTTTAAGATACAGAAGAACAAAATGTGGGCCAACAGATACTCTCATCTACAGTCATTCTGCACATGGAAGAGGGTTTTTTGTTTTAGTAATGTCTGATTGATCAGAATAACAAGAGAGCCTGCCCAATGTTTCTATGACTAGCGCCTCATTTCTATCCTTCACTCCAGACTTTCCTAGCCACAGATAGGATGTCCTGATGTCACCCGTCTTCACTCTCTCTAAATGGGGCCAAGGAGGGTCTCGGCTTGCCATGGCTCTTTTGCAGAAGATCTGAATTCACACACAATGTCTGCAGTTGTAGTATTTTCTTTACACTTTGATGCTCAAGACCCAGTTCACTGAAACTGATGTCAGTGTCAGTGAACTGTGAACTGTGACCTGTGATGTTTCTTTTTTCATTAACGACACTGACTCAGTCCCACCTCCTTTCCAGCCAGCGTACTCGGTATGGGTGCTGGACTAAATGTAATAATAATGAGTTTCCAGGTCTCTATCAGCTTCTGTTAGCAGCTTACATTGGCCAGCTCGCTAGACTTATCTGGATATCTGATGATGACTGTTAGGTGATGATAACTTTGATTTTGTTCTTGACATTGAAGTGACAATAGATTATTTTTCTTATTATATATGTTATTCCATGCTGCTCTCTTTATTAATGCCTCCTTGTGATGTGATCACTGAAATCTTCACTGTAGCTGCTAAGCTAAAAGCGTTAGCATGGGCCCTGTCTGAAGTGGATGCACAAGATCGACCTCTCATCAAGGGTGTAAATATCGTCTTTTCTAATCTATTTGGGATCTCAGGACCTCCAGAGACTTAGATTACACCAAACGAGCTGTATGGAGCCATTTCATGGATTTTTTCCATTTTCAAAAATGTCCCAATCAAAACCTACGACAGTTGTTTAGGAACACTGATTTGCTGTGACGCTCTGGAAATTATATTGTGGCCTAGAAAAACTTCACCTGCCTTTCTGCTGACATAAAACCGAATATATTATGTCTTAATTGTCATTTGAGGGTGAATTTATCCTTTATCACAATTAAAAGCCATCTTCGACTGCCGAAACCCGGGATCGAACCAGGGACCTTTAGATCTTCAGTCTAACGCTCTCCCAACTGAGCTATTTCGGCCTGTTCACACGGCCAAACTGTCACAACAATGCATTTGTACAACATCAGAACAATGTTTGATGATATATAAATCTGTTTTTGATATACAGACAGTAGACGAGAGCCATCAGCAGGCCAGGAGAGGTGACTGTAACAGACATGTCATGGTCAGACAGTCTGAAATGGGCCTAAACTCGTCAGTAAGAAGCTGTATCGTGTGAAACCCTCATGTCTATGTTTGTTTTTTACGTTTGTGTCACATTTCACAATCGCTCGCTTTCGACGCACGGCTCGTTGTGAAGAGCGCGCCGTGACGTCATCACGCCGGGCTGAATGAAGCGTCATCCTTTCTGATGTAGAGCGGCACGGCGGCCTTTCTTTGCTGCTCTACATTTCCCCCAATCTCTCCGCTCTTACCCCGGTATTTCAGCTCTTTTTGTTTCTTTAACCATGACTCGAAAGTCGCCACTCCTGGCCGCTTGCCTGCTGCTTGTGGCGGCTCTGAGCTCCGAGGTTTCAGCGGACGGTCTGGTGAATGAGGAGGTGAAGAGGACAGTGGACTTGAGCACTCATCTGGCCAAGATCACCGCGGAGATCGTGTTGTCCAACCATGGACACACTGCCGTCCAGAGCTTCATGTTGGCGGTAGAGGAGGACCTGACCCCGCACCTGGCATACATTGGAGCTTCGGTGAGCCGAACATTAGTGAATGAAACCCCGCCAGCACCTCTGTCTGTACCCGGCTCGCTAGCTTTAGCCTGTTAGCCGCTTCATAGTAACTTGGGCTACACATATCGTGGCTTTGCAAAATCTGGCTGCTCTCATGTGTAGCATCTTTCTTTGTTAAAATGACAGCAGCAGTAGTGCACAGGCTAATAGCATGCTACTATATGATGTTACTGTATGTTCACTGAATGCATGAAATCACAGCTGTTAGCTGGGGTTGGCTGTGTGATGTGATTCAGTGCGGTCCTGCGGACAGTGGGCTCTGCAGGCTCGGAAGTCAAACAGCTACTGTTAGCCAACGCTAGCTACCACTTCAAGATGGATGTTGCTTAGTGCGAGGTATTTGCATCCGCTCCTTTAGTGTGAGCAGATATAACTGGACAGCTTAACCTGGATCCGATAAATTACATTTGTATTGTAAAGGATGTGGGTAGCAACACGTTAACTTCCGCAGCGCTGCACGCTGTCAGTGGCTGAATGACACGTATGCGCTGGGCAGCTCACTTCCGTGTGTGACTGCGCAGACATGCCCCTTCCACAATGAATGGAGCTGTATCAGTGGTCTGTTTTAAACACAATAATAAGATATACATGGGTCCTTCAAGAACCTACCATGAATTGCATTATAAACCTCTCACTTGTCCTGTATTTGGGTTGTATGTGTTTTATTCCAAAGAGAGTTTGCTTTAACCACCATGTTTCCACAGGTGAAGGGTGATGAGGAGGAAGATGGCACCCTTGAACTACATCAGACAACAATCCCAGGACAAAGGTAAGAGATCAGACTCTTACATTGTCATCGACCAGGATTCTCAAGCCTAGTCGAACAACTAAACTGATGGAAACACAGAATTGGTGCATTCGAATTAACTCTTTTATTATAGTGGTTGAAAACTGAATGAATTATCTAACTGATTTCCGTCAACATTTGGCAACTTGTGAGATGCATATGTGGAAAAAAGTACCATGCAGCCTTTTGTGGATCCAGAGGAAGCTGCATGTAATATGACAAACATCCTCCATTGATGTCATTCAGTGGCTAAGTTGCATTGTGGGTAATGTAGGTGCCAGCTTCTGAAAGCAGTCCACTGGTCTTGCATTGCACTCCTATAACACTGCTGGATTCATTATGGACAGTTGAAAAAACAAATGATCAAAATTGACACAGCAGAACCAGAAATATCACCTTTTGTATTACATGCATTCTTCTTCCTTTTCAAAACCTGTTGCCTACATTACCCACAATGCACCTTAGCTACAAACTGCTATCACTGGAGACAATTAATCAGATTACATATAGCTTCCTATGGAGCCACAAAAGACTTTATACTACTTTTTTCATATATTTAGTAGTGCTTCCCAAGACCTGCAAATGCACTTTAATGTGTAAAGTTGGTGGAGTTACATTGCATGATCATGTTGAAGGGGATCTTAACCTTTCTCCTCTCTGTCATGTCTCATCTGTTCCCACACAGTGGTCATTTCTACAAAGTACAGCTGCCCTCCAGCCTAGCAGCAGGTGCTCAGCTGAAAGCAAAGGTGGAGATGACATTTAGTCATGTCCTGAAGCCCTTCCCCACACACGTCACCCAGGCCGAGCGCCAGCTGGTGGTCTTTCAGGGGAACCACTACCTGTACTCCCCATACCCCACCCGCAGCCAGACCACACGTGTCCGCCTGGCTTCCAAGACTGTGGAGAGCTACACCAAGCTGGGTAACCCCAGCAAGAACGATGAGATCATTGAGTACGGACCCTTCCGCGACGTGGCTCCATTCAGCGAGGTACGGCTCTGATCTGATTTAACAAGCTTCCAGTAAAGCTGCAAGAAAGTTGCTTAAACATATTCTGTGTTCTGTGTGTCCTCTGCTATCCAGGATACAATGAAGATCCATTATGAAAACAACTCCCCCTTCCTCACCATCAGCAGCATCACTCGGACCATCGAGGTCTCTCACTGGGGTAACATTGCTGTGGAAGAGACCATCGACCTGAGGCACACAGGAGCCGTCCTGAAGGGGCCTTTTTCACGTTACGATTATCAGCGTCAGTCCGACAGCGGCATCTCCTCTGTCAAATCCTTCAAGGTGGTGTATTTAACACAGACCACGGTTGTCTGACCTGTTTGTACTGTTTAGGTGACGATAATGACTATATATGCATTCTCCTCAACAGACTATCCTTCCTGCCTCGGCCCAGGACGTCTACTACAGAGATGAGATTGGCAACATCTCCACCTCCCATCTGCAGGTTCTGGATGACTCAGTGGAGGTGGAGGTCAGGCCTCGCTTCCCCTTGTTCGGAGGCTGGAAGACCCACTATATTATTGGCTACAATCTACCCAGCTACGAGTACCTCTACACCCTGGGTGAGTTGATTTCTGATGACACTAACTAATCCAAACACAGGAGATAACTGTGATTCCTCCCCATGTTATGAAGGTCCAAGGAGGATGAGCACAGATGGATCGATGCAGACAAAACCAGTGTCTCACTCATGTGCCACCTCAGCAGGGCGGACGCTTGTGTTTGTTGCTAACATTTCACATCGTTTTATCGTCTAGGTGACCAGTATGCACTGAAGATGAGGCTGGTTGACCATGTGTATGACGACCAGGTCATTGACTTCCTCACTGTGAAAATCATCCTGCCAGAGGGAGCCAGGTCAGTGTCTGTAAATGAATCAACAGTTTGTTGTTGCGCAGAGAGTTTTGCAGTACTTGATGTTGATTTCTCATATTTCCCCTCTCATGTCCCATCAGAAACATCCATGTGGATACACCTTACAAAATTGATCGCATGCCAAACCAGCTGCACTATACATATCTGGATACGTTTGGTCGACCAGTGCTGGTCGCCACCAAGAACAACCTGGTGGAGCATCACATCCAGGATGTTGTGGTAAGATGATTTAACAGCGTATTTATAGCTACCACAGTGTTACTGTGTCCACATATGTTGGAGCCAGATAACCTGCAGAGCTATAGACAAGTTTTTATTTTAGCTTTGATAAATTTTTTTTTTTCTTTTTGTAAAAAAAACTCTTCTGCACTAAATGTATTAGTCATTGTACAAACTGACGGTTTGATTCAATTATTTCACAAATGGGGACTCTTTTAACAGCCATGTTTCAGGTTTGAGGAGATTCTGAGTTCTTTTCCAGCAAAGCAAAGTTATCTGGATCAGGGCCACCCCATGTGGGGCCCCTAGGTGAAAGTTGGTCTGCCATAAACTTCAATTTGGCCTACCAGATGTTCTAGTGAAAAACGGTTAAAGACAAATTAAAATAATTGTAATGTACATGCTGTTTTTATTTTGAGGTAACAATGCTCTTTGACTCTGTAGGATCCCTCATAATTAATTATTTTCATAATCTTAGCATGGCATGTAGAGTGACACTTTGTGCAGGAAATCAGACAATTAAGGAAACATGGGATGCTAGTGACCTATTGCATCTTAGCAATATTATACAGTATGTTTTTGCTGTTGGCTCATGTCCCACCATTTAGTTTTTGCCCTCCAAGGGAAAAAAATGGCGACCCCTGATCAAGATGAAATGGTCAACTTGCTTTTTGAAACAAGGCTCAGAGAAGCTTCTATGTAGCTAAATTGCCACTAGGACTACTAGTGGGGATTTAGATGCTTCGTGCCATTAATGTTATTAATATCTTCGTGGCTACACTTTACTTTCAAAGTACACTCTTCACAGTACTGTAACCTCACAGAAGAAGAAATATTACAAAGAAATATCATGCAGTACCTCATATTTTACAAGCTTTAAGCAGTACATGTTTTGTATTTTTACCTACTAAAATAATTGATTCAGTAGTAATTGATACAACTTGTTATATCAACTAACTAATAAATCTAATATTTTTTAAGCACGACAAACAGGGTCATGTAGTGACTCCATGGTCATGTTTCAGTCTGGGGAATAACATTTCTCACGGCGGCCCCATGGCTTATAGGTTAAGACACAGACAACTGACCCCAACATTCCTGCCTCCAGTAAGGCTGTAGACCTTTGCAATGTGTCGTTCCTCATTTTACTCCTTTCATTTTCTCTCATCTCACTGACATTAATTTAATAAAGGCATTAAATGCCAAAGGACAAAGAAAAGAATAACATTTAAAATAATCCTTTAGTCAGATACATGTTTGCTTAGTGTTTGTATTAAAACATTAATTTATTATTATTTACTGTGATGGGCGAAAATCCTTGTGTGAATTTGATGAACTGTGAAATGAAATTCAAATCTGTATTAAAAAACCTATTTTGTGTTTAACAGGTTCATTATAACTTCAATAAGATCCTGATGCTGCAGGAGCCTCTCCTTGTTGTGGGAGCTTTCTATATCCTCTTCTTCACTGTCATCATCTATGTCCGCCTGGACTTTGCCATCACAAAGGTATGACAACCTTCAGGAACCTCTAAACCCTCATTTATCCTTTGTATATTTCTGTCTTCAGTCAGTTCTTGTCACTTCACTTACATGCGTCTTTCTTCTTTGTCTAGGACCCTGCAGCTGAGGTGCGTATGAAGGTGGCCTCCATCACAGAGCAGGTGCTGACTCTGGTCAACAAGCGTCTGGGTCTGTACAGACACATGGACGAGGTGGTCAACCGCTACAAGCAGTCCCGCGACACAGGGGCGCTCAATAGTGGCCGGAAGACTCTGGAGGCCGACCACCGCGCTCTCACTAACGAGATCAGCTCCCTGCAGGCCCGCCTCAAAGCTGAGGGCTCCGACTTGGCTGATAAGGTGAGTGATGCACATTTTTGAATCGCTGTTAACTCACCTGGATGTGCAAGCGAGGCTCACTCCCCTCTCTGCGCTCTCAGGTCGGGGAGGTGCAGAAGCTGGACGGCCAAGTGAAGGAGCTGGTCTGTCGCTCCTGCCAGGAGGCGGAGCGGCTGGTGGCGGGTAAGGTCAAGAAGGAGGCTTACATCGAGAGCGAGAAGACTCTGACCGGCAAGAGGCAGGAGCTCGTCAGCCGCATCGACAGTCTGCTGGACGCCCTCTAAACAACTCCTGCCACACAAGCACACAGAAACAGACAACACCCACGCTACAACATACATCCGACTGTTTGTATGTATGAGAATTACATTAAATGTGACACAAATGCTTACACATTTCTTTTTTACCATCCTTGAAGTCAGATATGGACTGTTAACATGTCATCTTATGGTATTGATGGGTTTATCTTGCGCCTTTGTGCCTTGTGATAAACTCACTGTGTGCTCAGCTCTCCAGCAGCTACATCACAAGTTTTTGATTTTCTTGTTTGTCTGTTTTTGAGTCTGTTGATCTACACTTAAACTTTGTCACACCTTGCTCAGACTTGTCAGACTTGACTCTTCATTTTTATGTTCAAATCTGGACTTTGTTTTATTCCCCCCCTTCTCTTATGTATGTATGGTTATGGGACTTTTTTTGAAACCAATAGCTGAAGGGCCCAAGTGTTTTCAGTCTCATGTCTTTGCTCACATCTGCCGTATTCTAAGATTGAATCATCTAGTTCTGAAGTTTGAAGATGAAAGTCTCTTCCAATCTTTTCTCTGTTGCACTTACAACTTTTTCTATTTGCCCCTGACTGACATTTATATTTGAATGAATTTGAAAGCTCTGATTCTGTGTCATCACAAATGCTCTTTTTTGATGTTCATCAGTCACATTTTCTACATTTTGTATGATTTCTTTTTTCTTCTTGGTTTTGTAAGTGTTGTTTTTTGACCATGAGATAAGTCAATACATGAGATTAGGTTGTATGGGAGAAAAGACATGGGAGATGGGACACAGATTGTTTGTGAAATGGGCAATGACATGAAAAGCTGTCAAATTTGAAATAAAGTTTTGAGAAACTCATCATTTAGCATATTTTTTAGATTGTGAAGCTGGAAGATGGAGTTGATTCAGTTCTGGTTGAAATTTTGGGGACGCAGTACCCATAGTTTATCAAAGGAGGGCGCAATTGTGTCAAGTACTACCACTTAACCATATTGGACACTTTTTTTCCCCTTAAAATACAACTGTGCTACTTTCTGACCCTGTCAATGCCTTTGAATACCCTGCACACATATAGATAAAAGTGTCATCCTAACATCCCAAAATAAAAATCGGCTACATTTGCTCTGTGACTGGTGCCCCCTTTTAAACTGGCACCTCAGAGGGACTTTCCAGCACATTGTTGCACTCCTTGTTTCAGATAACCCCACCTATCAGCCTCTCCTCCCCAGCAGTCGACCTGCCTCGATCACAGTCTGAGCCCAGGACAAACATCAGGGTCAGACTGAGGTCATCGCTTTCCCTGTGAGGTCACCAGGGGTCCTGGCAGGTCATTTCCTGCTCCATAATAACAGGCCCCGCTGCCCTCACAATGATAATGTTAACATATTGTATGTGCCATACAATAATCATTCTGAAAATACACAGCAGGGGGAAAGCAAAGACAATGTCTGTTAGCACTGATGCTCGGTGCTGGTGAAAGGCCACACAATGGCATTTTTGTTAGAGTGTTTGGACTTGAGTGGAGATTTGGAGCAATGAGAGTTTGGAGAGCCACAGAGTCTCATTCTCACAGCAGAGCACAGCAGGCAGACTGCTGCCGCTCACACACGTCCACCTCGACACCAAACCACTGAGCTCACGTCTGCTCGCCACTCAGTAATGATGCTATCAGGTCAGTCTGTGGGTTTCAATGTTGGACTGACTGGTTAAAGGCTTCCTTTGGGGACTGGAAACTCATTTAAAATATGTGGATTTGAGAGATTTTATAGAATGAATCATTGGCTTTGAAAATACTTTCTTTAAGATAATGGAGAAATTGAATTCTTATGCTTAAGCTCTCTGGCCTTCTGTCCAACTGAGGAACAACGCTGTGATGGAGACTCATAGGGACACCGCAGCAGTTTGAAAAAGTGTGATGTCACCAGGATCTTTGGACACTACTTGTGTCTATCAAATTACAAAAAAATTAAATTTTGGACTAAGATAAAAGTAAAATCTTCCGTTTTTTTTCTTCTACTCATACTCTAAATACGTAGAAAGATTAAAGAAAAATAGCTTTCAATCAAATTTCTAACTTAAATTTAAGACAGCACCATCAGTCTTGAGCTGGTTAAGAGTAGGTGGCTGCAGTCCAGAGACAGCTGAACATTCAGCTTCTGAGAAATGTTTTGGAATGACTATAATATAATGTTGATCATGATGACCAAAATGTCATCTGATTCTAAAGCATAATGTAAAATGTATAAAAAGGTAAGGAAGAATTACTCTTGTATTACCCATATATTTTCTCTGGTGTAGGCCACCCCCTCTATAAAAAGCATCGCCCCGCTTGAGTTCTTGTATTAAAAATAATTCATATTTTAAATAATGATAGACAGCAGTCACTTCAGAAACTGAACTTAAGAGACGAGGGTTTGAAATTTTAAGGCTTTTCATCAAACTGAGTGACAGATATTTCATATATAGATAGATAAACAGATACAGATTAAATTAAGCCTGTTCATAAGCATTGTCACAGTCCTCACATAAGACCTTAAAAGTTTTGAGCATTTTATCTAAACAATACAGCATAGGAAAAATACAAAATACGTTCTATTCATTTCATCAACTCCCTCATCCACATGAGCTAATGAACTAGTTAAATAAGTTTTATTTATTTATTTAAAAGAGACATAAATATCACCTTTTGGTGCCCCTTACCAGATTAGCTTCAGGTCATTCGCATCTATTCTGTAGTCCACTGGCAGGCCAGGGTAGAGAGACAGTACCCCAACAAACACTAGAGACCAAACATAACATATAAAGTTATACAAAAAAGAACAGACAAGACACACAGTACAAAAACTACAGACAAAATAAATCATTTTTTTATTAAATATATTAAGAAATGTGATTTGCAGGGAGCTTAATGAAATCAGATAAATTCCATCTAGACTGCAGTTAGCCTACTGTTACTCTGCTGAGCTAGGTTTGTTAGCTTTTAGAGGGACTGATTTGTCTGGTATTAGTATTTTTATCTATTATGATTTTGCTGTTTAATCTATATGGTACACCAAAGTGACTTACTAAGATGTTGGAGCATCAAAGTTCACAATTCAGTTACAGGAAAAAAGACAATGTGGGTAAATCAGCTTCTTAGCTAAGGCTGTCTCCCCAGCTAACTTTTACTAGCTTGACTTTAGTTACTACAGTCTGTTATGTAGCTCTTGCAAACAAACAAACAAACAAATAAATAAATAAATGTTTCTAAATGCACTCCTTTGGCATATGGTAATGTATTTTAATATGGTAAAACAGATCTCAAAAAGTCTGATAATGGACTTAAATTTGACCAAACTCATTTCTCTCCTGTCATGTGTTCCACTGCATCATGTGTGATCCCATCACAAGATGGTCTCTCGTAAATCAAGTGATCATCTTTAAATAGGAGAGAGTCACTTTATGAATGTGTCTTTCAGTGATAAACTTGTTTTTACTCCTTAGCTGTGTCTTTAGTGTGTTCTTCAGGTTACTTTTTACTGGTTAAATAAGCCAGAGAAAGGTCTGAGCCATTCAACTTCGTGAAGCCACTGGGAAATGTTAGAATGTTAGCGACTATCATACTGCTGGACCTGCTTCATGAAGGGCATCACTGAATATGGCTTGACCTTAATTCTTGTGTCATCACATATGGTAAGTTTATGCACTTGCTTCTGTGTCTTGTGTGGTACTTGTGTTTAGTTGATTGGCCTTTCAGTCTCTTCAGTTCCAGCCCTGCCCTCTGTCCCAGGATGTGATTACCCGTCGCAGAAGAACTGCGGTTTATCTGTTGGCGTAAGCCGAGCAGAATACTGTTTAAACCGGAATTCATGTGCAGCACTGTATCCTGATGTGGCAAACCGTGTGTGCGAGTGTGTGTTTGAGGTGGATGAGGGGGTTTGTGCAGGGGTGCTGGACTGGTTGGGCCATGTGGTTGAGCTGTCATGGTCCCCACTCAGGCATGAAGTTGATTATTATCTTCCTTTCCTGAAGTATAGTAAAGATGCAGAGTGTGTTCTTTCTTTATCTGCCAGGAAAATAATGAATATGCAAAAAAATGTGGAGTCAAACCAGGTATCAGTTGAAGGGGTAATCCACAAGCCCTGGGTCTTGTGACGTGGTGGTGATTGATTACATTGAGGGCTCACCTGCGGTACTCTCCCTCTTAATCTTTCTCGCTCTAAAATACACACACACATACACACAAAGAGAGAGGCAGAAGTCACCAGTCAGGGAACAATATCCTGCTTAGAAGACCCTTCACAGCACACTCTCATAAATCACTGAGACAGAGCCACCACCCTCACTGTCAGCATGTTATTATGCACGCACACACACTCAGGTCCACGTTCCCCACGGCAGACATTCATTCAATCCTGCTTCCATAAAAGGATGTCATCGAAAAGAAGAAATCTAAACTCAGAACTCTTAAACACACCTCACCTGCACTGATTCCCTCTGGCTCTGCTTAAAACACACACATCCTCCCAACAAGCCGCTCTGTGTCCCACTCCGTCCTGACCCTCCGCACCGGCCATTCCTCAGTGACAGGGTGCCAGGATGAGGGGATGAGAGGCTCTGAAGGGCGAGGTGAGGGATGGATGAAAGCCTCGGCGGGTAAGGTCCCGGGGCTGCGTCCTGTGCAGGTGGCAGGTGTGATCTGGCCGGGTGCAGGGGCGTGAGGGTGAGGAAGAGAAGGACAATGAAGGCGTCTGTGGCCCTCGTTGCAGCTGCAGGAGGCGGGGAGGAGCGGGGCTGACAGATAAGACGGAGGAAGGGAAGGACAGTGCAGGGAGCAAAAAAAGGTGGAGATGGGACTTCAAACAGAGGATTGGGCCACGGGTGCAGAGAGACACATTCTTGTCTGGCATGGACGGGGTGGGGACGGAGGGAGAGCAGGAAAGATGGATGGCACAAGAAAGGCGAGCATCAAAGTCCTCGCTCGTACTCCTCTCATGCAGATGTTTACATCATGCACACTTTTGCTGTGTGTGCGCTGCCTATATCTGTGTGCATATTGATGTCAACCTCCCTCTCTGTGTGGATTTGTATCGATGAGACAGTAATCCTCTTCCCTTGCCGCCCTTGTGTGCAACTGTCCACAGCTCCCACTAAGACCCACTGATCTCTGCCACATGGCGCTCCATCAAAGCACTGATGGTCATGCCTCTCAGGACAAGTTTTTGCCAAAAAACGCACCAGCGTGGCTCATATATGTCCCTCATTGCAGAGGATCAGCGGCTGATGAAGGTCTAACGCTACTTTAGACTTTGTATCATCTTGGATCACATGAAGGCGAGCGAAACAAAGCTGCTCTCTGTTAAAAAGCTCTCCCGTCTGAGCGCGTGCATGGACACGCACACACATTTCCTACTTTCTCTATCGGACCTGATTAGAGTGACAGGGGCACTTCCCATTGGCTGTGAGAGTGGCCCTCTCCTTCCCAGGGCAGCCAATTTCCCCTGCTCCAAAGCTGATAGGAAACTTTGATTGTCCACTGAGCTCAGGAGAGACAAAGAGATTTTTCCTCCTGCAATCCACATATCACTCCATCACATCTCCACCTACAATCTCCCTCCCCACTTGCTCCTCTCCTCTCCTCTGCTGTCTCTGCCTCTTGAATTCTCTTCCCTTTTATTTCCATGCGTTCACTTTTCGTTGCGGGCTGCTAAATGCGAGTCCATTAAACTGGCACTGACTGCTTTGATGGGCAGGAAGTCTCACTTCATGTGGTGACATCTGCATCCTGTGACACAATCCTACCTTGCACACATCATCTACTGTCTTGGCTTACCACTGTCCTCTAATAGCATTCCTATAGTTTAACACTGCGAGCGCAGGCGGATGCTGCTACAAGCATTTTGCATACTGTTTTTGGGTGTGAGGTGAACCGAGAAAGAGGGAGGGCGGACAGAATGAGCCAGGCGTCTAAACATGTGGAAAGAGCCAACAGGAAACATCACCCTCTCTCTCTCTCTCTCTCTCTCTCCCTCCCTGAGAACACACTTCCTGTCAGAGCTCCTCTTACTTCCTGTCCAGCCACCGGGAATCCCAGCTGGAACATTCCAGCTGTGCGCTGGTCTCCCTCCCTCTCTGGGCAGCTTGATTAGCACAATTACTTACTTGCTCAATCCCTCATTCATGCAAATATAAGCAGCACACACACACACAGACTCACACACACACAAACACAAGGAGGGCTGCTATTGTAGCGCTATTGCATCTTCTCGTCGCCAGGGGTCGCTACATAACAGCACATTTCCTCCTCGACTGCGCCTCTCCTGCAGTGAGAAGCCTCTCTGCTGTGAGGATACTGGGCTCCCCCATCTCCTCAGGAGCCTCTCATTTATATTACTAGTGTGTGTGTGTTTTTTAGCGCAGGAAAAATGCGCAGTGCCATTAGCGTAATGGCATCAAATGAAATGGCACATGCATGTTCATAAGTGCGCCTTGACGCGGCTCCCACACGGCCTGGAAAACAGCAGGTTTGGTGACTTTGTGTATGACCTTTTCGGAAAGAGAGCTAATCCCGAGCTATAATAGACTCCGGGACCGATATGGAAAACTGCTGCACCGTTATCTCGGTTGTCTAGGAGACCATCAGAGCACCGGGGCCGGTGGAGATGCCACGGTATTAAAAGGGGAGTGTGCGTGTGTGCGTGCATGTGTGTGTGTGTGTGTGTGTGTGTGTGTGTGTGTATTGGAAAATGTTCTCTTTTTTTGTCACAAGTGTCACTCATAAATACTGCATTGTGGACGTACAACCACTTTTTTTCCCTGCCACGTTTGGCCCGCAGCGTTGTTTCTTTTTTCAGCATGTTGAAATTATAAATTCAATTTTGGAGACATGAGGAAAAGGTCAGTCATGGGGGAGGTGGATGAGGCTCGTTATTAGCGCATTTAAACTGCATTACAATTTTAAAAATACTGAAGGTCTCTTGTGCTCTAAATTATATCAGACAGGCTGTTAACCAAACGCCACAGCGGTTGATGTTAATGATAAGACGGGCCTTAACAACAACTCAACAGGCCTACAACTTACGGTGCGTGTGAAGCGGCTTGTCCTGTTGTGAGACTGAAGATAATGCTGTCATGTTTCGATGTGTTTATTGGGAGGGAATCATGCACACAAGCACAATTATAGTTACAAATGGAGCTTATCGTGTTATCTGCATTTTATGCTGTTATCTAAAGATATCTTAAAAATATGAAGAACAAAAGGGCCCACTCAAAAATGTGTACGTCTAAGTTTGTAAATGTGTCAAAAATATAGTGGTATTTTTGTAAAAAACTCAAAATGAGCTGAATCACACAAAGGCTGGCACACATTTAAAGGAGGGCTTTACATCCCAGGGCTGTGATGGGACTAATCAGACAGATAGGCATCATATAACAGTGATGTATGTTTAATACAGCTTGTATTGATATGTAAAGTGTGTGTACCAATAATCAGGCCAATAAAGTCCCTCTAGTGCCAAATATAGAGCCCATATTGGCTGCGCCGCTGCAGCGCGTAAAACGTGTAAATATTTCTCATTCCCTGCGCCTATCTGTCTCTATCAACCTGCGGGATCCCCCCAGCCCTCCCTACAAATGATGCATTAGATGCATTGAATGTATTTGTTGTGCAAGTTTGAAAAGGCGGCGATAATCTGGGAGTGAGAGATAAGGAACACCAATTTATTCAGCAGCACTTTGGACCCCGCTTCCAGCCTCGGTCGGTGCTGACACCCCCAGCAGTTTGCTGATAACGATTAGGCCATTTATTATCTTCACAGAGAACAAAGATTGCGTGGTGCCGATGAAATATTACCCCTGGTAATAATCAGAAGGAGAAGGGCCCTGGCATCTAATGCAGTGTGCATATAATATCGTCCCTGACGAAAAGCCTGCACGCACGCACACACGCACGCAGTCTCGTGCAGAACATGCAGAAAAATGGTTCATTAAACAAGTGAACGTAGATACAAATATAACATAAGTTATAATGTTAAGAATTAATTTTACTCTAAGTGATAATCGGTTTATTTTTCATTTATAATAATAATAATAATAATAATAATAATAATAATAATAATAATAATACTATAAAATTTGGTGGTCGTTTTTTCAAGTGGTTATTGTTCCCTCACAGTGCCTAAAATAAAAATGTTGATGGAAAAATTTTAAAATAGCATTCACTTATTTGACCCTGTACTTTTAACATGATTGAAAGCTGCAGTGAATTGTTGTCAGACGGATCACAAAAAAACACATTGTCATAACTCTCAACTAATTACCTCATTCTTCTTCTTATTCTAACCAACAACTAATTTAAAAACTCAAATGTATGTATGTTTGCATAGTCTAGTATCAGTCAACTATTTTAATAGCGAGTATAGAATATCCTAAATGTTGTTAGTAAAAAATGAACCTCGTATAAATCGACCAAATAATCAAATGAAAAACTAATAACGTTTCTTTTAAAAAAATAAAAAATAAAGGAAGAATCCTACAAATCTTTCACCGTTCAGACCTTCACAACACACTGGACTTTTTTCATCTCGAAAATCTTGTAATTGTTTCCTTCATGAGTCAGAATTTCTTGAGAGACCAAAAAGCACTTACAAGTTATTCGTTACTGACACTGAACAAACTTTGCGTCCGTGGACGTCCATTATGTGCCAAATATTCTAAGCTCTCACATCTTTGCTCTGCTGATCTCAAACACTGAAACAAACGTTATTAATTCAGTCAGACTTGGACTTCACAATCCTTTTTCTTTTCTTTCTCTTCTTTTTGTGTGCGTGTGCACTCTGGGGAGCACGAGCCCCCGAGTTGCAGAGGTCCTCGCGCCCCTTGCACCTGCCTGGCTGCAGCGCCGCGCACGAGCCCTGGTCGCGTGCAGGAGATTTTAGGGGCTTTGCATGTTTTACAAAGTTGTTGTTACTGTGTGGGACATAAAGGGCACAGAAATACGAGGGAGGGGACCGTATTTTTCTTCTTTAACACGTTTAACACAGGGGGCGGGGGAGGAGCGGGGGGTGAGAGTCATGAAGCAAAATCTCCTTAAGTCAATTAGGACCCTGGCTGTCAGTCTTACACAACAATTTAGTGAAAACACAACTGAGAAAAAACACACAAGGATGACAAACATGATAAACAAGGTGTGGCTTTGCTATTATATATAATATGTAACTGATGCACGATGATCTGGACTGTTTTCGTGTTGTAAACGACAAAAGTTGGTCGTTTACAAATTACTTCTGCTGCCCACAATGATTGTGCATGTATTATCTTGCACCTGGGGCAAGAGGAGACCAAGCAGGGACACCCACTGGCCCTTGAAAGACCCCAGGGAGTCCTCAACCAAACGCAGTTCCTTAGTTTCTTTATTATTTTACATAGAGAAGTGAAAGACGTGCGTAAAAATGCGCTAATATCACCATTTCTAGCTTGTGTGCCTGCGCAATTCTGCATCCATTGATAACAAACACTCTTATCAGGAGGGTTTTGCAGCTGACTGTAAAGCTGGATGCTAAACCATAAAATGTTGAGATCCTCTCCTATGTAAGGGCCACGTTATTGATCACCTCTTGGGAACAGGTATTGCTGCCAGTTTCTGTCCATTTAACCGGGACCCGGAAGACAGGGCTGCTGGCTGACGTGCCATTACGTTGCTGTGTTGCTGCAGCCTCTCAGACGAGCCGCTGAAGTTTTTTGCTCATATTCAGAGAGGTTTGGATACAGCCAGCGAGAGAGGAGACACGGACACACAGAGCGCAGACACACACCGCTCTCTGCCGGCGGATGAGACACTGAGTACCGGTTGTTCCTTCCTTGTTGTCTCGGCAGCATCTTTAAACAGCAGCTTTAGGCTCAGTCCGGACATCTTTACGCCTCATAGGTCGGTGATTTTGCGCCGTTATTTTGGAGAGAAGCGCCGGGTGGAGGTGTGCGGTGAACCCGATGGAGCCACTTTCTCTGGTTTGACGAAAGCGCAGCCACTCTGGAGCAGGTAAGTGAATTATTGATATTTTTACACTATCTCCCATTTTTAAATATGCTTTGTAAAATGTTTAAAAAATAATAATAATACGCACCAAAATAGGCTACAGATAGCATAGGTTGTAATAATTGTTAATAATTCTGCTTATCGGGCGTTATTAACATTAATGAAGGGGAAAAAGGTTATTTTTCTGCAACATTTCTTGATCTAAATCGTTCGTGTCTGTTAAGGAATAAGATTTGTTGTCTTTCTTCATTATTTCTGTTTATATTCACCTTCATATTCAGCCTTAGCTCGTCACGGTTGTTTATTATTAACTGTATAACCTCCATGACATCTGACAAGCGGCACAATAGTGAATCAAACGTGTAAAACACACCAGTATTCAGTCTTGTACACTGTAAAGATGCAGCATTAGATATTTTTCTTTTATTCACATTCCTTTTTAGGCCTCTATTATCTTTTTTTTTAAATATATATATATAAATGAGCAAACAAAAAAATAGGACAAAAGAAAATTATAATTTACGCACATAGCAGTAATAATACTGCGCACAGGAGACGTACAATATTTCGAAATTTTCGAAAAATTCACGCGTTCACATAAATACTCAGTTGTGATTAATGTAGTCCAGTTCATGCTGCCGTGGGCAAGGTGTTCCCATTCCTGGGAAGAAGGGAAAAATCCCCGATCGCGAAATGGATTAGTGTATCATCAGCGTGATATTAGTGACGACAAAAGTATTCAATTGTCACGCTTTAAAAACGCATAATGACTCGAGCAAAAAGTCTTTCATCAGCAGAGAGAGCAATCACATGGGCACAATGGTGGAGCAGAGACAGGGGCGGGCCGGGGTCTCCACAGGCATGCAGGAGCTGGAGTGAATACATGGCACCTTTTACACCAACCTCTCCCTCCACCTCTCTCTCTCTTACCTGCATGTGCTGCTGTTGTCTGCTGGATGCTTTAATGTTTGGGGTGTGTGTGCATGATTCAAATAACATTAAATGAGTGTGTGAAGCTCTCTCATTTTCTCTCTCTCTCTCTCTCTCTCTCTGTGTGTGTGTGTGTGTGTAAACTGCATACAGATAGATTAAAGGAGTGGGAGTAAGAAAGAAACCTGTGTATTTTTAATGAATGAGTGACTGAATGAATGAACAGATTTTAACACTGCTGGCACTTTTTTTTTTAATCAAACTATCTTTTTTTTTAATCAGACTTTCCTTTTATAGCTGAGAGGTTTTGCCTATAAACCTCAGAATCATCTTGAGTGCAGTTGGTGTGTTTGGTGCTGCTCTATCCTGAAATGTTATTATTCTCAGCTCAAACTGCATAAATGGGGAGCGAGTGCTGCTCTCATCGCAGCATCCAGGCCCCTCTCCCAGCAGTTTTATGGTCTTGTGTCTGGGTGCTTGTGTCTATAAAGCCCCCCAGTGCCCTGGCTCGATCTAATTAGCCGTGAGTAAAGGGGACAATAATGCTTCAGCTGGTTTGTGTCATTCTCTTCTCTCTGGCTCTGCTTATCTTCACAAGCCCCACTGTGGCTCTTCACACTCCCCCCTACCCCACCCCTCCCAAAAAAAAAAAAAGAACACACACACACACACACATTCGCACAGCCACACACCTCCACTCTGGATAATGATGGATGACCGTGCCCAATGGGAACAAACAGGTAGATAAAGCCAATCCCATTTAATAACAGCATGGATCGGAATGATAATCTTGTTGTTCATTAGCCGCTGTGGCTGCACGGCGATACAGTTGTTGCTCACAGTTCTCACCCAGCACAGGAGGTGTTGTGAGAGGGATAGTGTTCTCCAGTCTGGGATAGCATCCCTGCATGGTGAAACAATACTGCCGTGTCCTTGAGAAAGACAGAGGGAAAGCAACGGCAGCACCCCTCCTTCCCCACCACCACACTCTCCACTAACACCTCCGTCACATCTTTTGTTCCAGCACAGATACAAATGGGATTAATGAAGGTATAAATTACAGAGGGCTAAATCCTGCTGAGTAATCCATTTGGCAAACATGCAAACAACAATGGGCATGCTGCAGCAGCTAGCCTGGGCCTGACCCTCTCTCCAAGGCCCAGTGGTGAGCACAGCCAGAAACACATGCAAGGCTGACCACTGCAGGCTATGGAGACATGCTTGGGGGAAAAAAAGTCCTTTCAGAAGAAAAGCATCACTGGTCATCATTCATGCTCAGACAGAGGCAGTCCTTGTTGTTTCAGATTCAAGCAGCATTTATTCTAAAGCATGAAATCGCTTCTTTTTATTAAACATAAAAATAGTGTGTGGTTGATGATTCGTTCATTGTGCATTATAGTACAATATTTATAAAAGGGCATGTTAAAGGTGAGCACCTTCTCACTCCATCTGAGCTCCTTCTCCTCACTGGAATCTCAGTAATTCAGGTGGCTGCTCCTCTTCTCCTCTCTGCTGCCCCACATGCACTAATTTGTTGATTTTAGGAGTTGACAAGCTCAAAGGGCTGAGCTCATCAACCCACCACCGCTGGCAACATGCCACTGATTTAATGACTGATGACTGACACACACACACACACACACACACACACACACACACACACACACACACACACACACACACACACACACACACACCTAAACACACACTTACCCAGCAGGTATAACATCAGATCAGAGCATGCTTGTCGCCCTAATGACCTGAACCGTGGAGGATGCCGTGTCATCGGAGTTATGAGGGCAGTTCATTTTACCTGCAGACAATTTGCCCAGGTATCAGAAGCTTCACGTGAGACACCCTGCAACCCTGTGATCTGTGACGTCAGGAGCAGGCGTCAGCGTGGCGGCCAGTCTAGGCTCCGACCAATTATTCCCTGTCAATCACAAACATACACACACACACACACACACACACCAATGCGTGGATTTGCGCGCACGAGGTAATCTTTTTACGCACGTACTGCTGCTAATTCTGCAATTAGATGTGAATAGAACAGAATATAATAGAAAATAATATGATTGGATTAGAAATTCTTAACTTTTATTTTGCCCTAAACGCTATCCACCATAATAGCCTTTTTTCTTAACCCACACTGGCAGATAATTACCTGCAAATTCTACAAGGCAACAATATTATTGATAACAATAATAAAAAACAACACATCAACACGCCTTTGTTTAGGTTTTTTTAAATTTGTATTGTGTTTTTTTTAAATGAGGGCGTTTGGAGACACTTTGATGATCACCAACTGGTATTCTCAGGTGAGGCCTTGCGCCCATCCCTGGTGCCACCAATTGAGAAAGAGGCGCCATTAGTATGCAAACTGTGTTTGATTGCCCTGTCCCCGAGACAAAACCACTGTTTTCACAAGAGGAATGCCCTGCCAGTAATTAAAGACAATTAGGCGCTCCCAACAATGGGGCCAATTTCGGGGTCATAAATCGACTCCTCCTCTGTTGGTTTTAGAGGTGCTGAAAACGCTGTTTATTTACATAACAGCAGTATGCGAAAAACAAAACCTACAATTATTGTTGGTGATTACAAAGCTCCGCCAGAAACTTTAATTGTTAAAGACAGAAAAAAGGTTTGAAAATGTGTCTCTGGTCGTTTATATTTTTTAAAATATTTCTGCAGATGAGTTCATACAGGCGAAAGCGACGTACAACAGCTTCTCTGTCCACAATCATTATAATAGTAAGCCACGTATTGTGCAGAGTGAATTTCCCTTCATGTTAGATGTCTGTCTTTAGGCTTATAACTGCCGCTAAAAAAGCAGATTATCAGGGCCCGATTGCTCATTCAGTGTGAGCTTCATGAGAGAGAAAGACCCCCGAGAAATTACCCTGCTGATTGATAAGTCTTTTAGTTTTTCGGTGCAGAGAAAATGGAAATTGAAAGAAGGAGAGCAGGGATGCAGCGAGCCAATTGCGGCCGGGGCTGACTGTGATTGGCTCAGAGCGAGGCCCCGCCCCACGTGGCTTGATATGGGAATTTACTGGCGCCAGCCGCATCAGTCTGCGCCACATCTCATTAATGAGCCTGAGCACTGCATGGATCAGGAGGTTTACACATCACACCGAGCTCTATGTGCCGTCAGCTGATCGAAATTGCAACAGGTATCCAGATGAGACATTTGTGTTTTTATGTTTACTTTACGCGGAGGAGGGACGCAGCGCTTCGACACTGAATCAGCTGTGCACTACTTTGTTTTCGGGCTTTAGTCACTAGGAGCGTAATGTGCGCACAGATTATTATATCATGTTAACTGTGATGATTAGATCAAATACAGAGGAAGTCTCAACTTTGCATGGTAAGAGGGGGTGAGCGGTCATGTTGTTTATGAACTAACATTTTGTTTTCGTCTCATTGCAGGCAAAACTGAGGAGAAACAGGAGACCGGCTTATTTAAGGATTCTATTTCTGAAGTAAATAAACAGGCGAGACTTTCACGGCTCAGGAACTATATTGTAAGGAGGATTTAACTCCCTTTACCTCGGAGGTAAACATAGCCTAAAAGTAGCTCGACAGACAGAGACGCCTTCAGAGGGAAAGCAGAGACGATCACAGCTCAGCCATGGAGGTCGCAGCGGCCGATCAGTCTCGATGGATGGCCCACCATCACGCAGTGCTGAACGGCCAGCACCCGGACTCTCACCACCACAGTCTGAGCCACAACTACATGGAGCCCATGGCGCCTTTACTGCCCCAGGACGAGGTTGACATGTTTCTGAACCACTTGGACTCTCAAGGGAACCCTTACTACACCAACTCCCGGGCAAGGGTCACATACAGCCAAGCACACGGTAAGATGCGCTCGAGTGTGATGAGATCTGAGAAACGAAACATGTTTGGGAAAATTGGCATTTTATTAAGGCATTATTTATGTTTTTATATAGGTGAAAATGATCAAACAGAGCGTGCATTATGTGTGTGTATATATATATGTGTGTTGTCTGTGTGTGTGGAATAGGTCTATTAATTAAGGAAGCTACAGAAACTATGAGCTTAATAATTCTTGCAATGTGTAGTGATGTGCGTAAAAAGTTCGTCTCGACTTTTCTAGGACGTTTGAGCAACATAAAAGGAATTTCTAGCAAATGACAGCGAGAGGAAAGGGAAGTATGTCATTTAACCCCTCAGTGTTGGGGCAGGGGTTTCTGGAGGGAGAGAGAGAGAGGGGGGAGAGAGAGAGAGAGAGGGGGGGAGAGAGAGGCACTTCCCGGATATAAAATAAAAACCGCAAATTTACTAATAACAATCTTTAGTCCGAGAGCTGCAGCCGATGAAAAGATACTGGGCCGACGATAAGCTACTTTAGGTGTGTTTCCAGCGGTCAGCAGGCCTTTAGAGCCTCTGTCTTAATAAGACAAGAAGCTGCTGTCATTCATGGACAACATTTTTGGATAATTGAGAAACAACATCTATTAATTTAAATTAACTATTTAATCTGCATCTGGAGCTAAATGTCGGACTCGAGTAATTCTGAGTATTTCACAGGTAAGGACTTGATGTTTTGCGCAGGCTGTTGTGTCAAGAAAAGTTTAAATATATCAAAAGCATTGTTTTGGGTTCCAGCTCGCCTCACTGGGAACCAGGTTTGCCGACCACACCTCATCCACAGCCCCGGTATTCCCTGGCTGGACCCCGGGAAAGCAGCCCTGTCCGCAGCCCACCACCACAACGCATGGGCGGTAAGCCACTTCAGCAAACCCAGCCTGCACACCACCGGCTCCGGCTACCCCTGCAGCAGCAGCACCGGCACGGCCCCGGTGTCGTCGCTCACTCCGGCGTCCCACTCCAGCCCGCACCTTTACAGCTTCCCCCCTACCCCTCCGAAAGACGTGTCCCCGGACCCCGGCCCTACCTCTCCCACCTCCACCTCGACCAGAATGGACGAGAAGGAGTCGATCAAGTACCAAGTGTCGCTGGCGGACGGGATGAAAATGGAGAGCTGTAGTCCGCTGCGCAGCGGTCTGGCCTCGATGAACGGCCAGGGCCCGGCCACGCACCATCCCATCCCGACCTACCCGGCCTACTCCCTGCCTCCTCACGAGTACGGCGGCAGTCTCTTCCACCCCGGCAGCCTGCTCGGCGGGTCCTCCTCCAGCTTTACACCCAAATGCAAAAGCAAAGCCAGGTCGAGCTCAGGTGAGTCCACGTGTGTTTCTCCCTCATATTGCAGATGACACTGATAAGGCCTAATTAAAAGGTTGTGGTTTATGTAGCTGAGCGATGAAGCGTTACACACTATAGCTCACCCATTATCAGTTGATAAATGTTTCATATAGTAATATTATCATACCCTGCTATTGTCTTATATTTCGTTTATATAAGTCTGTGGAAACTTTATAACAAACTTCAACGGGAAAAAAATTACGCAAGTGTTTCATTTAGTTTTTATTAATTTTCAATGCCAGCTCTGTCTCGCGCTGACCCAGTTCTTAAAGTGGAACTTGTTGCTCTGGCGGGTTAACTCTCCAAAAGCGTGATCATTGCCACTCAAAAGCTGACAGCTCTTATCTTTGTCCCATCGCACTCCTCGCCACTTGTAAGCTCCTCCACTTAAACGGGCTCCAACTTTAAATGAAACTCATCACACTAATCGGGGTCAACTATTTACCAAATGCAGAGCCAGGGCCATTACGCGTCCGATTAATGGAAACTTCAAATAATGGAAAGTGGGATTAAACCTAATTAAATATAATCAATAATTCATAGAGGCTATGTCTTTATTTTTTTGTTGATTTGGAGGAAAATTAAACGCGATTTTAGTTTAAATATTGTTCCACCATTTTCACAAGAACATTACATCGACTCATTCAACAGTCACCTGACTTCTTCTTCGTGCCATTGGCTTGTTTTCTTTTGAACGTGGCCTTTATTGCACTTAAAAAATGAAGGAGTCACGACGCCCTGGCTCCTGCCATATCCTGTATACCTCCAAGTGAACAAATCACGACCTCCACCCCTCCCACAGCTCTCCCCAGTACTAACAAAGCACAGGCGACAGAGCCCTGCTGTTTGTGTTTTTAAGCATGGCCTTGGCCCACTGCACCGACACGAAGTGGAGGCAACACGGTAGATCTGCCTCTATGTGCAGATGAAAGTCTGTTTCATGAAACCATTAAGCTGAATGCATCATCTCAAAGTTTGGAGAAGACTGGAAAAAACACATAATTGGTTGTACTCAAAATTGTTTATAATAAAAGGCAGTCTATTAATTGAATGTCTGGACAAGCAGCTGATTCAATAGACTGCATGTGCTGGGAGTGATATTTAGACTTTATGTCTGACATTAATGTGCAGACATTTGAAAAACAACCCAGTCTGGTAATGGCTCTGTAATTTCCCTACATTGTTCCAGCTGTTGTACTTTGAATTAATGGACAAAAAAATGACAACAAAAAACATTGTAGGCTGTTAACAAGTTTGCTCCAAATGTAGTCGTGTAATTATCCGTATTGTTATCCATTGTCTTTTTTTTTTACTACACCTGGGGAACGCTCAGTGGCTGATAATCTGAGTGAATGTGAGCTGCTGTTGTAGCAGAGAAATGTTATACTGTGACATTTAAAAGAAGCTGGCCAGACTGGGCCTGAATCAGTAACACAAACATATCAGCTCCGGCATTAAAAAGCCTCTTATCTATCAAAGTTGGTGTCCAGTGCCAGTAATGCTGATTGATTGTTGTACCAAATGCCACAATGACATTTCAGCTGTCAGCACATATACCTTACAGTAGTGTGGCTTCCTGCTGAACCAGCCTCAAAACCAGACCTCCACCTCCTCTCTAACATACCTTTCACATCAAGCTTCCCATTTCTTCTTATTTCAACACCAAACATTGCATAAGACGGAATGTATCAGTCATTGTTGGTGAATATTTTAAGTGTTAATGAGCTCGCTTTAATGTGGTCGCTGCATTGCGAAACGCTTAAGAGGAAGAGAAAGGGAGGTACAAAAAAATGCGGCGAGGTGCATTTCAAAAGGAACATAGCTTTTTGCTCAGGTCAGATTCCATTGTGGAGCGAGGGTGGGACTGTGGGTGTCGCTGGCATTATAACAGGAATAATGAGATGATGCTCTAGGGAGAGAGGGATACTTGAATTAAATGAATCGGTCGGTTTAGCAACAGGCTGTTTGAAGTCAGTCAAACCTGAAAGGGCGAGGAGAGCGTGTGGGAATAAGTTAAAAAGCAGGGTTTTTTTGTATAGAAGAGCACAAGGAAGTCGATTTCAGACTCAGTCACACTTTAAGGCTAATAGGATCAAAATAATGCTAGATTGATTACTATGTTATTAACTGACGCCAACTGGCATGCAAGCTTGTCATTAAAAGGCTGCAACACTGTTCGCCACATTTAATACCAACACCACACACTTATGTTTCCTCTCATCGGTGCCCACTGAGACGATGAATAATGTAGTTCTAATTTGATGGTGTGTCTCAGTCTTCTTGTTGGACACCTCTGGACATGTTCTGGCTGTCTCCGGCCTCCCCACTCTGGATCGGTTTACATAGAGGTGTCTGTGTCCATGACAGCCGTGCACACACCTGCACCCTGATATGAGACAGATTTTGACTTCATATTACATACTGAGCTGGACAGCTGCTATGTGTTGCATCTGACAGAGTGTGAATTTTTTAATTATATAAATTTTTTTCTCCTCTTCCCCTCTTGAACTATATGCAGAGGGCCGTGAATGTGTAAACTGCGGTGCCACCTCCACCCCTCTGTGGCGACGGGATGGTACCGGCCACTACTTGTGCAATGCCTGCGGACTGTACCACAAGATGAATGGCCAAAACCGACCGCTTATCAAGCCCAAACGCAGACTGGTGAGTCCTACTTCTTACTGCACAGCAACACTTTGAGAGAAGGCACCCAAATATGCACAAAGCACAGGCCGGCAGCACAATTCCAGGAAAGTTATATTTTCCCTATGATCTTCCTGGAATTGTTTGTCCCTCTCACCCCCTGATGATCCGCCTTCATGGCCTGTTACAAAACTGCTACTATTGCCATTGTTCCTGCTATCATTATTGCTGGTACTTCTGATACTGTTACTGATACCAATGCCCATGCTGCTTTAGTTAACACCATGCTTGAGTAAATGAAAAGCAGCGTGGACATGTAGCCTGACATTCTTGTGTTGGATGTAGCACTGCTGCAGAGCTGCACAGACACTTCTGACATTAACCCTTCTAAAGCTGGACACATTTATCTGTGTCATGATTTAACTCCTTCTAAGGATTGCATAAATTAAAGTATTTAAATGATCTATCTATCTATCTATCTATCTATCTATCTATCTATCTATCTATCTATCTATCATTATTTGTTTAAGGTTTGCTATTTTACTATAACTGCAGAAATAACAGTTTAATTTTTATTTTGTGTGTGAGGGGTTAATTTGTCAACAAACAAACACATCAAGGCACTTCTTTGTCTAAAAATTCAGAAATAGCCACGAAAAACAATAAGTTTGTGTAAATTAAAACTATTTTCTCTGTTAATGGTTCGTTAATAGTAGAAATAAAAATAAGCATTATAAGATAGTGACTGGCAGAAATAAATAACAACACAACACAACACACACAACTACAATTAATAATTATAATAAAAATAAAAAGTAGTGGCTAGATTAGGAATTAATTTAACACTAGCTTTAACACTAAAAATTAAATTAGTTTTTTGGTAGTGTAGTGCTGCCTAGTCTAACCTTTTCCCTTTAATAAAAAGGGGTCTGTGCTATCTCATTTACCCAGGCTAATTATGATTGCGCAGGCTGTAGCCCGGGTCTAATGGTCTTCATTAACATTAGCTGGTAATTTGGCTTGCAAATAAATCGTCCGCTATCAGAAGATCTTCAAGATATTTTTGGATTGGCTTTTTTTTTGTTTCAACACTAAAGTCTTTATGATGTATTTTCTGGTGATATTTTTTCGGGTCGTTCCTTGACCACCTCCACGTCTCGTCCCTCCTCGTGAAAAGTCCCATTACATTTTCCACTGGGGTCGGCCCATGTGGCTGCAGCTTTTTGCATTTTCAGCTCAAGTGTTTTTCAGAGTTGTGTTCAAAGGGGCATCCAGTTGTTTCCTATCCGGATATCTGCCCGGCCCAGATAAGGAAGTCAGGCTCCCGGCTGTTTCCGCCTTCAACCAGCGCGCTGCATTCTCTATGGCCAGACTGACATATACTGTAAAGAGATTATCACAACACTGGAGGAGCCGCTTATGTGTGAAGAGACAGAGCGTGAGGGGCGGGGATTGGAAAATAAATGGATTTATGTTCTTCTCTTGTTTGTCATTCTCTGTGCTCCAGCCTCAACGCGCAGCGGCTTTTTATTTTAAAAAGATAGACTCCATTTTTTTTTTTTTTTTTATTTCGCGAAAAAAATAAAAAATGACCAGAGTTACTGAGGCTCTCCGGGTCAACAGCAACGAGCGCACCTGAAATTAATTAAAAGAAAAACCTGGATGCTGCCTGCACAGCACAGGGCCGCGGGGTTCTTGCATGTAAAGCTAATGTTTCTTATTATGTGTGAAGAATTGATCCGCAATGGACGCAGGAGCACATTGCCAGGCAGGACACTGGGTCTTACATGACTTTGTAGTCCAGTTTCCCTGGATCAGGATAAATAGAGGGTTTACACAAGTCCTGCTTTATAACCTGTTAATACCAGTGTACTCATTTTTAATTCATTAAATATGATAATTACCGGAAGGCGTGCACCGCATCAGGCATTCTCCATAAAAATATCCCCATATCTTATTGCGCAAATTAGAAAATTTGATCATGGTTGTAGCGGTCTGCTTACATGCAATTGATTTAATAGAGGAGTTAAGTAATTTTTCCAGTCTGAGTGTCGCTTCTTTTGATGCCTCTCTGCACATGGTGCTGCGGTCAAAGTAGAAACCTCACGAAGTTCCACGTGCCGAAGTCTATTTTAAGAAAACGTTCATGTTTTGAAATCTGACATTCATAACATGCAATGTTAAAGCTGTGGCTTCAGTGACACAAATGTTACATGATTAGCCTCGTAGGTGATGTTTAGTGTTGTTTTTGCGCAGCTCGGTGTCCGCGCTGACCTCTCTGCACAACACGTGAATGGGTCATTATTCATGATGTATTTTTCTCTGCTTCCTTCAGTCCGCAGCTAGACGCGCAGGCACCTGCTGTGCAAACTGCCAGACCACCACCACCACCCTGTGGAGGCGCAACGGGAACGGGGACCCGGTGTGTAACGCCTGCGGCCTTTACTTTAAACTGCACAATGTAAGTATCCTGAAAAAAAGACAAAAAACAAGTCAAGTGCGTTTGTTTTGGGGGAGGGAGGGAGGGTGCTGGTCGTTAACTGGTCAAGTGGGCGGACAGCTCGTATCGATTTAGAAGCAGAGAAACTGTGAGAGTGTGGAGGCAAAGCCTGCTCACCCTGTCGGGCAGAACCCACCGGTCGTCTTTTTTTATTAATCCATCGTTGTTTCAATGGGGGGCGTTACTCCCCGGAGAGGCTGCAGGGTGGGACTGTCATTCAGTGTAACGGCGTCGGTTACACTGATGAGGATTTGTCTGAGGCTGCTCCTTTCAGCTCCAGCCAGCCCTCATCCCCATGTATTCATATTGACCAGGACGGTTCTGTTGGGCTTTAAATTAGACAAAAGCTCAAAAACGCCCCTGACTCCCTTATAATGGAGCTATATATGCAAAACAGCTGCTCATTATTTATTGCATATATTTCACACTGGTGTAACTCATAATATTGAGCTGAGGTGCATGTAAATCCTAACTGGTGATGCAGCTTGTGACATATTTTAAATTATAAGCTGGTTAACAAGCTGGAGCTAACATCAGACCATTATAATGTGCTGTTCACACTGTCAGTGAAGCTTTTGTGTGGTTTGCCTTGAGCTAATGTGCTGCTCTCCACAGGTCAACAGACCCCTGACCATGAAGAAAGAAGGTATCCAGACACGCAACCGCAAGATGTCCAGTAAGTCCAAGAGGAACAAACGAGGAGGGGACGGCTTCGATGAGCTATCCAAGTGCATGCAGGACAAAGCCTCTCCCTTCGGCGGAGGACCCAGCCTCACCAGCCACATGGCCCACATGGGTCACCTGCCCCCCTTCAGCCACTCTGGACACATGCTGCCTACTCCCACGCCCATTCACCCTTCATTCGGTCACCCCCACCACTCCAATCGCTCGCCGGTGTGGGCCGAGCCTCACTGAGAGGCCGCTCCACACCCAGAGCTCCTCCGCCTGTAGGAGCCACCACATCGCCATTAACACTAAATGGCCCTCTACATTGCGTCGAAAAGGTGAACAGACTTGTTGCGTCATGTACAGTGGTTGGAGGGGAGAGACTTTCAGTTGGACTTAATGACTGAAGGTCGCATCATGCCTGACCTCACTGATGGGATGCTGCAGAGCAGGACTTTAGTGGACTCTGAAGAGCTAATGTGATGAGGGGGTTTGTGAGTCTCTGTGTGACTGAGGCTTGCAGGAATGGAGTGAACGGAGACGCCTGTCGTTCTTTTTGCTTATTTTTACTAAGTCACTTTGGTACCCACCTCTCCTTGACCCTGTAACAGGAGACTCACGAGAGGTCTTAAAAAGAACCGCTGTTTTCACCTCACGACCATCTCATTATATACTGAGATACGTGCACCCCGTCCATCCCTGGGCTTTCGTCCACAACTGCTGTGGACAGACAGACAAAAGCGCTGGAAGTCTTACGACTGGCTCACAGCTACAGCACCCGTACCAGAACCAGAGAACCAGTCAGACTACAGTACCCACAAGCCAGTGCTCTCCTCACATGCTGGATTGTACACCACTGCAACGCTCACCTGTTTTTAATAATGGACTTTTATGGAAAAAAGACACAGTAAATAGAGTGTTTATAAATGCTTAATTGCTATTATTGTTGTTATATTTGATGTTATAATTATTGCTACGATAATTTATTTTCACTCTTTAAGCTTTCGTCAAAGACACATGGAAACTGTTATGATTTGAATTTCATGGTTATTACGTAAAGAAAAACACTGACCTATCTTAGATGAAAAGTCCCTGAGCTGTATGTTTTTATCATTTTTCCATCTCACAAAAAGTAAAGGAAATAAAGTTTAATACTAAAGTAAAACCTGTCACTGCCTCGTGAGTTTGGTCTGTCTCTCTTTATCAACCCTGCAGACACACACACACGCACGCACGCACGCACACACACACACACACACACACAACACTGGACTGAACTCTCCTTGTAATGAAGAGTGCTTGATTATTAACATCATAAGTGATATCAGATGCATCAAGGGAAGCTCTGTGATCCCTTGAGCGTGGTAATGCTTTGGTCAGGCTCCGCCTCTATCTGTGATGGCGCGTTGTTAAGAGAAGGCCTCTTTGTGGAGCTGAGGCCCCAGGCTGGACCATTGTACCCAGACAGCAGGCTCCAGCGAAGGGCTCCGGAGTCACACACAGTCATACATATGTTCGTACCCACATGCTCACACACACTTGGGGAAAAAAACAAACAAACACAAACCCTAATTCACACCCTTATTTAACCAAGAAACTCTTTCAAGCCCTCTAAACAGGCACATTTGTGATGATTTGGTATCTGGCAAACACTGAGTCATGGGTGCAGTTCATGCGGGAGCCTCTCTCGCTTCCCTGTGTCTGTCGGAGTGGCCCTCTCTCTTGGCTATGGTGATTGGAGTGAGAGGAAGGACAGCGGGTCTTTAGTGTGAGAGAGAGGAGGAAGGAAAGGCAATCAGGCGACCTGAGCAAACACGTGGGGGTCTGTTCAGACCCTTCGCACACAGATGTGCACGCAGCTGAGGCTGCCAGGAAGCAGGCGTCGACTCTGCTGCTCCCTCATCTCGACCTTTTTTTCTTTCGCTTTGTTTTGTTTATCTTTCTTCACTCTCCTGCTTTCTGCTCTTTATTCTGTTTGTCTTTTATTCTCCTTCGTTCCCTCTATGTTGGTCATTCTGTCTCTCCCTCCCCATTTGGACGATTACAGTAAAATAAAAAAAGAACTTTGAACAGAGCCAGCCACTAATGAGTCTGCTCAATTAGGGCCAATTTGAGGTCATCATCACCGAGTTCAGCATACCCTCACACACCCACAACACAAACCAGCCGATTAAACAGTCCAAGCTAAAAGTGGACTACTACCCCTCCCTGAACCCTCCACCCAGCTCACATCTGCTGGACTGCTGTGGAGGTTGATCTGCTGGGGTTTCCCAGAGGCTTGATCTGTTCAAATTGGAAATAATATTTGTCCAGGGATAACTATAGGTGCTGTTTTGTTATCCAGTGTGGCTGGAGCACTGTGTCGTCAGCTTATGCTACATCATAGCACCCTGAACAGCACTAACCTGGCTGCACACATGGATACAGTACTGCAGCACACTGACAGAGTGTATGTTTTCAGAGCGGGGGTGGGATCCCCCTGATCCACTTGCTGAGCACCAGTGAAAATGTAACGCTCGGCTGCCAATAAGCAGTCCAGCCATCTGTGTGTAGGGCAGTGCCGTGGGTGCTGAGCCGTGTACAGGCCACGGCTCCAGCGGGGTTGTGTGCTGCTGCTGCAGCCAGCGAGCCTGCTCGGCTGGGCTTGGCCCGACTCCCGGAGCCTGAGAGGGGGAGATGGAGAGAGCCAGCGCTCTTCAATGAGGCCCTCCAGAGGGAAGGGGCAGCCCTCCCAAAAATAATACAGCAGTCTGCCAGGCCAGTGACTCCCAGAGCTGCCCTCGCCTAAACACACACATCCAACTACATATATGCAGACATGAACATGCATGTGAACATACAGATGGCCAGAAGGATGGTGTGTAACAAGCTTCTCATGGCTGATGCAGAGGCACTGTATGTGGAAAGCAGAGCAGCCTGAAGAGACATAAGGTAGCAGGCACATGACATGTACACTTACTTAATTGTTTTGGTAGTCAGCATGTGTCTTCGTTGCTGCCCCAATAAATTCATACAGACTCTGAATTTTAAGGGGTATGTCTGCATTTTATTTCGCAACTGCTACATCGAAAAAGACACACCCTCCTAACTCGAATCATGAATTATGTGACATGAAAAGAGACATAAAATAGGATGTTACTTATCTTCACTATCAAAGTAGCGTTCCTTAGAAGTGATGAAGAGAACTTGGACGAGTTGGTGGGGTGAACATGGTGGCCACCTCGATCAGAGCACCGCAAGCTTTACGACTTCAACCTGGACCTGAATGTCATCTCCACTCCCTACCTCCCTCTTTTTCTCCCCTCTGCTTTCCGTTTGCACTCACCAGCCTCCCCACCACCTCCACCAATGCTCATTCCCTCTCTGAGCTCCATGAAACTCTCCATCTCTTCATTCTCCCCCTCTCCACAACCCCTAATACTCCCACTCCTTCCTTGTCTCCCACTCCCCCAGTGTATTTGTTTTCCCATCAAATTGAATTAGCGGAATCAAAAGGTATCCCGACCATCCCCTCACAAAGTTGAGTTAGGGAGAGAGAGACATAGAAGATGAAAGGAAGTGGAGCGCAGTTCAGATGCAGGTCTCTTCATGTGTGTGCTGCACTGGGGGTTGACCTTTGCCTGGGCCTAACTAAAAAAGAATCCCCTAGAAGGATATTAAGGCTGTGAGATGGGACAGTATTTAGATAATAAAAACACAGTATCTCTGCCTTTACCCGCCATCAAGTTCAGTCATTCAGTAAGTTACTTGTTTACTGCCATGGAGCAAAAAGAGAACTTGTGCTTTGCAATGCCATGATGAAGCTTCAACTTAGCTCTGAACTGTCTAAATTCTAATGATTACAGAGTCATAGTGAGTGTGCTATGTTAAGACCCACACGTGAACTTCCTCTTTTCATGGACAAATTCATAGAAATACCCCTGACAGGAAAAGGTGGGTACATTTAAACACCTGGTGAGCGCTATTCACAGAAACCATTTGACACTCGAATAACTCTTAACACTTCTAAGATTAATCAACCATACCACGTAGTGATGATGCGATGATGCGACGATCTGATCTGCACAGCTTTGACAGGAATAACTGTCACTCAGTGAGAAGCAGAGCTGACAGCAGATAATCAGTGATGACCTCCGTTGACAGGAAACAACCGCATCCTGACCTGCCAGAATGCCAAATCTCACTGATGATCTCTCCAAATGTCAGAAATTACCCAGAAAGAGTCAGAAGTGTTTTGATGTTGCATCCTTTTTGTCTCCCCCATGACCTATGTGGACCTTGAACGGCCTTCTGCTAGTTATAGCTGCATACCAAACTTGACTGAGGACATGGCTTTTCAAAGCAGTGAAAAAAAAACAAAAAAACAGGAAGTGAGAAGTTCAAACAGGAAATACTTATGTTGTGCTATTAGGAGCAATTGAGACCATAGAGGTCTGACAGAGACAGTAAAAAGAGATTGATTGCGGGGTTTTTACAGTATTTAAGTGTAATTCTCTGCAAGGTTTCATCCTGTATGCAGTAAGAGCCTGGCTTTGTTAATGTTAATCATTTGTTGAATTATTTGGGCTATTGCAAAGAAGGTCATGTTTTCATCTTTGTCTGTTTGGTTTTTTTTGGTGGTTGGTTTGTCAGCATGACAAAGAAATTACTGAATAGATTTCCACAAAACTTAGACGGAGGATGGGTCCTGGCCCAGAATAGACCCCTTTAACTTTTGGTGCGGATCTGGATAAAGGAATGGATACAGGAATTTTTCCTCACTTTATTTAACACTGTGATGTATGGTGTTTTTGACATTTTTATGAATTTCTCAGGGAGTAATGCATGAATCTTGAAAATAATCAGGCACGATTAGGTGGCTGACTGAGTATAATTTGATAAAAGAAAAATTTGGATTTAGTGAATTTAAATATATTTTAGTTGATATTGGCGGTCATGTCTGCTCGGTGAACACACAGAGAGCATGATCCTCCTGTACCAGTTCCTACACCGGCAATAGCAGAACAGGGAAAGCTACCAATTCCAGCGCTCCAGTGTGACGGCTTATACTACCAAACAGGCCAGCTGATGAAAAATGCTTGAAAAAAAGGAAGAGGCAAACAGAGCCTCGAAATAAAGAAAGGAGTCATGCAAGTGTGACGACGTACAGAGGAGATTGCTAACTGCAAACAACAACAGTGCTTACAGCAGCTTTAAGCTTGATTGAATTAAAGGGGAATGTTGGGCCTTGGCAGAGGTATGCGCTCTACTGAGTGCCATTCTAGTTACTTAATAATAATACATTTTACAAAAAACTTTTAAAAAATGTAAATGTCAAAAAACTCAATTTGTCAATATGTTTTTACCTTTAGAAAGACTACTGTGAATATTTTACCAGCATCAATGGGATAGCGAATATGAAAGTAGAGAAGTGAAAGAGGGAAAGAAACAGGGAGAGTGTTTCATATTAGTCATCAGTGGCTGTAGATATACCTCATTGCCACAGTTTGTGGTTTTAAAAAGGTTTCTGGGTAAAGTGTAGTAATAATGAAAGAGGTTTATGAGTGCATAGAGTTACAGGTATTTGTGGCTGCTATGTTGTACTCCCAGATGATTACGTAACATTAAACTAAGACCATTATGACTTAGCATCACTCTTCTGGCCGGTCCACACGTTCTTTTCTACGGTAGTCAGGGCATGATCTGCTAAAGAAGTCGCTGTCAGACACAGGGTGTGGACATGCAGGGCACCCCTCCCTCAACTCACCCTGAAAACGAGGTCAGTCTCCTCTCACCTGGGACAGGGAGCATTCAGGATGTTCACCTGGGACAGGTAGTGTTCAGCTCTCATTCATGCCGTGTTCTGCCGGGCTGAGGCCCTCCTGCTCACCTGCTCCGACAGACAAATTCATCCCCACTGTCTAAGGACAAATGAGCCCATTCATCTGGAGGCTCCCATTGAAAAAAGCGGGGGGCAAGTACAGTACTAATGCCTGGGAGGGCTCAGGGGAGTGGGCGTCTGGACCTGCCATCCTCTTCCGCGCCCATATAATGTCCCTTGCCATTCCCAGCCCCCGCCCCGCTCCACTCGCTTTCACTGGCAGGTAACTGGAGAAAGGCGTGAGTGGGGGAGTCAAGGGCACCTTGGCCCGTGGCCAGGAGTGAGAGGATGGGGCCCAGGTGCCTACCCCTGGATGGATCCTCTGGACACTCCCACAGGGACTGATGACCAGACAGGGAACAGGAGGACTGTGGAGGACAGTAGAAGCCCACAGAGACCTGCCGAGCCCTGCTCAGAATCTCAAGCTGTTCAGCTTGCTATTGTAGCCTGACGATGGTTGCTTCTGCGGTGGATTAAGTGACAGCGTTGCTCTCTGGCTGCCCTGAATTCACGTTGAAGCCTACTTAATTCTCATGGACCAGGTTGTTCACACAACAAAGCATAGCTGCTCTTAATGCATTGAGGTATTCAAGTGCTAGATCACATGCTTGCAGAATACACTCCTGATTATAACAAGTTTGCCTGTATGCGGAGTACAACAGCAAAATGCTGACATGACTGCTAAATCTCAAAGAAGGAGCCAGCTGGCCAGGCCTCATTTCACTTCTGTGCATCTCTTCACTCATGCAGAAACAAGGTATGAGGTGAGGGCATTCCTAAAACCCTTTTCTCAGTGTTTATCTCCAGTAGGAGTTTTTGTTGTGTCTGGCTTTGTTTATCCAATACTTGTCAGGTTACTACAGATAGGCCGACATACACACACACACACACACACACACACACACACACACACACACACACACACACAGAGGACAGTTTTAAGGAGAGGTAACAATAAATGAAACGCAGTGAATTGCATTTAAAAAAAACCTAATATGGTGAAATTATTAAAGGACCACAAGGACATTTCAGAGGGAGATGAGAAAGATGATGATGATTATTTCTTTTCTGAGGGGCAAAATTGTGGATGTGAGGAGCTTTATTAGATCCAAAGAGCTGATAAAAGAGAGAAAGAACGTTTTTGATATTAGTGAATCAATGTTTTATTCTTTTCTAAAAGTAAGCAGACAGTTAGCACTTTGTAATTGAGCCCCTCCTATTTTTTGATTACTAGGTCAGTAAAATCTGTTGCATGCATTACCTCAGTCACCTTAACATGCACGCCAGGAGAGACAACCTGCTCTTCAACCGTCCCTCCTTATTTAACTTTTGTTTTACTTTTTCAGGACAGGAGACATGTGCAGACCTGCAACCATTACACAGTAGATGCCAGAATTCAGTGGAGACAGAAATTATCAGAGACATCACACACGCATACACTCGCACACGCACTACAGGCCTATCTGTTGAGGATCGGTATGAAAAAGGCGTTGTGCTCACTCATTGGCTTGGTGGGATGTTGCAACCCCAGCGCCTAACTGGTCCTTATCTCCCCTGAGCAGACTGCGCAGCTTGATATGCATCTGTCATATTTGTCGGAAAGAAAAGACACCGCTGTGAGAGCACGATGAGTCAAAAAAAAAACGGGCCAGCGACATAAACTCACTTCCCTGCGGTTTCTGCATGACCGTGATCATTTGCTTGACGACTCCCTGGTTGAGGAGACAAACACGTCCCAACGTAGTTTTACGAACGCATGATATTACGAACTTGTCTTAAAAGTGGATATCGTAGTGCACCTGATCACTCTGTGCTTTACATGCCTGAACAGGTGTACATTTTTATTGTCCTGTAAAAAATACACAGCCAAGAGCAGATTGTCATCATTCCATCATGACTACAGATAAGGCCCTGTCCTTTCGTCGTCACAGCGGCCTTGCATCGGCTCCATCAGCTGCTGTGGCTAGCGAAGCCTCTGACTGTGCGGGTCGGAGTGTCTATCTGAGGGCTATCTGACCTGATAAGAGCTGGAAAGAGACGGCAGAGCGACACGTTCACCACCGAGCTGCTCACAGCACTAAAGGCTGCGAAGAATATAGACAGAGTCGATGGTGATGGTGAGTGTCAAAAACAGCTTCAACGTGCAGTGAACATGCAGGCAAACAACAAGAAATGCTCAAAGTGATCCTTACCTCTCCTTCCAGTGGCTCAGCCTGTTAAAGGGGCCAAAGGTCATGTGGACAGGTATAATCTCTGTTCTCTTGCTCTGGTTGTGTTGAATCTCTTTCTCTGTGCTACATTTATGCCTCTGATTGACTTTTAGCCTGCCAAACCATCATTAATTGGCATCACACACACACACTCATACAAATGCATTATATACACACGCACTGATGCATGCACACACACAAATATAGAGCATCTAATCCAGCTAATCCACCCTGCCAGTTGAACAACTGGTAACATGTTTAATCACCCATGTAAAAATAAAGACAAGACCAAATTGACTGATAGAATTATTCCATTTACCCGTCTGATTAAAACATTTCACCACTGCCATGGTTCACTGGAGATCATCTGGAAAAAAGAAACAACACATGAAAATTAATTAAAAGTCAGCGATGTAAACGGCTTCATTCAATTACTGGTGCAAGTAACAAGCTCTGTGGCATGATAACTGGCACGTACAGACGCATCAAATTAGCTTGGAAGAGAAATAGGAAATTGGGGAGCCACTTTAAAAACTTGGGGAAACTCTTTAAAAGGCCAGGAAAGACTTCTTGAAACAGGAGACACTTTCTCCAAACAAGGGAAGCACTCTCTGAAAGCGAAGAATGAGAAGTTTACGACACCCAGATATGTGTGCTGGACACAAGCCTGTTCGACCCTGGGTCATTTCCCAACAGCCTTTGCTCTCGATGTGACATCATAGGCCGTGAGGGGGGAGGTCAAAGTGAAGTGTGCTCAGACAGTAGGGTGCAGACCGAACTACGAGCGGACGGAGGCAGAGAAAGGCAGAGTGAGACAAAGGAAAAGTGTGGTGGCTGAGAGAGGGCTCTCTGATTCGTTTCCTTGGCAGGATGACAAAACCGTGCGGAATGCAGCGGAGAGGGGAAAGAGAAGTGATCAAGAGCTCAAGAACGAAAAGAGGGGGAAAAAATAGACGACAGACGAGGGGAGAGAGGCCTACTGAATAAGCCTGGATGGCAGGGCCTTCCATTCATTCATTTCCCCTTTCCCACCCCATTATCATTCTCTGTTTCTCTCTACCACTCTCTTCTGTAACCATACAGCCATTAACTACAAACCTACTGTTCCTTTCAGCATTAAAAAGCATCTTTCTGACCTTGTTGGGGGAATAAAATCAAGGTGAGTGGTTGCTCTCCTTATATTGACACATAGACGTCTGTATATTGAAGACAGACGAAATACGTACGTGCCCACATGTCAATGAAACCTACAAACAATTTAGACACACCAAAGGAGTGCACAGACTGCACACACACACAAAGACACACACAATTACAGTGGAGAGGGCAACAGGCTGCCTCTGTCAGCCACATTTCACAGTGGCGTATCATGGCCAGGCGTACCAGGCCTGCGGCCAACCGCTGCTTATGCTCTGGGTAAACACTACCACCTCGCCTACATGGAGTCGCGCACACGCACACTCCCAACAGTGCCATCCAACACGCAAACCCAGTCACACACAGGATGTGTGATTAATGGAGTGTGAGCATTAGATATGACAGCATCACTAAGCCTCTGTGATAAAGAGCCACACACAGACACTGTTTCCTTTTTGTGCCCATCGCTTGTGTCCATCCTTTGTCCGCAGACTCTGGACTCCTGTCAAGCCACCTAGGGCATTTTGCTCACAAATACCACCTTGGCATAATGTTTCATTTTTAATTTGACAGTGATGAAATGCTCTGCCTCGGCAAAGTATTTTTAATACCTCCATTATACTTTACAGGCACCATACTGAATACTGGCAGCAGATCTAAATATCGAGGACACACACACACACACACACACATAGTATCAAAGGACAGTGAGAAGTTCAAAATCTGTGTCCAAATTCCTCAGGGTGCATTAGATTTTTAATGGGTGCAACTGTTAAGCTCACATCGATATACTCTGTTCAAAGCCCTGACAGAAATGTTTCCTCTGATATGTCGGTTCGCTCAGAAGACTGAACATTAGCTCCATGTTTACACAGTGCTAAGTCAGGTCATGAGTCATTTGCGCAGTTATCCAACTGTTTGAATGTAGTTTGGCTTCATTATATGCCCCTCATGTGACAGCAGTCAGCCAGAGTGCCCCCCTCTGCGGCTCCATAGCTCCTCTTCCCTCTTCTGCATCTTCTCATGTCCGTGTCTCGCCCCCACCCCCCCACCCCCCCCACCTTCCACTGGCGCCTGTACGGTTAGTTAGGGATTGCCACAGGACATCATGTGACAAACAAGCAAACACACACAATCACGCCGCTGAGTGTTCGCGCACGGGCACGCACACACACAGCAGCAAGCATACAACCATGTAAACGACAAGCACCCACACATCCATTCGTCATTCTCCCTTCCATTGACTTTCATGTGGGCTAAGTTGAATGAGCAGTAGAGCGCTCCAACAATAGAATCCATTCTACTGGCAGCGGCGAGGCTGTGCGTCCATGAGTGTTAGTCCCAGCAGTGGCCAGACACACCTTGAGGCTAAATGTTATCACTTACTTACTGTAGTTATAGCCTTGCCAAATCTAGGATTTGTGACTTGTTTTTTTTTATGTCAGTTAATTTATGCTGTAATGAATCACTGTTTCAGAAGTATTTTTATGGTTTGTCCTTTAACGACTCCATTGCCATTAGTATTTCTGAGAAAGAAGACAGTTCAGGCTTCAAGCACTTTGATTTATTGGGGGAATTTCTCCCCTTTTTGTGACGTATGGTTGTTGGAACAACAGGAAATATTAATATCTTGAAAGGAAGCCATTATGAGGATAACACCCCCTTGATCCCCACACTCATTACTCGACCTCCTTACCTATAGTATCCAACGCGGCCTCCACCCACTACCACCACCCCTCCTCACTTTCCCTCCTTGTCTGGCAGACCTCCAGCGTCTGAAACTCTAGACAGTGCTTGTTCTGCCCTTTCTACAAAATTTAGGAAGCCATTAGCAACATCAAATCATTACTTCAGGAAAAGGGAGAGAGCAACGACGAAAGGGAGAAAAAGAACAAGGGAAAGAACAAGACACACACACAAATGGGGAGAGATATCAGATTTCTCCTGCTCTCTGTCACTCCATTACAATAATGTGTAGGGACCCATTTTACTAATACATAATGGAATGATACCCATAAAAAACAGTGAACGAAAAATCCCTGACTAAGAGGGTTACTGCATGGGTGCAACAACACACACTCCCTGAAGGTAGGCCACATGTACAAAACTAAAAATAAAGTCACACACCTCAGACGTTTTAATGGAGTAACTGCAGAAACAACATCCTCAACCTATCACAACCCTATGAAACACAAAAGAGATTAAAGTTGCAATTAATTTGAATTAATCATCAGCATAATCGCTAACTGCAGCTCACTATTTTTGGCTGTAGCTAGCTGCTGTTAGCTCATTAGCTATGGAGCTAGTGGCCTAATTAGCTGACTGCAGTTTGCCTGGACAGTGACCTTAGATCATGGGGGAGTCACCACAGGCAACAGGGATCAGCTTATCCGGGTCCAGTCACCACCCAGTGAGCGTGGCTGGACATCGAACTGGGACTGAACACAGCCTTGCAGACCAATGGATGCCAGTTTGAAGACAAATGATACAGTAAGGAGGTGATTTACAGCAGCTTGGATCAGGACTGTGACTCCTAAACTAGCAGTGATATTGGGAAGACAAACCAAGACTGTTTTGGTGAGTTTTATTACCTCTACCAAGGAGGTTATGTTTGTGTTTGTTTGATGGTTTGTCAGCAGGATTACACAAAAACTACTGAACAAATTTCCACCAAACTTGGATGGTGGATCGGTCTCAACCAAGGATAGACCCCATCAACTTTTGATGCCGATCTGGATGAAGGGACAGATCTGGATTTTTTTGTACTTTCTTTAACATTGTGAGAGAAGTCATTTTTCAACATTTTGTTAATTTCTCAGGGAATAATGCATGTATATTCATTTTGATGGAGTTATACGCTCTACTGAGTGCAACTGTAGTCTTTCCTAATATTTTAAACTACATTTTTGGCAATTTCTTACACATTACCCCTTTAAATAAAAAAGTGACAGAAACACAAATGAAACACAAAGTGATAGTACCACCTGTTACATTTACAATAAAGGCCACTGATTCCTCTTTTCATGCCCTCCAATACTTCTGCTTTCCCCGACTCTCACTCTCACTCTCACTCTCTCTCTCTCTCGTTACTGCACTGTCACCCCAACTCTAATCCAGTTCAAATGTAAACAGGCTTAGGTCTTCATTCCTCACTTAAACCGTATCAAATGTATCAAAGCAGAGGCTCAGTGGTGTCCTTGGCTACAGAGGGGTCAGACCGGGGCCACACGGGGCCACACACTCTACTCAATTAGTCCGAGAGCCAGTTAGTCTGACTGACCGACACTGTGTGCGGTTCTGCTTGTGTGTGTATGTGTGGTACATGGACACAGTACGTGAACGTCCATAACTCTGTGTGTCTACATAGTGCAATATATAAGTGTGTAATCACATGTGAGTGTGTGTGACTGAATGTAAATGGCGCTGTGTACTGGGTTAATAGGTCAGTCCACGGTTATAAGGGGCATGAGTATGTGTATATAATCGAGTGTGTGTGTGTATGTGTGTGTGTGTGAGAGAGACTGTGTGAGTCTGTGTCGAGCAGAGACATGAAGTCTCAAAGCTGCATCAACTGAAAGGGGAAAATATGTGAAAGGTTGTCTGCAGGCTAAGAACAATAATGCAGTTTGTGTCTGCAGCAACATTATTTCTCTGGTTAAGTCAGCAGCCCTGGAGGAGTCCTCGATGGCCTTGAGAGCACATCGCCTTTGTTTTCCAGCTAGCCTGATTATTCTTCTTCTTTTTTTTTCATTTTAAATATAACGCAGAATACAATCCCCTCTCAGTTGAGATACATATCATCTTACAATCTGATTACATCTTCTGCCTTTAAATTACTATTTAAAACAAGTGTCTTTAAGTAGGAGAAACCAGTTAATCACAAAGCCACAACTTGTTACCAGAGTTTACAAGTTTGCTTAAGATGCATAACCAAAGTAGTAAATATTCCATTTTGTTTCTGATTAAATCTACCATTGGTGACTCATTTTAAGAGATAATTTGGCCATTTATTTATTTTTCCTCAAGGGTAATTCTCGCTTCTCACATGAAATGGTTTTCCCAAGATAAAATCGTTGCATCTACCCTTTGACCCTTCTTATAGCATGTTGATGCATCCATGGTTGATACATACGTGGGAAAACTCTCATTATCTTGTTTTATCGTGGAACAGGAGGAGGAGAGGAAGGGTCCCAGGGGACTTTAATTACAATCAGTTTCCTTGTCAAGCTGCGATCTCATCAGCTACAAATATCTTATTGCTCACATCCACAAGCTTGAGCCAATTGGATACAATCAAACTAATTAGCAAGAGTGAAACCACAGTTCTGCTCCTCAATAAAATCCGGACTCACTGAATAAAAATAAAGTCTACATTTTTACTGAATCGTCACCAGAGCGATTTCTCCCTAATAAAATAACCTGTATCATTACACTGAACATATTTTCTTGGCTCTGGAGGTCCCTGAGGGGCCCTCTGGTATAAGGGACCCTCCTCCCAATCTCAATCCCAAACCCATCACTCTTCCTCAGGCACTCAACTGTCAATCTGACCCTGATCTGGGAACCCGGTCTTATCTGATCCCCCAGGGCTCCCTGGGGGGGTGCAGGGGTAAAGGTGGGTCGTCCCAGCCAAGCCAAGCCAAGCCATGTCTACATACCTCCCCATAAACAATTAAACAGCTACCGCAAAACTTTGACCCGGAGATGTGTGCGACCTAAATGTGAGAATGTGTGTTTAATAGATGGTATAAAGTGGAGACATCACACAAAAGATGGGCACAGGGACCAAAATATGCTGCAAAGGTCAGAAAATTGGTGTAATTTTGTTAAGAAATGTATTAGCTTCTAGCCAGTTATGCCTATGAACTATAGACGACAATTATTAACCTGATGTATGACTGTTTAAACCATGAAGAGAAAAGAAGCGGCATCATAAATATAAAAGTGGACCCCCTTTTATAGATAATATTTTCAGAACCAGAGGACAGGCATTTATCTGCTGCTTCAGAAGTAGAAACACATTTTTGATGGTAAAAATTATTTAAAGCGTTTTCTTTTTGATTGAGTGTTTTTGTTTTTATTCTTTTCAGCAAAATAATAATGCAACAACAATTCAATGACATTCTGAAACAGGTACTGATACTTCAATGCACCAGTGACTTCAGATGTGTCAAATTATTGAGACATGACTGCTTGTACTTAAAAGGGAAATTTCTTGAACATATTTTTAAGTTGCTAGCAGTTACCAGGGTAGATTCAGAGAAAACAGTCTCATCATATTAAATCCATTCTGTAGCTTTCAAATGTAAGAGGATATTCCTCAAAGGTGGAGTTTGCCGAGCTGTCGGTATCTAAAGTTTTGTTTTCTTTCATGTTGGCAGCGCATAGATTACATTTGTTTGTAGTATTTTCATGAGGGATGAAATGATATGACAAGCATAGCAGACACACACCATGTATTTCCAATGCTACAAAGTCATCTTCCTTGTTCTCTTTCCCCATTTCTCCGATCTCCTGTATCTCTACCATCAGCTGTCAAATTGAGGCAAAAAATTATCTTAAAAAAGCTGTATATAGAAACTATTCTCTTATGTGATATTGATATTTGTGATATCAGGTATAGAGCATTAATCTTTAAGTGAATGCTTTGTCAGTGTGTTTGTCCGCCTCTCAGTGTGTATGACATTGTATCAGTGTGTTGACTTGTCTCCTTCTCCTTTATCGACAGACTCCATCATGCAGAAATAAGCTCTGTCAGGTCTTGTAGCTAATCGTCCCGAGGCTCGTCCATCAGACACAGATTCAATTGGAGCCTTTTAATTAATAATGCCGTTTATCGGGGGGGTTGGGGTGGGGGCTGTAATTGGGACGTCTGATTAGGCTCCGGAGGAAGCTTTTAAGCCAGCAAGGTTATCAGTGCTCCTCCCTCCGCCTGTCATCATCTCCTCAATGTGGGCTCCCGTTTTCCGTCGCTCTTGTCTGATCACTTTTATTTTATTATCTTACCCTGCTGGTTCCTCTGTCTTTCCCTATTCCTATCTGCTCTTTGCTGGCTTCAACAGGTGTCTGACATGAAATTCCTTCAGTGTATTATACAAATCAATACATCATTTTTATACATCATTTTAGCGCTTCCCTGCAGTCTCAGCCTGAGTCCGACTTAATGCTGCAGAAAGTGAGGCTCAGCACTCAGAGAGCTGGACAGCTCCTGTCTAGCCTGATGTGAATGGAGACTTATTGATCCCAGCAGGCTGTGGTTAGGGGGCCCTAATGCATTTACACCCTGCTATACTCCCTCTACACATTCTGTTTGTCCCTCTTAATTACAGCGACACCATAACAGATCTATACAACTCCCCTGATACTCAATGACTTTCTCAGAGCTCTCCTTTATTCCCCCCCACCCCATCCTATTCTCTCCCATTTTTCTCATTTTCTCCCCCGCCCTCAGTCACTCTGTCCTCTGGGCTCCCTGGGGTATTATCTCTAACGGTAGTGTTTGTAAGGCCAGTCTGCTGTTGGCATGGCTGATGTATTTTGGTGTGCAACGATGTGTTCTTTCAAATTGATTCAAATTGACCAATAGTGCATGGCGTCAATGAGGAAACACCCACAACTGTCAACTGAAGCTCCAAGTTGTTGTGGGCTGACTTGTTTTTACTAGGTAATAAACAATATTAGATACTATGATTCATATAATAGGATTCGATTCAGCGTCTATCACATTTCACTACCATATCACACATCTTCATTTATAAACTGGCCAAGATAAGTGAGTTCAATAAACAGTACCATAATTTAAATAATCTGAATTTCATCATATAGACATTAAAGCACCCCGATGTAAACTGTGCCTAAATTTAAAGGCTGCCGACCTCTAAAGGAACGTCAGCAAGGGAACTAGAGAAGATCTATTTAGGTATCAAACTAAAAGGAAAGCGAGGCGAAGGGAGATGAAACTGTGCTTCAGTTTATTGTTGAGAATTACTGCTTCTGACAGATCAAACAACATTTTTGTTAGTATAGGACTAAAGCGTGCCTCCCTCCCTCCCTCCCGCCATCTCTGTCTTCCTCTCTCTTGGTATGCTGTGATCTCTGAGGAACGTCCCACCCTGTCTCTGTCTCCGACTCTTAACCCCACCTTTACCTCCTCGAAACTTTGTCTTAAAAACGATTTTCTGTGCTGCCCTGACCTTGCTTTTACTCCCCTCATCAGAGGAGCCCTGTAGTGCGTATATGGTGTAGCTGAATCAACAAAAGGAGAACACCAGGTACACTAGCGAGAAAAAAGTCTGATCGTTGAAGTTAGTTCTTCTTAAAGAAACCAAAAGCACACATTCAGATGACTAACAGCAATAACAAATGAATCATTGTGGATAAAAACAAACTAAGTTTCTTTCCATGTAATAAAACACTTTAATGTCCCATGTGACTAATATCTAGCAGGGAGATAATGGTGTTAGGGGTTGTGCTGGGGAGATCTGTGATCTTTGTCTGCCTGTTTAGAGAAGACATGTAAATCATCAGAGAATAGTCTTAAAATGTGACACAAGAGAGAGCCAGATAAGAGAGGTAGGGAGGGAGGTAGGGCTGGGACGATGAGAACTTACATACCAGTGTGTTTATGACAGTGATCATTCAAACACTTAACCTGACACTTTGAAATGGCTTTAATCCTCTGTAACACCCATCTCACATTGTATATAAATGCATGATTCTATTTCACTATATAATAAAGTGCTTGTAATAACTAAAAGTCCTTGTCAGTACGTTATGTACTACCATGATTTTCATGACATGCTAACAAAGAATTTCTTTATGCGTACATATATTACATTATGAACTGGCAAAATGATCTTGGTTATACTGAAATGTGGCGACTCTGAAGTAAAGACCAGTTTGGATTACACATACTTAAAGTTAAGAGAAAAGGTTGTATTTTAAATGGCTATAAATTTTGGTATTTGTTATTGTTTTGTCTATGAGGAAGCACACTGTGAAGGAAAAAAAATGGGGCTTGTAAATCTAAGGAGGAAGAAGGGGTTTTCAGGTGCTCATTTCTGTGGTGTTGTTGTACTGCACTTCCCTGAAATCATTTGCCATTAAATCATTTTGTCTAGTAATTTCACAACTTTGGGTTTTTGTGTCTTAGTACTATGTTATTTATCTGTTGAGTCAGTAGATCAGTAAATTAGATTATCTCAACTGTTCTTTTGTCAGCAAAGTAAAATCAATTTGAATACATATAAAACTTTCAAGGCCCTGACAACCTATTTCCTCAATCAACTTCTTAATATGAGTGATGAGGTTCCAACATAAATTTTGGTTATTTCATATTAAAAAATCTCTGTATTTGTGTGTCTCTCAGTGCTGGTCTCACTGGTTGGAAGTGGGCAAGGCACAGCCTGAACTCTGTCACACGCACCAATCAGGATTCAGGAACATTTAAGTCAGAATGTTTTGTGGCTAACTTAAACTTCTGATTGTAGCTGCTTTAGTTTTGAATATTTAATGGATTGTACGTTTTCTCCTGTGTAAGTCAGCATTTGTTTATCGTTCACAATCATACATAGGCTGCCCCTACCCACTTTACTTTAAAGTATGCTAACAAGAAGGGGAAAAAAAAGTGAAATAGAGAACAAAAATAATATAGCACCTTTGACTGTATGCCCAGAGGGATTTGACCAAAAGTCCAGGAAGATAGTAAGTATTTCTATGAACTCCAGGGTGATGTATGAGTTGGTGGAAACTCATGGTACAGTATTAACTCATCTATTTTTCCCCTCACATCCCACTTCTCTGTTTTGGTGTGGTGTGGTCTTAAGTGGTTGGACCAGGGAGTTCTGTCCCGCGGCCCATCCGTTGGCTGGCTCTTAATCCAGTTAGGGCTGAGGGGGTCTGGCGTTTCCCGTCTTGGCTGAGCAGGCTGCGCTAAATGAGGTTTTTACTTGCCCTGGGGGAGCCCAACTTTAATGGACCCGTGTAAATGAATACATGAAGAAGAGAGGCAGAGCAGTGCGGGGAAGGCTGCTCGGACCAGAGGAGCAGGAAGGACAGTGACAGTAATTAACAGGTAAAGTGATCAGACAATCCACTGATCAATCACATGTGAGTTTGTCTCTCAGATAATCAATGACAAAACTGCATCTTAAGGACAAGGAAGCAAACGAACGTACAATCTACCGGCAGCTATGGTTATTAAATAAGTTAAATAAGGCTGTGATGATGCAGTAAAGCTCTTGGTGACTCAATATGGAGGCAGCAGAGGTCCATACACTGCTCAGCGCACTTCCTCTCTCCCACTACTGGAAAAAAAACTATTGTGTGTATGAATGTATTTATAAGCTGTAGCCAGTGTTGCTGCTGCTCTTTGGTACAGTTAGAAAATAGCTCCATCTATATCCCTGCACCCTTTCTCCCTCACACATACACAGACTCACAAACAAACAGCCCTCTACTCCACCCTTTCCCACTGGGTCCATGGGATGGGCAGTGGACTCAGGGGAAATGAGGTAACACATACACACCCACACACACACATCGAAAATACAGTGGCAGTGTAGCGCCATTCAGGCCTCTGTTCTGCTCTGTCCATCAGAGCTGTCAATCTCAGGGCATTTCTCATCCCCCCCACCTCCACAACCACCTCCAACCAACCAGACCTCGACCCACCTTTTAAGGCCCAGAATATTTGGTCCTGTCGGTTGCCATGGGAACCATCCAGATGTTGGCCTCTGATTAGCTGGCGACGGTCAAATGAAATCAGAAGAGGTGTGATAAGATCGCAGGGCGACAGAGACTGGGAGAGCGGTGGCCGCAAGCGGGAGAGGGGTGAGGGGAGGGGGGCAAAGGAAGTCATAGAAAAGGGGGGAGATGGGCATTAGTGAGGGGTTTGCGCACACATTCACACACTTTAATGCAATTCACTGGGGAGTGCTATTTTTTCCCCACCAAACACTTCCATTTTCAGTCAGTGTAATCTCTGCTGCATGTAAAAGATTTTCACTCACGCAAAACCAAACAATCACGCTGTGTGTTTGTTTTCTGAAAGAGAATGTGTCGAAAACATTTGTACTGAGAGACAACAGAGCACCTTTGATTCTTCGTATTTCTTCTGAGAGAGTAAAAAACAGATTGGGATACAAAACATGCATCAGGGCGATATGTCGCTGGAATTGTAGCCGATAAATACACCTGATAATACGAAGCAAAGCTGCTTTCATTGACTTAAGCGCAGCATCTACACACTCTGATACAGTAGGTGGTGTGTGCATCTTTAAACTGGGTTTGTGATCCACCAAACACAGAGAAGAAGGAGAAGGAGAAGGAGAAGGAGAAGGAGAAGAAGAAGAAGAAGAAGAAGAAGAAGAAGAAGAAGAAAAAGAAGAAGAAGAAGGAAAGAAAAAGAGGAGAAGAAGTGCTCATAGTCGAACTGCTCCAGCTGGGTAGAGCCCCACAGTGTAGACTACAGAGCCAAACATGTCATTGCCAGTGTGGATGTTCTTTTACAGTTTCAGAGTAAGACAACACAATTGCAATTTACAATACATCTTTTCAAGGGTTCGGAGAGGAGGGAGAAAGTTAGGGCTGTAATCTCCTAGTCGACTGGTCGATTTATTGGTCGATACGTTCTGGCTCGACCAAAATTCTGATTGGTCGATTTTTGGCGTGTTAATTACATGCTGCTATGGCAGTGCGTAAACACGCAGCGGGTCATCACCCTGGAGTTCCATGCCATATGCTGTGTGTCCTGCATATGGCATATTTGACTTCATCAGGAGGAAAGTACCAAGTGCTAATGGGGGGTGTTTTCAGAGCACCCCTGTTTCACAGGTAACAGTGTGTCTTCAGAACACCCCCCTTGTTTTCACTATTTTTAGCCCAACCCACTACAGACAACAGATTGAAGAACGTACCAGAAGGCCTAGGTCCGGTGGTTTGTTAAATATTTATTTATTTTTAAGCGTTTCATTTACAGTCATTCCTATTCTACCATGTCAAAGACATTAGCAGTGTGGCAGCATTTTATAAAAATAGAAAATGGAAAAAAAGTTGAATGCAAAGTTTGCAAACAACAGTTTGTATATCACAGCTCGACTACAAACATGGCATATCACCTAAAAACGGTAAGCTGACTTGTCTGCGTTAGGTTGCTCCGTCCGTTTTAAGTATATGAACATATCAGAATTGGCATATTTCAATGTTTTAGTCTAATAATCATTTTATTACTGCAGGCGCACCCGCCCGCAACGGCAGCATCCCCTAGTTCGTGTCTCAGCCACGAAGCTGAGCTCCTGTGTTCAGTCTCGCTCTGTGCGAGGACACACATAGAGCAAAATCATAGCGTCTGTCAATTATTATAACATGACAAAAACAATTGTCTAAATATTCCTCAACAGTTCTTGTGCTGATATCACGAGTTGACACAGTATATTTTCGGAAATCATGGGCTATGATATTGCGCAGATGCACGTGATGCAAAACGCTGTCTACCCCCCCCATTAGTCGATTTTTAGTCGAAATTTCACGGCTTTGGTCGACCAAGGATTTCTTTGGTTGATTACAGCCCTAGAGAAAGTCTTTGAGTCTTTGTTTTGAAACAACAAATCTTACTAGAGCTATGGAATATTAAACCATCCATCTTTACTGTCTACATTTTAAGCCCTGTAAAGACCAAATATTACCAGCGATATGAGTTCTATCTTGAGCCTACTTGCTATTTGCCAGTCTGCAAAGTTCTGAAAACCTTCTAGTTCACACAAATGCGACTAGACGAGACAGTGCATCATCTCCATAGGCAAGGCAAGTTTATTTGTATAGCACAATTCAGACACAAGGCAACTCAAAGTGTTTTACAGGGGTATACAAATTACATTAAAAGAAATTAAAAATTGCATCTAAAATACATTAAAAACAAGTAGGAAGACATCAAGAAACAAAACATTAAGACAAGTTAGAAATAGAAAAGTAAGCTTAAATAGAATGGGTTTAAAAGAGACAAGACTAGAAAATAAAAGTCACAGTGCAGTTCAAAGCCTTGAAATTGCTTCAGTGAAAAGCAGTGGCAAACAGAAAGGTCTTCAGCCTTGATTTAAAAGAGGTGAGAGTTGGAGCAGACCTGCAGTTTTCTGGGAGATATGTGGCGCATAATAACTGAATGCTGCTTCTCTATGTTTAGTTTTGACTCTAGGGACTGAAAGCAGACCTGTACCTGACGACCTCAGAGGTCTGGATGGTTCATAACGTAGCCGCAGATCAGAAATGTATTTTGGCCGAAACCATTCAGTGCTTTATAAACTAACAGCAGGATTTTTAAATCTATTCTTTGACAGACAGGAAGCCAGTATAAAGATTTGAGAACTGGAATGATGTGATCAATTTTTTTGGTTATGGTTAAGACTCGAGCAGCAGCGTTCTGAATCAGCTGCAGGAATTTTTAGAGAGTCCTGTAAAGACAGCGTTACAGTAGTCGAGTCTGCTGAAGATAAATGCATAGACAAGTTTTTCCAAATCATGCCGAGACATAGCAACGACTCGTACCTCTGTTTCAACTGCCAGATTTGAGTTGCATTTCTAGCCTTGAAGGAAAAGTGAGTGAGAAAAATGACAAGATGACAGTTAGTAAAGCACTGTTCAGACCAAAGATTCCTGATGAGTCAAACTGAAACTTGCAATTTGCCCTGCTTGCAATATGACTGGCTGCTGAAATAGTTGACGTGCCTTACGTTCTAAAACCAGTCGCCAGCGACTTGACAAACAGTTGCAGGCAACATCATCATCTGCATGAGTTGCACTGAGATGGAAGTTCACGCTGCTCTTTTCCCCTGCAGCCTTCTGCAGTTTTGTCCTGTGGCAATTCTTTGGTCTTAACTGGGCTTAAGTCTTTCTACCCTCAGGTGTGCATAAACTACAGGTTCTGAAGTTTTTTTTAAAATACAAAAATTATTTGTTGTCAGTATCAGCCATTAGAGGCAGGTAATCATTAGTTATAAGCATCAACTGAAAAAACTCCCTACAAACAGCCTATTAATTCTACAGAGAGGTTGATGTTAAGTGACCTATATGACTTTGAATTGGCAGTCAACTCTGTGCTTTCTCTCCAATGAGGCTGATCCACTGATGATACGAGGGACACGAGCTGCACAATCAAATGGCCTTTACACAAACTCCAAACAGCACTTCTCTTCTCCCCTACCTGTCCCGCAAGTACCTAATCGCATCCAAAGTCCCATTTCCTGTCAATGAAATTACATTAAACATCTCCCTTTAGGTCCTTGTCCAAAGTGACCCCAAACTCGCTGAGACTGATAAGGGTGCTAACTAGGTAAAGGCTGAAGCACTTCCCAGTGTTCGCTCAGTGAAAAGAGCTACAGTGAGGGGAGCGCGGGGCAGAGGGAGGAGGGGGAGGCACTGCCCCTGCTCGCTCCATTTTCCAATAAACTCCAGCAATCAGATCAGCGCTGCTTTAAATGGACGACTTGATGGCAGCAGGCTGCATTAGCCGCTGGTGTCCTCCCAATCCGATTAGACGGAGACAGTGACAGTTTCCAGCCAAAAGAGACAGGTAACACACACACACACAAACACAGATACAGCAAAGACTACACTAACTGCAGTTAAAATATATAAGAGCTCACACATGCTGAACTTAAGTTTGAATGAAATAGCAAGTTGTGAACATGAATGGGGATCACACACACATGCACAGTGACACATGCAGGCAGGACCTCTTGTGGCCATTTGTGGTGCTAATTGGATGGTCTGTGGCAGATGTCATTATTGTTGAGCAGTCAGCCACTCGATGTTTCCAAGTTGTTGGGCAGTTATTTGGGTGTATTAGCAGCTCCTTCAGTGCAGAGGTCACGCCCTGGGGCTACATTTCGTGTCTGTGTGTGTGCTCTTGTACGGATGTGTGTGTGTGTGTGTGTGTGTGATTTATGCATGTTAAAAACGACTCTCTCTCTCTGTCTAATGGCTCCCCTGCTATGAGGACCTGCCTTTTACGGTCACATAATTACCCCAGATTGTTTTTATGTCCACAATGGGTTACTTTTCCCCTGTGCACGTGCCTGACATGAGAACCTGGCAACAAGCTGCTAAGTGCAACAGGCAGTGTCATAAAAATGGTTGCCATACCTCAGATAGCTAAAAGCTCTTTCAGGACGGCTGCTCCTCCTCCTCAGGACCTACGGCGGAGAGAATGGTCCCTCAGTGTGCTTATCAGGTAAAATAAACCTCAATGATGCAAAGTAATGGCTGGGTTATATGAGAATGCATGTGTGAGGTAGAGACTGGAAAGTCTGCTCCTTATCACAGGGCTAGACAGAGAGGAGTGAGACTGTACTTAACAGATTTAGACGGTCAGTGAAGCCCAGCACCTGGACAGACAGAAAGAGGGGAGGAGAGTCTTACTCAGGTTACAATGCAGGCAGCCCAGCCTGAATCTGGGAGGTACAGAGGAAACCTGGACATGTCAGGAGTGGTCAACAGGTCAACTATAACTGAGAAGGCAGGCTGAACAGCTGTTGGTATGTTCCCTTCGCAGTCCGCAGTTTCTGTCAAATGAAAAGCCTTTTGGAACAAAGTGCCACAAAACAGAAAAAAAGGTGGATGAAGATGGAAAGATTTAAAATTAGTTTACTCATGCATAACCTGCTGATAACAGCAGACCACCGGCTGTTTTTTAGTGTTTTATGTTGGAAAACACATTTGTGCAGCGCTGCACTACCTGACGCCTTCTGATCCCATGGCTGATGACGGACTGCGGATCAGCTAGTTAATTTAGGCCAGATAAAAGCCTCTCATCTCCGCCGAGGTAGATTACTGTAATAGCAGCCTTTCTCATCTTTTGATCTTTTTTACTGCTGCGTCGGTTCATTTGCATGTGTCAGAGATACAGCTTTATTTAGGGTGCTTATTAATGGGAACAGGAGGGATTCTAGATACTAAAACCTGAGGCAGATTAGTACTGACCCCCCTGGATCTCACATGCTGTTTCTTCACATACATTTATGAGCATATTATCTGTGCGTGCAGGTACACACTTGCCTTTCTATAATACTGTAAATACACACACACGAATATGTGAGTAATCTAATAACGCTGTGTGTGCACAAACAGTGTACAGAGAAGAACACAAACTCATACACACAGCACAACAAGACACACACTTAAGACAAACACAAATATTCCTTCATGCCTGCCCCTCACTGACAGCATGTTGGACTTCTAAGAGTTCTCTCAGGCCTCGGTCTGTCATCCTCCTGTCTCTCCCCGGCTGCTTCGCTCCGGCAGATATGGTCGATGTGGACGTGTACTTTGTCCAGATCATCCGTGAGATGAGATGAGAGGAAGTGGGAGGTATTGTTCTTCCTGTGGCGCTAAGCCCCTGGGCGATTACCCTGTCAGGAGGGAGAACTCAGCGCCGGCGCCGACTGCCACAAACCAGCGCTAAATCCCAACTGATCGCAAAAGAGGCCGATTTTACACTTTAGATTCCTCCCATCTCTTAATGCGGCCGATGAGGCAGAGGATCTTCGCCTCTCCCTCATCTTATCCGCTGCTGCTATCCTCCTCAGCCGGTGGCGTCAACCCCTAAGCTTGCGCTGCGGGGATAAGACTCAACGCCTTGTCAGGCCAGATCAATGTGATTTTACAATGCAGTCCGAGAGTGGGGCCCATATAGCCAAGCATGGCAAAACAACAGCACGTAGCCCCTTCCACATGCTCGAGCACTGCTCACAGTGACTCTTACCACCTCCGTGTATCTAACGCGCTCAAATAAGATACCACAATCTAACAACAATGTTGTACACAAAACCTGCCAACTGCATCTCCTAAATCTGACTACCTCACACATACCTGCACTATCTCTCCCCTCTCCTCTCACTATCTTTAGGTTTATCACAGGGGTTGATCTCTCTGAATGCCTCATTGAACTCCTGCATCGGTTTATCTTATCTGTTTTCTCAGAAACACTCCTCAGGACAGTTCTTCAAATTCCTCCTCAAGTCGTCAAAGCATTTCTTTTTTTTTCAGAGTGAGATCTCCTGAGGACACCTCCCCTGAAGATGACACGAAGGATGACACTGGGATGTTTATGTTGGAAAAGAATTAAAAATGATACAGCAATTATGGTATTGCACAATGCAGCCAGTGATGGGAGTCAGTAACTATTATTATTATTATTAAGGTTTTCTTATTGAATTTCCATCTGTGTAAGACTGAAAAAGAAAAAGGTTTGTTGTTGCAAAAAGGCTCGGGGGCAGATTGACTGAAGGTGAAATGAGAAATAACAGAAATATCGTTCACCATCAGAGCATCCAGCTGCATGATGACATCCTCCTCTCTGCCAAGTCCTTCGACTGATTTCCTGTTTGGGTTTGATTATCATATAGGGCCGCGCTAGTATATCATCCCCTCCCTCTCTTCTGCTCTCCTCTCCTTTACTTTTACGAGTGACAGTTGGGAATAAAGTAGAGCGTAAATCTCTGGCAGTAATAAAGCTGCTCAGACCAATGTTCCTTCCTAATGCTGGTTCGTCTCTCCCTCATCACAAATTTGTTCTTTTTTACAAGACGAGCACCGACTGCCTTTCATTGCTCCCACTAAGTCATCCTCAAGTGTCAGCTCTCCATCCAGGTTTAAGAGTATTGGGACATCCACAGTCTAGCATGTACACATCTGCAAGAGTAGCAACACACATTTAAACACATATAAATGCAGAGAGCGCTCACAGGCTAGATCCTACACACACATTCACACCGTACCCTCTGCCTGACCACATTCCTGTAAAGGGCGATCATGAATCTTGGCCAGGAATCTGAGTCCCGTGCTGGTAAAGCAGCCTGTGGCAGCACTCCTCCTATCCCCAATAAAGTCATCCCTGGGTGGGCAGGAGAGCCCCACACCTCCCTGATCTCCATCCATCAGCCAGGAGGGAGTGCTCGCCTCTGCTCACCGACTAGAACCTAAATCCATCTCCCGGCATGCAGCACCAGCCTTCACACACACACACACACACACACACACACACAAACCCAACACATGCCCTCCAGCGGCATCTAACCTGTCCTAAGCCCACAGGTGTCAAAACATGCCCTAACAGCTCCAAACACACAGCCCACAGCCGTCTAATCAGTCAACTGTTAGATAATGCTGTCAAGTGGTCAGCTATTCAACGCCTGACTTATCACTTACAAATCCCCTTTCTACTCCTAATTTATAGTAACAAATAGGGCAGATTGCTATCCATTTAGGAAAACTTAACAGAGATCACAAGTGAAGCATGTGAATGATCTTAAAAAGCAAGTACATCACATGTACTTAACGCAAAAATTCTGATTCTTGGCCGAGAGATACACAGGCATGCCCCTGCAATCAGAGGGAGCATCAACAGTCAGAGCATCCGGTTGCCAACAGGTGGGACCGAAGTAATTCCCCAAATCACTGCAGAATATAATTAATAGAAAACTGCAGTCAGATTGGTGCTAAAATTACTCACTGTGCTCAGCATTATTAAACAACACAGCAGGGTTCACTTCAAACCTGAGTTCAATGGTTCCCCAAGTCCCCAGTCGTCCTTGATCTGTTTTTCTTTGATACTTTTCATAAGTCTGCTGATCAGCAAGTTTGGCTTTAAAATTTGGCATTAACAGTGATTCAGTCAAATGCACCAAAGTATATTCAGGAAAATGGAGAATAATACACATCTTGTGTTAATGGCAAAGAACCAATAAAAGAAGAAAGGTGTCATAGGTGCCAGATCTGTTCACTCTCAGTGAATAGGCAGACCACTCCATCATCTCTCCCCCCTTAGTTTCACAGGTTATCAATCTGGGTGTTGGGAGCATCTGTTTTTTTGGTGTGGTGTTAATTAGCTAAGGTTTTATGTGTTTTCAAGGGACATTTGATTTGTATGTTAATTCAATGATTTATTTGCATGATCTTATGGTTGGACAGAGGAACTCTGTTAGCTGAGTAGAGTAATCTACAGTTTTTGATATGTGACCAGGGGTTAGGTATTAGCCAAGTGTTGATTTGATCATGGCAGAGACTGCTTCATTCATAGGTTTGTAAATGTTTAATTTGAGTTTGTGATATTCCCGTAACATTAGCTATTATAAGCCCTGTCAATCATTGTAAAGCAGCTCGAATTATAAAGGAAAAAAGAAGGGATAAAAAATATAGATTTGGCAACTTTTTTTTATTTACCAGGGTGAGCATTTCCATTTGACTTGCCCTACTGTAAAGTATGTCTATGATCATGTTTAGGTAGTATTTGGAGACCACAGCATATATACAATTGTTTGCAATAGAGCCTGACCAATATATTAGTTGGCTGACAATATCGGTGGATACTGGCCTATCACGGATGCATTGGTATCAGTTGGGCTCTAGTTTGTAATGTTTTTCCCTCAATGGAATTTCATTAAAAAATACACACATGGCATGACAAGAAAACACATAACCAACAACACAAAACAAAAACACAAATACATTTTTTTTTAAAGTACTATAAAATCTCAACAAATGGCACCTGATATCTCGTGATAATATGCTTCCTGACTCTACAAAACCTGGGAACTTCCCTGATTCACAGGCCCTAAACAAAGCCCTCACATTACCAAACTGTGATCTGGCCTAGATCACCAGTGAAAACTCTCTACCACAGTGGTGTCCCACAGTGGCTTATGCCCAGAAAAACCAAAAAAATTTTGGGAGCAACTCTATTGCCCCGAGCCCCAACAGCAAACAACATCTCACTAAAACTAGACAAAATCAACCCAGGGCCTGACAGGATTCTTTCAGTAAAAAATGGATCCCTGGAGTATAAGCATGAAAAACACTGTCTGATGGTCATTTGGCCAGTTAGAGCGTGTTAGGTCAGACAAACACAGACCCCGAGGCTGCCACAGTGTCAGAGGCCAAAGACCGAGAGTCCTAGTGGTGTGCAGGAAAACCCTCCCTCATATACTTACAAATCAACAACAGAGTGGCTCAGTAATATGGGGTTTGAATAAAAAGGAATACATAACACACACATGAAGACACACACACACACACACACACACACACGAAGACACACACACACACACACACACAGATGTCTGTGCTCCCCTAGTTGATCTGACTGTGTTTCTCACAGGGGTGGGACTGTGGGAACCATGCTGTCACTTCCTGTGCCCGCGGGCCTCGGCCAATCGTCATCAGATAAGAGCCACGTCTCTGCCAATCAGAACTCAGCCACAGCTTCACATGATGGGGCAGGGGATGCGATAAGGACATAACTTGCCAGGGAAAATGTCTTGATCTCAATTGTACCCCCCTCAACCCTACCCTCGCCCCCCTTCCCACCAAAATAGTTGTTTGGAGACAAGGTTTCTTTTTGTCTTTCGCCCATAATTACGCTCCCTTTCATCTTCCTCCCCTGTTCCCCTTGACCCCTACTCTGGGGTCAGTGGCCAGGATATCCCACTCTCCTCGGGCCAATAATGTGCCTTTTAGGGTGGATGAAGAGGGGCATTCATGCCAGGGCAGACAGGAGAGCAGCGAGGAGAGTAATCACTCCATCACACTCTGCCCCCGTCTGTCCCAGCTCCTGCCCAAACACCCAAACAGCTCGCCTCGCTTCTTACATCAAAGACCTGGACCCGGACTGCAGCCTCAGCGTCAGCCCTGTGCAGCACAGAGGGTGACTGTGTCACCGAGCAGGGAAAAGCACAGTGGTTCACCGATGGGTCTGTAATCACAGTGGAAACCCCCCTGAGAATTTTTACAATCATAGTTGCTAAAGTGGAGACGAGTGTTAAGATTCAAAGAATTTAACTCACACTTGTTTTCATGGAAGCACACTTACTGGACACACATACTTGAACACATATCCTCATCAAGCAACCTTTGATGAAAAGGGTCTGAACAGCCGGAGACCTGCACAATGAGTCATTAAGGAAGTGTGTGAATCTTGGGGAATTTTCCATTACCAGACGTCAAGCAGTCAGACCTTACATACATTAGCATTGTTTCTGAGCAGCTATCACAGGTGGTGGTCTGGCTTATGAACTGGTCCCTGGACACTGTCTGAGCTGCACTAGCTGTAGTCAGGTTATATCAACATTACAAATGTATTTTAAAGTGGAGTACCGCCAAAGGAGTGTCACCGCATGTCTGTGTGTATCTGTCTGCTTTTACTTTACTGTAAAATATTGGAGGGCCTGTCTTGACCCTGCATGCAAAGAACAATAAGCAAAATGTAGGACAGTATCTTAAAACATTCCTCAAAAAGAGCTGAAGAATGACTGGAATTCTGCCAAAATCTTCCATTCTGTCAAAAGCCCCGCACCCTCACTGATACATAGACCAACTGTACTGAAATACAGCAAACTCAACTTTCAGGTTTTACACGGCACAGAGCTAATACTTGCTTTTCCCTGTTGCATAAAAAAATTAAGTTTTATGAAGGAGATTTATTTTCTATCTTTAGATCATCTGCAATATTGTTAAGAAAAGTCTAAGTCAGAAATGGAAATAAAATACAACAGAAAGGACCACCGCACTGGCTGTGATGCTCGGCTTCATCGGCAGCCTGACCCCATGCAGCCACCGGCCTGAATAGACCTTAACCAGTCTGCCTGCAGCCTACCAGCCTTTTAGAGTTTTACTGTGATCAATAGCTGGATTAATTGCTGAAAGGGCAGGGGGAGGAGGAGGACAGCAAGGAGAAGGAGGAGGGAGGAGGTCGTCAGAGCCTCAGGCAGGGGAGGGCTTCAGAAGGTGGGGGTTAAGATGGTGCTGACAGGCAGGGAAAGCTGAAGGGATTTAAAAGGCGAGCGGAGGGGAGCTAGAGTTGGAGCAGTAAGAGCTGGAGAGAGAGCTTCAACCACCCCCCCAGCCCCTCTCCACCATCCACCCTACCCCACCCCAGGTCACCTGGCAGCGTGCAGGGCGGCGGGCCGTCAGATTAGGATCTGAGAGGGTGAGATAACGAGTTTATTGCCCCCTGGACGGGGCTGTTGGAGCCAGGGAAGGAGGAGGGCAGGCCAAGCAGGCCGGGGTGGGAGGCTGAATGGTGGTGGTGGGCGTTTGTGTTTGTTTTAACCTGGGGAGATAGATGCAGCCAGGCAGGGTCTTTATGAAAGAGCATCCCAGCAGGGCAGTAAAACACAGAGGCAGCATGGTTAGAATACCAGCAACACAACTCAACACACAGTTACAGTGGCTCATCCATCACAGCCTCGAAACATACACACACACACTTGCATATGCGCATTGCTTGGAGGCACACACACCTTATCATCTCTGCACGTGTGTGTTTTTCTGTGGCTTAGTGAGAAGTTGCACAAATTGATCGTCAAGTGCTCAGTGAATGACTGACATGCAAATAATTATAATGGTTGCCATTTCCACCACTATCCTAATTTGCGTGAGTTGAGTAAATTCATATCCGAGGGAACGTTAGGAGCTCCACTTTCTCATTGATCAACAATGTGTACTTTCATTTTATCTCCTGAGTTATTGGAACTGGGATAAGCGCGATCCCATTACAAGCAAACACAGAACAACGCATGAAATCTATATGTATTTCACACCTCTCATGAAATCTATATGTATTTCACACCTCTGATCTCTGGTCACTGAATTCTGCGCACGTATTGGGAGGCTGTATTAGCTTTGCGTGTCTGGCCCAGGCGCTGGAGGAGAGATAAGGGGAGCGGATATGAGAAATATGAAAAATAGCACTGTGATAGGATGATCAGTGAGAATGAGCAATACCGGCTGTGGTGACAAATGGGACAGGGAGCCAAAGAGGAGAGCAATGCAAAAACGGCATTAGAGCCAAGGACAGAATGATTTTCCAAGTCGAGTGGAGATGAAACATACTTTCTTAGAACGAACAGGTCAATAATAACCTCCGGATATCAGTCATTTAGTCATTTATTCTATTTCACATTTTTCCAGTGATCTGTGAGAGTCTATTTAAAGCTGAAACTGAAACACACTCAGGAGCACAGGTGCTACAATGTTGCTGCATGGATTACGGTGTAATACTCTGGATTTTAACAGTCTGCCATGTAATAAAGTTCTCAAATTAAAAGAATATAAGCAAAAACACTGGCAGCACCAGAAAAGCCCTGCTTTAACTCTTGCTTCTTAATATAATCTCATTTTACAAAGACAAGATTATGCTACATGGTATGTTTGGGTGTTTTTCAGGGAACAATCCAACCAAACAATTGAAAATGGACAGACATCCGCAGCATCAAGACAAACAGGATGAATAGCACAGATCCTCCTCAAACACACAAACCCCCACTTTCTCCTCAACACTCACTCTTGTACGCACACTCAAAGGGATTTTGGGGCCCTGTGGAGCGGCACGTGAGTGGCCCTCTGTCAGCTGTGTTTGCAGTGAGGCAGGCGAGGGGCACCCGGCACCTCCAAAAGAGAGTAGCGACCCAGGGAAATGGAAGAAAGGAGGGGTGCCCTGTGGAAAGGCCAAGGCCCTGAGTGGAGAGAAAAGAGTGGCCACAAAACAGCTTTCCTCCAGAGAGAGAGAGTGAGAGAGGGGGGAGAGAGAGAGAGACACTGTGAGACGGAGAGGGAGAGAGAGGAGGGGGGCTGTTGGAACAATGCCCCTTCAGCTGCAGGTGCAATGGCTAAGGCCGTGTGTGTGTGTGTGTATGTGTGTATGAGTGTGTGAGCAGAGAGCACTTTCTTTTTTGTGTTAATTGAGCTGATCTGTTGTCTTTTCTCTGCTGCAAGTTTAACTCACAGCTGATTAACATGTGGCCTTTTGCAGCTCCCGTGTGTGTAGTGCGTGTGTATGCAGAGTGTGTGTATGTGTGTGTGCAGAATTACAAAATGAGCTCAGTTGCCAATGTGAGCAGAGTAATGACACAGGCACTGGGTGTGTAGACACAGGCGAACACACAGTGTTAACTCGATTTGCACTTGTATAGCGTACAGAGCAATGGTTAACACATCTGAATAAAGGCTTTATGTGCTACATGTCGTACAATTGGAAGTGCACAGAGGCGTCACTCAGCCACTAGATTAAATAGCATACTCAGAGGATTAAAGGCTTTATACCTAAGAACAGTAATGCAGTATAACAACAGGGCATTCAGCTCACCTACTGTATTTACTACCGCAGAGTCATATCACTATTATAACGCTGCCATACCCTCATGATGCAGTGACTTTGCACTTTTCTTGAAAAAACATAAAAACTTTATATAGGAAGGCCGTTCTGACACAGTATGTAATTTCTGCTGCTTGGGGTCTCTAAATCGACACAAAACAAAAGACTTAACAAGCGTGGGATTGTGGGAGGTGTTTTTTTCATTGTTACACCACTACCATCTATCTACGTGACTTTGGTAGAAATGTCCACGGATGAGGTAATGTACTTAAGTTTTATTAACACTATGTTTAGTCACGTTCACCAACTTCCTTCCTCATTCTCTGATGCATCATCTGATGCTTTCCCGGAAGCTCCAGATGACTAAATGAAACGCACCATTACCTTGAATAAAATTACAGAAGTACACAAGCACACAACTCAAAACAACATACAACAAAAATTTCGACATTTTCTGACAAAAATATTGTATCTTTAAACAAAGACCACTTAAATCTTGTTGATCTTGACATCAAAACACTTTTGCGACTGAACTTAATGAGGTCCGGGGTCCTGACGCCAAGGGTCTGTCCCTGAGAGCCTCCCTATGGTGAGGCATCCTGATATTCAGCCCCCACCAGACTGGACGGCCCTGTTTGGACAACTGTTTCCCATCCTACACTAACATGAGGCATTGCGGCCACAGGATGATGGCCCTCAGGCGGCTGGGGCCTCAGCGCTAACACTCTGGCAGAAAGGTGCCTGTGTACCACCCGCCAGGTTTAGAGGTGGTCCTCACCTACACACAGGAGCAGAATCTGCGTGCGTACACAATGGACACGCACATGTCGATTCTAACTCACACACACTTAACACAGCTCAAAGTGAGAGCCCCGGGGCCATCGGCGGGGCGCTCATACAGCCCCAGTGAGGCAGAAACACAGAAACATGTGTAAGGCCTTAAAGAAGACACTTACTTCACAGAGGAGTGTGTCCCCTGTTCCTCCCCCATCCCACACCTCAGCCCATCCCTTTCATAGGAGATTATTGGGAGAGAGAGAGGAGCAGAGGGTAAAGATGGGGAACCGTGATATGGAAGAGAGCGAGTGAGAAAGATGAAGACAGAAACAGAGAGATTTGCTCTCCACCCCTCTCCGCAGATATTACTGCTTAATTAAAAGGGCAGCATGTGCTAAGTATTATTCCAGCTGAGATCTCTATCTTCAGCCTATGTAATAAGATCTTCAGCAGGCTTACAGCTAAATTTTCGAGCAAATTTCCTTCCTATTCTTTGCCCTTATTTCCTCTCGGCCTACGTCTGTTTTGTGCTGTCGCTGCAATCTTTTTTTGCGTGCCTGCGTTGCGAGTATGTATGTGTGCGTGTGAGCCGAGCGGGACTGTTTTGCATGTTAATTAATGTAATATTTTGTACACCACTCGGGAGCCTGTAAGTGTTCTCTTGAATGTGTTCCAATTAAGAAACATCCCTCAGGCACAAATTGGTTTGGACACACTGAAAGTGTTCCCATATTTTTACATTATTTGGGAGACCATGAAGAACGTGAACAAAATGCAGAGTTTACATGCCGTGTAAGTGTTGAAAAGATGTGTGGTTTGTGGAGTCTGACAGAGGAGCTCTCTTCTCTCTAACTGTCAGAGCAAAAGCCAACTCTCCTCGTCTCCATCTGCTCTATATCTCGATGATGATTCACGTCTGCTGCTAATGCTGCAAATCCAGAGATGGTGGCGGGTTGAGTGTCAGACTGCCTGCTTTTAAATGAACATTTTCAAAACCTTAGTTGTGAAACAACATTTAGAAGTATTATTAAAAACATGTACCTAAAATGCTGAACACCTTCAAATCAGTTCATCAAATGGTGAAAAAACTGCAGATTTACATACAACACAGACTTGCATATATGTACACACACAGTAAGCATGATTGCCAAGTCATTCATGTATCATGGCTACTGGAGAGGTGGGCTGTGAGCCCCTTTTGCATTTTTTCCAAGAGAGTGGCTTTGGACTCACATTCAATCATCTGGTAAATTAGTTTAATCCTGCAGCAAATCTGTCCCTCTCCTGGGACGTTTCCAGAGGTGTCAATCGGAGATAAGGCCTGTGTGACAATAAAGCCACCAAACCACAAGTTGGGGAGGGGGGCAGCAATGCTCTTTAACTCTTCCATACATTCAATGCAATTTGATTTATGGGATCAGAAAGAAAGACAGCCCTTTTCTTTTTCATTAACCTGTTAAAGGAAAGATACGATGTGGACAGTCAGTGTTACCTTTAACAAATGAGCTTCTGTCTGCCAGATGTCAGAGGAAAATCTGTTCAATTAAAATCACTGTAATACTGCCAGAATATACCTTTGGAAATATACTGAGGGTCTTCATAAGTATTTAATAATTAATTAATAGGGGCCAATAGAGTGTTTTCATATTTTGTAACTGTATTTGAAATGGTACCACTGTAGATTAATATTGTTTCTATCAAAAGATCTTTACACTTAACCACTTTACATTCATCAAAGACTAAATAGGCATATGTATCAGACCCCAAAATGACAGGCAGATGAGCACACATGCACACTGACATGGTTGAACACACACACATACACACTTTAACTGTCTCTGTCTTCCTTCCTATGAAGTCCAGCCTCTGCAGATCACTTCTGCCCTCTATTGACTATGAATGGGACTGCAGCTGCAGAGATGTGGAGTTGGAAGAAGCTGTAAAGATTAAGTTTTAATTCAGCGTGGCTTGAAATACAGTATCAAGAAAGTCAAAGCACAACCCCATTAACTGGTAAATTAGTAACGGACACCTGGTATTGAGATCATTTTAAAAGAGGAACAGAAAGAGCAAATGGAAGTTGTCTGTTTGAGCATTAAGTATTACTAAAAGCATTTATATTTATTATTGAAAGTGTATGATTTTAAAAGTGAACTGTCATCACCGTTGTTTAAATTTTATATTTTTACATTTAAAATATGACCGACAACCAAATTTAATTTCAATAATGAAACTGGGGAGCAATTCTGAAGACAGAGACAACAGATATTTAATCATTAATTAGTATTATAATAAATAATATGGATACTCACTTTCACAAAATTTTGTGTTATTAATCACAAATCAAAATGTTCTTTAAACTACAAGGTTCACATTAATCATAATAAAATCAGAATTTTGGTTCTCTTAGACTCCAAATCCACTCCAGTTTTCATCATCACAACAAATCTGAAGCAGTAACTCAAAATACTCGGAAAGCAATAAAAGAAAACTCAAATCATCAGCCACTGCATTTTTTTGTATTAAAAAAAATATTTTAAAAAATCTGTATCCTGTACGTTGTCTTCACCACTACTTCTGCTGAGTAATCCCTTATGGAAATTTTCCATGGGAATTCCTCATTTTCACACATTTTCACATATAAATTAAAATTTTAATATATGAAAATAAAATAACGTCACATATGAAGTGGGCATTTTCCCAAGTGATTGGCTTTTTTCACATTGCAATTAAGATTTCCATATAAGGAATTACATTTCCACATGTGAATTACAAATGTTTATATATAATTAGCTTTATTTAACATGTAGATTCGAATTTTCACATGTAGATTGGTGGACGCCATCAACCTCAGTGTTTCACATCGTTCTCTAGTATACAAGATCACATCTTCGCAATAAAAATACTGTATTCAAACATGCTCTGTAAACCTATAAAGGTTTCCACAAACAGTGAGCGGAGAGCTAATGCGATGCAGAATGGCATAACGGAGCGGGGGTGAGTCGACCGAGTGATTTAATGTGAGTCATTTTAACATTAAAACAAGTGGGACACAGAGGAAACAAAAAGAGCAAAAGAGGAAAGGAAACTTCAAAATGCTCTTTGAGGAACATGAGATCACAGGCTGCAATTATATAATTCTTGTCAAGTGATGGTGGCGATAGCCTAAGAGGAATGCACGCACGCACACACAGACACACATGCACAAATAAACTCCAGTGGGAGAATAGCCTCCTTGACTGCATTTTTAAATGTTGGAAAGTTATGGGGGTCACATGTGGGTCAGATACAGGAAGAGTGTGTGTGTGTGTGTGTGTGTGTGTGTGTGTGCGCGTGTGTGTGTGTGTGTGTGTGTGTGTGTGTGTGTGTGTGTGTGTGTGTGTGTGTGTGTGTCAGGCCCTGAACACTGGGCCCCTGATAAAAGCACTTCTTCTGATTTCCTCCTTTGGTTTCTCTTTTTGTCCATTTGGTCCCTCTCTTTCTAGTTATGATGAAAGTCAAAAAGCCAAGCGTTCCCAAGTGTTCCCTGATGCCAAGTGCAGATTTGAAGTGGGAGCATGACTTATGGAGTGTGTGTGTTGTATGTATGTATGTTTGTGCGCTTCAGGGTCTCTGTGCTTTGAAAAACAGTCAATCTTGATATGAAACCATCACATGGACTACAACACAACCACATAAACACAAACATACATAATGAATAGTCAGTAACAGTACAGTGTGCAGCTTCCAGATGAACACTCAGAATAAACCAGGCATTCATGCTGTTGCCTACATATCATGGACGCTACACATCTCCATATCTCCCAGTTTACAAAACCCATTTACAACACCGGGACTGGAATACAAAGGTTCCAGTCTGAGCCCCCCGTCATTCACATGCGCACACACACTCTGACACACACACACACACACACACACACACACACACACACACACACACACACACACACACACGCACACACACACACACACACACACACACACACACACACACACACACACACACACACACACACACACACACACCACAGACTGGTGGTGGGGCCAGGGGGTCTGCTGCTAGGTTCCCAGGGAGCCTCACTGGTCTGATGGAGGCACTTTGTCTGAAGCCGGGGCAGACTGCAGCAGACTCCAGAGGAGATGCCTATCAGCTACTGGCTATGCTACGGCCTGGAGGAGAGCGGGAGGGAAAGAGAGAGAGAGAGGGAGAGAAAGAGAGAGGGGGGACTACAATACAGGATGCTGAATGAAAAAAATGTCAGCATCAACACAGAAATCAAAGAAAAACCTAATTGCGCACTTAAGACAGAAATAAAAATCCCACATCAGCTTGAATTTTGAAGGAGTTATGAGTTTAAACAACTGACAAGAAATAAACATATCCGATGAGCTGTGTATGCCATATATTGACATCAGCGTTTTACTGTGCCGGTCAAGCGATTGAGATAAATCCCTCAACGGGCAAATCAAGTTAAGGAGCCCAACTGCTCTCCATTGCAGATAACGGTAGCAGTGGAGGCCATATGTGAGTGTTGACAGGCAGAGTGATGTATAGTGAAACTGAGGGTGAGTCAGGTCGGTGGCACACTAAAGGTCAACAAGGAGCGCAACCTCTCCAGGTGTGGCCTCCTTGCTCGGATCCGACAGAGCACACACACCTTCACACTTTCTTTCTTCGTCCCTGTTTTTATCCTCCTAAATGATCACTCACTGGTTTAAATATATATGCAATATACAGTTAGTCTTTCATGCTGACAGGAACTCTGACAGGCATTGTAAGGTGCTGAGCAACGATGGGAACAACAAAAAGCGGATACGAGGATGAATGCAATTCCTTTCTGTCATCTTTTTTCTCTAATCTCTCACTCTGATTACCAAGGCAGTGCAGGGATATGGATCGTAGCGGTAGACAGATCTAATGTGCGCTGTCTGCTGCATGGCGACTTCTTAGTTAGAGCGTGAGGGCGTAGGGTAGGGGGGCTGGAGGGACTCGCACCGTGACCCAAGGATCTCCACGGTCTCTGTCAGCGGAAAATTAGATTACAACAGTCGGACCAGGGGGAGGACCTGAGGAGGGGGCGTCAAGAAGTCTAAATATGGAGGCCTCAGTATGTCCGTAATCACTTTATACAAGTTATATGAATCAACAGACTTATCTCCTTCTCGCTGTCCATACTGCAGATGCTGGTGTCAAGCACATGTGTGTGTGTGTTATGAAACCTCTCTGACATAGATCCGTACATCTGCGGTGTCCTTTTACAGCGAACTGGACAAAAAAAGTGTACAGTGGAGCATAAATGTTAAAAGAAATGTCTGAATGAAAGGCAGCCAAAACAGGCCAATTGAGATGGTGCCATTCTGAGAAACAGGCACAAAACTTGTAGCAGTACGACCACATGGATTAACACTCAACATAACGAAATGATCAACCCGAGTTGAAAAAAATCTAGTTACTTTGTGTGATCTTGAAAGCCTCAGAAACTTTTTGTTTTCACTAAGTCAGCAAAGGATAAAAAGTGGTGGCTGCTTATGTGAAGAAAGATGATCAACTTTGCTTTGATATGAATCAGTCACAACACAGAAAGAGACAGAAAGAGGAAAAAACAGGAAAGAAAAGTCTGGTGGACAGACACCAGCAGTGACTGTGAATGGTGGCAGCAGACAGCAGCGGTGACGAGAAAGGGAAGGAAAAGAGCGGCGCGGGGGGGAGAGGGGGTGATGGACAGAGACAGAGCAGAAAATTGAAGTACATGTAACATGACACAAATGGACAAAAGTATTTAGCTAATGATTTATTATTAAACAGAGCAAGCAGCCCTCCCCAGCCCGATCCCCCCAGCCTTGCCCAGGCCCCGGCCCTATTGTAGGGAGATGGAGAGGCAGATAAGCAGGGCTGTAATGGTAGTCAGATGGCAGGTGGGCCGGCCGAATCCGGGGTTAATCACTGCTAAGTGCTGTGGAGAGGGGAGGACACGGGGCCTGGCTGAAACACTGTATCCTGGGGGGCATTGGGAGGACAGGTAAGTCAGCCCAGGTAAGTCACCTCAGAGAGACAGCTGGACTAATGGTGTTAACTCAGGAGAGTCGCCACAATGATATGTTACATCAATACACTCTCCTCTGTCTCACTCTCTGTCTTGTGCTTTCAAACCATGTTAGGCTCTTTTGTACGTGCTCCATCCTGCCTTATTGCTTGGAGCATTTCCGAGTAACACAAGTGATTTAATCTTTCGGAGAGGAAGGAAAGAACACTTTGTAACAGAGGAACAAAACACAAAGGTCTGTGGACCTCTAGACGGAGCTCATCTGATGCAAAATTAATTTAACATATTTTAAACAGGTAATTTTATTCACAGATTGATGAAATGAAAGGCTAACATTTTGCATGTGACATTTTGATTTATAACGTGATGATAAAATCCTCAGATTTTAAATCATACAGACAGACCAAAAACAACCTCAAAACCAACGTAACTATGAAAATCATTTAGTTTTGTCCCTCTCTGGTTTCAGTTCATTCATGTTTTTCACTGAGAGTGGCCCCTATCGGCTGCTGTCGCTACACTCTGAGCTGCGCTCGCCTCCAGCGGAAATCAAACTACAGTGGCCTCTCCTGCCACAGCATGAAATGCGGCCCGTCGTGCGTCTAAACAGCGGATGACAAACCCATAATGAAGGCAGTAATTGGAACAACATTTTAGGTCCACTGTGCACGTCTTGCTCTGGTATCCCTGCCGCCATCAGGCCCTTCTCCTAAATCATTCCCAAACGTCCGGCAAATCAAAACAAAACACGGGGAAAGGAACACAACTTTACAGAGCAGTGACTTCTGATGGGCCATTTCTGCTGGAGACTCCAGTCTGCGCAGAGGTGGGCCTTACTTAGCCCTTAACGTGAAACAGGCTGCTACTCTGGGCTACATTCAGCTGGAGCCATCGGATGTACCGGTGCACTGTTACTCCAACACACATGAGCTGTTGTTGTGTTTGAAAATAAAAGCTACGCAAAATAGAGTCTGCACTACACGCAATCTGCCCTGCGATAACAGATGTGAGGAGAAACAAATTGTGCACATACAGTACATGGGCCCCCACAATTTCGACTTTAACACACACACACACCTTAAAACACAACCATCAACCATATAGCTGAGCTTATTCCTCTGCCTGCTCCCATAAAATGGAGTCGTCGTAAACAACAGATGAAGTCATCTTGTTTTAGAAGAAGAAAAGAGGAGAGGTCAAGTTGAACAGAGAGCCTTAGTTAAATCATCTGCTTGCAGTAAACAGTTGAGAGGAACATCTATCAGCCAGGCACGTGCTGCTGACAGTATAATAATAAGGTAGCGAGAGCTGGAGCGTGCACTGAAAACAGATGAAGAGAGCCACTTCTCTCCAGAGACAGAGAGCGAATGAGGAAAGAGAGGACAAATAGAAAGAGAAAAGTAGCTCATCACCTTCTCCATCAGCATGGCGGGTGGCGCTGCTGTGACTGAACACAGTAACACTGTTCATAATCACAAGGTTACTGTTCATTGTTGGATGTGACCTGGTGGACATGAGTGACAAGGTGGGCAGCCGGGCTCTGTGCTACTGTGCGGATAATTAGCTCATGACGACAAAGTGAACTTTGATGTACAGTCTCTCTTCTGTAACGCTTTAATGACCTTAGAGCTGGTATTTGTGCACGTCTGTGTATGTGTTTGTGTAGAAAATGCCTGCACACACTCAACACATGCACACTAAATGAGCACACACACCCTCTCTCATACACACTCGGTTTCAGCCAGCCAGTAGGCTTGATGTCAATCAAGTGGGTGTCTAATTAAAAGTAACAGGAGGAAGCTGCTGGGGACAGCAATCGCTATCGGACTCACATTTTCATATGAATGGCCTTTTTTAATTAAACTCAACAGCTAATAAGCCTCAGTATCCAGACCATGTAGCAGTTTAACAGACAAAGAGCCACAAAGAAAACACACACATACACACACGTGCATAGAAAAGAATGGGGGATGAGAGGTAAAGACAGAGGGATGAATAATGACAAGTCAGAAGCAGAGTGATGCATTGCCTTTGAACCTGTTGGCTCTCCTTTGTTTGTGCAGGCGCTTTGCCAGCAGCTATTGTTGTCAACAAAGTTTATTTAGCGTTGATGGTATTAAAGAACACAGTCGGACAGAATTTGCCTTTGCCATGAGACGGGGAGAAATGAAAAAGAGGTACAAGAAAGAGCACAGAAAGAGCGCTATCTCTTCCTCAGATGAAAAGGAAGAGTCTACAAACAATTTGGGCACGTGTGTGTGTGTTATTCTGTCCCACAGCTAAAGGGTAATTATAAATGTATTTGAGTTATGGTGACTGGATCAAACAGCAACAGGACTAAACCAGCTGTCTTTATTCAAGCCAAGACAGGCAGAACAATAACAGCATTTTGCTAAATGATTTGGGGTATCATAAAATGAAATGACACAAAAGTAAAACGTCAGTGTAAAATCCAATCTTATTTCCATCAATGGATTTAGCAGCTATTGAATTGGAAAAAAAAAAATCCTGACAGCATAATTCAATGACATGAATTTAATGCTTAGCAGCGTGGTTATATGATGTTCAGAGCTTTACTGCCAAGCTCTAACAATTACATTTAGCAGCTCCAAAAAAATGCTTTGTTCATGAGCCAGACATAATTAATGTGTTGATCCTCCTCTATGTGAAATTAGCAAGACACTCAAACCCGGTAATTCTGAAAAAAACAATAAAAAGGACAGATTTTCTTCCTCGCCATCCCTCCCTTCTCATATCAACGGTGTGTCGGCAAACATACATAATCACACCAGGTTGCCAAACATGTGTGCGCAGAGAGAATAGAGACAAAAGGCTAAATAAATGGGATGTATGATTCCCATACTGCTAAAATTTCTCTGTGGAAGAGATTATGGTTCCGTTCTAACAAACACGACAAATCTCCATTTTCCCCAACCTTTTACAGCAGATAAAGGCCCTTGGATCCCTTTTCCACACTAAATCCCAGATCAACTTCTCCTTAGCTATTCAAACCACCCAGCAGGTTGTTTCTAAAAGGCTTGAAAGTGAGCCTAGAGATAGCCAGCTCTGGCATCTCAAATGAGCTCTCCGTGTCGCCGTGATGTACGTTCGGCTCACTAATTCTCCCTCTTTCTTACTTCTTCAGAAACTTTTAACATCATGACCCCGAGAAACATTTGCAAACTATAACAATAAAATTAACTTGTAATGAGCAAAATAATTGCACATCAAACGCTGCTCGATGGTGGAGCGCGAGCTTGGAAGAAAGAGCCCAATTTACAGATTACATGGCTCATGACTACCGAAGTTCAAAACACAGAAAAATTGGTTGTGAAGTGAGAAAAAAGGGCCCTTCCAAAACGACTCCGAAGCATTCTTTAAACTTGTGTAATGGATACGCTGCGGGCAACTGGGCAAATTCACCATGCAAAGAATCTCCATTCTGCACGCAGCACTTCAAAGGCGAAAAGGAACGGAGTTTCAGTGAGCCAGTGGGCACAGTGAGAGGGGGGAATGAACTCGAGATGCACATTTGTCTCCCGGAGTGACAGAAATTGGCGGGGGGTGTTCAAAATGAGAGATTTAGCTGATCTAGGGCAGAGTAGTAGCTCAGTCAACACCACAGTGCTTCCTCAATCTTCAAAAACAGAGGAAAATCATAATACAGAGAGGAGAAATGCTGAGAAAGTTAAAATGGATGGCAAAGACGCACATCAGACTCGGAGGGGACTGTGGAGATGTTTTTCTTTCCTCTGCTGAGAGAGAGAGCAACAGAAAAGAAATGAGAGATGGAAGATAGGGAGATAGATAGTTGATGTGTTATATTTTTCTCTAAGAGGCAGCAACCTTTTATGTTGTGTTGGTAGAGGAAGTAGAGCGGAGGAAGAGATTACATTAGCAATGATAAAGTGACCAATGCCATGCCGTGTCTTACCATCAGATACACATACACACAACACGGCAGATTACGCCGAAAAACACCTAAAACCCAGATACACTCTGGACTGCGGTGGACAGCTGATATCACCTCTACAAGTCCACATGTGGAGGGAAAATGTCTGATTTACCAAAATAAAAGCCTGGTGCGAAGGGCTAAAGCTACACGGTCATCTTCCTTCACAACCAAACCGAGTAAATAGTGTTTTTTATGCCTATAAAACTTGTGTATTTTGTAAGTTTTTCGCTGAAGTTGCTATCAGTTGGAGTTAAATATACTGAAACAAGGTCACAGAAGTTTTATGCTAAATTGCTTAAAGGTCAAATAAAAAGCCACAAAAGCTCCTCAGACAACAGTGTTGCTATTTATTTAGCTGTCACAAAATGTTCAAAAGAGACATTTTCTTGGCCAACATGTCTCGTGCTCATTTCTCACATTGCCTTGGCTCTCACCCCTCACTCATTCTGTCTCTCCTCCAGCCCTCTCTCCCTCACAAGGCACTCTCCTTCCCCTGTTCTGGAGCCTTATCTGATGGGAACCCTGCCACTGTTTGCATAAAACACTGTTTATAAGGGGTTGCATATGTTAAAACATTAAAACTCACATTAGAGTGCGTGCACACACACACACACAGATGCTGCACACATGCGCACACTGACAAGTTGAGCTGTTCTGACCTTGGTAAAAAGCTGTGCAAGTGACGTGCAGTGGATTTGTTTAAATAAGGATTTTCCTTTTACATATCAAGGAGAAGAAAAAAAAACTAAACACACACACACACACACACCACATTTAAGTTGTTTAACTGCAGTTTGATAGCATGACATACACATTAATAACATGATTTATTAAGCTGTCATCCTAATGTTTTAATGGTTTCAAGTTAACTGATTTACTCAATTATTATTAAGAATAACATGACAATCCCTAATATTTGTTATTAATTGGTAAAGGTATGATTTACTAGCAATATGACAGAATAAAAGAAACAGCACTATAAGAAGTCAACAAAGAAGAAGTCAAGAAACCCACAGTGTCTTCTACAACTTTTTCACTCACATGTATCAAGTTGATCAGGCACATTTTAGAGGATTTGTAACTACCAAGAGGAAACCACGTTATCATAAATAACAATCAGCTTTTTATTCATGTTTATTTATTTTGCCTTTATTTTATCAGGAAGTCCCGTTGAGACCAAAAATCTCTTTCACAAGCGAGACCTGGTCAAGGGAGCAGCCGTAGAAAATCACAACATATTAAAATGTAACAACATGATATCAAAAAATCCCAAGTAAAACAGAAGAACAGCAGCTATTCAAACACAGTGGCCTCTCAAGAAAAACAACTGCATGCCTCCTTCACCACATTCTTTATGATGACCTTTTGGCAGATTAGGGCTGCAACTAACAATTTTCATTGTTGATTAATTTGTCGCTTATTTTCTCTATTAATCGATTAGTTGTTTGGGCTGTAAAATGACGATCAGTGTTTCAAAAAGCCCAAGATGACGCCCTGTAATATCTTGTTTTGTCAAAGACCCAAAGATATTCAGTTTGCTGTCATAGAGGAGTAGAGAGACACGAAATAAATCACATTCAAGGAGCTTGAATCAGAGACTTTGGACTTTTTTATTTAATTACTCAAACAGATTAATACATTATCAGAGTTGGCGATTAATTCAATAGTTGACAACTGATCAATTAATTATTGCAGCTCTAGATTATTTGATGCCCAAGGTGCGTAGTAGCAAAATGCAGTTTTACCCAGATCTGTCAAAACCAGGGATAAATTTAAAAGAAACCGCTTGGAGGAGCATAGTTGATAACTACCAGAGCCTAGACATGTAGATAAGACAAGAGTTTATGAAGCATTTCCAGCTTGTCGGCCCCTCAGAATTTGAAGAATGAGTCCTGTTCATGTCCCGCAGTACTCCAAGCAAAGCTCTAGCTGCTCTAGAGGCAAAGCCATCATGAGGTCTGTATGTTCTTTTGCATTTTTATTTACTATCATACACTATTTAGATACTTATCTGAGATTTAACACTAGAGCATAGCACTCTTCCTTTTCATCTCCACTCCACAAGACCATCTTTAACAAAGTAAAGTGTAGTGTGATAATTGCTCTGGCAGCAGCCTACATAAACCATTAGTCTTTCCATCAGTCTCGCTTCATTTCTGCCTGGTAACTTGGCCACTATTGTGCTCAGTTAAAATCCTGCCATTTGTTTTCTCAGAAAATTAGGTTACTTCTGCAAATTTACACTAATTTACTTAACTTACCCAAACCTCAGACTCCAGCCGTTCAAAAGGCCACGCTGTTTGTTTAACATGCAACTTGAACTCCGTGACTTTTACGTCAACCCTTCCTCCACCCTCAATGCTCCACTTCTCCATCCCTCTCTATTCTTAGAGCCTAAAACATTGATCGATGGTCCACGTGGTTCAAGCCAGGGACACCTTTCCCTGTCTGGGATTAAAACTGTAAACCACAGGGGGTTTTGACCTGCGAGATACATCAAGATGTGGTTTCGATTAGTCCACCAGCACTTCCTGGGGGAAGTTTTCCTCTAAGCTCACACCCCTAGAAAATGGCTCCTTGATATCCTAATTCTGAACAATGGCTCTCTATTCTTTGGTCAGTCACGTCAGCATGTCTTTTCCTGTGTGCACAGAGCCCTTTAAACTGAGCAGCCGGGGAGTACGGTTCCCAGGAGGTTGAGGAGTGAGAGTTGTGTATAGATTGGAAAGGGTGCTGTCAACAGAGACGAGCCTTTTGCCCTGACATATGACCCGAGTACTTCCGGGTCATGTCGTGATAGCCTTCCTGAAGGTTATTCAGAGTGCCAGCGGTGTTTCACATGACCTCCAACACATCACATTCCTCAGCACTAATATCACGAAGCTCTTTTCCTTCCTCTCCCCAACTCCCCACACACACTTTCAGACACCACTTGCCCACCCGCAGCCCTGATGTCATATCCCATCATGTCAGTCTAACCACAGTCTGAGTGTGTCAATCGTAGACGTTTAATGTGTGAACATTAGACTAGGATGGGGTTGGTGTCAACAGCTGAGTCATGGGGGTTAATAGAGACGATGGTGAGTGCAGGGGTCTTAAATGCAGCACGCTCTTTCTTCGGCCACGCATGACTGAAGATCATCATCATTAGAGCTGAAGGCACACAGTGATGAGCTCATCACAAAGAGATGATGGTGCTCATTTGTCATGTCTGTGATGGGGAATAACTCATTCAATCCAGGAAAGTGTTGCAAAGGTTGTGAAATAAATCAGGCTGTACATATTTATAGAGAAGAATGTTTTTGAAGTCGACTTCTTAAAGATTCAAGAAGTGTCAGTATCTTGTCTATGCACTGAAATCAAGTAGTTTGCTGTTAAAAGGTCAAGTGGTGTGACATACAGATATCTAATAACTAATTTTGCTGATATTTTAAGGGGACTCCACTAGACTAAAAGTGAAAAACATTCAGATGACAGTCAAAATCGAGCCCAATTTTATCTATGAGGTTAAATGCTGTCCCAAAAAATATTGCGCACATTACATCTTACACTTATTGGATGCTTGTTTTTTTAATAAAGCAACATTTGACTAGGAAGACAAGGCATTTCAGTGCAAATAATGTCAATATGTACCTTAAAATGTAGATTAATAAAATAATATTAATCAAAAGTTTAACCTACTAGTATTTGTGGTGCAGAGTAGATAGGTTAAAGGTTAATGGAAGCAACATTTAATCAACTAGTCAACACATTACTAGTTTAAATATGGATTAAATCCCCTGTCATGGATTGTGTAATTTTGTATTACAAAGTGATAGTACTGTATACCATAATAGCAACTTTTCTAAAAAATTCAATTGAAAAAGTCTTTATAGATAAAACAAAATGACGTCTGATTTTGATTAACTAATTGAATTACATGAAAATCAATACTTAAAAAAATCCTGTAAATCCAGATTTCAAAAGCTGTCCTGCTCATTGATTTTCAATATGTCCTAGCAAATATAGAGATATTAAATAATACACATGAATTCTAATTTAAATAAAGAGCTCAGACGATTAAGTGATTTATCGATTAATCAGCCAACAGATTATTTTGACGATTATTTTTATGATTAATTAATTGTTTCAGCCATTATTCAAACTAAATTTTCTGGTTGCAGCTTCTCCAGTTGAGGATTTGCTCTTTTTTTATATTTTTGTAAACTGATAAACCTTGGACTGTGAGTCATGTACTGGAAACCATAAGAGACTATTTTCACTATTTTGTGACATTAAACAAATTAAATAAAAGACAAGTAAAAATAAAATACTGTTTTTAAAAGGCTTTCTTTGTATAAATGATATTACAAAATGACACCTACTGACAAATCATCTGAAGTTATATTACTTTGTCAATATTGCCTAACAACAAATAAAAGCCATAGGACCATATATTGGAGAGGCAAGCTGACAAAAGGAGCATGTTTTTTTTGTTTTTTTTTACAATTTATGGAGTAACCAGTAACTACTTAAATAAGTAGCCAGTAAAATTAAAAAGCCATTGTTTCTTACTGCAAATGTGTCAATTACATTCTGTTTTATTATATCACACTACAAAAATTACATTATATCACTTACACTTACGTATACAATGATATGTGACTCAACGTCTGCCTGTGTACAAACTTATAGTTTCAAACATTTTATACCTTAATCTGCTTCCAGACTCGCACAGAGCCTTTAAACCTTTGAGTGAACCCCGGCTCAGTACGCAACTCTCTGTGGATACACAGGGAGTTGTGTCTGGGCCCATTAGGGCAGGCTGGGGGTATTCAAAGGGTGCGCCGGAGTCACGTGACGGGTTCCCACAACTCAGAAACTCTGCTTCCCTGTAGCTACAACAGGAAGCAGAGTTTAGGGACAGACTAATGGACAGTCATTATGCTTTCTGGCTCCGTTCACTCTCATTTGTTCTACTAGTGTGAGAACATAGAGCCTCTCACCCCGCGGCACAGAAAGACAGTGATATCTGCACTTTGTTCATTATGCCGCACAAGTGATAGCCCATTTTCCCATTTCTTGGCTTTTATTCATTTTAATTCATCCTCTAGTTGAGCCATTTCCCCGGCCGTCCTGCTCTGCTCAGTCTCCTGGTCTCTACTCTATCTCTTAATTCCCCTCTGATTGGTGGAACTGAATGAAACACTGAAGAAATACAAAAAAATTGCCTCTCCAAAGTTTCCTCCTCACCAGAAGCATCACTAAATTTCACAGTCTTTGAAGCAAAAATCCTCATTCATTCTGCATTGCTAGAATCTCCCTGTTTCCTTGTGTTTAACATGTGGAGAAGTGGCGTTGACGTAGGGGACTAATCAAAGCATGTTATTCTTCAAACACAAGACAACTTTTACTCCCACCGTTCTCTTCTGAAGTTAGATAACCCAATATTGTTTATTACAATGGCTGACAGCATTCTGTCTTCCTGTCTCAGCACCTGTCCAGTCAGACTCCAATGGGCCAGAATGGATAGAAGAAAGGATGGGGCACAGGCAATATGGCTGCAATTGTTAAAGTGTGCTTGAGAGACAGCCAAAAGAGACAGACCCACCAAACTGGGCCAAAAGGGAGCTCGCTGAATGGTGTGTGCATGATGTGTGTGTATTTAGGGGGCAGCAAGGATGGGAGATGTCAACACTTTTTCTTAAGAGTGCCCATCTCCATTTGCATAATTTCCATTCCACATGGGCAACAAAGAAAAGAAGGAGATGCTCATACAAAAACCAAATTGACGAGGGAACAATGGTGGCCTGAAGGGTCATTTTCAGGGGGCTAAAATTTCCTAAATCATGGTTTAATACTTTGTCAGGCTAGTTTTGGAAAATACTATTTTGCCAAAGCTCAGTCAAACCTCTGCTTTGTATGATTTGACAAGCAAAATACATCAAACCCTGAATAGTTCTCAGACAATCAAAAAAGAAATAAAAAACAATGTCTTTCATTTCACTTGTCAGTATCCTTTGACTTTGCTGCAGACTAAAATTGAGCAGATAAAGGCACAGAGGATGGTGGACATATCAATGATTAATGCTCTTTGTTCCAAAGTTGAGTTTGTGATGCATAATTCACCACTAGCCCACAGGTCACTTTAACAGAGTGGACAAGTGGCCAATAATCCAAGGAACTACAGCTTGGATGGACGGTTGCACCAGCAGCATGTATGTTCACCAAAGGTTTGAGTTAACTGGAGATATTTACAAACTAGGTCAATATATAAAGGAGGTAATGAAAACCAGAGATGCAGATCGTTGTGGTTGCTGTATTAAAAGTTTTGTGAAAGCTCTGATGGGTAAAGGCGCACACACAGCTGGCAGAGGGGCAGGTGTAGGGAGTGAGAGGCCTGACGTGAATGAGCGGGCGAGCAGGCAAAGATGGATGATGGATGGTGTTGATACAGGAGGCAGCAGCCCGGCTTTATCTTAGCAGCACAAGCCAGACCTGCCGGGGTGATGGGTTGGCTGTCAGCCCTTTGTTTATGGACCACCACCCATCTCCCATCTCCTATATGCCCCAAAAGCCGAGATCACTCAAAAACAGCCACTTCCTCACCGCTCTTTGTCTCTCCATCTCTGACTCTTGTCTTTTTTCATTTTCCTGGCTAACAAATGGTATTTTGTCTTCCCAAGTTTGCTTCAGATGTACAGTAGCAAAGGAAGAACCTTATAAAAGTGTCTATTTAATTTGTCTCCATTGGTTGGCAAATATGACAAAATAAATATTACATTAATTGTAATAATTTTAACTGTTGATAATGAAGTGTGTCTTCCAGACATTTAAGTCCATGGAGGAGGAAAGAGAAGAAAGAGAGCAGAGGAAGACGAGACAGAGAGCAAAAGGGAAGAAGTGAACCTAATCCAACCATATCCCCACGAGTTGCACGCTTCCAATTAACGACTGGTTGGTTTATCAGTCTCCGACGGCTGATTGCTGTTTTTAATCATTTTCTTTCTCTACACGGTTTCTCCCTCTCTATCAGTTCTTCCCACTCTTATCATCTAACCCCCTCCTCGCTCTGTCTCGCTTCCCATCCCTTCTCTGCTCAGCGCTGCCTCCGTTTCATCATGTTTCTCATGGAGCTGCACTCTCACGCTGTGTCCGGCATTAGAGCCCCTTCTGTATGTTAAATTAAAACTTTGATGTGCATGTTTAAAATCCATCCTATCCTATGGTCGTTCTTCGACCACTGACATAGCACCTTCTACAACAGATTATCCAGATCCACGCACCAATCTGAATTAAAACTCCAAAATTGTTGTTTGATCAAGAAACAAGAACACTAGCCCTAATACTAGACAGTAAAGTCAAACATAAATAACACAACAGAGATACATGCATTCACCCACAGTGCTCGAAGTTAGATAAAGTTTGAGTTTTTGGGTCAGGACAACAAAGGGTATGTTTAGGCCTTTTCTCCTGACTCATCCAGGAATGCAGCTGTAGTCCTCTAGAAAAAAAAAAAAATAACCACCTCCTTTTTCACCTGCCTTTGTTAGTGTGATTGATTTGGAGACCTGAAATGTGCCTGTCACATTGATCGATCTGTCCACTTGATGGGAGGGGTTTATTCCCCCCGCCCGTTGGCATGGTAATAAATGGGGGATGACGGGCGGTTGACGGAGCAGCAGTTATGGCTTCTTTAATTTACCCGACGCCTCACACTGACAGAGACTCATAACAAGGTGACACGGCGCTGTAATGGTTACGCTCAGTCACCTCTTTGTCGGGCAGAGAGAGGGAGTGGGGGTGGAGGTGTATGATGTGTGTGTAGATTTTTAGGTTTGTGTGTGTGGAGGCTCACTGATTCGATGTTGCCTCTCCTCCCTCTGGTCAAGGTGTTATTGAGAGTGGGGCTGTTATCTCTGTCCATGAGGTCGCCCGCTGCCTTACTAACAGCAGTACACCGTCCCTACCAATCCCAGCGAGCTGAGCAGCGTGTCCGGGTGGGTCGTTGCTAGCCACATCCTCCTGGGTGGGCTATAACTCATCTCCAGACGGGGATAGGGCCTTATCTCAGTCCCCCTCCACAGGCCTGCCCCTTGCCTGCTCTGTCTTAGGGAAAAGATTTTCTGGTGCCCCAGTGTGTGAGTTATAGTCAGGGTTAAGGTGACTGAATAGGCCTGTCTGTTTGGGTTGTCTTAGTGGATTTATGTCTGTGTGGCCAGAGGAATGTGAAGGTGCATGTGTGTGTGTGTTTATACACTATATGTATGTCTGTGAAACTGAGATTTATTTACCATGCAAACTAGCTGTGTGTCTGCTCATCTTAATGTATCCTATCCCATAAGGCGAAACACTATTGTCATAAGTTATTTAATCATGTGAAGGGCATCGTTACAGTTGCATCTGAGGGTTGCCCCCCCCCCCCCCCCCCCCCCCACCTCCACCCCCTCCTTGCACACACACATACACACTCCCCTCCACCCACCTACCCCATCCACGCCGCCTCTCTCTGTCATCTTGGCCTATCAATCAAAAATGTATTAAGTCCAGAGTCGGGGCCGATCAAAGGCAGAATTCCTGGGAGGAGAGCAGATAAGGCCTATCTCATTAATAAGTGCTTTACCATCGTAGGGGCCCGTGCGCCTCGCCACACCCTGCCTGCCTCCCTTTGATATCTAATTATCCATCCGTTTCATTCTGTCAGAGAGGGAGGAGAGGGACGACTCGTAGTGTCATCACAACCAAATACTGTTGCGTGTGTGTGTGCGTGTGTGTATCAGGATCTGGGCAAGGGGCTGCACCAAAACATTATGACATGCAGCAAATCCAAACGTGCAGAGAGTGGCACATGTAAACAAATGCAAATAAGATGTTGTTGCAAAGGCAACTGGGTTCACATTTGTATGGCACCACTCCTGAAAAGCTGTCATGCATATAGTGTGAGGCTGAGATGGAGAGAGGGATCTATTTTACAGAGTGTAACAGCAAGCTGCTGCTACTGAGACTCAGTGGCGGCTTACAGAGCTACCTTTTAACAATCTGTAGGGGCAATGAGCTCTAAGAGTGCTGTAAAGAGCTGAAGACGGATAAGATAGTAGAGGGTGAGGAAAGAAACAAGATATTAAAACATCAAGGTAAGATATTGAGGGATGGGAACAATGGAAGGAGTGCAAGGGTTAAGAGGATTTTTAAGAAACGCTGGGTAAGGACTGATGGACAAAAGAGGAAGAAGAAATGAAGAAGGAAGGTAGAGGCAGACAGAAGAAATGAGAGAATGGGAAATGGGAGGGAGAGAAAGAGCAGGGCATTCTTTTCCCTTCTCTCCTTGGTTTTCTGTAAGAGTAGCTCAGGAAGATAAGGCTAAAAGGTCCGTCAGTCTGTTGTGGAACAATCCATTCTGTGTCTCTCTCTCTCTCTCTCAAGATACTGCTTTTCACTCCGTCTAATGGCACAACTCAGATTTCTAGCGATGCCTCTCGTGATATGGCTCATCTCTGGTGGCATGGTTTACTGACATCACTTGTCCAATACAATACACTCTCATCCCATAAAGAGCAAACCAGCCCCAAGTCTAATGCGGCAGTAAAATTCTGCAAACACTTTGGGCTACTTCTCTTTTTAAGAACAAACCTTCAGTGTGGCTAATATTCAAACCAGTGTCATTTATTGATATAAAGAACGACTATTCAAAGCCACAATAAAGGGCTGAATTATGTCTTCATTTAACTGAGCTGTTCAAACCCTCGTCCCTAATCGCTCAAAGCAGAGCTCGGAGACAAACACAAACCGAGGAGGATTTAGAAGAACAAAACCCAAGACAAAACACAAGCCCACGTGCCTAACAAAGACTCCAAAGTCTGCCTCCCCATCCCATGTCCCTCTTTTAAAAAGAGACCTTCATCTCTTGGCGTGCCTGTTATGTAGAGACTTTCTTCAAGAGGAGAAAGGAGGTGTGTCAAAGACATGGGTCACAATGTTTACGAAGACGACTTTTAATCCAATCACAGTATCCCACTGCTTTTATTTCCTGTTTCATGGGATTAAAAATTAAATGAAACATAATAAAAAACAAAATTAATTTATGGCTGAATAACACATTTTTCTGTTTTAAAGGCATGGGTTTAAAGACTGAGAGGAATCTACAAAGGCAATAACTAAAGTCAAAGAAGCTAATTAATTTCTTAGACTTTTTTTTCTTAAATTTTATTTTGTATTTTTATATTTCTAAAGGAAATTTTGATGTAAATCCAGCAAACAATGCCCAACATTCATTGAATATTATTCTAAAAAGGCTCCGCAAAGTCTCAGTTCTTTCTATTCAAAAGTAAAAGTCCACCTCCCCCATATGACGCCAAGACACCAGTTAATCAGTAAATTATCAGCTGAGGATACATCTCTCTCTCTCTCTCTCTCTCACTCACTCTCTCTCTCACTCTCTCTGTTTCTGTCTCTGACCTGTAGTGAAGCTGCCTGAGGGTTTGAATAACTGTCTGGTGCCAGGCTGCCTCACCCCAAGGCCTTGTGGGAGATGAAGAAGAGGTCAGAAGAGGTGGGGGTGCTGTGTGTGTGCATGTGTGTGTGTACATGAGAAGTTGTCTGCCCTTGCCTTTCCAACAAGCCTGAGAGACAGATACAAGGAAAGGCAGAGAGATGGGAAAAGTGTGTCCATGGAGAGACATGAAAATAGGTGGAAAAAGAGAAGAGTGTATGGCAGTCATGGGACCTATAAGGCTACACAACGGAGCACAAACAGAAGTAGAAAATCATGTGGATAGGACATCCAACTGGCCACTTCAACAGGATATATTTGGACCTACATTCAAGTCAATAACAGATTCCCAATAATGAACTAATTTTAATCAAATTTAGATGCCACACAGGAGCAAACCTCTTCCCTTAGCTAATATGTTGCCCTTGCAGCAGTGCTGGGTGTGAGAGAACATCTCAGACCCACGATCAGATGAAAGAGAGGTCAACCCGCTGGGATGAACCTCTTCTATGGCGGACCAGGGCTAGAGGGGCTGCCTGCCTGGGTGGGCACTGCCTACACCCCCGGACGAACGGGTCTGGTTGTGATTTGGCTCTGCGGACGCTAAGACGTAGCAGAGTCTTCCTTCATTTTCTTTCTTGTTCCCAGGATGCCTTGGCTAACGTGGGTTAGGAAGGGGTGACAGAGAGGTCAGGGGGGCTCCAGTAGACTGTGCCCTGAGGGTGAATCCTGGGGAGGGATCGCAGAGTGGTAGTTGAGAGAGAAAGAGAGAAAGGGGGGTATCCCTCAGGAGCCTTGCCTCTCCCAAATCAAAACAAACAAACAGAGTGGTCCTCTGATCTAATCTGGCTGGACTAAAGCCCTCCAAACAGACCGCCTGGAGCTGCTACTACACTGGACTGTAACTTGTCCTGTCCCTCACAGTAAATTAGAAGTACTGTAACTGCAATGACTTCATTTTACAGGATATTTCCATTGAGAGTTAACAAGCAAAAATGTAATGAAACTCATTTACATTAATGCCTGCAACATATTGGTGGGTGGCTGCAATATTCTCTGCTCTGAAGTGGAGATAATAGTTAAGACGCAGAGCATGTCCAACTTATTTACAGATGTCATATCAACTATTACTGTAAGCGCTGTACTGGATACATGAGTTTATATTTACTGACATCTATTTTACACACCAAGGAGGGGATTTCGTTGGCTACTGCCTGGGAAAGCCAACATGCTCTTTGAATTCTCGCCCTAAACATTCCTTCTGTCTCTGTGTTTTGAAGCTTTGCTTTGGTTTAGACAGTAGACTAAACTTCTCACTGGCTAACTGTTACCCCAATACAATGCTAAACAAATTCCTCTTCCTCAGCAGTGCACCCACCAATCGTAGTGCGGCGTTTTGTCAGCTGACCAGCGAGCGAAGATGAGGGCGAGATTAGCCCAATCAAGGGTCAGGCCGAGGTTATCACAACCACTCCAAAACTAAAACAGATGGAGAACGTAGTGCGGCACGACTCAACATCTACTGTCGGACTCATATCTTCAGGCCATGTATTCTCCTGCTCCACCGGACTGGAAGAATGTCAGACTTAGGTTTGAATTCTCAGTCATGTTGCTTTAACAAAACAGACTGTGGATCAGCAAGTCTGAGGCGTACGATACGACACATGATAAGACATGTTAATTTCACACATGCAGTGGTTAAAGCTCTCTGTCCCTCACAGGAACAAACAGAAACAACAAAAGAGGCTTAATAAAGCCCACACATGAACAACGTTCAAATGCCTCATGATCACGTGCATACATTTTCAGATAATTGTACTGAGGTGTATTATCATTACCATAACACACACCTAAAACAAGTTCACTCATATTTAAAGTAGACTGGGATCACCCACCTCTTTGGGTTGAGATTAACATTAGGGGCCTAATTTATGAAATACTACATAAACAACACCACAACAAGGTTATCTGAGAGGAAAAACATGTTCTAAATAATTGCTGTGGTTGTGAGTGTTTTACCCGTTTTTACATTACTCACTGATTTTATCTTGAACTCTGTTTGGGTGTGTGCATGATTTTTATTGTCTGCTCTGTTGACCTTGTTTTGCCTATGTTTGTAAAGCTCTTTAGTCTACTCATGTTATTTAAAATGTGCTATAAAAATATATCTGACATGACATTACTTATAATTATCAGGGCTATCCACCTTTTTTTTTATTAGAGTCATACAAACCTGCACTCATTATTTTCTCTTGCTTTCTGTTGACAATGTAGACCTGTCTTGAACTGGCCTCCTCAGAGTACAAATAAAAACTTGTATTGCACAAATATAAAGTTTGCCCCAAACATCATTTCTGTCGTCTGTCAGTCTGCTCTCGTTTTTTTCTCCATTTTGTCTATTTTTGCATAATTGTTTGCTTGTTTTCTTCATTATCTCTCCATCTGGAATTCAACTCCCTACAGTGATAAACATGCAGCCCCTCTCAGTCTCTTTCCCTGTCATTCTCTCTCCAACTCCTTGCACCTAGATGAGATGTAATTGTGATTAACAGCACCGTGACAGGAGGACACAAGACTTTAGTCGTGATGGAAAAACAAACAAACAAAACCGACGAGATAAAATGATGGAAATATGTACAACGTCTTATCACAGATGCTAATTGTTTCCGTGTGGGAGGGGAGGGTGGCCAACGGTGGAGGGGAGCGGTGCACGTGAGGGAGGGAAAGAGGAACTTGAGAATATCCTCCCTGTGCGTTTGGCCTGCGCCTGACTTCAGAGCTAAGCCCTCTCTCAAGAGAAGGTCAACACCAGGTTCAACTTTTCACCTCGGCAGCCTGAGAGAACACACTAAATACCAAGGATTACACCACAGTGCGCTGCAATATCGCCTGGCCTTCACTGCAGAACCGATCTACACAGCACATTTCAAAACCACAATTCAATAATGCATATTTCGATGCAATATAAATACCACAACAAAATGTCTGTTACAATAGGGTGAAACACAATTGGAACATATGTGCTGAAAAAGCAATAGTATAATCTGCCTCAATATTAACTGCAGCAGTTATGCAACAGCTGTAATTTTTAAATTATATCTAAATCATATATATCAAAATGTTTAAGTCACAATAATTGCAAACTACATTTAGATTAAATATTGGTGACATCCATCAACTCACACAGTCAGCAGAACATTAAAGGCGACACCACAGCCACATGTCAACCTCCTGTACTGAGGGGACCAGTGAACAGACTACAGTGGTCAGGAGTTGATGAACCAAAACTTTTGGGCATCATGTCTAGTAGTGCAATGTATATGTCAGTGTGTATATGTGCACGTTTTTCTACGTGTGCGTGTGTGGGTATGGCGATGTCAGCATCGGTCAGGTGTAACTGCACAGACAGAGAGACGGGCAGGCGGCTGGCTGGCGTCAGCGGCCACACGCCTGTCACGACACACCACACGCCGGGGAGCCGCATACCGCAGCACCCACACTGTGTACACACAATGAGCGCTCAGTCCCCTGCATCACGCACCAGCGGCAGCAGCAATGTGAAATATTCACACAGGGACAAAAGGTAGAGGGACAGGCGGGGGAGGGAGGGAGGGAGACCTGGGAGGTATGGCCAGAGGAAAGGGTTCAAGAAAGTGGGGTTGAAGTATCACAATGAAATAAGAACTTGTGATAAACTTGAGCGTTCAGACAAATGTCTCACTGCACAGCTGTTTGAGAGCGGGCATTTTTGCATTGTCTTGCATAAGACAAGAAAAAGGTTGTGGAATAGCTGTTTCAAATCGCAACATTAATTTTGAGATTCACCACAAAAAATATCAAAACATTTTGTCACTAGGAAGATGATACTCGTAAAGGGCTGCACAATATGATAACAAAATCATATTGTGATTATTTTAACAGCTATTATGATTGTGCTATTATTTACGATTAATGGGAATGATCATTTTAATATATTAAAATCATAATGATCTGACATTTGTTGGAGTCTGTACAAAAAAACATGTTTTCTTACATCTGGAGAACAAAACTTGTAGGACAAGCAGAGCATTGCTGCAGCACTACAGTACTTCATTATAATGCTGTTTGCCACACATTTTACCTTTATTAAGAATCATTTAAAAACTACTTAACTTTCATCTAATCCTTTGCAATGATCATAAGATAAGAGGCAACATTAAACTTAGTCAACTGGCATCAACAATTTGAAATCAAGTATCAAGCAGTAATCAAGCAATCATTCTCAGATGTGAGGATTTCCTTCTCTCCTCTCTTCTGCATAATTTTAAATTAAATATCTTTGGTTGCTGTCTGTTGGTTGGACAAAATGACCAGTCAATGTCACTTTAGGCTCTCAGGACAGTTTAAAAAAAATATATATATATTTTCTGACATTTTATAGACTAAATAATATTTTGAATAATTAAAAAGGGATCAAGAGATTAATCAAAATTGAAAATAATCCTTTGTTTCAGAAATAATCACAACTTTGATTCAGTCACCTCCTCAAAATACTGCAGTTGTTTCTATGTAGAATTGTCTAAATAAACTATTTCTCTTTCAAATGTAATTTCAACACAGTAATACATTACTAAAACATGTGATGACCTTCCTGCGCTTTACATGAACTGAAAACTGCAAAGATCCTTGGACAAAATTATTATCCCACAGTAGTCAAAGCTGACAAGACTGTGGGATCTTAGATTAGAGACAGGACAGATGTTTCACAGCTCTCTCCCGCCCTCTGGTGGAGCAGCAAGAGACCAACATCCACTCCCTGCCTGTACAGCACTATCTCCTTATTAAAACTTCCTTTAGTTCAGTCTGACCTGATGTTTCTAACCTTGTGGGGTTCTGAGGGATGAACAACAAAGATATTAATGTCAGCCATGTGTGAAGAAGTCGCTGGAGCATTTTCTGCAACCAGGGCCGAATGGAGTACAGTGGGGCCCTCTCAGCTATTGCAGACACCCTGAGCCCCGCACATCTGGTGTTAATCAGCAAAGCTTACACAAACACACATATATACACACATACAAAGAGACAGACACACATAGGCAAACACTTCAGCAAAGATCCCCTTAAGAAAATCCCTCTCAACTCCTGAACTTCCGACATGACTGGGGTCAACACACTTGCCCTGGATCTATTAGTACACACACCACAGCCATGTAATAAGAGCTGGTGAGTTGTTACAGCACAAGGAGTTCTGACACACATGCATGCACACACATACATAATACATTTCAGACTCACGGTATGGGGCAAGTGCAGCACATAACTAGCCAAGCATGCAAAAACACACATACACTCAAATGAGGGGTATAAAAGGGGGACAGAGACAGAGAAAATGTACGTTCTGAGCTGTCGATGATATAAACATAAAGATAAATCCCACCGGTCTCTACTCCATAATCAGAGGGACTATAGTAGAGTTGCCCGAATAGTTTGAAGCTTCATTCATAAAGTTGACATTCGAAATATAGATCAATGTTAGAATGCTATGCAGCATCGGGGTAAGGATCATGTCTATTCTATTCTGTTTAAATCTGGTTTATCTGCACAGTTGTTGATAAAGTGGCTACACTAATAGTATTTGTATTATACCATTTGTAGAAGCAGATTTTGGTGGTGGCTGCATATGATTGTTTGTGATTCATGTAAGCCAAACATTTCTATTAACTCCAGACTGCACCTTTAACTGGCCAATTTAGCCACAATTTAACAGTGTATGCACATCAACAAAAAATCTAACAAAAAAAGAGGAATTATTTTATTTTGGTTGATGACATCATGAGATATGATGACTGACATTTGAAGCTTTATTCAAGAACCTCAGTAGAAAGCTTTGAATATGAAAAAGTGGCATTCGGTACAGTCCTATACAACAGTACAGTGCAAAACGTCATGAAAGCTCAAAAAGAGGAGCTCCAATATTTCAAGAGGCAGACTTTCCAAAATCACATGAAAAAACATACTATTACCAATGGCATCCATGAACATCTGGTGAAATAAAGTTTAAAAAAAAGACTAGATGTCTAGTGAATGCTGAAATGCTGAAAGCTATAGTAATCTTTCAACAATTACATACTAGAAACCCAACAATAGTAACTGGTGTCTTACTATTTAATGGTCATTATGATTGGATGGATGTCCCTCTCAGGTGTTTTCATTTAGTATGTAGAGAATTTGGTAATGTCACCATACTGTCGGTACTAATATGACTGATAAAGTTCAATGCAGCAGGCAAAACAAAGCTAACAAGGAGAATGAGGAAGATGTCAGAGGACAGCAGGGATAGCACAGGTGTAAACAATACAATTAACGATGGCTGAATTCTATTTAGCTTTGTTAGTTTCTGGCTCACTTTCAAGGCTGACCAGTACACTTGAGCCATCATTAATGTCATTAGTAACACCTGTGATTTTCCCACCATTTTGAAATATAAGCTGTGAAAAAGGCCACAGTCTGCAGTCTGTACAAGCCACACACGTCCAGAGGAGACTAATCTAACCAACAGCCAAGTGAAATCACCCAACGAGGGCTTTATATTAAAACATAGCAGATCTGTTGCTTGGTTTTGAAAATAAATTAAAATAATACACTGAATCTATTTTTTATGAAGCACCCAGATGACTTTTTTTTTTTTTTTGAAAGAGAAAGCATCTGTTTCCTTTCCTGACTAACTGCATGTAGCCGTGCCTGGAGTACGTGTGTGACAGAAATGTAGCTTTATCTGTCAAAATTTGACATTGAATTTTCCCTTCAATAATATGTACACATGTAAAGTAACATAAATGAACAAACGTCTCATTAAAATAGCACAAAAGGCAGGCTTAGTAAGCATTGACACAAACAAGCATGAAGCTTACCACAGCCGAAATCACTGTAGTCCTAAACTACTGTATAGTAACATACAGTATACTATCTAAAGTGTACATTATCCAGAGTGAAAAATAACATACCTCCGTCCACACAGTAGAAGCTCGTTATTACACCTGTCCTGTGTCAGCTTCATGTCACCCGCCTCTGGTCTTCTCTGTCCAGGTGAGGAGCAGGTGCAGCTCTGTGGGCGATGACCTGCCAACAGACAGTTCACTGACCCATGAAGGTGCTTATACATGTAGGACTGCACATACAGTAAATGTGAGGTCACTGTAATATTAACCCGGCATGAGGAGTCAAAGTCATATATTATGTTTAGCTCATTTTAAAATTCGGCCGTGCGTTGTTGTGTAAGTTAATGAACATTAGCTAGCTAGCTTGTGCCAGATTAATGTTAGCTAGTAGCTACAGGATAATTGACAGTTATCTTATTTATGCAGCTGAAGAAGTTTACCTTAGGTACATTTTCCAAACTCATTGGTTCGTATTCTTGTAGTGTTTTCGTTTGTTAAAGGGAAAAATACCGCAGAAAAAAGCACAAATTTCGTCTAAGTGTGACTTGTCAATATGTTTTCAACGGCGGCATCTTCTTTACGTCGGGTTAATGACGCAACAAGCCGTAGAGAGCTCACTGCTGCCCCCTGTGGCCATAAAACTGTGGACAAGTCCCTCTCTACACCTGCCATTTCATTAAATTAACCACATGGAAAAGGTAGAAATACTCAACAAAATAAATACCAACGTGTATATGTTCAATACTGCATTTAAAGTAGTAATATGATTTCCGATATGCTGATATTTTCCATCTTATTTTGGCTGATTGTCCATGCCGATACCAATGTATGCACATATTTTTTCCACCTCGTTCCAGAGAAAAGTCAAGTCTCTCCCGTTGCAGAATTAACATATTATTTTTATATTTTATATATGCTTTTTAAAATGCATACACTGGGCAAAATAAGAAAAAACTACTTAGTCAACAGTTAGTTTTGCTGAAGTATACTTAAGGCATCATCTTAAACGGTCTGTAATATAAGCAGAAATGTTCATTTTGGACCGATGCCGATATTTCATTTAAAAGTCCTGCCCGATACTGATGACGAGCTAGTATCATTGTGCATCCCTAATTTAAAATTTGCTAAAGTAAACGTGTCAAAGGCGTAAACCCTTGCCCTCAAGGTACCAGCTCTCACCATGCTGTTGTAAATGGAGATGGTGTTGTTTCCAGCTGTACTAAGAGACATCTGGCAACTACCATGATGTCGGAGAGAAAGAGAGAGACTGGTACCCAGCAAGAGAATTAGGACTCAGAGTTCAGTCTCTGTGCCTCCGAACAAGGCTGCTTCAGTAGGTCATCAACCACAAAGCCTCAGGCAAGTCAACCCACTGTGCTTACTGACGCATTACTCTGACCTCACATTAAATCCTTTTTTTAAATTATATTATATTGATAATTTTACTTTCCCTGAACTTTACATCAATCGAACACAAACTTGTGCATTTAATATAGTCATGTACAGAAGCAGTGTAAAAGCAAGTACTGTTTAAGTTCAAACCCCTGTGGCTAGATTCAAATGGCTGCTTTAATTTCGGCTTTGAATCTAATCTTGTTTAGACAGCGTGCAAATTGTCATTAAGAAAATCACAAGATGTACATCCACAGGGTGATGTTTGTCTATCTCTGTGGTGCAAGGCCTCTTTTTTGGGGACACCACAGTTGCACAGTATACTGTAAATATGCCAACTAGTTATTGTTCAACTCTTCACCCGTGCTACCTGGAAGTGAACCAGTGCAGGGCCGTAATAATCTGAAGCGTAAAAACATTACCTTCTGTTTATAAAATAAAAAACATTAGGGAAATACTTCATGCGAGTCTTGTGTGTTGATCAGAGTTGTGATTAAAAGTCTGTGTGGGCCCTACAAGAGTTCCCAATTACAAATAGGGACGCATTATTCTTAAATTTGGGACTGGAGTTAAAACATCGACAGAAATAATCACAATAACAAATACATGCACAGAAAGGAAGAAGATCATTGAGAATCACGTATAATCCTGTGTGATATTGGTTTTATATAATAAAATTATATTTTATGCAGTGCAAAATATGAATATGAGACAGCTGAATTTTTTTTAGGTGAGTGACAAAAAAATACAGTTCTTGAAACAATAAATGAATTCATCTACAGATAATTTGTTCCCCTGTTATGTTATTGACTCCAAAAGAAGTTACAATTTTGTATTAATGACACATGTATTGCTGTGAAACACATTAAGCACAAGTCAAATTGTACTTTACATCAGACATTAACATTAGCAAACGGTGAATGTTGACCTCTAACACTTTGAAATGGCCTAGAATGTTATGTAGTGATGCCATGATGTTATGAAAACATTTTAGAGACTTATTACTGAACTTTGACACCAAGCATGACCACGTGCACCACTATTTATCAGAGTTTTGCACTCAAAGTTCACCCAGTTTCCTTCCTGCTCTGACAGAAAGCAACCATTCTTTACAGCAGAGCATTTATTTGATAGTAAAGTTTAAAGATGGTAATTTGGCCTGTGAAGTTTGCAGGCTTCACTAATTCTAATTCAATGACAGCCTAATGTTGGAGTGCTTTACCTTCCATGTTATGTCAACAGTAAACACACATCTTGCTTTACCATCCACAAAGTGCACACAGTTATCTAAAAATGCAAGACATATAGCTGTCACTTGAATCATAAGCTGTTATCTTCTATTGCCACTATATAAAAATGACATTATTCTGGTTATTATGATGTTTGTTTCTGCATGTGTGTAAACTTTGAATGAAGACACACTGCAACTTACTATAATCTGCCATCTCTCGCTGCACACCATTCTCACATAATGATATGGCCCTTGTGCAATTAAACATTTTGAATTTTCACAACTTAAAAAACAGTCTTAAAAAGTCCTGACACAGTGTAGTCTGAGGCTCTCCCATCGATAAGGCCTGCTCCATCATTGTTGATAAACCAGCAGGGAATACTTTCTCCATCCTTCACATGGCTGCTGAAGTCCTTCTGCCAGTGTCTGCCAAAGAAATAAATTTAAAAAAACCCACAATGATGAAGTGCGTATATGCCAAAATAAATGCCCTGTGCACGTTGCATGCATTAAGTGTGTTTAAACTTTAGAGGCATGTGCACCTGGTCACGTTGAGCGTTTGTCCCTTCACATACATGGTGGCATCTAGATTCTCCAGGTGAGGACCTGGACGCAGGTCTGTCACCTCAAACTCAACCCCGTGGTAGAACTGACCTGGAGGAAAACAGCTTGCTTGATATCTTTTAACTTATCAACAAAATAGGAGTTGTCGAACATGAAATTGCTACACAATCAATGCATCATGATATGAAACTTTCTCTACCTAGCAGACCATGAACCGAAGCAGACATGTGGTGGCTGTCCAGGGTGTAGAAGCCCAGGTAGTCTTGATGGTCCCGGCGTCTCTTCCAAACTTTTGTGTGTCTAATGACCTCAAATTTAACGGAGTGCCGCAGTGTCACTGTCAGGCTGCAGTTCTTAGTCAGGCTCAAGTCCATACTGGAGAAGAGACAAAAAAGTTGTGACCAATAGCTGATAGCAAAACTACGGAAGCATTGCATTCATACATTTTATTTCCTCCGTTTTCCCGTGATAACGAGTTAATTTCATTTGTTTTCTCGAGATCTCGAGTTATTATCTCGAAATAACAACTGCCGTTTTCCCGAGATAACGGGATAATTTTCTCGAGATCTCGAGATAACGAAACTTTGTTTTCCCGAGATAATGATATAATTAATTCGAGATCTTGAGAAAACAAAACGATAGTGTAGTATAGGGATGTAACGGTTACCGGTGTCACGGTAAACCACGGTAAAATTCCCGACAGTGAAGGTTACCGCTTAAGTTTTAATTACCATGGTAACCGCCGTGGTCGATATCCATGGTGTGGAAAACTCGCGAGATACTTTATCCAAGCCTCCCTACGCAGGCGCAGCGTGCAACGTGCGCTTGTTATATAGCGTCTCCATAATCTCAGGCCTATCATATCACAGTCATTATCTCAAGATCTCAAATTAATTATATTGTTATCTCGGGAAAACAAAGTTTTGTTATCTCGAGATCTCAAAGAAATTATCCTGTTATCTCGGGAAAATTGCAGTTGTTATTTTGAGATAATAATTCGAGATCTCAAGAAAACAAATGAAATTAACTCGTTATCACGGGAAAATGGAGGAAATAAAATGTATGAATGCATGGCCCTTTAGGGCTTCCGTACAAAACAGCAAAGTTGTGATTATTTTGTTTCTTTGTGATTCACAATGTCAACGTGATTTAAGTAGAGATAACGAAATAATTAATTTGAGATCTCGAGATAATGACTGTGATATGATAGGCCTGAGATTATGGAGACCCCCGGGACCTCATAACTGGTCAGCTATGTAGTTAACGATGACATCAGGCTCACTTAGATTGCGCCGCCGATATAGCTGAAGCCTTGCTAACCGTCTTTTTAGATAACGCACACTAATGTGTATATTATCTGTAATAGCAAGGCATAATGCTATTTCAGCCTGTGTCAGGCCTTGATTGAAAAGATATGTGACGCGGTGATCGATATGCTCCCGCTCCTCTGACATTGCTACACTGAATGATGTTTCCTGCAATGATTTAATATACTACACTATCGTTTTGTTTTCTCAAGATCTCGAATTAATTATATCGTTATCTCGGGAAAAAATAGTTTCGTTATCTCGAGATCTCGAGAAAATTATCCCGTCATCTCGTCAACAGCAGTTGTTATTTCGAGATAATAACTCTCCATAATCTCAGGCCTATCATATCACAGTCATTATCTCGAGATCTCAAATTAATTATATCATTATCTCGGGAAAACAAAGTTTCGTTATCTCGAGATCTCGAGAAAATTATCCCGTTATCTTGGGAAAACGGCAGTTGTTATTTCGAGATAATAACTCGAGATCTTGAGAAAACAAATGAAATTAGCTCGTTATCACGGGAAAACGGAGGAAATAAAATGTATGAATGCATGGCCCTTTAGGGCTTCCGTACAAAACAGCAAAGTTGTGATTATTTTGTTTCTTTGTGATTCACAATGTCAACGTGATTTAAGTATAGTTTAACTAAATTTTTAGGTTAGATTTGATCTTTGGTTTTTGATTTGTATGATTAGGTTTGATTAAAGTTCTACTCATATTTGGTTGTTTTTGGTACTTTTAAACGGCCCAATATTATAGAAAGTGAGATTTCAATGTCTTTTTTTAGTATAAAGCAGGTTGCTTTATAAATACTGTGAAAGCATGGAATTGGTCAGGCCACAGAGAAATGCACAGTTAGAATCTGTGCCTTCAAACAGGCTCCTTTAAGTGTGTGAACTCACAAAAATAAAGTCACCAGTCTAAGTCATGCCTCTAGCAAAGCTGTGGTTGAAAAAAAAAAATTGGCAGAGCTGATTTGGAAACACAGTGGATATTGCCTGCTCAGGCCTTTGAAAGCTGACCAATCAGAGCAGACCAGGCTTTTTGGGAGGGGGGCCTTAAAGAGGGGGGCCTTTGGAGCATTCCAACAGAAGGTCAGAGCAATGGACAGTATTAGAAAAATAATGTGTTATTTAAACAATAAAGCATATAAACCTATTCAGGCAGACTCCCAAAATAAAAGTCTAGACTTGAAAAAGAGCCTAACAGGGGACTTTTAATGTATAACAATAGAACGTTCTTTTAGATGTTTACTATGGTTACTTTATTGTGTAATAAACACAACAAGTTAAAAAATATTTTTTAACAGTATTTTTAACCTGAGACAACACAAATGACAAAATACCTATTTGAATTATTCAGTCGTTTCAGTTTAAAACATGTGTTGTTGTCCAGTTATTGTAATAATATTTTCAAAGAGGCATTACTCACTTGGTTTCTTTGCTAGAAACTGCGTCAGACCACAGCAGGTTGACCTGCTTGCCATCATAGAAGACCGAGATGTCCTGAGTGCTCACCTCCAGCCTCAACCCGAGCTTCCCGTGGATGATACCAAGACGGCCAAAGTAGGTGTTAATTTTCCCATCAGGAACCACTTTCTTCTTGCCAATGATTTGGCCATTCACCACAAAGCCTGAAAATAATGACAGGTCTGAGTTTTTTGTCTCTTCACACAATTCCTGAAAAAAAAAAAAAGACTCCAGGCTGACCTGATTTTGGGTCTCTGACCAGGTTAAGAATGGTTCCTGGTTTGTCGTTGATGTTGAAGCACAGAGCGTCATCTCTCTCTGGCAGCTCAATCATGAAATGAGGATCTCCGTCCACTGCGCAAGAATTATAAAGTATCATGTCAGACAGAAAGCATTCATAAAAGTCAAATGTCATATTAACACACCTGTGTAACAGGTGTGTTAATATGACGTTTAAACACAATCTGCAGCAACAGTAACACTATGTGGTGTGCAACATCCCTGAGCACAGCCGTTTTAGAGCCTACCCTGAGTTCTTCAGTATTAAATAAAATAATCTAAAAAACAATCTAATTTAATAACACTGATAGAAAATGAAAAAAACGGAATAAACTGAACATTCAAAACATCACTGGCATCATAACAGGGTACATGATATTGCTGAGTCTAGTACTCTATCCACCAATAAAATGGCAGTATGAATGAATGATAACATGATGTATTAGTTACACTAATGCTGTGTGAAAAAGCTTACAGTACCATTTGAACTGGACCGGGAGTATTCTGTTATCAAAAATGAAGAAAGCATACATCAGTTAAGCTGTTCAGGTCAAAATGATATTCCTAAAGTATGTCGTATAATTAAGTAAAAAGAAATGTTCGTACCCCTGTCTTCCTGTGCTGTCTTTTGCTGGCCTGAGAAACAGGGCAACAGTGAGAAAACACTCAACTCAACAGGTCAATAATGTAACAATGTGCAACACATTTGAAAAGAAAGACTAGTCGATTAATATTCAGTTGAGCAGATCACTGTCATTTTTTTCTATTCTTACAAATTCAAAACAAGCAAAAAAACATTTTAAGAAAAAGTGGCAGGAACAATGCATAAATATGATAAAAATTATGCTGTATGAAAGAGCTTACTATTTGATTGAGTAGAGGGTCTAGCAGCATGTGACCCAGAGGATCCTGTATTCAAAAATAATGAAAGCATGCTTCAGTAAAGTTGTTTTCAGCCCAAAATGAGATTTATAAAGTATGTTATATAATTAAGTAAAAAGAAATGTTCGTACCACTAAGTGTTCGTGCTGCTGTCTTTCGCTGGCCTGAGAAACAGGGCAACAGTGAGAAAACACTCAACTCAGTTAGTTTAGCAAATGTACTTACTGATTCAACAGGTCATTAATGTAACAATGTGCAATGCATTTGAAAAGAAAGACTAGTAGATTAATATTCAGTTGAGCAGATCACTGTCACTTTTTTCTATTCTTACAAATTAAAACAAAAAACAAAAAGTGGCAGGAACAATGCATAAGTATGATAAAATTTATGTTGTATGAAAAAGCTTACTATTTAATTGAGTAGAGGGTCTAACAGCACGTGACCCAGAGGATCCTGAAATCAAAAATAATGAAAGCATGCATCAGTAAAGTTGTTTTCAGCCCAAAATGAGATTCATAAAGTATGTCATGTGATAAAGTTAAAAAAAAAAAAAATTGTTGTACCGCCGTGTTTCTCTGCTTTCTGTCGCTGGTCTGTGAAACAGTGAAACAGTTAGTTGTATGTTTGCAGCACATACCCTCAGGCCTACTGATTCAACAGGTTTGTACTACAATTTTTGTCAGTTTAAGTCAGTTTAACAGATAACAACGATTTGGCTGCATTTCCCTTACCCTCAGTCAGTTTATCCGCGATGAGAGGGCTGCTTGGTCCATCCTCAGTTTCAGGCTTTGTCACCACCATGGAGGTGAGAGGGGTGACGAAGCTGTATCGCAGGGACATGTCAAGGGCCTTGGCTGTCCTGCTGTCTTTCTCCTGCTGAGAACCAATGTCACTATGAGATAAAAAAGAAAGAGGAGTTAGTTAGTTGGTTGTTTCTTTATGGCAAATGACACAGTAATCTGTCACAGTTCACAGAGAAACCTCCTTCAAATACCTATAAAGCTGACAGACAAAATTCAGAAGATCGAACCTGTTCTCCAGTAGCTGTTGGATGGTGAGGTAGGCCCACAGACGCTCTGAGAAATTCCCAAAGATGTACTCCTTTTCCGGGTAGATCACATCCAAGTTTACCACGCGGGCCTTTCCCTGCACCAAGAAGTCCTCCTCAGGCTAAAGAAAGAGGAGAGATGAAATGACAGATATTACAGACAGGATCGGAAATTAGACATAGCATTTTATAAAAATGCTAAGAGTCTACAGCCACGCTAACAGCTATTTGAGCCTTCACTGAGCTAAATGCTAACATCTACATGCTCACAATGACAAAACTAACGTGCTTAAGCTAAGCCAGTATAGTATTTACCACATTCACCATCTTAGTTTAGCTTGTTAGCATGCTAACATTTACTTATCAGCACAAACCGCAGCTGAGGCTGAGGGGTATGTCATTAGTTTAGCAGGTATTTGGTACCAAATGTCAAAGAACAGGAGAAAATTACATTTTGACTAGATGATGAAGCCTGATGACAAGTTAAGGGATCACTAAAGCCATCAGAATTCATCCCCTGGGGACCATGTGCAAAATTTCATCACAATCCATGTAATAGTTGTTGAGAAGTGATGGACCAACAATCCCTAAAAAGAGTAAAATAGGAACATCACGGCATATTGATTTTATCCAGGCCGCTTTTATCAGGAAAACAACCATATAGGTTAACCATGAAGGCAGCTTATTACACCCCTTATTTACAATTCTTGTTAGGCAGCAACCTCTAGTGGCCATAGTAATTATGGCAGCAAAGGAGGGAGTCAGGTGAAGGAGTATAAAGAGCCACAAAGTCTGAATTATGAGGAAACCTCACGGATGGACGGTTGGGTCAAACATGCACAGGACTTTCATGAAGGAGACCACTGTTCGTGTCCAGGGTGAAACCAAGAGTTAATGATGAGTTATTTTAACTTACTGAAGTAGTTAACATCACATACATAACATAACTGAAGTTACGTACATAACGCACATACGTACGTTCTGAACTGAGGTTACATATGTAGCCGTAACATAGTTCTTCAAGCCCAAACAATGTTTTTACCAAACCTAACCGAGTTGTTTTCTTGGCTAAACCTAAGAAACACTGCAGAGGAACAGTTGTACATGACGCTTTGAGAGTCACTGGCAGTTGAGCTTTTCAGTCATTTAGGTATGAGGGTGTGTTGATTTTCTCGCCACTAAGCTCAATTCAGCCATGATATCCCTCTTAGCATTCAATATTCAGCCAAAGGATATATCGATTATAAGTGCAAGTACATAATTGTCTATTCACCACCATGACTAGATGCCATTTTATCCATGTTAATTTACATATTGCTGTTTATTTCTCACCCCTTTGCCAAACACTTCCACCAAGAAGTTATCAGGGTCGTTGTTTGTCAGCTGACCGGATACCACTATCTCTGAGCCGTTAAACAACTGGCTGTAGTGGTTTTTGGTCAAGAAGTCCACTGCATTGTCAGGATAACGCAGGTCCACCTCCAAGAGCAGCGGGCTGGACACCTCCTCATAGAAACCCTGAAACACAGACACACATCAAATCATGCGATGACTTTTTTTACCAAATGTTCTCAGAAGTGCAAATAAATATCACCAAACATGCATAAATATCTTTTTGCAGTAAATCAGTATTTTTCACTTTACCTGAAGTTGAAGTGTTGCATCTGAACCCACAAAAATTCTGCGGGCCAGTCCTTTGTTTTGTCTGGCCATCAAGTCCAGGAAGGAGTAAGCCACATCATTACCAAATCCAAGACAGAACATAGACATCTTCCCCTCAACAGCAGAACGCACATTGTCCTGGATCGTCTGGAGGTTAGACACTCCTGCAAACGCACATGCATGCAGGCATACATGTGTTATATATGGGCAAAACCTTACAGTTTGAGAAGGCAGTTACTTGGCATACTACTAAGATTATTTAAGAGCTTGAACACGTATTATAATATATTATTAATTATAAACTGACCTCTGACCTTTGAGAGTGAAATATTATAATCTTAAAAATGAGACAGCTCACCATGGTTTGGCATCCCATCGGTCAGTAAAATAATCATATCTGCACTCCTCTCTGGAAGGTTGCCATCTTCTCTTTCCTTCACCAGCATCCTCACTGCTCGCAGGAGAGCATCATTCATATTGGTGGCTGAGAGGCGATGAATTAAAGAGCAGATACAAATGAACATTTCTTGAAATAACATCATAGAGGGAATCAATGCCAAATATGCTTTCTTGCCGTAAGCTAGATGAGAAGATTTCACTCTCATTTATGCTACAGCCATCAGGCGGTTATTTAAGCTTAGCATAAAAACAGGAAGCAGGCGGAAAATACATCTGAATAAGGAAGTGCACAAAACATTTGGCATAAATACCACTTGTTCTCCTCTAACCTCCTTTGTCCTTTAGTTTCTTCACATAGGCAATGGCTTGAGACACATTTTCCTTTGTTGCTTTGGTGAGAGAGTCCCTCCAGGTGACAATGTTACTGTCAAACAGGATGAGAGCAAAGTGGTCTTCCTCGTGGAGGTCTTTCAGAATGGCCTTCAATGCATCCCGGGTCTGCAAAAGTTCCCAAATTCACACATGAAGACGAAGATACAGTGATGCAGACAATATGAAGCTTACCTACACACAAACTCTTTTACCTGTTCAATCTTTTTACCACTCATTGAGCCGCTCCTGTCGATCACAAACGCCACATTCTTTGGGACTCTGGGCAGGTCAGCTGGGGCAAAGAAGTGCACAAAGTACCCGTTCACAATCTGAAGGGAAATACAGCATTTGATTAAGACTAATATGGAAATGTAGCACAAGTGCACAGCGATGCACACCTTCAAACAGCTAGTGAAATACAGCTCAGGTGGAGTAAAATACTATAGTTGAGCGCAGAGTTAATTTACTAATGTTGTAAACTACTACAAGAGCATATTTGAGGCAGTTAAAGAATATAACATTGTGCTTCAGGTAAGTCTTATGTGCTGCTGCAAAGTCTTTGTTGGGCACTGACCTGAATTTCCCCGAGGCTCTCTTCTCGCTTCACATCATACTTGATGATAAAATCTCCATCAATTATGGTGTCTTCACAACCTGGACATTTCCTCTGTTGCTCCAGTGTTGGGGAGAAAGAGATGTGTGCCTGAGAAAGAAGAGAATAATTTGAAGTGATAAAAAAACTAAAATCAGAAAGTTCTAATCATTCTTTCAAAAACAAAAAAACAAAACAAAAAAACAAAATGGCCAGGATTTTAAGTGCAGCTCCAAAACTACACGGGGCAGCATAACCGCTTACTGCTGCTCACTATACACTTTGCTTTAGCTATGTTTGGCTGCAGCATGCTGTTAGCAAGCAGCTCAGTTAGCCATCGAGCGAGTGATACAATGGGGCTCAGCTCAACCAAGACAGTTTTGATGAGTGTGTTTTTCTTAGTTTGGTCAAAGAGAGAAACTTGAATTCAGATGGTGTACAATTGTCTTTTTCTGTTTAAAAGAGAAATAAGTGTAAAAATATTTCCTTTCTTGACACTTCCTGACCTGCTGAGAGTACTAGGGCTATTGGACTATGGCCTCCTGAGGTACAAAATGGTATTAGGAGACAGGACAGGCTGGGGCTAGATGGTTACTGCTAACTGCGGTAGATATCTCTGCAACATAGTACAGAGACATCTTTGACAACACGTCAACACTGTTGTTTCTTCACATTCTGTTGACAATATTTGTTCATTTTATGAATGTTTTAAACTCAAATTCTCAAATATCTTACATATTTGCTCCTTTAAACAGAAGATGGATAGAAATCTTTTTACCTTTGCGTCTGTGACAGTTTTCTCCACCAGGGAGAGCAGCTCATTGGTGAGGAATGTTGCAGTGGCGTCAACAAAAGCAATGCCTTGGGGCTCATAGATGTCTGCCACAATCTGTCTCCACACGCACACACACACACACACACACACACACACACACACACACACACACACACACACACACACACAAATGCACACATGATCACAGAGGCAGATCATGTGTGGAATCATTGCCACATAAAAGTCTCTTTAATGTGGACACAAATTCCTCATAATTAACACTGGGGAATCAAGCAGTTTTTCAGCCCCGTCTGACCAGTATGTCTCTATACAGAATAATAAAAGAGGCAAGTGTGTTCAACCTTAAAATCCTGCACCGGCTGTTTGGCTTTAATTCGAGTCAGGATCTCATATTGGCCCAGTTTCCTCTGTAGGAGCTCCTCGTAGGTCAGAATGAAAGTCACGTTACTTTTGGCTGCAATGTTGACAGACACTGAAAACTTCTCCATCTTTCTTCCAGAAGCCCTGTAATGATGGACATGTACGAGTTTAATGTGATGACCACACCACCAACATACTGTCGCATTTTTAAGTCCAACATACTTGACCAGTCCAGCAGTCTGTCCTGAGGAAACAGCCTTCTCATACTCTTTCTTAGCTTTCTCTTTCCCCTTCACCTCACCAACATACACCTGGCCGTCAATTTTCCTGTGGGGCACAAGGGCATTTGTCAAACAAAGAGAAAGACGAGGTCTATGCTCACTGTCACAAGCACTGAGTTGTGACTGACATGCTGAAGTTGCTGATGAAGGCGGTCTTGGGCAGCTCCACTTCGAAGAAGATTTCCTGAGAGGTGTTTGCTTTGTTCAGAGCCTTGGAGGTCATTACGGTGTGGGCGAAACGAGACGTCACAGTGCAGTCCACCGTCACGCTGTACACCTCCACCATCTGAAAGGATGCATGGGGAGAGAAATTGGGGCTGCAACGCTGATAAATCACAAATTTTAAAATTTGTCATCAATGTCAACGTGTCATATTACATCAGACAAGACCAGTGGCCGAGAGGACTGGCAGCATGTTGTTGTCTCTACTGAATTCTGGATCAGATGTCGTGAGGAATGTCCCTAAATGATTCATGTCACAACACACAGAGAGGTCACTGTTCTGCAAACACATTGTCAAATGAAACTTTTAGTGGTTGTCAAACAGAATGGAAGAAAACACAGATGGACAAATCACTTCCAGGATCCACTTCCTGTTTATTGTCCTCAGTCGAGCGAAGAGTAAATGAATACATGCCTGTGGACACCAGGAAGGGAAGACGGAGCCAGTGCCATCTGGAAGCAATGAAGTTTAAAGAAAATGTGGACTTCATTCTGCAAACAAAAACAATACCGCTACTGTGAGGGAGAAACTACCAGTCCTCTTTACCATGGCCTTGTGTGTGTTGGATTAAGACATCCAGGCTTCACAATTAATATGCCAATGATACATTGTAGGAAGGGTCATACCTCTTTGCTCATCAAATGTTATATCAATATACATTTTTCCCTTACATTTGCAGAGTTTGTGCTTCTTTTCTGTAGAAAAAAGAGACAAAAAAATGCATTTATTTTCACAATCAAAAAAAAATTTCTGTAGAATAGAGGGACCAAAAGTGCTTGATATTTAACACATATAAAACAGTATAGAAGTTTACCTTTATTGACCTGCTGCCCGAAGCTCCTTTGGTCTCCTGGAACAGAACATCGTATGACTGCATGAATATTAAGGACAGGCAGGATTGGAAAGAGATGTGAACCTAATGTATGACTATTTGCCATCACTACACTTGACATTTCCCTTCTGATTATCATAAGTTACATCCTGGCATGAAAAACCCAGATTTTCAAACAATGTTGTACCAACAATGCTTCAGATGTCCCTATCTGCAGCATTCATTCCTTTGAAACTCTTTTTACGTTCCACCTCTATGTTTCACAAAATGTCTTTTGTTTTCATTTTTCAAGCAAGCTTTGCAGTGACACGTCTTGAAAGCAAGGTGTGACCCAGAACGAGATGTAGGACTTAAACCAGGCGTGGGAAAAGAGTCTTGGATGCACAGGTCACACGGCAAATGAGCCAACAGGAATTAACAGGCAGCAGCAGGTAGACAAGGGAGGCTGGTAAACTGGGTTAGGGTTGTGATTAATCACTGATAATGGGATTATGTAATCAGATTACAAAGATAAGTAACTATAATAAGCCTACATTACATTTGATGTAATGTAGTAATTCAATTATAGTTACATCATCAAGGGTTACTTGACTACATTTTCATTACGTCTTTAAATTATAGAAATGTTACAATCATGAACATTTTTAATGATAACAAATGCCTCTATTAAATCCAGCATGCATCTGACACACTGGGTTTCTTAAACAAATGCTGTCTCAAGGATGTGTGGGTACTGGAGTTTTTATTCCTTTTTATTTACATTGAAAATGTAAGATGAACATCTTGAGTATAGGTGCTCCTCTTACACAACCAAAGTCCTCCATGTGGCCATTGATTAAAAAACTGCAGCAACAAAAACGGACACAAAAGGAACATTATTCCACATGTTGTAAAATACACACAGTGCACCTGTACCTGTACTGCTTTTGTAAGGGTAATCTGATTTGACCAACTGTGATATTTGAGTATGCAAAATGCATGGTTTATGCATTAAAACATGTTTTGAGATGCTTAAGAGAGAAAAAATAAATATTTGTGGAATCATTTTTAGTCTAAGTTGCAATATTTTCAGCGTTTGATTGTGAAGTAATCTAAAAATAATCCAAAAGTATTCAGATTAGGTTACATTTTATTGTGTAACCCTGTGGATTAAATGCTAATTGCAAAAATTGTCATGTGATTTGTATTCAGCAACTAACTACATTTGAAAGTAATCTGGGCTTTGTATTTACACAACAAGTGGAGGAGTGGTTTATGGCGAGGTCTCAAATGACAGGCCAGGGTTAGTTTAACGAACTGATGCGTAGGTGGTTGGGAGGCCGCAAGAGTAAAGGAGGAACAGACAGCAAACTGGTGTCTTACTACGCCACCAAACTTACTACTTCTGTTTGATTCTGAGAAAAACAGCGCCGTGTTTTATTTTAGCCTGTCCAAGAAAATCTCAGATCTCCATCTCAAAATGGTAGCGTTAGATCTTATTGTGAAACACCTCCATCATCATCTGGTTTCAAGTTTTGTTGACGAGAGACAGCCTGAGTCCGAATGAGTTCAAGTGTGAATGGGCATTTGTGAATAAAGTTTTTAACAAAATGCTAAACAATAAAAATTGCACAAATGGATGAGGAGGGATAACGTGTCCTTTATATCCAAGAATTCATTGCAAACATCTGTAAATAGACTTCATTCCCTGATGAAGATTAGACTCGACTTGAGACTTGAAACACTTTTAAGTAAACAAATCTAAAAAAGTTGATAAATAAGTCATAAGAAGAGCACAACTTGTCGCACAGCTTTAATTATTAGAACTTGGTCTCAGCTATGAATAAAATCCTTGACAGTGTACAGCACTGTGACACCTGAAAGACTTGAATCTTGACTTGCAATATACTTGTGGACACACAACTCGGTGCTGTGCTCAAGAACAGTGGACCTGACTTTAGAGGTATGCATTAACAGGCTTAACATAGACTTGTTTGGACTGACTTGATTGGCTTTAGAAATGCTAGCCAAATCAGCTTGATCTTTTTTTGAACAGTTTTAAAGGATATTTCTTCTCAGCTCTCAATGCTTTGGTGTTGCCGGAGATGACCGGGTCACCATTGCTTTGGCATTTAATGTTCTATGGAGCTTTTCCGTTTTTCTGCGCAGCCTTTGTATTCACACCCTCTGCACAGATCTTCTTTTATTCCCTTTTCAGGGAAAAACACTGCTGCTGCTGCCAGACATGCAAAGCACATCACCATCCTGCATGCCTGGAGATTTTTCATGGGAAAGATCAACACAACTTGTGCCAACTTTTATAAACAGTGTATAGACTGATCACTAATGAGCTGTCAGTTGACCATAGAAAATAACAAAAGAGACATTTGTTTACATGAAAGTTCTGCCCATGTAGCTGAAATACCTGTGTCAAAACATCTCTGCGGGAAATGACCAGAGCTCCCTTGGCCTGAGTTGGAAGCCAGATGCAGACGCAGACCCACAGCAGCAGGACTCTCCACACCGCTGGCATGCCTGGGAAACAGAAGAGCCTCTCCTTCAGCATGGCTGAAAACAAAGTGTGGAGGGAATTCGAGGCATGTGGGGATCTAGTCTTCCCATAAAAGTTGTACTCCGCCCACACTGTGTGCTGCAGGAGGAGGGAACCTCTGTGACTCCTGCGACTCCTGCGTTTCCCGTAAACTGGTGTTTGTATATATGTGTGTGTGTGTGTGTAGGGGGGGGATTAGGTTTGTCCTAACTTGTCTGTCTAGGGATTGATGTCAGTATGCATGCAAAGGGTGAGTCATGTTTTAAGGTTATATAAATCGTGGGATTTTCCGTGAATGTATTTATTTCTTCTCCACATACTGAGATGTTGAATGAGGTTGATTGTATCATATTAAGTGTAAACCAGCAATTTAACCAACATTAATTACTGTTAAGCGTTCCTGTGGTAAAACAACAAACAACAAACAAGACAAACAGTCTTTAGAGGACTTTTCCTTCTGGACTGTTTGAGCATGAAGAAAAGTTTCACCAATTTGTCACCACTCGCTAACATTTATTTGGTATCATGTGGTTCAGGAGCCCTACAGTGGACAGCTTTTCATCAGAGTAGATCTTGACATTAGTAAACACTTAAATGTGTCAAAAGTGTCAACTTTTGGGAAAAAAATAGGAATAATCAAAGCAAAGACATGAAAAACATGAATTAACAGTCTTTTTGACGATGCAAAACTAAAATGAAATCAGTAAATCTGGATTGAGTCAATCTTTAAGAACTGTGTCCCATTTATTTCCATACAGGTGATTGCTGAGGCTTTCTCCGAACACTATTTTGGGATGATTCTACATCCAGTTCTTATAATTCCAGCTATCACACTGATAGAAAATCTTTGAAATTGTCCACACAGTGCTGTGAATGAAGCCTGCTTTCCCGTGGGTACATGATGTTAGAATATTCGTGGTGTACCTACAGGCAGATTTGAATATTTATTGTATGAGAGTGATTTGGATCATTTCTGTGGTGGACATCGATGTGTGACCTATTTTTAAACAGTCTTGAAAAGGCCTGACACAATGTAATCTGTAAAATCTCCATCGAGCAGCCCTGTTCCATTACTGTGAATGAACCAGCAGGGAACGTTTTCTCCATTCTTCACATCCCTCCTGAAGTCTCTCTGCCAGCCTCTGTGGACAGAGACAGACATGTCATGTAGACCAAGTGATATTTTAAGAGCACATATTAATTTGCATTTACATTACATGAAAACTCTTGACTGAGACACATAGTGTACCTGGTCACATTGAGCTCCCGTCCTTTCACAAACATGGTGGCATCTGGTTTCTCTGGGACTTCACCTGGACGCAGGTCTGACACTTCATATTCAATCCCATGGTAGAACTGACCTGGAGGACGAATCACCAATTAAAGTAAATATAATTTTAAAATATGATCATTCTGGCCCTGTATCTCTACACTAGTGATAACTGCAAAGTGCAGTGAAATAATCTGAGCTACTATTTTATTGTGGGGTCAGAAAGAGTGTATGTCCTTTATGTTTAAGTGTCCCTCTATTTATACTATATGAAGAAAGATGATTAACGGCTCATTTCTACACAGTTTGGTTTTGAGTCCGTAACTACAGACATACGCCCCTAGTGTTCAAGGCAAGGAAATGCATTTTTCTTTTACGGATGGATAGAAACACCACCAGTAACATGAAAGAGAAGCAGATTTTCTGTTTTAATATGCGCATGGAGCATAAATGAGACAAAAACAAGACCAATATCGCATGGTGAAATATCAGTGAGGGGGTTGGTCTGCCAGTTTTGTGAAATATTTTGTTAAATGACGTATTAACCAGTAACAGTATGCATGCACTCTTTATGTTATACACATATCATGCCAATGTTAGCTAAATATGCTGCCAAAAAATGTATAAATAAATAAAGAGCTGTATCACATTAATCAATCAGTTAGCTAATTTGTTTATGCCGACTTTTTGTGGCACGCAGAGTCTACAGTCGGTCCGAAATCCACCCCCCCAAAAAAAGGAGTAGGAGTTTCACAAAAGTATTAGAACTGTTGAACTGAACATTAGGGTCCTCTCTCTCTCCCACCCTCTCGGTGATAACTTACAGTGAAACCTTGGATCTGTAACGTTAGTAAAATAAAGTAACTTTCAAGATGTGCAGGACACAGTCTTGAATTTGAGTTGAAAAGTTAGCAGTAGCTGTCTGTTTAGTGGATTACATCGTTGGAATCTGTTCTATTTACAATGGACGATGTGCTGCTCTGTGAATGAACTGGCCAGTATTATTTCTGTTGTGCGTCCCGTTACAATGTTAAATGCCACTCTTACAACCCATCAATGTTTGTGCATATTCCCACAGTAAGGAGAATGGATGATTTCATTTCATGAATGGATGGATAGTTACGTGGCTGGATTATTTGGGAGAGACAATGACACATTGGTAAGTACAGTATTAAGTAACGCAACATTAACAGAAGGGTTTATTTTCCTGCCTGCCTTCTGTCTTCAGTGCCCTGTCCCTATCATGGACAAGGTGATGGTATTGCGTTATATAACGCAATGACTTAATGGTAGCCCATATTTTCTAACCCAGTCGCCAGAGTAATGCGTGAAAGGTATATCATGGAGTGGAGAAATACTTTAAATACTAAATACTTTTTGGAAAAATACCTCTGATGTAACGTTAGTCTCTCTTAGTCTACATTGAAAAACGTTACAGAAGTGGCCCTCAAAGGATTATGACTGACTCAGCGTATCCTCCATGCAAAATGGTGACGTAAGCCCCCACGTGGTCGGTGGAGGCTGCACAGCCACCGGCAACTATCAGAGCCAAGTTCAGCCGATAACAATAGTTTGTAAAAGGTCTCATTGGTTTAGATGAATCGGCCAAACCGATTCATCGGCCGACCTCTACTTCGTACACAGAGATATGTGAAAATTAGGTGAAAGGCAATTATTAAAATCTGGTTTTGGTTTAGTGTAAAGTCATGCTTTCATTTTATTTAAAGAATATGAAATCTTATCCTGTTTTGTGCTATAATAATGGTTGACACAGTGAACGGAGGTACTTGAGTAGATCTCACCAAGCTGTAAACATTGACATATTATAACAGCTATATGTTGCCTATTTAAACATCCAATAGAGATGGTGCAACATTTGCATTCATTTGGAGTCGTGTTTCTCGCCACCTGATGAATGTGTGTCCAATTTATAAGTTTTCCTCTTCACCAACTCATGAGAGAGTTGTCTGCCTCTTTAGATACTTGATGTGTCCCTTTCTTGCTGCTTAATTGCTAACTTTGTCTGTCTCCCATCTGGTTTTGAGCAGTGTACAGTGGGTCGGACAGCTAAACTATGAGTTCAGCGCTGTATGAATCTCTTTTCCCTAAGTGGGTGCAGGATGAGGTTTAATTCTGCCTGGGTTGGGCACTGCAATATGCAACTTTTACATTTTCACGATTATTATTTACCAAGTGTTTTATGAAGAATATAAGGTACTCCTTTGAGCATGAATATCAAATTGTCCTTAACAGGCAGGACACTTTGTCTGACATGCGTGTCATGTGGTACCTAGCAGGCCGTGAACAGATGGGGACAGGAGGTGGCTGTCCAGGGTGTAGAAACCCAAGTAATCCCGGTGGTACGGGTGACTCTTCCACACTTTGTGCAGCAGGATGACAAACTTGACTGAATCTTTCAGTGTAACTGTTAGGCTTCTATCCTTGGTCAGGAGAAGATCCACACTGCAGGAGAAGATGTTAATTATTCATCCTGAACTAGATGTTATATTTCTTATTACTCATGTTAAAGGATAGTTCTCTTTGACTACAGGAGATAAAAATGTGATGGTATAGCCACTCACTTGGGTCCTTTGAGACCAGCTGTATCAGACCACAGCAGCTTCACCTGCTTGCCATCCTGCAACACCCAGATGTCTTCAGTGCTCACCTCCAACCTCACCCCCAGAGTCTTGTGGACGATGCCAAAACGCCAAAAGTAGGTGTTAATTTTACCATCAGGGGGAATCATCTTGTCTCCGATGGTCTGGCCATTGACCAAAATACCTGAGGACACAACATGGGATTAGGGGATCAGGAAATGCTCAGCTGGCAGGGTCAAAAATCTTGGTCAACAAGGAGAATACATACTGTATGTAACTAAGACAAGGGTTTAAAGGACACCACGAACTGCATCTTATACTTGTCAAGTAGTAAGAAAGTCATGCTGACAATCAGAACTCAGAGCTCACCCGATGTTGGGTCTCTGACCAGGTTCAAAATGGTTCCTGGTTTGTCATTGATGTTGAAGCACAGAGCGTCCTCCCTGTCGGGGAGCTCTATCATGAAATGAGGATCTCCGTCCACTGCAGGTGACACCACAATGTAATGATATGGGTAAACGAAATGGACATGGAAAGAGCATCAGAATAGTTTTATGAACGCACCCGTAGTATTGGCTCAATGCTGATGACAACACTTCCACAAGCCATGCTCGCAACTCTGTGAGGTTGTAGCGTACTTAGGCACAGTGATGCTTCTAGCGAAACGCTAACATCAGCATGTTAACATGTTACAGTTTTAACACGCTAATGTTTCACAGGGGTTTTGTTTACCACCTTCACCATTTCAGTTTAGCATGTTAGCATACGAATCTGCTAATTAACACTAAAAACAAAGTACAGCTGAAGTTAAAGGGAATGTCATTAGTTTTGCAAGTATGTAGTCATAAACTAACGTATTGGACACATGATGGCGCTCGATAAAAAGTAGGACCAACAAATCAATTCAATTCATCCTGAGGGGGACGGAAGTGTCCCCCTCAGGATGAATTGTGTGTACCAAATTTCATGGTAGTTCACCTTTTGTAGTTGTACAGAAAGTCAATCTAAAATGTCAACATCATGGTGGCGCAAGAAGATAGGTATAAGTTAGGGGATCACAGTGGGATTCTTTGGGGATCATGAATATCTCTCCAAAAATTTGTGTCAAACTAAACTGTAGATGCTGAGATATTTGTCTGAAAAGGTAGAGATTTTGATCTGCTGGTGGTGCTGACTGAAAAGTCAGAGGATCAGCAAAGTCATTAGGAGTCATTCTCTGAGGACAATGGATGTCTGTACAAAATGCACTAATATAGATATGTTATACTGTATGTTATATGTTATATGATAGACTAACATAATAAACCTGACCTACAGACTGACGCTGCGATGCACCTAGCATTGCTTGTACTCACCAAAATATGTGGGTGTTGGGTAATTCTGTGCCGGGTAATTCTGTGAGCGCATTGGTACATAACGATGTGCTGCATAAAGGGAAATATGATATTCAAGTAAAAAATACAGTGAATCATCCCAGAACTCTTTTTTATGCTACTGTATATGGTAAAAAAACAAGTGTCTTACCCATTTTTTCTGCCTGTTGTCTTTGCTCTGTTAAAAAAGAGATAGACACAAACAACTACTGAATTCAAAACAGTTGAAACACGAGCAACAGCCCCTCCTGGTGCAGTCGGGTAAAGAGAAGTAATAGGCTGAAATGATGAATTCAACACTGATAGCTGCTTGTGAATATATCACTGTAAGATTTGGTTTTGGAGGCTTGACTGCAGCTGTGTTCAGAATAGCCTTGCCCTTTTAAGCCTCTCTTTCCTCCCTTACCCTCTGTCAGCTTGTCAGCGATGAGAGGGCTGTCCGGACCGTCCTCAGTTTCAGGCTTGGTGACCACCATGGAGGTGAGGGGGGTGACAAAGCTGTAAAGCAGAGACATGTCCAGGGCCTTGGCTGTGGCGTTGGCCTTCTCGTCTGCGGCACCACTCTTGCTGCAAGAAAGAAAATGCGCAGTCACATATGAAACTGGCATTCGGAAAACTACCAGGAAACCTATTAATCAATATTACAAGATTTATCGTGGGCTCTCAGATGATGGCTTAAAAGTTATTAAAGCAGCTACAAGGAACTCTCAGTTGGTGAGCTCTGTGAACAAAAGTGATATGAGACACACCACCTCCTGCGTTAAAGATCTTGGCTGGCTAGCCCATGCATTTGTTCTGGAAGTGAGTGAAAGAAAGACAAAATATATTTTTAATACTGTGTTGCAGGATGCATGACAATGAGGTAACCTATCTATTTTTGGCTATGTTAGATAAAGAACTGAAATATGACGATGGTGAAACAAAGCAAACTTTGTTTTGGTATCTTTACACATAGGCTGGATGTATGCCTACATCTAACAGATTTGGTTGTTTGGTTATAGTAACTCTATTGAGCTAAAGCTTGAGTTATCAACATTTCCTAATGTTATCAATTAAAGGAGACCGAGTAAGCTTTTTCGTTTTATTCCATTCCTTTACTGTTTTATATATGTACTTGTGCACGTAAAAGATCTTGATAGTTAAAAGGTCATAGTCTGCACCAACAGAAGCTCCTCTCTCCCACAGAAAACACTGCTCCTGAAATGCCTCGTCAGTAGTCCAACCGTTAATTCTGTGACTTTGAGCCATCATACTACATCACAAAGTCACACATTTGCATAATTTATGCCTAGCGGCTAGTTTGGCATGCAACAGTTGATTGCTCTGTTGTTGTTAGTGGTGTGCGTCAGTTGTGTATGTGCTGACCAATCAGAGGACACTAGGTATTCAGGAGGGGGGACCTTAAAGAGACAGGAACTAAAACAGAGGGAATACAGTGCTGCAGCACTGGACAGTAAGAGAAAACTAATGTGTTTTTTGAGCACTAAAGCATGTACACCTATTCTAGTAGTAACCAAAATAAAATGATGAACCTAAAAAATTAGTATAGTATATCTCATTTACTAATAATAAGCCATCAGCAAGATATAGGTCGGTAGCAAGGCCAACATAAAAGTTCATGTTATGTACCAGTTGTACTGAAATATCTACTGCCGTGCCACCAGACTACAGAGCAGCTACTTTACTCAGGCTGTGAGATGCTTTAAATCATCCTCAGCACTCCCTCATTAAAAAAAAGGTTTTAATTTCCAGTCCTCCTGTCAGACTTTTAGGAAGATTTTAATGAGACCAATGGGAAATAAAGATTTAATGATGCTAAAGGCATTCATATCTCAGCTTGATTTAATCAAACCAACCTCTTGTCCAGCAGTTGCTGGATGGTGAGGTAGGCCCACAGACGCTCTGTGAAATCCCCAAAGATGTACTCCTCTCCTGGGTAGATCACATCCCAGTCCACAGCACTGGCCTGACCCTGCACATTGAAGTCCTCCTCAAACTACAGCAGAGAGAAAAGAATGGGAAGAAGAAATGATATTGGAAAACAGTTACAAACACGTCTTCTCTCCATTGCAGTGTTGTCTCTAAAGTTCTGCTATTTCCTTATCCTCACCCCCCGGCCGTACACTTCCACCAGGAAGTCATCCAAATCACTGTCAGTCAGCCGGCCGGCGACTATGATCTCTGAGCCGTTAAACAACTGGTTAAAGTGATTGGTGGTCAGGAAGTCCACTGCATTGTCAGGATAACGCAGATCCACCTCTAAAAGCAGCGGGCTGGACACCTCCTCATAGAAACCCTGGAATAAATGCATAAAACACATTGTGATCACATATTTGTGGAAGAATATGACATAGCTTTTAACAAAAATCTCATTGTTGAGTCAAAAAACTGTTCATATCCCAGATCCTCAACCTGAAGTTGAAGTGTTGCATCTGAACCCTCAAAAATTCTGCGGGCTAGTCCTTTGTTTTCTCTGCTCATAACATCCAGGAAGGAGTAATCCACGTCGTTCCCAAATCCGAGACAGAACAGAGACATGTTTCCTCCAATAGCAGAGCGAACATTCTCCTGGATCTTAGGGATGTGGGACTCTCCTTCAAACGCACAGACACAATATGCAGAAATTGAATGTTAGACATAAAGAACATTGATCAAATGTGCCCTCACTTAAATATACAGTATACCCTTCAGTATGCACAAACTCTGCATGCTCACCCGTATTTGGCATTCCATCAGTCAGTAAAATTATCATATCGATGCTCCTCTCCGCGAGCTTCTTCGCCTCCCTGTCTTTGATCAGCATGTCCACGCCTCTCAACACTGCGCCATTGATATTGGTTGCTAGAAGGAAAACACAGAACAAATGTAAAAGAGAACATATTTCTATCATTTAGGAAGTAAAGAAAAACACTTCAATTGTCACTTGTTTTTCTGTTAACCTCCTCTGCTGTGTAAATTTCTGACGTATTGTAAAGCTTTAGACACGTTTTCCTTGGTTGCTTTGGTGAGTGATTCCCGCCAGGACTCAACAGAACTGTCAAACGGGATGAGGGCAAAGTGGTCTTCCTCGTGGAGGTCTTTCAAGATGGCCTGCAATGCCTCTCGTGTCTGCGAAGAGTTACAAGGTCAGAGGTCTAAATGTGTTTATCAATGTAGAGAATCAGACACAAGAAGAGTTTCTTCCTGCAGTACATCGCTCTCATGAACTCATGACTTGCTCAAATACTTAAATTGCATATACTTTTTATGTATAAAGGACAAATATGACAAAAGTACATACGGGAAAAAATAAATACATTTTGGGAATGGAAAAGGCTATTTCTGTGTGTTTACATGTATTCATTTCTACATTATTTATGCAGTTATTTCTGTTTGTCTTCTACATTTATGTATGTGATTTTAAATTTCTACATTTATTTATGCGTTTCTGTGTCATTATGTTATTTAAGGGGGTGGTCATAACGAGGCTTGGCTGGGTGAACTGTGACCCTGCGGGATCAATGTAAAAGTTAAAAATCAAATTCCTTGTATGTGTACACGTGTTTGGCTAGAAAAAACTGATTCTGAACCGCATTAAAGCTGCTCTCAGTGATAATTTTGAAATAAAATACACATTTAATAGCTCTATATTCCAACAGTAATCTTTTATCCAATCAGGACAGAGAACTCCATAGAGAGGCGGCCCTGTCTGCTTGTGAACATGCATCATGTGGTGACGTAGAGAGGAGGGAGGGGATTGCTAACTGCAAAATGGTAAGAAGTTAGCTAAAATATTGACGCGATGAAACAAACACTTACAGCAGCTTTAACAGTCTCAACATCCTCTCACCTGCTGCATCTTGTTTCCATACATTGAGCTGCTCCTGTCAATCACAAACACCACATTCTTTGGGACTCTTGGCAGGTCAGGTGGAGCAAAGAAGTGCACAAAGTATCCGTTCACAATCTGAAAGGAAGTAAATCATAGTGACACACATGAAGAATGAATAGGCAAAATGAGAATTGCTAAAATAGTTTTCCCTGAAATATGGTTGATGCATTTCATGTTGTTGGGCAATCTTATCACAGATTCCTTAATTTTATTTTAAACTCAACATGAAAGTAAATCTGTATAGTTGAATTAATTTGATGACCTGAATGTCCCCGAGGCGCTCTGCTCGGTTCACATCATACTTGATGACAAAATCTCCGTCGATGATTGATTCATCACAACCTGGACACTTCCTCTGCTGCTCCAGAGTTGGTGAGAAAGAGATGTGTGCCTGACAGTGGGATACAATATCATCAGTTTAGCTCACACTTAATTTTTGGGTTAGCAATTTTATTGAATTTGCAGAAAAAGGAAGTGAGACGAAGAGCATTTTGAAAATCGATAAAGGGTTGGGATTTGGAAACTGCAAGACAGGCAGAGAATCAGAGACAACTTGTTACAAGGCCTGTTTTCTCATGTACCTTTTTGTCTGTGACAGTTTTCTCCACCAGAGGGAGCAGTTCATTGGAGAGGAAGTTTGCATGGGTGTCAACAAAAGCAATCCCCTGAGGCTCATAGATGTTTGTCACAATCTGTCTCCACACAGGCGAAAAACACACAGATACAAGATTATTTATAAGGTGAACAACTCTTTTAGAATACCTGAAATCACCAAGAGCCTTGAGGATTTGTACATGAATATGGATTCACCTTAAACTCCTGCACCGGCTGTTTGGGTTTAACCCGAGTCATTATCTCATACTGGCCCAGTTTCCTCTGTAGGAGCTCCTCGTAGGTTAGAACGAAAGTCACGTTACTTTCGGCTGCAATGTTGACAGACACAGAAAACTTCTCCATCTTTCTTCCAGAAGCCCTGTGATAAAACACAGACATTATTGACAGCCTCTAATGGAAAGATTTAAACATGTAGATACAGTGTACTTTGAACGTGCTTGCAATACTAGGTTTATATGTTTCCTCTTGATCTACTCACTTGACCAGTCCAGCTGTCTGTCCAGAGGAAACAGCCTTCTCATACTGTTTCTTAGCTTTCTCTTTCTCCTTCACCTCCCCAACATACACCTCACCTTCAATTTCCCTGTGAGGTACAAAGATGCAGAACATCATGATGCAACTTAAGGAAATTGTGCTAACTGTATTATTAAGAAAAATCTGGCAAAGGAAGCAGGGATAAACACTGTCACAAACAAACAGTCATGATGCAAGTGGGAATGTGGAGATCAGAGTGGAGACAGACTGACATGCTGAAGTTGCTGATGAAGGCGGTCTTGGGCAGCTCCACCTCAAAGAAGATTTCCTGCGATCTGTTTGCTTTGTTCAGAGCCTTGGAGGTCATGACAGTGTGGGCGAAACGAGACGTCACGGTGCAGTCCACCGTCACGCTGTACACCTCCACGTCCACCTGAGACAGAAAGACAGAGAGATGAATAAGTGTGAGATCTGTTATTTTTATGTCATTTCAGACTGAATCGTGTTTTGCAGTTGGGCCCTGTCCATAGTGTGCTGTCCTGACTGGTGCCAAAGAAAACTATAACAGCATGGAAGAATGTTTAAAAAGACATTATGTCAGTTCCTCCACTTTGGGAGTGTTGTGATGAGACAGACTGGGTGTCAGCCTGGGTGCTGTATACAGGGATAGTGTGAGAATTTGAAAAACTAGACTCTTCTTTGGTCACTTCAGTTATTCTCAATCTTTTTTTGTTATCAATTCTTTGTTGAGAGTTTATTGACCTTTTCTTTTCTTTGCTGATTCCACAAATACAGGCATTGTTGTGTGTTCCAAGATTACTTGAGTCATGCAGATTGATCTTTTTGTGACCAAGAAATCATCAGGAAATCAATGAACATTCCCTCAGAACGTCGCAACCTGCCTGTTCAAGTACCTGCTACTTTAAGCTCCTTATTCCCTCTGATATCCAACTTCTCAAATCCTCATAGGTCATTTTCTATGCTTTTGTACACCCTACATATAGTTTCTAGCTTGTTTTCTTATATAATTATGCACTTATTTATGCATTAATCACCAATTTTTAAAATGTTTTCCCAGTTTATAGGCTTTTTAGTTGTTTGTTTTTTCTTTTTATACAATCCATTGTGTGTGTGTTTGCTGATCTTCATGCAGAGTTGCTGCATGAGTTAAATTGAATTGAATCATCATTGTCATCAAAAGAGATATTAAAGGTTATTTCCTTACCCTGAGATCGTTGGTACTTCTTTTCTGTAACAAACAACAAAGAAAAAGAAGATGACATCCTTTCTAGACTTGGAAAATCTCAATTTAAGAGTGAGCAGAACAATTTTGAGCTGCCACTGTTGCTTTGTGCTATTTAATAATATAAAGGCTTGGGGAGCAACGGAATACATGTAACAGGATTACGTAATCAGGATACAAAAAAAGGTAACTGTATTCCAATAAAGTTACATAGAAAAAGATATAATTACATTACAGATACATTCAGGAAGAAAGAGGATTAGTAACAGGATTACAATTTTAAAATAAAGAATGATATACTAGTGTGTAACCATGCACATGTGCACATATGACAACACTTCACGACATCACTCTGGTCTTAAATGAAACCAAATACACAGTTGTGTTAGTAACTGTATAGGAAGACATTTTTAAAGTAACCCTCCCGACCCTGATTATACGTACCTCTTTAAAAAAATACCTTTATTTATTTTATTTCAAGAGGATTTTACATTCAGTAATTGGTAATGAATGATGTTATTCGGCAATGAACACAAGTTTGGTGATTAATGTACAAGCAGACAGATGTAAGTTATTTATAAACAGTATTTTTTCACCATAACATGAAAGGACTGTCTGTCTCTGAGAAGTTTCTACCAAATACCTGCAGTGATCTGGCAGCTCCTCCTGTCTCCTGAAATACAAATACAGCAGGGTGAACCAATATGGTGCCAGGATATTAGGGGAAAAAAACACTGGCATAATACAGCATTAAACATGTTGAAAGAAAAAACTTTACATTCAGTGTCACACATATGTACATACGAAGAGGAGATGTAAAGGTAAAAGCATTTAATTAAGCACTGACTACATAAAACAGATAATTCATATGGAAAGAGACTAGTGGCTAAATCCATAACCACCAAATAAAATGAATATTGGCAAAGTTAGACTAAAATTAGACTATAAAACGATGAAATTTCAAATTAAGATGAGAGTACAAAAACGCCAGTGTGTGAAGTTACCTGCAGAGCTTCGTTGGTCCCAGAGATGATCAGAGCCCCCCTGGCCAGGCCGGGCAGCCAGAGGCAGGCGCTGCCCCACAGCAGCAGCAGTCCAACACCCAGCAGTCCAGACATGATCAAACTTCCACTGAACAGTGACTGACTTCACTGCTGAGAAAACAGCTCTCTGCCCAGGGGGGAGGGACAAAAAGTGTGTGTGTGGGTGTGTGTGCTGTCCTGGAGTGTTGACCAACAGACCTGAGCTCAATGTGCAGGAGGCAAAGGAGTACAAGTGCTTGAAAGCTCAAAGAAAACATCTGTGTTCAGAATGAACGTGTGTGATTGTTTGTGGGACTGATACCGAATTTAAGTAGACATCTGGCAGCATGACACCACAGTGTCAATTCCAATGGGAAATATCACAAAAGCACCAATTAGTGATACTATAATTGTTATTTAGTGAAGGAGATCATTCCTGATACAACCACTAATGTCACATTATTCAGTTCATATTGCAGCTATATATCTGTGTAGTTCCTCATTATTTACACTAAAAGTATAAAACCTATCAGGTGTCTATATGTTTAAATAATTATTTCAGTTTCTGCAACATAGTGGTGGATATTTTGCTACTGATGAACATTTGTTCACTGCTCTTTGAGTGCCCTTCTCCTCTTTTGGACTCACCAGCCTGTGCTGCCTCACTTACTGTGCCTGTTTATGTCTTTTCTCGCTTACCAAGGAGCAAACAGTAGAGCACTGTACGGAAATCTGAAAGACTCTTGTATGTTTTTTTTAAAGTTAAATTATCCAAAAAAAAGGAAAGCTGATTTGAGCTGAATGTAGTTTTGAGTGGACAAGTTTACTTAATGAGGTAAACGTACATTTACAGCAAACCTACATTTTAAACCCTAAATACATAATGCTACGTAGAAGTGACGTAATTTTTATAATTTGCTCCCTAGAAATAATTTTAAAAAATAGATCAATTCAATACAGGAGAAAATAATTTATTTAGGAAAAACAAAGTACAAAATGAACAAACAAGCAAATGTTTCTCACAGTCTTTGGAGGCACTGATAAATAATTAATTTACTGTTCATCAGCCGCATTATGCCAAGTCTGATTCACTGAACAAACTGCAATGTGCTTACATAACAGTAATGTCAACACACACAACTGCCACAAAATCAGCCCATTTAACCCTCTTAAACCCCACTTTATTTAAAAAGAACATAAAAACTACAGTGTGTGCGTCTTCGGTGCTGCCATTTTATCCTGCAGGGTGTCTACTTGCTGAACACACTGGCTCCAGGAGCTTTGGCAGGAGCAGACTTGTCCAGGACCGTCTCTGTGCCCGACCTCACCCCGCTGAACACAGAAGGAGCCACTTTGCCCATTCGTTCTAAAAACAGACACAGATATGTCTCGTTAGAAAAACAGATGCTTGAACCAGGTGACTGCTCATCCTAACCAAGTAATAGGAACTTCATTCAGGTGTCTTTGGGGGAAATACGAGAACAAAAATGTCTGCAACAAGTGTTTGTGTTGTATTAAATCACTTTACTGGTCTTGTGTTATGTTTCCAGCTGGCTCTGGTCCGATTCCCAATTTTAGAATTGGGATTTTCATGTCTTTACAGTAAACACTGCCTCTTGATTCCAGCTCACATGATCCCTTGAAACCATTCAAGTGAGCAATGTTTTTTAAGTTTTGTGAATTATCTAGAAGGTTGGAAAAAGAATACACGTGAATATGTCCTAAGTACATAGGATTCAAATTGCACTTTACACTTAACGAATGCCAGACAATTAATGTTGGCTTTCTATATTGACTCTTACCACACACACAAATATTGACATGTAAGACAACATTTGTGTGGGTGGGTTAAGTTGAAAGGGCACCAAAGCAAACCCGAGGCAGGTGGACAGTGTTAGCAGGAGCACAGTTTTGAAGGCAGCTGAAAATTCCTCAGCATTGGAGCAATGAGCAAGGAGTTGATTAAAAAATGATTAAATATAATACAGGCAAGAATGCTTGCTGTGTTGGCAGCTAAGTTTGTCGGAACAATTCTTCAAAACCCTCAAGGCATTACAAGATTAGCACAGCAACATTAAATCCTTCCTGGCATGGTCGTCATAAAACAATTGGCTGATATCGAAGCTGCAATAAAATCTGAATGTGGAATGTTTAATATTTGTCCAAATACACACACAATACACAATACCCTTCTGTATACTGAAGACCTAAATGATTACAAAATGGTCATATCCTGGCTCATCTATGTGACTGTAGAGTCCTCACACCTCACATCACTGGTCACCCCTTCAGTCTTAGTACTATATTGACCCTGGTTGTGTCTGGTTAAGGGTTTGGACAAAGGGACGGTCACGGTGTGGAGTAGCCTACTGTGGTGGGAGAGGTAGCTAGCCTTAAAGTAGCAACGTCACAATGTAAAAATACTCCACTTCAAGTAAAAGGGACACCTTCAAAATATTTTTGAGGTATTATCAGCTAAATCTATTTAAAGTATTACAATTAGGTCAGGGAGGATGTGTTTTATGGTCGTCATACGGTTTTAAGTAACTTAACTTGTACATTTAGCTGTCAAATAAAAGGGAGTAAGCTAACCTAAACGTTTAGCCACGACACGTGAAAGGGTTGTGAAGATGCAGCTAAGTAGAAAGTCAAAGCATGAGGAGCCCATTATTAAAATGAAATGAGTGAGTTAAAGTAGCAAGTGTAAAACAAAACTTCACCTTTGCAGTTGAATGTGGTACCACACACATCCCGCCTCCTGTCGCTGGGTTAATCGTTTGTCTTTTCATGGCAGCCAGAGGGGAAGTTCGAGTAGAGCACTTCGACATACTTCAATGGTTGTGTTTTATTACATCTAAGTCAAAATGAACTGATGTATGTTAGTTCTTGACCTGCTGTGTCGTCCCTTGCTCGCATCTGTCCCTGGTGGTCTAGTGGTTAGGATTCGGCGCTCTCACCGCCGCGGCCCGGGTTCGATTCCCGGTCAGGGAACACTGTTTTGTTATTGGTTGATCAAACCTGGCTGTAACAAACACTGGAATATAGGCCGACCACGTGCCCCTCAGTGGATGGTTGTTCATCAATATATAGCCAGATACATAAATCAACACATATTGCATCTATTAGATTAAACAAGGAAATAAAAGTTAGAATGAACACAGTGATACATTGGCAAAGAGATGAATAATTTACAACATTTATGTATTAATCTAATTATGCCTTATTATGCATTAAATGTGTGTGTTTATGCTTGTCTGTTTATTTTGGCTTAAATTTAGGGTATTGATTTGTCTTTTTATTTTTTAGTAATTCAAATGTTAAATAATATTTGTGATTATTTCAGCATTCCTTTATATGTGTGTTCATGTATCTATTGATTAATAACTGTTTTTTTTATTTTTCTTGGAAGAGGCCAAACAACCACAGCATTCTGAAACAGTCGCATATACAACATAACACAAACCTCAGTATTAGATAGAGACTCTTCTATCCAAGTTGCTAAGTTGGATAGTCAAGAAGCGTGATATTTGAGGTCTACACGCCAGGACTAAAACCAATTCTCATCAGAGAAAGATCACATTTGTAAGGATAGAGAGAGAAAATGTTAGTGTTAAGTCTGACATGACTTTACGTCACTGGTCTTGTGTTTCATGTTAGAGGAAACAACTTTAATAAAAAGCTTTACTCACCACACTCAACCATGACCTCATAGGTCTTACTCTTGACCTCGCCTTTCAGTCCCAGTTTACTGCGGGCTCCCTTCAGGTCCTCCTCCTTCATCGGGGGACGCTTCTTCTTCTTCTTCACTTCGCCTGGCTGGTGTGAAATAAAGATATTATGAATGTTAAGGGTGGAAAAAAGTAAATGGTGCCAACACTCTGTCGTCACATCTAAAGAACAATTTCTGTAAATAACAGAAACAGCAGATTTGAGCTGATGTAACTTACCTGTGACATGGTGATTGAAGTTTGTGTATTGATTCCACGGACACCTCTTTCCAGAGTGATAGATTCGCTGGTTGTTTTTCTGGTGTGCCTCTTTGTCTCCCAGCTAGCCTGAGATTATATATAGTCCTGGTCCGGACCCAGTGAGTCACTCAGACCCCCTACTTTCTATCCCACTCTGCCTGTTGTCAGTGGGTATAATTAGGTGTGACGTGAGGGATGGTACAGCTGGAATGGGTCTCCCATCATTTACGATAGGCTTACAGGCCAACAGCTGATCATTCCGTACACAACACAAGAGGCTGTTTGCCCCCTCCTCTCCTGCAAACCCTGGCAGAGATACCCTCTTTTTAAAATGTTGGTGGAACTTGGCACTAAAATGGGTATCAGGAGTGTCTACCACCCAGGAGCTTCAGGTTGGGAGTCAGGCTACAGACTGATTTAAACCTGAGGGAGTGTCTTTTTGGGTCTTGTAAAAAGCATTTCCAGACAGTTACCACATGAACCAACTAAATGAGGGCTGGACTAAGAGCAGAAAACCATCCCTCTCCGTTGTTTGTGTCACAGGAGTGCCACTGGTGAATCTTTATGTGAGTCATGGGCAACAAGGAGTCAAGTTGGGTCAAATCTGGTCCTACACAACATAAGCCCCATTAGATTGTTGTTAACTGGGTAGCTATAATAAACAATGAACCTAAATCTACAGCTTAAGTAGCAGTAATTAGTTACTTAGCAAATACAAATAAATAACAAAACTGGTACTGGAAACCATCTGAAATCAATAAAAGTTGGCCAATTCCCTAGTGTGTTTCATTTCATTTTTGACACATGTATAAATTAACATTGTTTTATTTGTTTATTTGAAGGAGACATATTATGCTAATTTTCATGTTCATAATTTAATATTGGGTTAGTACTAGAATAGCTTTACATGCCTTACTCCTCAAAAAACACATTAATTTTCTCACACTGCCCAGCACAGCAGCACTGTATTACCCCTCTGTCTGAAACACTCTGTTTTAGTTCCTGTCTCTTTATGCACCCCCCCCCCCCCCCCCACACACACACACACACTTCTGAATACCCAGTCTCCCCTGATTTGTCAGCTCACACATGCCTGTGTCAGCACCGCTTACCATGTCTCCAGCTGGCCCTGTCATGTTTTTAGCTTCCAGTTAGCTTAACTTCTGCTATGAATATAGACATCAATCATGCAAATGTGTGACATTGTGAGGTAGTGTGATGTCAAGGAGTCACAGAATTTAAGGTGGGAAGGCTTCAGGAGCAGTGTTTTCTGTGGTAGAGAGGAGCTTGGGCTTTTTAACTTTCAAGACCTTTTACATGCACAAGAACCTCCATAACATACTGAAGTAAAGGAAAAACTGAAAAAGCAGAAAGGTCTCCTTTAATGTAGGATGTGACGTGACACTCAATTTCAGATTCTCTTTTACTTAATGTGCTTTTTGTCTCTTTCATTTAGGCTGGAACAAGTCAGCACGCTGTTAAGGAAATAGTCATGAGTCTTGGCATCATACTCTGAATCTGAGGAGTTAACTGTGGGGTGATGGACAAACTGACTCACTATTTTAAAATGACAAACTCAGCGACGTAGAGAGAACCTTTGAGCTGGCTTCAGTCACATCATAGTAAGAGTATAATCTTACAATCTGAGAGAATAGCCTCTGTCCTGGTTTACAGGTTTATTTATAAAGGAATGACAAATGCAAAGACCCACAATCTGACTCCTCACGTACATGATTGGTCCCACTGAGTCTTGTCAGTGTCAGTGTTGGTATATTAGCCACCTGCTTAAAATAAAAACACGTGTGTACAGCTGCTTATTAGGCCCTTCCAAGGGCTTGACTGAAGTTAATGAGCATCTCTTTGTGCATGTGTGTATGTTTACCTACTCTGACCAGTTAATCATCTCTCCTCACCTCCTCTAACAACTTCATGGTATCACAAACTGTACTTGGAGCTGCACCAGTGGCTTTTAAAATCTAATTGGTGTGCGTGGGGATGGAGGAGAAAAACAACAAGGCGAAGAAATGATATGCTTGTGTCAGGGTGAAATCACGGCAGACAGTCAAGGTAATAGATGGAAAATTGGCGTTTGTGTGTTAATTAAAGCTGATGAGACAATATGTAATGTATTTTTTCCAAGAGCTACTGGAGGGTGACCATGAATCCAGAGCTTCATGTGTGTCTAGTATTTGTGGTGCTGGATCTATTTTAGGACACACAATCATGAGTCTACCTCGGGTGGCGTTAATGGCGACGTCACCTCTCCCCAAATCTGCGTCTACTGGTAAACATTTCATGTCAACAATTCAGTCTACTCACAAGATATTTATTTAGTGTGCTTCAACCATGTTGTGTCTGGTCACGAATAATGAGGCCATCGCCATCCCTGGTGGTCTAGTGGTTAGGATTCGGCGCTCTCACCGCCGCGGCCCGGGTTCGATTCCCGGTCAGGGAACACTGTTTTGACGTTCGGTCATAAACTGTAATAGAAATGAGGCGGCTATCAAGATAGTATATCACATCCTTTATTGGAAAAGCATTTATAATGATAATTTACCGCCATCTTCGCCTTTGTGACCATCTAGTAGTTTTACTTTGCAAATTACTAAAAGCCCTCTTTGTCCTGGTTGAGCTGAGAGTTCCCATAACTGCTGCGAGATGCTGAACTTTATTCCTTTAAAATGCACAGTCATTTATTCCTTGCCAACATGCCAAAAACATCATAATGAGATCATCAACTTTACCATAATCATCACAGTCACAGTTTATGTCACTCTCCATTTACTTTAAAGAGGACCAGCAGTCACACCGACGATGCGTACTTGACACATGCAACATGCCAGTACATACGTTAATATTGTGTATATACACTGGCGCGCACACACACACACACACACACACACACACACACACACACACACACACACACACACACACACACACACACACACACACACACACACACACACACACACACACACACACACACACACACACACACACACACACACACACACACACACACACCCTTTCTCCCGACTGTCTGGTCCACAGTCACTTAACAGTTTAGAGGTCTATGCATGTCACATTCTTAACATCAGAGCCCGCTGAATGCTGCTTCTTGCCTGAAGATCTGGAGCTCTGGATAAAACCGTCAAAGAAAAAAAAAAAAAAAGAATGAATCAAACTGACAAAAAACAAAAACACCTGCTGGTAATTTCACTCAGGCACATTATAGTAACAAAAACAAAATGAATCACACAAACGGAAAAATGAAAATTGTGATAAATGGGAAATTGTGCAAGAAATGGTTCCCATATCTACTCTCCCCACTGGATCGAAGGAATAAAGAACACTTTTGGAACAAGCATAGTCACCTTTTTGGCCCGAAAACAACACTCAAAACTCATAAAAAACCCCATAACTTAAAATTAGACAAAAGACATTCAAAGACAAAGAACACACAGTCAGTATCACATCAGTAAAACAGTCACAAACAAACTGAGACTGCAGTCTTGTGTCTACAGACAGACAACAGTAACTGAGCTGATATTAGAGGGATGTTGCAGTGTGCTGCTTGCAGTCCTGTAGGTTCAACGGTTGAGAGGACTCTGTCAAAAGATAAAAATGGAAGGTTGCTGCAAGCATTAATGTGCTCCTTTTGACACGAGTAACAATACATACGAGATATGCAGTAGTAAAGTGGGTAACTGTGCTGGAAAGTGTTAAGAGTTGCATCGATACAGTGATCCAAACACTCTCACATAATGTTCCCCTCAGTGTGTCCAGTTTGTACACACCCTCACATACACACACATACACACACATCACAGGCCATGGTGGTACGGCTACATAAGAAAACAAAGGACAAAGTTTACATGGAATCTACATCAGGAATACAATCACTTTAGAGGACATGTTAGACTAACAAAGGAAACCAACTCCTTGAACAGTTTTGCTTGCATGACTTTTGGTCTGCTGAGGCTGTTTAGATTTGTCCAACAAACCTGATCCTGAACAACTGCCCCCATACACACTGCCACTGAAGTCCAAACTGTATAAAACCAGTGTTACTGTTTTCCTGTTATACGTGCATAAAGGATTTAATAATATGTCCATTCATGGTGGGGACTCTTTTTCCCAAACTGTGTCTTTGAACACAACACTCACCCCAAGCCATGTTGAAATGCAACAGTGATCCGCAATACCTGGTTAACTGCACAAATGTCTCCCAGTGTGTTTCATTAAATCCCAGGTTAGACACAGTTTACAAAAAAGTCCTCCCGGAGTCGACAGTAAAGGGAATTAAATTTACAGTATATTCTTCTGTCATCAGAGGGCATCCTATGTTTGAAAAGACCGTGTCAACTCCTAAGGCTGATACAGAGTCTGTGGAGGTATGGGGGAATGTATTTGTGGGCCTGTGAGGTGAACAGCTACCAGAGGAAGTCGTAGCAGTTAGCTAGGCACGCAGGTCAAACAGGGATCCCCATGCGAAGCTTCTTCTTTTTCACCGTCTTCATCCCAGTGAGCCGACGAACATCATCCTCATCAGACTCATCCATTTCATCATCTGCAGAGAAAAGGATCTAAAAAAGTAGGACAGAGAGGCAGACAGACAACTATTAGGCCGAATCACAGGTGTGTACATCCTTCATTCTCAGATACTGGATTAGAGTACAGTCCAAAGCAAAAACACAGAAAATGCCCTATTTTTAGAGGTGCAGAGAAGCTGCACAGAGGAGTTCTTGTTCTTCTGCTAATTTTCTGAAAGACTTTACATCATCTGATTTCATTCACTTCCATCGAGGGTACGATGTAGAACTCCAGGAATTTGCTGTGACTAATAAAAGGGTCAAGCTCTTTGAACCTCTTTGAAGCTGCAGGTCTGAAGAGACAGATTTGATAAATACATGGAAAATGCCCAGATATCCCAACATTTAGTCCACCTGCCTGGAAAATGCCCATGTCTTTCAAACCCAGTCCCTTTAGTTCGTAAGGCATTGGCATTCGTCTTTTAAAAATGTCAAGTCTCAAGCCTAAGCCAAAATAACCCTGATGACATCATCAAGGTTATTTCCAGGCTTCAGAAAGCTCCCTCCAGAGCCACAGTATACGTAACACAGCTATTGCATGTTACACTAAATGAAATTTCTCATAAATTAAAAGCCACAATTCTTTTTGCATACACTTAACTAATCCTTACAAGTCAATTGAAGTTTATTTTAATTTTGTAGTATTACTCAGCTGTCTTGCTCCTTGACAGCCCTTTCCTCACCCTGCTGAAGGAGAAAACCATTAAATGTAAAAGTCTTTGACACACAAATTCCTACATTTTTGGCTTCAAATACTCAATAATAATTCAGTAATACTCCATTACTAATCCCCAAACAAATAACAAATATGTATTAAAACATATAGATTAATGGTGATAGTATGTCTTGTGTTGTGTCTTTGTATATAAAGTAATGCTGTGCCTTTATCGAGGAAGTCAGCAAGTGAAACTACTTTTGCCTGTGAGACTCCTCTCAACAAAGCCTGACAGAGTGAATGAAACCGCTGTATTTCATTTTGATAATCTGCTGTATTTCAGATCTGATGAAAACAGGCTCACATGAAAAAGATTCACGAGCCAGCCAGGAGTCGAACCTAGAATCTTCTGATCCGTAGTCAGACGCGTTATCCATTGCGCCACTGGCCCGTTGTGCATATTAGATGCAGCTGAAAGCATTACATGTTTCAGTACGGCTCAGCCCATCCCCCACAGTTCAGTGCTCTGCTGAAAGCATGCTCTATGAGGCCAGCTGCAGCATGCGCAGAAGTAGTGAAACAAACCGTGGCGCTGGCTTTTGTCTGCACTGCTTTGACCATTCAGATGTTAAAATGGCTTTAGAAGTAGCTTTACATTTCTGTTTGTGAAAACACTGACAAGAAATGCAAATGATACTTGTAACAGAATCAAGACCTGATCTCAGAAAGAAATAGAGTCAAAATGGCAGTTATATTTTTGTTATCTGTTAACAAAATGAAAATGAAACATGGGTAAAGGCCACGTCCTGCTTTACTTTTGTTCCCTCTAAGCTGGAGAGTCACTGTACCTCCTCAGACACAAAGTGGTCTTGATGCAGTTTGACCTTCAAGCTGAATGTGCCCAAAATAGGATGATGGTAAATCCACTATTTTTGGAAAGACTGCAGGAACATGTCCAAAGAATATAACCTGGCTTTGATTGTGGCAATCATTTGAGTAATCTCAACAAAGCCAAGAACAACAATTTTGCTAAATCTCATCATGGATGGTGTTTTGCTTCTGTCTGCTTCACCCACTTCAGTCCAACTCAGTATTTTGGGTCAGCAGATGGACAAAAAAAGTTATTCACAATCCAGCCAGGTGGCACAGCCAGGATCTTCTGATTCAGTCAGATGTGTTATCCATTGCACCACTGGCCCACTGTGTTGTACCACCGTCAGAAACCAGAGATCAGTAGCCAAAACCCAAAACTGCATACCTGATTACTTCCTCTTGACTTCTGTCTCACCTTTACTTCTCATCTATGCCTCATTATCCAACAACAGGAAGAAAGATATCACATGTCGAACAGCTTGTTCAACAGCAGTTAAAAGGGAAGTGAAGCCTGTTTCAGTTACAAATCAACACCACTGGTAACACATCTATTACCAGCTGCCGCCAACTCCAGCAACTAGGTGATGACTGACTCTTTTTATATCTGCATTTTTAACTTTTCTTTAAACTATAAAACTTTTTCCCACCTTAAGGACTATCTTTTTTATTATTTACAGTTATGTTCTACTTCCCCCTAACAGTTTTTGGGGGTTTCCTCATTGCTTCGATATTTAAAAAAATTCACCAAATCCTAATGCAGAAAATAAAAGACAGTAATTAATTTTATCACCACATCTCCTCAATGCATACAATCTTCACTTGAAGCACTCCAATATAAACTCTAGGGCATTCTGAGAGTTGGCAGCCTGAGATCTGATTTCATCAAACTTGCCTGCTCTTCCCCCAGACATAAACATGTTTAAACTGATATGAGAAAAGGCCTGGCTGGAACTGACTGCCTTGGTGAGGAATCTAGGAATCAATTGTTTTTCATTCACAGAGCATTTCACAGTAAAAGTACTCTGTGTGTTGGTGAGACACATCAGACTGCTTCACTGTTGCTAATTATAAACATGCTTTTATGTGTACAACTTAAGCCAGTGTCACACATCAAGCTGCGAATCTCACCTTCTTTCTCAAATTAATTATATCTGATTCAGTTGGTGGACCTGCTCCAACTGATTTCTTTGATTTGCCAAGTGGTGAAAATCGTGGTAAATTTTCTCCTCATGCAAGTATTTCCAGAGGATCATTTGTGTCTTTTTGCCCCAAACAGCCCTAACCCTATACTACTATGCCAAATCAGTGGCCTGCCTTATACTGGCTTTTTTGTCTGATAAAAAAAAAAAAAACCGAGCCCATGACAATGATGATGACAAGTTAACGACTGAAACACTGTCTGAAACATCGACTGAAAACATGAGAAAATGTTTAATTCAATCAGTGTGATGGTGCCCTTCTACCTATGCCTTTCATTTCTGATTCCAGAGAAAATGCCTTCACAACACAGATGTGTGACTAAGACATTCAAAACTTTGTTGTGTCCTTTGCCTGTTGTTGATTCAATTGGAAAGTATTTCTGCAAGTTGCTGAACTCCTCTGTAACAACAATGATCTTTTGTGACAACTGTGATATCACAGTTTCAGAGATCAGAGAGTCACAGGGACACCACAAGTGTTTCTGTGCACCACCACTAGAGGCAGTATGTGGAAAACATCGCCACTGTCCTGTTCAAAGGACATAAATTCGAAACTACATGCCTTTACCCCACTGACAGTTGTCCCTGGTGGTCTAGTGGTTAGGATTCGGCGCTCTCACCGCCGCGGCCCGGGTTCGATTCCCGGTCAGGGAACGTGTTCTTATGCGCCAAGAAATGGATCCTAAGTAGTGGTGGTTCAAGCACACACAGTCGCAGTCAAAAGTTTACATACACTTGTAAAGAACATGTATATCATGGCAATTCTAAGTGCTGTATCGTAGGCAACTGGACTTATGTCAGTTTCTTGAAGACATTTCATCTCTCATCCAAGAGGCTTCTTCAGTTCTAACTACCTGGAGGGGAGTTGCAGATTTTTAAACCCTGTGTGGGAGTGTCCTTACAGAGTCGTTAAGGACACGTGACCATCCTGACCAATTTTCTCAGCAGCAGGTGATAGTTCACGTTTTCTTCCTGATTGTGGCAGTGACACAACTGTGCCATGCACTTACAAACAGTTGTTTGTACAATTGATTTTGGGACCTGTAACTGCTTTGAAATGGCTAGACTTCCAGATCAATGCTGAGCTCTTTAGACTTTCGCATTGTAGTGTTTGTGGCTGAGTCTAGTGGGTGTATCAAACAAACCTATTAAAATGGGTCCAGAAAAGTCACCAGCTGTTATCAATTGGAATCACTCAGAAGAAGTTAAGAGGCCAACATTTGATTTTGATTTTCAACTTTCCAAATCACCAAAATTGATAGTTCAACTGACTGTATACATATTTTGGAGCCAGTAGATTTGGTCACATTTTCAGAAGACCTATTATAAATTCAGATTTGAAGCAAACTTCATGAATGTTTTTTGTGATAAAGTAGTTTGTGTGCCTCTCATTCCATCTCAGAAAAATGAGAGCTGTAGAAATCATTGGAAGTGAAGACTGCCATGATATACATTTTCTTCACAAGTGTATGTAAACTTTTGACCGAGACTGTATGTGAACAAAAATAATCAAATTATCGAGAGAAATCAAGGGCCTCTTAAGATGATTGTGCTGTCAAACATTTGTGAAAATCCATCTATACCAGACTGAAGTTATGACTTTGTGCGTTGTTGGCGTGTGAATGGTGTTTGTGTGTAGCAGAGCTGCGTTAGGCTCATCTGCTTTACAAGCTTATAAAAGAAACTCGGAACAATGATCTAGGCAACTATAACAGCTCTTGGACATGTTCCTCCTCAGACTGAGGGTATGCTGAATTAGTACCAAGTCAGTTTGTCCATACCAGGGTGCCAATTATTGCTGGATACCAGGAACGGATGACAGTCAGAGCATGTCATACTGAGACAAAGTTTCAGAAGCGCAGAAGAGGTCTTTTGAGGTAAAGAAAGAGATGCTGAGTGCAACGACTTGACTTACCTCTGACTCTGAGTCATCATGGGACAGAGCTCGTCTGTAGCGCACTTTGCTGTTCCCCCGTGAGTCCTCCTCTCTTTCTTCCAGCTTTGCTTTTGTCCTGTGCTTTTTCATTAGGAAGTTATCTACCACCCAGAACATGAGGGCCTAAAGAAACACAGAAAAAACTGTTGTGAATGATGTTTCCACATGAGGAACTAACAGAGGTGATTTTTATATTATTCTATATATTTTATTTTTTTTACATATACATACATATGCATATATATACATATATACACACATATATACACATACACATATATATATATACACACATATACACACACACACACATATATATGTATATACATATACATACACACACACACACACATATATATATACACACATATATACATATACACACACGCACGCGCGCGCGCACACACACACACACACACACACACACACACACACACACACACACACACACACACACACACACACACACACACACACACACACACACACACACACACAAAACAATGGCCATGGTATGAACATACAGAGCCAGAAACCAATGACAGAATGTCACTAAACACATGTAGTATTGGTGGTGTAGGACCTGTAAAGTAAGTGTACAAAGAAAAACACAGAAGACTTACGTTGACGAAGAACGGAACGATGAGCATGACGATGGCCAGTTCCAGGTCAGGGTTCTCTATGGGGTTGAGGAGGGCCAGCTGTGATACACACAAACACACAGATACACACGTAAACATACACAGCAACACAGACAGCACACCTAGCCTTAGGCTAGAAGGTAGTAGTAGTAAGATCAGTAGGGGCAATAATAAATGGTCTACATCTATTTAAATGGAAGGAGGATCGTCCCCTGGAGCACCACAACTTGGAATCTGCCAGAAGCTAGGAAACATTATTAGAAAGGGTTAGCGTTAGGGTATACCTGCTCTGTAAATCTAAACAAATTTGTTGAAGGGAATTTGAAGGTTTAAAACCAAAATGAGCTGGTTCATTCCTACTGAGATTCTAATTGCTGTATTGTAGGCAACTGGACGTGTTTCAGTTTCTTGAAGAGGTTTCACCTCTCATCCAAGAGGCTTCTTCAGTTCTAACTAACTGGAACGTAACAGGCTACATAACTTGTGAATCAAAAAGCAACTTAATAACTCTGAAGAATGCTGCAGCACCTTTTTAGTATTGAGAATTTGTCAAGAAAAAAATCAGTATGGCATTAAATGGTACCAATTTCACCTGCTGTCTCTCAAATATGGTTTGTCTGAATTAACTACAGTAATATCAAATTTATAGCTAGTGGTACTGTGTCTCGTAGGGTTTCTGTAGACCACTACTATAGGCTGGTTGTGAACAGAGGAAACCATGGCGCGAGTGTCCCTGGTGGTCTAGTGGTTAGGATTCGGCGCTCTCACCGCCGCGGCCCGGGTTCGATTCCCGGTCAGGGAACACCTTCTTATGTCACTTTCTGTACCTTTGACAGCAAACACTCACCTCTCATCCAAGAGGCTTCTTCAGTTGCGACGCTTTAGGAGCTTTCCACCTTTACTCTCCTCCATGTTACGTCGCACTCAGGGATCGACTCTTCTCGACTGGTAGGACGGCTACTGCTATTGCTAACGTGAGTTGTTTAAAAACCTTCTTTTTGAAGGTAAATCTTAAAAGTGTCTTTTTCGTTGTAATTATGCTTTTACACGAAGGTTGGACTCTGGTTCCTTCACAAACAAAGCCTAGGTTACATTTTGGCGAGAGTTTCACTTTAACATGGATGTAAACAATGCTGGGTTTAAAATACTACTTTAAAAAAATTCAAAAATTTCCCCGTTTGTGGGATTAATAAAGGAATTCTGATACGCTGTACATAACTTTTGCTTGTTTTACACATTTACATAAAAACTCCACTGGGCAGTTTGAAAGGACTGCATTTGTACTTTAACAATCAAGGGCCTGTCTTATGAAGATTGATAAGTGGGTTTGCTTTGCTGACTAGTGTTGTGTTTAATCCTGCCTGTACCATCACATAAAAGTGGCTTGCATTTTAGTGATCCACTGTCATAGTGATTAGACTGTAAACAAAATATACTACCCTGTTTCTTATTTAGTGTGTTGGATAAAAACATAATTAAACATATTTAAAGACTAGGCCTGCACAATATTCAGAAAAAAGTACAACAGGAATTGGAGAGGACAGGCCTCTCAAGCACTGTTTTTCACTTGAAAACTTCTAGTATTTCTGAGTGATACTGCCACCACTAGAGGCAATTTATGGGACTGCAACCAGTCCTTTTTAAAGTCCACAGATTCCAGACGACATGCTATTCATGCACTAACAGCTGTCCCTGGTGGTCTAGTGGTTAGGATTCGGCGCTCTCACCGCCGCGGCCCGGGTTCGATTCCCGGTCAGGGAACATGTTTTTATGTGTCTCTAATATGTTGTATTGTACACAGTGTAGAAGTTCTTCCAGTGTTTCAGACTTTAAGGACTACCCATGAAACCAGCTTACTGTGTGAAATCAGGCATCAAAACACAAAGGTATTTTTCCTTGACTAATCCTGATGTGGTCAAAAAGCAACTTTATAACTCTGAAAAATGCTGCAGCGCCTTTTTAATATTGAGAATTTGTCTAGAAAAAAAAAATCAGTATGGCATCAAATGGTGCTAATTTCACCTGCTATCACTCAAATAATTTTTTCTGACCTTCTTCCACTGGGGGATGAGGAGAACCAGCATGATAAGGACTTTCTCAAACATCATGATGAGGATGTAGAGGATACACTGGCCCAACCAGGCTGTGCACTGCACTGGCTCTCCTAAAAACACACACACACACACACACACACACACACACACACACACACACACACACACACACACACACACACACACACACACACACAAAGAAAGAGAGACAGATTACAGAGAGAAAAATCTGCTTTGGTTTTCAGATACAGCTTTGATCATTATTAGATTTCTGTGCTTCAGAGGTACACAAGCGGTCATTGGGACAAAAGAAGGCACTGGCAAGGTTAGAAATGACATTGCAGCGCTGCAGTACTGATGGCAGCTACTGCCCTCCATTGGGCATTGCAGGCATTTTAGGGATGTGCTACAGCTCCCACCTTACCACTCACACACGGTCCTCACCATATTCTCCAAAACGCAGAGACTCCCACTGCCTCCACTCCACAATAGCACTGACGGCTCTCACCCCAGCATAGATCAGCAACATGCCCAGAGAAGCATCCAACAGGAAGTTAATGAGGTATCTGGGAGAGACAGAAAATAAATGTTAACTAAGCTGCAGGGAGAGCTCTCCAACATTTTAACACAGTTTCTTGGAAATCTATTAGGAAGCTCTGTGGAGGAAGGTCAAATGCAGGATTGACTCACAGTGAGCAGGGATCCTCCTCTGTGAGGTCTGACAAGTACACATTAGCGAAGTGAATAAAGAGCATCCCGATGGCCTGTTTAGAGGTGTCCAGGAACCTGCAGAGAGACAGGATAGTTGATATCCTTCTGAGGCTCTCCCAGCGGGATTCATTTGATGCCGTTGCAGAGAAATGAATTTAAGCTGGCTCAGCTGCCTTACCAGATCCTCCAGGGCCTCCTCTCATGTTTTGGCTCCCTGAAGCGTTTCACTGTGGAGTCATAAAGATAGTGGCATTTTACAACATATCATTCATACATACACAAATTAAGACAGATTTTAATTTAACAGAATCTTCTTTGTTTCATTTAACCAAGTTACAACCCTGATGTGAGCTGTCAAAGGTCCAATAAGCATTTTAATGGTTTGATTCATGAGTTAAACTGATAATCCTGTCTTGTACTGACGTATTTATGATTTGGAAAACGAGAGCTGACATCCATTTTTGTGCAGTTAAACCATTGCACAAGCGAGACTTCAAACAGTTTGTTGTTGAAGAACCGGAACTGAGCAAGGGCGACATGCTGTTGGTCACAGAGGAAGCAGAACTAATGGTCAAGAACATGACCTAAAATCTCCTAATTCCACATGCAGCAGCTGTAAAATTATTAATGTGATACCCTTATTTTCAGCTCACTGCTAAATTAACAGGAAACAGATAAATGTTTCTCTTAAGATGGCAAACGTGGGAGAAGTAGACCAGACGCTAAATTCTTCAGTGTTTGGTAATTATGCCAGACCAAGTCAAGAAACATAGCAGTAATAAAGTGATAAGATAGGCTATTCACATCGAATCAAACTGATCTTCAGTGTGTGCAAAACAAACACTATAACTCCTGTATGTGTCTATATGATTGCTAGTCTGGGTCCTCACTTTAATTATTCCCTCGGTGTAATACAGTCATGGGGTTTTGTGCAAGAAGGCTGGACATTGAAAGCAGTGACATGTCCAACACAAATAAAGCTCTTGCTGTTCTTCACAATAGTGACTTGTTTTCCAGGACACCCCCACGACCCTCTTCATTTAACTGCTGTGATACAGAGCTGCATGAGAGGGGAGCCTCAACATGTTATATCACCGATTTACTTTCCTGACATCAAACAAGACGTCTAAATGTATTGTTCAAAGCTGTGATGCCTCAGCTGGGCTATTACCTTCTACACAAGCCCCTCAATTCATTCAAAGAGAAAACACATCAAACACTTCTCAAAACTTGCACTAAGTACTGAAGTGCTGCCTGAGCAACTACTCGAGGCTTCTTGTGTTTTCATGCAGGAAAGTTATACTGCGAGCTGTGACCTCAGTTTCTGCTCTATGCACAAGTGTGACTTCAGACCTAACACACCCTGCGTGCAGCTGGGCGAGATGTCAACATAGGCGGAGGCCTACTCCTTCTGCCTCCAGCACAAAAGTAAAACAGCACAAAAAAAAAAGAAGCACTAAAACGCTGATGATTCCAAGCTGCTGCAAAGCTGCTGGGACGTACAAAAGTGAGACTGCTCTCATTAGGTCATGCAGCCGTCAGTGCTGTGCCAGACACTGACTGAATGGAACCATGGCCAAACCCTAAGTGTGAATATTCTTTCCATGCCATGTGTCCCTGCTATCTAAATATAAGCTTTTGAAATACACACATACTAGCTCCTACAAAATACTGTCAGTAAAGAGAAATTAGCATGAATATTACCGGGAAGCAGCTGCAGGTTATATTAAGGAACAGTCCCTTTAACTAGTCTACCTAACTGAGCAGAAGTTGTCTGTTGTTTTGTTGCCTGCAAAGCAGTTTGAGAATCTCCAACACACATATTGAAGGTAAGAAATAGTCTACCCCCCTGTCGTTGCTCCCTTTATTTGATGATTTTTTAAAATAAAGAACAGAAGACTCTTGCAAAGCAAAAACATTTTGTGAAAACCACAGCAGTTTCCTGTTAGGAATTTTCATGATTAAGTTTTAAGCTGAGAGGGGCAGAATAGCAGGAAAGGTCAAACATGTGCCAGCAAGTGTAGAGTGTAGGCAGCTTTTATCATAACCACAGCCAACAAGTTCAACAAGAGAAGTCACCAGCAGTAGTGTTGTAGTGAAGAGAAACCTCTGCATTTATCTTTACAAGATACACAAAGCCTCTCTGTCTTATTATTGGTCGCCTTTTGCTGTTACAGACTTGGGCATGAGCCTCCCAGCTGAGATCAATAGCGCATCTGATTAACTGAGGGAGGCTATTGGATAATTGTCGAGTTCAATCAGCAGCTGGAGTCAGATATCTGACACACAACACGGCAGACCTCGGGTCATACTCACACATCAGCGTGCTGAAAGCCACCATAGCGAGGAGTCCTTGCAGGAAAATCCCAAACGAGTCCATCAGGGCGCCATTCTCGCACCCCCGGTTATCTGTACCTGGCGTCGGGCTGGAGGACACCGACGTGTTGGTAAAGGACACAGCGGGCAGCCCTTCTCGTCCTGGAGCCGCCAGTGCCACGTCTCCGAGCTGGGGCAGCATATTGACACCACTAACAACATCCATGGGACAGAGGAGCTGGACGAAACAATTGTTTTAAGTCGACAGAGGAGCTTCTCACACAGACTCCTTGTGCTTCCCGGTCCTCTCCAGTAGTTGTTGGTCAGCTAATCGATATGTTAAGCTGGACAGTCTTCCGTGAAAGATGGTGGCATCGTCTCCCTTCCAAGCGCACACTCATTCTCCTTCAGGCATCCATACAGCCATAGCTGTTGGTGTCATGAGAGAAGTAAAGCCGTCGCTCAAAAAGGTTACTAGAAGTTGCAGTAGCGTCCTACGCAGCTGTGTCTGGCTCGTCTGCACTCTTTAAAAACCGAACTGCAACATTATAAATCAATATCTGGTTTGGGGGTCGGTACAGCGGTGAAAACCTTTTCTGACTTGACCTGGACTCTGCGAGCTAACATTACTAACAAACACCACAGCTAACTAAACCTGTGTCATGTAGCTCGAATAGTCAAAACCACTGTTATAGTTGATTTAAAATGTGTTGTATAGCGTCAGTCAGTGAGAAGTGAAATTTTACCGACGGTCAAACGTCCATAGCAAACAAGAGATGCAGCGGTTGAGATGCTATCACCCACCTAGCTAGCCCCCAAGCTAACTACTTACTTGCATTAAGCTAACGCTAAGCTAGCAAACTCCTCTCGGACGTTAAAAACAACGCGTATACCGTTTACTCATAACTTTAACGCCAGTAAAAACGGCTTGTCTGTATATTTAAAAACTGAATATGAATAATTGCAGGTCACGGTTAGCGTTCATCCAGCTGCTTCCCTGCCCGGCAGTGCCCACTCATGTTGACAGACGTAAGGTCATGTGACCTACGTAGCCACGAAATGCACGCTGGGAAATGTAGTACAAAGACCAAGAGCCGTCTAGAATCGTTGTTTAGTTTTAATTGCAGTCTCCTCATTAAATAACAGTTATATCTTGAAACATGAGAAAAAGCTGTTCCATTGCTTCGAATACAGCGAAAAATACAAGCAAGTGAGGGAACAAAGAACCCACAGAGGTTTTACTCGCACAAAATGAAGCACATTACAGTAAATCACACTACAGGACCAAGTAAAAGAGGAAAACAATGATTTACAAAAGCCTTTTAAGAATTTCTTAATTCAAAACTGCCCATTTATCAAGTCAGTTGTTAAAAATAATTACTATTCAATGATAAGACATGGCTCAAATAATCATGTGAATTTGTTTAAACCATACACCTCATGAGAAATTGTAGGCCTATTCTGTGCAAATATACTGTATATTTAGGGCATTTACACATTGCTTATGCAGAAAGTCAGTTGCTCAATAGATTTTTTTTTTCACCCTGTTGCACTAGAAGGTATTTGACTATATACACTATATACAAACATGCACTGTCATATTTTGTTACCACAATACAGTACATAGTTTTGCTTGTGCTTGCATTACAGAATCCTTTCACTGTAAACTGAACAATGAAAAGAGATGAGATGAAAACCCCTCCCCTTTACATATGACGTTGAATAGATTGTATCGTAATTCAGCTGGATAGCGTTAGCAAATGGTGTTAGCACAGTATCTGGTGTGTACACTAAAATCAAATTCCTTGTCTTTCAAACAATTGTTTTTATCTTTACTGAACCAATGTGCCAAGTTATCTCGCTGAGAATTTGAAGAGACCATAAGACAAAGGTTCCAGGTCTAAATCAGTCCCTGCTCCAAGAAACAGCTGTATTGTGAAAACCAATGTTTGTTTTTAAGTGCTTCAGTTTAAGTGGGCAGTCATGTGTACCCTCATCCACACCAAAAATGTTGGACATCTTTTCAGTTAAATCTGACTTCAGTGTGAAATCACCAGATCAGGACACAAGGCCACCTCATTTCTTAACTCCAGCAAGCTGACAACAGATGTAGACTAGTAGACTCCAAATATTCTCATATGACAAGTAAAAGCTATGATTCAGTGGTGCTCCCTTTTAGGGACAGCAAGAGAGGCTGGAAATCATGAATGGACACAACAGACCAATGGAGTAATAACACAGGTGCTCATTCACTCTTCCTCATGAAGAAAGAGGAAATAAGAGTCTGAGGCACTCTGAAGACACAAATAAGTTAAAAGCCTTTATTAAAACATGGCTAGAACCCAAACTGTTTCAATGTAAAAGCAAGACCGTGATGATGGCTTGCATTTTTATATTTTTTCTCCCCTGAAAAACATGCTGGAATTAATAAAGGCTTTTACACTTATTTATGGGATTAAAGTGCCTTGAAACCTTTCGTTTTTCAGTCCTCGTCTGTGCCTTCCTAAAAAGCACCTGAACTATTTTGGACCTTTTGTAGCTCTTCTTTGTCCTTTTTTCAATTTTCAGAAAATGTTTCTTATGTCCATCTTATGTCCATACTCGTCTTACACAACATGGTATATGCAGGATTCTAAAGGATATCCAGTGTAAGAAAAGTCAGAATGGGAAAATACAGTGTTTTTCACAGGATTAATACACAGAACAGGATGTAGTCATGTCCATCGTTCCCCGTCAACTACGTGGCAAACTGTTGGTAAAACGCCAGCTTGACCCTCTCAATGTGGTGGCATAGCTTAATGGCTGGTCCCAGCTTCAGGTCCATACACTCTTGCACTGTTGGGAGGTTCAGCAGCAGCAGCGCCTGTCCGTCAATCTCCTATAAAAACATAACATTCATATGAGATGCATTTTCTAAAATTGGTTTTGGCTGAACTATCTGTGAAAGTGATGTTTTGTATTTGTGACCGTGGATACAAGACAAGCTTATAATGCACTTATTGCAGTAGAGTTAAGCCTGAGCTTTTCTTACCTGATCCAGGAAAATCCTTGCAAGAGGTGCACAGTCAGTGGTCCTGATGAATCGAACCACATCCGTAACGCTCCACTCCAGCGGGCTGGTGTCCAAACACAACTTCTGAGGAGGCTCAGTCTTTGAGGTCTGTAAACACACAGACAGAGTGAGTCAGACAGAGATCTCCTGGCTGAAGTGGAAAGTCTCACAGCTCATTTTAACCCTTATGATTGATGCTGAGAATAAAGACTATCAGACCTGAACATTTTGTAAAAGAAACACTTGTTTCTCATGAGCTGCTAAGAGCAAGTTTGGTTCACAGTGAAAACATTATTCAAAATGCTACTGAGAAGGAGGAGGTACACGAAGAAAGGATGGAAGGGGCAGAAAGGTGGGCTTGTGCAAAAGGAGATTTTTTTTTCTACAGATATCAGACACTTAAATCAAATGCTTTTTAAGACCTTTCTAAGATAGATTTTTAACTAAATTTAAGACAGGTTTTTGTTGTTATTGGAGTGAGTTGGGTAATGTTTACTACATTTTGCAAGTGCAATTATAAAGTAAAAAGACTAAAAAAAGTATTAGGCTCAAGGTAGGTTTAAAGATTTGTACCACCAGAATTGTGGATTAAATGCAGAGTAGTTTGACTTATTTTGACAAAAAGAAATTAAAAGATGGATAAATTAAAACATAAAATGACCCCATAAATTACAATTTAAGACTACTGACTTTTATAAAACTTATAAAATTGAATTTAAGACATTTTATTTGAATAGGGCCAATACACAACAAAAGTCATCTCATGATACTTTCCAAATTGAGCAGGGCCAAACCATACTCCTTGATTAATTAATTTACACAGACCCAACATTTCCCCCATGAGCAAGCACTTGGTGACAGTGGCAATAAAAAACTGCCTTTTAACGGGCAGAAACTTCGGAGCAGAACTGGACTCCACCGAATAGTGGGTGGCTATCTGCCTCGACCATGTATGTATGTTGTGAGAGTATATAGTATGTTTTCTATAATTTCATAATGTTCGTAAAATTGCATGTTCGGCGTGACACAATTTGATTGGGCCCTGGCTACTATCTGAGTTTCTCATGTGCCCCCTAGGAAAAATAATTGTCCACCCCTGCATGAGAGTATTCATTAAAAATATACTGTCTGGATATATATAATATAAATACCATAAGATAAATACTTTCAAAATGTTTCAGTATTCATTGGTCCTTTTTTTGACCTTTATTACCTTTGGTGAGGGAGGGCGGTTCTCATCATCAGAGAATGAGGGGGAGCGGGGTTTCCGGCGCCGGCGTGTGGGCCTGGGTGTCGCTGGCGGGGAGGGGGATGGCGTGGTGGGCTGAGACTTCCCAAACGATTGTTCTGAGTCATCCTGGAGATCGTCCTGCAGCTCTGAACCGGAGTCTTCACTAAGGGAGTCATCTTCATCCAGATCTTCTTCCTCTCCGCTGCCCTGGGAGCCAAAGATGAGGACAACAGTCCATTAGCACAGATTCACGTGAAGTGTGAGGAGGAATAAAAGTTAACACAGTGATAAATCCTTTCATAAAATGCATAATGAAGACAACGTGTGGGTACCTGTGGAGACCCAGCAGGGGTGTTGTCCACTGAAGCTGACGAGCGTCTCTTCTTATGGACAAAGAGCTGCTTCCTCCTCTTCCTCCTTCTTCCTCTTCTCTTCACTCCCCCCTCCAGGTTGGTGTGGCCGCCAGGTGGACGGCCAACACGTTTGCTCTTCTTCTTTCCATAGTAATATGCTGTTGACAAGACAGCAGGCTTATTGTGTAATGTTGCATTTGACACATCGGAAAGATTTTATTACATCATAGAGACGGAAATAAATCATTCAGAAATACTTGTATTTCCTAATGATATTTATTCTCCACAGTAATAGCATGTCTGTGATAGATATGTACTGTCTGGAGTGATATGAAAGCAGAAGAGACCAAAGAGAATGTGTAATCATCTGTCTGTTGCTATCAAATTGCATCAGTTTCTTTACCCCAACACTGCAGTGCAGCAGCAAGTAAACATATCAACAAATCAGTGACTTTGGTTCATTCAGTAGCAGATGAAAGAAGCCAATTCTGACACATACTTTCAGCAAACTGCACCTGCTCATTCAGTGCCTGTAGAAGGTTATTGCAATTTCTAAAATCACAAACTCTATCCATCTGCTTCACAGAAAGTCTGTATTCATCTGGGTTGGCATTTATGTATTCAATGATGATCTCTATTCACAAGGCACACAAATGAAAAGTGAAGGTTTCTGAAAAAAGGTGAAATGAATGACTTTGCATTGAATTAAAGTAGGTTTGAATGACAAGCAAGTAAACAGTTTTGTGAGCTCTAATAAATCCATCACAGCAATCAGAGATTATGTTCTTTGTCTTTTTTGATAAGAAAGCAGCTGACCCAGACCAGCCAATAAGTCTCGACAGTCAGCGGTCTCTACTTCTGCAAATCACCTACTGTATTTGGTCTTTGTGAGGACAGAGCAGTTCTCAGAGCAGTGGTCCAGAACCATGCGAGGTCCAAACAGGTTCGGGCAGCACTCTAGCTTGATGCAGGTTTTCCTGCAGAAGTCTGCCACACGGTCTGCAGTGCGGACTATTTCAACCGTGGCACGGTAACTCTTTCCCTTGTACCTAACATTTAAAGAAAAAGCAAGGATGAAGAGAAAATAAATCTTAAAAAAACAGACATATTTAGGTTGAAAAAACTACAGGCAAACACAAGTCAAAACATATTCAACTCCTCTCGATCACTAAAGCTTATTATTTCATGTTTGATTTTACAAAGTGGCTACGACCAGCAAAGTATCTCTTAAAAGCAACCCAGAAGCCGATGGCTAACGCGTTGCTTTAATGAAGTATCTTGGCCTGGAGCTTGTACTGTGATTCCAGTGTGCAGATATTTATTTCCACTGGTGCATTCAAGTATACTGTTAATCCAGCATGTGACCTAAAATAGGCCAGCTGTGAACACTTGTACTACTCCTGCAGGTTTTCTACAGAGCGTAGAATGACGAGCGGAGGATTTAAACAGTGTTTCCCCTCACTTGGCTTTGAGTGTCTCTCCATGGCCTTGCCAGCGGCTCTCCTGGTCCAGCTGCAGCTCTCTCAGCACACGGCTGGGCTTGTATGCCGAGTTTATCAGCAGAGTCAATACCTGGGTACAAGACAAGCATAGAATTGCAACACTTACATGTTATCCGAAGGTTGGAGAGTTGGACAGCATTTTAACGTCAACAGTCACCATACTCATTTTGGGACAAGGCTTTCAATACCATTAATGTGTGGCTGTTGAGTGGCAGTAGATTAGCACTGATTACATAATTGGTAAGGTTGCTTTGTGGTAAAAGGAGACTGCCTTACCACACAAAGTAGAGGGAGTGCTCTTCTTTTAATGCAAATGACACATGTCACATGACAGAATGAGCGAAACACTGATAGACAATGAAGTTACTGAGAAGGATGAAGGAGCACAAGTAACCTTCCTGTTTCTCTTTCTATCCATGCAACAGGACTTAAATGTTTCATTTGCTTCAAGTAAATATTCAAAGGACTTGCAACTAGTGGAACAATTAAAGGTGCAATATGCAAGAACTTTATTTTAAATCAATTTTTTTGTATATTTGTGTTCATAAAGGAAGAGTGAAATAGTAAAAGTAATGCATTTTAATAATAATTAAATGTTACAACCAAAGTTTAGCCTCATTAATTCTGCACATCAAATAAATAGCTGAACATATCACCAGCAACCTTCATGTTTGTGTTTAAGGCTTGAGGTATGCTAGTTGTTTTTTGGTTACTCACACAGTAAACAGTTGGAATAGCCCCTCTCACCTCTTTAAGCACAAGGACACAGTTTCCAGGGCCAATGAACTGAGGCAACTCTGCAATGCGTCCCTTGTTAAGGTAAGGCCCAGAGAAGCAGCGGTGGTTGAAGTAGATCTTAGGACAGCAGTATTTCCCATTCCCCTGTCCTGCACATCACACAAAATGAGACAGAAGTGATGAAACAGCCACATTCTACACAGACAGTCAGGTGATGGGACATATATCACAGTGTGGAATCCTTTAATGAGCCCTGAGACACACCACTCACCTGTCTCTGACTGGCTGCCCATCTGCTGCTTGATAGTGTCAGGTGACTTAGGTGGAGTTCGGCTGTAAAGTGATGAAAATCGAGTCAAATGTTGAATACTAACCGACCCGATCCATTCAAACCAGTCAACCTCCCCACCCTTCCTCTTATACTCACTGTTTCTCAGGCTGCACCACAGCAATCTTCCTCTCCTTTTCAACTGAAAAAAAAAAGGAAAGACTAATGTGTTCGCAGTCACACTATTACATTATGCCGCTAATGCTGAAACCGACTGCATTATTGTTTGTTACAGCATTAGTAACAGTCTTGTTAAGGCAGATGAGAGTCTACTGTGGTGACTCATGCTCATACCTGAGGGTTTGATGGGGTAGACGAGTGGATAGCCATTTGTCTCACACCAGCTGACAGGGAAAATGTCTAGCGAGTCCACATGAACAATCAGCTCTGGCATGGGCTGCTTCAGTCCTACACACACACATACACATACATACACACACAGGCTATTAGCTATTAGAAAATCACTTAGAATTGTGGATGCCAAATTTAGCTAGAGCAAATTGAAGTCACAGATTCCCCTCGTTATACCATTATATTATGTTGTATTTAAAAGAAATGTAACTTTGGTTAGAGCTATAACTCAAATCCAACATATTTCGCACAACCGTAAATCTTACCTACTTCATCTACTTGTTTAAATTGTACACATTTTGTGCATACTCTTACTTTTTATAATAAATGAAAACATTGTGTCTGCAGAATACAGACATCCAAATGTACATAAAGGCCCCCGAAAACGTATTGTTTAAACAGCTTCTTACTAGCAACACTAGTTTCTGCCTCCGTATAATCTCCAAAGCAGTGATCTTGTGTAAAAAACTGATGTAAAATAAACGTTACCATGTCCTCTCGAAAAAAACAGAAGCTCTACATGACATAGCTGTTAATGGGCTGCGGGACTGCACAGAATTTTTTTTAATTTACCTCTCAAATAAACACATTCTTTCAGTAGCCTATCTCACCTTCCAGGCTGAGCCAAACGTACTGCCCTTTGACCCTGGTGACAGTCGCCACGTGAATGTTCTCAGGTGACAGGGGGTTGACGGCCTCCAGTTTCATGGCTTCTTTGAAGCTGTGGTCACTCTGCTCCTGGCAGGTAAACAAAGAGGGAAAAAAACTCATGTGAGAGCTATTTCAAAGCAAAGGATGGTTGTGTTTTTTGTGATTTTTTGTCCATTATGAAAACCCATATATACACATTATAAATAAATACAGGCATGAAAAGTCACAGTGAGCCACCTCATCAAACTGGTTTCATAACTGGCACTCAATTATGCCGTCTGTCAAAGGGGTAAAATCTCATTACCCACATTCTGTCAAATGACATGTTACAATAAAAACATTTCTGATTGTATGGGTGGCAGAATATAAAATCTACAAAATTATTTTAAAATAACAGCTACAAGAGTGCAAACAGAATTAACATATGCTCACATGCATGTTGTGGAGAAACTATGTGTTGATCCGTTTAACCTCTCTTAGCATTGATCCGTTTAACCTCTCTTCCTGCATCAAACCCATCCATGTGACAAGCCATTTACACAAGAGATGGCCATGAGATACAGAAGGTATTACATTTTACAGGCTGCTATAGTACAAATCTTTCAGAGGAATACTGTCTAATTTATCTCCTGTCTATGCCATGAAATTAAACATAAACTGAACCTATATACAGTTAAGAGTTTATTTTACCTCAGTAAAAAAATTCTCTTCAGTAGCCTCAATTGCTTCTTGGTTAATGCAACCCAAGTAATAGGAAGGAGGCTTTAGATCTGACAGCTTGCTAATTGTAATTTCACTGAACGACCATGTATTTTTATCAAGTCACTGGACATGAGACAGCCCTTTACACTGAAGCCTGACCAGTGTGAACTTGGTGTGAAAGGGTAAAACAGAGGTCGACTTACAGTTGGGAAGGAATGCTGAGGAGCTGCCTCGGCCTCGCACTGTTTCAGGTAATCTGCCCAATCAAAATCTGGACCCTGGTATCCTGTGGGTGATTAAATGAAGACATAGTGGACAGAAAGAGAGAAGCAAAGCATGAGTGATCTAATGACTGCCATTCCTTAAGTTCTGATATCACTGATAACTGATAAAGTAAGTAGCTATGAAGAGACAAGGTTTGACAGAACAGACCTGGTGGGGGGCTGAGAGCGAGCCCATTTTTGAGGCTCCACTGAGTAGGGAAGATTCCTGGACTGTCCCTGTGACACAGAAAGGATCTTCCAGCACCCTCCGACTCCTCGATGAGGTTGTCCATCGTCACCAGGAAGTACTGCTCACTGAACACCTGAAGACAAGAGGAGGTCATTTTAGGAAATTAACAGACGCTCTAAGTTGACAGCTGTACAGTTTTAACCATCCATTTTGTTTCACCGAGTCACACTAATGTAAAGATGATCAGTTAGACTGTGCCATTAAACAGCAAAGATAAGAGCTGAAAAGGATATAGTTTCAGCTATGTTTGTGTCCTTTCAAGACTCAGAGGAGATATTTTTTTTCACTAAAGAATGATCTAAATAAAGACAGTGTGGTAATGAACATAAACAAGTCCAATAAACAGCAAAGGAGAGAAATACTGCAGCACAGGAGAGATAGATTTGATAGGAAAGTCTGTTACCTTGGTGACAGTTGCAGGCCTGATGGAAATAGGAGCAGCAGGGTCAACAGCCTCCAGTTTCATTCCTTCCTTGAAACAATGAGCAGCGATGGCAGGCTGATCCTGAGACACACAGCAAACACACCGAGTCATTTCAAAGGCTCAGCTCTTAGAATTTTTTTGAATGTAACAAGTCTGTCTCCATTACAGAATGATCAAATAGAGCGGATAAACTGTGAGAAATAAGAGCACGGCTGGCAGTACCTTACTGTACTCTGCAGTCAGAGCTTCATCCTGAGGCAGGTCGCTGATGCGCTGTCTCACCTCCTCCCACTCTTCCTCTGTCCGCAGGGCCAACAGGTCTGCAACAAACACACGCAAATCAGAAGAGCCAAACCTGACTTACTGATGACTGCTGTATAATCTGATTACCAAGACATTTTAATGAAAATAACAAATGTACATGTGATTTAATTTTACTTTTTGCTCTCTCTTATTGGAATAACTAAACCTAGACGCCTGGACTTGGCAAACCACAGTGTGTGTGTCAGTTTATTTTTTGGTCTGCACCTCAGAATAGGTCACCACAATTAATTAAACAAGCAAATAAAAAAAAAAGTTCTCCTAATCAATTCTGTAACCACAAAACACATTAACTACTACTTATCAGAGGGCGCTAGGTTCCAGACTGCCTTAAAAACAAGATGATGTGCAGAATTAATGAGGCTGAACTTTGGTTGTTACCTTTCATTACTTGCAAAAAAACCCCATTACTTTTATTACTTCCCCCTTGCAAAAATACAAGTAACATAAAAGGCTGTGATAATGATCATTTAAATGCTACACCACCGCTCACTTTGTTTGGTTATTAACTTGCAAAAGCACAGTATCAAGGTACATAACACCCTGACATACACACGCACAATTTTTACAGATATAAGCCTGGCATTAAATATCAATAAGCCTTTTCCCTCTAGCACTACCACAAGGTAGATCAGTTTCGTCAGGAGAGAGATTTAGCCTCCAGTGCTTCTTACATCTTGCATATTAACAAACTTTATTCACTTGAAGGGCACCAGCAAATGGCCCTGAAAAAAACAATGATCTGTCTAATCCTGCATGGAAATCAATTTCGAGGTTGAGTGGGATACCATCACACTTTGAATATTGGTTGCTCGTGTGCCATCACTAAGAACATGTCAAAGTATTGGAAAATACTAATATAACTCACACATTGTGTCAAAAATGAAGAAAAATGGCAGCTCCCATTGAGCAAATAGGAGCGAGCATTAGATATGATTTATATTATTATATATTGGAATAATTAGTAATAAAATATAAAGTTGGAAATGCATCTATGAATGCCCTGTGTTAATTCTTCATGTGTCCTCCCATCAGAAACTATTACTCATGCATGCTTTGGCAGTAAACCTCAAGATCTAGACATCATCTTCCCTTTCTTCCTTGTTTCTAAATATAAAAACCTGACCCTTGCCAGTAGCACTGACCTGACGGAGGCCTGAGGGTGCATCCATGCTCTTTGGCCCAGCCGGGTGGGTGGAGGCGTGGGTGGAGGTAAAAGAGCCAGAGGATTGTGGGTGTGTCTGGCAGGCCCTCAGTGCCTACCAGGCGCAGCTTCAGCCTTCCTCCGACATTCTCCTCCACCTCGGCGGCCCAGGCCAGCCCCGGGTCATTATTGTCCTGGAGCTCCACGTAGCAGCCCGCACACAGGAGCTCCACAGGGTCTCTTCCACGCTGGGGCTGCGGGGGAAGGTGGGTGAGGGGTGGTGAGTTGTGAAGCTAATAGCACACACACTTACACAAACACAAACGAACACACGCCTAGGCAAGGAGAGGAATTTGTAACTGGGAGAGAATGCAGTGCATGACTAAGTGGCAGAACTGAAGCACAGTCACTGAAAGCTAACTGATGGCTCCAAAGAATTTCACAGGCTGCTCCTACAGCCAATTTGGTTTCAGCAGCGCAGCCGTTAACAACAGCTCAGAGCCTTGTGTATGGTAGACTCGGGACTTCACGCTGGGTACGCAAGCCCTCCTTAATAGATATAAAAATCATATTTAGTTCAAGTTTGTGTTTATTCCAATGGACATTTTAGGTGAGTCTTTTTGCCATTTCAAAACATACACACCAAGCATTTGGAGATTTTAATCTTCACTAAGACAATATATACACGTAGAAAACAGTAAAACAAAACATGACAGATGTACAGCATGTGTGTGTGTGATTGTGTCAACACTGCAGAGTTACTGTTGACGATTCTGATCACCTGAGGGTAAAAACTGTCAACTTGTTGCCGACAATGTGAGTTGTATTTACCGAATATGCCTCACTACCTGAGCAGTAGCAGGGGAAGTCTGACTTTTATCATGACAACCTCAACAGTTTTATTTACTGCATTATATGTCTTTAAAGTTGTCAAATGAATCAAATCAGGAATGATAGAGTAGACTGTTCTTGGCACAGACAGACAGAGAGAAAGCTTACGCCCCTCCCTGGGTGTGAGAAGTTTCTAAGGACAGCTGCTCTGTTCTCCTGCCTTACCAATTCCAGCAGATTGGCAGGCGCGCTGCACTCCTCAGCCAAGGCCTTTTCCAGAAGAGCCTCCCAGTCCTGGTGCTTCTCACGCACACCTGAGTTGAATCATACACACACACATACAGTGTTTATTTTATTAACTGAACAACCAGGTGGGCCTCAGGATCACACATGCACTGCTCTGCCTGGCCTCTGTTCATCACCCTTAATCACAGTGATAAAATAAGAATAACTACTGGAATTTATAGAAAGCTAACAGATTATTACATCTAATGACTTTCATGCTTTATTTCAATTTCCCTAGTATTTGATTTCACAATATTTCTTTGTTTTAACACATATACTGTACATATCTAGGTGTCAAGTGCTAATTAAGCAAAAATAAACAGAATAAAACCAGAGAAATTGCTCCCGGACTTTGAGTCAAAAACTGTGAGGCTCTTGTCTATTTCCTAGAACTATTTCTAATACAACTAGAACAGCAGAAGGGTAACACAAGTGTTTTATCTGGGACTACAGTGGCACCAGTGTATCAAGAGAACAGATATATTCATTACTCCTTGCTACGCTGAACAAAAGTGCAATTACTTAGTTGAGTTCCACTTTTGAATAGAATTTTGAGAACAAGTACACGATACAAAAAATTGAGCCATCTCCACTGCACAGCCTGTCAGTCTATGGATGCACAGAGAGAAAGTAAAAGAGAAATCCTCAAGTGGAAGAAACATCTGGAATTCTTCATCAAAACTGAGTGGGAATTTCATTTACAAAATAAAATTATTCATATTTGGCATCAGGTCAATATGGCTGAAGTTTGTTGACTCTCTGCACATCAGCCATGTTTTATATAATAACTATCCAGGAAAAACAGGCACCATGCAACTTTTCTAGCATACATAGGTGAATTACAACATTCACTACACCTCTCACAGCTTAACAAAACAAAAACAAAAACCCAAACAAACAAAAATAAACAAAAACACAAAACTACAAACAAACAAAAATATGAAACCTCAAACAAACAAAACCAAAAAACCCAAACAAACAAAAATGAAGAAACAACATCAAAAAACCCAAAACATACAACCCCAAACAAACAAAAAACAAAAGACAAAAAACCCCAAACAAACAAAAAACAACAACATTCCAGCACCAGCCACTCCTCACCCTCAGGGGCCCTCATGGTCTTCCCATGCTGCTGGCTCCAGCCCAGTGGGTGGAGATCCGCCGTCATGATGTCACACCAGAAGTCGGCACGACGGTCGTCCTGGTATCCCTCGTAGCGTAGCAGCAGCAGCTGGCCACATGTGGTGATGATATTGGCCACCCAGTAAGGACTGTCAGCCTCTGAGCGCACGCACACCTCCAGCTTCATGCCTGGGGAGAGTCCTGTCTGCAGGCCCTGGTCCACCTGAGACAAAGACAGAAGAACAGAGACTTGATTGGCACAAAGAAAATATGACTTACAAAACTGCACAATGAAATTATTATTTTATGCCATTATTGGCTTATTCAAGTTAAATCTACCTGGCAGTTCCCAGCTGAATATCATGTAAAACTAAATCTATAGACGTTTTATAACTGGGGATGTTACAGTGACGTCTGCGTTTATACTTTATGACTGGATGCTTTCATAGCTGTACCCATTACTTGCGGCTTTACTAGCTGACTCATTCCATAAATTTGAGTCATGCTTTCAGATTTAATACATGGCTTGAAAGGACTTTAAACAGATGTCTAGTAATTGATAGAAATGGATTATAAACAGCTGCTGTGTGTAAGCTGTGCAGGTTGTTAGCACCCACATGTTTGAATGCGTGATGGGGCACAGACAGCGCCCCAGTCTCCTCCAGGTAGTCGTCCCAGTTGAAGTCGGAGACATCCTGAGCAGAGTCTCCATCTGGAACACACACACACACAAAATACATTTCTCCTTTCCAACCTGCTCTCCAAAACATTTGATCTTACTCATTTCATGCAGCTGTCCACAGAGTAGTTCTTACCAGACTCCAGTGACTCCTGACTCATGCTGGTGCCCCCTCAAGGCCGACACTAGGAGCTCTGAGGAGGAACAGAGGAGGAGGATTATTATCCAGCCAGAGTAAATTAACGAATGAGCGCTGGTCCAAAACACAGACGTGTCTCGCTGAGCTGCCCTCCTCAGGATGCTGTGACCATCACCCTCCCTAGATCTCATCATGAATCAATAATCTCTGAACTCGCTGTTTTCAACAACTGTTAGATGAATAAGACAGGTGATTCCTCTGTTTTGTAACAGCCCACTCAGCAGTTCACAAGCCAAACCATACCAGCCAAAAGTGACAAAAAGAGTGGGACACAGCAATCTAGACTTCCTCTAACTGCAGTATGCCAAACATGACATCTGACAGCCAACAGCTATGCAGCTGGTTAAGTAACCCAAGAAGACACCTTTGGATCAAGCTGCAGAGTCCAGAAAAACAAATTCAACAGCCTTAATTTACAAACTCCGCATCAAGGCCAAAATTCAGCTAATTTGCACTTATTTGGATGTTTTTTTCAGCCATTCTAAAATCAAGGACTCCTCAGCCTTGATAAAAGTGTTGTTCAGAAAATCCTTGGTGCTGCTATCCAAGTGCTTCTACCTGGCCCTGGACTCGATCGATTACCAAACATGTAGTGGTGAATGAAATAACAAATGAAATGCTGCATTTTTCAGCATTCATTTGGGGTGGCACAGGCTACCACCTACGTTACACACCAGATGGTACGCAATTGGGGGGAAAGATATTAAACTATGCAAATGTCATCCAGCTCCACCTCGACTTGCAAAAGTAATTTGGGCTTGTCTCTTTTATTAAAGCGTGATACCTTTTCTTGCCCTGATGTTAAGATTTCAAACAGCGCCTTGACATGAATGTGGACACACACATCAAGCTCTGACACATCAAACTGACCTTCAGCATCGTGACGAGCAGATGAAATAAGTTAATACAACAAGAGAGACGGCATGAATGAGAAAGAAGGGAGCGCCGGGCGTGACGACAGTGGAAAGATCGGTGTATGGGATGCTGCGGATAGCTGCTCTGTCACCGCAGCTGCATTCATCCGGCCTGTCAGGCCTGTCTTTGTCATGTCTGACGTCTCTATTAAAACCAGGGCCACCACCAGAAACCACCCCCTCCCGACGACCGGACTGCCACCGCGACCCCAGTGCTCCACTGGGATCAGCGCTACCTTTCACCCGCGACCCTGCCCCAGACTCCTTCTGTCTTTCTCCCCCTCCCCTCGGACACATTACATACACGCCAGAAGGCCGTATTGTCTGCGGGGGTCACACTCCAAACATAAGAGTGGAAAAAAAAGAGAGCAGTGGAGCTGCTAGATGCTGAACTTAGATATTAGATTATAAATTAATTCATGAAGGGATTTGAAGTTGATTCTGTTTTGATCTGTCTGAGTACAAACTCTTGGGACCCTCTTCCTGATTTGATTTATTCTTTAATCTTTAAAAGGATAAAGTGCTGCAACTAATGATCATGCCATTTCTACTGTTGATTAATCTGTTGATTATTTTCTTGATTAATTCATTCAAATGTTTGGTCATGTCAGAAAATTGCGAAAAATGTTGTTAGTGTTTCCCAAAGCCCAAGATGATGACCTCAAATGACTTGTTTTGCCCACAACCCAAAGATATTCAGTTTACTGTCATAGAGGAGGAAAGAAACTGAAAATATTCACTTAAGAATATTCATTTAAGAAGCTCGAAACAGAGAATTTTGACTTTTTTCTTAAAAATTACACAAACCTATGAATCACAACAAATAATTGTGGAGCTCTAATAGGATACTCCTTAGATTCCACTGAATAGTTGCTAATAGTCCTGTTGTTCTAAACATTAGGGATAGACTGATTATGGCCCTGGCCGATTATCAGAGTCGTTATTCTGCATTTTTCGGATTACCGGTGTTTATTGTGTCCCGTTGCCGATAAAATAAATTAATTCAGAAATGCGCTACTTCGGCTCTGATGCAGCATCCTTTCACCAACTGTACTCACTGCTTAATATCCTGCTCACAACACTATCTGATTGGTTTCAAGTCATAAGTGATAGCCTAGCAACATTGAATAATAGAAATCTGTAAAGTGACTTGTAACTAATGGTATCAAATTAACGTAGCGGAGAGGAAGTATAAAGTAGCAGAAAATGGAAATACTGACGTAAAGTACCTCAAAATTGTACTTAACTACAGTACTTGAGTAAATTGTAGTTAGTTACATTTCTTCACTGGTTATTCTAAATTATGACAACAAGATTTTTTATTTTCACTGCAAATCGGTTCCAAATAACAGTTATAGGTCTCCTCGATTACTAATAATCGGTATGGGCCCTGAAAACATCAAATTGGTCGATCTCTACTTAACACATTAACTACAACAAATACTACTTAAAATCACACAGTACCAATGAGACAGGACAATGGAATAATAGCCAAACGACTCTACACATGAAACAACAAAATACAGACTCTATAATATAAACAAAAAACATTTTTGATGCAACTTACCCAGAATGACCCTGAATCAGTCTTTAACAAAAGAACGTCTGTACGCCACCGCTAAAAGGTATATTGATCTCTTCTGAGAGCTATCATTCACAATTTCTAAAGACAAGTTTTTATTCTATGACTTGTTCGACTGCCTGTATGTTTGTACAACACCTTACTTCATTGAACAGCACGGCCTCTGCTCGTACAGCCAGACAGGAAGAAATGCAACTTCCCCTGTTTCACACACAGCCAGTGGTCTGTGTGGACCACAGCTAGCAGCAGTCTGCCTGAATCTTTCTGCACCACCCGAGACTCTGACTGAACCTGAAAGAGAAAGAGCACGCACACACATCCACGCAAACACACACACACACACACCCACGCAAACACACACACACACAAACAAACAAGCACTCACACACAACCGAGAACCACCCTACATCCTCTTTACAAACGCTTACTGAATCATATTCTGATCAGCACTTAGCACAAGATTGAGTATTTCTAAACAGGCCTTCCTGAACCTCTGGTCCCTGGGCGGGAAATGAAATCTGACAAGTCCACATTCACACACAGTACAGCTTCTCCAGGAAATAAAATCAAATCCAACTTTCAATAAAACGCAACTGAAACACTTCCCCAAACACTATTTAATGGTGTCTGCCGATTACCAGTAGATGACATTTCATTATAAGCCTTAATGTAGCAGAAAATAAGGCAATTAGTATGTTCTCCTTCCAGTGTCCATTTTCCAACATAAATAAACACATTTTCAAAAGAGCAATTATTTGCTTTTTTAAAAACTATTACTTGGATTGATTTCACACCATGTGTTACAAATCTCTGTCACGAAAAAACTTAAAGGTTAATTTCAATCAATGTACAGAGACATTTGTTCTCACTTAGTTTTGGTTTCAAAGTATCAAAAAAAAATTACATTTATAAATCCGACAACTATGTGCAATGTCCACCGAACTCCTGTTAATCAGCAGCTGTTGGTTTTTTAGTTTTCATAGGAACTATTTACTTGGTAGAAAGTGAGTGGAGTCATTGAACATCTTGTTTGACAGGAACATAATATCTGGAGAGAGATGCTGCTCTCGAATATTTCTTTCTTTTTAATCAATCCTGTGAGCACGACAAATATAATCCCATTCACCTCTTCTGTATTGGGGTGGTTTCCGAAACCTCATTGATTGATGTCTGAAGACTTGGCACCATAAAACCAAAACCATTTGGCTGATGTGTCAATAATGCAACAATTACTCAATTAATTGATTAGCCCATCGAAGAAAATTATCGCCAAATTTTTTGTAGAGCCCAACCAATACTTGGGCCGATGTCAATACTGATATTAGGAGGTCAAAAATTGGGATTGAGAAATTCTGATGTCAATATGCTGGCCGATATACACACATTTTTTGCAATGATGCCTCAAATGTGGTGATCAAACACTTGCGACAAAAATATGTAACAGAGGCAGGGAATTAGCAGTTGAACAATAAACTTTATTGACTAAAATGACATCAAGAGTACTGGGAATTTAATCATTATAAATCTGATATATCTGTGACAGGTGAGTGTCTGCAGATTACATCAGCCAACCAATAAATCGGTTTGGGCTATACTGTTCTGATAATCGATTCATCATTTCAGTCTTTTTCAAGCAGAAATGTCAAAATATTTGCTGGTTCCAGCTTAAATATAAGGATTTGCTGCTTTTCTTTGTCATTGATGACAGTAAATGAAGAGTCTTTGGGTTTTGGACAGTTGGTTGAACAGAAGAACCAAAGTGAAGATGCTCTTGGAAATTGTAACGCGTATGTTTCATATTTTCTTTGACATTTTATCGTCACTAAATGATTAAAACTGAAAATAGGTTAAAATCATTAGTAGCAGCCATAGTCAATGGCACTAAAGGTAAGTGAGAAAATAAAAGGGATTGTTTTTCCTTTCAAAGAGGCTGGTAAACAAAGTGGAGCTAGGTTTTCACTCCATGGCAACCCTAAACAATATTATGATACATTTGAGAACCAAATTACTGTGCAGCCCTGTGGAGGATCCCATCAGGTTTCTATGATGCCGTACGCTTACCAAAGCTATTTAAATAACTTTAAATCCCCAAATGTCATTTATATGGACATTATGGTCACCAACAAAGGGTTGCACTGAAGACCAAGCAACATGAGTTGGCCTGTTCTGTGGATGTCAAACTAGTTCTGTCAGCTGGCCGACCTGCCATAAAACTTAAGTCCAAACAGGGTGCTGAAAAAAAAAAACAAATCCACCTTTTCTCCACACAGCACTCGTTAATAACAACACCGTTCCATCCAGTTGCATTTTGCTGCTCGTTTCATTGCATAGCGGCACGTCAGCCGGAGCAGCGCTGCCTGCCAGCGGGTCACTCAAGTTGCACAATGGGGAAGTTGAGAGCCAGGAGGAAAATAAGATACAATAAGTCAACGTGGAATATGACAAAAAAAATGACAAGCTCCTGAGCATCCCCCTGTTCACCAGCTGGTAAAAGCAGCAGACTAAAGCGAGTATAAGCCCAAACGCTTTAGCTGTTTGTGGAGAGCTACACAGAAACACACATCGGCTGAGGTCGTGCAACCTTCATTATGTAAGACTTCGACATTATAAATATACGGAGTTATTCAAGGGCAAATCACTGGAAATTTCCACACAATCCCTGAACTGAAACTAGCTTAAGGGTTGCACTGCTTGTACGGACTAACCGCAGCATTCAAGAAACAGAGATGGGCCATTAACGCAACGGCTTTGCAGAGAGAGACTACGGCGCCGACGGTCTAACTTTCACTGTGAGGGGAACAGGACAAATACCGATTGAGAAAATTATCAAATTGCTATCTTATTAATAAACATGCGGTCCTAAATGGATAACGACCGTGTGGGACTCATTGGACACATGGTAAAATCGCCTGTGTCCGAGTCAAGTTACTGAACGTCACAGCTTGAGCAATAAGAGCAGGCTGACGAGCAATAAGGGCGCTTACACTCGACCGAACCCGACTCATCTTTTTGAGAGACGGGAAAAAAGACGAATGCGCCACCATAATGCAAAACACCGCTAGCAATTTGTAACTAACAACACAGAGTATGTGAATATTTAGTCCTAAAATTCGCCCCTTACCGCTAAGTAGTTTTTCCAAGTCGGTTTTTAGATGCCGTTCCTCTCCGCCTGCTCGCTCGCAGCAACGTGAAGCTAACGTGAGTGAAAACCGAGAGTCCCGGTTGAACGTTTCAAAATAAAATGCTCAACACAAGCGCGGGAGTTACGCCCGTCGCCCGAGCAACGGCGAGACTTTCTGCGTTGAGGATTAAATCGCGAGACTTCCGGTGTCGCCCCGGCAGCGCTGCGCTAACTTGACGCAGTTCTCGTTCACGACCTCATTCCAATATGGCACAAACGGCCACTGCGCATGTTCTGCCGCCTATATGCCTCTGAGCCCGGCTACATCACGCTGACTTCCATCTTCACACACACAATAAAATATCACACAACCCTGAATCGAGAGCAAAATCTATAACGCGTAGAAAATAAAAGGGAAAAAAGCGAAAGAGTTTTCGTTTGCGTTCACTCCTCACAAGGACACGAGGCTTAACGTGAGCAGTCCTTCAAGGGTTTTTATCCCCAGCGGAATCAACACTTAGTTATTGGCTGAGCTGGAATTAATTGCACATATGATCGACCCACTTTTGATAAGTGGGCTGTTTTTCTTGCCACAAAAAAGCAATTCGTTCTATAAAGAAGTAGCCTGTGAATTTTGTTATTGAAGATGACCTCGAGTTGCTTTATTTCCTTTGAATATCTGTTAAGTAAATAAAAATGCACAATTAAAAAGGCTGAATGGGCAACTACTTTTTAATTAAATTACAGCAACGCCCTATCATACATGCTGAATGTAATTCTATATGTCACTGCTGGTACAGTACTTCTGCTGCACAAGTCGGGTTTTTGGAGGAGAGGGTGGGGGAAACTGCTGGAAATATGCCTTGATACTGTGAGTGCAATGCTCAAAGTCCATATATATCGTATTAAAAATGTGCTTTCTTTATCAAATAAGCGTATTTATCGTTTGCGAAGGCGTCTCTAGGAGCCTCCAAGCCTGCCTAAAAAAGGTTTTGCCGCTCATTTGGACCATATATAGGCTACTGCCTCACTTAATCCCCCACAAAAGACCAACCCTTCACATGCCTATTATAACAAAAGAAAAAAATATCCGCGTTTTGCATGCGTTGAGGTGGAAACAGTGCAAGAACTGCGGGCTTTTTCCACAGAAAAGCGATCGGATCTTGTCTGAACAGTCGAAACAATCCGAGAGCCATCAATAAATGAAAAGGGAGCAGGCATTTACTACCAAATTCATTTTATTTAAGAGTGGAGCTGCTCTCTCTTATAGCCTTCCAATAGAGGACTGCAGCCTACAACTCATGTAAGGAAATTAGGCATGGAGGGGAAAAAAATCATGCATTTGTTATTTTGGGATTTTTATTTTTAATCTGACGATTGTGAGGGGTCATTTTATTTTTTAAAGGTCTACAACTTTAATGCTGCATTGCTTTAAGGCTTTTTGCATAAAGGCAAATTTCCCATCAACTTGAATAGGTTTATTTGCTCAGTGCATGTCACTGTGTTCATGTTCATATCTGGTATTTGTTCACTGTCCACACACTGCAGCAGGCAGCGGATTACTGCTGGGGACAGAGGACGAGGACAGGTCATGAGCCGTGCGCACTGCAGGAATGTGTCCTCGTCTTTCCTTCACACGATACACGGGGAGGTGCAATTATAACACCTGACCGGTAGATGGCAGCAAACCCTGACAGGTCTCTCTCTCTCTCATACTGAAAAACCTCTGTGGTACTTGGACATGTTTTGGTGCCCTGACAAAAGATTTAGTCTAAGGTGAGGTACTGCAGAAGATATGCCATAGTGTCCAATATACAGGATCCCTAAAATATAGCAACATAATCAATGTGAAGCATCAGCGACCAGAGGACCACACCATAACAGCAGGAATGCAATGATTAGTAGTGGAATTTCTATGGTATGCAAGTCTTTACAAAAGGATTTCTGTTTTTCTAAGAGCTTCTACATATGAAGCCTTGTGACATTCAAGTCTACAACACGTGTACATGAATTTAAAAATTAATCCAAGTGACACTGGCTGAGTTTACAATGTATTTATTCATAATCAGATGTAAAAGATGAGGAGAGTAAAAAAAGTACACCCATTGCTCACAGACAGCTCACGTTTCCATACATAATCTTTTTCCATATACAACACTATTATTTTATGTTAAAATTCCTACATTCAAGTAATATAACACATAATAACCTATGTTTACAGTAAAATGCCCATCCCTCCCACACAAAATGACACATCCTTCAACACATGTACAGAGATGTACCATTGTTGCAACTTTACAGTAAATCTGACGGCTGCCCAGAAAATTTATATTATGTATGAAATAACCGTTTGTGCATTATGCTTCAGTTTGATGTACAACAAGAGGTTGGCAAACAAAAGACTAAAAGACTGCCATTCTGTGCTAATCTTAAAAAAAGAAAAAGTAAAAAAAGATTAATTCTTTAGGAGGTATTTGAGACTCTGGGGTGTCCTGAGAGCCCCTCCAGTTTCTCAAGACAGTGCAGTCAGTGAGGGAGGACACTACTCAGTTCTGCAACAACATTATTTCAATTCAGAGGGATTCAACAACTTTGTAGCACAATTCTTTCTATGATGCTTATATCTGTCTGCAAGATACAGGCATCACACAATCAGAGATCAACTGCAGAGTTATTCAACAACAATGTTACTGACTAAAATTGCATCAATTGCTTGTAAAAAATACCATCACAAACCCACACACTTGTATGCATGTGGTAATGCAGAAACACAGCTGGAGTGTAATAGGAGGCAAATACAGTAGGCAAAGCACACAGGATGAGAAAGAATATGGTATGTACCACTCAACTTTCCTGACTTGCATATGCAATGCCGATGTATACATTTGTACAACGAATTAAGGGTGTTGGGCCTTTTCCTGTGATTAATTTAATTATTACATTTTCAGATACAGTACATTAAATTAATTGTATTGATTTAAAGTCGGATCACAAAAAATAATAACAGAAATATAAGAATAGACATCATTGACTATCTCCCACTGCATTGATTAGTTTCTAAAAATCTCCCTTAATTTCCTGGAGGTTTATACTATTTTATACACCTCTATAGTTTGATAGTTGAAACAGTATTATTGCTTTCAATGCCAGCATCCATCTGGGTTTCATCTTCTCTGATCCTCTGACAGAAAAACTAAAAAAGTCATAGTCCAGCCCAAATCTTTTTTCTGTTCTTGTTATCCATCCAGTTGAGCTTAGACCATATGAAGACAAAGGGAGGAGCCTATTTTATAAGTGCTGGGCCAAGGTCGTGTTTACAGGAGAGCCATTTTGCTTTTTTATTTGCTGATCATGTTTTCCAGTCTGGGGTTGACGAAAGAAAAGCCAGCGAAAGCTGCCTGGTCCATGGAGTCAATGAGGTTCTTGTCTGCGTGGGAGAGCCGCGGCTTCTCGCTCAGGAACTCTCGGTCAAAGTTGCTGCAGTCACTGGGGGATTTCTGTGGGTGGCAGGTCAGGGTTAATGAAACAAAGCTTACACTGGAATAAATGGTATCCTAGATGCATGCAATCATATTTACACAAATGGATTTCAGATACCACATAGTTTGTTCAGAAGCAAAATCACAGGCTCATACCACTTTGGGTTTAAAAGGAGGGTCCACTTCTCTCTTCTCCAGTGCCGGCCAGTTAATGGTTTTAAAGAACGCGTGTGTACGTACGTCTCCCACCACACCCAACCTGCGACTGGGATCACGCTCGAACAACTGGAATAATGAAGGAAGACATTTTGATTACAGAAACAACACAAAACAACTCCCTGTAATACTATGTCGTGATAGGGAGGAATGTATTCAAAGCCATTCGTGTGGATGATGTAAACGCTGTCTCTGCCTATGTGGAACAAAGTGTGCCTAATAACACATATGTATCCTGATAGTTACCAGCTCAAGCAGGCTCTTGGCCTCCTTGGTGATCCACCGAGGGTAGTGAGGGGTGTCCGACCTGATGGACTCAAACAGCTCGTCCTCATCGTCACCTTGGAAAGGTGACTGACCGATCAGCATCTCATACACCAGCACACCGAAAGACCACCAATCTACTGAGAAGGTGTACTTCTGTCCTAGCAGGATCTGAGATAAGAGATCAGAAGTTAGCAATGAGAAAAAGGACACACACTGTCTAAATGGAAGCACTCTGCTGTTGTTCACCAGTACTGCAGAGGCCAAGTGAAAAACTCTAGTTTAGTGACATGTGCAGACACAGCCAAGCCTCCTGATGACCACTAGGGGGCATATAGACTGAATAAATGTAGGGATGCATGTAAGGTGAGAATGGGACTTCACATTTAAAAAATAATATTCTTGACAAAATTGCTGAATAAAAATGTTCTCAGGATTTTCATGGAAATATAGTCAGGTCCCTGAAGCTAACCTCTGGTGCGATGTAGTCTGGCGTCCCACAAAATGTGGTGGCTCTGGCCTCTCCAAACACTTTCTCTTTGCACATGCCAAAGTCTGCTATCTTTATGTGTCCGTCCTTGTCCAGCATTACATTGTCCAGCTTCAGATCTCTGAGGGAAGACACAGGAAGAGATATCAAACAATGTACAACCAGGTCTACTAGGTTATAATTGGTTTGAAGTGAAATCAAAAAAGGGATTCAGTTCCAGTAATGGGTTGAATATAGTCTGCAGACACCAGTACAGAGTGGCTGTTGGGTCTTACCTGTAGATAATGCCTTTTGAGTGGAGGAACTGCAGTCCCACTATTATCTCAGCAGCATAGAACCTGAGGGTTGAAATGTGCAAAACAACCATTAAACACAGTTTTACTGTGATTAAGAGCTAAAGTCACAGGCCCTCCATTGTGGAAAATGACAGTTGCTGTATTACTCGTAGTTCTCTACACAGTCTCCCAGTGTACTTACGTGGCTCTGTTGAGATCGAAGCGGCCTTTGTCTTGGATGTGGAACATCAAGTCGCCTCCATTCAGGTACTCCATTACAAAGAAGAGGTGCTCCTGTGCAAACAACACATTATTGTCATCTCACTGACACAGACAAATGAGACATGAAGAGTGTGTCAGAGAGAAGGGATTCAGATAAGGGGGGCTGGGAGAGCGGGTCTTTATCAATTGGGAGTTGTCGCTCTTACCGCTGCAGCCCAAGTTGATTCTCTATCAGGGAACATGCTTTTAAATGTTTTACGAGTAGATATGTTCAGTATGTGTGAGTGCTTACTTTAGACTGGAATGTGGAGTAGAGGTGTGTGAGGAAGGGGTTCTCCCAGGCGAGGGCCAGGACTCTCTTCTCCACCATGGTGCACTCCACATCATCATCCATGAGGACGACATCCTTCTTCAGAACCTTCACAGCAAAGTACTGTCCCTTCCCCTTCAGCTCTGCCAGCAGCACCTGAGGTGTCAAAGCCACTTAGTGAGGACTCCATCAGTGTGATCACTCCAGTTTCATTGAGCACAATCATGGCATATTACAATTAAAATGAGGAGGGTATTTATATCTCTTCCTCTTTTTGGTGTTCTTTAATGCCACTTTAATGGCTATATTTGGTAAGTTCTGTTAATCTACAAAGCATCATTCACATGTGGACAATGTCAGGATTTGTTTGCCATATACAGTATTTGCCACATCCATGACATAACAAGTTAGCACAATGTTTAATTTTACAGTGTCCTCCATTCTGTGTCACATAATCATTTCAGTCAAAGGTTTTAAAGATGGGGACTACGGTTCCTACCTTGCCAAAGCTGCCTTTTCCCAGCACCTTGTGGAATACCATGTGGTTGAGGGTGAGGCGTGCACGGGAAACTGTAGGTGCGGCTGGTGCTGGGCTCAAGCCTTCATGTGCCTTTCCATTGCCATCTGCTATAAATACACATTTGCAACGATGGAGTTAATACATATGCAAACCTGAATGCAAAGATGCATGCAAACTCAACAAACATACAACAAAGAATAAAGATTTGAGAATGTAAATAAAGGTAAACAGACTATCAGTGACAATATGACATCTATTTTAGCTCTAAAGATAAAACTTGATTTTGAACAAACAGTTTTGTACTACTATGGTTTGTGCTACAATGAACACATCTTACCACTAGGGTCTGTTACATTACGGATGTCTTGGTAGACCCCAATATCTGCTGCATTGGAGTCATCAGACTTCTTCATAGATTTCTATAGATGAAAAATGTTGGGTGAAACATTATTGACATTTTACATCAACAATTAATCATTTGCTCTATTTAAAAAAAAAAAAAAAATGTTTTAACACTTATTGACAAAAATTATACACAGTCCACACAAACATAGTTTGTTACTATGCAAACCTGGGAGACTTGGGACAGAGCCTCTGCCAGTAGTTTCTGGTTGATTCCACAAAGATTGGCCACTTTCTTCTGACAGTAACTATGTACATTCATGCCACAGTCTGGTCAGAAGTGTGAAAAATGGGTCGGCCACGTAGAGAAGAGGAATACAATGAAAGAGAAAAATGTTAAAATGAGCAAGGCAGATATAACGTTGGCGATGAAGCGAAAGAAAGAACACATTAAACTCACCTTCACATTTAAGGCCCTGTTTGTATAGACCCCACAGCAGACTACCACAATGGTCGCAGAATGTGGGGCTCTTGTAGTTATAGCACTTGAAGCGATGAGGCATATCAATCTTGAAGCGCTCTTTCTGGAACTACAAACACAGAAATCCATTAAACCCACAGAAAACTGATATCTGATTATTACAATAAGCCACAAATGGGATTATGTGTGTTGCCAGTTTTAAGTGGCAGGTAAAAGTCAAAGCATGTCTTTATCAATTTACATATTAAATCTAACATTGATGTTGTTTGTAAACTTTGGTTGTACCAAAAATGTTGAGCCTCGACTTAAGGATGAATTAAATGCCTCAAACAGTAAATAGGTCATAAGTCATAAAGCAGGAGATTATTGAAATATAGCTGGGAAAAGTGATAAAAGCTAATGGTGTGAAAGAAAATGCAGTTCATAGTCTGTTCCAGATCTAAAAGCTTTTGCATTGATGTAGGAGAACATTAACTTTGCTCACCACAGTGTCGCGACTGTTGGCCGCTGTTCCAGTGCACCTGGCAATGATTATTTCGATGCATTTCTTGTGGATTGCCGCATTGCATTCTGGATGAAATAAAGGACCAAATATTGTGTTCAAGTGTTGTTGTTGAGTGTTCAAGAATTTGGAAAGATAACGTGAAAAATTAAAGATAGCAGTCAATGAAACACTCACGTCTGCACTTGTAACCTTGCTTGTTGAGCCCCCTGTATGGAAGAAAAAGAATATGATGAATTATATTATATGATTCCTGCTGGTAATATATTCAGAATGGCTTTCATAACTAGGATTGTGGTTATGACATTGATGTACTGTATTTAGCATGCAGATAATTAGCAGCATTACATCCAAGTTTACCGTTTCCTTCATGCAACAGCTACCAAACTACATCTGTATTGTCTGCAAATCTTTCTCCAAGGTAATAAGCAAGCACAAAAAGCATAGGAAAAGCATGAGAGACCTGCTATTACAGTTAGCACATCAATGACTTGTTTGTGAACAGCATAACTGAAAGACATGCAGTATGTTTCACATATTAGACCATGAGATTGAACATAAGGTTGCACAATTAATCAAAATATTATTGAAATTGCAATATGGCCAAGTGCAATGTCCAAATTGCAAAAGTCACTATTTCTTGATAGAGGTAAAATGTGACAAAACAGCATTATAATACAGTACTGTAGTGCTGCAGAGATGCCCTGGCTTACAAATCTTGTTTGTCAGATGTAAGAAACATGTTTGTTGGCTACAGACCACAATAAATGTCACATCATCGTGATTTCAATGTTTTTCAGTAAAAATTTTCATTCTCACTAATTGAAAATCACATCACAAATGTAATATTTTTTACATTTTTTTGCCACATCACGCAGCCCTAATGTACTTATGTCAAATGCTCAGATGAATGGCGCCAGTGTCTCACACATGCACACAGACTAAAGCAAATGTTACATTTTCTCCATCCTGCCTCTAAAGGGTATGGATAGTACTGTAGTTTGGGAGACAGGGGAAGAGCTTGGCTCACAGGTTATTGCTGCTGACATAGTTGGAACACAACATGACGGCCATGTGGGATTTCCCAAGACAGTGACTCATTCTCACAATAGCAGCCCTGCTGTTGTTTCTACCATTACGAACCCCCCACAGACTGCTCCATTTAGGAAATAGAACCGCTACTAATTGGTCTTTTGAGAAACACCCTTGGGGGATGGACTTTTCTGATTGGACAACGGTTATTATTTTCTCATTGTGTATCCAGAAAACATACAGTAGGTGACAGCACAAATGGTCTGGCATTATAAAAGCTATGCCAGTAGCATCTTCATAAAAACAACGGTGATAGTAATAATAATGCAGAGAAAAACAAGATGACAGGCAAATTGGCAGGCAAATTGGCTGCTTCTGGATAATTCCTGCCCAGACAGAGCAGTACTTGAAATTACTACAATAGTCTCTGTCTGGAATTCAAAAGATAGTCAAAACATACTAAAGGTCAATTGAAATAAGTATTTGATATGCTGATCAGCTACAGCACACAAACATAATAGTCACATCATTTAACAACATGGCATCTCACCATAGGAATTCTCTGCAGACGGAGCAGAAGGTGGGCTGGCCGAAGAAGGTGGCTGTGAACTCATGGTTCTTGATGCAGTGAACCTTGGGCTGCTTGAAAGCTCCTCTCCTCCTGTTGAGGGTTGTGACTCCATCCTCCGGAGTAACCTTCACTGTTGTCTTAGACACCGATGGCTTAGACGCTGCTGTGAGGAGCGATCAATTTACAAATCAGTTTATTATCTATTCAAAACATGCGCTGTTTGTCATATAGCTTTAAAGTGAATAATATAAAAAATAGACATTTTATTAATTTGACAAATAAAAATGATATCAGGAATGCAGTGTGGTGGGAGTCTTGTTAATTATTTATTTAACTGACCAACTGGGTCTTACAATCTCTCTGATGAGGTTTACTGAGGTTCCTTAAATGACGTCACAGTGGGCATTCTCATTAAGTAGTCATCAGCTATAATGGCCATGGGGTATTTAGTCAGAAAGCCCTATTAGCTAAAGAAGGTGGCCACAGTCACTGCTGCTAGATGGAGGGTAAACACAGAAGAATGCCATTTTGGATAAGTGGCTCCAACTGACGCAAGCCAACGGGGTGAGGTCAAAAGTCACCCAGAGAAGATGGCGAAAGAGGCGTGAGAGAGGTAAACAAAGCAGGCAGAAACAGTGGAGAAGATAGAGAGGGTAAGTGGGTGGATGGGAGAGAGGGAGGGGCGATTCAAAAAAGGAGTAGCCCCTAAAGAGACAACTGATAGACAGGGAAGAGTGGGAAGAGTGATGAGGTGAGGGAGATAAACTAATTTCCTCTCTGCCATTCTAGTGACAGATGTTTATGTTTGGACAGCGCTTCAGTGAGCTGTGCCAAGAAAGTGGGAGTGAGAGAGAGGGCAAGAGAAATAAGACAGACAGCGTTGAGGGCTGTTCACACATGCCTAAAAATACCCCAGGCTGCTTTTCAGGAAACCTGTGGAGTGTGTAGGAGGGAGCCGATGGAGTAATGGAGCTCTTTCATAACAGTAGACACACTCCCCTCTCATGACCCTCTCCAACACTGAGCCCCCGACTGTGCATCTCCCACGCAGAAACTCCCCCTGAATGGATCCGGTTTGTAAATCTCACAGTCGTAGACTGGGTTCCCCGTCTGGGGAGCCGAGCTGGAAGCTGAATACAGCACTGTCAGCCACTACTGCTCTCCTTCACTTCTGCTTCAAACAGCTGAAGTGAAACTAAAACAGGTTTTTGAAAGCAGATAATGAAAGCAATATGATTTTGAACTCAAGCTGCTAATGCTGTTTTGTGTGTTTAAGTGGCTTTATCATGTCAAAATAAGCAAACGATTCAAAATTTCCCCTTCATTCTTGACAGGATAGTCCAGAATGATATAAAATAATTGTAATACATAATAAAAAAAGCATGAAATAAATAAATTAAAACAAGTACAATGTATTAAGAGAAATAGGCATTAACACGTCTCCTTACATATGTTGAGCCATGTAGAGTACATACATGTTTATTATTGTGGTCAGTATCTTCGCTACTTATTCAAAGTACAGCAAGTCCTGAGGCCAGATTTCTGTGCGACCTTGACAGATTGTAACACTGCATTTGCTACACGGCCACACCTGTAGTCAGCTGACACGCTCAGTGACAGATATTTCCCTGGCATGATAGTTTATTGCAGGGCAGTTGGCCCAGAAAACTGCACTGTAATTAACATGTTAAGCTGTGGTTCTTTGTAGGTGTAGGGAAATCAACATCCTTCTTGCCAGCAGAGGGCCTTATTATCAACACTGACAGAAAATGAATTTCTGTTATATGAGAGCAGCGGGAAAAGGGAGGGGGAGGAGGTTATCCATGACACTAAGGTATTGCACCACTCCCTGGTGGTCTAGTGGTTAGGATTCGGCGCTCTCACCGCCGCGGCCCGGGTTCGATTCCCGGTCAGGGAACACTGTTTTAAAGGCTGTGTAAACATAACTGATGGGTCCAACAACACACAATTGTCTGCCAAAGTTGGAATGGTTTGAGTTATATGCCATGACAGAATTCTGTCTGGGCTGTTAGTTTGAACTGGGTTGGGCTCAGTTAGAAAAAGGTGATGTGGTGTCACAAATTTCCAATCAGGATTTAGCAATATTTGAGTCTAAATGGGATGACCATTGTGGGGTTGTTTGCTAGGCTACTGTCGATGAAATCTGATCGGACCACATCCACACGGTCCTAATTAGCAGATTAAGATGAGTGTTTACCTCTAAAGAAATATCTAAGAATGTTTTTTCCCTGAACTCTTTAGTCATGCACATCTAATGTAATAGAAAAAACAGTAAACATTTGAAACCAGGTTTTCAGGAGCTTTAGGATGCAGCAGTTTTACCTGCATCACTGTCCTCCAGGAAGAACTGTACAGCCATGTGGACCCTTCCTGAAGGATGAAGGTCCACCCAGAACTCGGCGCAACCATTAGTCTTGGACTTCTTACAGCGTTCTGCCAGTACAGACACACCCACGGTGGCCTTGGCCAATGGTTCCTCAGTGCTCTGCATGAGGACCACTTCGAGGACACGGCCCTCATAGATGTGAGCATCAAAAGTGGACTTCCAGGCTGGATACATGGTGGGCTTCCTCTGGACCAAGGTCTTTCCTCGCTCTGAGAAAGAAGATTGCGATAATTATTGACAACAACAGCTTCTTTTACTTGTCATTTCTTGGTAAAGTCACAGCAAAGGAATGGCTACAGCACAAAGCGCCTGGAGTGAGTAAAAAGTCAGTTGGATCCTCATGGATTTTTGAGCTCACCAGATAGAGCTGTGCGATATTACGATATATATCGTAGTGCGATATAAAAATGTCTACCGTAGGATATAACCCTCTGTTGTTTATATCGTAATTTTAACGTGTAGGCTACTTGTTTAGCACTGTTGCTACACTAACGTTAACGTACACTACGGTTGTGATTTAATACGCCGTGTAAAGCACAACTCAACGTCGGAATGACCATTGGATATCCAAATTTTGAGTTCAAAACAAGTTCATTGTATGAAGGCGAATGTAACTGCAGCAACGCTACTGCTTTGTGGTAGCATTTTTACGTCACCCGCAAGGACTCGTTTACGGCACCGGTCGCCCGGGAGTAAACAGAAAGCAGCATGGTGGAGACGGAGGAGAGCGCAATGGAAGTCGAAAATAACGTTACCTGTTACGTTACATCAGACGCGGATACAGAAGCAGAACCCAGCCACGAGGCCTACTGGCTGTCCTACCCGGTAAAAGATCTTTATTTTTTTATATTTACATAAAAGCTTGGAATAGTTTTTGTTTACAAATTCTTATTTGTTGTGACAGTCCTACAAAAAGTCACGAATAAAAGGAGAAAGTGCCATTCATTTGCCTTTCATTCACATGGTTATCAAAAATAGTGCGGAGATGTGATTGATTTGAATATATATATATATATAATTCTAAGAAAAAATACTATATCGGGATATATATCGTTATCGGGATATAAAATTAGCTATATCAAGATATAAAATTTTGCCCATATCGCACAGCACTATCACCAGATGGTGGCTGTTTAGGCAATTCAGTTCTGGAAAGTCTGGTCTCCCCACTTATTGTACCACTCCGCTGTCTAGATAAAATCACGACCGCATACATGTTTGTGTGCGTCTGTACATACCTGTGCTGACAGACTCCTTCATCTTGATGGCACAGATGAGAGAGTCGGACTGAGGAGCCAGTGCGCCCACGTCATAAGCAGTGAAGGCGATACGCAGGAAGGGTGCCATGGTTACTGCTCACCTCAGCCTCCTGAAGACAGACTCACAGTTAGAACATCTCACACAAACATACATACATCTTGTACTTGGATTGCTTAAGACTTAAAACAAGAAGGAAGAGAGTTGGTGGCTAATAGTGTCCTCAGATGGGAGCTACAGAGGAAGTAGGAAGTTTCCAACTCAAGTCAACTTTGGAAACTACCTGCCAGCAATGAGGAAAGAAGACACAGAGTCTGTGCACACAAGAGCAGAATGAGGGAATGAGAGAAAATCCATAGGTTCATGTTTCCAAGACAAATAGAGAGTCCCACTGTTAGGTGGAACGACAAAGTTGAAAGATGAGTCCCTTTGCTACGTAACTGTTATTGCATTGGTTTGGTGGAAGTTTTGTCAAAACCAATTATACTGTTTAATCCTGGATGTTTATTGCCAGCTGTCTCTACTTAGTCGGCTGTATATATCTGTGTCTGTGGCCATTCATTAAAAAACTTGTGAAGCACTATGTCATAGAGAACTGTTGACATCATATCAGTCTTGCTGATTTTCTATCTAGTACCGTCACATGTGTCAGAGTCAGTCTATCTGAAGGCCACATTTAAAATTAGCAGTGTTTGATCTATAATGCAGACAAGAGATAAATGTCCTACTTATTACTAAGTAATATGTAATTCATTTACCCTCTTTTGATATTTTTTGTGCTAAAATGCATTCCAAGTTAATATAGAATTCTACCCACATCATTTTGAAAGTACAAAACTGAAACAGAAAATACAGCTTGCAGAAGTGTCCACCGGCTTGCTTCATTCAAGCTGAATTGTTCCACTGACTGATTTGTTCATCACTATATTGCATGTGTTTCATACACTTCCTCTTAAAAGTGTATGAGCGCAGAATTTCCAAAGTCATTCCTAATCAGCCCACTAGACCTGGTTCCTTCTATACGTCGTTTTTGGTAGAGTTTTAAATGAATGTTTCCTCAAAGATACAATTATCCAAATGTATTGTTTGATAACATGACAGCAGGCAACATTGCTGCCTTATGTCACCTGAAAATATGTTTCTTGGAATGGGAGTCATTTTTATTTATCTGCTCTTTTATAAGTTATATTTGTGTGTGCGTACTTTAAATTACAATATTTATCTATTAATCTAATGCTAGTATGACTAATTCCTTAAGACCATTTGAAAGGAAAATATTTATTCTGAGGGAGCAGTCAGTATCAGTATGACACAACAAAGACAAAAATAATGTGTCAGGAGGACAAACAGTTTTCCTGTGTTATCAGCTTTAGGACACAGCTCACTAGGACCAGTGTTCCCTAATGCTTAACTTTCCTGCCATAAAAACATTAGCTGAAGCAAGTGTCACTTTCCTTCAAGGGGACTTGTTATAACAGATTATAAAGGGTGACATTTTCTAAATTAAGGGGGCAGCCAGTTGAAACTAAACTAACAAATACTTGAAGCTTCCATGTTATCAAGGCTGCTGAGTCACACAAACTATGTCACAAACTAGCAGGACCCAGAGGGCATATTAGTCCACATCCTAATTCCTAAAGCGGCAATAAAATCCCACAGAATTCGCCCACACAGCACTTTTTGTGAGCTCTGAAATTCCTTTACTTGATCTCTTGTAGCTTTAGTCTCTTGGCCCATTAACACAATCTTGACTTAATAGTTATGCATGGCATGCATGTTTCGATTTAAGGCAAACGGAATCTAATTCTAACTACACAATGATGTTTAGCTGTATAGTAATGTCTAGAAGCAAAATGCACAGAGACTTGCCCCTCTCTTAAGTGAGTATGAATATGTACATTAAAGTACTGAACAGAAACCTACTGTAGCCTCTCTGTTTCTGCTGAAAACGTTTAATCATTCTTAAGGAGACATGCTTTGTTTGTGTTCATGTTTCTTTTCACATTGCTGATTGTCATGCATTATGCGTGCTGTGATAGATGTACAGGTATGCTTCACAGCTTACAAAAGGTAGAGCAGATGCTATTTTGAGCTCTGGCTGCATCCGGATCAGTTTTAACTAGTCTGCTGAGTGACACCCTGAATGCAGAATTTTGGAAAGACGAGATGAGATGTTTCTAACGAATTCTGACTGCAGCTTTTTCTAATCATCATGTGGAGCTGCTTAGCAGTACAAGATGTTACTGTTCCTGCACTGAACAGGTTTCAGGTGTGAATGCATGCAATTGTATTAATGCGTGTAACTACACACAATTCTTGATAATCTGGCTCCCTCAGGATCTATAGTGTATAGTAGACAGTGGCGACCCGACAGAGGCAGGCTTGTTATCTGGAGGTAGCTGGTTTGATATCTCTGAGAAGCAAGAAACATCTGGATGGGGAAGTGAATGACTAACACTGACATCTCAGTAGCCATCACAAAGTTGCCCTTTGAGCAAACCTCTTAAAGCCCAACGGCTGCAAAAGTCAGAAGTAACTTAATAGCAAGCACACACCCAAAATGTCACTTTAACCTTTGACTTACTTTTTGGGACAAAGTATTAGTAACTGCTGGTTTCAGCTTAGAAGTACAGCATGCATTTTCAAACGTCAGTGAATAAAAGCAAAAGCCAATTTCAGAATGAGACTTAACATGTGCAATAGAGTTACATGTGCATTCTGTAGTCCATGTCTTTCTTTTCTACACCTTAGACAGGTCTCCACACAGCCCAGGCACCAACATCCTCACACAAAAAGTTCTTCAGCCAGTCCACTCAACCCCAGAACCTTTGTGTTCTGATGTGACAGAGTCATCTTGCCACCCTGTATTGTTCTGAAATCACAAATCCCAGCTCAGCTTTAAGTAGGGTCGAGATGGACCAGCACCAAAGAGGACCATCTTATATTAGGTTGGAGTAAGGACATTGCTTTCACATAAAAACAGTATAAAAACAAAGCAACAAACAAATAAAGTAGTCTAGAACCAAATGTATTCATTGACACTAGACAGTGTCTTGATATGTGAATGTGTTTACACCGTTTGGCTTATTATATTTTGTAAGTTGTGCATTTCCAGCTGTCCTACACATGTCTGTTGTTGCTGCTGAAGGCTTTGACTGACTCTGCAAGCTTGTTTGGGATCTAAAGACTCCTAAACAAGCAACAGTCTCTGAGCAAGGTCAGCCGGGTCGAGCAACTTTTAGAGCTCTAATGAAACTGCCCACGCATGTACGCACAAAAACAATATTTATCAAAGTTATGCTCTTAGTCACATGTAAAATACAAACAAAGACATACTTTTTTGGAGTCCAATTCCAATTTTCTCCCCACTTTACACACACACACACACACACACACACACACACATTCTCTTATGTACACATACACAGGCTTTGGTACATAGAAAAGACTGCCTTGTTTCCCCAGAGAGAGTGGAAAAAATGAGTACATGTAATTGGGGAAGGGGTGGGTAGAGGAAAAGACCAAAAGAGAGGGAAAGAAAAAAAGACAGATGAAACACTGGAAGGCAGGCCAGTGGACAGAAGTCCGACTCAATGATAGTACCAGATTTGCCTTCCTAGCTCCAGCCACAATGAGGCTGACTTCCACTGAGATGAATGTTTCATTTTTGTGTTCATGTGTGTGTTTAAATCTTTAGCTTTTGTCCTAGACCAAAATGTCTGCTAAGTACCAGTAAATGCACAGACTACCTGTCTGTGGTGCTCATGTTAACTTTGCATAAAATAATGTATCAATTATAGACTAACTGGAAGAAGGCACAGTATGTGGAAACATGACAACAAGATTTAAGTAACTGAGAAAAGCCATTAAATGTCACTTGACTTGACAAGGAAAATATTGTCACCTGACATATAAGCTCTGAGGAAGTGCTCCTATTCCCATAACTACAGTACACATTTGAGTGTAATTAATTTTAGAATCAGCATCTGCAACTACAAAAACTCATAAATGTAGAAGGTAATCCTGTGACGAAAAGAACAAGCAGAACCACACATTTCAGGTGGCAGCCAACAAAATAAGTAGATTAGTATTAGGCCTGCAACTAACAATTATTTTCATTATCAATTAATCTGCAGATTATTTTCATGATTAGTTTTTAGACTATAAAATGCTAAGAAAATGACTGAAATTATTAGTCAATAATCAAAATCGATCAACCAATTGATCAATTGACCAATTGTTGCAGCTCTGATTAGAACATCAAAAGAAAAATAATCTTTAATTATAATGACATGAAACCTTGATCTTCCATTAAGGTGCATGCTTTGAACAAAACACAATAATGGCGCCTGAGATGCGTGTGTCTGCAATAGATAAGACTATCATCAGAGTCAAGCTCAGTGATGTGCCACAAACTAGTCAAAGGTTTGGTATGTACTGAATTTAGTGGAGATATTAATGACTGGAAGAAGTGATCAAGCAGGTCTAGCAGGTCGGGGAGGTTCTGTGTGTCAACGTTTCATCTGCTGGGCTGAACGAAGACAGGTATTATTACACAAGGAGAAACAACAGAGTTTCCTTCACACAATACACAAGAATTGTTCCATTACGTTAGCCTTTTGTGTTATAAATAACAGCACTCTGAATCTGGCTACCAGCAAAATCCACAAATCAATGACAGCGACAGATCATTAACATAGATTATTATTTCTCTTCAGGGAAATTCTTCTTATTTTTCTGCCATAAAGCCGCCTGCAGAACAGCTAAAAGGAATTCAGAGTCTTGTTCAAACATACATTAATTCTACATTGTGAATGTTTGACAACACAGCAGCATTTATAAACGGTTAACCCTTACCCAAACTAGGCCACCCTTTTGCTATAAGGAAGGTTTGTTTACACCAAGCATGGGTGTTTACATCCTGCAGTTTAGAGCTTGTAGCCTTTTTTAAACTAGACATAGCCCCTCAATTTTAGTACATTCCAGCAGGACAACAACTTTGAACATGTTGACAGGCAACCAAATAGTTTTTTGGGGGCAGAAAGTGGAATGTTCTTGTCCTCTGAACAGTGAAGTCAGTTACCTCACCTTGATCCAACTAAGCATGTGTTTCACTTGACAGTCTCAAGGCATGACACCCCTGAAACAAGCAAAAAGTGAGTATGACCGCAGTACAGGCCTGCTAGAGAATCACGAGGAGGGGTGATTCTGGTCAGTCAAAATTGGCAGGGGAATCTGTTTAGATAATGCATGTTTAATGAAAATATTGATATTTGCGGTGTAGCATATCTCAAGAGGAGGAAGTAATATGCTATTTTGCCATATTGATATTTTGTCCTACTCTGTACTATGTAAAAGTATTAAGTCAAAGGCAATGGTGCTTGTTACTCTTTCTATAAAAGACATTCAGGACTAAAGACACTTTCCAAAGCAGACATTTTGACATGTCATAGAAGGAAATGCATAACCGCAAACGATAACCATAGCTCAGTTCCAGTAAGTGTCAGTATATCGCCCAGTAAGTCATTCCACCTGCAGAACACCAGGACCTTGAAACTGTCTCACCTAAATGGAATGCAGCCATTATTAATGTTGTAAATGACACCTGTGCTTTCCCTACTGTGACATGTCCAAGTGTAGCGAAACAATTCTATTTAAACCTAGGTCTAAATGTCCAGGTTTAAATTCTGCTGACTCAAACCCAGCAGGTCTTTTCCCAGCAAGAAAAATAGATGAAGCTGAATTCCATTTGGCTGCTTTGGTTTCAAGGTCCTAGTATTATGCATGCTGTCTCGCTGTCACATTGATTTACCAGGACAGTTGAATAGAACATAGTAACATTTGTGATTTTCCTACAGTAGAACTGATTGAACCCAATGATCCAGTACTTTGATATCTTTTGACCTGATTGAATATCCTCACAGAATAGCTCATATATCCTAATATCTTCTTTTCAATCCAGGTATGTCAGCTGGTGTTTTCCTACTAAGACAGAGCGCAAAATGAGGCAGTGAGAGAGTTCTGTATAAGTTGGAAATTATGTCTCCCTCTCCAGCAGAAGACCTTAAGCGATAAAAACCAGCCTGACAGGATGCTAAATAAAGCTATAAGATGAAAAGTAGGATGCAGGTAAAAGATCAACCTGTTCTCAGAAGATCATTCATGTAGATCTGAACTAAATACAAGTCATAGCAATGACAGAGTTAGACTACTGTGAGAATACGTCAGGTTTTGTGCTCTCAGGCAAAACCAGGAAGTCTTTTGACACATTCCCATAGTGTATGGTTTAATGTTATCGGTAATCATTACCAGGAAATATGGAGAAATGTGAGGGAAGAAAATGAAGAAAATGCACAGTGCGCCTGCAGCCTTCATGATCATCAGAAAATGACAAAATGACAGAGTAAGAGAGGGGGCGTACAAGGCTGAGTGACCGACACAAAGTTCCACAACAGACCCAGAACAGCCCAGGTCGCAGGATGTAGCTGGGATGGTCAAGGGCTGAACAAACACTGACAAACACGGTGCACACGGTCAAAATGAACATGAACACGCGTGATCAGACTCAGCAAAGCAACACTCGCGACTACAGCCAATAACCTGTGTAGTTGTATGTCTAAACATCTATTTAATTATGATACTAGTCTTTATGATAGCTTACAGAAAAATAATCAATCCACATTGGAAATTAAGCATTGATAAAAGATAACGTTTTTTTCCGATTATTGCACTGTTGATTGTAGGTATATGCTGAAATATTGTTTTCCAAGCTCCACATACATAAACTAAAAAGCACTCAGAGAGTACATACTGTACTCTGTCAATTGTTTACATTTACCATTTAAAATGATTTTCACAGCTTTATCTAGATTCAGAGCTGCATTAAAATACGCATGCTGTTTTCATGCCCAGTTTGACAGAAAATTCATGCAAGCAAACCAACACCATTCTCACAAAACTTTCCTTAATCCACAAGTCTTTCACTGAGGAAATGTGGCATGTATTATTATTACTGCATTAACGCAGTCCCCAAAGCACATAAGTGTATTTGTGCGCTCACACACACTAATAACCTTGAACAAAGCAGCCTTTAATGAATTTCAGTGGAGACTGGCTTGAAATAATCAACGCCTTCCTTTCTTTCACTAACCAAGGTTAATGTCTAACACCCCCTCCCCTCCACATACACGCAGACACACAGGTTATGTCAACAGCCAGTATATTACAGATGCTGTCTAGGGAAGACAAAAACACCTACAGGCTAAAATGTATGAAAATATGCTTTTACTGCCTTTCTGTGATGTTGAATTCTCACCCACGTGTGAACGCACACAGACACACACCCAGCGATCAGGTCAAAGGAGGACAGGAAAGGTAAGTGAGCATAGAAGAATGAGACCAGAGCTGAGATTGCTGGTTCAAGGTCACAGTCAGATGAATAGTGGCTGTTGTGATACATTTATTCCAGTGATCTCAACTGCTAAAATTTCACGTTGTGCCTTAAATTGGGCTAAGACCGGATTAAAGCTAACTGCCTATTGGATGTTTAAACTGACAGTACACATTGACGCAAACTTCAGTGTAACTATTGTGGAGTGATAACCTTTTCTGAGTTTCTCTCCCTTCGTCCTGAGTATCACTGAAGTCTTTGGCAAGGTGTCAAACCTGCTATACCACCATGGAATGAATCCTGCCACTGTGGGTGTGTGCGGTTGTGTGTGTGTGGTTGTATGAGAGAGAGAGAGAGAGAGAGAGAGAGAGAGAGAGAGAGAGAGAGAGAGAGAGAGAGAGAGAGAGAGAAGAGAAAGAGAGAGAGAGAGAGAAAGAGAGAGACTTCTCTCCACATGCATTAAGAGCGGTGTCCATTTCTGCCACGCTGACAGTTCACAAAGCCTTGGTTAAGACAGACAAAATAGCATTCGAGCAAGAAGCATGGGATAGAATGATGTAGAGTGTGTGTGTGTGTGTGTGTGTCGGGGGGTGGGGGGTGGGGTGCACACACACAGAGAGAGTGAGAGAGAGAGAGAGAGAGAGAGACAAGAAGCCAAGGGCAAGTAATGAGCCAGACTATCATCACCCAGTGCTGATTTAGCAAGTCAGGTAAATCACTGGTGTTTGTGTGTCCGCCTGTTTGTGGATTATGCTCTTTTAACTAGACTCACGTACGTCATGACTTAAGTGTTGCAGTGGAGAGACTGTACCTTTCATATTTCATGGCACGTAAAACGAATTGTACCCACAGTTTTGGTTATACTGTGGCGAAATATTGGTGTAAATGTTTTGATAGTATTGCCAAAATAATGCCTGAGTTCCACCTAGATACCAAAATCAGATCACTTTGTTGAGTATTAACAAGCCCTTTCCAGTTCATAAAATTAATCAAATTTCTCAACTGCATTAGTGTTTAATGTTGTCTCACCACAAACAGACTTGCCTAATAAAGTATAAAATCAACTAAATAATGACTTTAATCTGTAAATATTTCAATAAAATAATAAACCTGACTAATTGCTGTTGTGATTGTTTTTGACTTTTCATTCCCTGTACTTATTGAAGCTTACCCAACTCTGCCGGCTCAAATTAAATCATCAATTATTCATACAGTCCAATATCCATCCAAACATTGTCTAAATTATATGAGTCAGTGATGTGTTTATGTGTATGTTGTACTATCGAGGGATCAGTGCTGCATGGGCAAATCCTCACTGAGCAGATGTCCCAACCGTGTCCTCCGAGCAGCATATGAAGCCACAAGCCAATATTGACACACCGGTAACTGCAGGCAGACGCAGGCATATTGTGTTACCTGCGCTCACAAAGCTGTATTCCCTCCAGAAGATAAAAGCAGGATACAGGGTCTTGCTACAAACCCAACAATTGTGTTGTAGTGTGTGATACAAGACTTTCGCAAGTGATGGAAGGAATATTTCAAAATAAGATAATGTGTGGGGGAGCCGACAAGTCATGCCAGCTGCTGTGGATTCAGAGGGCTGAGTTATTTACAGCCACAATAATGCAGGCTAATCTTCACACAGATACTTCTTTTTGCCACCATAGATACACTGTTCTCATGTGGCCTGTTTTCTCAATCGCTGACTTCACCCAGAAAAGGCAATGAAGGATGGTAAGGGAGTTGCGTGATGGCAATTCTTCTTCCTTAATGAGGGACGGACCTTTGACATTTGAAGGCTCATGGACTTTAGTCTCAGCTGAACAACGCAAACCGGCTCCAGTACGAGTTAGACCACATGTGCCAAGTGCTTTGTTTTGTCTTTGTAATGACCGTGACACCGGCAGCTTTCTGTCAAACCTTACCAAAAGCCAAAGCATGAAACCTGGAAAGTACAATGTACATTTGAACTTAAAGTAATTAGAGTTATATACACATTTTGTGAATGCACACATAGTTAATCATTATAATGTGAATTAGATAGTCAGTACTGTATCAATCCGTGGGACTCAATAGTGGGTCATTATTAATAAAGCATATCTTCTCCTTCTTCTATTGTCAGTGCCCCCCTTGTTTTGTCAGTCTAACTGTAGTAGGATCACTAAGAGGACCTCTTACTCGTATACCTTAAAACACCATGGATTACATTTATTTAAGGATTGAATTTGAGCATAGATAAACAAAAATCTAATTAATTTGTCTGCTGGCTCAAATTAACTATTAAGTGGTTTAACCAGCTGCTGCTAAGTGGTTTAACCACTTAATTTAAACCACCCCAGTACATAAAATGTAGGTGTTTCAATGGGTAGCTTATCCCATAATATACGATGAGAGCAGAACGACTGTAAATGGGATAAATGGCTTAAGTTAAAGGTTTTGTTTGTCGGCTTTGGGTTCATCTTTTCATCTAGGTGGTTGTTAGCATAATGAACGCTACCGTTCACCCCCCACTTTTATTTAAGTTAGCTAACTTAACGCTAGCTACATCACAGGGACAGACTCCTCTGTCACCATAGGATACAACACTTGGCTCGAGGAATTCATGAAGCACACAGACTGACTTCCCGGTGTTGTATTGAATGTTGTTGCCCCAGTATTTGTTGGTACAAGTACGGTTTTGCAACATTAACCAGACCTGCAAGCACTGAAACATGGCTTAACTTGACTTATGTAACTTCAACTGTAACACGGCGAGAGAGGGAGACATTCCGCGACAGCAACTCCGGAGAAGTCCCACCACCACTAGTCCTACTACTACTGATGTCAACCGAGGTTTGCAGTCGAGCTTTTGCTTCTCTGTGACACAAAACATCAACCAAAGCCAGGTCGAAGCAAAGACAGGCGACTCTTGACACCATTAATCATGCAAGAAAGCCGGGAACCAAGTGCTGTTGTCCCGACTGTCAAACACCGAGCTCAAGTTTTCCAACCGCTAACAAGTTTAACCGCCTCACAACATACTGTGACTTACCTCCTCCGCCGAGCTGGAAAGTGTCTTTGCTCGAGACTTTGTACCGGGTTTGGTTGTTGAAGCACACTTCTCCCGGAGGTTTCGACTTCAGACTCTTCTATGGTGTTTGAGGAAGTGTTCAAGTGGGGGCTGCTGCTGGTTGTGGCTCTGTTTCTCTGTCTGGCTCTGTACTACTGCTGCTCTGTGGCAGCGCGCGGTGCAGAGGAGTGACCGTGTGACGTCAACCAGGTGCATTCCCAAAGACACACATGCAGAGAGGTGAGACCCGGCCTGAACAGCTTTAGATGCTTTGCAATTAAGATTTTGCACCAGAAACATAAAAATATAATATACGAGTACAGCTGAAACATTTAATAAAATGATAAACTGACAGGAAATGTCTTGGCATTTTGAATATGGTTTGAGTTATTTTTCATGCAAAAATATGGATTCCGTCTATTTTCCAATCAATTAATCCACAATGGAAATAATCAGCAGTTGTAGTCCCATGCAAAATAGTTCATAATCAGCACCAGCTACAACAGTATGATCCTGCTTTTACATTAATACATGAATAATAATAATCAAATGATTTAATATGTAATAGTTTAACACTCACAGGGGACATTTCCCTTGATTTTTCTGATTATACCTATATAAGTAAGTAACTTAAGTCAGGGCTTTTACTTTTACTTTTAAAAGATTAATTTTACAGTGTGTAATTAGTACTCTTGCTTAAGAAAAGGATTTAAATACTTCCTCCACCACTGTGAAAAAAAAAGAGGATTATTTTTTTAATACTCTGCATTTACTTAATCATTTTTGATGTCCTACACTGGCAGGACTGGACTGACAACAGTGGAAACCCAATGACGTGTCATCCTAGTAGTCAGTTTGTCTTGTAACACCTTGCCCCTGAACCTGACATTGTTTCGCACAACAACCCAGTTTTGAAAACTGTGAAGCTCTGCAGTTGCACATTGAGTGAAACACTTTTTTCCCTTGAGTAAAAAATGTGAATTTGGCAGGGGGACCAGCAAACCAGGAAATCAATGCAATGTGTATGCTGGTGACACAAAACAAAAAAAAGGTTTAGAGTGAGTACAGTTTGTGGGCTGATCCATACTGGCCCTGCCCATAGCACCTCCACATTCCCACTTGTCCTCTCCGTCACAAAGCACAGAGATCCACGTGGTGCTGAGTCATCAGCCCCCACCCACCAAAACTGTATAAGAGAGAATGGAGCGGTAAATTTAGACTGTCTGTCTCAGCTCCTAAAGGGCTATTTATAGCTCGAAAAACGATATAACAATGACGTATAGAATAGGTGACCAGGGTTGAATGCTGGTAGAGATCACTGAGTAAGACTGTAGAGTGTCTCATCATGCCCACAAACTTTTGGAACATGCAACAACAACTCAACGACAAGAGATTTTACCACAAAAATCTGTCCACACACAGAAAGCTGTGGCAACATGACCACAAATTTGCAGTCAAGCATATAATTTAATTTGTTAGCCAGGTATCCAGTATTTTAAAGGGCACTATATAGTTTTGGAGAAGAAATTCAAACTCAGAATTTTTATTTTTGCAATACTAATGAGGTAATGATATTATATTTTTTTTTCCATAACTGAATTAACAAGCTGCTCTCAGAGGAAAACAAGGTCCCCAGAACACTGTTTGAAGCTAGAGAGGTGGCAGGGTCCGCCAAATATAAACAAAGTTAAACAGTATAAAATTGCGTTGCCCTTTAAGGTCAGTTTGTTTATTCAGTTCATTCAGTCGTGAAAAACAAAGTTGTTTATTTAGTCTTTTTAGGCATAAAAACAGTCTCAAAGAAGATCTAATCTAATAATTTCTTCCCCAAAACCACATATTGCACCTTTAACACAGGCAAGCATAAAAGACTTTCAGTCATATGGCAAGAAAGACATTACTTTTTCCATTACTTCCACTTCCTGGAAAACTGTCATCTTCTTGAATGATGACCTCATGTGACACGAGTGGTTGTAAATAAAATTCAACCCAATAAAACTATTACAGACTTTTGATCTTTCCTGCCCCTCCCATCAAATAAACCTGCAGCTTGGTTTGTCAACTGATAGCCAGTGGAATTGCACTTGAGTAACCCCTTCCTGTGCTTCTTTGTCCCGCCCCGAGCATTCTGGTTTGACAGGAACTTCATCGAATTGGGGAAGCAAGATTTTCTCCTCAGCACGAGAAAGCAAACAAGACTTCCTCACCATCACCACCGTCTCAAGGAAGAAAAGTAGGACAGAGGGCTGCTTAGTTATGTTATGTGATGACATTCAGGTTCATTTCTCGTTAGCACTTAGTTAGAGGAATCGTTATCTGCTGTAAAAATTCCAGCTTGAGATAGTTCACACACTGACACAACACAATTTTATATAAAACCACTGGCTTCATATTTTCTGTGTGAATTCCATTTGTATCTGGGCAGGGGACCGAGACAGTTCCTGTTGTGATGGCCATTTCTGCCATCCCAGCAGTGCCAGGGCAAACATCACAGTGAGTAATGAGAGGAACAGGCAGACGGAGAGAGGGAGGGAAGGGAGGGAGAGATGAAAAAACAATCCCTAAATAAGGAGAGAAATGGTCCTTTCATCAAGAGACATGCCACAGACTAAATCTGCCTTTCTCTATCTGTCCTCATTTCCCGCTCCCACTCTATTTCACATATTTGCCTTTCTTCCACCATCTCTCAGCCCTTCTTCTTTCCTCTGCGCCATTTCCTTGTTTGCAGACAAAGAGAAGTGTGCAACAGGTTCTCCATTCAAATGACCCTGAGGTAAACCAGACCAGTTTGTAAGACAGACTTCGTGGCAACATGATGTCGGTAAAACATTTCGCTGGAGTGTGGGTTATCTCTAAAGGCAGCTTAACCTCACTTTCCTCTTTTAGTCTCTGTCAAAGTGGTGATAAAACTGCCAAGAAACACATCTACAAGTGTTTGTCTCTGGTTTAAAATGTTTAGCAGATAACACACGACTGGAATATCAGCAGGCTTTTTGTGCTCAGCTGCTGTCTTTCATACTTATCCTTTATTGTGCGACATATTCCACATTAATGCTCTTGTGAAAAGGAGCAGTAGACAAGAACAAAGATCTGATGGAACACTTCCCGTTCAAAAAAGCCTCAGCTTAAAGTTAGGCCAGGTGCGTGTTCAATGCACTGTAAACCAACAGCATTGCATTGGAAAAGTATTTTGTGATTACGGCATGGAAAGTTGCTCACCTGTTTACACCGGTGTTATGCAGAGGGAAAATCCCCAGCATACATTGAGTATGACTGTCTGATCGTGAAGCTCATTTAAAATGTTCTCTCTGTTCTATTCTGAACCGGTTTGCCTGCATAGGTTGGTGTTTTGACAGTGAAATGAAGGCCAGGTATTACATTTCTGACTTATTATTGGCCTCCTGGATGTTGATTTGGAACTTTTCAAGTGTGTGCAAGGAGAAAACTATCCTTTTTCTATCTTTAGAGGTCCTTTTCTTATGATTTGCAGAGACTGCAGAAATAAAAGGCTATTGATTCAAACATGCAGGTGGTTATCTAATCACTCCTGCAGCTCTGGTTCCCTGGCTACTGATGTTCACGCTCGGTGGAACAAGGTGTCTTTAACTTTCAGGTGCTTGGAGGAAATGAATAACTTTCCCATGCTTTCGATGCCTTTCTCACTTCTCTTTCTCTCTCTCCTTTGTTACTTCAAGTAAGTATTGGGTCATTGACACTCCTGGGATCATGTATCTAGAGCAACCCCAATCTTCCTATTTTCTGTTCTGCCTACTTTCTGACTGACATGCAATCACTTCATCTTCACTCTTCTAATTGGAAATGATCTGCTGGTCTTGATCTCTGTATCCAGTGACAGTGTCCTCACCAACACTCTCCCCTGCTCTCTTCCTTCCTTATTATCTGTATAGACGGGCCTTTAAAATTATTCATGAGCAAATGAAATCCTTGTTTTCAATTATCAAAGGATCTGTACTGGCCGATAAATTAAAGCCACAATCTTTTTCTTTTCTTTAGCTCGCTCTCAAATCAGGCCTGCTCTCGTTAACTTGCGGTCATTAATATTGCAGACGTTGAAAAAGAAATAGGCCAAAATGTTTTGTGCTGTTTCTTTGTCTTTAAATATTTATGGAAGCCACTGCTTTCCTGGTCGTGGTCCACCGCTGTCTGACTTGGTTGTCTTGGCTGTGTGAAAGTCTTTGGTATGACTAATTAACTTATCTGAGATGGCTAGTGTTACCCAGCAGTGTGGCTGAGCTGGGAAGTGAAAAGCCTGAAGAAAAGAAGGGCTGATTATGGTCTTTTTTATTTGGCTGAATTAAATCTGCAACAAGGCAACGCTTAACAGTAATTATTTATAATCTCTCTGGTGATACAAATATGTCACCTTAATTTGACCTTAAATTGCAGTGCCTCTCTTGGTTCAATCATTGTAGTTACAATTAATGGAATGCAGTGTTGTTAAATTCTGAATATCCAGTTAATTTCAGGCTGTATCTCGATACACAATATATATCTTGATATTTTTGAAATCTTCTCAACAGCACTTCAAAAGTGGTAGGACTGGGCGACAGAATCAAATATTAGGATCTTTTTGACCAAATACCTCGATATTGATAAGCAGACGATATTGTAGAGATGACTATTGGTACAACAAAATATTATCACAGTGAGATTTTTTATAAATAACCATCAGTAATGTGGATATAATGAATGAAGTAGATAAAGGCAAGAGAACAAGTCTGTTAAGTTCAGAAAATGACATCACTTTACTGTAATGCAGCTTTTAAAACCAGGCAACGACAACACTTATGCTGTTTTGTGATATAAAGATATCCAAAATCTAAGCTGATTATATAGTTTCACATTGTTATAACGATATAATATTGATATGTTGCCCAGCCATACATCATAGTCCTTTAAAATAATATATGTATAAGTGCTGACAAAAGACTCTAACCCTAACCCTAAACCTCAGGACATCACAGTAGGACACATGACTGTTAATGGACACAACACACTGATTGTTGTCGGATGTAAATCAGGACTATCTAATTGAATGTGGAGTCATGCTCTCTTCCCTAATTTTTCCATTACATAACATCATAGCAACAAGATACTAAAAAAAACAACCCAAAACAACACATGATGTCCAGAATGAAGTTAATTTATATCAGTTGTAATTTTGGATTCAAACTCCAGAAGTTATGCCAGGACAGTTAGTTTACTGTCACTCATTGAATTAGCGCTGTAATGCTTTCTGTTTCCCCTCTCCGTGCCACTCTTTTCATGAATTGATTTAAAAACTATTTCGAATACACATGTTATTGGTTGGATATTAAACAGTGCCATCATAATATTTACCAATTTTATTCCCAGGCAAAGTTATAGCAGTATGAGGAGAAAATTAACTGAAATTTCTAAAATATCTCATACATCTTTGTTTGTGTAGAGAGACTTGGTGTACCTTCAGCATAAAGGGGGGTGCCCAGCTGAGAAGACATGTTTGATTACTTCACATATAATAATACTCTTTCTCTTCCTTCCACCCTCTTGTTTTCTGCAACAAATACATGCCATCGATACAAGATTTATACTTCAAGTTTCTATTAATTCACTCTTTATACTGAGAAAACAACTGCTTGAACTTTAAGTTAGTGGCACCAAGACCAAGTGTATACTCATGGACAAAGAGAATCTTATAGGAGGAACTCTTCCAGTCATCAGCATGTCTGATACAGTTCAGTTGAGATCTGTTTGGCATTATTTACTGCTGCCCTCTGCTGGATGAAAGATACACTTAACTAGGCTGTGACTGTGTTAGCCAATAACACAAACAATGGAAACACACTGGTACAGTACAGTATGTACTTATTTCGGCATCAGCCCAGTATTTATCTTGAACAGGGGCTGAACATTAAATGAACACCTGTACAAACAAGTTCAATGCATAGCAACAACCCTTCAAAGAGTACAGCTTTTGCGAGGCTCATAATTATAGCTGCTAGGATTGTGTGACAATAGATTGAACCACTGTATATGGCCAGTTTGAGTGTGTAGTGTTTTTGTACTAAATTGTATGATTTTCTAATATGTTTAGGTCATTCTCCCTCATAATAATCATAGATATAGATGCAGATTAGAAAGCGTGAATTCAATTTTTAAGGCTATCTTTTTCCATGATGTGTCTTCTGTCAGACTTGGTGAAAGAAAATGTTCAAAATACACATTTAAGCATTTAATTGAGTTTTTCTGTCCTGGATGTAAATGCAAATAAGCTCATTTTAATCAGATAGTCTCACTTGCAAACATAAAACAAAATATCAGAAAACTTGTAATGTGAAGTTTTATGGTGATATCTATTAGTTATTTTACCCTATTCATCATTTTTATCTAAAAATATCTTGTGTTTATCTAAGTGTTTTTCTTAAAATGAGTTTTTTTCTCATACTCTGAGCCAAAAATCTCCACTTCAGTAGCACTTACATACACCAAACTTTCCAGTGTTACTGCTGTCCATTTCCTGAAGGCTTATGCTGAGGGGTTTGTTTATATATCAGTCATAGCCTGATTTTTATAACGTTTTTATAACGTTCCTAAACATTGCAAAAGTAGTTTAGAGAGTTTTTGTAGTTTTTCATTTTTGTTGACAGTAATTTCTGATTTATGGAATGATAATAATAATAATAATGATGATGAAAACAAAACCCCCTCTGTAAAAATCTTTGAACATGTGTTATCCAGTGTACAGAGATTTGCTCTGGAAACGTATGCAAATTAGTACATTTTAACCAGATAATGTCTCGTATGCATATTCAAAGCAACCTTATGTAACTTTGTTACTCTAAAATATCAGCTTCAAAATCTTGTAACAGGGTGGATGGTGTCTGTGTCTCAGCCACTCCGCTCCCCCATCACTTGTTTCTGCACTATGTAACTTCAGTGGGAGGGTAGGATCACAGCGTTACATACATGTTTACTTCAACATACATTACATCTGGCAAATTGTTACAGACCTGGGATTTGTATTTACGACTGTGGTGTTGCACTCAGAAACTGTGGGGGGAGGGCAAATTGCACAAAAAGCCAATTTGTACATGTTTCTTTAAACACAAAATTTCAGAAAATTTGTAATACTTGTCAATTGTCTTAATGTGAGTAGTCAACTGTGGAAGTTCCATGGTGATGTCTATTATTTTAGAAAATGATCCTATTCACCTGTAGTGTCTCCCCTAGCGATAAAGAAACACATTCACATGCAAGAACTGGCAGCACTGTACTACATTGCGAAAGGACATTAAGTGCACTTTTTAAAGGAGTTTATTTTAATATGTATCTATATACATAAACATTTACAATGCACTATATGCAAGAAGTACAATCCATAATAACACTATAGGTATGGCACGTAGGAAAAGCTGAACAGTACTGAACAAATGTGTGCTTTAGAAACAATGTAGTGTGATGGAAAGATGAAAGATCACATGTGGTACGTCTACATTCTGACTGGACTGGATAATGCCTTTAGGTAGGTTAGTTAAAACTATGCATGTGTGAGTAGAGAAGAGTGAAACTCCAGCGAAGACATGGGCGGCTCAGATGACTCTAACACTGACAGTTTTCAGGTAGTATGACAATGGCTTTTTTCAGCAGTTTCCATTAAAGTCCAAGTGGTTGCAGTGTGATTTTATCCAGCAGTGTATATACAGCATGAAAGATGTATTAATAAAAGTGGCACAATAGTATATTCTTATGTTACTGGACTGTAACCGAGCTTGTCAAAATACTATAAGATTAAAGTATATAAGAGTAGATAAAAAGCAAATGTTATCAAGGTCTCTTCTGGAGACATGACAGTGGTACAGTACTGTGATAACAAAACAAGGAGTACAATTCCATTTCAGGCACATTCATCATCAGTTGCAAATTGCACTGCATTCAACTGGAAGAAATCAATTGGCACTTAAGAACTGTATGACAAACCTACAGAATCAAATACAAAGGGAAAGTTGTAGAAATGCTGTTGAGTGGTTATCATGCCCAAGGTCATTCCATAGCTTTGTAGCTTCAATACAAGACTCCACGAGAAATATAATGTACACACACCATGATGCTTAAAATGACCTCTTAATCAGAACATTGTGTCACAACATTTCTACAAACAAGCCATATAATTCACTTAAATTTCTGCAGTGTATACTTCACAATATATATTCAGAATACCAGATATCTCTCTAAAACGGTGACCAATATTTTCCCCTTTTTTCTAGCTGCGAATACTACTGTGGAGCAAAGTTTGTTTTGGATATTCTTTGCAAAGTGATGTTTCATCCATCACAGAACACAGGCTGTCACTGTCTCACATGTATAAAAAAATGAAGGATGTGACGTTCTCCTGCAGAACCGAAAGAGTGGTTTAATAATCCAGTGGAGCCTCATAAAAAAGACATCAAAATACAGCAACGTTAAAAAAGTTGACGCAGTGAAGACTCTTTTGTGGGGTGGTCCTTGTAAAAAGTTAAAAACAGAGGGAATTAAATGTTTCTTAAAGAGTTCCTGTGAGTTCAGCCGAAAACCTGAGGAACCTTTAATCATTCTCCAACAAGAGGTTTCCACTTCTCCTCTCCACGTAGCAGCACCCCTCCCACTTTTTACTCCCCACCATTGGGTGGCAGCCTTGTCTAAGATTCCACCCGGTGATTAAATTTTGACATGATGTTCCACAACAGGTCAGACGTGATGAATCCTTACTGATAGTGTGAGTTCAGATGCAGCAGGTAGCTATGTTGTGCTCCACAGAGGAGTTCTAGCAGGGCGTGTTTGTTGAACTGAGCAGGTGCTATAAAACAGTAGCCTCCTCCATGGCATTGACCCATCTGAAATACAAGAAGAGGAAACATGAGACCTTTTAAGTGTTTGCTTAAAAACACACTCCACTGATTTTACATAGCATTGTCACTTTGCGAGTCATGGACAGTACTGTTAAGCCAAAGAAAGCAGTTACATAATGTCCTCTTTGTTCAACCAGATCATGGGGACTATATACTTGTAGCAAGAGGTAAGTTTGACCCATGTGTGCTTTTATCATGCAGCGACAGTCTCACAAAAAGATACTACTGGCTACATTACTGTAATTGAAGGATCCAGTGTTTTGGGGATCTTGACAGAGGTGGATTGTTACATTCACTTAAGTACTGTACTTAAGTACAAATTTGAAGTATATGTTTTGTGGTTTATATTGTGTCTCCTCTGTCCCTTTTACATCCTGTAAAGAACTCTTTCTGCTTTGGAAACAGCTACGTATATACATTATTTACTGAAAATCATAGTCTGACTGACACTGGGCTTTGAGCCTGGTACTAATGTTGATATTTGGTTTCAAAATTAAAATGATATGTTGACCGATTGTAAACAAACAGCCTTGATACGGACCCCTTCAATTAAAAATTAAACATAAAATATTGAAAACTATCTACTTTTCAGCGGTGAAGAAACTGTTTCTACATAACATTAAGCCTAGTTTGTGATTTCTCTTCTGCAATTTCTTGTTGCTCATTGGCCGACATATATGCCACTACTAATATATCTGCAATAAGCTAAAACTGGCTGATATATCAACCAGGCTGAAGTCTCAGTCTACTGCACTACTGTCAATAACATTTTCTCTTTTGCTACTGTGCATATGTATAAGAATATGCACTTAACACTCCTTGAGATAGTGAATCTGACAGTAAGTAACAAATGGATCAAAATAAAGTGTCAACAGCCATTATGTTAATTGGTGCCTTTTGTGCAGGTCAGATTAAGCTCGAAGAGATAAACAAAGCTAATGCCCTTTAATAAACACGTTCTGTCAACTTGAATTGTAAACCGCAGCATAACAATGCCACATATTAATCCAAACAGTTGTAATGCCTAAGCCAGTTGTCATCTTTCAAAGATACTGACTTTAAACTTTTTTTATCAAAGTATCTAAAGAACACATTTGGATAAAATCAGCAAGTGAAAATAAGCAAATACAAGAGCAGACATGAGATCACCTAAATAAATCATACCAGCATTTTAGGTTGAGATGAAACAAAAGGGCCGAGGCCCTATCACTGTCACTTAGGACAGCAATTCTCCATAAGATAAACAGGGTGTTAATATAGTGCACTATGGAGGCACAGTGCTGTATACCCCATATACAGTTCTGACAGTTCACCCAACCTACTATCAGACATACCACAAATGTCAGTCAAAATGCATTTTACAGCTCCCTGGTGGTCTAGTGGTTAGGATTCGGCGCTCTCACCGCCGCGGCCCGGGTTCGATTCCCGGTCAGGGAACGTACTTTTCAAAGACACCTCAACTCAATTGCAAAGATAAAAGACAGCTGCATCTTGTCTTATATAAACAGCTCCAGTGCTGACCTGCGTGCCATGTGTTGATCATCGGCCCTGAAGGTGTAGTACAGGGTTTTCTTGTGGTAGAGATGGAACACGTTGCTGCTTTCCTCTCCCTCCGGCCTCTCAGTCAGCTTGACGGTGAAGCCCTGCAGAGGTAGACTCTCTGAAGCCACTTTGTCCTGAGGAAACCAGAGCGAAGACATCAAGCACAGGCACACAAGTTAAAACATCAATCTTGCTGTCAGCAGTATAACAAGAATTTCATGCTTCGAGAAGAACAAAGTGAAACTCAGATGTGTACTTGTCAAAAGAAACAGAGAGAGCACAGAGAATCCCTTCATTAGTCACGTAAAGTGTTGTGCCCAGGAGGAAAGGTTGAGCAGTGAGAAATGTGAGTGTTAAACAGCTCTTTGCTGCGCTGGCCCGACATGAAGAAGAAAAAGGATAGGCAAAGGCTGTGGGGAAATGCCTTTGAGTGATCATGACAGTGTGTGAGAGTTTCGGGGCTGGTGTGGGAGACTCTGTGCCCCCTCACCTCACGGGCTGTGAAGGTGTAGAGCACCTTGTCTTTGAGGAGGAACCACAGCCGCTTCCACTTCCTCTTGCTCTTCTTTCTGCGCTGCAGGCTGCCACTTATGGTGGAGCCCTCCACGGCAAGCGCCACCTGATGAAATGCGAGCCACGTTAGATGCACATGCTACAGTAATACACGTACACACAGAGCGGGGGGCTGGATAGTATAGCTGGAGTTTTTTGCAACATAATGTAACCCAGAAAACTAAAAACTAAACTAACAAATGACCGTCTCCACCCTTTGTGACAGTTTTGACAAGAATTGACAAAATGGAAAACAATTTATTTCAGGAGTAAGATTGCAATATGTTCCTGTTATTTTGTCCAAGAAGGGTCAAAAGTAGATAGTGAACCCTGCTGGCAGCTGTTTTGCACTACACGAATCTGCAGCTGATCAGCTTTAACCAATGCCAGACATTCCAAAACACATGGTTGCAACAAGTGCAAACATCTCCCTGGTGGTCTAGTGGTTAGGATTCGGCGCTCTCACCGCCGCGGCCCGGGTTCGATTCCCGGTCAGGGAACTGACTTTTGATTGCTGGATAATAAAGAACCATAGATTTAAATGCTACATATGTATATGTAGTATTGCAGTAAGCAATTATGAGCTAAAAGTGAGTGTGTTTTCATTCGAACAAAACACTGAACTCAAATCAAACGTCACTGGCCATCATGTCCATATTTACAAGATATTTTCTCAACTGATCGATTAGTTGTTTGGTCTATAAAATGTCAGAAAATGGTGAAAAATGTTGATCAGTGCCCTTAAATGTCTTGTTTTGTCCACGACCCACAGATATTTAGTTTATTGTCATACAGGAGGAAAGACACCATAAAATATTCACATTTAAGAAGCTGGAATCAGATAACTTTGACTTGTTTCTCAAACTGATTAAAAGATTATAAGTAATCAATCAAAATAGTTGAGGTTTAATTTAATAGATGACAACTGATTGGTTTATAGATTCATTGTTGCAGCTCTGATAATTTCAATAAAAAGGTGAACTGTGTGATGTATTGAGATAAAAAATTGGGCCTGTTAGATGTAGAGGTACAGGTGGCAAACGAAGGTGTAGTCCACCTGGTTGAGAGGGGAGGTGCTCTTCCTGCTCTTCCACAAACTTGGAGGCTGCAGGCTCTGGAAGACAGCAGAGAGGGGACGGCTGGCCCGGTGAGTCCGAGGGCTGGAGTTACCGCACGCCCCCGACACGCTGCCACCTACACACACACATACAGTACAGTTAATACCATATCAAAGAAGAAGAATCAGGATCAGTGTGCTAGGTACCTCAACGGAAGGGTACTGAAAAAAACGGGATGGAATAGAATAGTTCCCGTGATACCATCCACAACTTTTTTATAATGGAAATGCAAAATGTTCTGATGTGTAACAAACTGAAGTGGAAATGAGGCTTAACATATTTTTCTTTTCCATGTTCTCGACCACAGTTAGACAATTCTACATACAGAAAGCTGAGATTCACCTCTTTTCCTGAGCTCGGCATAGCAGTGGTCACACACTTTGGCCACCCTGTCTTTGAGGTACTTCAGTGGGTATCTGTTCCTGGAACAAGCACGGCACACCACCTGCTCAGAGAGACGGAGTACAAAGATTTACAAACAGCAGAGAGAAACCATACAGTTTTAGCATTTCAATTTATGGTGACAGACATTAAAACTCTTTAATTCAATACTTCATGGAGATTAAAGGAATAACATGAACTGAATAACTCAATTGAATACTGGTTTTATTAGATGGCAATTTTCTTTTCTGTAAGTACTCCTAGTGCAGGTCAGTAATCTAAAACTTGGTATCCAGTACAGTGAAACAAAACTGGAGTAAAGACTGATCACAAACAAGCCAAAACAAATTTGTGTAGGTCTGTGTATCTAACCTTGCCACAGGCGTTGCAGTGGTGTCGTCTCAGCGTGAGGCTGAAGTCAGACGTACAGTTCATGCACATCATCACATGAGAAACTGGCACCAGTACAGGAGCAGCCTCTCCCAGGGCCATCCATAGCTTCTCTCTGGCCTGGGGACACATACAACACATCAGACAAGGTGAGAAGGATGAGATTTTAGATAGCAGATGTAACTGTATGTAAGTATCTGGGAAAATTACAATGCACATCTAATTTTTAGTCTTAAATATAGGAATATAACTGATTATTGCAGCAATCATTTCAGCAGCAAATGATTATTTTAACTAATCATACAAGAACTATTACTAGCTGTCTTTCCACATATGTTTCAAGTGAACTTGTAGCAAGCATTTGAAATGCTGCCAAAAAATATGAAAATAAATGTGAATCAAGCTTCTTTTAATCAACTGGTTTGGAGCAAAAAAACATATATAGTTTCATCAGAAGTCGGTAGTATAGGCTATGCTTTGCATTGCTGCGATAAAAAGATTAGAAGAAGTAAAGACCTGGAAACAAATCCAGTTGTTTGTCAACCAACAATAAACCCCAAAGAGGAAAAAGAAGAAAAGGAAGAAACAAAGTCAGTCATCTTGGTCTTGTATGAGAGACAAATTTAGAGAAGTCTTCAGGATTTCTTTTCAATTGGGCATACTGTAATTATTATTTCATGTCTGCAAGTATCAGACATGTTTCATGCTGTCTGGAGACAAAGGAGTGGAAACAGTTGATCAGTCATGTGAATTAAATGATCACCAGGTCAGAACTTGTTTGGGAAAGGTACATTATCTGGCAAAAAACACCTCAAGCAAGCTCGATTCTTTTTTCTTCTTTTCTAATTTTGCCGTTCCCATCAACTTTTTGTGCATGAAAATACATTGATGGACACGCAGCTACTGTTTCTCTTTTAACTTTTCCTACCTCACTGCAGGGTCCACCAAACGTACAGAGTCCTGCTGCATGGTCTGCTATGGCTCGACTCAACGTGTGGAACCAGTCCTCCCTCTCTCCGACTGAACTGAAGACAGAAACAGACAAACAATCACACCTGATTCTAATGCTTTAGACCAAAAGTCTAGAATCAGATAAGAGGAAGTGAGTCTTGTGCCAGTCATCATCAAATTCACACAGTTCATTTCAAGGTTTTGGCCGTCAGAAGCTCACCTGGCTGAGAGCGTAATAGTGATGTCAGACACCTCGATCCTCAGACAGTTCAGCACATTGTCCAGGACAGGTTTGCTCACCTGTATGTGTGTGTGTGTGTGTGTGAGGGGCAAAAACACATCAGAGTTCAGCCAAAAAACATTCAAGTTGGAGATAAGCTAAGATTTTGTCAGAGATGGGTAAAGTTTATGTACCTTCATCCCAGACAGAGAAAGTGTGTTCTTCAGCCTGTATTTTCCATCCTGCTGAGGGTAGGTGTACAGCATAATATCGTTCATCTAATAAAGAGAAAAATGAGAAGTTATTAGGTCTAATTTATTTATCATGCTCCTCAAAAGAAAAACAGTAGATAAATGAGAATCTTAGTTGTTGGTTGCAAAAATCAGCTTCAATCCCCAGCTATTCACAATACAATGCCCCCTAATGACCACAAGGTGGGGATGTTGCCATGAGAGAAATATCTAAAATTGCAGCACACACCTCTTTGTTTATTCTTTCTTTCTTGAAAGCAACTCAACTCAGAGCTCAACTACTTACATTATGTTTCCTTTCTCAGCATTCACACATGTCTGTGCAACAAATTCCCATGTATGCACAAAACAAAATAAGGCATTAAAAGTGTTTATTTGCTTGTTCAACCTAAAGTATTGTGATCCCCAGACCACACTGAGAGCCCATTGTGTTATGAGAGGTATTTCATTTTTTCCCAGACAAAAGAGGTGACATCATTGGTCACACCTAATGTGTGCTCTAAACATCCGCTGTGGCCGTAAAGGCAGCATCCAGGAATTCTCCACCCTGCTCTGGGGCTCCAGGCCTCCCCTCGCCCTCCCGGCCTTCTCAGGCTACGCTGAGAACCAGGACTGGGTGGAACCGGCCACCTTCACCACAACAACAATAACAACACAAACAGTCGCAGTTACGGGTTCGCTGGCTGGAGACAAAACAGTGCATGATAGCCAAGCCTGAGGCCTGCCTCTGACCTCTGGGCTGCAGCCACCGCAGTTCGTCTGCTCCACCCTGCACTGCTCGTTTACTCAAAGATTCCTTCCACAGAAACCCGAGCAAGTTCCAAGTTAACGACTTTCCCAGATGAGACACAACATGCACCTACTTGACCCCTTTGGCACATAAGACATTTTACTTTTTCAACAGTTGCATTTCATCTCATCTCATCACCTGCCTCTTTTCACTCACACTTTCTTCCCTCTGGCAGCTCTCTGTATCTCCATCCTCCTCCTAATCCCTTCTCTCACTCATTCACCCCATCTTTCTTTCTTCTCTGAGCCAGGCTTGTGACACGGTTGTAGCTTCTCTGTGTTGCTGAGGTGAGTGATGGCTTTCATCTTTACTGTTGTTCGGATTCTCTTTCCTTAAAAGCCCATAAATAAGAGCTGACCCACTGAAGCTGTCCACTTCAAGGGAGCAAATGGCTATATAACCCTAAGAATCACCTCTCTCCTGTTTGTAAAGATGGGCAGAATGATGGAATAGAGCAAAATAAATGATAAAGGACAAATAAATCCACACCGCTACGTTATCTTCAATGTGGATCAACTAGAACGAGCCAAAATCATAAATGCTGTTCCTGCGGATATGTAGCTCGAGTATAACTCACAACATGAGACAGCACTGATTGCTTATGAAACAATAGAGTGGGCTTCACTATTTCACATTATGTGTTTGTGCAGCACCGCCACCCCCTCCTCCTCCACCACCTCCTCCTCCACCACCTCCTCCTCCCCGCATTCTACAGGGTGTCTGGCCTTCACTTTGCTGTCAGTCCCCTCCCAATACACAGGAAGCCAGCATCCAGTGACCCACACCAAACATCCTGTGAGGAAGTGGGGCCCTGGAAAACAAGTCCTGAGAGGGGAGGAGAGGAGAAGAGCGGAGAGGGAGGCCCTTTCTTGATGGGTGTGGTGCCAAGTGGAGGTCTTGGAGCCTTGGCCTCGCGCCCTCCCCTTCTAACCTCACCTACCTTGCAGACCGACCTCCGCCCAACATTCCCCCATATTTTTACTGCTAACTTCGTTTTCACCACTGCTTTAATAATATGGCAGGTGTTTTCTACTATAGTGCATGACGTTGAATCACTGATGTGGCAGTGATTTAATCTCACTGTCATTACAAGCTAATGTTAAACATCCAATAATTCTTTAAACCCACAGAACTTCCAAAGATACCAAATATGTGAGAGCATAAAATGAAACGTAATTGGAACCTTGTTTTTGAATATGTCACTCAGTGTAAATATCAAATAGCTTCAAGTTGAAGAGTCTACATCTTTGGAGCTTCACAGCAAAACAGTGTTGCAGCATTCTCCTAAACAACTGAAGCAGATGGAGACTTGTTTTAATGCGTAAAATCATACCTTTTCACACCATTTTGAGATCTCTGGTCTTCCAGAGACATGGATTACACCATACAAGCTGTGTGGAGCCGCTTCATGTTTTCTTTCAGTTGTTTTTCTACATTTTAAAACAACTCCCCATCTACTTCAGATGTTTAGGAGAAGGCTGCAACGCCGTTTTGCTGTGAAGCTCCAGAGATGTTCTGAAACTTCACCTGACTTTCCATCGGCATGTGGGAGAGTAGATAATGACTGAATTTTCATTTTTTAGGTGAACTTTTCCTTTAAGGAGGCGCAAGTTATTCAGCTTATCTTTGCAGAGAGGCTGGAAACAGGGAGAACCAGCTAGTCTGGCTTTTTTCAAAAAGTTACATCTCCCAACACCTCTGACTCTCATTAACACATTATACTTCATTTGATTATGATGTGAGGTTGCCAAGAAAACTACAGACTCCAGGAAGTAACTGAGGCCTGCCAAGAAATGGCCTGTGCACAACTTGTGAAACCAAATTTTACACAGATGAAATATAAGGTGTTAATGAGTGAACTTGCTAGTGGCTGAATTTTTTAAAGTTAATTATCAGACAGAGCCAGGCTTGCTGTTTCCCTCTGCTTTCAATCCAATGTTAAGCTAACAGACAGATATGAGACTAGTATGGATCTTCTTATCAAACTCTCACCAAGGGCGATAACAAGCATTTTTCACTAGCTTCACAGCCTAAATATGTGTCTGAAAGTTAGAGTTATGGGGAAAAAAATGAAATATTACCAGAAACAAGTGTCTGGGCTGCCTGCTTTTCTTCGAGACCTTCATGAGTGTGCCTTCTTTGACAAACATCTGCCAACGGAAAGAAGAAAGAAGAAAAACACAGAGAAAAGGCATGAGAAAAACATGTTAGGCCATCAAATTGCTGCACACATTAACTATGTTTTAGACCCTGTTAAAGCCTTCAAATCTAAAGACTGTCATTAAAGAGCGATGTGTTGCTGTGTTTTGACAGTGGAACATGCTGCTCACCCTTCCAGGCTTCAGGAGGTCCCTCTTGCCCTTCACGCTGTACTCTATGTGGACCAGACGCAGCAGGTTCTCCTGAAGGAGGCAGAGAGATGGAGGGAGATTATCCAGTGATGGACGGAAGAGAAGACAGAGAATGAAACTGTCCCTGTTTGTTTGTGAATGAAAGGGAGGGAAAGCGGAAAAGGATGCGATACTGAAAACTGAATTGGGGAGGGGGGCAGAGATAGAGGGAGCCTGTGTTTCCACTGTCTGTCAGCCCGTGTGTGTGTGTGTGTGTGTGTGTGTGTCAGTGCATGTGCTGTGAGAAAGAGAAAAAAAAGTGAGTGTGATAAACTGAGGAGGCAAGCCAGAGTGGGGCTTGACAGTGAGAGGCGAGAAAGACAGTGGGGGGAGGGTGAATTATCTCCATGTACTGCTCATGTTGGAGGGGGAGTGTAAGTAATGTCCACCCTCACACTGTTCCCTTTGTGATGATACACCTGGGACTTTCTGATGACATCATCTTTCCTCGCCCCTTGCGTTAATCAACAAGCTGCGGAGGCCGGCGCCAAAGAGGGATAGACCTCTCCTTCACTCCAGCATTTGATTTAGAAGAGGGGTGTACACACAGGAAAACCTCAGCTGTCTGACTTCTTCACGCTTCATCTCCATCAGAAAATTGCTCTTTCATTGCCAGGCGGAATATAAAGACGTGTCTCAATGACGGCACGCTGGGCTGTGAATATGTCCGACTCAACAGGAGCTAAGCGGTCTGAATGGCATAAACACGTGGAGTGTATGCAGAGTAAACTCACCCCCTGTTTCAGATTGTCATTGGCCTGGTCTGCCACCTCAGACACGATCACCAAGGCAGCTGCAACACAAACAGAGACAGAAAGAGAGAAAGAGAGAGATTTATGCACAAGTGGATTCAATAAAGACACTCAGTGACTGTTGCTCAACAACTATGGCCTGATACAAGTCGAGCAGCTGCACTGTGTATGTGTCAGTATGTGTCTTTGACTACTGAAAAGACATCATTGTCATGGTTATGAATATCACAGAGCTCCATTCTGCAAGTTTACCTTGTGTGTCCTCGTATTCTTTAGAATCAGGAGAGAGGTTGTTCAGGTAATCTGGAGAAGACGCGAAAAATGAGTCAAAACATGATAATAAAGACATGGCACTCAAACTGATGCTCAATAAGAAAAATGGGGCCAATCTTTTAACTGGCTGTAAAGTGCAGCTTGTTCAATACACAAGGCCAATCCACAATATTATGCTTATAGTCCCATCTTCTCTAGCATTTGTGAATTTGAAAGAGAGTGTATGTCACTATTACGAGAGAAAATAACACATTCTACTTCATACATCTGAAAACATATGTTTGTTAGCAATGAAACACATTCTTGCTCACCTAAATACATTTGCTGCCACAGCTTTACTTGGTAAGGTAGGCTACGTGAGCAGTAGGCTGTATGGAAAGTAGCTAATGGTGGCTACTGTTAGTCAGTGCGCTGACTTCTCTCTATCTTTTATACTGTTTCACTGTGCTTTAGCAGCTATTATTATCCTATAATTGTTACTACTGGCCGCTATGGCTGCTATTCAGCAACAATTACTAGCCTATGTGCATGTGTGTTTGAGTGTTACCTGTGAGCAGCATTCGATATTGAAGCACTCTCACTATAACCTGCAGCAGCTGGTGTTTCAGTGGGACTTCAGCTTCCTCAGGGCTTCTTGTCTGCACACACACACACACACACACACACACACACACACACACACACACACACACACACACACACACACACACACACACACGCACACACACACACACACACACACAAAGTCACATGAATTTGATTTTTCAGAGGTAAATATACAGATGTTATAATCAAAAAATGTTTGACAGATGTCAATTCAGATTCACTCAAAAAAGTTATTTTGGAAGGCATGAACATTGCAGAACTACATCGTCTCGCACAATACGCGTCTCCAACACCAACGTGGCCGTCACTTCGGCAAATAAATAACATGAAAAAAGGTGAAAATCACAAGTCTGGCTAAGTAAGATTATAGCTATATTGACAGCTGTCATTATTTGAAAGGAGAGTAAGTCAGTTTGTGAGCTAGCTAATATGTAGAACAGGCTCTAACAGGTTTGGGTCGTGAGTTTTGGAGTGTTAAACAAGAAGGCGTCATGTATGCAACTGTTTCATGTGTAGTCGTTCTAATGACATATTTTCATCGTCTTATTCTTCAACTGTTTAATGACAAATTGAAACTGTCTCGAGTTGAAAATGTATCTTCTGAATTGACAAACATCATATGTGAAATTCATGGAACAATTTAAAACATTCTTTATCTCTCTCCATTCACCACTGTACAATGGTGGGACTTCGCCTCTCTGTACACCACTAGACCGCCTTGGTAGCCAAATGATTATAATGCCACAATCATCAGCAATTCAGCTCTAGCTGCAAATCATTTTTTGCATTTTATACCCCTCTCTTTTCTCCCTGTTTCCTGTCTATCTCATCACAGTCACTATACATTAAAGGCAAAAATGAAAAACTGAATACACTACTGCTACCTGATCTGAGTGAAATCAAAACCTTCCTCCCACAACTCTATGTGTTCTAAATGAAGGGAACCTCTGTCATACGATGCTGCAAGTCAAGGTCACAAGTGACCAAGGCAACAGTGTCGAACCAGATGACCTTCACACGACTTTCCAGCACACAAAAAACCTGAACAACTCCCATTCTTCTTCTCAGGCGAGTCATTTGCAGGTGAAAGGGGACAGAAATTGGCACAATCAAAGAGAGCTTTGGAAAATCAATCAGGATCTAATTGTCTCTGACAGGTATTTATGCCCTGAGCGGGAGAGGAGCAACGGGGGACTGGGTGCACGCACACACGCACACACGCACGCACGCACGCACGCACGCACACACACACACACACACACACACACACACACGCGCGCGCTCGCGCGCAAGCAGTCTTTTCTAATCCAATGAAGTCCTATCCTACATTAGAGAGGCACAGATAGCACCCTGCGGGAAGCAGCATCTTCATCTTATTTACACTGCACACACATACACACACGAACACACACTCAAGGACCCACGCAGACACACACTTTACTCATCTCAGATTCATTCACAAACACGAGCGATGTATTATTGATGCCGCCCTCCACACACAGGCACAGACAGACCTTGGGCTGGTGATGAGATAATGCCGATTAGGCCTGTAAAGGGGAGGGATGGGATGTGAGTTAAACACACCACTCTTTGTCTTCATTACCACAGTCTGGAGTGCAGGAGTCAAGAAGTAAAAGAGAGAGTTGGTGCCTCTTTTAATGAGGAGGCCTTCACGAATACTCACTTTCTCTTTTTGTTTCTTTTTCTGTTTTTCTCTCCTTAACTTCAGTCCCCAGCTCACTTTTCTGTCCTCCTCCTCTCTCCTGATCTGATCTCATGATGCACTGAGTACAATAATAACCCGCTCTCCATTATTAAACCCGCTTGGCTTCCAAACATCCGCTTCTCCTCGAATGTGGCTTGCAAATTGTCATCCAATTGACACTTGTTCGGAAGAAGTGGCTTTTCCAGAGATGGTAATTAGCGTGTGGTTTGTTTGGGTGAGCGAGCCAAATGGAGGAGGAGAGAAGAGGGAGCATGCGACGCCTCGTGCTGGGAGATAAACACATAAACACACACACACACGGACAAAAAAAAACACACCTTTCACACTCTGTCATGGCCAGCTGATTTGCTGCCTGCACACACACAACTGATCTAATTGGGGAGTTGTAAAGGAGGCTGCTTCTCTAATTAGCTTCTGTCTGCCTCATTGCCCAGCTGCCTTTACAAGGAATTCACTCCATCGCTCTCTTCCTCTATCGCTCTCTGTCCACCTGCCGCACAGCCTCCTCCACTCCCCTCCTGGGCTTCTCGCACATGAGAAAACGCACACAGGCTGTACACAAACACAGGCTATGACATGAATATAAATCCAAGCTGGAGTGCTTTGGAAACAGATTTCATAACCAGTTTCACAAGATCCACTCAATTTGTGCATGCACATGCCCCTGCAAAACAATCAGACACAAATACGCAGAGGCCAAAACGCTCCCAGAAAAAGAGGGGACGCACACATGTACACACACACACTCATACACACCTCACTGTGTCGGCCAATGTTTATAGATGGTGTGGTAAACAGGCAACGGGCTGTGGAGAGGAGGCTTTAATCCTGTAAGGGTCTAGCTCTGATCTGATCAGGGTCTGAGGCTACTTCATCACTGTCACCACCACATCCACAATGAAATTACTACCACTTAAACTGCTGGACTTTGGCTTGTAGCAATAAAGAAGGAGGAGCAGGAAGGTTGAGGAGAAAGAGGTGTTGAGGGAGGTAAAAATGGTAGCTATTCTTGGAGATTAAACTGTTTTAAAGGAGACATATAATGATAATTTTCAGGTTCATAATTTCATTTTGTGTTACTATTAGAATAGGTTTACACGCTTTAGTGCTCAAAAAACACACCAGTTATCTCATACACACAGCACTGTATCCTCCCTCTGTCTGAAATGCTCTGTTTTAGCTCCTGTCTCTTTAAGGCCCTGAAAACACAGTCTCCTCCGATTGGTCAGCTCACACATGCCTGACCCAGCACCTGTGCTAAATCAATTCTTACATGCCAAACTAGCAACTAGGCATAAATCATGCAAACGAGTAACACTGTGATGTAGTGTGATGTCACAAAGTCAGAGAATTAAAGGCCAGACTACTGATGAGGCGTTTCAGCAGCAGTGTTTTCTGTGGGAGAGAGGAGCTTCTGTTGGTGCAGACCTTGACCTTTTTAACTATTAAGATCTTTTACATGCACATAAACCTAACACAAACACTGAAGGAAAGGAAAAAAACAAAAACGCAAAATACGTGTCCTTTAAATGTACAAAATGAAAACTTTCAAATCAGCATTTACACTCCTGTGAAGTATAATGACTTGTGAAGCGTCACACAGCCAACAGATAAATGACCTCAGTAGTAGGTATAGTGCATCCCCTGACCCGCATGATCCTCCTTGCGCTCCCTCGGCCCTCCTTCTCCCTCATTACAGCAGGGTCTCACACACCGTGCAATTCCCATGGCAGTCCTCTGATTCAACACAGCATCCATCATACACACACAATGCCCCTGGTGTGAGAGGGTGAGTTGGACAGGCCCCATATTACAGCCTTATATGCAATATGGGAAACATAGATACATTATGGAGTGCGTATAAGCAGTGGCAGGTGGGGTGAATCTGCCAGTGGACTGAGAAAAGGCTACTGAATATGCCTCTGGGTGTTAAATTGAGAGGTGTAAGATGAATCACATGGACACAACAAGCTGAGTTTTATTCTGACCAACCTCTCTATGGAGAAAACGATATGTGTCCTTAGATAAGATGATATCCTTTCATATAATTATCCTTCTTTGCAGATTAATCCATTTATGGCTACTTCAGATAGCAATTAGTGGTTTATGATGTGAGAAAGGTGTCTAATATCTACTTCATGATGTTAAAATGAAGTGGCAAATTATTGACTTTGATCAAGGTTATCAGGGGCTAAATTATTAGCTGGCATCGACCAAGTGTGAAAACACGCTGTAATATACTAGAGGTCAGTGTTTGCTGAACACGGTGACGGTTTACAGTCCTCGTCTCTCACCTCCACTCCCTTCTGTTTACATTAACTCCAGTGGAGTCTGGCAGAGCCAAAGTTTTTCTGGGAAGGGGCAGCTGCTGTTGAATATTCATGAGCGGAGACAGTTGGTGCCTTGTCCGTTCGCTTTTCTTATCAAACGAGAAACGCCTGGAACCACTCACGGTCAACCAGAGTACAGCATGGAACTAGTAAGGTGTACATTTGGGGAGAAAGCTGAGCTGAATAGGTAACTTTGTGAAATCCAAACTTGGACATAAACTCTTTTTAATAACTCGACAAAGACTAAATTAGAATGAATCATTTCAATATTTTATTTATGGTGACCTATGTGCTGCTACACAGCAGTTTTAACTTTGTAAAATGTGAATCAATTTTATAGATTAGGACACAGCTGCACGAAAAAGAGAAATATTTTTCTGTATCTCCGTGGTCTTATATATAGGCTCCTTAATACCCCTTCTCTTTGTTTAAAATAACTAATTGTACTGTTGCCAGCTGGGACTATGCCCTCCCCTATTCAACATAAGGATATGGTGTTGATTAAGTGGACTAAGGGCACAATCTGTGAACCACTGTGGCGGATTTAGAATGGGCTTTTGCTGAATCCTGATCCCGTCACCCAAATCCCAGTTCTCTGGCCTCCAGGGAGGATAAAGGATGAAGAGATCAACGCTGGACAAAGAATGAGTATTTGGTGTTGAGTGGGAATAAAATATGCGAGCATGACAGTGGAAAGGTCAGTCCTAGCGAGAGGAGCGGGATAGAGAGGGTTTAGAAAGGCCATTATCTCCCTGTGGAAACTGGGTGACAAAATCTAAGTCGAGAGCCGCTGAGTGGGTGCCGAGGGAAATACACGGTTCGATCTCTGCTCCCTGCAAACACCCACAAGGCTTCACTTTCACTCCGCAAACATGGAACCTGAGATTTGAATATGTGACTGTCAAAATACTTCTACCAGTTCTACTTTGAAGGGGATCTTTTGGTATTGGACAGTGCAGTCATTGGAATAATAAACACATACAGACAAATGGGAACAGACAATGAGACTAACGTTGGCAGAAGACGCAATTAAGAGCTGCCTTCATCTGCTCAGGTTCGCGTCTGTCAGTTCAGTGGTTTACCTCAAACTTCTTGACGATGCTGGCGAAGGCTATGTTGTTCCTGCAGCTCTCCTCCAGTAAGGACATACTGCGATCATACTCTGAGATATATGTGTCAAACACCCTGAAGTCCTCCCGACGTGACAGGATCACATCCACCACCCTTTGGCTCTCCTCCCTACACACACACACAAAAAAAATCAGAGATTAAGACATCTACAGAAAACGTGACATTAATAGTGACTGTACTGCATTATGATCTCTGAGAGATGATCATTTGTTCCTTTTATGATAGTGAAACATCTTAAAATCTTGAGTCTAGAAAGAAGTCATTGCTGAGGGTCTCTACAACTGTTGTTTTGGTTTAAAGATAATAGTTTGACATTTCCATCTATTATGTGACACAGGCAGAAATGCTCAGGGACGACGTATTGTAGGGTTTTAAGGTTTTATTCATGTAATGTTTAGTCTTGTTCGCCGACTTCCTTCTTTCTCACTCTAACTCTCTTCCAGTTATGGCGACAGGTGACCTTTAACCAAATTACGGATTTCTCTGGGTTTAATGTAAGCACACAACAAAACATATAACCAAAGGTCTAGCCGTTTCTTAAAAAGTTGCATATCCTTAAGAATGAGAAAAGTACACCAAATGCTTTAAAGGACAAAGAAGTTTATTAATATTACAAACTCCTGGAAAAGCACTTCTGTGCAGCGGTGCTACTGTAGCTGCCACGCAAGGCCTCTTGGTTGAAGAATGACCTCTCAAATTATTATATGCATTTTAAAGCAGGGCTAGGACAGTGTGGAATAATTATTTTGACCTCAGCAGAGAATGAATTATGACCATGGTGCAAGTCGCTTTACTCTACATCCATACTGCATCAGTCTGTTTCAACTCTGTGTGTGGCTACATTTATGAGACACACCAAAATGAAAACTGAGCATCAACAACAGTAATCTCTGTCATGTTTCTTACCACTGACTGATGCGTTCCTCCAGCTCAGTAAGGATGCTGCTGTGGAGGGTGTAGACCTGTGGGAGTACGCCCAATATCTCTCCTAACCTCTGCTCCTCCAGCACAGGCTCCCCTTCCTCACCCTCCGCCTCTGTCACTGCCGACCTAAAGGCCTGCATGAGAGAGAGATTTTCAGTAAGACAAGAAAAAGAACGTAAAAGAGAGAGGAATGTGAGAGGAAGGGAGGGTGAGCAGGAGAAATGAAAGGCATGGAGGAATGAGGAATGAAGAGGGGGGGGGGAGAAAAATGGAAGGAAGGAAGGTCAGATCCTCCTAAACATCCTTCCTGCCACCCTCCCTTCAAATCACCTCAGCGCCTTCCCACCACTTTGGGCTCTGTCCAGGCATTCAGGAAAGGCGGCGTTGCTTGCACAAGAGTTACGCACCAGGTGTTGTTGCATAATGACCTTGGTGCTCAATGACACAATGCTGTTTGTACAGTCCCCACTTTTCATGTCTAAACTAAAAATTCCCTGATATACAATGAATTCCAGTCCATTCAGCGCACATAAAACATAAGCAACAGGCATTAATAGCTGTAGTCCCAGAGACTAAGAGGACTACCATGAGGAGTTATGGCACATGGGAGCGAAAAAGCAGGAGAGAGGTTATTTATCTACTTAGCAAATGAAGACGAAAAATAGAGGAAAGTAGGTGAATCGATAGGAGGTGTCATCGCGCTTTTAAAAAAAAACCTCAGCTTTCTCTGCCCGGCAGAATAACGTCATATATATATACCGTATAAAGCCTTGGTGTGTGTGTAAGGGATAAGTGTCGGGTACCCATCTATTCCAGTTCTGTATAAAGCACAGACATAAAACAAATAGAGTTGTCCCAGTCGGCTGTGAGATAATGTGGTGACGCCAGAGCTCCAGAACATGCCGTTGATCATGCACAATCGATCACGTACGAGTTAACATTCATCACATCTGCCGGGGAGAAGAACAGATACTTTAACAGCTCTGGTTGACTTGGCCTGACACACACACACACACAATCACACACACTCAGATCCATGAATGAGAGGAGCTTTACTCTCCATTTCGCCGCTCCACTCTCCACCTTATCCCTGCTTTCCTCACGTAAGGCAGGTCAAGAAGCAACGTTAAGCAGTTGGCTGAGCGGCCAGTCATGCTCGGTCATAACTCAGCACAGAGAATCTGCTCAGAGGTCCCGTGTTACCGCCAACAAGAAAAAAATAATAAGCCTGAGCCTCATATGTTAGAGGGAAAGTCCTTTAGAAGAGGAGCAGGGCCTCCCTTCCTATGTGGAGACAGGCTCTGGAAATTCTTTGTATTCTTGTTATTCCTTATCAAACAATGGAACAATAGCTCATGTGTGCCTCTCACTTAACGCTGCTCCTGTTTTTCCCCCCCAAAACTGTGTGTTTGTGTTGCTGGAGTGTTCCCCAGCTGAATTACTTGGTTTCATGCTAATTATGTCATCATTCTGCATCAAACACTAACTAATATCTCGACGCATCGCTGTTAGAAAGTTTAAGGAACAATAAGACACCTTAGCGCTTATGCATTATGCAACAGCGTGATGAAAAAGCCCTCAATGTCACCTCTGAAAGGTGGCAAAAAGATTCAATTAACTGGTGTGGTAACACAGAAGAGGAGTGCAAGCCAAGGTTACTCCGTATGCATGAAGAAAGATCATTTACGTAGAATAATAGATTGGATAGTTCAGGCTATATAAGTGACAAAATGTCACGTCTGACGCACTGATGCTCATATTGACTTGCAGCATATGTTTCTGTCTGTACTTTGGCATGCAGCAGCTAATTAGTATAATTGAGCATCATGATGAGATTGCAGATTTATGATTATTAGAGGGCTCCATTGCATAATATTTGCATTAGTTGCAATTTAATGGCATCAGATTATACATTACACAAATCTGCTGCTTTTGTACTCACGGCAGGCTTTCATAAATCACGCTGAGGGGACGCACGTCAGAAATCCAGGTTATGACCTTACTCAAGGTTATAAGGTACGGTCTGACTGATGGGCTTCTCTGGGTTCAATGAGTCTAGCTGTCAGATTTGTACAGGCAACCATCAACTTAATAGGAACCATTCTTTAAGAGGTGCGGCCTCTCCTGTGTGAATTTAATTGTTCTAGCTGTTTCAGTATCAGTTCTGTGGTATTTTTTGGTAAACATTTTTCTTTGTTCCTCGTTCTGCAGGGATGTGCTCTTATTTTGACAGGCAGTGAGTGAGAAATGATGGAAACAGATGACAACAGTTGGCTGTGATGCATGGCTGACCTCGAGAGGCTTACCACAGCTCACCTTTCAATCCTCTGCCCTGCATTAACAACACCCGTAACTATTGAGAGGCAAATTCTCTATTACATGTTCAACCTGGTCATATGGAGCTCATACGTTACATCCAACAAAGCCAGTATAAAAGCCCTCTTTGTGACCTTTAGGTGGCAGATTGCCAGCTTTATTGCAAGCGCATATCAGTGGAGTAACGGTACAAGGACAGCACTAGCGAGAGCGCCTGGCGGACGCACGCTGCGTCATCTTGCAACTGACCACACCAGAGGACAACACGTCAACTTTGTTAAGACCAGGAAGTAGATCTTGCTGCAACAACACTGATAAACCTGAGCAGAGCATTGCAATAGGGGGGGAGGAGGAGGAGGAGAGGAGGGAGACAGAGACTGGGGAGCAGACACACAAGATGTGATGTTATCAGTGGGGTTTCAAGAACGTTTCATCGGAATTGAAGCCACTCACAGCTGATGTGACAGGTTTCTTACCTCTTGAAGGTGCTTGAGGGCGCTGACATGTCTGGAACAACAAGAAGAGAGAAACATATGATTGAATTAAACTGTGGACATGACAACCTTCTTCACAACTGTGTTCGTCTTTCTACAACACTTATTAAATTACTTATATTATGCATGATGAGAAAAGTACATCAGAAGAATGGTTGAGTGTGTAGCAGGGCAAGGGCAAGGCTGAAGTATTTATAAGCTACACAGGACACATGTGTAATTGGGTGTCAGCTTCTCTGCATGCAGCTCGATGAATCAGTGTACAAGCAGGAGAGATACAGTTGGAAGGAATAGGAGAGTAGGGCCACAAGAAGACAAAATTTGGATGTCTGAGTGTGATGACAAGCGGGAGAAGTGTGCAAATGGGGGAAATCCACGAGCGCAGATGCTCACATTCTCTCGGAGTCGACGAGCTCTTTGGCGACGTAGAAGGCTCGGGATCGTCCATCAATCTGTGTGACAGGGAGGGAGATGAATGAGCACAGCTAATGTTGAAAGGCTCTCTGTAGGCACTTATTCCTCTCAAACATTAATAGGAACAGCAAGGAGAGTGGCGAAAAAAGCAAATTTTCTCTTTTGGTGAAATTTTTGCTGTCAAAATAAGACTGATTATTTCATTACAGTGCAGCGTCGACGCGAAGGCTTTCTCAGACTTTTAAATTTGGATGCATTATGTATGAGAGGCTGCGTGTGGTGACAACAATGCTGCCCATTGATTTAGAGGCTAATCACTGGGTCTCAAAACATCCGAGCCAAAACATAACATTGAAGCCATTTAGGGGGTTTACCAGCAGAGCTCCTGCGCTTTATCAGTGTTATTTTTTCCTATGTGGGGCATTTCACAAATACTACATTAAAGGCACACTGATCCTCATTTCCTAGAAATAAAACCAAAACACACTTCCATTAGATGAAACTGTTCCCAAGTCTCTCTGGTCCCCTTCCTCTTTGTTTTTCCTTTAATTCATTGTATTTTCTTTTTTATTTGAAGAAGAAAACAAGGAAATGTGTGCCACATGATGGGAGCAGGGGCCTGAAATTATTGTCGTAGCAGCAGGAAGGGCGTGGTCCATCTCTGAGCTACTGTAAAATGGCTGCCTTTTACTGTACGGAAGTCTGGGTGAAACATTTTAACTGCTATGCCACAGCAGTGAATCTGTAATATGTAAGCCCCACAATCAAATGGATCATTCTGTCCCACACAACATCTGATTATGTCGTATTTTTATGCTATGATGTCATTTCTTTTATTCAAATCGTCTGTTAGTTAATAAAGACCATTAATACGATAAAGCAGACTCAGACTCAAGTCAAGACATAAAGTGACAAGGTATTATTCCTGTCAAAATAATATTACTTTCTAATAGTAGTACTTTTTTTTACAAAACTGTTTATTTCTTTTCAATCAAAAATAGAAATCCCTACCTTTCACTTTTAAATGTAACAAGCTAACAAAACCTAAATTAAGTCATGACTCTTAAACTTCCAAGTCCAAGTTAAGCCTCAAGTCATGTATTTTCTGCCAAGTTAAGTTGCAAGTTATCAAAACAGTGACTTCGACTCGAGTCCAAGTCACAATGACTTACATGAGTCCACATCTCTGCAATAAAGCATTCAGTAGGCCCCTTGCAGCATTATTTACTCATCGTGTTGATTTGCTGGCCTGGTCGATAGCTCAAAGCATTGAATTAACCACTTTCTTCCCTGCCTCCATTTGTCTCAGTATCCTATATCTCACCTGTCGGTCATAACTTTGCTCCGCCACCCCCTCTTCCTCCTCTGAGGTACGCCCGTGGTCCTCATCCGCTGACAGCCCAGCAGAGACAGGGTTCATGGGGAAAGGCTCCGTGTAGGCACTGTCAGAGGGAAGAAAAGACAGAATGAATACAGCAAATATGAATATCAAAACTATAATAGCATCTACACTGCATGATAAGTGGATCAGCATCGTTTAAACCATAAATACAGACGCTAAATATTTTCAACTGGGAATGCAATGAGGCATTAAGGATGCACTTTTACAGTCAAAAGCTGCTGTTTTATCTTTGCACCAGCATATTCTCAGAACACTGAGCAATACTCCAACTCCCCTGTAAATACATGTTTTTCCTTTCCTGTGTGTGTCTCTGAACATTTCCACTCCTCATATAGAGTCCTCCAGTGGCACGCTGTAATCCCCCTTTCATGATTCATTCTTCTCACAGATGGCGCGGCTGTGTCCGTACACTGGTAATCCTTTTGTGTGCCGCTGTGCCTGAGGGGGCCACGCTTTAGGTCAATTCACATGTAATCCTTTTAAATGCTACCTGTGGTAATTATTAATGTCCTCTGGCCCATTAAGACCCATAAACTGTAGGATATTTGACCAAATTGACATCGCCAGGATGATACCGGGACAACAGGCACTCTCAAAGCAGTTATGTGACCACTACAGGACAGCTTGTTCTACTGAAACATGCTTGTATTGTACATGTTGGATACAAAGTTCACCAGCAGTTCAAACTTAAGAGCTGAATCTTTGTGCAGCATGTCACATAACATGGAACAGACTTACAGCGAGATGCAGAGTGAAGCAGACAGAAAATGAATAGAAATGTGCTTCTACAAAGACACTCAGACTTCTTATCCAGACTTCATAGAAAAAATCTTGCTCTTTCCTTCTAACGGACTGATTGATATAATTGATGACAAAAAAAAAAGATTTTGCTGTGACAGGTTGTCTCATTTCTTATGTTTTTGCCTGATTATCCACAGGAATATGAGGAAAATACAACAATTGTATCAGAAATGGAAAGGATTTTGGAAGGATTTTCCCTTATTGTGGTGGAACACAACCTGAATTGATTAGTTGAAAAATTGTCAACTATTTTAATAAGCAATTAATCATTTCACTTTCAATCAAAAATGCCAAACATTCTCTGCTGCCAGCTCCTCAATTTTAAGCTTTTGCTCCTTTTCTTTATTTTATATGATAGTAGACTGAATATATTTTGCTGTTGTGCCTGTTGGACAACAAGACAGACATTTGGGCTTTAGGAAATTGTGAAAAATTGTGATTTTTTTCTTTTTTGTCTAGCATTTTATAAATTATAATGAATGTTGGTCCTGATGTCTTGAACAGCCCCCTGTGTGTGCAGAGAGTAGACGGCTATTAGAAGACCAAAGGTTAACAGAGTTACCCGCTGGACTTCATCTCCATTCAGACATACTTACACTTCATGAGGTTCACACTAAACCACACACACACACACACACACACACACACACACACACACACACACACACACACACACACACACACACACACACACACACCCGTCAGCCCTATTGGGTGGGCTGAAGAGAGCACCTACAGGCCATTACTCATGGTTGACCTCAGAGTAGACAGGTCAGCCTGGTGTGGGCTCCTGGGTGATGTTGGAAAGGAAAGAGAACAGGAGTGATGGGTTTTCTTTTAACTTGTTCTGAAGCTCTGATTTATTCTATGAGTGAGGGGAATACCTTTATAAGTCCAGTATGAATGCCCCGCAGGCTCTCACCTTCACCTTTTCACCCTCCACGATCAACAGCACATTTTCTGAAAAAACACTGTCTGCGCTGAAATCTAATATTTTGTCCAATTTATAATAATGTCTCCCAGAAACGCCCAACAGACAACTAAAAAGCCATGACTATAAGTAGTTACATTTGAGTCATTTCTTCTTTAAATTGCCACTCAATTTTCTTGGACAGAAAACATTTACATAGATATTCTAATTTCTTCTATACCAGCACATTTCCTCAACATAAAATCCCCAAAATGTCGTAGTTTGGCTCCAGTCAGCTCATATTAGGCTTCAATATTTAAACCTGCCGTTATGTGATATTGTAATATGGTAATGCGTGAAGCTCTTTAACGAGACCATTAAGGCGATGCTATTATGCCAGCAGAACGCAATGCCTTTTATAACACGGCAAAGTTAAATCTACTGTGTCAAATTCAGGACACAATGACTCTGAGAAAAAAAACCTGTATTTCGCCAATCTCCTGTGGATTTGATGATGCTTGTAATATGTAATTCAATTGAGCTAAACACTGAGTATTAAGATATATATTGGCCACAATCCGACAGGCTTTTTCTCCATTTCTAATGGCACTATTATAGGAAACAGGAGCAGCTGAAGAGGTTCATTAGCCTGCTAACAATAGCAGATTGGGATACTGATGGAGGTGGATTAAGAGAATGGGAAAAGTTTAAAGTTAATTGCTGCTTTAACTGATGATGATTACATGTAGCCTGTGGCTGTTGTGCTGCTGCTGTTGTGACATGTGTGATGAAGTGATTTAGGAAGATTTGGGCACTCTGACTGCTGCTGCCTCACCTGTGATGCTGTGATGCTTGAATGCTAGGATAATGTTATGCTGCTGTTTTAAAAACATTTGATGACCCATTAGCTAACATTAGCATTCAACCACTTCTGAGCTAACATTACCATTGGATTATGTCCAGTGTGTTTTACTTCCAGGCTTAAATAGATGTGTCCAAGATGTGTGTTGATTTTATAGTTAATTTATGCCTTTCCTATCATAGCATAGCAATTTCCTTCTGGTTTTTGTCTTTTTGATTGCTGATCAATCAGGAAATGTGAAATGACAACAATTAGTCTTATTCGCAACGTTTATAGGACTTGCAACCTGAAACAAAGCAGTACAACATTTGAGCTTCCCACCCTGAGCATCATGTCAGGGGAAAATGGCCATGTGAATATGGGCTATGAACACGTACTGCCTGTCTACACAGACATCCACTGCCTAGTTTGCTGCATTCCACAAGCTCTCTTAACTTGGTAAGTCTAATAAATACATTAATAAATAACTCTGTAAAAATGCCACAATCATGTAAACACAAGCAAACTAGCCATAATGGACGTACCTCAGTCTGAAAAGGCTACCCGATGTGACAGTTACTCATTACTGCTGAAGGTGTGTGTTTTGTGCTAACTGGGTTAGCTTTGCTCAGGGACTAATGTTAGCCACTGAAGGAGGCAATTGCTGTCACCACGGCTGTGTTCTTTGGCTTCGGGGCTGTGTGCTTAGTGCTACTGAGTTAGCTAGCTGCTGAACAACAGGCTCACAGGCTATGTACTGTGAGCGCAGCACATCGTTGTCATAGCTAATCTAATGTCTCACTCACATGTAAGAAAACACCGACCATTTTCATAATGAATGTAGACAACGAACATGGCTATTGTTAGTACTCACTGATGTCAACTAGCATGTTAGCACTGGGAAACTTTGGCTGCACTTTCTCTGCCATTCTTGTACCTCTAGCTCGCTCATAGCTTTAGCAATACATCTGCCTTGCCTTGTGGAATAATGTGAATAACTTACCAACCCAAGCTTTGATTCTGGACCACATATGCAAGTGTTATAACCCCTGCTCACTTGTTTTCCGTTGATTTATCCTCTGTGTCACAAGAGTACTTTGGGGTGTATCCAGTGAAAGACTAGAGGCATTCCTGAAAAACTGGAGCAACAATAACAGCAGACCTGGCATTCCTGAGGGGACCACACCTCATCTTGTTGTTCAAGGGAGAGTCTGGGAACCTCCACCCCACCACGGTGACCCCCTTCTCCTCCGCCTCCCATCAACCTATCTGTCCTCTCCTGCCTCCGACGCCCTGCCTCCCGCCTGAGCCCCGCCCTCGTCCTGCATTTCCTGTAAACAGGCGGGTGGGAAGCTCCTAGGCTGGGCGCTTCCTCCCCGGGGATGACCTGGCAATGACCTCAGAGCGCCTGGCACCAGACCTGGCGGGCCAACGACACACCCTGTCCACCACCTCGCCACACAGCACACAGCCACCACCCAGTACAACAATGCACTTAAGATGGCTCCCTCATCACTACTAACACTAACATAACAGTGGGTGGAGGAGCTGTTTTAGAGGCCATGGCAGAGCTTTGTCATCACTCTGAGGAGGTTCATGTTGAACTGTTTGGAGTGAAAATGATGCCAAAGGGTGAGCTAGAGATGTGCAGTTTTGCATACATTAGCAAGATATTACTGACCATATCACTATAGCTCACTATAGTTAACTATGTGCAAAGGGACAGAAACATATCTGCATCACTGTTGTAAGTCTACATGGAACTGCTTAAAGTTGACATAAGGAACACTTAATGGGCACTAAGTTGAGCACAATCACAAATCCTGGGCTTTTTTCTTTTTGCTAAAAATGCCTTTTTCAACACTCATTTGTTGCAACACAGCTACTTGGCAAGGACAATTCTGCTGAGACGACATTCTCAGCTGGAACCTCATCTTTGATAAAGCAGCACTGAGTTGCAACTTAGTGTGCATGCACATATATGCACACACACACCTACAAACAAACACCTTGGTAAGCATTGCGATGAATCATTAGCATGCATTTTCTTTTTCCATTGTACATTACACGGTCGTGCTAATGAACATGTCTCTCTGCTTAGCCTGGACGCTTTTGCTGAAGTAGTGTCTGAATGGTGCTATACATTAATCACACAAGTGGAAACGAGCCAAGCCTGTGGCACAGCAGCTTTGTGAGTACCCCTTAAAATGCGTGTCTGCTACTGTAGGCACGGTCCTTTTGTGTGCAGTGCTCTGGGGCCATTCGGTCATTTTCCTCACCACAAAAATCCACTTTTTCCACTGTGGGTCTGAAACCATGTTGACTGTTGAATGTGTTCTCAATAAATCACTGCCATCGTCGGCTAGGCAGCCCGGGACGGCGGCAATGTCAGGCTTTGAACAGAGTTTAGTGTAAGATGTACACACAAAGGCAGGGACAAACATCTACACTGACTACACATGACTTATATTGTGGGCACACATGTATATACACTCACACTCAAATAAACATAGGTCTGTATAGTGTCCCCGGCAACTGAAGCATCTCTAAGGGGAATGCGGCGAAGGCTAGGTGACAGGACAGATAGGTTATTTGCGTCATTGTGGGTGGTGTGAGACCTCCAACACACAATGAGCCACATCGATAGCATCACTGGGAGAAGAAGAGCCCTCACTGAGGGACCATTGTATGGGAGATGGACGCGTTTCAAATGTTGAGGTATCTTTAGAGTGTAAGTACACTGGAAATAATGGTATAGTGTCTGCTGCTGCACAGAATGTCTGGAGGAAAAGAAAAACTCTGAGCTAATATGAGCTGCGAGCCGAACCCTTTTCTACATAGGCAAAATAGTAATGAAAGACAGTAGCTGCACATGAATAATAAAACAAATCACACTAAAAGAAGCATTTTTCCCCAAGATTATTCAAAGACTCAAGCTCTTGGTCATGGCCTGTCTCTTTGACTACACACAGGTCATCAAACACAACTATTTTATTAAGACTGGGGAAAGACTGTGGCCCACAGTGGCTGAAGCTGTGGCACAGGCAGGGGTAATTTGGTACAGTCTGACCACGTTGATTCCTCACTCTATCACACGCTGCAGTAAATCCTGTGGCCCCTCAAGGGTCCAATGAAAGAGAAGCACTCGGGAGAGAGCTACTTTAATAAAAGCCCTCCTAAACTTAACCATAAGTGTCAGGTACAGGAGAGCAATTACACCAGAGCTGCTCTTGCTCCCTTTCTCCTGTTCTTACTCCTCCTCCTCCTCCTCCTCTCTATCACGTTATCGCTATATACTCTTTGTTTCTTGTCTCTTCTACACCTTCTATTAACACATCCCCTCCCCTCGTTGTCACCTTTTTCCTCATCCATCTCAACTTCCTTGTGTGAAAAGAACTCCCCCACACTTTTTACCACTCTTAATTGCAGCCCATAATGACTATCTCTAATGTGAATAACCTGAGCTCAGTGAGCTACCCAATTGCCATTACCTGTTCTATCACCTCAGACTTGCAGAGGAAGCAGCAGCGCCAGATGTGACCTCTAAATCCACCAAATGAAAAACAGGAGTAAGCTCTCCCACAAGCATTGTCCATCTTCCCAAAGCCAGCGATGCCTGACAGAGCAGGCTGCTCATCTCTCACTGAACACTTCCCGACAAGAGGGAGATCCCATTCTACTCAGCCAGGTGCCCTCTGCTCATCTGAGATACAGTGTAAGAATATTTGTTAGCTGTTCAGGGGCCAAGATTGTCTTGCAGTGCAGATATGGCCAGGTCTCACAACTCAGCTGACTATTTTAAGAGTGGTGACAGAGATGAACAGTCTTATATGTTCTAAAGACTGCAAAATGAACATAGAGGATATGCATTTCTAGACTTTAAATTAGCAAAAACACCTGTGATCATACATAAACACATTTTGGTTTGTTGTTGAAGACATCTAATCTAAGGCTGCACAAACAACTGTGCATATCGGACAATATATATCCCGATACTAATGTATCTGTGATCGATAATATCCACTATCAGTGTATTGGTCGGGCTTTAATCCCAATTTCCACTCAAAGGTGATGTCTTCAGATAGCTTGTTTTGTCTGTCCAGTCCAAACCCCAAATATGTTCAAATTACCATCATCAACAACTAAGAAAACACGCAAACATTCACAGTTGAGGAGTCGGAACCAGGAAACATTCAACATTTTTGCTGAAAACTTTGTTTAAATAATGAAACCAATATCAAAAATAGTTGCCAACTGATTTTTCTGTCATTCAACCAATCTATCATTTGACTAATTTTGTAAGTTGTAACCACAGTCATGGATGATGTTGGTGGATAATACTTAATACACTAATGGATGAGTACACATCCAAGTTTGTGCCGTCTAGCCATGCAGAAAACCATCTGCATGGCTAGACGGTTTTATCTGCCCAGATTTTGTGATATCTGCTTCAAAAATTTCTACTTCAACCACAATACTGTGGAGGTGAATCAGTCTTTTGGGCTCACTGAAGTTATTTGGCAACAGAAATTTCATCTCAAAATCTGGGCCTGTAAAAACAAAAGTATCTGTACAGCTAAATATCACTAGAGGTAAGGTACATGTCAGGCAAGGTAAGATATGTTTTTTATAACTGTGCTGAATCAACCCGTTGATGTGTACTTGAGATGATACGAAACAATTTGACTTTATTGAACTTTACTGTACCTTTCAGTGTCCTCTTTTGATGTCTGGGGTTTGCTGTCAATCCCAGGGAAACTGTTCATATCCACATAACCGTCATTGTCATTGCAGGTAACTGTATTGCGGTTTCGGTCCTCAAAAAACTCAGTCACAGTGTGGGACCTGGTGGGTCTGCCTGGGATCTGGATATTCTCATAGTCTGAGCTCATGGCTGGGATGTTTTCATAGTCTGAGGTGTCCGCACTCGGAAAGGAGATGGAGCGGGGTTTGGTCAAAGGCAGCGGCATGGCGGAGCGCCGAGAACACTCCTCGAATGACTCCACTCTTGAAACGCCTCTGCCGTAAGATTTCCTCCTCTGTTGGTGGATAAAGGAGGATGGCAGGTCTAAAGGACGCTGCTGGGGGTTCACTATGTGGGACTGAAGCTGAGGAGAGCTGCCGGTGCTTCTGCGATCAAGCTCTATGACTCTTACTGGGCCGTGGTGGCTGGACTCGGAGGAAGAACGTGAAGAGCGGACACTTCCATCACTGAAACCCTTTGAGTCTGTCTTCCTTTTGAACTTAAGGGCCAGAAAACGCTTAAAGGAGGACGTCTTCTTCTTAGGTATGTCACTGGGTTCATGGTGGATCAGTAGGGATGGGGAACTCTTGGTGACTGGTCTTTTAGTTATGTACGCCAGCTCAAAGGGTGGTGGGATGTCTACAAGAGAGGTTGGCGTGGAAACACCACTGGATGATTGATGGCTACGCTGAGAGAAGCTTCCAGAAGAGGTTATGACACATGGGAGTGAAAGGGTATCATCTTTCCTCCTAATCCTGAAGTCATCCTTTAGAGATTGGCTGATCTCTGTGGGCGAGGTCAAGGACAATTCTGGACCCTCTGCAGATCGGGAATATAACATGAAGCGACGGGACTTCATAGACGGGATCAAACAGTTGATCGCAGGCTGTTGTGAATGGCTAAGAGGTTCATTGGTTTTATCCAAGCCCACCGTGCAGTAGTCATGAGTCTGGTACTCCGTCCCTGTCTCCTCTGGTACAGTTTCTGGGACGTAACCTGGAACTTTCCCAGAATAAGAGCGTGATCGCGTGACAATGGTCTTCCGATCAAGTGTCAAAAAGTTTTCCCCTTCTGAGTCAAACCCTGCCTCTTCGTATATATGTTCTTCACTGTCCGAGTCTGTGTCTTCATAGTAAGGCACGATATGGCAGTCCAGTTCTTCAATGTCTTCCTCAAAGGCCTCAGTGGTGTGGGCAAACACCACCCTGTTGGTGAGCTCTGGGGTGCGGCCCAAGTCTAGGTCTGTTGGCACTGTGATGTTGCACAACCTGAGGCGAGGCTGGCAGCTTGCTCGCTGGCTGTTGAAAGCCTGCTCACGTTTGGCTGTTCTCTCTTTTGCACTTTTTATTTTGATATGCTTCTTTTCCGTTTCCTCCTCTTCATCGTCATCTCCTATCTCGACGTAATCCTCGGATGAGACACACTGATCAAAGTCATCTGCTTTAGTGCAGAGCGAGTCGTCAATGTCTGCATACTCATCTGCTGACTCACTGTCCTTTGCTTTGTTATTGTGCTGATTCGACTGATCTGTGCCCTCCTCGGTCTCACCCTGTTCCAAGAGGGCTTGCTTATTCTCTAGCTTGTCCACATCATCTGATGACACATAGTAAGGTTCCTGGTTGGAAGCACCTGCTGTTTGCATTTCATTTGAAGGTTTGTCATCAGTATCATCCTGACTCCACTCTGGGTCAGCAGTGTCAGACATATCTCCTGGTAGAGCTTCAATGACTGAATAAGGCCCAAACACATCCTCAGTGCTGGAGGTAAATCGGAAACAGCCAGAGGGGTCCTTGGTGGCCCGTTCTGGTTGCCATACCTCTGTTTCAGCTTGGTCACATGACTCGCATGTATCACTAGCATCATCTGTGGGACCAATCACATCGTAGGGATACTCCTCAGTCACTGTTGGAAGCACGCTGAATCCAAATGCAAATCCTCCAGCTTCCAGCTCATCGGGACAGTGCACACAGTCCTCACTTTGTCCACCGTCCTCTTCAATAATTCCAGTATCATTGTCCTTATCACCCTGACTAAGTGATTGTGTTTGATCAAGGTTTTCATCCTCTACATGTTCATCTGAATGTCCTGTAGAGGCACAAAGCATTTCAATCTTTTCACTACAGTTCTGTTCCTCTTCTTCCGCCTCCTCTCCTGCTTCATCCTCCATGTCAGCAGGAGGTGAGGGTGTTGATGTATTCTCATCATCAGTGTGATTGCCACCTTCGGGCTGGTTCAAGTCATTATCAGTGTCCTCAGTAGTGTCAACAGTCAAATCATCATCTGCTTTGACTGTGTCCTCAGAGCAAATGCTGTCGCCATCATTATCTAATATGTTCACTTCTTTTTCTGTTTCCTCCTCAGTTTTTCCTTCTGCTAAGTCTTCTTTGTCATTAACCCCATCCTCTGGCTCACTTTCCTCCTCTTTGTCCTGATTCTCCTCAGCCATTTCATGGAGATCTTCCGTCTCTCCATCTGAGTGAGCCAGGTCTCCGTTACTCAGGCTCTGTGGGGGGCAGGGCTCCCCCTGTTTGTGAAGCTTATAAAGGGGTCTGGGCTTGGGGGCGACAGGAGGTTTTGGACCGTGGACAGGGGGACCAGGCCTCGACATCAGTTTGGACTGCACTTTGATCGTCAGATGACTTCGGACCTTTGGTCGAGGGACTTGCAGTGGATTTTGAAAATCTGTACAAAGAGAGTAAAAGTTAATAAAAACTGCTTAATAACACATTTATTTCTTTTCTTTTTACTGCTAATATCTAAGCTTACATAATGATAAATATGGTGGTACAGAATGCGAAGAGGAAGTTGAGTCACATACAATAGTCAGTGACATGCAGAAGGCTGCAGGGGACATTATCAGCAGGAAAAACAACAGAGCCACAGGGTACTTAGAGGAGGAACAATAACATCTCCCTGTCTGGGAAATGACACATGCAGGTCGGATGCTTATAGCAGAATCAGATTTAACAAATTATTGGCTCATTTTCATTAAAAACTTTGAAGATGATTTTAAATAGCAACATGAGTGATGATCAGGCAGCTTAAATCTGAAATCACAACATCCTTATTTGGATTCAGGTCTTGACTTTACTTGTAGTTAAGTGTTAAAATTGTAAAGTCATTAAAGAGGACTGCTTGTGAATTGTCATGAAACACACCCGTACCTAACAAAGTGTGTACACCCCTTGTCTCTTCCTGTTATTTAGTACCTGCCCTGACGCACATCCTATTAAACCCTGTTTGCACTTTTGGTATCTCTGAGTGCTTTCTCTCTCTCTGACTGTCATTGTCTCCCTCTCACTCTCTATATGTCAGTCCAATATGTTTTCTTTTTTGAAGAAGAAGAAAGTACCCTTCATTGCCATATTTCGCTTTCTGTCCCCACTTATACATTTTTTTCCTCGATAAATGTCACCACGCTCTATCTTTTAAGAATTCCAGGTTCATTAGCTTTTCAGCAGAGCCTCCTTGAAGGTCTCCACACAGGATGTCCAGGGGGGGAAGGCATTAACAGCACGGCCCCCATCACTCCTCCATGAGCCTCTCTAGGAGTACAGATTTTCACAACACAAATGGACTTCCTTCTCGTCATTCTTCCCTGATTCTCACGAAACTTACTCAAACTGAAATGTGCACACACACAACCACACACTTTTTTTTTTTTTTGCCTAAAAGGTCCTTTGAGTGCGTCAAAGAACAATAAAACAGGGAGAGAAAACAAGGATCCCAGTCTGACAAAGCACCCGACTGCAAACAACAGGATATGAATTATGCAACAAGAATTCAATTACAACAAATGTTTGAAAAACAAAGGAAGAGATAGACACTGGGACCTCGGTTGTGCCAACTCACAGGATATGATTTCAGTCTGTGTTCTCATCATGAAATGAAGTCTAAACTCCAAAGAGTGAAGGCTATAGAAGATAGGCATCATTTTTAAATGAAAGATTTCCTACAAAATACTATACAAGAGAACCATTTTCAACTTCTTGTGTGTAATAAATTCACAGGACACTGCACTTGCAAGACAGGTGACCTGACCACAGAACGATAGCTTTGTCTTTCACAACCATGGATTATAATCTAATCTAATTTTATTACTAATCCCGGAACAGAGCGTTTTTCTGAGTGGAGACTTTCACTGAAAGCAAATTTATCCATGGCTATTGATTTAAACTCAAAATTTCTGTATACAGAATTGACCCCACTTGTATTGTTCATTTATGGGGAACAAATCAGTTGCTGTATGATTAATCTATAACTCTGATGTTATCTCATTTAACCTATAGATGATAACTCATGTCATGCACTAAAGCTGTTAACATCACTTTGCAGATCAATTTGTAGGTCAAATATATGAAAATATTTTCTGATAGAATAAACCAATTGCATTAATTAACACTGCCTCCATCCTTCACACATAAACACACTCACGCTGCCATCACTTTTTTTTTTTTTTTTTGCTGTAAAACATTTAAACTTTGGTCTCTGGACTCTTGACCTGAACAGAAAACACGAAGAACCAACCTGCGTTCATTGTGGGACATCATCATCCACGGCGCCCGACAGTTATCCTCATGTTTCCCCGCGCACCGACCGCGTCCCTCGAAATGACGTGGAAACTTAATCCAAATGCAAACACGTTGCGGGAAAATCAAGTTGCAGAGGGAGAGCTGCAGAACATGTTGTCTTGTTCCTTTTTCTCCAGTGGAAGATCAACTTGTGGAAGACGCCTGTGCTCGCAGAGTCGCAGCTGAGCTTTCAGCCGGCGTGCATCTCCAGTGCTGCTGCCACAGTGAAGTGGTGCTCTCTGGTGCGGAGACGGGAGGTGCTGCTCGGCGCTTCCTGAGGCAGGACTACAGCAGCGCGCGGACACGGAGCGCGAACCAAACCCACTCTCTGTATGTCATGTATGCAATGCACATCATTATACCTGTGCTACTTTAGTTTTTGGAGCATGGGGCTATTATACTCACATCTGGTCGTGTTTTGTTGCAGGGCTGCTCCACAGATGTGTGGAATGGTGCCATGAACCAAAGGCAGCAGGCTAGACTGGAGTTGGGAACGACCAAATCCACTCAGAATGAGAGATTTGGACTAGAGATGTAAGCCACGTTTCATCTCCAATCTTTCATTGTGCTGACAGACAGCTTTAAAGCTACAGCTACTGTTTTTGCACGGAGAATATTCCAAATCAAATCAAATCTGCACACATCACACGTCCTTTGACTTTAGACAGCTGATAACAGTTGGAAAGACAAGACCCTCAGTCTCATGAGCTGCTCAAATATGGCACATTGTTCACCTTTTGAATGATGAAAATCAGAGAGGATTAAATAGTGTAGGTCTATGAGATACTTAAGCATCGATTCTTCCATGTGTTTTCTCCAGCATGTTTGCTCATGTATTGTTTCCTGAACCAGAGCAGCACATAGAGAGGTTCCTAAAAGCAGTTTCCAAATACAGTTTCTCTAGGACACCAAAGCTTTTGCTTTTGGCCAGGCTTCCTGGCCCGGCATCTGTTGCATGATTGAATGAATGCAACCCCTTTAAAAACCTCTCTTCATAACAGGAAACGGCTCTCCCTGTTTCCTGCACAACAGGCAACACTTCCTTAGCAACAGATGGGAAAGGTTGGCGATGTTAACCCCTTAGGTAACCTCTCACAGAGCTGATTGAGTGGTGCTGTGTGGAGCCTGATGGTTCGAGGAACAGACAAACTTTGACCAGCTTCAGTGAGGGACTCGTGGCGGGCTTTCAAGGACGGAGGCACCTTGTGCAACACAGGGGGAGGCTGGGATCGTCGCCCACTTGGGGTCTTTGATTTGACAGCTCCCAATGCTGGTTTAACACCCACACATTGAAGGTCAAACAATGGAGAATACTTGTGGGATTTTTTACTGCAGAGTTGAAGCAGATAATGAAAGAACAATAAAAGAATTAGCAGTGCTGTCTCACCGCAGGGCTCCGGTCCTGACTGCTGCAGCGGCATACAGACCAATATATTATACACACAGCAAAATTCCCATTCCAGATGGTTTGGTGCAGGAAGGATTAAGCTCTGCTGCAGGTGCAAAGCTCTATCAGACTCATAGAGAGTGTTCATGTCATGATCACCACATGTTATCTCTGCACTTGCATGAGGGTCATCTCATGAAACAATAAATATTTTGGTGTGTGCAAAGAGACAATTTCTAAATTATTAAGCAAGTCACTAAAGAGGATATTAAATATGAAGTTCTTTCTGCTGAATATGCAACCATTGTGTTTGCTGCAGTAATTAAGCTGCTTATTTGTGTTAAAAGGATGCTGAGTAATGTATTTTGCAGTACGCTACAACATCACCAAAACAATTAAATCACTCTGACTCAGTTGTTTTCTATCCCCTTGTTACAATGTGATACTGTAATAACTATTATGGAGTGCTGAAGCCAAGACAGTTTTTAATGTGTTAGTAGTAGCACATTTATAGCTGCCATAAAGTAACCTTTTGTTTTTGAATTGGATGGCTAAAGATAGCTCCCCTCCGGTCGTTTGGCAGTGCCAAATTGCCTCTCGAGAGAGCATTCCGCTTACAATCGCTTCATATGACCTTTTTTTTCCTGGTTTCATTTGTGCAAAATATGTTTTTCTTTTGCATGGTGTGCAAATAGAACCTGTCAAGAGTATTGTGTCATGTGGCCGCGGAGAAGAATGGCTTTAGGAGTAAATATCCCTCCAGATGTGGCACAGACGGTCAAAACATGTTTTTGGACGGAGGACACAAATTTCCTGGACCGCCTGTAGCTGCGTGCTGTGCTCTGTCACCCCACCTGGAACATGACTTGACTGGAAGAGTAGAGGGGAATGGAGATTATTAGGAAAAACATGCCGTACTAGCGGGGAACAAACCGACTCTATCTCCCCTCACCTCGCCTGCACACACAACGCCAAACAGGAAAGGGATCAGGGAAAGGGGTCAGCAACTTGTTCCCAGAGCTGAGACAAACCATAACACCTGCTTTGCCAGCGACTGGACGCTGGACTGAATGGATATGCTGATTGTTTTTACTCCCCTCTGAGACTACAGCTATGTGACATCACACTTTAAAGCAGCTGATTACTGGAAAGCATGTGTTTTAATGTTTGCCTCATTATGGCACAGTGTTCTTTAATGTATGACAGTGGCAGCTTTGCTACAGAATTCATTTATAAGAAAAAAGAAGGCACTTAATCATGCCGTTATGCAAACTAGCTGTAATGTATGAAGTTCAATTATTGATTTATGTGGTAATCAAGTACAATCAGGACTTACGTCTTTCACCCCTTAAAGTGACCTAAACGCCTTTGTAATTGGATGGCAAAGCGGTTGACTGCTGTAATGGATCGAGTCATTATTGACATGTTTTATTGATTCCCAGCTGTGCACAACCACAGCGCTCTTCAGAGACTTGTGTATTTGCCCCAAGCTTTAGATTCTGATTAAGGGACTTCAGAGCAGAGGATATGTATATAAAACAGGACAACAGACTTTATTAAAATGTCAGAAAACTGAAGCGTGCAGACATTATTTTAGGATTAATAGAGTTTAGTTGTTTTTGACAAAGAACTGTGGCAAGAGAGATAATGCATTATTAATAAACAGAACCACATAAACTGCAGAATGCATACAAATAGTTTTGTGTAACCTGAGTGAAATAAGAAAACCCTGTTGTCAGCAGTGTGTGCTCCACTCTCCCAACAATATGAAGCCAGGACCCTCCAGCCCCCAGTGACTGCCTTTACATTCACACACATACATGCAAACACAGCATGTAAACAGGTGGACCATGGAAGTCAGCACTTCATCAAAAAGCAGCAAATACAGGTTTAATTCCCCACAGGGCCTTCAGAACTCCACAGCAGATCAATGAATCTGGCCTGTATCATTGTTGTCATTTAAATAACAAAGACAAAACAATACAGAAAAGGTGTGTTATTGTTATAATCCTGCAGAAAGCACTGTTTCTAAAAATGATACATAACTTATTCAAACAGTGATTCAGCGGTGTCATTAGGTCACATTAAAATGTAATTTCAGAGGTTCTGTTTGTTTTAAGTCTAGCCTACTCTGAGATGATGTGTCAGCACTGCTCCCTTCGCAAAAACAAAGTATTATTGCCCTGTAGGCCCGGCTCTGAAGGCCACGGCTACGGCACAATAGCTGTCACATTGCCGTTAATTAGCCTGAAGCCAAGAGAGTAGGTCAGACTCTGATAACAGATGAATTTGTTATTCTTTTTCTCTATTGCTGCACAGACAATCCTCCGAGCTGCACTGTAAAAACACTGATTTACTGGTCCCAAATTAAATTCTCAGGGAGTCCTATAAAAAAAAGACGCATTTATGTCCTCTCTGAGTAAAGCACAATAGCACAGTCAAAACAGTAAACACTGGCTTTTTGCGTCACAGATTAACGAACACTGTCGAGGCCTGTCATTGTAAGAGATTGTTGAGTTTGTCTCTGTAGGTTTTATTGCGTTATATATTTCCTCAATCTCTGCTGCAGGTTTTTGTTTATCATTTTAATAGCCTTGAACACTCAGGTCCCATGTGGTAATATAACATGAATTCCCTGCTTTGAGCATGTAAGGTGTTTGTGTTTATGCAGGTGTGTAGTGTGCATGCCTAAATATGAGTTTACATAAAGTGAGTGTGTGTGCTGTCCTGTACTACCACCGTTCTGTTTGTGCACAGCGCTACAGGATCTGGAGGGAAAACAATAGGATCATGAGGAAAAAGCCCCGCAGCCAGAATCGACTGTGAGTGTTTTCACATTTCTCAGCCAAAGGAGAGCGGGAGGATGCAGATACTCTGCTAGTGAAACACACGTCTTTGGCAGAGCTTTTGTATAGTCTCACGCAAGTCTAGCTGAGTAGGTGTAGGCACAAGTTATGACTTATGTAACAACATGCAAGAGAAGAAACATTGTCATATAAACCTATATACAAGGCTTAAAGGGACACTTCACCCCAAAATCCAAAATACATATTTTCATTCTTACCTGTAGTGCTATTTATTCATCTAGATTGTTTTTGTGTGGGTTGCAGAATTTTGGAGAAATTGACAGTGGAGATGTCTGCCTTCTCTCCAGTATAATGGAACTAGATGGCACTCGGCTTGTGCTGCTCAAAGAGCCAAAAATATCGTGATATCGAAAAACTCAACTACTAACTAAGCTAACAAAGCTAGTTAACGTTACACCTCTGCCAAGGTGGACACCATTAATGTTTACATCCAGCGCTGTCCGGAGCCAAAGCGTCCTCGCAGACATCTCTAGGGATGATAGCTCCAAAACTCAGCAACTCACACCAAAGCAATCTAGATGGATAAATAGCACCACAGGTAAGAGTGAAAATATTTATTTTGGATTTTGGGGTGAACTGTCCCTTTAAATGTTGTCATTAGCTAGAGTGCATTCTAGGGCTGAACGATTTCTTTTGTGATATGACAGAGTTGTAAAATAAATATCACTCTTGAACGTTTGTCACATGAATAAAAAAACATTCTGCACAATGCCAGCACAAACCATCAGCCAAGCCTCTGATAAATCAGTACTATTCATTCTGGAATAGCATGTACATATATTGTGTGCGTTACAAAAACAATGATATTCCTACGCACACATCACAACAAGGAAAACATATCTGGGGGCTTTCCAACTTCTTCTGACAATGCATCTTTCATCATACGGCCCGCGTGCGTAGATATGAGTGAGCAATGTGATGCCCATGTGCATGTGTTCGCTCAGCCAGGCTCTCGGTGGTCGAGATAGCTGCACCAGAGTGTGGAAAACACAGATGGTTGTTGCTTTTGCTTCTTCCGCCAGACCTATGTGACCTTTTACACAAAGATAACAGGGCGGTCTCTTATCCCCAGGACCCCCCCGCCCAAAAAACAGCCAGGCCTGGCAGCTCAGACAGAGCACTTCCTCCCTTCGAGCTGTCTGATAGAACAATATCAACAGCCAGCATTACGACCTCCCCTTTGTGTCTCCACCAGGCTTTTGTTTTGGAATAATTAAGTCCTTTATAATCAAGACGTTGTCTCTGACAGACAGGAAATGAGAGCTGTGCATTCGAATAAGATGAGGTTTTTGGTGGTCTTTGAAACAATATGCGACCCCGTCTAATTCACTGGTCATGTATATTTAGCTCTCAGATGAGACACATTGCAAAACACATGAGACAGTCGAATCGTAAGTCTGAGCCTCTTTTGAAATTGAAATCAGAAAAATTCCATTTGTGTTCATGAAAAATTGTTCAATTAAGTTTTTAAAATGACACAGTTTTCAAGGCTTCCACTTCGGATCATTGTGTTGTTTTGTGCACTGTTATATTTAAATGTTTATTTACACTGTGCATGTCTGTACCTGGTAGCGATTGTGCATAGTGTAGATACGTTTCTTGAGTTTTCAAACTCTGAAGATAAAACCGTTCAATTAAATTTCTTAGAGGATAAGAGGAGGATTAGACTGGCATTATTGTATATTTATGTTACCATCAACAAATCAGACGAAAAGACCAAAACCAACAATGTGTTAGTCTGCCCATTAGTTCTTACTGAAGACATGCATCTTTTAACATGGGTCTCCACTGTTCACATTCATTTTCTAAAATTTCCAAATACATTTTTATAACAGCTGGGCACTGTAGTTTTTTGCAAATGTTACACAGCAGCAGTACATAATGGATTTGCTATTTTCAGTTGTGGATGTATACACATTTTCAGCATCATGACAGTATGAGTGGATCTGACTCTTAATAAACTACAGTGTCCATATTGATGGTAAAGGAAATGTCACCCAGTGCCACAGAGTGGCTCACTGCTGTGTTTTTAACAGGTTTTGGACAACAACAGAGTTCGGTTGAGCAAAAAAAAATGTGATACGTGTCATTACTCATTAGCAGTATGAAGTCATTGTTGTTGTTTTTTTTTTTTTTTGAGGGATTTGCTGAAAAACAAGAAAAATATACAACATCACCAGACATACATACTCTTTGTAAATTTAAAGGTCACGTACACACATCTTTAACTTCACTCCTGTCAAGTGATTTTGGTCTCCATATCCAATGAATGTCTGTTATGTATGCTCAGGTTTGCTTCAGGTCATTGTGAATTTTCCTTTGGCAGGTCAATTTTTCCCCGGACATTGATGTCTGTTCTGTAAACACAAGGTGACCCTATCGAAGGCTGTTAGTGCAGGAATTACAGGCTTATTTGAATTTAATTGACTGCAAACATCTATGTCTTCTCTCTCTTTCATTCTTAGTAACATCCTCATTCACGTTATGGTCTTCCTTTCTTTTATTTCTCTTTATCTCTCTCTAGCATACACACACAGTGAAATACACTCAAGGGACATGAGCGGTCCAGCTGTCCTGTCTCTGGTCAGATATTTTGCTGAGGTGGTTTCAGCCCGGCTCTGGTGTATTCTCACGCGCAGTGAGCCTCGGGGGATGACGGTTGTGGCGGTGGGGGGCAGATGCTTCATGTACAAACTGGGGGTCTTTTTCTACCAACATCAGCAGAAACAGCACGGTCAATTTTTATTTATGGAAGCAGCAAAACCACTAAAGTGTGGAATACGCTGCAGTATGTATATTCGATCATACGATGTAGGAGGGCAACAATGCATAGGTCACAACATTGCTACAGCATGAAGTTGTGATAATGAAAAAGAAGTTGACCTGTGGAGACCTTCAGCGTGCGTGCTCATCTGTCTCTCAAGAGGCAGAGGACACTTATAATTACATTATGTATAAGCAATATCTGCCCCGGGTGATGGGTGTCCATCTCAACACCCCGTCAGCTGATGCCAATAGACAGCTATCACTCCGACAGAGATGAAGTGTTTCCATGGCAACCTAGAGGTCAAAAGGGTCAGCTTTGATACAATGAACCACAATCAATCGTTACTGTCGTCGCCACACATCGGCAGGGCGATATTGCCTGAGTTGTCATTATATGGTGCAGTGAAAATCCCTCTCGCTGCGTCTCCTGGGACTCACTTTCTCTACTCACCCCTCATTGACCCAGTGGCCATTGTCTGTAACACCCGCACTTGTTATCGCGAGCCGGGCCCTGGCTCTGCTGTGTCGCATTGGTTTATGAATCCAGCACTGTGGCGCCAGTGCAATAACCAAGATTTAAATGTCAGGTGATGGAGCCACTTTGAGCTTAAGTAGGTAATAAAGACATATTGCTGTAGAGAAAGTGTCTTTGTAAGTGTTAAGTGCGTAAAGGTTGAAATATTTGTTTATATTTCATGTGTGCAAGGGTAGGCGACTTTTGTGTGTTTTTTTCATTTTCCTCTAATGAGGTTAAGCAGCACCTGGAGGTCATAGCTGGACCACCAGACAAAATAATTTGGAGCATTCATTTTTGTTATGTTTTATTCAATTGGGTTTGGTTCCTCTGTAGTGAAGCCAAATTCAACCTGTGGTACTGAGTCATAGCAAAACATATCTGACTGTTATTGAGAAATACATGTTGCAATAGAAGCAACAATTCAGACTAAGCTAATGAAATGTGGCTGATTGGATTAACTAGATGTATTCAAATGGCATCGCTGTCAGTGAACTCAGCCGACTGTCATGAAACACAACCGTCATTATCATCGTTATAGTCTCACCGGCTCTCTCTGCATCCCACGCTAAACCGATTTAACCTTGGAATAAGTCGTGTAGGACGTCAACGTTATGAGGCCAGAATGGTTTCAATACTTTTATTGTCTCATTTCAAAATGTAGCTTTGAAAGCCTCACTTTCAAAAATAATTCTATTTTGCGATTGTGTTGCAGACTATATGAAGATGAAAGAGATAAAAATAACATTCAGAGAGCACGAGCACCAGCGCTCTTGCCACTGTAGCAACAATAGGTCCCCACTGTGACAAAATCTGTACCTTCAAGCAGTATGCACATTTTATGAGCTCCATTACAAAGTTTGTGCTAACACCGACATAAACAGGCAATAAAACAGGAGATATCATCCTTGGGGCAAACCTAGCTATTGGATTCCTGTTCTCCTCAGGATGGACACATGCTTATTGTGCTAAACAAATCCCCGCTCTCTTCTGCAACATCTCCTTTCAGCAGTTTCCCTTTCAGCCTTTGGGATGTGTGAATGTATGTGTGCACACAAGGAGGTGGTCTAAATAAATCCACAGCCGCACTTTTCATTACTCTCATAAGGTGAGGTCAAGGGGTGAGGTCTGCTTGGGTCTCACAGCTATAGGTGCACAACTAGTGTCAGTGAAATGAGATGTAATATGTGGCGGAGAGGTTTTTATCAAACGGTGTGTCCTCGTGGCAGACAGTGAGCGGGGCGAGCGGTGACAGGCAGGGAAATGAAGCTTTAGGTGGCCGTTGAGATGGAACAGGAGATGTCTCAGTCAGATAGATAGCAGCGAGCTAACAGCGGAGACACTGAGCTCCCTGCAGAGACTGTCAGCCGAGCACAATGTAAATGATAAGACGGACACATTTGCACTCGTCTGCAACTTTATGCTAAAGGCGTGCACATAAACAAACATTTTCATCAGTAACATTCATGTTTTGTATCAAATTTGATGAGATTAAAGCACATTTATTTATTTCAGATTTTGTTTTATGCTTCTGTGACCAGTGTCCTCACCTGCAGAGGACAAGGCTGTCACAATCTCATCTCCGGTGTGCATCCATTACTGTGTGGAATGATAATGGGACAGAGCCACTACAAGGGCAGAGCCAAACACTAACATGATTATGGTAATGACTGCCAACAGCTACTCCTCTAAGCGCCGGGGAGATGCGCACTGAAAAGGCAATTCCTAACAATTAATCAAAACACATAAATAGACATAATGTCATTGACTTTCACTTCTGGCAGACAAGCGATTGGTGAATGTTGTTGATACCTCCAAAGCTATTCAATCACTGTGATGCATGGGGTTGGGGGTGGGGGGATTTGGCAGGCTATAATACATCATGCCAACATTCAGTTTACACTTTGTCAGCAAATGTAATTAGCCAGAATCACAGTTTTATATGTGAGAGACCTGTGGCAGATATTTCTAGCATCCATCTCTGTAATTGGGCTATGGAAATTGTGAAGAGGCTGGATGTATTTCATATTAAACAGGCCCAAAGGGTTCCTATTTTGATGACAACCCGCACAGAGCAAAACTACGATCTTTCCTCTGGCTTGATATGAAAAATATATTGAAAATAGTAATAATGCTTTTAATTATGTAAGGTGGTGATAAGTCTGAGCATGAATTGTAATTAAACAAGACGAAGACTTGACAGTCATGCAGCTGTGTGAGGATTCACTTAAAGGGGCTCTATGTGACAACTTTATGTAGCAATTTACATGCATGAGTCACTTTTTTATTGGCCATATGCGAGGAGATTGTAAGGTGACGTGAAAAACGAGACCTTCCCTATCTCTGTCGTTTTTTTAAAGTCGTTTTTAGCTTCCAGCACAACACACAAGTTTCACAGAGCCCCTTTAAGCAAAGCGCAAGCACACATTGACAATGCTAACATGCATATGCTAAGCACGCATAATGTTAACCATGTTCATCATCTTTATTTAGATTGTTAGCATTCTAATATTTGCTACTTAGCACATAGGCCTAGTACTTCTGAAGTTGATTTGAATTGAATTATTCTTTTTTACAAGTTTTGGTCTTTTGGTCTGTTTATTTTGGGGGACCTTGCAACTGGCATTAAAATGGCAAAGTCCCAGATAAAAACAGAAAAGGCAATAGCTGCTAGCTTGTTCATGTTCTTACGGAGCAGGTAAGGGTTAGGGTAACTTACCGTTTTCAGCACGTAGGTTGCTAGATTGGAGGTTGTTGTTGTGTCCCATAGAGACAGGGATTTTCAAAACGCTGACATGTAGGTAACGGAAGGGAGGAGAATGCCGACTGAAATAGTTGGCCAATGGCAGGCTCATATCCACAGTCTACACCCTGTGAGTAAGACTAAAGGATTACCAATATATTTGACATTATAAACTTTAGCGGGACCTACCAGTCCAAGAGAAAGAGAGCAACATCGACATCTCCCCTCAGTCCCTTTTCTTCTTTTAGTGCTCTCCACCTTGGCGAGGCAATACCAATACAAACTCTGGTTCTTCCTCGCTGAGGGTCGTTTTCCTTTTTAGACCGTTTGCCTTCTTCTGAACAACTAGTTGCTTTCTTTTTCTATGGAGTTGCACCTTTTTTTAAAGTTTCATCGTCCGTTGTTATCGGTCTTTTCTTTCCTTTGTTCGACCATGACCGTTGGTCATGACAGCTGCTTGTGATTTTTTCTGGGAAAGTCGCCACCGCGATCAGTGTGCATCTTTGCTATCCAAGGGCTTTCATCAGTGGGCCATAGGCTCAATCATCATTGTGCTACCTCATTCGGCGATAGATAGTGACTTAAAAGATATTTATTTTCATGAAAATCTTCGAGATTATTACCCTAAGGACTGAGCAGATGGCATCCATAGAGACAATGTGCTACTCAAGATAAGTAATTGACATTCTGTTTTTATCTGGAAAGATGAAGAGGAAGAAAATTCCCTCATCTTTACATTTGATCACATTAATATCATATGAACACATGCACTGATTACAGGATGAGCTGTATTTTAATCAGATAACATTAGATGGATTGAAATTACATGTGCAACACAGCAAGTCTATGCTAATTTCCGTGGCTAATCAGAGTCAGTGTGAGTTTTTAAAGCGCATTATAACAATGCTCTATCTGCTTGACATCCTACTGATTGGATCTTCCACTCTTCTGCTGAGGGGAGCAGCAGTCACCCACACGGTGTAAATCCTGTGAGCCACCAGCATTTCACAGGAACATCCCACCTCAGCACATTCGCTTCGTGATCTCATGTATGTGTGATCAGTCGAGCATGTGCTTAAATGCAAGTTAAGTCCTACTTTGTCCACAGACAGATGGTTACCCCCCTCTTCCAACACCACCTTTCATTGCCTCCTTTTTCAAAAATGCATGCGTTTGATTCACGTTGGCAACTTTTTCTTTTGCTCCTCCTTTCTTCTTTTAATTGCTACACTTTTTTTCTGTCTCTCACCTTCTCCTCTCTACACACAAAGGCTTTTGCTGAGGATAAGAGAAGGTGCTGCTTCTTTGTGGGGTTGGAGTAGAAATGTAGTATATGGCTGTCGGCTTTGAATCAAGAGACAAAGCCAATCTTGCGCTGATCAACCTGAGGCTGGCCCCACAGGCAGCTCTGGCCTCCCACCTGAGAGGACTTTGTTGTTTCATCTAAACTACCCTGCAATCTCTGGGGGCTATCTCTGTTTATGTTCCTGGTTTCAGGCAATATGAAAATTTCAAAACCACAATAAACAATGATCTTTTCCTTTTTACCCCATTTATGTTTTTATTGCTTTCCCTGTAACACATGGGGGGATTTTTCAACCTCAGTATCACCATGGGAAGAATATAACCAAGACAAATATACGGCTCTTATCTAACAGTAGCTTAAGGGTCCCTGTATTTCAGCAAGGGCCTGCACTCAAAAGACATACACCTTGCATTATCACGTTACGAAAAATATGCCATTCGAGCACCTGCTCTTATTTGATTTCTCACCATCCATATCAAGGCATGTACAGTATTGTTCTTCTCATATGGCAGCAGAGGATGCATCAGTTCAACACTCACTGAATTCATGGCAGTGATATGGAGCTGATAATAGCTGCAGGCAAGGCATCAAATGTTGGAGATATTTTAAGGCAGACAAAAAACACAAGATGAGCGACTGTGAAGTGTGTGATCACATCCCAAAACAGAAGCACCCCTCTGAGTTGGATCTGTGTGTTGTATTTAGTCTGTCTGCGAACATCACAAAGTGGTGAATGGTTTGTATTTATTAGCAGTGAGAGGATGGCTCAGCCATGATGGAGCTGTATTGATCCTCCATCAACATCTCACATGCTAAATCCTCATCTTGGCACAGTGATTGAACACTTCACAGATATTTGCCTGTGGGTTGTGTGTGATAAAGAGCAAATTGTCAGCAGTGGGATTGGCTTTAAAATAAAAAGGACACTTTCTTCAAAAATGCCACATGCATGAACAAAAACTGTCAATGTGCTTGAATAATGCAAATTTAGAATTACAATATGTATTTATGAAGTTCAGCTGCAGCAGCGTGGGTACTGAAGCACAGATGTGGACCAGTTAATATGAAAAAGCAGTGCACCAGTTTGTTGACAAGGCAATTAGCTGAAATTTGCAGATGGGTTTTTTTAGACCAGAAGCTTTCCATTTTTGACAGCTGTTGCCTTTACTGTAGTCATATTTTAGTTTAAAGGACACATATGATGCTCATTTTCAGATGCATCATTTTATTTTGGGTTATCACTAGAATAGGTGTACATGCTTAAGTGCTCAAAAAACACATCAGTTTTCTCATACTGCCCAGTGCATCAGCACTGTATTCCCCCTCTGTCTGAACGCTCTGTTTTAGCTCCTGTCTCTTTAAGGCCCCTCCTCCCAAATACCCAGTCTCTTCTGATTGGTCAGCTCACAAATACCTGAGCCAGCACTGCTAACGACAACACAGCAGCTGTGCTAAATCAATTCTCAGGTGCCAAACTAGCTGCTAGGCATTAATTATCCAAATATGTGCTCTGTGACGTAGTGTGATGTCACAAAGTCACAGAAATAAAGGTGGAACTGCTGACGAGGCGTTTCAGGAGCAGTGTTTTCTGTGGGAGAGAGGAACTTCTGTTGATTCAGACTTTTACCTTTTTAACTTTTAAGATCTTTTTCATGCACAAGAACATATATAAAACACTGAAGGAGAAGAATTAAACAAAGAAGAATAATAGGTCTCCTTTAAAAAGAAAGTACAGTTCCTAAAGTTAAGACCAAGAGTGAATTTCCATCTTCTCAGGTAAAGTCATTTGTTCAAAATATAGCTTGATGCTAATGACAACCATTTGTCCCCTGCTGTGCCAATAGATTACTTCACTCTGAAATCAGCCATGTTGATCGACTGTAGGAAGACAATGTGTGAAAACGCAAATTTACTACATGTTTGCTAAGTGTTTGCAGGGACATTAAAGCAGCAGTGTGTGTAAGAAGTGCCAATTCTATTTTACATACCTGTGCGCACACAAACTTTGTTGTGGAAATGGGGTAGGTAGACACCTGGCAAGCAACCTTTACAGTCTTTGAGTGTCAATCAGTGGGCTGAGCTGTATTTCGTGGGGTGGTGATGTTACGAAGTGCATGAACTGTACATACGGACACAAAGAAGAAAGCCATTTACATCCTTTCAAATATAATTATTAGGAATTATCCACTATTTATGTATTCTTGTCATATCTTAGTGGCAGATTTATCGAATTATGCCTTTAACTTTTTAGAAGATCTTGTTTACTATTTCCCCTTTAAGAGACAAACATCTGTTGGTGACAAACTGACTTTACACTTCAATAAAAAAAAGTTTTCCAGCCCCAGTGGCGTAAGATTTCAAGGACTTCATTTATAATCAAGCATTCTGGTGACTTTGTGGCAACATTTATGATCACTGGCAGAATCATTATCTACTTCTACGGAGAGTTATAAACTTAATGACTCAGCATAATCTCATTTTCTACTTCATTATTAATCTGTTCCTCGGCAGCTGTTATCAGGAGGGAAAATCTGTTCAAAATGAACGGTTTTATCATGTTCGTTGCAGTAGCCGTGCAAGCTGTTCATACTGCCTCACTAGCTAATACTTAACTGACAGCGATATGATGACTATATGAAAATTATATTACTATTCCAAAACTGGACACAAAAAAAATCCATATCTGCATTTTTCATGCTTGGTACACTATTATAGGAGAAAGACACATTTTAGACATCACATATGATTCAAATGAGCATTAATGCTGTGAACAGGCTGCTCCCTCTCATATCCACAGAACCCACTCACAGATAAAGCCAACATGCCTTTTGAGTATTGCAATGTAGCAGGGCTTTAACCAAATCTTCAGCAATTTGCAGTAAAATGTATGAAACCATCTCCAGAAATTATGACTCTGAATATCTGCGCTCAAATGACACACGACCCACGACCCACGACCCACGACCCACGACCCACACACAGCAGAGGCTAAAACGACAGCTGTAGGCAAGCTGTTTTTGGAAAAGCAGTAAATCCCCACTAGATGAGGTGTAATGAGGGAGTGCTGGGCTGTGATCCCGTCTGCCCCGGGCTTAATATGGTAATACCTGGCCCCCACAACACCCCGGCCATCAGCACAGAACACAACCAGGATTTACTCTCTTTATTACCTCGGTGGAGCATTTAATTTCCCGGGCATTTGGGTGGTTTAGCGATACAAGCAGGTGGGTGTCAGGACTGGCAATCACTCAGGGTGATGCTGGGAGACAGTGACATACGACGGAGTCATCACTTCAGGCAGGGGGGAGAGAGAGAGGTGGAAAAACAAAGGCAGAGTGAGAGAGAGCATAAGCCTTTGTGGATAAAGAGGATGTGTTGATATGAATTTGTTGGTTTCTATGTGTATAATACATACAGTGTACTGAGTCATGTGACGGCCATTACTTCGCTGAGTGGCCCACAGGAGCAGATAAACACCACTTGGCCAGCACCTTAATAAATAAGTAAGCACCCAAATTGTTTTTAATCAAGATCTCATTTTAGTTGCGCTCTAATGAATTCATTATGGTGGTTTGGGGAGAACACTGAGCCCAGCGCTGGCTCACAAGCTGCTTGCATCGGCTTAAGGGAACGCACTGTAGCGTCACCAAACACAGCTTAATCTGTGATCATCACAAATTGCACTTTTGTAATGAATTTTCCTGATGGTTCAATAATAATATATATTTTTCTTTTCAAAAATTTCGATCACTTTCTATGGTATTTAGCATTTTTCTACCACTTATGATATCATTGCACCATCAGTCAGAGCATGAAAAATGAGCAGCCAGATTTCCAGATATGGTTTATACAGACTTAGCCATATTATCTCCAACAGTAGTAGCCAGCAGTATTGGCAATAAGTTACTAGCAACTAGCAAACAGTTGACCGATATCAGCCTTCATTTGGAGTTGTGTCCACCTGTCTTAGACTCACTGTCCTTTTAGCTCTGTTTTAGTTTGTCGCTAACTTTTTCTTTGCGCCATTTAATGCTGGCCAGGGTGCATCGAGAGTGGAATATGCGTTATGCATGTTGCTTCATCAGATTTGCTCGATGCTTAATTGCGAACAGGTGTTTCTTTAATTAATCAGATGATGATTAGCGGAGAATCCAAGGTCACATTCCTCACTACAAATACTTAAAAAAGTCAACAACAAAAGGTGAATAGCCACCGAAATTCCACTTTACATACAATTCCATTTAACATGTGATAATGAGATACAAAAAATATATGTCAGACTACAAAATCTGCCTAATCCATCTACAATACTACAGAGGATGACCAGATACTGAATACATACAGTTCCATAGTACACCATGAAAAATATCAGAGTACAAAGTACATAAATATTCTTATGATAAGATACAATCTAATTCAATGTTCTTCAACCCTGGTTCTCAGGGACCCCTGCCCTCCATGTTTTAGATGTCTCCCTGCACACCTCATCCAAATGAAACAGTCATTATCAGGCTTCAGCAGAGCTTGATGAAGAGCTGATTGTTTGAATCAGATGTGCTACAGCGGGGAAACAGGATTGAAGAACCCTGACCCTGATATGCAGAGAAAAGTAGCAAAAACATTTGGAGAAAGAGGTTATAATACAAAAGTGATAATACATTCCAAAAAAATCAGGAGATCATAAACATAACTAATTGTAAGGGAGGGGAGTGAAGGGGGTTGTGCCAGGAGGGGTTTAGTGGCTAAACTTATGTCAATACATATGTCACCCGTATGCACAAGAGACAATATGAATAAGGCATACAGGTATACGTTCTTGATACATTACAAAAATTGACTTAAGTCTAATGTCTCATTAAGCCCATTTGGCTACAAGGATATGACAGTGTATATTCAATATGCTTCTTGCCACCACTGGGAAGCAGCAGAATTTTCTTTCCTTGTAGTGCCTCGCAATCCTCCGCTGATCAGCACCTGATTATTTAAAGAAACACCTGTTGGCAATTAAAGCGAATTTAATGTAGCAACACGCGGAACACGTAGTTTGCTCCTTGTTGTTTTCAATGTAATTGTTGCTAAAATAGTGTCAATCATATCCTTGTGTGTGCTGGAATATTGATATTTTGGACCACTGGGGTTTAACATGTAGCAGCACACATGAGAGAAGCACTGCTGTGCACGGGGTAGCTTCAGTTTTTTGCATAGAGAGTGGATTTGATCAGAGCGTCAACAGTGAACCAAAACAGTAAAGCTGTGGCTGTAAATCCAAAACAATGAGCAAAAAGATGCTAAAACAGTGTTCTTCAATCCTTTTCCTAGGGGACTCCTGTCAAGCATGTTTGAGATGCTTCCCTGCCCCAACACGCCTGACTCAAACGGGTGATACTCAAAGTATCACCTTTCACATCAATGTCATTTGATCCTTTTTTTAATATAAGAATATTGATTACAGCTTTCAACACTAATGGATGTTTGTGAATAGTTTTCTGACATTATTTGCCTAACTTGGGAGTTTCTTTAAAAGCTGATTGTCAGACTACTCATATTTTTGGCCCTATCATACATCTCTATGCTCCCACGTCGTAACAGGAATTAACAGGAATGATTACTAAAACAACAAAAATAAGATCCAAGTTATAATAAACTAGGAATCATCTTTTAAACTGCACTACTCTTGTCGTGGTATTCATATGTGAGAGGAATTAAAATTAAAACAGCCTTGAGCGTCCCCGACACTCAGAGATGTTAACAAGCAAACGGTCACATCATATTGTCATTATGGTTGTTTAATGTTGTGCTAAATTTGTAAGTGTATTCATGAATTAAATGACGACTCGTAATGCAGTCTGCATGCAGCTCTACAGCCAGCATAAAGATTAAAAGTCAACAGTAAAACACAGATGAATAATCTTATGATTCATTAATGTACGTGATATGTCAACATGAGTGATATTGTGCAGATTGTTCTTACAGCCAACTGTCTGTGCAGTTACGATTACGGTTGGACTGTATATAAGTCAAAGTGAAATATGAATAAAAATGTTGCTCTTTTCATTATGTGATATAGTTGATCTTAAATACCACATGTGCATATAAAAATGACTTATGGTTTGAGTGGATTGGACATTTAAATCTTGCCAGAGAGAATTGCAATAACACAAGGCTGTAACACATTTCGAAACATATTGCTGCAATGAAGTCGCTGTGACAGAGGAGCCTGTTTTCTTTTAGTTGTCACTTTTTACAATACAAATCTCACAGGCAATTTAACTCTGAGGGCTGCCGAGCTGTCAGGTGCACTGCTGTTTATTACTTGAGTGGGGATAGTGAAAGACATCAGGATGCTTTATCTCCTGTGACTGTTTCATATGCATATTACTTGTAAACATCTGAGTCCGCTGACACAGGAGATAAACTGTAAGTTTCTAGTGGTATCTGTAGTCCTATCACAGGTTCGGAGCCCGAGCCATCCCGGCCTGTAGCCTCTCTCCTCAGTCATGTTCTCGGTGGAGAGGAAGGATATACCCCACTTCCTAAAGCTCCACCCTGCCCCATGCTCTGAAGAGGAAAGAGGAGAACATAAAATGCAGGGCGAAGGAACTCCCTGGGGATTAAACCTGGGGGTGGGAACGACATAGACAGCTTCTCTATTGTAAATCAAGGCAGTTTATTTGGTATGGTATGATGTGGGGCTTGTCTTAAGGTGAGTTTGAGTTTGATTTTGTTGCTTTGACTTAACTGCGACAAATTAAAAAATCAGAGGAAAATTCTGAAGCAGTGTTCAATGTGTGCACAGTGTTGACAAAATGAGATCAGCAGTGAGTCATTGCTCTACTTTGTCACGCCAAAATTTACTGGATTAATGGGAGGTTTGAAATTTTGATGGGAAAGGAAAATCACAGACTATCATGTGCAGGGACAGGAATGATAATTGGACAGTTGGGTTATGGTTTAGGTCATTTTTGCACGAAGCTGACATGACAGTGGCACTTGATGTGGCTGTAGGGAAGCTGAAGAAGTGCTGCTGGCCAAGCAGGCCTGCCACAGAAATGACTGGGCCCCACGAAAAGGTCCAGTGAATGGGCCCCTTCCTAAAATCTGCTTGTCTCATATCAAAGAATGTATATGCTCTCTTCTCCTACATAAACCAATGCAGAGCGTCTTCCCTTTCATCAACATGATCCTCTTTCTCACCGGTGGTGATGGTTGCCTCACTGACTATCTCTTGGCAAGTAACTTTAGCCTCCTAGTTTAACATTTGCCTAATGACACACCTAATTACATTATAATTAGGGGCTAAAGCTCTTGCCAGCTCCGTCTTTTTCTTCTCCTTTGTTTTCTGACATCCGGCTTTATTTGCAGATACTGGCATAACAAGGGAATTCACTGCATTAACATTATCATCCAACATTAGCTAGTTGTTAGTTAGTTAGTAATTTTGACCAGGCATGTGCGATAATATTGGCATGTCATCTGTATCGGTGGATAAAGACTTTAAAATGACATATCAGCATTGGCCCTAAATGAACATCTCTGATGACATGACAGCCTGATAATATGATGCTTTATTATGCAAACTGTCGACAAGGTAGTTTTTTTTATTTCAAAGCATTGTATGACTGCATCTGCCAGTGGGCCATCATGATAGGAGAAGGTATAATGGCTCAAAAACAGACTCAAACTGACTGCATTTTCTGGACAGAAGGTTTTCATTTTTGAAACAGGCTGCATTTTATTAAAGCAACAATAAATTTAAGAAATTAAATAGTGAGTCATTTGGTTTCAAAACAAAATTTGGTTGTCAATGCGGTTGAACTTGATTCTTGTGAGCCTCCATTGGCCCCCTAGTGGCTGGGCCTCAGAAAGCTTTCCCCTTTTCACCCTGTTGCGGACGCAAGTGCACTTCTGCATTGTATTGCATTGTGCTTTAATCAACTGATGTGACTGAATAAAAACTCACTACACCAAACCTTTAGGAAAAAGGGAACTTTCATTTTGATATGTACCTTCTCTGTCAGGTTTGGCATCCTGCTTAGGTGGAAAATCTGAACCTTCTCTTATCTGTTGTTTGCCATTTCACTACTAGGTGTTTTTCACTCCTGTGAGGAAAATCTTGGGTGCTTGCTGACGGACTGGATGTTGTCTCCATAATGCACAATGTCTCTTTTTAGCAAGAAGGGGACAATAGTGATGGAGGAACAGTAGGAATGGCAGAGCAGGAAGCGTGCTGAGGAGGACAGGAAATAGGAAGCGGAAGCAGGAATAAACGCTGTTGAAATAGCCAGAGGGAAATTTCCGTTGCGCTGTCTTAAGGCTCTCCTGCAAGTAACTCCCCTGCTGTCCTTGAAAGACACACAGAGCGAGCCTCTCCCAAAGATGAGAGGTCTGAAAGGAGGAACATATATCAAAGCTGATATTCCCACTGATACGTATCAGCATAATGGAGACATGCGTCCATGCACTTGTTTTTCCTGTGACATTTGACACATCTGAGCAATATATGTAATCAACAGGGCCACTTGTTGTGATGTTCAGACTGTACAAGCTGCTACAAGAACAAATCCAGTGGTGTGTCTTTCAAGAACTTAAAGGAAAAGATTGACATTTTATTTTTTCTTGCCTATAGTTAGAAGGATGCCAATGTCATGTGTACACTCTAAATATGAAGGTGAGAGCCAGCAGCTGGTTGGCTTAGCTTAGCACAAAGACTGGAAAAAAGGGGGAAACAGGTAGCCTGGGTCTGTTCAGAGGTAAAAAATATCTGCCTACCAACACCTAAAAGCTCACTTATTCACATATTGTCTCTTGTTGATAGCTGTGTCCCCCTACTGCCAGTCTTTTATGCTAAGCTAATTACCTGCTGGCTGTTGCTTCATAGGCTTTTTACCATGGAGACACGAGAGTGGTAACAATTTTCTCATCCAACTTCCAGCAAGAAAGCAACTGAGCCTTCTTCCCCCAAAAGAATGAATTATTACTTCAGTCTTGACAACAGATGATGGAAATTAAAATCAGATGTGTATTTTTATGAGTCTTTGTTGGCACTGTGTTTTGGCATCTTACTGTAGTTTATTGTTTTTCTCTTACTCAGCTTTTTGCCCTGCGTGCATCCATGTGTATCTCTCCGTCTCCTGACAGCAAGTCGCGCCTGAGAACCTGACAAACGTTTGCTGGAAGATATTAGTTTTGTCACTGTAATTGTTTGCAAGGTTTGCTAAGAGCAAGGGCATTCTCAGTTGTAATCTGTAACTAATATGAGTTCAAATATAAACAGAAAATGTGGCAAAGTGTAAGTTTTTGTTACTTCTAGAGTTTCAAACAAACAGCTTTGGCTACTTTTGGTCATAGCTGGAGTCATACAGAACTATAGTGACAGTGAGAACTATCTGTTTAAAGCTATATTGCCTTTAAAGGTTCAGTTTGTAGGATTTAGCTAGAGGGGACTATGGGCAGAAATGTAATATAATATTAAGAATTATGCTTTCATTTGTGTATAATTACACACAAATAAGAATTATTTTTTGTTACCTTGTAAGCCTTTATATCTACAGAGGGAGTGGGTCCTCTTCAATGGAGTCTGCCATGTTGTGCTGCCATGTTTCTACAGTAGCCCAGCACAGACAAACTAAAACTGGCTCAAGAGAGGGCCTTTCACATTTTTTTTGCAGTTTTAGTTACCACTGTAGTTTCTCCTACAAGGTTGGAAGGGGATAGTGAGACGAGGGGTATTCAGTTGGTCGCAATCTTAAAACTCACCAAATCCTCCACACCAGACCTTTTAAGTTTAATCAAACTATAGTCAGAAAGTAATAAAAATGTATTCATGTGACATATAACTGCAGGATGAGGATCAACCTTGAAGCTATAAGACATACTTATCAATGCAGTGACTCCATTTAATAACCTGACTACTTTGGGTCATATCACTCAGTGTACTGGGACCAGTTGCTTCAAAGTCAACATGTGATCAAAACTTTCTGGTCCAATTCTTCAGCTTTTCCTTCATTGTAGAAATAACTCTTAGGAACCAATCAGTGGGGGAAAAAAATATGTGTAGCAAGATCATGAAGTCCTCCACCCCTGTAGGCAGGAAGTGCCGCGCACAAATCGTCTGTGGGGCTCTGCCCATCAGAAACAGGAAGAACAAAGTGCAAACCAGCAATGACGGCACACCCGATCATGCTTGGAAGATGGATTGTGTTGTTGAGCACCTTGGTGATATTGCAACGACCCCATGAAAGATCTGGTCCAGCCCAAAAAAAAAAAAAGCTTGGTTTTCCGCAAATTTCAGTGGTTGTTTTTGACTTGAAATAAACACACTTTAGATTGACACGCTGGCCCTCATCTGCTACTTTTTCCTCTTCTTCAGTCAAACTAAAGAGACCAAAACCAAAACCCAGAGCCATGAACCTTTAAACAAAGCATGGGCTCATTTTCACTGCAAATAAGATCTATTCATAGAGCTTCTTGGCAATAGTGAAGTGAATACACTCCGGGCAATTTCAGCTAAAGGTAAACACATCCATCACATGTTATATAATTTAAAAAATACCTCACGTGCAATGCGTTTCCTGCTTTAATACACAAAAAGTGAACAGAGGGGTGTGTTTTTTTTTCCTTGGAATCTACTCAGACAGACTTGGGAAGCATTTAGTTGAGCACCATCACAATATAATGTAATAATATATGAAGATAACCCAGGAGTTTGTGCACAAACACACACACACTCACACATATTGGGATCATATAGCAAGACAACGCTGTTTTGTTGAGTGTATATAGAGAGTCTAATTACATTGTGAGCAATGGCGATAAATCACTGGAGTCTTAATCAAAGCACTACAACAGAGAGAGTCATCAATCACTTACTACAGCACAGCACAGCACAACACAACATCAGCCTGTAGCTTCTGCTTGTCTCCTGGCTGGCAGCCCCGCTCCGTACCTAACATGGGACATATTGCTGTGACACATTATCATTAGCACAATCAACACCACTTTGGACGTCCTGACGGAAAGCCATCAGATGGCAAATGGATATGAAGATGTATGGGGCCGTAAAGCTGACAATCCCTGATTGCCATGTCAATGCACGTAAAGGAAATCTGAGAAGGAAAAAAAAACTTTCCTTCTCTGTTTTCTGGAGAACTGGATGAGGAGAGACATGAAACATCAGCAGCACCTCTTGAGGTTTTCTTCCTAGCAAAGTGTCACGTTACTGACGGGCTGCTATGATCAAGTATTTCAAGTAACATTCTATTCAACTCTTCAATCTCTGCGTGGATGTGTTAACTGTAGTTGGCTGTGATGGATGGCAGAGAGCTGGGTCACCTCAAAGGCACAGTGGTGACATTCAGAACGTCCCTGCTTAAGGTGGGGGAATGACAGATGGCATTTCAATGGAATCCATAAAAATGTGTCACCACTGGAAGATGTTTTGACTTGTGGTCCTCGGCTGCCCTACTTTAGATCCAGTGCGCCTTCAACATCACTCAATGCTTTAAAGACCTTCAAAATAACGCTGGAGGTAAAACCATTGGAGGAGACATGCTTCAACCTGAAGGGCACAATTAACTCAAGTGCCCATGAGCAACACTCCCACAGCAATGGTCCTCATTCATAATATGACCAATTTTTAAGTGTCTTCTGGGCTTCCATCTTTCATTGTTTTCGTTGAAATTCCATCACATTTCCCTGCTGTTTAACGCAAAGAGCATCGCCGAGGTTAAATGAAAGAGGACAGAACAAATAGAAAAAGAGAGAGAGGAGGGCTGAGATGGCAGGCAGTCAGCTATGAAGGACATGGCCGCAGCAGTTATTTTTAGTTATCAGTTTTCGGAGGCTGTCATTCGGAACATCTCATTAAAAATCAGAAAAAAAAAAAAAAATCTTGATGCTCCATCAAACCATTCAAATCACTGAAAGTCAGAGGAAAAAAAACCCTCTACATCCTGCTGTGCATGCTCCCTCTCCCTCTCACACACACAAGCATACACACAAAACAGTATCCTATATCAGCTTTGAGTGCCAGGCTTTCAGTGTATACATTAGGCGGATCTTCGGTGACCTCTGCAAAAGGTATCTACACCACATTTCCTTCAGGGGGTTGCGGACAGATGGATTAATTATGTTCCTGTGCCCACAGGCATGTCTCTTAACATGCAAAGAAGTCCATCCAAGGTTTATTAATCATTCTATAATGAGAGATTAAACACCAGGATTCATTAGTACAATGTGGACACAGTAAATCAGATACGTGAGGGAAATGTCCTCACTATTAAAGTCATTAAGCTTAATAACAGGATCTCAGTTTAATGTCTTATTCATGCTAAGTGCCTCATGCAGCAATTCACAATGAAAGCAAGTCAAATCAATAAATCTGTAACATATTTTTACGCTGTTTCAGCACAGTTGCTTTGTTCTGATTTTTGTTGCAAGGACGTAATAATAGCATGAGAAGAAATGCTGTAAATAAATTTAGATATTGAATTATAGATCCAGCTACAGATCAGGCCAATCAGCACAATTTGACCAATTTCAACTCTGGAAACAGATTTATTTAACTCAAATGGGCAATTTCTCTCTTCCTGTCTCTCTTTGACTGTAAACTGGTTTTTATAGATAATTGCAAAAGTTATAGGGCTGTACCACACAGTGCAAAGCAATTACCAAGTAATTACTAGTGGAGTCAATTATTTAACTCTCTTTGCCATTGTTAAAGCTACTGCTCCAGTTCCCTACATTGTTTGAGAGAGCTCAAACTCATGTTGCATGAAAAAGCGCCAACACTTGGACAACTGTGCTAAACACACCCTTTGCTCATTAACAGTTGTGACAGAAACACAGTTTGACATTATCTGCAGTGAGTATTCACAGTGGTGGATGCACTGTAGGACATTTGAGCCTTACAAATGTGTAAATGTTGCCACCTGTTGGATGTGTGGTGTGTTGCAGCCTGTAAAGTGTAGTAGTGTCAATGCTGCGTTCAAAACTATCGGAAATACGACCAGTCAACTAAAACTACATCGCTAATGCTACGTTCTTTTAATCTTCTTCAGACCCTAGCTGCAGGGCACAATAGCGCTGTTGTTCTCAAATTAAACAGTTTGTAGATCTTTGTTCATAAGGGGCATTTTGATATTATCGCCGATGAGTTTTTGTATTTACTACCGCAGACCTGGGCATTTGAAAGCAAATAAGTAGCCAAACATGGCGGACGCGGATGAGCCGTAAGTAGCTGCCGAAGAAAACAAGCAAGAAACAGTCATTAACTGCTCGAAAGATGCTTTCAAATCTCATTAACCTACGAAAGCACAGCATGAATGAACCTTCTTTTATTCTCTCTTTTTAGGGAGAAGAAAAGAAGGAGAGTAGTGGAGCTGACTGAGAAGTTAGTGATGAATTGGTAGAACTGGCGGAAGGTTTGAGGTTACAGGAGGAAGGTTAACGTTAGCTAGCTGAAGGAGCTAACCTAATACTGATAATCAACGAATTACACTGACAGCTAGGCTGCGGGCAGAAATAATGACTCGTTGGTCGTCAGTAGCTTACACGTCTGTACAGTAAAAGTGATGTAGTATCATTCACCTCTATGTAAAGTTAGAGGTCTTTACTGTACCTTCTCACTGATGACATGCTAGCTGCTCACCTAGCCTAGCTACCGGTGGCTGTTAAGGCAAGGGAGTGAGACGAGAGGGTCAGAAACGCCCACCTGTCAGAAATATGCAGTTTTACTCTATTTTGATGGAGTAGCTAAACAACTAGACGTTACACATGTTAGAGCAGCCGCAGACACAGGGCAGACATCAGAACACAAGTGAATCTGAATACACTAATCCTAGTTAGTTTCTTAGACCTCTGAGATTCTTGCATGAGCTGCTGTGAATTGTAAATAGCACCTTCACTGTGTGACAGTTAATCACAGTTTAAGTTGAGGTCTGAATTGTTTTGTTTTTTAGTTTTGTTGCATGATCTTTTCTTGTATAATATCAAACCATCCAGTTATTTTTGCCAGCTAGATTGTCAGATATGCTGCTGATTATGAATGTGTATGTTGTTGCTTTCAGGATGGTGGTTGATGGAGGACATGGACATAACTGTGAGTGGGAGGGTCGATGGAACCACGTCAAAAAGTTTCTGGAAAGATCGGGACCCTTCACACATCCTGACTTTGAACCCAGCACAGAGGTAACACTTACCAGCAGCGAAATGATGCAAGCTTTTTTGTTGCATCTGTCGTCTGCCATCTTGTATTGCTGTAATGTATAATATCTTTATCACTTCTCACAGTCATTGCAGTTTATGTTAGATACCTGCAAAATCCTGGTCATTGGTGCTGGAGGCCTGGGATGTGAGCTTCTGAAAGACCTGGTATGATTATTAACTACTATTAAGAATATTTGTAAGGTCTATTTTGTGCTTCAATGAATGGCCAAGACTTTGTTTGTTTTTGTTGTTTGTTTGTGGCTCAGGCTTTATCTGGCTTTCGCAACATTCATGTTGTTGACATGGACACCATTGACATTTCAAACCTGAATCGACAGTTCCTCTTTAGGTCAGTAGAACATTGTAATGAATTTGGACCTGTTTTATCGGTTAATGTTATATTTGAAGCGAGGAGATGTGTTCTTCTAATGTGTGTGTAATGTTGAACAGGGGAAAAGATGTAGGTCGGCCCAAGGCAGACGTTGCAGCTGATTTCATCAACAGCCGCATACCTGGATGCTGTGTAGTCCCGTATCCTTTGGATTGAACTACTATTGCAAGATTTCAGATGCTTGATATAAATGCAGTTGTTTAAAGTAACCACACCACAATTTGCATGATTAAAACATGAAGCATGTTATTTTAGGAATGTGGACAGACACCATACAGTTTGTGAATGTACACAGTCAACATTCTGTCCAAACATAACCTTTTCCTAAATGCCTTGTGCAGACATTTTAAGAAAATTCAAGACTTAGATGAAACGTTCTACAGACGTAAGTATCATAAGGACTATTCTTTCAACTTTCTTGATGTCTGTTTTTTAAGGGGTGTAACGTTTCAGTCAGTCAGTAAAATTCAGTCAGATTATGTTGTGGCAGACATAAAACCTGTTGCATCTAGTTAGGGTGAGCTGAAGAGCAATTAAAGACTCCAACACAATATCAGACTTTGTCTCTTATTCCAAAAGATCATTTATTGCTCGCAGACAAGAGCCTCCATATCTATCCGGGAAAGATGCCCATGAGACTGAAGAGAAACTGTTTTCTTTACAGCTCATACGTGATTATGTGAACATCACTCTTGTCACAAACAGGTGCATTAAGAATGTCAGAACACAGGCTATCTGTACTTTACTTCTCCTCCTTGCTCTGTGTGAGCAAGGCCACTCTCTTCCTCCCCGCCATGATCGCAGTCCTTACCTGGCAACATTTGTCATGCACTTGATATACAAATTGGGTACTTTTACATAAACACACAGAGGAGTTGTCTAATTCTCATATACACACACAGAGACACAGAGAGAAGCCTGATGTTTCTCAAGGCTTTGCTCTTTATATAATATCATTAGTCCACGGTCACTCTCAGATGTACTTCATTATGCATAAACTTCATTATGTTTTGGCAACGCATAACAGGTACACTCACAATACTTGAACTACTTGTGGCCAGAAGACACAAATTAAAATGCTGTTAACAGCTGTTAACAAGAGCCAAAAATTCTTTACGGCGCTCCATTCCCACTCTGTGCCCTCATATAGTCAGATTCAATTCAAATTATATTGCATTCCATTTTTCTGCTCTATAAAGCATATCAGCAGGTTTTTGCATCATGGCATTTTATAACACCTCCACTGCTTGAACTGTGTCATTGTCGGACATTAGATTTAAATTCATTCATCTTTTCTGTTTTCATGTAGAGTTCCATATAATTGTGTGTGGACTAGACTCTGTAGTTGCCAGGAGGTGGATGAATGGTATGCTGGTAAGTTATTCTTCTTCACTGCGATCTTTGTCACAGTCCTTTTATCTCAGTACTATGGCCAACTGTTTTTGCTCAATTTTATGTGTATTGCATTAAAAAAAGGTGAAGCTGCAAGATTGTTGTACTAAAAGGAACATGTTTCCCTCTGTCTTTCTGTGCAGCTGTCTTTGCTGGTGTATGAGGATGGTGTGTTGGACCCAGGTTCCATCATTCCTCTGATTGATGGTGGGACCGAAGGCTTTAAAGGCAACGCCAGAGTCATTCTCCCTGGTATGACCGCCTGCATCGACTGTACCCTTGAGCTTTATCCTCCTCAGGTGAGATTGCATTTTTAAATTTTATAAAATAATTCCTGCAACCATTACTTTGTGGTTTTACAGTAAGAGTATCTGGTCAGTTTGTTGTTGCTAAAATACAACTGTTTCTGTAGGTCAACTTCCCCATGTGCACAATCGCCTCCATGCCTCGTTTGCCGGAACATTGCATTGAGTATGTCCGGATGCTGCTGTGGCCCAAGGAGAAACCCTTTGGAGGTATGAAATCACACTGCAGTTACTATTGTTTCTGTAGAATGGTCTTTGTGTGACTTGAGGCTCAATAATCTCTGCAGACTGATTTATAAGACCTTTACAAGTAAACTTAAGCCCTTGTGTGTGTGGATTAGATGGTGTTGTCCTGGATGGAGATGACCCAGAGCACATCCAGTGGGTGTACCAGAGATCTCTGGAGAGGGCAGCAGAGTTCAACATAACAGGAGTCACATACAGACTAACCCAGGGTGAGCACACACAGCACATCTATCTGTCAACGCCAGAATGCAGCTACTTTTCTCGCAGCTCTGCTGGGAGATGAGCCAAAGTACATAAAACGCAGCAAGCTGTTACTGTCTGGATCATGATGATAGAAGCTTGTTACTAAGCCAGAGTCTGTGAAACACTTTCTCTTTGTGTAAGACAGATGGTAAAACAGCACTGCAAGCATATCTTATTGATGTTCTTTCTGATCAGCAGACTTTTATAGCTTTTATTTCTTTGATTGTCTAATTTTAGAAGTAAGCATTAAACATTTATTTTTTGGATCCTCTGTAAATGTTGCAGGTGTTGTTAAGAGGATAATTCCAGCCGTAGCGTCTACGAATGCTGTCATAGCTGGTGAGTGGCTAAGACTAAATAAGTGTACCATCAGGTCCATGTTTTTTATGAGAGATTGCATGCCCTGCAATATAAGTGTTAACCATTTCCAAACAGTACTGAGTATATTGACTTTATGTAAACAGTAATGTGTTCCTGGACATCAACAGTTTTTTTTCTGATTTATTGACCCAGCTGCTTGCGCAACCGAGGTCTTCAAAATAGCATCAAGGTGAGTCTGTGTGCTTGGCAGCCATATGCTCAAAGTGAAGCTCTATCTAAACAACACAGGCCTTTCTCATGATATTATCTTTTGCATCTGCAGTGCCTTCATACCTCTTAATAACTACATGGTCTTTAATGACGTTGAAGGCCTGTACACCTACACTTTTGAAGCAGAACGGAAGGTTTGTCCCTAAATTTCATCCATCAGTTTGTTTGCTACAGTGATAAAATTGCCTTTTTTGTTAAATTTGTTTTTATTCACTTGTGATGCAGGAAAACTGTTCAGCCTGCAGCCAAGTACCTCTGGACTTGCACCTTTCTCCATCTTCCAAACTCCAGGAGGTGTTGGACTACCTGACTGAGAGTGCCTCTCTGTAGGTTTACTATGATATATGGTTAATTACTACACTCTGCCATCCTACTCAAGTTCTGCTTATGGTTATATATTAATAAATGTTTGATTTTTAGTAGTGCATTACGCATCGACTTTAACAACCAACTATAATGTATTTTTCAGACAAATGAAATCACCGGCTATAACAGCAACAGTAGAAGGAAAGAACAAAACATTATATTTACAGGTAATCAACCTCTGGTTTCCCACGTTTTTTGTGTTTGCAGTTCAGTCTCTTAGTAATGCAAGTCTGAGGCGTGTCCCTATAAAACTGCGACATTGTGTAAGTGTGCAAGTTTTGGTTTGAACTGAGGTTTACTTGGTATTTTGTTTTACAGTCTGTTGCATCAATTGAGCAGAGGACGCGGCCAAATCTGTCAAAAACGCTGAAGGGTGAGATGCTTTATCATCTGAATATGTCTCCTAGAAATGGCAATGTCTACACAGCGAATATACTGACTCACTTATGTTATTAATGCGTTTTTTCCAGAGCTGGGGCTGGCTGACGGGCAAGAGCTGGCTGTAGCTGATGTCACCACACCCCAGACCATGTTGTTCAGACTCTGCTTTACCTCATAGGATGAACTCAAGCACTCCCACAACCAGTCGATGTCATTCTTGTTTCTTGGCCAACCCTGAATTGATGCAGATACAGAATATTTAAAATGGCCTACAAACTAGAACGGTTTACAGTGTATTTAGTCGCAGTGTAAATTTCATTGTTTTAATGTACTTTCTGACGAAAGTTAATGTTTTGCACTGAAAAGCCAAATCATAGTTCAAAACCTGTCATGTTTTGGTGATACATTGTCTGCTAACATGAAAGATTTCTGCATTAATGTGTTATCTGCACTACAACCTTAAGTGTGCTCTGTGCAAAAAAAGACAAGCATTTGTTACTTTGGAAAAGATTATTCTGTACTTGTTGCGGTTTTGAATATTTTGAATATTTATTTATTCCGACAGTTTTTTAGTTGCATTAACCACTAAAGTGGTGATCAGCAGACACTGATAATGATGAGTGAACTGGAATAAAACATTTTTTTCTTACAAAGTTTCTTTTTTTCTCAATGTACCTTCATGCAATATGTTCAAGCAAAATAATATTTACTCACAAGTCTAGAACCTGGGATTGAGAGGCCTTGTTGAGTAAAACTCACTTTGCTTTAGAGGCTGTCTGTATACAGACAACAGGGCCTTTAGGGTAACTTTAAAACACATTAAGGTGTGTTTACGGGTCTTGGGGAGTTCTACTGCATATGTGAAGAAAGTAATGTAAAGCTTTTTGTGGCACCAGAGGAAGCTGGATGTAATTTGAAAGTCTACTGATGGTCTGAGTTGCATTGTGGGTAAGGCTGATACCAGTTTTGAGATGCAGTCCATTCGTCTAACGTGTACTCCTATAAGACTCATTAAGGACAGTCTCAGAAGAAAAGATCAAAATTAATACAGCAGAACCAAAGATATTGCCTTTTTTATTCCACACATGCTTCCTTTTCAAAACCTGCTGCCTACATTACCCAAAATGCAACATGGCACTGAGTGACATCACTGGAGGCAATATCAGATATAATATTATTGTTATATATTTTATTTTATATTTATTAGATAACATACTGCTTCCTCTGAAGCCACAAAAGGCTTCATACTACTTTTTTTTTTAACAAGTTTTCCCCAAGACCTGTAAAACCCTTTAATTAAATGAAGGTATCAGTGTGCTCAAACATCATGTGGCTAATGGTATATAATTATTGCAATTCCATATAAATCCATACTCTTATAATTAGGACGTTAAATACTTAAAGGATTAAAAGTGCAGGTTTGTGTATTTTGGAGGTCCTCCCTCTGCTGACTGGACTGGCAGCACAGCAGCACAGTCAGACCGGATCATGACGTCATAGTGCTACGTGGAAAGGAAGTAGCGAACGGGCTAATGCTAGTCGGGCTACAAGTTGAGAGCGACCAAAACAAACGATGACGGCCGAGCAAAGGAGCCTCAAACAGCTTGGATTAACCATGGAAACGCGTTTGCTTTGATGGTTGTAGAGTTGTAGATACGGTATTAGATATGCCTGTATGTCTACATGACTGACTCAGCCGAAATTATGTGATTTTTTTTAGTGCTAGCCAGGTTGAGCTGTAACTGTATCTGGATGCTGTCTGTGTACACTAACGTTATGCTTTGCTAACTAGCTAAGCGGTCGCTAGCCGTCCAGAAAGCTCTCCTGGACAGAAGGATATTTGACATTGCGGGGTGTTGTTTCGTTGATAACTAAACATGCATGGACAGTCAAAGTAACTGAGCTTTGTGTGGTAACGCCGAATTCCCTTTAACATCCGCACAACAGTCTATGAACTTGATGATAGCTAGCTAGCATAATATACAAAATGAGTTGGTTCAACGCATCTCATCTGTCCAGCTTCGCTAAACAAGCTTTAACATCAGCTCAGAAGTCAATCGACCGAGTTCTGGACATCAAAGATGAGGACCAATGGAGTGACACAGTTGTAATGCCCTATGATGGTGAGTAATGTCACGTACTGAACAGTTAGCTAATGTTGTCATATGCAAACGTCGGATAACTGCTACAGTTTGTTCTATTCCTTCTCTCCCAGATGTCACCTTACCTGGAAAGCTGTCATTAAGTGGAGGTTGGGGTTTGACACAGTGGGAAGCACCACCTGAAGAAAAGACCACCACTCCTCCTCCTTCCTCTGAGGCCATTACTACTCCTGTCACCCGCACAGTTGTGGATGAATCCGAAAACTTTTTCAGTGCCTTTCTGCCACCTGGAGACGTACAAGGTGTCACCAAATCCCAGGTAGTGTCTGTGCCCCCTGCTAAGTCTCAAAGGCGGCCTCAGGAGAAGGAAAAGATAAACAATGAGGACGTGGTCCAAAATGAAGTGGAGACTCTGAAGTCAGCACCTGCTGATACAAGTCATGAGAGTCAGACGGTTGCCGAGAGCCAGCCAGCTGAGCTGGAGTCCTCACCGGCAGCACCTTATGCAGACACTGTCCTCCTGGAGGCAGTTTCTCCTGTCGATTCTCCTTCCAGTGATCTTCCTAGTAACTCTGACAGCAAAATAAGCATTGTAAAACCAGATGTTGGTTCCACAGATTCTGTGGACGCAAAAACAGAGGAGTCACAGATTCCATCTGAGAACCAGGCTGAGCAGGATACTACAGATTCCTCTGAACGTTCTGCCGTCACTGAACCCAAGATCTCCACCCCTTCTGATCCTTCACCCTCCCCGTCCTCTAAGGAAGCACTCACAGAGCATAAAGACTCAAAGGTAGAGGACCGTCAAAATGATACCCCCTCTCCTCCAGTCAGCGCTTTCTCCTCAGGAACCTCCACCACCAGTGACATTGAAGTGCTGGACCATGAGTCTGTTTTAAGTGAGAGCTCAGCTAGCTCCAGACAAGAAACAGGGGAGGGCAAGGCTGGCCTTCACCTGATGCAGGGCTCCTTCCAGCTCCTCACAGCCTCCACCTGTGGAGATTTCCCACGTCTGGAGGACTATTCTAAACTCACAGAGAGCTGCGGCTCCTCCTCAGACGCATTTGAGCGCATAGATTCATTCAGTGTGCAGTCACTGGACAGCCGGAGTGTCAGCGAGGTTAACTCAGATGATGAGATCCCCGGCAGTCGGACACTAGCATCTGTCACTGCAGGCCCTGCTCCTTTAACAGTGTCATCAGTGTGTCAGAAGCAGGAAGATGGAGTGGTGGGGAATGTTGGAGAGGAGGAGGAAGAGGAGGAGGAAGAGGAAGAGGAAGAGGAAGAGGAAGAGGGCTTTACTGAAACAATGAGGGAGCAGTCGATGGATGAGATGGAGGAGAGTGGACGGAGTGCAACGCCTGTTAATAGTGAGCAGCCTGAAGAGTTGTCAGAGCAGGAACAGGGTTCTGAGGCTAACATCACACTGTGTGATCCCACGTCCAAAGCTGAAGAACAGATCACTCCACCAATCACAGAAGAGATGAAAGGTTTCTCAACAGTTCAGATTTTGGAGCTTCAAAAGGTAGCAATTATATTTCTATTAGGGCTGCATGATATTGTAAAAACATCACATTGAGATTATTTTGACAGATATTGCGATATGATTCACAGTTACTGGGAATGATCATTTTTGCATCACAATTGTAATTTTTAGTGAAAAAACTATTAAAATGATGATGATGATGTGACATTTGTTGGGTTATGTACCAAACTTGTTTTCTTACATCTGGAGAACAAGATTTGTAGGCAAGGGCATCTCTGCAGCACTATATATAATTTACCTTTACAGAAGATATTGTAGCTTCTGTGATTTGGATATTGCACTTTTCCCACATTGCGATTTCGATAATATTTAGATTAACTGTGCAGCCCTTATTGCTATGGAGCTGGTAGTATCAAATGTAAAGATTTGTTTATGTACATATTGAGTTTGGTGTTCAACTTCAAAACACCCTTCCTCCAGCATTTACTGAACATCGTTGCCACAACACTTGCCACTAAACAAATATGAGGGATACTTGTTATGAATTAGTTGTGAATGTAGTGCCATGCAAAAGTCTTACACTCCTCTGAGCAAGTAAGTGATGGAAAAATAACTTTTATAGCTCTGCAGAAATCACAAAGTAACATTTATACATTTAAAAAGGAAAAACAAATACGGTTAAATAAACTTAGTACTTTGCATAACCTTCCTTGGGAGGCAAAATTGAACTAGATAGCTTTGTGAGACTGTCACGTCATATTTTCATATTGTCATGTAAATCCTTCCAAGGTTGTAGTCGAGAGAAACCATTTGTGTTCTTCTTGTCTAATAGCATTAGTCCCTTCAAAAGCATAGCAGATATGCTTTTGAAGACCATTGGACATTAGTGTATTTTAAAATATCTGCCAATACTAGAAATTTCATTCAAAAAGTTTTGTCAAGTATCAGTATTTCCCCCATAACTCCCAGAATGTGTTCTACTAATGTTATATGAGGGAGGAAACCAGTATATGTAAACACTCCTGCTTATTTTTAGGCTTTTTTGTGCAACTGGTCTTGTTAACACTTAAATGTTGTGGGCTCGTTGTAGGTCATTGATGAGCTGTCAGGCCGCCTTGAGAAGAGAGAGTCTCAGCTGCTAACAGTCAGCAAAGACAAGGCCAGGCTGGAGGAGGAGTGTGACAATCTCAAAGAGTGAGTATATGGTATATGGTGCTCAGCCAAAGCCCAGCCTTTTAAATACCTGTGTGTATTTGTGTAATTTTCTAACTCCAATATAGGAATACTGATTGGCTGGACTCTGTTTGGTGAATGCTTAAAATAACCTACTTGAGCTGTCTCGGCCTTGAGGCTGTATAGATTTTGACAATGAGCTCTCACAGTAATGAGTCTGTTCATCCTCCAGTGAAGTGGTAAGCCTGAAGGAGGAGAGCTCCACTGTTCAGTCCCTAAAGGATGAGTTCACCCAGCGCATAGCAGATGCAGAGAGGAAGGCTCAGCTTGCCTGCAAAGAAAGAGACATAGCCAAGAAGGTAACTCGCATGTTTATGATCTGAGTCTCTACTTATACTGTTAGGCATTTATTTATATTACAACTAACCATTTATCTGCTTTGATAGTAATGTGTGACATGTCCAAAGTGTGTGAGTCAAAGACAACATTTTTCTTTGCCACAGGAAATAAAGGGTTTGCGAGAAGAGCTTTCTACTAGACTTAACTCCAGTGATACATTGGAGATCATCAGAGAGAAGGAAGAGCAGATCCGAGGCCTGCTGGAAGAAGGTAAGACTAGTTGAGGTAGAAGACAATTGTTCTCCACCTCTAACAACCCACAAAAGTCACCTCTAAAAAGGCTGTACGATCAAGAACATGTTTAACATGGAGCCAGTTGTTAGACTAGGTCTCAAGTATAACTACAGCTGCTTTTGAACATCTCATGTGCAACTTTGCAAAAAGTAGCACATGAGATGTTCAATGAAGAGTTAGCATGAGTTTGGGTGGTTGCTCCTAAAAAATCATTATAAGACAGGTCATTTACCCACAGGATATATACATGTCATGACAACTAAGAAAATCTGCAGATTTGCAAACTGATTGAAATTGAGAAAAAGGCACTAAATGTAAGCTGGAGATCCTTTAAAATATTGAAAAGTAATGTTTTGACTAATGCAATTAATGGATGAAAAAGTGTCACCACCATATTTTTCAAAGTGATAGCAAAGGATTTATTAGGGCTCAAGAAATCATCCATTCATCAGTCTTGATGGAGTAGAGTGTGCATATTTCAAACAGCCCGTGACTTTGTACCATATTACCGAAATATTTCTCAGATGTACTGGGTATTGTCTCAGCATCTGTTTGTATCTTTAAGTTGTCTGAGTAGGTGTTTATTCCTACCACTTATAGGTGAAAAGCTGTCCAAGCAGCAGCTGCAACACAGCAACATCATCAAGAAACTGCGTGTGAAGGAGAAGGAGAGCGACACCAAGATCACCAAGCTACAGAAGAAAATCAAGGAGCAGGACGAGGAGCTCAGGCAGTTGCAGCAGGTCAGATTGTACTACATACATCGTTCAGAATGTCAATCTAACAACAGTAAATTTTTACCCTGCTATTTTTAATTGACTACCTTATGAGAGGTTCTTCGATCTGGAGAATCTGGGTAGTAGGAACTATTCTCTAAGTTTAAGTTTTCGACTTAGTTTGATATTTTTAGTGTTGTTGGACCTAAGTTTCGTGTTTAATTTTAAATTCAGTTTGTTAATTTTCTTAGTATGATAAGCAATTTGTAGTGGAGACTTAAACATTGGTTTGAGGGGTTAGATCTTAAGTTAACAGCTCATTCTGTCTTACAGGCAATTTAGGGCTGACTCAAGTCAACATATTCAAACTGAAATTAGATTGTTTCAGTCGGCAACATTTGAGTTCTCAAGTCTCTCCTCAGGAGGATAAAATTAGAGGACGTGAGGTTAACCAGTCAGGGTTTGGCTTTGTTAGGAGATGCAATAAAATGACTTTGAAGTCAGTTTATTGGTCCGTTGTTTGACATGGTTTCGGCTTTTCATTAGAAAAGGCAGGATGTAATGTCACTAGATGGGACTTCATTTAAAATTTTGACGTAATCCAAAAACTGTTCTTCCCACCGTGTAAAGTTGCCACCTTCTGAAATGAATCAACCATTTTAACCATACTCATGACAGTTAAGTATATGAAAACAAGCGTTTGCAATTTGACACACAAATACAGACCTAAGAAGAATATTTTTGCTGCTAGTGCTAGTTTTCTAAAGGATTATGGTAGATTTACAGGTTTAAAGTGAAGTTGGGTGGAGTAGGATAAGTCATTTCAAAGTCCATAGTGTATAATACCAATGTATTAAAGTTAAAAGTTGGTCACAAAAACAAACACAGTGTCTTAAAAACATCTCTTAAACAAACATGATGAAACGCCATGTTCTCTTGCTGTGTCATACTGTATATTGTTCAGGGAAGCTATATAATACAGGGCCTTTAAATGTTGTGTATGCGTGCCGTTGTTATTGTTTTACCGCAAGTCATGACTGTTATCTCCTTATCTTCAATCATAAATCTATTGAAACATGATCCTTCCCCTTCCTTTGTTACTTTTCATGATTATAGTGTTATAATGAACTGAAACCACTATGTAAAGTAAGATCATGGCAACAGTTCTGTCCATGTTTTATGTGTTTAGGTTCTAGATGGGAAGGAGGAGGTGGAGAAACAGCACAGGGAGAACATCAAGAAGCTGAACACCGTGGTGGAACGGCAGGAGAAGGAGCTGAGCAGGCTGCAGACTGACTCTGAGGAGCTGCAGGAGAAGAACAGGAGCCTGCAGGCTGCTCTAGACAACTCTTACAAGTAAACACTGACACACCCTGCTAACGAATTCTCCCGACCAGTGCACTTACTTTAGATGTCACAATCTCCCAAGCCAGACTTTGTTTTGTATTGTACTTAACTTTCATTTCATCATATTAATTAATAGTTGACAGAGCATATGGCGCAGACCAAGTGTTTAAAAAGTGGCATATTTATTGTGTAATACACCAGCTAATTGGATTTGAAGTGATGCAATCAAAGTGAGGTAATTTGCGGGTGTTCACATCTACATTGGGTAAACAGCGATTCTATACATAGTCCACCAGTTTTAAGGGACAAAAGTACAAACGAACATAATAAAATACTTAAAAAAAACAAATATGTAAATACCTTTCATTGTTTTGTCGTCATTGTTTCATTTTAGATCCATTGTGCTTAAGTACAAATCCAAACAACAACAAATACATCACTGTTTTTACAAATAGGAACAGCACTGTAATAGGGTCATGATGTTGATGCTCTACTTCTACATATCTGTTGTCAGGGAGCTGGGAGAACTTCACAAGGTGAACGCCAGCAGAGCCAGTGAGGCTGAAGAAGCAGCTCTTAGCAGGGACACACAGGCCAAGGAGCAGCTGAGCCTGGCTCTTGAAAAGGCCCAGGAGGAGGCCAGGCTTCAACAGGAGGCCCTGGCTGATCAGGTAACACAGGCTCAGACATGCACCATGGAACAATTTGTTTGCTATACTTGTAAGTGAAGCGCTGAAATTTCATTGGTCCTACTGGGTTTAAGCACCTGCTTATATTCACATCACGATCCATGGGATACGACCAGGAATAGCCGTGTAGTGAATGTTTACAGCATATTCTTAAAAGTTTTGTTGGAAATGCTACATGAGCCAGATAGAGTCAGTAAGTGACACGGTCATTTATTTAATTTAACACACACAGCCAATTTCTGATTCATTGCTCCACCCTTAATTTTCTACACTAGACATTAATTTAATAACTGCCAGGTTTAACATATATCTTGTATGATATGTTTCAGCCGGCATCTCTAACAGTGAGACACGATATGTGTTGGTTTCTAATTGTTTACAGAGCCCTTGGTGGTAACATGCATACCACCATACATCTTCCATATTACACTACTCCCACTGCTCAAGTGACTGGCTAATGCTTGAAGTCCTGTGTGCAAACGACTTACAGTTTTGTACTGCACACATGTAAACCATCTTACAATATGCATTAAAAGTTAACACAATTGTACGTAAAAGTGAACTCAAAGTGTTGATTACAGACTACTCCGCTCTTGAATGTAAATGCTTAAACTTTGTTTAAATCTGTGTATTCTCTGTTTTAAGTGTAGTCTTGAAAATGAGTGTGTGCCCTCAATGATCCTTCGAGATGTAAGTAAAGGTTGAATGAATTAATTCAATTGAACCCTTTCTAATGTTGTGTACAGGTTGCTGACCTGAGACTGGCTCTACAGAGGGCTGAGCAACAGCAAGCGAGGAAAGAAGATTATTTGAGGGAGGAGATTAGTGAGCTGCAGCAGGTAACATAATATGCTGGTTTGACTAGAGGCAGAAATAATCTTGGGATTGGGGATGAGATTTATTTAATGCATGCCATTTTTTTGTTGTCATCTTCCACAGAGGCTTCAGGAGGCAGAGACAAGGAACCAGGAACTCAGTCAGAGTGTTACCTCGGCAACACGGCCCTTACTGCGACAGATTGAGAACCTACAGGCTTCGTTGGGTGGACAGACGGCATCCTGGGAAAAACTGGAGAAGAACATCTCTGATAGGCTAGGTAAGAGGCAGGAGTTTAACTGGATGTTTAAAACAATCACATAAATTTAGAATTGGGCAAAGTGATCATAAAAATCTTTACATCTGTTCTCCTTTTAATCTTTCATCAGCGGACGCTCAGACACAGCTGGCGGTTGCTGTGGAGAAGGAACGGTCAGCGACAGAAGAACTGCTCTCTATCAGGTCCCAGTTGGCCTCTCTGGAGTCCCAGAATTCCCTGGTCCGCCAGGAGAAGGCTCGACTGCTGGCACAGCTGGAGGCTGAGAAGAACAAGAAAGAGAAACTGGAGGATGAGAGCAACAGGTAACAAATTACAACTTTATATCAGTATAACCAGCTGTCATCATCACCACCTTCACTGTCTGTTCTCAATTATATATCCTTTGTGACTAACTCGTGTGGGGTGAGTTAGTTTTATTTGAAGTATGACATGACTTTTAATTTCTTTGGCAAATAAAAGTCATGTCATGCTACTAAATTGTACTCTAACCACTAGACCATTCACAAAGTGTGTTGCAGTACAGAAGAGATGAACATCAATAATTACTCTATAGCAGACAGCAATGCATTTTTCCTAAATAGCATTTTTTTGTTTTGTCTACAGTTGTTTATATTTTTTAGTGTTTTGAAAAGCCTTACTTTAAAACATTAGTAGACAACTTTGTTAATTGTATGCTACATTCAATTTCCTCCTTCTGCCTAGATTTTCACCCTAAATATCTAACTTTATATACACATACGTGTGTGTGAGTGAAAATTAGTGGCGTAGATTTTCTGGGTAAGATAAAACAGGAGAGTTTGTAACCACATCCTCCCTTGTAATGCTAATGCTTCCTGGAGAGGGTGTCAACAAATGCATTTGCGGTGTTGAAGCAGAGGCCAGGGGAGTCCCCCTTAACCCCCAACAGAGGCAGTCATGCATGTGCACATGGCCTTTTGTGGGATGGTTTGATCTTTTGTGAGAAGGCTCAGTGCTGTCAACGGGCCAGTGGCGCAATGGATAACGCGTCTGACTACGGATCAGAAGATTCTAGGTTCGACTCCTGGCTGGCTCGGAATGTTTTTAGGTCATGCTGAAAGGTGTAAATAATGTATGGTGTACTGTGCCTACAATTTGAAACACAAGAGAAGAAAATACATCTCAATAATGCAATAACATGCCTCTTGAGCCTTCATAATATATATATATATATATATATATATATATATACAGTATATATATGTATGTATGTATTTCATTTAATTATTAGCATGTCAGAGGAGTATTTAATTTAATAAAGTATTTCTGATTCTGATTTCACTCATCTTTAGTGTTTGATGATGTTCATTGTAAAGACTTAACGCTTGTTCTCTCAATGTAGGGAGCACGTTGAGCTGGAAAATCTGCGAGGAGAACACAACCGGATGCTAGAGGATGCAAAGAAAGAAAAGGTACAATAATGCTCTTTCCTATTGTTTTTATCTTCTACGAAACAGCTTCCTCATGTGCATCCATTTGCTTTTATCTCCAGCTGCTGCTGACCAATCAATTAGAGATGGAGAAGATGAAGGTGGAGCAGGAGAAGAAGAAGTGCTACTTAGCACAAGAGGCACTCAAGGAGAAGGTTTGGGAGGATTTAGAGATTATTAACACCAAGTTTTATATATTTAGTCTGTTTGGTTTAATCAAAATGTCTTAATTCAGACAGTTCAGATGTTTTAAATGTGTGTGTTCCCTAATAGTTGTGAAATCTTTTCCTCTCAGGAGCGGAAGGCCATGACCTACTCTGTAGGCGAGCCCCCAGCCTCCTCCACACCCTCCCTGTCTCGCTCCAGCTCCATCAGTGGGGCAGATAATGCTGGTCTGCACACTTCTATTCTTTCCCAGGTACACACTCAAGAAAATATTTAAATCTAAAGATGAAATTAGCTGGTACGTGCATGGATATGTGTTACTTGACTTGAGTTTTCTTTGTCCACAGGATGACTCTTTAGACCATTCACTCAGCACCATGACCATGTCTGTGTCGATGAGCGGGACCAACCTGTACGAGGCCGCCAGGCTGTCTGGAGGCTCCAACATCATAGAGAATCTCCAGTCTCAGCTCAAACTCAGAGAAGGAGAGATAGCACAGCTGCAGGTAGAAATTCAGAACAAACCCACATAAAACTACTTTCTTATATATGTCAGCCCTACTTGTGTACAGACAGAAGGCTGGTCAAATCTACAATCTTATATCATATAAATCATATGATGAAAGAAATAATGTCTTGAAAAAAACAGCATGTCTCCAAAGCCAAATTAACATTTTATCAGAAAAAATGAATCATCTCCTGCTCTGCTTTGTTCCTCTTGCTGTTGCAGCTCGAGATCTCCAGCCTCGAGAGGAGTCGTTCAGTGATGGCAGAAGAGCTGGTCCGACTCACCAATCAAAACGATGATATGGAGGAGAAGGTGAAGGAGATCCCCAAGTTGAAAGTTCAACTCAAGGTAAGGGCTATTTAAGGAAGTAGAGGATGTTCATTGAAAAGTTTTTTTCAGAAAGTTCCTATGTTTGCAGAGGTTCCTCTAATTGGTGTGCCTGTGCATTTCAGGATCTGGAGCAGAGGCACAACACCATCCTGCAGATGTATGGAGAAAAGGCTGAAGAGGCCGAGGAGCTGAGACTGGATCTCGAAGATGTGAAGAACATGTACAAAACCCAGATAGATGAACTGCTGCAGAACCAGAAATAAACAGTTTTTTATTACACTGTTACTTCTAGGACATTCACAAACCAATCATTTGATCATCTTGGGCACACATGCATTCACAAGGAAATATAGGGCAAAGAATCGGAGTTCAATCACTGTGTCAAAAGAAAATTCATTTATCTTTATCTGTTATGTTATTTTAAATGATTTTTACATAATATATTTAAGTGGGGGAGTTGGGGTTTTGCATAACAAACGTTGAAGCAGTATGAAGGATAGCCACGGTCGTGATTTGGGTGTCCATTTGAAATCTTTGGGATTTAGTACCAACTTTAGACATTACTTCTCATGACTAAACCTTTCACATAGTATTGTATAGACAGTATAACTGTAGGAGATGGTGAAGGTTATTTGCACTATACAAATTCACCCTTGTTTATTTCTTAATGCGTTACAGAATTGAATAAGAAATATATAAAAATATTGTACAGAAAAATGTATGTATTGTTCTTAACTCTTTACAAATCACAGACCCGTGAGTAGTTTGTGATTAAAGTCCTATGATTGGATTTTAAACCATATACATATGTACATTAATAAACATTTATTTGGGTGGTGAAAATTATGGTCATTCTTAATTTAACTTGTGTGGAATCACAGAGGAAGTCAGGAGTTTCATTGCATTCACACAAAAAATTCTACATTATCTTATCAATGCACAAAACTCTTCAAATAAATCTCATTTTCTGAACAATTTCATATTGTTGTCCAATCTATGTTTTTATGAAAGAGGAGATCTGATTGGTATAATTTTATTAATATTGACAAACATTTTATATGTGAAACATACACTACATAGGTGTTTTGCAAACATCACATTTGGATAAAAATATATGAAAGTGTTGTAAACGTTATAATTTAAAAGTTAAAATGATCCTTAGAAAAGTGTCCAGGATACCCACAGTGTCTGGCGGTGAGTGTAATCTAAAGAAAAAGAGTGGTACACGGCGCCATCTTGTGCCTGCAGCTACATATTACACACCGGTATAAGGTTTCCGGTGTTATGGCGACCACCGGCAACATCTTCGCTACAGTGTGGAGGACAGCAAGCTGTGCATTCAGGTGAACTGCCTCTCACACAAACTCATCTTCATATCCGTTAGACCACTAGTGATAGCGAGTTTGTTGTCCGTCCGAAGTTTTTGCACCACGGAAATGTTAAATATTTCTTCTCTGTCAAGCCTTTTGCGGCCACATTGGTACGGTTGAAATGACCGTTAAGGGGCTTTGGCTTTGTGAAGAACTGACGCTACATGTTAGCCACCACATCAGTATATATCACACATTAGCCTACAGTGAAACATTCTCATATTTTCCCCCCTGAGAAAGAAAAGAGCAGCTAAGTAAGGCGTTATTACCACCACGTACCCTCAGTGTTAAGGTTCATTTCACATGTCTAGGTCACCGAGTGTGTCTGCAACGTTATCTTAACGCTTATCAAGTTAACTAACCGCTAGCTAAGTTGATTGTCGCTAGCTTAAAGTTAACTAGTTACACACTAGAGTTAATTTGCTGGCTAACAGGGAATTTGCTTCTTCTGTGAGAGCTCGGGTGCGACAAAACGATGAATGTACAACGGTATGGCTCGTCAAAACAAGAACAATTAAGTCAAGTAATTAGTAAGTAAGTAACAATCAAAGCAAACCGTATTATGATCATTTACGCTAGCTACAACTAGCTAATTCAATCAAAATACATTACGAAGCTTGTTTAGTGTTTTTCCACCGTTATTTAACCCCCTTGAAGTAGCTCCTTGAGTACACGTATAATTCATGATTTGTGATAACTGTCACCAAACCCACTGTGAAGAAAGTTTTATGATTTTGTAATACACAGCAACATCAGTCCTTCTCAGCTCCTTCAGATGTGCAGACATTTAGGAGCCATTGCTACACAACGCAGGAGCACAGTGTGGTGACTGCATTAACAGCAGTCACACTGATATCCTATGATCATTGATTTTTGCGTGTGAAGAATGCCAGTGGCTTTGGGCTGTGCAAGCACACACAAAGCTCAGACTTCACAAACTCACATGGCTCATGGAAAAATGACTCTGTGCTGTGTGTAAATAATTGTTTGGCCACCTGGAGCTGCATAGGTCACATTGTTGCCAACCAGCAGTTTACACTTACCCCTCAGACTCAGTTATGATTGCTCAGACAACAGGCGGAAAAAGGGTCAGTAATACTTCCTGCGACAGGACCTTTCCATATGTGGCGCTCAGATCCGCCTGCTGCTTAGTTCCCACACACTTGCTTGTGCCCACATGCTTGTGTACTGTGGTGTTAGGCTTTCAACCAAGATTACAGAGTGCAAGTCTGAGTCTGTGTCTCTGTCCCTCCTCCCTTCTCTTTTTCCTCAGGGTGCTGTGAAGAGAAGCGACTATCTCACATGTCTGTGTGATTCTGACTATGCTGCTCTTGGTAGCACTGGGTATCGTTTTTTCTTTCACTGTGGTCACCACTGAGAGGGTTGAGAACACCAACCACAAACCACCATCACCGCTGCTCAACTACAGCTGGATCTCCCTGCCACCAGAACACATACCCTACTTCCTCTACAACAACAAGAAGGTCGCCAAGCAATGCCGCCTGGACCCACTCTGCCCTTTTAAAGTAAGATATGCACTCTGTCAACTTTTCACTGTTCAAATATGTTTTCAGTGTGATCAGAGTGGGAGCACGTAAGCGCGTTCCTTTAAGTTTTGCTGCACTGTAAGGAAAGCTCGAACAAAACTTTTTTTTAATTGACTGTCAAGTGCCTTAAAGTTTAAATCATGACTAACAACATCATGAAAGTTGTTGAATTGTATTGTCGGTTAAGTGTTATAGGATGGTTATAATGATTTTGATTTGTCATTAAGGTTGCACTCAGATGCAGTTTAAGATGTTATTTCTGTACATGTAAACGGTCACTGCTGTCCTGTGGGTAGTAAGAAAACAAGAAAGGTTGTCCTGGCCCTTTGTCTGCGGCATCACACTGATGCCGCACACAGATGGATTTAGAAAAGTTAGAAAATGGCTGCAACACTATTTTTTAAATATCAGGATTATTTTTTGACTTTTCCCCCACCTTTCCTCTTTTCTTTTCTTTTCTTTCTTTTTTTTTTTTTACCATAACTATGATCATTATATGTCCGTTCTTCTTTATTGTAAAGCACTTTGGGCTGAATATCTAAAAGGTGCTATAAAAATATAATATATTATAATCATTATTATAACTGTTAGCACTCATGTAACTAGCATTTTGTTTTACACCATTGAGTGGGGTTTACTTCATAGTTGCAATTACTACAATGGCATTAGAGAGAAGAATGATTTAGATACTTACTGTTGTGTAAATTTTATTTTTATCCTATATTGCAAGTCCAGCACTTAGGTAGCTCAGTAACTGGATTTGAGAATATTCCTGATCTTGTGTCGGTCATGACTTGGCTTTCTTAGCATATGGAAATGATTGCATGTCCACAGAATCTGTGTTCTGGTCATAGTCACACATTGAACCCACTCCCACCATTTTAACTTTTATTTTGCATGTCAGTGTTTAGTTTTGTAGTTTTTAATTGCTTTTAGTCATCAGCTTCAATAAGTTAAAATCTGATGGTAAACTTCTTCCTTTTCTTCTGTCTGTCTGTCTGTCTCTCTCTCTCACGCACACTCACGCATGCACACACACACACACACACACACGTATATATATATGTATATACATATATATATATATATATATATATATATATATATATATATATATATATATATAAACACTTGTCTTGACAACAGGATGCACTGCAGGATCTGTCTGCCTGTTGGGGTTATGAGAAGAACTGTGATCCAGGGAAGCGCTTCAGCTATCCTGTGTGTACCAAAGCTGACTCTGGATGGTACTGTTGCTTACACCCCTTACCTTTAACACACTTTATGTTCTCACTTTGGCCTTCACAGAAGTATAATGCAGTTTACATAATTTATGCAATCGTGCATTTAGGCCGTGCGTGATGTGTCAGGTGCTCAGTAATCTTAAGTATAACAAATGGTAGTAATCTTTTATTCATGGTTTTTGTATTTACCGAACCACAGTCTCCATAATTTTTACAAAGTAAAAGTGTACTCCTTCAAAGCATGCATCATTGATGAAGCATTATGGTTTTGGCTGGGCTGATCTGCCTGAATCTCTGACCTGTCAGGACCCGTTCACTGGAGGCAGCCCGGGAGCTTTTCTGGAAGCAGGCTGACTTTGGCTACGTCAAGGAGCGTCTCTCTGAGCTCAAAACACTCTGCAAGGCCAGCAAGCCAGTAAGTCTGCTCATTTCCTTTGTTCCCACGGGCCTGCTGAGTCAACAGGAAAAAAACAACAGGTAGAAAAAGAAACAGCAGTAAACAAAAGAGTCCACAGACAATAGGCCTGAACATAATTTGAATTTCCAAAACAGTAGTATATGAAGAGTATTGTATAGAGACCACCCTCATGATATCTAAGGTACAGGGTTTATTAATATCACTTTTATACTAAATGTTTCTGCTTATAAAATTTTTCCAGGGGGACTCATCATTAAAATGTAGCAGCCACACTCGCTTCTGTAAGGCAACCAACCTTTATCTGGACCTGCGTAAGCCGCGTAGAAGCCATGAGAGGTCAGTATATTTGAAAGGGACATGTACATAAAAAAAAAGCACAAGAGTTATATAGATAAGAGCATCTTAAAACTCATCCATGTTTATGCTGCAGATACAGGGAAGACTTCATTCAGAAGGGGGAGATTGGTGGTCTTTGCAGACTGAACAAGCAAGCACTCGCTGCTGAAGGAGAGCACAAGAGCCCCTTACAATCCTGGTGAGACGGGACACACACATTCACTTACAGAGCTTTAGTCAATGACTGACTATTGGGAATTGGAGAAAACATAGGTTTATGGCTACTGAAAGGGGCCAAAAACATGTTCCCTGACCGGGAATCGAACCCGGGCCGCGGCGGTGAGAGCGCCGAATCCTAACCACTAGACCACCAGGGAGTGAAAAATGAAAATTTGAGCACAGTTTTGAAATGAATGATAGGCATCCATAGGTGACACAGGAATACATTCCAATGAGGTAGATTGTACATTACTCGTAAATGGTCTTATGTGAAGGCACAAATGACTCTGAATGATCTGCACGTCCACCCTGTGTGTTCCTGAATTTTGAGAAATTTTCTGCAAACTGACATGATTTAAGCATGACTTTAGAGTGCAGTGTCAGTAACATCCCCATCATGCAGTACGTGTCTCACCTCTTTGTTACCTCCGCCAAGGAGGTTATGTTTTCCGTTTGTTTGTTGGTTGCTCGGTTTGTCGGCAGGATTACCCAAAACTACTGCATGGATTTCCATGAAACTTGAATGGAAGATGGGTCTTGGCCCAGAATAGACCCCATTAACTCAGGGTGTGGTTCTGGATCAAGGGATCCAGGAATTTTTTCACACTTTCTTTAATATTGTGTTGCATTTTTTGGACATTTTTGTAAATTTCTCTGGGAATAATGCATGGATCTGGAGGAAAAAAATAAGGTTACTGGTATAATTTGATGCAGATCTTAGATATGCTGATGTGAAATTATGGTTGAGCAATGGATGGTTTTGAATTTAGAGTGATACAGGGCTATCCAGTTTGACTAGGCCTGACTGAATTAAAGGGGACTGTTTTGCCTTGGTATGCGCTTTACTGAGTGCCATTTTAGTTTAGATCTTGTTTTAGTTACTAAACAGGCCCAAAATTAAGTTCCCTGACCGGGAATCACTTGTCAGGAATGTGGGGGGTAGAATTCCGCTCCATGCATGCCTCTTATTTAAAGCAAAATGTGGCACAGTGGGCCAGTGGCGCAATGGATAACGCGTCTGACTACGGATCAGAAGATTCTAGGTTCGACTCCTGGCTGGCTCGTGTTTCTTTTTCCCTCATTTGTGGAGAGAGTTGTTGCTGCATAGACTTAGAAAAGTGTGAACAAATTTAGCCGCATGTGTAAATCTTGCTCATATTATGCACCTAATAGGGGTGTGACGATACACTCACCTCACGAGACGTGATGTTAAACGATATTGAGTTCAAAAGACGAGACGATATTTTAACACTTTTTAAGAAAACTTCAATGACAAAATATATGACTGGAAAAAGAGAGTCTGCAGTACAACATTTACCATTTCCCAGGCTTTTGTCAGCGTCGTCTGGCCTTTCAGTGTTTTCTTCACAGGCGCGGTTGATTTTTAGTAGAGAGCAGTGGTGGTTCTGTAGGTGTCTTTGGATAGTGCTGGTGTTAGCTGCAGTGTGCGGCACTATTTTCTTGCAGTGCTTACATATTGTTTGTGTCTTGTCTGTCGCTGTGTCTACGTTTATTGTTTCCACCGGGTACCCAAGATGCTGCCATACAAGCGATTTAAAAGGGGCGGTGGCATCTTCTATGCTAATTCCGAGTTCAATGTACGGATGTTATATTACATTGGTTCAACATCAGACTCCGTCATGCTGGTTGCTGCTCTGTTATGTACTGATATTGCGAGACAGCTTTTCACCTCGACGAGAAATATTGTCATGTTTTAATATTGCGAGATCTCGTCACACCCCTAGAACCTAATAAAAGCAATATAATAACCTGTTCTTTCATCCTGTTTTAGTTGTTATATTTAATGTAATTGCATTTGTTAAAATGTAACCCTTTAAGTGAAAATGACATTCCCTGACCGGGAATCGAACCCGGGCCGCGGCGGTGAGAGCGCCGAATCCTAACCACTAGACCACCAGGGACTTGACTTTTAGAATTTTTGCATCCTAATTAGATTCATTTGTATATTCCTCATTATGTGGATGCACTAATGACTCGAAATATGAATGAATGGTCTGCACGTCCATTACACAAGAATAATTTATGCATCCCAATGAGGTTAATTGTACATATTTCGGCAATGGTCTTATGTGGAGGCACTAATGACTGAATGATCTGCATGTCCACCCTGTGTGTTCCTGGATTTGTGAATAAACCTGAGAATGTTGAAAACTGACATGATTTGAGCATGACTTTAGAGTGCAGTGTCAATAACCCCATCATGTAGAACATGTCTCACCTTTTTATTTCCACCAAACTTGAAAGGAGGATGGGTCCAGAAAAGACCCCATAAACTTTGGGTGTGTTTTTTCTCACTTTCGTTACCATTGCGAGATATGGTTTTTCTCGACACTTTTGTAAATTTCTCAGGGAATAGTACATGGATCTTGATTAAAAAAACAAAAAACAAAAAAAAACAGGTGTATTTATGTGGCTGCTAGCTGTGAGTGAACACAAATTGATGCAGATCCTAAATCTGGTGAGCTCAAATTATGGTTATCGATGGTTTAAAAGTCAGAGTGATACAGGGCTATCGTATTTGATATTGGTTTAGTTGACTGAATTAAAGGGGACTGTTTGGCCTGGAATGGAAGGAACACACTCTACTGTGTGCCATTTTAGTTTAGATCTTGTTTTAGTTACTAAACAGGCCCAAAATTAAGATCCCTGACCAGGAATCGAACCTAGGCCACAATGAACACCAAATCCTAACCGCTAGACCACCAGGGAATGGGATATGGACTTTTGAGCACCATTTTCCGAATGAATGACAGCCACTTGGTCTGTCGGCAGGATTACACAGAAACTACTGAACAGATTTCCATGAAATTTGTATGGAGGATGGGTTTTGGCCCAAAATAGACCCCATTAACTTGGGGTGTGGATTTGGATAAAGGGATGCATCTAGGAATTTTCTCACTTTCTTTAACATTGTGTTGTATTGAAATATTTGTAAATAAAAAATCAGGTGGCTGGCATAATTTGATGCATATCCTAGATCTGGTGATCAGAAATTTGGGTTAAGCAGTTATGGATGGTTTAAAATTTAGAGTAATACAGGGCTATCGTGTTGATATTGGATTAGGCTCGTTTGAATTAAAGGGGACTGTTGGGCTTTGGTGGAGGTATACACTCTACTGAGTGCTATTGTAGTTTTGATATTGTACAGTCCTCATTATGTGGAGGCACTAATGACTGAACGGACTGCACATCAGCCCCCTGTGTGTTCATTAATTTGTGAATATAACTGAGAGCGAAAGACTGTAGATTGTAGGCCCCTTATAATTTTGACATTGTTTTAATTATGAAGTCAGCCCAAAAGCACGTTCCCTGACCGGGAATCGAACCCGGGCCGCGGCGGTGAGAGCGCCGAATCCTAACCACTAGACCACCAGGGAAACATTTACCCCTGTTCAAGCACATGTTATACTATGTTATACTTGTCACATGTGCTATTTTATAGCATATGTGACAACTGGCAGGACATGCCTTTTTGGATGTAACAACACAGACCATCACTAGGTGGTGCTTTTCACTCCACTGAGAAAGATTTTTGCTGACCAGGCATCTGCAGGCATTAATCTTCTGTACCGCTTAGGAGCGGCTAATGTCCTGTCTAGAGAAGGAACAATTACAGTATGTGTCATGTTACTGAGTCAGATCAGCTTCTTCTCCATTATAGGGAGAACAGTGTAGGATAAAATCTAAAAAGTGCAAAGCTCTTCACAGACAGCTGTTTACAGACACAAATGCATGTGGAGTAATTGTGAAGAACAACAGGCAGCCAACATGAGTAGTAGCTTCCTCTCTTCCCCTTCCTTGTTGACCGAATGAATCAAAGAAACTGCTTCCCATTGCTATTTCAAAAGATCAAAAACACAGCTGGAGCTTTGAAATATTAGACAGAACTAATGAAGCCACTTTTCAACTCACTTTATAAATAAAATGTATATCCTACGTACGTATCGTCTGACTACGGCTTTCCTTTTCCCTCATTTGTGGAGAGGCTTGTTGATGCAGACTTAGAAAAGTGTGAACAAATTTGGCTGTATAAATCTTACTCATATTGGGCACTTAATACAGCAATTCAATAATCTGTTCTCTCATCCTGTTTGAATTGTTAAATTAACCGTAATTGCATTTGTTAAAATTGAACCCTTTCTGCGCACTTTAAGTGTCCATAAGCCAGGTTCAGACCAACATGAACCCTGTGTGGAAAAGATGTTGTCTGTGAACACAGATGACAACTGGACCTTTATGATCTTCTGGATATGGCTCACCACTCATAACAATTCAAACAATCCTCTCCATCAGACCTGTGTATTATAGCATTGAAACTGGAAAACATCAACTGTGTGCCTGGTGTAGTATAATAAATTTATACATATTAATCTTGCCTTTAGCTGTATTTGAAAATAAAATATGTATTTATTATGGGGTGAACTGTCCTTTAAGTCCTCCAATGATTTAGGTTGTCAAATTTTATCATATTACTCCCACCTAATCCATACCAAAGGATGCATTACTTTCAAGTGTTCTAAAGATGTGAAAGAAGAAATGACTAAAAGTTGGCTATGATAGCCAAGTCACTTTGTTTTCTTCTTGGAGACCATCACATTATCAATCAATATCAAGCCTAATGACCTAGTCCTCTCCAAATGGTGAGCTTGGTAAAGCACAGGACTTAACAGTGGCTCAGTGGAGCAATGAATAACATGTTTGACTTAAGATTAGAAGATTTTCTGTTCGGCTCCTGGCTGCCTTGGTTTGCATTTTCCTCATTTGTGAACAGAGGGCTGCTGCGGTGACCTGGGACAGCCTGCACCTGATATTTGAATAAAGATCTGAAAAATCTGTATTGGGACCAGCTTACTTTGTCTTGAAGGATGCATTTTATTAAGTGCTAAAATTTTCAGTGACCTTTTGTATGAAATCATCAATAGTCACACCCAAAATACCACATTGTCATGTTATTATCAGGCCTAATGTACCATCAGTTTCCATGGTGTGCTTTCTGTGCCATGTCAATGCAGAATGTATGCAATTATATTTACAATACCGTAATGATGTGCTGTGCTGTTTTATTTATTTTTTGTTTTTTTTAGGTATGCTGAGCTGCAGACATACACAGAGCTAGACTTTGATCCCATAGAGGATGGACGCTGTGACATCATCATTGAAAAACCCACAGTTTTCATGAAACTAGATGCTGGTAAGTAACTAATTTATGTGACAACTGAACCAAGTAACAAAAGCTTTTATTTTTATTACAGCTTAACATTGCACAGAACACACTGTCTTTCCTGCACAATGACACTGAATGAAGATATTTCTCCAGTAGAGTCATGTGATAATATATAGAATTGTTGATAGAAAATTTGATAGCAAGAATTGTGACATGATGACAAAGATAATAACACTGCGTTTTTATGATAGGGGTGAACATGTACCACCACTTCTGTGACTTTGTCAACCTCTACATCTCCCAGCACATCAACAACTCCTTCAGTTCAGATATCAACATCATCATGTGGGACACGGTGAGTACCTGATGCCTCCTGCCTTAGCTTCAGTGACGGGGAGGGTGAAGATATTTCTGCATATGATGTTTCTATGTAAGCTTAACCAGTACATAGTGTGCAGTTGTGTCTGAAGCCTGATTGTTCTTTACAATAATTCATTACATGGTTTCAATCAGGTAGGCGAACTTATTAAAATATGCAGTAATTAATATCAGTGTATATAATGGGATAGTAGTAGCAGAATGTGCCAGGTTTCTGCAGCCAAAACCTTCCTCCAGACATCCTAGCTGGCTACTTTTCCCCTTTTGGCTGGCCACTCTATATCCTTGTAGAAAATCTTGATAAGAATATTTTGATGAACATTATTTTGACAGATGCTTTCAGCTCTCTGTCTCTATAAAATACCCAACGAAAAAAACAGACAGGTATACAAATATTTAAAGAGATGTGTGTAGACAGAAAAATGAAGAAAGTATCTGAAAAACAGAGACTGGATTTTGGACATCACAACCAGGACGCTAGAAAGCCAAGCATTAGTTTGTCAGCAGTGCACTATGGCCAAAGTTTTTGTTTAACAAGCTAGTGGCATATGTGCCTCATGAAGACATCAAGGGGAAACACCAGTTGAAAAACAGAGTGCATTTACGGACAGCCTTATCCGCCCATTGTTCCCTCCGCTGTGCACAGAGGTGAGGAGGAAAAGGGAAAGAGAGAAAGAGAAATGGGAGGGAGAGAAAACTGTCAGGGAGAAGGAAAACAGTGACCTTTCAGCTTTCAGCACAATCTGCACTCTGCAATCCAAACAGCAGCAGGCTGTCACATAGTAGTGTGATAACAGACTTTTTACAAAACCAAAACTTCAGAAAAATACAACCAGCAGAGTTTGAAAACAGATGGCTGACTCTGGCACTGCTAAAGGCTATAGTTGATTCTAATTTTACAGCTTTGTTTTTCATTTAAGGTGTAACATTAATTGAATTAACATTTGTTCCCTTCTTTTTTATGGCTTTTCCCAGAGTTTTTATGGTTATGGAGATCTGTTCAGTGAAACATGGCAAGCCTTCTCACAGTATGACATCATCCACCTGAAGACCTATGACTCAAAAAGAGTAGGTTTAATGTCACCTATGGGGTGTTCATTGTGTTTGATTGTAAAGGTGTCTAATTAATCCATTACTCAAATATGTTTGTTTCGTAATTAGAGCTTCTGCGCTTAGTGAATCAACTGATATGTCGATTGAAAGACAATTGGCTATTTTGATTCATTTTTCAAGCAAACATGTTTCTAAACAAACGTCTTAAATGTAAAATATTTGCTGCTTTTCTTTGTCCTTTATGATAGTAAATGAAGAGTCTTTGGGTTTTGGACTGATGGATGGACAAAAGAAGCTATTGAAGACGTCACTTTTGGTTCTGGAAAATTATAATGAGCTATTTTCCCATTTTTTTGACACTTTATAGACTAAGTGATTCATCGATTAATCATGAAAATAATCAGCAGATCATTCATTAATGAAAGTAATCGTTAGTGACAGCCTTCTTAGAAATATCAACCAAATTGGTTGTTTTGTCTATGGAAATAATTCCAGTACTGGGTTGTTTTTTTAAGGAATGATCCTCTGGCACACAAGACATTTTGTGTTGGGTGTATCGAGAAACAGCAACAATAGTCTTAATTAATTGCACTTGGGTGATTCCTAATAATAGCATGTTGCCCAATTGTTCATCTACATCCAATCATCTTTCCAAGTCACTTGCAGATGTCAAATAAGTATGCATACAGTACCACATGACATATACACAAACTGATACCTTTGCCATACTGTAGCTTACTTTATTTATTCACACTTGTCCATAGGTGTGTTTCAAAGACGCCTTCTTCTCCCTCCTCCCGAGAATGAGATATGGCCTCTTTTACAACACTCCACTCGTAAGTTACCCTCATGTATATGTGTGTACGTTACTGTGTTCAGCAGTACATATCTATGTGCTCTGAGCAAATTGCAGTATCTCATACATACTTTCAATGCTGCCTTGTTTGTATTTTCATTTATATGTTTTTATCTCACATGTTGAGGTAGATTTTTTTTCATCATTTACTGCCATTTTCTCCCCACATGCACCGTGATATCCGGTTTAATCATAAAGATGCAGTTCAGGTCAAATATTTATGTGATGTATTCAAATGCTCAGCAAGTGCTTTTCGTTATTTAAATGATAATTCCAAGGAGATTACTATAAAGATGATACCATGTAAATATGTGTTGTCCCGCTGTTCCAGCCTTGAGGTGTGAAATATTGATAGGTCAGCCTCAAGCTGATGCTTTTGATTGCCCCTGCAGCACATGTCATGTTTATATTCATGTGCTCACATTTACAGCTGCATAGCAGCGATGTATGTGTGAGAAATGCATAGACTCATATGATATTCATTCCAGGGAGATCAGGAGATATGTTTACAACTGTCTGATTCCCTGTGCGTTACATATTTTTCATCATATCCCAGTCCAGTGTGACCAGATTTAATTTGAGAGTAGATTTTATAAAAAATACAAATATTGTTCAACTTTATGTACAGCCTGTAACACAATAATAGTTTTATTTTTTATTTTGAATTGAACAAATCTAAAATAAAAAGCTATTTGAGTGAAATTGACACTTTCTGTGGTGTGTTGATGGCAGATTTCAGACTGCTACAGTGAAGGGATGTTTAGGGCATTCTCCCAGCATGTCCTCCATCGACTGGACATCCCGCAAGATGGGCCTAAGGTAGGAAGAATACTAATGTTACCATATAGAAATTATACTATATACTATACACACACACACACACACACACACACACACACATACATGTCTTACCTATATATATGCCTTATTATAATCTTATTAATGGAATTGTGCTCACAAGTGAAAGTTTTCTTATCTTACTTTTAGACAAGTGGCCTAGTCTCTTAAGTTTAAACTTCAGTTGAAACGTCAATGAAGTTAGTTGCTTGGTATATCCCTATCCCAACCTTAGTGAAGATTGAAATGTAAATTGCTTGAAGAAACTTTCACAGAGATGATGAATCATGTGGTATTTTTTTGTGGGCATCTTGTTGTGCATCTCTGAGTCAGTGGCAATATTTACATGGACAATATTTCTTCATACCCATTGAATATCTCACGTCAACAGTTTACATGAGATGGTATTAATAGGGTCTGGTGTAAACATGCAACAGGGAATTTAAGCAGCTTCATAACAGCTGTGTGACATGTGCAAAGTGATGGTACATCATGCATTCCTCATCCTTCTTCCATGAAACGGTTTAAATTGCCTTTCTGCAACCATTTTTTTTTTTCAGTTTGGGCCCATTCATTCAGATTGAGGTGTTTTTATGGGGCGCTTTTATTATGTTTGGGCTCTTAATCTGACTACAATCAGAATGTTACACTCTATGTAAATTAAGTTTGTAGCAACATTTCCTCTCTACCAAAGCAGTTTCCTGTAGTTTGTGCATGTTTTAATGACATTCTCAAATGCTGGTGCACTGGCCATAGCTTCAGATTCAGCTGTCACATTTGCAGACACACATAAAGTCAGCATTCCCTGACCGGGAATCGAACCCGGGCCGCGGCGGTGAGAGCGCCGAATCCTAACCACTAGACCACCAGGGAGCTGAACAGCATGATATTTGACAAATAATAATCAATGATAGGGATATGATGACTAAGTGGGTAAAACCACGTATCAGAACAAGTAGAACAGTCTAATAAGTTCTAGCCATGTCATGATATGATGATACCAAAATCTAAGACAGTATATAGTCTCATATAATGATAACATTAATATATTGCATAGCCCTAAATCTTAGTGAAGCTTACCATATAAATTTTATGCAGAAACTGTCATAGAGATGATGAGAGCACCAAAACTTAACCACTAGACCACATGGGAGCTGCACTATTTGTACCTTGTGTTAGAACGTGTTGATTCCCACCATTCCATTTCCACAGAAGGCCTTTTTGGTTAATGAGGTTGAGTCGAGGTCTTATTGATGTCTGTTACTAATGTTAGCAACAATTGTTATTATTGTTCTGGCAACTGATCAGCAGTCACTTTCACCGAATCACTGCTTTCAAGACACACATAAATTGAGCATTCCCTGACCGGGAATCAAACCTGGGTCTTGAGAGCACTGAATCCTAACCACTAGACCACCAGGGAGCTGGATACATGATCTGGATTGCAAATAGTAGACCACCAGCTGTGTTTTTGATTGGGATTGTAAATACTACCCGAACAAGTTCAGTCCCATCTGCTTGTGCCAAAATTTCTGTTTGGATAACACATAAAGGGGTCACCTCTATAACACGCAGCCATAGAAACAGTGGGAACATCATCACCTTTTATCATGGTTACGTTTATTCTTTGTTTATTGGAAAAAGGAAAAGAAAGAGAAACCCAGAATTCATTAAATCAATCTGATGTGAATGCATTGAAACTGACTATTATTGACTTGAAGCCTCTCTAAGGTGCCTCCCTGCCCTCTGCCTAGTACGTACTGGTATAAGTTCTAGCACCAGACTGAACAGGAGTAAGTCCGTATGGGTAATGCATGAATAAATTATTGAAGGCAAATTTGTCCCTTGAACACAAAACATGTTCTGTGGGTATCATATTCACCTGAGGAGGAATTTAATTTTGGCCAACACCCCAACCTTTCCCCGAGTGTCACTTTTGGAATGAAATTTCCTCTTGTAAACCTGAAATATCAAAAATGTAATTGGCAGATTGAAATGAAATGTACTATTTTACATCCATCTTGTAAAGCTCTCACTGACAATGAAGAAGAAAAGGTGGGTGACCATATGTCTGTACCTTGCCTGCTTTTGTAGAAATGTGTGTCTGATAGGCACAGGTATGTGATACTGAACAGATACAGTCTTAATGGCAAAAGCCTTAATACACTGGACGTCATCCTTCCTGCCATTGTCTTGACCCTTAGCAAAACATGAGCTACTTTCTGCCACAGACACATAAACAGACCTGACATGAGTGGAACAAAAAAACAGACTCCTCAATTAAAGAGTTTTTTAGGCTGCAGTTTTTGGTGCTAAGTGGGCATCTTATTGAGCAACTCTGAGTGAGTGTTGGTTACATAAAAAAAAAAAACAAGCTTCTGTTACAGCGCTGGTTAATTGTTGCCAGTAAGATGTAATATACACAATTTTATTTCAGCGTCAGGAACATCTCTAGTACTAACATCCTTAGTGAATCTTACCATAACATTTTCTGCAGAAACTATCAGAGATGATGAAGATGAATCATTTCAGGTTTTTCAGGCTGCAGTTCTTGATGTTGTTAAGTGGGCGGGTCTCAGAGTGCATCTGAGTTGCAACATTTCTTCTCTAACACTGTTGTCACTGTTGCCAACTCCTCAGTAAGGAAAGTCACTATTGCCTGTCCTAAAAGTTGCTAGAAGTCGCTAAATGACGTCATCACCTAATTTGCATAACTGGCCATATGCATTATTTGTAATGGACGCTGTAGGAGAGAGGAATAATGTCATGGGAGAGATAAAAACACCCTTAATATGTTTAGAACTACAAATGAACTTATCTTAGTGCAGTGATTTATTTTGGACAAAGAAAATTTTACATTTACAACCAGCCCTGACTGTAAGCCAGGGTGGGATCAGCCAGCGTCGGCTACGTGCATGCGCGACTCGCAGTCTGGACGTGAGGGGTGAACTTCTCCTGCTCTGAATGCAGCTGGGAGGGACTGTTGAGCGAGGACTGGGCTGCCTGTGAGTGCTTTGGGACGGTCCCACGGCAGCACCCGCTGCTCTTTGAATGATACGTGCTTTCACGTCAGAGTCTCCACAAGTCTCCAAATACACCAGAAAAAGTTGCTAGATTTGTCGCTAGTTGCTTTTTTGAAAAAGAGTCGCTAGAGGGGTCTGAAAACTTGCTAATTATAGCGACAAAGTCGCTAAGTTGGCAACACTGACTGTTGTATGTTTTCATGACATTGTCAAAGACAGGCCAGGAATCGTTATTGTTCAAGCAATTACTCTGACAGAAACATAAGGTGAAAGTTCCCTGACCGGGAATCGAACCCGGGCCGCGGCGGTGAGAGCGCCGAATCCTAACCACTAGACCACCAGGGAGCTGCGTCAATGTGTTCAATTGCAAATCCTAGAACAATATCTTTAGTCCCACCTGTTTATGCAGGAATGCCTCTTGGTTTTCATTGAACTTCCTTCTATTGAGATAATTGATCCTACCTGGAAAGGTCTTGTCGGTTTCTGGTTTATGCTCATCCTCAAATTCTCAGTCTATCGAACAGATGTGATTAAGTGACTATACTACTCTCTAGCGTTGCCGGTGCTGTGAAATGGAAAATGGCTCTCTGGTGGTCTAGTAGTTAGTATTGTTTTTTGTTGGGTCTGTTTTTCCTTTCCGCAGGATTACAGAAAAAACTACAGGTCCAATTTTTCTTGAAACTTAGTGGAAGGCTGTAGCATGGGCCAAGGAAGAACCCTTTACATTTTGGAGAGGGTCCAAATCACAGGGCGGATCCACATTTTTTTTTGTTCCATTCATTCCATCACAGACAAAATGAGTTGTAGAAAACTATTGGAACTCAAGACTGCCATGATATACATGTTCTTTACTGTATGTATGTAAACGTTTGACCACGTTTGAATACACTCTCCCAGAGATGATATGGAAAATGTTTGAACTTTATGCTTCACGAGAGCAAAGCAATAATATAGACTTGCATTTGTTTTCTATTGGTTGTGGTAGTGTACTTTTTTTATGGGTTACATTAACGGCATAATACTTGTTCTGTTCTTATTTAAGGGCAAGTAATGGATTTGTGTCCTCTGATTGGTCTTCAGCTGGTTAAAAGTTATAGTCCTCTTCTGGTTTTGATGAACAATGACAGTTTTCATTAAACAAGCTCAGGTGAATTTAGCTGTTTTTAGAATGAAAATGCGAAAAAGGTTAATGTTATTTGATTACAAATCAAGATATAATTAAAATGTGAAAGCCAATCGAGCACTTTTACTTTCAAGTTCCAGTTTGCCTGCCAAGTGGAAAATTAAAAAAGGAAAGTCAACTTCACGTTAATTTTCATTATAATTATGGCAGAGTTAGGTTTTGAAATGCACTGATAACTATTTGTCAGTAAATGAGTCATTTCAATCTGAATTTTGGAAATCAATAATGCATTATCGAACACAGGAAGTGGGGTTATATTTGTAAAATAAACTTGTTTCTTGTAAGCAATTAAAAGAATCTAATAATTAATTCTAAACTTGACTGGCAACCAGTGCAAAGAGGCTAAAATTGCAGTGATGTGGGATCTCTTACCGTCCTGATTAAGAGCCTAGCTGCTGCATTATGAATGAGCTGAAGAAGAGTTTGGGTAGTGTGATTGAGGCAAGTAAAAAGTGAGTTGCAGTAGTCAAGACCAGAAAAAATAAATACGTTCTAAATCTGACTTTTGCAATGTTTCTTAGCTGAAAGACACAAGACTGAACCAGTTTATTGACGTGGTATTTAAACTTCATATGGGGATCAAATATAATGCCAATATGTGGAGAATGTTATTTGTAGAATTGTTGTGGCTGATGATACAATCTCAGTTTTGTCATTAGAGGAAATTATGTGACATCAAATTATTTACAGTGGTTAAACAGTTGCAAAGAGTGTCTAGCTTGGAGTAATCATTAGGTTTTACTGGGACATAGAGCTGAGTGTCTTCCACTCTATTGAGTGTGGGAACACTTACCCTGGAATTCCACTGATTGCATGTGCGTTTTTGGAACGGCTCCGCTACGGTTTTTGCTCCATGCTCCCTCATGTGTCAACACCTACCGGCTTCGTTTTGAGTGCAGCGCAGTGCATCACTGCCAGACAGCTGGAGTGGCGAGAAAGAGGAGTTCTCATGGTAATTACAGAATCATGCGTGATCGCAATTAAACATGTATGTTAACAGACAAAAGGTTAGTGTTCCCAACCGAAGGATTAGAAGAAGAGTGGACTTGCTTGGATTTGTCTCTTTTTTGAGTGTTTTATTATGAAAATTAACAGGATGTTATGATGTTGTTTCGGTGTCTGACTTCCTTTCTGCTCTGTGCTAAATTTGGCTGAATTGACGTGCGGTGCTCCAGCATCTGGCAAAATTAGAAGCCTTGTGTATCTGCTATGGAAGGGTCTGGACTGCCAGAGCTGCAACGGAGTAGATACGCAACGCAGCGGATCCAGTGGAAGTACACACATAGACTAGAATGAAACCTATCAGCTCTGCTGCTGTGGTGGATCAAAGACGGACTAAACACAGATCTGGTGGAATTTAGGGGTTAGTGCTGAGGCCCTGCCCACACAGGAATTTCTTAAAGGTGACATATTATGCTCATTTCTGCTTGTTGACATGGTTCCTTGATGTCTAAATGGAATGATAGTAACATGCTTTGGTCGAAAAAACCGAAGGATTGAGCACAGCAGGGGTGTTTACACACCAGTTTCACAGCCCTGCTCTAAGCGGCCGGTTTGAGTGCCTTTCCCTTTAATGCTAATGAGCTACTGCGTGCGCCGCCCACCTCTTCCTGCCGGGCGGAAGACGTGAGGACGGCATCGCGTGACCATGGCAACGAGCTATACACATTTGCGAAGCAACTTTTCTGTGTCCATGCCTGCATATAACCGATAATAGCACAGCAGACATGTAGCAGCTAACCCCTGTGTCTGGCTCCAAAACAAAGTAGTGATTGCTTTACTGCAGGTAATGTGCAGGTCACTGTCCTTTAGCACAACATGCTAATGAATTAACGTAGCTCACCATCCGCGAACAACCGAGACATTTCACCCCGTCTCCTCTGCGTGTTCACGGCGGAACAGTAGCTCACCGTCCGCGAACAACCGAGACATTTCACCCCGTCTCCTCTGCGTGTTCACGGAGGAACAGCAGCTCACCGTCCGCTAACAACCGAGACATTTCACCCCATCTCCTCTGCGTGTTCACGGAGGAACAGCAGCTCACCGTCCGCGAACAACTGAGACGATTTCATACAATCTCCTCTGCTTGTTCACAGCCGAGCAGTGGTTCACCGGCCGGTTAGAAGCGATAAAATCTCAATATCCTAATTCATTTTCTCAATTCACTGTCATGTTTTAAAAGAGTGCTGATATGACAAATTAACGTTTGGTAACATTAACATTATCGTGAATACTACGGCCAGTAAGCCCAACGTTGATAACTTCACGTTAGTTCAGCCTCATATTTACATCGACGGTTAGCGTTAGCGTTAGCTCATGTGCTAAACGGCCAAAGTAACACAAACTACACTGTTTTTTAAATACTTACAGTTCCATCATTGACAGTGGGTATGGATCCATCTTTTAAGGGACAATCTTGTTGCCAGTCCAGCGTCCAGTCCTGACCTGGTTGCTGAAGCAGTCCGGCGTGAAGTGACTGGCACAGACCATAACGCTTTTGCCCACTGAAGCTGGGACGTTTCCCTGATAAATAAAATGTAGCAGCTTCGCTCTGATATCCTCTTTGGTAGGGAGGCCATGTAGCGAAACAGGAGGATCCGTGCATCCGACGACAGAGCAGCAGTGCTCGGCTTTCGGGTTGTACATGGTAGCGGTCAGGCTGTCGCGTACAAGTTAAGCGAGAACGAGAAAATGGCGTATCCTCGTCCAGGTAGCTGGCGAAGTGTGGGAGGAGATAGCCAGCGCGAGGACTGGAGTATGCAAAAGACCGGATTGTGACGTCACAATCTGGTTGAAATCCAAACGGCTCGTTTAGAGACCCAATCCCTGACTCCGGTAGTTTACGAAACATTGACTTAGTTGTCGAAAAATCATGCTTAAGGGGTGGGGAGGCACTCCGGATACGCAAATATACATACTAAAGCAAGGAAAAAGTGAGTTTTGCATAATATGTCCCCTTTAAAACAAGGCTTTTTCTATTCGTTTTGGCCTTTCATACACACTTAAATGGCATTTTAAGGCATTGAAATTGGACCTTTTTGAAAACTCCTTCCGGGGTGAAGACATTCAGGAACTCTGTTCTCAATGTTTACATTTGGATGGGCAGAAATGTAGATTTATGGAAATGATGATGCAGACACCCACGTTGACTTCCTGATTGAGTCATATTAGAGTATGAAGCATCATTAGCAAATGTGAACTCTGTAGTATGTGTGACGATACTGTGGAGTATCAGAGTTTGTACATTGATGGAAAAGAGAGACAAAAATGGCGGTTGACGATGTTTTAATAAAACATAAACAGCTTTATCCAGGTGGATTCTATGAGCAGCAGTCATGTTTAGTTGTCTCATCATTTTTGTCCTTATATTTTCTGCAACAAAGAAAAAAACCACAAAGTTTAAAATCTGGTTCATATTTACACTGGCACGCACATGCCCAGTGTACATGAGTAGCACTGTAATATGTGTTTTCAAGTGTGTTAGTGTGAAGATTATTTATGAAATGGTGCTAAAATACTTGTTTGGTTGGAGCTAGGCCTAAAAGAGCTATGTAGCCTAGGCCTAAAAGTTTGCCCTGATTTTCCAGTTGTTGTTTTTGTTAAGTTCTCGTGAACTTTTCAGGCTATAGTTTTTGGTGCTGTTAAGTAGGCATCTTCTTGACAACATTTCCTCGCTGCCATAACAGTTTTCCTGTCGTTGATTGACTTTATGACATTTTCAAATCTTTGTACAGAGACAAGCAGTTATTCTTAATCACTTACACAGTTTCTAATATGCACATAAAGGGAGAGTTCCCTGACCGGGAATCGAACCCGGGCCGCGGCGGTGAGAGCGCCGAATCCTAACCACTAGACCACCAGGGAGCTGTACATGTTACCATGTACCATGATTCTAGATTGGAATATGATTAGTTTATTGTCATTGTACATTCAGATTCAGTGTGCCGTACCAAGCTACAAAAAGGAAGAGACATAAATTGTAGAACATGTTCAGTACTGCTTGTGCAGGAATACCTCTCGGTTTACATTGCATTTCCTTATGTCAAGATGATGGATCCTACAGAAAGGTCTTATAGATTACTTGTAAATTAATTTACAAAAGAGGCTGCACTTCTCATTATCATGTTGACCTAAACAATTCCACATACTGAGAACATATTATTATGTTATGTAGAAGCACCAATACCTAAGTGCTAGCACAGCAGAGACTGTCTGCAAGTTTTCTAAACGTGTGTCCTTCAGCACATGTACCAAAATAGCAAGATTGAAAAGAGCAACTGGCACAGAGTGCAGCTGGCCTCATCAACAAGGCCTGGGACCCACACTGACACTTCACTGACACTTCACTGACACTCCAATCCCCCACATAGACATTACACATAAGGTTAACGTACAGTCTCCACATCTCACTTCACATTACATTAAGACACATCTGTTGTGTTATTATATCTGCACATATTCTCTGTCTAAAATCAGACATATTGTTGTATACAAAATGTATTTTTAGAATTTTCTAGATTAGATTTCATTGTACATTTGTCTATTTTCTATCTATGTTTTGTGACTTCTGCAGTACACTGACAAACAAGGCAGTGGACTGTTTCTGTACAGATTTGCTGTCTGAAGATACAAATCTTTGTGAGCTCAAATCACTGCATTTGAAAAGGGTCAGAAGTTATGTAGATGTATGTTGTACTTTCTAGCTAATTATGGCTTTGTTCCTGACATACAATCTATATGCTCACTCTTTTCAGTGATGCCAGATAATGGTCCAGCTCCCTGGTGGTCTAGTGGTTAGGATTCGGCGCTCTCACCGCCGCGGCCCGGGTTCGATTCCCGGTCAGGGAACAATGTTTTTTCTGCCATTCTTCCTCTAATGTAGTACTGCAGACATCTGCTGAGTGTGTGATGAAAAAGGGATTGATCCTTTCCTCCATTGTCTCTGTCTGCTAACTTTATTTAATCTCCTTAATTTTTATGTCAACCCTTGACTCTTTCTTGCAACTCTTACTCTTACTATGGAGTGTTCTAACATGCACATTAGAGAAACAGGTTTAGCTAGCATAAGGATTTTTTGGGACATTTTATACTGACAGAGTGGAACTGTGAGGTTAATTATTGTTGCTCCTACTGTTTTGATTACAAAGCTCAAAGTAATTACATTGAGTGCCTGCTCTTTCAATTCGATTGTTACAGTAAAATCAAGTCTACAGTAAAATTAGTTACAGTAAAATCAAGTCTACTATTCTATATATTAAAGTTATTTACTTTCCAGTTATTTATATATAAAGTCATGCTATGCGCAGGACTAGTATTACCAGGTGACCTCATGTGATGTAGACATTACCACCACATGTTTGTGTTTTGTGTGGTGCATTCACACGGGATGAGCAATGTCTGTATTTTACCCGTATTTACTGACATTATCTCCAGGAAATTATGTCAACGCTCTGACCAGAAGCGGAGCGTCTGTTCTTCAGCAGCCACATTATTAGTATAGTTTTGCCCACTTTCTGCATATGTTACAAGCATAGATACACATTTGCAGCTCATTTAGATCAAGTAACAGATGCTTTGTGGCTGCACTTGAATATGACAAACTTTTGTTGCTCCTAACTTTCTGTCACTCATTTTAAACATCAATATAGCCGATCTCACAGCACAGCTGCTGACTGCTGTTCAACATATTAAGAACCATGATCAAAATTTCTACGTGTTCAGTTGTTTAACAACAGAAAACACATAAAAATAAATACAACCCAAAATCACCAACATGCCAATTCGCACAGGACTTATATTATCACATGATATATTTATCAGAGGTAGTACTACCAATCCACCAATACAACCAATCCTTTCTTTTGAGGCTTAAATCAAATGCTTACTGGATCCATCTTTTGTTGTTAAGGTTGTTAAGTTGTCGGGTATACTCTGGTCCAGGGGGCCCAGGGGAAGCCATTTTGATGCTGTACAGTCAGTTAATCCCTGTTCAGCCACCCAGTAAAGTTTTAGTCCTTTGATCCCACTCCCATCAGGAAAGGCCCCGAAACCGTTCTGTATCAAAGTCTGATCCACTTGAAATCTGGCATGTGTTAGAACACAGAAGGAGTTCAATTACATGGCTGCTTTTGAAGGAGCTGTCTGATAATGCATTACCCAGTTGAATAGTGTCTACTTTGGTATATTTCAACAGACATAACATATTGTAGTGCTCTCATCATAACTGATAACTAATCCTGTATTTTGGATGTGGATTTGAGTTTGGAAACTTGTTCACTTCTTTTACTGGCTTTCCCTGCATTTCTATTAAGCAAAGATCAGGTGGTTACAGTTTGTTTTATATTGAACAGCAGAATAAGCACCCATGTTCAGCCTGACTTTACTGGTGATCTCATTACTACCATAAATTCAGAGAAAGAGCTCCTCACTGATATGAGTAGCCTTCTAGTTTTTGACAGAGTACATGAATAAGCACTGTTCGCGCACTCACACTTTTACGTACTGTCACTGCCATGCTCTTGCCTCCTCATTCATCTCCTACACCTATAACTCAGTGGCGCTCCTCACAGGTGTTTTACACTCCAGGGTTTCAAGTACTTGACTGTATCTTTATGAGCAGCAAAGGCCGATAACTTTCTTTCGTCCTGCGGAGCAGCTCATCTGGTATTCATGGCCTTCACTGGAAATATGCTAAGAGGCTTTTCAGCAAGACATGGGGCTGCTAGCGATAGCAGGGCGGCGTCTGAATGAGAGGTCTTCTCGGCCCTGACCCTCTCTCCAGCTCCTCCTTTCATCCCTAGATTAATGGCACAGCCAGAGACTGACACTGCTGCTCTCCTCTATTGTGTCCTATTCATCTGCCTCTACCGCCCCTCTCCTTCTATCTCCCCCTCGTCATAATTGGCTCCGGTCTGGTCTTTTTTAATACTTGTTTAAAATGTTTTGAAGTAGAAGAGAAGAAATTAGGCCTGTGTTGAATACTTATATGTCCAGTGCTAATAGTAAGGTGCCTAGCTGTAGTTTGGCAGGTTTATTGCGTCCTGGTTGTAAGTTGCTGAGTTGCTGTTAGTGTCATTACTTTGATTTCGGGATGGTGAGGTTATGATCATTATTGTTTATTCCCATATGTTACAGAAGTCTAAATTCTCCTTCAGAACACAAGGTGGCAGTAGGAGAACATAGAAAAAGAAGCATCTGTGTACTGTGTTAAGAGCACATCAGAGAGGAAAACCTTTTATTCCACTCAAAAATATTTTTGTAATGTGATTTAAACTAATGTGTCCTCTCCTCTGTGCAGTTTAAAAGAGACATTATAAGTGGAGGCTTTTTAGTTAGTTTGAATGAGCATCATGTTTTCCCAGCCGCCTATCTTTTCTGTCCTTGGCTGATTGATTATTGGGTGCATTGCTGTTTTCAGGAGGGGCGTGTTCGTGTCACCCTGCTGGCTCGCAGCACAGAATACAGAAGGATATTAAACCAAGTGGAGGTGAGTCCAGCAGCACCACCCTCCCTCCTTCCTTCCTCCCTCCCTCCCTCTCTTCTTTTTTGCCTCTTACTTTCTTGCACCTGCTTTCTTTCCCCTCATCCACCTGTCATCCTTTGTCTTTCTCTTTCCCTCTCCGTCTCTCCCCTCAATCTGTACGGCTCTGCCACTCCCGCAGCTCCTCCTTTCCACCATTGATTTACTGCCCACATCTGTTAAGTGCCTATTTAAAATCTTATTCGCTATAAACAGTACAAGTAAAAAAGCCTTGTGATTTATATGGTCACTGCCGATATTTGTTTGCTCTCTCATTGATCAGAGAACACGCACCTCTGTTGTTGTTACAGCTGGTAAATGCCCTCAAGACTGTGCCTTCCCTGGAGGTCAATGTGGTGGACTACAAATACAAGTGAGTTATAGGAGCACTTGCCACATTACTACAGGAGCTATTCAGTGCTGCTTAGCACTGGTTAAGGATGTAACATTGCTGTATGAGCACAAAGAAAGTGTTTAGCCTTTTAAATTGTGTAATAGTGACAGTGTTCACACAATGAAGATGACTGATGTGTGACTCCCGGTGCGTCTTTCAAGGGATGTTCCCTTCCTGGTGCAGCTGGGGATCACCCACAACTCTGACATCTTTATAGGGATGCACGGGGCTGGTCTCACACACCTCCTCTTCCTCCCTGACTGGGCTGTCATCTTTGAGCTGTGAGTGACACTTTTTGTCTGCCTATGTGAGTGTGTGTGAGAGTGACAGACAGAAGAAGACAGAGAGGGAAGCAGGGAGAGCGATGGGTTTGGCAGGGCGCTGAGCCCAAAGTGCCCCTCAGACACTTGGTGTATGACTGTGAAATACTGTCTAATTAACCAGGCATTCATCACGGCTGCTACCCTGGGCCGAGGAGGTGATTGGAAAGTGTTTCTGTGTTTAAGAGTGATTTTTTGTGAGTGACACAGAGCGAGAACCACAGTGTCTATACAGTGAAAGAGTGAGAAAGATGAAGAAAGAAAGGGTGAAAGTGAGGCAGACCGAGGAGAGCAGAAGATAAAGTGTCTGCATCTGTCCCTCCCAGATATAATTGTCAGGATGAGAGCTGCTATCGAGATTTGGCTCGGCTGCGGGGCATTCGATACGTGACTTGGCAGAAAATGGACAAAGTGCTCCCACAGGACAAGGTAGGGGAAACTCCCGTACCAGCCATTAGCTCACCGGCACCTCGGTGTGAGCTTTTTCAATCCATCTCGCCTATCCTACATATGTACGCACACACTTATGCTCTCATGCATGCATTTGATTAAATGTCATTTGTCTTATGTCATCTAATCTAAATGTGTACACTGTTCTCTATCACTTCTCCCAGGGTCACCATCCAACCCTCGGGGACCATCCCAAGTTTACCAACTACTCCTTTGATGTGGGGGAGTTCATGCGCCTCGTGCTGGAAGCAGCTGATTACGTCACACACCATCCCAAATGGCAGCGTAGGGCTCTTCATGATGAACTCTAGAGTCTCTGTGAATGTGGGACACACACATCAGGCTGTTGAGGAACTCTTAACATGAACCTGCCGTTGTTTTTAAAGTTACCTCATCCACCAGTGGATATCAGTGGTCTGATAGAGTCACCTCCTGTCTGCTGCTTTGATAGGTCAGGATGAGCAAAATGAGTATGGTGGACAAGTCGGAGGTCAGCTCCCACCAGCTCCATTAGTGTCAAATCAGTTAAAGGACGAGACGCGTGCAGTTAAAGCATCTGGAGAGCGATGAGATGTGTCCTATGTTTCTTCATTACCTCCGCTGCGTCTACTTCATTCCACACTGACAAAGTTAGCTAATGAGCAGCTGTTACGGCGTCCCTTCACATGCGACATCTTGTCACATTTGATCAGAGTCACCTTGATGCGAGCCTCTTCAGAGCTGTTGACAATCACAACGCCAGAGTTTTTGAGCACATCCAGCATACGGCAGTCTAATATGATGAGTGCAGTACTCACATGCTGGATTCACCACTTTAAACGCAGACTTAGACACTAACAACTCTAAAAATAAGAGACAGAAAGTAAAACACTCAAACTACCAAGAGGAATTTTCTTTTCTATCAGTATTAGCATGCTTGTGTGTGAAAGTTCAGGAACACTTTTAAAATAATTTGATACGAAGTACTGTGAAACGCATGTACAAGTATTTGTAAAAAAAATTCAACACTCCATTGTTTCATACAACATGATGAAAGTCATGTAAATATAAAAAACATCTGGCAGCTTTTTATATGTACCTTTAATATTTGCGTCTGTATTTACAGTTTACATTGCTAACATTTGCTATTTAAACATACAGTATGTATTTGTCTTATTGGTTTGATGCTGTCCATACTGATGTCTATTTTTATTATTCATTCCTTTGCATTTTACCAAAGGAACTGCTTTGTTATTATGGTCAAATTATGAGCTACTGCTGATGTACATTACTTTTCCTGAAGCCTTTTGAATACTGTAAGTTTGATATTTTACAGTAATTACTAGTATAACTAGTCTGAAAAGGAATGAGCACAATATGCATGCCGCCTGGTGCAATGCACAAGAATATCTGGAGCACTAAAAAGATAATTATCTTATTCCTTGGCCTCTCAGTGAGCTTGATGTTTTATTTATAGTTGAAACCATGTTGAACTCGGCCGGGCCGTTTTGGTCAGGGCTGTGCTAGACTTGTAGGCAATTTCATATTCAAAAGCTGTGTAATATTTTGAAATAAATAATTCTTAAAAATGCTGAAGCATGTCTTCTTGTCTGTGCTGGCCACATTAAACATCAGAGATTTAATTCATCTTAATTTAATCAATCATCTTTTGAAGTCTGACCTTGGAGGGGAAAAAACTGAAGCGTCTGAGTTGCCAGTTCTTGCTGATTCCAGACAGCTCTTTGCTGTGGCTTTCATTATTTTAGTGAGTTCAGGTCTAAGGAGGGAAAGGGCTCTTCGCAAAAGGGCACTGGTTCAGTTTTTTACTGTCACGATAATAAATCTGGATGACCTCAAAAGCTGGCCAAGATAACAGTGACGCATCATGGCCACATGGGGGCAGTGTAAGACCACACATGAGGCCAAATCGTCACCCTGCGCGGTGTGATCGTCCCTGACAGACTTATTCCAAACAGTGCAGAGAGTGAGAACAATTTATTCACAAATATATCAAATGGGTCACAAGAAGACAGTGTTTGTTTAAATGTATTCGCTCCAATATCACAAGTTTGATGTCAGCAGCCGCGCTCCTCCTGCCCGCTCTTTGCGGATGTTGTGTCTGAACTTTCTGAGTATTGACAGACACCGGGCCTGTCTGGGATGGACACTATTTATGGCCCTGCTCGGGTTACTGCCAGTGACCTCGTAAAGAAATGAAGAATCTCTATGCAGGGGGGGATCAAAAGCAGAGGAACCAAGATGTCTGTTCTCATTAACCTTCATGGCGGCTCCAAATCGATGACCAAGGCTTTTTTTTTTTTTCTGCGCAAAGCTGCCTGGCTGCTGGATGTATCCAAAATGGAAGACGTCAGAAACCCATCGGATCACACCACACACCTTTCGATTTAAAGTATGAAGCGTGAAGAAATCACAGTGCACAAAGTCTTAAGTGCAAAAGCATCTCCTGTGTGTGGCTTGGTCGTTTTTTTGCGCACGGTATCACCTTTACCTTGCCTCGTTGGCCGCCAGAGCTCAGCGTTATGTGCACTCGTGTAATTAGTGGAGTCTCTGGCACACTTCCTCTCACCTATCATTCCTGAACAGGCTCCACATTTACCGCCTCAGGCTGCTGGAAGTTTACCACACACACGTCCTCAGCAGCCGTGTTTGGGTGGCCTTATTTTGTCGTGCCTTAAGTAATCGTGTGTTTTCCTCCAGAAATGTTAAATTACTTATCTCGCCCTTAATGCGGGCCTGGCGGAGAGAAGAAATGGGCTTCAGAGGCATCAGGACAAGAGGGCTGATTGCGAGGTTTAATCACTGAGGTGGAAGCTGCGAGTAAAGTCATTAGATCGCGTCTGAGCCGAGATTCACACTTAACAATCAGGTTTGCGTTTGCTTTTCAAGCGTGAGAAACCTCAGCAGCTGCTTTGTTTGACTGTTAGCGTCCCATTTTAGTTTGTCTGACATTTCCACTGGAGCAACAGTATCGGCAGATATATTCTGAACTTTCTGCTCCATTATTTACACAGCTGCGCGCCCCAGAGCAGCACATATCGGCTTTATTTCTCCAGTTGTTGCCTAAAGCTAACCGTGCAACCGTTTATCTTTGTGTTTTACAAAGTGATCATTAGCATAATCTAATTCATCTCACAAAGACAAACATTTTCTCGCCACTGAACTCAGACAAATCAATCAGAAACCCGCTCGTTTTACCTTTTCCAGGCCAGGGGAAACCATGTCTTTCGTGGGGATTAAAGCAGGAATATCGATTCAGGAGAAAGAAATATTCCTCGAGTTATGAGCAGATACTTCCTTAATGTTTTTCTTTCCCCTGGCGATGATTATTGGAGGGATAATCCCAGAGAAGATCCTATAACCCCGCTCCTGTGACACACGACACGCAGAGACGACCTCAGCCTATATACTCTTACAATACATCAGGATGATTCTGCATGGATACACACAGTGAATGAAACATGTTGAGAAAAAACTGGTGACTCTGTAACAACAACTAATGGGAGGCATGAATGAAGAAAATTACATTTCACAGCGCTCAGCCTCACACTCTGAAGTTGGTGTTTACGTCACATGATGTGTTTCCTCTGATACTATCTGCCCCTCTGAGGAGGGATAGATGAAATAAGTGCTATGGGCTGTTGCATCCATTAGCTGCCTCACTTTAAGATAAAAGGCCTCCTATCCCCACTGCGACACGCAGGTTTTCGTACTGTAGACGTACTGCAGACAGGATATATTGGGTTTGAACAACTTTCTGGTGTTCACTTACACTTTACGCAGTTAAGCTACTTTGTCTGATTTGTCTGCGACGTGGCAGCAAAGAAAAGCTCAGTGACATGAGTTTGGAGCTGTGCAGCGTCCTGGATTCATGTGTGACGCAATGACTCTGTCCATGGTGCTGAAATTAGGATTTCTTTCTTTCTTTCTTTCTTTCTTTCTTTCTTTCTTTCTTTCTTTCTTTCTTTCTTTCTTTCTTTCTTTCTTCCTTCATTTCTTTCTCTTGGCGAACCCTCATCAGTGACTAATCTGCTCTCAGTCCAAAGTCAGACAGATCGATTTGCAATAGATTCGAGGCTTAATTAATTAATCGGTTGAAAATAACATGCAGCACTCTCTCCCTCCTGCACAGGTAACAAAACGGTCACGAGGGGCGGAGGAGTGTGCCAGACAAGGACGCTTGAGATTGCTGCAAAGATAAACGTCTAAAAGGCCTGAGATCCACCACATTTCATTGCGCGGGGCTCTTTTGTTTTTTGCTTAGATAAGTTAAAAAAAAAAAAAAAAAGAAAAGAAAAAAAAGACAGCGCGGATCTTAATGCCTCCACCGACAGAGAGCTCGCCGCAAGGAAGACATCTGAATGTATCGGATACTCCTCAACTTGGGTCGTTAGCAGACATCGACCTCCTCTAAGTCTTAACGACTGCAAATACAGCGCAAGGCAATCAATCGCCATCAACACACTAGAATATTCTAGGGATGGAATAATTGATAGGCTGTCTCCTGGTGCGTAACGGAGAGGCGGCGGTGATTAAATTCTGTTTAACATCTCGCTGAGGGTGTGGGGGGGTATACAGCCGACTATAAGTATTGATACACCATCTGTAACGTGATCGAAGTGTAGAGGATAGGTGGACTGTGATGTGATGAGGAGGAGTTCATCGACTCGCGCACCTGTCAGTCACTCGGGGGCCATGAGAGTCACCAGAGCCTCTCCTGAGGTGGCCTCCAGTTTGTGATCACTATGAACTACTGCCAGTTTGAACAAGAAATCTTAGGAACTTAGGAAGAATGTGTCCATCCCTGAGGTCTGTTTCTCTTATTTGTCGTGACAAAACGTAAAAAGTGAAAATGTCATGTGTCCCCAAATGAAGAAAAAACGACACTGAGCGACTTGTTAACATGAACTCCTTGCAGTCGTACCAGTGGTCGTCATGTTCCCCATCTCTCCTTGGACGAACACATAATCTCACCCCACACCCTCCTCCTTCATCACCCCAACAGTCCAGGCACACTTGTAAACTACATGACATCAGTGAGGAAAAAGAGGGGGTGTACTTGGGAGCTGGTGAACTGGGCGGGCGCTGTTGCACGTGTTCTGAATGGGGAAGACGGGCTCGCATCGCATTTCTCATGTCCAATCGATCCCTGCTCGGGAGGAGCGACGGGAGCGCAACTATCACTCCTGCATCACTATACCATCACTCTCATCAGCATCTCTCCGGCGACTATAACGCCTTTTGTGTGACAGCCGCGGCGCAGGGGGGATGAACTTGTGTGGAGTGTTCGCCAGAAACATCAGCCCGGCGTCTCTTTGGGGGAATTACGCACTTTTTATGACTTTCTCCTTAGTGTGGTTTTGAGATGGGACGCGGGGAGATCATGGCACGTTGGGCCACGTCGCCACTGCGCGAGAGCTGCTGTCTCACCCGGCTCCGGAGGGCTGGTGCTCCGGCGTGGCTGTAGCACCTCCTCACCCCTGCCTGCCTCGGTGCGCTTGTGCGCGGGGCTCCGGGAGCTGGACGGGAGGCTCAAAAAGGGATTGCCCAGTTTAGTGGGAAGCAACATCAGTGGAGTTGAAGCGGAAAGTGGCAAAGCGCTCTACTACTTCGCCTGGATCCTTTACAGTTCCCTGCGATCATGCCATCGAGTTTGTAGATTTGGGTAAGGTGGTGTTTCCTTTTATTTAATTAACATACATTCACATGTCAATTCCCTGTGTGTTTCCGTGGCGCACGGTCAATAGGCTAATGAAACGAGGATGGGGTCAGAGGGGGACTTTGGCTGTGGAACATTTTCTCCACGGGCAGCAGGGAGAGAAGGGGTGGCGACTGGCTGACTGACTCACTGAATGACTGTCGAGCTGAAAGCAACTTTGATGTTCTTGGCTCGGAGCGCAGCGAACGCAGGATTTCCTCTGAAAACCTCCCTGGTCTCCAGGTGACTCCGCTCCCTCTCGGCGAGTGATGCGTAAAAATGAAACACATGATGATGAGCCGATTCATTGGCTACCAATTCCGCTGACCGTGTGTAGCGCGGGCTGTCCGGGAGAGATTGAGGTGAGATTGATGCAGCGTTTCGCCGCTGTGGGGTTAAATAAGCCATCGGTCGGGAGCTCGCCGCTGCTTAGTACCTATTGAGTGATCTGCGAGGCTGATCCGCTGACCGGGCTCTTTTCACGCGCCTTTCTAATCGCTTTGCATGGCTCGTGCTCGGCTGGGAATAGAGGAGAGGAGAGGAGAGGAGAGCGCACGGAGCTCAGACATATGGGGGAGAAATGAGGTGCCGCCGGGTTCTCTAGGCAGATTGCGCACAGGAGGCAGGGAGGTGTGTTGCAGAACCTAATGGGCACACTCTATTGGGTGCGCGCACTCTGAACGCACGCACACACACACACACACACACACACACACACACACACACACACACACACACACACACACACACACACACACACACACACGCTCCCTCTCTTTCTCTCTCTTGCGCACACACACAAACTGAGAGGGGAAAATTACTTGCTGCATGTTAATGGGCGCAGTAATGAGACCCAGCCCCTATCGTGTTGTAATTGTTAGTCATCCTTGTCTCCACCCCTCCCTCTCTCTCCCACCTCCTCCCCTCCTCCCCATCCCTCTCCCCTTTTGCTGATATCTCTCGCTGTCCCGCTGCTCAGGTCTGCAATTTGTACTGTATTGAGAGAGTGTAATTATTTCCCCATTGTTTTTAGCGCGCCGGCACCGGCACTCCACAAGAAGAGTGGTGTCATTAGTGTGACAGGGGCGGACAGGAGAGGAGGGAGAGAGGCAGAGGAGGGCCTGCTGGAGAGGATCGGTCCAGGGACTTAATTCTCATTGACAGTCACATTAACACAGGAGCGGCACTCTTAATCCTGGGGAGATTACTCTCTCCTACCTGACCCCCTGTCACCCAGCCGTCCTCCACACACACACACACACACACACACACACACACACACACACACACACACCTGTGTGAGGGTGGCACTCGGCTAACGTCTGGCTGTGCTGCTTTTCCTGTCCGCAGTGGATGACTTCTCCTCTGTCTTTGTCACCCCTTTCCATCTCCTCACACCCACCCTCCCTCGCTCCCACTGCACTTTTCACAGATACACACACACACACACACACACACACATACTCACACACACATTCCCACACTTAGCAATTACTCCTCTCTCCAGGCTCTCTCTCATCTGGACCCTTCCTCTTCAACCCCCTCCTATAGCAGCTCCCAGCGGTGGGACAGCCGGCATCCTCAGAGGGCCGTTCTGGCTCTGCATGTCTCAACAGCCTCCTATCTACTTACCCCACAGAGGGCTGTTCAGGATGACTGGCTGGGAATGAGGGGGAATGGATTGTGTGCATTTGTGATTGTGCATGAGGACACAGCAAAGCGGTGAAGCGGCGGACGGCGGCGAGGAGCGGGGAGAGCGAAGGAGGCGAGAGAAATGAGCTGGAGAGACAGAAAAAATATTTGCGAGAGATGAGGCGAGGGAAGGAGATAGTAGTGTATGTGTGTGTGTGTGTGTGTGTGTGTGTGTGTGTGGGAGAGAGAGAGGAAGAGGCAGCCTATATGTGAAATGACCTGTGTGTGCAGTGTCTGTGTGTAAGTAATCAGAGGAACTCTGCACAATAGGATCTTGTGCATCTGTGTGTGCTTGTTCATGTGTGACGGCGAGGAGACACTGTGAGATGATGATGGTGATGATGTGTGCGTGTGAGTGTGTGTGCACAAGATGAAGAAGCAGGGATCAGGCATGTAGGACTGGTGAGGTGACAGCAGCACGACAGATTGGAGATCACCTCCACGCACGCACACACACACACACACACACACACACACACACACACACACACACACACACACACACACACACACACACACACACACACACTGGCATTAACAGATTGACTGTGATGAATGGATACCTCCCGACTGAGAGGAGGAGGAGGAGAGGAGAAAGGAGAAGAGAGGAGGAGAGGCATTCTTTCATGTCACGGGCAGAAAGATGGAGGGAGGCCTCTCATTTGTAAACGACAGCATCCTGGACAGCTTTTCATCTCGGGGCAGTTTCTGGGTGTATTGAGTCGGAGAACATGAATAGGCCTGATGCGGAAGCAGTGGACAATAACGCCTTCACTCATCCTCATGAAATGAAGTTCAGAGGAAATACACTTGGGGACTGACGTGTCTCCTCAAACAGGAGATCCATGACTCTAATGGAGGACAGAGAGATATTAGATCAGTGAGTGTGATCGTGGCGTGTATCTGTTTCTTGTCTTCAACCACAAGACCACAGCTGGACAGAGGTCACGACCCCTGGTTAAATAAAAAGGGTAAAGTTCAGATGTTGCTGACAGACCGGAGTGGAAACATGTGATACCTCATTAACAGTGTGGTGGCTCAGGCTACATCCAATGCATTTAGGCCTTCATTAGTAGTTCTCACTTACCACAAGGTAAAAATGCGATTGGATTAAAGAATAACTAGTAATGGCTTTAGAATAATATCCGACTGTAACATGATACACAATATATGTCGAAATCTCCTCAAAAGCACTTCATAAACGCTCGGACCAGGGGACCACAATATTTTTGACTAGATTTTGGTATTGCAACAATATTGTAGGGGTGTCTATCGGTAGTTCAATATTAGCACAATGAGATTTTTGATGAATACTCATCAGTAATGTGGATATAATGACCACGTGCATAGAGGCAATTATTAGAACAAGTAGAACTGTCAGGTAAGTTAAAAAAACATGCAGCCTTTTAAACCAGGAAAAGACGACAGTTATACTTTGTCAAAATATAATGATATCCAAAATCTAAGATGATATATAGTCTCATATCACAGTATTTTTTTGAATAATTTTCATAGGCGCCCCAGTAGCACAGTTGTTGTGCCCTGTGTACAGAGGCTGTGTCCTCGCTGCAGTGGCCTAGGGTTCAAATCTAACATGTGGCCCTTTGCTGCGTGTCATCCCCTCTCTCTCCCCCCTCTCCTGTCAACTCTCCAGCTAGCCTATCAAATAAAGGCACAAAAAAGCCCAAAAGAAATAATAATAAAAAAATTTAATATATCTAATTTTCAACCCTAATTAAACACTGGTTCAAAAGGAGATAAATCAGAGGACACTAATGTCCCTCCTTATCAGCTTATTGCAGCCATAGAAGTATCAATGTACACGCTGGCTGCTAATTAACAACCTAGTTGTACAGAGACGCCAATTTAGGTTTGAGGTAATTTAGCTAGAGTGTCTTCATTACATAGTGTTTCCACCAAAGATTATTTTTAAAGTGTGAAATGTTCCACTTAATATGTGTCTTGAAAAAACAAAATTGATTGAGATGGATTGTTTACATTTAAAAATACAATTTGCTGACATGTCATGATCAGATTTTTTAAACCCTTAAATATTGAAAATGGCATCAAAAATCCAGTATCAGTTGTGCTATTATTTAAAATTCCCTTGTCATTGATATTTTTTCTTTTCTTTTAGTAGTTTGTACTCCTTTTCCTTAATTTGAGAAAAACTGAAAGTGTTACACAGCTCTGTATTCCATCTGTGATCACTGTTATAGAGTGTTTGGTCAGTAACCCATGTTTCTCCTCCCCCTGCTCCTGCAGTAAAAAAGAAAATACATTTTCTGGTATCCCTTCACTTTCTGGTAATCCCCTCACTTTATCCAATCAGGACAAAAAACTTCATACAAAGATGGTCCTGTCTTCTGGCAGAGAGCAGGATCCTCCTGTTCTCCTACCTACACCGGCAATGGCGGAACAGGAACAGGGAAGTTAGCTAAAACAAAGACATTTCATTTAAAATCTTTATCCAATCATAGTTTGCCCACATCAATGTACCTATCCACAAAAAATGAACTAAAAACACAGCTGATCTGCTCTTTGAAGTGTCTCTGCTCTCACACAGCAGTCATTTTGTAAGAGCAGCCTCCACCTGCTCCAACAGCAGTGGAGGTCTCGTGTTGGAGCTCCACAGCTGTGTGTGTCTTCCATTCTCCCCTCTGTCAGTCACTCAGTGACAGCAAGGCCTCGCTCTCTTGTGTGGCACCATCACACCCTCCAGACTCCCTCTAATTCCATCTAACAGGCCCCGCTTTGACTGACAGCTCGCCCTGCCACGTGTCCTCCCCCTCGTCCAACCCAGAGAAGACAGTCAAAGGCACAGCAGACACGTCCAAATTTACTGCTCTCATCATGGCTTGAAAGTAGTTGACAGATTGCAGGTTAGTGGATTATTGGTGTTCATGTGCCAAGTGCTTTACGGAGTCAGTCGTGTCCCATTGAGGGATTATTTTTTAAACATCTGTTAGAAATTTTGGAGTAATTAATTTATGTTTAATTTCAGTCATTTCCAATCGGGGAAGAGTTTTGAGGGCGTCGTGACCATTTTGTGAGAACTCAAAATAACGTCACTTCACAGACCTCAAGGTGATTTCGCCACAGCTCCGACTCACTTTGACCATGACAAATCTCCCAAAGTGATTGTAATGATTGTAATTGAACAGGCTCAGTCCCTTCCCACAGTGCTCTATCTATCACCTTGGATACAATCTGCTGCTTCCACCCTTGTGTGTGTGCTTGTATGTATTCATGTGTGCGTCCCTGCGCGAGACAGTGCGTCCCTGTTCGCTCCCCTCTGGCAGCTGGCAGATGTGCTGGTATCTGTGAGCGACAGTGTGAGTGTGTGGGAGTGTTAGTGTGTTTGTGGGATTATGAAAAGCTCCCAGCATGCTCTGCAGCGTGCGTCCACTGTGAAGCCGCGGCGAGGAGGCAGTGTGGTGGTGGCGTATCCCGGGGCGGTCATCACAGCAGCCCTCAAACAACACTGCACCTCACGAGGGGGGAAGAGGGCTCAACCCCGTGGGATGCAGAGGATGAAAGCGGAGTGGGTGGAGGGGTGGAGGGGTGGAGGGGTGGAGGGGTGGTGGTGGAGGAAGAGATAGAAAACAGCAGAGAGGGAAGAGAGGACGCCAGGGCCCAATGTGGGGGTTCACTGGACGGAAGAGTTGGATTGAATGGATGTGTAAGAGAAAGGCTTCAACAGAGAGGAGTACGGGTAGTCAGGACTGAGGGGAGATCTGTCAGCGGAGGGAGAGAGTGTGTGTAAATGTGTATGCCTGTGCACAGCTTGTGTGTGTGTGTGTGTGTGTGTGTGTGTGTGTGTGTGAGCTTGAGGTGATGGCTTTGTAATGAAAACAGCAGGCAGCCAGCGGTCGAGGGCCCCTCTCTGTGGCTGACTGATGTCAGTCACCAGCGGACAATAGCCTCCCTTAGGGATGATTGTTCAGACGAGGGTGAATCATTATTTCTGTTGGACTGTGTGTGTGTGTGTGTGTGTGTGTGTGTGTGTGTGTGTGTGTGTGTGTACATATCTAGAGTAAATTCAACTTTGCTGTAAATCATCCAGGAATAGAATTTAACATTTTAATGCATATTCTATCCACAATGAAATTTGATGGTTTGCCAACGAAGCAACATCTTTTACTTAGACTTGAATTCAGGTGAACTGGTTCCTGTATTAATAACACCGTAGGGATCTAGAAGAGTCTGGAAGAAGAGAAAGAAGAAGAATCTTTATTCATCACATACGATCATACAATGTATAATGTAGTGAAACTGGTTTTCTGTATTTAAGACAGAAATGTACGACGCCCAGGAATAATCTTCTTCTTAACCTAACCTTAACATGACATGAAATGCATGCATTATATATGAATCATCCACATCCATTTCAATACATTTCCAATTACCTATTTTCAATACACTGGACAGTTACTGCGTTGATCTGTGCCCCTCGATCGAGCATCTATCAGGTTAGGAATGACAAGTTGTCGAAAGCTTCTGGTTGCATGGCAACTAACTACCTCATCAGTGTTACGGGAATTACTTCTAAATCTGTCATCCATGCTAGTCCTGTTAGTTAAAGCAAGCAATTTCGGTGAAGAACTTTGCAGTTTAATGCGGAAGTGAGAAGAATAGTCGAGGAGAAAAGGAGGCTGCAGGAAAAATGGATCAGCTCTTACTTTGTCGGACTTTGGGGGACAGTTTAGGCAATCTGCCAAATCTGCAAGCAAGTGAACTGCTCAAGGAATTTGATGATAAGAGCCATTATGAGACCAATCAAGTTCATGGCTTCTCCTGTGCAGCCCTCAATCATACGCTGGCTCCCTAAATTGGCACTCATCAAAACTTAGAATGCCTGGTTTAGGATTATGCATGTGGAGGTTAAGCTGAAGGTTTGCGTAAGTCACTGCAACGTCCACTCAAATGATAAAAAAAACAAAGACTTCGAATGAGAATATGCATCTACAAGCATGAGAACATTTATATGAAAAAGGTTTTCGTGTCAGCATATCTGTTCTCTGATATCCGTGGATGATCCTTGTATGGAATTGCTTTATAAGACTGTGCGAGTGTGTGTGTGTGTTTGTGTGTGTGTGTGTGTGTGTGTGTGTGTGTGTGTGTGTGTATGTGTTAGAGAGCGGGTTAGAGGCCCTGCTTGTCTCGGGGGAGCAGAGTGATATGGTGTCATGCTCCAGAGACCCACAGACAAATTAATTCACTTATTGACACTGCTGACACGTCTCAGTGACTTTGTAAAATGAACAATTGATCAGGCTTCCTCTCTCTCCCCGCTCTGTGTCTTTGTCTCTCTCTCTCTCTCTCTCTCTTTCTCTCTCTCACTCTATTTTCTTGACCTCTCCCTCTCTCCTTTTCTCCCTCCTTCTCTGCCATTTCCCACTCTGACCACTCTCCAACTCCTTCATTTGTAGGTTTTTCCCTTTCGCTCTTTTTCTCTTCGTTCTATTAGTATCAAGCTCTCCCTTTGCTTTGGCTCGCCAATTGACAGGCGTTGCACGTACGGTAATTAATATAATTACGCGCAAGCTGGTCATTAGCAGCTGAGGGGACTGATAAAATCAAGATGTCGGTTTGTCTGCATATATGAGTTTCCGTGCGTATATGGATGTGCAGAGATAGCAAGAGAGAGAGAGTGTGTGTGTGTGTGTGTGTGTGTGTGTGTGTGTGTGTGTGTGTAAGAGAGAGAGACAGAAGGGGAGGTTGTGAAAGCAGCTTCTTCATCTGTGAGTCCATTGATTTAAAGCTGTTGTGTGAGAGTGCCATGAGGCCCAGAGTTGAGCTCCACTGAGCGTTCGTCCGGCGCTTTTCTCTTGGTCGGAGTATCTACGACTAGAGCCGAGGCCGAGGCTCACAGAAAAATCAAAGCGGGCTCCACATCAAGGTTGTTTATTTTCCATTAATCATAATTTGGGCACAAAGCACAATGAACGGCCGCTGCTCTCCGGAGACTCGCTGTCAGGGCTTCGGCCTGCTTTTGTTTGGCTGCGGGCCGCCATTCGATACCAGCAGCCACAGAGGAAGGGCCCAGCCACACACACGCACACACACACCTCTTTCTTATCCTTTGTAGGCCTCCAAAAAGGAGCAAGGATCAGTGACTGGGTGTGTGGAAACCATGTTTTTTTTTTTTTTTACTTGGCTCGGTTGCGCTGTCTCCCTCTCGCTCGTCTTGCTGTGGTTCACCGCTTCTCTCATCTGAACGACTGCTCCTTTGGATCCATCTACAGGTTGGGAAGGGAAGAAAGCTTAGGGACAGAATGAAAACTGGTGAGGACAGATGCTTGCCTTGAAACAATGAAGAGTGGGTAGATAAAGAAGGAAAGAAAATAAACATACAGTGGGAAAAAGAGGCGGTTTCCCATTATTGGAAGATTTTCCCTCCTAAAACTTAAATGAAAGAGACCTATTATGTTTTTTTGTCTCCCTTTTTTCTTCAAGTTCTTGTGCATGTAAAAGATCTTGAAGGTTAAAAAGGCCAAAGTCCGCACCAACAGAAGCTCTCCTCTCCTACAGATGACACTGCTCCTGAAGTGCCTGAAACACCTTGTCAGTAGTCCCACCTATATTTCTGTGACTTAGTGACATCACACTACGCCAGCATGTCACACATTTGCATAATTTATGCCTAGCGTCCAGTTTGGCATGTAAGAATTGATTTAGCACGGCTGCTTTGGTGTTGTTGTTAGTGTAGCTGGCTCAGTCGTGTTTGAGCTGACCAATCGGAGCAGACTGGGGCCTTAAAGAGACAGGAGCTAAAAGAGAGTGTTTCAGACTGAGAGAGATAACAGTGCTGCAGCACTGGACAGTATGAGAAGACTTATCTTTTTGAGCATTAAAGCATGTCAACCTATTCCAGTAGTACCCAAAATAAACTGATTAACCTGAAAATTAGCATAACATGTCTCCTTTAAATAATCCCAGCCCCGATAAGAAAGTCTGGAGTGGCTACTTCAGAACCTGTAACAAATGGTGAAGACAGAGTGTGAGAAGCATCTTAACATTTGCATTTGTGCATGACAGTGTGAGTAAAATCTGTAAGTCTGTGTTCATGCGCTTGTATGAACACAGGCTGGTACGTGAAATCATCATAGTGGGGAAACTTTGCAGTAGACCTCGCAGGGGAGGAGGGAAGATCAGTGGCGGAGACAGAAAGCTTACTCTGTGAACAGAGCAGTACATAAAGATCGTACTTCGCCATGCTAAATCACAGTGTTTACTTTTTTCCCCCGTCACCAAAAGCGAGCTGCAGCCAGCAGAAGATAAAAGCGGAGTAACGGCAGGAAAAGGCATCAATATTGCAGATACCTACTGTAGTTTGTCTGGAGCGGAGAAGGGAAACAAACCTGCCAAAACGTGTGTGGATGTGTGCAGCCATCTAAAAGTGTCTCCTTTGCTTTCCACCTTTCCATCCATCTTGCAGCGCTGAGGGACACTGACTTTTAACGGCCTTTTATTGCTTTATTAGAGTGTGCCGGATTTACGGCCTGGGCCCTGCCTCTGTCTGTCAGCGGCTCTGAGGAGGCTCACTCTGATCTTCACATGCTGGCAGACTTGTAAAGAGGGAACAGGGACTGGGCTGTGGCCGCAGACTTGTCGTGTTAGCGAGCTAACGTTTATTAGCCTTTTAGCGTCTGCTTTTTTCCTTCTCCATAAAACAAGTAACAGCCTACATCTACCTCTCCACCTCCTCTGCTTTAGTGGGAGAGGCTGTTCAGAGACTTTAATGAGACTTGCTCGCAATGTGCGAATGTGACAGGTACATCCAGCAAAGGTCGCCTGTTAAACAAACGCTCTTGTTCATTCTGTGAAAAGACGAGTGATCTGTATAGGCGTGTGAGTTAAGGTGACAATGTTTGTATTAGTCAGTGCGTAGGTGCATGAGATGTGTGATTTTTGTGCAAATGCAGCATGAGCCTGCGATTGTGTTTATGTATGCACCAACTGGAGAGGTGATCCAGACACCCTGCTTTGACACGACACACACACTGGGACTCATTTCTTACTTTTATCCATGAAGGTGGGGGAGGGGAAAGAGAAAGTGAAAGAGAGAGGGACAGAGAGAGGAAGTGAGAAAGAAAATGTGTTGGTAGAGAGAGGATGAGGAGATGGGGGATGCAACCTTGGAAAATGCCACAAAACTAGAGACAAACATTTTCTGAGCACTTCCACGTCCACACACACACCAAGCCTCACACAAATAAACACACACACACACACCGTGGTCACCGGATCCTGAGACGCCGGCTTGTGCAACAAGGTGGGATTTGGACTTAAGTGCAGGCCGATCAATTGAGCTGTAATGGTACCTTAGTGTCAAGGCCATTCTCTGAACTCTGCAGTCAATACCAGAGCCAGGTAATGGTCCTGAATTCAGACTTTCACTCACAAACTCTCTCTCCTCTCTTTCTCCCCACCTGGCCATTTCACCAAACAGAGGATCCTCCACTTTATTGCTTGTTGGTTTATTGGAGGAAACAATACAGTGGAGGAGATGTGGGGGTGCAGATGGATGGCAGTAAACAGGTGCAGTGTTATTGTGTATCCCTCAGATGACTTCTGACCTTTTCTTCAATGAAAAACCCTAAAAGTATCACGTTATACGATGATATAAATGTACGATTGCAGTCGACTTTATAGAGGAACACAATGTAATTTTATCACAGTCACATACCTTCATACTGATTCCATTAAGATTATACCTACATATTTGTTCATGCTCATGGAAGAATATATATTTGTGGCATGTATATCACAAACATTACTGTAGTTCAACTGAACTAGCAAATGCAAAATATCATTATTTGCATTATCAATTAATCGGCCGATTATTTTAATGATTAATCAATTGAAAGATCTTCATTGAAATAAAAAAAACTCTCTTCGTTTTCATGACTGAATAAACAAACAGACCTTAAAGGACAACACAATATCATATTGTTTTGATTTGTTTGTATGTGGCGGACCCTGCCACCTCTCTAGCTTCAAACAGTGTTCTGGGGACCTTTTTTTCCTCTGAGAGCAGCTTGTTAATTCAGTTATGGAAAAAAATTATATTTCTGAGTTTGTATTTTTACCTCATTAATATTATAAATGTTTTGAATCTTTTCTCCAAACCTTCACAGTGCCCCATTATTCTTTTAGTCTATAAAATGTAAAAAAAAAAAAGCCCAAGAGCCCAAAAAACTGTTTTCAAATTGTGTCGTTTGTCTAACCAACAATCCAAACCCCCATAATTCTTCATTTACAATCATAAATGACAAATAAAAACAGCAGAAGTGGAGGCAGCAAATGTTTGGCATTTTTGCTTGAAAAATTGACAGAAACAATCAATTGATTATCAAAACGGTTGGCCGTTAATTTCCTTTTGATCAATTAAAAATTTATGATTAAATTAATGAACTAATTGTTGTGGCTTTCGTTAGAACTATTAGTTTTATATCATTTAGTGTGTCAAATCACACTAAAACAGATAATTTTTATACAATTTAAACATATGAAGTCTGTATCAGAGTTTATATTTTACAACTTTTTTTAAAATAGTCTAAATTCACATGGACGTGGAACTGTAATAAGTTGAGTTTGTGTGTGTGTGTGTGTGTTACAACTCACATGCAAGATTTCTACTTCACCTCCTCTGCCTGATGCCACAGTCAAAGGAACTGTTATGAACATCTCTCACACACATGCACAGTGTCACAAACAAACATGTGCGGTGATGTGTTTATTTATAAGATGGTGGGATATGATTAGACCACACAATGAGGCGTATTGACTTTGTGCGTGGGAGAGGAGAAACTCATCTGCACACTGATAAAGGGAGGAATGATACATGTACAGTACGGTACTGTAGAGAGTGATAGTGAGGGACTCAAGTAGGAACAAGTAGGGGGGGGGATAGAAAAATGTGCAAAGGGCGTCTGGCTTCTGAATACATACCGTGTGTTAATTTAAGTTTGTGAGTGTCTGTGTGTGTGTATGTGTGTGTGTGTGTGTGTGGGCACACACCCGCTCTATCTACCCAGCGACCCAGAGGAAATAGTGAGGAGCAGAATGCTGTAATGGTTTTCAGTTGGAGGCAGACAAATATATAGAAGCAGAACATTACACACCCTAACTGAATGTTAATACTCTGCATATCGGCAGAAATCTGAAACGCTTCACATAAGATTCCATCGGGCTTTGTGCTCTCGCCCGTTTCATTTTCAATATCTCTCCGCCTTAGGGGGATGCGCTTTGTTTTACACTGATATGCTTTTTGTCTGCTTGGGCTGTGTCTGGGCACAGAAAATCAGCATACTGAGAGACTGGTGAGATGCTTGTGTGGCCTTCAATCTCGCCGCCTTTCTGCTTTTTCACACAGGCACACTGCAGCTGAGCAAAACTCATACTGACATTTTTGTTCCTGTATCTTGGATCCATACATTTATTTCATTTTTGTGACTTGTTTCATTGATTTCATTTAATGTGAATAGATTTAAATTCAAAATACATCCATTAGTATTCAGGAAAACTTTTCTTGTAAGTGTAAAGTCAAAAACAGAATTTAGAATTGTTTTAGCAGTAAGCTGCTGTTATAGTAGATGGTCCACTGTAACTGTGTTGTGGTAGTAGAAGAACATTTGATACATTCAAGGTACAGACACAATTAAATTGCAGTTTGGCTCTTTTTATGTAACTGTGGCCAGGTAGAAGCCTCAGCACATGCCACAGCTGACAGCATATGACCGTTTAACATATCTGATGTGTAATTAAAGGCCAATATTGGTCCATTAAATCAGCCAGCCCACATGTCACAGTAACAGAATGAGTGTGTCTGAGAGAGACAAGTTAAAAAACTGGAACTAGAGGACTGGGGTGTCAGTTTTACTTTACAATGCTTTTCTCCTTTCTGTACCTGTAATGGAACGAGATACCTTAAACCCTGGGTGTCTTACAGAGATACCAGAGGGGGACTGTTGGGCCTTGATGGGGGTATGCACTCTACTGAATGCCATTCTAGTTTAATAATAATTTTAAAAACGTTTTATTTCTTCAAAAACTTAAATGTGTCTGAAAATGCACATTAATGTAAATCCTAGGCAGATTTTGAAACATATTGGCCACTTAGCTGTAATATTTTACAAAATGTTTTTTTGTCATGTATCATACAAAGAACCCTTTGTTTTCGAGCCATAGTTCTTTTTTTGTCCAAATTCTGGCCTAATCATGTGCTGGACAAAAGGTCAAAGGTCACCAAAACTGAGATCATGAAAGATCATGAATGACCATTGGAAATATGGCACATTGGTCAGCAGTTGTTAATAAATCTTGCTCTGGACCAAAGTGTTAAATGGATCAACGTAAGCTGATGACCGACATCATCGTCCTCAGGTGGCTGTTTTTGTCATCATTGTCTGACATGCAGCAGTTTACATACCAAACAGGGGGCACAGACATTATCAGGTAATGCTGCAGTTTTTATTCTTTGCAGCAGCTACGTTCTGTTGAACTTCCTGTCCTGTCCTGACAAATGATACAATCTCCGTCACTGACAGTGTCAAAGTGTCAGTTACATCCCCATCATGCACAACATGTCTCACCTTTCTATTTCTATTCCATGTCATACATGTTTCCTGACGTGTCAGATAAGGTCACTTAGATTTTATACATGAATCATTTGGCGGATTCATCTGCGTGTGTTTGTGTGTGTGTGCTCTGGCTGATGATGTTGTTTGGATGCAGGGCACACTGATATATTTGTGGCTGAGGTGGGATTGTCTCATTGCATGTCAATGAGCCGCCGTGTCACTCCTGTGTGATTACTTCAAGAAATGACACGAATCAGCCCTTCAGCCCGCTGAGACCAACGGAGAAGGAGAGGAGGAGGTGGAGAGGGTGATATAGGAGGAGGGATCGCTTTAGAGTCGTGATGTTCTCAGATAATCTTGAGCATGTTTGTTCACGTGTGTGAGTGTGTGTGTCCTCACTGCTGCCGGATCCAACGTCTCCTCACAGCTGATGACCAGCTGAGCCCCCCCCCCCACGACACACACACACACATACACACACACACCTCTGCTTCCTTCAACCTAATGTCTTCAGGGACCCTTGAGACTTTTTTGTCAAATGAATTTTTTGTGTAAAAATGTGTGTGCGTGAAATTGTGTCTTCATGCACATCAGCACGGATTTATTTTCATCTATTTATTGCTCTGTTATAAGGCCGCAATCTGTGTGTACGACCCAGTAGAGGTGACAACATCGCTGTGACTGATGGGACGTTTTGTCCCTGAAGTCCCAATGAGACTCAGCTGCAGCTGGAGACCACACACACACACACACACACACACACACACACACACACACACACACACACACACACACACACACACACACACACGTATTCACACACCGGTATGCACTATTGTGCTCTTTTAATGAGTGTATCAGAGAACAAAGCTGATAAAAATGCGTGCCATAGCCCAGCCTTTAAAAAGAGAATAAGAAATGGGCTACAGTGCTGCCATGCAGCATGCCTAATCACACTGCACACACAGCACATGAACCTCACATACTTCCACATACTGTACTGAATACACACACACACACACACACACACACACACACACACACACACACACACACACACACACACACACACACACACACACACACACACACACACACACACACACACACAAATTCATGAACACATTATAGATGCTGCACACAAACAAATAAACACACAAATGCAAATTTAAAAATGCACAGTTATATAAATCCTGTGCATGTCAATGTGGGTTCAACACTGCTGTACAGGATGGCTTTGACATCTGCATTTGCATTCCACTTTCTCCGCAGGAGAGCAAGAGGCACTCAGTATACACAACACATCAGTACGTGGTATGTGTAGTATGTGTGTGTGACATTCTGCAAACTATACTATCTATAATTTTCCCCACTGCTTCTAAAATTGTTTTTTTTTTCTGTTGTCTTTCCTTGCCTTCTCATGATTTCACTCTGTCCTTTGCCCTCTTTCTGATCTTTTACTCTCTGACCTGTGTCACAGTTCTTGATGTTGTTTTGAAAAGTTATCCCTCTTTGTTAATAATCACAAACAGCTCCCATGAACTTTGGCTCACTGTCATTGCCCTGCAGGTTCCTGACCTGTAGAAACAGGCTTTTGTTCCTGAAGTATCTCCTCTCGATCTTTGGCTCATTCGTGGCCGCTGCTGTTGGTTTGTTCCCCACCAGGGGGCAGTGGCACTACACTGATGGCTAAGCGGGGAGGTATCAGGACTGGTTGGAGCTGACACATTCCCAGGAAGTTCCTGATCATAACAGTGAACTGAGCTGCATATCAATGAGTCCTGATGAATAATGAAGGTTTGAGGAGGGGAGAACATTTTGTTATTAATGTGAATCTGTTGTCTTTCATTTAGTTTGTGGAGTTAGTCCCTTTGTCAAGAGAGGTGTGTTGACACACTATTACAGCGAGATGTTAATTTACTCTGTGTGTGTGTGTGTGTGTGTGTGTGTGTGTGTGTGTGTGTGTGTGTGCGTGCAGAGAGAGAAGGAGAGTGTGTGTAGAGGTGCAAACGCATCAGAAGCTGTCACTCAGTTGTAATTAGGGAGAGTCTGCTGCTGTACTCTGACAGTGTTTGAATTTACCTTGCAAACACTGTATAGATGTACTATGTGTGTGTGTGTTTGTGTTTGGCTTGTTTGACCATCTGCTGGTGAATGTTTTAGCTATGAGGCTATTCTGCAGGTTTTTTCTTTTGTACACCCATTTTGGAATCAATCCTGAAGTTTGACTGTTATGTACATTGTTTTAGTGTGTCCATCTGTGTGTGTATGCTCATGATGCGTGAGGGAGTGTGTGTATGTGTGTGTGTTTGTGAGCGAGAGAAAGAGGGAGAGCTATGTGTGATGTCTAGAGTGGGGATCACATTAAGCCCGGGGGTAGGTGAACCTATTGTAAACAATGGATCTGACAGAATCTAGGCCTTCACATCTCCACCCCGTGTGTGTGTGTGTGTGTGTGTGTGTCTCTGTCTGTGTGCGTGGGCGTGTATATGTGTGTGTAGACCTTCATACAAGGCCATAGGAGGCCACTGAGGAACCCCAGGGCAGGCTGACCTCTCTGACCGAGTCTCTTTGTACCTCCTCTCTTCAGGGGCTTCTTCTGTTTGAGGTGAGGAAGAGGAGAAGCAGGAGGAAGAGGAAGAAGAAGAAGAGGAGAAGGGCTGAGGTGTGCGTGAATGCAGCCATGGCCTGTACACCCTGTCCATAGAGGAGCTACCGAGTGGAAGAGAGATCAAAGACGAGCGTCAGGTGAGACGACATCCTGATGGCAGGAAAGATAAAGCCAAGAAAAAAAACCCTTGTGCTGCAACTATCGATTATTATCATCATCCATCTTTTATTTAATTAAATGATTCATTGTTTAGTCTATAAATGCTCATCGCAGGTTCCCAGAAGTCAAGCTGACATCTTTAAATAGCTTGTTCTGTCCAAAAAACAGTTTCAAACCCACAGATATAGGATTTGTATGGATATAAAACAGAGAAAAGCAGCACATTTTCACATTAAAAGACCTGAAACCTGTTGATAAAATTTATATTCATGTGAACTCGTATTTCATGAAGCTCGATCGAGGGCAACAGGCTCAACAGTCCATGTGGTAACACAGTGTAATGTCAAGCCAGTTCTGACACTTCCTGGTCTGGTCATGAAGAATATAAGGCTATGCCTGAGCCCCAAGTAAATCACACCCACTAAATTGTGCTTGAAAATGTAACTTAAACAATGAATTCATTATAACAACTATTGTCTATTAGTTTTCTGGTTGATTGATTAAATCCAATAAGCAGCTAGTGGTCCCAACAACATCAACCTCCTAACTGCAGTGGAGCTGGACCAATGAGCCGATCAGTAGAGAATTAGTCAGCAACTATTATGATAATTTATCGTTTTGTTATTTTTCTGGCAAAAAGGCTAAATATGATAATTCACTGCTGGTCCTGGATATCTGTTAGTTTTGAACTGTTGGTCAGACAAAAGGAGCAATTGAAAGACAAAACTATGGGAAAGTAATTTCTGAATGATGATTAATCAACTAATCAAGACTATAATCTACAGAATGATCACTTATTAAATTAATGGTAAATTGCAGTCCCAATCTACATGTTATTATTCCTGGGCTCGTGTTTCTATGTAACCTGTCATTGCTCGTGAAGTCTCTTTTGTAATTGACTGCTGCCAGAAGAAAATTGGAAGAGTTAATCCTAATGAGATACTAATACCCATTAAAGGAAGCTGGTAGCATAGTTGCACCGCTGTTGCGTTTGCTGTGTCTCTGTGCTGGAAGAATATTTTCCTCCGGTCTATTCTGCTCTCGAGCTTGTCATTTTTTCCTTTGACCTTTGCCGACTCACCTCTCACATTGCAATATTTTCTGTTTGCTGTGCGGTTCTAACCTGTCCTAACTATCCTGTCCCCTCTCTCTTTGGCCTTCTCTCTCCTCCTTCCCCCTTTCAGGATGAAACTGTGGGGGAGGTCATCTTGGCCTTTGCAGGCGGCCTTCCTTGTTGCCTTGGTGATGCTGTGCGTCGACTCGGTGTCAGCCGGCAGCCGTAACCATCGGGGACCGACAGGTACACCAGGTCTTGCTCTGAACCCCCCTTCCAACACCATGAGAGGTTAATTACACTGTCACTGCAGAGGTACAACACATGCTCCCTGAGCCTGTCGCTGCCTGAGTCATCCCGGCACAGGAGGAGCGGGCTGTGCAGGGTCTCTGTCCCTCAGTGTGACATAATGTAATGTAGACGAGACCTCGTTTTGGGCTTGGATGCAAACACACACCCCTGTTTGAGTGATCAAGTCTGTACAGATACAAATGGCACTTAAACTGTCAGGAGCTGTCAACACAAATAGATCAGTGTGGGTGTGATCCGATCTATCCAACAGTTCAGGCCTGATGCTTTTGTTCTCAAGCAGGTTTAGGGTTGCTATAGAGTAGGGTGGAGAAGAATTAATCCTTAGGCTCATAATGCTTACATTAATATGCATAGCTCTGCAGTGCCCCCTTCAACCACTTCACTTGTTCCCTGAGCAATCCATGAAAGAAGATAGAAACCATTGTCAACTCTGACTTAATTGAGGCCCACAAGCTAAATCTATTCTCTGCGTTTAATTTCCATAAGTCATGAAGACACACCCCCCCTTCCAAACAAAAAATGACCAACACAGTGTCATTAATATTTCACTGGGAACGTGGTGCTGAGTCACAGCATCTTGCGCCTCAACTTTCCCAGAGACGACCTCCCAAGTCACCTCATCCTCTCACTTAATTATGACAATTTCCTTAATTATCTCTCGGTTTCTACGTTGTGTTTTGCAAGGTGACCTTTATGTGCCACAGAAATGCTACCAGCATCCAGCCTGTGTGCTGAGTGATTGTATTAGTTTCCTTTTGATGGAGAGGAGGCAGCCTGCTTACGGCGGGGACACTGCTAATTGCCGGCCTTGTGCATTGTGAAGGTCAGCGTGGGTGCCCGCCCCTTTTTTATTCTGCTGGAACAAGATGAGACGCTCCCAAACTGACTGGTGCTTTTTATTAGAGGGCTTACTCTTAATTGGTGGAAGTTTAGGACTTGTTGGCTCTGAATACCAACATGACACACACACACACACACACACACACACACACACACACACACACACACACACACACACACACACACACACACACACACACACACAGCAGATTAAGGCTGAAAAATAATTGGCTGTATGCTATGACTGTTAGATGTGTTTTCCATGTTTCCTACTAAAATGCTGTTTTGCTGGCAGGTCAGTGAGGCATTTGTTTGATCCATGCTGCTGCTGATGTACCGGTTGCTGCCACATGGTGGCTCTAGAGGTCAAAAAATGCTCCTCTAGAAGTATGTGGTTCTTTTTTGTTTAATCTTAGTCTCCTTTGCTCAGTGTTATTCTATAATTTTTACAGAAACTCACCTCAAAAACAACTCAAAATCTATAATGGGAAAGGATGAAATGAATGTCAACTAACCAGGCAGAACTTAGATGACTGGCAGTTGTCACTTCAAATAAGTGTGGGAAGAAAAACCTTTCTGTTTATTTCCTGGCAGCACTCCTGTGGGAATACAAGATATAGAATGAGCCACTAAATGTGTTTCTGCTTGTGTCTCTATATTTTCAACGCATGACCACCTGGCAGGTGCCGCATAAGTTGCTGGGAAACAAACAATTATTGTTTCATTTCTTCTGACCTGCAGATGGCAATCACCGGATACATCCTTAAAAACACATTGTGAGAAATCTCACAGACAGAAAAGAGCTTTATCCTCTCCAGGTCCGCATCTCAACGCTGAAACATTCAGCAAATAAAAATGATCAGCCAGTATATTCATTACTCTTGCTGCCTTTTTCACAGTTGGCCCTTTCACAAATAAATCAGTGCTGCGGAGAAAATTATGAAATCTGTTGCCAAACAGGCAGAAACAAATACTGCATTTCATAACAATCACACGGAGCAATTCATAAACAGTCACACAATAAATTGCATTCGAGAGTTGAGCAACACTCTCCTGTATTTTGACAATTATATTTTAGGCACTGAGATTCTCATAAAGCCCTTTCCTCGTCTTGTTTGAAGGCTTGAAATTTGTTTCTAGGACCAACCGATAAATCCCTGAATGTACTGATTTATGTAAAAATTTCCACATAGATCTTTGGAGTGCTACTTGTTGAGGACCTTGTGTGTCCTCCTCAGCTCTGCATGACGAAGGCCACCATCACACTCATGCACTTTAAATATAAGCAAGCTTATTGTGGAAACACCTGCATGCATGTGCGTTCATGCTCATATTTGAGCATTCTGCACACCAGTCTGCGTGTCCTCATCTGAGGCCGCTTATAAAAGACAGCCCCTTCATAAACAGCACTGTCGAGGTCTCAGAGAGCAGGTTTTATTGGGGGATAGATTTGTTGCGCAGGAACGCTCAGCCGTACCGGCGACCTGTTAACGATAATTAGCATAAAGCCTGTGGGCCTGTTAAACACTGATAATGTCAGGAGGATTGATGGGCGCTGTAGGATCAGGGTGAGGAGGAGATGGAGCAAAGTGGAGGAGGGGTATGAAGGTCAGCGAGTGATCTAAGAGGGCAAATGAAGAGAGGAAGGAGAAAGGGTATGAAATAAATAAAAATCAATGTGTAATATGTAAATATGTTGATTTGTATTAGAGAGGATAACATGTTTGACATGCTATCTCACCTTGTTCCACTTCGTGCTGTCTTGAAACTATGTTCCTGATACATACAGTATGTCCCCTCCACATTGACTTTGCCGTCTCAGACAGATCTGCCAGATATCTAGCCTTTCATAGCGGTGGACATGCTTGTCAGGTATTGACAGGGAGAAGACACAGCTTTTTGATAAATTGCACAATGCTCCTGCTTGCCTGTGTCTGTCAGACTACATCAATCGCCTGACTAACCCATCAGTTCAAGATAGCTTGGTTTGTTGGCTGCCCAGCTACTGTTGCCACCCCCCATCTCCCACCCCACCTCCCTTTGCCTGCCGTGGGAATAGAAGCATTTAGCCATGCTTGAGAAGTCTTTTCATCTCAGTGTGCGCTAGGCTCTATTACATTGAGATGGCCATAACAGAATGGTTTAAAGGCAACATTGAGACATTAGATACACTGTTATTATGTGTATAAAGCTGGAGGCTGACTGCTCAACACATGAATCTTAAGCAGATGAGGGGTGAGAGGCAGCAGCACTCTTAGGTGGAGGAAAGACAAAACTAAACAGTCAAGTTGTAGTACTTCAGTTGGCAATCTGGACCACGTTTCTCATGTCAGGAACTTGTACTAGTTGTATTTCGATTCAGACCTCTGCTAGATATTGACCCAACTTTACTCCTGGAACTCTAAACATGTTCTGAAAACTCACTTCCCAGTGATGTTTCACTGCAGAATATCATACAATGTATCTGACAGCATTTGCACACAGTATACAGCTGCACTTTTGCATTTGTGAAAAATGTTCTGAATGAAATAAAACAAATTTGTTATCCCTGAAAATGGAGACTCTTTTGACCAGGGCAGGCTAAACACCAGCATATTAGCATTGCCAGTGTTAGCATGCTGACATTTTCTATGAAATATTTAGTCTATTACCACTTTCACACTGGACAAAAACCCAATAAAACCTGGCTGTTGTCTTTAATGGGAAAGGGCATTCATTCCCAGGTGAAATGACTCTATTGATCGGCTCCAACTCTGATTGGCAGTGATAGAAACATAATACAAATGTCATGACACACACTGAAGTTAAGGACAATCTAAAAAAGAGATGATTGTAGCGCTGTCGATGAACGCATGTTACTTGAAACAACCCAGTGGCCAGAATAAGTGTTGGCAATGAACGTGTCTGCAAATGACAGTTCATTCAGACAACTCACGTTTGAAATGTTTATTAGAGCAGCAAAATATATTTAGAGTTTAGTCTAGGCTCCGACCTCGTCACTCCCCGCAGATATGTTTACATAGACATATTGGAGAGTGATGAGCAAAACATCTTGAACCCCCCAGGTGGATGCTGGTCTGGTGGGGCTCAAAGAACATGCAGCAATATTGACGCAGGGCAGTGGTGGCATTGACAGGCAGAGGGAGAGATGGGAGATTTATGCAGTTTAACCAGACTGCCAAATTGACAGGGTGCGTTTGGTAGACGAGTGCGGAGAGTGGGGAATGTCATGTGTATATCAGTGCAGCTCTAGTTGTCTGCCTGAACTAGCTCGCAGGTGTCGCTCCATATACTGTATGTTGAAAGTTAACATTTCTTTATGTTGCAACTTTACGTTTCAGCTTGTTAAGGGTCAGGAAATCATCATGTTTTAGCTTAAAATATCTATTTTAGTTGGGCACAAATGCGGCTGGAGATGTCTTGACTTTCTATAAGAAATATCAAGTTTTTGTCACCACAAACGCGGCTGGATATATTCCGAGGTCTCCTTAAAAATATCAAAAATGCCCAGCGGTTTCACGCTTGCAAATGTTGAAACACAGTCTTGAACGGTGGTCACTGGCTTGCTGGCCTTATCGCCTACATCAGCTCCTGTGTCATGGAGTAAGTGTGCTGAATATAAAAATGTTCCAGCCACATCTGTGATCTCTACTTTACCACAAACACAACACAGGAATATGTTTATTATGCACTAAAAACGATCAGCATTACATTTTGAGAGTCTTGCCAGATTGTTTGCTATAAAGCCAAGAACTTGCTGCGATACCTCTTGTTTCTGAGCAACAAGAGTGGGAGGTTTTGAGTTCATTTCTCCCACATTAAATAGATTTTAGCTGTAAACTCTGTATGTCTCTAACCTCTATTGATTGATTATATACCTTGGATGCTCAAGGGCACAATTCATAGCTACGCTGCTCCTTCAAAGATGTGCAGCTCTACTTACAAACAGGCCCCAGTTACAAACTCGAACATATCATTTAAACTTACTGACGGCCTAAATTCATGCACATATTGACGTATCCACCTACTTTTACTGCATATTTCAGACACGAGTTTAGTGTTTTGATCTCAAGCACATTATTATTGGTGCATATGATAAAACTTTTCTCTGCATGGGAGAAAATGCCAGCGGTCAGGATTTTATATAAAAAAACACTAATGGTTTCTTTTTTTACTCAGTTTTTCACAGTCCAGTAGTTTGACTTTTCCTCTTTATTCAGACGAGCAAAACCCAAAACTAATGAGACTTTTATGTATTCTCCAGTAGTAACATGGAGGTTAAAGAAATCAGTAGTATGAGATACAGTATGATGTGATATATCAGTTGAATGTAGCTTATTTGTACAGTTCTTGCACATTCAGGTAGTGTGCTCACACATTAGAACGCAACTGGCCTCATGCACAGGAAGGTGGAAAATAAAACACTGTCTTTAAAGCCTTAAAGCTGCATATGATTGACTTTAAAGGATAAGTTTACCCAAAAATAAAAATTCTGTCATTATCTTTACAGCCGACATGTTGATGGAATGCAGGTGAAGTTTCATAATCCACAAAACATTTCTGGAGATTTACAGCAAAACAGAGTTGCGGTATTCTCCTAAACACCTGAAGATGATGGGGACTCAACGTAAATGAAACAACTGAAAGAAAACACAGAATGGTTCCATTTAGCTTGTCTGATGTAATTCAAGTCTCCAGGAGCCCATATTGATTGGAAAAGACGTTATTTACACCCACTTCAGACAAGGTGCACGCTAACACTTTTAGCTTAGTGGCTACAATGAAGATTTTGGCTTTACAATCAGTTTTGGGATATCAGGACTCCCAGAGACTTGGATTAGAGACTGTATGGAGCCATTTTATGGGTTTTTTGGCAACACATTGTCATCAGTGTGAAAAGTGTGTTTTCTGCATGCAGTTTGTTGTGCTGCTCCCCAATGAAGGCTGCACCCGCAACATCTGAAACACACTGAAGTTGTTTTGAGTGTCCCCTTGAACGGGCCATGAAAGACAGGCTTTTAAAATATTTGTTGAAGAGCACCTTGGACTCTCTTATTTCATTAAGCTGCAACTGTAAACCACATGAAAACCCAGTGGAGGCCCTCCAGCCTCTATTCTTTAAACAACCTTTAGACAACCATGTAGCCTTTTTCATGTATACTTTACTTCACCTCAAACTAATATACACTTCCTTTCAGATTTCAAATTAGCCTACAGAGCTGGACAGACACATAAAAGGAGCATAACTGAAGTTCAGGTGGGTTTATCCTCCACTGCTCGCACCAACGTCCTCAAAGCTTTAAGATACAAACAGCCCCAGTGCAGGTCTGATGTCGGCAATTAAGAGAGGAGACCTGTGAACCTTCTGACCTCATTATGTCGGCAGGACGAGATCTGCTCTTTGTTCTCTCTGCTGCCTGTGACACCACTTCTCCTCCTCCTGTATGACTCCCTCCCTGCCTCCCCCTTTCTTTCTTTCTTTCTTTCTTTCTTTCTTTCTTTCTTTCTTTCTTTCTTTCTTTCTTTCTTTCTTTCTTTCTTTCTTTCTCACTAACAAGCTGCCTGTTTCTGAGATGAGGGCAGCCCATTGACCAGTCACCGCTCTGCACTAACAGAGGAATTAATTCTGAGTACAGAGTAATGATAATGAGGGGGCGCTTCCCATTAAAACAAAGGCAATTTGATTGTGTTTGAATTAGGCTTTCATTTTATTTTTTTTTAAACATCATTACTCGTTGATTTCACTGTGATTATTACTCTTATAATTACAGCTGCACTGACAGCTCTTTTTCCATTGAGTTCTTCTCATATTTCATTATATTCTGGGCCTTTTATCAATAGATATAGGCGATATGTGTTTGCGAGTACACGTGTGCAAGCGCAGGCGTAATCCAGCAGCTGCTCCAGCCTCAGGAGAGCCCGAGACAGAAGAGTGAGGGAAATGAAAGTGGAGGGATGATAGCGGAGGGGCGCCCTCAGAGAGCCGGGGATCATTGATGGGGCTCTCTGGAGAAGAGAACAAACAAACTTTAAATCAGAAAGGATGAGAGGGGCCATGGCCTGCAGAAATGGAAGCCTCAACAGAGTGTGTGTGTGCTCCTCGTCCGTGCTTGTGTTTGTGTGTTTGCAGTTCTGTGTGTGTGTGTGTGTGCACTTTTGTGTCTGCCTGCAAAGCTCATTGAGCTGAGCATGAAAAGTTTTGGAGTCTGGGTAAAGTCACGTACATAAATGAAATCTGGGCTTATAGTACAGTATAACCAAGGTTTTTCCAGGGCTGTAAAGAGGCTTATAGGTAGTAATGTCGCCAGGAGGGTTTGCTGCGCTCAGGAAACGGTGCCAGAGACTCTCAGGAGTGCACGACAAGCTTTGAGAGCGACGATAAGGTGTCTGGAATCTGTTCAGAAGCCATAAGCAAAGATTAGATATAGTAAACATTTTACCCAACATTTGTGGTCGGCGCATTTTCCTTTAGGAGGCAACAAAAACCTGCTCCAAAGAGATTCACAGGTTTAATGTGCTGAGTGAAATGTGACATTATGCAGGACACACTTATAAAATAAAGGATTTCTGATAAGCCTTTTCACAGCATCCTCTTGCTGTTGTGAACAGACCGTACACAAACACATGTCTGAGACTGCCCCTGCATGTTCTTTATATGGTTATAAAACTACATTTATCTTCATGCATGTGGAGACAAGTCTGTATGATAAAACATATTTACATGACGCCTGGAAGATAAAGAACTTTTTAACAGAACAGAAAATAATTTATTAAAAAGCATCTTCGTCCTGTAACATACAGTAACACACACACACACACACACACACACACACACACACACACATAAAAACACATTTCCCCACCTGGCAGAGAGCTTTGTGTTCAAACTTACTTTAAGTTAAGCGTGCCCTTCTGTCCCATTACTGTCAAGACAATGTTATAATTAACCAGACCAAGGTCCCCAGGGAAGTGCGGAGATAATCAAGGGAGATTAGACGCTGTTTGTGTGTTGGAGGTTTCAGGTGAAAAGCAATTATCCTCGTATGAGTTACGACTTTCAGGATCACACAGGCAGACGCACGAATGCGGGGAAGACAACGCATACACACAGGGCTAAAAAAAAAAAAAAAAAATGCAGTGTGAATACAGGTGCAGTCATCCATACACACCCACACATACACAAAGATACACTTAACAGCGATGAGTTCAGGCCAGAAGGATTTAAGTGTATCCTTTGCTGCTCTACCGCACGACTCCCTCATAAAATGTGCATGTCTGTTCTTTCCTCAGATCAAACGGTTTATTGTGACTGAAAGGAGCCCAAAGAAATTATTATTTTTCAACATTTCCCGCTCGTTGTGTTTTTCTCTCCTGCACACGATGGCAGCAACAGAGCCGCCTCTGTGTCTAAGTTAATGAGGGCACTGGGCTGAGAATAAAAGCAAAGTATCACTAAAGAGTGTTTACTTATGAATCAAAGAGTATGAGACTAGAATAAACTGAGGAGTTTATACAAAAGTAAATAATTCAGCAGATTTGTTTAATCCTCAGAGAAGCCATCGTGGTGTATATCTGATTGTTATTTGCAGCACACATTCATTCCAATTTGAACTTTAATGTTTTTGAGCAAGAAACCGTCACTATAAGTCATTTTAAAAGTCTATTTGAAATAATCCCCCTTCTCAATTTTTTTCCTTCTCAGTCTCATACCAGGTGAAGCAGGGGACGTGTGAGGTGGTGGCCATCCATCGCTGCTGTAATAAGAATAAGATTGAGGAGCGCTCTCAAACCGTCAAGTGTTCCTGTTTCCCTGGGCAGGTGGCAGGCACCACCAGAGCCAGACCCTCCTGTGTGGAAGGTAAAAACACCACAACCCTGTGTCTTTCTGTGTGTGTGTGAATGTAGACATCCATATATCCTACTGAAGGATTGCATTGCAGCCCCATATTACAGACCATTTGTCGTAGGTACAAATGTATCCACGCAGTAAGAATAGGTGCCAACATTGTTCATTTTTTGTAGAAATATCAATTTTTATACATGTGAGGAAAAAAATGCTTCAGCAGATATTGAAACTAAGTTGTATTTCAAAGGAGAACTGTTTCCTTCAGCATATCACCCACATGACACTGATTCTTGATGAGCTGCTCACTGACCAACAGTCAAACTCAGCAAAGAGTCTGTGGAGCCGTTGCACCGCCTACTTCAACTGCAGCGGCGTCAACCTCTTGTAACCTTCATATTTTGTTAACTTTTAGGAAAATGTACTGTATATGGACAGAGCTTTCGGCTCTGAAAAGTGAAGCGAATGCATTCTTTCGAATGGTGACTGGTTTCAAAAAGAAGTCCGATTGTATGTAAGCGTATGAGAAAATGAAACATTTTCCTCATGATTTTATGGTTTTTAATGTTAGTTTCAAGTCTTCTCTAATACAACATGCTGCTCGTATTGCGAATTATGTTTTTGTTTTGAATAAAATAGAGGATCTATCTATCTATCTATCTATCTATCTATCTAAAGCTGGGTATGATTAAGGGTGTGGCTACCTTGTGACTGACAAGTCGCTACCATTGCATGTCACTGGATTCACAATCAGATCCAATCAGGATATCCTCCCTAGATTCACCCTTTCATCACTTCTGGCTCCAAAAAAACAAGATGGCGGTGGCCAAAATGCCAAACTTGAGGCTTCTAAACAAAAGTCCACAAACAAATGGGTGACATCACAGCGGGTTTCCACACACAGCACACTGAAGCTATATAACACATACAGTCAGGAACATATTCAAACCCAAAATGCTGCACAACAAATCAAACAGAAACATTCAAGCTGTCTTGTGCAACATTCTTTACCGTTTTCCCACAACTCTGCAGCAAGGCCTCTGCAACTCTGTCAAACCCTGGAAACATGACTAGAATGCAAAATTATGTTGTGTAGGTTTGGACAGTGCTCGGATGAACAACGTGTTTTTGTAATGTTTGACAGAAGACTGAATCCGACAGTGTCTTGTTTTTAAGCATTTTGCATCATTAAAGTTGCTCCATGAAACCCCTCACATGAAAACAAATCATCAGCAGATTCATTTTGGAGACGTTAGTCACATAAATAAAGTCCACTGCAGGAAAGATTAATCGGTTGCACTTTATTTTAAACTGCTGCCGGGCTGGATTCTGTGTGAAAGTTGTTTTTTTATGGCACAAAAGGGGTATCTGCTCTTTCTCTAACACAAACAGAGCTAAACCTTTTAAGGTGGCTTAAAACATGAAAAGCTAAAGTAAAAGTGGCACACAGCCTTTCAATCTGTCGTAGCAAAGCCACACAAGAAAGAAACACAGGCAGAGGAGGAACAAATATCAAAAGAAAGAAACAAAACGTGTGGAGGTGAAATTCACACCATGAAATATGTCCTGTGTTGTCTCTTTTGTTCATGATAATCATACCAATAAGTCAGTTTTATTTTTATTTTAATACACTGGAGCACTTTTGAGGTGCACTATGTAGTTTGGGGGAGGACATTTTAATCAGAAGAGACGGCTCTTCATTGACTGATTTTTATGTCTAAACAAACTAAATCAACAAACTCCCTTCTTTATTGCGACTGCATAAACTGAATAAACAAACTGACCTTAAAGGACACGACAACTTCATACTGTTTTACTTTGTTTATATTTGGCGGACCCTGCCAACTTTCTAGCTTCAAACAGTGTTCTGGGGACCTCATTTTCCTCGGAGAACAACTAGTTTATTCAGTAAAATAAGGATAAATATGTCTGACTTTGTATTATCACCTCATTGATATTGTAAATGTAGTGCCTGGCACTGGGAGTCACTTAAACATGTCAACAACGCCACCTCCTATTAAAGGACAGGAGGAACCCTTGATTAGCAATAGATTTCTCTTTGTGTTGTGTGGCCCATACTTCCCCAGAACAGGAACAACTTACAAGAAGCCAGTACTGTATGAAAAATAATCTCTTTTTATTACAATCAGATCAATCTATGTTGAGGGCGCAATATGGTATAGGAGTGAGGCAAAATAACAAACAAAATGTGGATGGCGACAAACTAACGTCTCCTTATGCTCAGAAGGTCGGGTCTGCTGTGCTCACCAGCTGAAAGATGAAGCTGTGGAAGACAGAAAGAGGGGACAGCAAGTCTAGCACCGCAAACATGCACTACAAACTCTACATCTAATTACTTTAAAGATATCATGCAGTGTCACTAGGCAATATATATACACACCACTACAATGTGTCACCCTGTGCAGTCCCACCACAGACAGGAGCAGTGTGTCGGTGCAGACCCGGCCTTGGACACTCAAGCTGCAGACAAAGAGGGGAGACAGAAAATCAAACTCTCAAATCACCATCCAAGAGAATACACATTTCGTAAACCATAAAAATAAATAGCCTCAAACCTATGCTTATGAGATCACATATTCAGGAACTAAACCAATAAATGAACACACAAAAAAAAAATGTAATCATAGAAAACAGTGGCTGGGCTGGTCCTTGAAAGGAAGACACAACATCTATTAGTACACATTCAAGGCACCATACTTAGTTAAAAACACTAAAGACTGGTAATAAAATATAAGCCTACTTTGCCAGGTATGAGTTCATACACCCTGGTTCACGTGGCAATTTTCTGCTTGGGCAGAGGGCAGGTCCCAGTGCGTGAGACTCTCTAAGGAGAGGACATTATAAATATCATGGCTTGGGCATACATTAAAATACAGACATAACTTAATACATTAATTACCGGACCTTTAGCCACAGTCGCTCTGTCATGGTCATGTCATCCCTCGACTGGAAGACACACAAATATAAACAGTAAGTATAAACTTTCGAGTCATGATATTGCTTCCACACAAATTAAAAACATCCAACACAGCACACTACATGTACTTGCATAAAAAAAACACCCGAAACAATTCATATATTACCGTGAGGTCGTTCTTAGCCCTGAGGCACGGGAATTGTGAAGTCCGGCTATCTCTCGCTACGTGAGCGAGCTGCCCAACCGCCTCACCAGAACAAAGAAAAGGGCCCTCTGCCACTACCTGCTGAGATTTATCTCTTCCTGGTCACATGACTTGTCATGTCATGTGACATGCATCTTCTACCCTCCCACATAAATATTAAAATTCTGAGCTTAATTTCTTCTCCAAAACTACATAGTGTCCCTCTGATACACATACACTGGAGCACTTTTGAAAAGTGGTTAAATATGCATATTTTTTCAGTGTATACAGTATACTAGATCATGTAACATGAAAGTTTAAAGCCACTAATGCAGGTACTGGTGGACCAATCACCAGTGCCTCCTTATTCCCCCTGTGCTGTATGAAAATGAAAGGAGAAGCAAATATACGACAGCTGTCGGCCAACAGTGCCTCAGCCTCAAGACTGGAAATTCAAATGGCAGTTTAAAAGGCACAATTTTATTTGGGACAGCATTCAATTTCATAACTAGTCGGGCTACTCGAGCATACGACAGATGGTGATAAAGAAAGTGTTTTCACATAAAAAATTATAAAGAATAAAGAACAAGCATAAGCAAGAGGGAAGTTTGGGGACAACGATGGGTAAAATCGTAACATCAAACCACGATGCTGTTCTCAATATGGAGCAAATTAATTATCCAAGGATTTCTGCTCACATACTCAGCAAGCATAAACACATAAGTGTGTTTGTGCCTGTTAATGCCAGCTGTGTATGAGGGAGCGCAGTGATGATAGACAGATGAAAGCTGTGGGTCATTTTCGTCGACCTTTGTTCCAACCGTTCGAGCTCCCGCCCAGCAAGAAACAAGCAGTGTCACTGACCCCTATCATCCACAGACGCTCCGCTGAGATCGCAAACACACACACAGTGCCAGCCAACCCGATCCAATCATGCTGTATTAGCCCCCTACCAGAGGAAAATACATAGTTGTCTCATATATGAGTAGAGCCAGTAAATCTCCGAAGTACACGGGTTATTCAAACTGTTAAGGTCAGCCAGGGGGTGGAAGCTGAATCCAAACACTCACAGGCCTGAATAACACAATAAAACAATGCAAATACAGACTTTGATGAGGTGTGTGGGCAGAAGATGAACTGATGTATTTTTTCAGACTCTGAACTTGATCAGATTTACAGTTTTTGGTTTCTTTATGATGTAGATTAATGATACGGTAATTATCAAGGGGGAGGCAAATAAAACAAACAAACTTGATTCACCTGCCCTAGCTTTAATTGGTTCATTTTTACTGCCAGACAGAATATAGAAGTGTAAAAAGAGAAAATTAAAGGGGTTCTATGTAACAATTTACATGTACAAATCACTTTTTTTATTGACCACATGTGATTAGATTGTAACATGACGTGAAAAATGAGACCTTCTGTGTCTCTCTTGGTCAAGAAGGACGCCTGAGTACCTCATCTCAGTGCCTCTCTCTGTAATGTTTAGAAGTCCTTTAGCTTAGATTAGAAGTCCACTAACATAAACAACCAGCTTCCATCACAACAGAAGTTCCACAGAGCCCCTTTAAACTTATTTAGCTTGGTAAATGACAACATACAACAACTTTTTCCCTTGGAGGACCAAAACTGAGAAACTAAAGCAAAGACCTATGGTGTTGGATTGTTGAGGTGCAAGTTGGATTACAAGTTCCCTTAATTGGCTGACTTACTGTGCAAAGTGTCACTCTGCCCACTGTGTTTTAGTAATGAAATAAATAAAAAAATTGAGATCATACATATTTAAAGAGACTTTATACCTCCCAAAAAAACAGCATAAATATTCATTTACATTTTACATTTTTTAAATTCATCTGCTGGGCTTTGGGCAGCCCTGTTCTGAGAATTTAACTGTTGTGTTTTGTTGACAAGGGCTTTACTTCTCTTTGTTTTGGGTCCCAAAGATCCTTCTGTTGGATGAGAAAAATTGCAAGATTATAATTGCAGCATTTTTTTCTTTTCTTTTTAATTCATCATAATCAAATACTTATATTATTAATATTTGACTTATAATCCTTCTCTTTGCCAAAAACTGCATAACAAAGATCAGAAATCAACATAATGCATTTTTGTAAAGAAAAATCAATGCATATATATATATATATATATATATATATATATATATATATATATATATATATATATATATATATATATATATATATTAATGACAAAAAGTCATTTACATTTTATTATCTACATACTGACGTTAATGTTATCCTCCAGAGACGTCAAGCTGTTGAGCCTTTTATGAACAAACTGTTATAAAAACTCTAAGTAGAGAAATCCAAGTAGACCTATTTGAGAAGTGCTGAATAAACAGCACTGTCAACACCACTCACAGATGTGGAGAATTTAAAATCTATTGTATTTAACCGTGTTCTACCGCTGGGCTCTCTGAGACCCCGGACAGAATTAATGCATCATTTTCTGTAGCATTTTGTGGACTTCATTAGTTGCAAGCAAACTCCCACACACAGTCTAGCTTGCAAAAATACATTTATTTGGAGTGTTTTGCTACTAGATTCAGTTAAGGATGGCTTCTTTTTTCAACAAACTATTTGCCACCATGAAGGTCTAGCGCCGAAATGTTGCAAATAAACATATTTTTGCAAGTTTGACAATGTGCGGGAGTTTGCTTACAACTTTTGGTCTACTCATCCCTCACCTACACACCTAGCTCATGAAAAAGATGTGTATTTTTTCTGTTTTGGACTTCATTAGTAAAAAAGTAGTTTGTAAGTAATTCTCATAAATTCAGGAAAAATAAAGCTGATAAAACAATTGTAACTATGTGTTGTTTTGCTGTTAATGTGGGCCCACATTTGGGTTTTTTACTATCCATCTGCACCCTAATCTGTCAAATTTTCACGTACTTCTGAGTTTTTAAGTGACTGACTTTATTCCTTTGAAATCAAACAAGCCAACCTCACATGTTTAACTTCCTGTGCTGTGCTCAAGTGTTCACTATCCACAGTGCACCCATCCAGCTTGTTGTTATTCCTGTGTGTGGCCAGTAGACGGTGCTTTTCCCATTCAAATGACTCAGTCACCAACATACCTGCCAGGTCATTTCAGCACTATTTTCACCCAATAAGAAAAAGTAGATTTGTTGTTTAACCTCTTTGATGAGTTCCTCGATGGGAACAATTGCTTGATAATGATGAAATCAGGCAACCATGGCAAAGATGATTGCCCTCGTAATGAAAGTTGGGATAAATAAGGAATCATGAGAAACTTTGCTAACCTCTCAGAATAGGCACTGCCCCAACACTTTTGTTTGTTCTCTTCTCCTTAAATACTCGGCATAGTCTGCTAAGAGTGAGGAATGACACTGATGAGAAGCTAATAGACTCACAGGTATTGCTGTGTTACTGAAAGTCGATCAGTGATAAACTCTTTCATTGTCTTAATCACTTTTTTATTGCTTTCTTCTTTTTCTCCCTCACATCACACGCACACATGCGGACAAACAGCTTCGTTTCTCCATCACACCAGTCATGAGGTTTTTCTAATTTCCTATTCAGATCTCACCTCTGTGTCTCATCACCTCTCACTTCTAAATCCTGTGCTCAGCAGCACTTATCTCATGAGTCACGCTTGACCTCTGAGTTCCCAGTTACAAAAGATCTCACCTCATCACACACCGCACAAGGCACACAAACACACATCCACGCATGCTGCTTTCACCTTTTTAGGCTGGAGCACTGATGGAAGGAGACAAAACCCTTCTCAGTAGCCAGCCTTTGTAGAGAAGCCATAGTGTAAATGGAGTTACATTATTGATGCTGGCTGAAAGAGGAGTAAATGGCAGCAGGTCCCATTACTGCTGCACCGTGGGGCCCATTACTGTCAGACTAACTTTTTCAAGTGAACTCCATTCGTCAAATATTCTTTTTCTTGATTTTTTTTTCATTAATCTTGAAACGTGCTCTTTCTGTATCGATTTTTATACAAGAATGAGTGCCGTGTGTGAATGAAGAGTAAGTATTTGTAATAGGGTGATTTGGAAAAGTCTAAATCAGACTGTGAAGACTTTCCAGAGGTGTAATTAATAATATCTAATAAATAGAAGTCATTTTTAAAAAAGAATACTCTAATGGAGAACTGTACTGGGTCCACTTGTGTGTCGTTGTGGATTTTAAATTTAGAGAGCAAACTAGCTTGTCGAAGTGAACACAAAATGTGTGTCCACTGTTTGGTTTTACTGCAGTAGCATTCAGGATAAATAAAATGTTTTTTTGTCTCAATTTGGGCTCTGCCAAGTTTAGTTAAGCTCACGGGGTTAGTTAGGAATGTGCTGGTTTTGGCTCGAGCTTGTGTGCACCTCAAGGGAATGAATGTAACACTGTGCAATGTAAAAAAAGAATGCTATCCTCGCATAAACTATGTGGTTATTACTCCTTGCTCAACTGTTAAAATGCTCATATGTTTTACTTATGTAAATGTCACTATCAATACAACTGTATAAAATCCTCTATTACAACACTGGCATTCAAAATTGTAAGTGTTAGCACCAGAATATACTAGAGTATGGAGAGTCAAATGTGTAGGTAAAGGAAGAATTAATGCTTTCAGTACCACATTATCTATGAAGTAATGTGCAGAACTGATTGGAACCACTGTATATAGTGCAACTACGGGTCATAAGTACCTCCAAATTGTACTTAAGGGTACAGTGTGTAGGATTTAGGGTGATTTTGGGGCAGAAATTGAATATAATATAATTATGTTTTCATTAGTGTTTAATCACCTGGAAATAAGAATTGTTGTGTTTTTGTTAGCCTAGAATGAGTCTTTTATATCTACAGAGGGAGTTGGTCCTCTTCCTTAGGGTCTGCCATGTTTCTACGGTAGCACAGAAGGGACAAATCAAAGAGGGCCTTTAGCTTTTTTGGCCATTTTCAGTGGCCGCTGTGTGTCGGGGGTGTTCAGTTGGTTGTAATCTGCAACCTCACTGCTTGATACCACCAAATCCGGCACACACTCACTGAGTTGCCAGCAGTAAGAAGGACTTTTTAATCTTTTCACAGACGCTCTGTCATTAAAGTGTGTTTGGTGGTGAAGAAAGACAGACAGCACCTTGATAAAAACTGGGGCTGAGTGGATTTAGTTCGGTGTGTGATTTGGAGAAACTCAGCGACAGACAAACTGTGTTTCATTACTGAGCAAAGAAATCAAGTTTAGCGTTCCGCCGCACATCAGCCTGCTGTTGTTTACTGTTATATCGGCTCGATAGTGTCACGCTTTTGTCATTTTGTCATCCCGCTCCTGTGTATGTGTGTCACCGCTCGCTGTGTATAATCTATTTTTCTGACCGTTTTTCCACTGTACTTTTGCACTTGTGTTTTCTCGTCATGCATACCTGGGTGTGCTGGCACTGCTGTGTGAGCCCTGGCAACAGAGATACAGTGTGTTAGTAAATCACTGTAGAAAGAGATGGATGCCTCTCTCCAACTGCCTCTGCACTCCAGGATCACTGAGTGGAACAGTTACAATGCCTCAGGGTATCCATACCTCTGGGTCCATCTCCAACTTCGTGTGTGTGTGTGTGTGAAGGTACATCATATTTCCTCTAAATATTAATGACCTGGGAGCAAGGGCATGGGACTGCTTGTGATTGTGCTTTTACGCCCGACACTTACTGCACAGTTGGGGCTGCATATACAGTATGTACGCACACAAAACACACAAAGGCGTCTGTATGTGCACAGCAGCCACGTGTGCACATGCTAACGCACATAGGCACAGATGCAAAGTAAAAGTAAACTCCCTGTTGCAGTTTGTGTTGCTCCGTTGAGTGAGTTCAGCTGGTGCCTTTGTAAAGTATTAATGGGCAAACACTCTAACAGATACACGCCTCAGTGCACATATTGTATTAGTATGCCCTGCCTTACATCAAACAGGCTATATTCCAATGATACAATTGCATATGTAGTCATCAAATGAGGTCTTTTTATATCAAAGGCTAATGTATTATTCTTTATCAAGTCACATGATATAGGATGACTTGAGATGAAAGAGTGAGAGGTGAAGGAAGTCCCATTGAACTTACATATAATTAGTGACGTATTCAATTTCACCACATAAAATACATTTTCACGTATTTGCCGGATATTAGTTGACTGTTCTGATGTTACATTTCCTGCCTTAGTGTGTTATAAAAAGAGTGAAAGTATATTCACAGATGAAATATCCTCATTACTATCAGTGTTGGAGTGTAACTAACTACATTTACTCAAGTACTGTACTTAACGACAAATTCATGGCACTTGTGCGTTCCATTTTATGCAACTCTATACTTCTACTTCACAACATCTCAGAGGCAAGTGTTGTACTTTCTACTCGTCTGACAGCAGCTTTAGTAACTAGTTGTATTTTGTATTTCAATTTTTTGTACATTTCCGTGTGTCCAAATTTTGTAATTTTGAATTTTTCTGATGAACTGAAGGCTTAAATGTTACTCTCTTCTTCATCAACCACTGTTTAATCAGGGAAAATTGATCATTAACCTCTTTTACAGGTTAATGCCCAGAAATCACATTCATACTGGCTGGAAAGGACACAAACATGGTAACAACCATTGTAATGACAATAAAGAAATTAGCAAGCCCAAATAAGAGCAAATAGTTCAAAAAAAGCAAGAATTAGCAAACATGTCTAATGGTACAACAATAAAAATAGTACACTGAGGGAAAAGAAAAGTTAACAACAGCAAAGAAATCTGAAACTAGTCTGCGAGTGGGAAGGATAGAGAAAACAACAGCAATAAAAAACAATGAAGTAGGCTATCAACTAAAAACAATAAATAATAGACATGTGTCTGAATTAACCAAAGCAGTAACACTGCACAGCAACCATTTAATCTAATAAACCATTAATATGATCAACCAACACGTACCTGGCTAATTTTAATACCTTGTAATTTGTTGTAATTTGTTCCATTTATTTAGTGCGAAAAACTTAAAGCTAATTGACTGAGCTCAGTATTTATCTGAGGAATTTCAAGGGATAAAAGATCTTGTGAGCATGTTTGATGACAAGTGGGTTCAACTTTTAAAAGAGAAGTGAGGTAGTAGGGTAACTCATCCAGCAGCGGCTCATAAATAAAGAGGAGGCAATTTCCCCTCTATCACTAATAACAGAAGACCCACTCACACTCTGATGCAGCTCACAGTGGTGAGTTCTGAAACCATCAGCGGTGATAAAATGTTGATTTTCAGATTCACCTATTGACACATACACATTCATAAACTGATGACAGAGGCTGCCATGCAAAGGTGCCGACCTGCTCATAAGTAGCCATACAACGACTCCTATCCAAAGCATCCCACAATATTTCCACGCTTAGCCATTCACACACACACAAACACACACACACACACACTGATGGAACAGCCATGGGGAGCAAGTTGGGGTTCAGTATCTTGCCTTGACGTGCAGCTGGGCCACAGGCCTCCCAATCAGTGGACGACCACAGCACCTCCAGAGCCACAGCTGCCCCATTGTCAAAAAAAAGCTGAAGAAACATGTGATGATCTTATAGAATATGATGCATTGCTGGAGATTAATACTTTATCACCAACATTTTTTCACAGTGTGGTATAAGTACTTTTACTCCTGTAAAGGATCTATATACTTCTTCCACCACTGATTAATCTAGTGTGGGTTTAATTTACACCTGTTTTTTGTCTTCCTAGGTGAGCAACGTGTGTCAACTTGTTTATTGTGTTTAATTTTAAAGCAATTTTCTTCCACTGTACAAAATGCTATGTACTGTATCAAGTTTGCACTTTTTCCCTGGGGGGTCTCGTGTTCTTCATTAACACTTGTTATATACCTGTGGCAACATTCTCAAAGTGTTAATTGGCCAATAACAAGGCATTATACACACAATGTACAGGCTTATATTTGGTCTCAGGAGTCTGAGCAATACATCAATTATGTGTTCATGTAAAGTCACAGAATTAACATGTGGATGAGGGGACCTGCAGTTTCAACTTTGTCCACTTGATGTCACAAACATTACAATGACAATGCAGGCGGCATTGCAGGAAGAAACAAACAGAAGGTGCTCACACACACACACACACACACACACACACACACACACACACACACACACACACACACACACAGAGAAATGAAAAGCTGTACCCACAACAGGCATATGGATGAGTGACATTTATCAGGTGTGTGTTAGATTGACATGTTGTGATCAGCAGGAGGAGAGACAGAGCTGTAGGCAGCCTCGTAGTATCAAACCTCTGCACACCTTATTTAGAGCACCCCAGAGACTAGGCGGGAACCTGGGGAATAACATAGCCTCAGTCCCCCGCGTTGCCTAATCACCTGCACCTTAAGCAAAGCAATGTCTAGACGTTTGCCCTCAGCCGAGACCGCGCTGAAAGTTTGAGAGAGAACTTAAAAGGGAGCCATTTTGGGTGAAAACTCGTAATGAGCTGATAGTAACTGTGATGAAATGTATGCCTGAGCTGCAAACCTGTTTTAATTAGCATATGCACCTTTTGTGAATATAAATGTAGACTCTTAATGAGTCTGATCCAATTAGAGTAGGTAGCCTGAGAGATACTTCGTGTTATACACATTTTTTTCCTGGAGAATATGCGTCCTCTTTCTATTTCAAGTGTTGGCAGGGATTCATTTTCACACTTATTGAATGTTCAACTGAAATAATGTATAGGGAGGTTAGTGCAGAGAAAATAAGCCATCATCATCAAATTAGCTCAATCCTTTTAAAAGCAACTGAGCTAATACTGCTTTTCAAGTATTTCTGCTTGTTGACAGTTGGCCAATGTGACTGTGGATAATGAACAATTTGTGTATATGAGTCATGACAACGTGTTGATGAGATAGCTCAACATTATATACCTATTTTCTTTCTTTCTGACAGTTATGGTACCACAGTTAAGACTTTCTGGTTCATGGAAAGCTACAGCCAGCGGCTGGTTAGCATAATATATCTTAGCATAAACACTGGAAACAACTAGCCTGGCTCTGAGTTAATGACAGCCACCTGCTACCAGTGTTGGAGAAGTCACTTTGAAACTACTTGAGACTGACAACTAAAAAACTGATCAAATAGCTCCTTCTAGTGACTGCACAGGATGTAAACACTAATGGCATCCCCCTTGGCTGTGCTGTAATGTTAGCAGGCTTAGTTAGCTGGCCTCTCATCCATAGTTTAGGAGCAAAAAAATAGTCCCTCCATGAAACTGCTCACAACAACGTCTGTGAATTATTTTGAAAGAGACTTATTGTTTAGTTTTTCAAATGTTTTTATTCTTTTTGTCACTTTGAGCACCACAAGCCGAGTGCCATCTAGTTCCATTATATTGGAGAGAAAGCAGACATCTCTGCGGCTAGTATCTCCAAAAGCTGGCAACACACACCAAAACAATCTAGATAAAAAAGCACTACAGGTAAGGGTGAACAGTCCCTTTGAACAAGTTTAACTATATAACTATTTCTTTAAAGTAGAATTGAAAGACGTCCATTCAGACTTGAAATCAAATATTTACACTTCAGATAAAGTCTCGTAAAAAGAGACTTTGGTTGGCCATCTGCACAGAAACAGACCTTGAAGGCATCACGGCTATAAGGTGAATACAAACAGCTCCCACCACCAGCCTCTGCACATTTACTTTTAGTAAGGCTCAGAAGAACATATGGTCCCAGAGGTGATGAGCTCAGAATGAACTACCGCACACACTAAGTACCTCTGTAATTGTTTTATCATTGACCTGTTGAGACCTGTCTGTGAGTGCTGTCTAACATCTGAACCACCCATGACATCACAGGCCTTGTACTGGCTCCCGTTCATTCTGTGACTTGACAGGCAGGTGCTTATGTGTCACTCCTGCCGCGCCCTCCCAGTATAGCATGAGATAAGCTGCGGGGAACGCTAACTCCATAATAGCACTCAGAGGCCATGCCCATTAGCTCTAAATAACAGTCTTGCAGTGCAAAGCGCCGTCGTCGACACCATAATGGCCACATTAACGAGCATTACACAGCCATTGGTTTTTAGAACCGCTTACTGCCACTGAGCTCATGCATCATAACAGTGTGTTCAACATTACGCCCCGTGAAAGCTGTGACTTTTTTTTGTGGTGACTTGGCAACTTGGCTTTCCTTGTTTCCCTACACGTCTGTCTGTGTCTGTAACTGCACTTGTGCTGTCTGTTTTCCACTCTGCTTCAGTTCGTTACGAGCAGCACCGCAGAAAGGAGCAGATTAAACAAAGGTCTCTCTGTTCCCTTTGTTTAATCGGCTCCTTTCTCTGCTAGACTCAGTGATAGCCATCCTCAAACAGCCTCTTTCCACCCCCAGTTCTCTCTCTGCCTCTCCCAGTCCCCCTCGCCGCTCATTTCCACACTAAAGACGTTTTTCTCTGTGAACACCTTTTATTTAGCCTCCCCCTTCCCCTTCTTTTCCCTCCCTTTCTTTCAGTGTTTTCTTCCTACATGATGCTCGAGACTATTTGTCCATGGTCTTTTGCATTATGCAGTTGAAAGCCCATTTTCTTCCCAATAGCTCCTCATCATCTCTCTTTGTTGGAAACAATAGTCACTAGAGATCAAAATTTCTCTCTGAAAACCATCAATCCACGAGTTTTAATGAAGTTGGAGAAATGCGTGAACTCTTTTATGCCTCCCTGCCTCCACACTTGAGACAGAAGGACGGATGGATGATGAGTTAGGAGAGAGGGAATTGAGTTATTCTCAGCTGTCGGGCTGTCTCCTGTCTAGACAGTGGGTCAGATGATCTGGAAGATTTGAGTGTCAGCTGCTAAAACCTGAGAAAACTTTGGCTTTTGACACGGGATTAACTGTAGATCAGGTCGAGTTCTCGAGCTGTGTGTGAATACCCATTTTCTAGCACATACACAGCAAATCATTACTTCATTTTTTAATAATTCGATACAATTAGGGAAATTTGATTTCAGTCAATCTCTGAAGGCCCTTTTCATATATTTGTTTTTCACAACATGAAATGCACAGGAATGAACAGAGATCTTATATTCCTGCATCACACAAAACAAATCATACAATAGATCATAAACACAAGTGTCAACAATGAGAGCACACTGTTTTAATTGATGGCATTGCTTCATCATAATCCAGGAACAATACTCATTGGCTTTGCTGATCATACCGGAAACAATAGGGAAGTTAGGTGATTCATTTAAAATTAAAGTGGTGACTCATACATCTGCACAAAAGCAAAAATAGATACAAATTCACATGGTAGCCACGTGTCATTGGTTATATCCAGTAAAAGACTTTGTTTGATGCTGAAATCTTGTGTTATATTTCCCCTGTTATGTCTACTTTATTATTTTTTCATCCTGCGGATGCCAGATTTACCCAATCCTGTACAGGCTTTAGGATCCCATGTTGAGGGATTACATTAATCTAATCACATTTTTAATTTTTTTTTTTTCAAAGGTAACTGCTATACATTTAAGCTCCTGTGAATCTCACAGTAATCACATTACAGATGGAGAAACACATGACTGCTGAGAGACACAGGAGGCTTGAACAGAGCCACAGTCATAAGCGCTGTTCATGGTGCTGATCGTCCCAGCTCTAGGATCAGCACCATGGTCAGCGCTCGTCACATTTACAATAAAAATAAGCTGCAGGAGCTGCTGTTATTTGGTGTCCTTCCAGGGAACCAAAACATGATAAAGTGCCCTCGAGGGTGCCCTTCCAGTGGAGAAAACATGATAAAGTGCCCTCAAAGGTGCCCTTCCAGTGGAGAAAACATGATGAAGGGCCCTCGAGGGTGCCCTTCCAGTGGAGAAAATGTGGTAAAGTGTCCTCTAGAGGGCCCTTTCAGTTCACTATAAATGTATCCCGACTTTCTGTGCAAAGGTGCCCCCCCGCGTACAGCTGGTGCCCCTTTTCTTTTTGCTCCTGCCCCTCCAACATCCTGAGTCTGCCACTGAGTATGACTGAGTTATCGTGTGGGTAATGGTGGTCTGTTTGTATTGTACTTGTCATTAATTCAGTGCTCTTCATCACATCCTTGTGCCCCTTTAGTAACCTGCTGTCTTTCTTTTCCTCCAAACCTCCGTTTGCTGCTCCAGCCTCCATTGTAGCCCAGAAGTGGTGGTGCCAAATGCAGCCGTGTATGGACGGAGAGGAGTGTAAGGTCCTGCCTGACCTGACCGGCTGGTCCTGCAGCACTGGCAACAAAGTCAAGACCACCAAGGTGAGAAGAATAGCCTACATGTACATCTAGCCAACTGGAATTATCATAGTCTTCTAATTTCTAAGCAATAAGAAGGCATGTAATCATATCAGTGTTCGCATTAAAGAGTCTCCTGAGAGATAAATGATGTCCAGAAATAATAAATAAATGTATTACCGAGCAGCTTCCAGCTTGATGAACATTTGATGTAGCTACAATTGACCATGATCTTCACTTGAATAGATTTCCTTTTCTATGATACATCTTACCTCAATTAGTGTCTGGTGTTTTTTATAATATATATGACTGCATGTGAGAAGAAAGATCTTAGAAGTACTGACTGCAAGCAAATTAAAAAATAATCTTATGAACAAAGGTTGTCTGGATCTTCAAGACACCCACAGATGAGAGTAGTCAAAGGAGTAATTTCAAACAAAAGTTGCAAAGAAAATACAGAGCTAATCAACATACCAACACCTCTGTGAGCCTTGTTTGTTAATCTGCCACGACTATCTTCTCAGGCAAGTTTAAAAACAACTGATGGTGAAAACACAAGACCTCTGTACACGGCACAACCCACACAACCACTGTGTGATGGGGTGTAAACTGAGGCTGTTCAGATGAGATAAATTGATTTAAATGAGGGTCCTTCATGGCCCTTTGTAAGCTGTTGAAGTGTGAAAGTTAATTTGCGGGACTGACGACCGGGGTGTGTGTATGTATGCGCCAGAGTGCATGTTGTAGGATGCAGCAGGTGCAGTTTATTTACAGGTGCGGTGTAAAAAACGAAACAGTTGCGAGGGAAGCGGTGCAGGCGCCATAAGAGTAATTGCTTGAGAGATGGCATAACAGCACAACATCTGTCGCATTCATTAGAATGCATTATGGCTGGGGCCTTCCACTGAGGCTTTACAATTAAGAGTCATAATTAAATTGGTGAGTGGGATAGACTGAAGAACTGAGGCACTGCTGCGCTCAGTTGCAGGCAGTGGAATTAATGACCCTGGGCCAAACACAAACTCTGGGACTGATAGGTGCAATTATACCCATTCTGTTGCATGTTTCCATCTCTGCTTCCTCTTCTCTCCTCTTCTCTTTGTTGTGTCTCGTCTGCCCTTGTCTGACTAGCCGATCAGCTGAGAGAGCAATGAGGAGCTGCTGGCTGACTACATCAGTGGACATTAATTGTGTCTTTGCGAGGTGCCTTGGGAACGGCGAGCAGTTACTTTGAGACTTGGTGGCAGATGTCACTGAAGACAGCTGCAGTGAGACATCGATTCCCTGGCAACTGCTCGAACGGCCCTGCACTCTCGCTCCCCCCATGTCTCTCTTTCTTTCTCCTGCGTCTCTTTTTCTACCCATGACCTCCTTTCTCCACCTCAGCGTCTCATTCACCATGATGATCTGTATCTGTCCATCTGTTTCACTCCCACACAGCGTAGGTGTGCTGTAGAGAGATGCATAGACCGCCTTACAGAGGCACCGGAACACTGTTTAACAAGGGAGAGCAAAGACGCTGCACCATAAGATACATATTTTCACATATCCCATTTCATACGTCTGGCTTTATGGATAAACATTTACAGCATATTCAGGGGTTTTTATGAGCATATCTGTTCATTATAAGTGCACATGGGATGGAGTTTGTTGATGGAAAACAAGCTCTATACATATACGCTTTCAACTCGCAGCCAAAGTGTAAACAAACCATTACGGCTCTGAGACATGTGAAGACACTGCTGGTCCCTGCAATCAGTCAGTCAGCCAGCTAGACTGCAAACACACATTTTGAATCCAATGAAAAAGTCGAGAAACAGAGTAAATGATTTGATTTGGTTTGGAATATTCGTCTCTGACCTCTGATTGGCTCCTTCAAATGGAAACAATTCACTCAGCGAGTGTGACCCAGGACACAGAGGTCGCAGCGTGTAATTACATGTCTCCATGACGCTGATTGTCTTCTCTTATCTGTGATATTGTTTCTTCTTTAGGTCACACGATAGCGAGGGAGCCACTGAGCCACGAGGAAACCTGAAGCTCTCCATGTGGAAAGGATGGATGACTCACACATATTTACCGTACAATGGGGAAATTATCAAAAAGGACCGCTGTCAGGCTATCCATCACAAAACAATGGGATAAAATGTACTCATCACAAACTATGTACACTTGTCTACATGGAGCCACACGTAAAGCATATACAGTGTGCTGGTTGTTGAGACCAATGGCCTACAATGATGGACGCCCAGGGTACATCTGGACACAAATGGACTCTTATTTTCCAACAATGGACAAAGTGTGGATTGATCAAAAAACGGTCAATTTCATTTACCGATTAAGCATTTCAAAGTATATATTTCAACAAAGCATTTGTGGATGAGTGTGAGATGTGAACTAAAAGCTGTTATTAGAGTGCTGCTGACCTGCTGTCAATATGTAGAGCTTATACTGGAGACAGTTACAGATGATTTGGGAGAAATGAAAGGGGTAGCAAGCTCAGAACTAGCAAATAGCAAATTAGCATCAAATTGCTCTTGTGGGTCAAGTCACTACCATGACGACTGTTTTGCGGGAGTCATTTTGCAGTTCTAATTAGGAATTGCAGTGTAGGATCATAACAACATATTAAAAATTCATGTAAGATATTTGCACTAGCTGAAACCGTTTGGGAATGTTTTGTTTTTCTAGATATCTCCCATCTTTTGCTGTGGATGTCACATGAAATTGAAGGTGAGCATTTTGTAAAATGTCTGACACTTGAAGTAGATAAATATATATATCATGCCCCATTACTCCCGAGTAGTTATTGGTAAAAACGGCTCAGACTGTTGAGCCTCGCTTACATACAGCTTGGTACAATATCAACTAGCAAAGCGTGATTCATTCATCTCATTTTTGCCCAGAAACATTTCCAAGCTCAGCCTTCAAAGTTATATATCTTTGATCTATTATATTCAGTCTGTGACATCTCTTATGTTAACTGTTAAAAGGAGGCCCATAAAATGTTCTAACAAGGAGGTTGAGTTGTCTTTATGTTGTTATTTCACTTTATTCTATCTAAACTTTCAGGTTCCTAGTCGATGAGTACACTGTAAATGCAAGAAAACCTCATGAATAGGAGTCTTTTTAACTACTCTAAGCAAGAGATAAAGTATGCTTTTGTGCACACATTGCGCATTGATTGCCTCCACAATCCCCCTCAATTCTTCACTGAGATATACTGAAATAATTGCATCTGATAATGGGAGCTCAACCCTTCGCAAACATGTTTTTTTCTCCTTCAGGGCTCGATCATTACTGCACAGAGTACAACAGCGTAGTGCCCCAAACAACCACCTTACATCTCTCAATTATCTCTGTCCATTCTCCCTCTCACACTCCCCTTTATTTTGAATCTCTCTGGCCCTCTCTCGCATTGTCTTCTCCACATTGCGCCTATCATACAAAAGAAGGCACAGTTAAACTAGTTTTCACACATTGTCCCACACTATATCTTTATTTCTCAGCTGTTTGTACGAGTGTGCTGCCTTTTTGCTCTCATGCTTTCCAATTCCATTTTTTCCCACATCCAAGTGTGAGTCTTTCTCAAACTGTATCTGTCTGCCCCTCTGATATGTGAGTGTGTTGGGTCAGTGTGCCCAGGGGTTAGCCCGCTGGGGGGCTGCTCCTCTGTGAACGAGAGCCTCCGCTTTCAGACATGCTGCTTTGTGAGCTATGATAAATCTGCGGGAGCTGAGCTGCTGCCTCTCCAGCGCTGAGCGCTGAGCCAGAGGGAGCTGGGGGACAGCAGGGCTACCAGTGGCAGGCAGCTCCACTCTCTCATTACTGAGAGGCCTGGATAGCACTGAGCTTCTCTCGGGACCGCTGACATGGAATATTTTTAGGCCTACAGTGCAGCGCTGCAGTTAGGCCAGTCACACCACAATGCCCTCTTTCCTTGAGCAGCGTCTCAGCAACAATAGTCCATTGAGAGTGGGGATACGATGACATTCAGCAGCTGCATTCGCACATAAGCAAACACACCTAGATGAACACACATTTAACTTTGAGCAGCCTCCCACCGGCCCACTCACACTCATGTGCACACACTGGTATCAGCAGAGAAAGTGAAAATCTTAATTACAGCCAACATGAAGCTGAATCTCTCCAGAGCTGTGCACCATCAAACCATAGGAGGGATCTGTTTCCTTTCCTCGCCCTCTCTCCTCCCCTCCTTCCTTCCTTCCCTCCCACTCCTCCTTCTCCTCCTCCTCCTCTCTCTCTCTCTCTCTCTCTCTCTCTCTCTCTCTCCCCAGAGGTTTAGGGTTCTGCAGATGAGCCTGGCGCCTTGCTCCCTCCGTCCTACATCACTCTCTGCAGCAGAATCAATATTTGAGGACAATTTGCACTGCGCTGCTCCCTGGTGGCTGGGGTTTGATGCTGCAGCTCCACCTTCAGTTCCAAACACAGTTAGACCTGCCAGGGACAGATTCACAGCTCATCTCAGTTTGCCACTATTCAAGAAGAAAATCTGCAAAGTGCACCACACATACATTTACCACTGCTGTGCAGGCTGGCCAGCCCTGCAGCAGAGCAGACACACACTCCTCTGCCTTTGCCAATTTATGAGAGGGAAGACGACTGAACTAGCCTAGAGGCCTCAAGGTATCTTGGAGGGATTTTGAATTACCATTTTCACCTTTAATGAGATGTTACGTAGCATGCAAATTTAGTGGGCATAAATGCCTATCCATGGGTTATTACATTCTCAATTCTTGGCATAAAAAAACCTCTCAAAACCACTACCAGCTGCCTTCAAGTATAATGAAGGATATCTATTCGCTGTATGAAACATTGTTCAGTGTAAAAAATAATCTTCTCTCTAACTGGAAGCGGATGTGTCTGTAGTGTGTCAACAGGGCTCTAACCTCCCAAACGTCCCATGGAGACTGGCTGCTTTGATCTCCATGGGTTAGCAACTGGTGGGACCCGGAGGGTAGGAAGCAAACAAACAGCATGCAGGACATGACTGCAGAACAACATGCTAATGAGACCGGGTAGGCAGTTTGAGTGAGAGCAGAAAACAGAAGAACAGTGAACTACCTTTAAGAAAAAACAGAGATAAGGAGGTATGGCTATAGCATTTGAGAGGGGGGCGTGTGTGAAGAGTATTTTAAGTATGTCTTTGTTTATGCGCCAGGCCCGGGTGGCTCCCGAGAGGCCACTTGCATCGTCAAACCAAACGCCTCCAATAGTCCATCATCACGCTTGTCGGCAATTTACACAGTCGGTACCTGGAGAGGGAGAAATAAAGGGATGAAACACCGTTGTCTTGGCTTATGCATCATCTTTTGTCAAGTCCAATTTGTATTAGCCTCCAGCCATATTCAGGAAATATGGGTTCAGGATTCATGTTCAGTGAAAACGGTAATCTTCAGATGAAGTGAGTCTGTCAGAGGTAGAGAGATGTGTGACAACTTGAGTCAGCTCTAGGAAAAGAGAGCTTTGCCATTGTAGAGGAAACGGGCTCCAAGTCCTGCTGTCTGGAACTGACATTGATTTAATATACGTCAGAGGGAGATTAGCTGATGAAGAAGATCTGATCAGGTTATCGGCACCACATGGCAGTCACTGGTCTTGTCACTGTCACTTCACAGGAAACGAATCAACTCAAGCCAAAATGTTTCCTTTAATAGATCAAATCTTTCGCCTGACAACTGTGACATGTAATTACACAAATGGGATCAGATGTGCAAAAATGCTCTCGAAAATACCTCATCCAAACTTCGTCTAATTGTACTCAGGCGTCTTATCATCACTCAAGAACACAATGAAGTTGGCCCCCTTCATTTAGTATTCTGGTGCAGCGCAATGGATTAGTGAAACACGGTCACGTGAATTTATTGGCTACCACAGCTGGTTAGCCGTCAGGTGATGGTGTGGGGATTAATTGCATTAGCTCCACTCTCTTACCCAGCATAGAATATGTGACAAAAACACCAAAACACAGCCCATTAAAATTCAATGAAACCGACGAAAAAAAAGGGCAAACAATCAAAAGTGTCTTTAATATTCATTTTGCGGCAGGCCTGCGACGGGCCGATATTAATGGTGGAGTGAACAGGGGATTCATTAACATCTTCTCCCTCACTGCTTCCTTTTGCTGAGCCGTTCCTTGCTGCGTCGTCAAACTCACTTATCTCTCTGAAGCAATTAGCCACTGGAGGCTCCATTGACCTGAGCCTTTGTTAGACTAACGGGCTACATTAGCATGGCCGTAGCCTGGCAGTCTTGGCAATGCACGTGTCGGTGCCAATGTGAGCGGTGCTGATAAAGAGGAGCCCTGCGGTGTCTACGTGCACGTGTGTGCGTGTTTGTTTGGGAGGGTACAGGACCTACATACATGCATATTAACTGACAGCTACCATTGAACCATTTGTATTGAGCATTTCTATACTTTTGTATTTGTGTGCAAGAGTGTGTGTGTGTGTGCTGTATTCCTGTTTGCACAAGGGGGGTGTGAATAACTGAACAGTCAATGTAAGCAATTCATATTTGTATGTAAATTTAATTTTGTCTGCCTTTATGCTGCGACATGCAAAAAAATCGAGAGCTGAACTCACCGTAACACTGATGTTGTAATGCAGCTATCAGACATCAGAAATATACGTCTCAACACACAATATCTCCATTACATTAGGCGGTATGTGATGCACATGCGTGACAGAGGTGACAGATTTAATTTTGCCTACTGAAGCTATAAGATTACACACACACTCACATGACAATATGATGAGTCGCCATGCTTACAGGGACAAAGCGTTGCTCGCTGTCACTGCTGAAGATATAACTATAGAGACCATATAGAGACGTGTGGTGCGTGGCCTGTGGCTCTCAGCTAGCGAATATGGTATGGGAACAGTGCTATTTAAAGCCTGTTTCTAATCTGAAGAAATTGCATTTACTTGACTGTCACACTGTATTACCGCCAACAATGTGGTGAGCCCCCCCCGACACGTGAGAACACACGAGCACAGAGACACATTTAGATGACACATATGAATTTCACTGTCAAACAGGCCCCATTTATGCTAATTGGTAAAATGGCCTAGTAAGTGTTTCAGTGTTTATGCCAATGACAACAGCAGCTAAGTTTGCATGCATTATTCATAATTAATTATCCAAATGTGCTACTCCTTCCTTATTTACCAAATTAATGGTTTGTTTGCCTGAGAAATATCGCTTGTCTGGTACGTTGGGTGGAGAAACAGCGTCCTCATAAATTTCCCTGGCAGGTGAGGTATGGAGAGAGTGATGAGACATAACAAGGGAGGATCAAACACACAGAAACCATTAGTTCCGCTGCGTCCGTGGCCCGCTACTACGAGTTTAAAATCTTTACAAGCAGGGACCCCACAAGTTCTACACTGTTGAGGTACTTGTAGCATAAAAACCCTCCCCCCTCTGCTAGCAAGCGTCTGTTGCCGCTCGCACTTGTAACTCAGTTTTTCTTTCATTCATCTTTCTGCAGACCAGAAACATCTTTCAGGGGTTTTCTGTTCACATTCTAAGCTTAACAGGCATCAGCTAGTGTACTGGATAGTGAAACTTGAGTGCATTGTTATTTTCGAATCATAAAATGCTGCCTAAGGCTTTTCCTGCAACTGCTAGCTTTCAAGAGCTTGTTTTACTTAAACCTGAACCCAACGTTGCCCTAACCCTATAAGAGTGCATCAGGAATGAGTCTTAAAACGCAGAAATTAGTTAGCATTTTTGCTCCACTGCTCCTGGTCTCAATGTCATTGGGTTTTTTGAATGGGTCTTTGGTGAGATGCCCGAAGCAGAGATTTTCAAGTTTTGTTGTACGACGTAAAATACATAAGTAAGTAATCCACATGTTGAAGTTAAGTGTTTATGTGTCTTTAAAAAGGCGGTTGCTAACAAGTGGCTAAATGAGACTGCATAGTCAGCTGAACAGTGACAGGAAATGCGAAAGGGGGGGTGACATGCAGCAAAGGGCCACCCTGGGCCGCTGCGGCGAGGACAGTCTCTTCACATGGGGGGGCACACTCCACCAAATGAGCTACTGGGGCGTATGAAAGTGGTGTTCATTTGTGAAGATCATCTTGTCGAACAAAACGCCTAACTATCATAATCTTGTGTTTGCCACGGACCTTATTCTTATTCTATTCTTGCAATCCAGAATCAAATCAAAAAATCGCAAAGGCTTTATTTTGAGGGAACAAGGACAGTGCTAACATCTGGGTAAGACTACAAAAATCAAACATCATCCCTGCAACACTCTATTGCTTATCTCTGTTACCCCCTTGGAGACGCTATAACTATAACCTAAGACCAAACATCCAAATATTAATGGAAGTGAAACACTATCCGAAGGAAAACCTGACTTTCACAGAAGACAGCAACATCTGGGTTTGTTTCTACAAGTGGAAAACCTCATTGAAATTAACACTAACATTTGTAAAAATGCAAATGAGAAGAAGTCTGGCACTGGAAAATGACTTGCTCAACACTGCAACACTGTAATATGTTGAATTTGTCTAGACGGGGCTGGTTAATTTTTGAAAAACAATGAAATGTGTATTTAATATTTCAGTTTTCAGTGACCTTTAATAAAAAGAGTGAAGCCAGTCAAGTGATGAGATATGAGAATGGACAAGGCTGGAGGGTCAAAAGCTCCAGGTTCACCGGGTCTCATTTTATAGTAATTTGATTAACTGCAAATTTGTTTCAGAATTTGCTTCACTTTAGTAAAAATTCACCGGGGTCTTGTGTAAGTAGATGTTCTGCCCCGTAGAGAATCCTGTTTATATCGTGCCCACATGATGAATTTTCATAAATAACGAAGGGTTTCATTATAAAACCACAACTGGCATACAGAAAACCTGAGGCTAAGTAGCGTATCAGTACAGGAGTGCTGGTTGGTGTCTGAGTCTCTGCGCAAAAATATAATGAAGCTGCCATCCATGGTTTAATTCAGCCATGGACAGGACCGCTGGCGGTTTTTGAAGACAGCAGAAATTACCGTGAAGAAGCTGGAAAAATGACACAAGGATGTTTGTAGATATGGTGGAAAGAAATCCTTGCAACCACGCTGGAAATTTCTCATGGCAGCTGTAGTTTGTATATGCTCTCAAAATTAATTATTGTTTTTGTTAAATTACAAAAGGGTTCTAATTCTAATAGCAAGTCCTGCATAGAAGATATGATTTAATCAGAAAATGGATATTTAAGAAACCCTCAATAAAAAAGACAGCAGTACACAGCCATTACAGAGGCAAGGGGAAATGATAACATGACTTCAGCTCTCTTTGATGGTTTCTCACTGTGCCACTGTGGATTTTGGATATGTTGCAAACAAAACAATACGTGAGCGATGGAAATAATAGATGCTCAAAATTAACTCTCAAGGATAGTAGTAGGTACCCATTTAGCTTAGAATATGAACAGAAAGCCTGAGGAACATTTCAACTTTTCAAAAAGACTAACAATACAACTCAGGAGCTCTATGGACAACTTCGTCTCTTTACACATTCAAGGCATTCTTTAGAAATGGCACTATTTTCTGTCCACCAGCTATATTGCGGGTGCTGTAGACCAGACACATTTTTTCAGAGTCTCCTGAGCGTGGCTGCACATCTGCTGGGCCTGGCAGCCAGATGCCATGCCCTCAGCCAGACCCCAGCCCAGACGACAAGCTCCACAGGCGGTGACTGGCGTCTCTCGTGCCGCTCTACCCTACTTGCCCTCAGCGCTCAGGGCTAGCCGCCTCCACGGCTGCCACTGTGCCAGCCTGACAGATGCGCCGTCAGCACAGATGTGAGTGGCGAGGGGGTGGCGGGGGATGGCAGAGTAGAGCTAAATCACTGTGTAATCAACGTGTGTGGCTGGGAGGTGATGGGGGCTCAGCGGGCACACAAACATTTACAATTGGCCAGGCAGTCCTTGTAAACAGGAGTGGTTGTACAAAAGAGGCAGGTTGAATAATTGATAGGATGTAAGAGGATCTGGCTTTGGGGGATTTTGGAGCATTGATTCTGGCTGAGAGGGAGTGAGAGCGGGGGGGAGAAAGCCTTTCCCGGTGCTAACCTTTATTAATGCTTTTCTCTTTCCTTTAGTCCTCACCTCGGCCAGCCATGGCGTTTCAACCCTTGCCAGGTATAGTTTTTTTTCCGCTGGCCTCCATTCCTTTTCAGCCACTCTCTATGTTTTCCTGTTGTAATGCTTTTCTGTGTGAAATGGAGGGTGAGCCATCATGCCAGTGTACGGCAACAACACAGCCAGAGAGGAACAAAAGAGCAGATGGCTGGAGAGAGCAAGAGAGAGACATAAAAGAAAGAAAAGATGAAATAAGAAACATGCAGGACAAACTTCACAAGGAAAAGAAGAAGGAAACAAAACAGATAAACAGAAAGAGGATGGAGGGATAGAGAGGAGAAATGTGTGTCAGTAAAAGGGTAGAGAGAGGAACACTGTCACAGCAAAACATTTCATTCTGTCTCCCTCTGGCACAAAATGTCAGAAAACGGCAAATATAAGTGTGTGAGATTTCCTCACGTTACCTGGATGAAAGTCATTAATAATCCGCTCTCACACGCACCAATCATATATACATGCACACACACAGACACACGCATTATCTATACTGTGGTAACCCTTTCATCTTGCCAGCTGCAGGGCTAAAAAAACGTGCTGATATAAATAAATGCACCAGCCTGGTTTCAAGCCTCAGTCTGCCAACAAACACGCACACGCGCTGTGCTGACACGCAGACACACACACACATGCACACAAACACAGACACAAGCACGCACTGTTTCACAGCCTCTTTTGACTTTGCACACTTCACATTCCCATCATGTCCGCAGACGGAGAAACAAGCTTATCTGTGGTTGTTTCACTTGAGCCGTACTTTGCAGAAGTGGGAGAAAATGTCTTGAAGTCTCATTCTCGTCTTATCTAACAGAAAAGGTATCAAGATGTGACATTTCTCTATACTGGTCACTGGTAAAAGCGCTGCTGCCTTGTTATTGTTGTGGAAGTGACGAGCACTCGCTCTATTCAAATGCAAATGTTCTCTTTGAAGGGAGCTGTACAGCTGTACCATCAGGTGCTTTGACGATATATTGCCTGTTTTTATATCAGAATACATCACAAACATTGCGCTTGCATTTTGTACAGTAGGACACCAGAATCATTTCCACTTCAAAGTCATACATATTCACATTCTTCGTTATACCCAACTGACTGCAGTTGCTGCAGTAATCCTCGTCTTGCCTTACCGTAACACTTTGCAATTAGCCATGATGGCTATGCTAATGCTTTCTCTCCTCTTGGCATCTCTCTTTGGTTTCCTACAGAGCTCATCTGTCTGGGGAAAGTGAAAAAAGACGAGGCCCTTTTTTTGGACTTTTTCTTGCTCCGGGATTTGCTTTATCTTTACTTCAAATGAGGCCCATTTTTGTGCATGAAGTAACTGAGAACAGTGGGTGGCTTCTGCCAGACAAGAGACATGTGTTTGTTTGGCATTGGGTGGGTGGGTTACATCATCTAGCTGTCCGCCTCATGGCCATGCGCTCCTCTGTGCCGACACAAAGACAACGCGCTAAGACCATCATCAGAGGAAATTAGCTCAGTAGCGTTGAAAGCGCTCGCTTCTCACAATAGCCAGTGGCCATGCTAAATCATTAGCCTGTCACTTCGTTGGGGTTGAGTCCAATTATTCTCTCAATCCGCCTCCAAACCAAATTGCATTATTACAATTATATCCATTGCATGACATATTGTCGTGGTGAGGGTGTATGAGATGGGGAACGGAGGAGAGGGGCTGAAAAAAAAAGGGAAACGGAGGGGGAAAATAATTTTGGTGGCATTATCAAGCTGCTGTTTGGTAGCTTGCTCTATGGGACATATTGATTATGCTCTCTGCTATAATGAACGCTTGTGTTTACCACCCAAACATCTCCCTCAATCACTCTTCCTCTCACTTTTTCTCATTAATTAAGATGCTTCCATGTCCAACTTTGTTAAAGCACCTATTCTTGTTACTTGTTACAGACTTCTTCCACTCCTCCCCCTCTTTCTTATCACTCTCTCTCTCTCTCTGTCTACCTAACTCTCTGTCTCTCACCAACACTTTAGCTGTCACAGCGATCTTGTCATCAGGCTGTCAGTGCTAATCATGGTGCTGCTAATCACTGGGCATCAGATCATTATCTGGACCTTTCACTCTGATGAAGTCTGAGGTGTAATACAGGGCGGTCCTGTCAAAGCCTGCCCCCGGTTCTGTTGGCATCACCCGCTTGAACTGGAGATCATAGTTGCTGCCAAGAGAGTCAGCGCTGCAAGTGGGATGTGAGAGCATCATGCTGAGGTGTTACACCGACTGAATTCATACTGCTGCACTCCGATCTCTAGCTCGAAACGCATATTGGCTCCCAGTTGCAACATCGGCCTCCAAATGATGTCAGAAAATAATGTATCTGCTTTCTCACTATAAGATTAGAACCAGCAGTCCAAATGTAAGAAAGGTTCATATTTGCAGCAGCTTTCAATTCCCCAGCAGCCAAGTTTACCCTTTTTTAAAACATTGTTTCAGTGCTGTGCTGTTTTCTGCCTCTTCTCACCCTGTTTCTTGCCCTGGACAACTGTGTGTATGTGTTTATAAGTGTGCCCTTGTATGAGTGCCTGTGTCTGTCTGCAGAGAGACCTAGGACCCAAATGTAATTAGACTTGGTAATGATGTGGCCTGTTTACAGCCTAAGCCCTCTGCTAATGATAAATGCACTTGACATATGTAGTCCAGAGCACACTTCAAAATAAGAGTGTGGGACGAGCTCCATGTCAGTTAGTAAGCCAACGCTAATGTATCATCCATTTACATCCTGGACCTCCTGCACAGAGACCCATGTCCTTGGAGATTTTCTGAGCTGACCACCATTTTGACAGCTGACTAATCACTCTGGGAATATGCAAACGAAAGAAAACCCAAACCTTAATGAGGAACATTTTCTTAATGATGCATGATATTCATGCCATGACAGATGTGCTTCACAGTCGTTACTTTTTTGCTATGTTCCTTAGAAATTACAAAGAAGTTAGAAAGTTTATGAGTACTGTCAAAGTACTACAAAGTACTGTCATTTTGTGTTGATCCTGGTGGTCCCTGTGGACAAAAACACAACAGGGCCTCTTGTCTAAAGATACAGCTATTTACAGGATGCATAGGGATGAGCTAATGTATCTATGTGTAGTTATTTGATATTAATAACTCTAATATAATGAAAGTTAAACAAAGTAAATTTAAGTTTAAATTGAATTTAAGTTTTACTGCCTAACGTACAACCAGACGACAAAGCCGTCGCTCAGCTGCTCAGCTGTTCAGAGCATTTGCCTCTGCTCTGATCCAGTTCAGAACCATTTTTCTGATGGGAGGAGAGGTCAGAGATTACTTATTCACTTTCTGAATTAGAAAGTCGATTTGTCCTCACTCCTATTTATCAACCTGACTGCAGCAATGATCTGTGGAGCTGATCTCCACTGTCGAGTGTCAACCCTCTGTGATCTTGACTGCTGACTGGGACTGGAGGGGAAATGTGCTTTACTTCATCAGCGTAACGTTACAGACAAGAGTGGAGAGAAGAATAGACAGAACTGAAGTCTCTGGTGAGTACATTCACTGAAAGTTTACCTGAGTTTAAACACAGACATACACACCCTCGGTGTGTTCCGTTGCTCGCTAACGTTAGCTTACAGTAAAGTATTCTGGCTGTTAAATTTTTGGGGATAATTCTCTTTATTATATAAGAATAGCCCATCTTCACACTGATGGTCTTGTTTGCTGATGCAGGTCATATAGAGGCATCTTTATTAACTGAAACTGTTTCATAACCAGTTAAGTTCCTTGTAGAACATTTAAATTGTAATAAACAAAATGTTTCTCTTTGTCACACAGAAATGTCCTGAAGACAGGTGTAGTAATGGACTTTGCATTTAACACTGGAAGAGAGCCAGAGGAGTGACATTATAAGAGAGAGAGAGAGAGAGAGAGAGCAAGAGAGACCATGCTATCCAGAGCCCCGACCACCTGCTCTCCCCTCCTTGCTTGCCATCCTGCCTGGGGGTCACTGTGGACTCTCACCAGACCTCCACTTAAACTCCTTGGAATCTGACTGAAGTGCACGTTCACCCTCATTAATCCACTCAGCAAGTGTGTGCGGCACTGTGCGCATTTACATGTGGTAGTGTGTAGCTATCAGTGCATGTATGGTCCTGCGTGTCCTTGTGTGTGCATGAAAAAGTTGGCCTGGCCCCCCAGGGGGTGGAATGGTGGGATGGTCGGGGCTAGGCGCGTGGTGATGTGACAGCGCTGGGGCAGGGCAGGGCCAGTCGGTGCAGCTCCATCTGTGGCCCTTCTGTTCCTTCACTACCTGACCTTTGACTGTCTTTAGGTGTTACATGACAAGGATATCTGAGCCATGGCCGTTTAGGGCTGCTCGTGCTGCAGACTCAGTATACACAGAGGTTAGCTTGGTAGTAGGAATCTGCATGAAAGGGCTCACACCTCCAGCCAAAGGTCAAATGACACACAATCCCTGTGTGTGTGTGTGGGTAGGTGTTTCTGGATAAAACTGAGAGAAGGGTTTGTAGAGGCTTTGTTTCACACTTGACACAGAGCTAATGAGAGAAAAAAAACTGTCACTTCACAGCGCTAATTTGGGTGTAATATCCCAAAGTCAGCCAATCCACTGAGGAGAGGAGAAAGAGAAAATTAAGCATCTGTTTCATTTCCCTAACTGGCCGTAGCCAGACTCATTAACAAGAACTATGCTCATACAGAGAGGCTCCATCGAAGCTGAGGTCCTCACAGTAACATGCGCACAGCCAGTTAAGGACGTAACGCACGTAGCAGACGAGAAAGTCTTCATCACACCTCACCTTCATTTGCAGAGTCACCGAATCAATCGGTCCCTGTGAAATCGATTTCACAGGGAAATCACACAATGGCAGCAAATTAGTGACAACCAATAACATTAATGTGAAGGAAGCCCTCATAATATCAAAGGGACTGATGTTTCACACATTGCTGCTGACGTGTTTCCGATGAGTATGAACATCCTTTATTAACCTCTGTGGTGATGATGGGGAGCTGCAAGGTCGGCTTAAAAAAAGCTGTCGCACAGGCCGTCGAGCTGCCTGGAAACATTTCTGGGTCACTGAAAGTGAAAGCTGAGCTCATAACAAAATGGAGGCTGCTGTCACTGTAGCGCCGCAGAGACAGACGGGGTTTGGAGAATGTTTTCAGCTGCGGCAAAAGCAACGTTTTCAGTTAAAGAGGTTAGTGAGAGTCAGAGGAATCAATTAGCTCTGGATTGGGTGAAGTTCTTAAAATTCATTAGTGACAGCTTAATTACAGTGGAACAATAGGCTGATAATTACATCTGCAATAATTAATACACTTATTGTAACAAAAGAAGCGTTGAGAACACAGTCATCAGCTAATAGCTTATTACTGAGTTGATACAATCAGCAATTCTGTAATGGGAGACAACAGAGCTGGAAAACTTGGGCCATGTGCGAGGTAGAGCAGGGTCTGGTGTTACTGGTGATGTTAGTGGTTGTGAATGAAAAATAACAATAATTTCATAAGCTGAATGTATTTTATGATATCTACCATAATGATTTTGTCTTAGTCTGTGCCTGCAAAGTATTTTATCAGTTCAAGACCCTTTAGGCACCTTATTGATGACGTTGGCTCCCTTGTGGATGTCATACAAGGCTCGGGCAGAAGACAAGGTCATCCTTGGCTTCAGGTAAGTCATCTTAGTTGTTGCGTTGCTCTTTCAGCTGAAAAAAAAAAATCCCATCTGTAGGTGTAACAGATGTTTATGCAGCTGGTACGGGGCGGGGATTTGGTGGGTTTGTTCTGATGGCCAAACGAGTACATGCAAATTTCAGTGGACTGCGGCACAGTAAAGAGTGGGTGAGTGTTTAGAGAACAAAAGAGAATGAATCCTGTGGCAAAAAGGACAGTAATTACTGAGTTAGTTTAGTCTCAGTGTGTGTTAACCAAACTGTCAAATTTGAATTGGTGGTGGGTCTGTGTTTACATTTGGATCACAGGTTGTGCCTTTAAAGGTGCAATATGTGAGAATTTTAGATTAAAACATAAAAAAAAAAAAACTTAGGTCAAGAATGTGGAGAAATAACAGTTTTTACAACACGTCAAAGACATCCATGTATTGTGTTGCAGAGATATCTACTGAAGTTAGTATGCTAACCAGCTAGCCTGAAGCTACTTTGTACCTCAAGAGGTGATTATTTGATAGCAAATAACAGACACACACACACATAACATTGGACCAACTGGCTAATGGCAGATACAGTTAGCAGTTAGCTCCGATGATATGCTCCCCCCTATTTGTTTGGAGTATGAATAAGATCAAGTAAATACCAAAATGTTCTGAATTGCTAATTAGTTTAAAATTCTTGCCTTATTTTTCAATACCATAGTAAGTAATACTGTAGTAAGTAATAGTATTATGTATCTGATCCTATCACAGTGAACAGGCCAACAGTTAAGGACTATAGAGAGTTGACTGTGCAGAGGCAGCACAGCACACAGTCTTTTTGTCTGCCTGGAGATTGAGACAAGGATTTTCTTTCACAAGTTTGTTGAGAGTTCTGTGAATAACAGACTTGGTTCTTCTTCATATTGTGCATGCAGCTCAGGGTAAGTCCAGTTTTGCTATAGTTTAAAGTTAAGTGTTATTTGTATTATTTTAGGAGTTTTTCATGAGAGATGCAGATGTTAATCAATACATTTAATTGCAGTTACATTACCAAGTATTTGCATTTGGTTTACTGGGTGTTCATGTATTTATCTGCCGCATACACCTGTTTCTCCTCATTTAAGTTTATCAGATGTATCAATAGCAGTTACAGCAATTTGCCTCGTTTATCGTTGATGCAGTGGAAGCGATTTGTTTCCTCTTATGTATTTTTTCTGCTTTAGAACTACATTCATGTACATATACACACTCACAAGTGTACAGGAAAACTTGTTTGGAATAAAGATTCATCGGTGGAGTTAAAGCCTAGTCCATGTGTTTATTTTACAGATGCCCCACAGCGATGACAATCTCATTAACAAGCAGTCCCAGGCAAGATGTTAAAGCCCACATAACAGCATGACAGGAAGCCATATTGATGTCTCTATATGAAGTGGCAAAAATTAATCCTATAATAGATACCACTAATTATCTTTGTAATTTTTTTGGCATTCTTTCATGAATTCCACTCTGCAGTATCCATCTTGCTGGTAATTTAAACCCATGAGTGGAGGGTCCTTTTTAATAGATTGTTGTGGGCTTGGCAGGTAGTGCACAGGAAACCCTGGGCCATGATCAAGGGAACTATAACGGCTCATTATAGTGTAATAGCATAAGATGTCCACAGGGAAAGTCATAAACCATCTCCTCATTATTACTCCTGCACACCTTTGCGTGTGTGAAATGGTGTCGTCCACCGCAGAGTAAATGTGGGAAAAGCCCCAGAGATCAGACTGTCGGCCCTGTTCTCAGCTGCCTTGACAGATGTCAACATGTGAATGATTGTCCTTGGGTAAACCTCCAGTGGGTTGGGGGATATGTGGCTGTATATGATGTAAGCTGTAGGAAATGAAGAGTCCTTCAGAGAGTTTCAGGCTTTATTTGAAAAACTTGTCATGTTTGCTTGTGATCACCAATGGCGCTGTAGTTTTAAACATTCAGGAGGCAAAAGCATCAATGTCTAGATTTTAGACATTGATGTGTTAGCTGTTAAAATGAACGAAAATACCCAAAAAGTATTTAGATTACAATAACCTTAACATGCAAGGATTTGATATAGTGGAGAAGTCATTATTATTATGTGACTGCACTTATATCGGTCTAGCTTAAGATGAAGTTAGCTGCATAGACCTGACTATCGCTGAGGCAACAGAGGCCAAGCAGGTCATTTCCATATATGTACTACATGTGAGACTACTTATACAATTAAGCTGTGAAACCATCTATTAATGTGAAACTGATTTAGCCTTCACAATGCAAAACACTACATTCTTGTGCAGGATGGTTAAATAAAGAGCGACTCAGAGAGGTACAAGATGCTTAAAGGTACAGTGTGTAGGATTGAAGAGCAGAAATGGAATATAATATTAAAAAAGTAATTAATAAGCCTCTAGGGTTTATTCTTCTACAGTAGCCCAGGACAGACAAACCAAACACTTTCACATTTTTAGTTTTGAGTGGCCATCTTAGGGAAGGGTTTTCATTTTGTGGCGATCTGAAACCACACCACTAGATGCTGCTAGATACCTACACACTAGACCTTTAAAATATATATTAAAATATTAAAGGCCTAATATATACACATTTTTGATTTAAGATGCAATATGTAAGAATTGGCCATATGTAGAATTCATACTCCAAACAAATAGGGGGCAGCACATCACCAGAGTAACTGCTAACTGCTGCTAACAGTAGCTGACGTTAACTAGTTAGCTCAGAAACAGCTAGTGGTCCTATTAGCTGACTCTGCCTGGACTGGGAATTCGGAGTACCAGGGGAGTGTTGGTGTTATTTACTATCGGACTATCACCTCTTGAGGTACAAAATGGCTCAGGATTAGCTGGTTAGCATGCTAACTTCAACAGATATCTCTGCAACCCAATACTTCAGAACTATTATTTCTTATTATTTATAACTTTTTAAACTAAAATTAAATAAAAAGAATATGAAGAAATAACAGTCTTGAAATTATGTCAAAGTCTTTGTTTTAAGTTGCAGAGACATCTATTGAAGTTAGCATGCTAACCAGCTAGCCCCTAGCCATTTTGTACCTCTTTTCTGCGTGATAGTCTGATAGTAAACAACACCAACACTCGCCGGTGCACTGAGCTCCCAATCCAGGCTGAGTCAGCTAATACAACTGCTAGCTGCACGGTTGACTGAGCTTACTAACCAATGGCAGCTACAGCAGTAGCACTTAGCAGCTATGTTTGGAGTCGTTTATAGAATGAGTTTGACAGGGGGCCAGTTCTTGCTTATTGCACCTTTAAGCATCCACAAACTATCTTGAATATACTGAACATGGATTTATTGAATCACTTCTGTGTAGAATGCTGATACTGGTAAAATTATTGAGATGTACAATGACCAATAGTTGGCTGGATTTTGCTAGGAGGGCTTTTTTCCACAGGCCTGCCCACTCCTTTGGTCTGGATTGTGTTCACTGTTGGATTTAAATATTTCAATTGAGGACACTTGAGTTGTCAAGTTTATTTTCATCACAGTTACAGTCTCAAAGGTCTTCAAAGGCTGGGTTTGGACATGGAAACAAAATCAAAATCCCTTTCACTAGGGTGAGAAAACCATCTGACATAACCTGGAGACAGCTCGGGTGTGACAGTGAAATAGAGGAAGCCATTGTACACAGGAAAATAAATGTGCTTAGTGAAGAGTATAACAAAATAGCAAAAGGAAGACCTAATATGACAGTGCAGCAGATCAGCAAATGAACAGTAACAGAAAGGAACAAACCCAAAGAGTCTCTGACAAGGTCACAGCACAACATTCTCCTGAACAACATCTCAATGTAATGCTGCACAGTCTGGCAGGAGAAAGAACTTTTGTACACGTCAGTAAGGGCAACGACTGCAGCCGCTGCCAGGAAGAGCACTGTGTTGATGAAGGGCTTCAGCTGGCGGCAGTGACCAACGAGTCAATGGCAGCATCTGCATCCACTGCCAAGCAGCAGCCCTGTTGTCCGACATCTGGGAGAGAGGAAAAAATAGACAGCACAGGCAGACACATTCAGCCCTGAACACGCTCGCAGACAGTCTGAGGTAAAAACAGATGTAGCCTAATGCATAGTTTATTTTCACTCACTTACATCCTTATTTGAAGCACCAGTGCTCCCCACTGCATGAAATGAGTTGAAGTCATTACTTATATCGACCTTTTAGTGTCTGCCAGCACACCTTGTGCATCACTGCAGGAAGTTGTTGGAGGCAGCGGACTGAGTCATGGCGGGATCCGACTGTATGTCTGCCAGTCTGTCTGTCTCACAGACAGGTATATTGACTTTCATTCACAGGACATATTTCACCGTTTGCTCAGGGTAAATGTTAGAGCTATGACTATGCTTGACTGATGCTGTAGATCTCCCTCAAACTAAAGTAAATATTCCTCTCATGAGCAACCCTGGCCAGGTAGCTACTGGCTGTCAGCGGGACATTCACATCTCTATTACAACTGGCAGGGCACGACACAACTCAGCCAGATAGCCTGACTGCTATTTACACCTACTCACATCCCGGGTGCTGTATTTCTGACAGCTTGGCCTGTTCCACCTCCAGCTTCATCCGTTTCTCAGGGAAAATATGTGGACAGACGTACAATATGTATCATCATGTCTAGTCAATACATTTAATTATGTCTAGCAGCATTTTCTTTTTATAACCTCGCCCTTATTTTTTTCCCCACAGGTCCTGCCATCATTTCAAGCCCGTCACTGCCAGCCCACACGGTTGCTTCTTTCACTGAGGTTGGCAAGGCCATGGGTAAATTAGCTCAAGACATACAGTATCACTTCAAATGGTTTGTATAACAGGTGAATGAACTGCACACAACACATCAACTCAAGGCTATCCAAACAAAGTCCAGAAGATATCTGACCAGGCCAAATCAGTCCTTCAGTGCATGTTTTCAGACTTGCAGGGGAAATTGGTCTGGCTTTGTAAGGTCACAACAATCATGCATAAGATAACATTCTTCCTTGGCAGCTTAACTGCTAAAATATGCAAAGACACTTGCAGACACGGCTTTACAAGTCAGTGGACAAGGCATCTTGAAATACAGACCGCATATGTATTTAAAGCTCATCTTCGCTGCTGGCTATTGCAAAGCTCTGTCCCCATGGTGACTAAAATGATCCCATCACCAGAATCAGCAGAATTAGGACAAAAACAAGAAAACTAGAATGGCACACAGTAGAGAGCATACCTCCGCTAAGACCCAACAGTCCCCTTTAATTCAATAAAGCCTAATCCACATCAAATAAAACATATTTGAATATACTAGATCGAGATTTATATTTGGATCTGCAACAAGTCATACTCCTCATAGATACCAGCCAACTGAATACACCGGACTTTTCATGAAGATCCATGCATTGTTCTCTGAGAAATTAACAAAAATCTTGCAATTTTAATGAAAGTGAGAAAAAATTATTGTATCCATCCCTTTATCTCAATCCGCACCAAAAGTTATCGAGGTCTATTCAGGGCTGAGACTCATTCTCCATCCAAGTTTTGTGGAAATATGTTCTGTAGTTTTTCGGTAATCCTGCTGACAAAACAACCAACCAACAAATCGACAGACACGGGGTGAAAACATAATGTCTTTGGCCGAGGTGATAAGAACCAGTTTTTAAATATTTTTTATTTATTTTTTTGGTTTGTTTGGTGTTGAAAAGAAGCCTGAGTGGTCAGGTTAGAGGAGAATGAATGAAATACATGCATGTTTAACTTAAGTTTAATTACTGTAAATCTACTGAATGTACTCATATTGGGCACAACAATGTATTTAGCTACATGATTTATGTCCTTTTCATTTCAATTACTCTGTAGATTTTTCATTATTTTGTGAAAGAGTTGTATTACCATGATCCAATGAACACACGTCCTCTCTGGATCACAGAAGGCTTTGATTCAACCTTGATAAATGTCCCTTCTATAAATACCTATGAATATGCAATTACAACACACTGTAGGCATGTCTCAGCACATACATGACATCCTATGTATTAAATGGATAAAGAGCCGGTGTTGCTGCACATAATGCTCCCTGCTTATGACAGCTTAATTAGCAGCATCTGCACTGAATCACAGCGGTAAGTGTGTATGACAAACTCCCCAAGTCACCACAGTCTTCAGGGACTTGGTTTTGATGGCTGGGGACTATTTCTCATTCTGTGGCTGGTCTCGCTGGAGTCCTTAGAGGATTGGCCCCGTGCACATTCATGGGTCAGGCCATGACCCTGTCAATCTGGGAGATTAGACAAAGAGGGGCAACAATGGAGGACTCTGGAGACTCCTGGGAGATAATGTGTTAATTTGGTATTCGTTTTGGTGTTTATATGTGTGTGCATGCCAGGAGGGAGGAGAGAAATCGATTCTTAGATGCATTTTGATTCTGTCTTATTGAAGTCAATAATCAGCAGTGTTGTGCATGAACATGCTAAAAGAGTGTGAACGTGAGCGTCACTAACGCCTGCAAGAGTTGACTCCACTAATGCACTGTTTTACTGCATCTGACTTGGAGTGTAATGTTTCATCCAAAGTGGGGTTATTATGGACTCCACTGCTTTTCTTACAAAGATCCACTCTACTCTGCCAGTGATTGGTTGACAAGTCATTAACACAGCCTCTGAATAGACGACTGTCTAAACCCAAGGCATCATGGGGTTACCAGTGGTTGGCTAACAACAATAATAACTCTGTTTTCAACATGGAAAATAAATAATAAATATAAAATAAATATTCACAGAAGACATTTAAGTTTAAGAAGTTTAATATTACGGATTGATTTTACTTATTTTATTTTTTATTTTAAGTCTCCATAGTGACACTGCAGTTCAAGGCTGGATTACAAAGCAGCTCAAAGAAATACGGTCGCACTGGATGCCTTGTTAGTCTGTAACTAACATGCAGAGATATTTAGTGTGTCATACACAACATTTTCTGATGTTGTATACGACATAGTATACACCTACCTAACAACGAAGTCGAGTGGTAACACGTAAGTTGACGCTGTAAATGCAATAATAATAATAATAATACGCAAATCTTATAAGTAGCAAAAGTAATGCAGACAAACATGACTGTGAACTAGTTCATTCTAAATCTGTGAACTGAACTTGAGCGTGAACTTGCAAGACTAATAATCAGAAATTAAAAACCCAATTCTCGACATGATCTCCTGTAACAACTGTTTAAGACCATGCTGTGTGTTCCTTATGGCTGAACAGACTGGACGGTGAAATGTAACGGACGTTAACATCGTGTTTACAATCTAATCTAGGCTACTTCTTTTGGAGAGAATGACTGAGCATGAGTATCCGAAAGATAATGGAAATCAATTAATCTGTTTATTTTAATTATCGATAGATACAATTACGCAGTGTTTTTTTTAAAAAAGCAAGTGGTCATGCAGTGAGAAAAGTAAGTCTTGTATAGAATGCTCTGCATGTGAATGAAGTTGATCCTGCATGCATTTGCAGGTAATAGGCACAATACCACAGACATCTGCACAGTGACACCACCACATCATCATATCATGACCTCAAATATTACCACAAACCTTAAAATGATAGCTTGAGGTTTTGTTTTGATGTGGGGTTGTATGAAGTACTTATCCCTAGTCAGTGTATTACCTGCAGTAGATGACGTAGTGCCGGCAGGAAGCAGAGCATTGTACTGCTGTAAACAAAAGCAGCAGCAAGATGTATTTTAGCCACCTAAAATAAGTCCAACCTCAGTACATTATGCTTGTGCGTAGGAATATGGACGTTGTATGCTTGAGGAAACAGTAGTGCCAAAGGAAAAGGCTGCATGAAGGCAACACTGTGTGCCAAAAATGTTCAAAACAAAGTGTACACTTTAACGGATATATATATTTTAGGTTGTTCTTATTTTACACTGACTAGGGATAAGTATGTAATACTATCCCTTTAACAACCCGATTTAACACCCCGATCTTTGATAACATTGGTCAGTTAACAACTCTGAGGCACAGAGGTTTGAGCTTAAACACAAATGCCATTCAAAGATAGAGTTTATTGCAAAGCTGTTGCATCATAATACAGGTGTTTCTGGTATTATGTCTACACTCTGCATGGGTAAACACAATTATAAGCAATATACACACCTCTCCTCTGACTTACGGGCCCAAATATAATTTGAATTCACTCGATAAAATGAATTAGGTACAGTTTGCCTGCTTCCACTAAGCTTTTCACTCAGCGTCACCTGGAGGGAGCAGGAGTTGAATTGTGTCATATTACAATGACAGCATCGACAGGGCTAACCTTAATCTCCCTACTTGTGGACGTCTAAGGATTTGTGACCTTTTGAGCCATAGGGCAGGCTCTTTGTGTTCCTGAAAGAGGTACTGCACCATCCATCCTCCAATCCTGGGGTGCAGTGATGAATGCCCTGCCCTCATCTTTTAGTGCTCGGATCTGTCAGACTGTTCCCGGCTTATTGAAAGTTCACATTATGTCTAGAATGTAGTTTGGTTTGACCTCGTCTTCACCTCCCAAAGAGAAGATTTTGGTTGACACGTTTATTTATAAAAAGGTGTTGTGTCCAATTACTCAGTGATGACAATAATGTGACATCAGAGGCATTGATTAAATTCTAGTCACTCCCCTGTCAGTGACTTTGTCACGGGGCTATCTATCCAAAGACTTCTTTAATCTGATCGCTTCATGTAGATCGCAAGTGGATTTTCGTTCCTCTCTGAGCCCCTACTATTCATGTTTTATTAATGTCATATGCTGTCGAACTGGGCTCTCCTAACTGACTTAGCAAGTCATCCCTTTCCTTGTCACAAATCAAATTAGCCCAGGCTGTGATTAATCATCAGGCAGAGCACCCAGTGAAAGGGGGCTGGCACCTTATTAATTTCCTTAATTACATCTTGTATTAGGTTTCAGAATCGTCCCGTCTAATTATGCCGCCTTTGACTCCCAACTCTTTCAACCTGGCTACACAAATTATTTGTGCAACCAGGGGTATTTAAATGGATTTCATTTAATATAGGCGAGCGTGATTAATGTTATACTGATGGGGGGAGGTTCAGGTGGAGGGTTTTCAGGTCTTTCATTTGCTACACAACAGAGCGTCGGGGAGAGGCTTGAATGGTACAGTACATGCCATGTAACACACCATGGCTGAAATAGGCATTACATCATCTTATGAAGTTTGAGTTAGTATCACCAGGAGTTATTGATTATACTTTAACCTTTGCTTTATTAAAGCCAATGAATTGAAAATGGGAATATTCTAAGGTGTCTCAGAGCTAGATTTTAATAAAAGGCTGCCTGGCTTGATATGAAAAACAGAAAAGATGATCTGTTTTAGACTTACAACGTGTTACAAATACCATGTTCGTCCAGAAATGCTGGTCGCATGTACTAAAATCATATTTACTGAAAATAAGTTCTTCTTACTTCTTCTTACAAATTTTTTCATGTCAACTTAAAGATCTTTTATTATGTTCAGTATTTTCAATTACTATCTGTTAAACCAACATCATGTGTTGTTTATGCAACGTTCTCATGTTCAACCTAATCTGCTCGAGTAGGTCTCAGAGTTATAATGTTGATCATCACATAATACTCGTTATACTCGAGTCTTGGGCACGTTAAATCAATCAATCAATTAAGGATATTTGGTTAGAATCCTTCCTCCTTACTGAAACCGTATGTTAGCAATGTGTACAATAACAGGACTGTTGTTTTTTCTTGTTAGGCGGCGACTTCTAGTGGCTGTGGTAATTATTAAAGCAGCAAAAGGAGGAAGTCAAGTGATGTAGTAAAAAGAAATGCAAAGCTCAAATATGGAGGAGGACGGGAAGGTCTAATGAGTACAGGACTTTTCACATTGAAAAGATTTGATTGTGTCCCATGTTAAACCAAAATTCAATGGTGAGTAAATTTAACTTAGCAACTTAGTTCATTTACGTCACGTACATAACTTACGTAAGTAAGTTATTTCAACCCAACCCACAAACTTTTCTTAAATCTAACCAAGAAGGTTTAGGTACAACAAAGGTCTGGTTCAGCTGTTGCTGGTATTGAGTGAGGCAGGCAAGAAACAAAAAAGCAAGCTTTAAAGAGCTGATGTCCAATGAAATCCAAAATTCAAAGTCCAAAAACTCCAAAAAGCAAGTAACAAAAGACAGGTGAGTCCATGGAGGAGAAAACTAAAGTAAAGTACAAAACTGAACACAAACCAGAAAACCACGAGGACCAATTCGGGAAGACGGGGAACACACCAGGACCGGGGAACATGCACAGGAGACGTGTGGACAGAAACTGATGAACCAACAAAGAGTAAGTGAACAACACAGGCAGACAACACACAAGTAAACTAACGAGGGGATGAGGTGCGAGGGAATAAATCAGGCTTCGGTATGAGGATTTGTGAAATTCAGTGATATCAGACAAAAAAAACCCCCAAAAATAAAAAAAATAAAAAAAACAGATGTAAGAACTTGGTACAGCAGAAATTTAATGAGGAATAAAAAGTAGCTATCACCTTTCTTTCTTCTTTGAATACTTTTCTAACATAAGTTTATGTTATGGATGCGCTTGTTTTAAATATCATAAGCCTCTGTGAATACATGTCTCGCTGCTGCAACACCATATTTTAACTCCTATCTATTTGCCCCCCATTTTTTTCTTTTTGTCTTTTACGTATTTTGATATTTCCAACCTTTTGAAATCTGAAACAGTCCATTTAAGTCTTAATGCAACAGATAAGTCAAAAAGGCAATACAATTATTAAAGCAATTTGACTACAGTGCACTACAGCCACTACCTCTGGAGAACCACTCAGTATAAAGCATAATCAAATGGCTGAATGAACACCAAGCATCTATACAAAAGCTAAATTAAATGTTATTTTTGGATCGATTGTGTTTTCCCAACTGCTTGATGAAGCTTTGGAAAAATCAGAGTATTTCCCACCAATATTGGCCGTCCAAGTTATTCAACGGCCTTAACATACAGTCAAAATGAAGTAAAATGATTCAATATGAATAATACGCACCACTAGCATAAAGACTTTGGAGCATAACTCAAAGCAAAGCAGACGTCAGCCACTAACCTTGACTGGAGGAACACTATATATACTGTATATATATACATACTTTTATATATCAAATGTTAACAATGCAAAAAAGTGAATTTGAACCTGAAATGAAAAACTCTTGTCCTCACACATCTCCAACTGATTATGATTGATCTGTTCGCCTCGACCTTTACTAACCTGTAAAAACTCACACAGGAGACACAAAGCTAACCCATGTATGGGCCTGTGGAGAGAGAACAAAAGTGCCAAGACCCAAGAACTCCAACATCAAACCATTTGTGTGACGGGTAGGGTTTTAAAAGCTATTTTAGGGGCTAATGTGAGTGTGGCTAGTGAATATGTATCTTACATTTGCATTCACATTAAGTTGCTTAATGGCAGATAGAACTGGATCACAGATTAGAAAAAATAATGAATACTAACAGACCATCTTTGGCTGATTTGATAAGTTTTATAGAAAGCTGGAGGTCCAGGACGGATCCTCTGACATGAGAGAGAAAATACCGTGGTGCATTCAGCCCGTGGCGGTTGTCGAGCTGGAGCTCTCTGTTTTGAACAAACATGAATTCTTTCTTTGGTCTCAGCATGCTTGAAACAAGAAGACCTTACATCCTTCAAACTTAAAGCATTCTAAAAGATTATATTCAGCTGTGTAGTCGTATTTGTACATTGGCCCATCCACCATCTCCCCTTTTCGTTAGTGTCCCACAGCATTATTAAAGGGAGTAATTTTATTGTCTCTAATATGTAGCCTGAGTTATATCAAAATATTGCTATTTAGCATGCAGTAAAACAAATATCTGACTACAGCACAGAACTGTGCTTCTGGGTAGCGGAAAATTATGAATCAGCCAAATGATCAACACATTTCATCTGAGCTAGTGGATAGGCTCGTGGAGCTTTGCTGCCACTGTCATTATTTGTGTTTAGAAGGCAATTCTGGAGGTGCTGAAATGAAAAAGAGAGATTATGTGGCTGAGTGCACACACCCTGCCTATGAATCATAGGAGTAAGACTGTGCTGTTTAATCGATGACACAGTCCGGGCATTCATTTACTAAGTTGTTCATTTGGGGAGCGAGTTTAAATAGTTTTGCTCTGAGCAGTAAGGGAAAATGCAGTGCCAGTGTTATATGAAATGAGAGCGGTGGCAGGGGACGTCCCTGTAACAGCCTGCAGTGTACTGTATCACGGGATAACAGTTTCACTCTAGTTGAACTTCTCACATTACAGCTTTGCTACACTGAAAATTGCCCCATGTAAAACACACAGAACTGCTTTCATGTGTTCTAGATGGCTTCAGTGAAGCATTGTTGTTGCTGCCGTATGAGCATTTTTATGTTATCATGATGCACACTCTAATAGCCAATCAGTAGATTTCATGCCAGGGGTCATTTGACGGAGCAGCTCAATATCTTCTTGTGAGACTTTGGGGTGTCTTGGGTCATTGTCCTGCTGCAGGTTGACTGGGGGTCTCCTCTGAGCTTTGTTCTGCCTGGGGGCCAGAGGTCACTGGGGACTCCTGGCTGTTCTGGGTTTTCTCCACAGTCGGCTAGCCTTGGTCATATTGGACATTTGCAGGGGCACTTGGAGGCTGGGGTGCTGAGCGTTCTGTTTCATCACAAGGATCTCCTAGGGGCTTTCTCGTGCTGGGGTGACATGGGTTTTGTGCGGGCTACAGGGGTCTGTGCTGGCTCGGGCGCGTGCTGTTGTTGGAGCAGGAGGGGGATGTGCCGGATGTTGGGATGCCATGAGATTTGTGGAAGGTATTGTTTTTATTGTTCTCATAGTGTAAAGCACTTTGTATTTCTTTGATGCATGAAAAGTGCTATACAAATAAAGTGTTATTGATTAATTGATTGATATAGGTAGTCAGTCAGAGTTAAAAGGTGCACCTCACCACACCACAATAACACGGAGCTTTTTCTGGTACACGCAAATACATAGGCAATTGTGGAAGCGTGTATCAGTGTCTTTGTCTTAGGAAAACATCATGGCGTGAGAGAGTGACAAGACAAATAAAATTAACTTCAAAATGTTGCAAGACAACATCTGGAGCGTCGATTACAATACTGATAAAAAAAGGAGGAAGTGCTCTGTTTTTTATGTATAACTTTTCTTTGGTATATCATTCTTAAACAAATATTGGCATTGGCTGTAGAAAAATGAAATATTTGCCACCATACAAAACTTCTTTTCCCACACACTGTAAATTAGCCACAACACTCAAATAAGGATGGCTCCCTCCCAATTAACATACTTAAAAAATAACTCACCTTTATGTTTATATTTCAGTGCCTCTGTTGAGTTTGTCAGTTTGCATTATGCTTGCTTGTTTGCTTTATGTCAATGACAGCTCATATACAAAGGCCTATTTGTGTTCTATTTGCTGTCTACCAGGGAGGGTAGTATATGATTGGAAGTTAACATTGTGACAGCTAACACAAAAGCTAATACAGAAAAGTACAAACACTATGAGTCATTTGGTTTCCAAAGTCAACAATTTTCCATCTTGTACCATTGCAGAACAACTGTAATATTAGATAAGTTGTTGTTGGTAGATCTAATGCAAATGGATGTCGTCTTGTTGGAGGGTGAGTGTAACTAGTTGTGAATGTGAAAGTGTTACAAGTTTACTTGGCATTTGAAGCTATATGAGATCATAATGAGACATCCTAGTGGACCGCATCTATCCAGACGGCTGTCAACTATATTCTCCCTAATAGATCCATGAGGGACTAAGACTGAACAGGGAACTCTTTGTTTTGCATTGTGGGTGTTTGACATTAATTGTCTATGCATCCATGTGCTTCTATACATATACTATTTGCTTCAGCATCATTGCCATTTCATATCTGGGTTAGCCAGGCTGTCTATGACATCAAAAGTCTGAATATACAGCATATAAGAATCAGAATAAACTTTGTTAGCCAAGTATGTGTAGTACATACTCATACAAGGAATCTGACTCATGTTTTCATTGCTCTCAATGTACTTACACATGTATATATAGAATACCATGCTTATGAGATGTAATCTAGACTGATTCATTATTTCTAACAAAGTTAGAAGGAACAGCTTGTATGTAGTGTTGCTTTAATACTTCTTAATAATATAGGTTGCCTCAGCAGGCAACTGGTTCTGGCCTCCATGTCATCCATTAGTTCTTGATAACGGACACTTAATCAGGTATTATCCTGCCTATACCATGAGCACTTGACAAAGAAAAAAATGAGAGCGTTAATTTATAGTTTCACGTGTCTTGCAATCAAAATGTCAAGTTTTTCACAAGCGTTATATCTGTTTCCCTGGCAACTCCTGAGGGTCTGACAACTACCTGGAACATTTGGTAAAATCCCTTATGGTTCTTATACGATGGAAATGTTGTTCACTACTCCAGTTGTTAGGTGGACGAACCTTAGGTATGACTTAGCAAAGGGAGATAAACTAGTCCACTCAGCTCATAGAAGCATTTGGCTCAGATATTAGCCCGACAGCTAACGATATGCTAGCAAGATTCAAAGTCAATAACTAACAGTAAAGACAATCTGACGACAACAAGACTGGCTAGCTCATTGTCACCGAATCAATATCAAGATTTCCACGTACAAGAACAAGAACCTAGATTAATAGTGAACTGATGTAAGATGATTGCTTGATACCACTAAGTTCAGAGGGACGGCTACTTCCTGCAGCCACGTATCACTACCATGGTGCATCAGTTATTATGATACTTTTTTACTTAAGCTACTTCTGTTGAGCAGGGCCAGTACTTTCTTAGTACTACCCTGGGTGTCCATTTATCAGGAGTTAAGTGACACCCTGCAGCCAATCAGAATCGACTATTCAACCAGAGCGTGGTATAAGAACATCTTGATGCATACTGTAGCAGCCGGTTTTTACCACAGCCATGTTTTCCAGCAGGACTTTTTGTATGGTCTTTCTGTCTATTTGCACTCATCAATGTGGTCTGACGAATAAAATGCATTGCGCTGGTGGCTCAGGCAGTAGTATCTCACTTCCAATGTGGATCAATGGCCATCGCCTTGAGACACAGACACCATTCTATTTGGGATGATAGCTTTGGGAAAAACAAGATGGGGAAGGTAATACAAAATAGAAAAACCCTGGACAGTCATGCCCGGGTGCTGTCGTGGGAATAACATCTAAATTGATTTCTGCACCATGCTCATGTTAACATTACATTCTAGCAGCAGGCTTTGCTATACCGGCTACTTAGATGAAGGAAGGTCTTCTGCCCTTTTTGTGTGCTTGTGTGTTTGTGCGCTTGTTGCGAGGTTATGGTGATTTGCTAAACAGAGTAGGCTGTTCTGAGTTATATGCATTTACAATGTGGATAGCACATTATGGTAATGCATTTTAAATTCTGGGTTGATAGCCTCTACAAGACTTGGAAAACGAAAACAGGTCACACACAATTGTCTCTGTAGCTTATTCAAGGAATGCCTGCTTGTGTTCTTGGCACTGTATGGAGCGCGAGCATCGCACTTAGATTTCACCTGCCTAAGTGAAATGATAGTGTAGAATCTAAATGAGGCATGCTTGGCCCTCCAGGGTGGTTCTGTCTCCTCCTGGTCCAAAGACTGTGTCCTTCACAATCCCTGCTTGCCCTTGTGCCTCTCATTTGCATAGCAGAGAACAGAGCAGCCCATTGGCTGAGGGTGGAATTGGGAGAAGCGGTTCCATCCTGCACCCATTAGACAATCACCTTTACCATTAACCCAGACAAAAGACTCTGCTGAGAGCTGTAACTGACTCTACTGCATCAGAGTGTTAATATGCTATTAATGAATTTATACAGAAGAAACAGATAAAAGGTACTGCAACGTTACAATTTAAGATGTGAAAATCCATTCTTACTCAATGACCGGTTGAACTTTAGTGAATCTTAACTAACTTCTTCTGCGAAGCACAGTGAATTGAGTGCTCCAGTTTATTATTCTCTCATTATACATGATCAGTTTTAATGAATGAACAATTGGTATTTGACATGAGAGAGAAACAGATGTTTTTCAAATCTATTTATAAAATGTCACCTTATCTTGATTTAAAACTGCGTCGTCTCAAAACGATGTCTCCTTCTGTTCAATCATTTTTCTGTGAGATGGTGGTGTTTTTAATGATGGAAATGTCAATGCAAAGGTTTTTTATTATCATACGTGGTTATGGATTCATGCTGGCTGTTTTGTGATGTGTTTTAATGACAAAGGACAGTGATTCAGTTTCAACGGCGACAGAATGTAAAGGACTTTTCTCGAGAAGTCCTTGAAGAGTGAGCGGTGTAATGAAGATGAGACTGAGCAGGGTAATGAGTTAACACAGACGCAGTTTGGATGAATGTCTGATGTCTTAACAGCAAAAGGTGAGAGTTTAAAATGATCAACTATTCTCTTTGTGGAATAATGTGAGTTCGATGGTGTTTTTTTTTCTTTTCGTTTTCAAGTAGATCAAAAAGTCTACACAACTTCTGAATCAAATCAAATAAAATGTGAACTGCAGGTAGGCTGTACTGTGGCTTTATAATATGAAGATTTGTAGTCATGGTCATAGTCAACGTGTTGTATACGGGACTATTGTACTCAATATAATCACATTTCAGAATAAAATCCATCTATTAACAAACTCAGGTAGTTTAACAAAGAGTCAAAGAGGAATATGGAATGAACCCAGTGACATGGCAAAAGTTTTCAGTCAGTGTGTAGGCAAGACAAGCGCCCTAGTTTTTTCTGTCTATTGTCCGAACTTTAAGTTCGCTGCAGCATACTGTGTGTGTGGGCAGGTTTGGACTGATGGCACAGAGCTTTGTCTCTGGCAGGCAGCCTGAAGGCCAAGCTGCTGTTGTGTACTCTCCATACAAACTTGGACAGACAACAAGAAATTGAAAAAAATAAAATCAAGTGACCTCCACTAAAAGGAGTAAAAAAAATAAAAAAAACTCTGCATGGTTATTATAAACACTATATTTCATTTTTTCATATAACGTATTGGCGCACATAAAAAGTTTCCTAATACACTAATTATTTATGCATGAAGGTGATTTTCTAAACATGATTTCAAAGAATAATATCTAACTGATAAATAAATAGATACAACAATATATAAATAAATACACCATGTGACCAGATTATTAAAATAAACTTGATGATTCAGTGCAACACACAGTGCAACTTTTATTGCATTGCACAGGTATTTTAAATTTCTGGTCAGTCAAGAAAAAGCAGGTGGACTTTGTATTTTTCACACGTGAGATAGAAAAGGTAAGTGCTTTTTAAGCCTGCCAGGTGCTCTGTGCATCCTGATCCAACAGCAGCAGTGCTGACCAGAGAGGCTTCTGCGTCCCTTGTGTTAAACCATGCAAAGATCATGAAAACAAATGACAGAGTTTATTTCTGCACATTTTTGTATTGTTCTGAAGAGTCAAGCCAAATCTATGTTCTAACTCCTTTCTCTACCTGGTCCCCCTCTTTTCCAAATCCAGCTCTCGGTCATTCAGTCTCAGGTGGTAAACTCTTGGAGCCTGAGTGTTGACGTCTGTGCAGCTGTGTGGAGACACCGCTATGAAAAATGCTCCCTGTTTAATGGGCAAGCGTGACGTCTGAAATCTCCCAGGGAGGCTGGTCTGTGACGACACTGGCGCTCCCGTCGGAGGGCCGAGTTGTTGCTACGTTTTGTGTTGAAACATGAGGGGGAAATAAGGTGAGGAAAACGACAAAGCAGCAGATAAATAAATTGTCATTATGGCAGCTGCTGACAATCATAGACTGGCAAGTCATTTTGCTGACAAGTGTATTGGTGGTTGGCGGGCAAGGCGCAGTGTCATGGGACTATGACAGTGATGTATTGTATACCCATCGGAGTGTGTGTTCATTTGTTACAAACAATGGCGTTGCAGCAGGGCACTGGTGTGTTCAGTTTATCTTGTTTGCTGCTTGCAGACTTTAGAAAAAGTATGGTGGCTTTGTATTTACTTTTTGGTCTTTGTAGAAAAAGATCACACCCTCATCATCCTTTACTGTGCGTAATGGCATGTCATTTTCCCATTTCTCATGTCCAGTGTTAGAGATGATTATTCAACAATCTACTCTAATGTAACACTGTCTGATATCATGCTTTTAATAGAAAATAGGCTTCAGGCAACAATGCTGAGCAGCTATCACTGAGGCTTTAAGTTTTAGAGTCATTAATGATTTCGAGATGCTTAGTTGTCCAGCTCCAGTTGATGTTAATTGTAAAGGCCACATTCACAGTGACTCATGCCGGTAATAACTATAATTATCGTCCGCAAAGCCCCCACAGGTAAGGAGTTTGCCCTTTCCACAAATTATAGGGTTGCTATGCAATGTTATTAAAGAATATGAATGTGATAAAGTGCAAAGACAGGAAGTGCTGTCAAAGAGGAGTGGAGGTTCTTACTATGCCAAAAGCTCCCAAAGGCAACCACGTGTTTAACTTGTATACAGGGCAAAAGTTTGTGTTTTACTTGAGATACCCTTGGAAGTTACTAATGCAAGTTTTTATAAACAACACTGCCGGGCATCCTCTGCTCACACACGCCTCGGCTGTATGAAAAAGGTTGTCCTTGCTGTCAGGCGTTGATTAGCCGTCCGCCGTGATGTGGACACGGCTGTCTCTGTGTCTCCGTGGGAGGTCGGCAGGACTTGATGGATGTCTCTCTTTTGAGATTGCACAGCACCGCGGCGAGGGAAGAGGACCTGCTATCTATTCACGCTGTGTTCCTTTCTGCTCTGCCTAAAATGGAGCAGGACCTCCCTCCACAGCACGACTCCATCATCTCTGGATAGAGCTAAGAGGTGCATAAAGGAGCATAAGAAAAAGTACCTCTTCCATTTCTGATCCCCAAGCACCTTTTAAGCAAAAATCCACTTAGAACTTGCATAAGTAGGGAGGGAGAAATCCCTTGATTTTCCACACAAGCACTGAATTTGAGGATAATCTTCACAGTGTGTCGTTGCGGGACGCCTGTCTCGCAGACTCTCAGTACCCTCTCTAAAAATACACACAGACGCTTGGCAAAACAGACAAATGCACACATAAACTCAGACGTGTTCATTTACAGCAAGAGAAAAGCACCCAGAGACACTTTCGTACACAAACTCATTTTCTTTTTTACGCACAGGCTCAATAAGACTGCAGGACAGTGAATCCTATTAGATATGAGAAAACAAAGAAGAGAACGGCTCATTGAGGAGGAAAAAACACGCTCCCTCTCCTTTTGCATATTCCTTCATGATTCTGGCAAGACCACTGGGAGATTGATGTGTCTGTCTTTTTCATACCTTCTGTGACTGCTCAGCGAGGCGCCGGGCTCCATGAAACTAGCCAAATTCCTAAATGATGAATGTACACTAGTGCGTCCACTGGGAGAAGAGACGAATCTCATATCAGCCGAGAGGAGCTTGATATTGAAAATCATCTGGAATTTTGCCTGGCACAATATTGGAAATTTTTATTCTAATTGCATGAATGAATTGAATGTGCTGTTCTGATAAATCCTCTCTGCCACCGAGGGAATAGTGTAAATGAAGTATCACAGATTTGTTTTGTGTTTCCTGCATGCTTGCCTGTGTGTGTGTGTGTTTGTGCCCGTAAGTCATTTTCACATTGCCTTATGCTGCTGTTGATTGCTTGTTTACTCAAGCAAAAACTTCACAATGTTAACATATCATATAAATGAAACTCTGACAAGATCTTCCACCCACATATTACAACATATCAAATTGTCATAAGTGGAACATTTTTCAAAAATATCAGTTACAATACCAAGGAATGAGAGACAGTGTATCAGTATAGAAAACCATTTTTATTTCTCATAAGGCTGTCCTGTAATGTACTTTTATCTACTGGGGGATAACTGTATGTTTCTCCACTGTGACTAATACTTTCTCACTGTCATTCTGAATAAATCATCTCTCTCTGGTGTGTGGGAGGGAGATCTACACAAGAAACACAGTCAAGCAGTCGCCCGTGACTAACTGTCCGATTAAGGTCCGAGTGTCTGCTGCTGCTGCTCCGTGTCCCGGCTGTATCCAAGTGGAAAGCTCAGGGGTCGTTGTTAGTGCTGCTTTCTTTTGTGAGGCAGTTCTATACAGTGTTTTCCTCATCTTTACAGAAACTACAAGCATCCTCTGGCTTAACCAAGGACATTGTTGAATGACGAAAGTGACCAATACTTATTTTATGACTGTCTCATAGCAGTCCTACGCACACCATACCGGGACAACAGCCTCTGGATAAGTTATATTCAGTGGCTGATCGATATTCCACCATGGGGCTCAAGCGCCTAATAGATTCTTAAATATATTTTTCAGCTTCTTGGATCTGTCTTCTTATATGTAATGTATTTATATATGTATATATACACAAATTATCTTACATACAAAGAAAAGAAGTGCTCATGAATTTACATTGGGCATGCCCTCGAATAAAAGTCAAAATGTCCATGAGGACAGACCCTAAAGCCTCTCAAAGGTTCTCCATGAACTCGTCACAGGTTGCCTGTGGCCTCCGTCACTGAAGATCCAGTGTTTGTCAACCGAATCTTCTCCGTGTCGTCTCAGCAGGGCCAAGTCAAACACAAATGCCTTCCACACAGAAATAAAAGGACATCAGGGTAATTTCCCGCCCAGTTCCATGTTAAAGTTCAGGTCCATGTAAGCTCCTCTCAACCGGTTTACCTTCAGTGGGGCGAATGTCTATCGAATAATGTTTTAACAACCTCTAAATAACCCCTGCTAAGCTGTTTCAGTTTCTGAGGGGGGGGTGGGGGGTGGGGGGGTAGGAACAGAGAGAGCGAGAGAGAGAGAGAGCAGGTCGGAAACTGGCCGCAGCTGTGTGGAAGAGAAGAGTCACCAACATGGGGCTCATTGATCAAACAGGGGATTAGTCTGGTTTCAAATCCTTGGCACCACACGAGCAAAGCTGTTTTTATCTGGGTGGATATCCTTTCTGTGGTCCCAGGTAATCCAGTCAGTAGCCGCGGATGTAATAGTTTTAGTCCGTTCGGTGGGAGGAGAAAAGTGGGTAGATGAGAGGGGAAGAGCCTGGCACGCAGCCCTGCAATGGGAGCTCTCTGTTAGGTCCTGGGATGAATCTGCAACACAGAGGAGGAAGAGGAGAGGAGAGAAAACACACATACACTTAGATAGAACAAAGGCATACAAGTGTGCGAGGATTAGACCCAGAGGAATTGCTCCGTTCGCGTGTTTCAGAAACAAGGGGGGAGTCTTTTGAACTGTGGAGGCTTTGTACAGCCCTGTCTCACCTCCCGGTTCCCGCTGCTACTAAAAACAGACAACTTATATGCGTGGAAACAGCACTAAAAATTGAGGTGTTCTAGGCATTTATAGGTATACCGGGATATATCAGGAAAACTCTCTGTGCCGAAAAAAACCCTGGTGTGTTTCCATGCTGTGTACATCTGCTTCACAAACTGACACTCTGGCATATTTTTGACTTTATCTCAGACCCTTTTAGCCACATCCCCTCCACCCCCAGCTTGCCTGACCCCCCCTCATTGTTTGCACCTTCTCTCTGAGCCAGCCAATCACAGCTGAGGATTTTTCCTCCAACCCGATAAAATGACTTTGGCATTGCTAAATGGGATCACGGCACCCGCTGTGGAGTCTGAGCTGTCTCTCCGTGACTCTGGTTCAGGGACTCTTATTCAGCCTCGGTTGCAAACCTGGACACATTTCAATAGTACATTGTGCAACCTTGAGACTGCTATTGAATGTCCTGCTTTTCAGCATCCTGCTCAACCTGAAGCTCAGTAAAAACTGTGTGCACGTTGTCTGCCGCAGTTAAAGTAGTCGAGTTCATTGCCCTCGTATGACTGTCTGTGCTGCAAAAAGCATGTTTTCAACAATATATATATATATATATTTTTTACCTCACTTTCATCACATTTTCCAGTTATTTCACTGATGTAAGACTTTACGGTGAGGAGATTTGAAGTCCCCTGCACACTGTGGGGCCAATTAGAAATCCCATAATCCTGTTCAACTAAGAAATACAGCCATGACATTTCCAGCAGGCTTGGCAGGTGGTAGCCAGGTGTGTGGATTTGATTGCAGAGGGTGCTGTAGCACATGGAGAGTCTCAGAGCTCCAATGTGTCGGACATGCTAGCCAAATGATTTTATTAACCATTTTCTCGGGGTATATTGTGTGCACCTGTATTCACCTGCTGTGCTGTGTGTTAGTTTGAGATTAGGCTCCAGAGAACAATCAGAGGAAGAGACTCTCAGGCGTTATAATTTGGGGCTTAATTTGGCATCAACATTGATGATCTCCGAAAACATAAAGCAGTGCAGTTATATTGTTGGTAGACAGTGTTTGATACACTGTTAACAAAGTCTTTATTTTAGCACGTCATTAAGGTCATTGTGGATTTATAATCTCATTCGTTCTGGTGGAAATTGTTTCACCATTTTTTTTTATGAAAATCGACTTAAAGGGTAACTCCACCAATTTTACACATTAAAGTGTGTTTACAGGTCTTGGGGAGTACTACTGCATATGTGATAAAGTAGAATAAAGCCTTTTGTTGCTCCAGAGGAAACTGCATGTAATCTGATGAATTGCCCCTGATGATGTCACTCAGTTTTGAAGTTGCATTGTGGGTAATGTAGGCGCCAGGTTTTGAAAAGCACTGTTGGACTCATTATGGTCAGTTTACCTACATTGCCCACAATGCAACTTAGCCACTAATTGACATCACTGGAGGCAATTTATCAGTTTACATGCAGCTTCCTCTGGAGCCACAAAAGGGTATGTACAACTTTTCACATATGCAGTAGTACTCCTCAAGACCTGTAAACACACTTTAATTTAAGGAATGTTCTGGAATAAAGTGTCATTTGCAGCTCTGCCTTTTTCCCTTCATCAGGTGGGTATGTTTTCAGTCCTGTTAGTGTTAGTTAGCGGGATGCCCTGAGTATCTAAAAAACCTAGTAAAAGATTTGAAAGATTCAAGGAGTAAATCAACAAGGAACAGGTATTATTTTCACATGAACTTCTGCACTTACTTGTATATGAGTTATGCATCCCCTCATTCTCCATTATCATTTTATTCTAATACGGATCCAGATGCAGAGTGATCATTTCTATACATTTCCAGTCTCTAAAATAAATTCACAGGATTGCACAGCCTTGGCAATGTGCTGACTACTTCTTATATTGGATATTATAGGGGACACAGGGGACATGTCCCTACCACTTTTTTAAATGTCTGATTTTGTCCCCATCACTTTTTAAAAGCATAGGTTGTCATAAATGTGTTCACATAATGATGCTAGAAATTGCCTGAAACAAGTCTCACTGGAAACAGGTGGAACTCCATTTGCAGTTTTTTTAAAGACCAAATGACATGTTAAAACAGATTTGACATAAATCCCTGTCAAGGAAATACTATTCTCCCTTGGTGACTACATCATGCCTATTTAGGTCTGTGTCAGTGTGCCTTAAATAGCTTCAAAGCCACACAATGTCTCTCTCTGTACAGTTTTGGTCCTTTTCCCCCCCACGATCCTTAAACACAGTAATCCTCTGGGCTCATGTGTCCAACATTTGCATCTGTATCATCTACTGTGCGACGATGTAGCAGAATGTTGGAGCAGAGAATGACCTCTGCCAGAACAAGAGCAGTAACAGGTTACACATTACAGCTCACTCTCCATCTCAGACACAATCCACCAGAGGTTTGTTAGCGGGAGAACAGGGGTTGTATGCAAATGCTGTCATTTCAACCCACATTCATGCATTTGTGTGGGACTAAAAGTGTCCTCTATTCTTTTTTGTCCTCCGTCTCTTCAAATGAACAGTGCACCAGGTAGCAGCGGATTGCTCAAGGATTTCCTGCCTATCCCATCTTTGCTGGCAACTAAGCCGTCTGCATTCTAATTTGCTGGCCGCATTAAACTGCAATTTACTCAGACTCCAGTTAGTAAAAGGAGCCAAGGACAATTGCCTTAGCAAAAGAATTTAGTGCAAACACAGCCTAGCCTTTCCCCCTTTCTCGTTTAGTGCTGAACAAATCAATCATGCCAGCTGAGAAACCTCTTCAAACAGCACTAAAGAGCACCCTCTAAAAACAGAAGACTCCAGACAGCAAAATACATCAAGATCCATTTAATGTGACATTGACAATGGGAAAAAGCAAAGAAAACGGGTATAAATAAATCAGTAGCACTTGGAATGAACTCCTCCATCTTCCACCTGTATGAAAATGTCATAAGGATGACATTCTGGCCATTCTTGGTAGCTTGGGCCGCAGCTGTCAGCCTACAAAGTTGTACTTTTCAAAAAAACATTGCATTATTCATTCAGTTGTGTATGTCTGCATGTTGGTCTTCATGATGACATTATACAGAACGGAAGGAGGAGGAGAAATGTTGTCAAGCACAGAGGTGGAACAGATGATTTCTCAGTGAAGTTGAACTGTATGTGTGGCATGGCCGCCCGGAGTTCATTTTGATCAACTGCAGACTGAGATCTCTCGATTTTGACAAATTAGATGGCGATGCATCTGCTGGCAGGTCACTTTTGCTCTGAAACTGTCTCACAGATGGGCTACATTGTGTCATGGTGTGTTATTTTGCTAGAAAAAGTGCCCTCCGCTGCTTTTAATAAGGAGACATGTGAGTCTCTGAGCAAGTAAATCATGTCGGACTAGTTGGAGGGGACACACACTGTAAAGTGTGAGAAATGGCGGTGCATCCAGTTGAGTTCAATGCTTAGCACTCACTGATCTGATACATAGTCCTTGGTGTAAATGCTGTGGTCTTATACATTAAAACAGCTGCTGAACATGAGAGGATATGTTGTTGATAACGACTAAAAAAGTAATTAAAATTCAGTGAATGTCAGATGAGGTTTGTATTATGTATGTATGACATTCCTGCCTTGATACTGATGACAGATTCATAGTCAGTCTGGCACACTAACAGTGAGGTTATCAGATGAACATGATGCCTTTCACTATTATCAAAAAGCATGAGAGAAGTGGCAGGAAAGATGTTTTCATTACAGCGTCTCTCCCTCTGCCTGTCTCTCTTAAGGTGTAAAGTTGTTTGGAGGGAGCAGAAATGGATTGTTCTATTTAGCGAGTGGAGCGGGTAATGCAGATCTATGGTGGCTGAGTGTTTTGGAAGGTGCTCCCCCAGCCTCGCTCTCACTGTGACTTCCACAAACAAAAGGGCCTGCCTTGTCTGCTGCTACAGAACAGGCAATGAAGGGCTCCCTCTCTGAAAGACATAAAGAAAGAAAAGAAGAAACATGGATGTCAGGCACTGGCTTTCTGCTTGGCATCTTTACTTTTCATGCCAATTTTGATAAAAGATAGCAATGAAGTCTATGTGCGAGTGAACATGTGTGTGTTGGCCTCATTGTGTTTCCCTGACACTTTTCAGAGCAAAATGAAAACCTGCAGATGAAATAAAATGGCTGAGAATTTAAAAATGAAAAGGAAACAAAAAACAATGGTGCAGTATGGGCTTGCTGAGCTTGTTACAGAACAAATACAAATGAGGCAATTTGGCCTAAGAGGCAGGTGAATGAGGAATGTTGATTAAAAAAGAGAGCAGAGTGCAGGATAAAAGGCCTTTCATGTAGCCTGTGGGCTATGCTGTGTGCTGATAGCTGCTTCAACAAGACCCTCAGAGGGGGATCAGGATATCAAGTGGCCTCTGATAAGAAGCCACATGACGGAAAAAAGGGAAGAGGCTTTGCCGGGGGGGTCTCGTGCACACGTGTGAGCGTACACACACAAACACAGACGTATCAAACACATCAAACATGTGCGTTTGTACACAACTAGGAGCACACACAGAGAGGAGCAAGTAGCATGTCACAGATTAGTGACTAATGGGATTGGCAGACCAGAGCAAGTCACTGTAATCAAACCCACACAGTGGCTGATAGCAAAAACAGGACATGGAACAAAGGAGGCAATGAAAGGAAGAGGCACTGATCCTGCCATTACACACTGTTCGCAGGCAGCAGGGCTCTGCTCACGGGTGGACCTGGCTCTGTGTGTGTGTTTCTAAGTACTCCACCATGAGCGTGCTGCTGCGTGTTTACCCATCTATGTACCGACTGGTGTATTTTAGCAATACAAGTGCCACCGTTTATATGAAAATGCAGCAACTTACTTTGTATTTATGCGTGTGCTGCCGGGTGATAAATATTTACAGTGGGTGGCGGTGCGTTCAGTATTTGTGTCACGCCTGCCTAATCATGCACAGCATGTAAACACACACTTGATTATTTCGCACTGAGTATTTGGGTTAATGAGAAGTCATTGAACATGAGTTGGTCCCACTCCTACCGCCCGACACTCAAGTGCATTACAGTGATGTGTGTGTGTGTGTGTGTGTGTGAGAGAGAGAGAGAGAGAGAGAGAGAGACGAAAAAAAAAAAAAACTAAAACAAACAACAGCTTGAGAAAAAGACTAACCTTTACAGAAGCAAGAATGCAGCTCAATTTCTGTTGACGCATCCTCTGCATTTTGCTTCCGGAAGCTAAAAAGGGGAGTATGGCTGGGTGTTCTGCAAAGAGAGGGTCAAGAAAAAAGGACACGTGTGTATTGGGTAGAAAAGCAGCTTCAGGCCTGACCTTTTGGCCCTCTTCTCTTAAGGTTTTGATATTATTAGGCCATTTTACTCATAGATACGTATTAATGCTCATTCTCCATTTGTGTGTAGAAATGTACACTCTTGATTAATGTATCTCAAGAGCATAATTAATAATTTGTCCCAAGTTACACAAAAACAATCAAGTTTACTTATTTCAAATTGTGCAAAGGACTGCACTGAGAATTAGAGATGCATTCTTTAGAGTGAACCAAGCACTGCACCTTACCTTGACAGGATGGCAAGACCCCGTTCGATCAACTTCTTTCTGAGAATTTTGGGCCTGTGCATGGTTGGCAGCGAAGGGCCCCAGTGAAAGCTTTATGTCTATCTGCTGGCTTATAAATCTGCAGAGCAACCTTGGGAAGCCCCGTGTGGTCTAACCTTCACTGGCTGCTCCCTCTTTTCCCCTCTACCATCACATTAGTCTCTGCTTCTATTCAAAGTCATTGTCACCAAGCACTGAGAGGAGACGAGGGTTTGCTGATCGCGAGCAGGTGGGGAAGGGGAGGGTGAGGGTGGGGGGGAGTCAATTAAATGAATACAAATCGGGTGATCAACCTGTCACAGAGTGCTGGACTGCTGGCTTCGAGGACTTAACTCCCTTCATTATTTTTGCATGCCGCATTCGGAGTCAGTTTACAGAGCCGAAAGGCAGCGGAGAAGCAGAGTGGCCGTTAACTTTATCTGTGAGAGGAGTGTGGCCTGAGGCAGAGCCCACCTGTTTGTTTACGGCCTACTTTATGTTTGTTCTTTACTACTATGGGCCCTTAGATAGTATGCTTACACCAAACAAATTCCACAGTATTATACAGCTCACAGATGTGCTGTGTTTTCAGACTGTTTACAGTGTGATTTGTGCACATCTATTTCACCCACAGGTTTGACACTATGCATGTTTAATTGTTAAGAGACAGAAGATTAGTTAAAAATTAAGCAGGCAGTGGCAAGATTTCCTCAGTTCACCGCAAATGAAAACTCAGTCATTATTGACCCACCCACATGTAGATTCATTGGGGCTATTCACACAATAATGGCTTGTGCATATACTTTTCTTGTGTTTTGGCCTTTTGTTTCATGTGACAACAGGATTTTGGGGGCCTGAAAACGCAAACTTTTGAAACTGGTTTGAAAACGCCACCCTAGCTGTTGTCATGTAAACTAGCATTTCTCAATTCTTCAATTCTGAAAACTGAAATTGTAATAGGAACGCAGACCTTTTTTTGAAAATGCAAAGGAAAAACTTTCAGTTTTTAGCAAAACTGTCATGTAAACTGGGTCGTCGTCTACTAAACATTGCCAGAGCTTCACAGCAAAACAGCTTGGCATCATTCTCCAACTTCACTTTAGCTTAGCAGCGACATTGAAGGCTGAATTTAATATTCTTTCTTTTAAAACAAGTCCCCATCTACTTCAGTTGTTTACGAGAATACTAGAATGCTGTTTTGCTGTGAAGCATCTGAAATATTTTGAGGATTATGAAACTTCACCTAACTTTCCACCAACATGAGGGTGAGAAGATAATGACTACATTTTTATTTTTGGGTGAGCTTACAGTCTCCTTTAAGTCGAAGAGAAGAGTCAACCTCTTTTCTTGGACTTAAAGAAGAAGTATCTAGGAGAGTGAAACCTGTCAGGCATTTTGGCATGTACTGTTTGAAATTGGTGTGAGTGTGCTAGTGTGTATGCCTTGGTTACATGTGCATATGCATGTACTGTACGTGTAAGTGTGCATCTGTTCATTGCGAGTGCAGGTCTGTAGATGCACATACATACAGTTGTGCTCAAGTGTGTGTGAGTGTGTGGGAGGTCTCACTCTTGTGGTCTTGATTTTATTCCCAGAGGAGCACATCCATCCAGAGTTGTCAGGCAGAGTCTTACACTCCTCTCCCTCCAGACACGGTTCCATCTCACACCACCATTTCCCAATTACAATGGATGCTGGGGAAGGTGAGCAAAGAGACATAACAACAGCCGTTAGTTTCACGTAGACACAAGTGTCAATACAAGTACTTATAGTAGTAAAGAAACTGTAGCGAACGCAGTAGATAAAAATGATAAAGCCAAGGGGCATAATTAAATATGAACCTTGAATGAGCATTAAAGTAAATTAATAATGGAAACATAGATTTATCAACATTAGGAGTAGCCAAAGTTTAAAATGGAGGCAGAATGATCACCAAAAGTTCAACGTAGTCAGAAACCTCCCACACAAACATATTTTGTGTCCACATTATACACAGGCACGCTTGTATATGTGTAGATACAGCATACAAAAGCACCCACACACTTTATTATGAGCTTCTGCAGAGGAACATCCAGCCGAGTCCCTAAATGAATGTTTTTCCTCCTCTCCGGCCTCAGAGCAATTGTATCGTTGCTGCATGGGTACTTTTGCTGTTGACAATAATGTCTTCTACCAACAGAAATTAATCATTATTTTGTTTTGATACAGCTACATTGCATGTAGGGGAGCAATCTCGTTTTTAATCAAAACTAATTGCCTCTCATTAACATCGACTGAAATTCTTCCTCCAGCTAGCTGACAAAAACAAATATGTTCTCATCTTCTCATCAAGGTCTCCCTCCCTCCTTTCCTCCTTCTCTACGCATGTCTCCGGGTGAGCTGTATGTGTGGTTGTGTGTGTGTGTGTGTGTGTGTGTGTGTGTGTGTGTTCATGTTTTCAGTGGTAAATGCTACCAAATATCACCTTTTATGTTGTTTGACTTGCATACATCATGTAGGAGGTAAATGTATAAATAAACTTTGGTTACTCAAATTAACTCACCACGGTCCATATGTTGAATTAATCATATGAGAAAATGTGCATCCACACTCTTCCACACCCGTATAGTTGCAATGTATTTGAGATGAACACTTGTGATGCAGTGTTTTCATGTCAGTAACACTTGACTGGGTGTGCAGAAGACTGACACATTTCTGTCATAATAATCCTGACGTGATACTTGCATGAACATGCCTGCTAATGTGAGGCTGTGAAAAAGAGGGAGATTTTCTGGGGTGTTGGCAAACGACCTCCCCTCAACCACCACCACCGATTCATGGAATAAGTATAAGTAAGGATATGAGAGTAAGATAACTTTCTATTCGTCTTAAATTCATAGTTCACTGTAAAATGTATAAACAAAATAAAAAATGTACAAAAAAAAGTGATCAAAAGTCAACAATTAAAATTAACATCACGTTGTGAGAGTGTGTGAGGAGTCATCACTGCCAGGCAGACCTTCAGAAAGAACAAGAGGGAGGATAAAATGATGCAGGACTACAGTCTGCAGAGTTGAGGTAAGAGGATGAGTGAGTCGGGCAGGAGGCAAAGGTGAAGGAAGGGGAAAGTCTCGCACCAGGCGGAGGGAAATTTGGAAGCGTATTTCTTCTTCTTGGCAACTCTCTCATCCATGTGCAGTGGCAAAGTGAGCGGGGCTCAAGGACCGGTAACAAACGTCGGCAGGGTCACTTGTGCACGCTCACCTCTGCCTCTTAAATTGCCAGATACCATGGCACGAATCCAACACAGAAAACTGAGCAACACCCATTTGGTTTGTATCAGCGTGAAAATGGGAGATTTAAAGGGGAACTTACTAATCTGGGACGCAGTGGGAGAAAGGGTTAAAAATAGTGAGACTCCAGCAACCAACCTGAACACTGGAAGCAGTAGGAAGCCATTGTCCGGCACCTAAAGCTCTAGTTTATGAATGCACATGAAGTGTCATTAGGCCAATCAACCCTAAGCCAATTGAAAATTACCTAGTTGACCCTTAATGACACTTAAACATGTATAAAGACACAGGTACAGGTGTAATGGCAGGGTTATGATGGTGTCATTTCAGTCTCAGACACACCCCTTCAAATAAAACTCTACCTTAAAGTAGTTTTGTACGGCGTTTTGGAGAAGAAATTCAGACTCTTTAAATATTTACAATATTAATGAGGTAATAATACAAACTCAGAGATATTTATTTTTCCATAAATGATTAATCAAGCTGTTCTCAGAGGAAAATAAGGTCCCTGTTTGAAGCTAGAAAGGTAAAATATAAATATACAAATATATACAAAGAAAAACAGTATAAAATTGTGTTGTCAAAAGTGCATTTTGTGTTATATGTTTTGTCCTGTTTTGCAGCGGGAACTCTCTCTTTGAATTAAATCATACTGACACATCTAAACCATTCTTTCAAAGTCATCTCCTGGTTCATTTATAAACCATGATGTGTGAAGAACTTTTTTGTTTTTCACACTCCTCCGTTTACTGACAGCAAGCGTGACGTGGCAAAAGTTCTAAGCAGCTATCAGATGATCGTTCCTCCCACAGAAAGCTTTCCAGTGTGTAGGATGTAGTAGAATCTCTAAATAGCTTCTTTCCTTTTATCATGTAGACTTAAAGTGAAATGTGAAGGTCAAATAGCTGGGAGAGAGCAATGAGTTAAACTAGTGCCATTTCATTTTCCAAACCCATTTTTTTAACCATTCGGAAAAATACATTTTTCCCCCTCCAGCCTGCTGTTGCCAAGGTTACAGGCCAACCACCAATCAATTGTGAGTATGAGCAACATGCCGTCTCCAACTGATGGAGGAAGACGGTTTAAGTGCAGTCCCTCACAGCACAAAGTGTGAACAGACACACACACACACACACACACACACACACACACACACACACACACACACACACACACACACACACACACACACACACACACACACACACTCACACACACAAATATATGCCAGAGAACAGACTGGACGCAGAGTAACACCCCACTGCTGTTCAGTGAACTTGCTGCATTTCCTGACTTCCTTCTTTGCTATTCTCTCCATGAACCTTGAGGAAACCCATCGCCAGAGTGAGAGCATCCACTAACAGGCTGTGAACCTGCCCTTTGGCTCCCCCCATGGCTGTTTACCTTATCCACTAATTACCACATGTTGGTCCATTATCCACCAAGCTCCATCTATCTTCCCTTTTCTCCCTCCGTCTTCATCCATGGGCTAAATATGCATTACACATCATTAATCATGTTTACATTCGGCGGTGTTTTAGGCGCAACACCATAACTACGCTGGAAGTCCTCGTTAGGTGGCAAATTATGATGAGGCTTGAGGAGATGTGTTTAATCAATTCTACCGAGGGACGATGATGTGCTGCCACTCTGTTTAGCCCCTTCTTCTCGCTATACAGAGCGAGGGGGAGGAATGGAGTTGTTTTTCATTATGCCACCAACCGAGAAGGATTTATATTCCACAATGTGAATGCAGAATCCACTCGCAATTGAAAATGGTGGAGTAATACCTGCAGAGCAAAAATCAGCTCCTTCAAATGGAACCAGAGAGAAAAGCGGGAAAGGAGGTAGAAAAGGGGAAGCGGAAAATGCGGCAGGAGATTAAAAACGCTGCCTCACGAGAGTCGCTTTGCATGAAAGTTGAATGATGTTTACTGTACTTCACAGAACTAAATTCACCTCGCTCTCCGTGGCCTGAAATGTGCGCACATGGAGCATAGATAATTTATACACGGGGAGTCTACAAAACGGCTGCATTACATGGGCCTGTGAAGTTTTTCACAGTATTCTTTGTTGCCTTTATTATTTATCTACTGCTATGATGTCTAATATTAAATTCCTGTATAATGTTTCTGAACTGGGGGACGAGTCAGAATGCCAACTGATTGTTCAATAGTTCACCGCTTGACCTGGATTATTGATTTTCGCTGTTTGTTTTGACAGCGAACATTGTTTCATGGTTTGTTTTGTCCATTAGAATATGTCGGTGTATTTTCTGTGTGTTTTTATTGTCTATGAGTTTAATTTAAACCCACAGATCAAGAGAGCAGCATGGTTGCTGAGTAGTCAGTGCTAATAACGATGTGTTGTAGAGTCAAATCGGATGAAAAATCATCAGGATCTGAACAAAGGATCTCTGTGTTTCTCATCATATGTGAACATGTGCCCTCTCTTTCTTCGTTAGAAGGTCTTTGACATCGAAGGGTTCCTCTGAGATTCATCTTTTTGATGCTCGAATTTGTTTTTTTCCACTCAAGCGCTCTGCTGCCCCTCAAATGTTTGGAAAGCCTGTGTGAAAGGACCCTCTTGCATTGATTAATTCTGCTTTTTGAGCATGCACATCAAAGCCAGTGACTGTGGATTTTAGGATTGGACATGAGAGTCGTAATGTTATGCTTAGAGTTCCTTGTTGTTATGAATTATGTCTTTTCTTAAAGCTGCACTGTGTAGTTTTTGGGAAGAAATTTTAATAATAAGAGAAAATATTTTACTTTTTTTATAAAACTAAATAAACAAACTGACCTTAAAGGACAACATCATTTCATACAGTTTTACTTTGTTTAAATTTGGCGGACCCTGCCACCTTTCTAGCTTTAAACAGTGTTCTGGGACCTTATTTTCCTCTGAGGAAGACTCATTTATTCAGTTATTAAAATAAACACTTCTCAGTTTGTATTATTACCTTATATATATTGTAAATAAAATATATAAGCTCCCTTATTGATTATTAAAATATATAAGCATAAAAAGGCATAAAATATAAATTTCTGTATGTATTTTTCCAAACTACAGAGTGCATCTTTGAAAAATAAATTGTTTGCTGAAGAAAAAAGTAAATCTGAATTTAACGTATAAACCTGATTTTGTGACATCTTGAAGGCCAATCATGGTCCAGTTTGCATCTTAGACAAATATGATGTGGAAAGTTAAAACTTCCAGCACACATTACAATGAGAATGAACTTTAAAGTGAAGCAGAAGGCATCTTGTGGGTATTATGTGAATATTCAGACTGCCAACCCAAAATGCATTTGTTGGCACATCAAGGCCATATCCAGATTGAATTTAGAAAATCTGGACAACAAAAAACCACATGAAATGCAATCTTTGCAAATCAGATCCAAACTGCATTTGGAGGTTGTTTGAAATGTGATCAGATTTCCACAGATGTGTCTCAGTCAGTCTGGATGCTCTTGCTGCTGATATTGGATTTTAAGATGTCTTTTGTGTCGCGCGACACACAACAGCAACATCAAATCCAGACTGAATACATCAGTGCGGCAGAGCAGAATCCATGTTGCTACCAGCAGAGCCGAGGACAACACAGAGAGCAACAGTCTGTGGACAGTCACTCTGAAATAAACTGCCTGCTCCACGACTTGACAGTGTGATTGGAGAGCGACATTTGTCATGCTTCCCTGTTGGAAAGCAACGTCACCAGTGTATGTAGGGACCGACGCCCACGTTGTTACCACAGCAACGCATGCAGATTGGTTGGTGATGTCTGGACACAAAAATCCAGTCTGAGATCACTAAATAACAGCATGGACACTGTCTTTCAGATCTCATTTGAGAAAGAAATCTGATTTGCCTGCAGCCTTAGTGGTAGTCTAATAGTTTAACTTGTGAAACATATTTAATAAAAAATATATAAAAACAATATTTACATAGATTCAGAGAGAAGGATTAGATGTAATTACAGTAACATTGGAGCTAACAAGGTATTTTAACGTGTTTGTCCTTACAAAAAAATAAAACAAATTATGTTTCAAAGCATTGTATTTTTACAAAAATAAATAAAAATGTCTGCAATGCAAAACAATGAAGTCGCCTCATTACAGCTTTTTAAAAGCGGTGGACACTGTGGCTCATGAGGCTGAGCTTCAGTAGCCTTCATAACACTGGCAGTGTTAGCCCGAAAAACATGTCACCATGCAGAAATTATAAACTAGAGCAAGGCTTCAGGTCTGTGTTCAAAAGGAAAGACAGAAAAAACACTATAATGTTAATAAAGCTCAGGCAGGATGATCCGCCAACTTTTAAAAAAATGCACTTATGCACAACCCTAATTAACATCTTGACAGCTCCTCGTCTTGTACTAAAGGGAGAGTAAAACTTTAATGAGCAGCGACTATGAAACGCATCTTATAAATATTCATGTTCAAATTTGATCTTTGCCTCAAAAATCTATTTCAGTCAGCACATGTGGAAGACAAGCAAAACCTGGCAACACACTGTAAACGACATGTCTGGTCTGAATGCCTCGAGGATAAAACACAGACAGACAGAGTCGGGCCTGATGTGAACACACACACTTCATGTCTGTGGCTGTACTCGGGCCAGGGCGTCTGGCTCTGACCTTGACCACTGGAGAAGAGCCATCTCTGGGCTGGGATCCATGCATCACTCTCTGGTGACCGCTGACCTCCAACAGTCGTTTTACTTTAACTACTCCCAGTGCAGCCGTCAGCATGGAGGGTATAACCTTTGTTCCAACATCAGCAAACTTTACTCATCCTCTGTGTCTGCTGTGGAGTGCGAGAGGAGGAGGGAGGAGGGCTGTAAACTGACCACTGTCCCAACTACCCCTTCTGGGCTGACTATTAATTTCCAGATCCATCTGTTTACGAGCTGAAAGCCTTCAACGTGATTTAAGGCATCAACACCAATTAACACAATCCTCACGTGTTAACATAAAGTAGCTGCTGCACACTGTCAAAGATGACAGATGGGCTTGGAATAATCAGCAAACAAGGACTGGAAGTGTTTGATTCAAGATGTTGGCCATGCAGCAGGCTGGAGTCTTTAGCTTTGATGGACAAACAACCTAGATTGGGACTTGAATGGATTGAAAAACATGAAGCGATGGACCTTTTACAAGTGCATCTGTCAGATCTCTGGTGAGCGGCCCCGTGTGATGGATTGAACTCGCTGACACGTCCCTGCCAGGTAGCAGAATGTTTGAACACCTTGACGGATGAGGCAGAGAAATGATTTCCGTCGGTGTCAAAATGTGAATACGTGTCTGTGGGCTCGATGAATAGTTAATGTTTCTTAACTTGAAGTGGCCTGCGCAGCACTCGGTGGACTTAAATTAATCATGGCAAAACGATGGCTTTCTGATGATGTCAGCCGTGGTGACTGTTCTTTCGGTGAATCACTTAAATTAGTTGCCTTCAGTCAAGATCTGGAGCAGAAAGCAATTAGGCTTTAAATTCTCAAACCATTCTGTTGGATTAAATTTACAGTTTGGGGTGGGGGATTGATGCTTCCTCACACAACCAGTTTCACCTCTATTCTTTCACTGACTCATTCAGGCACTCGGCCCCCTTAGGTGCCCCAGTGTCTGAAAAAACACAGTGAAAGTGCCCTCTTGGATGCCCCTGTGGTGGACAAAACATGACAAAGTAAAATGTGAGAAAGTGCCCTCCAGGGTGAAATGTATCACGACTTTCTGCGCGCTGGTGCCCTTTTTATTTTTTTCCACACCTGCCCCTTAAACATCCGCCACTGCTTTTCTACCACCAGAAAGTCTTTTGTCTCTTCCTCCTTACCTGATCAGTTTACGTCACTGCTCTGCAAGTGAACTGATTACTTATTAAGCAAACAAAACGGCCCCTCAATCAGTCCTTCATTCACATAATCACGAACTAAAGCAAAAAGAGTTACAGTGAACTGCCTGATTAAAAAACAAAACATTTCCATCTTAATGAGACAAAGGCGCAGGGTACTGCAACAGCAGTAAAGTATTGAAAGGGTCACAGGAGCACGAAGCAAATGAAGCAAGTGTATAATTACAGCGGGACTGAGACTCGGACCCCTGAACTCGAGGTCAGCTTCACAGAGTTATTATTCGGCATTAATCTTTGCCCCCCTCAGAAAAGAGAGAGCTGAGGTTTGATTAACTATTCAGAAAATATCGTTTGGCTTTCTAATCACACAGCTTTTCTGAAATTTCTGAATTTGAAATGGACTCCCCGGCACCCGCAAGACCTGAAGAAGAATTTGCTGTATTTTTTATTTGATTACTTTGACTTTGGCTCTTGAATTTAAATTAATTCTTGGAAATGCCACAGAAAGGGTCTCTTGCTATGCACGACCACAGATTCATCTAGGTAAAACAGGAATGTACAGTTACAATAAAAGCTCTGCAGAATCTTTCATTTGATGCTACTATTCCTGTGTGAGTGTGTCTGTGTGCACTTGGAGCATCAATAAGTGAGCGTAGCTTTGCGCCTGTGGAGTAGGTGTGTGTGCGTGTGTGTGTGTTCGTGTTGCCTATTAATGGAAGAACAATGCCTCCTTTTGTTGTGTGGTTATTTCCTTTGCTTTATGTGGGCACAAAAAGGATTTACGAAAGCTGACAGCTGACATAGATCTGCCTTATGCTTCTTTACTTCTCTCTCAGCACAACAACAGACTTGTTACTCCAGTAGTGAGAGCAGAAAGGAGATATGTTACTCTTAAAAGAGAGAGAAAAGGGGAGAAACTAAGGAGACATTTCAACTCCAGCTTAGGATCAGATGCTCTCCTGGCAGGTTAAAGGTTTCGAGTCTAATCACATCGTCACTGCGGTGAGAGCTCAGTGGGATGTGACAAAGATGGAGGAGAGAAACCCAGCTTCACAGTCATTATCTTCAACTTCTACGAAGACACGAACATGTTTTTTGGCCCAGGAGGATTTTTGCTGTTTGTTAGTCCCTCCTTACGTCTGCCTTGGTGTGTGTCTGTCAGTAAGAGAAACGAGTTATCGTACAGTGTGATGTGCTCCTTCTGTCCATCCCCTCAGGCAGTATCTACCTGCCTGTTATGTGCCAACCACACACAGTAGCAGAGGGCTATGAAACAATATGAGAGCAGAAAGAGAGACTGGAGGAGGTTTTATAACAGGAGGGTGAGATGTTTGCTTAGCTGTTCTTGGGTGTCACCAGTTTGGACTTTGCTATCCATGCAAGCAATTAAACTAATGAGTAAGCTCTTACAAAACACCTTCAAGGACAAGGTTGGCCAATAAGGAAGCACTTTGTTTGATAAACTACATCCCCGCTAATGTAATGGGACTATTAGATTTTAAAGACTGTCAAACTCCATCTTGTTTATGATACTCTGTACTGTTTGACCAGTAATTTGTGTGAAAGAACTGCCGCGCTTCTTGTCCCCCCCCCTCAAGTAGCGTCCATGTGTCTCCCCCCTGGATGTATCTCAAATGTACCATGACAACCTGTCATGCTCAGCTATATGCGCCTGCAGCCAAACAGAAGGGTTCATTCCCCATCAGTGATCAGCGACGGGCGGGCATCTGCGTGCATCTCTTGTTGAAGGAGTTTACTGCTACAGCGGCTACATGACAACACAAAGTGGTAGCATGTGTGCACATTAGGGCATCTGCGTGCATGTGTGGAGCAAATGAGCGCGTATGTACAGTATGTGTGTGTGTCGGCACTGTGGCTGAGGGCTTACATGTCTCACACACTGGGATGAAGGCAGTGGTGCAGTGATGAGCGCCTAATCTGAGCGCATGTGATCGGCCCGGCGAGGCTGGAGAGATACGAGCGTTTGACTTGTTAAAAGGGATGTTCTTCACTAAGAGCCTCGTTGGCCCTGACATAACTGGGACATAGTTCTCCTTGTCAAAGCTAATAATCAATTCCCACTACGGGGATAATCTGACAGCAGACCCCCACTGAGCATGACACCTCCCTACACAAGCTGTCGTCACATCCCCATATATTAATAACAGCCCCAAACAGTTATCAATAGCAACTGAAACAACCCCGCACGTGCCACGTATTCATGAGGTGGTAAACATTCGACAATGGGGAGTGATCTTCACAGTGTGCTTTGATGTTGGAGTTTGAAGCTAATGACCGATAATATACCACATCAGGGAGACTGCCTGTTTCTGCAAATTTGGCCAAAGATAAAGGAGTGCTCCCTCCTCCGGGCTCTGTATGTGTGTCCAAACCAAACGACCTCTGAAGATGTATTTTTGATTTGTTCTATCAGAGCGCTGGCTATTCTTTATGAATTTTTTTTTTCTATTATTATTTTTTGTGGGAACATAACCTGTGTATGGTACAGTGGCGGCAGGTGTCCCCCAGGGGGGCAGCGAGATGAGCAGGGCTGCGGCATCGTTTCTCATCTGGACGGAACATTAATAACGCCGGGACCTGCGGAGAAAGCTCCATCTGGGCCAGGCCGCTGTGCTGCCGAGGGGACAGACCACTGACTCCGCCAGTCTATAATCCCTCACACAGTGCTACGGCAGCCTGCAGGGCCCGGTTGACAAACACTTGCAACTTTAGCCCTCCTAAATAATCCAAACGCTCGGACGGGGTGCTCCAACCCCTCCAGTGTCCACTTATTTCCACACTTAACAAAAAAGATCCTTTAATTAAATGCCGTGTTTGCAATGCGTGGCACTTCCGACTACAAATGAGCTCTTATGAATAATCACATAATCATTTCGTCTGCCCTTCAGCCCTCATCCCGTGGTGGTTTCAGTGTTAAATAAATAACACAGCCTGATTCGCTTTCAAGCAGGTGAAAATTATCCAACAGAGGAGGCGAAGGCCCCAGATAAAGGGAATAAGATTATTGAGAGGAGAGTTTACCTGAAAGGGAATGAAACAAAAGCCAATTTTCAGCCTGATTTGAATCATTACACTGTGAGTAGTGTATGCAGTTGAACAAATGGTAAGCTGTCCTCCACATTGCCTGCATCCAGAGCCTCCCCCCGCAAAGCTGACCGACAAATTTTGCATCATCTGGTGGACTTGTGCTGGCCATAGGGCTGTTGTTTAAACTCAGATTGTACTTATGCATTTTTGTATTCACACGTCCACGGACAGCAAACAAACAGCATGGATAGAAGTAGATTGAGAGACAGAGAGAGACACCTCTCTTTCTCTCTCAAACTCAAACCACACTGTAAAATGAGGCAGTGGTGATCAAATAAAAACCAGGTTTCTTTGACTGCATAGCCTATTTCTCACCTGAAATGTTTCAGAAACACTACATCTTAGTGTAATGTAATATGAGATTGTTTGCTACCAGCCAGCCGTCATATTGTTTCCTGTTTCGACATGGATGAGCAAAACCAATTTTATTGGTCTGGTGCGCTTAAAAAAATTCTGTGCTTGCAAGGATGTAAAATATTAGATTTGAGATTATTCATCTTGTTATTTACTAGTTTATGTGTCTTTTATGCCTCAAATAATTAGGACATCTTTTGAGATTCAGCAACTTACAGGTAAAACAGCTACATTAGATAGAGTGAAGCTACCATTCTTTTTCAACAGAAAACAGTATAATCACGAGTATTAAGTCATTTTCCAACTAAATTGCCAATTTTTTTCTTGTTCCTCGGGGATAAATTAATTTTTACAGTTTGCTGGAATTAAATAACAAAGTGTAATACACTAGCAAATACTTTGTTTGCTAATTTACAGTCATTTCAGCAAACTAAAAATAAAGGCCAAGAAACGAGAAAAAAAACACACCAATTTAAGTGGAAAATTACTCACTACTAGTGATTATGATGCTACTTGAAAGTGTTGAAATGTATTTCACTTATTACTGTGTTGCAGCAACGATCTAAAGTAATTTGATCTTATACAAAAACAACTTTTTCCACTTATTTGTAACCTTCGAACACTATCAGAGCCTACTGAACCACCTGATCTGAGATTTCTTGTCAAGTAAAAACACCATGCTGCATGGACAAATCATTTCCCAGCATTGAGTCATTTTCTCCACAAAGTCAGTGTTAATTTACATTCATTTTGTGCTGTGTGATGTGGTGGATTCTGGTAGTTGTAGATTTTCTACCTTTAAAAAAATGAGACTATCACAGCCCTTTCCCCCCCCGTTTCCTCTGGTCAAAAAAGCACTCATTTAAAAATATTGTGCATTCAACTGCAAAGACAGGTTTTATGAAAAGGCCATCTTTCGAGCAGTGAAATACTTCCTTGACTCTTTCAGTGTTGGTGCTCAGTAGTGTGGTTTGCTGCTCAGTGACTTGTCATTTCCATTTTTGTCACCATTGCCTTTGTTAATCAATACACTACAGCAAGGACTTTCTCAGTGCGGGAGCCCGAAGCATAGAGGCATGAAGTGTTAACGACGTCTCCCATTCAGTTTTTGATTTGCTCATTGGTTTATCTCTGTCCAACGATTTCCTTATCTCTTCCTTATCTATTTTTACATGTTTTTTTTTATCTTAAGGACTGTGTTGTCCATTTTACTTGTTGCCAAGGAAATGTCTCAGTCTGCTGTTAAGGTTTTCAAGGACTTTATTAGGTCTGTCTACGCAGAGTTTAGTGAAAAAGACACAATCTGAATGAATATAAAAAGATTCCAAAGTCTCTTTTCTGCTGGGTGCTGTCTGGGTGAGTGTCTGGTCGTGCTCCTCTCTGAACAAGGACAACACACTCTGCTAAAACAGCTGCATCTCAAGGTCAGATCGGAAAATGTTTCATTCAGGTGTTGCCTCCAACCATAGGGCAAACATCCGTTTCTTGAACAAAATGTCTCAAGGGAAAAATCCACTGATCACTGGAAAGTTTTACAGGTTCTGGCTAAGTTTTCACTAAACCAAGAAAAAGTTCTTATGTGTTATCCATGGCTCACATCTAATCCATATTCTAGGATCTTCTTGGGTGTCAGCTATGGCTAACCAACCTCGTGAAACCCACTGTCTGGCCCTTCATGTAACATCCCTCAAAATGAAGATATTTTGGTGTCATTTCTTTGCGAGAGGGCAGTCAGAGAGATGACTTTGATCGCTGCCGAAGGTGGGGGTGAAAAGATCGAGACTGAGGAGCAGTAAATGAGCTCTGTGGAGCGAAGGGGGCATCGCAGTTCTGTCTCAGTAGACTTGTGACTTCCTGTCGGCTTTTTTTCCCCCCCTCGATGGAGCTGCCTGCGCCTGATTGTTTTTCTCAGCTGAGGTAATTCAGGTGCACTAGCCTGGAGCTTCCCTGACTTGTGTTTATTAGTTATTCATTTCCATCAGCCTGAGCTGCCGTAGGCGATGTTATCTGCAACGTGCTCCCCACTCAAGTGTTCAACAGCCCAACTGGATCATCTCCCATGATGCCCAGCAACACGGCACCACTGGGTTCTCAATGTTTCAATGTTTTTTTATTATAAGAAACGTCACGGTAGAGAAAGTAATCTTGGAATATGATGTAGGGCTCAGTCCGAGGTGTTTATTAAGGAATAAGAAGAATTAGTATTTTTCAGAGTACATTTACTCACAGTACTAAAGTACAGTGTTGAGCTACTTGTAGTTTGATTCAGTATTTCAGTTTTATACTACCTTCTTCTTCTACTCCACTACATATTGTGCTTTAACTCCACTACACGTATTTGACAGCTTTACTTACTTATTTTTCAGATTTAGACTGAAAAATATAAATCAACTTATAAATCATGATATATTATTATAGATATAAGTCACAGCAGTATATAAAGTAATTAAAATTAGTTCCACATTTATCAGCTGCACAATTAAAGTGATGTACACATAACACATCAATAATTATAATCCTGTCATATCATATATATTATTCTGAACTGAGCCATTCTGTGTCATGAGCTGTCACCTTATCATTACTAGATTTGAAGCTAATTAGTTTAACCTCAGCAAGAGTTTGAATATAGGATTTTACTTGTATTTTTTACACTATAATACCACTTGTATAGCAAAATAAGCCAGTATATTCTGCTTTTTCAAATGTGGGTAAACCTGCTAAAAGTAGGTGCCAGGAGACGAGTTTGCCTTTCTGTTTTTTCCCCATTGTGTGTCGCATAAGTCATCACAAACACACCAGAAAAACATGGAACAGTAGAAAGCAATAGATCAGAACACATCCAGAAGACAATTTGAATTGTTTTATAAAGTCTCAGTCAACAACATCCTGAATTAGACACATCGCTTTTTCAGGAGCCGATAATGGAAGTTGCTACAGAGTGAGATGTTTGCTTCTATCTCGTCTCTGTTGATTACCAATCAGGCAGCTGACATGCTTAGAGGTAATATTAATCTATACCACATATATCATGTGGATAGCTGCACTAAGGCAGGATAAATCTCTGAGGAATCTGTCATGTATTAATTCAATAATGCATGTAGGGTTATACAAAGTTATACTATAAGTGACTAAACTCAGCAGAAATATGCAGTGACCTCCATTGTGTTAATATGCAATTATTCTCTATTTCTTGCAGAGTTTTCAGAACTGCATTCTGATTAAATGTAATTTAGCTAATACATTATTATTATTTGGATGAACTTTTATTGCAATGTAATATCCTTTTTTTTGTTTCATTACAGTGTCACGTCATTTAAACTTTGTTACTAAACTGGAAAACCAAACCTATTGCCAGAAAAAACATTAATGATGATGACTGTGCAAAACCCTGGATTACAGAATTTAAACTCTTGTTTATTTACATCCAAGGCCAATGTCATTAAACTCTTTCTTTCAATAATATCTATGCCTTGCAACTACAGTAAGGACAAGGTTATGGAAAGATTGTAATTATGGCAAGTAAGTTGTACAAGATCTCAAGGTTTGGCAACAAAACCACTTAGGTTAGGAAAAGATAACAGTTTTAACATTAATGCTGATTGCAGGTTTGAAACAAGAGGCACACTCCGGCCTCCTGCGTGAAAGCCAATGCCACTCTCTATATAGGACACTCCTTTGTTGCCACTGAATGTGGGCATATTGGATGCAATCTGTTCATAATTCTCAGTGTTAGAGGCCTTGGTACAACTGGTATCAAACAGATATAGAGCCTCCAGTAATAAATGCACAATGTTAAAACACTCAGACTGACTCACCATCCACACAGGAGGGTTTGTTGCGTGTCGTCCCGGCAACTTTCCCCGGTAAACAGGAGCACTTGACTGTCTGGGAACGCTCCTCAATGCGATTCTTGTTACAGCATCGGTGGGCCGCGATCACCTCACACGTACCTCCCTCTGCAGACAGACACAGACACAGACGGTCAGTACATGACACAGAGAGATTAACAGAAAACTGACATGAACTCAAGCAACTACACGGAAAGGTTTCATAGTCTTAACACACACGTTTTTTTTTATCAACATCCAAAAAGCAAAAAGCAGCAGTAATGTGATTGAAAGATAGGCTTCAGGAAGCTCGACCATCAAACCATGTGAGCCACGCTGCAGTACAATCAGTGGGCACTTCCACTGTAAGTATGTGTAACAAATTGGCCCTCTAGGCATCTCAATTATGTCATCTAATTGCCTCGCACTCAGTGATGGCTGTCCTCACTCCATACCAATCAGTCTATGATGAAGATCACATCATGTACTCGTTATGTATTAATGTGCCTGCCTTTGCATCCGTGATCTCTTCCATATGTTGTCAATACGATTTAAAAGGATGAATCTTTTGTCCAAGCTTCTCCAGTGAAGACCAGGCAGTCACAGGTTTCACTCAAACACTGAGATGGTTGACATCTTTGAGTCACATGACTGAGCCCATACAGTCTAAGGCTACACTGCACCAAAGCATTAATTCCAAAGAATAGGTGACATCAGTCAGAGGAAACGCTGTACAATAGGTCCCGGTCTGACAAAAGAGGATGTCAAACAAATTCTGTGAAAAGAGAAGGCGATATGTGCCGGTGGCGGTACTGGGTCAAAATAACAATAGGGGAGATTGCCCAGGGGAGGGAGAGGGGGTGATGGAGCTGAGGGACATCCTGAAATGAGAAGAGACGGGCAGAGAGAGCGAGAGAGCTAGAGGACAAGGTGTGTCTGGCTGCCAGGGACTGACCATGCCAGTGAGTAATGAGGGAGCCACTGGAAGTGCCCCCTTCACACAATTATAAAGCGTGGGGCTAATGCAGCCAGCGGAGCTGCAGGAGAGAGGCCCTCCATCACCGCTCTCCCCTTTCCTTACGCCCCAGGAAAAACTCTTTATCTTCCCGTGACAGCCACCGCAACAGACACCAGCGTCCAACAATTAAACTGGAGCTCATCCCTGGACAGAGGAGAGGAGAGGAGAAGAGAGGAGAGGAGAGGAGAGGAGAGGAGAGGAGAGGAGAGGAGAGGAGAGGAGAGGGAGGAGAGGAGAGGAGAGGAGAGGAGAGGAGAGGAGAGGGAGGAGAGGAGAGGAGAGGAGAGGAGAGGAGAGGAGAGGAGAGGAGAGGGAGGAGAGGAGAGGAGAGGAGAACTTTTTCTCTCCTAGCCACAGAATGGATAGAGTGCACAAAGAAATTAAGGCAACCAAATGCCACATTTCATCTTGTTTCAGCCTTATTTCACTCGGCCGAACCGACTTCTAAAGAGAACATCCTGCTGCACTGAGAGGATGCATTTGCTTCCACTGGCATGACAACAACCGGTGTGTGTTTCTCTAGCTGGGTTGGCTGTGCAAATGTTTGAAATGGCTCGGGTCATGAATTACGGAACTGAGCTCCCAGCAGCCTCGACAAGTTTGGCAACAGTTTTCTTCTCCCATTCCCATCAATGTCTGCCGCAGCCAGACCAAAGGCCGTCGAGTCCTGGATTAAAAGGCAAACATTTGCAGTCCTGCTGGACCGTGCTGTCGTGCAGTATTAATGTCACTCTCTCAGCGCTTGTTGTTGGATATTTCTGGGCACGAGGAGGCAGAACACAGACTATAAAAGTGAGGAGAAAAATCCCTTGAGTGTGCTAAAACCCCAAACCCCACAATGTGTTGGCTTGTTGAATATTTTACTGACAGCTTCCTGACCTGCAGACTTGCTTTCAAGTCAAAGCAGATCTCTGAATAAGTGAGGACTTTACGTTGCATCACAGGATACTGAATTGGGTTGAATCCCCTCGGCTAGATTCAGTGCCTGATTTGCAGGTTAGCACTACCGAGTTGTGACCAGCAAACATGTGACAAGGGACAACAAAAGACAACCCCTGTCATATTCACATCACTTACTCGAATACAATGTGACTTGTCCTGATCTGTGACTTTGGATTAATTTCCTCAGTGGGACTTACAGAAGCAAGTTTATGTATCAAATATTAAAAAATTGTGAGCTTTAGTTCGAGACACTCAACTCCCAAAACTGACCATATTCTGTAAATACTCATACAGTTGTAAAAATATTTGCAAAGTTATGTATTTTTTCTTCAAGTTTGTTTTTACTCTTAAAGAAGTGAAAATCATGCCAACAGCTCAATAAATGTTATTTTGAAGGAGTTACTGCAGTGGCAACAGTGCATCAACGGTATAAAAATTGATTCTGGAATAACTGTGTGTTAGAAATACTTTTAATCTTTTATCTGATACTGAAAATGCATCTCTACAAAGGGTATATTCTTTCTACTGGGCCATATTTTAGATAAAAGCTGAAGTATATTTTAATATAGCTGTTTAATAAAACTATTCAAGTTTAAATTACATCATAATTTTAACTAAAACATGTGAAATATGGCAGTATTTATAGTTACAGTATATACAAGAGGATTCACCTTGACAGCTTTTTCAAGATGAGGTCCAAAAAAAAAACATGAAAACATTCAATAAATTTACATTTGCACTGTAAATGTAAGATTTCTTCTGAATTATAATAAGTCTAAACTAACAGAACAATGACAACATACAGTAAATGAGGCCAGTATTGAGTCGCTGTCAGCTGAAAGAGATGAAAAGGGATTGTTGCCCGTCAGGCACATTCAATGATATACTGCACAAAAATATGGTACCATTTTCTAAATAATAATCAGTACATTTAAAGGATACATGGTTTGTGCGGCAAAGCTTTGAAAGATGCTGATTTAGAGGAGAAGTGATCCTTTTGTAGAACACTGCTGTGTTTTACCTTTAGACTTCAGACTGAATGTGAAAAATTTGGACAGCTCATCGTAATAATCACCGCCATCAGAATTCAGGATTATCCCTGACACACACACATGTACACAAGCACATGATGGTGTGTGTATCAGCCATGGGGTGAAGTCTAGCCATCAGCCAGGTGGACATTAGCGTGATCACGATGAACCATCTGGTCTGTGGAGGAGAGAGCAGAGTAAATGGCTTCACGATGACTCCACTGGGTCGGTCACAGGAGCCACTTAGACGACAAATGGTCACTTGGACTAGATGTAATCCCATTCAGGTAGTTGGCTGGGTAAATGACCATCCATTATCTGTGTCGGCATTTGTGTGTGTGCATCTGTGCTATATCAGATTGTTTGTGCATTAATGCATATAATACTCTGTGGTATTCCAGTATATATAATTTACTTTCTGCTGAACTGCACAACAGTAGCTGTGTGTGCATTAAACTGCAATGTGGGATTACAACAACTTGAGACGTGACTGCAGGTTGTGATGTATGTAGTGCTTGGAGCCTGTCAGGCGGCTAAAGGGGTTAAACCAACCTGCTAAGATGGAGTGGGTGGCTGTGCACTCTAGCCTTTGGTGAGGGGAGGTGAAGGGCATCGATGGGACCACTGACTGGCCATTTTTCTCTCGGCGGCCCACAGTGACAGCAGCCATTAAATGACTGGACGAGGTGATTATGTTTAAGGAAATCAATGCTTCATTGTTTTCAGCTTAGCCCAATGGCCAATTAGGAGCTGTTAATGAGGTAAGGCTGTAAAATGTGGAGATAGATAGAGAGAACGAACGGAAGCTCCAGACATACTTCATATTAGAGTATGTTCCACAGAGAGCTGAGAGTTTGAGATTTATACACGGAGGAAGAAAGACGCAAAATGCAATGTTGCACACTCATTACCTTTTACACTTACATATTAAAGTATTTTCTTGAGATTACATTTGAAAAAGTGAGGGTAGTCTTTTATTCAAGGACAAGAAGATTATGTGTTACTCTTTTTTAATTGAGTGTTGCATATGTATAATGGGTTCTTTGTGCCTTAATGTTGCAAGGTTTGCGTATTTAAGTCTGTTTATAGTGTCACTTTTAGAGTTAGTCCGTAGGTTGCCCACTACCCCCACTGTCATTTGCTCCTTTTTTTAATCAATACTTGATTGACGCTACAATTACAAAACTGAAAGTGTCTGCTCCGTACAAAAGCAGCAGCATTAGCAGCAGTCGCAGTACAGAGTAGCTGGAGTCACATTTTACTTCTCGTGACGAGAATAAAGGCCCAGAAATGCCAAACTGACATGAAAAAACTAGCTGCTAGAAAGGCCGAAGATTGCGTCGCCTTGTGTCTCCTGTGTCCTGGCCAAAAAGCTGCACTTGAACACACCGCAAAGACTGCAGCTGGTTCAGATACTAAAACTGATATTTGCAATATTTCAAACTGATCTGCTGTGAAATAATGACAAAAACGAGACATTTTTTGATGAATATAGTGATAAATGTTAAACTCACAGTCAAACACACGCTCTTCCTGTGACTAATACATAACAGACCTCAACTTGTTTTTCACCAGTTTAATGCTTTTAACGCGACAGCAGCAGAAAATGTTCAGATTGCATTAGCAGTAAATTAAAGCACTGCTGGTGTCACGATTTAATTAACCCTCAACAGTGTTTCGTTAGCTCAAGTTAACTTACTGGAGGCTTGTGTTTTGCTGCTGTAGATAGATGGGTCACCAAGAGCGACAACACACAAACCATGATGGGCTGCATTATTTTTGTACATAAACTCAAGGTCAGAGTAACAAACCCATGACAGTTTATTCAACCAAAGACTCCCGGCTCACAGGAATGAAAGTGACAGTTTCTTTTTATCTTCTTTGTGACAAAGAACGCACTCTACTGCCAACCAATTTCTTTCTGATCTTGCTGCGTCTGGCAATTTTTTGATACAGAGATAAATGCAGGTGCTCATGACATGTCAACACAAAGACACAAACAAACACAAAACACTTTCTGACTACACCTTGGCTCAGCTTCAGCGACAACAACTATAATCTATGCAGAGTGGCCAAGAGCTGTAATCACTGGCTCGCCATCAGCAAGCATTTCTGTCACCTCCTCTCTCTCTCTAACACTGCTTCTCTCACTGCTGCAGTTATTAAGTAATGACATATGGCCGAGGGAAGGAACACAGCACCCGGGAAAACTTAAGCTTCTCAAGGACTCGTCATAACAACTTAATCAGTACACACTCGGGTGAAAATGAGACGTTTCCGCCTGCATGCTGTAGTGCCTGTTTTGTTTTGCCAGACAGGCAGCTGCTGCATCAACCACAGTCCATCTTTCTGCACAATTCTCCTTTTCAGTGGGCTTGTTGTTGTTCTCCAGTGCTTCTCTGTAACTGACAGCTTTCCGCCATCTCAGTACTCCTAATTGTCAATTTACACATCTCAGGTGGCGACGGGAATTATGGTTCCCATTGTCGGTAAATAAATGTAGACATGCCTCGAGCTAAGAAATGTAAATTTGACAGTCCGTTCTCATTCAAGAAGCAGAGTGAGAGCTGAATTTCAAATTATTGCTGAAAATGATGCACATTTGGAAGACAAACTGAGACTCTCACAGTAGCCAAATGTCTTTTTTTACAAGCGAACAAAGTTACTTTGTACTGCGTGCCAGAGAAGTCAATTCAAGCCCCCACAAAGTTTTATTAAGCAGCAGATTGTTTATTGAGTTTTTTTCTCCCGTCAACTTTTCTGTCTGTGAAATCATGCATAATGGAAAATGACCCTTTTTCATGACTTGTGATGCACAGTTTTAAACATAGTAAAATGAATCTGATTAAAAAGTTGTCAGATATGCCAAAAATGAAAAAAGCTCTATTCTGTTTGTCACGATTACTTTTTCAGATTGGAGGAGGGGGGAAAGCGGGGTATTAATGATCTGTTTCAAGAAGCAAAGGCATCAAAGTGGCTGTGGGCCAGCTGTCCCACTGCATATATGTTTAATGATGCTCATCAGAATTTAGCTTTTCATTACTTAAACATCAAGTTGGAACTTCATGAACACTCCCCCTGATTACTTAGGATAATGTTTAAACATGCTACAAAGCACCGCCGAGTGGATTCCAAATGGAGGCCTCAGAGGCAGTGCCAGGGAACAACTTTTCATGTCCTTCCTCCTGGCAACTGATACGGTTTCTATATTTTATCAGAAATTACACAACCCTAATTTACCGCTCAAATTCCTCTGCTTCTGTAACAGGAGCATCTTATATGAACAGTGTGTGTGAAGAGAAATCCCTGGGAGGAGTAGAATTATACCTCACTGCCATATTTTCATGATGCTGCTAATGCTTCCTGAATCACGCCTCTTGGACTATGAAGGAGACGTGTGAAGTTGAGAGAGGGCGCCTGCATGCATAGTGCATATTCCTGTGTATATACCACATTAGAGATATGCTGTTACGTATGTCACTACCTGGAGGTGTTAACATGGACACTGGCTATGTGTCTTATACATGAGGAAGAGCCCTTTGTTGGTAAAAGCGTAAAAAGACACCATTCCTCTTGTGGTTTGGACATAGACTACTGAAGTTCTCCAGGCCCTGGAGAGTAAATCGTCCACTAAGGCTTGAGCCCTGGCCACTTGCTCTCACTCTGAAGCCCTTTCTCAGAGAGCTGACTCCCGCCGATGAATAATAAAAAGGTAGCCTCAAGGAGCAGAGGAGCTTGCACCATTCAAATCTAAACGCATCGAAAAAAGAAGTGGGAGGAACGCGAGCTCTGGGACGTTTTATTGTGCTGGCTGCAGTCTCCAAGAACAACAAACAAATTAATCTCTGGCATCGTTAACTGTTGTTTATCCAATCTAAGAACCTTTTGACCCGTGTGTCACTGCTGCATCAGGGGCTGGAGTGGATTCACTGTTTATCAAGTGCCCATCAGCACCCTGTTGCAGTGATCCGTATGGGTTGTCTGACCTCAGCCAGTGCGAAGGCTTCAGGCTGGTTTCTCCCTGACCCCCTCTGTGGCCTGGATTTCACTTTCTTCCTGAGGCAGCATCACCCACAGTAATGGGAGTAGACAAACAAGTGGACATAGCAGCTATAGTAGTGCCTGGAGCTACCACAAACCTGAAGGAGGGAGGGAGGAAGGAGAAGAGGGGGAGAGGGGATATGGGAGAAAGATACTCTGGAGCTCAGGCTGACTGACAGGAACCACTGACCCAGCTATACTGGAGTCACACGAATCAATGTTATTTTTTTCCCCCTCTGCTGGTATGGCTTATTTCTGAATCTAGCGATAGTCTCACAGAATACTGAACACTTCTTGACTACAGTCGGTCCAACTTACAGAAACCTACAATGAATGGGTTTGGTTAAAGGGTAACTCTGCCAATTTTACACATTAAAGTGTGTTTACAGGTCTTGGGGAGTACAAGTGTATATGTTAAAAAATGGTAGGATTAAGTGGTATAAAGCCTTCTGTTTCTCCAGAGGAAGGTACATCCAGTGATGTCGCTCAGTGGTGAAGTTGCATTGTGGGTAATGTAGGCGCCAGGTTTTAAAAAGAAGAAAAAGAATGTGTGGAATAAAAAAGGCGATATCTCTGGTTCTGCTGTATCGATTTTGATCATTTGTTTTTAAAATGTCCATAATGACTCCAACAGTGTGATAGGAGTGCATTGCTAGACCAATATTACCCACAATGCAACTTAACCACTGAATGACATCACTGGAGGCAATTTATCGGATCACATGCAGCTTCCTGTGGAGCCACACAAGATTTTATACTACTTTTTTCACATATGTAGTAGTACCCCTCAACACACTTTTATATGTTAAATTGGTGAAGTAACGCCTTAATGAGGAGAAACTCAGGAAAGAGTCTTAAAAATCTTTAAAAATCTTAGCACACACTTTGCTTTTAACATGTTTTCTTCATGAAAGGAGACATGGAAGAAGCCTCCAGTTTACTGAATAGGAAAAACAGTGCAGTGATTGCACCATCGGTGGTAATAGTCTTGACATCTTTAACAGGTAATTCCATTAGTACAAATAAGAGATGCGAGGTGCTGCTGGCCACGGCCCTGGTCGATTCTTAATCACCTGTATGGGTTTCCTCTCGTGGGCCTGTATGACTCCAATGCTCACATCTTTATGGTTATTAAAGTTAACGATTGCTGCGTGCCTCATTTACCAAGGCTCTATCAATACCAGTTCAGCACCATGAAATTACCCCAGTCCAGAGGGAGCAGCGTGACAAACCAGATTAAGAAGGGTTCTGCAATGCCCTGGCATATATAACTCTCCGTGTCATGGACTCAGCCCCGCCGCAAGAAGACCCACTGCCAAGCTCAAGCCCAGCGAGGGGAGGGGCGATACAACCATTACAGCTTAAATGTCAATTCAAGCTTTTATTACCCACATGGTCGTTCAGTTCAGAAAGGCGATGAAAACTAATAGCTGTCAGGTGAACGAAAAAAACTAAAAAACAACGCTTTGGAGAAAACACATTAGAAGTTCTCAGAAGTTACCTCAGAGACGAATGGTGCAGGGGTGGGGGGTGTGGGGGGGGCGGGGGTGATTATGGTAAATATATGCAGGATGTAACCTACTTCTATGGTCTTTCAGGTGTAAGGAGAACTTTGTTGGATACTCTTTTATGCGCATGGCAGTTATATTTGTATGGAGGAGGACTTCATTGCATTTTAAATGCGGTATCAAAATAAAAACCTGCAGTAAAGGGGCGAGATGGCTCGTGTCCCTTCACTTACATCCTACTTATCTTATTTCCATGACAGGAGGGTGAAGCCAGAAATAGTGTAGAGCAGTGCCAGGAACAATATTGTACAGAATTTACTATATGCTGTCACGGCCATATAAAGAGGGGCATTAAATAAAGTCAGCAAACTTCTATTTATGACTTCTTGTTTCTTACTTTATTCTTCTCTGCTGCTGTGTGTGTGTGTGTGTGTGTGTGTGTGTGTGTGTGTGTGTGTGTGTCATTATAAGCCAACACAACTATGGCATCCAACCGTGCAGGTGTGGCCGCACGTCTCTGTTTTACTGCACCCTGCAGTACAGTTGGCGGTGCCTGACCTCTATCCAGTGTCCATATGACACAGGTCACCGCTCGCTCTAAATGAGAGCCGGATAGCGAAATGAGAAACTAAATTGTCCATTCAAAATCACAGAGCTGCCGTTTTTTTTTGAATGGCACCACAGAGCAGCCTTCAAAAAGTGACATTCCTTGGTGGAAAACAATTGAAAGCTGTGAGCCCTGGAAAATAGCCTCAACACATACCATGCGTTTCAGTTCACCTTTTCGAAAAAGAAAGAAAGAAAGAAAGAAAGAAAGAAAGAAAGAAAGAAAGAAAGAAAGAAAGAAAGAAAGAAAAAGTGGCTAAAAATAAAGCCATGAAATGCCATATAGGATTGTCAGGTCGGACACATTAGAGCTTCTGTCTGTTCGAAGGTCTATTTTGAAAATTGCGCGTGAAGAATGACACATCGGAGGAGGTGTGATGCAGAGAACACGGCAGCTGTCTCAATCAGCAAACACGCCATACCACGGCTTCTGCGTGTGTGGTCTGGAGCGGCATGCCGTTTCAGGCTCAGGCGAGGTCCGCCTCGATCGCACACAATGCATTATCGAATATGCATAATGCATCAGCAGGCACTTAACATCAAATTATGGATGCATCCAAAAATTCCCAGAGTAGTGTATGTAGAGAAAAGGGCACTTTGCTGTGAAAGTAATCTGCTCACTTTCTGTAAAGCCGAGCAATCAGGGAGCTGCATGGTTTTGCATTACTGGGCCCCGTATGCAATAAATGTTAATAGGCTCAAATCCCCCTCACTGGAATGTTTGCATGTTTTAATGCTGCCTGTTAGCATTAAGGCAGTGGGCTACATCCCACTGTGTGTCTGCTAATGTTCGCTCTTACTCATTCATTTATTCATTAATTAATTCATTTTATTGTAAATACTTGAATGCACAAACAGCATTTTAAATGTACCAGCAGCACACATATCTCCAGGCTGTTAGCCTGAATGTGGCCTGAAAGCTGTTGAAAGTGAACCTTTTTTGCCCTGAAACTGGTTGATCCAAAGCAGTCCTGTCCCTGCATGCACAGTATGCTTTATTGTCTCGCTAACTACAGATGTGTCAAAAGATCTGTTAATAAAAGCCCACAGCTCTCGCACATGTTCTGTAATTCACCGTCTGTATTCTCTATTTAGGGCCAGTGTCACTGCCTGACATGTACATGACAGAGTTTCCCACTAAGCACCTTATTAAAACGGATATTGGCTTTTAAATGACGCATTCACGAGATGATAATTGTATGGCGGAGCATTGATCACATTCCCAGGAAAAATCAATGTGCTAAACACTTCGGTCCTGTTTGACAATGCAGAGTAACGATGTCAGATGTGGCATTTAGCGGCTGACCTTGCTCTTGATAGCAACAAGGACAAGAGTGTGTGTGGACTATGAAGAGGACAGGAGCGTGAGGCTGCCATAAAAAGCTGTGATTCGTCACGACTGAAGAAGTTCTATTTAAGGTGATCAGGCAACAGAAGTTTTTCAAACCTGCCTTTCACATTTTTTCCCTCATTTGATTAATCGTTGGATCAATCAAAGGGCACAGGGGTGATTTATCTAAGACAACGGCCATTTGTCATCAGGTCTTCTAATTTCATTGGTGGACTTTTTCAGAATAGAAATCTGTAGCTCTTGCAGTACTTTTGCAACATCATATTCATTATATACTAAGAGTTTATCTTAATATACACTGTTTATATTGTACATACTATTGTACATACTATGTATTTACAAGTCTATTTCTATTTCTTACCTTTTTATTATATTGTTTATCTTTTACTATTATTATTGTTTATTGTTAAATTGAACTGTCCTTGGGCTGCTGTGACACAGAAATTTCCCCATTTGCGGGACAAATAAAGGAATTCTGATTCTGATTCTGATCTACATTTGTCTACCATCAGATATGTTGCCTTAATATCAGTCAGTGATTAAATGACAATAATTTGTCAGATTCCATACGTTTACGACCTGCAACCTGCAACACGGCAGCATGACATTATCCCAGCATTCAAGCTTCCCACCCTGAGCGGACGTCAGAGGAAAATGACCGCAAAGTGAATAGGGTCAGTTGTCTATGTATTCAAACACTTTTCACCCCGCTTTCAGGTTTAAACACTTTGGCCTTCCAATGTTGTTGAACGACACGTTGTGCAAACAAGTTATTTTTCAGCATACCCTGGTCTTAAGTTGCCGCGCAAAGAGGCATCACAAACAGCGAACCCTTTCCATACATCCTCAACACATAATTAAATTTAATTGGAGCCACAATTGTGTAGAACATGATCTGATGAAAGAAATATTCACCGTTAATTCTCACCATCCTCGGTAGTGTTTCTTTACTGTAGAAGCTAATTATCCTTCTCATAAGGCAGTGCAGATACCTTTAGAGACAGGTTCAGAGAGCATAATGGAGGCTATTGAAAATACAGCACAGTACACAATGTGCAACAGATTAACTAGGGGGCAAATAGACTTCGGACAATGATAATCTATTTTGTGTCACAGAGCACCAAAATGGGTTTTCAACCTACTTCTGTACCTGTGGGAAAGAATCACAGCTATGACAAATGACTAAAATCGAGACGAGAGTCGGGGTGGGTGCGGGGGGCAGATCAGTGGGGGTACGAATGAGAGGAGAAGGGGAGCGCAGTTATTTGCAGACTCTAAAATCGGAACATTATGAGAACTGGAACACAATTTGGCATCAGATTACTCACAGCGATATCCATCAAAACACACAATTCAGTCACTCAATATCATTACTGTCGGCCTGATAAGCTTTTAAGCTGGAGATAACATCTTGATGTGGTAACACAAGTGGGAGAGGAGTCTCAGTCTCATCTGTTTTCATTGTTGAGGCCACAACAGAGAAAAATGAACTGCGTACCACCGCAATGAGATGTGAGATGATTCATTATAAACATGATTGACGAGTTTATCGTTAACACGCTGCCATCTCACATCCCTGCAGAGACGAGGACAACAACAAACTTTCACCACTTTCGGATCAATAGTGTTTATTAAAACGTGCTTTTTTAAGAATGCCATGTTTTCTCTGTGTGCACACATAATATTGCAATCAAACATTTTCAAGCTTCCTGCTGGCTTCTCATCAAACGGCCTAACATTGGGAGCATGCTGAATTGACTGGCTGAATGCTGGAGCTCCGTGAAAAGAAAAAGGCCTAGCTTTCGCTCTTTTCTTTTTTGACTGAGAGTGATTACTTCATCTTCCATAGCCATCCTCTGCAGAAAGGAATCAATCAGCAACTGAAATATGCCTTGATTCAGTCACAGAAACTATCCCCCATCTAGGAGATTAAATATCAGTCTTAATGAATGACACAGGCTCTTGTACCCATTAATTACAAAGATTAGAATCATGACGTTGAACTCGTGCCCACGCTGATTCTCAAGGTCATTCTTTCTTATATATGTAGACTTACACGCAACGAAACAAAGAAAGAATTAATTAAACGTTTAAAAAAAAAGTTCACAAGTTCAGTTCTACAAGCACTTTTCTGCTGCCCTGAAACTCGCCTGTGAGAAGTTATGGCAACAAAACGACCAAATGATCGAATTTTTAGAGCCTTGTGTCAACACAAGCACCCAATATCCACGTACAGTTTGTGTACCTTGGGCATTATATTGTCTCGTAACTGTGAAAGCCTTAAGTAGAAATGAAATGAAAACCTGAATCTCCTCATCAGTCTTGCCTCTACATACCTGTAAATTTGATCTGTGCCACCAGGGTGGACTGTGAAATCATGTGGCTGCACATCAAAGTGTGACTGCACTCAGTGTGCATACTAATGCAAGAAGCGATGCACTGAGCTCTATGATGGAAAGAGAGGGAGACAGAGAGAGAGAGAGAGAGGGGGAGAAAACAGCCAGAGAAAATCTCCCTTCAAAGAAAAATAAATATATTGGAAAAACTGAATTGTGTTGACATTTAGTGAATATTTTATCCTGGAGAGAAATAAGGTTAAACACAATTTTCAGGTACATAAAGGTCCACATTAACGACTTCTCCATGCTGATGTCTACCTTTCATCCACAGATTGTACCATCAAAAATGCCCCCATCCCTTTTCTCCTTTCTCCTTTCTCCGCTCCTTAACCCATCAACTTGGGATGAGATATGGCTGGTAAGGTGCCAAAAGCAGCAGCCACCGCTTGTCCCCTCTTTATCCATCATATGCGCTGCATCATTTCCCTGGTCATTGCCTGTGTACTGTGTGGTGCTCCAAGTCGTGACTGTGGGATCAGGGCTGCGAGATAAGTGATTGTCTCCTGGCAGACAGACGAGCTGCCTTGACAGGCAATGAAGAAAGGAGCCTCTGCAAAGCACTTCAGCACCGGCTCTCCCTATCTCTCTCTGTTCTGTCTCCCTCCATCCATCCATCTATCCATCCATCCACCCATCTGTCCATCCATCCATCCATCGCTCTCCAAGGTAGGTCAAAAGAAAGATCCTGCTTGGCAGCTCATTCCTCACTCTGATGAAGCTGCTTGTTAGAGACTCATCAACTCCTTTCTGTGTCTCTCACACACACACACACACACACACACACACACACACACACACACACACACACACACACACACACACACACACAAACTAAGTGCGATGCTATCTTTCACTCTATACTTGTCTTCGAATGTCTCCATTTCACTTTTCTCACTGCCTGCCTTCTCTTCTCACATCTCTCTCTCATTAGAGACATCTCAAATGGTGGAGGTGTAGCATCTGACCGGACTGAGCTGTGACGTGTTCAGAGCGGACAGATCGCACCATGTAGTACTCTCATTACCCCAGGTCACTGACCAGAGGTCATCCAGGCTCAGTGGCCCCACTGGCTGGCAGCTGTTGCAATAAGACCACACCTTTGCCATGAAAAAACATTGAGGATGTGACGCATGCAGTAAGGGGGAGGGAAAATAATCAATGTGTGTCATGATTGTACACACACACACAAAATCAACTTTCAAAATAGCTCTTACATGTTGCAGTAATCATTGCAATTAACTCGATCATATAAAGGAGGCATTCAGCGGGGCGCAAGTAAATGTTTCTAAATGGCAACTAATGGAGTTGTACTGGTTGTCTTCTGCTTGACACTGTTGCAAAGGAGTGTGTTTTTGATTAATTTCATCACGGGGTAATTTGTACATTAATTTTCACATTATTGCTCTGATCTGTCAACACCTATGCACTCTAAACGGAAGAAAATGCAATAACAATACTTGCCAGCTGTTTCTCGCACACAAATTAAATTAGAGTGCAGCTCTCAAGGCTCAGCAACAGATGGTTGATCGAGAGGAGAGTAAATCCCCAGTAGTTACTGTACTTTGACAATCCTATGTTTATCACCCCGGACTTTTCTGGGTGAGCTCTATTATTTATCCATTTTCACAAGTGATGGCATTTTGTAACAGCAAACTGCTGTGTGTTTTAGAGCAGACAGACTCATTCAGCTGCACACAAAGGCAGCTTGTTTAAATGTGTTTTAAAGGTCTCCTATCTTTCATTCTCAGAGTTACTGTGGCTGAGGCGGATGCCAACTCTATTGAAAGTAGAAATGTCTTCAGACCCGCCTGCTCTCTTCGGAATTTAATTAATCACCTTCAAATTTGGCATGTGGCCTTCTGAGAATTGTGCAGCTTTTTGTTGACGTCACGAGCTGAGCCTTGCACGCCCTCTCAGGCCCGCACACCTCTGCTGGCATCAGCTGGAGGGCTCCGATAAGACGGAGGAACAGGGCGAGATGCAGACTGTGATGTGCTCTCCAACCCTAGAGGGTCTCACTCTGAACGTACAGTACCGACTCTCAGCGCATTGCAGCACAGCGGCACCTTTAACACATGAGCCTTTGGGAGGAAGGAACGAGCTGACAAATGTTGATATTCAATAAGTGGCTGAAAGTTCAATTCTGGTTTCATATTACCTGGGTCCTATTTGTCATATTTTCATATTGGACTATTTTCTATTGTTAATAATGTGCTTCTGTCCTTGTCCTGTGTTCCCAGATTTTGGCAATTACTGATGAATACATGGCCAATGTCATGGCCGAAAAAAACTTATTATCATTATGAAACCTGTATTTAAAGATGTAAGTCCCGTTGAAATCACAAAATCTCTTTTTCAATGGAGCCCTACCTTGTTTCAGACAATATACATGCCAGCATTGAAAACCAATTAGAAAATGATGACCAAAGCTATGAATATTATATATAATATATTATATATAACTCGTAATAAACCAGAGTTTTTCATTGAGAAATGCATAAAGTAATAAGGATCCTATTTTTGTGACGAGGTAATGACCTGAACTTTTGTTTTTTCCCTGTTTGACGTTGAAATCTGTTTTAACTGTCTGTGTTATATTTTGGTGCAAAGCACCGTTGCTGGCGTGTTTTATATAGAGCTGCAAGGATTAGCTGATTAATCGATTAGTTAATGGACAGAGACTATGTTGAAAATTGATTAAAAGTCAAACATTTCATTCATTATCTTTGGGTTGTTGTTGTTTGGACATCATCAAAATATATTACTTTTTTTTAGTCATAGATTTAAAAATAAAGTTAAGCATCTGGCTACAGATTGATAGTCCTGTGTGTTCACGCTGTGCCGCTCTGCTTCATCCCGACAACAATATTATTTCTTGAAGAACTCTCTCTCTTCATTTGCTGTGCGATTGCTGTGACACTTCCCTTTGATTGTCACAGCTGTTTCAGAGCGATGAGCCAGCTGAGGCCGAGGGAAAATTCATCAGTTTTGCTTTGATTTGGTCATGAACCAAAATGTTGGACAAATTCAAAATTCGACCTGCTGATGGCGCTACATGAAAAATTAAATGGTCAGGAAAGTGATTACAGCTCATCCTGTGGAGACCATGAATGTCCGTGCAGAAATTCAGGTCAATCCATCTAACAGAGTGTTCAGGCTGAACCAAAGTGTCGGACAGACTGACACTGTCATATCTAACTGCTATAACATGCCTAAAAGCACCAAACATTTGCTGGTCTGTCAAATGTAAATGTAAAGTTGATGGAATATCATTTTTAAATTTGGTATCTCTAAAAATTTGTCATCATTTCTTTTTCATATTTTATAGCTTTAACATTTAATCAATTAGGTGATTTATTAGTTAATCCTAAAATGAATCAATAGATTAATCTATAATGAAAGTAATCCCCAGTCGCAGCCCTATGAGAGCAGCAGATGAAAAGGATGAAAAGAGACGGAGGAACAGGAAGTGGGATAAAAAGACAGATGGAACAGGTTGCAGCCAGCAAGCTCACCACACTGTTGTGTCTCCTCATATAACTCATCACAAGGCACATCCATTTTTTCTCCTTTCTTCATCAAGACTAGGTCTCTTCCTGACCTTGTCACAAAATTAAACCTAAAACTTTTCTAAAAGGACACAGTTTAGCAAAACTTTTCAACGCTATTTATTTGCTCCGCTTTCAGGAGGATAAACAGGAATGTGGGTCAGCCCTGCTGGAACACCTGAACGCTTTCAATTGCACAACTACTGATGCACAATCTGGCTGCAAAGAAGGCCCCTGAAAAAGTCTTTAATCAGTATCACTAGCTCAGATCAAAACTTCAGGGAAACCATTAGATTTTCCTCCCTAATGCAATTAAACAGAAGGAGAGACTTACGTTTCCCGCAACACTGACATAATGAGCCGAGGCATAAAAAAACCCTGAAATTTGCCATCATAAAATCACCCGTCAACTCTCTCCTCAGACACTGTTAAACACATTATTCTTGTCATGCACTTTAGGCACACTGCAGCCTTGGAAATGACACACAGTTTTCTCATGAAAGTGCACACACAGCCCCTTGAAGGGCACATGGAAAGTTAACCGCATAGAAATGTCTCAACTCAGTCAAGTAAAGCTTCAAACTATTGATCAGTGTATATACTGTGCTGTACCCTAAAGGGCGTTCATAACAGTCATATAATACTCAGTGTAGGTCTTGCATCAGCCAAAAGAAATGAAGTCCTGTGCACTTTACTTTGCCGTGTCTCTGAGTAAAAACTTAAATCAGAGTGCCTTGTCATATTAGAAGCCATTCTCCATTATGTTGGAAGGCATATGGATGAATTAATTAGGAACTCTCTGTTCTTCGCCACAAAGTGCCTTCTCTGCTCTGGGCCACTGACTACACTGGCCAGGTAATGAGCTGAGCTGGCGACATAAGAGCCCCCGTCTGCTGTTACAGGGGACGCCCAGCTAAGACCTACATACTGGAGACGTGCTCCTTCAACACGCACGACGGCATGCGGCAAGGTGCGTCCCGCTGCCCCCACAGCAAAGCACTGTTCACTCAGTGTTAATGAATCAATCAATTTCTCCCAGATAAATCACAGCGAACGCCTCGCAATGGCCAACTGTCACCATGATGAATTCCTTCATTTCATGTAATAAGCTGGCTGGGAAGTGATTTATCCCTGGTGCGCAGGCGGTTATATACAGCAGTGGACAGAGGCGAGAGATACAAAATGAAGCGTAATATGTCATTGAAATATTTCCCATGCAGTCAGTGAATAAGGCTGAGCCGCGGGAAAAACACTTAAGTCCAAAATCCAGTCGATATCAAAAGATTTCACTCAGTCTCCGGTTGAAGTCAGATGGGAAGTTGGTTTGGACGACTGGTCTTGTGCTGCACTACGGGCTCCCTGAGTTGTGCTGGGGTGAAACACATTTCCAGACAGCACCATATAGCCTGCTGACATTTGGCTTGAATTATGCACTGAGTCCTTTCAAGGCTCCCATTCTTCTCTCTCTCTTCTCCCTCTTCTTATATTACAGAATTAGAACAAGATAAGTGGGAGTATGAACTACATTCTAATGCTATTGATTGCCTGTGCTCTGCCCTCATTCTGAGCCAAGATTAAGAGCTGTTGTGATTTTTTTAAATGCAGACCTCCTCTCTGGCTAAGCAGGAGACACTGTGTGCTAATCAATTTAAACCGCTGCTGAGCTCAAAGCATCACGCACAACAATCCCCTCCCAGTTTGTGTAAAGGGATTGATGTGAGTGTTATGGTTTCCTGCTGATCCCAGTTAAGTGATGCTATTATGAGACTCAAGTCCATCTGTCAATGACCCACAGACTTAAAATACCGCATCAATAGCAGAACAAACAGAACAAATCAGTGAGCAGCTCTGCTACAATATTTATTTCGGATGTGATCTTTGCAAAACTTTCCTCGGCCAATCAAGATCTAAAAGAGAAGAAAGAAATGGAAGGCCATAGAAGGGAAATGAAGTGAACCCTATGAAACTAATGGATAATTCTGTACGAGTAAAAATGCCTACATCCATAATCATTAATCATATTTATATTAACGTTCCTAAAAGATTTATAATAACCAAACTCCATTGATGATTCCATTTGTTGAAATGGGAAAAAGCCTTTCGGCGTTTTTCTCTCCGTTCCACATATCAAAGTATCCCCCGCTTTAATTTATGACTCATTAGGAATCCATAATAGCGAAAGTAATAATAGTATTTCACAGTTTTCAGCAGAGTCGGGTGATTGGAATTGAGACATTAGGTAGCAAGCGGTCAGTAAATGAAAATAATATTACATGGTGAGCAGTACTTTCAAAAGATGGTCCACAAGTTACCCTGACTAATCTGTTTCAATTAAGCCGCTATGCAGGAACCCTTTGTACGCGTGTCTACTAGATGAAAGCTTGTGAGAAATATCCATGCTGGAGTCTTATTTATAGATATCTCTTCCATAAGAGTAACAACTTTTTTGATTCCTCCTCACCCAAAACTCAAAGTTCACACAACGAGCCCCCCCAATGTTCCCCGAGGAACCATCAAGCCCTCTCCCTCGTCATTACCACCACCTTTATGGTGCCATGTGATATTAATTAAAAATAAATGGGATATTCCCTGAACTTATGGGCTGTAGAAATCGAAAGGTGATGTAGGAGGCTGTGCTTTAACGACTTAGGCAGGGTGATAATTAAGCTGTCACCGTTTGTTACCTTGTCATTGCGAGTGTGCGGGTTTCACTGTCCGTGTATGTGTGTGTGTGTGTGTGTGTGTGTGTGTGTGCATGTGTGTGTGAATAGATCCGAGCCCCACTAATCTCTTAATATGCGTCTGAGGTCTCATTTGAGTTCAAAAGTCACCATTTAATTATACCGCGGCAAATACTTAATTTTCAATTATGATGGCACTGGGGAGCTCACCTTGAAAAAGGACGAGTTAGAGACGGGCGGACGGGGCCCTGTCTAACCTTTTCAGGAATGCTTTCCATTTTTATTTTATTTTTTACACTGGTGTTTGTCAGTGTGGTTGATTTGCATGGAGGTCTCGTGCGGTGACCCTTTTTAGTTCTGACTTAGGGGCCATGTTACAGGGACAGGCTTTGGCTGCAAAGAAATCTGCCTTTCACTCGGACAATTAGCACACACACACACACACACACACACAACTAGTTAGACAAAATGCTTACTTATGTTTGTTATTGAAACATTTATGCTTGTTTTTAGGTAAGATCACGTCACATGTGACTCCTTTCAAGGCTCATATCCAAATTTTGTAGGCGATCCAAAATTTGATGTATTGGGTTGGGTGATGGAGATGAGATGGAAATGAGACCAGAGATTTGTGGTGTTGCTCTGTTAAGTTAACATCTGCTCATAACAAAGATGACAGATGTAGATGTAGAAAGATGTAGCCTAATTCAAATCCCTTGGCTTGCCAGGTTCTCCCACTTTAAACTTGAAATTGTCAAATTGGTGAGCTGGCGTTCTCAGAAAGTCCACCATGTCTGTGTGTTACAGCGCTGCGTGCATGGCGCTATATCAGGCTAAATAACCTGTAGTAACCTCCCAAATATTGTATATGCGTGTCCCTGTGCTGTCTCTCTACATGCATTGTCTTTTCAAAATAAAAGCCCAACAATTACATAACAGCTATTCGATATTTGTTATTTTGAAAAATACTGCATATGCCTGCATATTCTGCAATATTCGATAACATCTAATATCAGCCCAAGCCTACTCCTTGCATTAAACTGAGAGGTGATTAAATAAGAATAGAGAAATCTAGAGCAAGAACTGCTGACATACTATAAAAAAGGATGCATGGTCACAGCACAATTGGAACGCTTGAGTTGCTATTCAAAACATAATTTTCACTATGGGAGATGACCTGTGGTGGTGAAAACAGATTTTCATCATAATGTCCCATGTTTAAACTTAAGTCCATTAAATGGCAGGTTTGACGTTGTACCTTTATAAAGAGAGCAATTAGGTCCAAAAGACTATAAGTGGCTGCTTTTCTTCAGGGTTTGACTTCAATATAGAGCCGAGAAGTTTTCTCCAGCAGAAATGAGGTTAGCATTATGTAAAACTGCCCATTTTATGTTGCCTCAAATCTTCTCAGAGTGGCAGCCATAGACAGCACTCAGCAGGATGCTTTCCTCTGAACAGTTGGCATCACTGAGCCCAAGCAGTGGGACCGTCTCACAACACAATGACTGATGAAATGGCTCCCGAACCAAGCTCGCTGCCTCGTTCACTTTCCCTCCTCCTCCCCGCTCTCTCTCACTCACTCGCTCTTTCTCCTGAATACTCCACTTAGACTGAAAGCTTCCCTTGTTCTCGGCGTAGAGGAGCGGATGCAGGTTGAAAGACATTTCTTTTTTCTTCATCTCAGTGAGAAAATGAGCCCGCTGCTGGCACTGGTAGGAACAGGGCTTTTACAGCTTTCTTCTATTGAGAGCAGGTACAGTACGTGAGTGCCAGTTCTCAACATTTCCATTTTGCCAGACATAAAGATGCCCCCCTACTCTGTTTTCCCTGCTGTAGTAGCAAAACCAAACACTGTCACCCACCCTGCTCAAAGTGTCAACGAAGAAGAGGCAAAAAAAACCAAGAAAAATAAAGGAGTGAGGGTGGAGAGAGGAGAAGGTTAAAGAAACTTTTTTACTGTTGAATGCAATTTCCTCTGCTCTCTTTGTTCGATTCAAATGCTGCTCATTTATCAGGCAAAAACTACCTGCCAAACAGGAGAGAAAATACACAATAACTAAATCCCCACAGAGTTACAGAGAGAGAGAGGAGGAGGAGGAGGAGGAAGGCAGGAAGGGAGGCAGCAACCTGCCCCGTTTCCACTGCCTGACTCACTTTTGTCACAACTGGACCCACAGTCTGCTTCTCTCTCTCTTCTCTTTCAATAACACCTACACTCGGGCGCCTACACTCGTTCGAAGGTGACATCCGCCTGCATCACAAATGCAGCCCGCATGGAGACAGGAAAATAGCAGCGGTCAATGATGCTGACTAAGATTTTGTATTTTCAGGCTCTGAAAATAACAGCCAACACATGTGGGTGTATTTATTTTTGACATATGCTGTGTATGCGAAAACATGCATATTAATGATTTTGTTGGCTAAAGGTAATACATTATTCAGTCCAGTCTATCCAAAGACAGTTTCCTCACATTGAAAAAGTCATAGTTGCTGTAATGATTCCACCTAAACTACATTGTAAACACGCAGGATTTTAAAAACACATCAAACATCAACCACTGCAGCCCCACCCACCAAAGAAATGTTTGAGTTTGAATGAGAAAAACTTAAAATATTTAAAATGTTCACATCCTATTGATTAAGCGAACTGTTCACTTAATATTTTCTGTGTATTTCATGTCTCTACATGCAGGGCTCTAATTATGTCGGAGCCACATGGGATCAGGCAGGGGGTCTGGGCTCCCATGAAAGCAGCAACATCTGTGGGGGTCATTAATATGTCACCAACGACCACTAATTAAATCCCCAATAATGCATTTTTTAATGAGCACACACCACATCCACACATGAATGGCACTGACAATGACTACACTGACCACACAAAAAAACATTTTGAGGAAGGAGCCACTACATGTATCACCAGCTAATATGATCTTTATAAAATATATTGAATAGAAAAATACTGTAGTAATATGGACTAGCTACTATGTCGCCGTATAAAGGCTGCTGCTGGCAAAGGCCCCCTAATGCAGGGCTGCACTCAGCACGTCATACCTCAAAAGCCTGCCTTTCTTGAGTTGATTCTGTTTTAAAAAAACTCGAAAGTATGGAAATAATCAGTAACTCAAGACGTGTATATTGTTGTCTGTCACCCAACTAAGATCTCTGAGGAATAACCAGCTGCAAAACAATCACTCATAAATGACACAAAAATGTTATAAATTAATATTTATTTCTGTTGCCTTAATCATGGAAGTGCAAGCGGAAATTGAAAATGCTGTTTTCAACTATTTTGGATTTTTTTTTTTTAACCTAAAGGTAAACAGTAAACAAAAAGTAATATAACAAAAATGCTTACGTGGTCTGTTGTGAATGGAGTGAGTGTTCTAGACTCATTATCCTGGTAGTCAAGAAAACACTGCCCGAGGAAACACAGAGTGAATTTGATGATAGAAAAGCAGCAACTTTGAAAGGTAACTGGTCACATTAGAGAGGGATCGCTGCACGAGAAGAAATAATTACAGCATCCCTTTACTCCTTCAACATGCAGGTTATATTAGGACAGACTTGAAAAAATCCAAACCTGATATCCACATTTGAGTGAATTCTGCTGATGCCGACTCTATTTTTACATTGTCCTAACCCTCCGCTCTGATTGAAGCTGAGCAACGGCTCTCATTTGGAACACATTTCCATTGGAAACAGAGCTGTGCTGCATACAGCAGCTGGCACTCCACCAAACGATTTCAAGTACGTATAATATAACCCCTGTTTTACTTCACTTTGTTCAACATTGTGTTTTTAAGCCAAACAATTTGGAGAATGTGTGTTTTCTTCTGGGACACGGCAATTGCCAGCACGCTTGTGTGACTGAGCAGACTGTTTCTAATTTCCTTTTTCATCTGTTTTCTTTTCTTTATTGGCAGAGGAGACCTTGAGGCTCTGTCTTCTCTCCAGCACTGGGGAGCCTTTAGACAACCAAACAGCACCTGGACTACATGCTAAAATACGTGGCAGCTGCCTGTGATATTTCAAAACTGAAAGAGATTGAGCAAGGTAGAAAGGACACACATGCAGTGTGTTGTCAGCTACTGCTCACCACTTACTGAAAGCATCAGTATCAGCATGTATCCACTCTGCATGTTTCCCGTGTGCAGCTTCTTCCCGCCCGTGCAAGGAAACCCACAGGGGTGTGAAATCTAAAGAGGTAGGGGGTCTGACAGGGTCTCAATTGGACCACAAATTGGAAATGTACAATTTAATATAATCAAAGCAAATAGTTGAGAGTCCAACTGCAAGTGAGAGCAGCAGGGAAGATGACGAGAAGAGAGCGATAGAGGGAGGCTCTTGTTAGTTTCCCCTGGAGGTTTATCTCTGGGTGGGTCAGAGCGTCTCAGGGTGCTCCCTTTTTCTCCCGTTAGTGGTTTAATTAGAGATTCAACAGCATCAGAGCGGGAGAAGGGCCGATGTGGTGTGAGATAGAGGAGGTTTCTGAGCAGAGAAACTCTTTGTGCTCGTTCTTGGAGGCGCAAAATGCAAGCCCTTGTTTGAACTGGATTAATCAGCAATTGTCCCACAGTTGAGAGCCGGAATATTTATTCTGCAGACAAGCTGATAGCTCTAATGATGATAATAATAACAACAATAACAGCAGTTTGCGTCTCTAGGGAGAGACTTTTCTGTGGGCATTTCTTCAATAATTACATGATGCATACCCATAATTCAGCACTAATGTGTTTAGAAAAATAGCGGGGGCTGAGAGGTAGGTTACACAACCGAGGGAGGCTGAAGTCTGAAAATAAACCAGGCAGTGCTAACATGAAGCTGCACTACTGTATGGCTCTGTGTGTTTAAGAGATAAACCAGCTCAAAGGCAAAAGAAATAATCCCAGTGAGACATGGGTGGCCCCTGAAAATGCAAATGATGTTGTTAGTTCCTCTGGATCCCACTGAGGGGACCCCTGTGCCCGTGACCCCCTCACCACCCCCGGGGCGAGCCCAAATTGCTTTGACAAGGACACTTGTTTTTTATCTCATGCATGGCTTCTCCGGGCTTGTGATTGATGCAGGCCTCTCTGAAGCAGCAGCACTCATTGTTTTTAAGACCACATACCTGAGCTATGAATGTTTCATTCAGGAGACTAAATATGAACTGGCTGGGTGAGAGCCTTCCCAAGAGCACCGAGGAATGGAAGACTCATGCATGCTAATAATGGCCTTCGAGAGGGTAGAAGAGAGAAAGAGCGTAAAGAGAAAACAGGCAGCAGCCATAACATCCATTCTCCTGCTTCTGTGTTTCCTTCACTGCCTTTCTTGTGCACATTTTTTACCCTCTCTGTCAATCTCTTTCAATTCTTGGTGGCAGCAACAAAAATCCTGCGATAAGCCTCCAAAAAGAGAGAAACCACATGAACACTTCTGACTGAAGCCGCACAGCAATAGATCCATCTTATTGACTTGAGAGATGTGGGGAATAGCTATTTGCTGCAGTGACACGTCAGTCTGTCGCATCCAAATTCGGGCTGGATTCATCAATATAAGGTGCTGCAGTGGTGGCTGACAAGTCTTGCTGTGTCCCACTGTGAGGTCTGCACAGGGGGGAAGTCTTGATCTGACCCCCCCATCCCCTGCTGAGGTGAGACGGAAGCTGCGACGCTCTCGAGGTTAGGAGTTGGGAGTAGAAAAAATTGAAAAAGCAGTCAGCCATGTGCCGAGAAATGTCTCATTTGACGCGAGATAGTGATAGCGATACATGTTTGACACCAGTCCAGGTATGACCTGTGTTAGATGTGACATGCAAATAATTCAGTTTGACTCTCTCTAAGAAAGACACACCCACACACACACACACACACACACACAAACACTCCCTCACTAAAACTCAATGTGACTCTCCGCCGTCAAGTCCCATTCATGCTGAATAGTTCCTCTCACCATGAGCAGAGTATGATTTGTGGTGAACTGAGGCACACTAGCTGCTTAATGGAGTTGAACAGGATGGAGGAGTCTCATTCTCATCTGCCTGTAAGAGACATACGCATGCACAGAGGGACTGATTGAAAGAAAGGGAACAGAGAGAAAGGGGGGGAGGGAGGGAAAGGATCGGATGGGGAGATCCACTGGGATGTGTCAAATGTTGCATGAATCACAAAATGCTTCCTGTTCTAATTGTCTCTATTGAGCTGTGCTGGAGGATGGAGTCAGATCTATTACATAAGTAAAAGCAGCAATAGCACTGTGTGGAAATGTTACAACCAACAGTCCAGCATTCAAAATCCTACTTAAGTAAAAGTGCATCTAATGGTTATTGAAATAAATGATTAATCCGATGCTAACTTCCAGTCCAGATAGTAATCCCCATCCTCCTCTCTACGTCACCACACTTGCCAACATCTTTCTTTTTTTCGAGGCAGCTCTCTTTGCCTCTTTCGTTTCTTCAAGCGTCTTTCTTCGCTTGGTCTGTTTGGCAGTATAAGCCGCCACCAGGAGTGCTGGAATTGGTAGCTCTCCCTATTTTGCCATTGCCGGACAGCACAGGACCGCGTCTTTATGGAGTTCCCTGTCCTGATTGGATAAAGTGGGCAGGGATACCAGAAACTGTATTTTCTCTTTTACTGCATGAGCACAGGAGAGACATGGGTTAATGACCAGACAGTGATCACTGCTGAATTATAGAAATACTTAACACTTAAACATATAAAATAACAGTACATACAGTAGTGAAAAATAACCATCCCAGTTTCTAAAAGTCCAACGTCCTTATTTTGCCAGTCCAATATGCAGCATCATGTAAAATAGAGGAAAGCAGAAAATCCCCATATCTGAGTGACTGAAAAGAGCATTTTCAGCCATTTTAGCATAAAAATTACTTTAATGATTAATGACTATCAAAATCCTTGTCAATTATTTTTCTAGCGATCGACTAATTGATTAGTCTACTGAAGGTTGAACCTCTTGTAAAAGTACAAAAAAATGTAAAGCACTAACACTAAAAGTACTATACTCTGAAAATATATGTATTATTGATCTGAATCTGCAAATAAACTAGTATCTAACATCATTAAATTAACGTCCTTTTTTTCCCTGAATTGCAGTGCAGTAAAAGTATTATGTAATATAAGATTGAGTACTTACAGTAATACAAAATTCCAGTGGAGTACCTGAGTAAATGTATTTTGTTACTTCCCACCACTCCTATCAAGTGCAGCAGCATCCCCTGTGGTAGGGCTGAGATGCCTCTCACTGTATGTGTGTGTGTCTCACATTCAGCAGTCAAAATGATGGGGATCAAAGGATTGCCACTGTGCGTACAGTGAGTCATGAAGTGATATTGTCAGCTCCGCTAAGGCTCAGATCCTTGTATGCAAACGTATGGTGGAGCTCAGGGCTACTGTGCGAGGGATCTACGATGTTTTATTCCAGCAGTTGAAAGGCTGACATCAGTGCTGAACAGACATTCAAAGTGAATAGCAAAGGCCCTTGTCCTGGTCCATCATATAGAACGAGCAAATCTCAACGGTTTTGCATTCATTTCCATGCTAAGCCACTTAAGCATTCATGACACCAACACAGACAAGCAAACACTAACCATGTTGTATGTGCAGCCATTATGGAAGCACAAAGAGGACCTTAAGGATCCAACTGAAAAAGGTGAATTGGAGCAGGAAAAAAAAGTCTCAGGTTTAAACTGTTCAGACTAACGGCTTTCAGTGGCTTACATCACCATTACATCATTTTTTACCAGACACTTAAGTATTCATGGATTCTCCAATCCCTACATTGTTAAAGTAGCCATAATCTTCGTGCTGTGTGTGCAACAATTGAAAGCGACAGAGCAAAATGCAAAAACACTCTGCATGCAAGTCTCTGCAGATTGGGATTTTACGGAACATGGGATATATGCAAAAATGACAGCATCTGTGATACGTTGTAATCAAATAACATCATTAAGCACACATATATTCACCATTTGTACAAGATATTCATGAATATAAAACAAATGTCGTACTCAATGATTTTTGCAACAACGTTCTGTGTCTCGAGTTGGACAGTGTTCACTAATGCACATTTAAATACTGAGAATACGAGTTGTGAAGGAATTCTTGAGAACTGGTCAACTTGTTACTGAAGAGGGTGTGTGAGACTTGGATGTATTACGCTGAAACCTACAAGACTTACAAAGTGTCCAAATATGGTTACTCTTCACTCATCTATACATGCATAAGGATTCTATTGGGTATTGGAATCTAAACAAGAAACTATGTTTACCAATGTTATCCTAAGTCACGATGTGTGATTGTTTGGTCGCATGTAGCACAATCTAATAGGAGACAGTCTGTCTGTCTGTAAGAGAGAGTATATCTATTGGCCTTGGTTGCCAGGGAGACAAAGGTTATCTGAACGGCTGCCCTAACCAGTCATCTTTCAGAGAAACAGAGATTAAGTCGCTGAAAAAGAGATTGGGACATTTGAAAAATAACCAAATAAAAAAATGTATTTTGTTCTTGTGTTCAGTTCTCTCACTGGGTCTTATTGTAAAGGCCGCCATAGTTCATCATGCAGCATGTGTTCAAGCTTATTCACTAGTCTGGCGTGGTATTTTTTGTACACAATACTAAATGATGCTATAATATATATAAAAAAAGACTGAAACATGCATGTACAGTGCTTTTTTTCTCTCCCCATTGTACAGCAACAATGTGTATACCTGTGTATACCTGTAGGCAGGAGCTTTCTTCACAGTGTGGGCAGTCGGGCGCGTGGCTGTTTTCAAATCAACATGCGGCACGATCAGCCTTCTCTCCCCTGCTGGTGGGCAGCAACACATCTGGGATGTTGCCACGGCACTCGTGGACAGGCTCTTTGCATGTATGTGTGCGTGGGTAAAGGGATGGAGGGAGGATTGTAGGTCACCATGACCACATGCGCAGGATTGGTAGGCTAACGGGCAACTAATGGGCAAGACACACTCTGATAGGCATGTGGGCAGTGTTCTCACACAAAGGAGTTGGCTGTGTGAGCAATTTGCAAGCATATGGGCTGCAACAGCTTGATACATGAGAACTGTTATCCACCCTCACACTGGTTATGGAGTTTGGGTAAAATAAAAATATGAATGACAGCGGAGAGAGATTTTGTATATTTTAAAGGTGACATATTATGCTTATTTTCACATCCATAATTTTATTTTGGGTTACTATTAGAATAGGTGTACATGCTTTAGTGCTCAAAAACACATCAGTTTTCTCATACTGTCCAGTGCCGCAGCACTTTATTCCCCCTCTGTCTGAAACGCTCTGTTTTAGCTCCTGTTTCTTTAAGATCCCCCCTCCTGAATACCCAGGAGGGGGGATCTTGGAGGGGTCTCAGGAGGGGTTTGCTCTGATTGGTCAGCTCACACATGCCTGAGCCAGCACCACAAATAAAAACAGGGCAGCTTCTGGGAGAAGCTTCTGTTGGTGCCAACTTTGACCTTTTTAACTTTCAAGTCCACTAAAGGAACCGAAAAAAAGGAAAACGCATAATAGGTCTCCTTTAAATAATACTTAACATTACAGTTGTTAAATGCGTATGTAATCGGCACTGTTTTATTTATATTGAATTCATTTTTACTGCTAATGTAATATACATTAACTATCATATAATTAAGACACCATTTTTATACCTTATTTTCCATTATATGTATTTACCTCGGAGTAATTTGAAAATATCAATGGCTGTATATGCAATGTAACTTCCAGTAAGATAATGACAGGACATTATAAGCATGAGCTTTCATGACTCTAATGAGCAGGGTTATGGGTCTTTGTTGCATGGCTGCAGATTAAAGAAAATGAAGATGGCCTCAAAAGGATATGGCTTTATATTGATGGAACAAAAGCATGGCATGTTCATTTTTCTGATGCTCTGTGCCATGTTTCAGAATAGTGCAGCTCTTTTCTCGTTGCCTAGGTACAGAGGGACCAGGACACAGGGTGTTCTGCTTTTAAACGGCAACTTGCAACACAAGTGATAATTGCCAAAATATTGTCCTCTTGTCCTATTGTGAATGAGTAAACCTAAAATTCCAGCTAACAATAGGTCAATCTCCCCCTCACACCCTCGCATTTCCTCCTCCCCTTGGTCGCTCCTACTAACAAGCAAGGCTTTCGGATTAAAAGAAAGCGGGTATAAGAAACACGTGTGATCTACGACAGAAACCTGCTGTCACACGTGCACACTGTAAAGTTGCTGTACCATGAGTATTGTATTAAAGGAGGGACATCAAACTGTGTCATGTAGGTGTAAATGACTCAAGCAACCATTTATCACTGTTGGCAAAAACACTGATAAAAGAAACTCCTAACCCACCAGACTTCATTACTGCTAACATAAAGAACATATCAGAGATGATAACCGAAGCCATGAGTCACCCACATATTTTTTGTAATATAGATTTCCTTTTCCACTCGGTGTGAGCCAAACTAAAACTACAGTATAACACATGTCATATCAAGGCCGAGATGGCATGTGAATTGGAAATGTGAACGAACTGAGCTCTTATCTGGCTCTGAAAACACAACAATAGAACCAAGCGATTTCCTGCGTCCACCTAAAAATGCAACAGAACTGGCGGCAGTGACAATAAATGTTCAATGAGCTGAAAATACAAGTGGTTTTTCGGGCATTTTGTGCCTTCATGAGGGAGATGACAGCAGAGAAATAACAGGAAATGAGGGGAGATGGCGCTGGAGAATGACATGCAACAGATGTCCCCGGCCAGACTCGTCCCGCAAACAGCAAGAAACCAAAGCAATCTGTTCAACTGCTGCGACACTAAGATAAGTGAATAGTGTCGAGCGTTGTTTTCCCGACTAAAACCTGTGTTAATATTGCCATGCACCCTGTTGTTGAACCACCCGCAGTTGGGCAGACTGTACTCAGCTGAGCAGGTGAGCAGGCGGTATACGCTTGCTACCCATCTTTTATGTGGAGGTGTTGTTATGATTCTGCTGTATGTTGCTTCGCATTCCCCAGCTCTCAGCTAAAATGGCCTGGGGGAGTCAATTTAACAGGTGAGGGTCTGACTCTTGGGAATGCTTGAGTGCACAGATAACCCACTGATTGACAGACTACACTCTAACCTACACAGGGCATAGACTATTTCAAGAGTGTGTACACACACACACACACACACACACACACACACACACACACACACACACACACAAAACAACATTGTATACTGGAAGAAATCATTTAGAAAGAGAAAGGGCAGCTGAGAGCAAAAAAAGCCCCCCCCCTCCAATTACCCAGTGTGCTCTGATTGGTCAGCTTGCACACGCCTGACCCAGCACCGCTAACAGCAGAGCAGCTTTGCTAAATTCATTCTTACATGCCAAATTAGCCGCAAGGCATACATTATTCAAATGTGTGACATGGTGATGTAGTGTGATGTCACAAAGTCACAGAATTGAAGGCAGGACTACTGACGAGGCTTTTCGGGAACAGTGTTAAAAATAATTGTTAGTTGCAGCCTTACTCTCGGTAATTCTCAACCCTCTGACTTCTCCCCTTTCTTTAGAGGACACATACTGTATGACCACTTTGTCTTAGCTAAACCTGCCAGGCTTCACCCCAGGAGAGACCTAACATACAGGGCCCTTCAGGCAATTGTCTCTCCTTTCTCTCTGAATGCCCTTACAGTTATCACAAACATTCACTGAAAACAGCAATCCAGCTGCGGTAAACACTGCCAAACCACGTGTTCGCACAGCAACCCTGCTTCGTGCCCATGAACCTCTAAAACTCCATTTAGTCTAACTTTGCTAACTCATCTTGGCTTCCCCCAAGCCATAAAGCTGGCAATGATCAGAGTCAGTCATTAAAGGAATAACACTCGGGGAACATCAATAAATGCTCAGAAGGCTCTTGGTTCAGGTCAATCATTCTAGTCAGTTAACGGTCTCCAAACAACAGGGCAAATTCATCATAGGCCCTAATCACATTGAGCAAGTCCACACTTCGCCTCAGAACAATATCCGCTAACGACATTAGCGAAGGGCTAGTAATATGATGTGATTTCCTGCCGTCACACAGAGGTGCTGATCGATGGGTAGGGATGAGTGGAGCATAATTCAGGGAAACCCAGTGTTCCCATAGAAATGGTTTTACCTGCCGCATGCACAGTTAGCTGTGGCTGCTACACAGTAGCTTTGCTGCATTTCTTTGTGCCTGACGTAAAAGAAAATGACAAAAAAGGACAACATCCTGCTGTGTGACACAAATGATACCTCGTTTTCCAGACGATGCACTGTAAAATGCCACAATATTATGGCTAGAAAATGTTGATATTTTTCTATATGTTTGATGGGTTTTGCTCTTCAATGGAAGTGAGACTAATATGTTTTTCTCTGAATGGAAAAAAAAGAAGTATTGCTGGGGTCAACAGATTCAATTAACCTTTAAGAAGAAAAGCGTCATACAGAAAAAAAAGCAGCAAAGAAACCCTTCAGTGAACCCATGGATGCACTCACAGACGTACAGTATACAGTATCAGCTCCCTGTGAATTGAGCCCACTCACTGTGTTTCCCTCAAAAGAAGGACTACTTCCTGAACCCCATAGGGTGGCAATAATTGGTGGATCTGTAGCTGGAATCTTGGGAGCTCAGATCAACCACAGATCCCAGATATATCCTCATTTGCTCGTCACTAAACATAACAAAGCTCTTTTAACAGCCACAAACAGTTTCCCACGATGTCTATGAAGACTGCAATCAAAGCCAGTCGGGTTGTGCCGATACCAACACCAGTATCGGAAATGTCTCTGAGGTTGCCTAGAATATCAATCCAATACCACGTAATTTATTTGTTAGAAACAGGACACGGGGGAGTACTTTGAAAACTATGGTAACCGCACGAGGAGATGTGTTCCGTTTAGTCAGCGTATTTGGTTGTAGTCAATTTAACTTGTTTAACTATGCACATTTTCTTTTGTTCCCAGGCTCGGAGATGACAGGACACTGCTAGCGCCCTTAGTTTATAATATAAATTTATTTGGTGTCTCTGACTACTAAACTTCACCATCAGTCACTCAACATGTTGCAGTCGATGGAGAGTGCTCCCCCTACAGGCCTGGAGCACTTTGGTTGTGGCGACTGGATATGCAGTGTTTTCTGTTGCATGTGTTTACAGGGTTTGTGGGTTTTTGCTTGCAGCGCGTTCGTGTATTTGGTTGTGTTGTGTGTATTTGCAGCGCGTTTCCTATATTATGTGCATGTGTTGTCAAATCGATGAAGGTGTTTTCTTAATTTGCTCATGTTTTGTCTTTTCCGTATGTGTTTTGTTATTTGTGGCGTTTGTCATTGTCGGCCACCATAGTATCAGGAAAAGAAAATAGCATCCGTACATTTCTAAAAGCCAGGGTAGTGAAACATGAAGTGTTAGTTTGTTACAATTGTTAAAACCCACATCATCAGCCATTAACCTCTTTCACAATATGACTGGATCCAAGGCAGAATATCATCACTTCTCAAAAGGGAGATGAATCATTAGCATGGTGTGCCTTTCTGGTGGATAACAGCAGAAAGTGTAACCCACAGTTGAGTGATTTCAATGAGAAAAATATTTTGACTAAATATTCAAATTGATGGCAAGGATTGTTTGCTGAACTGCGGTGTTTCATTACAAAATCCTCACAGGAGCAGCCATTTTATTAACAGCATCTTGAGTTTTGGAATTGGTGGCAGACACGTTTATTTATTTTCTCCTGTATTAGTTACACTTCACTCTGCTGAGCCTCGGGGCCAAGTCGCGCCTCAGATGTGTAGTCCAGTGCTGAGCAGTCACTGAGCAGTAACGTTTTTGGATGTTCCATGGTATTTAGGCGTTACCGGGCTCTTGAGTGGGGAGAGCTCAGCACAGAGGCAGGCTGTCTGCTCTGCCACCTCGCTGACAGGCGAGCAATGGTCCCTGGATCCAGGCTTCTGTGGCTCACCTCCTCCTCCTCCTCCTCTTCCTCTCCTACCTTACACCACCTCCACCTTCCCAGCAGCACCTCCATCCATATTCACAGCCGCCTGCTCCCTGTCATATTCGCCTCCCTGAGCCTCCTCTGCTGCCCAGCCTCATTGTCACTCAGCTGGGGATGGGTGACCAGGGAAGCTGGGAAGAGGCCAGCGCCTGAATAATGGCTACTCTATCTCCTACCAAGAGAGACCAGCGGCCCGTTTAGAGGCAATCTTACTGTGCCCATGAACACAGACTCCTGAGAGACACGCACACACAAGAAAAGTGTGAAAACAACAGGGAAAAACTAAATGGCACAAAAAGAAGGCTGCAGAGAGGCAACACACAAAACAAAGAAAAATGTGTTTCTCCTCTAACATTCTCCACAACTGTTATTATCTGTGGCTCCACGCAATTACCACATCATAAAGTTATTCAACAAAATGGAAAACATAACACTGGTACAGCATGCTACAAAATAGACATTAACATTGACTCATCTGAACACACAGCAAAAAACAGACTGGTTTGACCACAAACCAAAAAACAAAGAAAAACAGTTTGCAGGATTTCTTCAATCCTCTTGGTCTGGAGGTCTGATGTGACGAGCAGTGTGGTGCAGGGCATCCCTGCAGCTTGTGTCCGAGCACGGCTGCCCTGTGATGGTGGTCCCATGCTGACTGGTGAGAATTACTGGCCAGCCTCCAGCTGATGTCCCTTGACAGCCTCTGATCAACCACGCCAGCTCATTATCCAGCATGTCCGCTCAGACGACAGTACGCAGCGGGGAACCACCTTGGAGTCACCTTGGGTATTTTAAGTAACTGTTTACACAAACTCTAAATATGCCAGCCTGCTCAAGCTTATACTCTCAGTAGATGTTGTAAGTGGGCTTGATTTTAGTCAACCCTACTGAGTAATTGTCGTAAAGCTTGTGGTCTGACTACCACTAGGGTTCTGGCAGCTCTCTTCTGCCTAATCCAGCTTTGTGTCTGGGCCAGGTAGCTGTCAGCTCCAGCCAGGTCAGCTGTTGGGCTGGCAGCTAGCAGCACCATGGCAGAGAGGGCCCACTGTAGTTCACCTGGGCACTGGGGCTTACACCCATCCATCTTAAGTACCAGGTTGTGAGTCCGAGGTGTGACAGAGGGCCTATCACACCTCTGGTGGAAGCACAGCCTTGACGGAGGGTACCCTGCAGCAGATGCTCCAGGAGGATGAGCAAGGTTAATGCGACTGGCTTCACCCTGGGGTACATCGCCTTGTCAAAAATGTACAGAGGACAGCTTGATTGAAACGTAGAGTAAGCAGGTTGTAGAGAGGTTTGCAAATTTAGAATGACCTTAATTGTAAACGGCTCACTGATGCTTCACCTCCTCCCTGATGACAGGCACGCCACAGAAAAGTACATTCTTATCTGGACAATTTCAAGTAGTTTATGTCATGGTAGAGTTGTTCTTCTCTGATAGAAACACTGCAAGTCCTCAAGACTAAACTACAGACAACCTCACTTGGCCATGAATGATGCCCGTATCAGCAGGACGACATCACTGTTTTGGTGAGGTTTGGCCACCAAAACAACTTGGAAAACATCATGGTTTGGATTGAAATTGCTACATTATACCTTACCCTCAAATTGCTACTTAGAATAAATGTTTTTTTGTTTGTTTTTTTTTCTTTAAAGAAATAAAAATAATACACCTTTTGTTTTAGCTTTCACTCACCTTCAAAAACAATGCAAACGTGGGCTGGATAAAAATCCTTATGACACCAAAAAATGATTCTTGTTGCTGCTTTAACAATAAAACTGGTGTAGCCCTGTACAAAAATCATATAAGTTACAGAGCATAAAAAATAATTAACAGTATAATAATATGCTTTATTAAAAAAGTTCATAAATAAATAGAGTTCATAATAGTAAAAAAAACTGTTCAAATGTGTGCTGGTTAAAAGCATAAATATAATATGTACAGTTTAATAAATAAGACTATTTACAGTTTAAAGATAAATTCATATAACGGTCTTTAAGTTCATTAAATCTGTAAAATAACTGTGGTTCGAGATAAAAAGAGAGAGGAAGAAGCCGTGTTTATATGTGTAACCTAATCTGTTATTTGTCACCTGTCAATCATTTCATTCCTGTTTTACCTTTGGTGGTTAAAACTCACGAGCCAATCAGAGTAAAGTCACCGTGTAAGGGGCGGGACTAGTGCTGCAGGTTAGTGTGGGAAGTAGTGAGCACGCATGAGGAAAGAACCAGAAGCTATCGATCAGAGAGCTAAAGAGAGGAGGCATCGTGTTGTGTGGGAAGCATTAAGTTTTATCGTGGAGGTCGACTACTCGTGGTCCTGATATAAACTTCTGTGTGACCTGCAAGAGGTGAATATAATGTGTATGCCTGTATTTGTGCTATATCTAACTGTTATAGTGAACTGAGACTGAATGTGTAACGAGGTTAGCGACGTGCTAGCTAGCGGTAGCATTTGGTGCTAATGTGCCTGCATATCGTAGCTTTTGCATTGTGATATTTCTGAAGCTAAAGCAAAGCTAATGCTAATTCGCCATGAGATAGTTTTGATGTTGTGGCTCAATTCGGATAATATGCTTTAAGGAGACGGACGTTTGGAGAGAGAGACGGGTTTTCCAGCCGATGGCCCTGCTGTGTGTGTTCTTCTGCCCTGTTCTGCGTTCGGCTGTGTCGTGCCGAGTCCTGCTGCTGTGTGTTTCCTTCGCTACGCCATTGCCCGCGAGTGTGTGTTTGGATCATCATTGCCACTAGGGTTGCCAACCGTCCCTTGAAAAACGGAATCGTCCCGTATTTAGAAGGAAAAACACTCGTCCCGTATTGAGTGGGAACGGGACGCACTTTGTCCCGTATTACTGTGAGAGCCAACAAACAGTCAGTAAAAAGCCAATGGAAAATGAATAACAAGGCGCGCTAGATGAAAATTTACGGTAAACTCGTTCCCGGGCCCTGCCCTGCTCTGTGACCAATGAGCTGACAGCTTATTCACACACGAGTATGACGATCAAGAATACGCTCATCCCATTGGTCGAGCCTTGTGTTGCACATGGAAAAGATAGCGGAAGACAACAGAGCAGCATGGGTGACGACTCGAGTGACGACACTGCATTGGGGGGCGGAGGCGCAGGTGCACCGTCGAGAAATGATGGGACAAGTACTCCCCCAAGGAAAAAGAAGAAAAGGATGCAAAAATATCGGGAGGAATGGGAGAAGGAAAACAGCTGGGTGGGAAAAGTGCAGGACAACGAGTACAAAGCAAACTGCACGGTGTGCCGGCGCATATTTTCCATTGGACATGGTGGACTCGCAGATTTAAGACAACATGCTGCCAGCAGTGGACACATGAGGAACGTAAAAGAGAAGAGTACGAGGGGAACCATGAACACATTTGTTGTCCACCTGGCAACACCAGAGGCAGATCAGGTATGTGACGAATGTTTTGGGTTTCTTTTTGTTTTTTTAATATGGGAAGCTGAGCTCATTGTCAGCCTCAATTATGAACTGTCCTGCTCAGAGTTTTACTCTGCAGCACTCAAAGACAAACAACTCCTCACTGCCGCAAGAGAACAGAAGAAATACAAGTGGAAAAAGTAGGCTATGTCATGTGACAGCATGTTCTGGATGGTTATGTTAAATTAATTGTTTGACTGTTGTTAAAATTGTTAAAGCAGGAGTCAGTGATCCGGTCGTTATCTACGCCTCCTCCTGCCGTTCTGTCTCCTGATTGGATAACGCTTGAATCCCACAAGGAAAGTTTTCTCCTGGTTTACAGCAGAGCAGAGTGACTGAGAGACCCGTGTCTGTGCACAATATCTTGTTATTGTTTCATTATTAGTGTTTATTATTCAGTTTTTTGAACAGTGTAGGCACAAGCCAATGGTTTGGTGATGCTGTCTGAGCCATCTTTTTTTTTTTTTTTTTTTAATGTGGAGAAGGTATGAAGTTATAAAAATTTGGAGTGATGAGTTTTCACAATATGTTTACAAGTTTACATTCTATCTGTTTGCACTTGCTGTTGCACTAAAAACACTATCACACATTATTATTTATTATTATTACAGGATGAAGTTTGTACATTCTATTTTTTTTTTTTTACATGAATTTGTACTGTTTGATGTTAAGCAGGGCAGGCTTATGTTTATGAAAAATATTTTATTCAGCTAATTTTGTTATTTAGTATTAAATTGAATTTCTGGATAATAATTTGTTTTCCATGTGTTCATGTCACACAAATAGCTATGTATCCAATTCAATGCAGGTTCAAGACAAATACTTATAAAAATAGTTTCACGCACAAAAAAGGGGGCTAAAAAATAAATCACAGCAGGAGACGTAAAGGCAATCGGGTCGGCCGGCATGTCCCGCGTGAGGTGTCCCTTATTTTTTTTTCAGGGAGTTGGCAACCCTAATTGCCACCGCCATTGCCATTATCATCGTGAGACTTTCATCCCCCATTCCCCTTCTACCCCTACTAACTAACCCTGGATTCGTGAGTACTAACATACACATGCACGTGCTTTTTATTTTGTGCTCAGCTTTGAGTGAAGCGGCCATTACAGTTTTTAGGCCCCACCGCACACAAGCTTCAATAAACAGGCCTGCAACGGGTTAAATCTCATTTAAGTGTTTCATATGAATGTGTGTGGGCCCACAGGTACATGTCTGAGTTTTGTGTTTTCGTGAATTAAAGAGTACTGTTTGAAGGTAACTTAAAGATTCTGAAAAAGGGATTAGGCTAATATTTATTTTCAAGTATAAAAACAAAAGGTTTTTTTTTGAAAAGTAAAGGGTTTTGCTTGTAACAAAAGTATTTAAAAAGGTACTTAAGGTATTTTATTTTGAAGGTATCTAACAAAAGGGTTTATTTTAAGTTAAAGGAAAGTGTGAAACTAAAAGAAAGAAACTGAAGTCTATTTGAAAAAATCTCTTTATTCATACTGTGAATTGTGCTTTTATTTATTTTTCTTAGAATAGCCTACATTTGAATCTTATTTTATCTATCCCTGTCAATAAATACCTGTGAAAGGAATATTTTTGTAGGTACACATTCTAGAAGTAACATTAAAAAAAGTTGTATTTTCCTACAACGAGCCCAGGCCCAGTCTCATAGTATTAACCACTCTAGCTTTATTTTTAACTACATGGGACCGGGGTTACACTGGTATGATTCAAATACAACAAGCCAATGTAGGCTGAGAAGCCAGGTGCAGGTAAACTGGGTTTTTGATGAAGTCTCACTGAGAAGCACCCACTGACAGAGAATAATCAGTGCTTTTAAAAGTCATCTACTAAGAGAATCAGTATTAAGTCTTAAGAACGTGACTTCCCAACTCCGGAAATGGGAACATCCGAGGAGCATGTGAATGTAGCGTGGGTGGTGTGACATTAGCAGCAGGTCAGGCCAAAACATCAGGTCTCATCTCCTGTCACTGTGGTTCAGACAACAGATAATATTGGCTTGTTGTGGTTTCTATGTTTTCATCAGGGACACTGTTCATCCTTGTTTAAGGAGGGGCTGGACAACTGCAGGTGCGGATACAGGAAAGGGACTAGTTATCAGTTAGCTTCTTAATTGAGAGGATGCTGCGACTAATTGTGTCATTGACACAGTGAAAGAGTTCACCAGGGATTATCTTAAGAGAGCAGATGGAGGTTTTCATGTGGAGCTCAGAAGTACCTGAAGTGTAATTGTAAAAGAATTAAGAGCTGGATAGTTGGTGAGATGGATAGTCTTAATAACGAGCAGGTCAGCTGGGCATGGATCTGAGGAGTTTAAAACATTAAAAAAGGAGCAACACTTGATCATTTTCATGATGATGAAAAAGTATTTGGTTCTATGTTCTTCTGTGAAAGATATTATCATCATAGTCTTGGAGCCTGCCTTGTTTCCACTTCCATGCTCATTGTTTTGTCAGTCTGTTCTATTCTGGTCCTGTCGATCTGCTAATGTGTGTATCAGCTTGTTTATTAATATAGCTGCCAAAGCTGGAGTTGTGGGTTAGCAGTTTTACAAGAGATGCCACTGTCACATTCCCAATGTGGCTCCCTGGGACATGTAGAGAAAAACAAAAGTAGAGCGTTCCACTTCCAGATAGTTCCTCTAGAGATGTCTGGTGCTAACAGCGTTATTATTATGCAGACATGTGCCGCTGTAAATTAACACAGAATGAAAGATTCATAGGGACATGGAGAGTTAACTCTCAACAATGCTCTTTTGTCGTCTTCAGAAAGGCTCCATATGTTGCAGGGCTGGCGAGGGAGACTGGAAAAGGTGTGTTTTGTACGGGTGTGCGGGAAGGGAATGGTAAATACTGCAGTACCAAGTCAATGAAATGGTTGTCACAGTGGGACCTTGTGTGTCCACAACTGTAGCCTGGAGGTACAACAGTGGAGTTTGACACCAAACGGAATTCGCTCTCGCTCTCTCCACTCTGAAGTCCAGTCTGCTCTATATAAAGCACCATGTCAGTGAAATTCACTTGGACAGCTACACGTTTTTCTATTTTTTTTTCCCAGGGCTGTATCATACTCTCAGATCATTTATAAATGAGTTGGCGGGATGTCTGCATCACGAGACGTGCCTGAGCATGGCGAGAGCACGATAATAGACACGCTAGCTCTCCGCGTCAGTTTTCCCCAGTGAAGTGGGTTATGGTGAGGGTTATTATGTAGAATCACACCAGCGGCCATGTAAATTTTCCTCCTCATGTTGGGCTTCCATGCCAATTTTCAGCGCGAGATGCAACGGCAGCCGAGGAAATGATAGACAGGGAAGATGTTCATGCTCACATGCATATTCACTTGCACACACAATAGCAACGCACTTGCTGCATGTGCACTCACTCGGCATCCATTCAGCTTAGAGGTAAAACATATCTAAATAATCCAGGCAGTTACTGGAGAAGAGAAAAGGCAACATGGCTCTAAGAACAGGTCAGTAAGTAAGACAGTATAATGGCTTACTGAGGGATTAAGGCAATGAGGCGCTGTCAGATTGCTGAGGCTGAGCTGTGCGTGTCTATGCCTACACATTCATACGATATGTGTGGTCCACTGTAGGTTGCTGCCCTGGTGCCAAGACATCATAGCTCACCCAGATGAAATGTATGCAGGAGAGGGCACGTCTGTGTGTGGGCCGGCAGATCCAGCTACCTGAAGGTTGAAGGTGTGCAGGTGTCAGTCATACTGTGCCTCACAGGCTCAGGGGTTTCGGTGTGCATCCGCCCCATCATCGGTGATCTCTGCCGCGGTTCTGCCATGACACTTCTGACATCTGTCTGAACACCGGAGAGCTTCCAGTTTCTGCAGTCAAGGTCATGTGTGCTGCAGGGGTTTGGGGGGAATCAGCGAAGCCCTCTGAGGGTCTCAAGCAACACTGGGAAATATGTTGAGGTCGCCGGAAAAAGTGGCTTGTCAGCGATTTGCTACACAAAGGAGGGGTCAGTGGATGTGGACGTGCTGCTCCTGCTGCTGCCGCTGACTGGAACTGCGGCGGTGGGGGGGGGGCATGGGAGGCAGCCACCTTAAGGGGATGATCACAGGAGCACTGAGGGCCTGACCTTCCACAGCTGTGTCAGAGAATTGGGGTTTGAGTGCAAACATCCTTTTGGAGTGACTGTTCAAGGCTGTCTGAGTAACTTCAAGATCATGTGCTTATTCAAGTGCTAGTATAATCAAGATTTAATTACATCATGCATAATTGTGAGCATTTTAGGCCAAATATGGCTCCTGGATGCCAAAACTAAATGCTACAAGCTTTTAAAAGAAAGTTCTTCTGGTCTCTTTCCAGAATAGACTTGTAGGAGAAGAAGTGAAACAGTTGCATAACAATTGATCAACCCCCTCATTGTAAATGCCTGAACATTGCTGTCTTGCCAAATTTAACTGCAGGCTTGGGACTGAAGTTGTGGGTGGACCTAGGGCCTGCTTCCCCCCTGGCTCTGACAGAGGCCCGTGGGCTGCCCACGGCCACTCAACAGCATTTCAAGGCCTAGTTCCCTTTCATCTCTATTATTTATAGAGAACAATCTCCCTTGCGGCAGCTCATTGGGCATACGTCTCCGCCGCTCCCCCATTACACAGAACCTTTATTTACACAGACATCACTGGTTAAGCAGTGGCCTCGCAGGGACAATGCTGTGAGCTTTCCATCTTTGCTTTCTGTGTAATATACGACAATAAGAGGGAGAGTGAACGGGGACTCAGTGTTTAAACTATTCACTGCAAGGAGCAAGAGAATTTATCAAGTTTTGAGAAACCACTCTTTGTGCTCTGTATCCGTGCAATAGCTCTCAACTAGATGTCATCATCTCGCAATGTCCTCGTTTTTTCAAAGTCTATTATCCTTAAGGGAGAGAGAAATCAACTCTGAGAAAGCAACTTCAAAAGTGAACTAATCTTGCTACAGTTTAATTTGAGACTGTTTCATTTTTCAAAAACCTAATCAATTTACTATAACAAAGTTTGAAATGGAAAAAAAGAGAAATTTACAGAAGAAGAGTTGGGTGATTTGAGGGAATGTGTTGATGACAGCGTTGCCAACTCCGTTGGAAATACTTAAGACAAAGCGGACTTTTAAAGCCAAAAAGAGTGATGATGGCAAGAGAGAGAGAGAGAGAGAGAGGAAGGAAGGAGTACTGTAAACACACTGAGGAAGAAAAATGCCAGCATGTGTTTAGTGCATCCTGCTTTATCTTCCTCTGAAATATAAAAGGGTAATGTTTGGAGCTTTTGTCAACCTGATTTTAATACAAAGCAGCTCGATGGCTTTGTAGGACAGCAGGAAGACACAGTGGTCCCCCTCAGGGTGACGCATCCAAAGCCAACACATCAATCTCAGCACGCCGTGCGTCTGGGTCCGCTCCTCGGGAGTGCTGTGTGAATGCCAACGCTGATGAAACCTGATGCTGGCCAATTCTACTTCTCTACTTTGAATAATCAGGTAAAATTGTGTGATATATTGCATGTCAACTTAATTTCATACGACTGCGTGTGTGTCTGCATGAGTGCCTCGGTGTGTGTACATAGTGTCTGTGTCAGTGGCGCCATGTGTTAAACCATGTATGAAAGTAATTACATCCCTGGAATGAACCAGTGTAAAAACTTGAGGATGCAATTATGCCCCCATTGAATAACTCATCCTTCCTGGCAAGAGCTAATTGCATTAAAATGGATTGTGTATAGTCCTCTAGCATGAGGCATTAAGATTAACGCCAGGAGAGTTAATAGTGTGTCATCTCCTGAGCACCCCTCCCTCCCTTCCCCTTTCAACCAACCCATCTCGAACACTGTATAAGATAAGGAGCAAGGAGAGAAAAAGCGAGTGCAGGAGGATAGAAAAACATGTTCCGTTTCCCCTCTCAGCATCTGCTCTCCCAGCTGGGAAAAGACCCGAGCTATTCATCAGGCTCCACGCTGCTGTCTACATGTATTTAACTCACTCAAAGGTCACGGCGTTAAAACACCAATCTGAAATCCTCTGGTCTGTTTTTAGAGCTCCGTCCCTTCAAATAGACCGAACCTGCGGGCCAAACTTATTTACATACAACTCAGACGGGTGTGGGTAGATATCTGCATTTGTGCATCATTTATCAACCTCTAGTTTTCCTCTATGTTTGCTGGCCCGAGGTCCTGTTGACAATATGTCTTCTCCCATTTATAAAAATTTCATGCTCTGTTGTGATAATTAATTTGGTTGTTTTTTTAGATTGAAAATACAACTTTTAAATGTGAGTCCTACCGCCGCTGTCTTGTGTGCCGATGCGCAGCGGCCCTCTGAGTGCTTCCGAGCTACCTGCTCTCTCTGAGGTACAAGGGTTGGGCGTGGGATCTGCGCGGCAGCTTACACTAACACACACACTTGGGGGGCGAGAAAACGTGTGTGTGTTCAGCTGTAACACTCCCAAATGGCTCAACGCGCTGTGTCATAGTTCCCTGTCAGGCCCTGAGCGCTTCACCAGGCAGCTAATGCCTTGAAGAAATGGGCTTCCGAGCTCAACATTAATCCCTACAGCATTTCTGTCCTCACTTCCCTCCTTCCGTCCTGTCAGAGCAAATTTAATGTGACACATATTCACAAGAACATGGGCCCTTGTAATTGTTCGGGCTCTGGTGGATCCCGAGTCGTGATAACGGCAGTTAGCTGTGGCTGTAATGCTGCCGTACCAAAACTTGGAGCAAGCGCTGGCAAATCCTCCTTAATGGCTGCTGAGATACGTTGAAAAAGAAACACAATTTCTCAGTTAAATGATGTGTTAAACAGACCCAACACAGGGATCCCCTGGTTTCCCCCTCTCTGCTCTAGGAAGAGCCATCTTCGAAGTTCTTGGCTCACATCCACAAAGCATTTTCTCACCCATAAATACTGTATATGAAATATAAAATATATATTCCGTGTAGCATAATAATATATAATAGATTCAGGAACTAAAGCGTTTGCTGTTGCTAGGTGCTTGACATTACTCACAAGCAGCTCTAATTATAAAGGGTGGAAACTTACTGGCTCTTACTGTGCTCAACCTTCAATTCATGGACATTTAAAATAGAAATAATAAAAAAAAAGCAGATGTGTTTAAGAGTGCGCAGCTTTTGAAATATAAAGGTTTTTTTTCTCTGTGTAAGTTTAATTAACCGACCACCACCTCTGGTTATACTGTATATCTAAACATAGGTTAGTCCACATCACGGGTCAGTAATAAGGTCAAACCCTGGGTCTGTTTTTCCAGCATTTCAAATTAGTGGGCAATTTTTTAAACAGATTTATGACGGATTAGTAACTTTGGGCAGTTACAGCAGTTTATGTTAATACCCATTTGGCAGAAAATGACCCATATACACAAATTTTTCTTTTTCTGTGTTGCACTGCAGACCGAGTTGATACTGTAAATACTACACGTATAATAAAAGGTGGCTGCTTCAATTATGGCTGAATGACAGAACTGTGTTTGAGATGTTCTAATCTGGTCAAACAGGCTAAAAATGTGGAATTAAACTGTGTTTAATTTAAGGGTTAGTTGATTCATTGAAATAAAGTGGATTAAGTTATTTATTGATGGAGTCATTACACACCACTTGAGCGCTTTTCAAACAGCTTGTTGTAGAATGAGGCACAGAAGACCCATTGTAATCTTTTTGCTATATGGGCCCAGTTCACAAGCTCTAGTGTGTTAACTAGTGGGTCATCCAAATCTCAACATAACGTTATAAATGACAGAGGTGGCAAAAGTACACACATGCAGTGTCTCTACGTCTGCTGTGTGTAATATGAACTGAGGCTGAAATCAGTCTTGTAATGTTGGGAAGGCGGCGAGCAATGATGCCCAATAAAATTAAAGGATAATCCCACATGGGTGCATTAAAACTAAAGTGATGAGCCTGTTTTAAAAAAATGTTAGGAGTAGAAAGTACAGATCATTTTGTTAAAATGCAAGGAGCAAAAGTAAAAAGTCTTCAGAAAAATAAATTAGTAAAGTACAGATAACTGTACAGTAATTAAATACTTGTTCTTCGTTGACAGACAAGAATCAATGAATCGATGAAAGCTATCATGAGATCAGGCGACACACACTGCTGCTGCAGCTTCACAACCATCCGAATGTTTGGAAACATTTTTCTGCTTAGTCCTGTTAACATATATGAACAGTATAACTCAGACACCAAGTGTATTAGTAACATTTAAAATAGTTTTGCCCCAAAAAGAAGAATAATTCAGTGATCAAAACCCCCATTTACTCGATATCCCCACGGTGTTGAAGGACAGGTGAGGGTACTCTTGTAACCTTTTGTCCTTCCAGCTACTTTTTGATTTTGAATTTGTTTTCCGGTCCAACATGAGTATTTTGGGGACACATTTTCCCTCTGCAGTTTAATTAGTGCTCAGCTTTAAGAGGTTTATGAAACTGCACAGTGAGGATTCTCTTCTTGGACTTCTCCAGTGCCTTCAATACCATCCAGCCCCCTATGCTTCAAAACAAACTGAACAGGATGGGAGTGGACCCCTACCTGGTGGACTGGATCTCCAACTATCTCACCGACAGGCCACAGTACGTCAAGCTGAAGGACACCACGTCTGACACTGTGGTCAGCAGCACTGGAGCCCCCCAGGGAACAGTGCTGGCCCCCATTCTCTTCACCCTGTACACCTCGGACTTCTGCTACAACTCGGAGCTGTGTCACATACAGAAGTATGTGACACAGCCATCGTTGGATGCATCAGGGATGACAGAGAGGAGGAGTATCGGAGTCTGGTGGGGGACTTTGCTGTCTGGTGTCGCACCAACCACCTACAGCTCAACACCTCTAAGACGAAGGAACTGGTCATTGACTTTAGGAGGTCTAGACCAAAACCGCGACCACTCCTGCTAGAGGGACCTGAGGTGGAGGCTGTGGACTCATACAAATACCTCGGACTGTGGCTGGATAATAAACTGGACTGGACAACACACACCAGCCACCTGTATGGGAAGACGCAAAGCAGGCTGTACTTCCTAAGGAGACTGCGGTCTTTCAACATCTGCAGCAAACTGCTGTGGATGTTTTTTTAAAAAGAGGATTTTCTACAACCTAAAAGCATGAGAGACCAGTATTCCTTTCAGCCACTGAATCAAACCTTTGTGGCAAGAGATTCCAAACTTGAATAGTGTAAATATCGTGAAGTTGTTTATGATAAAAACAACATACCCCTCTGTATTATTCAGTGATTCTGTATTTAAATTCAGAGTTACTGTGCTGGGCCTAACTGTCTTAACTGGTGGTGCTATAGGCCGAGACTTCTGACTGTTTGAGCTTTTACGCTGAGGAAACATGAATCAGCGGCAATAAGGCTCTGTGGAGCTGCAGCTTTATACTGGAATCTATAAGGGAGCCCTATACTTGGTTAACATCTTCATCTTCTGCTTAATGCTGCTGACAGCGTGCATCTTTGAAGTCTGAGGGTGTATGTGTGCATACTTATACTACCGATATGTGAGTGCATGTGCCCCCTGAGAGTAAATAAAGAAACAGGCAGGAAAGTACATTTTCTAGCTGTGGTAAAAACCACCTAATGTGTGAGATTTAAAAGCTGTGGAGGAGGTAGATAATAACCTTAATAAAACGGCTGTAAAATTATTTTTCCGGGGTGCCAGAACGACCTGAGGAAGAGGCAAAAGTGCTGTTATATCCTGCCTATTAAGTTAAGAACAGGTTTAATGAATTCATGTAATGTTTATAGGCCGTGAAACAAAATCAGTCTTTGAGGTTTTGCAAAAATAACCCACTGAAAATGGAGGAAAAATCAATCAGTATGCTGGATTCACATTTTCACCCTGATTTTATATTTCCAAATGTACTGTGCAGAAAAAGCCCTCTAATTGCTGACTCGAAAGGTTATAAAACAACCCCATGCCTTATTTAAAACCATTGTTACTCTATGATTCATTTGATTACTTGTCCTCAAAGGTGCTGGAGTTATTGAGTACAACCACACTTTATATTCCACATGAACTCTGAAGTAACGCGCAGAGAACTTAAAGTGTTGTTTTCCCATCAGCATGGTAGCCACATGCCTGAGTGCATCTGAGTTCACTGTGAGTCACTCGGAGCTCAGTCAAACTTCATCCAGCCGAGTGACTCCCCAACATATTTGGATGCATCCATTCCACTCATTTCCAGTCGAGGAAGAGTTGCAGATTTCGCAAGTTGGCATTCAGCCCACAAGACATAAACACTTGCTTTCCATTTGAGAACATCGCAAGATACCAGATAAACTATTACTGGTTCAGTGAATTAGATAAACAGCTAATACTGTGTGGAAAAAAAAGCACAGGAAAAAGGGCTGCTTTCTCCATGTGTTGATTTGAATGACCTGACAGCAATCACGCCAAAACAGACACTGGGGGACAACAGCTGTAGTTTTGGGCGAGCGTTCCCGACTGACGGCGACGTATCCAGAGAAGACATTTGCAGCCCACGGCGTGTCACTTCCATGTCGCTGAGGCGGAGGTGCGTGTGGATGTACCGCCGTGAGCGAGGAGCAGGCGAGTTATTATGTGATGAGGAAGATCTAACTGCTAGTGCAGGGGAGAATACATGGTTTCGCTATTGATTTGGCCCTGAGTTCCCCTGCTGTGGTTGTTTATTGGCCCTTGACTTCGCCTTTGTGCGGAGGAGACACCTGCCGAGTCCTGACTGCCAGCTGACAGACCAGATTCCTGAACTCATGGCTGGATGGCGGCCCACCCAATAAAACCCACAGGAGCGCACACATGCTCCGGAAAGGTGTGAAAGCCGTGTGGGTGTGTATGTGACTGTGTATCTACCAACTGTCCGTCCGTGTCACTGGACACATTTGTGATGTGTGTGTGCAGTGATGTGTATGTTTGTGTGCGCTCACTTCATATCGACTGATAAGAACTAAATCTAAGCAGCCCGGGGAAGTGTGGATTAATCGAAGACGCCGGCAGACAGATTTCTCCACCGCTGCAGACAGCACCAGTCAGACAGCTGGTCAGTCAATGCCTCTTTTTCAATACATATCTGTGTGTATGCGAGTGTGTATCGAAAACACCCTCACCCTCCTCCCCCATGCACCACGGGGGTGTAATCTCAGGCCAGGCCAGGCGCTGTTACTCTAAATAAATGATGCAGTCAAAAAGGTAAATTAGTTTGAAGCAGTCTTGTAATAGAGAAAAATAGTAATTAGTTGGTTACTTGTCAACTGACTGATTACTTTAACCAAATAGCAATGCACTACTGTGATAGTGGCTTGTATGACTTCCAGTGATTCCCACAGATATGCTTTACTTGGGAGGGCCGCCCAGGTTTATTAACAGCCACCGTACAGCCATTCTGTGGGAGTACCTAGACTACCTTTGTGCAGCCATGTTGCTTGTCCAGGTGCTTTAAAGGTTAGAAGTGTTGTTTTTCAACAACGGCACAAGTTACATTTCTCAACATCTCTCAGATTTTTGTCTTTCTTTTGAGAAGTAGCGAGAAAGATTTTCATTTGAAGGAACTTCACCTGTCTACCACCATCAGGGGCCATGCCCATTGTTCTGACAGGCCATTATTCCGAAAAACAAACAGCCATCGCTCCGAAACTACACGCTCTCCCTTCAGTTGTTAGTTCAGTGACTCCTGACTCTGTCCATGGTGCTGAATCTACAGGGGTTTTGACTTTAATAGGCTATCCTTTCTGGCCTTAGACCAAACACCTTTTTAAATGATTTTCAGTGACAGAATAATATCATGAGAAATTTAGATGAGATTTAGATTACACACTGATGGAAATGTTGATAAATCTACTGGAGGATTTATTTTGAGAGAAAAAGGGTAGGTGTTATGGGCTCTGAGGTTTGGAACTAAGAACTTTATTTTAGAGACAGTGGCATTTGTTTGTCTGTCCAACGGGACTGTTGGGGTTTCGCAAATAATGGATAACAGCATCAAGGCAGCCATCATCATACATGTCCAAACATATCTACACATGAGGTCCGATCAATCTTTGTGCATAAACAGGAGTGGAGACTATGGATCTCTGCGGCCATCCAAATTGATTTGTCAGTAATGGTAAATGAGTTATTTAATTAAGAAAATAACAAGTTTGAGTTCTATTTACTGCAAAAAGTAATGAAGCCACTATAACACATGACTTTGTAATGCATAAGTTCCAGCACTCTCTTTTGGTCCCAACCTAAAGACTAAGTGAAAATTTTTAAATTTTTAAATTGTGTATTTTTTTTCCCCAACAAAGTGAAGCAGGAGGCTCCTAACTTAAGTAGGAAAGCCCATTTTTTTTGTTTTTTGTTTTTACCACAGAGTACTTGAATTCCTTCCCTTCACTCACACTCCCTTTTAGAGAAAAAAACCCATTAGGCCTGGGACAAACGGCTGATGGGACAGGAAGGACTCAATAATTCAGCAACCATTGTTTCCTCCGATGTGCACGGTGCTCTCAATTGACCCCTGCTCCTCTGTTGTTTTCGCTGCACCGGCTTGATGGATCCCATCACTATGAAACAACTTCGGGAAGACTCCAAAGCCCCGACAAATATAAATAAAAACACAGCTAGAGGCAGCGACTGTAGCGACTGCATTATGTATAAACACGTACGCATGCATGTCAGCCAAAATGAAACAAGCAGACAAAGACACACACAGATAAGCGCACATGCCCTGGACTTCTACATAAATCAACTCCTATCTGTTTATCAACGGCGGGCGAGCTTCTGCCCCACAGCTTAACTGTCACTCAAAGATAAATTAATTACTGGAGCACCGCTTGTTTCTTCACCAGCAACACACTACTCTTTACCATACAGTGAACTCGCATGCACGCATACATGAACACACGCTCCAACAAAGGTCCAAATCACCATCACCCCAACTGGAAAGCCACGATCCAATCACTCTCTCTCCCATTAAAGAGCTTATTAAACTGCTGGATCTGCAAGTGCTGTTGACTTCAGTGATTTAATGAAATTATCAACAGCAGATCTCTGGGGGTGTGTTTGTGTGCTGCACAGAAACACAAGCGAGGTGACCGTTAATAGGCACGACAAGCCATCAGCTCACCAGAGGAAAGTAGTGTAAGAGGTTGTAATGATGTGGCACAACACTCAGAAATCCCTCACATTCTTACTCAATTATCTGACATCCATTACTGCCTGCTGACAATGTTGACCAAATAAAGGACTGCCACAGAAAGAAGAAGCAGCTCTATTACTGGAAGGAGGATTTGTGCGTGTAACGTTTGGCCCTGCTCATTCAGGGAAACCATCAACTGCAAGGTTCAAGGTTCACTTAATTGTCATTCTACGACAAAATGTATGTCACAGTCCCTTTAAGCTACACAAGAACAACTTGAGGATGAGTTCAGGAGTCTCACAGCCTGAGGAGAGAAGCTGCTCTGTAGTCTGGTGGTACGGCAGCAGATACTTCTGTATCTTTTGTCAGACGGCAGCGGGGTAAACAGACTGTGATTGGGGTGGGTGTTGTCTTTTAGTACCCTTGGGGCTCAATTTAGACCCCTCACTTCATGACTATCACTGATGCTCTGTAAATGAGTACCAATGATGTTCTGGGTGGTTTTCATCACCTCCTGCAGAGCCTTCCTGTCGGGGGCCGAGTACAAACAATGCCAATTTAGGATGTTTCCAGTCAGGATGCTTTCCATTCCTCCTCTGTAAAAGTTGATAAGAACCCAGCACGGCGTCTTTGTTCTTTTGTTTTTACTTTAACCAGCGTGGTGATGTGTGAAGACTATGACAGGTCTTCTATGAACCTATAACTGCTCAGCTCCACTGATGTAGGGAGCTTCAGCAGGTAGATGGGGGAACCAGAGGCTGGAATCAACATGGCCCGTAGCTCTGAGTAGTGCTGTGATTGGCTAGTTTCCACATTGTATGTACTTGAGGGGAGCTGAAAACCAGAGCCCCTTGAGTAGAGAGAGTCGTGTCATCTCCGTTTGTTCCAATGAATCATGTTTTCAAAGCAATGGCGAGTCGTGGAGCCTCTCAATAGTTCCCGGAACTTAGCTACAAATACTAGCGGCCAAGTACTGTAAATCAATCAATCAATAAATCACGTATTAGCTACGAAAGGCCAAACATCTTACTTCTCTTCGTCTCTGTGTATTCGTGCATTTAAATTGCCCTCTTAGAACTTCCTGGAACTATCTGAAACCGATGTATTAGGTGAAATCAGGTAATAATTGTGGGTTAATCTGGCCCATATTAGCTCCATTAAGCACTCACACACTTAAAAAATAGAAGCGGCAGACAAACACACAGATGACCTGTGAAGTTTGTTGATCTCCACTCGTCCTTCATGTTAGATGTTTCTCACCTCAGCACTTTGACAATGAAATCTTATCTATCGGCTGAGTGTTGTGCGATTCAGCATGGGGCTGCTGTAATTATTGCTTTGAGTAATTATTTTTTTTCTCCGGTCGGAAGACTAATCCATCATATTGATAGTCCACATAGATCCCTATGGGGAGTGCACGTTGCCTGAATATTTATACACTACGTGGTAAACCACGTTTTACTGAGTCATTCATTCAAACTGTGTGAGGTGATATTTTTTTCCTCCATGCCACAGCAAATCCTTCTTTGACAGCAGCCTGAAAGAAACAAAGAGATTTCCCCGACTGTGTATTGCTCATTGGTGGTTTTCCGACTGTGCACTGAGAGCATCACAAATTCCACCATTTGAAAAAAAAGAATAACTGGTTTTACTTTTTTTTTTTACCTTCCTCCCATTTTTCGGGGACAGGGCATTTGGGAGTGATTTCAAGGATTATTCAAGGCTCTTAATAAACCAATACTATCACTGTGGCAGATGAAAGCACACTCTCCCACACATCCCTAAAAGAAAAATCATTGAAGTTCAGAGCTCAAAGTACTGTAAGATAACGCTGAGACATGTTTCTGCTCCTGTCTCGCCATGGCCAATTGGATTAGTTGAACCAATGATAAACTAGAAAAAGTGAAGGTCTTTCTCTGTGTAGCAGGAGCATGTGCTACATTAAAAGCCTCTTCCACTTCACAGAAATGCAAAAAGGCAAACAAGTGAGACAGACGAAAAAAAAAATTCCTTTTAGTAAGTGAGGCGCTGGCTGTTCCTTTAGTGGCAATACGCCTGCATAAGACCACTTGGCTCACAATACATAATGTAAAACCGGTTGGCTGTTGGAGCTATGCGACCATGGAAAGGTGATGCATGATGGATGGAAACACCGCTCTACCCACAAAGGCTGAACACTGTGAGGAGAGGAGGCTTCTAAACCCTGCAGACAGCATCTTAAGTTCCATCCACCACATTGGTTAACGATTCTTTTCTTCGTTCCTCCGGGAGCTATCGGCTACATACAATACAAGGTCAAATTCTGCGTCAGTGTTGCCTCAACACTGCTGCACAGGAATAAGACCTATTATGATTGCACCTAGAAGAGCGTGTTCTCACTGCATATCAGAATATGCTTCATCAAACATAGTGAACATCTGTTGAATATTCAGATGTAAGGTTCTTTCATTGTCTGGCACTGTGAAATGCAGTGTGGCAAAGCCTCGATGTGCTAACAGTCCTGATTAATTTGAAGCCAAACTCACAAAATAAGGATATTGACAACTATTGCTCCAATCCAGTGTTGTAATACAGCATTTAAAGTACATTTACTCAAGTACTGTACTTAAATTTAACTTTGAGGTACTTGTACACTACTTGAGTATTTCCATTTCCTGCTACTGTATTATTCCACTCCACTACATTTTGGAGACAATTATTGTACTTTTTACTCTGCTGCATTTATTTGATAACTTAAGTTACTAGTTAATCTCAGATAACATGCTGCATCAGAGCCAAAGTAAAAAGAACACTGAATATCAGATCTGATAATCAGTTGATCGATCTGCAAAGTAACGAGTAACTAAAGCTGTTAGACAAATGTAGTGGAGGAAAAAGTTCAATATTTACCTCTGAAATTAGGAGCATAAGTGTAAACCTACAGCAAATGCAAATACTCAAGTAAAGCACCTTGAATCTGTACTGTTACAGGACTCGAGTATATGTACTTAGTTACTATCCTGGTTAAAACACTGATTAGTATAAAATACAGGCGAAGTGTTTTGTAATCATCTTAGTTACACAAAGAACTTGTTTTCTTTTGCTTTTTGTTACATTTTGAGGTGGTTTTACGCCATCTCCTGCTGCTTTATACTTTCACTCCACTACATTTTGGAGGCAAATATTGTACTTTTAACTCTACTACATTTATTTGATACATTTAGTTACTAGTTATTTTGCAGATTACAGGATGCATCAGAGCCAAACATATGTATAATTTACTTTTACTTTTGATACATAAGTACATTTAATATAAGTAATTTAATACTTTTACCTAAACACTATTCATATGGGTGACTTTCACCTTTACCAATGTAATATTTTAACACAGTATATTTTCCTCAAGTAGGATTTTTGAGTACTTTTCACAACCCTGCTCCAATCTATACATGGTGTATAGATATAATGGTGTATGTTGCATGATTATCATAGGTCAAAAAGAGCATAATCAACGCTCACTGTTGGATTTACATAAGGCTTTATATCACTGTTTTATATAACAAAGTATCCAAATACTGCACCTGGATACCAGTGAGAAAAATTCTAGATATAGCACCAACCACACAGCCAAGACACACACCTACACCAACTCATTCTCCCACACACACCCTGGCAGTGTGTGTGTCTCCATTACACACTTTTATTCCCATCTCCTGTTTTCTTCTCGACTGTAATTGGAAAGCCAGTGAAGGCTTTCTGAGAAACATGACCACGCAGCGAGAGTAAGGCATCCAGGCAGGAGATATTAAAATGTATAAGTTTCACCGTTTTCTTCAGTCTTTTTTTTTTTTTTTTTTGCAATGGCAGTTCAGAGTGGTGTGAGGGTAAGCCACAGCCAGGGAGGGTAGCGGGGGCAGTCATCTTCTCACATTGTCTCCCCTCCGGTGTCTTCCCACGTCTGTCCTGGATGCTCATCTCGTGGGTATGCTAAAGTTTAATGTTGATGAAAGCTGACTGACATCATGAGAAATTAATGTTACATATCAGCCAGAGTGCTCCTGCAGCTCAGGGTGGAGAAATGTGATCGTTTACTCCTCCTTTAGGGAGGTGGGTTAATGGTTTGGACTGTAGTTTATGCTATGGGTCTGGGCGATATGGCTTCTCAACAATATCTTGATATTTTTAGGATTAACTGCTTTATATGATATATTTCAATACACATTCTCGACCATAAAACATACCGTAAATTCTCAAATAGGGGCCAAGGCCAGAAGATAGACAGGACCAGGCCTTTATTTTGGAGCAGGCTTATATTAGAGACAGCTCTTTATTAAGTATATTAGATTATGTTTTGGTATGAAGCCTTGTTGTTTTCTGATCTTACTACCAGGTTCAGCAGTGTTGACAGATGCCCCGTAGCATGCATAATAACCATATCTGCATTATTAGAGGAGAGTCCCCACTTTAAGGCTGCACGTTATCACAATTTCTGAGGAGAGTTTTTGCCTGTGTGTGTGTGTGTGTGTGTGTGTGTGTGTGTGTGTGTGATATCATTTTTCACACCCTTCCTGTCCATGTATACCATGTATACATCATGTGATGGGGTGGTTTTGAATGTTTGAAGGGTTAGGTGTTCCTTTATGGGTTCTTCAGTCAAATAAAGTCCAGCAGACCTGATTCCAATGAATGGGCTGTTAAGAGGCTTCAGGAAAGCTTGATGATGAGCTGATCATTTGAATCAGTTGTGTTGGGGCAGGGAAACATCTAAAACATGCAGGGCAGAAGTCGTCTCAACTCTTCAACTCATGAAAAGCTGCCTTTTAGAGATACATGGCTCTCAAAGGATAACTCATTTCAAACATATGATGATCTTATACAGTATGACGCATTGCTGTAGATTAAACTAGCCAATCATACATGAAGTAGTTCAAATTAGCTCAAGCTTAAACATCTAAATTGCAACACACACATTAATGCAATAGTAATATTAATCCAAAATATCAGATATAATAGCAAACCACTGACAGGGACCATTTCACCCCAGTGAGGTTTAGAATTCATAATGTTTAATTGTAGTTGAGTATTTTCAATGTGGAGTAATACAACTTCTGCATAAGTAACTGACCTAAATACTTCTTTAATATCTGTGTGCACTTGTTTGTTACTGTCGGTCACTTTGTTGTGAAAGTGACATAACATTTGACAAAAATGTAAAAACTCAGGTTTCAAGTTTGAACTGGATAACAATCCATCCTTGAGCTTGAGTTCTGAAGCAAAACCAGATTTTTAAGAAGGCTGGTCCTCGTTGAATAAGCAGTACAAAGTAAAACTGTAAGTGCAGATATATACAAGTTGGGAGTAGATGAAGATGTACTGAAGTCGAGCAAAACAGATGTTACTGGATGTAACTGCGGCTCTGTGATTATGTGTTTATCCCTATAGTTGTATGTTATCACAGCTACAGTAAAGCACATTGTCTTTAATTTGCTATCACGGTAATGACAGTATTTCAATATGTCATAGCAGAACGTGACACCGGTGATGGTGATGATACCTGTATAGCACCCAGCACCCTAGTGTATTATTGTGGAGGTCAAGGTAATATTGCATTTTATGGGCATGTGGGGTTAAAGGTCTCAGGAATATCTCTTATTAAGTTTGGCACACTGTAAGAGCATTTTGCATATGTAAATATAGGTTTGCCAGAAAATGCATGGACTTATTAGCAACATGTCCTGGTCCCTGCAGACTAATTAGCGCACAGACATCCCCACCTTCAGACTAACACCTAACTTTGTTCTCGTTATGTGCCAGTCCATTAATTAGCCAAGAGGCTATTTTTACTGCCAAACATTTTTTGTTTTGTTTTGTTATCTCCTCTTTTATGCACCGTCAGCCTGAACAGAGGCCACACAAACAGTTCAAACGGTGAAGTTATCTGTTAAAGATGTGTCTGGTTGTTTGAAAACAGACCTCATTTTACAGGGGAACATTACATGGTACTTTGTTGTGCAACTGGACTTAATTACCTCCGTAGCCGAACTGCCCATTGTCAGTATTCAGCGGGAGAGACCAGAGAGTTGACTTGTTTCTTCTTCTGGCTAATTAGTATGTATATGCAACACTAGTGGAAAACAAGCGTTGTGAAAATCATTGTCATGAGGAGCATAAATCTTAGAACGCATGATTATTTTAACACAGCACTCCACCCTTCACAACTTTAACATCTTCATTTCATCATGCAGATTTCGACAGTATACATACACATGACTGTGCTGATGTTTCTTTGTTTCTGTCAGTCTCTCTTCTCTCTCATTTAAAAAAAAAAACCCTGTTGTAACCCTCTCTTTGCCTTATTAACACATGCCCTGTTTCCCTGTGTGGCAGCTGGTGAAACAAGAGGGCGGGGACTCCTATCTCCTCTCCTCATTGTGTCGCTGTCTGTGTATTACTTTGTAATCTGTTGTTTTTTATGCTATCTACAGCTGAGGGTGGGACGGCGGTGCAGCGGGAAGAGTGGGGGTGGTGTCTTGGATGAAAGCTGGTGGGACAATTTATCATTCTGTTTCTCCCTTGTCAAGTCAAAACCCAAGACTGTTCCTCTCTTAGCCAAAGAGCGGTGATAACAATAGGCAAACAGTCGAGCCATTCCTAACATCTGTATTTCACACACAATCCCCCGCTGACTCGAGTTTGAACATTCCCCCTACAGCCCTTGACACAGCAAGCTGTCTGCCTCCTTACTTTGGCAGTTACTGCACACAAACACGCACAGAGACGCACGCCAGGAGCTTGCACATACCTCAGAAGAGATGCAGATAAACAGTGGAATAGATAAGCAGCCAACAAGATGAAATGTAAAAACAATTCACTTGACGTACCACATTCACACACTCCTCCAACTCAGCAATGAGAGCATCATCTCTGTTGTTGTCTTTGTTTGCTGTGGGGCTGTGAGTAGACGCTTTAAGAAATGAATGATCACAGGTAATTAAGGGTGAAGTAATGTAGAGGGAAGGGACATCTAGCGGCAGGTGATCAGGAGCGCCCTGCAGGAGTGGAAATTGGTTCAAAGACTCACACACAACACTGTGGATGAAGTGTCAGACAAGAGCCTAAGACCCACCACAGGAACACAACACAAGTTTGGTTGAGTTTAAGTGTTTTCTGCTCACTATGCAACTATATTGCCTCCTGTGGGCATCATTTTATCATTCACCTCACAAAATATGCCTGGAGACATTTTTTCTTCACTTTAGCACACACACACTTTCCATGCTGGAATCTGTAGCACAGAAAGTCTGGATGTTTGTGGAAACTTTACCCGTGGTGGCACAAAAACGTGTACTCACCGGTCGAAAAAAAGAATCTCACTTAAGATTTTGATCCAACATTTTTTTGAAACTCTGGCATTTGTGAGAAAGTGGGTTCTGCAGTGGGGAATAGCGATATAGTCCAAGACGTGAGTCTGAATAAAGTTTCTCTCTTGGTCTAAGGGCTTTTACTATTCATGCTATTGACATCTTTAGATATTAAAAAGCCTGCTGCTTGGGCTTCCCTGCTGAAAAAAGGTACAGCAGGTGCTCTACTTATTCAGTTATCTGAAATAATAACAGGCCACATTTATGTCTGGGGACTATAACTTACTATTGAAGAGTTCTTGAAAGAAATGAGTCATGCTGACCACATTTTTAAAAAACATTTCTATACAGCAGTATGTCGTTCATTTACAACACACCTGATAAACATATTCCTTTAATCTCATTCACCACATCCTGCGGGTACAGCCCTTTGAAACAAAGATGTAATTAATCATCATAAATTGATCTTGTTATTTATGTGAAATAACCAGCAGCAAGTTGCCAGACAATTAGCACTTGAATCAATGAACACGTGTGGAACAAATATGATTTAGAATCAACCATATACATCAACTGACTATGCTTAATTTCACAGAAGACAATAAGGTCATATCGACAACATTTTATGTAGACAAATCATTAAAACAAATAATACATCTTCAGAGCTTGTAAAAAGATGCAGAATAAAAGTATCTCTTTTCCTGAGTATTTTTACTTTTGGATGTGTGACTTTTACTTGCAACTTAGTATTTCAAACTGTGTTGTTGCTACTTTTATTTAAAAAAAACATTCTCAACCACCGCTGCTTGGCCAATATTAACATATCTAGTCAAAAGACATTAAGTCTGTAGAAACGAAAGATGGAGAAAACAACAAAAAAACCAAAAACAATTATGAATGTTCCGCAGCTAACCATGCTGTTCCTTGTGCGCGACAGCTGCACCATTGATGTAGTACTCCTGCAGCAGCAGGGCCAAAAAGGACTTTTATAGATACCTTTGCTTTATCTTTCAGTATTTAGTACACATTTCCTTACAGTAAATATGCTACCCAAAAGTGCCCAAAGTGCTCAACCATAAAGCTTTAACTGAACAACAAAACTTCTGTAGGTTCTGTAGTGTTTTCACTCTGGGTTAGCCCCTATTAGCCAGTTTCCTGGGCTACGTATGACCTGCTTGGACCTTTAAAGACAAGCAATGGTGACAACAGGTGCAGACAGTGGCAGTAGATCTGATCCATTAGCTAAGGGCTCCTCTAACTCTTTCTACCACCTCACTCCCTTTTTCTTGATGCATTTTCATCCCCTTCGCTATTTTCATCAGCTACTTCTTTATTTATATTTAGTTATATTTCCTCAACAGTATCCAGATTATGCAAACACTTTTCACTGCCTCTGGCAATTTGGCTGGAGTTTGTCTTTTCTCCCTGAAATATTGTTGAAGCTGAAGCATAAATTATTTACACATTTAAAAGTTAGAGCACCCCCCACCCAGAAACAATGAGGGGCAGCACTCTTGTGTGGTTTATCATAATTGTTCAAGTAGGATCTTTTGTACTTTTTGTACAAATTCTCATCTCAAAGACAGTTTTTACCCAGCAGGACGTTATTTAAATTTAGTCTCAGAAGTTGTATTCCTCTCCACTCTTCACTTGCCATTGGAACCATTTAGTTCATAAATATGCATCAGCAGATCAAATCACACTTCTTTCAGTCTCGTCTCTCACTTTCACATAGTTCAGTTTCCACCACAATGCACTGAAGTCGAATAAACAAGCAAAAAACCTCCAGTTAGAGCTTTGTGATGCTGTCGCATCAAGTGAACAGACTGTCTCTGCCAAATAGATGAACAACGCAAATGGTACAAGTTTCTGCCAATTTGCATGATGAGAAAATGATATGCTGGGCAATGGCCCTGGTGTTGATGAAAAGAAATATGGAAAATGGTTTCTATATTTAGCATCCCCACGAGCATTGAGTCGGGGGTGGCTCTGGCTCAAGCTTCCTGTGAGCACTTGGATGAAACATTGGTGGATGCTGTTTTTAAACACCATCATTCGACAGCCATGGTAATCTACAATTTCAGGAATTGCTTTCTTGTCCTTAAGTGACACTGAAATAAATTGCAAAGATATCTCAGGGAGTAAAATGAAAAAAGGAGGTGTACGAAGCACCAAATACATCAATTTGCATTTTTATGATAGATGTGGTTGGGGGTATAATATGTGTCCGGCAATGGGATGTAGGGGCCAGGAGCCGAGGCCTGATGGGCCCCTTTAGTATCATCAGGTAGTGATTACCACTCCAGACCATCCTCAGCGCTGCCTGGTCCAGCCCTCTCTTCTACTCTCACCAGGAGAGAGCCAAGCAGCCTGATTATAACCTTTACAAGTACAGGTGCAGTGTGTGTGTGTGTGTGTGTGCGTGCGTGTGTTTGTGCTGCATGTGTGTGTTTAGGCAGATTATAGAGTATACTCTGCAGGCATACTGCTGTAGCCTCCGTCTCTGATTAACTCAGTGGGGGTAAAATGACTGTGAGGGCTGCATGGGGACTGGGATGAAGAGGGCTCGGAGAGGAAAATAATAGTGCAGAGAAGAAGTAGGGCTGGCTGGGGGGAGTGGGTGGACAATTTGATGAGATTGTCCACTTTGTGTGTGTATGCTAGTGCGTCTGAGACGAACTATACTCTTTGTTTTAGTATGTATAGATAGTATAAGCCTGTTTGTCTTGTAGAATAAGCCAATTTGAGGAAGCCAAACCATAATCAAAACAGTAGTGACAGAATTTCATCTATAGGATTCGTGTTCATGAGCACGAATTGTACTTTATTTACATGAATTTACTTATTTTATTTGTGACACCCAGCACAGGTTACAAATGGAAAATTTGTGCCCATGTACACAAATCGTACAGATTAAACTTTGTCAGTATTTCACAAACTGATGTTTATTATCATATGCCTGAAATCCTGATCTCTCTGCAACCTTTACCAAGTGAATCCTGTAGAAGAATCTGGTGACCAATTTGTCTGTTCCACCTCTTACCGTGTCTGCCTGCTGACAGTGACAGCAGCATGGGTAGTTGGATTAAAGACGTAAGACAGTGGCCACAATTATACTGATTAATGTCCCTTATATGTATGGTGATCTTAAGGGTGCAATATGTGAGAATTTCAGTTCACAACATTCAAAAAATAACTAAAAATCATCAACAGAATGTGAAGAACTAACAGGTCAGAGAAGTCTGTGTACTGTGTTGATGACATCTACTGACATTAGCATGCTAACCAGCTGGCGTCAGGCCTGAAAACCTCTTTCTCCCAGCGGTCCAAAGCTCCTGTGATAGCCGTGTAAACACCAACACCAACACTTAGCTGCAACAAGCTAACAAGCTAACAGTAGCTACAGTCATGAATGCATATGAAGAATATTATTAGCAAAAAGTTCACAGTTATTGTAGTGATATGATGCCTCTATTTGTTGAGAGTATGAATTCAAGGTGGCAGATTCTTACATATTGCACCATAAATTGTATTCATGTTTTACATATTAGGAATTGGTTACAACAGTAGCTCAAATAGAAGATGGTTTACAGGTCCGCCTACATACGTGGGTACAGCGCTATGAATAGCCACAGCCGTGCGTAACGGTCGCGCGTCTTGACACCTATTCTGATGCTGTTGGAGAACCTCACTGATGAAACACAATAAGTTATACTTCTTCTTCTTTGCCGTTCTTCTCGTTGACAGGTCTTATGAGTGGTGGAGAGAGAACAAGTACAAGTATCAATATGCATATGAATCAGGCATATACACAACTTTATAAATCTGATGGAAAGAATGCATATGCGCACATCTGTCTCTTTGTCTCTCTCTATCAGTTTAGTCTACACAGAGTTTTTATGCATTATGTCCCACTGTCAACACTGTAGTGTTTCATTTTTCAAGAAACGCGGCGCAGGCAACGAAAGATAGCTGTTCTGAGTCAAGTACACACATTCTGTAGATTATATTTTCTGACAAGTTCATGAATTGCCATGGCACTACAGTACATTGGAAAGCCACTTGAAAGGAAGAAATAACTTAAATACAGCACATTCTTCTTAACCACCAGCATTGTTCATGTTGCCTTTCTTAAAAATGCATTTGTCTGTAAATTCAGGTGCATATTATGCAATATAGATGTTTATCTTTGGGCAAGCATTTTAGGAAACATACTTTTGTTCTCTCAGTCTTTTCACACAGGCAGAGCATGATGGAGCGACTGGATCTTTATAAATATTTTCTGTTGCTCTGGCTGTGTAAAACCATCATTGCAAATCTTGGCATTTTCCATTACAGCTTGACAGCTTCTCTCTGAAGTTTGAAAACATCGCCTCGTATTTTTCTCAAGCCCTTTAGTCCTCAGCCTCATAACCGGGCTAGGAAAATCCAAGGCAACAAGTTGAGCCTAATAGGCAATTAGCTTTTCAATAAGCCCTACTCACTGTGATTACTGGACTACATTAGTCTGTGATTCTCAGTAAGAAATGGTTGCAAGCTAGATAATCACGGCCATGTTTGAAAGTAATTAAAGTTTTGCTGCAGTCAAAAGTATTTTGCAAGTCAAGGTAGAGCTTATATTTACAGATGGTGTCCCTGTACACAAATATTCCTTGAAGCAAATTGAATTTAAGTTATTTTTTGAGTTTACCGCTAGACCAAGAACAGAGCATTTCTCCAGGGGCGCTCAGTTCAGGTTCACTTCACACATTTCCTGTTGTCTCTACACAGCACTCGCTGACACGGTCCTTCCTACTCTCATTTGGAGAGACTTCATAGTGCGTGCCTCTGCTTCTCGGTGTCCCTGGCCTCTCCTTGGCCCCCATCTCTTCCCGTTTCCTTGCATCAGCTCCATTTTTGTCTCAGAGTGTCTGTGAGCTCCAGTCGTTCACCCCGCTCTAGCCTGAGCCGAGGGATCGATGAGCGGCCGGGCCTCTTACTGTAATCAGTGACCCGTTCCCCAGCCACCGTTTGGCCCCTGACCTCTTTTCCCTCAGCTCTGAACACGGAGCTTTATTTCTGCAGAGCCGGGTCCAAGAGGTCATAATGATTTCAGTTCACTCGGGTCACAGCCTCTGAGCCAACTCAAACTCCTGAAGTCGTGACTGATTTTGCTCCCGTTATTGCTCACATTTTCTTGGCATAACTCAGTCCGTTTAGCAAAACGTACACGCCAAGAACATGTTGCACGGCTCACAAAAGGCAGAATGTTGCATTTATTTTGATTCCCTGAAGTTTCTGAGGCCGGCTCTTAAAGCGCCATTGTGTTTGTGACAGACACACAATGCATTCCTGCCTGACCAGACACTTTGTGTAGCCAGGTTTCATCCTCTGAGAGCCTCAAGTATCTAGGCTACATACCTGAGAGTGTTTTGATAAATCATAACTTAGGTAGTCCAGATATCTGTCTCCATGGCAACCCTCAACCCTTGTGCATAGAATCTGCAGCACCGCATAGCATCGCATGGCTCTCAGCATCTAAGGGCAGCAAATATCGCACACTTCCTTAACAACTGATTATCGAAGGATGAGAATTTGATGTCCAGGGTCAGGAAATAAAGAGAAGCTGTTGTCTGCACATATTTATACTCAGGTTGTGTGTCACTGGACCCCTGCTCTGTTTCCAGCTTGGCAATTTATTGGGTGAAAACCCCTTGGGATAATTGTGTGGTGTTTGCGTAAGCCCAAGAAAGCTCGTCTGAAAATATTCACTGCCCAAAAGCTGTTGAAATCAGATGGCAGACAAAAGATTCCAGCTAATTAAGTGTTAGGCAATAAGGGCACGGCTGTCAGACAATGCTTTACTTCTGGCGAAGCGGTGTGACAGCACCACTGATGTTGAATAACAACATCGGCCGTGCTGTAATGTTTGAAGAACAGGTTTTGTGCATAATGCTGGAGGTTGATGGGGTCATTATTTACAATAACAGTGCTCACCCTGAGATGTTGAATGCTTAATATATCATCTGTGAATCATCTACGTGGAGTGATTTACTTCTCGGTGTCTACAGTGAGAGCTGATAGCAATCATGTCAAATCCTGCTGGCTTTAGAACACACATTTGTGAAGGCGTGTTCGTACTCTCTATAGCACTCATGCTATTTCCATGCGCAGTGAATCATTAAATTACAGTGTGAAATGAGAGGAGTTCCCCACAGACGTGCACAGTCATAAGTGCAAATCTCTGGCGGATCGTCCTCCTCTCTGAATGTAAAGTGATCAGCAATGAATATTGTGTATGCGCCTTTAGTCTCACACACTTGTGCTTGCTGCTTGTTCCATACGACTAAATTGAGCTGAATCTTCAAACAGACTTGGAAATATGTGTTGAGAGAGGGCTGATTGAGTCAAAAAGCTTCACTTTACTTTATTGCAAAGTCAGAAGGCAAAGTTTGCTTCACCTCAAAGACACAAGTTGGCTTTAATGTTGAGATTTTGCTTTTTTTGTCTTGTCATCTCCCTTATTGTTAGAATTTATTGTGTTATGTTCTAATTCATCAGACATTTAAGATGGCAAGCGGGACATGTAATATTTCTAAGCTTCAACAAAAACACATTTATCATGTTGACATCACAATAATCACATTAAACAATCCCATTATTTGTGCGTTGTAACATCTATGCCTGGATAGATTTAAAAATACAAAGACAGGAAAAATAATTGATTGCTAAGCTGTGATGTGCTACAATGCATGTCACACTGAAATGAGATTCTTTATGAAATTAGAAGTATTTATGTGACAGAGAAAGCATGGCGAGAAAGGAAGATTTTCACCAAGAGTGTGAAGGGGACGCTTTGTTTAGCTCCTATTAGCCAATGGGCTGCTTTGTCACTCCACATTAGCATCACCCAATGTCCACCAGGCCCTCACCCAAAGGTGAGTCGGAGTCAAAGCTGCCATTTGTTACTTAGGCACCAAGACTCAGCCACTCATCTCTTTCATGCTCTCCATCTATCGTCTTCCTCTCACAATCACATGAATAAGTCATACAATTGCAAGAAGCACACGTTCTTAACATTTCAAGCTTAGAGTGCCACATGCAGCGAACACAATGGAGAGGAGAAGCAGAGACTGGATGCAGAAATGGAAGGCTAAAACCAGCCATTGTTTACTCTCTGAGGAGCCTAGCTTAGAGGTTGCATTAGGTGCTTAAAAAAGATTTTGTTTATTCCGGTGTAGAGTCAGTAAATAATAAATAATGAATTAATTGATTCCTTTCTTCAGGGGTCCTTTGCTTTGAAGCAAGGTGGGCTTTGAAAAACTTTGGCAACATTTTGCCAGGTAGCTGCCTAATTACACTTCCAAGGCCTGGCTGTCTAATAGATTTTAGTTTTAAACTATCACAAAAGCTGCAGTCTGCCCTCTGAGGCACATATGTCCTTTTTAATACCATAGTAGGGATTAATAACACTTTTGCTTGGTAAATTATTATTTTCAACTGAGCCTATTAGTACACAAGCAAAGTCAAGGTGTTTTTACACGTTTTTGTGAAGTATAAAAGGTTATGACACATTGTTACCTTTAGACCTATTATACAAGTAACATTTAGATGTTGATCATTGATAGTGTTGACCTTGGATATTTTATTTTTAAAGGTGCACAATGTCAAATTTGTTTTGTTGTTGAAAATGTTCAAAAAATATTTAAAATCAACTACAGAATGTTAAGAAATAAAAATGTGGACGTTACGAGGTGTAAATATTGTATTGCAGAGATATCTAATGAAGTTAGCATGCTAACCAGCTAGCCCTGGTTGTCCCAGTCCAACATGCCTGTGCTAGTGGAGTAAATAGCAACACTCCCAGTCTGTATCACTAGACGCACGGCTAACCGAGCTAACTATCTCACGGCAGCTTTTCTTAGCAGTTACTCTCGTGATACGCTGCCCACTGTTTGTTTTGAGTATGAATTTGATAGGCTATTCTTACATATTGCACCTTTAAACACAGATCCATTGCTGACTCTTATCTGGCATAGGCGAGGAAACATTTGATCAATATCAGTTTCAGTTGCTCTGAAACATTTATAGACTGCACCCGATTGTCTCTGCACTCTTTTGTTTTCTCTGCTTTATCTCCCTTTCCATCAGCAATTTTCTGTGCTACCGATCGTTGATATATCCAATAACATTTTGCTCTGGACAATCATTATAAAAGCAAATTATGTAAAAGCTTCCTCATCTACCTCAGGACTCCTCTAAGCATAATTGAAATCAGAAAATTCATAGTGTCCTCTGTGGATAATTGAGAGTTACTTGCATTTTTGAGTGCAAGGATACTAGACTGTCTAATAAATTGTGGCATTCAGGCACAGTGGCTGAGCATTATGAGAGATATACATATTTCAATATCTAATCATCAGGCTGCTCTTGAGAGGACAGCATCTTCATGAAACATCGGCAATTACATCTAATTGTATGTAACGTTGTGTGAAAGCGCACACGCCTTCTGGAAGCAAAAGCAGGAGGACAGTTACGGGGGTTGGCGCATAGATTACGTATGATAACGAGGAGGCTGGCAATCAAATGCAATGACTGTAATGTGACAATAATCTGATATAATTACATGTGGATGAGTCATTATTTGTCTGTTTGCTCGTCTCTTAGATAACAGCGAGAAGAGACCGGCACGTTTAATGAGCTGGGAGGCGCGGGCAAACAGAGTATCGCTGACTGAATGAGAACAAGCTTTAGGAGGTCTGGAGGGGGGGAGTGTTTGTAACCAGAGTCCTGCACTGAAACGTTGCATGCATCAGTATGCAAAAATGCACATTAAACGTGAATATGCATCCACACAGAGCAGCAGCACACGAGAGAGGTAGCACAGCATGTTCGCTCGCGAGTAAATGAACCAGCAAATATCTCAGCATGCACACATCGATGTTAAGTGCCTCTCTTCAACGGGAAAAGTTAACTTACACCTCCTGGCTGCCGTAAAAGAGAGAAGAGCTGTGACTGCAGTCTGAGCAATGGCAGTGGGAAAAAAAAACCCCAAAACACTGAATGATACGTTGCTGCGTTTTTACAATGGTGCCAGACATTCCATTAACGCTAACAAGCATTCTTGACTTTCTCTTGACATTGCCCAATTCTCTCGTCTGAGTCATGCAAATGTGAGTGATTGTGAGTGTACCAGCGTGGGTGTGTTTAATGTCCCAGCAGTTAAGACTAGTAGTGTAAACAGGCAGCCTAGCACCATCTGTCTCTTTATGGTTTGATTGTGTCTAACTCGGTGCCTCCTTTCGCTTCCTTCTTAATAGCGGCTCTCCGGAGACAACTCTGAAACTGAGGCCTTACTTTTAAAGAACCACATCCACTGCACCGTAAACAAAGGCTTGAACTGTCTTCCATTACGCCTCAACCTGGCTTGTTGGTTCTCTCCCATAAGCGGTAATTGATTTGCATGTGGTACAGCATTCCAGTTAAAGGATTTGTGTGGCATTATTTATAATTTGTCTGTTGAATGACTCGACTCGAGCCGGCTGCATTCCCTCCTCCTGCTCCTCTCTCTCTCTCCCTCCCTCCCATCATGTCTCCCTAATTCTGATTTCAATCACGGATCTCTTGGATCTCCCCACCACCCCTCTGTACCACCAAGTGTCTCCTTGTTTAATCTATCATTTAAGAGCATTAGTTGGAGAGGGGCCTATTAAGAAAGAACCACCCTGTCCAATCCTCTCCTCGGCAAGTGTGGTTTTTACTAGAGGGATAAAAGTCTGCTGTAATCTCTCATCCTTTTCCGGAGGTGCTAGGTTAAGTAGGTTAGCAATGATTTGGCATTTTAGAGTGCAGAAACAGGAGCCATTAAAAGCCCTCACAAGTATGCTACATATTAAGATTGGATTCCTTCAGAGTGAGGCTTATTGTAGACAACTAAAGAGAGCAGGCTAAGAAAAGTACTGTAACGTGGTGAAAGAGGAGCTGCGTATCAGGCTGTTGCTGATTATCCTGTTGTTCTGTTCGGATTTCTCATATCAAATGGATTTGCAGCTTACAAACCCCGACAGCTCTGTTGCTCGTAATATGTGCGAGCGGGTGTATGCGAATGTGTGCCTGAGCGCACGTGTAGGTAATATCTGTGTTTTCATCTCTAAGGGGCCTCAGCAGCTCGTGTGTCCCGACTATGACGGATGGGGCCCAAGTGGTTTTCCCAGTGTGCTGCTGATCCCGTCACATCAACATGAAATGTTGATAGTGCGGCAATCGGGAAGTCGAAGCCTGTTTTGTTGGCCCGCTCCTTATAGGCAGCTCTGCTCATTGATTTGTGCTTGGGTTTTTGAGGGTTTGGATTTCCTAACGATTCACCTGCGGTTCTCTTCCTCTTTGACCAGAAAGAGCGTACCCTTGGGATGTTACTGTATGCGATATCTGTTTGGCCCATCTCTGCTGCAGTGAGGCTGAGACACTCCCGGACACTGTAAAATACAGATCTGTCTACAGGCACAATATCAGCCCGCTGCCCCCAACAGGCACTAAGGGCATCAGCGTTTTACATTGAAAATAATCCAGGCTAGTGAATGCAGAAAATGTGAGGAAAGTCAGAATTCATGCCTGTCTAGCGTTTCAGTTGTTCACAAATATTCTGGATATAAATGCTAGAAAAAAAAATCCAATTATAAGCAAGTTTTTTTAGCCTTTTGCAAACCTAAAGGTCTCCAGCAGTCACATGAATCTGAAAGGCTCGATCATCAGAAGTGTGACTGCCTTTCATTAAAGGCAGCTGTTGTGTTTTAATAATGACAGATATGACGTCTGAGTTGAAAGTGGAATCAGGTACCTGGGAGACGGGAGACTGATTGACACAGAAGCGAGCGTCTGATAATTGCATCTGACTCCTTCAACAAACACAAAGACGACAAGGTGTCGAGTGGGAAGATAATGGTAGGGGACATCAAAGCATTAGTGGCAGCGCTGCAACTCTGTATACAGAGTGCTTCGCTATCGCTGTTATCAGTGCGTCGTGTCGCTCAAACAATCTGGCGCCCATTAGAAGCCAATCATTCTGTAAGTAATGCTCTGATTTGAGGTGACTGTGGATTACTGAGTTGAAGGAAATCATAGTCGAATACTTTTCTTTATCACCGATGGAGTAATCATGCTGTAGCGCACAATAGCCAAATAGCCCCTTTTAGTTGACACAACCTTTGTCTGAGAGCAAGGAGCTTTTTTTCTCCCCCTTTGTACTGTTAGCTGAGTGAAAAGGAGTCTGATATAAGTCTGTCTGGTTTCGTAATGGCTTGCTGCCACAGGGACATGGTTTTGTTCATTGGAAATCTTAAACAAAGCACAAGGTCTTTTGGCCCCGTCTGATTTGGGACTGGGGAGAGCGGGATTGGCTATTATCTCGTGGGGTCTGCCGCCGAGGAGCATTGGGAGGCTGCAGCCAGACCCCAGGTGCACCGTCGTGCGCAGAGGAAATTGAGCAAACAGGAGATAAGTGAGATGGAGGGCTATCTCTCTCAGTAGGGCTGCGTCACGGAACCATCCCTCACTATTATATAGGAGGGTTCCCACTCCTCTCTGCTCCTCTTCTCTCCCTCTTTCTCCTCTGATACCTTAAACATTGGTCCACACTAAGTGTCTGATGGTAAAGGACGTCTTGGAAGACTGGTCCTCTTTCGATTCCCCCTCTATACATAGCATCAAACTGGATTACCGTGAGACATCAACCTAATCAACAGCGAACACTTGCTATTATGCTGTGCAATGCATACTATAAATTTGACATAATGACACTGGTGGTGGTGGGAGGCAGCGACAGCAATGTTAGGAAAGGCATTTACAGTCTATGCAGCAGCTTGCGCACGAACACCCTGAGGCGAATGAGTAAACAGACAATGCTCAGTCAACGCCTGTGCTGGCAGTACAGAAATGTAGCAGACAGGCAAGTCAGAGTGCAAGACAAGTCGCATTATGGTGGTCTCCCACTGTCTCCCATGGCTCGTAAATGAAGTAGTACATTATTAGAATCAACACATACATAAACATGTGCAGCATCCATGTCAGCTGGCGGAGGTGTACCCCCACCCCTCCCACCCACCCACCCAGCCAGAGGAGATGGAAGCGACGGGGACACGGGATGAGGGGTGGCCTGTGGTGGTCATCACTGCAGCTCACGAGCCTGCTGGAACAGAGCGGTAGTGGCAGGCTCCAGATGCGGAAGGACCCGGGGGCCTAGAGCACCGCATGTCTCTGCCTATCACAACATACCCCCAGAGAGTGGGCGGGCGGGCGGGCGGTCGCTGCTGGCTCGAATACATCACTTAGATGGAAAAGAAGGGAGATGGTTGCACGCCTCTGAATGTAATTGTGTCTCATTTTTGGGAGGAAAAAATGGGAAATGTGGGGGCAGTTGATGATTTGTGTGTTAACTTTGTTGTACCCTTGAGAGCACAGACACGGCTGTGAGGCAGTGCAAAGAAAATGGTGGGAGTTGTGAAAGAAAATAAAAGTGAGAGTGTGGTAAGTTATCTTGATTGAAAAAACAGCACTGTACCTACTGTATTCAGGAACAGCTTACATAAGAACAGATGATAGAAATGTCACCATGTTGCATCATGCTGTGGCCAGCCAACCTTTACTTCTGTCCCAGTGATAAAAAAGCTTTTCCTGCTAGCCATCTATGTCCTCTCTTTGCTATATGCTGTTAGCCTAATTAAAGGTGCAATATGTAAGAATTGGCCCCATGTCAAATTCATCCACCAAACAAGTAGTCGACATCATGTCATTCGAGTAACCGCTAACAGCTGCTGACCTGAGCTCGTAAGCTCAATTAAAGGTCATACTGATATTTTTATGTAGACAGGTTATTTTTTAATCTCTTTTCCGTATAAAACATTATTATCACTGTGAATTAATCATTTTACAATGGTGGTCGGTTCCAAAATGATTGTTTTGTTCATCTCTGTGTAAGAATTCTGACAGCTGGTTCCAGATTCTAACAAGGTCTGTCAGCCTATAGCGTAACGGTGTCTGTGTGCATCTTTGACATAAGGTCAAAACTGTTATTTCTTCACATTCTGTTGATGATTTTAGTTAATAATTGAAATTTTAAACAAAAATCTTACATATTTCACCTTTAAAAATAATAATAATTAAGTAAATAAAAAAGACTATACTGTGTAAAAGAAGAAGATGGCTTTGTGAGTGCATGCTTGTGTCCAATCTTGTCTTCCTTTCCTGATTCAGCTGTGTGTTGAATGCACGGAGGCTGTAACTGCATGTTTTGTGCTCAATAGTTGTCATTACCTCACTGACAGTGGACATTCATGCCTTTCCTTCCTTGGCAGCCACATTAATTTGTCTCTCTCGTGCGTGGGTGACATTGTCATGAAAACACTGAACAAGTGGGAGGCTACTCCGCCTGCACTGACATGTGTAGTGTGATGACAGGCTGGCGATATGCTCATTATAACCATCACGTGTGTGGATGCCAAATTACCATGCCAGTCTATGTCAATGTTTCCTGTTTTTTTTTTTCTTTCCCTTGTGAATGTACTACATTTCCAATCCTGCACCAACACTATCATGGTCTTACATCATGCATCACCTCAGTCCTGGCCTCTGACCCACATTTCTCCATGCAATCCGAAGGAAAACGTCTGCAGCATGAGGAGGCAAAAAGGGTGCGTTGGCTCTTTTTTCCCGCTCGCTCTTCCCTTTGTCTGTCTGCCCTACAGCACTGTCAGAATTTATTAGCTCTTGGAAGTTTTTGTGCCAATAATATACTGGATCAATCTTCATTAGTCACTGGTCAGCATGGGTTCAAGCAAAGGGAAAAAGAAAATCCTGTCACTAGCAAAGATATCTAGGACTGCTCATTTCAATAGATTCTCAGAGGAAGTGACCTTTACTGTAGTCAGTAGGGCTTGGGGGGTGATTGAGGAGCCACTCGGCCCCGGTTTATTGAATGCCTCTTGCTAAATCTTTGGGCTGTTTGTTCAGTTGCTCTCTTTTTCCGAAAATTAGATGCAACTGCATTCTGGGTCTTCTATATAGCAGAGATATGGATCATAAGGTCCACTTACATTCTAGTGTGTAAATGATTTATGTTCAGTAATACTCAGTTCATCCGCTATTCATGAGAGCCATATAGGGGGGATTACAGCTGTACTGATCATTTCTAATGAATCCTTGAACCAAGGTGAGTGTGACTGAACATACACATGTGAGACTTTGCATGTGTCCTTGCGTCTTATCTACAAGGAGGTCCACGGTTGTGCGAATTCCCCAGCCGTCTGGTTTTCTTCGCGTTGACTTTATGTTCGTTTGATACTTCTACAAGAATGGTAACCCACATGCGACAAAAGCCTCAGCAGCTTATCCCTCATTACGTGTGTGTGTGTGTGTGTGTGTGTGTGTGTGTAGTGAGGGAGATTACGTTGAAGCACATCTAAAGCACAAATATATGCTCTCACCGAGAGTAGACATGTCACCACCGAAAGCCAATCACCTCTATGAGCTACGATGAGACGCTTTATTACTTCACCTATTATTGTAAACAGACATCCAGCTGCTCCTGCAGATGAGCCACTTATGCCGTTGAATGTGTGTTCAGGTGTGTGTGTGTGAGAGAGAGAGAGTTAAAGACACAGGAAGGTGAGGAAGAGCATCTAAAGCAGCCAATCTCCTCCCACTGGAGATTTTCTCCTACCCTCATATTAATGTGCCCATCTTACAAAGTGTTATTGAATCAAAAAGAGAGCATGGTAAAGGCTGGGGGACTGAGAGAGACAGCAGATAAAGAAGCAATAGAGTATAGGCTTATTTTCTTTTCATTTAGTCCTGAGTGGTGATTTTGCTGCTCCGATCGATGCCGGGTAATAAATAAATAAAACAAACATAATGTGAATCTGTTTCTCTTAGATTAGCGCACATTAGAGTGAAGCCTCGCCATATCTTAATGTGAGGAGAGAGAGAAACGATCTGAAGGTTCTCCTGATAATAGAGGGTTTATTACAGTAAATAAGGCATTCCCTTGTTTCCTGTCTGCTAAAGCTGCTATTTTGTAAGGTGTCACCGGCAGTCTGCAGCGGTTTTCCCGGACAAACGCACAACACTGTTCGGTGTCGGCGCGAATGCTAAAAAAACACATTCCCTGGGAGAGCATTTGTTCATGAATACTATTTACTGACATTATGATCCCTCAGCACTTGCATGCGGCTTGCTGAAATGTGTAAGAAGGGAGGAAAACTTGATTTTCATCTCATGCCCTGCACTCATCTCTCTCTCCCTCCCTCTCTCTTCTTTTTAACCAAGCCAACGGTCCAATTATGGGGAGTGGAAAGTTGCGAGGAGAAGCAGAGTGGTGAGTATCGGAATACAATTTATGAATCATTAAGAGAGAGGGGGCATTAATATTTCATAGCGCTTAGACCACCAACAAGTGTTGGAGTGGATTCAGTAAACACTCACACACATGTGTGTGCATGCACCGCAGCGTCCGCCTCCACTGCATTTATGCAGCACTGGAGGAACCCGGTAGCCTGCACCATAATGTAAACACACATGTGGCCTCACACACACACACACACACACACACACACACACACACACACACACACTAAAATCCCTCTGGAGGAATTCTAATTGCTGTCTGTGGGGGTGACACAGTGGGGAATCTATAATCAACCCCCCCCTCCAGCACAGTCTTTCTCACTCTTGCCCTCACCCTAATCCTCCTCCCCTGATTGGCTTCCCCTCCAAAATGCACGCTCCTCTCTCCCCTCAACCCTTGAGCATAATTACCCCTCTATCTACAGACAGAGTATTGGTTTCCTCTAACTAAAGAGCAGCAGGCTCCTGCTTCCTCCTATCACTCCAGACCTTTAGTTGGGTCGCCTCTCCTAATCACCCACTAAAAGCCTGGAACGATATCAAAGGGGATGTGTGTGTGTGTGTGTGTGTGTGTGTGTGTGTGTGTGCACGCGTGCTCGTAGAGGTGTACGTTTTTGGGTGAACAGTGCGCTCATTTGCGTATGGGTGTGTGCGCACTCCCCCCACCCCCCCACACACACTGGGTATTGTGCGTTAGATCAAAGCCTTAAACCCCTCTGGGCTTGACACACTCTAGCAAGGCTGCTGCAGCGTCGAAGTCGAGCCTCAGTAATTCTGCTGATACTGTATGCTGCTATTTAAAAAAAAAAAAAAAAAAAAGTTGAGGGGGGGAGTGAGCTTTTTTTGCACAACAGGGGATCACAGGATTCTCTCATTGTTCTGTGGAGGTGGTGCGTGCATGTGTGTGAGTGTGTGTTGACGGGATAGGAGAGATTGCGGGGGCGGATGGGGAGAAGAAAGTGATATGTGTTCAGTTATAGATCTCACCTCTCGTGCTCCCTTTCCCTGAAACATTCCCTCAGGAAGCTGGGACGTCAGAATTTCTAGAGAGGCTGTGTGGTGGGGGTCAGTGTTTGGGGAGAGCTTTGCTGACGGCCAATGCTGCCGTGTGAAAAATAAATAATAAAAAAACAACAACCCGGAACAGCTTGAGTGTATTTGCTCTGCGGGGAATACAAACGCTGAACAGAATGTACAACAAGAGTCCCAGAAGTATTAAGATTTTACAGGAAAAGTGTGAATGTGTTCATTTTTTCCACTCCAGCTTTGTGTTTTTTTCAGCTCTCGTCTATCCCTTATAGAGTATTACGACTATGCATTAGATGACACGGTGATGGTTGGATGACGAGCTGCTGCTGCTGCTGCTGGTGACGGGGAAAGGCTGGAACATTTCAGGGAACACTACCAATATGAATATTCTCTGTGTTCTTGGCAAGTTGACTCATCTTGGCCAGTGGTTGAGGGTCTTGGAGCGAAATGGTGCCGACATCAAGGTGCCGTTCGAGATGTCACATTTGGGGGCATCTTTCTGTTTGGTCTTGGATCTCAGAGGGGGCTGGAGACAGCAGAGACAGCTAAATCAAGAGAAGAATTCAGAGAGAGGTGCTCTCCCTCTTCTGCCTCTCTCTTTCTGCTTCATTTTGCCTCCATCCTTTGTTCTATATCCACAGGAGAGCTGGGGCTTTTGGAGTAGCAAAGGAGGACTTTTGGCAGGGGTCTCTATGGGAGGACAGGTATAAAAAAAGGGGGTCGCCTCTCAATATCAATCTCTCGATCTCCCACTCTCTCTCCTTCTCTTTGCTTTCTTGACACTCCCCGGGCTTTAGCATGAGAACCTGATGAATAATGGAGTGAACCGTGACCTTTGCAGTGTGGGTTCAGGCCTGCACCGGCATCCTTCTGATCTGATGAGCGCTTTTGATCCGAGCCACACCAAAGCGCTAAGAGACCCGGAGAGGTGAAAAGCTTCTGATAGACTATACTGTACACCATTTGGCACTCTGATCCCTAAAATGACAATATTTACCTCAAAGTGAACGCACAAAAAGCAAAAAACTGAGCCACCGGAAAAGGGGAGAAACAAAAAAGGAGTTTTAGTTGCAGCTGTCACTGCAAAACCATGTCTTATAATATGACTTTGAACAAAGTTTGTTTGTTTTTTATGCCTCTGAATAGTTGGCACAGAGCTAATGTGACAGACTTGCACCTCTAAGTGAGGTGTTATAGCAGTGTTGTGTGAATCTAAGGTAAAATCTCACACTTGCGCCTTTTCTTCTAGCATCCTAAAGAACATGTCTTTGTTCACTGGTGTCAAATTCTCCTTCCAGGTCTGTAGAGAATGACAAATAAATTCACAAGGTTAAAGCAAAACAGAAGTTGTGATGTGACTATGATTTAGGATTTGCACGGTTTGATCGATGCGCATTGCCCTGGCCTTACCCTGCACCCTGCGTCATGTAGATGACTTCTTTTCACACCGTTCACCACCTCTCTGCCCTTGCCCTGGGGAGCCCTCTCACAGGAAAGACTTAAATAACATGCTCACACTTCAGCAAAACGAAGAAATGGTGGGAAAAGTGCAATACAAAAGGTGAGAAAGGGAAAGCGAAAAAAGGTGACAGCACACCTGTCTCAGCAAACCCGAGCAGGGCGATGATGCCCTGATTAAAACAAGATGTAGAGTCTGGAAAACATTGATCACGCAAAAACGCAGCGCAGTCCCGAGATGTGGGAGATATTAAAAAATCATGAAGAGTCGATCTCTTCGGTTATGTCAGGGCTGGGGAGAGCGAAGGTGTGAGAGAGGGAGAGAGTATATATGGATGGAGGGAAGTCTTTAAGTGTTCCTGCCAAGCGGAGCGTGAAGTAAGGTCAGGAGAGCCGCATGCATGAGTGCAGGAGAGGAGTTTCTCATCTGAAGGAGGTATAGAAGGGAAAGCTCCATCACTTTTAGAGAAAAACCCGCTGGTCCTAGACTTAGAGGCTGTTCACATTTTGGCACCAACATACCTCTGCAGTGATCCGATCACATGTGGACAGCTATGAGTACAGGTGTGAACACCTCCTAGACGCATTGAGGACACATTTGAGATCAGATCACTCAGAACACATTCGGAGGTGGTCTGAGACGCAAGTGACCACATTCATTTGTCATGTGTCCTGGGCCACACTGAGGGACGGCCTCCTCAGCTGACATCCTCCGCGAAACAAGAAGAAGCTAGAACAACAATCATTGTTTGATTACCATGATGTTCACTGAATTTAAAATTACATGCTTGGGCTCTCCTAACGTGCCAATGGTAGCAGCAGATGTTTGTCTCACCTAACCATTGAACTAGTAACGGCAATATCGCCAGACTCCCTTACAAATCGTGTGATTTTAAGAGTTGTTGCGTGAAGAGAAACTGAAAAAACGTGAACTTTATGAACTTTATGAAATGCTGTCTACATCAAATTCTTAACTATTCAGGACTACTTGTTAATTCGGCATTTGTTATACATGAAAATATACCTTTCTTTGTGTAAAAAAACATATCTATTGTCGAAACACATTTTATGCCATGGTAAAACCAAATTTGTGGAGCCTCTTATTTTCATAATGCAGAAGCTAAAAGTTCAGAACAATACAAAAATCATGGCAAATGAAAGGGTCAATATCAACAGATTAGCTGAGAGTTCACTTTTACATTTTCCAATAATAGTGAAAATGTTTTCTAAATAGTAAATCAGCATCCTTGCTGAGCGTATGTGTTGACAGGTGGTCCGGTCAGGATTTTGCTGCATGTTGTACGACAACAGCAGTAGCAGCGGCAGGACTGTGTGTGCTCCCAGATTGTTAGGGGTGTTTTCAACCATGGAAAAGGCCTGATGAATCATTCTGGTGCAGATGGGTTCATTCTCTCCCACTCTCCTTTCCGTTTAAAACACAGAGAGGGAAGTAAAAGAGATAAAGTGAGACAGCCCGCCACCTGTGTTGCTCTGCATTCCAAATTGAACTGAGTAATCAATTGTAGTGAAACAAGTCATATGGGTGGTAATTTGACGGCTGGAGAGAGAGCAGACAAACCAAGCTCAGAAACAAAACAGAAAAATGCGGGGGCAAAGGAGCTGACAGTGTGCTGCAATCAAATTTTTTAAAGTTGTTGATATAATGCACCTTTTCAGGAGAACTCGCACATTTACAATACATTCCTTTAGTTTGTATGATCCTCACACACACATACATGAATACACACCGTTCACAAACAGGATCAAAGGCGTGATGGAGTTGAACAGAGTGCCCGGTAAGCGTGGCTGCCCCTGGGTAAAAGACTGACAATTTAGCAGTGTTGTTATTGTTGCTGCTGCTGTTGAGCTCTGTGAGCTGTGTGATCATGTTCAAATGCAGGGAAATGGAGGGAGCAAATGGATTTTAGGGAGGAAGGATAGCTCTCACGTCTCCAACACACCGCTCACAGCTGAATCGGCAGCCAGCGAGCATCGCTCTGCGACAGATGCTCGTTGCTATTGAAACATGCCATCTGTAATTTTAGTTGCAGGTGCGTGTACGCTGGAAATGTGTGCAGTGACATTCAGCCACTCAACTTCTCAACTGCAGGCAGCGCATGCAGATATAGTTGCCGGTAGCTCTTTCAAATTTTGCTACCGTTTTAACTGTAAATTTTCCACTTTAATGATGAAACAAGTATTACCTATTACAGAAATACATTTATCAGCATTGGAGAAGAAAGCTGCCCACGGCATCTTGCGACCATCCAATCCAATCTGCCAGACCGACCCAGGGAGGGGAGGGGAGAGATCCAGAATGGGAGCCATGCTAATCCATCTAGGATTTAAGGCTGCGCCCGGCTAATGTCCGGTCGCAGGAAAATGAAATGGAAAAATGGGACTCAGTATGAGAGAATGATGCCCACATCTTTACAAAGACCTGTCTCCACCACAACATCATGGATCAAGCTGTTGTACTAGACAGTTGGACCGTATTCGGAGCCGACAGAGTGCAGGACTACAGTGTGCCAAAGAAGGTGGACTGTGTTTATATCATTGATGCTCGATGCTCACACGCAGTCAAACCGGACGGACAGTGTTTCTAAAGATGTTGAATTTTAAATGTGAAGATGCCAACCATATGATAATCACTTTTTACATACACCCAGACGCAAATTCAAATGTTTTTACGTATACATGTACAGTATGTAAATAACTGTATATGTTTTGTGTTTAGTGAGAGCTTCTGCACGGCAACAGTTATTCCTCCTGGGGTCCAAACAGTTTACATGGCGACAAGACAAAAACACAAATTAACACTAGAATCACACATCGTAATGTCCGTCAACTGCAAATGAAACAACGACAATTGACACAATTAAAGTAACACTGTGGTTGCAGTGGAAAGTGTGACAGTATTTTGAGGCGCTTAAAAAAAAGAATTTGGGAAACGAATTGAAGCTAATTGATTTTGTTCCGTTTATTTTTTTTGCTTAGTGTGAATTCTGAGAGAAGGTGAGAATCCAGGGTGAATGTTTGCCAATAATTCCCCGAGCTGTCTGGAACTCTCTACACAAAATCTACATTCAACCATGTATACAAAACTTTTAGGTTTGTACATGTAAACAGTTAATTCTGCAGCCCTAACCCTTTATGCTGTGCTCAACACTATGTGCCATATGCTCCCACTCTATTCCTGTTTAGTCCATCCACTCCTTGAGTTAAGATCCTAGAGAGACAATTTGTGCAGTCCATTAAGGGCTGATGAATTGGATTTAGACCAGCAGACTGGTGTGAACGGAGGGTCCAGGCATGCAAACTGTCAGCCCCCACTCCCCTCACGCCTTTGCAGCTCGGTGAATAGCTTGGCTCGGTGTTGGCGCATGTCTCAAGCACACGTACAGTAACTCATTAACGTGGTCCAGGGCTCACGGCTGTATTCACAACAGAAGCACAATAGAAAATTGGCTGTCTATCAGTTGGCATCTATTCTATGCTGTACACAAGGCTGTGCAGGGAGAGTGTTGTTCTTTAACGAGACGAAAAGACACTTTAATCTCATCAATGTGGAAATGAATGATGGGGTCTCAAGGAAACATGTCCACACACGTCAAAACGTGTTGTGTCGCTAATATGATCATGTACATCGAGTGAACGGCTTTTAATCCAAGCTCAGGAATGAGGAAGAGCTCAGCACTGTGCTGCTTTTTGAAATGCATGTTTTGAGTTTTAACATAGCAGGTGATGCGTATGAAAGATATTGAGAGGGAAAAAAATTTTGAGTCCTGAGTCAGGTCAACAAGCCTTGTTTACATAGTTGTAACCATGACATGATGAGTAGAAAACGCTGAAAAAGTGGATGTTGCTGCATAGAAAGCTACACATTCTAAAACGCGAACACTTCACACACATCTGGCAGCACAGAAGATTTCTTTAATCATCGATTCAGATGCTGACTAAATGTGAAATATGGTCACATTCTCCCCTTCTGTTCCTGAGTTATGGCGTTGAATAATGTTGACGGTTTATCTTTTGGATAAAAGAAAGTTGTCACTTCATCATTTCATCTTATGAGACATTTGTGTGAAATTGTGTCACAATAAGTGTACGAATCCTTGTGTAATTCTTGAGTTTGAGATGTCACAGTGACCTTTGACCTTGGACCATTAAAGTCGAATGAGTTCATCCTTGAGTTCTCCTGGACGTTTGTGCCAAATTTGAAGAAATTCCCTTAAGGCGTTCCTTAGATATGATGTTCACAACAATGGGACGGACTGATGGCCCTCCCACCACGGCTGTCACCAGCAAGGAGGCATAAACATGGCTGAAAAATAACAATTCAACGTCAGCCCCTGAAGAGTGGTTAACCACAAAGACCACACATCAACACATTGTGACACGCTCATGAGTCGACGTCGAGACTGTGGATTTATTAAAACCACAGAAATGAATCCAAATTATGTGGTGGTAATTTATTAATAAGGGCAGGTTCTTGATGTTAAAATTCAGATGTGAAATTTATGACACCCTTATAAAAAAGTAGATCTTAATGAATTGGACATGCATGATGAATGCTGAGTAAATTCCCCCGTGGCTCTTAATACAGCGGTCCAGCCTGTCCTTCATTTGAACAGGGTGAACAGTAGTTACTCATACAAATTCTGGGAGCGTCTGATACTGCTGTCATTGTTGGTGTTGTAAAGTACAGAAGCCATTGGAAACACTGCCAACACTTCCTGAGGTTTTCTGAACAGTCTGATGAATAAGCATTAATTACAAACAGGCAAAATGAATTCTCATTTTAATCAGTTTTCATAAATATTTCTAGTCAGGGCGATTGGAAATATTTCCTGTCAGCATCACCCATCTTTTAGTCACGACTTTTATAAACTGTGAAAATTGCTGAATGCAGTGCCATTTAAATCAACAGGACCAACAATTCCATATTACAAAAGTGAGCATGTTTAGCAACATTCCTCCTACATGAATGAAGAATAGTGGACATGCAAGTGTTAATACTGTATGTACTGTACTGTAGGTGGACACCTGCATTCATGTGTGTGCTATGGCTGCAACTAATAATTATTTTTATTGTGGGGTATTTTCACTATAAATGGATTGATCGTTCAGTCGATAAAATGTCAATTAATTGTAAAAAATGCTCAACAGTCAAAGAAGAGATGTAGTTAATTAGCATCTTTTGTCCCACCAATAGTGCATAACCCAAAGATTCTTCATTTACTATCATAAATGACAAAGAAAAGCAGAAATCCTTCCATTTGCAAAACTGGAACCAGCTAATGTAATGAGATCTTTGCTTGGAAAAAATGACTGAAACGAGGAATCAGTAAGCGATAATCAATGAATCGACTAGTCGTTGCAGCTGAAGTGTGCACACACTGGAAATAATGTTAATATGTGGTAAAATGGGGGCAGAACTAAGGAATATTGCTTATAAACATATCTCACCCTTTTAGATAAGCCAATTGCTGTTAAGGCAAGTCAAATGGTGGGTTTGATACTGTCAACCCTTCTGTGCGTTTGATGCAATCACCCAGAAAGTGTCTGTAGCACTCTACCAGAGGCATTAAATATTAATTTCTCCACTTAGGATCCCTGATTCAGAGAGAATGTAGAAACCACAGGGCACTTAATGGGATACTTATCACACTTTCTCTGATAGGCCCAATGCTTATCTTGCTATTTAATACTGTACTTGAAATCACGCTGCATAGCTTTTCAACAACACCGGGGTGAAATCTGCTGTGTGTTTGGAAGTTCAAGCATGTGTTTGCAAATTTTTTGTATTTTCCTGTCTTCATTCAAGTATGTGGAAGGTGCAAAGTGTGTGAGGTTGTGTGTGTGTATGAGCATCTGTGTGTGGTTTAGTGCCTAACAGAAGTCAGATTTTTTACAGTGGCCTGTTAAATGCCCAATATCCAAACTTGGCCCCGCAGAGCTGTCAGCCACACGGCGAGCATAGGCCTAATATCGCACATGGACCAGGGATTAGTTTCTGTCTGTTGCTCAGGGTGAAATGTGTAATCTCGTATCTGAAAAGTGGGAGGGAGAGGATGGGGAAGGAGGAGGGGATTCTTGCCATTAATGTCTAACCTTTTAAAAATGGATTTGCGAGTGTGGCGAGATAAGGGCCAAGTGTGATCCTGAAAATGTCTCCGCCCCGTGACAAGTGGGGGAGACAATCACTGGTTTCATAGGAGAAATTAAGCGCTGTAAGCTTAAGATGTCGCCTTTCATCTAATATTAAATGTGTGTACGAGGAAAATTTGCACTCCGTGGACTAAGCATATGATCTGTGTTGGACTATATAAAACATTTTTTTTTAAATGAAGCACAAAGCTATTCCATTAAAATGTAACACCTTTTCAAGCAGCTGAATACCATCCGTGTAACAAAATGTTCTCTTTAAATCTGTTTATCAATCATAGCAATAGGTTGGAGCTCTTCCCCGTTGTATAACACACAGTACTACATTCCCTCGTTTAAAGGATAAGCCTGGTTTAAATCTTTTTATTATTGTAGAAATATCCCATAAAAAGACCAGGATAGTGTGCATTGTCTGTACAGCCACAGTCTGATAGAGCCCATGCCACCATGCCATACAATTCCATTATCATCTAAGAACTATAAAGAACAATAAAAGGCCATAATGTTGAATCTATTTCAACACAAAACCATGTTTTTGAGCATGCTCAGTAACATCTGGCTGGCACAAAAACACAAATGCAGTCACAGAGATGTTTCCCCATACACTAAAATTGGCCAAGCTCCTTGTGATGATCATCCAGTCTAAAAGTACGCCTATTTCATTCTCTGTTAGCACTTTGTAGCCATGATTAGCGCGGTGACGCCGTGGAAGGCAATGACAGTTGGTCAGTCCACCATTTTGGTCCAAACGGAAATATCTTATATTGGATATATTGCCATAAAATGTGATTAAGACATTCATGATCTCCGGAGGATGTAATCTACCGACTGAAGTGATCCTTTGACTTTACATCTTGGTTATAGGTGAAGAAATTGCTGCAAACATATAAGTTGTCCTTAGGATTACTAAAGGCGTCACTGAGCGTCATCATAAGGTCCAAATTTAAAGTTTTACATGACTTCATTTTATGACCAAATATCTGTAAATACTAAATTCTAATTAGCAAATATTAGCAAGCTAACATGCTATACGACGATGAAGAAGACGTCTGTATGTTAGCGTGTCATATTGAGCATGTTAGCATTCTGATGTTAGCTGCACCAAAGTGTAGGATCAGAGAGCTGCTGGTAAGGCTGTAGCCCAGACATATTCAACCCGTGGGCCAAATGCAGCCCCTTAATGACTTCATCCCGGCCCTTTGATCATTTTAGTAGGCTAATTATTCCATTTATTTGTTATCCTCAGCACAAAAATATTATTTTTATTTCAACAGTATATGCCATTGGTGGCACCTCTGAAGTGTGGACAGACAGGCATGTCTATATGCAAACACTGATGAACATTGTGTGGTCGGTGACAGTCCTGCTAACGATCTGACACATCAGCCAACAGATCAGTGGAGCAGTAGGGCCAAAGAAGATAAGCTTTAACAAAGGTTAAAATTTTCACCCCTTATCAGATTGGAGGTATGACCTGCTCATAAAGACCCCGTTACAGCCTCTCTTAGGTGCTCTTGGCCCACCATTACAGCATCTCCCTGATCAAATGGAGGCCATCTGTCTGGCCGGGCTTCAGCGACAGCACTGCAGTGAGCTGGTTGGCTGACTCAGGCAGACACATCCTATCAGGTTCTCTTGCATACACATACGCTCATTCTCAGGAAAACACAGATGCTCACAAATAGGTGAATCCAGCCAGACATGCAAATGTCCGAGGAAAACTGTTGCAAGATGGCAACTAACATCTTGCTGGGAAAGAGATATAACGGGTAAACAATGATCGATGGCAGTCTAGTCTTTGGACAGGGGAAGTGAGATTGATCGGCCAAATTTCCTCAGTGTTCAAACACATTGCTTCCTCCTCCAACTGGCAGCCATGTTTGAATAGGATCCACAGAAACATGAATCTAATTGTCTTCACTCTCGTGTTCAGCCACAAAGCATAGGCACAAGCACTCTGCCTGGATAACAATATGAGATTGGCAAGATTAGATCATCATTGCCATATGGTTCTTATATGTTTTACACTATTACTCATTTTCAACCAACAATTTCTCTAGTGTTGATTTTAGGGATGCTCCGATCAGGGTTTTTTGCCCCCGATACGAGTCCGAGTCCTTTGATTTTTGAGTATCTGCCGATACCGAGTCCCGATCCGATACTCTTATAATACATTTAAAAAATTAAAAAGATCGAAGAAAACTATCCAAGGTGTCCCTTATTTTTTATTATATTTTACCACCCCTCGATATCCCAAATTTACATATCTGACAGTTTGCAACTGCATCGTTCTCGTCACTCACTTTAAAATACTTCCACACAGCAGACATGGTGCGCCACAACTCGCCACTCCGCTTCAAAACAAACTGGCGTGCTGGTCTTCTGCGCATGCGCATGTCGTAAACGGTGGTAGTAAATACTCATTTTATTTTTTTTATTTTGAATCACCAATAGCCCATATATCAACAATCTAATACAAATAATGACTAAATAAATATATATAAAACCGATCTCTGATCGGGTCGTAACGTCCGAGTCCCGATCGAGTCTTCAGTGGCGTGATCGGCCCCGATTTCCGAGTCACGTGATCGGATCGGTACAACCCTAGTTGATTTCATCTTTCACAATCACAGTACAGCAGTCACATCCCTCCTTTAAGACTACATAATCCCCTGTTCCTTGTGAAAAGGAATATGAGGCTGTCTCATCGCTGCTGTCCCATGTGTAAGACACCTATTACGAGTGCCCTTGCGGAGAGAGAGCCTCGATTCCTAGAGGGGGCTTACGAGATCTGTACTCGCTCCTCATCCAATTCACCTCAGGGAGAGATGGCATGTTTGCGAGAGCCTGTAAGACCTTACGAGGTGCTCGTATTCACCTTCCAATATCACCAATACTACTAACATTAGTACACCGCACCCCTGGCTAGAGAACGACAAAGAGTGCCCCTCGTCTCCAGCGCTGGTGTTGGATAACATCTGTTAGGCACAACTGAGGGGCTTTCATCTCCTCAGGCCGCAGAAAATCTCCCCTCATTGATTCACAGCTGAAGTGGTACTCAAGTTAATTCTGGACGTCTTCATCCTATTCTGGCAGTGGCAGGTGAGACGTTTATCGCAGAAACTGTTGACTTTCTGATCTGAGAGGATGTTCTCATCGGTAGGGAACACTAATACAATCAGATGTCTTGCCTGATAGGGTCGTGTGTCACATACTCACAGTATGAGACAGTATGACAAACCTGATGTGTTGTGTGAGCATTAAATCATGTAAACCTGTTCCAGTAGTAACCCAAAATAAAATGATAAACCTGACAATTTGCTAAATGTGTCTCCTTTAATGATAAACTGTTTAAAAATGTGTTGAATGATGGCCAGGACATTTTTTTGTTGTTGTTTCTTTTTTACAGAATTGAAGGCACGGAGGCATCAAATTATCTTTATTTGAGAAGTGAGAACGACCATATATATAAACAAATGATAGATCATCAAAATAGTTGTTGGTTAATTTTCTGTCGATCTACTAATTCGTTAACAGACTACTCGTTTCAGCCTAACTATTACCAGTTTTGCCCGAACCTCAACTCTCATACCACGTCCTAGTTCACGTTCTCATGAACTACTTGGCCCCAACCACTACAGCAGTTACTCCCAAACCCTGACCCTTACTCCCCAACAGAATTGTCAAGTAAGAAAACAACAGGACAGAATACAGATGAATTAGCAGGTGGAGTCAGACCAGCTCAAAACTAATACTGACTGCTGACTTCTTTCTTTGGTTACTGCATTACACTGAGCTTTCAGTCTCTCATAGGAGGACATGGACTCCACAAGCAATAACCCTTCACAAACATGCTGCCATAAACTTTATTCCCACATCCCCTTATCTTTATTTGAGGCATCTTTGAGAGCCGGAGCAGCGGTTAATTTCAAGATTGATTTGACATTGTCAAGTTTGTCCTGTAAAAGCAATTTAAGATAAGTAAATGAAAATAATGACACAGCATTAGATAAAAATACTGCACCGTGATATAAACTTGACACAAACAGGAGGAAACGGGATGTAACTGTGAATGACAGTATATTGTGAACTGGGAGCTGTATGACATATCTAACACTTACTCATCAAAAGGCTGAGGTACAATCTAACAGACACTTCCAGGCTGTAAATGTGATAACACTATTGCACCTCAGAAGGTGCTTGAGTGGAACTTTCTCTTTTTGCACATGTCAGCCCAAGACGTTGAGGGATGTGATGCACATGCACACACACACTCACTCACTCACACACACACACACACACACACACACACACACACACACACACACACACACACACACACACACACACACACACACACACACACACACCTCTATAACAAGTCACAACGTCAGAGCAAAGAGCAACCTGTCAGAAACAGACATACAGTGGGTCAAACTCATATTTCCAGCCTCTAATGAACCTTGTTCAGAGATTTCCATCTTCTTCACTACTCTGCCCTCCCTCCTCCTCCTCACAAGTGCACTCCTTTACCCTCTGGTCTATACCTCCAACTGCATCACACCAGTGGAACAAATAGTCACAGCTCTGCTGAATATGTACCCCTTTAAGCCTGCCCCAGCTGCAGCTGTGGGTGACATTTCTCATTTGCTGAAGAGCCGAGAAAAAAAAAAGAAGTGCTGCCGCCTGCCCTCTCATGTGAATCATCCAAAACTGTAATAACATCACTACAGCAACATGCTGCAGCTCAGAGACCCCAGTCTGATTTGATGGCCCTGACAGGATGCGCACAGCTCCTCCATATTCCAACAACTCCTGCTGCAGCCATGTTTCATTTTAAGGTGATGCATCATCTTATATAGGGAGTCCTGATCACGCTAACAGCATGTGTGAGTGTATCCATCCCACAATCAGACAGAAGATAAATGTGTGGAAGTATGACTTAAGTGACTAAAATAGTGAATGAATAATACTGGTGACTGTGACTTATGGGGAGACAGAGCCAGCTTCTTCTCTTTCTCCCAGCTGGCTGCCTGACATGTACTCTGTAACAAAAAGAGAGAAAAAAGTGTAGCATCCAAGCTAGACTCCACCGAATGTCTCACAAAACATTTTCTGTATTTTATTCATGCTTAAATCAAAGACTTACGCTTTGATTGCACCTAAGAGAAGAGGGGGAGTCGTGTCGAGACGTGAGTGCAGCTCCACGCGAGGCTTGCACTCAGCGAAAATAAGGGGAAGAGGTGGAATGTAATACTAAAAGCTAATATACAGTAAGTGAGCCAGAGGTACTACTTCTCTCTTCAGCGAAACATCACACTCTTACTGTGCTTCTTTGCATCAGCTGAGAGCGAAACTAAAGCCCTTGATCCTGACGAGAGCAGAGTACATTGGCTCGGCTCTGAGCAGACTTTTCATTACATGCTTACACCAAGTCACACATTTGCATGACCGTAGTGAATGAGGGAAAATACTTGTCAGGAAAGAGAAGAAAAAAGCAGCATTTAAGTTGTTTAAGGAAATCATTTTCACTGAATGAAATCGTAAAAATAACAGCATTTTCAGATTAAACATGAATGCCCACTACATCGAGTGTCCTTTGTTGCGGTATGGACGACGTACATTAACCTGCACAGTTTGCTTTTCGGCCTCCTGTTTGGCAAAGACATGCTACTGCAGCTCCATCTCCCTCTGTGGATGCAAGGGATAAAGTCGTTTTGCACCCTGACTCAGCCTGAATGTCCTACAAATGAAAAGCGCAGCGGCAAGATTATAAAAACTGATGTTTTTGTTTGTCTTTCACGGAGGCGCTTAAGCTCACAGGCCTTGATGCGGATTCAACTCCACAAGGACAGAGAGAGAAAAAAAAACATATTATGATAAAAGATGAGGTGAGGGATCCAGTTACACATCAGTACAGTTCCAGCGCTCTTTATTTAGCATGCATGTGTGCCTCGCAGTTTGTGCCTGGGAGACGAGCGAAATCCACGAGGACGAGGAAAAGATGTTGTGATCAAAGACGGCATGCAGAAAGGTATTCAGTTCTATCAGCTCGGTTCCAATAACACTCTTATTTCGTACACATGTTCGCCGTCCTCATACTTTCGTTGAAGCCTTCAGGGAGAAGGTTGAACAAGTTCCTTGGAGCAGGCATTAATACTCAACTCACAAAACTTACAGAAAGCAGGTCAAAAGGTCTTTTTGTTGGAAAAACTCAGTAGCTCCTACCACTTAAACCTCTGGGACGTGAGATGAGGAAGGGAAAATCCTACACAGCATGCCTGGCTGCCTGAGGTTTGAAATAATATTTCCTTGCAAATACACACTGCCAGCTTTGCTCAGTTTCCCAAGATAATTGAAGTTAAATGTGTCTTTTTTGGCAAATCCACAGAGGGAACTGACGTACAAAGGAGTTTGTGAGTAAGAGAATAAGATTGGGATAAGACCCGAGGCAGATGAGCTGCGCAGCTAATAGGCAGACGAGGTGTCCGGAGAACGTCTGAGATAAAGAGCATAAAAGTGAGGAGAGAGACAATGTGCGAGAGAGAAAGCTCCTCTGGGTCATTAGGCTACAGACAGACACATGCAGGTGCCACCTCATCCTTCATTCTCTCACTCTCCTGGCCAACAGGCGCCGGGCGGGAAGGCATGAGGGCATTGAGCCATGTTCAGTGAACCTGACATGTGCTGGAGATACTGTGGCAAATGAAGATACATTGCAGGGCCAGTGGATACTAATTGTCCCCCTACATTTTCAACAGTCCGTCACCGTTCTCGCTGTGTACAGTACAAGTGACTGGCACATTTAATACAAGATACACAATAGTGTGGATACAACAAGATATTCTGTCTATTTATTCACATATTTGCTCGTGTCCATCTCGTGTGTAGCAGTGATGAACAGTTAACTGTGACATCTCAACCTGAGTTCCATTATTAGACGTCTGCTGTCAGATAAAGCTGTGATAAGACAATACGGTGCTGCCTCGGCACAGCAGCCGCAGAGATACATCCAGACACATCAGACAAGACAAATAGACCTCAGCTAATGCTGACGGAGCACCGCGGGTGGAAAATTTAGACAGACTTTCAATCATTCGTATGACAAGTGCGGACATATTCAAGCAAGAGGATTCCTGTTTCCATAATTCCAAAGCCCATAATCAATTTTTGTCCCCTGTCAGGGCTTGAATGAAAGATTCACTGGACCGAACTGAGAAAGCAAGTCACCTTGGCAACAAATTGAATATATGCATCTCAGATTTCATGTTGTTAGGAGTGTGAAAACAATTCTGAGATGCAGAAGGTGCAAAGATGAAGTGGCATTTGTGTATTTTGTGAGTGAGGTGTGTACACACTTCGAAGGTTAACAAGATGGGAGGAAAAAAGTCATGAACTTTAAACCTGCATTTGCAGTGAGAAATGAGCTGTAAACACAACGCTGACATAATATAACCTTTGAAGTTGATATTAACTTGTTAGCAAACAGTTTCCCCAGTGTTTCTCACACATATAGTTTGCTTGGGCAGGTACACTAACACCCCCCTCCACAAGTACACAGCTATTCTGTGGGAAACACTGGTTACATCCCACAGATATGAAGCAACAATGGCATTTATTCATGTCTGTATCCACCTAATGAATGAAAGTCCAATATTCTCTCCTTGCAGTTCTCATTATCATTTCATTTCATTATTGATTATCCTGCAGTATATTTGGGCAATTAATTTATTAATTGTTTAGTCTATAAAATTTTAATGAAATGCTTATCACAATTTCCCAAAGTGACATCTCCAAATCACTACATTAGTCCAACCAACAGTCCAAAACCCAAAGACTCTTCATTCAATATCACAGATGACAAAGAAATGCAGCAAATCTTTATATTTAGGAAGCTGGGACCAGCAAATGGTTGACATTTTTGCTTGAATAAAGACTATCGATTGTCAAAAGAGTTGGCAATGAATTTTCTTCCGATCGACTAATCGTTGCAGCTCTAATGTCAGTGAACAAGGAAATCATCAGTCCCAAGGTAGAAGCTGAAATTAAGTATCAATGATTCTGTTTCTATTTCAACAAAAGTGAAGCCAGAGAAGACAAAAACATGGATAAAATATCCACTTACTCTTGGCCCACTATAACCAGGTACGTGGCAGAGTTATCTTTGGATTCTAGTAGCTGTCTGTTCACAAAAGATCGTTGCTCAAAATCATCTATTTTATACATCTCACTAAAGTGGTCTCCAAAATTGATTGCAAGAAGAAAATTGCAGTGAAACAATTTAGAAAGTAAATTAGTAGTATGGTTAAGTCAACCTAATTTGACTGCCACTGGGTAAATGAGTTGCTGGGGCAAAGTGAGTCCTCTGCAAACAAAACACTCAATGACTAACATTTGTCCCCCGCAGTGGCTCTAAATGATGCCGCGAAGCAGCTCGGCTGCATCACAATTACCTGGCAGTGTGTCTCTGTGCTCCATTAACATAAGCAGGCTATTTCACTTCAGCAAGACGCTACTAAAGGGCTTAAGGGGCCTAGAGGTGATGGCAGAGCTGCATAAGATATTGTATGAATAAAGACGGTAATGATCTATGATACAGTAACTTCCTGCCGCTCTGTTTAGTATACATAATATGGATGTGCTGCTGCAAGGGCCTGGGAAGAATAAAACCTGACAGCATAGAGGACTATTTAAAATAGACAGCTGGAAATAGACTTACTGTGAGACACAGGCCTGAATCCCAAGGTGTTGCCTGACAGGGTTATTTGAGCACGCTTTGCATTGTGTGAGTGGTTTGTCTATCTTTATATACTTTCATTTATTGGAAATAATTGGGGGAATGAGCCACCTGTGTTAAATAGCACCTGTATATTCTGTCTGAGACAATCATTTGACATCAGAGAAGAATAGGATCTAATATACGCCCATCTAATCTCAGGCAAGGCGGGGTAGAATACACCAGAGTACATGCAGTTAAAGGCTTGAAATGAGAAAGACCGCTGAGCAAATTAATACTAATGACATGGCAATATTGCCACAGGTGAATCAGAATCTGTTTGCAGACACCGAATATGAAACTGACTCATACGTAGCTGTTACTGGAACTCAGGAAACACGCTCATATTTAGCTGCAAATGTATCACTAACACTGGGAAATGAGTAGGTACAGTAGGGGGTGGGGGAAGTTTGTGCTGTAGAAGACAAATAACATCCTAATTGACTGTTCTCCAAACCCTCCCCCAATCACAGCTTAGCAACCGTAGCTAAGCAGGATGGGCCTGTCAAGCTATAAGTTCCTCCACAAAAGGAAGTGGTGTAATGAGCTACACCCTCTATCTTAAGAGTGTAGAAAGCCTTTACATAACCATAAACACAAGAACAAACATATAAGGAGTGGATTTAACCGCTAACCAGCTTAATACCTACAGTAGTAACCTTCCAAAGGTCAGGGGTGTCTCAGTAAGATAGCTTATATTTTGTGGGGATACAGGTAACGTTAGGAAAATACAGGTTTAGGACAGGAACATGTACTGTGAGGGAGCTAAAATGCTAATATTGGAGAAACAACAGCATATTTAACAGCCCTTTATAAGGTTCTTGTTTTAAAACAAATAATTTAGGGAAAAAGCTTTGTCTGCATTAGCTTGCTTGCTAGCTAGCTACAGCTAATTAAATCAGCTAACAACAGCTGATCATTTCAAAGAAGAAAATCCAAAGTAGCCAGCTAGAAATATAAATCCTGCTGTTGCTATTGTTTAAAAAATGACTACAAATTTTAAGCGCTGAATCTGTCACTTTTATAGACCATATTCACACGGCGGCCATTTTCCTCTGATATCATCTGAAGGGTGGGAAGCTCAAGTGCCGTACTGCTGTGCTCCAGGTTTCATGTCCTATAAGTGTAGAATCATTTCACCTCCTCCTGGTTGATCAGCAACTGGAAAGATGGTGGATTGTGAAAATCTGGAGGGACATCAGGTCATAAATTGATAACCTGTTGGCTAATGTTAGCATTTTTACCTAACATTAGTGCCTTATTAGGCTATATCCAGTGCCTTTCACTTCCATGTTTAAGTTAATGTATTCAAGATGTGCATTGATATTTTCAGATGAATTCATGCGTTTCTTATGGTGTCATACTATAAAACAGTAATGTTAGCTAGGAAGCGGTTGATTGCTAACATTAGCTGTTGTCTAAAGGAAGCAAACAGGTGTCAAATATGTTGTTTCACCTTGAAATATGGCCTGATGTCCCACCAGATTTTCACTACCACCACAGTTGCTAATCAATGAGGATAAGCTACAATGATAACAATTTGCCAGATTCCCTACGTTTCTATGAATTGCAACGTGGAACACAGCAGTACAACATTTGAGCTTTCCACCCTGAGTGTGATGTCAGAGGAAAATGGCCACTGTGTGAATATGGTCTATTGTGAAACAGCTTGACAGTAGTAAGAGTAGTGTACCAGCCAGGCTTGGTGAACAGTCAGTTAGCAAGAGGTGAACCAAGAAAGAATACACAACTTCTGGTCTACTTTCTCAGATTAGACAAATCAGTGGAGCTCACCTCCAAGTGTATATCTGATTATGTGTGGAGGAAAAAGTCAAGAAATGGCACACAGGCCATAGAAAGTGCCAATTCAACCTCCACTCCTCCCTCCGCTCTCGCCAGCCATAAAACGCAGTGTAATAGGATTCCTAAGCTTTTCCAGTGACTGCTTCCACTATCACACAGACATTTAAGTGCACTAATCCATGACAAATTGTCTCATCTGATCCATGACAAATCGTCTGAGGGGCCGATAGAGACGAGGAGATGGAGGGGGGGAAAGGGTGGAGGGAGGGGGGAAGACAAGAGGATGGAGGGCTGGGGGGAAGAGGCCAGGCGCAGAGAGACTGCCGCTCGGCACCTGAATGATCAGGCAGTTATTGCCTGGTTTTTAGAAAGGTTGCTTTCATTACCTCGAAGGGCATGCTGTGTGATAGAAAGTGCGATCACATAGCGCTGATGAGCTCTCTAAGCCCACAGTTTTCAAAGCAATTATAATCCCATGTGGAGGTACATTATAGGATTTAAGTTGCTCTGTTGGCAAAAGGCAGGATTTGTAGATGCCACGTTCAGAAAATAAATGTAAGTACGTTTGTGTTGTAAATAATTTATTTTGCTTGAGATAATCCTGAAGAGGTGATTTTACATGATATACACAGAAGTGAATATACAAAACGTGCCTACCTCAACCACTAAAAAAGCTATTTGGCACCCTTGGACAGCAATTACTTGGTTGAGTTTGTGTTTCTGTGTGTGTATATACATATTTATACTTTATATCACTGCCTGAGCTATTGCTGCCAGCCAGATCAAACAATTTATTTCCCTCCACTTATATGACTCAGGCGTCATCCATTCTAGTGACTGTACTTTAATTGAATTTTCTTTCACCATCAATTCTCCGTCTAATTAGTCTCCACAGTTTAATGGGGATGTAAATAAAGCTGATTTAATGGCAAAACAAAAACACAGAGAGCCTATATGGAAAGCTGTTCCCTGTATGTATATGGATGGATCTGCCTTTCATAAAAGCTCTTACACCTCCACAGAAGAAGAAGAAGCGAAGCAGCAAGATTAGCACTTTGAAGATGACTGTGTGGGGGGAGAAAAAAAAGGTGCATGTTCGCTTCTGTGTTTCCAGGGCTAGCGCTGAGTTATTGCAATGAGGAGTCTGACAACTATGGAAATGAGTTCCAAGTTGAAAACGGTGTGTGCATTCGGTTTGTGAACCAGCGAAGCTAATTTCTGAACATTCCCAAACACTGCCTGAAAAAATCGTCAATCTTCTGAAGCAGCCATCCGTTCTGCAAAAAAAAAATCAATTTATACCGTGTGTATGTATGTATGGCTTTTTAGACTTCTAGCCCATCCTCATTTAGCAAGAGACAGCTATCCTATATCAAGTTCAAGGTTTATTTCAAAATGCTGGCTCTTGTCAGATTTCCCTCCACTCCAGAAAACTCTGTTCCTTAGATCTCAAGTTAAAAACCGGAGCTTCAACAGAAAACTTGAGTGCTACCTTGTTTTTGACAGGTTGTGTTCTTAAAGCCGGAGATGCATTTCTTAATTTAAGAAACACATCCCTGCTTATGATCACATTGCTGCCCTTCTATGACCATCAGATGCATCTTGGCTTATCAAAGCAATTACATGTTTTCTTCCACCTCAAAGACTTCTCTACACTGAAGGAGCGTCATGGCATGATGAACAATGTGCTCATTAAAAAAGCCTTCCAATCATCTGTGATTACACTTTACAAGATGTCTCAGGTCAGTGGATGAAAACATAACAGCGGCACCACTGTCCGCCTTGTCAACTGTATCATAGCCCATTTTGTGCAGGGCCGTGTAATATTTTTTATGGACATGCAAAATCAGCATGGCTGCCACTCACAGTTGAATCGCTTTCAGCCTTTGATTATTTTATTCTTTCAAATGAACAGTTGGTAACTTCATAATAAGGGGTTTAATAATATATGAAGTTCAGTTCTGTAATAGTGCAATATACACAGTGGTGCCTTGTCACGATGGCTGACAGAAAAAAAGGTCAAACAAAACGTCAGCAGCAGACTGCTATCAAAGCCTAACAGGCTAGTGGAGTTAGTTTTACAGCTGCTTCTGGAACAGGAATCATGTTGTTCTATTAGATCTGAGACTCTCTTAAACTGCCCTGTCAGAGTCATATTAAAACAAAGCAGTAGCTTAAGTGTTGTTATATTCAGACTGCCCCTCTGGGTATCGATGCATTACATGAACTTGACAACTGTATATGCATACTTCAGCTGAACGAGGGGAAAATAAATACAGTTCCTGCTATGTGTAACTTAATGACAACACACCGAGCAGACGACACATTAGGGGGCACTTTCATTTTCAGAAGACACCAAATCTATAGTAACTCCAGCCAGCAACACGCTGACAATGTGAATTGGTTACACTTTTACTGACTGGTGACGGACTCCAATACTATGCGCTGTCAAGAGTGGCCTGGTTTGTGCAGCAGCAGTCTTGGCAGTGAGCGCTCGTGCTCACTGTGTTGGCAGGTGGGGAGAGTGCAGAGCCGGCCGTGTGTGTGTGTGTGTCATGTCACATTCAGCTCATCTGTCAATGTAGTGGATTATTTCTTGAGAGACCAGAATTGGCTGCCCAGAATCAGGCCGCCATCAATCTTCAGCCGCACTAGCAGGACGCAGGGGGGGGGGGGCGAGGAGCGGCTGGAGCAGAGGCTCATGGGAAAGAAAGCGGCGCCGCTTCCTGAGCAGGTGACGGTGCAGTCAGGTAACCCGTTACTGAATCTCCGCCTCGGCGGTGACTATGCCGATTTGTCACGGAAACATTCAGAAAAAATAAATAAAACGCGATCTTGAAACTTTATCTCAGCAGTCACATCTGGTTTTTTTTGGTATGCACTGTCAGCTCAGTGTTGCAGATGGCAGATAAACTGATTTCTCAAACATTGTTAGATGCTTCAACTGGCTAGAGGATTATATCTGTACCTAACTCAACGTGACCTTCACTTCCCTTCCTCAGATACCCACACAGCCCCTCTTCTGCGTCTCTTTGTCTATGTGGGACGGTGAGTGAGTTTTTGTCCCACTCAGTCTCTCAGACAGTTGTCCAGGCTGCGTGCCAAGATCCACACAAATTTATTTCAGGACATGGCTTCTTACAAAATACCAAACCCCTATTTCACTTCGAGACTTGGCTTATCACTATCTAGAAGATGATACAGCGGCAAAGCATGCGCATTACAAGATCTATCTGTCATCAAGCAATTTAAAGATAATTAATCAATCAATTCGAGATAAAACACGATTTCTATTAACCTGTTTATCAGCACAGACATTTTTGAATTCTGTATTCCTCATGCTTCATTAACGAAACCATTTTACAACTTAATTTTCCGTGCGGCGGACACTATATCGCACATCTTTTCATCATCCTTCAGAAACGCAAGCACATTATTAGATTACGGAAAAACAGCGTGGCATGAAAGCCGATGGATTTTTCAAGGCAAGACATCTCTTTTTTTGCTACGTCCTACATAGCCACGTCTATTTATATCTGAGGGCTCCGGCCTCAATGAAACCAGAGAGCTCCTCAAATTATAAAATCAATTCTAATTCAAATATTCATCATAGCATTTCAATTCAGAGAGAGCAGTTCTGGTTAGATCGGTTAACGCCACTCCACGGCTGAGTAAGATTGATGTCGGCTTAATCCTCTTAAAAAAAAACATGATATACAGTAAACTGTACAGTTGCAGAGCAGCAGAAGAAGAAAAAACTGAGGGAGATGTGTTCTGTTTGAGTGCCTAGTTGTGATAGAGTGTTATCCCTAGGAAGCTGCTGATTAGGATAGTAAAATATCACAACATATCCTCCGATTATGATTGTCAGATGCAATTATGACTGTCATCCATCACAGTTTGGTTGATTTTAAAAGTTTTTCTGGAGAGCACTTGTGTAAAAAAATAACACCGGAACAGGGCCTCAGTGTGGATGCTGGTGTATATTGTTGGGATCCGCAGATGAATGTGTTCATTGTGGGATTTCAACTGAACTCTGATCTTAACTCAGTCCCCCCCCAGGTCAGCACACCTAGGTGTGAAGCCCTACCAGAGACCCAGCTGAGAGATATGATTGGTCAGGGTGTGTGACACCACCTAACCAGGTTAACAAAACTTCAGCTCCCTCTTTGTTCTCGCCCTTCCTTCCTGGTCTCTCACCGTGGCCAGCTATCTGCTGTTTCCCTTCTTCAAGGGTCGTGCTCCTGAAGCTATCATATGTAAATTACATCTTGTTATTTCTTCTAATTAATAATACTATATGATAACTATTGATTATTAGTAATAGCCAATTTAACCTAAATTCCCTCTAAATTAGATTCCAACCGACACACAATTTTTGGGGCTGAAAAAATCCAATATTGATACATTTTGCAGTGATCCCTCAGTTGTGGTCATCAAACACTTATGACAAAGATACACCATGGGGGCCATTTCACCGATAAACAATAAACTTTTATTGACACAAGGGACACACTGAAACTGTAAAGATCACTGGCAATTTATCCATTTTAAATCAAATCAAGCATGTTTTTCTGCAGTAACAAAAAGTTTTCATATCGGCTGATATCTGACAACAAATGGGCCAATAGTGATATATCTGACTGGCCAACATCGGTTGATAAATATCACCCTGCCCCAACAATACAGTAAACCATCTCTCTTGTGATTACCTCTCGGTGACGTTGTTTAAAGTTGAGTGTCTCAGCCTAAATCAGTCTAATAACGTTAATGAAATGCGAGACTACGGAGAGATTAGACGAACAAAGTGTGTGTTTGTCATCCGCCTCTGCAGTTTAAGCCTGCATCCCCTCAGACCTGACGTGTCCTGAACACAGCTCCGGCATCCCCAGAGGGCCCATGAAAATGCCACACCATTAATGGCCTCGGTGAGAAAACGGTGTGTAAATGTGCGAGCATGTACATGTCCTTCCCCTCCTCAATGTTGTATGCTGCAAAGTGTGTGAGTTGATCTGTCTGACAGGAAGCCTCTCAGAGAACTCTCAGCCATAACTATCCCTTGCCTGGATGACTCCTCTAGATCTCCGTCAGGGGGGTGTTGGAGTTGGGGGGGGGGCTCTTATTTTTTTTCCTTTTTTCCCCTTTGGGACTACTGCATTATTCAAGAGACACTTACTGAGCCTTGCACTTCCTTGTACATCTTTGGCACCAAGCTCGACTTGCCAACCAGTCAAAAAGAAAAAAAAAAAAAAACAGAAAAACTGGAAGCCAGCTTTTAAAAATTCATCCCGAGCTCTCTGTCGCTCATCCCTCACCCTCTTGTTCCAATTAACGGGAGCGGGATTCTTTGAGAACTTTCTATCTATCATAGCTGGGATTTTCATGTGTCAGCTGTTCCTCAGTAAAAGTAAGCCAATTCTCCGACATGCTGCTTAAAGTCACCGATGTTCAACACAAGCATGTAGAATTCAATGCTGGAGTTTTTGCTTCAATTACTGCCTTTTTTGCCTGGCAATGCAACGCACACACAAAGGGAGGCAGGCGGAAGATAGCATCAATGCTTAACAGTCGCTTGGCTTCTGGAGAGAGAGCCACACTCTGCATGAGGGTTCAGCTTGGGAGTCACACTCATTGTTAGAAGCTTAAAGAAAGTCTTCGCTTTGCTGTGGAAAACCATTGCCTTCCCCTGTTACACCCCCACATACACCATAAGCAATGCTGGTAAGCTTCTCCATAATCAGAGAATTAGATCCGCCTCGGCGTCTACCCTCCCCTTTTGCCCCTACGGTGCAGGAGGCATCGCGCTTAATTGCCAAACGTTTCCAGTGCAAAAGGGGGAAACATAATTGTCATTTCCATCTAAGCCACAGTGATCAAAGCTCCCTTGGCTACCCGCACAGTAATAGGGATTTTTGCCTACAGCTTGTCCTGCCAGCAAGATTCAGAGCGTTGTAGTCAAGAATTCACACACAAATCATCTCCCTACCAGCTAGCTCGCAGTGTTTGAAGATGCTCTATGTCTGCAGCTCAGCCAGAGTCCAACAACATGTACAGTGTATATGTTTCGTCCATAAACAGGACAAAATGTAAAGGAAATAGACATGAGAGTGACTAAACCTAACCTGCAATTAGATGCATAATTATAAGTCTTCCCCTTTCCTCGTCCTGTATGACTGCGAGCATGGTGAATCATCATGTTACAGTACAGCGCTGTGACAAATCACTCTGACATACTGCAGCAGTCTCTCGCTGTTGCTTTCTGAACAGCCAAAGCCGAGAGCTCCTGCCCCCATTGAGAGGGCAACGTCTCGCTCTGTAACGCGGCGCTGCGAAGCCGAAGGCTGACAAGAGAGGTGCACGTACCCAGGGTGAGGATGTCGGTGCGGCCGGGCCGGGCCACATGGTGCTGCTGGATGGTCTGGTAGAGCGTGGCCTGGCACAATAGCAGGAAGCCGAGGCTAATCCACACGGCCAGCAACCAGGACATGGTGAGGCCGGGTCTGCAGGGCGGCACACGGCGCGGGGGGGGGAGACAACAAACAGGGACAGATTTACAACACCAGAAGAGAGACACAAAGAAGCACACTCATGTATCTGAAGTCTAAGACCAAGATGTCTGCTAGTATGATTAATTAAAAGGGTATGTGGGTTTTTTCTTATGCTTATACTAGGAATGAGAAGAAAACAAGGAGACCAAGAGTTCAGTCAAAAAACCCAGCAGGCAAACAAATGATCAAAAGCAACGTTAATCACGTCAGTATCTTTCTCGTCCAAACCTGCCGTTACCTGCAAACACTACAATAAATAACTAACAAATCTCTTTGTCAGACTCTTATAATTGTATAGTGTCAACTCTTTAAAGCCTTGATGGTCTAAAAGTTTAAAATAAAACACTGCATTTGTAAGCATCAGCAGTCTTCTTGCAGATTTGTTCAGTGGCTGCCTAATGGCTGCTGAGGGCCAGCATATGGAGACACGCCTTAGCCCTCATTGAATAATGAGGCTCTCCTCCTCTCCAGGTGTTATTAGCGCTCCTCTCTTCTTCCCCATTCAGTGGAATATTTAAAAGCACCATCCCACCACCTCTTAACCAAACTGTGGCCTGTGTGTTTAGACTCCCTGCTGACTACATCCTATTGAACCAGACTGTTGATGTCAGATTGGGAAAGAGAGCAAAAAAAAAAAAAGAAATATTCTTACTTTTGAGAGGATTTCACTCAGTCAAATCGCTCACTGTGTCTGCAGGCACTGACTGCATTTGTTTTACATTTTTCTCTGAGGTGGGGACTTTCTGAGGGAGTCTGCTGCTCTAATGTAACACTGTGGCTCTAATGGGGCTTTAATGTTTGATTCTGCCATATCTCAACACACAAGAGAATATAAAGCAGCCTCTGAGCCCCAGGGTGCCTCTTCTATATGAACTTCAAACCCAAGGAAATATCACATTTAAATAAGGAGTCTGACATGAATGTTTCACACGTCTGAACAAAGTGCCATGATGGCAGGCCTGATCCTGTCAGAAAAAAGCACCAAAGCCACTGCTTGCTCTGTCGCTTCCAACTGCCACTGTGTGTTCAGATGTGCGCGTGAGATTAAAGCCATTAGGGCTACTGAATGTTGCACGTGCGTCGCGCGCCCTCGCTGACATTGAGGCTGCTTAATATTCAGTGGAAATTAAGCATATAATTATGAACAGCGCATTGTAAATCCCCACCCCTGCACTAAATCCAACCTAATCCGCGGTTTTGGTGGAAATGTGAACTGGTCCCGTGGGTATGTTTCCCTCTTTTTTCTTAACCACACAGTATTTCTGTTCGCCGAGCTGGCTGCATATTCAAAAAGAGATCGTTGCGCTCGCGTGGTTAGCTGAATATTGCACAGAGACCCTGAGCTCACCCTGGTTGTCGGGAGCCAGTCTTGCCGAAAATAAAACGTGCTTCCTACCAGAGGTGGTGAAGACGCACGGCAAGACTTTTAAGTGAAACTACCGAGAAGCATGGGAATCAATTTAAAGGAAGTTCAGAGGAAAAAAGAAAGCAGGGAGATTGAATCAAACTCTTGCAGCCTCGCTCGTTCTCTTCTCACACAAATACCCATCTTGTTTCCCCACGCGTAAAAGGGAGCACTTCACTCCTACTTTTGTTGGATCACGCAAAACGAGAGGCGACACCTCTTTTATGCGTAATTGGCAAGTCCAGCGTGAGAGCGCCTGCTGTAGTAAGTGCGGTCGAGGAACAGAAACGGCAGACACACCTGCAGGCGCATGATGCACCTGCGCGCAACGGTGATTTGAGATAATTACGCCCGTACTGTTTCCTTCAGCGAAAAACATATGTGTCTGATTGACATGATACAGGCTCCTGAACTATCATTTTAATAACCATCATGCACTTTATGTATTTAACCCTTTACGCTGCCCTCCATTTGTTGTTTTTACGCGAGGAATGCAACATACGTGCCCTGTTTAAACACGTATACAACTTAAGTAACACATTGCTCAAAGAGAATATTTGTATCATGAATAACAGGACCTGTTTCCTTCCGCATATATCACTAACATCACCCTTTCCAACCAGCTGTATTTTGCGAGTATCCCAAGACACACTTCCTCAACCCCCACCACCCCACCCATCCCGTCCCCAAACACCAGAGGTGTTCCTCGAAAGTCCCACACCCTTACTTACCTGAGCAGTGTGTTCAGGAGGAAAGGAGCTCACTCAGAATCTCAGCCTGCCTGCCTGCCCAGCAGACTCACTCCTCTGTCTTAAATCCATCCATACTTTTAAGCCAGGGATTCCCGCCTGAAATTCCAGCACCAGATAAGCGCAACACGCCACAAAAAAGAGGGCTGAAATGCTCTTCTTCTCCTCCTTCTTCTTCTCTTTCTTCTTCTTCTTCGTCAATATTCTCTCCTCTGGACCCCCCGCTGCTGCTCAGCTCCTTATGAAATCCGTGGAAACAGTCACCAGAAGCCAAACACCCAGGTGTCTAAGTCACAAACTGGCCAGGATGGGAGGGATGGGAGGCTGATCATGTCACTGCTCCATCAGCCACATGCGAGCGAGATCTCTCGTCCCTCTCCTTCTTTCAGCCTCCGCCAGTATACTCCTATGTCTGTGATGACAGGGAGCTAATTTACACACACAGCCCCCCCCACCCCCTCCGACTGGTCGTCTCCTCCTCACGCGCGCGGCGGAAGGCTCCAGTGGAATGACTGCTCTGTCTGCTCTTGGCTGCGTCCCTCCATTGAGAAGCTGTGCTGATAGTGTGAGCCTCAGTCCTCTCTCCAGCGCACTAAGTAGAGAGTCTGTGTCAGAGAGAGAGGCAGAGCGGGTGTGTGAGTGAGCGTGCGTGCGTGAGAGAGTGTGTGTGTGCGTGTGTGTGCGCGTATTACAATGTAGCCCAGCTGGAAAGAGAGAGAGAGAGACAGAGAGAGAGAGCTGTGAGAGAGTCAGATCACATGTCTTAAAGCAAGACTGCCCACTTCTGCATCAAGACTTCATCAGCAAATGAAGCATGTTCTATGAACCCACCCCTCTATACATCCCATCCGCCACATCATGCATGAGTGTAGCCTTCAGCTCACTTTCCTGTGTGCCACGTGTGTGTGTGTGTGTGTGTGTGTGTGTGTGTGTGTGTGTGTGTGTGTGTGTGTGTGACTTGCAGAGGGTGTGGAGGGGAGCATGACTGAATGTGCCTCTTTTTAGTCATCGCCTTCCAGCGTTTGAGGGGTGAAAGTGAAATATGCTCCGAGCGCTGCACTTTTAATAGAAGGCAGTGCCTCATCACAGCTCTGCAATCACCATATTATCCATAACGCGCCGGCTGTGCTCTCTCTACCTGTTTGAGAGGGGATTTGTTTTCACTGCCTGTTTCCCACCACTGAAACAAACTATGCAGCGGCAGCGGCGGCAGCCTGAAAGAGCCTGTGAGCATTCTTCTGTCACTTGCTCTCACACTGAATCTGGCTCTGAAGGAAACACATCCCTGTCTTTTTCTGTGTGTGTGTGTTTGTGTGGGTGTGTGCATGCGTGTGTTCCCGCTGTGCCAGAGCCATGCAGGCAGGTGAAAAAGCAACCGGTCTTGTTTGTGTGGAGTGTGTTTTCCTCCAGCACACTTCCTTCCATATGGAGTAGCTCCCCTTTAACTCATTATACTGTTAAACAGAGATTTACAGTATATGCCAATCCCACGCACCTGCCACGGCTGACTCACTCACAGTCTGACATTTCACAGAGAATGAACCCGGTGCTGCTCACAACAATACACAGCTGAGGGGCTAAATAAGCTGGCAGACAGTGAGGATGGTGTTGGTACTGTGGGGGAGTACAGACAGATGAACTTGATGATGAATATCTGAATAAACTTTGTCTCAGAGCTGTACTGCACCCTGTGTTCATCGCACGCTATGAATCTCAGAGAGCTGTGGTGCAAAATCAGCAGCTTCCTGACTGGCTGTTGTCGTCCAGTTATCTCGGGGAAAAAGGTGGAATTTTGGAGTAACAATCCTTTCAATTGCTGGTCACTGTGTCATGCCACGGGGCATCCTGCACAGTCTCTGCCGCTGCTTGTTCTTTACATGCCACAGTGTGATTTGACAGCCAGATGTGCACAGCCCCACGCGGTTACAATTTGCTGGAGAGTAAGAGGCTGGATGTAGGAAAAATACAGTGTTACAAAATGGAGGAAGAAAGGCAGGGAGAATGTATCATTCCCTCTGTTGGATTCCTCAGAGTGTGATGCATGTGTGCACCTGAGTGGGTAAAATAATAGGTGTTAACAGAGACCTTCCTCTTGCAGCTGAAAATTGGGCAGAAACAATAAGAGTGTCGTGGTGGTTATTCCTGTTTTTGCCTTTGGACTGTGTCCTTTGTATTCACATAGTTGTGTAATAATCTAATTGGGAAGCAGTTATGAATAGTGAAGCTGCCATCTGGATCTCTGTTGGGTAAAGCACACCACATGTTAAGTGACCAGATTCACATTAAGCAGGAACTGCAGAGTAATTACCACATTGATTAGTGTTTCTGCACTGTCGAGCTATATTTGCACAGAATGGCTTGATCACCAGTAAATAGGCTTATTTGTATTTGTGCATAGTTGTTGATATTTCCTTTTGTGAGGAGCATTAATGGCATTCACGCTTGGATTTCATTTTGTCTTGAGCGCTTAATGTTTTTATGATCTTTCCCATTGGACCGAGATGAAGGCGTGAAATGAAACAGGCCCACAAACAAGCCTCGGAGGAGAACTTAAGATTGAAGGCATCCAATTACTACATGTTCCTTTCAGCAATGAGCAGTACCAACACAACTCGCCCATTTGTATCTTAATTTGTTTCCTTTTGTTGATTTGTTGCGGCCTCCTATTTTTCATTCTGTGTTGGTCGGGGCTGTGTTGGGAGAAGGGACTGGGACGACAGAATTTCACAGTAATTCTGGATTGTTGTCGTGGTGCCGCTCTTTCCTGTCTCCCTTCTCTGGGGCTTCCATCATTTCCAAACAGCTGTCGCTGTCGCCTGTGCCAAGACCTAACCACAACCGACCAATCACCGGCCAACTCTGTGTTTGGATCTGGGCAGCCCTGTTAAACACACCCGTTTGCCAATATCGCTCTCTCACTCTGTCTTTCTGTCTCATTCTGTCGTTCTTGTTCTTTTTGTTTCTCCCTCTGGCTAATAAGATTCTTCCTTCCAGAGCAGCCAACAAGCTTTAATATGTACCCGCTAGCAGTGCAAAATACCATTTTAACCCACCCCTCTCTGCAGCTTTCAGCTTTCCTTTAAAAAATGAGCCCTTGTCCACTATTATCCCCTCATACATCTCAACTGTTCTCACTGGAGCAAACCAAGCGTTTCTTCAGCTGATGGGGGGAGTTGTTGTGTTAGTAAACCCACTCTCCTTAGACCCTCGCTGCATGAAATATTCTGTCTGAGAGAAAGGTAGAGTGACACAGGGAGGCAGAGAAAGAAAATAGCAAGAAAGAAGTAAAGATTAAGGCAGGGAGATAAAATAGTATGCAGCGGCAACTCCTGCTCAGCGGTGGATGGTGAAGGGAAGAAGATGATTAATGAAATGAAGGAGCCTGATCTGGAGAAATAATTTATTTCACATTTATCAGAGCGTCCCTCTTATTTTTGCTCACAGGTGTTCATTACTGAGGGAACCTGGCTACGAGGATATTGTCGATTTGTAACAGTGGAATTTTAAACGTAAAAAATGTGCAGTAAGGCTCTTCTCACATAAGCCTCTCAGGCTTTTACCGTCAGCTTTTCTCCCCAATCAGCAGATCCTGTTCGAATAAATGCTAACATGTCCATATGAGCTCTCAAAGGGAGACATGCACAGCTCCACAAAAGCAAATAGTTATTTCAAAGCCATAAACAAATAATTTCTGCTGCCACGACTATAATTACTTTCTCATTTTCATCAAGAGGCAAATTCAAGTCAGTTAGTCATTGAGACGCTTCATTCCTCTATAATTAGACTATTTTTAATTCACTGGTGTTTATGTTTGTGTTCAATAGCAAAGGCAGAAGGTGTGTGAGGTCAGGCATGTGTGTGACTTTGTGGTTTGCCATCACCTGTCATCCATCTGTGCAGCCGCCCCTTATCATGGTGTATTTGTGTTACCAGTGGTCCTTTCCTCACAGATCCTGTATGTTCTCTTGGTGTTCCAGTCTCAGTTGTGCTTGCCTGTGCCTGTTGTTATGACCTGCTTGCTTGCTTATAGCCCTTTCAATTTGTTTGCCTGTCCTGACAGCCTACACACAGCTGGCTGTAAGCCTGCCTGTCGACAAGTTAAGGGTTGTTTTTACTGCATCTGTTTCCTGAGTCTGCTGTTTGTTTCCAGTTATAAAGGGCCACTAGTTGCAGTATGCACCTTACAAATTCAACCATTTTCTTAAAGATCTGGACTTGTACTCTATGTCTTCAACCACCCAGCTATTCATCTGTCATTGCCCTACCAGCGCCTCATATTTGACTATCTTTCTTTGATATTTACTCCTCAATCCACTCTTCCTATTGCACTGTCTGCTCAAACTGTTCTGACACCACATCAGTAAGGTCGATGTTATGGTGTCAATCAACTTGAGTTTCCTGCTGAGGTCCACGTGCAGCTTCCATGTGGTCTGGGTCTGTGGTTTGGTTAGGTTTAGGCAGGAAAAAGTACTTGCTTAGGTTCATGCTCCAAAACTACTTGGTCATGTTTAGGAAAACATCCTGCTCTGTGTTAAAATAATGTGTCATGTTGACACCTGGTTGCACACAGGATGCAAACCCTGGTGTCCTGAGGGAAATTCCCACGTATGACCCATCCACCCACCCCAGCTGCCACCCTAACTTGGATTCCTCTTGCTCTGTATACTACTACAATAGAGGGGAGCTTCAAGAAATGATGCTAGAGGGTTAATTACAGCGTCAAACTCAGAAGTGAACAGGCTGCTGTATTTGATGTGTGGGTAGTGAGAACAGGCTGTTGTTGGCATGAGCTCTGCACGGCCATGAGTACCAGTGATCCTCCGTGAAGGCCTCTGGGCAGCAGCCTTATGATGTGCGCCAAGGTTTCTTGTATGGGGCAGAGAGAAAACGAAGGTGTCTCAATCTGGCCCTTCTTGGTGTTCTGCCTGCTAGATATCAAACCATATGAGCTTCTGCTGTTGGACACTCTCTCACCTGGTCCATGCTTTTTGCTGCCCCATCCTGGTGGTGTGATTCTCATTGATGTGTGCTCACACCTCCTCCCTGACAGAATGATGTCTGGCTTATTGGGGTGACTGCCTAGTCCTGCCCAACCCGTCATCAGAAATAAGAAATAGGATTATTATTATTTTTTTAAACTGATCTGATGAGTCAAAGGACCTCATTTGGCTTGTGCTCTAATTCACAAATGATCTCATTGTTACTACTGGTGCTGTTGAGGCGCATGTTTTATTTCTACTTGACCTGAGGTTTGCTTTTATGGCTTATCATCACATTATTATTATAGACTTGAAAGGACTCCCAGACAATGCTCTCAAGTGGTTGATTCCTTATCTTTCTACTTGAATGATCCGAATCCACTAGACACTTGACATGCTCCAAATCCTTAACTGACACTCTGAATTGTGGAGTTCCCCTTGGCAACGTCCTCGGTCATCCACTTTTTGGATTTCTGTGCTACTACTAATAATCCATTGTCAAATTTCCTTCAACAGCTAAAATACTCATTCTCATATTGAGAATCAGCACAATAGCAGAGGAAACATAACAAAATGATCTGCCTACAAAGAAAATCAGTCTTGTATGGATTCATTTGTTTGTGTGTTTGAATACAAAACACTTTGGTTGAATACTTTGTTTTGTAGCATGCTATACAAACAGTAGTTATTATTATTATTATTATTATTATTGGTTTTCACTTGTTTATTAATGTGTACCTTTGAGATAATTTTTTACTTATGGCATCTTTGCACGCAAGCGTAATGAAATTGCTTGTAATGCTTTTGTAATGTGTTGTGAAAAGTATGTTATTAAAGAGCCTGTGCTGGTGCCTCTCTAGCAAACTCCGAGGGAATATTACTTGCCACATATTCAATCATAAACTGTAGGTAGCAGGGAGAAAATAAGTTGTGGGGGTTTTTGTGTTTGAAGTAGGTCAGAAATTCTGTGCTGGTAATGCGCTGGGACTCACCGGGTCTCAGCAGGGGAGGTTTCTTTCCCTTGCCGGTTCAGAAAGGAGGAGTAATTGAGCGCTAGATGACTCTACTCCTGGAGACGATGGCAGCCATGGAAATGTCCCCTCACAGACCAATAAAAATGTCCTCTCCTTCTTGCTGTAATTGGACCGGGGACAGTGGGGTTGGGTTCTGGCCCGAGGAGACCACCTGTGGAAATGCTTTGCTCAATACACCACTATTAAACTGATGAGACAGGGGAATCGCTGAGAGAAAAAAGTGTGATAAAGAGAGTGATGCTGATGAGAACAAGAAGACAGAAAAAATTGCCCCAACTGCTTTTCACTTTTCAAATTGGAAAAGTAGCAGATATGTAATTGCTCAAAGTGTCTGTAGTATGACAGCTGTCAACGTCCCTCAACAGTACTTAACTGATATCAGAAATGTATCAGGGAGTCAGAGTGAGAAGGATTTATTTGACTGCTTGATAATACAGACTGGGACTCTGTAGTGACAAGACTCCATTTGCACCTGAATCAAAGTTTTAAGCATTAACAATAAAATGTGATAAACAAGCAGGTGCTGCAAACAAAGACGAGTCAGTGAGTCTTTTGGGAGAATTCTCTGTGCATTGTAAACATTCATTATAAGTTACCCAGTAATAAAATGCATTTTACATTATTTTCAGATCCAACTACAAGTGTTGATTTTTAAACCTGCATTAATAGATTTTGTTTTGTGCCACCTGCAGGGCAGGCAACACGCTGTAAACAAGGCATTAACATATTAACACCTTGTAGAGCTGATTTGTTTGCAAACAGTTGAATTTTTACACATCCAGCAGACACGGACCATCATTACCATTCATTTAGCTAAGCCTCGCCGTTTAGCTGTATTTTTGTCTCCAACCCCTGATGGAAAAATCTGGCTCTTTACCAACTAGTCACTAACCTTGTTTGGTGTTTGGTAATGGGCATGTAGCGTGGGTTTATCAGAGCTCTTCCACTGAAAAAGGTTGCCTGCTGTGTCTAGGATTTACACTGTAGTAAACAGCTGTGAAAGGTCAAAGAAATATATCTTACTACAGAAGGATTTCCTGAGAGAGAAATGACCAGATTTGACTTGACTATCTGAGCACTGTTCTACTCTGCTAAACTTATTTTGTTTAGTTAATTTTAGTGTTTACTTTCAAGCTTTCTTATTTAGCCATGACCAACACTCTCATAACTCATTACTCTCATTTTCACCTTGAAAATTATAATATTTAATAATTCTGCATTTAAAGAGGCAATTTGTGAGAAAAATCAGTTTAAAAACAGTCAAACATTAACTTTAACCATCGACAGAATGTGAAGAAATAACATTTTGATGTTATGATGTCCATTTATTGTGTTGCAGAGAAGTTAGCATGCTAACCAGCTTGCACCAGCCCTTCCCAGTCTAAAATCCCCACACATTGGTCCCTGAGCTCCCAGTCCGGGCTGCTAGCTGCGTGGCTAGCTAAGCTAACAAGCTAACAGAAGCTACAGTTGGAGGCAGTTAGCAGTTTCTCTGGTGATATTCTGCTCCTTATTTATTAAGTATCAATTAGGACAGTGACCGATTCTTACATATTGCACCTTTAAATATCCTCCAATATAATATATAATAAAGCTAACTCAAGGTAACAGTGTATTTCATTTGGTAGCACATTGCTATAACTTCCAGGAGTGAGTCAGAGAGTGAGGAAGAAAGTCTTTGAATGCAACTAAACTTAACATGAACAAAACTTTAAAATAATACCTCGTCCAGGCATATTTGTGCCTGAGTCATGTAACTTTTTATCAGTGATGGGGTCTGTTTAATAGTGTTCACCACCAGCGGCCTTGGTATAATTTCTTTATTCGTGTTACTTACGGGAGTGTTTATCCTTCCCAAACTGCCAGATTACTTTACAATAGCCCTAAGCTAGCACGCAATTACATGCAACAAGGGTGTGAGTATCTGTTTTATTGCATCCAGGTCAATAACTGAACTCAGCACTCACCAGAGACACCAGTCGTCCAAAACATTGAGTTGCTAAAACTATCTGCTAAAACTATCTGTAGAGCTGAGGGGAACTGTAGAGTTTTAAAAAAAAAAATCTTGGTGAGTTTACTATAATAGTCATTTAGTCCATTGTTAATATAAAAATATTGATTGGTGCAGCTTTAAAGCGACACAATTTGTCACCGTGTCTTTATTTCTATCCACCACTTGGATAAGGAGCTGCATCTAGAGGCAAAAAAAAAAAAAAAAACAGACATGAGAGGTGACTTAGAAAAGCCTCAGAGTCACTGTAATTTTTTCTCTCCCGACGTTTTTACCTTACTCATCTGAACACTGTGTTGCAGTACGACAGGCTTGATTCTCAGCTGGCCCGTACAAAAGGGCATGATCCCATTCAGCAAGACTCACTCTTCACTCAGGTCATCTTCAAAACACACAGATCCCAGACAGGAGACGGATTCAATTCCGTGCACAAAGACTCGGAGGATGTGCGGAAGAATAGACTGAGATAAAAGTAAGAGGGAGAGAAACAAGAGATAGAGGATAGAGAGAAGCTGGCGGGAGAAAGAGTGAAACAGGTAAGGCATTCACATTCTCCAGCCCCATTCAAACATTCATCCGGCTTCTCTCTCCTGCTGCATTCATGCTGCACAGCCAATTCCAGGGCGATAAGCCAGCTGTGTGCTTCTCAAGGTAAGCGAGTGAATAGAGCGGTACAATCTTCGGCTGATGCTGAGGAGGGACAGAGCCTACAAGCTGACCTTCCTTACGCCAGCTTTACTTCAGTTGTGGAGGAGGGTTTCATAAAAGGATTATTCCGCTCAGTCACCTTTGACCTGTCTCGCTGCCTTCCATAACGGCTCAAGCTGCCTGTCTGTCACTCAAAGAGAAGCAGAAAGAGAGGAGATGGTTTCAACCTGTGAGAAAAGGATTAAACCTTCTGTTCTTTGCTGGGGAGAGATGGGGAGGAGAAAGGGGGGGGGGACTAAGTTGTCAGCCGCCGCGGCCACCGTCATCGTTGAGTGTATTGGTGACTCAGTGTAATATGGAGGAACTGGAGTGACCTTTTTCATCAGGCATGAGACAAGGGTGTTCAACATTTTCCCTCCTCTGACAATTATGATCTGTCAAACATGGCAGTGAAGCCCTGAGGAGAAAAATCCAGCCCCTGCTGAATGCCAAACACCCAGAGCTCCACCCACAAAGGGTTGCATTTTCCCGTGCAATTCACTGGAGTTGGAGAGGGACTTCCAATTCTTTATCGAGAGGTACTGGGGATGACTCAGCCATACTTGAAAAAAAAGCATTATAGAGCACGCATCTGTTAGAGTGACTCACCAAATCTAGATGATAACTGCAATTTAATCCAGGTCCTGAGTACAGCCCTGAGGAGCATGCAGTGTGGGAAGTATGCTTTCTCTTTCCTTCAATCAGGAGATGAAAGGCATGAATGGAAAATCATCTATAGTATGTCACAGGTAATCTTCATGTATTACATCTCAAGTGCGTGCTGAAGGGCGTCAGAGAATCATGTCTGTTCCCCGTCACAGACAGACAGTTGATGCTTTGGATGGCAATGAGGCAGCAACACCTCACTCCAGCAAAACAAAATCTCCTACAAGTCTCAAAGGGGAGCTCGGCGAGGGAGGCATCCAATTCCACCTTCTTTTCAGCAGTCGTCCGCCAGGCACACAGGAATGAAAGGAGCAGGATTGAGAGGGCAAGAAAGCAAAGGAGATTGAGACATACAGAGAGAAGATGTGGGGAGGCAGGGGTGGGGTGGAGCGGGATGAAATGAATGCATGGACTAGCATAAGCAGGAAGCAGAGAGAGGAGAAAGGTGGTGGAAGTACAGGGGATTTTCTCCTCTCCACTACTCTCTCCACTCTCTCCCTTTCCCCCTCTGGCGATGTGGTGGTTATTTACTGCGGCCTCTCCTCCCCCGGTGGAATGGGAGGAAAATGGGCTCTTAACTGGGTTTCCATACATCACCCACTGACACTGATGCTTGTAGTTTTGGAATGCCTACATCTGATGTTTCTTTTTAAAATCAATTATTTACAGAGTATCTAGAGTCTGGCAATTCATCACAGCTAATTGCAGTGCATCGCCCCTGTCATCAGTCATGTCAGGACCATCTCCTTCTATTTCAACTTTGTTTTAAACGGCGGTGGGGAAGGTAGTGAACGTTTCTGACAGCGCGAGCGGTGAAATGGGTGAAAACAAGCCGAAGCAATTTAGCTTTCATCAGCCTGAACCCCATTAGCCGTGAAACCTGAAAAGCCTTACAATCGTTATCAGTAACTTAGATGACAATCTGTTGGTTTTATGTTGTTTATAGTGCATTGAAAATACAACTGAATGTATCTGAATTAAATCAAATCAAAACAAGCCATGTCATATGTCAAAAAATACTACTACTTTATAGATAAGGCAAGTAGCAGTCAGAGAGAGAAACTGGAATTTGGGAAAAGCCTGGTCATAAACTTAATACACTTGTGTCTCGTGGCCTCTGATGGAAGTTGCACCTATAATAAGTTAATTCAGTTACTACCCAATGTGAAAACATTTTTAATATCATGATCGTAATCCCCCTCGGAAATGAAAACGTCATCACTGGTCAATACGATCACTTAAAGCTGCTGTAAGCATTGTCGGCGTTTTAGCTAACTTCCTGTCTGTTTTGCAGTGACCATTCCCTTCCCTGCTCTCTACAACACCACGTGAACACACAGCAGTAATCGTAAGCACAGCAGTAAACAAGAGGACGGGACCGCCTCTTTATGGAGTTCTCTGTCCTGATTGGATACAGCAGGCAGATACCAAAGAATGTATTTTCGCTTTTACTGCATGAGCAGTATAAGAGAGACATGGGTCACTGAACAAATACTCTATAACTGTTATTACTGTTGGAATATATCATATTTTGCTTTCAGTTTGGATACGTTGTTAGGTATGGACGAGAAAGGCAGTGAGAAATGACCTATTTTGGTCTTTAGGTATGATGACTTCTTGGTCTCAGCTGGAATCCAACAATGTTCTGTTCACACGGTATTCGTCTTAGAACACGAGGTCGTACTGACACCGCGGCTGTCTTGCGGCTGGTGTATTGTGTGGCACAAATTAATGAGACGCAGGAAGAGGTCCCTGCATTTCGAAGGAGAGCAGGCTGCACCTGTAGCCCACAGGGTGGATTAAGTTGTCATCCAGTGTGGCAATATGTTTATTTGTCTCCTCACTGTGCCTGCCCGCCAGCAAGAGCTTTCACAGTCTGATTGCTTTTACATGAAGCTAATGAAATACAATTGCATTATGAGGCAATCCAATAAATACATTAACCTTTACTAATAAAAAATATGTCATCTCCTCCTCACTGTGGCTGTTTGCCTAAAAATGTCTGGATTAAACAAAAATATAATTATCCTTTTCAATTTTACTGGGCTGCCCAGTGTTTATTGAGTCAGTGAACCTGTTACTACAATAGACATGTTCATTAAAAATCTTCCATTTATCGCCCCTTTACAAGAGAGGAGGGATGTTTTCTTACTTAAAATGCCAGGCTATAGACTGAAAAAATGCATCCAAAACAGGCAGTATTTTCCTTGAATTTTGCATGTGCATGACCTTCTCCTCGCTCATTATTCTATCCGACCTGGATGCGGCTTATGTCAATATCTTCGGGGCAGATCGAGACGGACCGAACAAGCAGGAGAAGCAGGAGGTCGGGCTAATATGTAAAGGCTGTAAGAAGAGGAAATGGGAAGTAAGAGCAAGGTGAATGATGGCAAGATGATCACAGGGAACGAGGCGAAGACAGCAGCAGAAGAGGAAGGGGTGGGGGGGTGGGGAGAGGTCTGATTGACAATTTGCATCCTCTTCAGAGGGTATCAGGGGACATGATTGAATCCAGTCAGGCTGAACCCATTAGGGGAGCACTGCTGTCGGAGGCCGAGCAGAAAGCCATTCACTGGCACCCGGTCCCTGCTCTTCACCGGTCTCCATTTATATTCATGCCGGGGCTGAGTTATCGAGGAAGAAGAGCGGGAGCGAGAGAGGAAGAGAGAAAGAGGGACTCAAGTGGGCCTCGTCCAGCCATCCATTTGCTATTTGTGAGCCCAAAAGTTCTCAACCCGCTGCCAAGATCGCTCACTTAACCTGGCCGCCGCTGATCCCATTTGCATGTGATTTTTCATGGGTCAATATGTCTATAAATTGGATTCAAATTGTAGACTTGTAACGTCTCAAACCACTTAAAAGCACCGGGGAAAAACCATTTAGAAGCTCCGGGGAAAAAGCAAAGGACATTTGCATGTTAAGTAGTTTAGCGTGTCTCTTCTCATTAGCCTGCCCCGACAATGTTGCCATAACTGAAACCTATCCGGTGCAGTTTCTTGGGAGACCGCCATGTGACACATCTTGGTTGAACTGAGGTAATCATTTTGCTGAAGGTTTTCCTTTGTACTTCTCAGTAGATCCCTGGGCGTGATGAGATATAACACACTTGAGGCTGCGATAATCCGCAGTGGCCGAGGGGCTGCTGGGAACAGCTCCTGACAGCCGTCCCACCCCTCATGTCTCCGTTCACCTCAGCCAGACAGTTGATCCGGAGCAGCCTGAGAGTCTGACTTGGTGACAAAGGAGGTGGAGTGTTGTGGAGAGTCTTCCACATGTCGCCATTTATCTCACAAACACAGCACATACGCCCAAAGCTACAGTACTGCAGCAGCCTTGGTTTGTAGCAGCCAGCTGTCAAAGAGGAGAAGGTGGAACGACGCCGACAGACTTCTCTTTCTCCTCAGGAGTGAAATTCAAGAGTTTCATCCTTTGTTTGTGAACGCTTGGATTGGACCTTTTGTTAAACCAAGCAGTTGTGCGTGACTCAAAAGTTAGTTGCGGAGAAGAAAAGAAACAATGTGGGATTTGAAAAACAGCAATATTTTAGTTTGTACCTTGGAAGTGCACTCAGTAGGACGCCAAATTGCCTGCTAGGCTGTTTTCATGGAAGCTGCCATGGCGCCACTAATCCAGTTTTTATACATTTGCTTCTAGCTTTGATGTAATTATCAAAACTCAAATTTGATAAGCCGATTCGGAGCGTTTTATGAATCAAGCTGCAGCCCAAACAAAACTTAAAGTCATAAATATCAAGGTCATTTGAAGGACAGGTAATTAGATGGATCGTCTTGGGACGACTGTGGAGCAGACAGACTACAGAAGCACAGTCACTTTACCTTTTACCGTGCACAATACATCTGTTCCTAATGTGACTGTCTTCGTCTCTCTCTCCCTCTCTTAGTCTGTCTCTCATTCTCCCTCTCCTGCTTCTCTCTTCTTCTGCGTCCCTGAGGTCTAAAATAGTCGCGGAGGGATCATGTTCGAGTTATGAATGTCCCAATTAGCAGGAGGTGGAGGGAGAGGGTCTTGAAAGTGGTACTCAAGTGACTGGTGCAAAAACACTGCCAGGCCATAGTTTTTATTTAGGCAGGCTTAATGCGGGCTATTGACTTCTGAATGAGGACCAGGATTAGGTCAAATATACTTCACTCACTAATGCATGCCTAATGGTTCTACTATAGATTAGCCATAAAAGTGGATGATCATAAATATGGCTGGATTTTAAAACATTTATGAGTGAAATCCAATGCCCTGCTTGCAAAAATGTGAGTCACTAAGCAAGCAGCGGCACTGGATCCAGATCTATGCCTCATGTTGAAAAGTGGTGGAAAATATTTGGAGTCAGCACAACTACTGCGATTCCAGCATCCTTCAGTATCACTCGACAAGATGTGTTATTGTTTGGGTTGTTTTGCAGTTGAGCTATATGTGTATACTTTCTCCAGCTGGCATATCTGTAGCAGAATAATGATAGAGGAGGAACAGTGCGTGTTCGGGCTTGCCGAGCTGACATCTCCATGCCTTATTGCCATGGTTACTTCTGTGTCTGTGGCACGGCTGCTGACAAGTGCCTGCCTCACCTGTCACAAGCTCATCTGTCACCTTTGACCCTCTGACAGAAATTTAAGCAAGGGGCTGCTTTGCTCAATCTCTGAAATCCCAGACTCTCACACAACACTGTCACCGCCATGTGATACGCTTTCAGGTGGAAGGCAAGAGTGGAAAAACTACAGTTGCACGGCGGAGTTGCAGTCAGCGAGGATTTCCTACCAACTGTGGTGTGACAAACGGCAATGCTGGTGGTGGTGGTGAAGCAGGGACACTGGGAGTAGGTCAGAGTCAGAGTGCTGAGGGAAAGTCAGTCTGTGCTGAAGTCACATGCAGGGGAGAGGTATGAGCCATGTTTTCATAGCTTATAATAATGCAGGACAGTGAGGATGCAGTCATTTCATAAAGAAGGTGAGTGAGTTTCTGATTGGTTGTCACTGTTAACAGAGGCTGAAGCTGCAGTGTAGTTCATACACCTCACTGATAAACCTTTGAGTTATACAGAGTTGCATCGGGAGTTTTTGTTTTTTGTCTGCATTAAATATTAAATTACTACTCTGCTAAACCTCACTTCATATTGTAAAAGTGGCAGTGTAGAGCGGCAGTAATTACAGTTAGCGTGTTTACTTAGCTGTAGCTGGCTGGATCTGAAGGGTAATCAGTGATCAGTGTCTCGATGTCTTTTGTTTGATTCAGTGAGCTCATTCAAATGACACACTATACGCCCTACAAGACCTCAGTGTGTTTGCGTGTGAAAGAAAACCTTGGACCTACCAGCAGCACATCACTTTACAGCAAGTTTTGTAGACTAAGGGTGCATTCAGATCACCTATTGGTTCTCTGTCAAGTAGACCACACAGGCCATGTTGAGTAGGATTGTAAACCATAGGGAGCGAACAGTGTTTCATTCAAAGGGAACTGCGAACTGTGTAGGGAACAACTCATCACTTTGCCGGCAGTTGACAAGCAAGATTACCCATCAGTCATTGCGCTCAAACAATCAAGCTCGGTTTAATGCATTCTTGCATTATTTCTTTATATTTATTTTCATATTAATTAAACATGTTATATTTCACAGGAAACAAGCTATTGTTGTCATCTCCAGTATTTTTGCTCGTTTAACATGAGAAACGTAAGGTTGACAATGTTGACCACAGGGTGAATGAGTCCTGGCTTTAATTTCATGTACCATTCATAATTATCAAAGACGACATGATGTAATTATAATTATAATGTTAAAATCAATAGACATAAAATACTACATCACCTGTAAACATCTGCTTACTGTTGATCTCTTTAGGAATGACACTGAAGGCTACATCTTGTAAAGTCACATTTATTCTCAAGAGTATTCAATAGAATATAGTACATTTTGTAATGTATTAGTTCTTGTAAGAACAGGTATCCACGGTATTTACATTATCGCACAGAAGAAGTGATGACTGCGCTGGTGAAGTTGCAGCGTGTTCCAAATGCTAATTGATACCCACATACTACAGATGCAAATCCCAGTAAAAAGTAAAAAGTAAAAAAATAGTTTAAACTTATACCGATTCAAACTGTGGCTCAGGAGTTAAAACGGGTCAACCACAAGTTGGAAAGTTGGTGGTTCGATCCTCTGGCTGCATGTCATAGTTGGATAGGCCGCCTCTGCCATCAGTGTATGAATATGAGTATGAATAGGTGAATGTGACAAGTGTTGTAAAGTGTCTGAGTAGTCAGTAGAGTGGGAAAGTGCTGTATGAATGCAAGTCCGTTTACCATGAAGCCCCCTCAGCAGTCCATGAATTGACTTTGAAGCCCGATCATACAGCATGTTTTCCCAGTTACAAAGCGTGACACCACATTCACAGGTGGAGGGCACTTCCTCTGGATTCTGATTGCCGCTGAGAAACAGAGATGCTTGTGGATAAATGAGCCGATCAGAAAGAGGAGACATCACAGAGAGTACAACCAGCTGGTCCAGGAGCTTCACCTGGATTATGGTCAGTTCAAGGCTGTTATTTTACTAATTTCAGGAGGAGTTGGGCACAGTTTGACGATTCCATCTCAACTCGGAGCGTTCAGAGCGCTCCTGCATAAATGCAAGGCTATCTGGGCATCTTAACTGCATAAGCAGCATGCAAAAATGCTTACTGTCAACAAAAACACCTACCCTGTTTGCTATGCCGTTAAGTACACGGCACTTCGGCTCTAGACGTGTTCAGTTTGTATATATGAACAAATGGAGCTCACTCAGTGGTGACTGAGCTGCAAGTACATACTTCCTCATTAGAAGCTTATTAAAGGACCATGAAAGCCACAGAAACAATCATTATCTGATAACTGGGTTGCTTGTAATAGGCAGCTGAGCTATTACCCTCATGTGCAGCGCTAATTTTGTACTGAACTGAAATTGAACTGAACGTAACAGCTTCAACAATCAGTCTGTTGACTGACAGACAGACAGACAGACAACATACTGAACATAGTGCTGAACCGAAGGCAGTTTGAATCAACACTTGCCTTTAGGTGTCGCGTACACTTCTTGTTGTATGGACTGAAAAGCTTTTGACAGAGGTGGGAAGTAACAAAGTACAAATACCTATTTCTTAACAAAAATATGTGTACTTTCTACTCCTTACATTGTCAAAATAGGCTTGTTACTTTAGTTTTCATGCATTTGAGGGGAATGACCGATTATTTTTATTTTGCCCCACTGCACGTCGCCATCCCAATATCACAAGACTGATTTCAACCTATCAATCCAGATCACACACGGCAGAAGTAACAAGACGGAAACAGAGAGAGGGAGCCTTGAATGGAGAGAAAAGGCGAGTAGTGACAACGGCAGTAAAACGGATGACATGAGGTTCAGTTAGCTTTGTACGGAAATGGCTGGCAGAGATGTTCTTCAGAGGGATACATTTTATTTTTTACTTTTACTTAAGATAAGATGTTGACTGGTTTGAAAACTAGGGCCCGACCAATACGCAATTTTTGGGGCCAACACCAGCTGGCATATCTGTCTGTTTGGGCTTGCCGAGCTGACATCTCCATGCCTTATTGCCATGGTAACTTCTGTGTCTGTGGCACGGCTGCTGGTGCTTGCCTCACCTGTCACAGGCTCATCTGTCACCTTTGACTCCATGACAGAAATTGTTGACTGGTGTGAAAACTAGGGCCCGACCGATACGCAATTTTTGGGGCCAACACCGCACAATTAATCACAACAATTTTTGGAATTATCCCTCAAATGTGGTTATCGAAAACTTATGACAAAGATATTTAAAGGAGGCAGGATACTGTAAAGATTAACAATTAAACTAATTGTCTAGACAATTCAGTGCACTGAGAACGTAAACATTTGAAATTTAAGAATCAAAAATCATTTTTTTGTTAAACCAAAAAGTTTCATATCAGCCGATACCGGACAACATATACACCGATGTTGATATTTCTATGATAGGCCAAAATCAGCTAATAATATTGCCCAAACAATATTTTGGTCAGGCTTGAGTGAAAACAATGAATCAGTCTTCGGTGCAGACTATACAAGGTAACCAAGACTGGCTGAAATGGGGGGTGTTTCTGCTCCCAAGCAGACTCAGGTTTGGTTTCATTTGTGGTGCGAAGCAGATGATATATGATGGTAGATGTGCAGTTGTAGCATAAAAATAAGTTCAACTGCTATTAAATTAATCTGCAGATTGTGAACTCTCAAGAAAGCAATCACGCCTACAAAGTGATGTACAGCTTATATTTATACAGGAGTGTTTCGTAACCATGGTAAGCATGTGTACTGTGAAAGTGCAGATGTGTGTCGACCTTGCGTTCTACTTTATGTATTTAAGCAGTTGAGCAATAAAGAGTGAGTGAAACAAAAAGTTAAAATTAGCGGCCACATAGTAACAGTCTCAACTAATGCTGCTCATACTGAGTTTTTTCCTGAGCTCTCTATATTCATTAATGCGGTAATTTGTTGCAAGACTTGCTGTTTGGAATGTGAGTGTCCCATGTGGCTCCGTGTAGCCCTGATGATGCGGGATGACAGTCGCCGAAACGGTTCAGTGAGTGAGCTGCCTGACAGCCCACATTACCTCATGTTTCACCCTTCTCGGTTACTTTGTGAGAAACAAGTGTGGACACAGACTGAAGCAAAAAAATAAAATCCAACAACGTTTCCTCGTTTATTGCTTTGTCTTATCTGTACGTCCATCGCATCTTGGCAACAACTGGTACGATAAGAGGCTGCAGCTGTCTATGTATCATCAGAGAATTAGACATGTTCATTGCACACTTTCTCTTTTTATAGAGCTATGAATCAGTTGCTGACTTATATTAAGCACAGTCTGCCACCTACATCAATCTTACCTCTCCCTTTCCTGCTCCTCATCTTCCCGTTACTCGTCGTGCACATTATCCCGGCACCGGATAAATACATCTCCCTACTCTGTCTCTTCTTCTCTTTCTTTGTCTCTCTCTCTCTGTTTTACACACACAAACAGCTACCTGCAAACAGACAAAAACAAACCGTTTTGTTTAAACAAGCTGCTGCTCTTTTGTTCCCTGCCGTGAGTGGGGTCAGGAAGAGGCAGGCAGCAGATAGCGCGTGTCCAATGGATCGCTGCTCGGGAGTCAATTAACTGGGGTCCGTGCAAATGAACAGAACAAGGGCGCAATCAGCTCCAATCTCCTGCTAAGTCCTGCCTCCTGACTCATTTATTAAAGCATGCTGGTAAATTGACTGCTCTGGACTTTAATGGGATGAAACTTAAGTGGTGGTGGTGGCCGGAGACTGCTAACAAACATTTTTCAGTCCATGCAGATGATAACAATAAGAGAGATTTGGGGAGAAGATACCTAATGAAAATGATTTGTGGGCATGGTCTGCTCAGATAACCTCCTCCTCTGCAGAGTCTCATCAGCATTGGCATTATGAGACGGAGCACGGCGCGTTACAAGCGCTTTTAATTAATTACCTTCCCGTGGCCACAAACACAGCTTCAGTCACTCCGCACCGCTGCCCCCAAACACTAATCCAGGAAATCCATGCTGACAATCCTCTCAAGGCTGTCCTCTTCCTTTAACATTCATTTCCCCCGCCCCCCCTGCCCATTTCTACACGTGGAAATCCACTGGTGACATTTTAGGTCAAAGATGATTTCCCAAGTGTGCTTCAGCTGCCCCTCCTTGTGAGATTGGATCAATGAGTTCACGATGCAACTTGTTTACTGCTCACCAGCTGCAGTTTACCAACCAACTCACACCTCTTGCTCCCTATACATTTATGCATACCTAACCTACTGTACTGTATGTATAATGCAGTCCCCCTTGGCAAGGCTGGATATCTTTCTGTATATTTACACAACGTGAGGCCTGCATAATCATCTGAATATACATAATGTGGCATGTCATTAGAGGTAACTTCCACACCATTCTGCTCCACTTCTCTCACCTGCAGTACAGTAAGTAAATGCATCTTAACTGTGCGATATTGGCATCTTCTCTCAAATGAATCTATACAGTATCAGGCCTTCCTCTATTTCCTGCTGTGCCTAAGTGACTTCTGTGGCCTTGTTTTTATTCTCATCCAATTAATCTGGAGACGTTTGAGAGGAAGGGAGAGCACTTCTTCAGTCAAAACTTTTCACGGCCGTCCACATATACCCGTGTCCTTTTAAAATCAGACGGCCCATTTCCTGCTGTAAAAATAGTCAAATGTATTTTAACAGCCTAAGAAAAATGTAGCTCTAAAACCTAAAACAATGGAAGTCTGACCCCACGCTGTGTGCCAGCTGTGACATTAGACGGGAGTAAAACTTTCAAATAAAATATGTCTGCCTTGTTCCTCCTATATTTCATTTCAGCGGTGTTCTGTTCAGTGAGCAGTGCAATAAAAGTTTGGATCATTTTTAAAGGCCTGTAAATCGAATCTGTGGATTGGACACAATGGGGAAAAGGGGAAGAAAGGCCACAGTCATCAGCAGTCTGCGAGATATTAGAAGCTCCTCTTATGGGGAGGCTCAGGGCTTCAGTCAATGTCAGCTGGCACATTGGAGCTGGATCCGTGCTGGAGAGCTCCACGGTTATTTCACTGTTATTTGGTTCAGCCTGTGCTGTTATTCTTCCTCTGCTAAGATCTCAGAAGAAATGGAAGGTGCTGCTGTGTTGTCACGAGCATGTGTGTGATGTTGTGACCTGCATAAAAATGTAGTATGTGCATATACAGTTTATTTTTTGCAGTTCTGTTCTCACTTTTCTTGGCTAAACATTTTTTTCAATTTGGGACTCTTAAATGACATTTTTCAGTCTCCGAAGAGATAAAATGTCTCTAGACATTGCTAACTCTATTAGCTTCATTCTTGCCTGTTTTGCTTCTAACTCGTACTGACAGTGATTACATTCATACCTTTCCAGTGATAACTAAAGTTGATAAAAGTAGAAGCCTATTTGGCAACAAGAGACCAGAAAAGAAATGGTGTTGCTGCATTGCCATCTTTCTTCTATCACAGCTTGATTTTGTGTATTACACAAAGTAACACTAAATCTTCTTTTTCAGCCGTTTTTTTTGTCCTCCCTCAGCCGACAGAGCCTTATAATCCAGAGGTCACTGCTTCTTTTAGGCTGTCTCATTTAAGCACGCCATAAGATCTGACAGGAGGGATAAAAAGTTCAGCGTGTCTTCATCACCTTTCATGCTGCAAGGGGTTGTTAAACAATAAGCAAAGCAGCGCTGCAGATACGTCCGGACCTATTGGGCTTGTCTGTGTTGTACATGAACCCCATAGGATCTATCTGTTAGCCCAGCTCCCCTATGAGCTGTGCATCTCCGACCCAATAAAAAAGTCACGGAGCTCCGCTGACAGCTCTGTGCTGCAGAGGGCTCTGATCAAAAAGAGCTACAGCCATTCTAATAGCCACATCTCATTGCATTATATTTCACACAGTAAATATGGCATCAACCTGTCAAGGCCCAGTGAAATTTAGGACGCTGAGCCGGCAGCCCATTTTTTAACCTAGCCAGAGCTTTTCCGTGTAAAAACAGGACGAAGTGATGGATTGATGCTCACCTTGTGAAGGGATGTTTGAGGAACAAAGAACCAGATACATGAGGTCGACACACTTCACATGTAGGGTGGGATGTGACTAAGTGTATTTACAGAACTACTGTACTTTGGTTTCTATTTCTATTCCAGCGCAATTCACATGGAAGCATTGTGTCTGAAAGCTTTAGTTACAGGTTAAAGGATAAAGGTGAACTTTTTAGAAGAAGATTTTTTTCATAAGAAGAGAAAGATCTTCATTATATAATTATTTTTATGCCTGAAAAAACTAAATAAACAAACTGTCTTAGTTTTTGTGACAGAATAAACTGAATAAACAAACTGACCTTAAAGGACAACACAATTTCATACTGTTTTACTTTGTTTATATTTGGCGGACCCTGCCACCTTCAAACAGTGTTCTGGGGACCTTATTTTCCTCTGAGAACAGCTTGTTTATTCAGTTCTTGTTTATTTGTATTACCTCATTAATTTTGTAAATATCAAAATTCTGAGTTTTAAGTTCTTCTCAGTTCTTCAGAATCTCTGTCTGTCTGTCTGTCTACTTTACACTTGGCTGCAGTGGGTGCGTGGCTTCAGTAATCTGGCTTCAAGGCTCAGCGGACAGAAGCTAGGCTCACACGTGATCTCATGGGGAAGCAGAGATGGGGTCAACATGGGTTTTCTATTCTTCAGCGAGAACTGGAGGTGAGATTTTAAGTTTCTGTCAACAGCTAGCTAACGTTTACCGATGCTTGGCAGCTCCGTCAGCTGCTCCGGGCACCTGTATTACAGTTGGACGGCCCACAGAAACAGCTCCACTGGAACTCAAATTATGTACATTTACCAAACTATCTTATAACAATAATAAAGTTAAAGTTAAAACCGCAGTGGTTTGCAACACAATCACAATCAACTAATATTTTGAAATTAATAACTTTGCTAACTGTATGCAGTTCACTTTAACAACGGTACATTTTACTAAAGGCTAAACATACAACATTGGCCACCACTAGCATGAAGAAAGCAGCATCTGAACACACACTGCTCAACAAACTCAGATCACACTGTAAAACATGAAACAAGATTTAGTTACCGCTTAGCCTTGCTATACTGAATTTGTTCCTTCAGATGTTTTTGAATCATATTTTAGTGCACAGTTTAGCTGTGTGTTCCTGGTGCTTTGTAACTTTCTTGGGTGTGTGGTTCAGGGGTGGATTACTGAAGTGTGGGCCCCAGGCAAACGCCTGTTCAAGGTGGAGCTTTAATTCTAGTGTAATGCTGAATAGTTGAAGGAAAATAATACACTTTGAACAGCATGTTTTAAACGGGCACTGCAGGAGAAATATATAGATATATCTTTACACATTAAGTTGCTTTAAGTAATTGCTATAATCTGGTACAATGCATCAGAAGGTCACATTTACAGTGCATTTGAGATGCACACTGCCCCTTTAAATAAAGTACTTTATTACTTTATGTACATTGTCCTGATTATTATACTTGCTTATTTATGTAAATGATCAGAATACTTCCTGCCCCACTGTTCCCAAGGAAACGTGTGTCATAAACACACTACAAGATGTAAAACAATGAAGCCACAGTTATAAAATCCTCTTGTCTACACTTGGAATAAAATAAGGCTTTTGTCATTGTTTGATTACAAAGACGTGGCCCTAAAGAGTGCATATCATTTGGTACTGCTGTTTACTGTGAGTAGTCAGCACCAGCTGTTGTGTTTTATTTCTAAAAAATCATATTCATACTCTACTGTAAATGCTAAAGCAAGCCTTTCCTTAACCTTTGCTTTGTGGCAGCCAAAAATATGTTTTTCCTGTATTTTTCTGGTGTCATCATCAGTTCAGATTCAGAGTCAGTCATAACAGATATCGAGGGCATAAGCAGATAACCAGATAATCCCACTTCAAGCTTCATTCCGGTGAGGTAGCACACAAAGTGTTCAATTGTCTCCAAGAGATTCGGCTCAGAAAGGATCCAGCTGCTCCTCTGACAGCTTGGCTGACACAGCCCTCTACTCTGAGGATGGTGTTGTTAGGGTTCATTTATTGGTTGGGATTTAACACACAAAGACAAGACTCCTTTCAGAAATCTCAAGCAGGTCTATGAAGGATCAGATTTGATACTACGATGCATCTGACTTTTTCTTCTTAGGATCTCTACCCATGCGTGTTTACGGCACTTAAGAACTGTAGTTGTGAGAGATTCTCCAGTGGAGATATTAAAACCCTGGCAGTGAGGATCTAATGATGTCTAAATTGAGCTGAAATCGGGCGATGTTATCCTTTAATGGAAGCTTTGAGGAAAGCATTTCTCTAATGAGGCAGTTGGACTGGAAAGGGGAATGATGGAGAGCTCAGTCAGGTGTGCTGTACTTTGTGGGAGTCTGGTTAGAAGTAGTGCTTTGAATAGAATCTTTTATGGAAATAAACAAGACTGTAAAATAAGAGACAGATAAATTTCTTTGGTGGAAACACCTCATCGATTAAGCAATTACTATGTCTTTCATCTAATCATAGTCTCTATGATTGCAGTGACAAAACAGCTACGTAAATCACAATTTTAGCTTTTCTTCCCCTCATCACATCCTTTTATTTTTTTCAGTAAAACTGTACAATATATCAGACAGCGTTGAGCTAGGGGTGAAGGAGCCAAACTGATTTCATTACTTGCAGAGAGGATATGACAGGCCGAGGAAATGCCACTTTAGGAATCCCGCGGGTGCCCCGCGTCTTCCGCCACGCACCCTGCACACTTAATGGAATCTGTGCACTTCTGGTTTCCATATCAGTGGAGCTGAAATGTCAGAGGAGTAATATGGACATCCCCTCCCGACACTGCAGACTTAATTAAAGTTCCCCGACAAATCTAGAGATTCCAAGATAAAAAAACAAATGATGACAAGGATGTTTAGTTTCTGTGATGGTGGCATGCTCCCGTCTGTGAAAGTAGCGATGTCATGTGTTCACTGTGTCACTAATGATGTCCGAGGGACTCAAAGCCTCAACTTGTGTTTTTGTTCTTCATTTCATGTTGAAAAGGAACAACAAGCCAAGAGTTGGATAAAAAGATGCCACTGCCATGTCTGTGCAGTAAATATGAAACCCCAGCGAGCAGCCGGCTAACTTAGATTAGCACAAACACCGAAAACAGTGGGAAACTGGCTAACCAGCACCACTAAAGTTGACTCATTTACACATCACAGCTTGTTTGTTTAGTCTGTATGAACCACAATTTTGTTCTATTTCTTGGTTTCCAGGCACCTGGTATGAGGCATAGTTTGGTACCTTTGGGCGGCTCTGTTCGGGCAAGCTGTTTCACCCCTTTTCCAGTCTTTGTGCAATGCCAGCAGCTGATCACACCGAAATGCATCGGCAGCAACGCACCACAAGAAGAAACCTTGACTTCCTATGGCTTGGCGTTATTCCATTAATTACATATAATGGCCAGTTACGCACACAGCCCATCTCTACAGTCAAGGCAACAAAATGCCAGGAAAGAGAAGTCCAAAAAAACTAAAGAGAAATACAAACACTGAAGTCAAACCAGAAAGCCATGAGGAGACAAGTCAGGAACACAGGGAACACAAGGGACCAGGGAACAGATGCTGGAAATGCAGGAGACACAGGATGACAACAGACAAACCAGATAAGAGTAAGGGGAAAACACAGGCTGAAATACACAGGCAGTGAACTATTGAGACACAGGTGTACACAGAAAAAGGGCGGGAAAACAGACAAAGAGACACTTTCAACATAAAACAGGAAATCCCAAAACTAAAAACCCAAACCATGTCAACAGGCACACTGACATACATTATTGTGTGTGTGTGTGTGTGTGTGTAAAAAAACAAGTGAATCAATTGCATTGCCCACAATAAAGTGTGTCATTTTCTTCTTTACTTCTGGGCAACCAAGTGAATAAATGGTTTTCCGCAAATGACTTCCTCTCCTTCAAATGTGACATACAGTACATTAAATTCTGCAGACACTTTTCAGCACTCACAAATAACTAATAGTTGAAAACCACAATGTATTCATGAGGTGTAGCAAGTTGCTAGATGGTGTCCAAAGGAGCTGCCTGGTATTTAAAAGTTGCATGAGCCATCATTCACATTGTGGACTTCTGGTCCAGAATATAATTTTTAGATGATCTGATCCAGTCCAATCCTTTTTTGTGTGTACGTGTGTGTTTCAAAGCTAAAGGCTAGGAGAGATGGAGTGACGGCAGCGGTTTCTGGTTAATGTCAGGTTTAAACATGAATCCAGAGATAAAGTTGCAATCATTTTTTAGATTTCAGAGATTTTAGTACATTTCTGATCCTTTTACCTTGATTTAGACTAAGCTCCAAGCCTGCTTCAGCCTCAAAGAATAGATATATCATCCAGCCTGTGGTATATGCATGCTGGCTACCTCTCTCTCCTCTTTGTGGCACTGGGTTTTAGCCAGGCCCAGTATTAGAGAGCTGGATGGATGACCAGCTGCTGGACACTGGCTGCACTGCAGTAAACACCTCGAGGTTTGTGTACCCACAGCGCCAGCTGATGAATTTGCAGCAGCATTGATATTCTTCTACTCACACTCGCCAGTGTACTGGAGCACCTTTTAGCATATGGTGGGAGACCAGGAATAGTTCTGACCTAGTTGGAGCTTCTGTACTTCACCATCAAACTTCTGTCTCCCTCTAGATTCTGGGTTGCCATGCAGCGAGTACTAGAGCCAAATGCCTTTGCTAACTTTACCCTTTAAGTTTGTATGGAGGTTTCTTCAATAAGTACTCAGTTTTTACTGGCTGTAGTTGAGCTTACATAAATGGGTTCAATCAAAGCAGGGCAGCAATTGCACAGCAGGCCATGAATCAAGCTCAAATACTGAGAGATACACTGTAGGCTTAATGACTTTGTAATGAAACTTTGAAAACATATTCAGTAACACTTTCTATGAAGACCTCATCGATTGTGTTTTATGGGGACATTCATAGTTACGTAATATGCATTTAGGGCGCACACATTAACACACATAAAACCTTCTGATGCTCTATAGCAACAGTCATTAAATATTATAAAGGTTCATTATTATCTTATGGATCCTCTTGACTAGTTATAAACTTGAGATTCACTAATGGGACTTATAATACATTATAACGACCTATACGCACATTGACATGCCTCGACAATCATCTGTAGTAAGGACTCAGAGTTTGCTAAAACAGTTCATGTAGTATTGTAAATGAACTTGATATGTGTTAAATGCACACTATGTAATTTTTGCAGCCAAGACAATTCCTGAGTGATTTTCTGGAGAAATAAACACCCAGAGTCACATCAGACTCATCTCTTATTCTAAGTCATTTACTGATGGGAGGAGAGCTCAGAGAATACTTTTTAACTTTTAGGATAAAAAATAGATTCATCTTCACTCTGCCTTATCAACCTGACTTCAAAGCGATCGGGTGTTATTGTACTATAACGTCACCTGCAGACTGGAGGTGGAGCTACTTTGCTTAATGAACATGAGGTTACAGACAGGGGAAAAAGAGAACCACAGTCTTGGTCAGAGGTCGACCTGACTTAGACACTCTGTGTGTGCTGTTGCTCTTTTTTTTGCTCTTTTTTAGCTTAATAAAGCTAAAGTACAGTAAAGTAATCTGGCTTGGGGCAAATAAACACTTGAGCGAGTAATGCTACGGTCCAGCTCACACAAATAACGCCCTGTTTAACACACCATTTAACAACCAACATTGCTGATGAAAATTCTATCTGACGTGACTCAGGCACAAATATTTACAGATGAGCTAGTGTTTTGTTCACGTTAAGTTTAGTCTCTTTCGCAGACTTCTCTATCCCGGAAGTAGAGATGGGCGACCAAATAAAATGCACCTTTAACCTTGTATAAACTTGTGGATTTCTTTGGGTTTTAACACTGTTGGAAACATTTGGGATGATGTTCCCACAGAACTCAACAAAATAGACATTCTAGTTACATATTATATCACATATATCTTTTAGTTAACTGAAGTACATACTGATGCTTTATAATAACACATGCTGGATCATTATGTTTCATTGTTGGTGGTAAGTTAAAGGGAATTAAAAGTGAATTGTGTCTGCTTTTGGACTATTTCTACATAATGTGAGCCCTTGATTGTTGGGGTGTGTAAAAGTGAGTATACTGTAGGCAGTCATAATGTATTATAAGCCCTGTCAGTCAACCTCTTTTCTGTTCAAGATCATTCATAAGTCACGATAACTTATAATTCATTATATCTATAATATTGATATAGCTGACAGGAAGCATTACTTGAATCTAGTCATACAGTATGGATTGTTTATATAATTCCTGCCATACGTTGTTTAGCAAGTTTGTAAACATCTAAAAAATTGAATACCGGTGCTGATGACTGTTGTCCCAATCTGTTGCTAATCGAAATCATGCATCATTATATAAAAGGCCTTTCAAAACAGAGTGGTGTTCCCGAATGCACTCCAGAAGACTGAAGCCGAGGCACCTAATACTGTTTTTCATTAGTTTTTGATGTGGATCGAAAGATCCCCATGCAGTTCTGACTATTGATTGACAAGCCGGGGGTTCTAAGAGCTTTGACAAACAGATATAAGTGGAAATAATCCATGCTGGCCACATTGAGGGTGGTGTCCATTTATATACATGAAGGTCAGTCAATCAATAGTAGTATTAAAACAAGAAACACAAGGTGATGCTTTGTCAGATCAATGTGCCAGCAATCTATCGCTGTAACTCCACAAAGTTCTGACCTTTTCCATTAAATTCTAAATCTCCTTGGATCACTCGCTGCCTTTTCTCCCCCGTTTTTAGCTCTGAACAACTTCTCTGTAAGCATCAATTTAAAAATTAAACTGAATGCATAAAATATTTGCTGGAAGCTTATTTTGCATTCTTACACATTCACATTAAAACTCATGGATAACAATCCAGATGAACCTAGGTTACAACAAAGGGGATCAATTATTCATGAATCTTCCATGTAGCCTTTAGAAAGCTGTTTTATGAATATGCTATAAACTAAAGTTCATGTTAGATGTCAGAGAAGAGGGTTAGCATCTTCATTTTTGTTGCCAATGAGAGGGCTCCGGGGCATCACAGTCTAGCAACGTGGACAGCTCTCCATCAGTTGCTGTTTCATGAAGCAGTCGGAGTTCAGCACCACGGACAGCTCCCTCAGCTCACACTGACTGATACAGCACATGAGCGGCCCCGCTCTCTCTCTTCTCTGTGCTGCTCTCACGGCCCGCTACGTGACTAAATGCCGTCATGATCACAGACCTTGACGCTTACTTTAACATTCCTGTTGGTGTCCTAGCTTGACTGGAACAAGTCTTGCGTGCAGTCTGTATATATCTACTGCACCTGAACCCTCCTGAGAAAGTCTTGTAAGACATTAAATCGACAACTTAACAAATAAAAAACAAGTATTGTCCGTGTTTGGGCGACAGGAGTAGTGCAGTCCTGTTTTGTCCAGTTGTGACATTCAACCAAGATGAGTTCATTCCTTACATGCGCCGATCTATAAAAGGTTATCCATGTTTGTTTGTTTTTTTCTCCCCCACACTTGAGTCTCTCAGGCGGGCAAACTCAGTATCCTCTTTGTGGATCTTATTCCTTCTTTTTCTTGTGTATGAACAGCTTGGGATTTTATTTACTGCTATTCTTTGCTCTCATTGTAAAGCACTTTGTAACTTTGTTTTGAAAGCATATTCCACGATAAAGCCTGAACGTGATGTAGATGCTTGTGTGTGAAGCCTTGTATGATTCTGAGTCGAAAAACAAGCCCACTGCGAGTGTCTCCAATCCAGACTTTCGGTGTAATAACCTAATATTCTTATGGTGTTGTAGCAATGTGCAGGTCTTGGGTCTACCTGTGCTGCATAGCGATGCATCAAATGCATACACTTTTGTAAAGCAGATAAAAGCCTCGGCTTCCTAGGGGCTGCTACGTACTACTCCAGATAGATATTCAAATTTCCTGCTGGAGTTCTCAATCAAATGCTAATTAAGTTGTTCTAAGGACCCGAAGGCTTGTAGCTGATAGAAGCGTTACGTTGCGGATACCTCATGTAAATGGCCAGTAAGTAACCTGGAAAGGTGAAAAGAGGTCTTGAAGTTGATGTAAACCCCAGGTGTAATGCTTGCTGGAGCGATAAAGCCCTGTTTGTTTTTCCCCTCCACTGCAGTAAGCTAAAAATTGACTGGCACTATCTAAGCCTCTGGCGATTATCTGACGTGCCAGAGGGTTCATGCTGCAAAGACTAATTAGTTTCATTAACTTGCACTCAAGATAAAAAACAATTGCTTTCATGTAATTGAAATGCTGATTTTCCTATCCCTCAGCTCTCCCCCTCACCGCCGCCTCGTCTCATTCTTCCATAGATGCTATATCTGTTCCCTGGACCCACCCCCCTCCACCTCTGTACTTTAAGTGCATCACACCATCACCTCTCTTTTAGCTTTTTTGCTAATTAATATCGTTATACTGTTGACACTTCATCAGCTCCTTGAGATCCTGTGAAAACTGCTCTGGTGTGAGAGAGCTTATTTTGGTGTTGTCACGTTCCATTTTGTTATCTCAGGAGCTGCTGTTTATCGGTGTGTGTGCTAACAAACTCACAATCGGTACAAATTCATGAAAAAGTCAAGCATTTGTAAAAAAAAAATCTGGTCATGGCCAGGCTGGTACAAATCACCAGAAAAATTGCATTGCTCCCTGGTGCTGACAGAAAATAAAATCTAAGGTGATCATCTGGAAAATCAGATTTTTTATTCTTTTATCATGGTGAGAGAAACTCTTACTGTGATGTCTTTGCTGTCTGCAGAGAGAGCTTGTCACTCCAACAGCTTGTTTCTGCAAACGGTGTTTCATCTCTCCTTCTACCACAGTATAATTACCATATCTATAAGCTCAATCACTATTTTGTGTATAATCAGTGATAAAGTAACAAACTGACATTTCCTGAAAATGTCACTGACTGTTAATTGAATCAACAGCCATGTTACTGTCATGTTACTAGCTTTTCTGTGATCAAATCCAATTATTGCACCAATTATCATCATCCATCACCACCACAGCCAGCAACTCCATCACTAATCAGCACTATCATTATCATCTCCATAATGAGCAGCAACTGCAATAGAAGTTGCAGTATCCACAGCGGCAATGACTCCAACTGAAACCGCATGATGGCTGATGTTAACAGCTGGCATCTTCCTAATGAAGTGTCACTTTTCATTCAGGAGGAAATCCAGATGATCTAGTCAAGCAGCGGCCGACTGAGTGTGAATAGTGTGTCTCGGACTTTGAACACACACGTGTGAGAAAGCGCTGATCAACAGAGCTGCAAATATCAGTGGAGCTGCACTCAAGGCCGGTGAAAACCACACCGTCTTCTCTTTTCATGTGGATACTTCAGTGACTTCACATCACTACACCTTCATTGCCACACTATTCATTTTTGGAGTTCTGCTCTCACCTCTGCTCTCTTACAGTTTTAGCACTGCTCTATGTTTTTTTTTATTTCTAATTATCCTCTCATCAGTGGCTTCTGCAGAGGTCTGAAAACTTTGTTAAGGCTTCTAGTTGACTTATTACCATAATTATAACAGCATTGAAACGACTGTATATCAAATAACCACACTTATGAGCAGAGAGCTGCTGTTGAAACAATGGTAGATATTTTACAGAACTTAATCAAACAGATCAAACACATTTATCCTGTAAAAATATCTCAACATCTTTATTTGCGAGCGTTACAGCTGTCGCCATCTTGGTTGTTGGAGCCAAAACTGTCCTTATTCAGAAGAGAGGGTGGAGCTGGGAAGGCTATCTTGATTGGATCTGACTGACCCTGACGACGCGCCCTGGTAGTGACATATCAATCACAGGGCACCCACTCACTGAAGCACACAATGCTTTATGGACTGTTTTACTCTAAGTGGGACCATAACTAATAAAATGAGCATCGTGCTGTATTAAAGAAGACTTGACACTAGCGATTGAGACCATAAACTCAGTAGGAAACTGTTTACTGAGGTAATAAATCAAGTGAAAAGTGTGGTCATTTTCTCATAAGCTTACATATAATTGAACTTCTTTTTGAAACCAATGAGTCAGGGCACTGCCACATCCATATTTTATACAGTCCCTGATTGGCAGTGTGAGGGGTAACGTGCTACAAAAGTAACGGGTTACAGTAATATATTACTTTAAGTTTCTAATCGGATTTTGGTAACATTATTACAGTTACTATATCCAGTAACAACATATTCTCACTTGTCAAATATGGCAGCATTGTCAGTGGTGTCAAGCTTCAAAATGTGACACTCTACCTACCTCTCTAACCAATCTTAAACTTGAAGGGCTTGGCGGTCAAGCTAGCAATAATACATAATAAGCAATCTGCAATTAGACTTTCGAAATGAAGCTTGTTGACAAAAGGATCACTATTTCTGACATATTCTGACATATTCTGGCTTTTGGACTATCTTGGATTGTTACTTGTTGTTAATAATGGTGACAGTTTGGTTAGGTTCAGGCAGAAAAACTACTTGGTAAGGGTTTAGGAAAAGATCATACTATGGGTCAAAATAACTAAGTTCAGTCTTGTAACTTACCGTAACGTAAGTTGCGTAAGTGACGTAACTCACGTCACATAACTTAAGTGACTTAAGTTAGTCATAATAACATAAGTAATTCAACTTTTGAATAACATTACTAACTCAACTTGCTCTTTATGCTGCTTCGATAGAGGTGTGCTTGAAGAAGTCACACTAGAGGGGCACCTACAGTGTCAGACCACTGGCCAGGCTGCAGTATTTGATGCATTGAGAGTGAGACCAGGCTGCCAGTAACATGTTACCACTCGAAATTAAGTGCTCATGATGTTTGTTCACAAATTGTTCGTGTTTGTTCACAGCTTGTGTGTCACCGGAAAAAATATCCCCTGAAGAAGAATCGTGTTGGTGAAATGCCAAAACGGCAAATGAGTTTATCAGAGAAAAGCACAAAAACGTAATGGTCGAGTGTAATCTATGTACTGGAAAGCTGAAGGAATTCTCTTTTCACTTTCCAAGGATTCATAATTAATCAGACTTTGATCCTTTGTCTGCCTGCATCCTGAAGGCTTTGGTGATCCCCTGACTTTAGCCTCGACACGAGTCCCTTAACTTTCATCATCAGTCTGGCTGGGGACCTTTGTAACATCTCTCTCCCCCTGGTTTCCTGTCACCTCTCTCCTGGCACCATCTACTAAATTCAGAAATACCCCAAAAAGTATCATTTAAAATGGTGATTTGTCTGATACTTTAGTTTATGACTAAAAATCCGCAAAGCTAATGACATTCCCCTCACCCTCAGCTCTACTTTGTGTTAAATGCTAATTAACAAGTGTTAGCATGCCAATAAACATAACTCAGATGGTAAACATGGTGAGCATTATATCTGCTTAGCATCAGCGTTATAGCATCCTGACATTCTCATTTAGCTTAAAGCACCCCTCTGTCTAGCCATACAGAGCTGCTAGCTTGGCCGTACACTCTTGTTTCACCTATAAATTACCAAAACAGCTCTCACCGGGTAGCACCGACCGCCTCCCGCCTCTGCTCCTCACTTCACCTCCTCGCTTTGTCCACTACCTCTCTTCGAACAGGGAGGCATATTGTTTGGCGTGGAAACAAGGTTAGAGCGTACTGAACCAAACGCCCCCCTACTCCACTCACTTTGCATATAATTTACCCTTTTCCTCTCCTCTTTAGTGCTCGCGGGCGTCTGGTCTTTTATAACAAAATAGATGAGGGATGACGTGTGTGATTTTGTTTGGTATTGTTTGGAAAGTGACACACACCAGGGTTTGACAGAGAGGCACAGCAGGCACTGACTCAGGCCTGTTTGCCCTATAAAGAGATATCGGGATTTTGACCGGGGGGGTCCGGGCCCATCATTAATGACCTTTTCAAACACACAGACTGAATACAATGTATTGAGGCTGCACTGTCAAACCTCTTGCTAGCCTACAGCTGCTTTGTTCTCTGAAGTGTTCGGGCTGCATAAATCAAAGGTTTAAAGATTTTCATATCTTGCCTTTTAACAACAACACAGAAATGACAGAAGCAGACATGAATAGGAACCGAGCTGGTGTGCGGTTTGTGATATTTAGAATGTGTAATTTGCCAGTAGCCATAAACAAACAAACAAACAAAGAGATGTTTAAATAGGCTTTTTCTTGAGTAGCCTGAGAGGAGAGGCATTAATTATTAGCAGCTTCATTAAACTTACAATATATTTACAAGTTTATAGTCTTCAATAAGTGACTTAATAGTATGTTGTAAACATTTATAGGCTCTCCATGAGGCTGGATAGAGGACAATTAGAGTTACAGTTCGGATCAACGGGAGCTACTCATATAAAATTGATTCATTTAAAAAGCGTGTGCAGTTATGACAACAATATCAGTATTATTTCAGAGTTCAACAGAGGAAACAAGACCCGCAGCTGCTCTTCATGGAATATTTTTAAAATTCTGTGCATCCTTTTAAACTTTGGAGCTTGCATGTGGATTTCGGAGCCGAGAATACCGAAAGTGATTATGTGCCATGAATGATTATGGGTTAATGCGAGCAGAAAGTGACAGTAATAAAGCACCGCAGGATGAACAGACAGACTGACTGGCAGGGAGAGCGAGACACTTCCTCCCTCTGAAGCATTACTTCCTGAATTTCCATTTCAATCACCAGCAGCCCCCTGGGAGGCACCCGGCCTGGAGCCTGGGTGGGAGGAGGCAAGCCCCCTCGTTGCCAACAGTGGTTAGCATCGAGCAGCGCAGCCTGACGTCTCTGCGTTGTGCTCCTTCTGCTGCTGCTCTCTTTCACACCTGTGAGGAACTATACAGACTTCATAATGCAGCACATTCGCCTTCCTCCAGCTCCAGATCTCGCTATCTCGCCCCCCCTCCCTTTGCAAACACTCCACTATCTTTAAGCACAATGTGATAACACCAAACTTTCACACAGATGTTGGAAGTCTCGCCAAACTTCGCTTTCCCGTAGTCATCACTATACTAAGTGGAAAATAATTGAACGTCTCAAACTATAAGGACTGCTCAGTAGATTCTCGTCTGCCCTGCAGGCCTGTTCCCTCCCAGCTCAGTCATGGGTCATTTGAGTTGGTCATTACACATTAGTGTCTTCTGGCCTTGGCAATGGAGAGCCTATTTAGGGACATAATCTAGCCATATAATCTGGGTTAAAAGGTGGCTGCAGCTCCATAAACAATAAGGCTGTCTCCTCAGCGCATGTGACACGCGCTTGTATGCCCGGCTGTGCTGAGGAGTCGAAGCAGCACTTTCTGTCTGTAAGCGGGATGCACTGATGCTCACTGACATAAATAGGTCCTGCATATTTGGTAACACATCGCCCGGATATATTTGGATTCGTTGCAATAAAACCTCTATTTGCTCTCTCTCGCTCTCTCCATCTCCCTCTCCTCCTCTATCACAACTGAAATGTTTTATCTCCTCGCGCAAATGAATTGTCGTGTTACAACTTCTTAATATTCCCATTGTTTATGCAGGGACAGTCGCACATAATATCCTCTTGAATACAGATGTGCTTTAGAAGAGTCAAGTGATCGGGGGGGGGGGGACTCTCCCTCTCTGCGTCTCATTCTCTCTCTCTCGATGGGCTGTCAATACTGTAAGTAAGATGAAAGGGCTGGTTAGGTGAAATACAATAAAGACATTTCTGCCTCCGGATCCACTGGTTTACAATCGATGGCTGCCAGGCATGAATTCCTGTAACTAACATACATGAATACCATTAAAAGACGGATCTGTAGTTAGTCACAAAGAGTTTTCCTGTCATGATTTGAGGCCAGCCATGCATGAGGAGAACATTACCCCACCGAGCTTTGTTGCGCTCCTTACGGTTAAGGCCAGAGGTTAAGGGCAGATGTCTGCTAAATGTCAGAGGGATGATTCTGTAGTTTGACACGCACATTAGGTTGGATTATTTTAGTTTGCAATAAGAGCCCGTGCAATAATATCCACAGCTCAGCTCCATGAGAAGCATATTGATCAGACTATAACAGACTCGATAGACGCTCATGCACAAACAACGAGAGGCAGGAGTTCTTCCCTCTGGCTGAATCAGTTATTCAGGTTTTTAAACGTGCTTCCTTTTCCCAACTTTAGATCCTATGCAACTTAAATGTATAAGCCTGTCATGTCTGCTGTAAATACTTCCCCACACTGCCTTTAACTATCAGCATTTCTGACCACATTACACTGTCAAGCTTTAACTTTTTTTTCTTTTCTTTTTTTAAAATACAAGAACAGCATGCTACAAAACAAGCTTTCACACTTCTTCACTCTAGTCCGTGGCTGAAGAATGCTGTGCCAAAACAATTTTGCCTCAGGAGGGAAATCAATATGAGAGTGGAGAGCAGAGACACATGGCTGAAAGATACACAAAGCTTCCAAATACATTCCTTTGAAATGGGCGGTACGATGATGAAAATTGTGGTTTCACAAATCCTAATTTCGCAAAAGAATGGTCTTATCTACAAAAATGATGCTTATTATGTTCTTAAGAAAAAACTGTAAAACAAGAATAATCCACCAAATCAGTTCATCTGTAGAAATCTTCCCTGCTGTGCAGTTAATTTTAATTTGTTTAAATTCATAGTAGGGTTCATTAGTAACACTTTAAATGTTTGTATCAGTTAACAAGACGTAATGCGCTACTTAATGAGCAAATGTGGCATAGATAAATGTATGAATGTCTTTATGCAAACAGTAATTAACAAATGCATGCAAAAAGTGTTAATTGAATTAAAAGTAACCTGTTGAAATCTCTGTGTCGTGGTCAAAGGTGCACTCTGCACATCTAAACATTGATGTCGCAGAATACTCGATTACTTATCACTGCAGCGAGGTTAAACAACAAAAAACAAGATTTTTTGCTGGTGCTAACTTGCTCTTTACTGGCTGACAAAATGCATACCTGAGAAGCATATAAACTCAGACTCACCTCCCCAGAAATCTGCTGACTGAATCTGCAGCCCTCTTACAATCTGGTGTCATTATGATAGAGCTGGAGAGTCTGTGTAAGGAGGAGGTCAGGTTGGATAGATGGTCAAGAAAACTGCGAGATCACTGCTGGTTTCCTGTTTCCTCCTGCTACACATGAGTTTCTTTTAACCACGACCGTGTTTGTTCAGTAATCTTAACACATGGTTATTATTGGAACAGTGATAACAAAGGTCACCTTAAAGGAGCAATTTGTAAGTATATTGTATGGCCAGAATTTTAGTTTAAAACATTCAAAAAATGAACTAACTTTATTAACAGAGTGTGAAGAAAAATCAGTGTTGACGTTATGTCAGACGTCTATGTGCTGTGTTGCCGAGATGTCTACTGATGTTAGCATGCTATCCAGCTAGCCCCTGCCCCGTTGTCTCTTAATACCATTGTGTACTGCCAATAGTCAGAGGCAATAGTCTTAAAAAAAAACAAAAAAACCCCACAAAATGTCAAGAAATTAAATAGTTTAACTTCTATTTTACTTACTAAACACTTTCTTACTTGTCCCTGAAGGAATAGTCCAGGTTAGAGTTGCTGTAAATCACCTCTGTACTGTACTCCCTGTTGTCAATCCCAGTTCGATGTCCAGCCCTGATTACTCTCACGTCAGGCAGCCAAACCCCTGTAATCTGATGTCACGGTCCAGACAAACTCTACTCGGGCCATGAGGTAATTAGCTAACGGTAGCTAGCTATAGCCAAGGATAGCTAGCAAAGAGCAGCAGTTGTTGGTCACTCTGGTGATATGCTGCCCCCTATGTTTGTGGAGCTCCTCACACTCAAACAACTGAATAGGTGGATTGTCAACATCTCCCGAAGCGACACATATCACAGGTCCAATAAAAACACGATCACTCGGCTGTTGCAGCGTTACAACGAAACCTACCCAGACCGAACCAAGTCATTTTAGCATCTTAAACTAACCAAACCTTCACCAAAGTGTTGTCACATTATTATACAGATTTATTATCATTATTTATTATTCAACAGCTACTGTAATGATTTTTATGGCACAGAGAAGTTATGTCTTCCTGCTGATCAAAAAAATGCTTCCATTTCTTTTTTCTAGGGGGCAATTACAAATAAGATTAATTTGGAGGACACGCTTTAACATTTCCATATAATGACCTGCTCCTCTTCCATTATTCAAATATGTTTTGCTTTATGAGAAAATGAATAGCACTTTTTGGCATTTCTGTTCAATATTGAATTCAGGAAGGCTGGGCAGGTGTGATAACAGAAGACTAATTAGCATGTTTGGTTTAAGAAAAAGGATTTTCGGAGAAAGGATGAGTAACGACAAGGTGGTGCTCATCTGCCGCCTCCTCAGACAACTGAAAGCAAAATAAAGGCCTTGAGATGCTTAAACACAGATGCGCCACCTGCTTAACAGATATGGCCACGTCCATTCAGTGAGTAGCACTAGCTTTTTACAATATATTCATTTACTCATGAAGAAAAATGAAAAAAGTCTACTGAAATATTAATTTGTTGATTTAGGTTTTTGCAACAACAACACAGCATGTTTGTGTGAAGCAGCTCTAGTCTGTATCATCTGTCCAACAGCAGTGAGATAGCAGGTTGATATGCAGCAATGAGATGGAGCATCTTTGGCTCACTGATGGTGTGGATATCTGCATCAAAGCTAAATATTTGTTGTTGTCATCTCTCTCTCATTATGTCTGTGTGCATGTCTTCCTGTGCATGTTGCAGGGAGCATTTTTCTTCTGCACACGCTCAGTCTCATTGTGTTACTGTGTTTTTGTGCACATTCTGTGCTTACAAGACACAATTCCTCCCTCTATTTCCCTTACAGCTGGCAACAGAAGACATCTTAGGAAAGCACATGGCTTTTATATAAACCAAGCGAGTGTTTGATGTGTAAATGTGTATTCCAGGCATGTAAATAGAATGCTATCAGCCTCTCAGCATCTGTCTGTCTGAGTTTTGACTTGTCACCAATGTTCTTCTTCTTCATCTGTGCGCACTTCTCTCTTATGAGCGTTTCCCTTCTGCCTTGACAACAAAGCAAACTGGCAAGTGTAGCCTGAGGCAAAGCAAGTGAGCCTTTGTTTAAAAGGTTATACATTTGTGCTCATGCTGATAGTGAACTTACAAGCCCAGTGGCTTTAGCGAATGTTTGAAATTGTTTCATCTAGGACAAAGTCATCACGTATGCACAGGAATATTACAAAGAAAGCAGCGAAATTACAGGCTCGAGATGTTTTGTATTGTCGGCTATGGAGTGTCACAAGCATGTGTGTAATCATAAACACACATATTCACACATATATACTGTATACATGCATGCTGAAACATCCAATTTGGAATTGCCTGCCACAAAAGCTTGATGGCGGTTCAGAGGACTACTCTTTATTTTTGAATGTTTTTCGTGCTTTTAGGTTGAAGAAAATCCAATTCATGAATAGATGTTTTGTATGAAGGTTTGCAAAAAAGCAATGGTTTGTAAATGGGGAACAGAACGATGTACAATGGTTCAACCAGACTGACAACTGAAAGGGCAGAAAGTGAAGAAGATTCCTCTGAGCAACAGTTAAATAAGAATAGAAGAACTCTCCACTCATTTGTTAAGGAAATCAGAAGCTTAGCATCAAAATCTGAGCAAATTTAACAGGTTCCTGGTTCAGTACCAAGAGCACAATAGTGCTTATAACAAGCTGGAACAAATGTCGTTTTTCCACTAGCACTTTCGGCTTATTTGTTTTAATGTGATTATTTGAGCTGAGCCAAGCCGGTGATGGACCTGCTCTGGAGTAGCCAACCTGTAACAAGCACCCATCTCGCCCTAAAATCGATACTCAATCCATGTTTCTGCAGGAAACCTGACAGAAAGACGTTTTTTAAAAGTCAGTGTGTTCAGCTCTCAGTGCTTTTGTAGCTTCTAACTGAATCTCTTTAGTTTCTCTCGTCCTGTTTGTACTTTCAAGCATCTGCTGTGTTTTACTGTTTCGTCGTGTTCTCTTTCAGCTGTTTTGGTTTAGTTTAGTTACTGCTGGTGAAAACGCAACATTTCCTGTAATGCTGCTTCATAATAAAAGCTTTTAAATGACTTAATAATTGAGGCTTTAATTGTGAAGAAGTTAAAGGAAATAAAACGTGTTTGTAACTGAATTATTGGAGCCACTTTGTTAGCGGTGATTATTCAATAGTACTGCGGGGATCGAGACAAGCGCGTCACATGGAGAAGTATCCTTGAGCAAGATACTGAACCGCAAATTACTCCTGATGAGCAGTTGGCACCTTGCACGGCAGCCTCTGCCATCAACATATGAATGTGTGTGTGAATGGGTGAATGTGACAAGTGTTGTAAAGCGCTTTGAGCAGCCAGTAGACTGGAAAAGTGCTATAGAAATGCAAGGCCATTTACCCAATATCCTTTAAGAAACACTGTCCGCTTGCAGGTTTGAAAGGTTTGCTACTTCATAGAGAACAAAAATGGCCACAGAAACCTCGTCATAATGCACTTCTACTCTCGACCTGTCCATTTAGTATGTGCCAAACAAATAAAGCCACGACAGATCAGTTCTTCTGACCAATGAATGAGGAGAAGATGAAGTTGCAGGAAGAAAACTATGCACATGTTCTGATGTTTTTTCTAAAATGAAGACTTTATGGTTATGCAATGCGGACATGACCTCAAGCTGCTCTGAATTCACCTTTGAGATTGACAGGAGTCGAGTGTCTCTCACTCAGAAGACACACTTAGTGGAATATCACTTCAAGACAATTACTATCATTTACAACCTATAATGTCATGTGACCTACTGTATGGCTCTCATGTACAGTCGAGCTTCAGTATTCATATATTCACAGCTGTGAGAGCGACTGCAGCAGACACTCAGCTTTGAGTCGAAGAAACTGTTTAAAGAAGAATAAATGTTATATATTTCCTCTGTCTTTATTGTCCCAACGGGCAGCCAGGCCTAGTTTTCAATTTTTTAAATATTTTACACATTTCACTTTTAATATTGAGGACACTCTGCCTTGGTCTGATAGACAGACAGACAGACACACACACACACACACACACTGTTGACATTCAAAAGAACATGAGTGAAAGGAAATTGTTGTACAGTTCAATTCAGAATTTCTTATTATTCATGGGCGTCTTTCTGTACACATAACCTTCCAGCAACAGAACTACAGCACACTGGGCAAAGCTTTGTACAACCTCAATATGCTTCCTCTTTTCTCTGGATTTCTTTGAATGCCTGTCACTTGTTCAATAATATTTTTTACTGAAAACACAAAAGAATGCCACTTTAATTCCCTCGGGACCTGGACTGTACGATGCGTGCGTTTGTAGTGCTTAAAGAACAAGATTAAAAACATATACGTACGTCTTGTGTTCTTGTCGGCTTTTACACATTTTCTGTTAAAAAAAAAAAGAGCCTTTGGAAAAAGCCCCACACGCGCTGAAACCCTGCTGGGTGATATGAAAGCCGTCGAAAGGTCACAGCCAGCCGAACCTCCCTCCCTCCAGAGCCGCTGCTGTACACCGATGTTGCTTCCACTGCTGTTTACTTCATAAGCCAAAACATTTGTTCATTTCATTTGGGGCTTTTAGAGGAACTAAATATCCCAGAGGTGTTTAGCCTTTCTAGAATACATGATCTGCATCCCAGCTTTGGCTGTTGGATAACTGCTTTTCCATCTCCCCCTCTCTACCATCTGATGGAATTAAAAAGTTGCTATTAACATGACTAATTCCAGCCTCAAGGGGATTTACATGATCACAGTATGATGGCAACTTGTCAGGACCACTCATCAGCAGCCACTGAATGTATATGTACAGTGAAGTATTTCCAGCAGTGTGATGTCATGTTAAATGTACCATGAACTTAAATCAGGACATTAAAAGTTTCATCAAAGCTGCACATATAAATAGAACAGATCTTCTTCTGTGTCAGTCGGGTTCTCAGGATGAATCCACTGTAGCTTATAATGTTGTGAATCTCTACCGAACAGTAAAGGCATTTTATGTGGTTATAGAGCACATTAAATACTACACATGTTGGTCAAAATGCAGAGACATTAAAAAATACACTTAGATAATTAAAATGAAAACAAGCACATAAATAGCTGAAAGAGTATAAGAGACAAATTGGAATACTTATGTCAGTTTTGGGGCCATAACGTGAGGAAACACAAGATGGGTCCATCTATAGAAGTGTCAATAGCTGGGTAGGACCTGACAGTGAGTCCTGCTACGCTGGCTGTTTTACTTTGAGCTAAATGCTAATGTCAGCTCAATGATATGCTCACAATAGCAACATGCTGATGTTTACCACGTTCACTATAGTTTAGGGCGACCATTCCCCAACTTAAGAGTGACGCAGGCCACTTTGACGTTGGAAAATCTTCCGGGGCCGACCCAAACTTTTAATCAGTTGATCCCGTCATTGACACAATACAGGATTGTGAGCCAATGTTGTGCTGAAGTCTATCCACCAGTCAAAACTCTACTCTAACCAATTTTGTCATTTAAAACTACTTGCAATGCGCCAGAAATGTGACCTCAGGTGGTGCTCAAGAAAAGGTCAGGATATCAGCAAAGTCCTCAGGACAGTCTGGGATCCACAGACTGTCCTTGAAGAAGTAGCAATATTTCACTGTATGAGTGAAAAGTTTGGACTGCTAGATGTACTATAGGAAAAGTCACAGCATCACCAAAGTCTCTAGGATTCATCCTCCGGGCACCACAGATGTCTGTACCATGTCAAGACTAGTTGTTGAGATATTTCACTCAGACCCACCGAATGACCAACCCACCCACAGAGCCATCCCCAGGGCCAATTTGCTGTGGTAACTAAAAAATCTTAATAACTCTGTGGATTGTGACGGGAAATAAAAAAAAAATGTTTCACAGTTAGAAAAAAAAAATAGCTTCAGACAGACTGGGCTTGGTAAGCCTCATAAATAAACAATTCAAATTCAAGGTACAGATCTAAGCCTAACTACATCTGTTAGTGTGTGTGTGTGTGTGTGTGTGTGTGTGTGTGTGTGTGTGTGAGGCAGTGAGAGAGAAACAGGGGGAGAGAGAGAGAGAGAGACGGACTCTGGTTTCAGTATTGATATCACAGATTTCACACCAGGCACCAAACTGTCTGAACACTTTAAAAGAAGCCCCTTGCAGCAATAAAGCTTCTGTTTTATTCCAACAGAGACTCGTACCCATCCAATCGATGACCGACTTTTCTAATTGTTTGAAAAGCTTTTGCTGACAGACAGAACCATTGCTTCTGACATCAATCCAAGGCAAGTGCCTCCTCCTTTATTCATCATATCTTGTTGGTTTGTTTGTACGCCCTCTCCAAAACTGTCTCACAAAGAGATCCCAGGTCACAGGTGTGAGATCAAATGTTGAAGGATTAATAAAACAATAGAGGGCAGGGAACTCTTCCCACGTCTTTTTGCTGTAGCATCCATTATACATGACCCACTATGAAGGGCCATCACAGCTGAGAGCGACAGACCTGGTACGGCACGCCGGTCATTCCAGGTCGCAAATCCAGTAATCTATATTTCAGGAGTTCTCTTGTGAAGCCGAAGCCCCTCTGTTGTTTATGAGTTATAAAAGATTCCTTTTTGTTTTCCTCTAGACTTTTTTAATCTTAGTTTTAAGTGCCTCATCAATTTTTCATGCGGCCGGTCTCCCTGTCTTTTGTGTGATGGCTTTGATGTTAGCCTGCACTTTTTTACCTACCTGAATCCATGTATTTTTCATATCCTCACTGACAGGGAGCCAAGTGTTCACAACGCATTACCCATTGGATCGTCAAAAACTATAAGTTTATGATAATAAAGTCCTGTTCGTATAGAGAAAGATAACGGCAAAGAAATTAAAGGGTAACTCCACCAATTATATACATACAAGTGTGTTTACAGGTCTTGGGTAGTACGACTGCATAGGTGAAAAAAATATTATATCTTTATATCTTTATAATATATCTATTAAATCTTTTGTGGCTTCAGAGAAAGCTGCGTGTAATCTTAAAAACTGCCTCCAGTGATGTCACTCAGTGGCTAGATGCATTGTGGGTAATGCAGTCCACTGGTCTAGCGTTGCACTAACACTGTTGAACTCAATGGACACGGACAGTTTAAAAACAAATAAATAAAAATAAAATAAGTTAATCGATTCAGCAGAACAAGAGATATCACCTTTTTTATTCCACGCATTCTTCCTTTTCAAAATCTGGTGTCTACATTACCCACAATGTAACGTCGTCACTGTGACATGCAGCCTCCTCTGGAGCCACAAAAGTTTTTATACTACTTTCTTTCGAACACACAGAAGTACTCCTCAAGACCTAAAACTTGGCGGAGTTTACCCTTTAAGCAGTTACAAAAGGACACTGAATCAGGTAAATCATATAAATCGAGGTCAAAACCTCCAATTTTACAGCACTTGCCTTTTAAAATAAAAAGCAATTCATCCCAGTATGTTAGTTTCTACCCTGAAAGTTTTGACAACTTATTACAACTAACAGGTTGATATAGTGAGAATAATTTGCAAATATTGCCACTGTAAATTGTGCTTCATTTGTTTAGTTCAAGCCTGGATAAGCTCATGCAGTGCCAAGGCAGTTCTCTGCTTGAGGCTCACGGCACTAAGGCTGCTGGATGTACAACGTGAAGTAGCGCAGGGTCAGGCGGGGGTATCATTAATTAAAAGCATGTGCTCCACGGAAGCGCCTCTCTGCAATGCAATAAAACAAGTTTATAGGCCTCCGATGCCCACATTCTTTTTCCCCACTTTTCATCTCTATGACAAAATGCCCTCTCCCTGGTCAGACCATAACTCTCTGCCTGCTGACAGCTCCAGGATTACCACTGTGGGGAAGAGGGTGAGGTGAGAGAGAATGGGAGGTAACAACTGGGCTCCTCAAAGTCATCATGGCAGCCGTAGATTACAGAGTATCCTCTCCCTTACTCTTCTTGGCAGGCGGACGGCGTGCGACAGCGTGCATGCTGATCAGTTGTGGGAGAGATGAGGGAGAAAGGAGGGCAGGACAGGATCGTATGGCCAGGAGAAGAAAAGCCACCTGATCCCACAGCTGCTGGTGCAGCCCAGGCGCCTCTCACTCTCCCACTCAATAGGTGGAGACAGGAAGGGCTGGCACAAGCCAAGGGATATGACTGGAGTGTGAGCTATGTTCCCGTCAGCTCTTTGTGTATGCGTTCACACCTCAGTTGCTCACATCTGGTTGTCCTGGAAGAGATGCTCACATCAATTATATTATCACTGTCAAAAGTCATGACGTCTGCTCTATTTATCCTACTTAACTACACATTTAGTACATTTTTATATCTCATTGTCCTCTATGTTGAAGCAAACCTAGTGCTGAACCAAGTCATCCTTTTCACACTTGTCTTAATGCACTGAAAAGAGACCCATTGTGCTTCTTCTGTTTTTTCCTTTACTTCAGTGTGTTATATCTTGTGCATGTAAAAGGTCCTGAAAGTTAAAAATTCCAACAGAAAATCCTGCTCCTGAAGTGCCTGAAATTCCTTGTCAGTAGTAATTCTACATAATTTATGCCTATATTCATGGTAGAAGTGTAACTGTGAATGCAAAAACATGTGTAACAACAGCAATATAGAGAACAGACTTCAAGTCAGTTAACTAATTCAGTTATGTCACTTTCACAACATTACGTTTGCCAGTATCAGCCATCATAAGCTTCATAAGCTACTGGTCATACCAGACCAAAAGCTTAAAGGAAAAGTTCAGTCATTATCTACTCATCCCCCATGTGGATGGAAGTTTGGAAGTTTTTCAGCACCATTTGATGTCAACTCAGCAACTCATGAGTTGAGTGACTTGAGGGAGCGTTCACGTTAATTTTCCTTTTTTTTCAGATTTCGTTTTTTACTCCACATGACCCCATCTTTAAGTCCCCATCTACTTCAGTTGTTTAGGAGAATGCTGCAACACTGTTTTGCTGTGAAGCGTCAGAAATGTGTTGTGGACTAGGTAACCTCACCCAATCTTCCATTGCCATGGAGTATATAATGGCTGAATTTTCATTATTGGGTGAACTTCTCCTTTAACCGGAGTCCCACTGTAGATACTTGTAGGATTTGATTTGTATTTCAGTGTCAGATTTCAACCCAGAAAGCGCCACAGCAGCACTACATGTACTTATTGTTTGTGATCAAATATGCAACTAAACATCAGAGTATGCAAATGACTCCTAGGAATGCCCATCAAGACCCGGTTCTAAATTGGAACCGGTTCTAAAATTTGTAAGTGCCCGAAGCATTTTCTCGGTACTTGAAGAAAGCAGAGACTGAGATTAGTGGATCACAGAATGGTTTTTTGGTGTAATTTATGATCACACATGCAGCCACTCCTCTGTCTCTTTCCCCACAGCTTTCTGTGATGGTGTTTGCCTGAGAACTATTCTGAGCTCCTCCACACACACACACACACACACACACACACACATGCAGACACACACTCAGAGGCAGCAGCAGGGAGACTTGAATAATAACGTCTTACTCAAATTAACAACAAAACGCTCGCTGCTGTAAGTGCAATAAAAACCTTGGTGAGTAAAAAGTCAATGAGAGTGATTGATCAAAACACTCGTTACAAGAGGAAAAGCATGTTCAAAATATGGTGTGCCAAAGTCATTAGGTATGCTAAATTCAAAAGCCTGAAACAAATGATCAGACCATGCGCTGTTTGAAAGGGGTGCATTAATAAAGCACGTTCCAGTGCCAAGTGCGTCTCATGTTTCAGGGATCTCCTAGTTAAGTCAGTTTTCCTTTACATCTTACGGATACTTAATGTTTTAAATGAACATAAAAAATGTTATTTCTTATTAACTGCCCCTAAAAATAGCTTGAAGCGTAGAGCCCTGACTAACTGGTGTCACATTAGTTTACCTCTATGTAACCTACTGTCTCATAGCAGAGGAGACAACTGCCGTGCGGGGGGCGACCCCCATTCCGAAGGACCCCCATTCCGACGGTCCACCATTCCAACCGGGTTAGGGTTTCAGGTTCGGAATGGCGCCCTTTTTTCAAAAATAATTAAGGGCCGGCATTCCAAAACATGAAAGTGAACGTTCGGAATGGCGGCCCTTCGGAATGCCGCCCTGGAACCCTGCCGTGCAATCCCCATTTTTACACTCTTTCATTGTAGAAGTCGTCACCGAAAACCATGTTTCTTTAGCTTTTCTCGAGCGTAATCACTCTGAGGTGACCAATCACAGCTATTGCTGACTTTGCATGCCACATCTGTAGCAGCTGTAGCACCTTTGTGTAGCTAAATCTTTCAGTAGGCACACACTGCATATGGCATCTACATGTGTATATGTCATAACTGCTTAATGCACATCTCCATACAAATGAAGAAGTAGCACAGCAAAAACATGTGGCACTTTAGGCTTGGTGATGTAGAGACTATTCGTAGATCTAGAAGTTAGCCATGTAGCCGTGAGCTAACTGGTAACATGCTAGCCAGCCAGGAACATGCCAGTCAGTCATGATATCTCTCCAAGCGTCTTTATATTTTTTTATGTTTACTGAACTGTAAGCTCTGTCACTAACAGGTAGTTAGGTTTATTCAAAAGATTTATTTTTTTACCATAAACTCCTGTAACTCCTCATAACTTGTCTCCAAACCATTCCTTTTTTGTGGAGCAGTTCATACTCCATGTGACGGCCCTCTGGGATGGTGGGACCCCAAGGAGGGGCCCAGAGTTATCACAGGGGTCCTGCAGCGCAGATGCAGTTAGTCAACGGCACCAGATAGTATGTCAAAGTATAAACCACTGATTGTTTCATTTGATACACAGGGCATGTAGCAGCAAAAACCTTCTGTGTATTGAAGCATTCAATAGCTTATAAACTCAACTTTTCATTTAAAAGTATGAATGTGCTATTTTTTCTTCCATCGGTACACATACCTCAGCCAAGCATTCACGGAGAAACATTATGTCAGCTGTCTCAGGTGAATTATATGCTTTACCTATCGTCACGGCAGCGCTGTCAAGTTGCATGCCTCTCACATGCATCAGAACCAGATTTTTTTGCTGGTCCACGGCTCCAGACTGGAAAATAAAGTAGATGTCAGATTGCTCTTTGCGTCACATTGACTAGAAAATATCAAATCTGTGTTACACATGACATGTGAACAGAGAAAACAGGGGACCCAGAATCAGGAGGTACTTCAGCTGCAGTGTGAACGTGCCCTTGTCTTTCCGTCTGTCTATCCTGGCTCTCTCTACCTGTTCCCTATGGTGTCTCTGTCTGTCTAACCTGAGTCTGCCTGTCACCTCTCTATCATTTTCTCCACGTCTTTCTCCTTCCACCAGTCTCCTTCACTGTCCTATTTGAACCAATTTCCTGCTCTCTCTACTTCTTATCCCCCTTCTTTCTCCGTCTCTCTTAACGCCATCATTTTGTCCCTTCAGAACCTGGCTCTCCTCCTCCCAATCCCAGTCGGATTAACATACATTACACATTTCACAGTGACTCTGTAATAAAAGACTGTATTCAGCTTGTTTCTCCGAGAGCAGAAACCAGTATTCACATCTCCCCAAGGTCAGGACAGACCTGAATAGCCCACCTTAATTCATTTTGGGGGTGTGCCAGTACTTTGGAATGCCTTCTTTGGATTGCCTAGTGGCCCAGGTGTTGCTTTTAGATTACACTGTGTGCTCACACAGGCAAAATGAAGGTCTGTAATCAGGTTAGCTGAATAAAGAGACACGGCTCCTCACCCTCTTTATAAAATTACAGCCATTGTCAACACTCGGGACCATTTGTCCCAGAGGTTTTCTGACGAGCAACATTGAGCTCTGGCTGTGAGTGCAATGGTAGACATGATGGCATCTCAGCTAGAGGTGTACTGAGGTTGGAAGTGGCGGGACAGCAGGGGGTGAGGATAGCTAGCCGACAACAACATTAGAAAAACATGCCATCAGACACCATGTCATACCACTCACCCAGACCCTTCTTTCACCCTCCTCTTCTCTCCGGAGACGTGTGGTAGACAGCGGAGCATCTGCCATTACCTCCAAATTTAGTTAGGGTTCCCTCGTTCCCCCGTCACTGATCCGTCTGTCTGGGTTATGCAATCACCACAGCGATACACAAGCATATATTAAAATTCACAGCGCTGTCTGTCTGTCTATTAGGGAAATCGCTCAAACAGACTGGAGCAGTGCCATTTCACACCGTGACCTCGCCACCCACGGTCTAAAAATAATTAATAGTGTTGTAGGAAGACCAGGCACACATCATTAACTTTCATCACTGTGTTTCTGTGGCTGAGAACGAAACAATCGATGAGAAATGCCTCATAAAATCAGATCTGAGGACAGTATCGTGTGGAAAGTGTGCCTCTCTCTGCTTTGGGAGAGCGGGGAAATGGAAATACTGATATTGGCCTTGAGCTTGTACTTGCCATTCAAAAATATCTTGCACTTGAATTACATAGTGTATATTTATATAAATAATTTAATGAACATGTGGGAGGCATGGAGGTGCTGATATAAAAAATGATGTGGAGCAAACACAAATCCTCTTGCATTCATGCTTAAAGCTGCCGTAAGTGTTGCCGTCGCTTTAGCTAACTTCCTGTTCGTTTTGCAGTTAGGGATCCCGTCCCTCCTCTCTACGTCACCACACTTGCATGACTCCTAGCAGGCGTTTTTCTTCACTTGACCTGTTTGGTAGTAAAAGCTGTCACCAGCACCGCAGGAATTGCTAGCTTCCCCTGTTCCACCAATGCCGTTGTTGGTACCAGAACAAGAGGATCTCTGCTTGTTCCCCGAGCATTTCTTTTCTTTTTAATGGCATGAACAGGGGGAGGAGAGACATGGGTTACTAACCAAACCCGTTATAACAGTGATTACTGTTGGGATACGGAGCTCATCAACACCTACCTAAAGGTGCGATACGTAAGAATCGGCTACCTGTTGAATTCATGTTGCCAACAAATATGGGCAGCATATCACCAGAGTAACTGCTAACTGCTGCTAACTGTATTCTGTTCCATGACTGTAGCTACTGTTAGCCAGTTTGTTCAGTTAGCAGTGCAGCTAGCCATACTACCGGGGTAGTGATAGGGATTACATCGCTTGCGCAGGAGCTTTGGACCAAGGTTTTCAGGCACAGGGCTAGCTGGTTAGCATGCTACTTCAGTAGATATCTCTGCAACACAATACGTACACATCTTTGACATCAAATCTGTTATTTCTTCACATTCTGTTGATATTTTTGGTTAATTTTTAAAAATGTTTAACTAAAATTGTTACATATTGCACCTTTAAAAAAGAAAATAAAACTGACAGCAGCTTTAAAGGATTATTTTTATTCATTTATCACAACTTGGGTATACATCTCGTAGGTTTGTCCAAAGTCAGGACGTCATGTCCAGGCTAGCTCTGTTCCACTATGGCTTCTGTAACCCAGCGCAATCTCTCAGCAAAATTCCTTTCATTGAAACCTTTTCAAAAGATGAAGCATGTTCCTGAGCTTTACTTTCCATATCCAAAGGCAATATAGCACTTGGAAGTTGAAAAATGATTACTTACCTCTAAAGTGATTTAGTTTAGAATTTACCCAAAAATCTCTTCCAAAGTAATTTTCCGACTTTTTAGCCGTAGTCTGTGCTGTCTAAGAGACGGGGATTGCAAGGCAGGAATCAGCTGAGGCCATTTCACAACAAACCACAGTGTTCTTTCACCATTTTGTTGAAATATTTTTTTCTATTTACTGTTTATGCCAGTAATTTATCTTTTAGTTTTATTACTTCACATACAAACTGCTAAAAAAAAACAGCCAAGTGCAAGAGCTAGTCATTTACACTCTATAATTAAGGCTGCAGGACGAGATATTTACATACATAAAGTGTTTGTTTTGTACCTCAGAGCTCTGACTGGACTTCTGGTGATCATTCTGTGGTTTTAAATTAATTTTTTCCCATTTGATTTTCATTTTTATAATAGAAATCCATACTGAATTATTATTATTATCATTATTTGCGCACACAATCATAGATTCTTGTTGGTATGATCTGTTAACACAGGAGATTTTTCCAACACTGTACATATTGTATGTAAAAACTGATTTTGGTTTTAATCGCCTGACAGTCTCTCTTTTTCTTTAGACATGTCTAAGCTTACCCAAGGCCTCCTCGCCCATGGACTTGCTGCTGTCAAATGAATAACATGAAGTGAAAATTTGCTTTGCTTCCTGCTTGAATCTGTAATTAAAACTGAAAATAAGTTTCAAGGATCAGTGAGAAAGGGTATTCAAAAACCATACAGCACAATATTTCATCTACTTAGTCGATTTTTATTCTGGACTTTACACAGATATGACTGAGGAGAAGCAGCCTCTCCTCAGTCCTCAAAGCACACACATAGTCAAGAGCAGGATGATATCGCTCAAGATGTTATTTGACCTTTCTTAACTTGGTGTCTTACAATGAGTTCACTTGTGTTAACTTTCCCAAAAAACATTTTAAAATCATGATGGATGTACTTTATAAGATGCATCGAGCTAAAGCAGTCTTGAGGAAGCCTCTTTGAAGGCAAAGCTTCCCTAGGGAGAAATCACGTGTGTTAAAGTGATCAGGCTGAAAGAAAAAGGGGGCAGGGCAGGAAACACAGGTAAAATAATAAGAAAAAATCCTTTCCTTTTGTGGCCTAAAATTGTTTGTAGTTTCAGTAGTTAGTGATACCAAAATTGGGAAAAAAGTAATTTGACTTGAATCTTAAATATGAATGTAGATGAAGTACCAGCGAGCTACTGCAAAATGTACACTGTGAAAAACATAAAAATTTTTTAAAAAACCTGTGATATTCCAGGGCACCAAAAATATGAAAAAATAACAGAAAACAACAATTTTGCAAAAACATCGTAATTTTCCTTCATCAACATACAGTTTTAAGCTTTAGTTTGATTTGAGATCTTGGTTATTTATTTATTTTATTTTTTTAAAGAAAAAAACAGGAAAAAAAATCTGTAAAATCATGTATTAGTTAAACTAATAGTTTCATAACATGTGGTCCACTAGTCCCCAACCCTGTGCAAAAGTATAACCACGTAAGCAATGCATGATCAAAACAAGAGTAGCAAAAGCCCCAACATATGGGCAAATCACATGGTTATCACTGTAATTACCCTCTCGACACCTTAAGCCCCCAAGGCTCTGTCAGAGGAGACTGACGGACATTTCAATTTCAGTGATTAAACACTTGACAAGACAGGAAATCCAGGCTGTGATTGGAGTCGTGTGCACTGAGCATGTGTTAATGTGGCGATGTCGACGTCTTTTTGTGGATGGTGCAGCGCTTAATTTATTGAGTGATGTCGCTGCGCGTTGTAAGATTTCTCTTGGTTTTGCTCAAACTGAAGCAGAAAACTTAGTTTAGCTTTCTGCAACATTTAGATTGCATTTCCATTCCCATTTTCCCTTTTTTTCCCCACCGGGTACTCCCCTCTCACGAGAAAGTGCTAGGTTGTGTGAGGTGGGCGTCACTCAGCTGGAGACACGCATCTGTAACATTAAGCCTCATTACACCTCAGGATGTTCACTCTGTGCCGCAGATGTCCCACAGCTCGTACCTTCCCCCGTCGCACCCAGGAGCTTGTTTTGCTTATGGAAATAAAGAAAAAATCTTCTTTGCATTTATGCATTCTTTTATTGTTTTTGCCATTAATGATCACTCAATCAAGTGTAATAACACTATTGTTTAAGTTTGAAAGAGCGCTAGATGCATTTGGTTATTGTTAGAAAATGTGCTGCATAAGGCATCCCGATTATGCAGCATGAATTATGCACATAAGCACAAGATCTGTATGCAAGCACCACACACCCAGAGCAGCTCAGTAATTGGTTTTATGTAATAAAACTTTTCCCCCCAAAGTATTTCTTCTCCTTGTGTATGCAGCGAGCCAAAGTTATCAACCGACAACCAGACTGGATCAGGAATTTAAGATGAATAACACAAATCAGCTTACTCACAAGAACACAAAAGGTCTGCCGAATACAGAGAGGCGCTGTCAGCACTTTGCGCGAGGCAGCGGCGGCGGCAGGAAACGAGCTCCTCTGACAGTGTAAATCATAGATCAGTTCATTAGCAAAATGGCACTGATGGATTTACATTGGGGTCAGAACATTACCAAGCGCCTGGGGGATCCGGACTCACTTCTACAACCTTGTGAAATGCTTCGCCGCGCTATCCTTTTTGCGCTGAACATTTAAATCCTCTGTTCCAAACCTCAGGCACAAGATGGGGAGATTTACGCCTAAAAAAAGGCCAAGAGTGAGAGAATCTTACTCCCATTCAAAGTCCAACATTCAAGCTCACAGCACGGCACAAAGAAAAAGAAATCATGAAATCAGTCTCTAATGTCACATAACCCTTTACATTAAATTCAAAAGCCTATTAGTGACAAAATAGTATTGTATCACAGCCTAAACCAACCACAGATGTAACCAAGCAACAGTCAGTATGTAAAGTTCATGTGTTTGTCTAAAATCATGAAAGCAGAGAAAGTTATGCAGGGGCTGAATGGGTGTTACTCTGGGTTAGCGAAGTTTTCACGTTATTTATGCCTCTTTACTTTCTCCTGAAAATGTGTTTTGGTTTATATTTATGATTTGTATATTTATATTTTGTTAGTTGAATGACCTCATGGGAGATTTGTATGCTATGTACTTGGCCTATGTCTTGTATTGTACTATCAAATAAAAAAAAAAACCTACCCGTGGTATGAAAGGGATTGTGAATATGATTTGACATGGGAATTTTGAATTAATGAGCTGCTGTATGTTATCACGGACTCACCTCCAGCACAGCTGTGGACCCAATTATGGGCTATATTTAAGCACTGTATCACTTCATGATTGATATGTCTTGATTTGAGAAAGGTCCTTGTGACTGAAACGTAAAACAACCTTTTTCAACAAATCAATGCAGACATGAAAAGTGTGTGCCAGAACCAACTTTTTTCCAGCCCAGTCACCGGGATTAAATGTCTGTCGTTAACGTCTCTGTAAACATATTGTGTTTTATATTATATGTTCAAATTTGTACGTTTCAGAGACTACGTCCCTTTTGTCCCTCTGTAGGCGCGTTTGTGGCGACAAAACTCGGTGTTTTTAAAGAGAGTACCGGACATCCTGTGGCGATCAAAACAGGATGTTTTCCTAACTCTAACTGAGTGGTTTTTGTGCCTAAACGTAACCAGAGCACTGCATTGTGACATGAGAGAAACTGAAAACTGAACCATAAGAAACGTAAAGTCTAACATGGAAATGTACGCATCTTAACTAACATTGGCAACATTTATTCTGGCGACTGGGTTGCTTTTCTCTTTGGATGTGCTTGTTTGCAATGCTGGTGTTAAATGCTGGCTGATTGGGCAGCACTTATGCCTCACAACATGAATGCTCAGAGCTGAAAATGTCTTCACTTCCTTCCTGCACTTATTTATCAACAGGTGTGAATTTTGTTGCTGTTATGTGCATTGTGATGAACTGGCAACTTTTCAATCTGTCTTTGTTCACAAAGCATGCTGACAAAGGGGCTCAGAGCTGATCGTTTCACACAATCAGTCATAATGTGCAGCTCATATGTGACAAGCCAGTTACAACCCAATTATGGAATCTAGAATTGTTCATTAGTGATTTGTGCTTACTTTTTGTGTGTGGGGGAAAGCAGGCTGTGAGTCACAGAACACTTTCTCCTGCCTGCACAAAGGTTTCTTTCTTTTTCTGCCTTGGCGTGAACTACCTTTGTCTGCAGCGCTCTCTCTTGAAAGTCAAAAAGGGCATTCATGTGGAGACTCCTCAACAAAATTACAGCTCTATTGTAAAATAATGTACGAGCGCGTTTCATCTTCGGGCAATTCACTGACTATTTTTGCTGGTTACAGTTTCATGTGGGTTACGTCTGGCGGTGAAAAATGACTCCTTTAATGTTGCTGACACAACATCTGTATTGTGATGATTTATTTATTTAAAACAGACTGTCACCTGTGTCTGAACCCAACATGTAATATCATCAGCTGCCCTGAGAGGATGTGTGTGTCATTGTCAGTGTCAGAGCTGTCCAGCGATGACTGCTGCTGCTCAGGGGCTATGAGGTAGCTCTCCTGGAGTATTTCAGCAGCAACTGGCCGCAGCCTGCTGAGAGCAACTCAGTCCATACAAGGTCAAGTAAAGGTGAGGCACTAGTCTCTTTGGCCCCGGCGTGTGCTTTACTACAGTGCGAGAAGTGTATTCTGGGCTCTGCTCTCTCTCTACCAGACTAGAATAAGTGTCACTCCCTCGAGAGGAGCTGTCACAGGCAGGAAATGTGCTCTGAGAGGACAAAGGCACAGTTTCCACAACCGCTGACCAACGGCTGACACGCACACTGTGAGGAAATGAATGGGAGGCAGATTTGGAGCAGCGCAATGGTAATGCCTCTTAATTAGAAAGGTTTAGCTGAGAGGGTTTTTATCAAATCTTGTGGCAGGTGGTTATTAGACAGGAAATAGATTCTGTTCAGAGTTGAACACTCCCCCCTTCAGGACCTGGAAGAGTCACAGAATTACAATTACACACCTGGAGAATTCTGCACTGGCAATCAGTAAACATGATTAAAAAACATTAAATATGAGTTGGTCTCCCCTGAATCCTAATTTATCACTGCTGTGGTGGAAATCATTGTTTTTTATTATCTCTAAGAGGATTTAAATGATTCAAATGATTATTACCATTACCGATGTGATGTTATTTGCTCAGCTTCACAGTTCAGCCTCTGTTAAAGATTATATTCTACTTTCAGTGCAAAAGGCCCTGTTTATTTATTTATCCTGACCTTGGTCATCTCCACCCTGGTTAAAAAAACACAGGAAAGGCTCCACTTCCTCCAGAAACTTAGGAGGGCTGAATTCATGAGCAAGATTCAGGTCAACTTTTACAGAGGAGCAATAGAAAGCATCCTGACTGGAAACATCACAAACCGGCATGGTTTGTGCACGGCTCAGGACAGGTGGGCTCTACAGTGGGTGATTAAAACCACCCAGGACATCACTGGTACCCATCTACAGAGCTTCGGTGACACCGGTGAAGTGAGATGTCTGCACAGAGCCCGAAGGATACTGAAAGACGACGCCCACCCCAGCCACAGTCTGCCAAAAGATACAGAAGTATCTGCTGCCATACCACCAGACTACAGAGCAGCTTCGTTCTCCAATCAGTGAGACTATTAAATCATCCTCAACTCTTCGTTTTCTAAAATAGATGTAGCACAAATGACTCATAGTTTCAATTTTTAAACCCTTGTGTTTTAAAAAGAAAAAAGGACAATAAATGTACCTTAAAACCTTGTTAGTTATGTTGTGTATTTAATAGACTTTACAGGCATATATCTGAGAGGTGGGTTGAAGGAGAGAAATCTTGCATAGGTCAGTAGGGGGCAGCATATTAAAGTAACGGCTAACTTTAGCCAACTGTAGCTGCTATTAGCTAGATAGCTCAGTTAGCCGTGCAGCTAGCAGTTCGGACTGGGAGCTCAAAGCATTGGGGAAGTGTTGGTGTTTATACTGCTTGCACAGAAGCTTTGGAACAGGACGGACCAGGGCTAGCTGATTAGCATGCTGAACATGCTTTGCAACACCTGCATAGACGTCATAACGGCAATAACTGTTTTCCCTGCATGTTCTATTGATCATTTTAGTTAAGTTTGGAATGTTTTTAACCAAAACTCTTTCATATTGCACCTTTAAGATAGCAGGTGTTGGAAGTCAAACCTTTTCTTGGTTATGTGTTGTTATGGCTTTACTGGTCACAATGTGTATGTATAAGGAGCTGATAAAAGGGGCTCTCCAGCAATTTACTATTGCGTTTTCAAGCTGTCTGATTCAGTTTCTCTCAAAAATTCAAAAGTCTGATGCCCCATCCAGGGACAGTATAGAACTTTTCATAGGCTGAACAGTAACAATAAACATATCTTCATGTGTACAATGTGTTGGCTGCCCTTTATACTTTCGCACTTAAGTGTTTACAGTGGATGAGGAATGAAGAGCGGTGGCAGATGATGAGAAAGAGCACTATTTATTAACTGTGGTCATGCTGCTGCTGGGTGACATCACATGTAGCAGATGGGGTTGAGGATAAAAATAGCTGACATCTGTTGTCACACACTCCTGCGTACAGGAGTGGAAGACAGGAAAAACACTGTGCACTGATTTCAGTGCTCTTTATGACCCTTCAGGTGAGGTAAGATGTTTTAGTTATCAGCTCTTCTCGTGATAAAGTAATGGCTCCCAGCTCCCAGAGGAGGTTCACGCTTTGGTAGCGCGTTTGAACAATATGAGGGCACGGTGGGGCCATGCTTTGCAGGTCATTCGTTTTTTCTGCTGGTGGGATTTCTTTTAAGAGGAGAAGATTAAGAAAATCACACTGGTGGCAAGCAGGCTTTGGTACTGCGAGGGGTCACCTGTCGCAGGATGAATCGTGCACTTTCCCTTGTGTGCTCTTGGAAGGATCTATCATTAAAGCGCCACCCTGCTGCCACTAACTGTTAGGACTTCGTCAGCAGCTCACAAGGTGGAGCTTTCAGAGAAATGGTAACAAAATGTTGCACTGGAAACATACTCTGTCGTCTGTTGACTCGAAACACTGAGTGGCACGATTCCAAACAGGCCTCTGAAGCAGATGGAGATGCGAGCAGGATCTCCCTGTCTCATCTGTAGGGGAGTTGTGTTCAATCATGAACACAACCCATGGTCCGGGCAGTGTGGACCAAAAACATTTAGCTGATACATGCAAGAAGCTGAGGGTAGATTTACCTGCTGACAGGCACACAAGCCAATCCATGTCCCTGCCAACTGAAGATGCTGTGTGAAGATGTCGATTTTATCCTCAAATTTTTTACTATTTACCACACTGCAGGATGTACATAAGAGCTGAATGATTTCTGTGAGCACGCCGGTCAGAATCAGGAAATATCATCGCTTCCATCCATAAAATATTCAGACTTTCCCCCACTGGCAAATCGATGAAGCACCTTGCAGTCTAAACAGTCAAAGAGGTCATTATAGCGAGAAGCTTAAAGTCCAAAGCAGATGTAACAGACCAATTGAGGTCTTTTCCTTATTTTATGCTGCCAGAGCGAATCTTTATTTGGATACAATCTTTGGATTGCCACAAAAGTGTGTATTTCCTCACAGTAACACTCGTGACATTTCCAGCAAAACAACTGTTGTATCAAGTGTCCCCACACGGAGTCTGAACCCAAAGGTTGAAAAAACTCAAACTGAACTTAGAGCAGACAGTGAGAGAAAGTTCATTGATTTCTTGCACTTTTTCTTGGTAAATCCATGAAAGAAGCACTTCACATCATCGATACCATAAACAACTACATCATCTATCATTCATGATCAACATTAATCCAAAGCTACAGGGTTTAGATCTCTCTGTAAGGGTGCATGCATGTGCGGGGCCCTGCATATGTGTTCAAAGATGCACATGTAATGTAGATGCGCATTTCTTTCTTCTATGTGGTGGATTTATATATTCAAGAATGTGTGGCTGTGCATATGCGTGTGCTCTGTGGCGGAGCAGGAGAAACGTGCATTGGAAGCAGAGTGGCGGAGGCGAGGGCAACATGACAGCACGCTTGGCTTGTTCAGCTGGTGACCCCACTCATCACCTACCTCCAGGCTCTCCCTCCACAAAAACACAATAGAATCTTTTTACTCTGCCTCTCTGAGCAGTGGGCTGTGGATTGGCAGCTGCCCAAAACAGTCCAAGTTTAATAAAGTATGTGTATGTGGGAGAATTGGCGCATATGGCCAAAATAAATGCATTTAGTGCTCAATTTAGCACCATGAAAAGGTTTAGAAACATTCAGATTTATGTAAGCTTTGTGTTGTGTGGGTGTGTGTGTACATGGCAGGAAATCATTTCAGTCATACTCATATTGTATATTAATGTAGGGATTATGCCATTTTCCAGTCCTTAATTCATTTGTTGTTTGAAAGGACACAGGTGTCGTCACACGCCTAACAACAAGGAACGAGTGAATATCTGATGGTTAGATAGACAGAATTAACTTTGATGTTAAATACAGCCTGTTTCACTCTCAAAGCATCAAATACAGCAGGCTGGTCAGTGGCCTTAAGCTTCTAAGCTCGATGTGTAGGTACCCCTCTAGCATCACTTCTTGAAGCGGCCATCTATTGCCGTGGTATAAACAGCAAAAAAAAGTCCAAGATGGTGGATGGTTGTGGTGATTGGATGGGTTATTCATTCAACTTTATTTACACAGACCAGTGTTCGTATCCGGTTTGTGACCAGTAGTCAAGAGTCATTTGTTTTGAAGTTATGTTAAGTAAGTAGATTAATGTTTGTAAAAGACATATTTATGTCTCTGAGGTTTGGAGATGTGAGGTACATGACTTCACCCTCAAAGACCAAGACAGATGCAAGCGGCTAAAAATAGCTATCGTTCTAAAAGGTTTAATAACTTTTTAACTGCTAATCCTTATCAATATGCGTTCAAAAAGCATGCACAGTGGAGTTTCTCAGCTTTTCAGTGGTATGCCTTGTCTTGTTTGGGAATTCAGGGGCTTTGTAGTGAACATGGTTACGCTGTCATGTTCTGCAGCATTGATTTGTCAAGGGAACCCACAGAGTTTCGTCCTCTGGACCAATGGGCAATGGCTATAGCTGAGATACTTTTGTTGTTCATGTTCAAATGATAATATATTTCTCTGTAAATTTATGATTTAATAAACTTTCTGTTTACTGTCTGAACTTTTTGGACTCATCTGCATGGTCAGTAAATTAAATATAACACGCATTATCTTTAAAATTAAGTTGATTATTGTAGACAAATATAACTGACCTCGTGTTCCTTCCTTTTTCTTTTCTCTCTTGAGTGCCTAAGGTTTGTTTTGTCTTTTCAAATGAAATATAGGATTACATCTGTTTTCCACTGAAAAACAACAAGCATAATATTATAATAAAGTTGTAACTTGGTTAGGAAAGAAAAAAAATGGGGGGGGGGGGACATATATATATTTTATATTTTGATTGGCCTTTAAAAATTGTGATTTCAATTGAGCCAGACTGAAACTTAAAGTTCTTCTAATTCAAATGATGTATGACACTTGATGCTGGCTTCTAGAGTAGGGAAGGTAAAATAAAACAAATACAGGACAGTCAGACACCCCTAAAATTGTTCTCTGTCTTTAAGGGTTAAATTACTGTAAGTTGTGAGACTGAACATAGTTAATTTAGCCCAAAGTATCATCTTTTCCTAAACCTAACCAAGTAGTTTTTTGTATTTGAACCTAACCAAACTGCAACTGTTTGACTTAAATAACAGCCCAAAAGTCAAAATATGTCACAATGAGTGAACTGTTTGTCAGCAAGCTTTATTTTGAAAGTGTAACCAGACGTAGCATATATCATATATCACCACCACAGAGCCCCTCTCGTCCAAAACTGGCAGTAAAGAGGTAGGTGCTATATTTGCTTACAAGCTGCTATATTTGACAAGATGGGATTGAAAAGGTGTTGCAGCTGTTAAATATGTTAACAGTTATGTATTCAAATCTCCAAAAACAACTGGACTTATATTATATAGTTTGTTAATTTGTGTACTTGCATCACCCCAAGTCTTTCCAACAAAGTTCACACCCAGAGAGATCCATACATTTACTCAGGTGATATGTCAGACGGTGAGGATGGAAGTCGGCAAACTAGCTACATAGCCGCTCCATTGTTTACTATTGTTGGTATTTCTCTGGATGGAGCAGGATTATTCATTTTCACCGGCAATGGTGGTGCTTAATAATGAAGACAGCAACTCCCATGATCCCACGCTACTTCACAACACTATTTAAGAGACCCTTAGCAGCAGAAGTGACACACTGTGCTTAACATACACTAAGGTGTTGGCTGTGTTTTATGGTAAACATTGCAATTGTGCCTTCGATGGTATCGTCAAATCACTGCTGTTTTTATGAATTATGAATGCAAAGATACTCTGAAAGTGACTAATTAGTTGCACTACTAAGAGACAATTGGTCTATGGAAGTCTAATAAAAATACAACCAGGGAGCTACTACTTATGTGCTGCTTTTAATTTGATATTACCCTACAGGCCCTACAATGTGCTGTAAGAGCTTGTAGTACTATAGTGCCTTCCTTCGGTTGTCTTTAATGCCTTTTATGTTGTATATTAATTAAAAGAGGCTTTGCATAGATTAAGTGATGAGGATCTGTTTGATATGGTATTGTATAGAAAACGTGTGCCACATATTCAGTTGCCATGATAACATATTGTTGGCTCCACAGGAATTCACTGCTATTAAAGACGAAAAAAAATTGTCTCCACATCATCCCACACAATGGCCGAAAATTTGTTCTGTTGTCACATCATCTGAACCGCACTGCACAGCCTTACAATAGCACAATTCTACCGAAATGTCAGCCCTTCGCTGCAACGAAAGCTGAGCTGGCACGAATAGAGAAAAGCTGTGAAATGGAGGCAGATAGAGCAAGAGGTGGAGCGTGAGTGGGAGTGGGAGGGGACGGTGCACAAACACAAAACAACATAAAAATGATAGAACCGCGCTGGAATCCAATTTAGGGGCCTAATCAGAGCAACGCTAAATGGGAGAGACGAGCAGAGCTGAGGTGGAACGGCGTGTCTGATGAGATTCTGTGAGCACACATCAGCATCCATCACGCCCTGCGTCTTGGATAAGAAAGAGATCGTAGGCCCGGCTGTGAAAATATCTGAATGGCGGTAAATCTGACATAGTTATTCAATACAAAAGGTCCATTAATATGAATCAGGGGTTTGATTATACACTGTCAGAGGACACATACAGCAGGATTGTACCCTTGTGGAGCAACCTTATACATAAAATAGCCTTTTCTTGTAAGTCAGTTTGGTAACATTACTATTATACCTTCAAAAGTACAATCCTTTGTCTCTCAAAGGACCAAAATGTTCCTTTACACTTAAAATGTCAGATTATCAGTTCTGAAAAAATAAATGTCCCATCTTTACACTTTAATCATTCACACTTTTACAAAAAGCCAGTTTCCTCTCCAGTCCTTCAGCCTGGTAACCCTGGGAACTGCTCCTATTGAAGAAGTCTGCACCTCACTTGTTCGGTCCAATGCCATCGTTCAGTGCAAATACAGGAAGCACTATGCACTTGCAAAAATTCTTTCCCTAACAAGATCTTTCCCTAACAATAACCAAGTGTTTTAGTTGTTTAATTTTATATATTAACCTTAATTAAATGTTTTGGCTGCTTAGCCCAAACTATACCTAAACCATAGTTTATTTCCTTTCACTTACCTTAGAGGGAAGGAAAGGGAAAGTTCACACAAAACTGAAAAGTAAGTCATTATGTTAATGGTTCCGTGCAGTTTTGTAATCCACTTAACATTTTTGGAGCTTCACAGCAAAACAAATGTTGCAGCATTATCCTAAATAACTTAGGTAAATGGTGATTTTTTTTTCTAACCAGAAAAAAAAAAACCCTGAAAAACAATCAAATAAAATGGCACCATACACCTCGTATGGTGTTATCCAAGTCTGTGGAAGGCCCAGATCCAAAATTGATTTGAAAAGACAATATTTACACTCTTTTTAAAGCTGAGATCTTCTCTATAGCTGCTAAGCTAAAAGCGTTAGCGTGCATCCCGTCTGAAATTGGTGCACAAGTGCATGTCAAAGGTAAGTCTCCATCTACTTCAGTTGTTCAGGAGAATGTTGCAACGCTGTTTCTTTGCGAAGCTCCAGAAATGTTTGTTGGATTACGACACTTCACCCAACTCTCCATCAGCATGGGGCTAAGTAGATATTGAGTGAATTTTCATTTTTGGATGAACTTATCCTTTAACCACACTGTAGGTGCCACAATATAGAAAGCGGGAATTAAAAAAATATTGCCATTGGGCGAAAAGAAAAAAGGCATTATTGAACGTAATCCGGGGTTTTGCAGAATCATCCAAAGTCCTTTTCTTAGCCTGGCCAGGGTGAAGACAGAGGAAGTCCGTGAGTATAGAGCAGTCAATGCATACAGTATCTATAGGTCATGATCCCTCACTGACTTCCCAACAACTTATCTGGTTATCAACCCATAAGCACTGACCCTGGGTAGAACCTCAGGTCTCTGTGGTGGTGGGTAAGTACTTTGTTCCCCTGCTCTTTACAGGCTCCCTGATCAATGTGCTATTTACTCACTACAGTAACTGTACTTCTGGTCCATGCTGAAATGATTGGAAATCTGTGCTTTGAACTATCAAGGCTTCTTTGTACATGCATAGCAGATAAAGGGCATGTAGGCCTGAAGAAGGCCCATTATGTGGCTGTTATGGTGCATCTGTGACGAATGTACTCCTGCTCTACCTCTATTTTTACTTAAGAGCTGTGTGTTTGTGTGGCCACATAGAACATGTACAGAAAACCTTTCCCCATCAGTATTCTCTCATTTTCTATCAATCAAATTATCACTTCTCCTCACACATAATGGGCTATTAATTAGTTGGAAAGTAGAGATGCTGCATAAAATCAGTATATTTTCAGGTGCTTAAGTGCAATTCAGTGCGCCTTCAAAACATCTTCCTCATCATTCTTAGTGTTGCCATGGGAATCAAATGTCGCTGGATTTGTCACACCACTCTCACCCTTATGAAGGTGAACTCGACACGACACTGGGCTGAATCAGGACCGGTCTTGTAGCTGTGCCCTAACCTCAGCGAACAGGTCCTGTTAACGTTCTTGTAAGTGTCTTTCAACTCTCCCGTAGCCAGATCATATTTCATGTTTTTATTGAAAAGAGTGCACATTTGAGTTCATAATCGCCTCTGCATTACGCCGGGGGCCCATTCCTCTCTCGCTTCCCTGATTTATGTTTCACTAATCTCTGCTCATGGGCTTGCATGCAGTGTGAATGTGGCTAGCGGCTGACCTGGATATCTGAGAGCATTATAAAGCACTACAGGGAGTCCCAGGCTTTGAGAAATTGTGTGGACGCGGCAGTGCTGTGAGTATACATCTATTGTTAATATGTCCTCTGTCCTGAAGTCCACCTCTAGGGGAGCGTTACAGGCTGCAGCTATCTATTAGCTCCAACTTATTGTCAGTGAAAGAGTCAAGCACAGAATATTAAAACCAGGCTGAGCTGTCTTGAATACTGTATCTACTGTATACATATATAAAGAAATGTGTCCAGTGGAGTCAATGACACTGTGGTGGGACTTTAAGTAGAGACACTGCAGGTAAATAGGGTAACCTTTAAAACCAATAGATACAGTAGCTGAGTAGTCACATTAAGACAGCTATATTTTGTATTTCAAGCTTTCTGAAATTGTAATTGTGTTTACGCAAATGAGTTTTTATCTAATTAAATATGCACTCATTTGCAAAACATTTTCAGAACAGAAATCTGAACTTTGAATAATGCCAGGGTCAAAATGATTGTGTTATTTTGTTGACTCTAAGAGTCAAAGGTTTTTACAGATTGAATTTTGGATCTGTTTTTAATCCATAAATCAGAAAGCTGTAAAAAGATTTGTTTTTATTTTGTTGCCATGATTTTAGGAATAAATTGTTATATAAATCAGGCTATGAATGATACATACCCCTCTAGTGCTTTGAAAAGAGAATTACAATCAGTTGTAATGAGGGCATTGAGTAACAAGTTCTTGATTTATCAGAAACAAAAAGTGTTGAATTTCAGACTTAAACATAAGCCCCAACTAACCTTGTCAATACAGGGAGTGCAGGTGAGAGCAGGTGAGAGGAAGCCAAACTCCCAGGAGTAACGTTAGAGAGCAGATTGTAAAAAACTGTCACAGCTATGGGGAGAGGTCTGGCAGTTATTGAATTTCTACCGTAACAACACATTGTTCAGACATTAGACCCTGCTCATCTGGATTAATGTTCAGTGGTTTGGTCAAGTGAGTCAAATAAAGACTTATTAAAAAATGACAGTTAGTCCAGAACAGAGCTGCACGTCTCGCTCTGAACTTTAACACCATCAGAATGAGCAGGACCTCAGCTTGGTCATCCGTGAGGGACAGGATGGTTATTTCTCTGATCTGTTTTATAAGAAATATTCACTATTCAAAATCCAGAATGTTCCGTACCATGAACTCTTATATAGCAGTGATGGCCGCAGGAACACACTGCACATCTTATACAGTCAAACTGTTTTTAAAATGAGTTTGAAATTATTGATCTAATAGAACAGAACAGCAGCCTCTCTCCACATCAGTCAGGTTTTCATACATAATATCTGACTATATGATCAATGCAGTATAATTAACTGTGCTTTTCAAGCTTTATATGCTTTAATGAAACAAAATAATGTGGGTGCTGTTGTCATTGTCATTGTCTTTTTTTTGTCGCCTTTGTGCTTTTAATTGTTTTATATTATGATGTATTTTTTTACTTGTGTAAGGAAGAATAGCTTTCACCTGTCACAGTTTGAGTTTGTGGTTTTGTTTTTACCTGTTTGTTTGTTGTTGTTGTTGTTGTTGTTGTTTTTTAAAGTTATATCCTCCTGTGTCATGTCTCACTTTCTACTTCCTCCCGTTGTCCATTTTCCCGCCTTTGTGATTGTCTGCCCCTCCCTGATGTGTTTCACCTTTGTCCAATTATCCCTCCCTCCCTTGGGTATACAGTCTGTGTGCTCCCTGCTCTCTGTCAGTTTGTCTGTTCCAGTGTCTCCGGTTCCCATCTCCCCGTGATGTGTTTCTGGCTTTTTCGTTCCTGATTCCCCGTGTATTTCATAATTTGTGCCACTACTTTTTGATTTGATACTTTGCCGTTTGATTTGGTATTTTGGTTTGTGCTTTGTTTAGCTCTTGTGTGTGGTCCCTGCATTTTCGGCTTTCGTTATTAAAAGCTGTCTTTTCGTTCAGTTACTTGTCAACATGTGTGTCTTCAATTTGGCTCCCCTGTCTGTTTAAATCGTTACAATACCTCTGTAGTGGCTAATGGGGATCTAAATTAATAAATAAGATTATAGACAGCAATAACTTAAGTGCAGTGTGGAGATTTCTTGCTCAGACTATGAGAAAAAAAACATGTCAGTAACACTTTATAATAACAATCATAAATAAATGGTAAATTAAGAGTTGATTAAACAATACTTCATAGTCATTTCAATGTTAACAAGCAATTAAATTCTTTATAAACCATTTAAAAAGCTCTTAATGTTTATAAACATCAGTTGCAACTTTATAATGGCCTTCCAATTAATGTTTATTGGTCGACTTCACAGTATTTACTAACTATTTACCATACATGCAACTTTACAATAAACAGCTGTTTGTTAACAGTGAAAATATTAGTAACTAAAGTTAATCAACTATACATTTACCATTCATTAATTAGGCTACAGTTATTATCATTTTTTCACACTCATTTTGAGAAAAAAAAGATTTAAAAAAGCTTTAAATTTCCACACATTTTTGACAAAAAATGGGTAAAAATATTCTTTGATATCACCATGAAACTTCTGCAGTTTATGACTTACATTAAGACAATTATTTTTTGTATTAAATATGTGTTGATTTGCATTAATGTCCACAACACAAATCTAAGCTAAAATAAACACCTAATTGTGTATTTTGACGTCTTCTGTCCACTATTCTGAAAGACGATATAAAATAGCCTAAAATCTTAAATTGACCAGTGCATGAAAAGAACTGTGCTTTTATCTTCAGGGCCTGTCTGCAGTCCATGCAGACTTGTTTGGAGGTTGGGATTCTATAAAGTAACTCTGCCTGGGCCGAGGTTGTTTTCCTGAGTGTAATTTGCACATCAGGGAGAGCGTTCCAGCTGCGATGAAAGGAAACTGATTCATAATTCATGGAGTTGTAAATGTGGGTGCAACGGGCTAATGGGCCCTGCGCTGTTATGTAATGAAACGCAGCCTAATGAAATTTGGGAATATCGTATGACCACTGTAATAGGAACTAGGCTTTTTGTAATGAATTTGGAAGTTATGGCTACACATGTCAAGTTAACTTCATTCACTATAATGAAAGACGACCCCCTCTCTGTTCAAGGTGAGGTGCTTATCAAGAACGCGTATCCGGCTGCCAGCTTGAAACGAAGTAAGTGCTATTATAAACAAAACTGCCAGACATAATTGTGAAATATCCAGTCGTGTCTTATCACTGTCGCCACCTAAGACGGAAATAATTGACATGAATCTCTCTTTTGAAGTGACACTTTCGACTCATCGAGAGCACAGGTCAGACATTTCTTGCAAAAATAAATCATTAAAACTGAGAGATGAAAGAAAGGTAGAGGGAGAGATTGGAAATAGAGAGGGGAGGATAAACAGAGAAAGAGTGGGAGAACGATAACAGCAATAGCATGCTAAGGAACCGCGCTGCCTTTGTTCTCATGCCACACACAGGAAAAGGCCACATCAATGATGTTGGCTGTTTCCAGCGAATGCTATAAAAGAGAGAGGGAGAGCAAGGCGAGAAGGGAGAGAAAGTGAGCATAATCCATTTGAGATTCTGGATGGGACTCAGTCCTCCCTGTCACTCGTCCATCCTTCCCAGGAAACACAAAGAGCATTATGCATGAAGCCCAGAAGGTCTCTGAGCACGCACCATGCTGTCGCCCAGCTCCGCTATACAAAGTCATTCCGACACCGTTTCTTTGGGAATTCACAGTGTTGCATAACACAATAAAATACGTCCAAATCAATGAGGGGTTAAGAGGTGATAATTCTCCCTGCTTTCAGCCTTGACCACCTCCTCAGTGCTCCCATTGAAGTGTGACTAACAGCCAGTCACCTTTCAGATATGACATCTCTCTCTCTGTGGGTGGACGCTGAATAAAGAAATGGCATGGGGGAGTAAGATATTCAAATTCATTGTGTCCTTTTCTTTTGAAGTCTCAAAGTGCTGCCCTGGATTTTTCAGATTTCTGTGGATTTTCTCTTGGGTAGAAGTGCAAAACTTCCTTATTCGGCTGTAAAGTTTAGTGAAGGGGTGCAAGATAGGGATGTGGCAACCACCCAAACATTGTGCAGGTGTGTTTTGCAGATAAAGTTAGAGTAGAACACACTGTAGGGAGGGGAAATAAAGAAAGAAGATAAAGGCTGAAACAGATCATACGCAGAACAAGCTATGTGATGGCACGTCCCGATAAAAAGCTGGCGAGACAGAGCCACATTCACCTGTGTGCATTTTTTTTTTTAAAAACGCAACGACTGGCACAAATCCCAGCATGTCAGGCAATATGAGATAAAAAGCAGTCAGAGATCTCTCACTTGCGAGCAGACATGCATGTTTACGGTGACAGTTTTCAAATCTTCGAGGGATATATTTCGTCTCCATTTCCTCCATTTATGTGCACGACAAAGTAGATAATGTTTTTTCTATCCGCTCTCATGTTCAACCCTTGTTGAACATACCATGATAGACTCTCAGTAATGATAATGGAAAGGATTATCAATATGTTTTAACCTAATAATTCCTAAACGATGCATCTATGAAAGGGTGAGAACTCATTAATCAAAAGTATGTGAGACACTGACATCTTAAGTTGGCTCCTGATCACGTTAAAGTGCAATATGTATGAATTTTGGTTTATGAAATTAAATAAATTAACTAAAATGAACAGAATGTGAAGAAATAACAGTTCTGGCATTATGTCAAATACGTCTATGTGTTGTTTTGCCAAGATATCTACTAAAGTTAGCATGCTAACCAGCTAGCCCCAGCCTAATTCCAACACAAGTTTCCAGTCTGGACCACTAACTGCACAGCTAACAAAGCTAACTAGCTATTTGCAGTTGCAGTTAGCGGTCACTCTGGTGATACGTTGCGCCTTATTTGTTTGGAGTGACCTTGCTTTGACAGGTAGCCAGATCATATGTAACTCACCTTTTAGCACATCTGGATCTCTGGGGGAAATGACACAGTTTCTTCCAATTTCATTTCTTCAGTGAAAAATTTTGTTGCCTTTTATATATTCAGATGTGTTTTTCCTCTGTGAAGTAAATGTTGCCGATCAAACACTTGAGAATTCCAGCCACCACAACCATCTCTACATGGTCCAGTTGAATATAAAGTATACAGCGCACACAGGAAATGACTGCAATTGCGATGTGGACTATGTGGGGCCTGACTCAGGGTTTAAGGAGACACTGTTGACTAATCATAGAACAACAACAGCAGATTTAGATCAAAGATGTTCTGTTCCTAATGGACCCAACCTGATAAATGTATTCTACAGAATACCACATTTGAATATGTGCAAATTAGGCTGGTGAAAGATGCATTCATTCATTAATTTTGGGTTTAAAGTTGTCGTACAGAAACTTCAAGACTTTACTACAACTGTAATATATGTACAGATATGGAATTCCCATATATGAAATATATTTTACATTTTTGTACAAACTATATATAAAATCAATCAGATTTGATTTGCAGTTGATATATGTCCAACCCATTGAAATTTGCATATTTTTGTATGTAAATATATTTTGGGTTGTGTCACATATACAATTACTTATACATGTCTAACGTATTTGTATAAATGTGTAATTTACAAACTATACATGTTTGCATAGAGTGAATTTGCAGTTAAGGTGTTCAGGAGCCACAACCTGTGTGTTTGTGTATGTCCATATACAAATGTTAGGGTATTTTTTATAAACCTACATGGTCTAAATATATGAATTACATATATATTGTTAACATGTACAAATGCAAATTTTACAATGGGTATTTTCATGTATACCCATAGTATATCCCCATATACCCAGAGAATGTTGGTATGCAATAATCATATATCACCTTATAGGTAACATACATGGCAACATCACTCTTGATATTGGGGCATATATGTCATATATTACATTTCCGTAGAGGGTATGGGCTCAGCAGCTACACATTATATCTCACAGCACAGCCCAGTCGTATTCCTCATTTTGCTTCCCACTTTGTGATTACATGTTCTTCCTGTGTTCATGCTGATATCCACCCACAGTCCAGACGTGTAGGTCAGGAGAATTAATGAATGTAAACTGCCTGGAGGTGTGAAGGTGGGATTTTTTTCCGCTTCTGTGTTCCTCTTATGTTGGACTGTAATCGATCAAGGTACCTCTCTGCCTTTCCCGATGAATGTGAACTCATTGCACCTGTGATGTGACACAACAAATGTGAAGCGTATTACTGTCACACATATGGCACAGAGATCCTGCAGTCTCCTCTTGGCTCAGAGCCTATACTGAAAAAGGAGAATGATGATTCAAGAATGCATGATAAATATATATTTATACACATTCTATATACAGATGTTCAGCTAAACACCAGGCCCTCTCATAACAGAGCTGCCAAGAAAAAGGCTGTGTGACGGCTGAGCTTTCCGAGGGGCTGAAACACACGTGTCACTTAGAATTCAGTGGTGTCACAGCCCGGACCAAGCCAGTGCAGACAAATATTGGTTTTGTGTCAAAAAGCTACTTGAAAGTTGGATGTGTTAATCTTCCTGCTAATGGCCTGGCAAAGGCCTCCTTATTATTCCGGCCCCAGCCTCCCTCTACTGAGGGTGTCTCCACAAGGTTAATTAGTGGAGGGTCCCCTGAGGTTCTCCATGCGATGGGGCTTAGGATAGTGGAGGTGCCTCTACACAAACAAGGTTAATGGAGCCTCAGATAACTCCTTCCTTCTCTTTCCTTCATCCACATGGAGAGTGTTACTGTGCCTTAGTTATTCATCTGCCTTTAAGGTGGAGGGGCTGGCTGCCTCGGGAGTTTGAACTGTGGGTATTGGCTATTGAGATGACATTCACATCTGCTTACGGTCGTTGCATTATTTAAGTAATACTTCACTTGGCAATGGGAAATGGCAGTATGGTAAATAAGCAACTGCTATTTCCAGCTCTATTATGTGATGAAAACAGAGAAGTTTAATCATCGTGTGTCAGTGTGCAGAAACAGCAACGGCAGAAAACATTTTCACTACTAAAAAATGCATTTGGATATCATTTCGCCGGGAAAACCATTTTAGGAACTATCATCCATCAATGATCTTGCCGTGTAGCAGCTTTTCTGATGTAGGCAATAATGTCCTATTGAGCTAATCTCGAGCCCATGGGTGTATCTGTCATCATTTCCCATGAGAGAGAGGCGGTAACACAAGGCTTAAATCAAAGAAATAACTCTGGGAGAGAACGGGGCCCTGCAAAGGTCACTGTGTCACAAATGACTTTGCATCAAGAGTCACACTCTGAATCACACCCTTGAATAAAGTGTGTCTTTGAGCCATTCCCTCGGGCATGTGGTTGAGTAAGCTGCACCTTGCCCACCATGCCTTACCCCACCCTCTTCCTCCTCTCCCCGTGACCTCCGTCAGGAGCAACATGATTTATCGTACCAGCATCCCCTTCAGCACCATCCTGATTGTTTGATTTCTCTATTGACATTTACGACCATCCCACCTGCATGCATTTTTCATGCTTGACCGGGGATGGCAAGTGTGCATCCACAGATCATGAAAAACACTCAAATAAAGAGAGAGAAAAAAGAAGACTCAATATCCCTCATAGCGTGCCTGGAGCTTCATGTGCAACAATCATGTTTGCTTTATGTTCCATGAGTTCAGAGGCTGGCCAACGCAGCACCGTCTGTCTCTGCACATCTTCTTGTCCATGTGAAGATATCGCCTTCAGAGAGAAAGGGATGAGAGGCATCCCGCTGCCTCTTCGAGGTCACAGGCAAGGAGGGCGATGATGTGCTGGAGGTTTATAAGGGGAATGAAAGGCAGCAGAGGAGCAGCTAAAAGTTTTAAAGCATGACCCAGTCCCCCTTTGGTGACGAAGGTGGCTCAGCGTGTGCTGAGAGGCTTGTGAAGGATTCTGGCTCCTCTTACTCTCTCATATGCACATCTAAGCACTTTGCCAGGCCTCTGCTGGCCTCCACCCTGTGTTTGTTTGTGTGGGGGTATTTGTGTGTGTTTTTGTGTTTATCAGGTGCAGTGTTCGTCTTTGTTTGGGTTATGAATTTCGTGCTCCCCAGTGCAGCGCGCCATGCTGTGTGTGATGCTGAAGCCTGAAGAAAAACAAAAAAAATGGCCATCTATTGAAGCCAACGTTCCTCTGTTGTGAAGTTTGTTCAAGAAAGCCACCATACTCCCTCCCGTCTGCAGTGCAGCTAAACTCTCAAATGAATATGATCATGATATCTCTATATGGTACCATCTGTAAAGATGTAGTGAAGAGCCCACCAATGGACCTCTGTGCATCAGCTCACATGCATACATGATTAACAGATCAATCACCTCCATGAGTGCTTCTCTCATGTGATATCATAATATTATGTCTCCCCCGCTTTGATCAGAGCTGGTTATTTCCATCCAGGGAACTGCTGCAAAACCTGCAGGAGCATCACACACTTGTAGGCCCATCACTTCACAAGCCCTGTTTGATGCATCTGTCTACAAGCATGGAGACCCACTGACTATGTTATTCCACAGCACATTAATGGAGGGCCTCCAGCTGAGTGTGGCTGTCAGACATCTGGGGGAGAGAGATAGCTAAGATGTGGCAGCTCCTGTCGCTGTATTGATTCACTCTCCGGCGCTGACATTCAGGGCACACACGAGCCAAGCTTTGACAATCTTATGTTCTTGGGCTGGTAAGGATTTCACGGTAGAAAAGTGAAAGTTATTGCAGGGTGATGCGAAGGTATGGCAGTCAACACTGGGCTGAAAGTCATCCGTGCACTGCTTCTGGAGCGAAAAATGTTTACTGGGTCATAATCTGTCCAAACTCTTTGCGAGCAAATGGGAGGATGAAAGGAAGGGCTCAGCCTCATACATATGCATGGCTGTGACATTGTGAACTTCGAGGGTTAGCACAGAAAACGATGACTAATTATGTTTGCCGTCTGTCATATCAAAAGATGTGCTGAGCACAGGGTGGCAGTGACCGTCCCCTCTTCTGCCCATCTCTTTAACTTTCTCTCTTTGTCCGCGCTCCTCCGTCACTCTCAGGTCTTCGTGGCGTCCTTCTTGCCTATTTTAATTTCCCTGTCAGGCAGTCTGCTCACTGTCTGTGCGACTAAGCTGCTGGATTCCTCGCTTGTTGACTCAGCAGTTAAGTGCATTAATTCCCCATCTCTCTAACTCATTTGGTATTCTGTGGGATAGAAAACAAAACTGTTCCCTGGCTGGCTAATGCCATATAAATCTATATGTAAACATATATTAAAACAGAGTCTAAAACTGTGGCTTTGAGTAGAATCACAGTGCTGTTACCAAGCTGAATTGCCACCTTCAGACTTTGCATGCGCCCAATGTGCTCTTATTCTTGTATGCACTGCTGTACTTTTGGCCTCAGTGCATCGTATACATTTATTCACAGAGGTCAAACCAGTAAGTTGGTGCTTGGACATGTCTGGTGGAATAAAATGAAATGGATCTATCTGCATTCAGTCTGAGAAAAGGGTCATTAAAGTGTCCAGGCCTTCTTTTAAGAGAGGGAGAGAGAAAGAGAGAGAGAGAGTGACAGAGAGAGACAGACAGACGGTGAAGCAAAGCCTTTCAGATGCTGGTGAATTCTCCTTTCCCTCTCTGGTGATCTGCTATGCTGTCCAGCCAGTCACGTTAATTAGATGGGCAGAAACCTTGCTGTCATTGTGTCAATGACTTTTGAAGAGGGCCCTGTAGTCAGGAGGAGCGTGCTGAATTCTCTTTTTGAACCCACATCTGGGAAATGTGGTTAACAGGCAGGTCAGAGAAAAGAAGGTGTGCAGAGGGGAAGAGGCAAGAAACAAAGAGACGCGGGGAGAACAACAGAGGGCAAGCAAGGAGTGGAAGTATCACAGTGAGCGGAAACAGAGACAGAGAGAGACACCTGAGACAGAACAGAAAAAGAGAGGGCGATGGCAGATGAACAGAGATCGACAGTGTGGTCCAGACTGAAGGTGTCAGCCCCCAAGCTGTGAGCGCATGTGGGTTGTTAGCCGAGCACCCCGCTGTTATTTAAGTGCGAGGGAGGGGTCAGAGCTGACCGCATGGCCTGCTGGGAGCTGCGGCTGTCTGTCTCTGCTATTCTGACGGCTTGCAGCTCAGTGAGCGGAAGCTGACAATAAATTACTGAGAGAAACCTCAAATTAGTTTCTCTGCCTCCACATTTTCCTCAGGGGAGGGGAGCAGAAGGAAGAAAAGATGGGATGTGCAACATTATTATTACCCACAGGGCAATTAAGAATGTAGGGAAGTTAACCAGAAAGTATGATGAAAATGTATGCATTCTAGTGTAACTTGTCACATGTTTTTGGAGGCTGAAATCAAACATCTTGATTTTCACACTGACAGTGAAGCAATCTTCCCACACTGTGTGTGGTGAGATACGGTCTTTTCAGTTTGAGCCTTACTCTCTTGTATCACAATATATTTTTACTAAAATTGTAATTTTTCATTGTGCTTAATACTTGAATTCCATTCATTCATCATTTTGCTTTATTCAGAGTCTGTGGTACATGATAGTTGTAAATGAAAAGCTTGTTCTTCTGTGTTATTTGATATACAGCTAGAACAGTGTGGCTGGTATTGTTTTCACCTTGTGAGTCTCTGTTTGTGTATTTGTCTCTGTGTGTGTTCTTCATCATGGCAAAATGTGATCCTAGAGACACCTTTTGATCTGATTTATAATAAGGGTCAACAGTTCATTTACTTTCTTACTTCTTTTTTTTTTTACATTGATAACAAAAGCCTGACGTCATTTACAAATGCTTTAATTGAGAGGATACTCTGTTTGTACTGTATGCTGTAATGAGCATTTTAAAATCACTCAGAGACAAATTAGGAAAAATTGTGAGGAACTGTGGGAAAATCATGGGGAAACAGGCCGACCTGTATTACAAACTCAATTATTCCCATGACAATAACTCAATTAAACAAGAAACATGAGCTATAGAAGTGACATACATGGACCAGAGGATGTGAAATAAATGGATAAATAGGGGATGACAATATAATAACCGTTTATTTTCCCAACATTTTAATGATAATTGTTGACATGCACTTGAAATGTCTGCCTGATCTGTGATGACAGTGAAGATGACTGCTACAGATAATTGTTTTTGTCTGTCTGATGTGTTTTAAATGTGTTTGTATGTTCTGTGTCACTCACACATTCAAGTTTTTCTAAGTCTGAGTACTTCATATCATCATATGTCTATCTGTCTGTCTGTCTGTCTGCGCCGCAGCAGTGTCACAACTATGCAAGATGCAGACACCAAACCTAACAGATGTGTAGTTGAGATCAAAATAAAGGCTGAGTTTGAATAAAATGACGTCTCAGTAATGTAACAATGTAGTAATGAGTACTGAGCACACATAGGTCAGAACGTCAGGATATGGATGGGTGCTGTAGCTGGTGTGATCCAATCGCAAGATGATCTCTAGTTTTAATTCTGAAGTGTCTCTTTTTTCACATCTCTGCTGATGAATACCTCTCTAGGATAGGATTCATGGGGATATATCTTAAAAGGGGGTGATGCATGTAATGCACTCCTTGTCCAAAATCTTAAAGCTGCTGTAAGTGTTAGCAGTTAGCAATCCCGTCCCTCCTCTCGACGTCACCACATGAATGCGCTGTGCTAATTGCCAGACATAGCAGCAAACAGTAGGATCCTGCTCTCTGCACATCGATAAGCAGACAGGACCACCTCTTTGTGGAGTTCTCTGTCCTGATTGGATAAAGTGTGCAGCGATACCAGAACGTTTATTTTCTCTTTTACTGCATGAGCAGGAGGAGGAGTTACTGACATGGGTTACTGCCCAAACACAGTGATTACTGTTGTAATATAGAGCTGTTTAATACAAAAATATATCACTTACAACAGCTTTAAGTTTTAAGTCTGGTGTTTAGAGTGTTTACTCACCGCTCAACCACTTCAAGCAAGTACAAGAACTAAATACCCTATTGGTCTAATTTCCTAAGTATTATGGATCTTTAGAATGTTTTTTTCCCACTCCATTAATTTTGAAAATGAGCATACATCTGGAAAATAAATAATGATTTTGTGGATGAGATAATATAAAGTTATCCAAAATATCACTGTAGCGTCCTTGTGAGGTGCCCACTGAATTCAAAATCCAAAATATGTCAGCAAAGTGTTTTGTGAAGAAGAAAAAGCCGCACTATATTGTTTGTATTCTAGCAGAATAATGACATGATTGCTATCACTGCAGACAAAAACAGAGTTTTTGTTCTGTGAGACAGGACAACATCCAAAATGAGAAAAGTTGAATTGCATTAGTAAAGGCCATTGATATTCTGACAGGCCTGTCTGAATATCAGTTCCCTTGAGAGGAGAAAATGCCCCTGGTGAGGCAAAGGAAAAAAGGAAACAAAAGCCTGAGAATGTTCAAGTGAATCATCTTTTAGTCACTCTGCTTGCTTTGGCTCTTAGTGAATTCTTCGACTTTAGTTGAGCGTGCCACTCTTCACCGACACAAAGAGACAGGGCAGGCATTTTATGCATTCGACAGGGTTTGTTGACATACTGGAGTATTATGCCAGTGCAGCACTTTTCACTTCATTTGTGCGCTTACTATGGTTAGTCTCAAAAGGACGGCAAGCGTCAAAAGAATATTTCACTGTGTGGAACATGGATCACTGACTATCAGAAGCTCTCACCCAAAAGAAGGGGGTTAAGAGCGAAAATATCAAATAAACATGAGATAAATTCCCTCCCAGCTGACATTAAAGTGGTTTACATTTGCACATATCAAAAGTTTTTCAAGGTTTTACAATGTAGATTGAGGTATTTGACCAGAACGGGGCTTGCAAAAAGATCTCTTGGATGTAGCTGTTCATCATCGTCTCCTCCCCTCTGTCTTGTCCTCTCTAGCCTGCTGACACTGATGGTTTCTAAGTGAGTATCTCATCCCTCTCTCTCTCCCCCTCTGTCATAATCACTGCTCTTTATGATCGGTTTGCCCTCTCTGCCCTTTCAAGATGCGGCATGTAATGAGGGCTCTGGAGGACTGTGTGAGTGGGCTATTTAGCTATTCAGACAAGATCAGCTCGCACATCCCACGCTCTTTAACTCGGCTCCCTACCAATACCTCTCAGCTGAGCACAGTGATTGTTTGTCCCGCTCACAAGGTCACATACTGGATGGGGCAGCTCAGACATTCAAAATCCATGTTCTTTTAGTGCCTACTCAGGTCATGTCAATCACATGATTAAAATGAGCAGTTTTATTTACTCTTTATTCACCCCCTGACAAATATAAAGATGTAAAGATGTAGTTTTACAGAGTTTAAAAGCAAGAAAGACAGCTGAAAGCTTTTGTGATATTTCCTGCGTACCTTTTATTATAAAGCAGGTTATATTAGCAGGTGCCATATAAATACTGTGAAAGTAACAAAAAGCTCAATTAATTGAGAAATTCACCCAGCTCGCATTCAGTGACTGTGCCTTTGAATGAGCCGTTAGGACTTGAATGTTGTGATATTGCAACTGTACAGACGCCGCTCTCAGCCATGTCACCAGCACAGCAGGGGTTGCCAAACTGGCAGAGCTGATGTGTAAACACGGGGGGCAGGGCCTGCTCTGCTCAGGCCTGTGAGAGCTGATCATGTTAGCAACTTCCAAGCTGAAAATGGCAAGTTATTCTAACACAAACCTGCACCCCCGCTGCATCCTAAGTTTAGCCCCGCCCACAATATATGTGATTGGTTTAAAGAAATACAAACAAGCCAGAGTGTTTTTCCCATTATACAAGAATGATAATTAGTGCAGCCAGACCTTTTTTCATTGCTGAAACAGCACTGTGGAGGTAGGTCTGGCTATGTGAGACATAGTAGAGGGTGAATATAGGTGCTGCAGCAACGGACAGTGTGAAAAAAAAATGTATTTATTGAATATTTAAGTATTTAAACACCCAAAATAAAACTATGAACCAGAAAATGTGCATAATATGGGACCTTTAAAGGGTCACCTCCCCTCAAATAGAGAAACTCCAATAAGGAACAAGTTTTTCCAAAGATGTCGGCATACAGTTTAATTTGACTTAGTATTTATACTTAGAACAATGAACTTATACTTGTATACATCTTATACTTACAGACTTGGACATACCTCCATAAATATGAATTAAATTTGATACCAGTTACTCTGCCCATTCCTTATGGGTCTAGTCAGGCACAGAATCAGCAATGAAACAGAATTATCATATATATATATCCACTAACATATTACAGCACATGTTGACTTTATGAATGTTTAAACATACACAGACAATCTAATATTTAGCCTTTATAAAATCTCACAAGATCTCAACAATGATAATAACTGACAGGAATCCAAACAAACCGAACCATGATACCAAAACATTAACAAGAAAAGCCTATATTCACCATTCAACCCATGTAAGCATGCATAATTCATACATAGGTAATACTTAATCCACTCAATGTTTTAAATCTTTTATTTCCTGCAATTCAAATCCTCCTCTTGTTTCAAGCTTCAGATCAGTTTTCACCATTTTCTATAATCTATTTTTAAGCAAAAAAGATTGATTGCATTCACGTCTGCCAAGAGTTCCTGAGTTATCGGGAAAAAGTACTTTCTTTTTTCTCATGAAGTTTTAAATAAACATAAAAATTTGAAAATTGAACATTCAGAGAATTCTGGTTTTGAAAAGCCTATTGTGCATCAGACATCATTTTCTTTTCCAAGAGAACTGGATCTTTTATTGTAGCTTGAAACAAAAAAAGTAGACCTTGACAACAATTTGATGCATTTTCTGATTTTAACAAGGGCGGATATTACACTTCACTGTTGGCGGGGACAATAAACAGAAAACATTCTCAGGAGAAATTCCTGAAGGGGACACCAAAGGTGCTGCCAAAAGAACTGTTATACTACAGAGGAAACACTGATTACCATGCCTACAATTAAACTGTACTAGATACTGAAAGATAAATGGGGTTCAGGGTTGTACCAGCATGTTAAAAGTACCAATATTTTGACTCAGATTCAACTGTGAGGGAACAGGCTGAACAAAATGTCATTACCATAATTGTGTTTTAGTTCTTAAGGTAGAAGTGAATAAGGTTCAACATTTGTAAACATGACATACCTGAATATTTTTAAGGAGAACCCAGGAAATTTTCTAGCTGTGCTTGTGGCGACAAAACCACTTGTTTTTAACGAGACCTCAGGACATCTACAGCGGTGTTTGTGGCCACAGAAACAGGGAGCTAATTCAAGCAAAACAGTGTTTATCTAACCAAACCAAGCGTTTTTTTGTGCTTGGACCTAACCCTTTGTCACAAGAGAAAAATAGCACCTCTCTTAAAAATTAACTTTTGCAAAATTTCTAATTACAATGGTCTGCCAGCACCACCACGCTCAGAGACGGTCCACAGACAGGTGTGTGAGGTGCAAGTTGACTGGCAGAGGCGGGGGAACAAATCTTTGGAAACTTAAAAACACATTATCACACATCTTTAATTAGCACAGGTGCTTTCATTGCATATTATTATATAATTTCAAATGATATGTTTTCACAGATGAAAGTTATTGAGGGGGACAAATCTCTCTTTTTCCTAGAAACGGGGTCTGGACCCCCCATGACTTCCACCTATGGATTTGAGGGGAATTTTTGAAGGTTGTGCATGTCATTGCAATGTAGCCTGGACTTTAGATATACAATTACTTTATTGGACTAAGAACTACTACTACTACCACTATAGACCATAAGATAAGATAAGATCTTTATTAATCCCTCAGCGGGGAAATTCACGTGTCTCAACAGCTTAAGAGTCATAGGCAGAGGGAAAGGAACAACAGAGTGACTGAGTTATAGATAAAAATGTGTATAACAAAACAGCAAGACAAAAAGAGAATTATCTAAAGATAAGGTGAAAAAGTAATAATAATAATGATTATTTTTATTATTATAATTAAACTATATAAGATTATACACACTATGTCATTAACTGTACTGTATAGTTCATAAGTATAGTAAATACACACTCAACTTGTGACGTGGTGCCTCTGTTATAAGCCCCGCCCCTGTCTGCCGGTTGACCTATGAACGGGCTCTGAGTTAACTCGCACATGCTCGCGACGTCATCCCTCTTTGGTCTTCTGTGTCAACATGGCGGCTTCCATGGCATCCCAGGCTGCAGCAAGAGGACTGAGGACAGCGACCTCTAAGAACATACTCCTCGACAAACTCAAGGTTCTTTTGCAGCCTACATTACTGTGAATGCGGTGCTCACCTCTCACGGGTGGTTTCCGCTGCCGTATGTCCGTTGTCATCGCCTCAGGGAGCTGTCAGTATAGCTACGTGGCTAGCAGATTAGCATGTGAGAACAGAGAGAGGTTTGACAGATCAAAGTTGAACAGTGTGACAGGCAGCCTGCTGCTGATGTAACCGAGACTATGGCCGTGCTGTTACAGTTGTAATCATTCTTCAAGGAAACATACTGTCATTGGACAGGAGCTTTTCTGAGGACAACCTTGCTAAAGATCTGAGCGTTTATCTGTCACTTTGACATTAACCTGGCATGTTTGCCTGTGTGTGTATAAGTGCTATTTTTAAAGGTTATTAAGCTTCGAATCGGCAAATCGTTAAAATGGTTAAAAAACCCTTGCAATGTAAGTCAGGGTTCTGCAAGATATTTAGTTTTAATACCTCTACAGCAGGCTGTGTGAGCACTTGGTCCAATATTAATAGGCATTGGATAAAATTTCAGTATGGCAATATATTGTGTGTGTGTGTGTGATAAAAAGGCATTCAGAGCTAGGACTATGCAATTTTTTATACATGTCAGTTCATGTCAAATTCTGTGAAACTGACACCACACTGCGGTGAAAATTTATCATTTCTGTACTTTGCCTTTTTTAGGACTATTTTGTATTCTTAAGTTGGACAGATATTGCGATGTATTGTTAGATGGTTGTCTTGCAACACACTGATTATTGCAGAATTGCTGTATCGTGATACTATTTTTTTTTATTATGATCCCATCGCATCGTGACTTACTCTGTGATTACCAATTATTAACAGCCTGTACATGTTCACAGCTTAGTACTAAAGCAGACTTTGGCAGAAGTACCTGAACACTGCAACCAGTATTGCAGCCGTTTCAGATAAGAACATAGTAAAATGGTTAACTTGTGCACTTTGATCCTCCAGTGTCTGTTTGTGAGCTGTGAACCACAGCTCACAAACAGACACTGAACCACAGCTCGTAGAGTTTATCCGATTAGGTTTGTCTCTGTACACAAGAGAAAATGATTACAGTTACATTCTCATCCTTTTTGCAAACAAAGCATTTGGCCTTAATGATTAAAAACAGAATGGAACAAAAATACTGCCAAAGCCATGGAAAGGAATCAGAAATAAAGCCCCCTGATCCGTGTTGTCTAACAAACAAGTGCACTCTTAAGAAAGCAGAGTTGTGTTTTGTGTATTAAATGCCAAATGACAGCATGGTCTCATTATTGATTAATCTGCCGATTTATTTTCATAATTAATCGTTTGTTCTTTAAAATGTCAAAAGTGAAAAAAACTTTTAATCACAATTACCCACGTCCGAAAGTGACATTAATTGCTTCTTTTGTCTAATCAACAGTCCAAAACCCAAAGACTCTTCATGAATATCATTAAAGACAGTAAATCCTTACATTTAAGAAACTTGTTTGACATTTTCGTTTGGAAACTTAAATTATTTGTATCTATAATGTTTTTATCAACATCAAATAACCAGCTAATTGTTGCAGCTCTAGATATGAGCACCGCCTCAGTTTGACACGTTTCTTCTCGAACAGGATCAGAGATCCGGTCTTTGTTGAAATCCTGTCTGTATAAATATTTAACACTCGCACAGATGTCCTTTGGAAAAGGACAGAGCAGGAACCTGTTGATACTGTAAACATTGTTCCAGTCAAGTTGACACACTCTGTTTGGCACTGAGTTAGCAGTTACAGTTGGACTTAAGCAATCTCATGTCTCATGTTTACTTTTTTCGTGGCTGATTTTGCTGTGTTGCCCTGTTGGAGCATTTTGTCTTGAAGGTTATAAAGTGAGCAGAATAGGGTGATTTTGATAGCTGATTCAGTGTGCCTGAAACACAATGGTTTGCATCAAACACTGAACTGAAAAAAAAAAGTGTTGTTTTTTTACACTGCAAGTACCATTAAATTAAAACGATAATTGATACTGATTCTCCAAATGAGCATGGGATATCCCAAGTAGTAGGACTGGAGTTAATATGGTCATCAGGATGCAATCTAGAGCTCCTGTTGACTATTTTAGTTATTTAATTTAGCAATGGTTTGTAACTATTTTTTTTTTTTTTTTTTATCAGAAATGCTTATTTTTATACATATTTCTGTCTGACAAAAAAAACAAAAACGAAAGAAATTTACAAACCAACGCAACAGTGGAGATACTATGATGCTTTTGGGGGTCGGACAGTCCATAACTAGGCTAGCTTACTTTAAGTCCAGCATGCATAGTCATGTACATTGTTAACTATAACAAAAATCAATTCCAACAAAGGCAGGAAATACCACCAACTTAATCAACTGAAGTAATACCATTCAGTAAAGCAGCAGAGTGAAAATGTTAAGTGTCCAACACTAGGAATTAGACCTGAGACAATCAGAGAAACACACATCCCACATTCTGTTGCTTTGTTCACTTGTAAAAGACATGGTGCAGATACGCACAGGTAAACATGAAAGATTGAAAGTGAAGTTTAGAGTTTAGATGCTGCTTCTTGGTGGTACAAAGCAGAGATTACTACAAAATGTGATAACAGGAAAGGGCTGAAGGCATTGAAAGGTCTCAACAAGGTACCGGCCAGTACTGAATGTGACCTTTTACGCAAGTAAGACAAAATGACACCAGGTTTGGCACTTTTTAATTTAAAACCCTGACTGAATGTGTAGCAGATTTCAGCGTAGGTCAAACAACTGAGGACATTTCTTCTTGAAGAATGACAACATTTTGTAGTCTCTAAATCATTGTTCAGAACGTATATGAAAGTCAGAGGGTGACCTGATTAGGTGGCTGAGAGGAATTTTTAGGATTGTGGCAGTTAACGGATAAGATAACAACTGCAAGAAATTGCAAGGAGTATGCAGCTTTAGGGGTTATGTAAAATGCAGCTAAAATGTTCAAGGTCTTACACACCCGCATTAGAAATTAACTTTATCCATTTAAATTTAAAGGATTGTCAAATTTAACATTAAAGAATCTTGAAAAGCTGAAGTGAATAATAACAAATGCTTACCCACATAAATGTATTAAATTATTGTGATATCAGTCATATATACACACACACACATGTATATGTATATGTATATATATGTATATGTATATGTATATATATGTATATGTATATATATATATATATATATATATATATATATATATATATATATATATATATATATATATATATATATATATATATAGATATGTATCATTGTTGAATTATCCTCTTGTATGTAAGTTGTATTTCCCAGCTTTGCTTTGCATACCTACTCTGTATTGTGTTCATACATCACCTGCATGTATGCAAGACTCCATGCAATCTGTAACAATCTGGAAGTCTATCAGAAAATGTATTGTTGTCAGCGGTGTACAGAATGTAGTGGCATTCCTTAATAGCTAAAGGCTTTCAAAATGTATAATCTCACATTTACTGTTTTTTGTACCAGCTTCTCTTCAATTACTTTGGGTTCTCTCTCTCTCTCTCTGTCTCTCTCTCACTCTCGCGCTCTCACTCGGGCCAGGTGATAAGAGTAATGATGAAGGATTCTCTCTGGTCTGTAGCACAGTATCAGAGCCTGAACGGATTGACAGCCAGGTATCTCCACAATAGAATCAAATCAGCTCTGACAGTGTGTCAGCTAAGCTGAGGAATTCAATTTGCGACGATTTGTCAACAACAATGCAGAGGACATCCCAATATTCAGATGGTTGGCTCCGGGATGCTCTTAAAAGGGGAGTGGGATGTTGTGTTTTTTTTCTTTCTGCTCTCTCCTTCTCCCTCTCTCTTTTTCCTCACTCTCTCATAAATCAAATCTCTTGAATTCTTGTCTGCACAGCGAGATAATCCTCAGGCTGTTTTTCACTGTCGCTGCACAGTGGTGAATTTGTAAACGTTTGCTAAGTTTTTTTTATTTTTTTTAAGGTGTGCCTGCTTAGTAATAACCCAGCAGTGTCGAAACCCAGCGTGGTTTGAAGGGAAACACTGGGAAGAGAGGTGGCTCAATGAGACTGGGTCCTGAATATTTTACAGTGGGGGGTGGAGAGCCCTCTGCTTGCAACGACTTCTTTTGCTGGAACTTCAAACGACGGGCGGCTTCCCCATCTGTCTCAGCAAGAACACATTTACATTTCCTCCCCGCAAGGGATACTGCAGGACGAAGTTAGCTCTAACTGGATTTGAATATCGCTTCACCAAGGTTAATAGCCATTTCTGTAGCTGGTGAGGTGCTTAGGCTTTTTCAATAATTTAGAAGGGCTGCAGTCATTAGGAAATGTTGGCAGCCTCTGAAATGGGGAATGCAATGAATGAATGCACTCCTATCAGCTTAACTTGGGCTGTTGATCTTGTGTAGCTAATGAGGAAAAAGTGGGGCTGAGGCTGAAAATTAGTTGAAAAAACAATGTCGGTGATTGCTGACAGCTGTAATTTAGTGAAAGTACAGTATTTTGAAGATTTTGCTCAGCTGTCATACAAGATTATTCATCATCTTTGAAATTAGACCTTCAAACATGTCATAAATATGATTTGGATTTCAGTAGTGAGTTTGCCTGGGGCCGCCCCCTATGAACTTTGTTTCGACGGGGTCAGTCTGGCAGCCTGATCCTATATGAGTGAGTGTACTCATACTCAGCCATGTAACAGAGCAACATGACGGCTACATGTGGCAATAAGGACACCAGTGAAAGAGCTACCCTAAAGTTTCTCCTCACAACTGACATTAAACTTTAGATAGCCCTAGACACTTTGCCTGGATGTCAGAATTTGACCTTCAGTTTTTTTGTCCTAGAGACACTGTTTCCATGATCATTTTTAAAGTTGTGAGAACATTTACATAAAACTTTGTTCACAGTTTTCAGAGACCTAACATGAACATGTCAAGTCACATGATACCACCAGTTAATCACTCCTGCAGTGCCATTGATTTGCCATGGTTGAGTTAGCAATTCATGAATGTAGCTCCAGGATACTTGCCTGCAAACAAGTTCATATATGTGGACTTGGATGTACATGAGGGCTTGGCGATATGGCCTATAAATAATGTAATATTTTTAGGCTATATTGCAACACACTATATACATACACCGATCAGTCACAACATTAAAACCACCTGCTTAATATTGTGTGGGTTCCCCTTGTAAAGCCAAAACAGCTCTGACCCGTCAAGACACAGTCATAAGACTTCTGGGGGTGTTCTGTGGTGTCTGCCCTTGCCATGAGGGGGTGTACTTGCAGTGGTGTTTGGATGGGTGGTGTGTGTCAAGTGGCATACACATACATTTCAGGACCCAAGGTTTCTTCACAGAACATTGCATTGTAACGAGATGATCAATGATACTCACATGACCTGTCAGTTGTGGCTGATCGGTGCATATATATCGACATATTGACATTTCCTCAAGAGCACACAGAAATGCTTGATTGAACGGACACAATTCAATAATTTTTCATTTATTTTCTATGGATCTCAATCAGATTTTTAATCTCCTAGGTTTTCTGATTAAGGTTTTTGATAAATACACAATATGCATACACACAGTTTTGAATTGCACGAAACAATTATGAAGTGCTATGTTCACCAATAGGCTATTCAAAATCAAATATCACAATATTTTTGACCATTCATTCATTATCTGTAACTGCTTATCTTTTACGAGCGGCGGGTCGCCAGTCCATCACAGGGCTGACCTATAGAGAGAAACAACCATTCACACTCACATTCACACCTACGGGCAATCTAGAATGACTGATTTCCCTCACTTGCATGTCTTTGGACTGTGCGAGGAAGGCGGAGTACTCAGAGAGAACCCACGCAGACCTCAATATTGATATTGTGTTATTTGTAGAGATGAGTATTGCTACTTTCACAAGATATTAACACAATGAGATATTTGCTAAATAATCATCAGTAGTGTCGATATAATGACTGAGTGGGTAAAGGCAAGTAAAAAACAAGTAGAACAGTAAGTTCATAAAATGAAATCACTTTACTTTAATACAGCCTTTAAAACCAGGAAAAGACAACACTTCCTTATCATGATTTAATGATATCCAACATCTAAGATGATATATAATCTCATATCTGGTTATAAATCTCAATATATTGCCCTGCCTTAATGTATATGTGGATGAACTTTGACACAGTTGCCCACCCTTGCATTGGCTTCTCATTATTACTGAGTTATCTTCCTCTGAGACTCGACACCTTTGAACATGACTCCCTAGTCCGTACCCCCTCTCTTATTAACTATGCTAATTACTGATATCCCTATCTGTAGAGACACAACAGTCAGGTTTTCCTTTCTTAAGCCTGTCTGCAGGAGATTAGACCTGCCCTGCCTAAAGACCTGCCAATGACGCAAATCTCACTGATCTAAATCCTGGAGCCATGCTCTACTGCTCCCGCCTCTGTCTCTGCTCTACTGCTCTATTCCCTGCTCCATGCTCCCTAACAGACAGATGTCATTTCTCTCGCCGTATTATAATGACCCGGACACAACCTTAGCTTTTAAGGAGCAAGGGCGTAGAAAGCCACAAGTGCATGGCAGCAGTAATGAGAGCAAAAAAGTGCATCTTTTGTGCCCCACGTGTGACCTAACCTGATTTGTCTAATCTTTTTAAGCTAAATATTCATCATGATTATTGACATCATCCGAAAGTAGTATGGACATTATGCAAGTAAAGGCTAATAGATGCAAAGGCCTGCATGTACTCTACAGTGATCAACCTGTATTATGTTTGTGGGGATGAGTCATTATAATTTTTATTAAACCAAATGGCAAAATGGCCTCAGATGTTACCAATGTTACTCTCAGTATAACATCCCTGTTATCTTTGCCATTACTCCTCATCCAAATCTACGCAGGCCGTACCAAAGCTGACGGCAGAGAGAGGAACTTCTGCCATCAGTACTCAAGTACTTTATTAATTAAAGGAGTCCAGGCTTTCTGAGTTGGCCCACTAATGCTTCATGAGGCATGCCCTTGCTCCATGGCTGGCCGTAAGTGGAGATATGCCTGTGATTCACGCTGCGCTGTTTATGCAGAAAATCCACATCAGCTCTGCTTCTTTGCCTCCTCCATTTCCTTTACTGTGTGTCACCCCTCTCACGGCTTACTACACAGCGCTTGTCTAATTGCAAGACGGCCTGTATTTATGAGTTGCGACTAAGTAGCAAACTGCCACCTCATTAGCAGAAAAACATTCTACCGCAATCAGTACGGCAATGATTTTGATAGTCGCTCTGAGTACCGCTCCTTCTGATTCGGCCTGTGCTCATGGAAGTGGACACTATAAAGCTCCCCTTTAAATTCTCCCCGGATGGTTAGCTTAAATGGATGGGGAAAAGAGACGAGTGCATAACCTGAATGGGAACAAATCAATTACATAGAATTGGTGAACTGGCAATCTGTTAATTTCTTAAACATTTGATAATGCCCCTTAAGGAGCATTCTGGTTAATTAACTCTGCAGTCATTTGTCGTCACTAATAAGGCAGTGTCATTTCAAAGGGGTTAGGGTCTGGCCATGACAAGTAATGAGGATTTTAACCTTAGCAGACATCTGTGGATACCACTGTATAATATGAGATATTCAGTGCCTCTGGAAACCGTCGTTCGCCTGCTGTGTTCAAAAGATATCAAATGTGGTATATAATATGTAAATGTTTGAATTAAATCTTGTCGAGGCCAGGTTGGCTATCAGATTAAGTACTTTCATTATTGCTTCTTTTCACAAAAAAATATAAATTAGTTACCATTCTGAGGATTTAGCGGTATACTGTAGGGTTGGTCCGTGTCTACCGAATTTGCATATGATGATGTCATCAGTGAAACATCACGATTCACTGCTGTTTCTTATTGTCGCTCTCACCAACGGATCTCACCCAGCCGAGACAATTGTCGCCCCTCACCCCGCACATATGTCCTTGTGCCGGGTTTAAAAGGTCTTCATACCCGCATCATATGTCCGTAACTTAGTTGTGTTGAAACTCAGAGGTATGAAACAAAGTTGGCTGGCTAGCTATAATGAGGAAGATGCAAACAACAACAGCGCGACTGAGAGGAAAAAATGCAAATATGGCGAGGCAAAATGCCTAGCAGTAAAGCTCTTTCCAAAGAGAGTGAATCTGGGGTTGGGTTTCACCCCTTGCTGGACACTGAGGGAGAGGATGGGGATGAAGAGCAATGCTGAGTTGGCCTGTTTTCTGTTGGACAGGTAGATGCCAGTGGTTAGCTTAGTTAGCTTGCAAGTAAGTATGAGGTTTCCCCAGGGAGGTTGGGCCAACTTTGAATGTTTTGTTTACAAACAGTAACTAACAAATCCTGCAAAGTAAACCTTTACTTTATCTGAAAAAACGAAACACTAAACAATTCCCTTTTTTAGAGGACACATCCACCAAAACAAACCTGAAAGCACCAGAGGCATCAAATGCCGAATGTTTTAAATCTCGTTGGTTTAAAAAACAAAACGACAAAAAAAAATTAAGAAATTAACATAACATTTTCATCATGTTCACTGTCTTAATTAAGTCTTTGGCAACATTTTCTAATTATCACTATGCACAAAGTGCACCTAAGATCAACAGACAGACTTTGCCATCACTAGAGCAGCACCACTAGCGTGGCTAAAAATAGAGTCAGCTGTCTTCACTTGTCTTCACACGGCTTTTACTGTGAAAAGTGCCTCAGTGCATCAGGTTTTAAGTTTTCTTAAAGGTCTGCTTTGTTTCACTTTAACACTTATTTCTGCTGCACTTTCTGTAGTGCTTGTGCTTTTTGTTCTTCTTCTTTTTTTTCCTTTCTTTTTTTTGGATAAAAATCCACTAAGGCAGATTTTGATGGGAGAGGAATACCCTGTGGTCATTAGAAGGACAGACACTAGGAGGACGTTCAGAGTCCTAAAGTGATCTCAAAGGCCCCTCTGAACTCTTACTCTGATTGGTGTCCTGTAAGCTTCTCCTTCCTGTTCTCACAGGAGTGTCACGCAGGCCACATCAATAATGATTTGCATTTCCTCATGAATATGCCTGCTTAAAATGATGCCTTAGCCTCAGTAGCTAGAAAAGTATCCGCCTTTTCTTTTTTTTTGGGATAGACTCTCTGGGAATGACATATTGAGAGTTTCCCCTATGGAGCTGCACTTTGTCCAGCCATTGAGACTGGTTAATGATGATAGGCTCTGTGTGAGTGGGATAGTGTCTTGTGCTCAAGGTAAATCCTGAATTCCTACCGTTCTCTCCCGCCTTAATGCAGCTCTTCACAGTGCTTCATCTGTATTCATAATTTATGAACTGTTGGGGGGGGGTGTGGGGGGTGAACTGTTGGGGGGGGGAACTCTATAAAGTAATTTGTTACTTTTTTATTGACCTCTGAAGGGTGGTGAGTGATGAAGGATCTTGTTCAGGTGTCCTATAAGATATTGATTGGATCACGCAGCAGCAGCAGCAGCAGCAGCAGCAGCAGCAGCAGCCACTTTGCATGTGTGTTCCACATCATCAATCAGAGCAGTTTTTCCAGTAGGTCCACTGCTGTACTTCATCCAGCGGAGTACTGGGTACCAAAGGTTCTCACACCAATGTCAGTCAAACAGAAAAACACAGCTCGAAAAATCACAGTAGGACATGAATTTAGGATTTGTACTGATATCAATATCATCAACACATAAACAGATTTGGAGTTGAAAAATATTTGATACACCTGACATTACAATGCTGTGCAACAAACATTTTCTTTACTAATACAGTGTTAAATCATAATTTCTCTGTCTTGGTTAATCAAATAACTAATTATTTAAACTAACTACTTATAATAATAATAACGAAATATCAGCAAAATGCCCAGAGTCCATCGCAACCTATTCTAATACTCTGTTTGGTCAGGCTAAAAAGTAAAAATAGATAGATGACAAAAAAAGCCAGCTATTGGAGGAACCAATGATTTATTTATGTTTTTTGTTTGAAAAACAACAAACAATTGATAACAGTCTTTTCAGCTCTGCATGTAGTGATGTTGTGCCTAACCCTGGCTTTCACACTCTGTAATATAGGTAAAATTAGACAGACAACTTTTCCCCCCTTGTGTTTCCTAGTGGTATTATTGTTGGCTCCGCTGTTGCAATGACAACTGGATCGTTTTCCTCAGAGTCACAAGTAACAACAACACGTGGACAAAACATGAGTTTATGCAATCATTTGATCCATAATAGAAATGGATCCCCAGTTAAACTTCCTTTTCCGGCCCGGTGGCAGACAAAATTGTATATTGATAGCGAGGTTTATGTATGTTTAATGTAAACACAGATGGCTTAATTATTCTATCTGTCTATCTGTCTATCTGTCTATCTGTCTATCTGTCTATCTATCTATCTATCTATCTATCTATCTATCTATCTATCTATCTATCTATCTATCTATCAGTTTAACATTTACTTTATAATGATACATTAAAGCAGAAAACTTGTCTTTTGGCAGCTTTAAATCGCAATAATTTTATGGATTAAATTCAATACCAGGATACATCACAAATGAGCAATCAAATTAATTACTGCATTCAACTACTTGTCATCTTTACCATAATGACTTGATGTATTCATAATTAATTACTATGGAAATTAACTATTGCCTGTATGAATTTGATGGCGTTAATATAAGATGCCATTTGCTGGATTGTTAAAACGACAGCGCTGACGTCCTCAGATAGATGGATTGTGTTCAGAGATAATGTTCCCTTAGTGTTACCAACTGCCAGGGCAGAATCACATCTTCACTCACTGTTGGCTGGATCCTGTCTGCCTTCACCTCCATTCAAGAAACAAATGCGTTTTTTGACCTGCGATGTCAACCCTTTGAATTTTTGAGTGACAGATTAACGAGCAGCGCAGCATTGACTGGCTGCTGTTTATGGGCCTGATCAAAGGTGATTGCCTGCTTTGTAACCTTCCCCTGTAAATTAAGGCTTATGGCTCTAATAAATTTCCATGGGATCCAGAGCTACTCTGTCAGATGGTGACTTTTTGACATTGTTCCACTCTTTCATAGTGATAAAGACAACTGCTTTAAATTAGCCCTAGGATATTGACTCCTTAAGTTTAACAGAAGGGCAAACGACAAAGTACTGGCGTGTCTCGAAATGACTTTGCAAAGTGCCAAGATCAGACATCCCCTAACTATGATGACACTTCTCACAACAAGTGTGGTTTGACAATGTGCGTGCTGCTCTCAACCAAACACGAGACTGCACAATCTTGTGCCTCGTAGGAGAAGTCCTGATGTTGCATGATGTCGTGCTGAATACCATATGGAGCAGCCGAAGAAGTGTTTTGGGAGTAGTGTTGACGATACCAAGATTTTGTCCTTCAGTGCCACTTGTGGATAAGTACAGCTGCGACAAGGACTTCGCAATCTGATGCAGCTGCTGCCGTAGCACTGCCTGTCCTCAGTGTCTTTGTATGAGGGCACAGCCACTCGAAGTGCTCTATGACGAGAGCGGCAGTGTGGAGACATAGTTTATTCAGCACATTTCAATGATTCAGATTTCTTTGTTCTTTTTTTTTAACTTGTGAATGTTTTTTGAATGTGAATTTGTTTTTAGGAAATGACTTTGTGAGTTATTGTCTTTAACCTTGTCTAATTTTTCCACCGAATAGTTTGGCGTCAAATTATGCAAATATGCTACATCATCATTTTTAATGCTGGTTTTGTTCTACATTTTTACAAACAGTCTCAACATTTGCTAATTGTCTAAACATTAACCTCCCTTTTCTTTTTTTCTAATATTTCCAAAAATCCTCTCAATTGAATGTTACAGTTATACCAATATGTTTGAGTGTTTTAAAAACACAATTTACGCTACTAAATATCACCTGTAGGAGACAATATAAGTACAGTAAACAGTATATGGATGTGAATGAGACCTCAAATGTCAAAGGTTGTATGACATTTTTGAACAGAGGTGTCAAGATTCTCCAAATCCATGATTCGATTCACATTAGATTTTTTTGTTTTAATCGGCACTGGCCTTTCCTAGACTATCTGATCTGGATTTGTAAAGTTGAACAAACCATGCCCTGACAACTGTCTTTTACATTTTAATATTCTTCTAGATATAGCGATATTTTACAACAGCTTGACTTTATCCTGGTGGCTTTTTGTATGTTGGGCTTAGACAAGCTCAAATAGTATTCAACATGTATAAAGATGTCAGAGTTCAACAAAAAATACCTCTTTTCGGGGATTCAAGAATAATCAACAAAAGATAGAAATTTGGTAGGGAAAAGTGAAAGGCATGCACTTGCCCCTCCTTCATTACCACCACTGAGGTGCCCTTGAGCAAGGCCCTTAACCCCCAACCACTACGGCAGAGCTGCTCATTGTACTGCGCAGCTTCCTGGTGTGAATGTGTAAATGTGTGACTGATCAGGGCGTTCCTGGAAAAGAGAGCATCACTCTCAGTGAACTCTTCCTGAAGAAATACAGGTTAAATTAAAAAAAAATTAAAAGAACCTAACCTAACAAAAACTTTGTTACAAAGTTAGGTTTCTCAAATATGTCCCTCTGCCCAAACAAATCAATAAAGGATCTCTGAAAAAGAAAATAAACTATAACTCCAGTACCAGTCAGTTGATTGTATTCGTTCAAGTGTCTGGAGGTACAGCTGCAGGCTACCGGTAAGCTAGGTGTGTGGTCTTTTTAAAAATTATTTTATTAGACACAAGCAAGTAAGAAGGGATGGAGAGAAAAAAATCCTGGGAGAATTGCCAAACCTGCTTTTGTTTTCAATAATCTAATATTGATAGCTCATATCCATCTATTTTTGATTCAGAATCAAAATTGTGATACCCCTATTCATAAACATAAACTATTTTTGCATGTCATATAACATATATAAATGTTTTTTTTATGATTTGGAATTTTTTATTTCAATTTTGAATAGAATAGAAAATACTTTATTGTCTACCTTTTGCATGCATAACTTGTCTTAGCGTGTCCAAAAAGGTACAAAAAAAAAAACAAATAACAAAATGCCAAACATGAGTATAAGCTACATTAAAATAGCACAAGGACTATGTGAAGGACTGAACCAGATATAAAGTGCTGTGTGCTGGGAGGCTGTCCTTACTGATTAAGATATTTTATGGCAACAGGGACAAATGATTTTCTATAAATGTTCTTTTTAGCACAGGGGACTCTGTACTCTTGCCCTGAGGGCAGCATCTGAAAGTGGTGATTTAATTAATCTAATGCTAACCCATCAAAATTAAAACATATTGCACAACTCTTCTCCATTACACCATGCTTTATTTAGGCTATCAAATGTTGTCCCCCCCTTCTTACACCAGCATGTTTTAATTTTGACGGACTGATAATGTAACTGGGCTGCACCTCGCTGTGAGTGTTCTCAAAGTTAGACACTTTGATCAAAACATTAATCAAAGAAACCATTAAGATCTGACTGAAAGTAGGACATTTTGTTTTTGGCTTTAAAGAAAAAGCACTTTTCTAAGAAAGAAGACAAAGTTAGTATCCACCCCTGCCATGGTGTGCGTGACATTTGGGGATCATTCGCTGAATGTCAAGACTGTTGCTGCAAGCCTGCTGAAAGCAAAATTCTTTCACGGAATAAGTGCTTCCTTAATATGGCTTCAGCTTTTTTCTCCTCTGCCTGATTTGAATCCTGTTGTAAAGGATTTTGCTGTTGCCTCGGCATCAAAGTGGAAATGCAGTCACAGTGTAAAACTTGATGGAGACAATGATGGGCTATTTTGGGGGCTGTGTCACATTAATACTGCATGTCTTCATGGGTTTGAGTCGTGGTGTATTTTTACCTCCGGGATCTCCTGGAAATTCACGTGTTCCTCACCTAAAGGGAAAGCCAGGTACATGTTTTGTGGACCTTTTTGGAAACAGCCTCTGGTGTTTTCACCGTGAGCCGAGTGTTTTTCATCAGAATGGCTTATCTGAACAAAACTGCAAAGCAAAAGCAGACAGAGCTTATTTGCTTATCCATTCATACATCCTTGTAACTAATGTGAGCTTGCATTTCCATTACCACTTTGCAGGGGGTTTTTTTTATTTGTGTTTAAGGGCATGCTACTGAAAAATCCTGACTACTTTAATGTGCAGAATGAATGAGACCTGTTCTCTTTCGCCTTGTTTCTCCTCATGCAGTATTTTAATAGAGAACAATGCTGTTTATCATTGTCACCACTCGCTTTTTGCCGCTGTGCCCCACTTCTTGTCACTTGGACGCATTCATGAGAAAGTATCTTGAGTGCTTTTGTGTGTATAGGAGTTCACTGTGAATATTTATTTCATCAAGGGCTAATGTCAGAGCATACAATTTTGTTTTTACCACAGTGTGTACAGCACATCCCGTGTGTGTATTCTCATATTCTGTGTGTGTGTGTATTGAGAACAAGTAGAGCAGTAGTTAGGTAGAGGGAGTGGGGTAGGACTGTCTCCAGAGTGCTACTGATGATAATTACTGTAGAGAGAGCGTCTCAGGGGACTGCAGACCAGCTGCCTGCTTGCCTGCCTGCCTTGCAACCGTACTACCATTCACCACTTACTGCTTTCTTTCAGGGCAGACATGTAGCAGTCAAAGAGATTATTCCTTAGTATCATGACTTAACTGTCTGATAGCTTTAAGTACTTGACTTGGAGTGACTGAAACATAAGTGTGGTCATGATGAGTCTGAAGGGGATTTTGAAGTAGAGTATTTTACAAGAGGGATTTCTTTATACTATATGCCTATTAAGAGTTGCACAATAGAGTAGCTGCCCTGTTTGAATGTACTTTGTAACTAGGGCTTAAATTCCTCTTGATTTTATTTTATTTCAAAAAAATTTCATGAGATCTGTGAGTTAGTTTTGATGCTCTCGCAGAAACTTTATAATGGTAGAGAAAACCCTGGTGATAGAGAGTCGAGAGTACCCTGAATAATTTCACAATAATATAGGTTTATGTTTTGAAGGTCTGAATCGAATGCTTCAAAGCATTGCCAAGGTAATACCAACCCTGTATCTGAATGCTTCGTTACATCAGCTGCACAAAAAAGAGGCGAAGGACTGAGCGAGAACTAGAGTTTCTCTAATCAGTCTCAAAACCAGGTGTACATGTGACACCAGCGCACAGAACGCTGTATGCCAGGAAAAACCTGTCCTATTGAGAGAGCATTTTCACTTCAGCTGCCAGTCACCATCTGAAACCCTGGATGTCTAAAATATCTCCTCATACTTTGCCACCTCAAAGTAAAATGGGTAATAGTACTTTTAATGATATCACAAATTAGATTTCTTTTCATTAGAGAAGCAGCATGCTGCACAGTTTCATGGGGTTCGATCTGGTTTCGTAAATAACGAGAACATCACTTACAGAAGGTGTTGGCAGGTAAAGCAACAGGCCTCCTGTTTTCGTCTTTGTTCTTCTTACTCTGGATCATTGAACCAGATGTGCCTACATGTAGGGTGTATTAGCGCATTGCTTGACATTGCCGTGACAGATTTAACAACCATCTGGGGGTAATACCAAGCATCACTTTGTCTTTCTAGTGATGAATTTCAGCTGTCAAGAATACCTACACGTGTCAAAATATCTTCGTAGCACAATAGGAGGGCAGACAACAAGAAGAGAAAAGAGTTGTCTTTGCTATTCCTCTGCTCATTAGTAACTGAGATGTTGGCATTAGGCCATCATCGGAGCATAATGAAGAATACAGTACTCACACAGGACTGATTTCAAAGCAGGTGACGTTCAAAAAGTTAATTAATACATCCCGTCAGTCATGTGTCATCTGTCATGCCAGCCAGGTGAAAAAGTCAAACATCATCCTTTGTTGTATCAGTCAACAGTTGCAGTATTTAATATTTGTTTTTGCTTTTCACCTCAGTAATATGAGCTGCACTCTTACAAACGAAGAAAGTGAACATGTCCCTTTAGCAAAGTGCTATTGTATGCACTTTGAGGGGTAAAAAAAACCCACCAAAAAAACAACAATTACATGCTTCAAATATGCTGTTCAAAAGTCAAAAGTTATTACAGTGTATTAAAAATCATTAAGTATAAAATTACAATTTGTTGCTGATAAGATTTGTCATCTGCATCCCTGATGCTACACATAGCAGACATGGGCTAGGCTTGTGTAGCAATATGATTTGCTCTCATTCACTAGTAGGGAATGGAAGTATTTCTGAAATTAAACAAGAAGCCTGAAAATATTTTAAATGTAACAACATTAAAACAGCAATAAGAAGAGTCACACAGGGACAATTGAGAAATAAAGTCTACTGTAAAATATCGAAGGGCTTGTGTTACAGTTTATTACTATGCCATTATTATTAATAATTGGATTTGGCACAGAGCCTCAAACATGTTTTTGTTGCCTCATCTAAAGGTAAAATCAAGTATAAAGTATGGGAAGGATCACTACCAGAATCACAACAACATTGCTTTTTGTATTCAATATTTATTACGCGCTCAGCTGCGAATGGTTTCTGCATATCTATGTAGTTATGTACTAATGTTTAACTTGTAAAAGGTAATAGACTAAAGATGAATACAGTACAAGAAACAAACAAAAGCTGTGTGTCTACAGAAGGTAAATAACTCAAATTAGGCTACACAGGCCACAATGGCCATAAACGGAACTGAATAATGTGCTGCATAGTGAACCAGTTATTTACCAGTCTGGCAGCTGAATGTTGTCTCTTTGCTGTAAATTTGACAGTTTCTCTCAGATGTGCTTTTTTAGTTTTTACTATAGATCACTTAGTAGCTGTGTTTAGAAAAGTGCTTTATAAATAAAGTGTATTGTTATAAATATATTACGAATATGTACATTTATAGGCAACACTATGCAGAAGACAAACGCCAGCAGACAGTTGTAAAATAAAAATACGTCTCTGGATGACCAGCTCCATGGAGGCTGCATACGTAGGAAGGTATGTTGTTATTAGAGTACCGAGTGAGAGGCCACCTTTGATAGAAATTGTCTGCGGGTTTGGTATATACTAGAAATTGCCCTAGGTGCCTTTCCATTCTTCGGTGTTTTGCCCAAGGTAACTGTCAGTGCCTGGAGGGACACCTCCAGCCCCACTTGACTTCTCCACTAAGCAGCAGCCGCTGTTATTTTGGGAAGTCTGCTTGGCTCTTTTCCTCCTTACCCTCACTATTCTATGTTATTCCATTTCAATTGATATGTATTGGTTTGAGCTTCCTAGTTAGCTGGTTTGGGAAGGCTAATGGGAGATTCACATTATTGATGCTTAGGACTGCACCAAACTGCTGTATTTTGTTTTTCTGCTATATATCTATATGTATATGTGTGTATATGTATGTATGTATATGTATTGTAATATGGAAAAATAAGAGAATCTTATTAGGGGTATGTATGTTATGTCAGTAGGCGCAAATCACCATGGTTAAGACCACTGAGTGGCAACATTGTTAATATTTCTCAAGTGCTGCAATCTGAATGTTCGTTTTGAATGCCTTGAAAACATAAAAAAAACATCTAAAATGTGACATAGCTGAGTTGATTTGTTTTACCTGACATTGAGTGTCATGTGGTGTGACTATTGCGCACACACACTTTACAGTGTCAATGCTGAAACAATAAATTGTGCAGCCCCATCTGTGTCTCTTTCTCTACAAAGGTGTGTCCTCATTTCGGCAGCAATTGGGACCGAAGAATTTCTTGTCCGCTTAGTTGATGGCCGCAGCTTTCAGGTCACATTATTGTCATCCATCAGTGGTTTTAGGACATACTCCCACCGTGTTTGTGATTCTGCGGACTTGAATGGTCGTCTATCTAAGAGGCAGTGAACGTGCTCTGTATTCTCAGTCTTACTAGGACTTAATGTATTGACTAATATGGTTTCACTTCTCCTTGAAATAATCTTTTATGATTGAATGTTCAAGGCAACTGTTGTTGAGAACTTTCACTCTAAAGTTTAGATCCCATTGATCTTTCCAGGCAATGTTATAAATAATTGTTGGATAAAATTAGTGATGCATGAATTAGTTGAGCTGGAGCCGGTGGCCAGCAGGCGGATTTATGCAGCTAATGTTATCTTAAACCTCTCTCAGTTTCTCTAAAAGAGAAGCCAAATGTGACGATAATGTGTCGTCACTGATGGATTGCTGTCTCGAACACTAAGTTGCTTTAGGAGTTTCATAAGTTTGGAGTTGAGATTGAATGTGGGGTGTGGTACCGCTGATGTATCCACCATTGTGTCCATATTGAACTTAGAGAGTTATTCTCCACACCTTACCAACATCTGATCACAGTCCAAGATTGATCATATGTTGATGGTTTTAGGTCACTAAGTTCATAATCTAATCCTAACGGTTTGACCTGTCAGTTAATATGTCTCGGTGTGATCTGATCATTGAGAAGACATGTAAAATTTTCCTGTAACAGGCTCTCACCTACAATTTCCATTCAGTGAAATGTAGTGTAGATAGACTGACAGATGGAGACGTGCACCCAGGCAGCAGAGCTGATCCTCCCAAGGCAAACAGTTTGAATGGCAAGGGAGGTGGATGTTTTAAGAGAGGAGTCCCTGCAGGTACCTGACAGCAGTCAAATGAGTCCACAAAACAGAGAAAACTTGCTCTGCAGCTTGGCTTGTTAAGGCTGTGGGATATGTTCCGCTAAAGTGGACACGTAAGAATGAGCGACAGGCAGAAGACGAGCGAATGCTGAAAGTCTTACACACCCAAGTTTTGCTCCATAACAGGCAGAACCATGTTGTCCAGACCTATTTTAGTTTTTCCTAACTTCTGTGGTAATTTTTCCTTTTTTTCCCCCTCCCTTCTTTGCAGATTTTCTTGCCCTGCCTTTGAACCCCTCCAGACTCCTGCGAGAGAGTCGCATCATCAGTCTTGGCTTTTATAGAGTGCTATGGGGGATAGAATATAAAGCAGAGCTGACATGTATACATATAAACTGTAATAACTGAAACATATGAATAGTATGGTATTGCAGACGAGACTGCAGAGGTGACCCGTGGATGCCCCTCATTACTGTATTCGGTTATGCGAGAGAAGAGGCCAATATGGAGCAACATGTACTGTTCTCCTAGAAAACAAGCCATTTTGGCTCTAATGAGGTCTCCCGACAGGCTCTCATGAGAGCTGGAATGGTGAAAGCATGCTAATACAGTGTGCTGTGGCACAGAGAGGGTTGGTTTTGGCATGGATTGTGAATAACCAGCCGAGCGGTTTTGTTCTCAGTTAAGTCCCGTCAATGATTGTGCTCTTAGTTTTAGATTATATATAAAAAAGGTTTGGCTTTGCTGTTCCCTATTAGAGTGACCATGTCAAGCTCATTAGCCTTTAATCACCAATAACCATTAAGGGTTAGTTGGGGCTACATTTGATTCCCTTCAACACTTAATGGTTGGCGGACACTGAACAAATACTTTGCCCTTCGACCCCTCACACCCTCCACCACACCCTTGTGTTCCTATTCTTTCCTTGCCCTCATGAATGATGGAGGGACTGACGACTTTTTAAGGCATTGAGTGACCTTGTCACATCCCATGCACCACTGAATCAAAATGCAGCCTTAAAATGCACACATAGTGCATGTGGATACACACACATGTCCACAAAAACATCTTGGTTGTTACAGTTGTCTGTTTTTTGGTTCCTGTTGTAAATCTTAAATAAGATTTGCTTGTTCAGGTCGTCTATCTTTGTTGCTGTTGGAGTCATTCTTTCCTTGTACGCAGTGATTATAGTGGTTTATGTTTGCATGCATGGAAGCATGTGTACATGTGTTCATATGTTTTTTATGCAGACATTTTAAATGTGATCTTTGGCTATCTCAATATTGAATGAATCACTATTCATGAGAACACAACAGACATTTTTTTAAACTTATAAAGTTCAAAAATATAATACACACAACAAATAAATGACATATTTTGGAACTTTGTTCTGGTATTTACATAATGTCTCCCCCCTCCAAAGGAATTCATTTTGGCTTCCTTATAAATGCAGCTTTCAAATTATGTAGCATAAAAGCTGTTGACTCAAGGAACCTTCTGAAGACTACACAGGAATTGACAAACGTAATTTAAATGTTAAGCTGAACACTGAATGCTCCATGTTTATAGCTGTTTTTTCTAGTTCCCTAAACCTCAAAATGTTGGTTTAGTAAGTGCAGTTGTAGTAGTGCTGACATGTCCTAAATGAGACATGACATATAATGGAGCCTAGACATGTTGCCTGTAGACATTGTGTGACTTCATGTAAGTGTAAAATTCACTACTATGAGTAACTGAAGGAAGAGTAAAGAGAAATTGGAAGTGGCTACGTGAATAAATATATCTTTCCTATTATTACCGATAATTAGGCTTATTAAATGTTACCTTTGGTTTTGTTTGGAAATTGTTCCACTGAAGACACTATTTTTGCTTGTGTTATTATTTTGTCAAACTATCATTTGTATTTTCTTTCACAGTTCTATATTCTTACAAAGGTTATCTGAATATTCACACTTTCTATCTTGTAACACCGGCTCATGTCGATTGTCCGTCTTCGCCGCCTCTAATAATTTCACCCAACTGCCATATATTTTGCCAGTCAGTTTCGAAGGACGCGGATTCAATTTCAAGCTGTGGTGCACTGCTTGATGCAATTGCCATATTTTAGGTTGTGAGTTGTGTGTCCCCACAGAAATGCATATTTCCCACTGACAAGCACAGAGCCAACCTGTAGCAGCTGGCTACCTCTTTTCAAAACTAGTGGTAGTTGTGAAGTGCAGAATATCGACCGCGCAGGCTTGAGCACAGCTGGTGTCATGGAGCATTTGATTTTGCTTTATTGATACAGTATTACTAATACTATTCTGGTAGTATACAATAATGCCTACAACATACTATACAATCAGATGTTAACAGTATCACAAGTTGTCATCATCTTCTACACTATAATGTGCACATATGCTCCTTTATGTTCATGCAGAAGTCCTTGAATAGTTAATGTCTTGAGTAGCTGTAACACAGTAACTGTGGATAACAGCTTAGGTCAGTTTAACTTAGTCAGCAACATAAAGCAGTGCAATGCAGATGTTATGATCATGTTAGTTAAATCTTCACTGGGTGAGGAAATACACACACTGAAGCATCATTAATATGCTGAACCATAATTTACCTCACAATCCTTGTTTTCACTTTCCTTTAATGGCCTTTCTCTCCTTAACGACTCCCTGAAGATCTTCCCTGTGAAAACATTTGCGCGCACGCACACATGCCCATACATACACTCACACACACACACACCCATGCACATTGTACTGTGTGCTGGTGTGGAGGGATTCTAACTCGTACACAGCTTGTGTCTCCCCGTCACATTAAAAAGCCAATTTCCTTTTAATAGCAACAACAGCTGGAGCTGACAGGGCCTGCGTCTGCTGATGGAGCAAACGGCTCCAGACCTGTCCTGCAGCTTAGGCCCGACTGCCTGCCTCATTACTGGAAAAGAGGGGGGAGAGACGAGGAGCAAGGAGTAGGGAAGAGGAGAAAGGATGTAGCCTGTGCACTCAGAGGCAGGTGTCAGACATGTTTTAGTGCTGTATAATGTAAAACACTTCAGCGGGGAGTGCGGGTGAAACTGTTATCATTAAGTACAAATCATCAAGATGATACGTTGTTATTGCACTGCGTTAACTATCTTTCACTTACAAGTCACGCTTACTCATTCTGCCTCCCGCCTTCCCTTCCTCCCCTCCAGTGCACCTGGTTGAGTCCCAGGAGATGGCTGAATCTGCAGGAGTACCAGAGCAAGAAGCTGATGCAGGAGAGTGGCGTGGCTGTCCAGCGTTTCTATGTGGCCGACACAGCCTCTGAAGCCCTGGAGGCTGCGAAGAGACTCAGTGAGTAGAGGCGACACACACACACACACACACGCACACACACACACACACACACACACGCACAAGGAGCCATGCAGTTCACCTGCGTCAACTTGGTAAGAGAATGGAACAACTGGCCATCTAAGGCAGGGTGTTTGAAATAGTTTTTGTACTGGTGTCAATTAGTGCTACGCAGTATAGGAAAGAAAATCATTGTGATTAATTTGACAGATTGCATGTCTGTCCGTCTTGGGAGAGAATTGCACAATTATCTGCAATGTATACAGCACTAGTGTCAATAGGATATCTGAGTTAAGGTACCGATAATCAAATCAAATCAGTTTTATTTATGTAGCCCACAATCCCATTGTCTCAGTGGGCTTTACAATCTGTACAGTGAACGACATCCTCTGTCCTAAGACCCTCGATTCAAGTGAGGAAAAACTTGCCTTATTGAGAATAAACAACCTTTTAACAGTGGAAAAAAAAACATGGAAGAAACCTCAGGAAGAGCCACTGAGGAGGGATCCCTCTCCCAAGACGGACAGACATGCAATAAATGTCGTATGTACAGAACAGAACAACAATATCACAATTGAAAAATTGCATTGACAGAATATCTGATACAAATTATATAATATATGTAAAGTGTGTGGATCCACGAGGACGACTGAGCAGGCCGAGGCATCGCCAAGTGGTGCCAGAGCCACATGGCCTCCTCTCCACCGTGGTGACCTGGAAGAGGGCAGGCCACACAAGATAATTAGCAATAAAAAAGAAAACATCAGAGTGAAGAGGCATCAAATTTTACAGAAGTACAGATATTCCCCTACATTTCATAGCTTTCATTTAAACATAAATTTAAATATTATTTTCAGGGAATTATGTTTTTTTTGTTTTTGTTTGTGAATCTCTTTTTTGATTTGATACAACAAGCCAGACCTCTGAAACTGTTTTTAATGGTGTATGAACAGAAGCAGCCATAGCCTTTGCCAATATAAAATATTGTACATGTTGGCAAATATATGATGTAAATCTGGAAATATCTGATCAAAGTATTAAGTAAATGAGACCCAGCAAAGCATCAATTCTTACTTTTGCTTCTTCAGTTTTATTTTACTTTTTAGTTTTCAACACTTGCTGCTGTCAGTGCTGCAGACACACTTAGGTCGTTACTTAAAAACTACTGTGGGTCGATTCTCAGCCCTATTGCAGCCTAGTTGATGTGAGATTAGCTTAGTGTCTCTTTTGGGTGCAGTAACACAGCAGTCTTTTGATGACATGGCACTATGAAGTGGAATATGTAGATGTGTTCTATTTATTTCATAGTGCACTCTGCTCCAGCAACACATGGAGCTTGTTGAAATACACACAGTAGGAAATGAGCTGTTTGTCCTTTAAACACGTGGCCACAACATCACTCTGCTGCACAACTGTTCTGTTGTATAGATTTACACACATGTATTTCTTTCTTAATGTAATGCTCTATTAATTTGATAATGAGTTGTTGGGTTTTGTAAACTGTGGTTGGTTGTAATTACTGTGTAATTGTAGTGCTGTACAGTACACTGTGAAACCTTAACAGCCCTATTTGTGCTGCATGGCTCTCTGGCCCTGCTACAGGACGTGCAAATGGCTGTGGCTAATCAGGGTTGAAGTTTTTTCCTGTTTAATCGCATCTTTATGCTTAGATGTGGAAGCCTGTGTTTTTTTGAGCTTAGTGGCTGTGCCTGCTCGGTTTTTCATCATGCACTCATCCGCGCTAATTTGTTTCACAGCCTCTCATGTTCAGTTTCTCATGTTTCGCATACATTTTTTTGTTTTCTTTGTTTTAATCTATTAATTTTTACTTTATTGGTTAAATTAGGAATTATTGTAGCTACACACCCACATAAAGCCATGCAAGGAAAAGACTGAAGCTCTAATTTTATTCTTGTTACCCAAATACATTGTGCTCGCATGAACAAAGATGGTTTAACACACATTTGTATGCACCCACACATAGCTTTCGCTTCCATCCCCTGTTCTGCTTCCTTCCCACACACCAAACTGCCCTATACATACTGTGTATATTTTCCACCCTCAGCTTTATATTTTATTCAGTGTCCTCTCCAACTACAGCAGTGGCTCTCTGATAGTGCATCCAGGTTGGTTGTCAGCCAGGAAGGTGCCACTCTTACTGCTGCGTTTGGGCTCCAGCGCCTGGGGTGCTGCTTCCACTGGCCCTGGTTACGATGCAGACAAAGATAAACTGAATAGGAGGAAGAGGATATATATTTTCATGACAGTACCTATACTGGCTCGGTAGGGGAAGAAATGGAGAGACAGAAAACTTGGGAAGTAGGAGCAGACAGCTTAATAAAACCCAGGCCGCATTCAAGAGTTGATTTACTTATCTCTCGGGATTTACTGGGTTTTTTTTCTAGACGCAAAAAAGTCAGATAGAATTTGTTCGTAGTTATGACAAAGTTATTGAAGTTTTCTCCTGGCAAATGAAATGTGGCACTGCACAAAATTGCATGTTTGGGTTATTGTAAAATCTATTTCGGGACATTTCTATGTTGAAGTGCAGAACAGTGAATGTGCAGAGGGAAAGGAACTTTATACAAATGGAGGATGAAAATGATTTATCATTGCGGATTGTCCACTGCAGTAGAGATAATTGCATGACTGTGGTTCAGAAATATTTTTATTGGTTTCTTCAACCAATATTTCAGGCTCAGTGGCAGAGAACTTACACTTTCCTTTTGCGCTCCATTGCTTTCCAGAAATGGACAAGACACGTGTTAAATAGCTCAGCATCAGGTCTTAAATAGCAGCGTTGCGTTCAACTGAACTCGACTGTGGCTGTGACCACTTACATCCCGGGTGTTAGTAAATTCACAGCTAAATTGAAAATATGCGCCAACGCAAATTTTTGCAACTCTTACAGTAATTTGCGGTCGGCTTAATAAATCAGCCTCTCTATTTCCCACAGTGCACTTCAGAACTGCTATATCTTCTCATCTCCATTTGTGCGCCAAGCTGTGGTCAGTGTCCTTGTGTGTGTGTGTGTTTCTCACACTTTGCGACTATGGCTGGCTCACCATTTAAGCATGCAAGCGAGCATCTACTGATGCTTAATTTCTTCAGATACACACTGTGTCCTTTCATGCTCTCGCGTGCATGTGTACGGCTCACTCTCGGGCCTTGTTAGGTCATACATGAATGTGATGGAGAATAAGAACAAAGAGGGAGATCAGTAATCTCTTTAAGTGATCTGTTGGGCTGAAATGCAAACTGAGACTGGCGAGGTCTGACTCTCAGGGGTGCAAGGGGGGGAGCGGGGTGTAAAGCCAGCCCTGGATGGAGCTCTGTTTCATGGCTTTCCAGTGTAATGAACACAGGGTATGGCTCTGCGCAGGGGATATGGATGGTTGGGGTATCTGAGCTGACCAGGAGTGACTCCAATGGATTTCTGTGTGGTGCTGATATCCCACTGTGAGTCCTTGGTTCCCTGCATACACAATAGAAAGAACCAGTCAAGCATGGATGCACAGACACAGATGAATGACATGCGTGGGGTAAGTTTGCCCATATGAACACAAAAAGTCTCTCACACACACATATATATATACTGTACACCAACCAGTATTCTCCTCTCTGCTACACTCACTTAACCATGAAGTGGTTAAGTTGACAGTTCAATTGCAGCTATGCTATATAGAAAGTCCTCTCACTCCTCTCATGTGCTGAAAAGTGGTCCAACTCTCCTAAAGTGGACACAGATTGATTTGTTCTATTACCGCTGAGGACAAATAGCTTAAAATCTTTCTCCTCCTCAATCAAAACATAAAAAAAAAAAAATATCCGACATGGACCACTGATTCCCTTTAACTTGAATGACAACTCTTAGGGGAGACTTTATATTGTGGCAGATGGGTGACTCACAACCAGTTAATGTCTCATGGAAAGTAGGATTTGAATCCTGAGGCCCCATACCGAGTGAGCTGTGCAGAGAGTGATCAGAAAGTCCAAAGTTTTTGTAATGGGTGCTCCACTGGGACACCGAGAGAATGGCACGCTAACTCCTGCTGTCTTTCCAAAACCAATGACCCAGATCCACTAGTCTCATGCCCAAGCTTTTAACCTTTTTGTTGTGTGTGTGACAGCCTGAGTGCCAAGCTGTAGTTGTGAAAAACAAACTTTTGGACCTTGAAGTTATATAACATATTATCTAGAAGTTCTGATTAAAATTGTTGAAGATACTTGTCCTTTTAAATTGAGCTGTCACACTTGTGGATATTTACTGTCTCTACAATCAGATATCCAGTCATTTTGTTTGGTTATAGTTTAAGACAATACTCATTTATGCCTCCGGAAATGTACCATGCTCTTCAGCAGTAAATAGGGAAAGCACAAGTCAATAAGAATCAATAATTGATGTGTGTAATGCAATGCTGCTATGGCACGCTGCAGTCAAGTTTCAGTAGCACCTCTATTTCTGTGCCTTCTAAGACGTGACCTAAAAGAGGTATGAAAAATTGATATACATTTGTCTTTAGTAGTAACGCAACACTCAGCCCATTAGAAATACTGTATATAAAACCCTGATTCAAAAAAGTTGAGATGCTGCGTCGAGCAAATAAAACAGAATGTGATAATTTTCTAATCCTTTTTGAATTGAAAACGGGACAAATGCAATATATATAGTGTTTTACCTCATTAACATTCATCATTAATATATGCTTATTCCGAATAGGGATACAAATTCTAAGCAATTTTTCAATTGATAGTTTGCTGCCATAACAATCGATTATCAGTTAATCACTAATGATACGTTTGACTTTTTTTTTTTCCATTAGAAAACTGTCTAAACCACTAACTTGATCTATATTTGATGCAAAATGAAAAAAATGTCTTTTAATATGTTTTAAATGACATTACTTGTATTTAATTGAAAACATTTTCTCATACTGGTATTTTTATTTTGATATATTTCGTACTTTTTTATGTATTTTTGCCCATCTATGATTGTTGTTTTACACAATTTTCATTGGTTAAATTTTTAACGGCAATTAATGGATTAATGATTAATCATTAACATCTCTTATTCTGAATTTGATCTCAGCAACATGTCTCAAACAAGTTGGGACAGGGGCAACAAAAGACTGGGAAAGTTGAGGAATAAAACCTTTGTTGGTGAACACAGTTTGCTTGCAAATTATTTCATTATTTACTTTTTTTTTTCATCGGGAGTGTACAACCAAAAATGTTTCATTAGCGTATTTCATTTCTTGCTCAGGCTCTTGAAACAACCAAGGACTTGAGTAAAAGAGTACCTCAGCTCACAAGCTACTGAGCTGAGGTGCTAGTAACAAAGTACCCCTTAGTGTAAGGTGCATAAGGCCATCAGATGGTCAAATAAAAGATCTAGTAAAAGTTTGAGTTAAGACACATCATCAATCCTTCTCCATGAGAAAACACATGTAAAGCCCTCTGTGGAACAATACACACATCTCATTGCATGCCTCGAGGTGTACAAGACTATAAAAGTGGTTGGGAAATGGAGCAAGAGCTTCTTCCAGTAAATTACCTGAAAGAGCTTTGTGACTCTCCATGCATTACTAGTTCTTCCCAACGCTATGCAAATCCAAACCTCATGTTTGAAAGACATATGGGTTATATACAGACCTGGGAGAGGTCTTCTTCTCTGGAAGATCCCCTTCAGCATTATCTATATGTTATTGATAATGGTCTATAGCTTTAGTCAATGCAAGGCTAAATTGCTTTTCCTTTTGCGTCAATGTGAGCGCACTCATATATACACAGATATACATGTGTGTATGCAGGTTTTTCACAAAGACCTGCTTGCTATCTACCAGTTCTGAGATATCAGAGCAAGTCCAGTAATGAATATAGATTTCTTCTTCGCCTTCCAAGCAAACATGCACGGCCATGCACATGCGCCCAGATATATACACACACACAGACACACACACATATATACAAATACCTGTGCCCTGCTGCAGCCAAAGAGAATGTGATTATGCAGTCCACTTTGTGTGTCGCCACCCGCTTGACAGATGCATCTGTTGAGCAAATCTTGATGGATTTTCAGTCTGAATTCTAAATCAAAACCACATTTTGCCTCCCCTTCCTTGCTGCGAGAGCCCTTCATGTCTGCCGTGCCTGCTGCCTCACCCAGCAATCATTCATTGACAAAGCGGCGATGGAAGAAAACATTGCCTTGGATTCTTATCTCCACCGCATGTTGAGCCTGTGTGATGGATGGGAGCAACACATACTTGTGTATATGAACACCTCATATCAGATGAGACGCAACGTTTTGCTCTTCTTTACTATTGTCATCGTCCTGACATACCTTTTGACAAATTGTGTTGCAATTACATTTTCTTTATCTTCCTGTTTTTGTTCACTCTGACTTGTTTTCAATTTCCTCAATTTCTCTCACTCCTCGTTCACCTCAGTCTACCTCTGCTACGCTCTTTCACTTCTTTGTGCTTAGCACAGCCTCACTGCCAGAATGACAATTATAAGAGGTAGGAAGCATTTTAATTTATTTCACTCGGTTATGAATATTCAGTGTAAACAGAGCCGTTTTTATGCATGGCTGTCAAATCTCATGTGAGCTTATTAGAGGGATAGTTCACCTGATATGTTGGCTGACTGAATAATAGTGAGCTACCTTGACATTACCTCGTTGATGAGGCAGGTGTGTGTGTATGCAGGCGTGCAGATTGGTAATGCTTGTCCGCTTTGTGATGGCGTATCAGGGAGAGGGAAAGAAAGAGATCTATAGGTACCACTTATCCTAGAAATGCATCTCCATTATTTTCAATCTGCCACGCATTGCCGTTTTAAGTCGACACGCTTGAAAGAACTCAGAATGTACCTGTAGTTGGCTGAGGTAAACATCAGTTCCTACACTGAAAACATAAACATTTTGTTGGCCGTGCTTTGTACCGTGGTTTATTTATTTATTTATTTTTTAAAAAAAGGAGAGAGAGGCTCTTCTTTGGCTACTGGGGATCTTCTAGCGCTCTGAAGTCAAGTCAATGAGGCTCACACTGTGCCTCAGATGATGTGTAACTAAAAGTAGCTCAAGGCCAAGGACACTGTTGTTGTGTGTATCTTAAAGTGATTGTTTTCAGTCTGCTTATTTAGTTGTCTACTCTCTGTGGCAGCTTAGAGCCCCTCTATGCCTCTGGCCTGTGATCTGCAAATCTTTTCACACAATACTGGCTTAAAGTGTATTACGCCATTTTTCTGCTGTGACTGTTCCTGCCTGTCCTCTCAGGGAGACCTAAGCTTGTTGGGTTAGTTTCAGATGCAGCTCATGATTTAAAGGTAGAGTAAATGCCCATTTGGATGATTTATCAATTAAAATATCTTGCATATAAGGTCAGCTGAGCAGCCAACTTTGGAGACAATCAGAGAATCTAGCAGCCTCATAGCATGTGTATGATATTATCAGTGCAAATCTATTCAACATAAAGTAGTATTATGTGCTGCTTGAAGTGCAAAACCGCTAAGGAGTAGAAGAAGGTACCAGCAAACTACCAGCAAATGGATAAGAATTTTGACTTTTCCACTCATAGTGGTTTAGGTTTCCAGTTGTGCACTGAAGTACAGAGGAGACTCCCTGCAAAGCAGCTTCTGCTGGATGGACTCCCAGACACATCCGCTGCGTTTCCCCATCACTAACAGTCTGGAGAGATGTGGAATATACCAGACACTGAGCCAAGGGCATCTTGGAAGGACCCAGTGGTGTGGAGGGCCAGGGCAGCTGTAACTGTGACGGCAACTGGGAGGAGAGACAGGACGTTCCCCGCCATAAAATCCTGATCCTTGATGCTTTAAATGAACATTGAAGGAAACATATCCTAAGTACCAATCTGGATGTTTGTTTCACTGTGTAAAATGTTTAGTTGTCTGTTGTGGTAATACATCCGAGTGGTTTATCTGTAAGAATGTGAGATAAAATGCTAAACTCACAGATATAATTTATGCCGTAACACACACGCTCACACTTGGTGTGCCGCCACATATTTCTTTTGCTGGTGATATCGACTGCAGAGAAGCATTTACACCTCCGACTGGGCCTGGCGCTGGTGTATGAGATCATCTAGAGAGTACCATATGCTTCTTCACTAACCCAACACACTGCCTAGCCTGTACCATCTGTCATAGAAATGCTCCTCCCCACCATGGGCATCACAACAAGCCGTTGTGAGGACTTCCTTAACCATGCGTGACATTTGCATTTTACGTGAGTCATCCCGTGTGCCCTTCTCACATGACCTCATCTCCTGACTGGCCTATGTGCCAGTGGAGTTGCTGTGCGATGCTTTCTCAGTTTATTTATTCACAAGTTGTGCTGAATGGATAATAAACCTGAGAAGTTACGTGTGAGTATTTTAGATTCAGTAGAAAAATCAAGGTTAAAAAGATTAGGCTTTTTGCTACCTTTTTTAAAAAAGCAACTGCCTTACAGTAACATTACCACAGCTGCATAGATGAAGCACCTGTTTGATTGCTTTGGTAGCAGAGATCACAGTGATTGAAAAAATGTCAACTCTACCACACAGTTCAATATTAATCTATGACGGTTGCGTTGAAATTAATTAGAATTAATTGTGTGCTAGTTCTTATTCATTTAAACTTGATTAAAAAGTAACAGAAATGTGTTCATAGTCATTGACTTGAAAGATGGTACTACTAGATATAGACAGCTACAAGTGAGCATGACAAAACTCTCCTAAGTTAAAAGTATTAGTATTATTTGTAAAGTAAGAAATGCCTCTATTCTTGTGTTTCTCCTTTCTTTGGTGTAAGATGTTGAATGAATGAATGAATGAATGAATGAATGCAAATTGATTTCATGAGAAAAAGAAAACAAAAGAAAACAAAAAGTTAAATTAGTTCGACAAATGAGCGTAATACAATGAAAAGCATGCTACAAAGTATATTCCATTACAAATGCCCAAAAAGGAGTAGGAAGAAGTATACACTTATTTAATCCTACCTCTTCTCCATAACTCAGTAATGAATCATAATCAATTTACTTCCATTCCTGAACCTGTGTACCTTCGTACGCTCCCATCTAACTATATACAATTCGATATACAATATGTACTATTAATATATCACATATTATTTATAAAGATATTTACATACACACGTTCAGTGTAGAAGGACTTCACAAATCACACCGAGTTTGTGAAGTCCCGTCGTGGGTGCTGAGTAGTGATGTGCTACTGTGGCACATTAGCATCACTCATGCTTCACTTCCTCTTTTATGTCATGGTGTCCCAACACTTGCTCAGTGATAAAGCCATTATCTGGATAATACTGGCCCTAAATTGCATGTTTTATTAAGGCTATTTCATGCTTCATTGAGCAGTGAATTTGTAAGAAGCATTGAAGTGATTTTTTTCTTTTTCCCAATGCTTTCCCTCTGCATGCCTTTTCTTTGTATGCACTCCAGTTCGGTTCCAATTTCTGCCTACCTGGATTTGGATAACAGTGTTGCATGAGCCCTGAAAGGTCCTTTATCATCAAATTCTATTATGCCTGGCTCTCAGTGCGTGATGCCAGCCCTGTGTCATCATTGATTAAGAAAATGTTTGGACAAACCTAACATTTGTTGAATGTGAAAAGGAAAGTCAGAGCTGTACTATACACCTCATGGACACATGGGACCCGCTTCTGTTTCAGCTAGGGACAGACAAATACATGTAACTGTCAAACATGGTTAAAACATGGATCATGGCCAGACCTCTCCTCGCTGCGAATCCCCTCCTTTCTCATTCATAGTCCCCACTAGAGCCGCCTCGTGCTCTTCAACACTTCAAGCGCCTTTTAAGACCACTTTCATCTTCCCCCTTCAGAAAATGAAGCAGAGTCTCTGGTGAAAAGAGCTGACAGTAGCAGTTAGTGCTGAGAGTTGGCTCGACCACGGCCCTTTCACTTCTGTCTTTGTCTGAAGTAGTGAGGGGAAAAGATGACCCTCTTAGAGCTTTGTGCGTTTGAGTGTGTATATGTACACCAGCTGGAACCCATGTTGCGTCCTCTTCTCGTTGGTCTACTGGACGGAGGCCACTGAAGCAGCTGCTCACCTATTGAGGGAACTCATTTCTAGAATGGGTTCTTGAACTTCAAAAGGATACGCAACCTCAGTATTAAAGGATGTTGAGCTTGTATTGTTGCCATCTTTATGCGCTTACGGCCAGCCTTTCCATTTCCATCAGTTACCATCCTGACCTCCTGTATTTTCAATGTGAACATGACAGTAGCCTGGCTGTGATAGCGGAGAAAGGTGGTCTGTTTAATGATGTACGTCAAAGCTTGTGACTGCAACATGAGACCCAAGAGTATATATGTTATGGAGTCATCCAACTATGCAAGACAAGATAAGTTAACTAGCTCTTTTAATAGTAAACTTACTTCTAACATTCCCAGTCATAGTGTCAGAATAGATGTGAAGGTGTTTGGTGGTTGCCAGTTAGATGACCTTAGAAGCAAAGTGTACTTACAAACAGAGAAAACTCAGATACCGCCGAGTAGCTCACATGTCATTAAGCTACTAGTACGGAGCTTGATGCATCGTATATACAGTTAAGTGGATTAATAGTGAATTAAGAGCGCTACCATGGATTCAGGAGTTTGTATTTTTACCTGACCACTGAGCTAAAGAATTTCAAAGCAATGGCTTGCCAGCCAATTTCTTCTTTAATATTATCTTAATAATGCTAGAACCAGGGGCCAAGGAGGTCAGGATACTGTTATAGCTCAACAATATGATTCGCCATTCATTGTGAGAGCTCTGAGATGACAGAAGATGTGCTTTCACTTCACAGAGATAACAGCAGCCATTATCTACCAGTTGAGTGGTTGAGAAAAAAAAAAGTTCTTTGACCACCATCGACACTGAAAAATCTGACGGCGGTGTTGGCGCTGTGTGTTGATATGTGTGGACTTGGATGGAAAATATTAGAGGTGTTTGTGTTTATGCATGCTGCTTCTGTGTTTACAGAGCCACATAAACAACCTCAAACTAACGCCCTGCACATTTCAATCTCCTGGAGAGGCTTGTGTTTGGATGTCTCGGGCTTTTTGGTTCCACTTCCACTGAAATAACTTCTGTTTTACACTATTGACATTCAGCTAGTTTTTGTTTGGACACTTTGTACTCGGTACATGCTGTACTCTGCGCTCTGTCTTTGTCTTTGTGCTGTGCAAATGTGCAGTTTACAGAAGAATAAAGTTAGATAATCATAGGAGAATCTCATCGCTGTTTCTTGCTCTTTAGCATGGAATATTTTGGTATCATACTACTTACTTGCAGTACTTATGAGATTAATCTGGTCTGTGCACACCAATACAAGAAAATTACTGACAAATTTGCAGCCATTAGCCAGACTGCTGCTGTTTACGTGGCCAGAGTTAAATATTATGTTAATAACCTCTACGCTAATGTGTTGAGGTTCATTTACATAGCTATTAACTGGTAATGTCAAGTCAAAACAACATTGCTCTTTCTTCTATGTATAACCCACACATTCTGACCTTTCTTTCCTCTCCTCGTACTTTAGTCCCTCTTTTTTTTTTTATCCCTCTCATCTCTTACCTCTTTTCCACTCCCTCCAATTTGTTCACTCACTTTCACTCTCACCTCAATCTGTTGTTGCTCTACTTATCCACTGTGTCGCTTTCTCTGTCTTTGTCTGTAGTGCTTAACACCCCGCAATTTATGCCCCACCCTTCTGTAAAATAACCGTAGTACCACAGCAGTACCTCTGTGTCCTCGTTTGCCACTTCACTCACATTGTAAAGGAAATAAAGGAGTGCGGGGAGTTAGCCGGAGTGAGCTGCAGGTGTCTTTACCTCACAACCCCCCGCTACCTGCAGGGCTCCTGCTGATGGACAGAACAGCTTATGCCCCTTCACAGGGCTCGCCTGTCACACAGGAAGACAGATGTTAGTCTGCCGTTTTCCTGCCACACACACCCGATGAGAAGAGAGAAGATGGGGAGGGGCTGCTTTGAAACAGGAGGTTATTGACATGGGCACAGCGGCCTGCTGACATACACTGCAATGGCTTCATTCAGATCACATAGTAGGTAGGGCTGTGTGTTATTTTTATGCTATATTGCAATACACAGTATATATTTTGACTTTTTTCAAAATCTTCTCAGAGGAACGTCTTGATCTGGCTACAAAATCAAACATCAAAATAGTTTTGACTAAATACCTCTATTAAGCTACAATATTACAGGAATGACTGTTGGGGGAAACAAATGTAAACACAATGACATTTTCGATAAATAATCATCAGTGAAGTGGTTATAATGACTAGGTGGGTAAAGGCAAGAATTGAGACAGGTCTGGAAACAACCTGGTAAATTCAGAAATGACACTACTTGATTGTGATGCAGCATTTAAAACCAGGAAAATATCACAGTATAATGACATCCAAAATTTAAGCCAATATATAGTCTTATGTCACAATAACACTTTCACTGAGCCCATATTTTTGGCTATATGATAACTGCAAACATAAAAATGTTAAGAAGTCGCACTCAAGCACACAGACAGTACAAGTGCTCAGACACACATGCCCAGATACAAATTACGCTGGCCTCTCCAAGGACCTGTTGTTGTCATCCAGTGCATTAGCTGGCTCTTAGGTCTCTCGTTTGCTAAGAAAAAGCCATGCATCTGAAATTGTCTTAACAGCTGTAAATAGGCTTTGCTGGGTAAAGCGGCCTGTCTCTCAAAGAGCTGATTTCTGTAAGCAGCTTAGTGTTTCCACCTCCTCATTACGCACCCTAACCTATTCATGTTGTGGCTGAGACATGGAATTATTTCTCACACATCCCCTCTATCGTATTAGGATGATACTAATGTGCCAGTAGAAGTGAACATGTCAGGGTACTTTGCGTACATGCAGGCGACCTAGTCGTGTTGGTATTAGTCAGAGTTGAGAGTTAAGACAGGTTCAGTAATGGGAATTGTACTAGTGGAGTAAAATGCACAAACATTGTTTTGTTTTTTGTATGGATCTCTAACCATTAGCTACGCTTCATTACTCCTATAGTGGAAGTGGCATTGCAAGTAGTCCTCGTGCCCACTAGCATGTCAACAGCAGCAGATGTTGGAAGCTGTTAGAATACTTGTATCTGCTATTGTTCATGCAGAACTGATGAAAAATATTCATTCAATAATGAGAAGTGAGCAGCTCATGTTTGTGTAGATCCTCAGTCACTTGTTTAAAATATTCTTATGGAGGTTTTTCTGGAACACTGCAACCCAGGGGTAGTGTTGTTCTAGTTAACCGTCTCATGATGTGGCTTGATACCAGCAAATGTCTTTGCAGAGGCTTTATTTTCACACAAATGATTCTCCCTATGGATATATAGATAAACACCACCCATCGTTCCACAACACCGTTATCATCCTCTGCTTGTATGGCAATGAAAAACTTTTAGCCAAGGGGTTTGAACCGCACCTCTCTGTCACTGAGAGGAGACCAAGGCCAGCTCAGGATGTCATTAGAAGTGCTCTCTGCGTCTGAAAGCCAGGTGGACTTGTCCTCTAATGAGGACTCGGCCGTCATGGAAGCAGTAACTGGAGGATGTGTCACACAGAGGTGTCACCGTCGGTCCGGGACGCTGATATTCTCCTCCACTGAGTAGCACTGAGATGGCATCATTAGAGGCAGAGATGGACACAGGGACGGTGGGCTAAACCAGACAAGATAGAGAGATGATAATGATATATTTAGGTGTAGAGAACAAAAAAAGCCAAATTGTTGTTAGCTTTGACTTTTTGTGTCTAATTCTCTTTGCTTGTCCCTTGTTATACAATTCCCAACACTTGGTCTTGCAGAGATGCCAGCAGCAAGAGGACATTGTAGAGTAGGGTTAGGATTTATCAATGTTTGTTGACTTTTCAACCTCAACTGAACAGGAAAACATTTAGCTTTAAGAATACCAAGGCCATTATATGTCAAGGTAGATGAAAAACTAAAGGTTTTATTTTCATATCTTTCCTTCTGGTTCACCTGCCATCACTGCTTGAATGGAGAGCAATTTTCTGTCTGACCTTTTTGCAGTCTGGCAGAATTGGAAATGGTAAAAGTTTACGGAAAGCTGAACTTGTCCAAGATAATGCCAGCGTTACCGCTGTGGTTTAAGGAAACCATCACACAAACAGTCCAAACATTGAACACCACCTGTTCCATTTACTGGTCCTGCAGGTTTCAAAGTGGAATTAAAGCACAGTGTGTTGGCAAGGCTATTGTGCAGAACATTGTGCTGAAATAAGTGTTGGCTACACTTGACCTTTTTTTTGACAAATGCAGGGAGCAAGAGCATGCACACATTCAGCTTCCTGCTCATGCAATTAGTAAAGCTTATCGGATAGTTGAAGTCTTTGATCCCCTGCATGGCCGAAGGTACTTTGCTATATTAAGTTATGAGTTCATTGTTCCTAATATCAATGAGCCATTGATGTGACACAGCAAGGAGCCCTGTGGCGAAGTGAAAGTGAAAGCTAGAGCTGCTCCAATAGCTTTCTGTAGCTATCAATATGCCGTTGACAACATAATTGAAGTTATTTAAAGACATGCCATGTGCCTCTAGATGGAAGCAAATGGAAGCACAGATTGTTGTTCTTTCTACTTATAGCACTGGAATACCCCTGAATCATTAATTATACTTCAGCTGCTTGGAATTAATTCCATAAATATACTTGGAAAAGACTAATTATGTCTACATTAATGGTTTTAAAGGTCTTGGTAGACTGACGTTTCAGACCTTTATTTTTTAAGACTAAATTCTGCCTGTTTGGCAGCAGTCTACACTCTCCTGTGTCCCATCACAACCAGGAGCTGTTTTGTCATGACATGCACAGATGCTGAAGGTTCAGGGGTCTTTCGTTTCTCAAGTGTTAATGGCATTTATCCATAGGAAGGCTCTGGCTCTCTGTGGCGTTTGATTGTAGCTGTGCGCACTTGTGTTTGTTTTCTCCTCTCTCCCAAGAGTTTGATTAGTCTCCTCCATTTAGCTGGCACATTACTTTCATTACAGCACACATGCACGCTGGGGAGGGCCATCGTGATCTTTCTCTCCCTCCATGCAGATGGTAGCCACATCTTACTCTCTCTGGATTGGCGCTCAGCCTGCATCTGTCCCTTACCAGCCAGCATCCCCCTCATGGCGCAGCCTCGAAGGTTTAATTAAATATCAGACCAAAGCTAATGCTGCTGCTGGCCACCCATGGGCTACATGGAAACAGAGTAGGGGGGAGAAGAGGACAGGCCTTTTTTAAAAGTACACAGAAAGAAAGAGGATGAACGAGACACTGATTGTAGAAGTAACATCGTCTTTTCCAGCTGCTGTCACTGGCAAGCAGACTGGGAGTTGATTTGCACTCATTACTGGGAAATGAGTAAGGCCTGAGGATGATGACCACATTACTCCGATCGCATGTGATGTGATTGGAGATGTTGTGCTATGTTAATGTCCTCCCCCGTGTCCCCAAGATAAAGAAAAGAAATGGAGATGAAAATCTTTCTCTGCATCTTTACAGTGGGCCATGCATGAAACAAATGTAAGCTGAGAACTGATTATGCAACCCTGCCCCCAAGAAAAGGGTTTTTTCATTGAACTAATAACCAAACCACTTTCTGCACAGCATATTTCTAATTATTGTTGCTGCAAGAAGTTAAAAACAAAAAAAAAAACAAAAAAAAAAGATTTTTTATGTATCGAGCAATCTTGAAACCCATCGGCTACCTTCTGAGACAATTTAACCTTTAGGGTTTCGAGAGTAGCCAGCAGATATCCAGATAACGGATTTCCTGGTCAAGAGTTACTCTTCCGAGTGCCCAACATTGTTTACAGTCTGCTAGCAAATTAAGACAAGAGAATGGAGTTGAGAGACGGATAATATCTGTAAACAGATATCAATGCAGATGATTTTTTAAGAAAGCTAATCAAATCAAATCAAATCAATCTTTATTTATATGGCACTTTTCATGCAGTTTTGCAGCACAAAGTGCCTCACAGAGGGTAAAAACAAACAAACAGAGCAAGACAACATCAAAAGTTAAATCTCCTTTAGACGATAGCTGATGGGTTCGGCTAATGTGTTCCACCGCTTTTGCTCCCCACATGGACTGTTTACCTGCATGCAACCAAAGACCACTCAAACATGATTGGTTAATGCTACTTAGACAGCAAAAGGACAACAAATGGAAACCTGAATGCCTCCGATACCAATATCTTGTCCCTTGCCCACAGATTCTGCATTCGTTTGCAGATCTGTTTATAGAGATTATGTATGTAGTGCATGTACATTCTGCAAACTCACAATAGTGAAACAAATATTCATGGAAGTATCTTGGACAGAATGTACAATATTTTGCTGTCTGATAGAACATACTCAGAATGCAATATGTGTCACCCTTCATTAGCGTGACCTCTACGTTTAGAGATTGAAAAACTGCATTTTTACAATGTTTGAACACTTTAAACTGTGACAATCCACCGGTGCTCGCTGGTGTCTTTACTGATTAATTTCAGACACGTGCCCTTCCCTCCCCTCATTCATCGCCGTATCTTCGTTGAACATAAGAGCGTGACTTATCTCTGATTTTACATACTACTACTCCTTTTCTGTCCACTCCACATTCTGCTCCGCACTCATTAGGGACCAACCTTTGTCTGAGTGTTAGAGGCCATCTCATGTCTGTCATACTACCAGATAATGGCCGCCCTGCTCTTTACCATGCACCATGTTCACTGTGATCTTTGAGGACATCATTATCCTCTCCATGTGTTTCCACGGGGAGTGGTGTTTCAGTGTTAACCAGAGAATATTGTATGATTCCACAGAAATTCCTTTTTTTCTGTGAAAATGGCACATTTTATAGTCTTTGGGACGGGAATGCACTTCATCGCATTATATCTTCCTCATTTTATAAAGTTTCCTCTCATTATCAGCACATAGCGCTTTCAGTGCCCGTTCATAATTGCTGATATTGCTACAATATCTTGTTGTGTGCCGCATAATAAGCAGGTTTGCCATCAATTACTAGTGCAGCAGGAATGAACACCTGCCTTGTTTTCACCCCATTACCTTCCCTGGCACATTACATGCCTTTTAATATATTTAATATATCTTCGCTTTAAAACCATAGCTTGCTTTTTTAAGGTCTCCATCAATGTGTCAATACTCTTACCTTTCTCCACACCTCAAACAATGCAATCTCCCCATTGGGCTACATCTTTGTTCTTCCACTTGTTTCTTTTTTTCCATCTTTAAAGCAAAAGTCATTTCCGCTGTGCCGTCCCTCTCCGCTACACATGCCCGCAGGACACACTATTTCATCTTGCTTTGAACTCTTTTAAATTTTGCGCAGTAGCAGTTTTTTATTAACATATTTATTCATTTATGACTCCTCTCAGAGCCCTTTGCATATGAGCACACCTTTTATTCTCTCATTCTCTCTCTCTCTCCTCTCAGCTTCCGACTGTCCACAGAGAGCGGGTCTTACTAATGCAGTGTTAGTTTAATCCCTGCCACCCTGTCAGAGGCTATTTTCTCTGGGTCCATTACAGCAGCAGTGAGCACAGCCACAGTTTTTTGGCTCTCTCCGGCGCACCAGCACCTGTCTGGACGTTCTCCTGCCTGCTCGTAGAATTTCGTCAAGGGAGGAGCTTGTCTCCTGCCCTCAAGGTCAAGGTGTCTTTCTAGCCATCGCACGGCGGATCATCCCCTTCCACTCTCCCTACCACCCGCTTCCCACCCTGATGGCAGCCACCTGTCAATGGCTGAACTCCCCCACCTAGATAATAATAACCTAGCCAGAGACCATCTTAAATCAAGTGTCCTCGCCCCATTTGAATAGAGGGAGATTCTGGGCAGAACGCTCAATAGACAGCTGAGGGGCCTCCTCCTGATGTGCGAGTTCTTGCAAGGTGGCAGTGACAGCAAAGGGGAGGCAGGGTGGTTATATAATTGGAGCAAGGTCATGTGAAAGTTTCCAACAGTTGTGCAGTTGCTTATTTCCCTTCTTGCACTGAGACTATAACTGGATGCCAGTTGTGAGGAAACACATCAGTGTAACAGGTCAAATGGATCGTGTATGTGGATGGTATTTTTAGCCATGCTAGTGGCAGCATTGTTCTAGAGATAGAAATTTTCGATCTGTCGGTTTGGTTCTCCACTTTGGTCCAGACTGAAATATTTTTTACAACTATTGGATAGATTACCATGAAATTTTGCACCAACATTCATGTTCCAGAGAAGATCTTTTGACTCTTCCTCTTGTTGCAACCATGAGGTTGAAATATCTGAATTTTAGTGAAACATCCTGACAACTATTAAATGGATTGCCATGGAATTTTGTGTTATTTGTGGTGTGTCCCTGACTTATCATCTAGCACCACTAACATGTTAAAGTTGGTACTTATCCAGTGAAATATCTCTACATCTACTGATGGAGGGACTAAAACAAATTTAGTGCAGACATTGATGGTTCCCCAACAAAGTATCCTAATGATTTTGTTGATACTATGACTTTTTTCTAGAGCCACCATGTGGTTCATATTTATTGTTTTGAGTTAAATGTCCCAACAATAATTTAATAGATTGATACAAGCATAACTAATGACATTCAGGGCAAGTGCCAAGTCCTGGTGGAAAAGAAAATCAGCATCTCCATACTGTACGGAGACACTGATTTCCCTTTCCAGCAGGACTAGTAACTGGTTTGCTGACCATGGTATTACTGTGCTTGATTGGCCCACCAACTCGCCTGATTTGTACCCCACGAACAATCTAAAGGGTATTGTCAAGAGGAAGATGACAGACAGCAGACCCAATAATACAGACGAGCTGAAGGCTGCTATCAAAGCAACCTGGGCTTTCTTGCAAAAGGAGCCTCTGACTAAGTATTGAGTGCATAAATTAACATATTTCTTCGAAGGTCGACATTTCTGTATTATAAATCCTTTTTTTGATTGGCCTTATGTAATATTCTAATATATTGACATACTGGATTTTTGATTTTCATGAGCTGTGAGCCGTAATCATCAAAATTAAAACATGAAAATTCTTGAAATATTTCACTTTATGTGTAATCAACCTAGAATATATGAAAGTTTCATTTTTTTAATTAAATTACAGAAAAAAATAACTTTCCCATGATATTCTGATTTTTTTAGATGGACCTGTACATGTTCTATACAAGTGTATGTAAACTTTTGACCACGACTGTGCTAACCAAGGAGCCGCCATCATTTTTTCAAACAGTTTCTTCTCGCGCTGGTCGTTACATCTAAACCATCCTCGTAGCTGGCAGTAGATCCATAGGATGCTTATTAGTTGAACCACTGTGGTTCAGACACAAGCGCAGAGCTTTAAGCCTTGCAAGATGGATTTGCAGGATCACATGATCACGTGATCTTGCGAATCTAGCTGCCTCACAAGGTAACCCTCACCCCTCTCTTTTCCTCCCCACATCCTTCCTTCAATCAGATGGAGAGATGAGTGTCAGACTGAAGGGGGCATCCAAGGTGCTGAGCCTTTATCTTAAGTGCTCTGTCTCTCTTTCTCTGTCCTTCTTTTCCTCATTTTGTCTCTCACTCAATCTGTCTCTCTCTGTCTTTCAGATGCCAAGGAGATCGTGCTGAAAGCTCAGATTCTGGCCGGTGGCAGAGGCAAGGGTGTGTTTGACAGTGGCCTTAAAGGTGGAGTGCACTTAACTAAGGAGTAAGTATACCCCTGTGTGCATTTCACACTCAGAGTTACTGTTGGAGATAGATTCATATTATTTCTCCAACAATGGCGGCTTTTACAATGAGGAGGCTCAAAGAGCTCTCTGAAGATGATCCCTAGCCACAAAGACACAGTCAGGTATTCTTGTACTGCAAATAAACAGTTTTTCTTTCTTCCATTGCCCCTTTTTTCGAACAACTACCCTCAATTAAATGTTAAAAAAGATATTTTAAGGTCACCAGAAGCTTTATGCACCCCATACTGAGTTTTCCTCTCTCAGGTTGATTGGGTTTTGTGCTGTGGCAGAGGTTTATTTTGTTCTAGTTTAAAATTACAAAGTGTGATGGGTGTATTCCTCCAGTGAAGGCTCACTCTGAAATCTTGTGCATTTTTTAAAGGCTTGGCCTGGAAAAAAAAACCTGGAAAAGCTTTTCTTTGCACAGGCGCTGCAGTTTCCGTGTAGTAAAACAGTGTTATTTTATTAGTAAAGGTACCCACCACTTACTGCTGCCTTAACAGCAAAAAGATGATTTATGACAATTGTCCCAGACATGTATCATCGTCACCCCACTTCGGGGTTTGGAATGGCCGGGAACTTTTTCAAAGTGAGATATGCTGAAGTTCATCGTCCCCAGACAGTGACATGGGTGCACAGTTCACCTTCCTCTCATCTATCAAAGGATGAGTACAACCCCTGGCTTCATTTTTATTCACTTATGAAACCAGAGCAGCATCCCTGGCATGCAGCCTGCTTTTAAACAGAGAGAATAAGTAGAGGTTCATTCCCAGCGATGTGTAGACATAACAAAGTGTCTCCAAAAGCTGTGCTTTGTCAAAATGTGTTTCATACCAGAAAGTGCTGAGGCATATCTCTCCTGAGCAGCGATTAAGAAATAGTTATTTGTCTGTCAGTTGACCTCATTTTCTCCATCTTTCATTTTCTTTCAAGTGTAGGTTTTTTCCGTGATTATTTTACAAATTAAGACTGGTTCTTAAAGCAACATTATGTAAACCTTTTTTGCGATTTGGTGCCACTGCAGTTTTGGAGTGCATACAAAACATTGTCCTAAATATGGACAGCTGCACACCTGCATTTGCTATGAATGCATTTCTTATGACTCAAAACAAGACATAGCAAACCAGCTAATAGTATTTACTAGTCAAACACCAACCAGGCTAGCTCTGCATCTGTCTTGCAGCCTTTTATTTTGTGATTCTTTTCGCCAGTGGTCTGAGATTTACTGTTGTCTGGCCTCCTGCTCAAGCACTCCCTCTTTTTATCGTCTTAGCTTCCTCCATCACATCCTCTTTGGTCTCTTCGCCTCTGTCATGATGTCTGTGAGCCCCCATTGGGTCATGATGCGTCATTCCCCGCTCCGGGCCTAAAATCCTTGTCCTCCCAGTGTTCCAAGGCCCCCTACCTAGTGGTGTAACCACCAACAATCCCTCGGGGCTCCGAGCTCCTGGTCAGGTCTGGGCAGAGCTAACTAGCTATCAGCTACAGTTAGCAGCAGTTAGTGGTTATTTTAGCAACAGGTAAAGCAATTAGTCCATCAGAAAACTTGTAGATCATGTAGAGTTGATGCAGAGCAGTCAGAGGACATCAGAGGTAAAGAGGGGAGATTGTAATTGCCCACATAGTGGTTGCATAGTGCAAGACCTGGATACAGACGTGCGGCTGCTTCCAGTTCATCCCAGTATTCACTTGCAGTATTGCAGCAAAAACTCGCCCAGTGGTTGACAAAGCATTCCCCATAGACCTCCATTATGAAAGAGACATCTATAGAATTGTCAACAGGACACCTTGAACTGCAAACAAGGTCAATTATGAAACTCTACTGCGCATATTCAATGGGCTGCATACCCTGGAAGTCGACCCGGTAGCTAGAATACATCAATACAACATGCTATTATACATCTATGAGGCAAGAACAGGCCTTCAGGGCACAGAGTGTGAATGACAGTGGCGCCATTCTCCCTGTTATAAGTCAGTGTGTCATCAAAATGACTGTCTGACCTGTTAACCTCTCTCCTTCAGCCCTGCAGTTGTTGGTGAACTGGCCAATAAGATGCTGGGTTTCAACCTGACTACCAAGCAAACACCGAAAGAAGGAGTGAAAGTAAAAACGGTGAGCTACTGCGCAGACTAAACAAAAGAAACATATACTTCTTCTCTCTCATTTTTTTTCTGACCTCATTTCAAGGCATTTTGAGTCCAGTAATGCAGTTCTGTAAAATTAATGACTGTGAAGGCAGTCTGGCTCTGTGTTTTTTTTGTTTTTTTTCCCCCACTAGGTTTAAATAGTAGCTGTCCACTGTTGTTTACTGTGGGTATGCGCTGGCTGGTGTTATGGCTCATTGCATAAATTGAACTAGGCCCCCTGTGAATTTAAAGTGTTTGGTAAACAACTGTTTCTATGTGCCACTAACAAGCAGGAATATCATTTTCTCTACTCGCATGCTGCATGCAGTACCTCCTCAAAACAGACATATCCAGGTGATGAAGCCTTCTCAGCCTGTGGCTTGTGTATTTGGGTCCCCTTTTCTTTCTTTAACCCCTCCCCATCTTACCCCTTCTAACCCCAACTCCACCCAACTCCTGCTCCTACTCTTGCTGCAGAGTTTAGGCGGAAACAAATGAGCGCCACACTTGTCATTTGTATAAAAAGAGAAACGTACCCACAGACCAGAAACTTCACAAGCTGAGATTCAACTCTGTGTCTCAGAGGCAGGAGAAAAGGCAGAAACCCAACAAAATAAATTGGACAAAACTTGAATTAGATGTGAGTGAGAAAAACCATGAGCCTCCAGTTGGCCATCTAATTATCTTACCTGCTGAAATCAAACCTGTCAAGAGCAGCCACTGACTGACCTGAAGGATCCGGCAGAGACGGAGTTTCGTCACAACCTGGTCTGTGAGATGACAGCCAGACCTTAGCTGTCAACCTGCCAATAGGGCTTGCGTCAAGCCTCAACCCATACTGCACACAGAGGCGAGAACAGCACAGGAAAAAGGGGGCAACACTTCAGCATCTACATGGATTTGCTGTCATGGCACTGATAGAAGAATGAGAGTAGAGGCTTAGAGAAGGAGGAGGCAGACGGGGAGACAGGAGGTAAAAAAGATGGTTGTTGAAGGAAAGTGTAGGAGACAAAACCAGGGGGTTGAGGTGAAACGGAAAGAACAAGACGGCTAGAACAGAATATATTTAGTTTGAGTCAAGAATTGGGCTGCAAGTCAAACAACAGGGAAGTTAAGAGAAGGTTTGAGTGACTAGAGAAGACAACATTTGGACAAGGAGATAGGAGTGCTGTCTGTTCACGCGGAGGGTAGAGAAGGCTATCCATCCTCATTCGCTGGGCGATAGGCTGGAAGCAGAACATAACGGCTGTGCATGTTCAAACAAACACCCCGTCCAGAAAACCTGCAACCCATTAACCACCACACAACTGATAGTTTCCTGTCAGGATTTTTTTTTTCTCTCTTTTCCAAATGAGCCTCTTGCTTGCTTGCTTCCTCTACATGCCGGAATATTCAGTCCCTCTCTATTTGCCTCCCTTTGTCTCATTCACAGCATATGAGATTTTCTCAGCGCTATGCTTCCTAGATTCTGTCAATCTATGGACCCTGCTTATTTGCCTGTGTCGTTGTGCTCAATCTAGTATTGGATATTATACATTTTTTTTATAAATAAAGCACTGTAATGAAAAATGGGTTTCATAGTTGAATTCCTCCATCAGCCTCTCTTTCTCCTGCTGTGCTGTGTCCAGGTGATGGTTGCTGAGGCCCTCGACATTACCAGGGAGACCTACTTCGCCATCCTGATGGACCGTTCCTGCAATGGTCCAGTCATGGTGGGAAGCCCCCAGGGAGGAATGGATATCGAGGAGGTAGCCGCCAGCAGCCCAGAGCTCATCTTTAAGGTACATGATTTGAGGTTTTATACTCCTCACTACAATAAGAAATGTGAAGATTAAGAAAACACAATAACCTGAAGTATGTAAAGTAACTCTTATTTTAAACAAATAGACTTTTATTTTGCAGTAAAATAATCAAATGTAAAAAATGGCTCATCGTACCCTCTTCTCCCCTAAATATGATGTACTGGTCCCCAGGAAGATGAGTTGATGCCAAAGGCAAATAAGCTAATAGGGATCCTTTTTAAATACATAAATACATCTCCTTCAAAAAATGCAGAAGGTAAAAATATACCGATTTTGTCCAGCACTATGTAAATCTTTAAAAAGTGCAAACCCATTGCCATCTTTGCTGCAAGAACATTTTATTTGTCTTGAAATCAGGCCAGGACTGGATTGCCCGGTGGGTCTTACAGCTGTGCTCCGTTCATATTTTCTGCTAATTCAATTACTTTCATTGTCCTGTCTGCATGCGCAATGCAGCAGCTGAACACATACAGAAACACACTGAAGCTTAGTGTGAACAAACACACTGCCTTCTGTGTTTTATATTGCTATAATTTAGATTCCATTTACAGAGCTTAATCCAGCGTCACTTGACTACTTGGCAACAGGTTCCTGTCGTTGTCAACAGATGCAAAATTTGAACATTACAGATGGAGTTTGCCTGCATGTCCTATTGTCGTATATCTTACTTTTGCTGTAGTCTACAGATGTTAGAGCAGATTGTAAAGATCCCACTGAGATTTATGTCAGTCATTATTTCCACCGAGGATTTCAGATTGTATATGCAACACACAGCTGTGGTGTTGCTATCCAACACACTCGACAGCGCAGCACACCTTGCACACATCTCATTAAAATCTATATGGTCCAGACGTAGTTTAAACAAAATCATTTCAAACTGCTTACGACAGCTGCAGTTTTATACTTTATTTTCTTAACCAGTGTGCACCCTGAAATCCCTCATCCATTTTTATATCTGTGAAGAAACTTAGAAGAGAGCCTCTCTCTATCTCAAAGTCAAAGATATGAGGATCTGATGTGCATGAATCTATCGTTCCAATCTCCCTTTTCTCCACGTCTGGCAGCGTGCCTCTACTTCATTATGATGTCGGCAGTTTAAAATGAACATCGGCTTTGTGTGAAATTATAGTCCAGCGTTTGAGCCTCTTGTTCCATCTCACTCCCTCTCTCCATTTGTTTCTCTCCCTCTCTCTTTCTCTGTCACTGCAAATCTTACAGGAAGTCATAGATATATTTGAAGGTGTGCGAGATGACCAGTCACTTCGCATGGCAGCTAATTTGGGTTTCAAAGGACCTCTGCAGAGACAGGTAATGGACGCACTGAAGGCTTTAAAGTCACAATGCAAAGAACAGGCAGAAAGATGCACACAAACACACACAGACGGATATATCGTCATTCACAAACAGACCAAACTTTGGCTATTATTAGTTTTCCAGAGGCAAGTTGTGAAGTGTCATTACACCAGACTCACTTGCCAGGTGGTCTATTGTCATGTCTGTCAGTGATGCACAGCCCTGTGCCAGGCTGAGGGGAGCTAACATCACTAATGGTACCATTATTTGGTAGAACATGGCGCACACTGGATCTGTAAGTGAATCACACAGTAAGAAACAAAACTCATCTCTGCGGGCAACCTATAATTTTGAGGACAGTGAAACAAACGTTTTTTCTTAGTCACGTCAAGTTGAACAAATTTAGTTCAGGCAGCATTAGCGAGTAAAATGAGGCCAAGAAAGAGCTGCACAGAAATGGTTCACATTCAGAATGGGGGGTGTGTGCTCAGATGTAGAGTTCATTCCAAAGCCATTATTCTCTTGGCGTCAGATCACTGAAGGCACCATGACATGTTAAATCAGATTAGCTCAGAATCACATGAAATATGTTGCTGTATATACACTATATCTATATCTATATCTATATATAAGTATATCAGCAGCGTGAATACTGATTGTGTGTACTGAATTGCCATTGATTTTAAATGGGCAGGAAGAGAATAGAAATTGAATGGTTAAGTGTCTGCATTGCCAGTATGCTTCTCCTGGGTTGCGGCGAGTTAGCTGCCTGAGTGTTCAATTCAGAGATAATTGCAGATTGTATTTAATATCTTACTGTTTTGAAAGCGCTATGGCACGACAGAATCTTTGTGTATGTGCATGCATACTGGTTGTGTGTGTGTGTGACAGAATAAATGTAAGCAAGTGAGATTTTCGACTGTGTCTGGAACTGTGCACTGAGAGGTTCTTGTCAATCTGTCTTATTAGTAAAAAACAGTTGCAGCAATACAGATATCAGTTGAGATCCTTTGAAAAAGGCTATTTTGACAGTAATGATTTAAGTGTTGTGGCATTTCTGTGTTGCTATTTTCACCGACTGTATTCACCTTTTGCCTATACGCTGTTTGTAAATGTAGATCCTGTATGAAGAAAGAAATAACTAAAGAAGCACGTTTGGATACGACTGCCAGGTGGAATCTACTGAAATGTGCATTATGTTGCTGTTTTTGTATGTAACCACATTAGATCAAAGTGTCTAGTATGTGTTATAGTCCATTTGCCAGTTCACACATCTTTTTAAAAAAACGTGAAAAGCATTCTCCCCCTTCAGCACAGAGACATACACATTCATGCACAACAAACAGCGACAGCATGATGTTGAAGGTGATTTGCCATGTTTTATGTAGCTTGGGTGGAATGCTGAGTGGCCTTGGTGGGGCCGGCTGCTCAGAGCCGAACCATCAGGTAATTACTGTCCTCTGTGGACCTCACAGGCAGCAGATCAGATTAAGAGGCTCTATGATCTGTTCCTGAAAGTCGACGCCACTCAAGTCGAAGTCAATCCACTCGGCGAGACTCCCGAAGGACAAGGTACCTTGTATCATAGAAAATGCCTGTCTTTGAGTGTGTATTATTTGTATCTGTGCTTTTACCTTTTACTAACTGACCTGAAATCACGTCAAGCATGTGTAATATTTCAACACTTTTTAAATAGAGAATTCAGCATTTTTGCATGAACAGGCAGCCACCTTGTTATCTGTGACTGTGGGATTCATCTCCTTGGGTCTGAATGCATTTAAGAATGTGGGGTGTAATTGCAACACATTGACGTCAGTTTCTTGTCAGCATGACTCTGTCTGGATCAAAATCCAAATGGCTTCAGGGATCGGAGCTTTTCATATTCACAGCATGTTGATGTTTGTTCATGATTCTTAGTTACTGATGATTAACTAAAGGCGCGCAGTCTATCATCAACTATTAATGAGTAACTACAATTACCAGAGGAATTACAGCAGCAGCTACAGACTCGTCTCTCATTTAACCATCAGGGATGCTCTATTAATAGCTAACAAAATACATCCGATAAGCTCAATGCTAAATTCCCTCTACATACTGTATACATGCTATATATCAGGCCTTAAAAGTAACTGAAATGAACTTTGTGTTGACAAACTCCTTCACAGCAGGATCTTTAGTTTTGATAGCTTATAAAAACCTGAGCAGGCTTTTTTGTTGTTTTCCTTTCCTACAGTCTTTTATATTTGTTGTTAAGCATGTAAAAGATCTTGAAAGTTAAAAAGGTCAAGGTCCGCACCAACAGAAGCTCCTCTCTCCCACAGAAAACACTGCTCCTGAAACACCTCGTCAGTAGTCTCATCTTCAATTCCGTGTCTTTGTGACATCACACTACATAACTGAGTAACACATTTGCATAATTTATGCCTAGCAGCTAGTTTGGCACGTCAAAATAGATTAAACACAGCTGCTCTGTCGTTGTTTGCGGAAAACAGAAAGCGGATGTGTTTTTGAGCATTAAAGCATGTTCTAGTAGTAACCCCAAGATACAATTGTGATGTTCAAAATGAGCATAATATGTCTCCTTTGATACTAAACTTCTTTCCTTGAATGAATATACTTTCTTTACACCTGTACTCAAAACTGTGGGGAAATCCATTATTCTAGATAAACTAAACTTCCTTTACATCTACAATAAATAAAAATCTGGTAAATTGTACTACTTACCTATAAAGCCCTATTCAAAAATCAATAATTGTCCATTTCCCTGTCCCTTTCTTGTGGTACGTCTTTGGGGAATCTTATGTGAATTCAGCGCAAATGTCCACCTGGACCAATTGATTAGATTGTGTTGGTCAAAGGTCACTGGGACCTCACAAAACACATTTTTGGCCATTACTCAACAATCCATATGACAGTTATGACAACATTTTACACACATCTAATGGGATAAATTGATGAATTTATGAAATATTCTATCCAAAAGTTTAAAGGTTAACTTCACTGTGACATCATAATATTCTGCAAAAAATGTTCTGGCCATTATTCAACACCATAGTTACATGACTGGTGCGCGGAGGCATACAACCAGGCAGTTGTATTCTAGTCTGTGTCCTAAAATGAGCATTTCATGGATTTTCTAGTTGTAAATCTACCTTATTGTGATACTTACTGAGCTGAACCAAAAATACTTGAATAGCCTTGAATACTTCTGTGAAGAGAAATTTAGTGTCTATGAATAGAAAACAAATTAAAAAGGGTAGTAAATCAACCTCAATTGACTGTATTTTGTAGTGCACCCTATTATATGTTCAGTCTATTGAAATTAACTTTAAGCAATTGGATTCAGGATTATCTGTGGTGCACTCGAGCAATAAATAATGTCTCTATTGTCAACATTAGTCAACTCTTAGTGCTTTAAATATTAATAACCACAGTGAGACTGAAGTATAAATTCAGGCTTCATCATTGCTGTGCTGTAAAGGTTGTGGGAAAATAGTGGAATTAATTTTAGATTAATGAAGATCTACACTGGCAGTTTTTTTAAGTGAAAGTCTCCCTGTTGTATGTCATCTAAAACAATCCCAGAATTGCCCCTTTTCATTTCAATTGTAAACACGATTGGTCCAAAACACACAGATTTGGAATATTTGGTCTTTAAAAGTATTAAATGTAAGTGTGATTACAACGTTCACGGCATGATTTCTTTTAATTATCACCAAGAACAGCTGGAAGAGCTGATCTTAAACAGTGTGTGGTCTCTTTTAGGGGGGCGATCTTGCCATCTGAAGCCAATGCCAGGCTTCCTTTGTGTCAAATGATATCTTGCATCAAGACTTAGATCACTGTTTGCTATAACTATGGGTCCAGCTTCAATTTATGGGCTTAAAGGCTGCCTCTGTTCAGTTTCTATAGTCTTTGCGTGTGTTTTACCTCAATCCCTGATGGATGAAAACACTTGAATCAACAAAGAAATGTAAAAGTGCTGTAAACTCCAGTCCTCCATTGTCACTTAATACAATCAATTCTCACAACATGAAACACTTGGAGGTTAGCAGGACAACATTTCAAGGCTCATCATTCAGATATGAAAGGCATTATACATAGATACGATGCATATCGTAGCTATTGCGATGCTGCTTTTGCTGAACTTGCGCTGAACTTTGTTTTTCTCCCGCAGAAATTAGAATGATTGTCTTGTTTGCAGCGCTGAGCACAGATTGACTGTGATGTGTCCTATCGAGACGTATTATAATGTGCTGAAGATGCATCACTTCTTTGATGTTATTTAGTCTGCTCAAAAACAGATTCTTGTTCAAAGTATGCTTTATCAAAGATTGACAAGAGAAGTTTGTGTTTCATGATGTCTTATGAATATTAATGAATAAAATGACTCCTTTCAAACAATGACTTCTTACCAATAGGTATGAGCTTCCTTTTCTACCAGCAGAAGAAGCAGCGGCTGTGATTGAGGCAGGCTTTGTAGGCGAGCTTCGCATTAACGTCGACTCATTTGTTGGTTCGATTTGTTCACATGTCACTAGGGAGCGCAGCTATTTTCCACCAGGCGTTCAAAATATTTGTATTAGCAAGTAAAAATTCTCAAGGGTGGAAAATGTGTCGTTGTTCTCATTTGGTAATAGCTCAATTTGTTCTGTAGATGGTCTGCCATAATAGATGTGTCAAAACGTAAACAAAAGGAATTGTGTAGTGCGAGTGCTACGTCACCTGGAGGACACAGCATGTCTTCTCCCCAGTCCCAAGACAGTCTGCCTGCTGCATGTCCACAGTATGTTGTGTGTCTATCTCTTTGTCTGTGTGTCACTCTCAAAGCCAATTCCCATGTTTCTTTATGTTGTTACCTTTTCTCACTACAACTTGTGTGTTTTCTGGCTGTCTTTTCCCCTGAAATGTAGCATTAATTTGAAAAGCTGATGCTCAAGGTTTTATTGACATGACCACAGTTTCTCTTCAAACCATAAAAGTTGTGTTTTTAATGGTTCAAAGTTGCAGGCTTTGCTCTGACCAAAATTGGCTTGAATTGATTGGCTTGTAAACTAGAATTCCTTTAACATGGTTTACTAAACTGAGCAGATTGACTGATTTCTGAACAAGGAATTAAAAACATTTCCCAGTTTGCAAAAAACCCTAGAATGTTATTTCTTTAAATGAATAGTTTGATATTCTGGGAAATGTGCTTTCTTGTTCAAAGTTAGAAGAACAGATTGACACCACTCATTCTTATGTGGTAAGTACGACTCTACAGCCAGTAGCTGGTTAACTCAGCCCAGCACAAAGACTGGAGATGGGAGGAAAAAGATGCAGTTTCACGTGGAGTAACCTGCCAGACTATTTCTTACACTTATTTCCTGTAATCTTGCTCGTTGCCTGACAACCTCACAGCAAGTCAAAACTCACTCTGCTCAACAAAGAAATAGTCTGGCACATAACCTCCCGGAAAACTTCAATGTGTTGGTTTTGCACAATTTGAACAAATGAGATTTGACGTGTTAGATAGTGAGCTATAAAAGGTGTCGGCGGTGATTTTCATACCTTTGGACAGAGCCACACTGTTTTGTTTCACTCATTTCACCAGTCTTTGTGCCAAGCTAAGCTAACCGCCGTACAAGCATGGCAATGGAACAGTCTTAGTCTCAGTCACAAGGTGAATAGGGTTCTCTCAAATACATCAAACTACTCCTTCAATGACAATCACTTCAAGTGTTTTGTATAGAAAAAGCTCTTCCACTAATTTATTGCGTTGTTTGCCTGGTATTTCACCAGGTAGCTTCACGAGTGTGGTCTCTTTGAAATGCACTCTCTTTGAAGTGTAAAGGAAATGTCCATTTACTATAATGGCTTATCCCTCAGAGGCAGTGTCAAAAACCCAGCCCTTAGTGAGCCAACCTCTGAAATAATTAAGACCAGTAGGCCAAGGGGACGCCGCTCAGTTCATTAATTTCAGGTTTTAGAAATGATAATTAGTTGGCTTTTTATGTCTGAAGTCCTCCTTCTCTTCCCTTTTCCCTCGCCTGCCATCTCCTTCTCTCTCACTCTTAATGCGTCCTCTGCTGCTGTCTTTATTTCTAACTCTGCCTTTTGTCATCTCCCCGTCCCTCCAGTGGTTTGCTTTGATGCCAAGATCAACTTTGACGACAACGCTGAGTTCCGTCAGAAAGCCGTGTTCGCCATGGACGACATGACTGAGAGCGACCCCACAGAGATGGAGGCGGCCAAGTGGGACCTCAAATACATCGGACTGGACGGAAACATCGCCTGCTTTGGTATGTGCAGAGCTCGTTTCTGCACACACACACACAAACCAACTGTTAAATGAATTCTCCCATACGCGACCCCCTCCTGGCATAAGGCTTTAATGCGTCTCTTAAGTCACATAAGTGTAAAAGCTCGGACACAGTTAAAACTTAGTCAAAGTAAAGGCAGCCTGGGCTCTCCTCCAGTCCACATTACAAGCAGCTTTCTGAGGACTCCAGAAGGAATGCTGCCGTAACCAATGCGTTCTAATTAGCTATAATCCGCCCAGAAAGTCTCCAGTGAGCCAGATTGTTAGCATTCTCATTAAAGGCCCCCTCTCTTGTCATAAATCAAAGCTTTTACAGTGTACAGCAGCACTAACAGGTGCTCTTGCTACTTACCCCGTAGCCTCATAAACACATTAGATGTCTGTTAGCACTACCCCTCTTCCTCTTCCACACACACACACACACGCACCCATTCTACATCCCCTGCTCCCAGCCTCTCTTAAAGTAACAACAGCTTTTAAGGCCCTGCAGCTTCCTTGAGAGCTCTGTAAGCCACCAAAGTGACAGCTGTTATAGCGAATTTCCCTTTTATTGAGACCTCGGTTGGGGAGCTTGCCAGGACACAAGTGCAGCTTGGCTAAACTAAATGAGGTAAGACAGTTTTGTGCACTTGGCTCAGCAGGGTAGCGGCACTGGCAGTTGGCTAAATGATGACACGGGCCGCAAAAGGAAAAAAAGAAGAAGAAAGAAGCGTAGCCGAACCTCTTTTAATCAACTCGCTTTCCTCTGAAGTCGAGAGTCAAGTCATAATCAAATTTTCTCTGTGTTGCTCGACTTGAAGCATTGAATGTTCCTGATTAGAAGATTTCCAGCCGATTCGCTTTTAAAGTGTGACTTTTTTTTTTCTTCAGATATTTGCTCTTCTTTGGTTGATAATTCACTGCTGGATTCCTTTGTGGGTGTTCTTGTAGTAAATGCCATCTTTCCTTCAACGCCTGAAATGTTATTTTAATAAGCTCTTGGCTGCTGGCGTCACACTTACCTTTATCCTTGACCTAATGGTCAGATTTACCGTCATTATATATAATAACTACATTTTACATGAGATCATTATGAGGCTACAGTTCCATTCAACATGTAAAATGGGTACACATTACTACATTAGTCTCACACTTAAAAAAGTACCATCCCTTTTGTTCTATATTTCAGTACATATTTTTGCTTTTTTGACTGAACTGACACGGTCAATGTTTACAGTGAATGGAGCCGGTTTGGCCATGGCCACATGTGACATAATTGACCTGCATGGAGGAAAGCCAGCTAACTTCCTGGACCTGGGGGGAGGTGTCAAAGAGAGGCAGGTGTACGAGGCCTTTAAGCTGCTCACTGCTGACCCGAAGGTAGGAACAAACATTTTAACAATTTCTTATCTTAAGGCACGTCTTTGAAGAAAAAGTCAGCATAAACAAAGCTGTTTCTACCACCTGTTGAGTTGTCTTTGATATTGCAGTCATGTACAGTACTGTAGGTGTGAAAAAATGCTGTAAACTAAGAATGCTTTCAAAAATATAAATCAATTTACAAAATGCAAAGTGAGCGAACAAAAGAAAATCTAAATCAAATCAAAATTTTGTGTTACTACCCTTTGCCATAAACCAGCATCAATTCTTATAGGTACACTATACAAGTCAGGGATTTTGTAGGATTATAGTCAGGTGTATGATTAACCAATGATATCAAACAGGTGCTAATGATCATCAATTTCACATGTAGGTTGAAACACAGTCATTAACTGAAACAGAAACAGCTGTGCAGGAGGCTTAAAACTGGGTGAGGAACAGTCAAACTCTGCTACCAAGGTGAGGTTGTGGAAGACAGTTTCATGTCCCAGGTCATACGCCATGGCAAGACTGAGCGAAGCAACAACACACAAGGTAGTTATACTGCATCAGCAAGGTCTCTCCCAGACAAAGATTTCAAAGTAGACTGGGGTTTCAAGATGTGCTGTTCAAGCTCTTTTGAAGAAGCACCAGGAAACGGGCAACGTTGAGGATCGTAGACGCAGTGGTCGGCCAAAAAGGAACTATCTTCAGCGTAAAGAAGAACAAGAAGTCCTAGAAGTGATGGTATGGCCCCCACAGAGCCCTGATCTCAACATTATCGAGTCTGTCTGGGATTACAAGAAGAGACAGAAGGATTTGAGGAAGCCTACATCCACAGAAGATCTGTGGTTAGTTCTCCAAGATGTTTGGAACAACCTACCAGCCGAGTTCCTTCATAAACTGTGTGCAAGTGTACCTAGAAGAATCGATGCTGTTTTGAAGGCAAAGGGTGATTAGATTTCTCTTCTGTTCATTCACTGCATTTTGTTAATTGATGAAAATAAACTATTAAAGGGACTTGGGGCAGGATCAAGAAATAAGACTCAATAGTGACTTGCCGGCCGTTGCGGCCGTTAGGGTAACTGCAGCCATCAGCCAAGCTGGCGTGGGAGCGCGCATGAACTCTTCACAGCAGTGCAGCTGATGCCGTCTCATCCCTATTCGTCAGACGCTTGACGCTTGGTCAAGTGCCTTAATGTGAGATGCCAGACTTGTTTTGTATTTTCCAAGTCAATGTTATGACTGTAACTGAAAGTTCTTCAATAAAGTGTTTGGTCAAGTGCCCCTCGCGTCGATACCTGACGCAGGAGGCTACCCCTTTGCGTTGGTCTTATCCGCTACACATGAAGCAGCCGCGAAGCTGCTCGCTGTGTGTAGCGACACACAAGCGCAGCAATTTACAGTTACGGTTGATGCAGTCTGAAAGGCACGGGCGAAAGCAAAGACGGCATATCGGGGGACAGAGAGATCGTCTCTGATAAGGGATTGCTGTGTGTTAGCGGCTAATGTTACTACACAGACACAACAAACCGTTAGCCTGTGGCTACAGCCAGCTGCTAACGTCACCTCCCGGATAACAGGTTGGGCTTTCGGTCTCATATATAAAGGAACATATTTCTAACTATTCGGTTTCAGACTGAAGGACCGTGGAAAATGCGCAGTCTGTAACTATTCAGTGTCACACAGCGGTGGACTAAGTTACGTGTTTGCAGCTAACGCTACTTTGCACGTTAGGTCACTCGAGTCCTCGTGATCTCATATGATTTTCAAATCAAGCTCTAAACATGACCTGTAATGTTTTCTTACCTGGTGACTAGGAAATGAGCCATGTCAGCATCTGTTTTCAGTCCCAATTCAAGTTGAAGCTGCCTCCATGAGTCCAACACGTATCCGATGTATATTCAGGTGCCAGCCCGCTTTGCTCGTAATTTTGTTTCGACTCACGACATGCCGCTGATAAAACCTTTGTTTTCTTCTTAGTATGACTTTTTAGTGGACTTTGTGTGGTGGTGGGTCGTTTGCTGGCTGTAGCAGAATCCATTACTACCCAAACACTAGTTTGGGTCCGCTGCGTTTGTTTACTTCCTGTATCCAAGTCGAAAGCCGGTCGAGGACGCGCATTCAGTGTCATCCGACGTCACGTCCGCAGGACTGCACGGGAAATTCGAGCCCGAATTGCAGTACATTATGCAGCACACAGCCTGTTCAAGGCAATGGAGAGATATGTGGGTGGGCTCATTCGTTTTGGTTTTGAACGCTTCATCACCCATTAGCATTAAAAATCTTAAAATGCATGTTTATAATTCCACAGATCCTGCCCCAAGTTCCTTTAACACTTACATTTTTGAAAGCATACTTAGTTTACAGTATTTTTTCACACCTGCCTAAAGTTTTTGCACAGTACTGTATGTTGTCATAACACATTCATAAAGCCCTGTCTATCTGGTTAGCACTTTGTCACTGAGACAACAGCGCTCATTAAACGTGAGAGCTTGGCATATGTACATGTTTCACTGAGGAAAACGGAGTCGTGAGGCTGTGTGATTATATGCCATCATTTCAGTTGCAGTGGCGTGATAAATCACTGCTCTGTGCTCTGCAACAAGACTCTGCTTTTAAAGACTCCACACACATGTGCGCATGCATATTAACGCACAGCACAGGCTCATACGCAGCTCAAAACGAACGCACAGATACAAAAATTAACTCACTAATGTGCCTGTGGAAGTCTTGCCGCTCAGGACGAGTGGCAGCTTGGGGTGTTTCACAAGAGATCCAGCTCTATGTTCAGAAAGCTGATAACTCCAAACTAAACAACATGAGCCTTGTAACGACACCGCAGCGCTGATTGTGTGTTGACAGTCATCACACCGCTAATTCCCCCGCCACCGTCACTCCCACATTCCCGGGCTCATCTCCGGTTGCCTCTGTGTTAGCATCTCTGACAAGGCTCAGTTGTGTTGAATACAGAGCAGTATTTGATACCAATTCAGTCTCAACCCGGCCGTTTTTTGAAAACCTTTATTTACCCATGATGATGTGACTTGGCAGGAAATGCTTTCAAAAATGTGTTTCACAATAATTTAAGATATCTACAAATGTGTGAGTTGCTAAATTCAAACACAGCTTTCAGTAGAGGTCACTAATCTGCGATACAGACGACATATCACACTTTCAACCTTTTTTTTAACATTTGCTTACTAGAATAATGCTAGTGTACTTCATTTAAACATGCAGAAACAATGGATAGGCTGTGAATACAGATATATTAACTGTGATACGCAGTCTGCTCTTATTATAGATGGTCTGTCATTATTAAACCTCCAGTAAACTCAATTTCATCTAAACCTAATGCTCAGTTGTAGACTTTTTCATATGGCTCAGTGTGAGTAGGGAGGGCCATTTTTAAAAGAGGTCTGCCTCATATTTATCGCACAGCAGTCAACAGACCAGTGTTGCACACATTTATAGATGAATATTTAAAACCCTACCAACCTTAACACCCCAGCAGGTGATACATTGCCTCACTCAGATTTTCACTGTGTGTAGATTCTATTTGGTCTCAGGTGAGTTCAACTCAGTGGTCTGTAGGGGAAAATAAAAATGAATACGGTGGATTAAAAGAAATGTGATCAATAGGGGAGAAAGAAAACTACAAAGACGTGTCAATCTCTCCTGGTATGAGGTCATCATCTGTTATTATTGAACCCTTTTAAAGTGAGGCAGATTTCTGCAAAGGCAGAATCAGGTTTTAAAGTCTGCATTCATTCCAAAACACTCCCGCGTGAACCAGAGGATCCTCCTCCACCCTCCTCTCGTTCCTCCATCTCTCGCTGTCTTGGGCTGATTCCCCAGATCCAGATGGGAGAGTAAGCCTGCTGTCTGTCCCTCCTGCTGCTGTGTATGGAAATAGAGACAGGGAGCTCCTCCCCAACAGGGGAAAAAAGTAGAATAGGATTGACATTAAACTGAGTTGGAGGCACCATTAGCATTTCAACCAGGGGAGCTGAGAAACCTGCTCTGATCTGTGGAGGGAATGTTAATCATCTCACAATAAGAGTGAGAGAGACAGAGCTGCTCATTTGCATTCAGTAATTTTTTTTTCTTCTCTTTTCTCCACAAATTACCGCTCTCAAACTTAAAAAGTAAGAGCAGAAATCGTGATTGAAATCACGCCCGTGGCTAGGTGAAAACGACAAGGCGACATTATTGATTCCATGTTTCAGTAGAGCATCGAGAGGCAGCTGTTGTGCTTATTTGACTCAAATATCACAGCAATCAGTGGTAATGGCCTTCAAAAAAGCAACCCTTTTATTGACAGTTGTTTTACTGTTTGAAGCCCCACTCGAGCGGTAACTTTTTTTTTAAAACAACAGCATATGTTTCAACTGCTTATTTCCACTGGTATGATGAGTTTGACAGCAGCTGTAGGAAAAGGCCATGAATATATGTTTTTTTTTTTAATCTGTGACTTTTGCCTGAGTCGATTAAAATAGTTTATATGCTGTGACAAAAGACAGAAGTGCGATCAGCGGCCAGTCACGTACTATAGCAGCAAATATCCCGCAATAATAACGCCATACATTTCCACAAAAAACAAGCATTTTTTCCTTTCAGCCTTTCTTCCTCGGTTGCTTTTTACGCTTTGGTCTCCCTCCCTCCGCCTTTCCCGCTCTCTCCCTCTCAGTCCCCGCTTTGATGTCTCAGGCTCATTGTGCTGAGAGGAGTGGAAGTGATGTGAGTGTATTGCTGGCACTGAATAGCCGAGACGGAATCTGGGATGACAAAGCCTCCTTTTTTCTTGTTTGTTCACTTCTCCAGTATCTACCCTTACAGCATTCATTACCTTAAACATTATTATTCTCTGAAAGAGCATGGAAGAGAAAACAGATGAAATAGGGATACTATATAGGAACAACATAGAAGTAAAAGAGCCACAATGAAATGATAGGAACATAAAAAAAAAAGAATCATAAAGCAGTGTGTAGCCCAGCGTGTGTTTTCAGAGATGTGCGATGCTATGTAGCTCAGCTGGGTGTACTAGACCATTCAGCTTTGTTTGAATTTCGGCCCCCGGCTTTTTAAGCGTGGACATATTTATTTTTCATGCTAAAATAAATAGCTCCACTTTCTTCATATCCACGTATAGAACAGTTTGTTGACAGAATGGCTGAATTTATTGAGGTTTCCCTCACATCACCTGTAGGCACGAAGCAGCAGCAGGCAGCAAATACCGACAGCCAAATAACCTCGTTATTGCCTTGTGCCAGTGCTCTGAAGAAAGTGGCAGATGGATGTTTTGTCCAACTCGACATCCATTTTGTTCTCAGGGCTTAAGGCAGTTTTCTGTAATTTTTATGGGCTCGAGTAAATGATGACATTTTTTTTCCAAACACACCTTCATGGTTGGTGTATGTCTGTATAAGGGCCATTGCTATATATATATGTATATAAGTACTATTTCTTGTGGCAAAACAGTATTTAAATCAAAAGTAATCTGAAGATGTTTTTAGTGGGCTTTTCCTGATTCAACAGCTGTTTTCACTACTGTATTTTTCTGTTTGTTTCCACATTTTTTAGATTTAGCATCATCACACATATTTTATATCTATCCAGACCACACATTAAAGGGGCACTATGTTAATTTGGAGAAGAAATCCAAACTCAGAATTTGAATATTAGCAATATGAATGAGGTAATAATACAAATTAAGAAATATTTATTTTTTCCTTAACTGAATAAACAAGCTGTTCTCAGAGGAAATTAAGGTCACCAGAACACTGTTTTGAACAGTGGCAGGGTCCGCCACATATAAACAAAGTAAAGTTGTGAAATTGTCCTTTAAGGTTAGTTGTTTATTCAGTTTATTCAGTCATAAAAACAAAGAGAGTTTGTTTATTTAGTTTGTGTAGGCATCAACAAAATCAGTCAGTGAAGATCTTTCTCTTCGGATTAAAATGTCTTCCCCAAAACTATGTAGTGCGCCTTTAACGTCTTTAATATGCATACAAGTAATGACTTCATGCAGCAGTTTTAGTGGTGCATGTACTCGGGAGATCAGGAATGAGGAGTGGAGGCGTGTGTGTCTCGTGTGACTTTGCAAGCGTTTATTTAGACAGACTGAACTTAGTATAAATTGAAGTAATAGCGTTACAGCTTAATTTTGCCATGTTGCATACTAATAGGGTGACTGTGGAGATCAATTGTGAGGTTAGTTGTGTCTGCTGGCTATCAACTCTATTTCTATTCACAATCAATAAAATCCTCTGTCCTTTTTACAGAATTTAAAGTGTTTAAACTACTGACTGAACTGTTTCTGAGGGTGGATAAAGTCTTTTCCTCTCAGAGTAGCGTTTTGTTCTCCTGGCATTGGCAGAGAGCCAGTCACATTTCCGCTTCTGTTGTGAGTAAGAATTGTGAATGTTCTGCCTCTTGCTCAGTGCTTCTGTGTGTCTGTGAGTGCAAAAAGTAAAAATGAGAGGGAGGAAGAATAAAGATATACTGTAAGAAAACAAAGGACAAATACAAAAAAAATAACGTCTTATAAGTCAAGTGGCAATCTATAATGCATTTAGCATTTCCTGATGATATTATAAACTGGCATATTAAGACAACCCTTGTCTGCGTGCATACATAAAATACAGTATGTGATTCTGAGTAAAAGCTTGCATGTTGTTACCTATAGGCTTGTTGCATGCCGCTGTAGTTCGGCGAGCTACTGCGTTGTTTAAGGCGAAGCAGGCATGCAGAGTGGGGAGGCTCCGCTCTGAGGTGAAACAGGTGCACATTGGCACATTAGCATTAGTTCAGCTGGGTGACCCGCCTCCTGGACAAATATGGAGGCATGTTCATGTGCATGTTTTAATGTTGTTGCATAATCACGCGGTTGATCATGAAACATCTTCTCAGCTCCCACTGGCATGACTGCGATCTCAATTTGGAATGCTGAGGCTCACCTGAGCGAGTGTGTGTGTTTGTGTGCATCAGTAATGTTCGGTGTTTCGCTCGGTGCATTTTCACCTCCTCCTGTTTGTGTGGGATTATTGTGCTCGTCCCCTAGTGTTTCAGTCCGAATTGCCCTCAAGCAAAACTATATACTATTTTCCTTCTTTCCAGCTCAGTGACTCTGCTGTAACTCACCTGTGGTCCCTCTTTAACCACTTTTCTCCTTGTTGCAGTGACACTCCTGAGCCCGACCCTCTACAGGGGACGCACCATTACTACTTCCTTTCCAACACTGTCCTCTGTTTTCTGTAAAAGCGTCTTTATTGGTATTATTCAGCTACTTCTGTGTTTAGACATAACTGGACGTTTATGGGGGTGCCCCGCTGTGTCTTCCAGCCAGTCTCTTGTGTCTTTCTCCTCTCCTTTCCATTTCTTCTTGCTCTTTCTCTCAGTGTCTCTGCTTCTTTGTATCTCTCTTTTCCTCCCTGCGGCCTTTCATCTCGCTAAATCCTGTTAAAGTCAATGTGAGGAGCTCCCCCTCAGTTTCATGCCTGCTAGCTAAATCCTTCAGGAGTCCAGGCACTGCCTTTGTCATCCCCATATGGAGATGTCTGAGCCCATGTCTAATGTGCTTGAACATGTATAGAGTCCGAGAGGCGGTGGCTCTGGTCCAAGCCAGGTGAGCTAGAGAAATGCGTTGTGAAAGTTGCGCCATCCTGTCTTCAGGCTGCACAGGACGGAAGGTAGGAAAGGAGCCCTATTTTACAGGGTTGTATCCTTGGGGTGCAAGTCACGCAGCTCATTCAGTCAAACAGGTGCAAATACATGCTTGTATTGTGGCACCCACATCGTACACACATCTGCACACACATGCAGCCCTCCAGGGACACCAACAACTTTTAATCACAAGAGTCACCTGTGGTGTGAGAGCCCCATGGTGTGTTATTTTAGAGGGAAAGAAATAACCTCTCTGCCCGAAGCCGAGGGCCCCCTGGGGGAGCTGCTGGTTCCCTGTGTTATAAACACAAGCAATGCAAAGCCACTGAGAGAAGGAGGGGGACGGAGAAAACAAGCTACCACGGTAATGGAGTTCATTCCCAACGCGCAGAATATTACACCAGGACTAAATAGGGGGCCAGCCATGAAGGAGCGAGTACTCAGTGCAGCCAACACTGGGGCTGCCATACTGAGGCCAGGCCACAGAAAGAGTGAACATTCCTTGTACCAGACAGACAGCGCTGGGGGGTTTGAGTGCTTTAAGGGAGAAGTGGCTCTCCGGGTGATGCATGTCTTTTTTTCAGTTACACGCTGTGCAGGTCATTGTATTGGTTTGCCATTATAAGAGAACAGCTTTACCTCCATATAATGGTTTTCCTGCAGATATGCTTACAGTGCATTAAAAATCCTGCTCTTGTGACAGATATAGGGTTGGGTTTTTGTCTATTATTGGGCCATTCTGTTCTAGTACATTTAAAACCACTGCAGCAATGTGTGGAGCTTATGGTATTGGCTAAGCACAGTGTGTACTGACCCTGTGTTAGTCCTTGAAATGTATTCAGCGGCCTGCAAAGTAATTGGTCTGTGCGCATGTAGACACGGAGCTCTATGTAATAATGTGTGAGATCTCTTTCGCTGTTTGAGCATTTAGCGTGCGTGCAAAGTGTGTATAGACTCCCAAGGCTGTCCATTGAAAGCCTCCGAGCTATGGGGCTGAAGTTCAAAACTCAATTGTGCAGCCTTAGTGATGCATTCACCTATAGACTGATGCGGACCGGGTGAACTGGCTTGATGAGCCAAGCCCTTTGCTCCATGAACTCAGAAACCCACATGACAGATAAAGGAAGGTACAACTCGGATAAATCAGCCTTACCAGAAGTAGTCGTGTATTTTTTCAAACATGATGTCAGGTAACAGTAAGCAGCAGTGTTAGAGGTAGATATATTATGCCTTTGTTTACCACACTTCTCCTTCTTTTTCATATAATGTAAGAACAATCTTATGTTTGAAACTAAGTGCGTCAAGCTTTTTGTACCGCTAGTGTGTAGGTGAACAAATAACAGCAAGCAATGAAAAACATCCACAAACATCTTGATGACAGTGAAGCACATTGATTATTGTATCCAGCTTGCATGTCATTTTTTGGGCTGTAAAAGGAAAGAAAACATTTGTTTGAATATGATATTAAAGTTGGCAGACTTATGTTTCATGTCTCAGCAAGTGTTGGCATTGGTGTAGCTTTGCCTTCTGGCTTTTTATATATTAAATGTATCTGTATTTGTAATATGATCGAATGCCATATGACATCTGTTCTGACTGTGTACAGTGTAAAGTATTTAAAGATGTTTCCTCTCTGCTTGCTTAATTGAATTGCTCTACTCTAGTCTTTTTGAATCTCATATTATTGGTCGTCACCTCCTTTAGGTTTAAGTGATTGAACAATGCATATGAATGTGGCTTCCTCATACAGTGTTCCTTTTCTACCATTTGCGGGCATTATGTTTGATTCACCTAAAGCAGGGTCACTGCATTCTCAAAACTAAATCAATCCTGGCATTCTTTATAATAAGTGTACCGTGCCACCAGGCCTGCTGAGTATTTCAGTTCTTAAGCAAAACGACAACCTGTAACACACCTCAAAGCCGTTTTAAAATGACATTTTCGTCAAGAGTGATTGCGAAGGACAGCTCATACTGACTTAACATTGCCTGCTCAGTCTCACAGAACTTGTGTTCAACAAAATGGAGAGAAGAATCAAATCAACACACAAGTGCACGCATCTTTTGAATGAGCTGCATAAGAGCTGTAGAGGCGTGTCAAGTGATTCTTGCTAACAAACCGAATGCCTTATGAGGCAGTAACTAAGCAGGTGGTGCTATTTAGAGAAAGTTGATGGTTTGTGTATTGTTATGTACATTCATTTTCACTGAATTGAACCAAAATGTGAAAAAAGTATAGTTTATATGGTTTATAATATTTGTACATATTTTTTTCTGTTTTCTACATTTGCTTCTTGACTTGCAATACTGTTTTTCTAGACTGTGACTGATTCTGAATTGAGTTATAAAGCAGATTTTGACTGCACTGTACATGTTATGATATATGATTCAGTAACATATTTACTGAATTCATTACTGAAAAGCATTCAAGATAGCCTAAATTATTACATAGTGTGGAAAGTTGCTATTTTAGCCTATGGATACATATATGATAATAAAATGCCATAGCTAAGTTTAGTTTATTGCGTTCTGGCAGATTGGTTTGAAGCCTGGAGTTTGGCATTATGGCCGTCACCATCTTGATGTTTTGAGGTCAGCAGTGTACCATATTTTAACTAGAGGATGGCGCTGGCAAGGGCACTTGTTGGATCTGATTGAGAAGCCGAGGAAATGCCGTGGTAGTGACTTGTCAGTCACGAGGTAGCCACGTCCTAAAGCATCGCCTGCTTTACTGTCAATTTCACTCTAAATGGGATCATAATGTCCAAAATGAAGATCATGCTGTATTAAAGAAGATTTGAAACTAACTATTTATTGAGGTGATTCATTAAGTGAGAAACAGGGTCATTTTGTCATCAGCTTACATACAATCTGACTTCTTTTTTGAAACCACTGGAGTCTCCCCCTGCTGGCTTTTAGAGAGAATGCAGGTTTAAGGCACCTCTGTAGACCAGGAAGCTGCGTCCATGTTTTCTTCAGTCAGTGGTTTAAATTGATTTAAATGGGAGAACAGGAGCAGGGATTGGACACCGGCTGGCCTGGTGAGCAGGTGCTTCTAATAGTGATATGTCAGTATTACGATTTTTTTATTTTTTTTTAGCTTTTGTAACGAAATAACTGACTTTTCTACAGAAAAGGTTTGAAATTAAGAGAGAGAAAGCATGCAAGAGAAATAGACACTGAGCGCACAGAGTGTGGGCGAGCAAGAAGGATTCTGCTGCAGAGTCGTGGTTTCTGTAAGATGAAATGAGACTCAGTTCGTGTCTCCACTTTCATTGGCCTTTTGGGCTCGGGCAGAGTAACAGAAGTCTAACTTGAATATTTGTGTTTGAAAACAGGGCACTCACATGTGAAAGGACAACAACACACATCTTTTACACATATGCCACTGCTCTAAACTCTTGAACCCAGCTCTGAAAATACATCATCCTAACATATCTATATGCTGTCAGGGACCAAATATCAAATCTGTGCACTCGTCATGAATTTGAGCAAAAATATACATTTTGCACCTCAGGAAGAAGGTTCAAGACATAAGTGAAGGACAAATGAGGTTGTCAGACTCCATACATTCTGTGTGTCATTCCTCTTGTGAAGGTTAATTTGAGGAAGTGAAGGAACTGTCCAGAGATGCACCATGGAGCTGATGACTTGTCAGATTGATTTGCCCTTCAGGCATCTTATGCCTTGACTGTCTCCTTCTCCATTTGATCTGGGCAGGACAGCACAGCAGGCTTTTAAAGACTCATGTCATTTTCCACTGTACCCTCAGTAGACAACACTATTACTTACCATCATGTATGCATAAAGACTATGGATCGCTAATGTATTCACCTTATCCCAGCACCTTGTCTCGGCACCAACACGTCCCCTGTTGTTTCTCACACACACACATGCACACACACACAGGCAGCGACAGGTCCCATGGGTATGTCTGATTGAGCTTTCTCCTGTCTGCCATTCCTCATCCGTGGGAAATCAATAGAGGATCTGGGATTGGAGCTCGGGCTAATTGAGCTCTGCTCTCTCCGTTCTCTTATTGCTGCCAGGAGCGTTTTGTCATCGCAGCACCTGGTTCACACCATGGGGCCAGGGGGAGCCAGCCAGTGATCAGATAGGGTCTTTGGATGCCACAGGGAGGGGAGCTGCGTGTGATTGAGCGACCTTGTGAAGTCGAGTACTCAGAGGAAGGGCATAGCAAAGAAGGGCTTCATTTATTCTCATGTGCCTCTGCAGGAGCTCTCCACCTGATGATAAAGGAAATGTATCGTCTGTTGCACAGTTTCGGGAGTCAGAATTGTTACGTATGTGAGTATCACTCTGGATTTTATGCAGCTCTACTCTTTGAGGGAAATTCCGGTACCTGGGCCTTATATTTACATGTTTTGGTGTGTACTGATTTGTCCATACCAAAGGTTTTGGATTCACTCTAGTAGATCACCTCAGCTGGCAATCGTCACACAGCTTCAATAGCTGCAACATAACTGTTTGGGGCAACTGCATCCCTCAAAGCTACGTCTACTAAAAGTGCTTTTTTTTGCCTGACTGGTGAAGGTTGTTTTTATAATTGTCTGACAAGATTACTGAAATGATTCCTCCAGAGATAGACCTTTTTGTTAAACAATAAGATCCTTTTTGTAGCCAGAAACACAAATCGCTCAAGCAGAAGTCACGATCTGAAATCTTGTGAGAGGTGAGTTGTTACGGGGAGATAACGGTGGAAACGAGTCATAGGGTGAGTCACACATGAGATTTTAGACTTCTTGATGCTTCAGCTCTGAAATAGACTTGTGAAGATGTCTGATCATAGACTCACCAAAAAGATATTTAATTGAGACATCTCGCATGGTTATCCCGAGGCAAAAAAGTTATTAAAAGAGTTGCTATTCATCCTTATTCTATTTGAATGATTTGTCATTGGTTTTCCAGAACAGGTTACTTTGTGATATTCAGGAGATTAGGAGCAAGATGTTTCTCATGCATAAAGATGGTTTGTTGATATATCATCTAAGCAAAAATTACAAACCTAATGTCTCATAAAGTTCAGCTATACTGTATAACCTTATGTGAAGTATAATTTAAACAAAAGGCAAAGGTCCCAATGTACACAGATATGCTCAGGAACATTACCTTTAGCTTTGGAGACCGGCAGGTTTACTGAGGACTGACTTTGTTTGTTATGTGAGTGAGGTGAAACTGAGAAAGAGGTTAATTTCTTGTACTGTTGTCCTGTCTATGATGAGGTAAGGGACATAATTTTTACTAAAATGTCCTCAATTTATGCCGATTCCTTTTATTTGGATGATTATGAAAATTGTGATGTGCTTCAGGAAGGGAACCTTTTTTTTGTAGCAGATTTTCTTTGTCAAGCATCAGAGAGGAGGCAGAATGTTTTGTTTAAGACTGAGCTGCAAAATAATTTCTAATTTTGGAATGAAATGTAATGAACTGTTTGACTGCTGCAACTGTATTTTTGTTGTCTTGTAAACCCATGAGGGTTGGGCTCTCTGTGTGCATGACACGAAAATAAAAATCAATCATCATCGTGAAATAGTCTTTTCCATAGTCTTGTCAGACACTTGGAATAACAGCCTTAGCCTGTCGGTGACAACAAAAAGCACTTTTAGTGGATGTAAGTTTGACAGTCGGAGTTGCCCCAAAGGATTACGTTGCTGCCAGCTGAGGAGATCCAATTGACCGATTCCAAAACTTTTGTAAAATTATGAATCATTTACACATCAAAACAAGTAAATAAAGAGCTGAGGTTTATAAATACCAACATTTCCCTTTATTTTTTTTTCCTCAATGCAGTGAGGCAGGTCCTCATGCATCCCTTTGCATGTATTTCACATGCCACCGCTACCCAGCACACATCCAGAGAATAAATTAAAATGAACTCAAACCCTTGTCTTGGCAGTATGACTAACACATGATTCTCTCCAGCTATAAATATCATGCCATGAGAGCAGCAGTTCTGCTGTGTTTACACTTCACACATGGTTTCAACATAGTCATGGATCAGTAACCCATGATAATGCCTCCTATTAAATGTGGGCGTGCTGTTGTTAGCCAGTGTAATCCTTACAAACTGCTTTCTGCTCTTCTACTTTTTGCATTAATAATAAAGATCCCTTCCATCCAAATCATCTGCTATCATCGCTCAACCCTTTGCCACCATTCCAGTCCTCCATCGCTCCATCTGTCCATTTCCAAAGACTTAGGGAGTATCACCATCACAGGCAGCTATGTCCAGTGCTGAGAGACATTGCGGCAGAAGTGGGGACTGTTAGACCTCCCTCATTTCATGCTCCCATGGCTCTTATGTGTGCACATGCTGGGGGATTATTGGAGGCCATTCAAACACCCAGCTGATGAGATCATTCGTGCTCTCTGAGCCATGCACTGACACCACAAACACTGTGCCCTTTCCTGTCCTCTAGGACTAATAACACGGGCGATATTTTTGAAGTCGCTGGTCGAGGTTAAGCCTGCATCACTGAAACTGCTAATTGCAGTGATAGCTGACGGAGTGTTGCTGTAAATTAACTAGCAGTGTAACATATGATCTTAACAATCACAACAGGCCAAAGAAAATGTTGTTTCCTTCCTTGTTTTAACTAGAGGTGGTTATGGTGCACCTCACATCATTAACAGCAGTATGAGTCACTGTAAGACACGATTCACAGGATACGCATGTAGAACAGAGCTGTAATCAGAACATACAGTATATTAGCAGACTGAGTAACAATATGTCTGGTCAAAGAGCTGGACCTGTAGAAGCAAACATTTCATTCATGCTTCTAGAGGTCCTGATATTATACGATTCTGTAAAGACTGGGAATTATATGGCATTGCACAGCAGGACTGTCATCCTGTGTGAAAACAGAGCGTCATAGTATTAAACCAGAGTTCAGATACACCTTTGCATCATATGGGGGAGGATTGAAAGGAAAATTAATAACAGCAGATGACCCTGCAAACTTACTCATGAAGAGATTTAAGTGTTATACTTCCATAGAGTTGGTTACCACTCAAAAAAGGAAAAAGTCCCAAAATACTGGATCTATTATAATAGTGATCTCAATAGCTGCTTTTATTGAAGATGGTAATCTTTTTTGAGTTTTGGAAAGCCCCCCAGAGCCACAGAGGACATTATACAACTGTTTCACAGTCTGAGTAAACTGAACTTTATGTGTAAAGTCAGTGGAGTTCCCTTTATTTTTTCATTTATTTAACAGTCTGACAATAGCAGACAATTACCCAGCCCGACTGGCACGAAATGACACGAAAGAAATAGAGAAGTGCAGCTGCATGCTGCTGTGCTGATGATGGTTAATCCCAAATAAACCTGGTCAATTTCCTTTGACTGTGGAAATAACCTTATTGTAGCCATACCCAGACAAATGATATAAATGCTTTTAATTTAGTTTGAACTATAAAAGATAATGAAAAAGATTCGTTGAGACGTCCTCACACTTTTACAACAGGACTGCAGGTATCCCCCTCATTTTGCTGTAACTTGGAAATTGGGCTATAACTCTGAAATTGATTCAAATATTCCATATCACAAGGTCAGTAATAGAGGACATTACTGGAGTAAAGAGATTAAAGTGGACATTGATGCTATTTTCCTAACAGTGCAGAGCATAGATGGGTCATTGTAAGATTAGGTTGGATCATTTTGTGTTGTTGGGTGTGTTTATTTGTAGCTTCTATGAGAGCATATTTAATCTGCACCACTCAGTATCTGTGCATGCATCCACTTGTCTGCAGCTTATATGCTTGTGCCGAGGCTCCTGAAGCTTGTGTTTGTTCTAACATGGCCCGAGGCTTCTAACGACTCGCATTAACCTTCTGATTTTAGTCAGACCCAGCTCTCAAATCCAACAGCCCTTTTGCTCTCTCTCTTGTTGCAGCCCCCTGGGTTGTGGGCAGGGTCACGAGGTTGAGACATCGTGTCCTCTCCACCAGCTTCGCTTTGTTATCCGCCTCCGTAACAACCTCAGTATGACACTTGCAAGAGCAGCAGTGGTGTTTTATGTCATCCAGTGTTTTAACATCTTTGTCCACTCCTAAAAAATGTTGAAATTAAGTTTTTCTCACTTAAATTTGAAGAATTTTGAGTAGCATTCAATAGACAGCCAGCAAATACCAAAATTCTCACTTCTTTTCTACCAACTGCGTAGCCAAATGAGCAAGCATTCACACATTTAGTTTGTCTTTTCAAATGTCCTGTCTCTCCTCCCCCCACTCGCCGTGTTTCAGGTATTTGTTGCTTTGTATGGCGAGACATGCCGGCAGCAGTACAGCGAGAGATTATTGTCGGTGTAATTGGCTTTTCCAGGCCTGATTTGATACGAGCCTCTTGTCTGATCCACACACTGCTTTATTATCAAGCGTAATGGAAAGACGTTGAGACTCACATGAAACGTTCGCCTCATCGCATCTCCAACAAAATCGCCTATTACGTTTAGTTTCTATCCTCAGGGTCAGGATGGAAAGCAGTGTATCTGTGCTAAGATGAGGCACGTACAGCATAGCCACATACACAGAAACAGTATGCAACAGTGCACGTATACTGAAGACAAGAGAAGAAAGATGTTGTTGAGTCCTGCAAACAAACCCTATATACAGTATATTAGCTTTCTGTATACAAGATAAGAGTCCATGCAGTCAAACATGCATAAATATGCAAAGTTATCTGTATTCGACTTTTACGTACCACCTCACATTTCCCCTGTCTAGATAATATTGTACCCGCGTTCCTGATAATTGACAGCCGGTGGGAAGAATTTCGTATCAGATTGTGTGATCCAGTCCAGTCCCCAGTACGCTGTCCAAGCTGACATGACTGTCTGCCGCTGCAGCAGTCTGCCTTGTTCTCTGAGCAGCAGAGGCAATGTCGAACATGGCTCTCCTTCACTATTATCTCAGTCAATATCAGCTACTGCCAGAGGAGGATACAGATGGACAAGAGATTTGCAATGGGAAACCTGGGATGTACTGTAAAGAAAGGCAAGGCAAGTTTATTTGTATAGCACAATTCAGACACAAGGCAACTCAAAGTGCTTTACAGGCGCATACAATTACAGTAAAAGCATTTAAAATACATTGAAACAAAACATTAAAACAAGTTAAGAAATAGGAAAGTAGGCTAAAATAGAATAGGTTTCCTACGCCAGCTTCCTGGTTTTTGCTGGATTTACCTCCCATTGTTCTACTTGTCACTCGTCCCAGTGCACTTTATAAGAAAGGAAGAACATTGCTATGCAGCACGAGTATTTTGTATAATCAGTCTTTTTCAAGACATTTTACAAAACATCAATTTTGTCGACATGATGAAAACGTACAAGTTACTGTTGATGCTAGAAAAAGTCCAGATAGAAAATTATGCCACGCTGAACAAAAAAACCTGAAGTAACAGCGTTCTGTCCATCATGTCCTTGTCACTTTCCCTTTTATTTGTTGCTATTCTAGTGTGGTTGTGAGTGGTACAACATTTGCTTTGTTAAGGTTCAGTTGCCAGGACAACAACTTCTGAGGTCTTACGATCTCAGATTGATTTGAAGCACTATAAAACACAATCAGTACAATAAAAGTGAGTTCCTGTGTGAGACTGATCAAAATGTGGACTTTTGTATAAAAAAGTTATTTCGCTTGAAAAGACTCTCTACAATTCCTGGTTGATGCTTTTGTTAAAGAAGGCCCACTTTCCTTTCCCTGGTCCTATTTGTGACATCGACGGCTCATTGTTGCTTTTGATATGGTTTGATTTAATCAATGAGGAACGATAAGCTTTCAGCTGAAGGCACAACAGCCTCAGTATGAAAATGTGGTTATATTGTAACCTTGGTTCCCTGAGAGAAGAAAATAATGTCACACAAGCGCTGCTTTCTTTTAGCTATGCTGCAGGATGTTGCCAGGCAAGTCCATTTGTTTCAGACAAGAAATCATCCCTTGTACTTAAAGCCGGTTAGGGTTAGCTAACCTAACCCTCGCATTTGCTAACCTAACCCTAACCCCCAAAGTTAACACTCTGAATGAATATCCTCACTTTCAGCTGATAAATTCGTTACAGCCAATTGAAGACAACAGCACTGGTGAAGGTGTTCCTTCTCAATCTAATTTCAATGTTTCTTTTCAATATAGCAGCTGATTGTAAATTGTGATTGTTCTCTATAAATGTAATTCGCAGCCTGTATTTGTAGTCGACTTTAAACAAGATTGTACTGAGCAAAATCAGCAACACATCTTGTTTCTACATCAATCAATCAAAAGAGCGCTCTTCCCTTTAGCAGCTTGAGCTAATGTTAGCTTCACATCAATCCTGAAGGTCCAGACTCGCATCTTTTACGGTGATAAAACAAAGATATGATGTGGCATCGTTGTATTGATACATTTCTGACAACTCTGTTAACCAGCTGTCTGTCATTTCATCGCTACCTGTCTGACAATCACTTAGATCATTTATGTCAAGAAAAGACTTGTCCATTTGTTGGTCTTTTATGAACAGTACAGAGATACAGCCCATTCCTTTTGCCAGGCGTAAATAGCACAGACAACAGCAAGAGCAAGATTCCTTTCTTGTAAATTATAATTTAAATAATGTGCTTACAGTTTGAAAATGACCCCCCCCTTCAGTTTCACATTTCAATATGAAAATAATTGATCAGTTTTGTTCGTAACTCAAGTCTGAGCATCCAAAGTGAATCTTACAAACTTGCTCACGTAGTAAGAGTCAGTCTATTGGCTGCAGCGACTTGAATTTGCCCCTTCCCTCTGTCTCTCCTCCTTTTCTTCCACACTTGCCTTTTTGTACTGTGTTTGATTGTTTCCTCATTCCTACAACCTTCTGTATCATTTTTAACAGCCCTCTGACATTCATCTTTTTTCCTTCCAGATCCAGTGTTTTTTTTGTTTTTTGTTTTTTTTTTTACAACTAGCAAGCATGGGAATGGTTGAAATAGTGTGTAGAGAAAAGAGATGGGTAGAAAAGCAGCAACAGAGAAGGGGGGGGAGTGAGAGGGTTGTGTTGAAAAGAGCAATAAAGGGAGGAGAATTTGAGAGAGAGTGCAGAAGGTGAGGGGAGAGGGAGGAAACGGGTGTGGAGAGCTGTGGAGTGGGTAGAGAAGTGGGGGTAGGAGGGAGCTCTAGCAGTGATTACATTGTCCATCAGGCCACAGGACGGCCTGCATCAGCCCACAGGATTGATGTTTGACAGAATAATTAGAAAACTGTCTCAGCCTGTAATCACTGGAGCTCATCTTGCGGGAGAAGACTTCCATTCGCTCTCTGCCACACATGCACCCACATACACACACACACACACACACACACACACACACACACACACACACACACACACACACCCACACCCACACAAACGGGCTAGTCCGCCATCCGTGGTTGACTGGTATATGGGACAGTGGGTTGATAGAGTGGTGAGATGGGGGTGTTCCTGTTTATTCTTAAGGAACTGAAAGAGTTTATCTGCAGAGGTGGGGATTGGAGGCGAGTGTGGTACCTCACTCACTGGTTCACTGAAGGCAGGAGTGGAGACCACGCTGGTGATTTTAAAGGTGCTAGAGGTAGAGTTTATGGACTGGAAAAAAATGAATTAAGGGGAGTTTTACTGCAGCAGGTGGCTGAACGAATGAGATGTGGGACTGAAGACCCCCCTAACCCTACTTTGACTCTTTCACTGCTATTGTGTGTGCTTGACGAATGAGAGATTGTATATCCGTGGTTGCTTGGATTGCAAATCAAAGTCATATTAAAATGTTAAACCACATAGGATACATGCAACCAATATACTGAACAGTGACACGGTGCCCCACAGCAGTGAACGACCCCTAATGTCCATCACACACGTTTCACAATTCAGTTTTGACACAACTGCGGGAATTGGTTGTAATGTACAGTGGAAATGTTTAGAGTTCACTTGGCAGATTTTCATACTTTTTTAAGCTTTTTGATCATCTTTTTATCATTTCAGTCAATTTTTTAAGCAAAAGTGTCAAACATATGCTGGTTTCAGCTTCTTAAATTGAGTCAATGAAGACTCTTTGGGTTTTGGGCTGTTGGTTGAACAATAGAAGCAATTTGAAGACACCACTTTTGATTTTCTCAACTTTTTGACATATAGACTAAACAGTTAATTTGTTGATTGTTAAAATACTTGGTCGATTAATTGATCATGTTAGAATAAGATGTTTATCTTTTAAGCCATATTAGCGTAGAATTTCGATTGAAATTCATTCTTGACCTTGGAACCAATAGCTCACGAAACAATCTTACAAGAGCATCTAGGTTCTAGGTTCAAAATGTGTAATTTTCTTGTTCCTGCAGTTGAATGTTTGAGCTTTCCCTGTGTAGATTGATGTATATGCAGAGTTTGACACGAGAAGGCTGTTTTCAACTTCGTTGCTCCAAGTGTAAATGTCCTGTGCTCTTTGAAAATCTGATTTTAAGAGGCAGGCCCACAAACATTATTTGTGACATCATAAATAGTTTGTAATTCAATCCTGGTCCAATATTCAGTATAAACTTAAAGCCTCCAGCATACGTCCACTGAGAATGGACTTTCTCCTTCTGTCAAGTAATCACACTTTTGAAATATTTGTACATATTTGCAATCATAGATTCAGCATTTCTTAATGAGGGAGGAGTAGTAAATGTAATGTAATGCTTTATATACATCTTAAAACCTTAAATGTTGAACAGTGCTTCCTGTATCTGTTTTATTTACATGAGGACAGATCATATAATCAAATATAATCAAAAATGTACATGAAATAATTAAATACGATATCTATGGACATACTATTACAGTATCAAACTATTGAACTTGTATAATAAGTAAAGGTTTGTTTGTTCAATGCTATGATAATGACAAGGGGTCTGGCAAAAACAGGCCACAAACATTTAGATATCAGAGCAGTGAAGAAAAAGATGCGACTGAACTCGATGACATGGAAACACAGTAAAATAACTCCATTTTGGAGCGTGATTGAACATGTCTACAGTGTGTTTGGTGACCATTAGGCTTAAGGAGACTTATCAGAAAGCCTCTTGTATAAACAAATGTCACTTTCTCTTTTTTAGTTGCTGAGCTGAAAAACCTCATGTCTCCTCTCGTGTTTTTTAAACTTAATGAACCTTCTTGTGGGGGAGTCAGTAATCCATTATTTTTGTTCTAGTAATTCTAGTTAGATACTATATTCCCGGTGTCGACGAGTGTTGTAAAACATGGACAACGGGACTTTTACTTTATATGCTATTGCTTAGCTATTGGAAAACTGTTGAGTGTGTTTTTGTAGGTTGTATTTATTGGTTTACAGCAGAGCCAGAGCATTGGTAATGTTCCACACATCCTTTCTTAACAAATACACCATCTTCAGCATAATGAATTGCAACATTTTAAAAAAAACATCCTCCTGAAAGGGCAAGAATATACTGATTTTATTGGCTGTGGCTTTTTTTTTTTAATGGATTTTTGCTTTTTCTCTGTTAGTACAGTATGTAACACTGATTCCAAAATGGATGGATGGTTTATTTTCCTCACTGAGACTTACATTGTTTGTACAATAGTAAGCCCATCCCAATTTGATGTACAGCTCTCAATCTTCTGCAAGAAATCAAGACGAGTTACATAACTGATGGTCTGAGGTCTTCATTAGGATAACATCCTCAGCCTGCAGTTCAAAGGTCTCATTATTTGTCCACCTTATATGCCCCTCCTTGACATGGAGCAATCCCCTAGATGAGACCTCCATCGATCTTTAGTCTACTCAGCCTCTTCCTTTTCCTCTTGAGGCTTTTATTGGTTTCTCTGATCCCTCTAATACCTGAGCAAACCCTTAATGGCTAATTGATATGCTGCTCTGTTCTCCAGAGCTCCATCTAAAGTCTGCAGGGCAAAATGTCAGCCTTGGAGCCGTTGGTCGCCCCCCTCCCCTGAAAGACGACTAAAAAATCCTTCGCAATTTGCATTTGAGAGGCGACCAGATTTGAGGACATGAGTAAATTTTATCTAACAGCTCCCACTGCAGCATGAAAGTATGGGGTAAGCACGCTAACATGCCCAATCAGTGTTTGTATCCATGTCTGGCTTTTTGGAAATTAATCCCTGATTGTGCCCATCTGTTTCGACCAGGTTTGGATGTTCCCAGCAATTTAGCACCCACTTACCCAGACCTTGCAGGATCCACAAGGGTGGAAGGCTAGAGTGGAGGGAGAAATATGCCTATTCTGTCTATCAATTACTCTTTTAGCCAAAGATGAGTGGCATAGAAGAAACAGTCATTGGCTTTCAATAACTGCCGTGGTTAAGTCATTGACGAGGATGAACAACAAATCAGTGGGCTTGTAGAAAGGGGCACTATATAGAGGTTTTTGGGGGCCAGCAAAGGTTGAGAATGCTGTTTGAAGAATTACAGCTCTCTGAGGTCATACCAGTCCTGCTAAATTGCCTCTCAAGCTGTACATCCGGTTACAGAAGAAATATTAAGTTCTCTTGGCGTATATAACGTAAGTCATTGCTGTGTAAGAGTTCCTGATTTCACATTGTGAAATCTCACACTTGACCATTATCATATACTTGTTGTAGCTTAATTGTCCGCTGTTGCATTCTGTCACAGCTTGGGAGAGCCTCTAAAGTGCTGTATGTTTACATGTATTATTGCCTTATCTCTCAAAGCCACACTGTTTCAAAGATTAGATAGAGTAATTTATTCAACATAATTGACTTGCTTATTTGCATAGCAGAAAATCCAAACACATGGGATGTGTGATATGTGGTGTCAATAGTGTTATAGAGTGTGAATTGGGGGTGAGGATGGTGTGTGAACGTCTTAAGTAGCATAAAACCAAGGAGGAACTTTTTCTGCAACATACCCAACTGAACTGTTGATCAAGCTATAAACTAAACAGTAAGGTGTATTTTAAGAGCTCTGTTGAACAGCAAATGGCAGGTGTTAGGTGGCAGGTGTGAAGATTGCAGGTATGCCACTTATTGTTAGGGGGAGGGAAGTGAGATCAAGAAGTAAGACTGGAAAACTTCTGTAAACACACGTAGCTCTTGCCTATCAACTTTTCAAAGTGCATTTAGTGTGATAACGAAGATGCCTGTGCTGTGAATATGGAGAGCATCATCTACTTGAATATAATTATGGTGGAATTAGGCTGTACACTCGATTCAACCTGAAACAACGACTTTTAATCAGTATAGTTTTCATCATCATTTCTTTCCATTGGACCTGTTTATTCCAAATGGCTTCGTGCTCACAAAGAATTCTTTATTACCCTTTGAATACTTTTGGTCCTCAGATGGCTGCTGCTTCTGTAGCTTTTAGGGCTTCACCTACTGTATACAGGATCTTGTTCTGTGGTCAGACTCTTCCTACACAAGTGAAATGCTAAGTTGTTTATCCATTAGTGGAATGCACTTGTCTAAAGGTGAGCGGATGGCCTGCACATTTAGACATGCAAATGGTGGGGAGGTGACAAAGAGAAGAGGGCTGGGGCGATGATTTGCCTTGCAAAGCACACCCATCTGCCCTTTCAATGGCTCATTGGCTCCCAAGATCAGGTGCAATCTGAACTGGAATCATTTGGATAATTGACCTTCTGTGTGCATACATTAGAATAAATTAATTTTGATTGGCCGTGCAGCATTAGGAACAAAGCGGGAAATGTTGGCTCTTTTATATTCAGCTGCCGGTTTGTTGTACCCAGTCTCCGAGGTGATTATGTATGCCATTCCCAAACTATTATGCATTTCCTCAGTTTAATAAAATAATTCCTGCTTTTAACAGAGTAGAGCACAAAACAGCATGACATGGAGCCATGCTCAAGTTTTTAGATGAGGCTTCCGTCTGTCTTAGCAAGAAAAGTATGCGCACAGATCTGTGTGGGTGCACTACATGTAAATTCATATGGAGATTTCAGGTGTGTGGGTGGGATTTTTCATACAAATCTATTTATCTGTGCCCATGTAAACATGCTGAAGCAGAGTATTCATGCCTACCTCATGTGGCTTCTTGTCCTCACTGGTTTTTCCCCTATCTCCATAAGTGACCTTGCTATTTCAGTGCCCACACTGTGTGTGTCTACACCAGGCCCGTGCTGCCCTGTAAGTCTCATTGCTGCTTGATGGACAGCCATTAACCCTTGGTGAAGAGGTTGAGGAATATTTATGTCTGCCTGTCAGCAGCGACACGACACCCTCTGGGGATGAATAATATGCCTGCCCTACACTGGCTCCGATTGTTGAGTCCAATTCACAGCAAAGTGGTGTGTGTGTGTGCAGTTTGGTGTGTGCGCCTGCTGATACATTCACAATGTGTGTGTTGGTGTGCGTACAGTAAGTTGTGTGTGGGTTCAGGGGCATTGTGATACCCTGAGGTGAGCAGCAGGAGATGAGTTCTACATCCCTCACTGACATCTGACAAACCTCCCGCTCACCACAGAGGTCGGTGTCTCTCCTCCTCGTTCTGTGTACTGCATGGAATCTTTTGCTAATGCTTTGTATCTGTACTAAACGTTACATTTTGAAAATCTAAAACATTCCTGTCAGATAGGCTTAATGGCTGAACAAATGGGTTAAAAAATAAAACCTTGTATGATTTCAGTTCCTATGTAGAAACTACAATAACTATATTATAGCAATATAGATCATTTTAATTCAATACACATCTTAATGAAAAGGAAATAAAACAATTAAACCTTTTGTCCACAGTAAAGTTCAGATTTGAGAACAGCGCACTTGTTGTGGGCTCGGATCTGAAATTATCAGTCACAGTAGAGTAGATAATCCTTACCAATCCCATCGTTTAACACTGTTATCAAGTTGCAACCCCTGAGATCATTCTTCTGGGATGCCTTCCCTTGAAAATGATCACCATGTGCTCACAGCAAGATGCTTTAGGACCAGCAGCGAGTGCATTTCCCTAAACTTTGATTTGTGGAGGTTGTTGTGCCCCAACAAGAACAACTGCAGTTATTATACATGATTGAAAAATTCTAACATTGATTAAATGATTAAGATGATGTAATTAGATTTTGATTTACAGTTTACTCTCCGAAGAGATTGACCATCACTCAAAAATAAGACGGTAAAAGACAGTGTAGAGAAGATGCAAACGCAATATTGTCTACCAATGATATTAAATGTGATTAGGGCAGGTAGGTGATGGAGTGAAACAGTGGTTGTACATTATCTATAGCCATGTTTATTTCTTCAGAACTACCCCTCAGGCGCTCTGGAAATCTGTCGCTCCCAATGCTCCCAATTGGTTAAAAGGTATTACCTGATGACAAAAAAGAATATGGACACGATCAGCAAGTAGCACATTCAAAGCATGCTCGCTATTAAGAATTTCTTTGTTTACTTATAAGACATGATAAAGACAAACAAACAAGAACACAATAAGGAAGGGTGAGGTACATACATTACACAACAATTGATGGGATAATACCGTAAAGTTAAGTTCCTCAGTATGTCCCAGTGACCAATCTTTGAGAAAAACTACTGCTCTCTCTATGTGTAACAGATCAAGATAGTCTTCCAACCTATGATTTATTGCAAAGCTGGATTGTTTTTGACCTTTCCAGTTCATCCAGATTATTTATTTTGCTGAGAGACCAGTGTGATAAGACAATTCGTAGGGAAGGAGTAAAGGGCATGTTATTTCAGGTCAAACTGGAAACTTGACATCTAAGATTTCATTCATTCACACTTCTGGGCACTTGTACAATAAATGGAACAAAGTCCCGCTGCTCCCACAACAGTGTCAAATTTGCTAAGGATAATTTTCCTCAATATGTAAGAGTCTAACAAAGGTAATATAAGCTCTGCAAAAAATGTTATACTGTATTACCTAATGTCTTACACATTTAGAGGACCTAATCACCAACTTCCATGTATTTTCCCAGTCTGTCCTACAAATTGTACCTTTGATGGTGGTTGTATAAGGTATTGATCGTGTTCTGCGTAGGAGGCAGTGAGTTTTCTCTGAATCATTGCTGATAATTGTAAATTATTATGTTATGGCATTCTCAATACCTGCTTGATTTTAACTATACAGTGGAGACCTAGTGTTTGAAAGGCCTTTCAAATATTTCAATGTGATCTACTGTACCTTGAAGCCAACTGCATGCACACCCTGCCTCCATCTCCATGACAAAGGGAGAGGGAGGGTGTGCCAAAGTATGTTCTTTGAAGCTGACCTTCAGATTCAGCTCTCAGACTTTCAGGCACCACAAGTGTATTAAAATATATAAATACTCTACATATACACACCGTCTTTTAAAATAATACCTATTGTTGTGAGGATTTTTTAATAACTTTGACCGCTCTGTTTGACCCAAGTATTATAATAAAATGCTAGAATTTAAATTGTAAAGCAGCAGTAGAGGCAATATGAACTGTATTACCAAATGCAACATATTCAGTTTGGCCTGGGGCAACAAACACTCCTAAATATAAACTGTGTCAAAATGAAAGCTCCTTTTTTATATGTGAATCATTATAATGTCAATGATGACTGGGTGTCTACACAATATGTTTTAATAAATTTGTTCTTGGTTGCTGGACTTCTTTTGAATTCCTTGTCCTGTCGTGTCTGATTACCTGCTCGACTCTCACTTGAATGTGGCATTTTGTGCTATGGAAGAGATACCAAAAGCTCCAAACAAATGAACTGTCACATCAAAAATCAGAGGGCAGGTGGAAGTAATAAAGTTTGTGAAGGCATACACAAAGGGTGGAGGACGCACAACAAATACACATGTGCATTTGATGACAGTTATGATGGGCAAATCCTGCTTCGCAGACACATTGATGGCAGGTTGAACGGCATGAATCCACTCATGCATCATGCTCATGTACACTGGTGGCGTTGAGGTCTGAGGAACAATTTCTTGGCACGCTTTCATTTGAACACGACAGCATGCCGACATGGGGCATCCATTTATGACCACAGTAATCTTCAAAGACCTGGAGATAATGATCCATGTTGCAAAGCGCAGACTGCCTCAACATTCAAAGTCAAACTCAGTTGACTGTTGGCATTTTTCCAACCGGGAGGAACACCGATGTCGAGCCATGCGTGCAGCGAGCAACACCAATCAGATCTTGTGTTGTGTTCACAGCATGAGTATTCCATATGACAGGATGCAACAATAGAAAGTGTTAATGGTGTGTTGGAGGTTTGCTAGTGCAAACTGCCTGTCGCTCGCAGCTTCTCGACACTCATCTAACTTGATCATTACTGTTTGTTATTTTTATTTGTTTTATTTACTGTAACATTCAGGGTGCTCTCTGCTAGTACTACTACTATAAGTACTGCAATGTAGAGGTGGAATCCACAGATAATTGGTTATGCAGGAGCTACAGTACTTGTACAGTACTGCACTCTTAAACATAGAAATCATTTACAAGAGCAAGTAGAGAATGATTGTTTTGCGTTATAAGGCAACCCCCCCAAAAATTGTTGCATGACTGCAGCAAAGACAAGAAAAACAGATCCATCAACAAACAGCTTCCCCTGCTCTTTCATGCTGCGTTTTCACAGAAAAATCAGAGAAAATATTCAAAAGGGGGGGAAAAAAAATCGAGTTTCGGTGAAATGAAGGAGGAACTGAAGTACTCTCAGCCATGACAAACTGCACTATTTTTTGTGCTTTATGCTGACAGTTTTTGTTTAATTGGTGCTGCTCACACCTGTCAAACATGTTTAAAATAATCCTAATGGGAATGTCTGGCAGTTAATGGATCAGAAGGCAAACGATTACAATCATTAAACACCACATGCTGTATCATTTTATCTCCCAACTGTCAGCACCAACTGGCCCTGACTGGAAAAGACTCAATCCCATTTGGTCCAATCATTCATTACAACCAAATCATAAATGTTAGTGGCCTAAAAATTATAATGTCTTCACCCCCCTAAAATGACATGAAATAAGATATTTGCAAGAGATTTGGTTTAGAAGTGACAAAATCTAAATAATAATGATGATATTTTCTTTTCTTTTTTTCTTAACAAGATTACCAAGTGCTTTAAAGGAAGAAACAAAATAAGATTAACAAAATGACAACAAAAGTATCACTAAAACACTGGATGTTAAAATAAAGTTAAAGATGTGAGGTGGCATGGCTGGAATGATATAAACTTAAGAAGGGATTTAAAAGACGTTAATGATGTTGCTTATTTGATTACATTAGGCAGTGACCCGCAGTCTTAGGTGTCTAACAGCAAAGGCCTGGTGACCTTTGGTCACAAGCCAGGATCTGCGAATAACCAGCAAAGCCACATCCACTGATCTAGGCTCATAGGAAGTTAAAGAATTCTTTGATTTGATCTAAAACAAGTTCATTTTGTGCTTTAAATATTGACAACATAATTTTCAAGTCAATAAGGAACAAAATTGGTAGCTAGTCTACATTGGTTGGCACAAGTGGCTGTTGTTGGTTCCTAAAATTCAGGCAACAGCATTCTGTACAAGTTGGAGTCAATGAAGGGAGCTCTGCCCAATACTGGCTTAAAGTGCATTTCAGTGGTCCAGGCAGGAAAAAATGAATGCCTGGATAACCTTATGGAAATCAATAGGAGACGAGAATGAACTGATCACATCAGATATCACTGCCTATGACCCTGCTGTTCATTCAGACAGATATGGCAAACCTTAAGGTTGTCATAGCCGTCTGCAGGATCCATTCTCTGTCCATGAAGTACTGCCAGATCTCACCTTTCCTCATTTTCCTCACTCACCCCTACCATCTGACAAACCTCTCTTGACTGGAAGGAAAGCCGTTCCTGCCTTGATTGGTCTCTCTTCTTTGACCTGAAAAATGGAGTCAGAAGGGGCAGCAGGTGGAAGGAGGCTGAGTGTTCATACAGTTCTCTTGGCCAGGGAAGATGTGAAAAGACTCGATGATGCCGATAAATGTGAGCGAGAACGAGAGAGTGCAGAATAGGGTACATGTGGTAAAATTATGCTGCATGACATAAGACTCAGGAGTTGTGTGTCTCCGTTGCTGATTTTGGTTTGAATGGGAATCACTTAGATGATCGGCATAATTTGTTTTCTGAAAAGGGAATTGGGATTACTTGCTCACAGCAAGTACAAAATTTTCTGTGGATAAATACAGTATAATTGCATTTGGAGAGAGCTGGGTTATTCATTTAAGTCCTTTTCATAAAATGAAATCAATCCAAAGGCTTGGAAATGTCCGTGGAACAGGTAAACAAGACCTAGCACAAGGTAATGTAGATGGTAGACTAAGCTCAGTGATTACACCTTCATGTCCCCAGATGAAACCTTGTCTCCACCAGGCATTGATCAGGCAGGTATCTGGCTGCCTGTTGCGGTGGGGTTTTTTTACCGTCAAGTGAAACTTAAGATGCCACTGTCTGTCAAGAGGTGTCTCCGCCGGTGACATGACCAATCTTTGACATAACGTTCAGTCTGTCTCTCCGCAGTCCCAAGAAGGGGCTGTCATGCTTCAGCAGGCCGGATAATTATTTCCCTCTTATCCCTCCTTGCCAGGGCCAATCCTAGCCTTCAATAGAAGCCAGGGACCGCACCACTTCCCATCACCTCCCTCCGTCTCTTTTCTTCTCCATCTCTCTTCCTCCATCTGTTTCACTTCGCCTCACTCTCTGACTTCAAGACCCTCTTTTCCCTCACTCTGTCTTTGTGTCATTCTCCCTTTCTTGTCCTGTATCCTCTCTAAGAATAGATTTGCACCGGCAAAATAGCTCCTCAGTCTGACAGAATTGGTGCTCAGAGGAGAAAACATAACATAAGAGACTGCCATATAAACATCTTTATCACATGGCTTACCCTATTCATTTGATGTTCCCTACACATATGACAAAGAACATATGCAATCGTGCTCTTCCTTTCATCCACACATCCTTATCATCCAGCTGTGACATGAAACACAATTACAGTGTGGGCAATATCAAAGAATGAAATAAATTTTAAAAAAATGTGAGCTGTGTATAAAGACTGAAGGCTGTGTTGTGTGTACCCTCATCTTTTGTAAAAACGCAGGATATTGCTTATTTGTGTTGATTACATAGACAAAGCTTTATCTTTAAATGTTTTTGTCATCTATACGCAAACGTTGCAACAATGCTCCACAGGGATAATTTGATACCATGAACGTGTGACAGTGTACCTCTGACTTTACATAAAAAGCATTTAGCTGGTGAAACACAAGTTGAGTAGGCAAGTAGTATTTTCAGCATTTGTTGACAGCAGAGCAGTTTGAGATATGTCAGGCAGTAGTTTTATACAGTTTTTGGGAGAAATGGAACAAGAAGGAGCATGCGACAGGACGCACACCTTCAACTTCTCAGTGAGGTAACTAACTCCTTTTCGCTCATTAGCGTTATCAGGTTCCCTATTTGCATTGGGTTTAAATCTGACATACTGCCCAATAGGTGCTTTTGACAGCAAAATCTCCGCCATCATCTTGTCAGTCAACTGTCGTTACTTTCCTCATATAATAAGTGAAGTGATTCCTGCTACTTTGTGCTGCGACTCTTGCTGCGTTGTTTCCATCAAAAATGTAATCGATGTATCCCCGAACACCGTAGTTCTCATGTCCCTTTTGAGTGTCCCATAGCTTAAAGTAGATGGTTGGTAGCTTAGCTCAATACTTTGTGGTTCGGATGCAACATTACAGGTGGAAGCTTTGACATCAAGTCCAAACAGAACATGTGTGAAAAAATCCTAAAGAACGCGTTGACCATGTAAGGCAGTTCAGTCCTATCTTACTTCAAATGTGGACGGAAACAGAATAATCATTTCTCACCAACAGCAGTCCCACCATTCCAAGATGTTTGATTAGAGCCAACCAGCCTGCCTTGATTCGGAATCCGTGCATGTTAACCTGTGGCCCCAGGGCCGAGCGCAGGGCCCTTGGCAGATCGAAAACAAATAAACAACGCCTGCCAGAGCAGGCGGTGACAGTACAGGCTGTCTCCAGTAGATAAGACAGAACAATAGCCCTTAATAGGCCACAGAGAGACACACACCCATCTCCAGCCCTGCCTTTTTCTACTCCTATCTGCTCGCTGGTAACAAAGGAAACAAGATGCTTTCCCTTTTCTTTCTTTCCTGCAGAGAGATTAGCAGCGCTTAACAGGGGTATGGGCATGAAAATGTGTATTTGAGTGATAATTCAGCAATGCACACAAAACTTGTGACAAGGAGCCTCACTGAATGAGAAGGAACACAATGCTTTTATTCCCCCCTGGGTTGAAACTTGGAGGAGAAAAGTACATCATGTTTGTTTGCTATTTATCAGCCTGTGGAGGGAATATGAAGACTTTCTGAAAAACGCAATGTTACTTTCCAGTGTTGTTTTCGCAGTTCAGTCCGTACAAATGACCACTGATGAAAAATCTGACAGTTTTACAGTCCAAACTGCCTGCGTCTGTAACAAGAACGCACATTTTTTTCAAACATGCATCCAAGACACATGAAAACATACAGACCAGAAGTATAATACATGACCATGTGAGCATGTCAAATTGTGACTTCTTTTTCTTGTGGCTTGCCCTAAATGCACTTAGTAAGGTGTATAATAGCAGGCAGAAAAGCCTGTTTCCCCTGTAAAAGCCTTTTTTTCCCCTTTTTTTTTACTTTGACGCAAAGAAAACCTTGGCAGGCTATCGGAATGCCAGCAGCAATGATCCCATTTTGTACAATCTGAATCGTTTCTCCGGCATCCAGGTAGAAGGCATCGGCTCATGCCTTAACACCGCCTGAAAGAACACACAAAGATCCTCTATAAAAAGAGCGAGCTGGCACATTACACCTGATGCCTTTATGCTGAGCTCTGATGAAAGAAATCCACCCCGCTGCCAAGTTAGCTCACCTGAAATGGATGCCTTTAAGGAAAGAGGCTGTACTTGCTTCTGTGACACGAGGTAAAATGCTACACAGTGTGATGTTGGAGAATTTAGACGGATTGGAGTGTGCAATGCTATTTCATACCTTAAGGCTGGATTTCTCAGACGCTGTGAGCGGAATGGAGCAGAACAGGGTTAGACTTTTGATTGGAGAGGGCATCAAACCAAGAAGACTGACCCTGAATTTGGCTGCCATTCTTTTTCTTCGCTTCATTATTGTTGTATTTTAACTCCTATACTGACCAGTGCCTTGCTAAAAAGAAGCGATATATCTTAAATCTAATGTGCACAGTGCAATCTAGCACAAAAGGGGCCGAAATGTCTGATCAAAGTACATACTGCGTTTTAGAACTGAATGAGCTGTCCCAGGAGAGGATCTGATTAGAGAGATGAATAAGATGCTCACATTTTAAATGTTTCTGCTCCTTTAACTCCAATGTCTCTCCGTATTCTCAATTTAAAGCTGCGTTCCCTCCGGGCACGCAGTATCACATTATCACTCTCCAGATTACAGTAGGGTGGTTTGTGTGTGTGGGTGTTGAAGCTCTGGATTTGTGATCTTTAGTTGAAATCAGCAGAAGTGGAAGAACTTCTACATCAAATGTCTGCTTATTTTTGGTCATAGGTCAGAACAGGGGAACGTAGTGTTCTTTAGGCTGTACATCTGCTTGTAAACCAAAACCAGAGAGATTATAGGAAAAGTCCTGAAAAGTGCAACTCAATCCTTGCTGCATCCATATTTTTATAAACCGCATTTACTTCTGTGCCAAGCTACATAAATCATGTCTTATGTATCATTAATATACATGGGTGTCAATAGTAGATGCATGAATGGAAGAAATATGGTTCTTCCCAATAGAGACAGAGTTGAAAAATGGGCTGCAGATAGTGTGAGAATAGAGCCTTCTCTCGTGAGGCTGCAAAAAGGCATCTGAATCTCTGCTGCCCCCCAGTGGGGGCCAGATCATGCTGTGTGTGTGTGTGTGTGTGTGTGTGTGTGTGTGTGTGTGTGTGTGTGTGTGTGTGTGTGCGCGAGCGTGTGTATGCGAGTGTGAGACACTGAGTCAAACGCTCTGATACAATGTATAAAGTCTTACCCACCCAGAACCCTGTGTTATATAGTCACCATTATGTAAAGACATTGATATCATTGGGTGGAGTCCTGTATTGCTGTGCCTCAGCATCTACTATCCAAGATGAGCACGAGACTAACGTCACTGCCACATTAAATACATTTCAGTGGTAATGCACTGCACTTTGTATGCAGCTATTATCACCCTTAACATCCAGTCATTCAAGTATATTTGCTTCATAGGATCTTTGTTCCTGCATGTATACTGCAAGTCGAGGTAATTTGAATCTAAAGTGGACACCTCTTACAGGTATATTGGGTCAAATTGATCACTATGAGCGCAGGATTATTATAACCATTTTTTTTGCAGTTTACAGTCTACAATCTAATTGGCATTTGTAGAGATGCATGGATTGTGAAATTGATGATCCCCCTGAATGGGTTTTTTTGTTGTTGTTGCTCATTTGGTCCCTAATTCAACCTCCACAGTCCACTATAAAATAGTTAGTTTTGTTTTTGATTTTCTGTGAAGTAGCATAAAGGGATTCAAACTCAGTTTATTTTTGCAACTCCAGTGTTGTAAAATGATAAATAAATAAAACTTGAACCTTGATTTTGTTGTTAATTATTCCCCCTTTTGTGGCAGAGAAACAAAGTCTTTATTATAAAAAAAATAATGGAACCGTCACGAAAAGTCATCTGGGCCCTTAATTAGAGTATCTTTGAAATAGCACAAATTTGTTCATACAAATTTATGAACAAATCTTTTACATAACCTTCTCTCACACGCTTTTTTGAATTTTGTTTTTGTACAAACTGCTTCAAAAGCCTTTTATAGCTCACTGGATAACTACCTACCTAATACAAATATTTTTTTGGTACTTGCATAGCCTTACAAACTGATAGCAGGGGTGTCACACGCCAGCAACTCATGAAAGTGCCAGTGCAAAATTGATGTAACACAACAGAGAAACATCGGCCACTGCCATTCCTATTTGCAGATAGGCTGATAGCTGTCAACAACACAAACATTGGCCGATATATCGGTGCGTCCCCAGACATCTGAACTGTAAATATGTTTGCTATTTAACTGAATTTTATTGGCTGTTTCAAAACTCAATACAGCTTTTACCTCACCAAGGGTGCGATGAAGGGAGCATTAGGTGACTGGGCATTATCAACCTACTTGAATAGGGTGGCTTCAACCACAGGTGCTTTACCTGAGCACATCTTTTGCTGTCTCCCTCACAAGCAGACATAATTGTTTCTCATTGTTTAATGGACTACACAAGGTAGCCTTAGGAAGACCATGTGTCGCTGCTGCATGTCGTTGGCTTGTTTTAGTTTGTCATAAGCTTTGAAGAGAGTATATGTTGTGGAAGCAGACTATTTGATGACTATAAACTAATTATCTAAACAGGAAAATATTACTGTGATTCTGTCCCAAACTTTTTGATCCATATAAGATGTTGATTACTGTAACTGTGGTTACTGTAAGCAGTTTCCACTGTATTTAGGCTTAAAGATGTACTGTACTTACAGACTCAAGCCTCGGGATTTATAATATTCAAGCTCCAGATGTGCATCTGTCCTTCATTCATTTTAAAGTGGCTGTGTACAAATTCATAGTGGCTTTGTCAATGTTGACCTCGAGCCACTGCTGTAGGCCACATCTGCACAAGCCAGTGGGGAAACACACATTCACACATGTGCCCTAAGGCAGCAGAGAACACACACACACACACACACACACACACATACACTCTGTGAACTGCGAATCGTGCCTAACAGGCTGTCAGAGGAACCGTTCGATATACGGCTGAGGTTTGAGAACCAACAAGCCGGTATCATTTCACACCTCTTTCTGTTGCTGCTAAACTCTCATCCAGTTCTTTCACCGTCTGCCACTCTTCACACATTTACATTCAGGCCCGTCCTTCAATAGGATGTTACTGATATGTTGGTTTTCTATAAAAAGCAAATTAATGTAGCTTTATCTGTAGTAGAACTCTACAAGTGTGTGTGTCTGTACTGTAAGTGAATCCGGCTGTGCACCTGGAAGATGTGATGACACGCATTCATGCCTGCTGAGTTTTCCAGTCAACACCTGCACGTACACATCAGTGTGTGGTGAATGTGTATTGGAAGCAGGTTCCCATTAGTCGTGTTGCACCAGTCCAAGAAACAGAAATTAACACCATGGAATCATTTAAGCTTGACTTGTGCTCTTTAATATGATAGCCACTTTACATTAAATTAACACACATGGAGATGAGTGTGCTTATCACAAGGAGTGATACTCATCCTGCAAGAGAAGTTGTATAACATCTTCATTGGCGCTTTCGAAAGCTTTCTTAAGACTAAGAGAATAACCCCGTTGATGTCGGATTTTTTTACAGAAGGCCTGTGTTCCGATCTTTGGACGTGGAATATGAAAATGGTAGGAAGTTACGAGGTAGGATCAATGTTTTTGATCCCAGGAGTAAGAGAACTATTTACAGGACAAGTTTTTATAAAGTTGAATGAATAAACTTCAGTCAGCTGCCCCCACTGAGGGTTTTCCTTAATCACAAGTATGGATATTGACACTAATACAAAATACACATGACATGACATGAGGTAGACACTGTCAATCAACTCTGCATGTGAGCATCAAGCATCAATGATGTAAATGTCCACCTGTCCCCGTCCCTGGGGTCATGTGCTCTGTTGGAACATGGTACGCAATATGAACTCGCTGACGAAATTACTCTTACCTCGTTTAAATGAACTACAACAAAGTCTCATGAAATGGATAAAACCTGCTGTACATATGTAATCAAGAGGTCATGATTCATTTTGTTTCTCTTTGTTTTAAAGGTAAACATCTGAGTCATGTTCATTTGCAGTTGGAGGTTAATGCTCGCTTGCCTTTTCCTTTGTTTTTTTGCATTCCTGGTCACATCCCTGTGTGATGTACTTAATCAGTTTGAAACAGTACACCGTGTTGACCTAACAGCTTGCTCAATTTCTTTGCATGGCGTCGGAGTCTTTATGCTACTGCCTACGTTTGTGTTTGTTTTGGAGCTCTCTCCTGGTCTTGTGTCATTTTCTGCTGTTTATAAGGAGATGCTCATTTGGATAGCACGGAGAGGACAATGCCATGGCTGTCGCTCTGATAGCTATCCAAGTCCTTGATCTTCTCTCCCTATAAACATCATTACCACACACTGAAAACATAAAAACATACACATTCACAACAGGCACACACACACACACGCACTCACACACCCACAAGCTGCTCATCCAAATCGGCGCTAACAGATTAGCAGTGATTATAAACAAACATGGAGGATTAATCCTGTGTGCTCTCAGTCTACTTTTCCACTGAGCTAGCCAGGGTAATTACCAAGTGCTAGATTGTTAGTGTAATCGCACTCTCACACACACGCACACTCACACACACACACACACACACACACACACTAGTCTTGCTTCACTACTTAGTGGTATCAGTTTCGTGCTCATTCTGTGAGATAGCTGGAGATATATTTTACAAAGAAACTGCAAGACAGCTGAAGTGAACATAGTACAGACAGCAGGATTGTTTGGCACAACTTAGTGTGTTTAAACTTGCATGTTTGTTCTTAAAAGCCTCGAGGAAAACATGGAATTGTCAAAGCGAAGGTCGTCTTAAAATTTGGGAGTGATACCAGTAGAATTTTATTTACGAGGTCAGGATGGGATGGGAACTGACTATTGGATCTGCTGACCGCTGTCTGTGTGGGTGAACTTGATACTATTTTATTTTTATACTAGCCGTGTTTTTTTTACCACACATGGTATGTAAATCAGTTTTAAAGGCTAAAAATGATCCATTGCTCTGTCACATTTGTTGGAAAAGCAGCCAGGTATGTAGCTTATGTTGTTTGTCCTGACACCGCTTCCCACTGAAGTATTCTCATTATTGCCTCCAGTTTTGCCTCTTTCACATGCTGCTGCTGCCCTCCAAACGATATATAGCTTTATATTGTATAGCCTCGGGGTGCATTGCCTGTGGGTGCACGACCTATTGCACACAAAGTTGGGAGTGAGGCTGCTCTACTAAATGTTGTATGTCTAAGTGGATTTCAACCTCGAAAGAATTAGGTTTACACTGAAGTGGTGAAGTGGGTTACCAGCTGTACTGGACCCTGTGAGAACACTTTGTACTTCGGTTTTGGCAAAATTTGTTCGCCTCACAATAAATATTGGACAGTACAAATGTGCATCTTTCACACTTTCCACGTGGATTTCAGTGCTCATTGCTAATACAGTGCTCTTACTTTCAGTGCTACTGCCCCGCTGTGACCCACAGATGGATGATTTTTGTTCACAGGTGTGTCCCCCGCTGCTGGATTCAATCATTTATTCATTGTCTTCCTTCACAGGTTGAAGCCATCCTGGTCAACATCTTTGGCGGGATCGTCAACTGTGCCATCATCGCCAACGGCATCACCAAGGCCTGTCGAGAGCTGGAGCTGAAGGTGCCGCTGGTGGTCAGGCTGGAAGGTGAGAATGTGCACACATGCTTGTACAAGCTGGTCCCCACTGACACTCACACAATACAAAATTTGTGTCGCCCCCTCAGAAGCATGGACCATTGATCTTCATCTGGCCTGGGTTGAAAGCACTTGACCTTAATGAGGATTTCATGATGCTGTTTATGACACTGGCCTCAAAGCTACAATATGAAACCAAATTCACACCTCCAGCACTTGTCACTCGAGCTTTTTGCCTCGACATGATGTACATCTTTAGTCTGATGAAGAGCATCTCTAACATCAGCATTCGTGTCATGTAAACAGCAAATCAAGCTTAAATTTGAAATGGGTCTTTTCTATACTACAGTTCTTGTTATCACTGCGACAGCTAGCCACATAGCCATAACACATGTGACAAGTAGCATCAACTTCCATGAAATAAAGCTAGTAAACCTGGGATAATAATCACTTCAAATATAGTTAGTTGTATCTAACTTTAAATGTATTTATTTACTATTTTCTAATGACAACTGTATATATAACAGCTTTGATGGAGTGCAGCAGGATTTAGAGCCCATTGTTTTAAACTTTGGACCCATTGTATTATTGCTGCTGTTCTCTCTGGAGCCTATCCGTCTTCATTGCGGCCCAGTGTCCCAGTAAGAGCAGCAGTGCATTTCTCATACGTGTCACATTTTGCCGCACCCGTCATTAGCGCCAGCCAGAATAACAGCAGAGACGGCACTGATTGGCTCACCTTTCACCTGTATATGCTAATGGAACCTATTCAGTTGTGTGTGCGTGTGTGTGTGTGGGATGGCAGCGGTGACTCCCGGAGGCGCGGGGCCAGTTGGTGGTTAGCTTAATTGTCAAGATCCTGCTGAGTGGTGTGTCCAGAGCAGTGAGGTTGTGTGTGTGCGTGTGTGCGTGCGTGCGTGCGTGCGTGGTGTGGTGTGTGTGTGTGTGTGCGTGCGTCCTCACACACTCTGCTAATGTGGTTTGTAGGTCAGGGTGTGGAAGCGGTTTCTAGAACCCAACAGTTGTTATATTATAACCTAAAGGTTTTTACTCGCAATCAAATGAGGCCTGTAAACACAAACACACACACATACACATACACACACACACACACACAGATAGATAGATGTAGCAAACATCAGACAGATCAGAATAATGAACACCATCCCTAAAGAATCTGTGACATTGTTTTCACTATTTCCTCACTAAACACAAGCAGATTTTGTGCAGGTGTGTAATATTAGTGCCTCCTTTTGGCTTTGCACCTGGACCAAAACAAGGAAAGATGTGTGGCTTACACCCAAATCCCAGCAATTACAATTACACATGTAGTTAAACACTGGTGCCAGTCGGAAAAGCTCAAGGTGCAAAATATGCAACTGTTTTTAGTGTTACACAGTGAACTGACACTAGAAAGGTATCACAATACCCTGCCATTTAAAACAGTACTTTACCACAATATCTTTCATATGCACGTCTCATATTAGACGTAGCTGCAAGTATGAGTCCTCTTGCCATCTGTCCACCGCTTGTTGACAGTCAGACACATGGAGCAAAATATGGCATTACTTCACTAACACAAACACAGTAAAGGTTAGCTCACGGACATCACAAAGCCTGTCTGTAAAAGATGGTTGAAACCCACGCAGACCGAGGGAGCCAACACATCCAAACTGGCTAAGCATCTTGCTGACAGATATGTCAACCTGCCACTGACAACTAAGGGCAATAATGTTTAATTGCTTTAGCTTTAGCCTAACGTATGAATGGCATTGATTTCTATATGTTAACACAAGGCTCCCACTGAAGAAGTAAACTTACTATGACTTAGAAGCTGCTAAATCAGACTTTCACAAGTATGCAGTTCAACAACACCAGTTATAAACTAGAATGGCACTCAGTAGGGTGCAAACCTCCGCCAAGGCCCAGCAGTCCCCTTTTGTACTCGCAGCCATCCAAGTTTCATGGACATCCGTTGAGTAGTTTGGTGTAATCCTGATGACAAAACTGACAAAAGGAAGAGGAGGTAGCTATCAATTTATTGTCAAATAGTACTGGTAATGGTAATCATAGTCAATGGTATTTACATTTTCTGTATTTTTTCGAATTAATAAATAAGTATCATGATCTATTATGTAATACGGTATATTGTTCCATTACTTTTCTCAATGTTTTAGGTTTTTGCCGTAGTATCATTTCAGTGTCATATTGAGATATTTAGTATCATATCAACGTCATAATTTTGTGTGTAATTTCTATCAACTGTCTGTCCTCATGTTGCCAACTGATTGGCTGAAGAGTTTCTCCATAACTGCTGAACTGCCACAGAAGCGACCGGATTGGCAGTGAAAAACAGACCCTCAATTAGTCCCTGCACATTTCTCATACTAGGCCATGTAATTCAACCTGACTCACAAACCGAGCTGAGTCCAGAAGGTCACTGCTGGTGGTTGGTCCAACCACGTTTTGCTGGCCGGGGCCTAATCCAAGCTTTAGCTGTGGGTCATTACGTCCTGGGCTGCAGCCTTGTGGAGAAGATTGGTTCAGAATCAATCAGCTCAGCTTGCTAGGCTGACCGCAGGGCAGTGAGAACGGCCCAGCGCTCTTCAGCAGGATCAGAATGGATTAACTGGCACACTTTTAATTGGGAAGGCTCTTTTTAAAGGCCTGGGTTGATTTCATTGGTGGAGAGTTTAATATTCCCATATGTGGAGGAGAAGGACCATGTGGTCTAGATGCTGATAGTGGAATTAGTTGATTAGGGTTGCATGAAGTGTTTATTGTGGGCTGATTGAGAGTCTAACTAAATCTCAGCCAGTCTGTGGGATACAGATTCAGCACTTGTGCTCATACACTGAAAATTAAAGCTACAGATTCAGCACAAGAACGCACATGGAGAAACACTAATATTTAAGGTACTGATAGGAAGAGATACCTGAGGAAGTACTGTACTGCCCCCTTTGGCCACAGTGTGAACAAAGACATATTGCTCTGTGAGGATGCTGTCTACCACTATGGAAAAAATTCCCCTTAAATAGCCCTCAGAGTCCTGGAATAAAGGTGACTGCATTCGCTTAACTCTGTTCCCCGGCCTATTGATTTACAGAGCCATTCCCCAACTGTCTGTCAAACAGTGGAGGCTGTTTTCTCCTCAAAAGGAGATCTGGCCATTTTTCTCCCATTTAATTAAAAAGAGATGCGAGGTCCTATAGTGCACTTGAGATGGCCTTTTCAGTCCTGACAGCATCATTATAGCTTAAATAACCGTCTGCTGCAGCTACACACATAAACAGATATACATAAATATGCACATTCAGGCTTGTTTTGACTCTGATCTGACCTTTTTTATTTAGCCTTTTAAATCTACATTAAGAAATGCTTAGATGTAAATATTAAACAATAACCCATATTTCATTATTTTCTTGTCTTTGTCTCTAAAAAGCACCAGACAAGAATTGAATAGTTTATGACTGCTGCACAAAAACTGAAAACAGTGATTTTATTTGTTAATACAATAAGGCTCTTTATCAGCCTGTCAGAGATGCTCTGTGGATCTGGTATACTTGGCTACAGAGAGTGTTTCTCTCAAACAAGAGTCTAGACAACACACGAGACATGAGAACTTTGATTAATGACTGGCGAGCACATCAAAGGAAAGGAGTCTGCACTGTTCAGGAGTATCTCGCTCGGCGTCCAAATGAGAAGCATTTGATGTTTGACACGCAGGATAAGGAGGGAGGAGCAGGGCTCATCCATTTCTGGCTGCGAAGGGAAAACTTGCACTGTTGCCACTGATTATTATGAGGATTAACAGTCAAAGTCAGAACAAATATGATGACATCCAGTGATGAAAGAAAAATGTTTTTACACCAGTAATCCAAGGTAACTGGGCGTAGCAAGACACCAAGACGCTTGTATTTTCTGTTGTGCTTGCAGTGACAAAAATTCGAAAGATACCGTTTAGTATCTCTGTTCTTTAAAGCAACGTTATGCAACTTTTTTACCTTCTAATATCTGCATCAAAATCATGTTGATGGTACAGTGTTTTGTAACAGGGTGACTGGTGTCTCTGTCTCAGCCACTCCGCCAGCACTTGTTTCTGCACTATGTAACTTCAGTGAGAGGGTAGGATCACAGCGTTACATACATGTTTACTTTACGTCTGACGCATTGTTACAGACCTGGGATTTATGTTTACAACAGTGATGTTACACTCAGAAACTGTGGGGGGCCCCAAATTGCACAAAATGCTCATTTCTACTTAATGTTGCTTTACTATTCAGTGATATTATTAACTGTTTGGGCTTTTTTTTTTTTTTCAACTGCACATAGTTTATCAGTCCAGAATATCTGCCAAAAGATTCTCAGCAAACATTTCAGATGCATGTGATTCTCCTCCATCTGTTTCAGATTAGCTTTACTTAGTCACTGTTCAACAAAATAAGAAAAAAATGTTTTATTCAAATTATTTATAATTATGCACATTTAATTGGCCAAAAACGAAACAGAAATTAGAAAGTCTACAATACTGAGTTCTTTAAAAGGGTTCATTTACTTTTTGGTAAAACTTTAAAGGGTGCACTATGTAGTTTTGGGGTATATAAATAAATAAACAAGCTGAATAAACAAACTGACCTTAAATGACAACACAATTCAATTCTGTTTTACTTTGTTTGTATGAGGCGGACCCTGCCATCTTTCTAGCTTCAAACAGTGTTCTGGGACCTTATTTTCCTCTGAGAACAGCTTATTTATTCAGTTGTGGGAAAAAAATGTTGTTCTTAGTTCTTATAATTACCTCACTAATATTGTAAATATTAATATTCTGAGTTGAATGTCTTCTCTCTAAAACTCCATAGTGCCCCTTTTTTAAATTATGTTTATTGAACTTTTTCCGAACACCGGCCAGAGTCTCCAAAAGTGACGAGATAAAAAGCCTTTTCAATGAAGACTTTGTGACACTTCGGAGTGGGAAAAGCAGAGGTGTAAATAATAAGATTAATAATGGCTTAGTTATTGTTCATGCTGGCTCACTGTCACACTGTCGTGGCTTACGAGGACTCTTGGATAGAACTGAGCCATCGTTAATGTTATTAGTAACACCTGCTTCTGCCACTGTGACAAGTCAGAATGTCTGCTGTGAATCAGGCCCATGGTAAATACTAAAAGTTAGAAGAACAGAAGAGTCATAGAGTCAGCAAACTGACTCAGTAATGTTGATTAAAGAACAATATTTAACTAAAAGTTTGCTAACATTAGCCACAATTAGTCATACCACACCAGGTAAGGCTGTAGCAATAACTCCTTATTATGTATGACATCAGCTATTCATTTGGATAATATAGATGCTGTTATTTCTTCTAAGACAAGCTACATAGTCTACCATCAGAACAATGGAGTTTCTCTCTACATCTGAGTCTCCTCCTCACATCAGATCTTAGCTTCAGGAAACTCAGCTTGTTAGGACAGAATTAGTCACAAATGTAGGAACGGCAGCATCAACAGAACTCCTCCGGCGGAAGTGTTTGGCACCACCCCAGGCCTTATTATCTCAGTGAAATATGGTGGCCTGTAATTGACTCACACATTAAAGTGACATTTTCACAATAATCACCAAGTAAGCCCGCTAATTAGAGCGGAGATCCAAACAGAAATGTGTTGTGAAGTGGCAATATATCACATGGAGTAATACTTAACGCTGCCTGGTCTTCTGTTGTCTTGGCTTGAACAGACTCGCGGCTGAGCGGTGTTGTGAGGCTGATCAGCTGATTGGAGCAGGCCTCAGAGTTGTGGGAGAAAGTGGTGGCCCTGTGGATTGGGATTGAATTTAAATTGAGGTTTGAAAGCCAGAAATCCCATTTGCCAATAGTCATTGCTACTGATGAATAAGCCCATAAAACCCTAAATATATATTGCGATCATTTCCTTCCTATGGGACATTAAAAATCTTTCCTTTTGTTCCGTTTTAATGTCGTTCTTCAGAGTTAATCACATGGAATTTCTTGTTAAAATCTTTCAAAATTAGAGTCCGTCTCGGTGTGTTTGCCTCATGTGTGCGTGCATTGTGCCTCTACTGAATGTCTCTTGGTCCAGGCTCTGAGTAGGTCTCTGGCAGCACCTAGTGGCTGCAGGTGAACACATTCATATACTTGGCATACTCTACACACATACATTCGTCACACACACACTTTTAGTGGTGCTGTATCCAGCTGGGCTCTGTCCTTGCCTCTGCTGCTGTGAGCTATCAGTGCTCCCTACTGCTCACAGTGGAACTGCAGTCACCTCACACACACACACACACACACACACACACACACACACACACACACACACACACACACACACACACACACACATATATTCAGACATACATGAACTGCATGCCTCTTATTTCTCACACCCACAGATGTGTGATTCCCCCCTCACACGTAACATGGATAAGACAGATATGGTCTGAACAATGCGGACACACTATTGCCTCCCATGAATATTTATGGTGTGAAAAAACAAGCAAAAACACATGCGTTGTTTCCGTGCTATATACACTTTCCATAAGCATATTTGTCTTTTCAGTGTGTCTCCTGCATTATGTATTTGCTGTGGGCACATATGGCAGCTTCTCCCACAGTTTTATCTCCTTTTGTTTCAAGTTTGTTGTGCAGCAACTTTGTTTTAATCATCTGACAGATAAGCCTGTCAGTATGATAATATGGATCCGTCAATCCCAATGAAGTTAACACAGGTCAGCCTATTGAATGTAAAGCATACAGCACTGCCCCCCCCTCCTCTCTATGAGCGACAGCATCGCCGGTTGAGACTTTACAGAGAGAGAAAAATCTATGCTATTTGATCACAAGATGACACGGGACACCCGATCCCCCCTGTTTACGTGCCAGAGCAAGGCCTCTTCCTGCTCTTATTCTAATTAATTACATTGTGGAATTGATTGTTTGGAGTGCGAGCCTGCAGAAATGTGTTTGGAATGACTTATTATCTGGCTGGACTAAAGAGATGAAATATTAGGCGTTAAGTGGCGCTGGTAATAGAATTCCTCATGAAAGGTCTATTGATCAGGGTGGCCGGGCCTTCAGAGAATTCACATATCATGCGGTCTTAATTACACGCCAAGCAAGAGAGCTAAGGTCAACCTGTAAGTGTCTGAGCATGCACACACACACACACACACACACACACGCAGCTCCACTTATTTAACAGTACACTGGTACACTCATACAGTAAATACTGTACATGAGTGTTTAGCTGGAACAAATGATTGTTTTCATTTTTTATTTTTTTATTTTTTGCTTATAAATTACTTCAAAATTAAAGGGGCACTATGTAGTTTTGGAAAAGAAATTTGAACTCAGACAATTATTATTGAATTAATTCTATATTAATTAATTCATATTAATTATATATTATTAACAAAGTCATAATGCAAAGTCAGAAATATGTGTTTGATCCATAACTGAATGAACACGCTGTTCTCAGAGGAAAATAAGGTCCCAGAACACTGTTTGAAGCTACAAAGGTGGCAGGGTCCGCCACATATAAACAAAGTAAAACAGTATGAAACTGTGTTGTCCTTTAAGGTCAGTTTGTTTATTCAGTTGAGTCAGTCATGAAAACGAAGAGAGTTTGTTTATTTAGTTTATTTAGGCATTAAAATCAATCAATGAAATTGAGATTTTTCTTCTTCTGATTAAAATTTCTCCCCCAAAACTACAGTAGTGCACCTTTAATGCTTCATTAATTTTCTGCATGTTGGAGTTAAACATGACGTATCCACTAAGTTGATAAGGATTTTTATATATCAGACTGCCTAGCCATGCCAGAGTTTCTTTGCAAGTAAGCCAGACAGTCATCTCTCTTATTTGTGCTCGATTTTTGTCCTTATCCTTGAAGAGCAGCTGATTTTTTACATTTATGTTATTCAGTTTTTACTCCTGACCCAGTGCAGCATCACCTTATTTATTATTACATTTGGGCCTTTTTTCGTAGCTTTATTGGACAGAACAGCTTAGAGAGTTGACAGGAAATGGGATGAGAGAGAGGGGGGCAGAAATGCAGCAAAGGGCCCGGGTCAGATTTGAACTCTGGACCGCTGTGGTAAGGACGCTGCCTCTGAGCATGTGGCACGTGCTCTACCAACTGATCTACCGGGTTGCCCCAGCAATTGCATAATTTTTTCTGCATAAAGAAAAGTGGTTAAAGTGATAGCACAAAGTAATCGGATTACACAATGCTGTTTGACTTCTTCAGTGGTATATGATGTAGTCATTATTTAAAATACAATGAGTCTTTATTGGTCTCCGGTGGGAAAATTCAGGTGTTGCAGCAGCATAAAGACGGCAAAGTAATTTCAGGAAAAAAAACAACATTATTAACTATTAAATTAAAACAAAATAAGAATAAGAACAGGAATAAGAAAGTAACCCAAAAAAAGACTAGTTGAAACCACATGAGACACACTGTGTAAAGAGTCTCTTCTTTGCCATCACCTCTTCATGTGTGAAATCAGTAAATGCCACATAAACAGCCGCCTTTTGTTGTTTTAGCAGCGTGGGTGATTCTGCTTCGTTTGACCTTTTACTCTCTCTCACCCGCTTATTCACTCCCTTGCTCCACCTCCGTCCTCTCCCTCTCTGTGTCCTTCCGTCCACCGCGGCGCCCCCCTGCCCTGTGTTGTGACAGCCATGTCAGGCTGGTGTTTGGCTGCTCCGCATGCAGCGCTGGGAGGCAGCCAGCTCAGCGTGTGGAGCCCCGGGGCCGTGCAGAGTGTCTCCGGGTGTCTCTCTCTCTGGTTGGTTGAGGGTCTACCGGGGCATGGACGCCACCGTATCACCCAGCACCTGCTGCTCCTGACCTCGCTGCAGTCAGGAGGAGCACAAACACACACACACACACACACACACAAATTGCCCTCTTGCCTCGCAGACTTTGCTCAGAGACCAAGCCGCTTTCGGATCAGCGGCTGAATTTGCCGCCGTTCACCCATAACTCCATCCATCTGTCTTCATGTGCAGTGATTCCTCCAAAGGAACTCTTCGTCTTTCACACAGCGTGGTTTTTACATCAGTGCAGATGGCAGATCAGGTTCAACCTTGTTAAGCCAGTTTTTGTCATTTTTCTGTGTACCTGTTGTAACAGTATTTTCCTGTTTCTGCCAGGGACCAATGTCCACGAGGCCAAGAGGATTCTGTCCGAGAGCGGGCTGCCCATCACAGCAGCGGACAACCTGGATGACGCCGCCAAGAAAGCAGTGGCCGCCATCAAGAAATAGAAAACTCTCAGTGTAAACCGACTGCTCTCGGTCCGCCCGTCACCAACATTTATATCAGCCTCAGATCAGCACCGTCTGCCTTTTTTTTTTTTTTACAGACCTCCACGACTTCAAGCCTTTGCTCTCCAAGGCCTTCAATTTTTTTTTTTAACACTAGTTATCAAGTTACACTTCCCATTACTTACTGAATATCAATGTTTGAGGTGCTGTATCACTGCAATATTTAACATTTACACTCACCTCCCCTGTGAAAATTAGCTTTCAGATTATTTCTTCTCTATTAAATACATATCAATTGAGGTAAATCACTCTCAGGCTTGTTATTAATTGACATTATGAAAGTCAACATGATTTTGTCATGGAATATGATAAAGCTCTAGTGAAATTGGATGAAGAACCAACACTTTGTGCATTCCATTTTCCATTTTGTGGCATTTGTAGGAAATAGTTAAGAGAGACGTTCTCTCTTTCCACTTTCAGCCTTTGCTTTAGGTACTTAAAGGCAAAATATGACTAAAAAAACAGCCTTTTCATTAGTTATGAAATCATTTGATGGCACTTGGCTTAAAAACAAAAGGCAAGCAGTTAACTTTGGATCAATCAGCCCCGATTTCTTAATGACTTGATCCAAGTTGTTCCAAATCCGTGAATCCATCCATTGCCTTATCTGTGTCTCAAATGAGGTGTGTGAGGAACCCGCGCTGTGAATTTTGTACATCGTGTCTTATTTGTTAAGTGCTCGGTGTGTCAACTGCTTAAATCTGTGCCTATTTCATGAAGGCGTTTTGTAAACTATCCCAGCAGTAGTTTCGTACAGAGAGGTGTTCAGAAAAGAAAATCAGATATGAAATTGTATTTAGAATTTTTTATAATCGTGAATGTATATTGACAGAAAATCTTGAATACAGTGTGAAAACTGTGTATATAATTTGAGAGATTAAAAACAAATATTTCAAGATGACTGTGTTGTTTATTGGCTCACTTTACATTAAAGTATCATGGGGGAAAAAGACAGAAGTAGATGAAAAGAAAGCAGATCTGGAAACAGAAATTCAGTCATTGTACTGGTTCTGGTGGTCGTTTTTTTTTTCTTATTTTGTTGGATAAACGTTATGTCAGTCGGGGGAAGCAGGACCTCAGCAGTTTGTACGGTTGCATGCCTTCTAGTCTTCACCAGCCCACACAGAAACACATAGTCCAGACTTAATATAACCTTTGAATATACAGTACAGCAGCCGCTTATTCAAAATAATTCATGTCGACTCTGCCAACATCAAGCATGCATTTTGCCAAGTTTTGATCCTTCAGATCAACTTACTGTATGTTCAGTATGAAAGTCAATTGGTCTAATGTGTTTAGATTCAAACTATGATAAGATCCAGATCAGTTACACTGACAGTTGAGTTTAGTTTTAGGAGGGACTGGTTTAATTAGAGTTTATTTATTGAGCCATGTATCAGCTACCCAAAGATACAGCTCTATCACCAAAACAAAATAAATAAAGATAAAATATTACTCACCCATATGGATAGTACTTCAGTAAAAGCTTTGAAGTATCTGATATTAAATGTAAGTACATTTGATACAACATATATGTTGTGTGTATATATATATATATATAGTTTTATCTCATTGCTGATAAAAATTAATTTCAAAACTGTCTCTGATACATCATGTAATCTGCAAAGTAAGTTATCTAATAAATGTAGTTGAGTAAAAGTATGATATTTACTTCCAAAATGCAATGGAGTAGAAGGACAAAGTAGGATAAAATGGAAATACTCCAGTAAAAGTACCTCAAATTGTACTTAAGTACAGTACTTGAGTAAATGTACTTAGTTACATTCCATCACTTCCCAGTCCAAGGCCACATCCTAAAAATGTTTTATTTTGTCTGACCAACAGTCCAAAATCCTTCAGTTATTCATGTAGCAACTGTTTGTCCAACATTAACTAAAATTCATAGTAAGTTTGATATCGTCGTCTATTAGAAGCTAAATCGTTTGAAGACACTTTCATGGAACGAGTGTGTCTTTGTTCTACAAGAAAAAGCACCAAGCAAATTGCAAAAACTTAGGGATGAAAGGCTGTTGATGTGCAAAATGACATTCTGTTCGTGTCAAAAAAAGACTTTAATCTTTCTATATTTGATAAATCAGATGTTCTTTATTGTCCACAAGGGAACTACATTTTGCTCAGGTCAGTACAAAACTAACAGACACGACAGTAGATAACACAACATTAATACATAAACACAACAATGATTGTATTCATGATATTGTATTCAATACATTGATGTGGATTAATCTGCTGTTGTGTAAAAAACTCGTTCATGTAAAGATATACGATACAGCATACTCTATACATACTTCACACATTTTTCTGTTCTGCAGGTCGGTGCACACACGCTTTAACTCCTCAAAGCACACACCTTCAGTCCTCTAATGAAACTCAAGTGTACAGCATCCCAAGAGAGACTCGAGAGGAGCGGCTGTCCTTCACGGGCCCTGTGTGAGCAGCACCGAGAGACAGAGAGTTGACTGAGACCTCTTCCTGTCAGACACACTGACTGTGTGATGGATTATCTGTCAGGCAATCTGAGAGGATGCCCAGACACACAGGATCGACTGCCACCTCCATGAAAGACACACACACAAAGCTTTTTTTTTTCTTCTTCCTCCTGTATGCACCAGGAGGTTTTGTCTAAGAGGAACACACAGAGAAAAGTGGAGAGAGCTCGTCTTGTGTGATTTTTTTTTTTTATCAGGCAAAGTCTGAAGGCCTTCTTGTAATTTTTTTCAGTCGCTTCACATCTCTGTTTTCTACGCAGTTAGAAGTGACGTGCTGCATATTACTGCCAACCTTAACACAAAGTAGAGAGAGCTATTAAGTGAAGTTGTTGGCCTGCTGCTATAATTTGTTTGTGATTTATTAATTTAAAGTGTCCCCTATCACCGAGAGTCATCTGAAGACACAAACCCAGGGGTTTGTGGCTCTGTGCAGCACCGTGCCAGCCAGCCAAGCCGTAGAAATGGGCTGAAGGGTTCAATAATTGCCTTATTTCATGCTCTTCCCTCCATGTGTCAGAAATATCCCCACTGATGGATTGGACGGAGGAATTTAAGGCTTGTTAAAGCGGGCTTCTCGGGGCCCTGATATTGTTTAATTCAGTGTCAAGCTGGAGGTCACAACGAAATGTGCACACTGATTTACTGGGCAAAATTAGTGCCGCTCCTTCATATAAATATAGATGAGGGGGAAAGAAGCTTTGGAGGTCAGCTTGAAGTCTTCTATCATGGAGCCCGCTGCTTTTAACTCGGCTAATACCTCTGGAGGTGAGAGAAGGGAGGGGGTGGTGTTGTTTTAAAGCAACCCTTTGGGCGGGCTGCTCCTTTAATTAAGCTGAATTATTATGCGGCGGCAGTTTTATTTTTCACCCTTGGTGGCTCACTTTATTTGTCTCTGTAATTGTCCGTTTTGCTTTCTGGAGACGCGGCAGGTTTTTTATGTGCTTTTGAATTGATGTCAAAACGGTAATTGCTACTTTATGAAGCTGCCTTCAGTGTTTAAGCGTGTTGGAAGAGCCGGAGCTCGGGAAAAGCTTTCTTTCAGACAACAGGGTCAAGGCCGTCTCTCAGGAAGTATTGGATATTTATTGAGTCATTTGGAAGCCACAACTATGAACATATTAGTTCATAATAAAGCAATAGCGGTGTGAATTGCCTGCGGCTATTGTACTTCGTCTTTCAGGGACAAGGGGTTGCTCAATATTTACAATTTTCTGCCTGTGCATCTGCCGAGCAGGCGGCTGGGAGATAAGGTGCATGAGCCTGTGTGTGTACGTGTGTGTGTTTGTGTCTTCTCTGGTATATTGATCCATCCTTGTGTAAAAGCATGAATGTGTTTAGTTTTCTACATAAGTTTTAGAGCTTCTGTACAGAAACAGCAAACATTCTTCTTCCCCTCGGGGATCAATCCGAACACAGAAGTGTTGCCTCTCTGTTTGTTTTTTCTTCGTCTCGTTCACAACAGCAGCTCCGGCCTCACCTCTCCACAGCCGTTATTGTCTTACCTCTCAGCCTGAAATCATAAAAAATAGTGCTTGACAGGTTTTATGCAGGAAAAAAAGCAACACAGTGCGGGAAAGAGTAAAAATGTCAAGAGTGAAGGAGCAGCCGAGGCTGTCTGCGTTGCGTTTTGTTGCGGCGCGGCCGTTGAGGTCCTCAGATTTGGCCTTGGCTCGCAAAAGAGCAGAAAAATCCATTTCCCTCTCTCCAAACTGTTGTCAGTCCGTCCGTAATTGAAGGACTTAGAATCGATTTAAATTACCTTGGCTGTCTCGAGAAAATGAGCGAAGAGGGGGCAGATTTAAAAAGTTGCAATAAGCAACACACCTCCTGAATCTTCCTTTTTGCCATGACAATGTCTTATTTTCAGCCCGTCTCCGAGCCACTCACACAATCAATACAATTTTCAAGTGCAAAGTTTGAACACACAGCTTTTGTCTGAAAGAGTTTTTGGGATGTTTCCAGTGTGGCTGCTCTGCTGTTAGCCTTCCCATCATGCTTTGCTTTCCTTCCATCAATCAAACCCCAGTTTCTCCCTATTTTATTGTTCTCAAATGATCCCCCCGTCCCTTCAACACTGTACTTTCCTTTCCTCTTTCCTTCCTTTTATTGACTTACACCGTTCCTTTCCATCTTACTTTCATCCATTAGTTCTTTTATCCATCTATCCTGCCATCCTTCTTTTTCATGTCTTTGTCCTTTTCCTAAACCCCATCCTGCTTCCATCCACCTCATCTCTCCATCATACTTCCTCTCCACCCTTTCCTTCCTTACTAATTTTGTCTGTTCTTCCACCTTCCTTCTGCCCTGTCGTGTCTCTGCACCACTCATCCGAGGAGGAGGAGGAGGATTTCAGCACTGCTTCACTTTTTCAGACCTGGAAGCTCTGTCCATGTTTTATACAGTCAGTATTGTGAGCATGTTAGCATGCTGCCATTAGCATTTATGTCAAATCACTGCTGTGCCAAAGTATGGAGGGCTGCTAGTGGCATTTTTAAATTCAAGATGTCCACCAACAATCTTCCTTTCTTCTTTGCGTTCATTTTTTTTCCTGTCAGATTTAAATTCCTCCTCTGCTCCTTGCCTTCCTGCAGTTTTTACTTCTCTCATACAAATTTTACACCAACATAAACAGGTTATATGCAGCTAAAAAATAGGCAATTGACACCTTTCCCATTGCCAGGAGACTCGTTTACCTTTCTGTTATTTTCCCCCTTTGTTTGTCACCTTCGTCATCACGAACACACCAGAGAAACAAGAAACGGATCAGATCTCATCAGACCACACTCGGATAACACCCAGAGCTGATGATGGAAGTTGCTAAGGAGTGAGACATCGCTTGTTTCTCATCTCTGTTGAGACGGGCACATGCGCAGTGAACCAAATGCAAATATAGAATGTGAAAGGGGTATCAGATTTTCCTCATCCTTTCTTCCCTTCCTCCCTTCCTTGCTTCCCTCCTTCTCCCTGCCTCCCTTCTTGCTTGCCTCAGTCCTTTCAGTAGTTACCTTAGTTCTTTTTTTAACTCCCCTCAGAGTGAGCAGCTATTGACCCTTCTTCAATTTAAAAAAATGACAAGAAAGAAAAGAAAAGCAGAGCTGACTATATCCAACAATCTGTCTTTTCATATGTTTCAAATTGAATCTTATTCTCATTTGCGATCCCATCCTGCTTCTATTCATCCAATTTACCCATCATGCTTCTTTTCCATTCTTCCCATCCTTCCTGCCCTGTCGACCCATCATTCAAACATCCATTTATTCACTCATCTTTTTGTAATTTGGGATGTTTCCCCTTCATCCTTTTATTCTGCTTCCCTTCTCTGTATCTTCCTTCTCATTTTTATCTGTCACACCCTCTTTCTTATCTACTGTCCACAGTTTTTATTTCATGAAACCTTCCTTCCTTGCCTACTTTGTCACCGTCTTCTATACCTTCTTCCTTTTATTCATCTTTAATTTTTCCTTGTGTCACTCATTCCTTCCTTCCTGTCTTGCATCCTTTCTCAGTAATTTGCCAGCATCCTTTGAGTCAGCTATTAGGGAGCAACAGAGGGAAAAAGGAGGAAACTGGGGCTTAACACATATTATACACTTAGTCTTTTTAAATATTCCTTAGTTTCCATTTGCACAATAAACTTTCGTACCGCTTTGTTGTTGTTTTTGGCGATCTGCCCGCGATCCTGTCGTCTACAAAGTGGCGTCAGGAGAGCGGCCTTCAGTGAGGAGAGAAATCTTCTCTTGGAATGACAGTAGTTAAAAGCTCATTTGGTGTGACCTCTGAAAGCCAACACCCCCTAATTAAAACGGCGGCAGAGACAACAGAATGCTGTTTCAAATTGCTTGATAATTAGACTCCTGAGTTATCCTGGTGGAGCGCTCGGCAGGTGTTCAGCTGACACACTCAGACACTCCATTGTCCCACAATGCCGAGCTTTCATGCCGTCTGCTGAGTAAAAATAAAGGTGAGACGCAATCCTGAGGGGCCGACAGTAAGGCACAGTAATGACAACGTGGTGCGGAAAATCGGGAGACGCTTTTGTTGTTTGTGAGTTGTTTTTTTCTCCTTCACACATAATCTTCTTTCGCGTCAGATGGCTGAAAGTTTGCTGGGCTGATCTCAGGTTTTATTTAAATAACATCACTTCATCAATTTCATGAATCATGCTAGTTTCAGCACATGGATATGTTATCTGTTATTGATTCTAATTGGGAAATTCGTATTAAGTATTTAGTATTAAGTTAGTAATACTTACTTCTTAATACTTAATTTAGTACTTTAAAGTATACTTAGTATTAAGTACACTTAGTATAATTAATACTTAGTATAAAGTCAGTATTAGGTGAACTTAGTAGTATGCTAAGTATAGTTAGTATTAAGTATTAAGTGAGTTAATATGCAGTTAATATTAAATATACTTAGTAGTTTGCTAAGTATAGTTAGTATTAAGTATTAAGAAGACAATGATATTAGACCCAACATGCATGTTTTTGGAAACCAGTGCAAACATGAAGAGAACATGCAAACTCCCCACAGAAAGTCCGGGAATCAAACCCCGATCCTTCCTGCTAACCACTGAGCCACCGTGCTTCCATCTTGTGTGTATGTTAGTTTAGTGTGCTCAGTGGGGGCTGTGCCTCGGGGTGAAGGTGACTTTGACAGTTAATAGCGATAACGGTAGCCTTCTTTTCTCCCTCTGCCGTCTCATACTCGGGCTGAATATATGAAACCTGTGTGTGTCGGGTGCTATCGGCGTCAAACAACTGTGCCTGCAGCGCGCGCTGAGAGGAGGGTTTGCGCCGAGGCACCCGGGAAAAGTGGCCTGTCACCTGTGATTTTGGCAACAATATAAAGCGGAGCAGTAATGGCGAGATGAAGGCTGCTGTGCCGCTGAAGCACTCACACACATCCAGCTATAAACAAGGTGATGAAGTTCAGCATGTGTGCTAAGATCTGCCTTGTTGAGGATGTTTTTTGATGCGGGAGCTGTGGGTAATCAGAGTAGGTGTGTTTTATTTTTTACTTGTACAAAATGTACCTGGACCTCAGATCTGTGCATATTTGTGTGTGTGTGTGTGTGTGTGTGTGTGTGTGTGTGTGTGTGTGTGTGTGTGTGTGTGTGTGTGCGTGTGTGTGTTCTGTTTATTCTATGGGAAGAGGCGATGAGCTGTTTGTGTAGTGAAATATGCTTGAAGGTTTGTTTGCATTCTGGGTTGTAACTGAATTGCTTTTTCCACAGAGGTAAACTCATGCCAGCTTAACGCAGCCCGGCCTGGAACATTTAAATCATACGGCAGCAATTAGCATGAGCTGAATATACGAGACAGCACGATGACTAATTGTAAACTTCGTCTCACCTTTGTTTACTTGCAGTAGTTTTGCTGAGCACACAGCATCAGCGTGTTTACATAGTAGCATACATTCATTAGTGGGAGCTTCCACCGACTGTAAGAAACACAGCCCTCCTGTTCTTCTGTTGGCTGCTGAGGAGCCACGGTGAAGATTAAAAGCCTTATTAATGGTGCACTGATGGTAGCTGGTCAGGATGGTGTTTATTCATGTTGGCTGAGTCTGGCTCATCACCATTTGGCTCAGTAACATCTGGATTGTGGATGAGTTTGAAAGTTTACCACCAATCACTGTACAATTAAAATTCACGTCATCGCATATTCTTATCCTTTGTCATGACCAGGCTTGGGGAGTAATGGAATACATGTAACAGGATTACATAATTAGGATACAAAATAAAGTAACTGTATTCCACTAAAGTCACAGAAAAAAAGATTTTTAAAAGGTAACTAGTAACTGTACCATACGTTACCCCAATCCTGGTTGCGACAATCACCAGGGGAACGTAATATGGCATGACGGTTAAAGCTAACGTTGCCGGATTGCGCGTTTGACAAAAATGAGCCAGGTTTAATAAAAGACCAAGTACCCCTGATACTGGCGGGCCTGGCAACAAATGCCACAAAAGGACATGCTAGGACAAGGACTACACCGTGGATCAGAATGACTTTGACAATAGTTGTTGCATTCAAAGACCTGATCTCGTCTTTCCTTCAAACTTGACCAGCAGCAGCACTCAGTGCATCTACAGGGTTTGTACTGTTATACTCTATTGGAACACAAAACCCCCAATAACACTAAAAATAAGTTTATTTAGCCATATTACATATTGCAATATTATACACGCACAGGCAATGTGTCTACGTGTGAGAGAAAGAGAGAGGCAGATAGTACAGGACTGAATAGATGAAACATTACCTACATCCAAAGGATATTTCAAACACTTCCCCTTGTAAAATTCTCCATTACACGGGTCAATAGAGGGCAATGGGAGAAGAATAAATACCCACACCTCTCCCGAAGACCGCAGCCCTCTCCTTTGCCTGCACACACACACACACACACCCACACACACACACACTGTCTGACACTCGCTGTCAGCCCATCTGATTGCCTGTTAGGGAGTCTCACCCACCACGACAAGTGCCCTTTTTTGCCAAGAACCATTTTCTCCGCCATGTCAGATATGGGGATATTAATGAATGCACAATGACAGTACTTAGGGAGGCGAGCAGCTACCCTGCCTCTGCAAATTTACCCGCAGGTCACTTTTGTACGACAAGGAAAAAGAAGCTACGGAAACAAACAGGTGCAGGTCAGAAACTCATCTCCTCTCCCAGATTAAAAACTCATCTTTCAAAGCAGCGCGGCGTTATTGAGGCTGATTCTCGGGCTCTCCATGCAAATGGAGGTGTGATTAGGCACATGGGGGAGGGGGACGCGCAGAGGAGACGTGGCTGGTGGAGAGGAGGATGGCGTATCCCTTCGTCCAATTACCTCTGGAAGGATAACTGAGACAGAGAGAGGGCCAGAGGCTGCCTCTGCCTCTGAAACACTTATTAGGAGTCAAAGTTTTGTGTATTTTGACACAAGATTCACACACACACACACACACACACTTAAGCAGTGCCGGACTCAGGATGTCTGAGGGGCAGGGGCAAACCAAAAAATAAAAAGACACCACATGTGTTGGGAAATGTGCAGAAAGTCATGATGTATTTAAAGTGAAGTGAGGGCACTTCACCACGGTCTGTCCACTGGAAGGCCAACCTAGAGGGCACTGTCGCAGCATTTTCTGACCACGGGGGCCCCCTGGTTCCCCCATCACCCCCCTTGAGTCCACCAGTGCACGCAATGTGTTTTTACTAAAATAGAGTTTTCCATGCTGTATCATCAATGACTACTTGCTGTTCTTCTTTTAACCTTTAACTTCCCTTTTAAAGACAATTAAGAGCTTCTTTTATATGCACTTACTGCCTATCTGTATTAATACATATGCAGTCTGCAGGCGGTATGTGAGCATTAGTGGATGGAAACATGAGGATATCGTTTGGAAAGGGGCAGAGACGTAGCAGCGTGTTTGCTCCGCTGATCCACCAAAGCTAAACAAGACAGGGCATCTCTTTGAAAAAGGAAGTGCTCTCTCACATCCATATACAGTACGTGAAGTCATATGAAATGCGGTGAATTCGCAGGTCATTAAAGCACTGCTTCTGATGCCTTTTTAATGAAAAGCACCCAGCTAGAGCCGAGCCAGCAGGGATAGAACGAGGGAGATCTTATCTGCTGTTGTTTCCTCATTAACCTTAAATTATGCAACCAGTACAGTTCACATTCCAGTTTGTGGACAGCTCCTTTGCGCTCGCTCTTACAGTACCACCCCCCTCCTGATAGCTGAGCGCTTTCATGTTGGCTTCAACAATCTGAGGGTCATGTCGACTTTTCATTGCCACTGATTCTACTGCTGCTTTCCCCTGTAATGATCTCTGGTTATCCCACAAGATCACATGGCACCGACACATGGAAATATTTTCTTTCTGTATGTGCTTGCCGCCACCAAGGTCAGTGTGAACAGAAACTCCCCGTCCCCACACCTTTTTCAGCATCACCCCTGTTACCTGTTCCCACTGATATCAGGTGGAGGCTCCACTGCATCCTCAGGGTACCGCTTCATTATAAAGTATACATATTTATCTGGTCTGCCCCCATCAATGATCCTTCGTGGATCGATGAGGAGGATTAGTATTTCACACCGGATTAGATGACACCCTGAGGCCTGCAGAGTGGCCAGTGGGAACTTTTTAAGTGTAGTTCATATATGTAAGAAAATATGTGCTCTGTTGATTCTATGTCTAGAATAACACTGAAGATAACACTACTAACCAAAGTCATTGCGAAGTGACACTGAACATCCCATAAGGCAAGAGACAAGCTGTCAGACTGACCTTAACCGCTTTTTTTTTTAATGTTGAACAAGGACGTTGTTGAACAGTGACAGATGTTTATAACTGACAGTGTGCTTCATAATTTAAGTCAAACCTGTGAGTTTCTTTCGCCTATCTGAGCTGTTTTAATAAGAAAATAACGGGACATGGAGACGTAACATTAGTGCATCGAGCAGCAACAAACTTCTTTCTTTTCTCTCCCTCATGTCACAAACACCAACAACTCTCGCCTTACAGCAACTCTGAGGGGACACAATGCTCTTTTGCACTTATGGCGGGGGGCCTTTTAAATCACAGTGGTACGATGGCACGGGGCTCAGTAGTCTATGACTGTCAGCCATCAGCGATGGACGATGGCATTTTCTATCGGCCCAACCCTAATGGCAAGAGACAAATCATTTTTTAATCATGTTTTAATTGTCCCATGAATTACACATACGAAGTTAAAAAAAATGTGCAGTTTGTAATAAAGATAGTGAAGTACCATTTAGGCTTGCATTAAACTGCTGAGTGAATTACATCGTTCTGCGCAATATATGTCACCAACACCAACACGGCCATGACCTGTATTTCTCCCAATTTATGACAAATTTTTACACCTTTTCTCTATTTTATTTATCACAACCTGTGTCTGGCTCTGCACGACGTGTAGTCTACTGCTGCGCCCTGTCCTCCTCAGTGAGTCAGAGACAGACAGAAATGGGGAAGAGAAAGAAATACTCAAGTATGTATGAAAGTAAGACATAAGCTTTTGATAAACTTTAATCATTATTAACTCAAACATCTAATTGTAATCTAGAGATAATTTTCTGAATAAATTGTTTGTTTTTTCTTCTTGTTTATTACTTATGGTAGTGCTATGAGTTGATATAGGCCTAGCACTACCAAGTACTTCTCTGGAAACCCATAGATGTCAGTTGGAAAGTAAAGGTCCAGTCTACAGGACATACGGGGTGTTATTATCTGACAGAAACACAAAATATTATGATACATGGCATGAGCTTCTGAAACCGAAGAATACCATATGAAGGCTATAGTCCACTGACATATTATTTATCAAGGCCCATATTAACTGATAAAGTAGACATCCAGACCACTCAATGAAATTGCCCTAATTTCCTTGTCAGATCTTTGGATCAACGTGTCTGCATCACCCACTACTCTTCACGAGTCACTTCACTGTGGCTTAACAGAGAGGAGGAGAATAGGAATTTCAAAAACGACTCTCTCAAGCAGTGAAACAGCTGTCAATTTGCCGTCTTGGTGGAGCTACAAAGCAGCAGCAGCGAGCTGGGAGATCCCTCCTGTCTTCCTCCACCTGGATCCGTCGCCCTTGATGCACACTTTCAAGGACACCTAAAAAACTCTGCGGTGGAGTTCGACCATGTCGGCAACCATCCCGGAGAGCCACATGCAGCAGCTGCGTGAAACACACACACACACACACACACACACACGCACGCACGCACACACACCTCAACACACGTGACACACATGTGAAAGACAAACAGGGAGAAAGAGAAGATCATCTATCTGAAAGGTTGTATGAAGCTCTTCTGAGAAATGAGAGGGTCCCAGGATGTGCGTGTCTGCTGTAAAGTCATGAAAGTTACAGAGCTAAAACACTTATATATAAACATGTGTATATACATATATATATACACAGGTGTATCAGCTGGATGTCACAATTAAGCCAATAGCACCTGCTCAGCTGCAGGTCTTGCAGTTACGCTAGTTACTTAGAGTTTCACTTATAAGACACCAAAAACATTATTGCAGTGGTTAAACAAGATCCTCCACCAAGCTCTACAAAAAAGGTTTCACCATCAGAAATAAAAGTTCAGCCGAAAATGAAAAGTCAGTTATTATCTACTAACCCTGATGTCGATGGAAAGTCAGGTAAGGTTTCGTTGTACAACTAAACGTGCCTGTTTCTATAGCTCTCGTCAACATACCTATGCGTAACTGTTCTTTAAATTCCTCTTTACATAAGGCTCTGCACTGTAGTTGTCTTTCATGAGACAATTTTTTTGTAATTTTGGTTTGTATCAAATATCAACAGATCATCAATCCTCATATATAACGATCAATTAACATGCTGAGCATCATGACTATTAAACTCATACCCTGTTTTCAAAATAAAACATAATGTCGTTGAGCCCAGTAGCAGACGCAGACGCAGACGCAGAGGCAGGCAGGTTGAACAACAAAAAGTAAGCTTTAATGATGAGCTGATACCCAACAAACCAAAATCCAATGCAAACAACAGAAAGCAGGCAAAGAAAAGTCCATGGAAAAAAACCTGAAGAGAAATACAAACCTGAAGACACAGACTTAAATACACAGTGGCTAAGGGCGAATGAAACACAGGTGTACACAGATAAAGGGCAGGGGAAAGACAAAGACAGGAAGTGGAAAGTAAAACTTGACACGTGACGATAAACTTTCAACATAAAACAGGAAATCAGCTGAACTAAAACCTAGCACCATGACACATAAAACACAAAATAAAGATTTATTCTCACTAATCCAGTAAAGTCCATGTAAAATGTCCCATGTACAGATCTGTGTAGTGAGGTGCTGTCCTCTCTGAAGCTCGCACATTTATGTCTGAAATCCCCTTCTCCCCAAAATAGTTGACCTAGTATGTGTTTAATCTGCTCGAAACTTCTATGTTTGTAGCAGAATAGACACATGCATAACCAGTGTGAGGTGAGGTGCAAATGATGCTGCAGGTTCACATATATAAAAATGATGTCTCAGCGATTTTATTACATGGAAATATGTTGTAATGAAAGTGCTTAAAGGATGATCTGTGCAGGTTTGAGAGCAAGAATGTGAGAAGGGAGAGAGGCTGTCTACAGGTACTGTATGTGTGTGTGTGCGTGTGTGTGTGTGTGCGAGCGCGTGCACGCGTGTGAATTGAGACTGCAGCAGCCCTCCTCTCACCCTCCCCTCCCCCCCCCCCCCCCCCCCTCTCAGCACCTCAGTGCAGCAGATGACATTTCATCAAATATTTATAAAAAACAATCTCCGAGCAGCGTAATTAGAGGCCGCCTTTAATGACGGACCTAATCCTTGGGCTCCTATTTCGCCGCCGTCCCCGCTGTGCGGTTGAGGGAGACAGTGCGGCAGCGTCTGCAGCCAAACGGGCGGCCAATGAGCACCCTGCCGAGTGATGTCATGTAGAGCTCCTCGTCGGTGCCTCACCTATGACTCAACGTTTGATTTCTCCCCCCTCTCTCCCCTTTCTACTGTCAGTCCTATTTATCTCACTCCCAGATATGCATAAAGCAGCTGCACTGTAATATGCTGACAAGACACACACACACACTTGGCACTTCCCACCACTTTTCCCCTGAATGGTTTGCAGAAGAAGAGCTGCTGCTGAGCACATTATTATATTTTCAGGTTATTAATTACTTTCCAATTACTTAAACAAATATGCTACATTGAGTGCCTAATTTCCCTGCTAAACCGCAGCAGATGGATGTGGCTCTGGCTCGAGCCGGCTAGCGCTCAGTATCAAAGAGAAGCACAGTGAGGAAGAGAGGAATCTGATGCACTGGTAGCTTCTGTCTGCGTTCTTAGCTGTAGCACGTTAGTTAATTGGTGAACCCTATAGCAGGGCAGCGGGACCAGCATGTTTCCTGTGCAGCCTTGCAGAGGAGCAGCTGTTATTTATTAATTAAGCACTTTTAAAAAGAAAAGTTGTTGCGATTTGGCATTTTGTGAAAAAGCTGCACGTCAGTGATGAATGTGATGACCGTTCAACACTTCTCTCCACATTAATTTCAGCTTTTGCTTGAGTGATGTCCAATTTAAATCCTGTCCGAGCACATGTATGGCGGCCTATATGTTTGCGCCCGAGCTCGTCTATTTACGCTCACGCACGAAAAACAGGAGCCAAACTCTTAAGTCACATCCAAAAGCCTAATGGGAAATCTCTCCCCTAATTAAGATGCATGAATAATTCAAGTGGTGGCACGCTAATTAGTATTCCATCAGTCCTCTGTGGCGATGACGGCCTGTCGAGGCACATCGCAGCTAGTTACGGCCCGAGGACGGCTGAAGTGAAGGAATGTGGACACCTTGAGAGCTGCTTGACAGAGTATCCTATCATTACTGTAGAGAGCGTGACAAGCTTCCTATTTTTCTTCATCTGTGTAATCAACAATAACACTGATCCTTTGTGCTGGGAGAATCTGGTGAATAAGATATAATTCAGGAGGAAAATGAGCCTCGGGAGGGTGACTTTTTTCCCCCCTCTCTTATGTCTAACTCCAACCAGAGAAAAACAACGTTACATTTATTATTTTATTGGAGCCTGTCACCCTTTGTGTAGTGAAACTTCCATATACACATTGTACTGCTTTAAATGCATGATTTAGCAGTGTTATGGCCTCACAGTTATTGCCTCTCTCTCTGAGGGGCTGTTTAATGCTAGTAAAAGCAATAAAGAGGTGTTAAGATGGAAATTAAGTCTGGATAAATCACCGGGGTTAACTCTGCTCCGGCTCACAATTACAGTCTGCCTTTAATGAAATTCATTACTTTATTTACAACAAGAGTTTAAACGTTGTGGAAATGTGCTGTCGTACCTGCCGTATGACCCTTCTCTCTATTGTTCTCACTGTCATCTGTAATTTAATTACAGCCAGTTATTGTAATAAAACACGCTGACGATGACACGATAAATGAAAGAGTTAAGCAGCAGCTTGTGTCACGATATTTAAGGGATTCACCGTTTCTTTGCCACAAGGCACACACACACACAGTGTCACACACATAGTGTCACAAACACACACACACAGGGAAAGAAGAAAGGCTCCTGTGGGCCCTTGCCCGTGTGAATGTGTGTAGCCCCGGGGAGGCAGGCTGAGGTTTTGTGGCGTCTTTGTGCTGGGTTTAACCTTGGCTCTGGGCTAAACACACAGGGAATGTTCTGAGAGGACCTTCAGCCATCAGCAGCGGCTTTTCATATACTGCTCCACTCCTGTGGGAGCGCCGCCACAAACACAACTATTGATCCACTGTCATACTCTCACACACTCCTCCCCTCGGCTTCTCTCTTTTCTCTTAGCCGCCTGGGCAGTGTGTGTGTGTGTGTGTGTGTGGTAGTGTGTGCACGTGTGTGTGTGTGTGTGTATGTGTGTGTCAGCCAGGCTAAAAAATACTCTCCAAAGTGGTCACAGATCTCATGATGTGGTATTGGGGGTATTGATGCGTTATTGGTGTCCTGTGTATCCTGTGGACTTCGGCTTTTGCATTATGTTTCTATTTATTTTCATCTATTGTTTTATCTATTTATAGCGTATCCATAGCATGCAGTGGATGTGTTCAAAATATGAACTATGATCACTCAGATTATATGGAGACTGTAACTTCCTGGAAAACGATGAATCGTTCATGGTGATCTCATGCTGGATGACATTACTTTTTGTTTTTCTTTCTTTCTTTCTTTCTCTCCCTGCTTGGCATGCCATTAATTGACTATGCAGAATAATTGCAACAAGCTTTTTCAATAAGAAATTCACCACTTTAAAGATAGCTTTCACGCACGCTTTCTGAAGAAATGTAAAGTGGATGCTTGTCCTTCGTCTGCAGATTTAATTTCTCTTCCAATTTTTCTTTTTTTTTTTAATCACAATACAACACAGAACATTTCATCATGTCACGATGCAGTAAGATGAAGCAAATCACTCCAGATATGTGATGCATTCACTCAGAACATAAAGAAGAACATCTTGGCAACACTTTATTTTATTTTATAAATGAAAACTTTCTGTGGTGTTTCTGAGGAAAGAATAAAGTAATTTGGCACTAATTATAGCAACAATGTAGACATAGTTCTGTTATTTCAGTGTTTGTAGTTAGTTTGATTAGCCATGTTGCAGTAGTGGTAGTGGTTAGTTTCTAGAGGAATACCCTTTAAAAAATGCTTCATATAAATCCGAGTAAATACTCATTTATTGCTGTGTTTTTATTGGAAATGTTTTTGAACTTATATGATGACTTCTATGCTTGCCTGTAGACAAATTACACATTTTTGCATTTGCACCCGACCTGCTGTGCACTGACTACAGGTTTCACTATCAGCTAATTGGAATTCATATATTGTAAGTGTAGCAATGTCTCAACTTTGCCTGTAATTAATCCCAAACAGTATTAAAAACCTGTAAAATAAAGTATCACTGAAATGTCTCCAGGCTATTTTAACACTACCAAGATAAGAGTAAGGTTCCTCTCTCCCTTTTTAAGTTTTGAATATATAAGAAGATCTCTGATCCACAGTGTGAAGGTAGATTTTGCAAGAAATGTCTCCTCCCAGTTCCATTAAATCAAATGCCTTACAGAAAAAAGCAGATATAAGTGAGTTGGAGAGTTTGGTAGCAATCAGAAACTTTAACCAGAGATACGTTTCAAGATCTCAGTTGCATACCGGCATATAAACCCACCGAAATGATGTTTTTAAACAGATCTGAGGGAAGTTTTGAAAGAAAAAGAAAAAGCAGAATGTGTAGATAAAGAATTTGATGGTTTTCCAACCATTTCTGAATGCAAATGTCTATCTTTGTATGCTTTTATATGCTTATCAAAGAGTTTATGTCAATTGGATATCCACACCTACTCTGTACTCTGCAATTAATCAACTGCCAACTGCCGTAACCTGATGAGTCTTATTATGAAATCTGTTCCATCATTTCTCTGTCAGTACACAAGTACATACTACTTTTTCCACACCTAAAAAGCACAGATATTTTGTTCTGGCAAGAATTTAATAATCACTTCTCTTAGCAGCCAGCTAGTTTTTTTGTCACTTGGCCACATGACCCACAGGTACACTCAGCCCTTGCTTGAAAACTCTGGGAATTTTAAGTGAATAATTCAAAATACTAAAAAGGAAATCCTGATATGTAGAAAAATGGAAAAAGAAAGACAGGAAGAGGAGGGAATTAAATGCAGAGGAGGGGAGAGGAGCTGCAAGGAGAGATTTGTGAAAAAGAGAGAGAGAGGAGACGATGGGTCTGTACGCTGAATAAATAGCAGGCCATTTCCACATCATAAATATCATCCCCGCTTAATGTGCCGAGCTCCGAGGTGGGCCCAGACTGAGCCACCCTGGGGGGTTTTTGAGGAGGGAGGGCGGTGCTGGCTGCAGGGAAGGATCCCTTACCTGGAGCCTCAGGAGAGAGGGCGAAGAGCAACTTAATCCCTGAAGCGGGTACCATATCTGTCCTGGTCCCAGCGGGGCAGATGTGCTCCAGATGCCAGGATGGACAAAAAGGGGCATTAATCATTTTCAGCCCGATGACTCCCCCCTTCATCTTCTCAACCTGGAAGAGTGTATGTGTGTGAGAGTGAGTGAGGGACATGGACACACACATGCTCATCACATGGCAGAACTACAATTCCTTGCTATAGGAATGTGAAGATCACGTGGGACCAACTGTCAGAACAAAAATAGAGGAAGATACTGTACGGATACACATTTTCTGTCTCTGTTATTCCTTTTGAGCGGAGACCTCTCATGCTTAGCGAGTCGGTGACATTGGGCTCCGATCTGTCCCGACGTGAGGAGGGTTGAGCTCATTTTTCTGGATGTCAGGCCTTGTCCCCTCTGATGAATCCCGGGGCCCGAGGCCTGGGCGGATTGGCTCACGCGCTGGCTACAGGCAGGTGATTGATGACCGGAGGAGTAGTCTTCAGCTTTGCTCCGATTTCCCCCCAACCTGCCTATCTGACAGCCCCAATCGCCATGTGGACATCTGAATCTGGCCCTCCGCCATCTAACGCCACAGCTACTGGCAGTTTTTACAGTTCAGTGTGTCTGCACCACTCTGTGTTCTGGAAAATCTCAGCTAGAAACGCCTGTGAAATGAAAAACAATTGCGCCTTTGGAAGGCTGTGGTGTATTACACCCACGCAGACATGAAATAACAATAAGCCGGTAGTTTTCCACATTCAAGAGCAATTAAGACGGATTTTGAAGTATATCTGGGGTCCCATTCAGAACAGCTTCTCTCAGCATCCTTATGGGCGAGGAAAGCAGCCAGCCAACGCCTCACTTCACAGCCTAGTCGAAGCCCCTGCATCAGCTATTTGGATGAATGCTCGCATTGGAACACACACAGGTGGTGTATCGCCTCTTCAATTAGCACCTTGTCCAAAGCCCCCCATGTCCCATTCCTTCCCACAGTACGGGTGTGAAATTTAAAATCCTCCACCAGCGTGATTGCTCTTCTCTTCGGGGCACGGCGCTGCTGAGGCAGCATAATGACAATCATCACAGTGGCCCAGGATGGCAGAGCTACAAAGCAGGAGTGTTTACGGGGGTAAGCACCGTGAGCCAAACGCAGCGTGGAGCGAAGACGAGACGCCGACTTAACAATGGAATTAGGAGCGTCGTACTGCGTATCTCAGATGAGTCATCAGGTTTGCTCAGCCACACTTCTCCGTGCCAGTCCCGAACGTCTGTTTGTTCCATTTAATATTCCTCATTCCCCTCCACTCTTCCCTCGGGTCAGACTTCTCCCTACCTCTTTGCGTCCCATGGCAGCCCGCCAGGTGGGCAAAGTTGCGACTGGCAATTACCGCCCACCCACCTGGGAGCGAGGGTAAACGTCTGGATGATTTAAGAAGTCGTGATTGGCTGCGCCCGTCCCCGCTGATGGATGGCTTTCTGGGCACCTGTCTCAGTTGAAGACACTGCAGATGATGGCGGGTGGGGTTGGGATTTAATTTTTTTATGTTATTATAGAAGCGTTCATTAAAAACTGGAGCTGCAATTACCAGCTGGTTTCTTTCTTCAACTCCTTAGATCTGCTTGGTTTTGACTGGAGGATGAAAACAGCACAAAAAGGAGTCATCACAGTTCACATGTCATTTTTGAAATTGCTAAGCCCACCCACCATTAGTTATAGTCACTGTTGCCTCACCTGTTCACCCATGCACATGCAGTTTAGATATTTGCAGATGTATCACTCAGAATTCTCAGTGATTTTCTAAACGATGGGCTCTGGACTTCAAGCAGAGGGTGACAGAAGCTTCTCGTTGACTCTGTTACTCGCAGATTTCATCAGCTGTGTCTAGTTAGCTAATTAAGCCAAACTTAGCTCTGTGAATCTTTTGAAAACAGTCTCTGGCTGACTTTTTCATTTGTCTCACTTTAAATTTTTTTGACGTTGGTTTTCCATTTTCCATTCCAAGAGAAAAGGCTTTCAGAGCCTTGTGTTTGGTGGAAGTAACGATATCTTGGGTAACGTTTGCTGTGGTTGCTTGAGTGTTCTTTAAATCTTGTTTCCCCATGAATGAGTTTCAGCTCCCTGGTATTCCTCAAACTATTTGCTTTTAATCATGTGCTGTTGTCAAAATGTCCAAAGTGAAACAAAGTTTGTTTTTCTAATGATTTTCCAACAGTGGAGAAACACATCTGTCCAGCCACACTCAACCTCAAAGAGTTTTTCCAAATGTTTAGTCACTGTAGCTCTTGGTAAGGTGACGTACCTGGGTCCGAGGTACCAAACCACTTCGTAAAGTTGGTTAATGATGTACCTCTTGTCCTTAGATGTAGGCTTGGTTACTACTTTAAGCTAGTTAGTCAGAAATGCTATCAATTGCAGCTTACGTTACAGCGAATAAACACCTTGTTTTATCCATTCCTAACAACTTTACTAAGCCCCATTAACACTCGACATGTGTAAGAAAGCATGACAGGTCTGCTGTGTCTAGTTACAGGTTGGTTTTAAGGCTAAGTAAAGCGGGTATATGTATTTCTGCACTGACAAACAGGCGTGTGTGTGTGTGTGTGTGTGTGTGTGTGTGTGTGTGTGTGTGTGTGTGTGTGTGTGTGTGTGTGTGTGTGTGTGTGTGTGTAACCATATGGATTATCTCATCTCTTCCATGAACCCAATCTCCTCCCCAGCCCAGGTGAAGCCATTAATTCCTCAGCTGACACCTCCACTTATTCACCCTCAGATCCTTATAGAGCCTGGCCAAACATTTGTCATGTTGTTAACATCTTTCTGACAGCCCACAGGAAGCGCTGGGCTCCTGTTTCCGGGTCCCCGGACCCCTGGGCTGCAGTGCCAAGTAGCAAATATTATTAAATCACAACCTGCAGCTAGATGAAGATGAGAAACAGGAGGAGGGGGGGTGAAGGAGTTGGAGGGAAGAAATGCACCCTTCCAGCCAAGCCCAGACACATTACTATGGCAGTCTTCCCAGTGTCCTGCCCATCAGAGCCCAATCAAATATTCTATTACATTATTCTCCAATTTCTGCCCCCTATCAGCCTTGGAAGCCCAAGGGCCTCGCTAGCACCGCCGGCCGAGGAAATGTTTCCTCTGCAGCCATCTGTGGTGATGGGAGGACATATTGGAAATCAAAGCAGGAACAGGAGGAGGGTGCAGAGGGCAGGTCCCCCGGCTCTGGACAGGCTCCTCTTTGGCCGGGAATCGCCGCTCTATGGAAGGAAGGAGAAGAGAGAGGTGAGCTTCACACACACATCGCTCACTGTACATACATGTGTCGATGCATATGGGTGAACCTCATGCATACGGGGTTAGAAATACAAGCCAGCACATTTTTCAGATACGCGGGCAGACGCATGGGACTACCAGCACATTGGCATCGAGCACATGAACTTCCAGAAACACAGAGTGGAGCATCTTCAAACTGAGGAATCAAACGGCAGCGAAGAAATAACAAGGGAACAAAAAACTGTGAGCGAAATGCAAGGTCAGGAAAATAAACAGTGCAAAACTGAGAAGTAAGAAAACACTGATGCCAAGACGTGAGGAAGAAAACACTCTGGGAAAAGCCGTAAAGACTGGCGAGGACACCCAGTGAGGACTCTCGCCAATTAATCCGTCCTCTGCTCGCGCTGCCCACTGCTTCCCTCTGAGCGGGGTTTACTGAGCACTCTGTAATCTTCCCCCGAAAAATACCCCTTCAGGAGGCCTCGACTCATATCTCTGAATTTCAGTTGGTTGGCGTCGTGGCCCCGGCTTAGAGGCACAGCTGCCCAGATTTTGGCTGCGCGCTGAATAAAATTAGAGATTTCGTTCGCTGCGGAAGGAGGCAGAATTTGGAAATCTGGCATTAGCAGGCAGGCTACTTAAAATTTCTAATTAGTTATTTTATTGCAGACTTGCTCAAGAAGTATTTGTGGAAGATATTCGGTGTCAATTAAAACATTCACTTATTTCCTGTAAATAAGTTCGGCGGCAATGGAGACAACTTCAGAGTAGGATAATCAATGAATACATCATTTTTCTGTATCGTGGTTAACGATATCTCACATTTTCAGTGTAAGTCTTACAGCTTTCTACTTGAAGTACAAATTATCTATAAATAAGTAAATCTAAGCTACTATAATCACAAACTGAATTTTACAGCAAAACTGAACTGTATAAAAGGGCAAATGCCAAATTCTCCACAGTGCTGCTTCACAAATGCAGGTATCAAAAAACAGGTCCAAGGTTATTTCATAAGAGCAGAAAACAGAGGTCAGACTTGTGCTTTGATCAATAAGTCATATATTGATCACGAAAGGTGTATGACTTATTGGTCACAAAGCAGTCTAACCTCTGCTTTCTGCTTTTTATGAAAACTCAACTTTACTTGAATCAAGCTACATTTAGCTGTCTGATCTCACTCGAGGGAAACTTAAAACATCACTAGTATGAAACATTTAGGCTAGAAAATAAAAAGTGCGGCAACAGGTGAAAATATAATATTAACTTTTTCAGTTACTGTCTTCTTCATCCCAAATTCTCACTGCCCCCCTGCTGTGGCTCAGAAAGAAAACAGTTGGAAACAGTTTGGCACCCCCCACAGTTTCTGAGTGCAACACCACTGTCGTAACTACAAATCCCAGGTCTGTAACAGTTGTTCAGATGTGATGTAGGTGCTAACTACAAACAAAACTCATTACGTCATAACAATGTTATGTGTTGAAAACTTGTATGTTGAAGTAAACATGTATGTAACGCTGTGATCCTACCCTCTCACTGAAGTTACAGTTAAGTGCAGAAACAAGTGATAGGGGGCGGAGTGGCTGAGACACAGACACCATTCACCCTGTTACATGACATTGTACCATCAACATGATTTTGAAGCCGTTATTTTAAGGTAAAAAGTTATTTATATTTGCTTTAAAGTAATGTAATAAAATGAAGCTAGGAAGTGTGGAAGAGCACCAATACTATGCCAGTAAACTAACCAAGCAACATGCATGTAAAAATCCTACACGCCTGCAAAGTGGTGACAGCAAGTGTCCAAGACAAGACAAGAGAGAAGACAACCCACATAAAGCAATTTGTCCAGGTGTGGCGGTTTTATGACACATATTCACCCTTTTCCCATCTAAAACCCAACTGTTGTTGTCGCAGTTGAAGTGGGAAACATATCAGCTAATTCTTTAAGTGCACTGAAATAATCACACAGTTGAGATTAACAGTTTCTATCTACCTACCTACCTACCTACCTACCTACCTACCTACCTACCTACCTACCTACCTACCTATCTACCTACCTACCTACCTACCTATCTATCTATCTATCTATCTATCTATCTATCTATCTATCTATCTATCTATCTATCTATCTATCTATCTATCTATCCATCCATCCATCCATCCATCCATCCATCCATCCATCCATCCATCCATCCATCCATCCATCTATCGTCGTATCACTCAAACACTTGAGCAGCTTGTTACAAATGATCACATGTAAACATTTCCCTGAAGACAGGAAGAGTGAGAATCTGATGGTCATCTTGTGATTGGATGAGAAAAAAGAAGACATGTCAGGGACTTTCTCACCTCTGGAGCAGACACCACCACCACAGCCCTCCTCCTCCTCCTCCTCCTCCTCCCCTTCACTGCAATGTATTAGCTGTTGCCAGGGGGCAGCAGGTGATCACATGACCTGCCCAGCAGGGCTATGAATTATGCAGCCTGAACAAACATACAAGCCACAGGGTCACTCGAGGAGAAGACTGTTTTTTTCCCCCCTCCTCAGTCCTGGAGGTTTTCTATTGTGGAAGAGAGAGACTGGACGAGTGAGGAAATGAAAGAATGATAGGAGAAGTGGAATAATTGACAGAGAGTGAGAGTGGACAACATATCAGCTGCTTTTCAACTGCTGAGGTCCACTGAGACGTGACACGCTCCTCCACCTCAACACACACACACACACACACACACACACACACACACACACTGTGCCCCCGACTCTGTTCACCTCCTCCTGACTGCCCAGCGGGAGACTCGGGATGATCTCACAGCAGTGTGACACGGCAGTGGAGCCCCGAGGTGGGGGGTCAGAGGGACAACAAAGGTGAGCAGATGCACCATGAGCGTGTGTGTGTGTGTGTGTGTGTGTGTGTGTGTGTGTGTGTGTGTAGTCATTGTCTCCATTAACAGTGGCCAGGCCTGAAGATCAAGCCAAGGGCACTCCTCTAGCCAGCCTTGTCTCCAGAGTGTGTGTGTGTCTGTGTAGGTGTGCGTGTGTCGCAGCACGTGAGTCTGTGTCTGTATCTGTGTGAGTCTGTATCTGTGTGTGTGTGTGTGTGTGTGTGTGTGACTCACCTATGACCAGCTCTGCTTGCTCGGAGGCAGCTCTTTGTCTTTGTGCTGACAGGCTGAAGATGATTGAACACACTGCTCCTCTAGTTTTACGCCACAGAGACCAAAGAGCTTCACACAGAGAAGAAGTTTTATTGTACGTGCTGGAGCCTCGCTCTGTTTCTGCACATCATCACTTGTTATATGAATTTCCAATTAAATAAATTATAGATCTAAAATATAAATACACATTAAAAAAAAAAAGCCTGTAGTACCATCTATCCTGCTATCCAGCAGTAGAAAAGTAGCTCCAGTTGAGTGATACTCTCAGCCCAGCGGCGTTACAGAACATATGACTATTATTAGTTTTACTCATCGACTAGAACTCTTAGAAATTCTAACGACGTCTGTGCTTTACCACCACATCACCTTGCACTTCTGCTGAGATAAGCCTAAATGTTTCATTGAACGTGCGAGAGCAGGAATGACAGAAGCAATGCAAGCGTGATGGTGATTTTTATTTGCTTTAAAATAAATGTTTGATTTTAGGATTTGGGAAATAATCATTTTTGTGTGCTCCTCTGTGTCCGGGCTAATCTTCTGCTCAAAGCGTGATTTGTCTTAATTAAGTAAGCCTCTGCTCTTGGTTGCGGCGGTGCATTTGCTCAGCAATTACACACAGAAAGGGAAGGGATAAAACAGTAATGAGGTACAAAAAAAGTGCAAGAGGAGCAAGAGAAAAGCCAAACAGAACATCATAAAGAAACGTTGCATGCCAGGGTCCTCAAAGGGAAAAAGTTTGGGTCCCCCTGCTCTAAAGGATTCATTGTGGGATTATCTATAAACAGAAACACAATTACACCTGTGCGCCTGCAGAAAACTCTTCTACTTACTGCCCGACAATAAGAGGGGGGTAAATAAAGTTAAATGTGATTTAATTTCATCAAATGTAAATGATTTCAAAATGAAAAATAGAACAAATAAACATTTTTATAGGTGGACTAAAAGTATCAGGAGCATTCACAATATGGGGAAAGTAATCTCATGGATTTCTCTATAACAAGGCAAGACCATAGGACCTGAGCTGAGCTGAGCTGAGCGATTTCGATCATCAGTTAATTCAATGGTGTTTTTCCCTCTCTCCATCTCTCTTATTTTATTATTGCATGTAATGTCATTTCAATCATACCAATGTAGAACGACTATAGTTGTAGTAGTAGTGTAAAATTAACATACAGTAACTGTGCTGACCTGACTGCTAGTGTTTTGGTCTTTATATTTTCACTGCATCAGCACTTTTGTTTGTTTGTGTGTTTTGTTATGTGACTGCTCCCTCAATTGACTCATCTTGTTTCATTGACTTTACTTTCTGCTCTGTGCCGCCAAATAAATATTTTTTCACAAAAAAATCAGTTAATTCAATCATAAATGTCTGAAAAGTGTTTGATTCCACCCCCCGATTGTGAGCAGTTGTTGTTTTCTTTGTCGTATGTGATAGTAAACTGAATATCTTTGGGTTTTTGACAATAAATTTAAAGACCTAAGTTTTGCCTTTGAGGCATTTCTCACTATTTTCTGACATGGCAGCTTCTAAACAGGTCATCCACTAATTGCAGGGGGGGGCGGGGGTGTATGGATGATGAGAGGAGAATTGCAAAGCTTTGTCCGTTTCGGTAGAACATTACTATAAAAGTGCTGTCCCTTAACTGTTTTATAGACCAAACAATTAATCAGTTAGTTAAGAAAACAATTACAGATTGATCAATAATGAAAATAGTTGTTGCAGCCCAACACTGGTCAATAACATTTTACACTGGCTGATTTAAATGAGTCTGGCTCTTTGCGGGAGCAGGAGATGGTTGCAGGCGGCAGACTGCACTGTTTGCCTTCCTCTCCCATAATATCACATTTCTGAGTCTGCTGATACCATTATGTTGACAAGTGTGTTCTGAAATATGGAGTTTGGCTGGTGTCCCTGGAGAGCCTGTGCTGTTGGAATGATTAGTAAAGCATGCAACCAGCCTGTATCTTGTTGAGCCAGACAGACAGGGAACATATGTATGTGTGCTGGGCCTTGTAATCAACACATGGACTGCGAGGCTTCTGCTACTGCCAGCGAGTGGAGGCACTACTTCTCAGTGCGTTTCGAGGGAAAGAAGGTAAACCACCACACAAGTGTATCCAGATCACACACACATCAACATGAAGTGCGCAAACATGCTCAGACAGAGACGCCAAGTCGCAATGAAAAAGAAGCTGATGGCTCCTTCTCCACTGAAGGAGATAAACAAAATCAGATTTACAGTGTGTGAACAGACGGGATTATCCGTTCAATTTTCACACACACATGCAAACACACAGAGACGCAAATCCAAACACAGTTGTCATGTGGTTACGACTGACCTAAACAGCAATATGAAGCTGACAGTGGCTAATTAATTTCACTGGCAGCCCCAGTGTTTCTCTGTGCCTGCGTTAAGCCTCCAGTGTGTAAGACGTGATCAGTATTCGTCTGTGGTCGTCAGTAAACTGAGAGAGAGTGCTGTGACAGTGACCCTCTGGGTGCACACAGACCCCGCTGCCTGCCGTCACTCCCATCCCGCCAAAGGCTGCCTGTAATTAAGAGCCACACACTGGAGGAATGTGTGTGTGTGTGTGTGTGTGTGTGTGTGTGTGTGTGTGTGTGTGTGTGTGTGTGTGTGTGTGTGTGAGTGACTGAGAGAGAGAGAGAGAGAGAGACTCAATGGAGCAATGCAATGAATGAGCATTATCCATGGAGGTAAAAAAGTAAGATGGGGCTAATGACCCTGAATATAAAGTGGAAAATCTGTTTCCTTTCTTTCTTTTTATTTTTTTTTTTAAATATGTGGAAATCTTAAAGTCTAAGGCTCTGGCTATATTGAACATGTGGACCATTTAGAAGCTGATGTGAAGCAAAATATAATTTTGCGCTGGCTACACCTGCAGCGCACATACAGCTTACAGTTATGTGAGTCACAGACAAAACAAGATGGTGAGCTTTCACTTTTGGGATTTTGTCCCAAAGTTTTGGAGCAGTGTGAAACTTCAACTTTTCACAGAGTTTGTGTAACGTGTAAATAAAAATATAAAGACTACAGTAAACCAGATAAAGTTACTAAGAAATCACCCACAGCTAGTTAAATGCCAACAGGGTGATCAAGACCCCAAAGTGGAAACCCTGATGATATAAGCTTGGACCGCTCATCTTTTATCAGTTTTAGTTTTTCATTTCCATGTTATAAAATTTGCTTACAATAACTTCTAAATAGCAGTTAGTCTGAGATGTCGCTGTCTTGTAGATATCAAAGACAGTAACACAGCAACATGGGAAGAAAGCAGAGCAGAAACATTAGATAGGTCGGACCGCCATGTTTTACTTTATATCTTTAAATGTTACAGTTACAGCTGAATATGACTAAAGAAAAACATTTAATTGACTAATTTCACAGATCTTCATGATGTAAATCAACCAGTTCTCTGCGCAGAAGTGACCTGGAAGTAGCTCGTCACAGTGATTCGGTCTCTTTCAATCTCTATTGTCAGCTGATATCAGAGGATGCAGGTGACAGGAAACAATAAGTGATAACAGAAACTCCCAAAACCACACCGCCAGCTAGAGTCACTTCCTGTGTAATGGCAGTTTAATTTAACAAAATATTGAGACTTTATTACCCATTTTTATAACAATAATAACAATATTATTCAAAACAATATAATAAACAAACAATATAAATTCAAGACTGGCCTATTTTTACGCTTGTATAACGGATCTGAGTGGCACATCATCACGCATCATTTACACGCTGCTCTCACGCCTGACATAGCCAGCTTCATTGATGAGCAAAGTGCGGCAACCACTCTGCAAAACAGGCCGTACACAATGTAGCCGTGCTGTAAGACTGCAATAATTGTATTTTTCAGATTGTCAACAAAGACTGAGACCAAAGATCTATGGTAAGCCAAAGCCAATAAAGATACTTCAGTATGATGAACATGGGCATTATAGTTAATTCCAGCTGCCATAAAAATGATAATCAACCAGTGAAGGGCAGAATGCTCTCACACATGCACATTCGCATATGTAATTCCTTGTATACTTAGATAGACATAGAGTTGACAATATTAAAGCTAAAGTGGAAATGTGCATGCGTTAGAGTCACTTCCATGCTTGAAAAAAAGCCACAAAAGTGCCCTCTTGGATGCTCCTATGGGGGATAAAACATGATAAAATGCCCTATAGGATGAACAAAACGTGGTGAAGCGGTCTCTCTTCACTATGTATGTATCATGACTGTCTGGTGCACAAGGGCAGTTGAACAGGATTGAGAGATGGACTTAAGTATTGTTTAATATTTTTCTTGGGATTTGTTGTCGATAAGAAAAACCTTATCCTCTAGATAAATAACAATAAACCATTGGCAAGCGTAACTATGGCACAATGCACTAATGATGAATCTTGTAGATCACATACAGAGAAGTGAATCGACCTGTAATTCCAGTGTTTCGAGCCTCCAGCTCACCTACAGCTACATAATGATAGCCTTTAACACACTGGTAGAGTAAGTGAACACACTGCATGCTGAGCAGGCCTGATCATCATGTATTTTCCAGAGTAAATAAAGTCTGTCTTTCTGTCAGAGGTGAGCTAAGAGCAACTCATCCAGCCGCCTTCTATTCACTTTTTCCCTGCTTCCCCGTCTCTCACGTCCGCTTCCCCCCGATGTGGATGTCAGATGAGGTGAGGGAGGAAAATGATGGGCTTGACTTCCTGCAAACACTCTCATCAGCGTGTTGCATCGATTGCGTGAGTATCTCCTCCTCGCCAATCAATGACTCTCTGTGCCGTCCTGAGCTGTGCTCAACATGCAGGATTTCACCTTACATCATCACATCAATGCATCCCTCTGCTGTTTTTTATCACCTCACTGCTGTTCTGTCTGCACCACATAAGACCTACATTACACTGATATACAACCTGCAGTCGACGTGTAATTGTCTTTATGATAAAACACAAATACGAAGGCGTCATATTTAGTCGTTTTCTCTACATATCGTCATTATTCAGGGGAGAGACGAGGAGGAAGAAGATCAGGAATTGATGCCATCATTTGACCCTCAGCCGAGAGCTGTTTTCTCCGTCTCTCTTGTTGTCTCCCCGTCTGTGACAGGGAGGCAGGTGTCCGATGAAATAGAGAAGATGAGCTCAGTGGAAAGACCCATTAGAAGCTTGCGGCGGGGGGTGAATTGAACAAATAGAAACACTGTGTCGTCTTGGTTTCCCATAGCCAACTGAATGCGATCCCATCAAAGGATGAACAGGAACATGCAAATACATGCAGGCACAGAGGGTTTGATCGATATATTAATCTGGCTCGAATGACTGAATTTTGTTTGGTTTGCTCCATTTCTTTTAGATTCTACAGCCAGTGTATTGTAGTTTCATTGTTTAGGCCGTAAAGTCACCAGCCACAACAATCTCCACCTGCAGGTTACTGTAAATCATTTTTGCCCTGACCTCCTTTTGCTCTGCATCACCAGCACCAGCACAAAACTTACTGGACTGTACCGTATGCAATCCTCCCTCCTCCTCCTCCTTCTCCTCCTCCTCCTCCTTTTCCTCCTTCATCTGTCGACTTACTGTCACTGTCCCGCTCACCTTCTGGCACTGGCATGTGTGCTGAAATCCTTCCGAGCAACTTCACCCACCGCCCCCTCCCCTGACTCCCGCAAAATTTATTAATATGATTTACATAAAGTTAAAGTTCTCCCGGCAGCCAAGGAGGCCGCTCTAAAATAAGCTGTGGTGGTGACAGAGCCAATGTGTTATGTGTGTCACAGGCCCGGGGGGCTCCGGGGGGCTGCTGGGTTGGGAACGTCGTGGTGGGTCCCTGGGGGACGCTGGCCTGGAAATGACACAGAGTGAGGGAAGAGCCCCCGTACCCCAGAATCAGTCATCTCATCTGCAGGGGGAGAGGAGGAAGGACAAAGACGCATCGCCCCACCGCGGGGCTAACACACACATACTCACCATGGGAAATGCATGCATGCCCTCTCTCTCTCTCATACATACACACACATGGACACACACCAGAATATAATATTTTATGTGTGATTTTTAAATATGGCTTTAAAAAGGATTATGCTGGGGATGATTATGGTTGCAGGACATTCGGGGCACATGATCCCTTCAAAGGTCCCCAACACGTGTGAGTATTAATACATACAGCGCACAGATGTGCAGGAAAAAGATGTCACGGTTTCATCTTTTAAAGGGTCTGTTCACCCAAATTACAAAAAAAACATATACAGACAATGTGATGGAATGTAACTAAGTTCATTTACTATAGTAATTTACTTACGTACAATTCTGAGGTACTTGTACTATGTTGAATATTTCATTTTTAGCCATTTTTTCATTATACTATTTTTTACTCAACTACAATTATTTGATCGATTTAGTTACTTGTTACTTATGCCAAAGTAGCATATTTTTTAATTAATTTATTTTATTGGCAATTATTAAAACATGACAATTGGCCAGGCTTATATGCAGTATATACATAAAGGAAGATATATCTATAAAGGTGCAATATGTTAGAATTGGTCCCTTGTCAAATTCATGCTACAAACAAATAGGGGGCAGCATATCACCAGAGTAGCCACTAACTGCTGCTAACTGTGGCTGCTGTTAGCCAGTTAGCTCAGCACATTCCCAGTGGGGAATGCTGGGAGGGAGCCGTGGTGGAATGGGCACCAGAACTGAAGCTGGCCCAGTGGGCACAGAACCGTGTTCAGCAGCCCCTCAGACTTTGTTTGCAAAGTAATATTTTAACACAATGTCTTTTCATCTGTTCAGGTACAGTATGACTTACAACACTGCTCAGCTCTATTGGTATCAAGCCATGCAGATAGTTTGGGGTAAAAGGGTCCAGCCTGCCTTTGTCTCCCAAATGTTGAAAGAAGACAAGGGAAATGAAAAGACATCTTGAATTTAAGAAATGTCTGCATTAAAAGAGACATGTCATAAAGGGGAACTATGATACTCACACTCTACTAACCAAACATAAGTAACAAACACGTTTAAAAATATTACCTTTAAAAAAAGATATGCTTATTTTTAAGCCCTGGTGTTTGTATATTTGAGTCCAAGGCATAGAAGTTAAAGGGCTGATAATCATGTCACCACCACGCTCTGCCTTCTGACACATGATAGCAACAAAATCAATTGTTAACATGGGCCAATCATCACCACATCGGCCCATGATGGGTCGAAAATAGTAGTGTGTGGTGTAGCTTACCTACCACAAGGTCAATATCTGCCCCCACCTGATGACAGCTGACTGATCTCCAACTACACTGACAGCTTTTTGATGGGATGACTTTTGAGAAACCGCCATCAAAGCCCCGGAGGTTTGGGGCCAATAGCACACTGGAAATACAATCTAGTGTAAAATGGGACAGAGGAGGTTTAAAAAAGAAAAAAAAAGAAGACCAAATCTCCCTGGAGGGACACACAGCACTCCAAGCCGTCTGAAGGGAGCTGAAACATGAGAAAATCAAGAGCCGTGGAAAGCATTTCGTGACAACCCACCATAAGCAGAAGGCCTTTTCTTCTGAGCAAGAAAGGAACAACTCACCATTACCCGACGCAGCTGTTAAATTACCCCAATGTGTCTCCTCCGAGCTGCTGCATGATGATGAAAAGGCAAAATGTCAACACTTAGTTTGCCCTGCAAATATTTAAGAAAGCTGTAACCAAAGGAGAAGTCCTCAGAGAGGGAAAGAAACACAGAGAGGGGGAATTAGCTGAAACGTTCGTGTAACATTTTCCCTGATGTTTCATCTTAATTACCGCCGTGCAAGCCATGCAAATCCGATTGGCCGTTTATGCCAGGAAATTCATAACCACAGTGCGATATTAATTACTCCGGTAGGATTCGGGCTATATTTGATATGCACGAGGCATCGCGGCCATTACCAGCCTTGTGTTTCAGCCCCAGCCCTGCGTGTCAGCGGTAATCAAATCTAAACGTTGACAACAACACATTCGCCCGATCGATATCGGATGGGAGGGATCCTTTGATGGTGGAATTTTAATCTCTCTCATGTGTGTGTCTTAATCTGTGCCAATATCCTCACACAACTCTATTAATTTCTCTCCAACGTTGGCCTTCCTCATTTAAAGCATATCTTTTAGGTTTCCGTCGCTCCGTAAGGCCATTAGATTAAGTGGAGTCAAATGCAATTACTGCTCACGGTGGTTTCGGCGGGAATCTGCTGTATTTGAGGGAGAGGAGAGATGTACGCCACGCTGCGATTATCACATAAAGTTCTCCTGAATCCAGAGAGTGAGATGAATGGAAAGAGTGAGACCGAAGGAGGGATGACAGACAGAGAGAGAGGGAGAGAGAGGTGACCGGCCTCTAGCTTCATCAATGGAGCAACACTGACCTCTGCTGGCGAAACGCACCCCTCCTGTCAGTGTTTGTTACACACTTTAAGTCCCCACCAGTGGCTTTAAAATTGCTTTCTTAAATCATCCACCATGTGAGTGAGAGGGAACATAGATCAAGCACACTGAGGAGTAGAAATAATAAGAAAAAAACATAAAGCACGGTGCCAATTACTGGCTCAGGTTCTACATTGCTCTTATAAAAATGTAATCAATCACCCGCTCCAGCTTGGGCCACACACAGCACTGTGTGCAGTTTAACACCCCACCGCCGCAGCCACAGGGAAAGGTCACCGCAGGGAGAGGTAAAGGTGCACTCCTGCTAATAACGTAGCGACCACACACACCTTTAAGTGAACTTGGAAATGAGGGACGCAGAGAGAGGAGCACACATGCTTTCATGCATATCCGTAAAACTATTCATCCTTCCCTTCAGGACCCCCTGGCACGACTCTGCTCTCCTCTAAAGGCTTCACTTGATTTTTCAGACGGGCACCGAGGATGCCACCCCGAGCTGATAGCAGTTGGAGCGTGTTGGGGAGGAGAGAAGAGTTGCCCCGGGGGTCCTCGCAGGCCCAGGCACGCTCATTAATATCTCCGGCTATGTGGGGGGCCACGGACAAAAAACAGCGAGTGCGAGTGGCATCAAACAGTGGTGACATACACATTTACATAGTATGAGGCCAGGTTATGTATATTATGTATCCACGCACTTATATGAATACAGGAATGTGCACAAAAATGAACATATTCACACACAATTCCTGCCTCCCACTCTTTAAAGGGGCACTGTGTAGTTTTGGAGAAGAAATTCAAACTCTGAGGTGATAATACAAACTCAGACATGTTTATTTTTTTCATAAACCAATAAACAAGCTGTTCTCAGAGGAAATTAAGGTGGCCTGAAACACTGTTTGAAGCTAGAAAGGTGGCAGGGTCTGCCAAATACAAACAAACCTTTAATTTGAACATCCACATACCAAAAAAAATCCAGCTCATGAGCTCATATCAAAGATGATTACAAAACCATACACTCCTCTGTGTGTCTTTTTGTGTGCATGTGTGTGTGTGTGTGTTCCTGTCTCACAGTCATCCGCTGCCTCGGCTAATGATGTATTGGCACGCACGGTGTAGCTGCGTGGCCATTCACAGGGCTGGCATGTGTTAATGGCCCTGGCACCCCACGCCCACGGTAAAGTGATACATCCAACTGGCCTAGTGGCGTGCGCACGGCCAGGACTGAACAGATGCCACTCATTTCTGCTGGCCAAAGTGACCCAGCAATCAGCTGGCTAAGCACCTAAAAAATCTCAGCGAGCCAGTAATGAGAGGAATGAATGCTCTGCTGGGTGACGACGCAGCGTGGAGCCTCCTTACATCCTTACTTAGCTGATATTTCGCTGACCTGCACTCAAGTCTCTCTCTCGGACCTCCTCCTCTTCCTCTTCTCTCACTCGCTCTGTAATTCTGCCATTCTCTGTGTCACATTTGCTATTTTCTATTACACTCATTGGAATTATTTAATTTTTCTCTCTGCCCTGCCATCCTCTCGCTGGCGTGCGTGTGTGTGTGTGTTTGCTTGTGTACATGCTTGCCTTTGTGCTGCTAGCTGATGCACTCTATGACATATTGAGGTAATAAAAAGCTCCTCTGCAGGGACGGCTGTGGCCCACTAATTAAACACCTCCTATGCGACCTTATTGCAGGCGCCAGTTGCCATAGAATCCAGCTACATCTTCTGGGCCCTGCGTCAAACTGCATCTCCTATCTCTGAATCATAGGAAAGAGGGGAAAAGGAGAGAGGAGGGGAAGGAAGAGAAGTTGCAAGGTCATTACCTCACAAAACCCAATTATATCGCACACAAAATAATCTCCTCACACGGGATGGAGGTATCGACTTGCAGACTTGTTTTCACAGCTCTATAAAGACATTTAGTCTGGCAATTTTAGAACAACGTGCTCATGATTTGGCCACATAAACAGCATTATATTCAGATGGCGGGGTGTTTCGGCTCTTGTCTCGATCTCATAAGAAGAAAAACAACTTTTGTGCGGCTGTGTAATACAGTATGTTCTCTGACTGCATGCTTTATTAGTGAGATTGCATCTGTAATATGAAAACAGGTTTTTCAAAAGACGAAACTGTTTTCTCAAGCCTAGAATAAACCCTGTAATAACTGTGATGCAGGTGAGAGCCGCAGCTCTCTGAGAGCTGTCCTGAATTGGTGTCGGTGACACTGTATGCTATGAGGTGACAAAAAAAGGGGAAACAAAGATCAAGAATGGTGCGCTCACTATACACAACCCAGCAAAGCTTTACCGAAGAGCATCATTTTCTCTTGAAGGGTTTTACCCCCCAGCCAACAGGGAATCAAAGAAATTGGTGAAGGAACACTCCGTCCTGAATTAGTTAGACTAATTAGACAGTTTCTAAGTGCAACACCACTGTCGTAAATACCAATAAAAAGTCCTGCAGTCAAGAGACATTCATTTTTTAAAATAACTTGAACACACAGTATTTAATTTCTTTCTCCCAATTAAAAGTAAATGGAATCATGGGAGCTGTTGTCTTCATCGTCGAAGGTGCAACGTGTAATAACTGTCCAACTGTCAAATCTATTCTCAGAACAAACAGCTGGCAGCATCTCACCTGCTCACCTAACTGCTAACTGTATCAGCTGTTAGCCATGTTTACACCAATACCACAGGAATGTTGGACCAGGACAGGCTGTTGCTAGTTTAGATATCTTTAAATAATAATAACACAATACATGGATGTGACAACATCAAAACTTTTATTTCTTCACATTCTGTTGATTATTATTTAGTTAACTTCTGAATGGTTCCAACTAGAATTCTTACATATTACACCTTTAAACATCCACCATTGCTGATGAAAATGTTCATGGACGAGGGAGGAGCAGGGATGCCCAACCTGACAAAAATGTAGAAATTTAGAGATATCCTGGTTTGGGTTTGGTCACGTGAACAGACGTGGTGCTTTCAAGTTGTTTTAGTGAAAATACAGCACAAAAATATAAAAATACAGTGTAAAAATAAGGGTTAATGATATTGACTGGGGCAGCTAATGTTGGCAGCTAACTTTAATCTGGAAATGTTACATATCACACCTTTAATTCTGGCTGGTATGCTGAGGGTTAATATTATACAGAAACCCAAGAAAAGAGTGCAGACAGTATAGACAGCAGTAACTGGACGATCTCCATATGTTTCTATAATTGCTAGCGTGGGGATTGAGCCTGCTTTTCTACCAGCTCGGAGCAAATAAATGTAAAGCAAACATTGAGTCAGACAGATATGTGTGTGTTTGTGTGTGTGTGTGTGTGTGTGTGTGTGTGTGTGTGTGTGTGTGTGTGTGTGTGTGTGTGTGTGTGTGTTAGGGTCAGACCTGCTGAATGAAGGTGTCCTCTGATTCGGTCCACTGTGGGGCGGGGGTCAGCGCGACAGACGACTCAGCACCTGTCACCGGCTGAGGCCCACTCATCAGTCACCACCTCCATATGCTGCCCATTAAAATCAGACATGTGGGCACTCGACTGGCAAAGTCCGCACACCTAGTGACCCTCTCCACATCTGTTGACAAAGCCTTAAACACATGCAGCACGGAGAGGGGGGGAAAGGACAGTCGACAGGGGAAGGAGGGCAGAAAGAAACAGCGGCCACATTTACATGCAATGAAGTAAACTGGCTCTCTGTCGACGGGTCTAATGGTCATCACTCATTTACTCCTAGTGAAGATGTAAAATGATGGAAAAGGTGTAAAAACATAGGTCAAATGTATACTTTTTATATATATGTTTATCATTATGACAAATTATCATAATGACAAAAGAGAGTGCAGCAATGTGTTATGGTTTAGAAAATAACAACAATAGGAAATATATAGAAGATCAAATTCTTAAAATGACCTTTTCTATGATGTCTGACACCACCCCAACACAATAAGATGGGATATTGGTGCTCACAGCATAGTATTATAGTATTATTATAATAGTATTCTCTTTACTCTTAATCATCTGTGCATCTGTTCTTGCCCTTTAGCTGCTGTGACAGCCCTATCTTACTAGAAAACTAGCTAATACTAATGTGTGAGTGAACCTACCAGTTAACTGCTTTATTCAATGCAACAACAAGAACCCTCAGTCGAAATGTATAAAAGATGCATGTAAGCAGTTTAACCTGAATTAGACCTTCACTGGACAATGGCCAGTAGCTGGAGTAAGGCCAGGCATACAAGTGTAGCCTGAGACAGAATAAGAGACACATGAAATGAGGGAATATTAATTCAAAGTGGGAGAAAATCGCTCTCTCTAACAATGACGCTGCTGAAATTTGACAGAGGTGTGTGTGTGTGTGCATGTGCATCGTGATGCAAGACGTGTGCCTGTTGTGCTTGTATTTCCACATGAGTCTAATATGCCTGTGTGTGTGTGTGTGTGTGTGTGTGTGTGTGTGTGTCTAAATGCGAGAGAGTGTGCAAGCGCACTTGAGTGACTGTGTAAAAGAAATGCAGAGGGCATTCTCTTCAAACGGATGGTATTCAAAGAGCAGGGAGTTTCAAAAGGAGACAGCACTGAGGGCAGTCGGGTTTGAACTGTGTTTGTGCAAAGCAGTCTGCCTTTAAAAAGAGAGAGAGAGAGAGAAAAAAAGGAATTCCTGAAGTGCATTCACTTTTCTTGGCGGAGGAGGAGAGAATATTAGGTGAAATAAAGAGAAAGTGGTGGAGCCAGACAGACAGGGAGAAAGGGAGTTTACAAACCGACCAAGCAAAGGGAGGAATAAGAGAGAGGAGGGAGCTGTGGACTGGAAGGCAGGAGGGAGAAAGACAGAGAGAAAGAGCAGGACACATAGAGGGAGAACATTGGCCCGGGGCGCTGCTACGTGCTGCGCCTCCTTTCTCCCCTTTCTTCAGGAGACTCAGAGAGGGGGGAAAGAAAAAGAGAGGAGACGAGAAAGAACAAAAACCCACTTTCCATCTGGACCTATGGGAGCGCTGAAGCCAGCGGTGCCCCATATAGCTGCACCAATCTGACCTCGGCGCTGCTGGAGTGATGGCTAGTGAATTACCATGTCAGTGGCCCGGTGCCCCGTCATGCCAGCTCCCTCACACACATAATAAACACACTCCATCACCCGTTAGACCCAACCACACTGCCCAAAGAGAGCATATTAATTATAGATGTACGTTAAATTACTTTCATTACCTCTCCTGCTCAGTGGACGGGACAGAGACAGGGATGATGGATGGAAAGGGGTCGGCTATACCTCCCCAAGTAGTGAACGCCCCGTTTTACTTTCTCTAACCCTTTTCCAGCCCTTTCATTCTTTATGTTGCACCAATTCCTCCACAGTTTGTGGTTCTCGCTCCCTGCTTGTCTCTCTATCCCATGAACTCCCAAACAGTTTTTTTCTCACAGTGATAAACTGTTAAATAAACAGACTGTCAAATCTATAAGTATTCTGCTGAAGGCTATAACTGAACATATGTATAAACAGCAGAGAAGTGGATAATGGTAGGCTAGAACCACACTGATAAAAAATGCCGGGTTGATAGGAAGAAAAAAAACTTATATAATCTGCTCCTTTCTAAATAATAACATAGGCTACTGTAGATAGCAATGCCCAACCCTTCTGCCTTCTGCCTTTCGGTATCAAGTATCAAGCAGTTTGTTTGTCAAAATCTAGTGTCATATTCAGTTTTTAACATGCTTTTTTTCATCTTTCTTGACTTCTGCAGAGAATCTCTTTTTTGCAAAAATAGTCAAAGTCAAAGGACAGAGACCCCAATAACAGCCTCTGAGGAACCTCCTTCACCTACATCCCGCTAGTCCATGAGACCCTCTGCGTCCTTCAGGGTGTCACCTCCCTCTGAGGTGAGATGAAAGACGCGTGGAGTGTCTACAGTCAGGATTCCTACTCAAAACGACAGAGTGGGTCTAACTCCTGAAGAGAGTTCTCCATCTAAACCAAGACCAGTACCAGAACCACCACGTAAGGAACGAGATAAGACAAGTCAGGTATCATCCGTCAGGGTTCCTCATCAAAAGGAGACAAAACCATCTCTGCCATCTGCATTCCTCTCACCTATCCCAAAGACAGCTCCTTCAAAACAGGCGCAGGGACAAAAATCAACCAAAGGGCGTGAGGGTGTCAAAGGGTGTCAATACCTGCCATCTGAATGACTTCCCTTACCATAACAAACCCAAATAAGGGTGCGCAGTAGACAGGTTATTGGGGCCAGTCAGGACAGACACACGTAAAATGGATCTGGTGTTGCAAAAGTCACTGGCAGTACCTTCAAAGCATGATGTACAGGTTCCATACAGACCAACGGGAGGGTTATTGTAGGTCCAGAACTAGCGCCAAAGAGAACGTAGGGCCTGTGACAAACAGGACGACGGCTACAGTAATCAAGGCCCTGAGGTCACACACTTTACAGATCTGTCTCCAGTGTTCTACACATTCAGCAGATTCGGTCTATATCATTAGATACACGTATATGTATGTACAGTGCAGCGAACTTCCACTGAACTCTTAATCATGCAGTTCTACTTGATATTCGACCGCAGCATGTCTCATTAAAGTGATAGTTTGGGTCTTTTGATGTGAGGTATCACCTGTACCTAGTACAACGCTCTGCTTCCTGTGGGTGCTACTCGTTGCTTTAACATGGTAACATCATTCCTCTGTGACAGCACTAGCAGGGTGAGTAGGGAAGGAGAGAAGGTCGATCAGGGTTAAAACGTAAAGTGGACCAGCAGTCAACTTCACATTGAAACTTTAAATTTTCCATCCTGGGGCAGATGGGCCGATTGTGAATGAATGAATGAATGTTTGACCAAGCAACTGAATCAACTTGATCCTTAAATCAAAAAAAATATATATATGGTTTAAAGTGTTATTTATGTTCAAGAAAACTTTTTGGAAACTGTCCTGTGATCAAACTTATACATCGTGGAAAACAAATATCACCTTCTGCTTGGGAACGTTATGACTTTTCATGGTGCTTTGATAAAAACCCACGATGTAAGCCCTTTTTGATGAACTATGCTCAGATTTTAATACTAACACTCCAGGGGGAGTCATATGATACCTGACATTGCTAATGTGGAAATAGCACATCTCTGGTGTTATCGCGTATAATCTCTCAGTGTACTCCCTAAGCAAATAACAAAGCATCACATCTTCAAACCTAAAGGCCACTGTAGGATGCTGTGTGTGTGTGTGTGTGTGTGTGTGTGTGTGTGTGAGTGAGAGAGAGAGACAGAGAGAACGTGTGTGTGTGTCCTTGCTCCACTGTGTTCTGTAAGTTTGATCTCACTCCAGCGAGGGAAGCATTACATTGGTAGCCTGTGCTTGCTCAACACCCTGGGCCTATCTAATCTCTGGTGCTCTGAAACATCCCATTCAATTTCTTCTGTTGATAGATGCCACTGCTCTTTGAGCCCTCTGGGAGCACATTCTTTCCCTCCCGCTTGTCTCTGACTCTTCGCTTGTGTAACACCACTCCAGATTCATCAGGTCAGCCACCTATTGTAAACAAGCGGGATCTGCTTCACGCAGACCCAAAGGTCAGGAGGAAGGCTGATAATCAACATCCAGACACCAGTCCCTCTCTCTCGCTTGCTTGTGTTGGTAGATGCTGATGAACACAAATGTTTGACGCACAGAGGCGGGATGTTTTTATGAAGAGTGATACTCAATTGTAGTCACGCACTACCACGCAGGCTGGTACTTTAACAAGAACTGACAGTTAAACACACAGTATGTAATTTCAGCTGCTCTCAATCAAACCAATGAAAACAAGTAGTTAGATGAGGTTGTCAGGTAGCGAAGGAGGATGATGAGAGCGGTTTTGTTAATTTTTAATAATGTAAGTACACAACAAAATATGTAACATACTGTAGGTGTGGTCATTTCTGGACATTTTAATATGGAAATGTTGCATATGAAATCTTTAATTGAGAGCTGTCAATCACAATTAGGACAGTGATTAATTCAAATTAGAGAGCTCATTAAAGCCACAGGGTTCCTGCACATTTTACAAAGCAAAGGAGAATTTCCCTTCCAAGGAAGCTCATAATCTCAGAGGACAAAAACATACATGTGACTTGTGTGTTTAAACACATAATATACTACACCGTAGAGCGGAATATCTAATACACAACTACCTGGAGGCATGTTATTCAGAATTTGTTTTTGTTCCACGGTATTTTTCATTTAGCGCTGCCTCATCACCCGACCACCAACAAGAACCTCTGGAGACCCAGAAGTCTTTGTTTTTACCATTGAGCGTGGAGGACAACGGTCACGGAGCTCAGAGAGAACAAACACTGTGGGGAGGGCGGGCTGTAGAGGAGGGTCAGCAGGGCAGAGGGGAACAGGAGGTGAGGGGAAATATAATAATGATAAACAGATTTCTGGTCAGAGTGCCCATCTCCTCGTCTCTGGGGTGCCTTTCCACCTTGTCATGTCCAAAGTCCTTGCATATAAAACTCAGCAAAAGGACGGGAGACAGCAAAAAGTGCGTGTATGTGTGTTTGCGCGTGCATTTCTAATTTATTGGCCCACTGATTTGCTGATGTGTGTGAGGCTGCATGCAGCTCGGAGCACTAGCCTGGAACATCCGGGCCTTGCTTCATTAGGTGCTCACGCCCTTAAGCTGCTGACATTTCCAAACTTGTTCCCGAGTCTTCTAATTGTCGTGAAAAATTGGACACAACCACCAACACTGAGAAGCTGCATGGTGGATCTTGATTTGACGGCATTTCTCTTGTGTGCGAGTGTCATTTACCTCGCTGCTTCAATGTGGAATGCAGAAACTTGCTTATTTCTGTCCTGGACTGTAAGTGATGCAGAAAATGACACCAGACTATTCATTCTGAGATATACAAAAATCTATTATAAAACATATTAAAACACAATAAAATGCACAGGAATTTTATTACGATTGACAAAATAGTGTTATCCATAGTATCAATGGCAAGTTGTACACCACATGTGCCAATAAGATGCTAATAGAGGTGTAATAACCAAACTAGTAAACTGGAACTTCTATTAAATTCTCTCTAACACAGAATTCAAAAAGCTGCCATCACCTGTAATAACTACATTTTGGATTATTTCTAATAAACAGTCACAAAGTTGTTTTTTTTCCAGTTACTCCAACAAAACACACTCGCTCAAATACACACAGAGTCTCAAAACAATTAATAGTGCATGCAAATCCATTCTCACTGCTAAAAAACAAAATGTCACCGTTAAATGTCAACACAACATAACTACATCACTGTGGATCCCACATCGTAGTTTATCATGAAAGTTAAAATTAAATACTGATAAAAGTTTTAAAAGACAGTGTTATTTACCGTATCAGATTAGAGAATAATCATAAATCAATCAAATAAAATCACACTTCTGACAACTCTATGTGCATTACAGGTTTTAGTACTTATTAACAATGACTAGACAGTAACTAAAGAGGAGATAAATCATCTCCTTACATGTGTTAGACTTCCAAGGCTTTGCTGGCAGCTACAGTATTTCATGTACGAAACCTATTGTCACTTTTATAATGTAAACACTACAAGTGCAAAATATTGCATCACTACAAGAACAATTCATGTTTTCACAGTAATATTAGATTGGTGTGGAATGAATGGTTAGGAATGACCAAACAAAGAAGTAAATCTGTACATTCATGATTATTTGAGAGAACGTTGGTGACGATTACGGAAGATACGAAGATTCACTCTCTGAAGAATTTCTGTCACACTCATGATCCTAAGAGGATAAAGCCTACTTTTTTTGATGATCCCCTGACATTTCCTCTAGCGCTGCCATTTGATGTTTCAAGCACTAAGTGAAATATTAAACCATACAGTGGTAAGATTGCCACAAAATTTGGTTAACATATTCACGGTCTCCAGCGAGTGAATCCTAATGACTTTGATGATCGTCTGACTTTTCCTCTGGGAAGACCAACAGGTCCAAGTGGTCACCTATCTACCTTAATATCTTAACATCTAATGGAAGAATTTGTACCAAAGTTCCCATTCATGGAGACCAGACAATGAATCCTACTGACTTTGGTGATCACTTTTCTTCAATAGCACCACTATGCAGTTGACATCTGAGGATTTCAGTGGAATACAAAGTACAACTTTGATTGAGCATGCTAATGACATAGCCATTAGCCATGATTAGCAAATGTTAGCATGCAAACATACAGCACTGAGATAGTTCACATTGTAAACATTAGCTTACCATCAGCATGTTTAAAATTCTCATTGTGAGCATGTTAACATGCCAACAATAGCATTTAGGTTGAAGCACCTTTGTTCAGCACCATGTTCAGCCTTAACCCTGATTTATGGTAGAGTGCTCAACATTTTTGATAAGTGTGCCTCGACAGACAAAAGTGTGGTGAAACACTTTCCTTTCATGACGCTCACCTGGAGAATTTTGTTATTGGGGACTTATTTGGAGGGGCAGTGTGGTTGGGTAACAAGACAAGCTCTTAGAAGAATATCTATACGTCAATGATAAAATGTAACTAATGCAACTTTGTTTATATAGTAAATAAAAGAATTAGGAAACATCATTCAGCTCTTAATTTCTGTCGACACACATCAGAAGTGTTGTGTGCTCTACCATACATCAGTCCTTACAGAGCTGCTGGCATTACTGCAGGCTCTTAGTTTTGTTTGCTTGTTAAATGACTTAAGCTGGAGTAAGCGATTCAGGAGAGAGACTGTTGATATTTGATGTTTCAAACTCAGTAGCCAGCGAAAGCAGAGAAAAAAAATGGCAGAGGTGAGAGGTCAGCTTCCCTGGTTTCTGATTGGCTGTTGTGTGGCTCGGTCTGAGTCAGTTCGTTTCCTATATACACTGCCAAGACAGTGTATGAACACCAAATCTTTTTTTCCAGCACACCCACAGAATGGACAGCTGGTGGACTGAATTTGACAAAAACTGTATTGAATTAGAAATGCTGACAGGATTGTAACAGTTAGATAACAAAATGATTGTTGACAGATTTGATTTGACAGAATGAATCAATGACTGTAACTGCGTTTCCATCGACCTGTTTTTAAGCACACTTCCATTGGCGCATAAACAAAAACGTGAAAGCGAAATGGAAACCGACTCAACGGACAAATCAGGACGTACATGAAGCATGTCACTTTAAGGAGATCTATTGTGCTTTTTCTGTTGGAGTCGGAGGAGTCGACCGGAGACACGAGGAGCGGTGCTGGCTCAGGTGTGTGTGAGCTGACCAATCAGAAGAGACTGGGTATTGGGGAGGGGGGACCTTAAAGAGACAGGAGCTAAAAGAGTGTTTTAGACAGAGGGGGAATACAGTGCTTCAGCAAAACTGATGTGTTTTTTGAACACTAGAGCATGTAAACCTATTCTAGAAGTAACCCAAAATAAAATTATGAACCTGAAAATGAGCATAACACTCCTTTAAACCTTCACTGACGCTTCCTTAAATTGTTACATGAAACCAACAAATGCTGTATTGACATACAGATTTCTACACTGTTTTCAACAGTGTGATGTTTACAGGAGCCCTTTTAATTACCTTATCTCATCGTGCCCTTTTCTTCTGCAATGATTTAATGTCACCCGACTGGCACCACCAGATGTTTATCTTTATGTACCAACTGCTAATATTTGTATGATGGTAGTAGATGGAAAGGCACATCAGTTCTGGAAATTCTGCTAAAAGTTTGTACTACACTGGATGGAAACCTGGCTTGTGACAAAGCTGTAGTTCGCGATTGCCTTAATTTGGTGTCTCCACGTCCTCTGGACATGCATCTCCCTGAGCTCCGTCTTCAGCCTCAGGCTCAGTTCGTTCCATCTCTGCCTCAGGGGTCCGTTTCATCTCCACCTGGTCCGCCATGGCTCCACCGTTCTGCTCTCTGTCCTTTGCCGTCTTCTCTTTTTTCAGCATGTGGTAGTTGTAGATGTTCATGATAAAGAGAAAGACCCCGCCAGTCGTGATCACTGAGCCGCACATTAGGAACAGGTACTTGTAGTCATGAGAGATGTCCACCAGGAACCCTGTGTGGAGAAGAAGAAATTATGATATTTCAAACCAAGTGTCAGTTCTCCCCATTTTATACCACCTATGTCTGTATAAACAAAAATGCACTCGTATGTGTTGTACACCGTCACAAGCAAAACACATGTCACTGAATAGTATCTTCATTCTACCACTAATCAAGTTTGAAGGTGAAGAGCAAGACCAAACTCAGATTTGGCTTGTGTGTGTGCGCAAGAGAGCGAAAGTGACCACGCGCCAATCTGAGAAGAGCCATGTCGGAAATGACAGAGGGCCATTACACCCTTCCTGGCTCTCCCTGCATCTCTGGGAAGGCAATTTGGACGGTTGCTACCGAAACGAATCAGAGGAGAGGCCCATTCTCGGAGCCATAAATATCGAGGCCAATTCTGCAGAAAAGTGACAAATGTAGTTTAGATCAGATTTAAGCCTCCAGGTTTTTCAGAGTCTTAACTGCACCTCGCACAAACCCCCCTCCTGCCTCCAGACATGGATCGATGGGCCAGTGTGGCTATCTCTCACAGTCTCAACATGTAGGTGGTGAATGTCTATCTGTCTGTCCATGTTGCAGTATTACAATCCCTTTATACCATTTTAGAGCCTTATTAAAATCAATGACAAAGTGGTTCAATATGTGGATCATTTTGAGGAGTGTGTTCTCTGAAAGGTGCTCTGTGGAGTTTTCTTGTAAACAAAGTTTGTTTACATTAAGCCATTTTAACTAAAACACGTTGCGCGTCTCCTCGAGGTCTAACGAACATTACAATGCATTCCCTTCCTCATGAAACGAACGCAAGGCAAATTGTTCTTAAAATTTTGAAACCTCCCTCAATGTTTACTTCCTGGCTGTTTTCTTCTTCCCTGCCTTTGTTGAGGCTTTCTGGCTACCTATAGATAAGTGCAATATGTGTGAAATCCGTCCTCGTGCATGGGAACAAAACAAGGAATCAAGCCAAAAAATACTGCTCAAAACCTCCACAGAGCACCTTTAAAGTCACCTAAATGATCCAATTTTCAATAAATTCAGTAAAGGGAAGAGAAACATTTCTTTTACTCAGCATCAGTGACTAACTCGGGAGTGTTTCTGACAACCCGGTTCAGTTTTTTCCCTCCAACTTTCCAGATATGTTTGGCTGTGACTGGCGGGCTCCATTAAGGCACCTTGTTACAGCATCTTATCAAAATCTATTAAATTAAAAGGCAGTTTCCTTTGTAGGTCTCTCCTTAAGTACACAAATTATAACAGATATGATGATGATGATGATGATGTTTGTGTGTGCATGTACTGCACTCGGAGGGGTCACTTTGCATTTGGATCAGCCGTCTCGATGCCGCCTGCATCATCTGATTGATAGCACTCATCTGCCGCGTGCACGCCAAATGACCATCACCCTCATTAAGACAGCCCTTGATTGGCTGAGCGGTAATTACATCCATCTGGCATAGCCACCTCTTATTTTAATGTATTCACAGCTTAATTATGGCCCAGGTACAGGACTTCAATGACGAGAGTTTTGAACTGAGCGTCATTAAACACCCAAAGCAAGAGGCTAATTACACCCACTTACCTCACTTCCTCCTAATTGGATTGACCCGGAGGTTTGGGGGAGCAGTAACAAGCAGACTAGTCGGGGGAGATATGACGATTGTGCCCTCTGGAGGAGAACATTAGACGTGCAGGGAGGCACTTATTTACCCTATTAAATGAGCGCCTCAGAACAGGGTCGCACCAGACAAACTGGGGGGGGGGCCTATCAATTTTCAGCTCATTAAAACTCAAAGGAAGTTCGTCAGTGTGCTGATATGCACAGCTGATTGAGTCATGTGCAGCTACAGTACTGCATGTCCTCAGTGTATTTATCTAGGACACTGAGCAGGCCTCTCTGAGTGAAGATGAAAGCTGGCACATTGATTGGTGCACAAACTGATCAATAAATAAGAGCTTTGACCATTTTGATTGTTTGTTTTGTGTCTAACAGTTTTTAAAGTACATTACTAACCACGCTGGTGTTAACGTTGAGAATGTTACTCTATGTGATATTTGACGGATTTAAACTGCATAACATTGATTAAGTCCACGTACTGAAGAGGACACTGTCTGACAAGTTCCTCACATGGGCCGAGTAGAGTTAAAGGATAAGTTCACCCCAAAATGTCAATTCTGTCATTATCCACTCACCCTCAAGCCGCTGGAAAGTTGGCTGAAGTTTAATAGTCCACAAAACATTTCTGGAGCTTTACAGCAAAAAAGAGTTGCAGCATTCTCCTGAACAAATGGTTAAAAAAAAAGAGGAAAAAAAAAAAAGGTATTATCCAACACCCGAGATCCCAAAATGATTTGAAGAGACGTTACTTATACCCATTTTAAAGCTGAAATCTTCACTATAGCTGCCAGGCTAACAGCATTAGAACGCACCCCATCTGAAGTGGGTGCATGAGCTTGACTGTGCATCGTGGGTGAAAATAACATCTTTTCAAATCAGTTTAAGATCTGAGGGCTTCTGGAGACTTGAGCTACACTGAACGAGTGGTTTTATTTTTAACGCTTTAAAAAAAGTCCCCATCAACTTCAGCTGTTTAGGAGAATGCTGCAACACTGTTTTGCTGTGAAGCTCCAGAAATGTTTTGTGGACTACAAAACTTTACCAGACTTTCCATCGGCATGTAGTTGAGTAGAATTTTCCCTCTTTTTTTTTCTCTCTTTTTTTTGTAATATGCCATCCAGCTCAGTCGGTCAACATTAATAACTGCAGCAGCTACAGCAACAGGTCAATTATCACACAGAGTCACTGTGTGATAATTGACAAAAATGTTTGAGTAAAGGAAGCCTGTCAGTTGACCAATTAGTGTGCAGCACACTTCACATCCTCCTGTGGGACACATTTGACTATCATTTGACATAAAGTAATTTGACTATGTCCAACAATGCTTGTCACTTAAGTGTCAGTGACAGAACATCTTGAGAACAATCAGCTGAAGTTAATCTTTTATTGCAACTAGTGAAAATATTTTCAAACAGTGGATCTAAAGATAGATAAATGTTTCAAAAGTACGTTTACGGAGCCCTCTGGGACACATTTGTGTTTAAAATCGTCTGAAACTGTCCGACCAACAGTCTAAAAGCTTCAGTTTACAGTGATATAAAACTGAAACAATCTGCTTATAATTGAGAAGCTGGAACAAAGGATTTCTCAAGTGAACAAAATTAATAAATTGATCAACAAAGTGAAGGTTGCTGATTATTTTTCTATCGATCGACTGATGAATCAACCAATTGTTCCAGCTCTTAAGTTGACCTGTCTTAACTTAACAGTTTTTTCAAATTACTGTCCACACGTTGATCATCAAATCCAACAGCATCCAACAGACTCCAACAACAAGGCCTCAACTGACAGTTATTTTGTTGCTTGAAAACCATTTTCCTTTTGTAGAGAGTCAGTACGTCATTAATGTTCTCTGTTTTTACTGAATCAAGAGAAGAATGTTTTATAGTGGGCTTTTCACAAGTGCCCTAATATTGAAACTGGCGAGGAGGAAGAGAGGGGAAACAATATCCTTTAGATTACACAGTTATTTAGACCATGAAGGTCGCTGCCCAACACTTCAATCACAGAAGAATGCTGAAGTCATAAATCATCAGATGAAAAGGGCCTTTACTTCTAATTGATAGGCTGTTAGGCAAAAGCAGAATTATTCTTCTTGTGGGTTTTTGTTGTTGAAAAATGAATAAAGTGAGTCTGACCCATTACATAAATCCTCACCAACAATGTATATTAAAGAGGGTCATTTCCCTTATGAATTATCAATGTCTTCATTTCTCATACGATCCACCGAAGACTAAATATTTAACTACAGAAGTATTTGAGGGGCCAAAGATCTCATCATGGTAAGATGAACTGGGGAACTATCTGGGATTGTTCAGAGCCATTTACATTCCTCTAGACTGAAAGTATATCTCAGAAAGGTTTTTACTAACATGCTGCTCTAATATAACATAACTTTACATCCCATTGACGTTTTGATCATTCATGCAGATTCGGTCTGAAAGAGGTCATATTGGCTGAAGTGAACGTGACAGGTGCATGCTACTGCCTCAGAAGAGAGTGATGTTAGTTTGACCACAGCATTTGGAGCAGCAACAGCTGCCACAACACAACTCACAGAGCCAATTACAGCAGCCTACATTAAAACCTTGAGCGCCTGTTTGCTGCAGTTTGTGTAAAAATTCCCCACTTCTTCTAACAGTGACATTTCAGTCAGACCTGAACACACAGATGCATATTTTTGGATTCAGGGTGACTTTCGCTTTCAAAGGATATCATTATATTCGATGTTCATCTCAGTTATGTCCACAAATGTCATGTTGATAGTTTTTTTTATTAAATCACAGGATGAAAAAAGGTCTTAAGGGAAATATTAGAAATGCTTCACCATGGTGAATGAGAGAGAGACGCAGTAAAAAAAACTTTGCTGTAGCCTACATATCCTGGTCAGATAGCATGTTGTTGGTAGTATTCAGGAGTAAGGACCACAGCAGCATCCAACGGGACTGAAGTGACATTTACCGGTCTGTTTACATGCTGTTTAATGTGCTCCTACTGAGCAGCTAATTAGCAACGTAGCCCACAAACTGACATTCACAGTGCACTTTTGCCCTGCGAATGTTTGTTTGTTGGCTCGTTGACAAGGTAAGGTGCAGGAAAAACCTGTTACTGGTCAGCTAATGTGGGGTGCTGTTCAGAGATTTGCATGAGGCTACAGCTTTGCCTCTTTATTTGTGCTTTCAAAACATTTTGGCTGAGGCCAGAGTCCTGATTGGATCATGCAGACAGAACAAAGCTTTATTAATAAAGGTTCCTAAGATCTATTCACTCTCATGGCCTCACAGTACTTAAAAAAAGGTGCTATATGTAAGAATTGGCAACATGTGGAATTCTTACTCCAAACTGATAGGGGGTGATCATATCACCAGAGAAAAGTTAATTGCCGCTAGCTGAAGCTGCTATTTGCTAGTTAGCTCAGTTAGCCATGTAGCCAGTGGTCCAGACTGGAGCTCAGAGCATCAGCCTACATGAAATGTGTTCCCTCACTGTCTCATTAAATCAACTTCTTCTTCGCCGCTCTAAAAACAGTAGTTGCCAGGGGCAGCACAGGGTAACTTCCTGTGTTGGCTTTTAGAGCAGCGAAGAAGAATTGATTTCTGGTGTGTAACGTTAAGCAGAGCTGACGGAGCCAACTGGGAAGTAGCAGGGTCCCGTTTCTAAATTACGTGGTATCGGATCTGTACATAGACACACGTACTCACTGATACCGATCCATGCATTTTCGTCAGTATCGGCAGCATTTCCAATACTGGTATCGGAATCAGAACAACTCCAGAGGTTCTTACATATTGCACCTTTAAGGAGAATCTTAAACTTTCAGAAAGTCTAGTTTCTGCAGCCACGGTCTTATCTACATCACAAAACCAGTGAACACCTTAAACTTTAACAGTTTGCTTTTATTTACTTGAGGAAATGTGATTCTGTGGCTGTTGTGGTATCACAGTGTAGCAGTACAGTACTAATGTAGTCAATGTAAACACACAAACCTCGGCTTCCTTGCTTTGTGTTCCATCATTTGTATGGAGGCCAAATCCTACAGTAGACATCCTGACAAGCCAGAGCAGCTAATATAGCCAGCTTCTTTACAGCATTAAATTACTGTGACCAATCACTACTTTATTCGTGGACCACTCATGCACCCCAAACACTGCTACTAACCACTGATAATCCTGCTCCGTCTCAAAGTAATGACAGCCCAGCGGGCAACTGAACTCCACTGCAACATAATGCTCGGCACATTACTGTGACTGAGATAAACACACAATGAGAAACAGAAAGAATTTCTCATTGCTGTAATTCAGTTTGCTTTATTGTTTGCAAAGGAGCTCGCTCCAAACTGGCTATTTATTTCTTCTGTAACAACAGAGTTCTTTCCAAGTGTGTTTGTATGTGTACATTATTCACTTCCTCTCAGCCCTTCAGTTGCAGAAAACCAATCTAAAGTGAGCTGAAAGTAAATACTTGTGCCTCTGCCTGGCTTATTTGAGTCAACAACTGAGATAAACATGGTTTTTCTGAGAGCTCTTGTTCTGTTCTGTTCAGTGAGTCATAGTGATTATGTCATGTCTGTCGATGTATAGTGTGTACAGTTACCTGCAGCGGGTGGTCCCAGTAGCATGGGGAAGCACTCGAGGATGGTGACCAGTCCAACGGCACTTGGGAATCGTTGATTTCCCATCAGGTCCATCAGACATTCAAATATCAGGGCGAAGACCATGCCGAAACTCACGCCAAAAAACACTGCGTAGACCACCAGGAGGGCGTAGCTCTTCATCAGTGGGCACAGCAGGTGGCATGTGCCGTTGAAAGCCACGGCAAAGCTGAAGAAATACTGGATTCTGGGCCTGATCCACTTGCTGTTGGCAACCAGGCCTGTGCCTGGTCGAACAAACATGTCCACAAAGCCCATAATAGACAGCAGATAGGCTGCAGAATACTCCTCTACACCTTGGTTAATAGCGTAGGCCGGCAGGAACACAATGGGCGCATATGCACCGAAGATGAACATCACGCTCCCAATGAGGTAAATGACGAAGCCTCTATCTTTGAAGAAGGACACATCCAAGAACTTCTTAGCATTCTTCATCCAGCTTCTTTTTAGCTTTGTGTTGCAGTCATTTGGCTGTTCCTCCACCTTCTTCTGCAGTGTACAAGCAGATGGTTTAGAAGGTGGAACAACAGGTCTCATCAAGGCCCCAGCTACACAACAATTGAGCATGAGACCGCCGAGGATAAGGAGACTTCCTCTCCAGCCAAACTTGACCAGTAAATATTGGTTCAGAGGGGCCACGAAACATAGAAACACTGGACTCCCGGCCATGGCTAGTCCATTGGCTAAAGGACGCCTGGCCAGGAAGTATTTGCTGATGATGGTGAGAGAGGCGTTGAGGTTTAAGGAGAGTCCACAACCTGTGTACAGACAGGAAAAAAAACACTGTCATGTTGCAGAAATCCTCAGTAAGCCATCCTTTCTGAACCTGAACTCCAAAGGGTACTAATTAAATCAAGACTGATTCTGCTTGGTGCTCATTAAGGTTCCATCTCATTTCACTTTTGCTGCTAAAATCTCATTACAGAATGCTGGAATTATTTCAGATATAATTTCTCCATTTAAGTAGAAACAAATTAGAGAGCCTGGGTAATACATTTACTCACTTGCCTTTTTACCCAAAATTCAATTAAACAGCACCTTGTTTTCCATGAAGATGAAGAGCTACAGGTAGGTAGTTAGGGTGCTAAATGTTCTCTTCACAAAGTCAATTTAATTGTCTTTTCTGTTTCCATGATATCTTAGGGAAAAAGGTTTTTGTTCTTTTGTGAATATCTAAATGTACACCCACAATATAAATCAGGTCCAAAAAGACGATAACCATATTTATATTCAAAAAGGTGACTTTCATGTGTTCTGTATCCCTATCCATACACAGTGCATTTGAAAACAGAAATTCAACATGTTTTGATCCACAAAAATGTGGCTAATAAGTAACTAGTAAGTGGCTGAATTGCTTTTAGATGTAAGGATTGCATAACAAGTCACAGCGAGCACTGACACTGTGAGCTCGACATCTTATTTTTGAGAGTCAAGACAAATAAACACAAATATAAGTACATGTTAAAAAGTGAAATGGATTTTTTTTTTTTTTTTTTTACCAAATTAGCTTTAGGTAAACGTATGTTAACTTAATTTGACATTTTGGTTTAATTTACGCTAGTTAAAAAAAAGGAATGCTCCACTGTTGTTAAACCTTATTCCATGTCTTTTCTGGAATGGGTGATTATCAACACATGGTGCAAAGTCCATCAAAAATATCAATGCAACTAACAGGTGCGACCCCTGATTGTTCACACGTTGATGTAGACATGTGGACATCATAAACTACAGCAACTTATCTTTTCCCATGAACTATGGCCACAGGCACATTTGAATCTTGGGTAAACTGATGCATGGCACCACAACACACAACTCAAAGTTTTGCTCAGCTTTTCCGTTTTCTTTGGAACCGTCAACTGTTTTTTATTGTGCATTTTACTGTGCATGTTTTCTCACAATCTCCTCACTGTCAACTCCACCACTGACCTGGTGAGGTATGAAAACGCACGCCATCCATCCCCTTCTAGGCAGGTGCCCTAACCAGTAGGACTCTATGGTGAAATGACAATGATCCTTCACTGGCTTCCCACCAACAGTCAATTGTGTTAACGACAGACGGCCAAGTCAGAGGTACCATCACCTGGGATTTGCACCCTGGGGTTCTGCGTTTATAATAAAATGATGAAACTGCCCGATAATTCACCGCCCATTGGATAAACATGTTGGATCTCTGCAAGCTGACACTTTAGCTGTGCAGTTTTTCCACCATTTTAAATGGCTTCTGTCACTGTTACAAATTTTCTTTCTTTAAAACAGTCAAAGCACATTCGTTTTTTACTTGAACATCTTTCTTGTCCCACATAATCAAAACCATTAATCTTTTCTTGGATATCCTCTATGCCTCACAACTGCTTTACTGCAACCTTGTGTTATGACATTAAGACTGATCTTGACTGTTCATCACTAAAAAAAGACACAAAAAAGTCAAATCAGTTAAATGTGACATCTTGGCTAGCAGATGTATATACAAGGATGAGAACTTACTTAAAGAAACTCACCGAGGCTGGGATGTTTTCCAACTAAATGGTTATCTTTTTGCATATATGCGTGCATTTGTATATATGTCTGTATGTCAGCTGGGTGAAACTGCCCAATGCCTATGTGTCAGCATACCAGGGCACAGGGGAGCAGAGCAGGGCACACACATGCCCCAGCCACTTGCTGGGCCGATTAATCCTTCACAGCAGTCCTTGGCAGGGTAATGAGCCTCGCAGGGTTACAGGGAGCCCCCATGTGACGACAGTGATGGGAGCCTACGGGAGAGTACAGAGGGCCACGGAAGACCATGCTCTCTGGGATCAGGGACGGCTCTGTCTTAATTACCGTCCGGGTCCTGGTCCCCTTGGTGCTCTAACTGCACCCTAGGAGCTGGGGCAGATGCCCTGGGCCCCGACAAACAGCACAACAGCCCAGTCAAGGGAAGAAGATTTGGCAACCCAGAGATTCTGAAGGGATGTGAGGAGATGCTGACTTTCACTACTTCAGAGGTGCTTAACAAGGGCTGATGGGAATGGTAAGTAAAGAGGTAAACAAGTCTGGAATCCATATCATGAAATTAGCTGGCTTCTCTTCAAACACAGGTACTTTGTCTTAGTTTTCAGTTCTGATTGACTAATTGTCCAAGGATCCCCGAGGCTGGTATGTAAACTCCATCAACCTGGCTAAAGTTCATTAGGCAGCAGGGTCAAAAGATACTGGAAAGGGCTATATTAAAAAATATCTGAGTACTTTACCTCCAATGATGCCGATGCAAAGGTAGAGGTAAATGATGGAGTTCCCAAAGGAAGCAGTTACCATAGACACCCCACACATCAGTCCGCCCAGCATGACTACTGGCCGGCTTCCATAGCGCTTGACCAACACACTGCTCACTGGTCCTGTGAAGAGAAAGCAGTTCAATACGATCATATGTTACATTTCAATACAAACAGTTAGTAGTTAGTAATGAACTTATCTACTGGTGGTGATTAACAGTTCACACAGCTGCACCAGTTCCCACTCTAGGTCTAAACCAAGGGCAAAAGGACGTCACAGCAGGTGATGGAACGCCACACTTTTGCGTCCACTGCAAAGCAACTTTGCGACTCATTACACTCTCCCCTAAAAATGTCAAATACTGCACTCTGTGATCAATCAACAATTAAACAGCCTTTTATATGCTGTCACTCTTCCCTTCATTCATAACCTTGCCTGAAAGAGTGACATTGCACCACCGGTCCTTCTGCAGCACGCCATAATGAAAACTTGTTACTTCTCTGTGCTATAAAGACCAATCAGTTGAATATTTATTTTTACTCAATTCATATAGAAAAATGGGGCGAGCATCAATCAAACTAATATATGGGCTGCCATGATTATTGAAACATACTGCAGCTTTTCGAGGCTGTGATGTGAAGGGCGTCTGTGTGGATTGTGATAACTGGAAACAGTTTACCATGGCTGACAATTAATTTCTCAGTACATGATTAAAAAAAATGAATATTAAGAGGGAAAGTGTGTTGTCCTGAAGTGAATCTGTATTAACAAGAGTGTGTTCTCGTTATATTTTTGATTGTTACGACCACATTCTTTACATTGTCTAAATTAGATGTTTTATCACTTTCATATGTTACTTGTACAATATATTTTTTGATTACCCATAACAATTATCAAATCTAAATATGTTTTTCTTCAAAACCTTTTTTCAAATAGGAAACAACTAATGCAGCAATTATTACATTTTGGCTGAACTCTACAACAAGCTAGACATGACACACATTTGAAATACATACATACAGCAGACACTGGAACAATATTAGTGCTCATTCGGAGTCATAATTCTGATTACATGACAAATAGTAGTACAGTAGTCCAATATTCATTCTTCATATGGCTCTGTTTTGATCTCCACAAACTCCTGAGAAATATAGACCTGTTTTTTTGCTGATAAATACTCACCTATGTTCACCAGCAAGTCGTTAACGTTAGCGTTGCTGAAAACCAATACCCGCTGCAACTTGAAACAAGGCTTATAAAAGCTGTGACACTGAAGGAAGCAGTTAAGCTGCGAGCTGTAAAATCAAAACAACGTGCTTAAAAGACGCTAAAACACTGCAGAGTTTGGGTAATCACTAAATCCAACTCTTTTAAGATTACGCGTCATGGAATTTGAGCTATTGCTTAAATATAAGTGCCGTTTGAATCAATAACAAGCTGTCTGCTTTTGGGAGTAGGGAATGACTGCCGTTTGTTTTCCAGTCCGAGTGGTGACATCAATACATGGACTTTTTTAAAGGCTTTAGCATCAAGCCAGCATGCAGCAGGTGGTCAAACAGAAGCAGTAGTGCATTGGACAAGCTAACACAAACATGTTAGACCACATTAAACACAGTTCTGACCATCAACAACAGAACATAACACCTTAAATGAATGTCCCATGCTTTGTTTTTTCCTCAGGGCGACTGGGGTGCATCAATATACACTGCTGTTTGTTAGCATGCCACATCACTTATAAGCTAACTATAGTGCATAGTAACCAACTGGTATTTTTCCACAAGAAAAACGCTGTAATTAAAATAAAAAGGTAGAGAGCTGCAAATAACTGTTATTTTCATTAATTAATTAATCTCCTCATTATTTTCTCAATTCATTTAGTGTTTATAATATCTATCAGTCTATAATATGTCAAAAAAATAGTTAATTTCACACATAATTTCCTGAAGCCCAGCATGACGTCTTCAAATTTCTGCAATTTCTAAAAAATGATTTTCAGTTTACTATTATATGGGGGCGTAACGATTTTGTTTCTGAATCAAAACTAGATTGGAATGAGTTTTTAATTTATCGGTGATATCGACCTTTGTAACGAACTGAATTTCTATCTTCTGTTGTTTAGTGCTGAATTGTTAAACTCTGGAATCTTTATTTTGGGGATTATTGATTGCAATAATCTAATAATAAATCCGTGAGTAATGAACGAAAAGTGTGACCTTAGAATCGTAAGTCTGATCAAATTGTTTATTTGGAGAATTGTGAAACATGAGGGAAAAACAGTAAATCCTAACTTTCTAGACAATTAATCAGTGAATGACGCAGCTCCTTAGCTTTTTCTTCGCCTTACTTCAGTCTGACAAGCTGCCAACTTGCTGGCAGATCTCTGAGAACAGGACTCACTGACTGAGCCATGCGCTGATATCACAACCGAGATTTTAAATATCCCTATAAAAACTCATCCGTGGTTATCTCATGAACAGTAAACTAAAAAAAAAAACATTAATTTTAATACACATGTACACATTTACATGCAAAATGTGTAAAACTGGATCACAATGAGGTTTTCTTTCTTTGTCACTCCACACTCAGCTGTATTGAATTGTCCCGTCTGCTGTACCACTGTAACTACACTACATGGAATAAAAATATCCATCCTGCTGTTTATACAGTTAACCAGGTGCCTGCGGGGGTCAATGATAGATCATCTCTCTCTCTGTAGCTGTGTCACAATAGGGCATCTCCCGCACCACCAACATTTCTACTTCCATTATAACTTCATCATTCGGACTCCTTGAGTCAGAGGTTCTCTGAAAAAGGCTGTCACGTCTCTCCCATGGGGACCTGGTGTCAGACCCCAGAGTGCTGAACCTTCCTCTGATATATTCCCCCTGTCTCTCTCCTCCACTGGGTGACATTGCTGAAGCCTTGCCAAGGACAATATGATAAAGCCCTGTGCCTGAGCCACAGTGGAGGGGAATATTTCACCAGTTAGGCCTCTCTGAGTCGAGTCCAGGTGAGTCGCACGGCCCGTTGTCCTGTAACCTTGAAAACGGCTCCTGATAAATGCACGCGGGGCCTCCATGAGACGTTTATTTTGTCACATTTTGTGTCGTCTAATGAGTTTTTCAAAGTACTCCAAACAGTGTGTGAAACAAGACCTAACACACAGAGGAGAGAAGTCATTTCAGGATTCTCGGACCAGGACAAGCCAAAGCTAGCTGGTTTAATGGAGGAGCCACATTCATATGAATGAAGAGGCTGTGACAAATAGAGAGCTGCTGTCTGTCGGGGCCCAGCCTGAAGGCGTCACAAGACTTATATGGTCACAAGATGATCAACACGAGGAGGAAGATGAAAGAAACATGTGTATAGCATGAAATTAGGTTTAAATTTACAACCTTTTCTGAAATAACTTTTTTTTTTCTTACTTAATTTTTTTTTAAAACAGTGAAGAGTTTTACCTCCTCTTAATAAGAAGCTATTAAATATACTATCATTGTTTGGTTTAGCTAATCACAGTTCGTGGACATTTTAAATCCTTGAAGAGTGAGTACTAGCAGGCATTGTTTGGCCAAGGAGGGTCAAAAGCCATTGGCAGTGTAGTTACACACATTGCACAGTCATTAGCAGTGTTGCTGTAAAAAGGGAAATCTTGTTTTCATCTTGGCAAAACTCTTTCTCTAGGATCTCTGGTCCTTTAACATCAAAATACTTACACACATCCTATGTGTGCCTTTGTGTTGAATCTGAATATTGAAAAAGGAAACCGTGGCACTACTCATAAATGACTCAGAATTAACAGTGTCAGTGTGAATAATTATATTAAAGTCAGGTGAGTACTACAGGCTAACATCCTTCCTCTTATTAGGAAGTCTTAAACTATTTCAGTGGGTGCAGTAACTCATGTGAGGTCAATTTATCAATTATCTATCTGGCCCAAATAAGTAAACAGCACAACCGCTGTTTTCTTTGCAGAGACGACAGACGGCAAATAACTTTCTTTCATTGGCTATAACAGTGAGATTTACTTTTGCCCCCTGGCATCATGCTGGCATGCGCATCTGCAGTCCGCTGGCTGCTAGCTGTAGTCTTTGTGGGTTGTTCACGTGTAACTTTTAGGCTAACAGAAGATGTAAGGCAATCTAAAAAGTGTTTGATCAGGAGCCCATTATCGGTGCTAGTACTTCGAGGTGAACTTGGTGAGTCAGAGCCCTCAGGGAACAAAACACAATCCAAAAAGAGAAAGAAAAAAAAGAGCTCAGTCTGGTTAACCTGCAGGCTATTATATGTGGGCCAATACAAATGTGCTCTTTAGTCGTGTAAAGAGTATTGATTTAGAGGTGATGACTACAGAACCTCTGATTGCCTGAAGGCATGTGACCTCATATCTCACTGAATTACAAACAGCTCTGCTTCACATGGATGACGAGACATTGTAGCACAGCAATGCTAAAGATACGTTCGAGGTAGCTTAGAAACAGTGATACTGTTACATAGTTTGTCCAGCAGAGAAAACAGGTTTCAAGTGTAAAATGTCCTGATCAGTACAAATCATTTTCACAATGTTTAAGCAACTTGCACATATGTAGGTATTATTTTTGGTGATTATTTTCTTCTTCCTTCCCATGAACTATTGTCTATATGAATGTTTGACGTAGTCAGAAAAAGACAACAGCAATAAAAACTAATACAAATGAAATACTTATTATTTATAGTTAGTGAGCCCTTTCAAATTACTCTGAAGGACTCTGCGCACTAGACTCTGAATCTTTTTTCCATTACTTGACAGATGCAGTATTTCGAGCTGTGCACACCTCAACAGGACTCATTCACTATGAACTGTACTGAACAACTTATTGCTGTATAAGTAAATGCAACACATTTTGCAAGTATGGATACTAAATATCATTGCACTTGTGGGGAAAATCGGTTAAAAAAAATTTAAATAAATACAAATGCTGCATAAATGAGGCCCTGGCAGCACTGAACAACAAGCTAGTCATTGCTGTGTGATGTGTGTAGTAGACTCCATAGCAAAAGCTGCAGTCAGTCTCTATACCGCTGTGTCTCTTACTAATATCTCACTTTTCTCATGTTCAGTTTTCTCTTGGCAAAAGGCAGATGAGGTCTTAAGGGGCCCTGTGGAGCTGTCTTGTAAACAAACTTATGTTTGCATGCAGTCTTAGTGTGTGGAGCACATTGCCTTCCTCAAAAAATAATTTCCAAAATTGATTTTTTTGTAAGTATTTTTTAAATCCAGCATGGTTTACATCCCTGTTTACTAGCTTCCAGTCTCATTATTATTTGCCTTTGCTGGTGCCTTGCAACATATCACTGTTGATCAGTGGAACTGTGTGATGCAAGAATGTGTGCACGCGTCCTTGTGCACCACATAAACAAAACAGGAACCAGGGGGCTAAGAGAGGTGTAACACTCCACAGGTAATCTATAGATTCTGCTTGCTTCACTGGATAGGTAACTACAAACTGAACTGGGTCTGAATAGGACCTAAAATAAAAAGCATGCCATATTCCAGAAATTGTGAAGGGAGGGAGTTTTAGAGTGAGTGTCAAAGACGAGGGAGGGTTTTAATAGTCAAATTACTTTTTCCAAGGTCGATAACTTACAGTACTGACACTGAGCGTAATCACCATCATGGAAATGAGAAACAAAAGAAGCTTTGCCTGCACTACAGCTATAAAAACTTGCTTAACAAAAGGACGCACAAAGCAATATGTATACTGAAATATACTGAGAGACGAAAGAGCCACATTTTCTAGACAAGTGTATTACCAAGCAGTATACACATACAAGAACGAAGGTAACTCAAAGGTTAGCCTAATAGTGTAAAGCAAGTGATCTGTAAAATATCCGATGGTGCCAATTTGTTGATGCAGCACATGCTAATCGAATCAACTCACCGCCTGCATACATGGCAGCTAGCATGATAGAGGAAATCAATGCTATTTCACTGAAGCTGGCCCCCAAGTCTTCTTGAATCTCTTTGAAGAAAATGGAGAGGACTTTGGGCGTGGAGTAGGCAAATCCGATGGAGATGTGGGCCCCGAACACCACAACCCAGCCCCAACCACCGTCCAGGGGCTTGAAGCCCAACTCATCTGCTGGAGCCGGGGACATCTTCCTGTTCAGAGAGCGGAAAAAACATACACGATGACACTGCGTTATCAAAACAACATATTATACAAGCTGATTAAATACATATTAAAATGCTTGATTATACAGCATGGAGTCATAAGTCATATCTGCAAACTTATTAATGTCAGGAAATAAGTGGCCAGATTTCAAAATAAAAGACTCAACATATTGCTCCCACAGTTCTAGTGACAATATCACAACAGCATCAAAGTTTTAATGTTTTCTGACGCTGAGAAAGGTTTGTTTACATAAGTCATGTGTTTTAATATAAAAATATGCTAACTGAGCTAGCAACAATTTCATAATGGTGATGTATCATCATTAAATCAAGCTGTTCGGTTATATATGTACTCAATGTGAATCTACAGGTAATGTTATGGTCATAGATGAGTCACTGTGCCTTTAAATAAAACTTTAGTATGATTCATCCCCTAACGGCTGATACAAGTGAGCACGTGGCAGTGTGTATCATTAATGATGCTAACAGTGTTAACACAGGTGTCACATGAGTCTGTGAACAGTGTGAACAGGTGAGGACTCGGCTTTATGTGTTGAGCAGTCAGCCAGAGAGACAATGTACTGTAGCATCTGTTGTGTCGTGTATCTGACTCCACTCACGAGTACAACTACAACATGTAACTCCAGAGAGAGATGCGAACTTACCCGCCTTTTTGTTCTCGTTTCTGAATCCTAAATGCAGCTTTTATCCAGGACTAGTGTCGTGAGACGTTCAATGGTTTACAAATGTAGAAACGTTTTGAATGAAAGAAAGACAGAGACGGGCCGAAACACGTGGACAACAACCGACAACAATGATGCGACGTAACTGCGGTGTTGGACCTGTAACTTGAGCGCAGTAAAAGACAGATAAGCTGGTAGATATACAGTAGAAAGTGTCAGTGTACCGTACCTTTGGAGGAGCGCCTGCTCAGCCCGTGTGTCTCTACTAACTTACTGAGTTTCAGCCTGCTGCTGTCTGTGACGGCTGGTCACGTGCCGCCCCGGTGCCTGGGGGGGTTTCCTCATAGTTTGGGCTGGTTTCGGGCTCATTAGCTGCCTACAGATCACACTACTGTCTGTGGCACTGTTTCATCATCACACATAGCTCTGAGGCAGTGTACAGTGGATCTGACCTGCACACATGTCACTCAAGTCATTTGGTGCAAGTCCCAAATCCCAGCTGAATTACAGCAGTCTTACCTGCAGTATCAAGCCTGTCGTCTAATCTGCCTAATAATGATGCTATGACTAATGCAGCTCACCTGTTCAAAAAGTATGACAGTGAATTGTTGATATTAAGTTAAATAAGTATAATCAAACCAGAAAACAAGAGTATAAGAACTTATTTCTTGATGCCTCTCTCCCTCTCTCTCTCTCTATATATATATATATATATATAGTGAGAGAGAGGGAGATTCCTGCCCCATCACTTTAAAACAGTGAAATACTGACTGCAAGACAAGAACTAGAATGATATCTGTATTCACTCAGAGATACCAGCCATCTAAATACATCTTTTTTATTTCATCAGGATCCATGCATTATTCACTGAAATGTAAAAAAAAAAAAGTATAAATAAAAAAAGACACGCCCCATTCCACAATGTTAAAGAAAGTGAGAAGAAAATTCCTGGATCCGTCCCTTTATCCGTATCCGCACCAAGTCTAATGGAGTCTATTCTGGGCCTGGACCCATCCTCCATCCATGTTTCATGGACGGATGAAAACATAAATAACTATACTTATAACATAAAATGAACCCAGAAAAGTCATTTGAGCCATCATGTCTCAAGTCACAAGTCTTCCACTTCCAAGTCAGGTCTCACGTCATTTGTTTTCTCTCACTCATCAAAACAGTGTCTCGACTTGTTGACTTGTCAACACCCAATAAAAACTTTTCATGGCAGACATTTTGACTTGTCAAAGCAAAAAAGAAAAGCAGAGGTGAAATTTATAACATTAATGATGGCTTTTGTTTCATTTAGTTGAGCAAAACATACATAAAAAATAAGGGTCATTACAACACTGAATCTTGCTTTGACTGTGGTGACCCAGCATATCTATGTCATATGACTTCTGATGAAGAAATGCCTCCAGACACACTTCAGAGAGTATTCTTACGACTGATTTTAATATCGTCACGGTGTTCTTTTCTCTATGTCGTTTGTGAAACGCTCCTGTTTGCAGTGTAATTGGAGTTTAATCAGGGAAAATTTGGTCGGACCTTCCCCCGTTCAGTCACAATATTATCAGCCCTGTCAATTATTTAGGGAAACAAGTCTGTCGTTAACCTACTCTGAAGTGTGATCTTTTATTTTCTAATTTCGTCATAAGTCTTATGATGTAGATATGTTGGGTTCTAGTGTTTCTCCATGTATCTCAAATAGTCTTCAGTACAGCTGTCACCACAGTCTGGCACCAAAGCAAGATTCAGTGATCAGATTCACTCTTTTTTTAGGTTCCTTGTGTTCTGGTATTGTGCATGCTCACACACATGACCCACTGGAACACCCAACATTAATGGTCACACCCGAGCTTCTCCTGCTTTGACATGTCAAAATATCTGACTGCCTACTGACAGGAGTGTGACAAAAACAGTAGCAAACATGCTAATGAAGAATAAATGAATGATTTTCACCTTTAATAGTTTTATTTTCAAATTATGTGCAATGTGAATTTCACAGTTGAGCTCAACCACCACTATAACCCAAAACAGACAAACCAGCGAAGTAAAAGGAGGAAAATGTATGAAGAACACAATGTAATAGCACCCATAAGCGATGCATGTAGATGACCAAGATGAGCTGATGTATTGCAGCCCAAAGGCCACTAAGTCTGAACATAGAGAGCTGTTTTTTTATTGTAGCTTGTTGTATTACATGACTGGTGTTTGAAACATGACGTAACAATGTAGTTACTTGATCTGTAATGCTTAGTTTCGGTGAGGTGTTACAAAGAAATACTACTGTACAACAGAGGAGGAGAAAATAAATCAAAATGTATCACTCGTGCGGGTAATCATTTTTTTTTCCTCAACAGAGCAGGATTACTCTACCATAACTAAATAGGTAATTACATAAAGAAAAGGAAAAAAAAAACAGCCACTGGAGACAACAAAAAGAAAATCACATCTATTTTTTTTTTCAAGTTATAAAAGAAACTGAAGAGAAGTTTAAAAAACTGTGCAAGTACAGCAAACCTATAGTACAGTATATTACACATAACAAAATCATTTAAATACAGTACTGTGTATCAGTAGAAATCCTGAGAGTTCTCCGTTCCTGGTTCTCAAATGGCCGTCTGTAGACAGGTGGATGAAGCTCAAACCTTCTCTCACACTCGATGAGGGTTGTTTTGAGGGCATTATCCAAGCTGGGTCAATTCAAAATAAGCTCGAAGTCAGTCAACAGTGGATCTTCTCTTGGAGAAGTTATATCCTCAAGTCTATACTGAATGTGACTCTTCTGGTGTTCATTTTCTGTGTAAATCTCTGATGATTGCTGTGTGGTTCATAAAACCTTTCGCATAATATAGAGGGGCACTCTTCGTTAAGAGAAAATACAAGGGAAATGTGTAGTGCAAAGATGACACAGGAACCTGCATGAGGAAATTGACGGCACTGAAAATGTCACACTTTCACAGGGAACGCCACTCAGTGGTGGTATTAATTCTTCTATACAAGATTGTCAAAAAAAAAAAAAGAATAAAGAAAAAGCAGCACCAACAAATTGTGTCCTCTGTGTGATGGTGTGTAAAGACGGATTCATGGCTGTTGGATGAATTAGCACACAATCCGGGGCCACCCTCACACGTTTGTATAGTCTGCTTGTTCAGGAGGGTGCTTCGGAAAAGTTTGCAGCTGAGGACTGCTGAAGTGGAGAGTGATTCAGTGCAACGCTGAGTAAGACTTTTCAGATATTCCTCGTCAGGAGGAACAGTTATTTTTTTATTCTGATGCCCCTTTTCAAGCCACAGGCACATTGGCATCCGAAATGATCTGCACTAAATTACGCATCACTTCAAGCCTGCACCCATGCAACAGCCACACAATCATTATTGGAACTACCTTGATTTTCACTAGCAGAGACAAGCACACAAAACACTTAATGCACTTTTACTAAGGTAATATAACGTAATATAGCCTAATCACAGTTCCATGACTTATTGCTACCACAAAATTATTTTCAATGTCCAGATCAACTATGACAAGACCTCAAATGCTTTTTGGCATTTAAGAGGAAGGCTCTTTCAACCTTTTTCAATTATAATCCAGAGTCGAAAAACAACGTCAAGAGAGCTCACTGCTGAGCTGAGCTTTTCACACAGTTGCTTCATCAACACAATGGCCTGAAATGTCCCTTTTCTCCTAATCAAATAGATCTGAAGTTTCTGAGGTAAGCCTGTTAGTTGGTCTGAACGTTCCACTTAGTGTTGCCACAAATTTGACTCCGTCCTTATTTCTCCAATGTGGAGAGTGAGTTATCTAACATTTCACTTAAGTTGTCTTCGCAATGTGACACAAAATGGATGCCAACTCAAAAGAGTGGGAGGCACGAGCCCTTCCACGCAACTGAAATCTCAAACTAAACTTAAAAATAGCTCGGAAGCCACACATAGTGTATTGTTTGACACACTGACGCATGTGAGGGAAGAGAGGGCCGTAGAAAATATCATACAAGCTTCAAGCTTCAAAAACACTAAGGTAATGTAAATCACAAGCACACTTCAAATTAAAACTGTTCTATAAAATAAGCTGAAGAGAGACTTGAGCACAGAATAGAAAAAAAAAATACCAAACACACAAACCTCAGAGCCAGCAACCTACTAATGAGCTAGGTACTCATCTTACCCGTATGAATATATAGTTTATATAGTTATTTATATATATAGATTTTCACTTTATGCTGACACGTAGCATCCATATCTCCAGAGGGCACTTTTATCCTGCCAATACCCTCATTCGCATGCTTATCATTTGTAAAAATCATGAACTATAATACGTTTTTAAAACAAAAATAGAACAACATGGCTCAACAACAAGCAAAAAATAGGATAATTGCACTTATGATTCATTGTACGGTTTTGTTAAACAAGCATCAGTGTGGGTAGCTGGTGCCGTCTGGAAAGGAAAAAAAAATACTGCAATCTTTGAAAGCACCCCCGTTTTGATCATGTTAAACCAAAGTTTGAACGACTTAAGACTTAACCAAAAAATGGTCCTTGTGGTGCAAACCTAAGGTAACACCAGGCACAAGGCAGGCAGGACCACACATACTCCTCTCTGCCTCATAGATTGGGTTCACAAAACCAGCTACCTCAAAGCACTTTCTGTAGACACTGTGGGTAAAGTTTGGCCACCACACATTCAAAATGGCGACCCAAATCCCAGAGGCGGTCGGGTGTCTCATAGACTTTGGTCCATACGTCTGCCTCGTCGTCGTACTGGTAAAGGGAGTTCTTGCGGCTGGTGCGAAACACGAGCTCCTCCACCATGACTTGTGTGGCTCGTACAAACAGGTGTAGCTTGCCTTGCAGCAGCATGGCCTTGATATACGGGCTTGTGGCTTGGTCAAAGGGCAGATCTCTCTTCCGGCTCCACGTGTTCTTCTCGATGTCGTAGACCTCCACAGTGAAGGTGCGCTGGTGGTTCCTGCAGATGCCAGCGATGTAGTAAATGCAGTTTTTATACAAGGCAGCCAGACCCTGACTTCGAGGGACGCTCATCGGGGCAAGATGACTCCAATAGTCCTTACGGGGATCAAAGCAGAAGAAATATTCACCTGCAGGGGAAAAAAAGAATTGTTACCGACAGCAGTGGTGATTTAATAACAAATATGACACTATTAGGGTCATGTTCAGTCCACTGTTGAGATGGCTTAGTGTCACTTAACCAGCATAAGCTCACCTTGGAGGACATAGATGCGATCCCTGTACTCCACAGCACTGTGAAACTCCATGGCCACTGGCATAGGACTGACTGCTGTCCAACAGTTGTCCCGGGCATCATAGCACTCTACTGACTTTAATGCATTTCGCCCGTCACCTTCATATACTCTGCCGCCCAGTGCATAAAGCTTTCCACAGCAGTGCACAAGCCTGCAGCCTATCCTCGCTCTGAGTAGAGGTGCACGTGGAAGCCATCGATTGCCCGCGTGTTCATACTGCCAGAAGTCGCTCTCTGCCCGATGGTCTATGGACACCTCACTGTTACTCGGTCTGTAACCTCCAGCAATGTAGATGTCATTCTCTGAGGACACCAAGATGCCGACTTCCCGGAGATCATTAGGTGGTTTGCAGAGCTTGAACACCCTTCCCGTGGCTGTGTCCAGACAAGGCACCGTCTGCTTCTTCCCTGAGTGTTTGTGAGCGGCATCAAAGCAGATGACCATCTCAGAAGCAGTCATACCCAGGCGCTGTGGGCAACCATTGGAGCCAGTGAGGCGGGCTTTGGCCTCAGAAGGGTCCTTAGACAGGGACAGGGCACAAGCGAAGGGGGCAGGTATCCGACTGAGGAAGGTCTCATCCAGCAAGGGCAGACGGATGCACTGGGAAAAAACCTCAGCTAGGTGGGCTTCACGGCCAGACAGGTCGTGCTCCAGCCAGCGGACAATGCTCTCATAGACATGTTCTTCTTTCTCCACGTTGAGGTCATCATTGTTCAAAATGCTGACAAGCTGCTCCTTGGTCATCTGGAGGAACTCTTGCTCCCATGACACACACACGAACTAGCACAAAAACAGCAAAAATAAAACAGTCTTACAAGACCAGAGTAAAACAATGTCTTTGAATTTATTTATTTATTTTTTTAATGGTCTAAAGTAGCAGCAAACATAATCATTAAATCACAATACAATTAACTTTTAAGAAAACAACCTATTGCTCATGTTACTGACCTTCTTGCGGATGTAGTCCTGAGAGCGTTCTCTCAGCTCCTGGTGTCCATAGGCATCAGCAAACATGTAGACCCCAATACAGTTCTGGGGGTCAAGCCTGCTGATCATGAACTGGGCACACTGATCCTGCAAGGCAGGAATCTGGAAAATGCTGGCTGCAGTGAACAGGGCCTGGACATTGGACTCAGAAAGCGTAACCCTGGATGTGTAGGCATAGTCTAGGACGAGGTGCATGGATTCAGATTCCACCCCAACAATTCTGACCTCACGCTGGCTGCTCTCTGTAAGGCCACTGGTGAACATGGACCTGGTGGTGATGACGGAGAAAACACATATATGTTAATCAATTCTACTCCAACAACTGCATTATGGTTTAAACCTGGTAAAACTCCACAAGGAAATTTGAGCTGAATATTATAACACTTATCAGTTACCTAAAATATGGGCTGATTGCTGCAAGGACATTTCGGTGACAGGAGAATGTCTTGCCATGGTCCACTTCTACGACGATATCTGTGAGCTGTGCTTCATCGTACAAGGCTTTGAGCTGCTGAAGGATGTTACAGGCGTGAACAGCATCTACCCCGTTGTAGTTGGTGCTCGGAGGTGTCCCATTTTGTACTTGTAACAGCTTCCCTACCTCTGAACAACACAGTACACAGAGATAGAAAAACATATCACCACAGCACCTTTTGAAATAATGTGTGCAGCAAACAACAGTGAAAGACTTAATGAGACTCCAATAAAACAAAATGAAATAAAAAGTGATTTCATAGAGGGTCATTAAAGACTAACTGTTAGCTTTTGGAAACCCTTGATCCAATCACTGTTATTTAATTGTTCAGTCTAATGGGAAAACAAAATTAAGCATAGATTGGTGATGATTACATCTGCACTGCGAGTGATTAAATACTGACAATAGTGATTACTAATCTACAAATAAAAATATTTTACAAAAAAAAGTTAAGTACAGTAAATTAAAACTGTGAAGGTCACTGAGTGTTCTTAAGTGGGATAGGTACAGTTTATATTCTGGTTTCAAAATAGATGTCACAGACTCTAATCTGATTTAGGTATTAGGATTTACATTGTGTATGGGTCAAGAGAATATTTGGCACAGTTATCATAATGACTATGGCAATTACAAAAGCTTCTCGTCTGCAATTATTCTACATGCATTTTTATCTAACTCCGGGCCAAAGTTGCTCGTGTTTTCATAGACCGACTCAAGACATACGAACAACATATGGGCCTGTAAACTCGTGGGTTCAGTGGTGCTCCCCTTGAGTTGGCTTTACAAAGTCAGCATGTCTCTTATCACAAGTGGCACCCCAACTTCATGCCTCCTGTAATCTATCGCTGTAGTCTCCTGTTCCCAGCTGCTAAGAAACAAAAACTTTTCCAACAAATACACGAGGTGTGCAACGCTAACTCCTTGACAGGACAAAGGCTCGCGATGAGTGAATAGAGAACTACTGTCTCGCCAGGTGGTAGCTAGCTTGCTAACATCTCACAACACTGCCCGGTGACTGCAGTAACCGTGTAGGTGGCTAATGCGGTTAGACTGAACGCCAACTTGAAGAACACAAACTACTTCGTTGTCGAGCTGTGGTACGGTTCGTCGGATTGTTTTACTTTCACGAAGACGAGCAATGCTCACGGTTACGCTGGCTAGTTGACATGCAAGCTTAACTTTTAGCAGATAGCTAGTCGGCAAGCTAATGTTAGCAAGCGTTCTTTGACACAACATTACGAGATAAAAAGGGCGATAAAACTCATCCCAATCTTAACGTTCCTATCTGAGAGAAACATAACAGTATTTAGCAAAGACTGGTACATTAATATTGGTAACAGTAACTATAACTACCACTTGTCTAACCTTTGTCTCTTGTCATAAACAAGTGTTTACACAATCAGCTGTGGGTAGCGAGCTAACCGGCCGAAAGTTAGCCAGACAGCTAACATTAGCTGCACGGCGAGGCTAACGATAACCAACACTTTTGAGGAGTCGTTTAGAGCCTGACCTCTTTTAACACGAATGCTACATGTCATGACTCTTTCCATTAGTCTGTAATACCATACTCTGCGAACACATAAACACACAAATTACAACTTTAAAAGGCGTCATTTGAGTCTGATTACTACACAAAACAATGAAGATTTTTTTTGCTAACCTCCACTGGCAGCCATTCTCTCCGGTCTATCTCGGGGCAGACCGAGAAACGTCAGTGAGTGCACAGCGGAGCCCCGGAAACAAGGAGCAGCCAATCACAAGAGGAGCACGCATCTCACAGCCAATCACGTTGCTACCATCTGAAATAGGAAAAAAGTTGATCGCTGCATGAGGAAATTACTCTCAGTAAGGGAATTAAACACCACACTCAACGATCACCCGGAGAGTCAGAGCAGTCCACTTACACAGGTGGATACAGAGTGGTGCAAAGCACAGAGGAGGCTCTCAGAGTGGAGCTGTGACCCGAGCTGTTTGCAATTGTGGGGTAGACATTACTTTCTATGTGGGGATCCATTTTCTTTGCATTGGTCCCTATATAGCCTTCCCATTCAGGCGAGGTAGGATAAACAAACTCAATGAAAATAATAAAACTGCAGTTATTTGTGACAGGGCATTAAAAATAAAAAACAAAATATTAAAAAAAAACTAATCTTGCAAAGAATACCCTTCAAAATTACTATCCTATTAGCTGCTTTGTGATTTCCAGACAAGTCATTCGGTCCAAGTTTAAAGCATGTCACGAGTCATTCCTTCTTTTTTCCCAAGATTCTGTAGTCTTACCTGCAGTTCTCGATCTCCTCAAAGAGAAAAGACAAGGTATCACTACCTGCCTAATAATGATTTTATTTAAACATAATTTATGTAACCAGTTCAAAGATGATGACAATGAATTGTACTTTTATTATAACTGATTATCAGTTAAATAAATGTAATCAACAGAAAACAAATAACTATGAAAGATGATTTATTTCTTAATTTCTTCAATAAAAAATCCCTCCCCATCACTTTTTTTCAACAGTGAAACACTGACAGCTGGACTTTAAAAATCAATAAAAACATCAAATGAACACAAACAAGTCGTGCGAGTCGTCACGTCTAAGTCAAGTCCCAAGTCTTTAACTACCAAGTCCAAGTCGAATGTCAAGTAATTTATTTTCTGTCGAGTCAAGTTACAAGTCCCCAAAACAGTGACTTGAGCCGAATCAAGTCACTGTCGCTGGTGATTTCACTACAACCAATCACCTGTGGTCATTTATGTCCTATTAACAATAATTTAACATCCCTTCGTATATGTACCGAGGATGACTCAGTATTGTAACATACAAAGTTTAAGATCAGTAGATTTTTTCAAACTTCCAGATTTTTCTTGATACAGGTATATGGTGGAACAAATGATAGACCATATCAAGAAGTTGGGAAATCAGCACTGTAGCTGCTAAAGTGGATGTACGAGCTTGACCACGTGTCGAGGGTGTAAATATTGTCTTTTCAAATCGATTTGGGGCGTGTGTGTGTTGTTTTCATACGTTTTAATACAAGTCCCCATCTACGTCAGTTGTTTAGGAGAATGCTGCAATTGTATTTTGTTGTGAAGCTCCAGAAATCTTGTGTAGCCTATGAAACTTCACATGACTGAGCATAGGCTTGAGGGTGAGTAGATAATAACTGAATTTTCAGTTTTGGGTGAACTTATCCTTTAAATTTCCCACATAAACAGTCGGTGCTGTATTCCAAAGATTGATTTAAAGAGTGCACTTTTCCAAGATATCTATTTTTTTCCCCACATCAAATACATTTTCAAAAGCTTAGCCTTGTTTATACATTTACTCAACTCATTAATTTTGTGTGTGAGCATTTCACGACAAGGCAACAAGACCAAAGATTTAAAAGAATTTTCTATTTTGGCAGAAATGTTTTCATAATTTGGTTCAATTTATGAAGAACCTCTTTTTACATCTATTATTTATCACATTGCAGGCCATGAATGTTCGATCGATTATAATGGCTTGAGAGGGCCAGTAAACTTTACTGTATTTCATATCTTCAAAGTGAATACATTGTGTTGCGGTGGGTTTATTCAGCCTGGTATCATAACCTTGTCGAGGAGGGTAAAATATTGAGTGTACTGACAGTAACAGTGGATGGAGAATGGCCTCTGGTCAAACCAAGCCATTGAATATTTTTCTCCTTACTTTCTATTATTATTAATTTACATCCATTGTTTCTGTGTGAGAACTAGTGTAGAAATACGTTTCACATTTAGGTTATATTTCTTGGCTTATTTAACGCAGCCTGTCATATAAATATAGTAATGATATTGTTTACTGGAAGTCTGAAATAATCACTGTGTTTCCACCACAAAACATCCAGGATTTCAGTTTAAATGCCATGTTTTGTCGACAGGAACTGTATTCTCTGACCTCTGAGCCTGTCATATGCGCTTCAGCGGATTTTGTCGAGTTTGCTAAGGTTAAAATTGAGCAGTACTGACAAACATCAACAACACGCCCAAACTACATTTAGTTTCCAACCACAGCCATGGTGGTTACACAGGGCACGCCCAGCATGGTAATGGCGTCGCAAAAGTAAGTTTTGAGGCCACCATTTAATCATAATGTCATTCATTTCAGTGCCACAGTATATTATCAGCAGGTTAATAATATACCATAACATTACTCACTTAAGCTAATGTACAGCAATGATTTAGTTTTTACATGAACAAGTAAGCAACATTAACAAATCTCTCTGTCCGAAGAGAACAGTTAAGATGAATTATTAATAATTGCTGGGGGAAACATGCATTTTTCATCTACTAATTAAGTCAAACTTGAATGTTTCATGTAAATTCTCTATTATTATGTTGATTGCATATTTCGGGCTCTTTACACAAACTGTCAACAATAATGAGGCAGTGCCCTTTGCGATGATGGCAGTTGATAATTCATAGCAATTTTGAGCTCTCTATCAGAGTCCAGTCGGGAGTTTGTGCCACGACGGGTCTTTTGACATTCACAACATGTGGCAGCATCTGCATCCTCATGCTGTCAAGAGAAATAGACTAATTGCTGTTCATTGAACACTACCAGTGCCATGTAATTCCTATCTATGAATGTGCTGGCATTTAATATCTGCTGATTTTCATTTAAAATTAATTTATTTGTTAGAATAATAACACAAGCCTGTCTGATGATGTTATTGATTAGCATGACAAATTGTGTCTTTTGAATATCCGAAGCATTAGCCTGCTGCTGACGTTTACACATTTTACTGTGATGTGGAGAGCCGAGGTCACGCCCCTTCCTGTTTGCCCCATGGGACCTTATTTCAGAAAAACTTTGTATGGTAGTGAATAGAGAAAGACAAATCATTGTCTTCATTGTGCCATAAACTAAACATATGATCATTTTCAAAGTCAATAAAGTCACAGTTTGTCACAAAATTAATGAAATATCAGACTGTGAAAATACGACATAATAAAAACTACTCAGCCAACAGTCGCGTTAGTGACGTCGTCTCGTTGAACGCTCACCAAAACCCGTAACTTAAACATTGTCGCTCCTGTATATAAGAACTATCATTTTAAATAACTACTGTTGTCAATATGATCAGATTTATTGTGATTTTCATCTTTTTCAGTACCTTTTCTGAGATGAGTTGGCGGCCATGCTGGTGTTGGTGACGTGTGTTGAGCGAGGCGATGTAGTTCACTGAGCGGATTAACAAAAAACTAGATGGTATTTTACTTTAATTACAACAAACTGAGACGATCTTGACTTGAAATGTATCTTTTCAATTGATAAAACATCATATATGTGATTCATGGTACAATTCAAGTGGAATCAAAGTAAATTCCCATGTGTTCCACTGGAAGGGGCGTGACCTCGGCTCTCTGTTTGTGTTGCTTCTTTCAAGTATGGAGACTAAATTAAAGCAATTGTGTATTGTTGGGTAACAGTTAGGTAACATCAGAAATAAAGTTAAAAAACTGATTACATATTAAGTGATACCTCAACTCCTTTCAATGCTTAAACTTCAAACAGCATTTCAAACCCTTTTAGGTCTAAGGCAAACAAAAACAAAACTTCTGCTTCTAGACGATGTACCCTACCTGCTTTACTCACATCTCCAATCACCACTTACACTTAATTGACCCTAATTCAGTGCTTGGACTTAAACTTCAGTATCATTCCATTTTAAAGGTCCAGTATGTAGGATTTAGTGCCATCTAACAGTGAGGTGCAGATTACAACCAGTTGAACTCTCCTTGTCTCACCATCCCCTATACCAAGCGTGTAGGAGAACCTACAGTGGCCGCAAATAACACGAACAAACATGAAAAACGTTAAAAGGCCCTATGGGGTCAGTTTGATTTATCTGTTCTGGGCTACTGTAGAAACATGGTGGTGCAACATGACAGACTCAGTGACAGAGGACCAGCTATCTGTTGATATAAAAGGATCGTTCTAAGGTAACGAAAACACAACGATTCTGAATTTCAGGTGATTAGAAACTATTCACTCATATAATCGTCTCATCTAGCTCTTGGCAAGAAAAGCGAGACACCATGCGATGGACTTAAACAAACATGATATTCCATGTTGGTGGATTAGTATAAATGTTGAAGAGAGAGGTCGGTGGCGGCCTTCATTTTGTTGTTGCTTTCAGCAGCGAGCACATGTCCTAAATATACAATATACAGTGCAGTTCATAAGTATTTAAACACGTTTTCTACTGCGTTGGCTCTGTCCTTCACATACTGGATTGAAATTAAACAGGTACAATGCAAAAATGTAGTAGGCTATGTATAAGAAAGGGCTACATGTGTCATATTGTACACTATTAGGCAAGGCTGAGACAGAAAGTCAGCACTGCAGGATGTCTTTTTGTGACTGTCAACAATTTCTTTTATGGCCTGCACTACTACTAGTTATGGTACAGAAGAATATTGACAGCAGCACCAGCATTGGTAGTGTTTTCTGTGAAGATGTTGCATTACAATTCATTTGACAAAATGGATATTTGCATGTAGTCAGAGCCAACACCAGCAGCCGATCTTAGGCCTGCATTCCAACCTAGATCATTTTTAAGCAGTATTTGCTGCATGCAGCGGGAGATTGTTGCAAACCTAAAGGTAGCGCTGTTACTACAGCACCGTGTTCAGTGCTGTGCTGGCTGGAAATGCACTAACACTGCATAACACTGTAAAATGACAGGAGGAGAGACAGATAAAAGTACAACTGCAATCTAAGCAATCGATTTCACTTTTTTTTTCCAATTTCTTCCCGTTCAGCCACAGTGTGGCCTGTGAAATTGGGCCTAGCTACTGCTGAATGAGAGAAAAAGGCTTCCTGGGGTTGCTGTTATTTGATGATAGCTCTGGTTTCTGTTTACCCCTCCACAGATGTCCCTTTCTGATACATTGAAACTGATCACCTGATATCTGCACTTTCTACTTTATCCACATCTCGCACAGAATTGTCTGGTCACAGCACTGTGAACGAGAAATGTATTATTATTATAGTGTGCATTCACAATATGACAGTTTCAGGATGAAAGAACGCAAGAATGGCTGATAAAAGGTGTCTTCAGGCGTATGGCAATGGGAATGGATGGGATAATCTTTTGTTGTTCAGCTTCAGATCCAGAAACACTTTTTATTCCAAGAATATCTGTTATTATTAGGTCCTAGGGGATGTAACCGTGTATATCCATTTTTTATGGTTGAAAAATATGTGATACATCTAAATTATTAATTTTGTTTATGCGTGTATGTGTGCAGTTCAAAGAAAGGGTTTACATCTGTAATAAGTGTTCTCATCTTCACTACGAGGGCCCTCTTTGGTTGTGAGCCCATCTCCTATAATCTCTTGGGAAGATGGGAGAAAGACAGTGTGGGGGGTTAAACGGTGTAGTCCCAGGCTGGCAACAATTGAATTGCAGAACAGAAGAAGAAGAGGAGACGAGATGGGATGCATGAAGAGGAGGAGGCAGGGGGTGTAATTGTAGTTTAAATGTGTGTTTTTGTCAGAGATGGAGGTAATGGCTTATTATATGCTTCCGGGGGCCTGTGGAAGAATGCCTGCAGATGTTGTGAAGAGCCACGGGCTCCCCCACGCCACCACCCAGGAGGAGACAAATAGGAGCACTATGGGAGACGGCTGTAAATACAGACCTGAAGGGCCTTCTCCATGTTTAAAAAGTCCCTTTCTCGTTCTTTTCATCTGGCTTTCTTTCGCACTAACCCCACTGAGGAGCGGATGAGCAGATGGGCTGAGTCGCCCCAAAAGCACCTTAATTTCCACACAATCCCCCAGCAACTCAAACTGCTGACAAAGTAGTTTGCAAATGTTTTTTGTTTAGCTTCATAACTCCAAATTTGGAACTTTTTTGTTCGTTTGTGAGGATCTTCTTTTGTCAGAAAATCATGTTTTTAGGTTTAGCTAGAAAGAGATAGTTAGGCATTTTGCTAAATGCATTTTTGTACACCTTTCACACTGGACAAAAAACCCACTAAGGCTACATTCAGACCAAATCAGGTGGTGCGACGAAACGCTGCAAGTTTTCGTGGTGGTGTGGGAGTGCCACTTCATGGTCCGTGTGTGTGACGTGTTGGGAACCCCTTGGTCAGTTTTGCTGAAAGAAGAAGCTGCTATGTTGTTATGCTAGCATGCTGGTCCTTCTAGTGATGCCGGCTCTACAGTGATCGTCGGCATCCAAGGATGTGTTTTAACTGGTACACAAAGCCAAACTGAGTTAATACACATGACATACCAGTTACAATCCACTTTGGTTTCAGTCATTCATGCTGCCAGTCCGATCAACAGCTTAAGTGACGACCACCGCAGCGTGACGTCGTGCACCACTGCAGGCAAAACGGACTACCCTCATTAAAATGAATGGGAAGACCTGCATCTGTGCCGCACCACCGGATTTGTTCTGAAACCAGCCACTTACATCTGCCTTTTGTCTTCAGTGTGAAGGGATACTATGGGCATTCATTCCCAGGTTAAATGGCTCTGCGGTTGTCACGGGTGTCCCAAATTTTAGTCCCTTTTCTTGAGCGATGCTATGAAGTTCCCAATCTTGGTCCATAAATATTTTTCTTGTCTTTCAGAGCTTGAATACATTTAGTCTGCGTTAAGTTTGAAAGAGTGACTGAAAGTTAGCATCACCCTGGTTCCAACATAAAAAAAACTACATGATTTTTGATTTCTGATGCAGAAAAAAGGCTCTGTGGCATAAACACATTTTGTTAAGCAAGATAATCTTCACAGATGAACACCACCTTAATGATTTTTGAGTAAAACGCTGACATTAGGCTATAAACAAACTACATTCCAGTCGTAAGACTTCAATGTCTACCTCCAGCTTCCTACTAAACTATACTATACACACTCTACACTCACTCTACATACTCAGTCTACCAGTTGTAAAGTTAGAGTTAGAATGGTTTGCAACAAAAGTCGGCCTGTAAAGACGGACAAGTGAGTAGATGAGTCTCCGTGTTTGGTGTGATGGCGTTTAATGTCCGCAACAACCTCTGTAGTCTCGTTTAGCCACTGTTATTGAGACACATGAACGCGTTATAATTCAATTTAACAAATTGAATTTTATATAAATCATTATAAACCTTATTTCAGGCATTTAATCGAATACCCATTCAAAAAACCCACTGACTGCACACAGAAAGTGCAAAAATGCTAACTGATTTCTGGGTTTTCTGACTCATTCCAGTAGCACTCTAGGTGCTAAAGCCAGCAGCTGGTTAATTTAGCTAACCTGCCTATCAGCACCTCTACAACCCATTACATAATACGCTACATCTATATCTTTTGTTTAATCCTCAAGAAATGCTACATCATTTCACAGTTTTACTGGGCGAAGTGCCAGACTAGCCTACTCTTTGATATGGTCATGGTAATTCTGCTGTGCTGTAGGCAACTGGACTTGTTTCAGTTTTTTGAAGACGTTTCACCTCTCATCCAAGAGGCTTCTTCAGTTCTTTGCAAGAAAGGCGAGACAGCATGTGATGCCCCTAAACAAACATGATATACCATGTTAATTAAAGAGCTTTAGAGTGACAGAGCCAATATAATTGTTTTTTTGTTTCCAGTCTGTCTGCTAAACTAAGCTAACTGGCTGCTGGCTGAAGCTTCACATTTAACGGACAGATAGAGAGTCTTTTCAGCATGAAAGTAAACAAGCGTATTTCCAATTAAGTTGCACTATTCCTTTAAATGGTTTGGTTTCATTTGAATTTGCAGCCAGGAGTTGAAAGGAATGAGATAAACATTTATATTTACAACTTCACAGTCCAACCAGGACACTGCCAAGAATTTCTCAAGACTGAATTAATTTGAGGAAAGATAAGATTGGACAAATATCAGTCTGCTAGAAGCTGTCTGAGTAATATCCAGTCTGTCGCATTCATAATGGGTGGTCCTATCATGTGGTGATAATAACCATTCATAGCTATGAGACGGAAGCCAAACTCTCTGAAATAGCAGCGATGAGCCCAGAAAGGAAATGTCCTCTTTTCTTGTGTTTAAACTGTGTTGAAAAATGGAACTGTGCTGATAACACTGGATCAAAGCTCTTGTGCTCTGATCTGTCTGCCAAAAACCACAGTGACGAGGAGGAAGCCGAGATTCACATTAGCTCTAACTTTGGGGACAGTTTTCAGTGAGCTGCTGCTGGGTGACCGTGCATCGTCTGCCCTTCAAGTTGTAAAAGCAAACAAATAAGGCAGTGCTGCCTCCCACTGTGAGGTCGACTCATTCGTTCCACTTGTCCGGCTGATGGATTTGGTTTTATAAAATTTGGCTTTTTTTAGCCTCCTGCTAATTAGTTAAGGGAGGGGAAATAAATGCACTCCACACATTTTGTCCAATTTGACTAGCCTCTTTTTTTTCCTCCTTCTAAATCGTCCTCCTGTGGTCTTCTTCACAGACCTGTGCGTCGAAGGCACGGCTGAGCTCCCTCTGTGTCACGGTGAGCTGTAGTGGCCGCGAGGCTCAAGACACCCAGCAGGGAGGGCTGAGGCTCTAATAGCAGAATCGGATTAGAGGACTCCCCTGGTGTGTGCTGCCATGCACCCGTGTGCGAATGCTCTGCCTGTCATCAATATTGAGGCGGCGGCGCAGGGAGATCTATCAGCAAATCCGATTGCACGCAGAGAATTCTGAGGTCCCGGCAGAAAAGGCTGGGATGGGCTTTTTTTCCCCCTCCCTCCCACTTTCCTTTTACATTATTTCAGGCCCCAGGAGAGTATTCTCCATCATGTCAATGTAATGTAGCACACAGAGGCAATCATGCAGCCTCTCTGGCCTCAGGGCTGCCTGCTTGGAGGAGAAAATGCAACTTTAGCACTTAATCATCTCGCCCAAAGCTGCTGCGCCAGTCTATGGGAAGGTTTTCCACACAATATGAAACCAGATCCCTCACGGTGGGCATGCTGTTGTGTATCCCCCATGGTTGGGGACTCCATTTCCCCTCTTCCACTCTTACCCTGCCGCAGACCTGTGCTTATATGTCAATTCAGCCCATGCGGAAAAAGACCTCAGTTGGGCGCGACGTTACCTGCAGACACCTGCTGAAACATTTGGATTCATGAATCCCATCTCCTCATTGAGGAGCGCACGGCAATCAGAGTCATTCTAGTGTGATCAATGCCCCGCCACAGAGGAAGACCATGCACGCCACGGACGAGTGATGTGGGACTTTATTGATATTAGCTTACATGCATACCAGACATCACTGTGTGTTTCAATGCCGCAGAGTTCACATTTGATAGGAAAGAGATACAATGCAGCTCGTGTGTGTTCGCAAGAGGCAGAAAAAAGCAGTGTGTGTGTGTGTGTGCGCGCGCATGGAAATGAACGTGGAGGTGTGTGTATTATCAAGTGATTGATCGGCTGCACGCATGGCTCCAAGGGAAGACATGGGGAGAGGTCAAACAAGACTGTTCCAAATAGACCTGTCGGAATCAGCCTCGGGGAGGCCTAACTGGTTAGACAAGGGCGATACTTTTTTACTACAAGTGCCCTTGCTTTACTGTGCGTGGACTGAACAAGCCCATGTATTATTCACTGGTCTCACTGGGTGATAAATGGGAGACCTCCATTGCAGAAGCAGTGGAATATTCACCAGTGCTTATCTCTTTTAATCCCATGACCACAGGCCAAGTCACTGAATTAGTGGGCAAGGCATAACAGTGCTGCTTAAACTGCAGGGGCAAGGTTGTTTAACCCGGAGATTCATCCAAAAGCTATTTGTTTGATAAATAAACTTGGCGATGTGAGCCGACAGTGTTTATGGAACATATTTAAAAGGAACGCATGTGGGATTTATACTAAAGATGAATTGCAGTTATGACCCGACACTGTATCTTTTCTGGAAACAGTTTTTTAAACATCTGCACATTCATTTTTTCCCCCCTCGCGGCTGCATTTGATCTACAACATGAAAGCCGAGCATTAGAGCATTTGCAAGTGGACGGTTGTATTTTTAAACTATGCCATCAAAACAAATGTTATGGCAATATGTTAGTGAATAAATCACATTAAGACACAGTTCTCTCTGTGATTTCTTTTTATTAGATTTCTTTTATTCAGGGCTATAAAAATCTAACTGCACTCTGTCGAGTAATTGAAAGCAGCAGGACTTTTTTTTTGGATCCGTCATGACATGCGCCTAAAAACTGATGATTTTCTGACAGATTTTGTGCGTATGTATTTACATAAATGTGGATTTGTCATGCACCATACTGTGCAGGCATTGGTCCAGATTTATACACTTTTTTATGTTTCTTGCCTGTCAGCGCTCTTATAGTTTTTTTTCTCTCCCCAGAATATATTAACCTAATTTCACTATGTTTTAACCAGTGGTGGAAGACATTTTTGAATATTTTGCTTAGAGGATAAAACTGGTGATAGTCTGATTGTCTTTTCACGGTAAAACATGCCATGACAAGGCAAAAACAAACCCTGTGTCAGGCTGCCTCTCAGTACTTTCTGATTTCCCTATCCTATTTTTGGCTATCCATCCATTACATTGACGATAGATAAGCCTTTAAGAACAGCTCACAAATACATTATTGTTGAAAAACCCTAAATAATCTTATCGAATAATTTTTTGTAGAATATCATCAGACTTATCCCTAAAACTGGCTATTGTATGTAAGTGGTATTTGGTCTGCCACTGGGCTGGATATTTTCCGAGAAAAACTAAGGTCAAATCACGGCACCAAGGAAGCAGGCAAAGAAGGCGAAGAGGAAGAGTGATAGAAACTGAGGTAAAACAAGAGTAAACAGACGGGCATTCACTCAATGGAGAGCACTGCGGTGTTGCGTCAAAGTCTGTTCCTCCGTCAATATTTGTTTCCTCTTACCACCGGGACTTGAGATGGTTCAAATCCGGCATTCTTTCTACTAGATCAGGAAGTAAGAAAACCTGCCTACTTATCTATACAACCAGGTGTTGCCTTTTCATAGCACTGAGAACAAGGTTTCTAATGGTTGTTTCTGTTTTGGACAGTAGGTAGCGGTAGCCATGTTGCTAACATTAACTTTTTGCGATGGAGGCAATATCATCAGACTTATCCCTAAAACTGGCTATTGTATGTAAGTGGTATTTGGTCTGCCACCGGGCTGGATATTTTCCGAGAAAAACTAAGGTCAAATCACGGCACCAAGGAAGCAGGCAAAAAAGGTGAAGAGAGAGTGATAAAAACTGAGGTAAATTAAGAGTAAACAGACGGGCATTCACTCAATGGAGAGTGCTGCGGTGTTGTGTCAGTTCCTCCATTAATCTTACTACCTGGACTTGAGACATTATTAATAATAACTTATCAATACAACCAAGTGTTTCACTCAGCCTTATCATAGCACCGAGATCTGGATTTCTAGGTTGTTTTTTGCTTTGGACAGTAGCCAGGCCTATCTTTGCGACAGCCGAGCCAATAAATCATACCCTGCAAAATTACTTGTCGTTTAAGATCATAAATAAATGAAGTAGAGGTATAAAGAAGCATAACATTTTATGATTCAAGTGAAGTACAAGTACTTAAAATTATACTTATAAGTACAGAAGTTGAGTGAATATACTAGGTTGGATCATCAGGTATAGGCTTTACCCACAACCCTTCAGTTTAAACACAAACATCTGTAGATTTTGATATACTCTTCTACAGGAGTTTCTCTTGGAGACTACAACTCGTATTGCAGAGACGATTCCCTATTCTCCTCAGCACTCTCCCTCATATCACATCTATTTGGAAGAAGCACAATCCTACAGTGCAACTACACCGCCAGCCTTTGTTTTCCCCACACAGAAACTGGATGTCTGCCACGGAGCTTTCTAGAATACTAATGAGGGTGGTTAGCGAGTCAAAGTTACTGACCTGAGGTGTCGGGATAGAGCACAGACCAAGGAGTGGTGGGGTTGAGTGCAGCCAGACACAGTCTGCCACAGTAAGACTGGAAATGTCAGAGTTTATTACCTCTGGCCCGGCTTGCCCTCAGTTGGCCAGGGGTGATGGCAAACTGCACTCATGCTTCATTTGTCCTATTATGGGGATCTTTTTTGGATGATGAAGGCAAGCACAAAGATTCCGTTGGACTACAATCACTCCAGCAAGAGGGCGATGTTTTCCATTATATGTCACTGACTGGAGATGTGTCATCTTTTTTTACACCTCTTGAAAGCCATACTGTAGTATATCTAAGAGACATATTACCTGTCATACTGACACAACTCCACCAGTGTGTGTGAGTGATCTATAATTAGGTGTTAAACCCCAGCAGAAGCCCCGGATCTGAACAGCCTCTGGAAGCGATGTCTCTCTTCCTCCCCGCTCATCTCCGCTCGTTTCTCCCCTCACCTGCCCTCTTCGCTCTTGTTTTTTGTTCCATTTTGCCGCTGATTATGTTTCTGTCAGCCCGTATCTCCCATTTTCTCTGCCTATCGTCTCTCACTCTCCCAACTTTTTCCAGCATCATTTAAATTCTGCTCCACCTCCCTCTCCCCCCCTGTCTCTCCACAGGTGGTGAGGGCAGAGAAAAAAACAACAGAAAGTAATAAAAGAGAGGGAATGATCCCCCTTTTCTGCTCCTCATGCCTTTCCATGTGAGGGTAAAGACTTGTCAAGCAACTAATGTAGCTCTTCATTGCTATGAGGAGCCTCTCCCTTATAAACAAAGCCTATTCATGAGCTTGGAGATAACCCCTGTGCCTTCATTTGTATCAGGGGAGAGTAATTCCACCCCATGCGACTAATCTATCTCTGCAGCCACTGATTCCTCCTCTGTGTGGCAGTCTATTGAAGGAGGCATTTTTGTCATTTTGTCATTCATATTTCAGTGTAAATCTCAAATCCCACGAGTGCAAATTTGTGTCAAACTCCCAACTGACCAGAAGCTTAGACTCTAATCATAGCTGTATCACAACCACTTAGTGAAATGTATGAGCAGGGATGTGGTTAAATGTAGCATAGAGAGTTCCTATTTCACTGAAACATAGTTGAGCATGACAGCAGAGAATGGATAACTGTGGTTGTAGGAAGATATATATGAGGAAAGACAGAAACAAATGTGGCTTTTTAAAGGTGCACTCCCAAATTGTAATCCAGACAGAAGAGAAAACACATTTTAAATAAAATAACAACATATGCATATACAGCTGCTGAATACAATTTGCATTCCTTGAAAATAATTTTTGTTTCTGTGTTTTAAGTCACCGCTCAAGCTTAAAATCAAAATATTTTTAATTATAGTGGCAACTTAAAGTCATTTAAAACTTGTTTTATGCCTTTACATCTGTCCATCCCGTTCAAGTCAAGGCAATATCTGAGGACTGCTTCAAGGGACCATCTACTGGACTCTGAAGAGCTGATTACAATTTGGTGGTCAAAGGTCAAAGTTACTGTGACCTGTGTGTGCACTGTGTAGTTTTGCGCAAGACATTTTAATCAGAAGAGAAAGCTGTTCATTGACTGATTTTTTTATACCTAAACAAACTACATAAACAATCCTTAAAGGACAATTTCATACTGTTTTACTATGTTTATATTTGGCGGACCCTGCCACCTTTCTAGCTTCAAACAGTGTTCTGGGGACCTTATTTTCCTCTGAGAACAGCTTGTTGACCATACTGACCATACTTCACATTTGGTCAGATACTGAATTGGTGACACTAACTATGAGTCTCCCTCTTGAAGGTTTTGTATTTGTAGAGATCTTCTGTGCTGCCGGGTTGAATATGCATGTGGAAGCACTCATGTTTTACAAATTGCAGCTTCTTCACATTCAGAATCAAATTTTTTGGCCAACATGCGAACTCATACAAGGTTTTTTCTTTCACTCAATGGACTTACATTAAGTCCATTGAGTGAAGTGTGGTCATAACCTCATTGTGTTTTCTGATATTGAGCCTCAGGTAATGTTGTTGTTGTTGTTACATCATGTGAAGAAGCTCTCTATCGTTGCTTTGTACTCCTCTCTAAAATAGTCTCTAAGTGAAGACAGCATGTTTCTCACTGGAATCAAACATGTCAATATCAATTTCACCCCCCCCCACCCCCCCCCAAAAAAAGAAAACTTAATACATTTTGTCAAATTCTCTCAAAGTCTTTACAGACAGGGATGTAAACTGCAACTCGACTGGTTGGCGGAGGCATAAATCTGAGATGGTAATCCTACTTTCCAATCTGGAAGTCCTGCTCATGATACATGTTTCCTACCTTCATAACTTGAAGTGCTTCCTTCATATCTATTTCCATATAACAGTGTATTTGCCTAAAGTGCATTCTAAATGGCTCAAATTGAACAATTACTGAGTAAAAATGTTTGCAAGAAGCAGCTCCTTGAGAAAAACCAAACCATCAAGTGTAGCTAAGTGGTTTTCTGTGGAAGAGCAACATTGCCATCTATCACTGAGAAACAGAACTGCAGACACAGAAGCTGTCACTGACTTGCTGAAATCAGATGTTTTGCATGTCTATAGATAAAGATAATCATGAAACTCATCAAGGTTATTTGACAGACTGCTGAAAGAATCTTGTGGTGTCTTGTCTGCACGCTACAATTAAAAAAAGCTTTCAGTTAATGGGAGAAAATTTGTCTAAAAAATGTTGGATAATCCCCCAAAATCAGGTTTCAGAGGTTACACAAAGCTGATCCCAAGTAAGCCAGTCACTCCCTCCTGTCCCTCTTCCCTGACTGACATACTGATGGTCGACTGACTGACATCCTCCATGCACTGACTGCTGCCAGCATGGCTGTGGATGGGACCCCTCCACCGTCAGCCTGAGATTTATTCCTCAGGCTCGCGCTCAGGTAGTGTATTTGCATGGGATGCGGTGATGCTGCCATGTTGTCGAATGATAATCCCGTCCCAAACGTCCCACCGGTGCCTCTCTTGGATGTGATTTAATTTCTCCTGGCTAAATTAGTGGAGAGCGTCTTTTATTGAGTGGCCTGTCTGTCTGTGTGAAAGATTACAAGTGAAGGTGGCGTGGGTGATTAAACATCATGTGGCTGCTGGTGTGTTTGCTCTGTTGCCAGGAAGGCGGCGGTGACATCGGGGTGTGTGATGCATGACCTTTGTTTTTTTATTAGCACGCGTGCAAACATAAAGTGCGTCCATGCCACACGAGTGTGTCTGGATGATTGAGAGAGATGGCTTCTTTCCTTAACCATAATTTCATGCATAATGCCACAGATCTGGATGCTGCGCAGCCCGACTGTTCTCCCCTTGAATCCTAATTCCGCATTCAGATTGGTTTATTTCGGAGACGCCTCGGCAAATCATGGCCCTAATTAATCGGAATGATGCATCGATTCCAACTACTTTCTTCCCTTTCCTGCACAATTTTCAAAGCCTTATGAAGAATGCATGAGGAAATAGAAACACAATCAAGGCAGAAACCCTCACCAGAAAAAGAGCACAGACTATTTCTGATGTGGCATTTGATTACAGCGTTTCTGCCGTGCTATAAATCTGGAGGAAAGATATCTTAATCAGAAAAAGGTAGCAAATACAAACAGGTGTACGCTACATCTCAAACACGAGAGATTCCAACAAGTTCCACCAGGCTTTGTTGCCTTTTTTTTCTTAGCCGAGTCCACGGCTTTTCCTTCTTTATCAACTTTGACTCCCTCTCCCTCTCCCGCTCTCCTTTCCCTCCCTCCATCCTTTGCTCTTCAGCTCTAACAGCCCTTGACAGCTGGAGATGAAATAGAAATTTTGATATCAAACACCTACACAAAGGAGGGCTGACCTTTGATCAGCACACCGTTTGATGTTGTGACATGAAATTTGCATCATGGGAGCACGGGGCAACGGACGCCACCGCAAAAAAGGGCTAATGCCAGAGCCCTGTCAGGGAGCTGCGAAGGTCAAGGGCCTATTAGGAAGGAACAAGCCCTCTAATCCCACACGAGGGCCCTGCACAGCATTTGATGTTCAATACACAGAAATAGAATAGAAAATTGAGCCCTGAGAACAGAGGAGCGACGACAGTAAGGGTATTCATTAGGTATTAGCCCATGAGTGAACAGGGAAGGAAGGGCATTATGGAATTATTATTAGATATGACATTGTGTTTAGAGCAAGACATTCATAACCTCTGCTAACGCCAGAACAGGCCTCCTGCTGGAAGAAAAATCTGGTCATCCGATGCCCCAATTTGTTAAACTATCCGTAAAGCGTTTCAGAACTCCCAAGCAGCTCCTCGCCAGGAATGAAAATGGACGTCCTGCCTCAGGTCTGTGGTGGCGCGGGCCACTTTAGAACATATGGCGCACTCCATCTGAATGTTGTCTATTGATCTGTGGACACGTGGATCAGTGGAGCCTCTGAAGCCATTTAATTATTCAAGCTTGGCACGTCATTTTTCATGCTCGGTGCTGCTTCAGAAGACCAAAAATAAACCTGTCACTGCGTTGTCCATCTTTCATCTGGCCTTCAGCTTGCAGCCTCATTACCTGCACGGCACAGGTGAGGGGAGGGAGGGCAGGGGGGAGGAGAGAGGAGAACACACACATTTGTACGTACACGTTTACTCTCTCGCTCACTCCCTCTCTTTCACACACACTATTTAGCAGGTCGTGTCAGACAATCATTTGATCTCATTTCAGGCAGTATCGTCATCTTTCCTCCGTCCTCTAATCAATATTTCAGTTACATTTTTGGTCCCATTTTTCAAAGTGCAGTCATAATACTTTGCAAAGGGTTTGTTTGGGTAATTTCTGGAAGTTAGGTTTATTAACTTTGACAAATTGGACGTACATTCTTGAGACAGCTTAACGTGCATTTGAAGCAGTGTTGTAAAAAGTGCCCAAAAGTCATACTTGAGTAAAAGTGTTAAAATATTACTTTGGTAAAAGTGAAAGTCATCCATACGAATCGTAATCGAGTAAAATGTAAAATATCAAAAGTAATTCTCTGGCAATAAATGTACCCAAATATAAAAAAGTACAAGTAAAATTAAAATTACACATATGTATACTTACTATGTGTCAAGCGATTATCTGCCTGGCTGATTATCAGATGATGCAGCATGTAATCTGCGAAGTAACTAGTAACTAAAGTTATCAAGTAAATGTAGGGGAGTAAATAGTATAATATTTGCCTCCAAAATATAGTGGAGTGGAAGTAATTAGTAGCAGAAAATGTAAATACTCAAGTAAAGTACAAGTACCTCAAAATTGTACTTAAGTACTGTACTTGAGTAGACGTATTTAGTTACATTCCATTACTGATTTGTCTCTCAAAGTAAAGGCAGTAAGCCAAACTACTCTGTATGCTTCCTTTACTGATACATTAATAGTCCATTGTATATGTCTTTAACGGCAATACAAATGTGAGCTATAGTACATTACATTTAAGTGATATCAAGTGAATAAGGTTATGGAAAAGATAAAACCGTATCAAATACTGATGTTTCGTGGGCCTTTTCCCACTTTTTAACACATAAAAAAATTAACTTATTGGATCCAAATGGCTTTAAACTGTCTTCCGAAAAATGATATCTTAATTTGCTGATGGCCCTTAAATCAGTATCTTGGTAGTAATGTTATCAGTTTTCTTCATGTCTCTTAACTTTGATGCCAACATCAGCACTTTCCTTTTTCATCAAAATTGATACGACTATCATGAACATACCACGCTCACCATTCTTCAATTTTCATGCCCGAGGAAAGTGAAAGAAATTGACAGGTGCTGCAACTAAATGCCAACATAAGCATGCTTACATGCTCAAAGTGGCTATGTGACCATGCTGATACGTAGCAGGTAGGCTGGTTTTGTGTGTTAGCATGCAAGCAACGATTTGCAAGTATTTGATCACAAACCAAACCTAGCCTACTTAGCCTACTGACAGCGCTACATTAAACACTGAGTGATCACCAAAGCAATTACAGTTCATCCTGACAGGGGCATGATTGTCAATAGCGTAAAACTGCCCCTGGAAGCCTGCTGTTAACATTGTCACAAAGCAAACATTGTCAGATTTAGTCATTTATGTAGAGCTCTGAAACAACACCAGGGGCCTTACACATTGATTTCCAATGGTCTCTATGACCTCGCGTGTGCTACGTGACTTTGTTCCGCTCTCCACACGGTTTTATACCTCACTGGGAGCCACTTCTGGGACGCTTCTGAAGCGTGATCACAGACATGCTGCCAGAATCTGGCATATAGCAGCCCAGTCGCCAGAATACAATGTTAGTTAACGCTTCTGCAACCACAGATACGTCCAAGGTTGATATTTGTAGCAAACATGGCATGTCACATGAGTCACACCAGTGCATATTTGTAAGAACACCGGGGATATTTCCAGCTGTTTTTCTGGCGACCAAAACCAGCTATTTTTCACAGAAAATGCATCATCTTCATCTGTGATATGTGGCGACCAAAACAGGTATTTTAAACCAAACCATGATGTTCTCCTAACCCCAACCAAGTGTTTTTTTCTGCCTTAACCTAACCCTACACAACACTAATGCATGCTGTCTGGCTCAAATATCCTCTATCATCTCTTTAGGTCCATGGCTATTCCTGTCTAGACCCTCATTTTTGCTGGCATTATCTAAGAGGGAATCACGAGGCAGGTGCTGTCATTTTGCTTTGAGTTGATATTTACAGATCACAGGTGTGTTATGTCTTTATATTCACTGTTCATAACACTCTGCTTGAAATTTCCCAAGGATACTGTATCATTACCCACTAGTATGTATTTTGGACAAACTGCTCAAAGATTAAATCTTACACTTACACCATCAGACAGGTACAATGAGGCAATCATATCATTCCAGTTATCCACTCCTGATGAATCAAAACAGGTCAGAGTTCCTGAACCTTTCTCACTTTGAGAGAATCCTCCTGTATCTCAGTAATCTCTCAGGAGTGATGAAAGCAGCGCAAACATGCACCTCTGTGTTGCATTACCTCACTCACCATATTTCCTGACAGTATGAGGTAAGACTCTTCAGGTCAGACGTTTTTAAGACTCAGGAGTTTGCCGGCCTGATCAATAATTTTGTTCTCTGTAATTATCTCACCATTGCACTCATTAATTACACTTTCAAGGCTCATTTCCAGCGTTGGCCACAGATGCCCATTCTGTGGGAGCATCCAGAGAGGTGAGGGTGAGAGAGGGGCGGCGCAGGAGAGAGCGAGGCCTAATTAATACTCTGTCTCTCCGTCTAAGGTTGGCTGCCACTCGCGGGGGGTAAAATGCAGGCGGTCTGTCATCTGAGACTTCACCAAGTGGGAGACAAACGAGGTCTTTGGCGGCCGAATCGATAAGTTCCTCTGATGAGCCAAATTTAGAGAGTGCTGCTTCTGCTTTGAAGTAATCCACCAACGCCCCGGTGTAAGACTTTTCCAGAGAACTTCCTGCGTAGCCTTTTCCGACTGAAAGATACATAAGATATCGAGTAATTGAGAGAAAGCTCACGTGGATTGAAGCCTACTGTGCAGATGTACCAGAGTTATTCAGTGAAACATATTACAGATTGGTAACCTCAACCAGCATGTTGTGTCTGACTGACACTGTCCATCAGAACTAAAATACAGCTAGATCAAAACACCACTTTCTAAACATTTGCTGGTCTGGTAGATTTTTGGAGGCTGCCCAGTGTTCTGAAACCCCAATACTTGGAGGGTTGGTTAGATGTTAGGGTTAGGAAAAAATGTCAGGGTAAGAACCAATCAGAGGCAGAGTAGGAGCAGGTCTCTGCGTAATAAGTAGGAAATCAGAATAATAGGCCATTGGAACAATGGCATGGCACCAATTTTATGGCCTTTTCATAGCTTTACTTGAAAGGACAGCTGGAGGGTGACAGGAAACAGGATGAGAAAGAGAGGGGGATGACATGCAGCAAAGGGCCACAGGTCGGATTCAAACCCTGGGCCACTGCGGCGAGGACACAGCCTCTGTACATGGAGCACACGCTCTACCAACTGAGCTACTAGGGTGCACCGGTACCAGATTTTTAACTAGTTAAGCAGCATGGTTCCACAGTATAGAGGTGATGTCTTTGGACCAGACTGAATTATATCAGCATGATTGGATTTTTTGTGCTATCTCAGCAACTATTGGACAGATTGCCATGACATTTGGTACAGACATTCCTGTTCTCCCCCTCAATGAATTGCAATATTTTCCATGGTCACCATAGTCCATAACATAGTCCCTGTTTTTTTTATCTAGCACCATCATCAGGTGAAAACTTACATCTGTCCAATACTTTGGGTGACCAAAACCTTGCAGAACAAAGGGTTTTCCCCTCAGCCTCAGCTATACTCTGTGTCAAATACTAGTTAGCAAATGTTACTAGATATAAAAATTTCAGAAAGGAGTTTCAGAAATATCTCCATGTTCAGCTGCATCTACGATGGCTACTTTTGGTCCAAAACGAAGTAAAGCGAGTCAGTCGGTCCATCTGTGATCCTTCGTTGGCCCTCAACAGAATCCCATCCTCTGCCTGCTCATTTCTCTATTCTCCCAAACAGAGAAAACATAAACACTGCCAATCCGTCTTTTTCAGAGGGGAAAAATGATGGAATGAGTTTTGGCTGATAGCAAATCCAGAGTGATGTGTGACGTTGCTAAATGCGTTCGCTACCTTGCCAACCTCTCCATCTGTCCAGGAGGCGGGGTTGCCAGATTGGCTGAATAATTTCACTAGACCCAAACAGCTGTCAGCTCCCATCTACAGTATGCTCTCTGTGAAAACACCTGGATACGCTGGGTGGAGAAGCGAGGAAGTTGACATCATCAGAAAAATCAGTGACTGTGTAGTGAGGATTTTTGATCAGTGTTGTTGATGTGCAAGTTAGAATATTAACTGTGTGTGAGTGCACAGGAGCACTATGGGATGCGTGTCCCATACTGCTGCTTAGAGTGCAGCATCAGCCCCCAAATCTTATTTTTTTCGCTGACACCGCTCTGTCTCAAGCTAATTATCATATTATTATGGTTAGTGTTTAGGTTTAAATCCACCAGAGGGCAGACAGAGGTCAGCATTAGTTATGCATTCAGCACCTAATGTATCTCCTCTGAACAACCTGAGCGAAGCATCAACTGGTCGAGCTCAGCTGAAAACACACTGAGAGGTCTGGAGCTCTGATGCCATCTGCTGTCGGTTCCCCCAGAAGCACTTCTTTGTTTTAACCATAGCTGAATATATTGATTAGCAGTGTGTATCGGTGAAGTGTAGCTTTTTGCCACATACATCAGAAGGATCAGAAATCCAATCATGGCGTAAGTGTTAAAGGAGCACTATGTAGTTTTAGGGGGACATTTAAATAAGAAGAGAAAGATCTTGTTTATGCCTAAACAAACTAAATAAACAAACTGTCTTTGTTTTTGTGACTGAATAAACAAACTGACCTCAAAGGACACTTTCATACTGTTTTACTTTGTTTATATTTGGCGGACCCTGCCACCTTTCTAGCTCCAAACAGTGCTCTGGGGACCTTATTTTCCTCTGAGAACAGCTTGTTTATTCAGTCATGGAAAAAATGAATTTTCCATGAGTTTGTATTATTACCTCATTAATATTGTAAATATTAAATTTCTTAGTTTGAAACTACATAGTGCCCCTTAAAAGCAAGTCCTGTTTCCACTCGAAGTAAGAAATTCTTGGCACATGTTTGGCACATGGCATACATATGGATGCATTCTGAAAACCATATAATCGTTTGGCGGGCAGAGAGGGCAACTGCAACCAAGGCTATTAAACTCTTGATATATAAGTGGTTTGGCATGTGGATGGAGGGAGGGGCAAAAGAAGGAGAAGAGAAAAAGTGCAAGAGGAGAAGGAGAAGGAGGAGGAGGAGGAGGGTTAGGAGAGGAGAACCAGCTGGGGTTGTACCTCGAGTCAGGATACAACTGCACGCAAGCACAGTGGCGTGTATGGAGGCTTTAGACCAGGCCGGGCCCAAACATGGAGCAGTTTCACGCCTCAGCTGCAGAGAAGTCAACTGGGAAGCAGAGGGCTAATAAAGAGACTGGGAGCAGATCATTTTCTGTTTTCACTGAGACACAAGTCTATTTTAAAGGTGTTGGACTGTATCTGTATGTACTGTATGAATCTGTATGTATTCTATACGTGCGTGCCTGTGTATGACTGCTTCCATATTTTTTTACAACACCATATGGTAAAAGACAAGGGCCTGATCCTGACCGTGACAACAGAAACCAGATGGCTCTCTGTCATCCAGCACAAACAGGTACGACTCCTCCAAACTGAGAGGTCCAACAGAACCAGACAGCCTTTGGCAAACATTGCTTGTTGTGGCTGTTTTGAGATTATCTGAGGAAATTCATGTCATATTAAACAGATTTTACATTGCCCAAACGATTAGTATTCTGTCTGACTTTGCAGACGCTCTGGCTCGGTTAACTCATCAGAGAATAAGGTGCCAACTTCCTCCACAAGGGGGCAAACTCCCTCCAATATTTGCATGCAACTGGAGTCAAGAATACAGTGCCGTTACTCAAACAACAGATCCGTCTTGTAAGTATGACAAAAGTGGTTTAATTGTTTGGCTCATCCACTGTGAGTCTGACCTGCAGTTGAGTGTGTTGTTCAAACAAGGCTTTAAACCAGAGCAACTCCTTTTTTTTTTTTTTTTTTGCTTCAAAGGCATGCATGCCTTTCCTTTCACCTCGGAAATTAATTTCCCACCCTGATACACAAACTTGGCCGTTTCATCCCCTTTTCAGTGATTTTCTTTTTTTTTTTTTCTTGCTCAAGGCAGGAAACGAACACAAGAGGTTTTGTGCTGCGCCGTGGTGGGGGTTGAGACCCCCCACCCCTCCCGGCGACTCAACTTGATGTTGGGAGATGAGACGGGAAACAGGTGTCACCCATGACCTTCAGTGCTCAAACACTACAGGCCTCACAATCAGGGGTGCTCCGAGAGGGGGGTGCTGGCCTCCTTGCGAGCCACTTTACCACCATTCTCCTTCTCACTGACAAATATTAAGTAATCCCACACTCCCACGTTTGTCATCAAAGATTATTTCCATCACAGTCGATGAGCGTCCAGGATTGTGTGTTTAACATCAATACTGCATTACCCGGTTACACTGCGTTTCTCTGGCGTTCACCCCGATCTCACCTCACCTCAGAAAGATGACCCGTCAGACAAAGAAGGGAACACAAAGTAATAACCTCTAAATCCCGACGACTGGCTTATGTGAAGTCGGAGACGATTGGGAAGTCTGCTGCAGAGAGGGATAGATGTGGGAGCCGGCGGTGTCTGTGTCCTCAGCGTGTCTGTCAGCGCTGCTCCTATCGCCCACTCTGTTTTCCTCATAAGAAAAAGATTAATTCTGCAGATTATCAAGCTTCAATAAAGTACTTACTGTTAACCAGGAGTTTGGAAGAAGCTGATGCCTTGTGCAGGCGTGCACGATGGGCGGTCAAACAGAGGTAAAGGACACAGTAGACACCAACACATGATGAAGTAATCTGATAATGTACAGTATTTTACTTCACATGTAAACACCAAATGGGTTCTTAAATTAAGGAGGGAAAAGATGGAGGGACATTAGGAATGGAGCCATAAAACAAATGACCGACCATCAGAACAAAGAAGGAATGTATCCGAATGTCAAAACACATTAGCTCAAGTAGCTCCTGAAATTTCTGACAACTATGGTAAAATAAGGAAACTAAAACATCCTTAACAAAAAATTTCACATGTGAAATCCAAATTTTACATTCAGGGTCCCACATCAATTCAGTGTTTTAACATGATAGGCTATTTTCACCTTTGCCTGTTTGTTTGTTGGTTTGTCAGCAGGATTACACAAAAACCGCTGAACAGATTTCCACCAAACTTGGATGTCAGATGGGTCTCGGCCCAGAATAGATCCCATTAACTTTTGGTTTGGATCTGGATAAAGGGACGGATCCAGGAATTTTTTTCTCACTTCCTTTAAAGGTGCAAAATGAGAAAAGAATTTTAGTTGAAAACATTCAAACATTAACTACAATTATCAACAGAATGTGAAGAAATAACAATGACATTATGACAGCTATTGTATTGCAGAGATATCGACTGAAATTACCACAAAAAAAAGGACTGCAGGCTGGTCAGCTAACTGACCTAACAGAAACTACAGTTAGCAGCATTTAGTGGTTATTCTAATGATACGCTGCCCTCTATTTGTTTTGAGTATGAATTTGACAGGATGCCAAGTTAAATATTGCACATTAAACTTCACGAGATAGGGCTTTTTTGTTATTTCTCAGGGAATAATGTATGGATCTTTATTTTTAAAAAATCGGGTTTATTTAGGTGGCTGGTGATGGATTGATTTGATGCGGCTCCAAATACAAATCCAGATCTAACTGATTTAAATATGTTTTATCTGATATTAGACTAGGCTTGATTTAATTAAAGGGGACTGTTGAGCCCAGGAGGAGGTATGTGTTCTACTGAGTGCTGCTCTAGCTTCACATGTGGATTAAAGTTTCCACATGTGAACACAAAAAACGGCACATGAAATCAGGTGCGATTTGCTTCTTCACATGCGACTGGCTATTTTCACATGTGAACTAAAATTTTGATTAATAATTACATTTTTACAAGTTTTTTTCCCACGTATGATTGAAAATGTATACATAAGAAATTCATGTTTTCGATTTTTGATTGGCTTCTTTCCACATGTGTATTTACTGTTGGCCACCCAATTTCCCTTAAGAGAGAAGAAGAAGAAATAAAAGGAAAATAAAAAAGGTTCTGGCACTGCTAAATACGTAATGGCAACATGTAACGTTCATTCTGGGATTGTTAAGAACGTACAACCAATTAGGATAATTAATAATCTGATAAACAGCCCTGAAATTATCACATTAGGAACATTTGGGTGATTTCTGATGACGTAGAGTCTCCACTTGACTTGCCCCCATGCAGAGAGAGCAAGCCACAACACATGATCCTGGATGATCCTCAATAAGTCCCCCAGTTATTCTTTGACACATAAACAAACCCTCTTTAAAACGGCATTTTCTTCTTGATTCCACTTCCATTCATCCTGTATTTCACGTGAACAGCTGTATGTCATAGCTTTATGGCCATTATCTCACCACAGACATGACCATAGAAATCCCTAACCATTTGTCTATGGAAGGGCGCCTGTTTATGGACTAATGGTTATCCTGGTTGTGTGTCTATGGCATGAGCCTGACAGCCAACTGTTTGACACTGAGGCCACAGAGACAGATGGCAACCAAATGCCTTTTATTGCCTGCCTTTACCACTTGTGTGTCCCGATCACATCAGTCATGAAGACTGCAGGGACTACATGACATGAAGCGCTCTCTCTCTCTCTCTCTCTCTCTCTCTCTCTCTCTCTCTCTCTCTCTCTCTCTCTCTCTCACCCTCCAGGCCGTCAGCCTATCAGATCAAACTGAACACTGTGATACAATCAGTGATTTATGCTTTTCATATTAAAACCTGCTTCATTCTGAATCCACGTCTGTGTGCGCCATTTCCACCGTATGTGTGTATGTGTATGTCTGTGTGCGTCCATACAGTAAATGTTTGTGTGTTTCTGCTTCAAAGTGTCATATTACCACGCTATGTGCTGACACAGCGCCTAGAGCTACAGGTCGCACCTGGTGTGTGTGAGCGGTTCACCAGCTGCTGATGCTTGAGTGTCAGATGCACACACACATACACGCATTCAAGCCGCACGAACACAACTGCATATTTGTTCGTTCCATTCCTTACACATGTGCGCATGTATACATGCGTCCTTGCATTGACATATGCTCCTTCGTGTCACGCATGGGCTGCGATGCATGAATGCATATCTCACCACTCACAAGTGCAACAAAGAACGATACACACTGCAGTGAGATATTGAATACTGTTCCTCTTGGCACACAGTGAACCTGAATGTGCTCTGTGACTGCGTGTTCTGCAGGCTTAATAGGAAAATAAGTGAATTATATCAAAATATGTATAAATAAAGAATGTATATAAAGAACTTAGTTATAATGTACATATACACAAATATTGAATGTTTAACATCCATATTTTAATGTCATAATAAATTCCATAAGATATCCTCACCTTTAGATGAGCATACAGAATGGAAACAGGTAAACAACTAGCTTGCATCTGTGCTGCAGCAACAAAATCCACCTCTAAAACAAAAGGTTCCAATATACGCTCATTTTATTTTGGGTGTCTGCTTGAAAATGCAGCACCTCTATTCACCCTCTGTCTGAACGCTCCATTTTAGTGGCTGTCCCTTTAAGGCCCCCCTCCCAAAACCCAGTCTGCTCTGATTGGTCAGCTCTCACAAGCCTGAGCAAGACACCACCAACGATGTTTACACATCAGATCTGCCAGCGTGCCATCTGCCATTTTGATATTTTCACCATTTGCACTAACTAACATTGCTAACCTTAACATTGCTAACTCTGGCTAGCAAACATTAATGTTGCTAACACTAGTTAGCTACCAATAACCTTGCTAATGCTAGCTAGCTAGCATTGATGTTGCTAATGCTAACGTTAGGTCAGTACAGTGTGCTGAGCACATACTGTATAACTCAGCCATTTAATATGTTTTCACAAACTGGCAGTTGATCACTGACGAAACACAGATACCACTATAACTGCGTTATACTTTTGGCTCACTAACCTTGTTAGAATTTGGAACCAACTGTCAGAATTCTTACACACACATAAACAAAACAATCATTTTGGACCCAACATTTTTAAAATTATTAATTCACAACCATAATAATGTTTTTATGGAGAGCACTGTAGGCTTTAAACCAGAGCAACTCCTTTTTTTTTTTTTTTTTGCTTCAAAGGCATGCATGCCTTTCCTTTCACCTCGGAAATTAATTCCCACCCCGATACACAAACTTGGCCGGGGTAAAGCACTGTAGATGTTTTTTTTGTTTTGTTTTTTTGAAATGATTTGTCTACTTAAAAATATTATAAATATGACCTTTAAAGTCTTGTTTGCTGGTTACTAACAATCTCACAGTGATGACAAAACACCAGGAACACTTTTTTATTCAAAGGCGGATCATTGTTACCTTTGGATGTAGCCAGGCTAGTTGTTTCCCTTACTTTCCAGTCTTTATGCTAAGCTAAGCTCACCGGCTGCCTATTGTAGCTTCAGATTTTGCCATGAGAGTGGTATCTCTCAATCTTCTCATCTAACTCTCGGCAAGAAAGTGAATAAATATACTTCCCCGATTTTCAGATAAATTCCCTTGATGTATAAATTTGATTATAGTTGTAAACCAAAAAGCCCACACCCATTTGGGAGACACAAAATGATCTGCCATGCCCTTTATTCATTTGGTGTTTAATCTGCTGTGTGGACAAATCCCTTCAAAGAGAATGTACCTGTTGACTGTTGACCTGTAGACTGGTATTCAGGGCGTCTGGCAAACGATTAATAGGCCCAGTGTGGACTTATTTCATTCTCTGACTCAGTAAACAGAAGGTAGGTACATTTCAACAGTGCCTTTGACGTTGTGAATTATCCACAACCTTCATAATTCTTAACTTGGTCATGTTCCTCTGGCTGTTTACTTTGTGTCCCAGCCAAGAACTGAGCCATAAGTGTTGAGGTTTGTACCCGTGCACACAGCTCTCAACTGATAGCACCATTAAGGGAATTCACACATTGTCCTGACCGCTTCAAACAAGACACGCAGGATCAAAGACTGTCTAGACTCATAACTAGCACAGCGCTGGGCTGCTAGTAAAGTGCGGAGACAGTTGACATTTTGTTGCGATAACGCAGCCACGTCGCGATCCTGAATCAGACAGCAATTTGCCAAAAGTGTGTGGCTCAAGTTGGAGATAAGGAATCAAAGTTGAGCTGGCACCAGTCGAGCCACCGTTGGGGCTTGAAAGGTGACGCTAGCAGGGCTACTATCACTTTATTCCAATACAGGCTAATCTAATCAGTTGTATTACAGTAAAGACAGACTGGAGGTGAAACTGCATAGACGCCAGAAGCCCAACACTCCAGAGATTAAACGCATGTCAGACGCGACTGGAGACAGTCTATGAAGGAATATAGAGGGTATTTGCAGAAGATATGTAATTGTGTTACATATCAACTTTATGTTATTGCTTATACAGCCTTGTTTAAACTCAAAGGGTGCCTCTTCTCTAACATCTGGTGAGTCACAGCGTCAAATAGCAGGCCTGTTTTCCTCCAAAGGAATTTCCTGCATGCTCACTTCTTGTTGACACATATTTGTTTGTGGTTGGGCAGGGAGGAGAGAAGAGGGCGAGGTGAGAGGCAAGGAAACCACCATACCCCCCTCCGAGATGGACAAGCCCCTATTATCCCCTCGTTCACCCCCCTTCTCCGTCTCTGAGTGGGGGCTCATAATTGGACCTTTGTGCTGTGTGTGAATTCTTCGCCTGCACACACTTTCCCAGACCGTGTCCGGCCACCAAACAGATGGGGTCTGTATGCAGAGGACGCTCGCACACACTGCCCGGCAAACATACACACACGCACACAGAGTGCGTCAGTGCATGGGACATGTCACACAGCCATGCCAGACCCTTCTCATGCCCCATTAATAAAAAGAAGCAGCACAATAACAAGAGAAGGAGTTTGAGGAGCCCTCGGCCCCTGCGAGGAGGCCTTGCACCCCTGAATCCGCGGGTCTTCAACGCACAGAACATTCAATAATGTTTTTGTAACTGGGACGTTTGAAGTCATTGAGGGAGAATGCATCATTTTTGGGGAAAGGGGGGAGAGAGAAAGACGATGGCCAAAGGTCTATTGTTTGGCCTTTCCTTAGCTTTGTTCACATTATTGAACATTGTGGAAAGTAGCATAGCTTGGAAGAAAGCAACATATCGCCAAGGCAACCACAGCCTGTAATTGTCTGTTAGTACTTTAGAGCTTGCAGCTGCACAGGCTCTTCTCTGACAGAGGCATTGGTGATAGTGGCAAAGGAGAGGGAGCTTGGAGCAGGAGGTGGGGGCTCCCACTTTTTCTGTCTTTAAAAAGTTTTTCCCTCCTTTTTGTGTCTTTTTCTTTCTCTGCACCCACTCTCTCATTTCTTTGGTTTGTTTCTGCTTTTCACTCACATTCCCACCTCTTCCACCAGCCCTGTCACATGCCCTCTTTACTCTTTTCACTCATTCTGTCATTCACTCCCCTTGTGTTTCTCTCACTCCCCCCCTCTCCCTCCGGCTCTCTGTCAGGTACTACCTGTGCATGCGACGATAACAGCGCACCATACAACCAATTTGCTCCATAAGTCAGCCACTTGTTAGGCTGTCGGATCTGCTTGGTTTGGACACTCCTACCCGTCAGCCAAGGATCTCTGCGATCCATATCTCTCAAGTCACGCTGAGCCCGTTTTGTATCAACACACACTGGCAGCAAAAACACTACCTTTTCATGGTAAATCCCTGTATTGTGATTGTAACAGACAACAGAATATGATTTGTGTCCCAAGACAGATATCAGATAGCAGGGAATTGTTGATTTGAATGAAAGAGACAGAGGAACATTGTAGAGAAGGGCAGAAAAACAGGGTGTTTGTAGACGTGTGTCTTAACCTGTCTGTCTCCTTAAAGCATTTATGTCTTATGACAAATAGGAAACTTCCAGCTTCTAGGCCCTGCTTCCCGCCATTTCAGAGCAAGACTTTCACCATTCAAAGCTAACAACATGATGGATTCTGGCAGGGATTTTTCCTCCAAATCAATAGTCATGCTTTTTTGGTATGGAATGCAGCTGAAACATCTGCTGCCCGAGGTCTGACCAACAGGTGCTGCAGAGCGGCACAGTGTCGTGAGAACACAGAGCCCGCTGGGAGCGGGGCAAGGCCAGGTGCTCCAGAGCCGTGTTCATCTGCGAGGGGAATCCGCTTTATTAAACCAAGCAGAACTGTAAACTTGATCCTGGACAGAGCAGAATTCAACACAGGGCCAGCTCGCCCACGCAGGCTAACATTGCAACAGATAGGAGACGGGTTACTCACCGAGCTTCTACATATCCCTGCTTGTCTGTCACAACGGTTGATGCGAAGCAAGCAAAAAGATGTTTAATTTAAAGTTCTTGTAGGAAGTGTGGAACATGATGAAAATACTGAAATAGTTGCAAGGAAACAGTTTTTGTCTGGGTGCATGGTCTGCATGTTAGGGGGAAACTTACAGAGGGAAAACCATTCAGGGGGAAAAATAACTGAAACGACACTTCACCCAGAAATGTTTGTTTTTCCCATTTTGGCGGTATTGACATAGCTGTTCCTTCGTTCCGGCCTGTCCTGTCCTTTCACAAACACACCCAGGTGCATGTTGGGAGTGCTGCAGCCAGCCAACCTTGTCGCTGCAAGCCTTCGCCACGGCAACAAGCCCAGTGGAATTGATGATTTTCAACACTTCACCCAGAGGGAGTGTGAAGATTGCTGACGACGGGGACTGCGAGGTGTGTCTATGTCAAAGAAGAGGCTATTGCATCCAGAAGTATGATAAAAAACTGGTTTGTTATTGAATTTTCTTGAATCGGTCGAATTTCCATCGACATTCTGATGATCGCATGTTGCTCCAATTGGGTTTCGGTGCCAGAAAAGTGGTGTCAAATTTCACCGAGAGGGGAGAATTGTAAAGTCCAGCTGCTGGGCTTGACAGCTTTAGGGCACAGCTGGTCTCGGTCTGTTCGTGTGCATGTGTGTGTGTGTGTGTGTGTGTGTGTGTGTGTGTGTGCGCGTGCGTGCGTGCGTGCGTGCATGTGTGTGTGTGCGTGGGGGTGGACGTGGGCGTGTGTGTAGCTTATATGCCTGTACAAGGGTGCATTACTTATCCAGTGGGTCATATCCTTTAAGTCCATTCATTTTCATTTAGCTAAATTGTTAATAGCTGATGTAATGGGGTATGATGTTCGCCTGTTAATTATGCCTTTGAAATTATATGAGGGATGAAATATTAGTGAGATGGAGATATAAAATCACTGTATGAAATTAATCATTAGCAGCTTGTGTAGAATATAATAGGACCATGTCATTACAAATATTTACCAGGGAAGATTTTGGAGACTGATTCAAGCCTTTCTCACCGTGCTAATCAACCCTCCCTCCCCCTTCTCCGACCTATGGGACTACAGTGGATGGATGGAGCGAAGGACGAAGGATGAGTGAGGTAAGGGGTCCGGTCCCCTGGGTGCGGTGGGGAGTTAGATGAGCCTTGGCTGTAACCCACAGGGATCAAAGGCAGCACAGTCAGACCAAAACACCGTCCTCTCCTGTGCTCCCGTCTCCTCTTCTTCTCCCCCATTGTTCTCGCCTCTCTTTCTTATCTGATCGGGCATCCACTCACTCCAATTTGCAATTCTAATGAAAATCAGACACCTGCCCTGCCAACCTTCGCCCCTCTCTGCAGATCCCTGCCACAACAACCGGGAGGAAAAGAGAGAGAAGAAAGAGGCAAGGAGAAAAGCAAGTGAGGCAAAAGAGAGTGAGAGAGAGAGCCCCTATCAGAAAAGGGATATTATGTTACTGGTAGATTGGATTGTCAGATGGCCCAGTGAGGAGAAAAAAATGGTCTCTTTCATTCTGGGTTGCTACGACAGAGGTCTTCTCACACGGTGAAAGAATCACAATATGATGTTGGCTGTCGGACTAGTCAGGGGACCTAATCACCCCCACGGGAGGTCTAACATCGGGGTGATCCTTCCATGTTGGGGGAAGAGGTGGTGATGTTATGAAGTCCACAAGGATTGTAAAGCCTTCAGCACTGATATGCATCGACAATCCTTCAGATATCACCTCCGGAGTGTCATTTCAATTGTGTCCCTTTAAAGCTTCATTTATGAGCTGGTATCAGTGCGGGTGAATGCGCACCATATAATGTTACAGAATGTGTAACACCGGTTAAAGACAGTGTTCACTCCGAACAAGAGTTCACTGTGTATTCTCCCCATTACCTTACCTCATCTATCACCGCACACAATCTGCACCTCTCCCTGGCCTGAGCTCACTCGCTGATAGCCAAAGGTTGAGAGTATCAGCAGCACTAAATGGGCCCTTTAACAGCCAGTACACTAAAGAGAGGAAAAGGAGCAGGTGGGGAAGGAGGGAGGTCAGCATGATGCTATCAGTCCATTACAGACCCCCCGAGGACAAAAGCAACTTCTCTCCCTTTCAGCCTGGCCTAGTTGTGGCCAATGCAAGACGACAGCGCTCCACATATGGGTACCTGCACAAAGAGGCCTTGATACAGGTGTCAAGAGGTGCCAGTCATTTTGACTGGTCTGTGTGCTGAGTTCAACCCTTGTTTTAGGTTACTTTCTACTAAGGGACAAAGCAACAGAGGCCCCCAAAGGCCTTCTTCTACCTTGGCCAGTCAATGGAAAGACCATTTTTAACTACACTAGAGAATGGATACCTGACACAAACCCAAGGGCCCGTTGGGATCTGTCAGGCCTGGCTGGGTTTGGACAAAAACTTAGAAATGATGTCCAGGTTTGGGTCGCGTTTGGTTATGTCAATTGATAGTTCTGTTTGAGTATCTGTGTAACCATAAATATTAAGTGTATGTATATATTTTATTTTTAATTGTATATCTATGCGTAGAATAAAGCCTTTTCTCGGTCATCTACACTGTACAATGTCTGTAATCAGGATAACACAAACAGTACCTCAAGTTACATTTACTGCGTCAAGCGGGTCGGGTTGGGACATAAAAAACATTGGTTGAGTTCAGGTTGGGATCAGTTATTGCTCTCTTGGACTGGAGATGGGTTTGGACAGAAAAACGTGTTCTGAGCCACAATCTAGACCACAACACATGTAAGGTTGATGATGTATAGACCAAGGCCAAATCCAATACACCCCTTGCCTCTACCACTTACCCCTACCCCTACATTTTGCACATTCACATCTAGGGGTAGGGTGAAGTGTTATGGCTACATGTCCCTTCACACAGAGATTTTTCAGAGGCACACTTCAAACCGAGGGTTATGAGAAAGTCTCTGCCGTTTCAATGTGTTATGGTCCTTTTCTTTATAACAAGCATAAAACAATTGCAACCAGTTTGTTGATGTTTCACTGGCTAACTACCTAGCTAGCCAACATTACACTGTCATAGTTGTTGCACTTGGTACAGCTCCTCTAATATCAGTGCAGACTGGCAGGGTAGGAGCATAGGTTGCTGTTATGTTAACCTATAAAGCACTGTTAACATTAGTTGCCACAGACGAAGCAGTGTTCTTTTTTATTTGATGACTTGATTGATAGCAAGAAGATGTGGACGAATTGCGAGCATCCATGCTTTTCCATCTCCATCAGATAAATGGCAAATGGTGTTGTGATAACACCAGGATTGCCACGATAATGTAAAAGAATTCAACACAGCTGAAGATGACATATTGGAAATATTAGGTCGCAACGTAAACAGCATCGACGTCAACTGACAATGTATGAGTGTCTACCACTACCCCTTGTTCCTCTGTTCTGAGGGGCAGGGTTAAAACTTGGAAATCTGATTGGGCCCAAGTCACCATGACGTTGCGGGGTAAACAACTAGTGGTTGATGTGCATTATGGAGATATGTGAAATTGGCAAACTTGTGTATCTCTGTTGCCAGTTTCAGCCGTAACTGAAACATTTTAAGATAGATGGTTAAACATGGTGGTCCAACCTGTCCAGTGTTTCTGCTGTACTTATTTTATGTACTGTGTTGATTTGCTAGCATCTTAGATAAACTAAATCTACCCAACAGCGACAAACCATCACTGCTTGGACTAACTGGTAGTCTGGGTCAAGCTGTCATTTTCTTTAGTCGTGGCCTAACAGATAAATTATGTGTTGGTATTACATCGAAGGATCAAACATGCATTTTAGATGTATGAGATGTATAGAGTTTGATATAACATCATGAAAAAGGAAAATGAAATTGTATGCAAGCTTGTGATGCATGTTGGTTGGATTTAGTTCCTGATATCTTGTGATGTTCAACATTTGCTGTCGCCATTAGACAACATGTTTAATGACCATAAAAAATGCTCCAACATTCAAATTTATTTCAGCTTCGACCTAGTTAGGCCTTTAGTTTGTTCACCTCCCAGCAACCCCAGTGCTAATTCACTGGGACAGAGAGAAATGTTTTTGTGTGAGGGGCCTAGGGGACAGCTAAGAAAAAACAACACACCTGTTTCCCCCCTTTTAATGCCTTCCACACCCCCTCCCCTTGCAGCAGCCACTGGGGCATGGAGAGTGGATTGTACCGGTGCTTAATCCAGACGGGCGAGGACAGTGGTATTGTCACCCATTTAGAGGGTGCCGGGGACACGTGGCTCACCCTTTAGCACGCTTGAGGGGGTATGGGTGAAGGCAGGCTGCGGGCCGCAGTGGCAGGTGCTGTGACGGATGTCCTGTGGAGTGCCAAAGCAAACACAGGGAGGCGAGGTGGGGTCAGGGTGGGGCAGTCAGAAGGGGTAGAGCGGGTATGGGGAGATTAGTGTGCTACGGCCCTGCCCTTTAGAGAGAGGAGAAGGGGGAGGGGGAGAGGTGCGGGCAGTGAAAAAGAGAGGTGTCAGGACACAGGGTCACATTCTGCTGCATCATGCCTGTGTGTTTTCAAGCAATGAATGACCTCAGAATAGAGTTGAGTATGTAATCATGCAAGACAGAAAATGACAAATGCCCAAGTCAGCTTTCATTTCTTAGCCAAACATAGAGGCCATGTTTGAACGGCAATCAACTCTTCATCCACTCGGACTTGTAAGACACCTTTGAAGTCCGGATCCAACTTGCAGCAGCAGTGGGAGGAAGTATGAATCAGGTAGAGTTTCACTTGCCTCATGTCCTCTAATGGCCCACCCAATCACCAGGACATGAGCATTACACAGAACATGTGCACAGGAAGCCTGGAGGTATTGCTGTTACACAACAGAAACTGGATACGCCTTGTTCGCTAACCTTGGGTCCCTGTCCTGCCCTCAGCCCCCCTCGCACCATTATAAGGGCGACGAAAGAAGGGCACAGAGAATGTGTGAGCTTCAACCTATTCTGGACCGAACATTGGCGAGCAGCTCCATTGGCTGTACGGACATGTGTGTGGATGAAAGGTTGCATGGAGGTTGTGCAGAGTTTACATTGCAAGCCAAAGGTCCCAGAAACATCTGGATAAGTCTTTAATGTTACCATGGCAACGATATGCAAGGGAATAGGGCGTTGAGTTCGGGATGTCTGGAAGAGGAGCAAGAGAACAACGGGAGCCAAAGGTTAGCCTGCAGGCTTGATTTTGATCAGGCAGGTCTTGGGGCCAAGACAGCCTCTGTCTGTCTGAGTGTTGATCTGGGCTTTTGAGAGTGGGCCTGTCTGTCGAGACCTGTACATTGAACGGAAAATGGATGGGAGAAATACCTGAGTACAACGGTGCTATCCATTCTTTACTTGAGGACAGGGCATTTATCACAGTGGGAAACAGGAATGAGAGTAGCAGGTGGTATTATGACTTCCTGTTGCCTTGACCTGACCATGAATCTCAGGGACCCTCCTTTTACAGAGAATTGTTACTTTATTCTGTTGTTTTGTCTTTATATGTTAATCAGGAGTTTTAAACTCTGGCCTAGATATAGGCAATTAGCGCCTTTCCCATTGCCAGGAGATGATTGTCCTTTCAATTTTATTTCTGGTGTGTCACATTCAATGTCGCAAATGCTCCAGAAAACAGTAGAACGCAGTCACTCTTTAAAATTCAATGCCGACTGAAAGATATTCGGGTGCTGCTTGAATGGAGATGGGATGGAAAAGTATTTACGCACCAATGTCCGGAACTTCACTCACGTCATTGCATCACGCCGTAAAAAAGGGCACTGATGATTGTAGCTGAAGCCAATAAATACCCGTGACTACTGCAGAGTCATCTGACCTGCGAATGAATTCCGATTGTACCCTTTCCCACTGAAGACAAAAGCCAGATGTTAGTGGGTTTTTTGTCCAGTGTGAATCCGACAAGCACTTCACTTGATGCATACCAACACCTTTACTCCATCTTGTATAAAGTGTCATTATGTATCCACGACACACTGTTCCAAAACCAGGATGTCCAGTCAACCAAGAAGTACATGAGCGGTAAACATGAGCCGAGGAATGTCTGATAGAAGTTCAGAGGTCAGGACGAAGCATGCCTTGGCAGGGACAGAGGGACATAGCCACCTGGTCATCTGGGTTAATTATAAATGTTGCGGGCCACAAGGGGGGAAGATGAGCTGGACAGCTGTCTCTCCAGACACACATATAAACACACACACACTCAGGATCACGGCCCATATGCAAGGTCCGCTCCGCTGAGCACCAGATCCCAGGGGCCCGCCGTGGCTGAAAAGCTGTCCACCGCAGCCAGGTGGAACTGGGGAAAAGTTCACCATCACAGCGCCAAACTCTTCTTCACTCTCGCTCTCTCTCTCTCCGTCTGTTTCTCTCTTAGAGCCTCCCACAGAAATACAAGATGAAGTATGTTCTTTGGATTCATCTGCTGTAATTCCCGGGTATTCTCATGAGTATTCTGATAGGAAATGGACCTCAGAGGCCCGTTGGAACAGAGAAATTACTGATTTATCAAGAGTTAGATATTGTTGATCAGACGGTTAAAGAGATGAGATTAATTGTTGAGGGGTGAAATTCTTGTTATTCATACCTTATGAAGCAAAGAAATTCAATCTTTTGTCTCAATGATAATTTCAACCAGAGTTCTTTCAGTAATATATCTGAGGAGGGGGTTGTACCTCCCTGTCCCCAGAACACAGTCACAGATAAACAAACACTGAAGATGTTCATAATCGGGCCTCCTGCATTCAAATAGCAATTTGTCACAAGCTGTGCCCATGGGGCTCTGTGCTAATAGGTTGTGCTCGGTTTAATTGTGAAGTAAGTGGGCTGAAATCTGAAACCCCACAGGTGTGACACACACCAGCACTGACGTTGCAGTTTGATCGTGACATGATGATGAGCCTCGCAGCAACAGGAGGAGGGGGGAAGAGGAATAGAGAAAAAGCGGAGCGACGGGAGAGGATGAGTGATGGTGAAGGTGAAAAGTGATGGCTAGGGATACGTGTTAAAGAGACACCAAGAGGGTGAGAAATATGAAATTGAGAATCAAGCGAGAAATGGAGTCGGGGTGATCATTTGCCAAAAGAGAATGATACCAGCCATATGTCTTCCTCACAGGTTGTGAAACTGGACACACATTGGATTATGAATATCAGTCATATTCAGCACCTGCGTTTTTACTCGATAATATTTCAGTGGTTCAGAGTGTTGATGACAGTAAAATGATAAGGCTGATTATTTTTTGCTGATCTTGTACAGAAAGCAAAACGCGCTGCTCGGGACATCAGACACACAGGGACTGAAAAATTATACTGTGGTCCCAGCTGATAGCAAGTTACATGAAATATGTCTCGGCTCTCTCTGCCAGATACAAGAGATCTAGAAAGCAGACCAACAAGTCGAGCTTGAGCTTTTGTGGAGCCATTGTCCAAAAAAGCGCTGACTGCAGAGAAACAGTCCCCCCTCATATGAAAGAGCTTTACTGTATACAAGTGTCCAGTCACTGGAAAAGCCATCGCAGTAAAGTGGAGGAGTAATCCTGGCAGGGCCTGTCTTTTCACTTAGGAAACCCATAAGAATCCAAGCCCTGAGCAGAATGCCTCCCCTGACGCCTATAGCTGAGATAGCAAAGACGGCACTGTGTTTGAAATAAACACAAAACCTGTGTCCACTGGGCACAATAAGACTCATGCTGGCTTAATCACTCTCATGGCTACGAGGGAATACTTTCTTCACGTTGCAAACATGTGTGTGTGTGTGTATGAGTGCTGTGTTTGCATTTTAAAAAACATCTGACTTCATGCAAATCGAAGTGCACATTTGACAGATTCGTCCTTCAAGGACACATCACATCAACGTGATACCCTTCCTCCAACCTTCCCGTTGCATGAATGTCAAGCCATAAAAAGGAAAAAGCCACCATTCATTTTTTGATTGTCATACCAGTCCGCATCTCTTGAAGTCCGATCCATAAGGATCAGCACACTTCACTCTAATGTTGTTTGTCAGCTCCGAGCAGAAGAACATGCTTAGCCTTTCATTTCCAACCACACAGTGACAGCTGGGGACAATCTGCTGTGTATCACCCATGCCAACCCACTTCTTCTCACAGGCATCTGCCTTTGAGAAACGACAATGTCACCTGTCACTCATGAGCACCATTAAACCAATCAGGCCCCCTGGGAGATCTGATTAGGTGGGACTGCCAGCATTTAACTCAGGAAGAAAATGAAATGCCCTGCTGTTGTCCCTGCTTATCGTGGTTGAAACCCACTGTCAACGGTGCACAGAAGTTGGCCAGGAACATAAGATGGATAAGAAGTCTCAGGTAGAGATGTAGTCTGATAGAAATGTTTCATGGATTCATTCTGAAATGTGTGTGGTTTGATAATTTGTGCGGTAAGTGATCAGAAAGGATCAATAAAGTAATTTACTTGATGGTTAGTATGACAATTCTCATTTTTCATGTGATTTCCAATCTTGGCAAGACTTCTGAAAGTGCAGCAAAGTGGAGTGAAGAATCTGTCAACCTTAAAGTGCACAATTAAAAACAGTTTCATCTTCTTTTTAAAACATTTAAAATGAGCACTTTGCTTGTGTTACAACTGTCTTTAGTCAGAGAAGCTGGCTTCGGTCCCCTGTCACCCAGCTACACCATCCGGTCACAGCCAAACAAAGCAAAAGTGCCGATCAGCTGCAAGTTGAGCCCAGCTGTTGCTGGGGCCGGGAGACATGGAGCAGAGAGTAGGGTGGGGTGGCGACTAAATGTCCAGTGCAAGGAGAAGGGAAGGGGCGGCAGTAAGGTGGTGGCGGCGGTGGGAGCGCAGAAAGGGAATACAGGGGATGGAAGGGATCAGGCTGGAGTGTTGGATGAGGGATCAGGTGATGTTTGGCCAAGGCCTGAGGAAGTATCATATGCGACACCTTCACGCGAGAAGGTTACTCCGGGCTGAGGCAGCCTCCTGGACCACAGGCCTCAGGAAAAGCTGACGGATACACATACACAAGTGCGGATAGACAAATACGCACACATGCACACACAGAGACTCTGCTCACACACACGACGATGAATCACATTCTCAGCAAAAGTCCCATCAGCCAGCACACACACTCATTGATTAGTCCATCTGGGCTAGCACAAACACAGCAGCCTCTAACAGCTGAGTGGAGAAATTGGAGGGCTCCACCCAAACAAAGCTTAGCAGGTCACAATCAGTTCAATAGTCTGCTGTCCCTCACAGGGCCCTGGGACAACAGGAACTCTGCAGCATGTGCAAAATCCTAGACACTCATTTATAAGCTCATCAAAACAGATGTTACACTCATGTGATGGCACATTTTGAAGCAGGAAATAAAAAGATAATATAAAGCAGAAGTTAGTCAGAAGACAATTGAAACATTTGGCATATCAAAAGACAGGCGTTCCATGTGATGCAGGAAGCATTCCTACTGCTACAGGGATGAAAGGATCCCATTAATCTTGAGTGTCAGGTCATGTGCATCCATCATCATGCCAAAAGATGAAAAGCTCACTTTCTATTTTATCTGAATATCTATCACTTGCATCCATTCATCCACACTGGATCAGCCTTAGCACACTTTATTGAGAATTTATGACAAAGATAATTCTGCTGAGTTTACAGAAACTCCCTGTCCTCTGGGTCGAAGCGTCCAATCAGCAGGTGGTGGTCTGGCGATTGACATCTGAGCGAGATGCGATCACAGATAGCCCTCCCTCTCTATTCCACCTGGAGCTGGCCCGGCACTCGTGACTGACAGCTCTGCTCTTAATAATTCATCCGGCCCTGGGTGTCTGAAGGTCAGGAGATCATCTGCTTGGGCTTGGGCGCTGAGGAGAGGTGGCACTGTCATCAAATATTCATTGACCTGCTGTACTCCCAATACACTCTCAAAATACACAATCTCCTTCGCTAAACACAGCACAGATTCGCACCCAGCAGCTTCAGTGGATAGCAACAGCACTGATACTGTTAGACTGTGTGTGAGGCTTACTGGAGGTGAAAGTGGGGTACAGAGGAGTGTGTCTGTATGTGTGCCCAGTGTGTGTTTTGCTTTGTGCGCATACGGATTATGAGGCAGTGAACAGTAGTAACTGCTGATGAGCCAGGGTGTTATCCATTTTTAATTATATAGCCATATGGAAAATAGCACTGAGTGCACCCACACTCTACGTTACAATGCTGTCAATCCAGCATTTTGTGCAATCACAGAGCAATAATGAAAGGGATATTCCAGTATTTGCCAATCTTTATATTTTTCTCACATTTTTGGCCATTATCACTGTCGGTCATAACAGTTTACTCACACACTCCTTTGTATACATTTGGGAAACTTGGACTGCAGCTAGGATGGCTCCACTCGTGGATAGTCGATATCCAGCTTTTCAAAAAACTTGTTTACAACAGAGATCATCTCAGTCCCAAGAGAATTTTCTGCTATTTTTCTTCAAATCAATATTTACGGATGCTACAGTTAGAAACTCATTTGCTGTGTGTAGCAGATGAGTCGCAGCATAAGGTGACAAGAGCGAGGAGAGTTGACTGACAATATGGTGGTGTTGTTAAGGAAAAAGGTGGAGACATTTTTCAAATTGCGTGCAGTGCATGTAATGTTGAAATGGTCGCAGTTTGGTTAGGCAACAAATTTACTCGCTTAGGTTCGTGAACTGATGACATCCAACAAGTCAAATACGTTACGTCCGTTTACTTATGGGTCTCTTAGGTGAAAGTCCTGTGTCTGTTTGACCCATCCATCATCCCTAACTGCCACCCTGCTTGGAGTTTCTCACATATGCATCATTTATGGCACTTTGTATGCGTGATATTTGGGCGCATCTATTTTACACAGATTTGAATAGGAAGGACTGGCACATTACCTGCATGCAAAATCTGAACACCCCATGCTCATCAGAAAAGTGTCCATGAGCTGATCGTGCAAGCAGTTTATTACGACCCATATTTACATTTATTGTGAGGCAGCGACCTCCTGTGGCCACAGTACATATTACAGCAGCAAAGGAGGAAGTCAGGTGAAGTAGTTTAAAGAGAGACAAAGTCAGCATAGGCTGGAGGTTAGGGGCGCGTGGGTGAAGGTAAAGCAGAGTTTAACCCAGGAGACCGCTGTTTATGTCTTGTGTGAAACCAAAAGACAACAGTGAGCTATACTTGACTTACTAACGTAGCTAACTTACATCACAAAAATAACATAACTTAAATGACATGTACAGAACATACATATGTAACTTAAGTTATTTTACACCAAAACCACAATGTCTTCCTTAACCTAACCAAGTAGTTTTCTGGCCTAAACCCAACCAAACTGCAACCTATCTGGCAAGTCTGTAGCTGGAACACTGCAGCAGGCATGTTGTTTTTGGAGTCACTGGCAATATACCTATTCAGTCGTTTAGGTATGAGGATGTGTTGATTTTTTTATCTGTTGTTACTTGTACGTGGATTAAAGGCTGCCTGTACTGACGTTGCCCTCGCTAAAGTCTCATTTTTTCCAAAACTCTACAACAGTGGTGTAAGTGCAAAGTACAGTATGTATAAAAAATACTGGAAATCTGAAAATATCTTTCATACTTTCAGCACACACACACATTTGCCACATCATTAGTCAATTTAATGTTTTTATTGAGAGTATAATAAACCTCCAAAAAGCTGGAGCCAATCATCTGACCCATGACAACCCAGAAAGTCACATCTCTGGTTCCAATTCAGAGCGAAGTGCTGTTCATATGAAATATCTTGTGAGCAGCAAGAACCTCCATATGTGGACATGTCTCCACCAGTCAAGCCCAGCAGCTGTAGAGACGCCAGCAGAACTGATGACCTAATGCTAGTCCTGCTTCATCATGATCACTCCTGGAGGAACATGCAGCACATACACACACACACACTCGCACACACACTGAAATACACGTCCCCTCTCTGCAGCCAAGGCATTACGCTCCACTCACTCCCAGATTTCAGGCAGGTGCTGCTGTTGTTTGTCGGAGCATTTGGCCGCGTAGTCTTGGATTGCAGCATTTCGGTGCATCTGTATCAGCTTGATACGAGCAATTACGTGTTCCTTGTGGCATGCTGCAGGCCCAACTCACAGGGTCTGTTCCAGTACAAGGTTTCTCAATCTGGATGGGGAGTCGATTTATGTTTTATGCCTCTTAAAGACTGTTTACACATGACAGAATAGTTGTATTAACTGCATTCAATATCTGTGTGTGTGTGTGTGCGTGTGTGTGTGTTTGTACTTGCTTATGAATCTGCATACTGTTATGGACTTGATGTGAGTGTACATACAGTGTGTGTGGTCCTTTGTGTGGTTCTACCACAGCACCTAGGTGTGAAAGAAAACAGTGTGTTTCCTCAAGGTTTCTGAGAATGAGCCACACAGCGACATTTGGAGGCTCTGCTGCTGGTTAGAAAATCTGCATTTTACACCTTAACAAACCAAAGTGAGGGAGTCAGGGCATGGAGGGAATATTGATACACGTAAATGTGCGACTAGAGTGAAAGTGTGTGGCTGTGTGTGCACCTCTCTAACAATTATAGTCGGCCTGAAAGAGGTTTCCATTGTAAATTACAAAGTTGATTATTTATTTTATTCATGAGGTAAGACAGGGATTGTTTATCATGCAATAGGTGAGTGAATATCTGCCTCAGACTGAGTCCACTCATGCATGAGTGTGGAGTAATTTTCTCCCGCTTAAAGCCTGAATAGTTGCGCATGTTTGACTAGAGGCGTGCACGTTGGAGGTGGATGTGTCCGCAGCGAAACAGCTGGTGTGGTGCCAGCGAGTGGAAGTGGGTTTGGGGGGGAAAGATTTAAAGAGGAGAAGAAAGGAGAGAACGTACTTAGTCCAGATGTCTCCTGTTCACAAACACGTGTACCTCAGTTAACCACTGGGGGCACACATATGTACAGCTTTCAAACCTTTGATCAGCTCTCAAAGTTGTGTGTTTTTTCATGAAGGATGTCAGCCTACATATTAACATCGGCTAACACAGCTCCCTTCACAGCTTGTATTTAAATATTTATAAAACATTTAAACACCAAAGTGTTAGGCTGATGTTACTTTACAATATGTATATATAAGGGTGCCATGTAATGCCCTGTCGTTTTACATCCAAGCTGAATACTTTGTTACATGGGTTGATCAGAAATGTTCAAAAGCTGGTGAGATATTTTGTTTGCTGTTTGCGGAAGACGTACTGGAAGCAGCTGGATTAACTGTTTTTACTCTTTACTATCAGCAGAGTATTGGACTATATTAAAAATATATATAACTTTCAAAAGGATCATTAATAACAAATAATAGAGGGCAGCAATACGCTGTTGCACAATCCAGTCTGTCTAATTCAAAGAAGAAGAAACACAGGCATTTTTGTTATGTTGTTGTCACTCCAGCAGTGCTTGCATACTGTAATTACTACCCCGTAAAGGGTGTCCAATTCAAATACTAATGCTTTCATACCAAGAATTCAGACATACTAAAAAACCTCACATTCACGAAACCTCACGAAATTTGAATAATTTGGCACCAATTGATTTACTGTTAATCAGTACTCAGTAGTACTGAGCAATTCCGTCAGTCCTCACAAAAGTACATTAATGATTATGTGCAATATTTTTGAGGCATGCAAAAAGGTTCTAGTGCAAAATGTAATCTGCTTGTTTTTATACTGTAAATATAACGAATGTGTTTAATTTCTGTTCTTGTTTTTTAATCTAAAAAATCTTGAAAAGGTTCAGACAGATATCACTCATGCAGCTTCTTCTGTCACCTCACAAAAATCCAACAAATCGTTGCTGCATTAGGGTGTCCAGGGAACAAGCGTGACAAACGACTGCGCATTGTGTGAGGATATATGGAAGATATGAGCAGTTGTGCTGGAGCTCAACGGATGGAGCCACAGGTGTTAAACAGCTAAGCGCTTTAGCTGCTCCAGGGGAAAAGATGTTATTGAACCGGGAAGGCTTCTCAAACAGCCCCTCTCTGCAGGGCAACTCAAAGCCCAGGGGTCACGGGTCACCGTGAGCAGCAATGGAAGCCATTTGTTTGGTTGTCATGGCTCAACAGGTGAGCCCTGGGTGGGGGACCAGGCTTCTCAAAACATCTCACCCGGCAGGAAAAAAAATAGCACCACAGGCTCAATATCAGGAATGTCCACCACACACGGTCACTCACTCAACACACACGTCACAACAACCCGTGTTTACCCTTATTCCACCCCATGTTCACACTACTCTGTTTGCTTTGTAGCTTTGTGAGGGACGGCTGCCCCTCCAAAAAATGCTGAAGCAGAGAGAAGGAGAAAAAATTGGAAAGAACAACCATGGCCACCATCGGTGCACAGCTCTGTGCTTGTTTTTGTTTGAATGTCACAGGGTCGAGTTTTTTTTTCTCTTCTTTAGTTGGGGGAGACACCAGAGCTGCACCTGTGCTTCAAGTGCCTCCGGACTGGTAGCTGCCCTCTAGCTGGGTTGTTTTGTATAAGATCCAGCCTAATCATCACATTGAGCATGTCGCTGCACACATTCCTCCTCCCTTCGGTCTATTGTACACACTGTGTGGCCAATGAAGCATTTTCTATAGAAGCTGCACAGCTCATTTATGCAGCTTTTGGGACACTTTCATGTCTTCACAAAGAGGCCTGATTGCTCGTTGGCCACAAGTCATCTGAACCTAATTTTGAATTATGTTCTACATTTATGGCCAAATGATTTTGTGTGAATGGTTGCAGTGTCCAACTTAATGTACATAAAATGAGGCATGCAAAATCTTGTACAAATAGACAACGTAACATGTTCACTGTAGATGTACAATTTCTGGTTCAGCTGTCAACGCAACATTCCTTGTGTTCAATTATAAATTTGAGATGCACCAATCCACTTTTTTTTCAGTTGCAATCCAAGTCCAATAAGTTAAATAGGCTTTACATACAAACAAAAACAGCAAATTGCTATGGCAACTCCTTTATATTTTGAAAAACTTGAACAAGTCAAGCGCAGAGCAATGCATTGTCAATGAATACTAAGAAGATTTCTATGCATGAGTTCAAAAGTAATGAGAATTTCAAAGAGCGCAATGACAAACTGACAATCCATTAATCAGACTATAGAATCTGGATCAGTATGTACATTGATCACATCAGTCTGATATCAGATGAGTGAATTACTTACTCTTAAGATATTAAGAATTTACTCATAATCTATACGACCAACTGAAATATAAATATGTGGCATTGCAATAGATGTAACAATTCAACAGAAAACAAAGTACTTAAAATGTGTCTCCACTTCAAACAGGGACAATAATAAAATGCTGCATCAGTAATAATGCAGAATGTGTAATGTTTGTACTTTCTCCTTTTTTGATGCTTAAAGCTTCACTAATCGAGATGTTCATAATAACAATAGATTAAATGACGATGACGATGAACCCACATAGTATTAGAATCTGATTTTGCACCTCCCATGAGCTCTACTGAGCATTTTAGGGGTTTTCAGCTCATTGTTTTGTATTTAGGACCTGAAAGTCGATTCTTGTCAACCTTATTTCTAGATGCAAGAGGCAACTGTTTTCAGCAAAAAGTTCTGATAAATCCACTGTACACTACCTGCTCAGCACCAAAAGGCAGACACTTAGCAGCTAGCTTATTAAAATGAAACTCTCGCCAAAATGCAACCTAGGCTTTTTTTGTGAATGTATTTGAGTCAAACCTTCATGTAAAAGCATAATTCCGACGAAAAAGCCACTTTTTTAGCAGTAGCAGTAGCCGTCCTGCCAGTCGAGATGCGTTGATCCCCGAGTGCGGTGTAACATGGAGGAGAAAGCTCCATGTTACGCCGGGGATCGGGGATCGACGCTTCTTGACTGACAGTATGGCAACGAGCGGAGCAAGCTACTGCTAATGTAAGTTGTTCAAAAACCTTCTTTTTAGCAAACTTTGTGTACACAAACGATGTTGTCAATGCTCGTGTTCATGTGTAGAGACCCTGGTGATGCTACGAGCAAAGTTTCATGTTGTGTCGAGTCTTCTTAGTGTTTTAAAAATAGCGATTTTGATGCTACCGTAAAGTTGCCCCTGCACACCATTGAAAATGAGTTTGACCCGGAAACAAAACTACGGTGAATCTTAAAAGTGGCTTTTTCGTCATAATTGTGCTTTTACACGAAGGTTTGACTCAAATACATTCACAAAAAAAGCCTAGGTTGCATTTTGGCGAGAGTTTCACTTTAACCAACACATCATCATAACTAAATGAATAAATAGGTCAAATGCCAGTGACTCCCAAAACGACATATAACACCATTCCCAAAACAACATGGCCATTATTGTGTAGCAGTTTGGTTAGGTTTAGGCAAGAAAACTACTTGGTTAGGTTCAGGAAAACATCGTGTTTTGGGTTTAAATAACTACAAATTATGAATGTACCTACGTTATGAACATAACGGACCTATGACTTCCTCCTTTGCTGCCGTAATACTTACTATGGCCCATAGAAGTCGCTGTCTAAGTAGAAACCGAAAAAAAGGTTGTAATAATCTGATGAGTTGATGAAGCCCTAACCAGAACTGTAGGAGCAAATGTAGGTCAAACAATTCTAAATAAATGCTAGTGTAGCTTCATGTCTACTGGATGTCTAAACGGGCAATTGTCTGCTAATATAAACACTTAATAAAGTGATGATAAGCTTTGTAAGCAGCTTGTTCAGTTGCCCCCAAGAAAACTAAGAAAAAGCTGCTTTAAATACATTTTGCTGTTCAAGAAAATCCGCTTTTGACAAAACCATCTCTGCCCAAGTTCTACTTACTTGCTTGTTCTGGAACTTTCCATTTTATCAAATGGTCTTCAACATGTTCAATATGTTGGAAAGTTTCATTACAACTAAGCTAAGGAAGTTGACCATTAGTGGATTTTGTTTGAAGAATAAGCTGTTGAATGTCAGACCTTTTCTTATTTCATAGAGTAGCTTATTTTTACATTTTACACTAACTACCATTACTTAAACCACTTATCACTTTTTCCGTCACCGACTACCAGATGAAAATGTACATTCAAAGATGTAATTTAGGCTGCCTAATGGTTAACTCAATATATCCTGTGCTTTCAGACAGCAGATCAGTGGACTAACAAGCATGAAGTTATGGTCCCAGGCCGAACACAACAGCGCATTAGATGAATTATCAGAAGGGTCCGTGACTATTTCAAAGCTGTAAAAACAAGGCGGTACACATGAAAACATCTGTTGTGTGTGTGTCTGAGTGTGAGGGAACCAGTTCAGACCAAGAAAAATACATGGAACATCATCATCTCAATTTTCAAGAGTCCCCAGGCTGAAGTGAACACACACACACACACACACAGATGTCCTACGCCGTCCCGTCTTGATGGGCTCTGCAATAGAGATAATTATGTTTAAATGCAGCCGTTTAAAGATAAATGAGCAATAGTAAGTAATGACGGCTTATTTCCCATCTGTCTGTGCATCGCTCTGCAGCTGAACCTTGTGAATGAACGTCAGTGTTCTGGATGCATAGGACTACTTGATTTAGGACTACACAATTTATCTCATTTCAAGCATGTAATATCAAGCAGCATAGAGTCCGTGTTGCACCTACACCTACAAAACCATCCCAACTACCAGGGATTAGAAAAATCTCACCTGTAAAATAAAAAAAAATATTTCCATGTTTAAAAAAAAAAAAGTGCAGCAAACAGGACTGAAAAGCAGAAAAAAGATAGCCTTGTTGACTGTTGTTACCACAACAGTCTTCCTGGTTCTGACTCATGGGCCTGTAAACCAGATAGTGGGAGAAGAGTGTTTTAAGGGGGACTTAATGCTTTGCAGGTTGATTGAAACCAGTCCATTGACATGCAGGAGAGCGTTGTTGGGTGATTGAAAAAGCAACTGTGCAAAGGGGAAAATAAAAGAAGCTGGGGAGGCCATGAAAAACATCCTGCACACACTCTAACAGAAACTTAACAGCTTCTCCCTGAAAGAGCGTGGGAGAAAATGGCCGCCTGGAGCCTCAGCCACCTGCGTCCAATGCGTTATTCTGTTTTTGTTTGACTTGGTTTCATCTCTTTTACCGTCTGTTCCCTCTAAATCTTTCTCCCTCCTTCTCTCTTTCTCTTTCTCTAGCTCCTTTTTCTCTTCCTCCCTCTTTCTCGTCTCCTCCTCAAACACACACACACACACACACACACACACACACACACACACCCCAAACAAGTCCAGGGCATGCAGGTGTGAAGGTTGTGTAAGCAACTTCTCCCAGGTGCAGATCAAATGTTCCTGCTATGACAGACACTGCATTGCATTTCCACATTCCGATACATTATTAACCTTCTGTTTCATTCTAATTGTTTGAAAAGTCAGGCGCTGAAAGTCTGATTTGAACATTTGATACATCTGTTGTTTATGTCATATGATACAGAGGCTTCAAAGATTTCTTGACAAGGTTAAGCTGCCTGTAAAATGTGTGTGGAAAGAGAAGGAGAAACAGTTACTTGCTTTTTCAGGTCAGTTAAGTTCGGGCGAAGCCTCTTCTGCACCAAATTGGAAAGCACACAAGATTAACATTTGGTGAAATTAGGTGAAATATGTGCACGGCTGGGCAGCTTTTTTTGTCTGCTGAGGCCTGACCTGCATTTAGAGGAGCAGACCACAGTGTGATTGATAATCTCCTAAAGAGGAATTAGATCGAAGAGCCGAGCTTGGCATAGACACACAGACTCCCATCTGACAGTGTCTTCCACATGAGCCCATATAACTGTCACCAGATGCCGAGTTTTCATTAAGCCCTGTGGAGTTATGATGACAAACTGGCACTGACTCGCTCGCAGTTTAACAAGGAACAGTAAAAGGCAGTATTTTTCATTAATTTACACGTGAGGCAAACTTTTTTGCGGCTCAATGGACTTATTTTTATGTCACAAGTATTTTACATTCAGCATTACACAAATCTAAGATGCGTATTTCAAAACTTGGGCAATAAACCAAAACTATCATCATGGTTAGATAGCACTACAGGTACGTAAGAACATTATGTTTTAATGTTTTGTGCAGACATTTATGGTCCTGAAAGGATGAATCACCAGCAGGTCAAAATCTTAGTGTCAATTAACAAACATTAGCATGCTAACAGCAATCTTTCAGAACATTTAGTCATTGTGATGTCAAGTGTAATCTGAATGAAGAGACGCTTTGATTATCTAACAGGCAGCAGTGCATACCCAAAGCATTTTTTGCAGAGCGCTTAAATCCAGAATATGTCATTTGCACCGCTAGGGGTCTCTCTATCGGAACAAAGCAAAAGACATTTCCCAAGTGTTGTGTGGGGAGGGTTGGGTGGAGCAGGGGTGCATGGCCACTGCTCTGCTAGCTCTGGTAGTCTGGTGCAGAGCCAGACCTTCTGGAGGAATAAAAACCTGCTCTGATCCCGAGTCGTTCACAGACAGGAGGACAGATTACTTTTAATTTTTTTAAAGGGGAAATGTACTTTTCTACACAAACTAATGACCATGAGAGGGGGGAAGAAGAGAAAGAACCGGAATCTCTGGTGAGTGCTGAGTTTAGTGATTGACCTGAATTCAAACACACAGACACACCCTCTCTGTGTGCCATTTCTCACTAGCTTACACCTAATGTACAGGAAAGTAATCTGGCTATTTGGGGCAAATAAACACTTGCGCAAGTAATGTGAATAAACTCAAATGATCCTGCGGTCAGACTCGCTTTGCTGGTGGCAAACACACCATTTAGTCTCGTTTGCCAACTTCCTTCCTTATTCTCTGACTATATCATATAAGTTATATCAACAGATGAATGAAACGTACTGTTAAATTAAGTAAACTTGTGGATTTCTCTGGGTTTGAACATTGTTGAAATTGTTGTTTTTAGACATTTTCATGCAGAATTCTTACATGTTATTTCATGTTAAATCTAAAATGATACATGTAGCAGGAGACTGTATGTCCTTACTTTGTTGCATCTTTACACATTTCTTCAACAGCTGGCAGAGGCTCCACTAATCTTTATAATCATAGCAGGCAGGCATTTCCCTTTCCGATATATAGATGAAAAGAGAAGAAGGAAGGAGAGGAGAAAGGGCTTCAGAGCTAGGGTAAAGGATTTTCGTTATTAATTTGATTTTTGTAATTTTTTTATGCTTAGGTTCAAATAAAAAGACAAAAGGGTATATCATAATCTAAATGCATATATATTTGTATGGATATATGTGTGCTTTCCTGTAGATGTAAATATGTCACTATGCTCAAATAAAAACATTTAACAGAGACAGCAGGATAAACCCTACAGGAAACGTCAGTGTCACTGCCATAGTTGACTGTCCGTGCCTGCAGGCACGCACACACATATTCACACCTGCAAATGGGTCAGTAACCCGCAGACCAAATGTTCATTCGCATGCCTGCATGAATGCATTCATGCATATTGACATTATACACACACATAACAGTCAGGGCATGTGGAGAAACACAATACGGCAAGCGTGCATGTCCATTGAAACCTGAAAGACAGCGAAAGTATACATACTGTACACTCCCTCTGGAAGCACACTGTTAAACAATAATATATAAGCCACAAATAAACATCTATTTTAATTAGTTTTAATTCATTCAAGCTTAATATGACATTGCGAGTAGGGGAGGCCCTATTCCAAACAGCTCCAAGATGAAATGTGAGATGAGTGAGTCTAATCCAAGAAAATCAATCTGCTCCCCTCAATGACTGCCAGACTTCAGCGCTCTGCATCTCACCTCAGCCCCGAGTTTGATTTCCACTGCAAATTTCCTGTTATGGTCATGTTTTAATCAGCCTTGGTGTGTTTGACTTGGAGGCTCCTCGCAGGTGTCAGGACCTGGATTATTCTGAGGACGCAGTCCAGCAAGAGGCCGACACGCTCGAAATGTTCGATTAATTCACAAGACTGGTGTTTTAAAAGAACAAAATGTAGGTGTACCGAGCTGATTCTGCTGTGTCGGTTTGTAAATGTTTTTGTTTCTCAGAACACTATTGTAGATTTTTATCGTTTATATTATAGCACATAACCTATTCTAGATCTTTGCTTTCAGTCCGAACACACGAAGAGACGGATTTCAAGAGAGCAGGATTTGAAGCGAGCGGGAGACAGAGAGAAATTGTGAGCGTCTGTTTGGAGTTAGATATGCGGAACTGCGGTGCATCTGCCTTGTCACGCTCCTGGCCTTAAACCGCCTGGGGTGCCCACGCTAAATAAGCACAACAAATTCAGCACAGGAGGGGGCGTGTGTGTGTGTGTATGAACAGGAATGGGGAACATCAGGCGAGTTTGACACGTAGCAGCACCTTACCGGCAAAACTAATCACCTCGTCATGTCTGGAGTGCAAAAGGTTAAACTGATCTGCAGGAGTTAAGTCAAGATGGAAAAGATCCAGAAGAGTGTGAGTGACAATCTGTTGCTGTCAGACGTTGTAATGAGCTAATGAGGAATAAACGCAACCTGTTGAATGACTTCAGCAGAGAAATAAAGCGATGTTTATGAAACTGGTCTCCGATGTCCATATCTCATTATTAACTCAATTTAACGCCTCTCTTCCTCAACAAATCCGCACATCTGCTGTGTGCTCTTAGATACAGCATGTATTGAGCAACCCTAAAACCACCAACACCCTTAAAATTAATGGCTTTTTTGCATCATGCCAAATGCTACCAGCCGTTAAGAGGATTTGGTTTTGGAGTCTGGCACATGGAAGATATTGTCAGGATCTTGTGTAATGCTAGATGTTAAATTATCACATTTGATGGCATGCCAAATTGGATTTTGCAAACTTGTTTAGCATGGTATCTCACATTAGTCAAGGTGCTGAGGAATGTTAATTTACATCGCATGGCTGATTCTTAGTTTTGGTTTCTGAATGATAGTTTTATGATTTACTCTGATGAGTTTTCCTATCTGTCAAATGATGTGCACACAATGCTTATCTATGTTTGTTGAGCAGCGTTTCCACCGCAGGAACTTCACCCATGCGAGGACTATGAACCTTTGGAGGAACCGGTCCACTGCAGGCACATGGGTCTGAGATAAGTTCTGGGGACATTGTTTTAGTAACTTGGAAAGTCATACACACCTCGCCAACCCTGACCTCAAAATCCAAGATGGCTGCTTTGCGAATCAACAGCTACAAATTCTAGAACATCCTGTTTACTGCATTAGTAATAAACTGATATTGTAAACAATAGCTAACAGTCTCTAACCTGGCTAGTACTGGTACTCTGTAGTTGCCATCTTCAGTTCCATTTAGCTGATTTATGCTTGACAGAAGTCTTGCAAGCATGCAGTACGAGTCGACTCCTTCTGTCATTTTAATCTGTTAAATCAGTTGTTGTAGTTGCTTGTGAAGTTCTGGGACGTATTTGGATCTGAAGTTGATATTACCAACTTGGAAATATCGACTTCTAGCTTGCAATAGATGGACAACAATGGGCTGAAGGAACCTTTCAGTTCCTTGTAAAATAGTTCCTGCGGCTAAAAGTTTTGTGCATTGTGTGTCTATGAGAGAGTGTGTTTGTATGTATTTTGGCTCAACATGTGAGGCTCTTTATGTCAGTTCAGTTCAAGTGTTTGATTTCTTGAACTCCGGCAAGCTGCCAGCATCAGCTCTAAAGAATAAAATGGAGGTCGAGCTAAAGTGTTATGAATGGCATCCAGAACTTTTCCAGCTGGATGCAAATACCCCAACGTTTTCTGGCTCTGCTTTCGCTCCACTTTATCTCCAGTGCTTGCTCTTTTACAGGGGGGACAACATTTCACTTTTTCCTTTCACTCAGTATACCCGAGTCTCTTTCCCTCATACCTCTGCTTGCTGTTTTACTTTGTCAGTGTTTTCAGGGAGGAAGACGCAGGGCTCGCAGGCCTCAAAGCTCAGTTGTGTGGAGAGAGGTCCCCTGCGCAGTGAAGGAACTGGACGTACATCAGAAGCAGTGAACATCTGCTAGGTAGTTTAAACAGCACCTTCAAAATCTGGCTGAAACTCAGGAAAGCTCAAAAGGCCTTTTGTTACTGTCCACTCGTTTCCCAATAAACAGATGCAGATAAATGGAGTGTATTTTCAATACACTGTGAATCTCTATGTCTTGGGGATAAAAAAACTCATCCAGGATACATTCTCAATATATTTTGATGAAATCCTGTTCATAACATCACATATTTGAAAGTGTTTAAAGAAACTCTATTCAGTTGGTTTATGTAGTTGTCAAGAGATTAGGAACTTCCTAATTGCACTGTATGAATTATAGCCCATAGCCCCGGGGTGTCTATGTGTCTATGCCGAATGAGTGCTGCATAGTCTGCAGATGAAGGCTTGAGCGCCTTTAACTAGGCTTCTAATAAAGCCTGAGAGAGCAGAAAATGGTGAAAAACTTTCTCTCCCCGGCCTTTCGAAACGTTTAATGCCGCGTGGAATGCTGAATTTAAAAGCTAGGCACGTGTAATTTTCTTAATTTTGACTTTGGAGGTGATGAAGAAATCCACTCCCTGTGCGATCCCTGCAACAAATTTCACATTGTTTTGAGCACATCCTGCGCTCCCCACAGCCCGATGGTGAAGACAGGCACACACACATTCACACAGCCCTCGGTGCTGCTCTGTGGGTCTTAAGTGTGCATAACATGGCAGCCATTATCCTATTAGCAGCAGCAGCAGAGGCCTGAGGGCAGACAGGGGTGGGGGGCAGGGAAAGGGGTGAAGAAACTGGCATAAAAAAAGGAGGTATGGTCAGTGGGAGGAGGTGGAGGAACAGTCCAGGGGTTAAAGGAGGGAGGAAGAGAGGGAGGAACAAGCAGGGGAGGAAAACAAACTGAAACAAGCTTAGCAGTGGTGGCTAAAGAAGTGCTACAGTACCACTGTAGAAACTAAAAGGACAAAGACACAGATTAAAAAAGGGATGTAATGTATTATAGTAGAGTCAGCTGCACATTAAAGGTGCAATATGTAAGAAATGGTCCCCTCTCGAACTACAAACAAATAGGGGGGCAGTATATCACCAGAGTAATCGCTAACTGCTTAGTTAGCACAGTTAGTGGTATTGTGAAAAAGGACTGGCTGCGGCTAGCTGGTTAGCATGCCAACTTCAGTACATATCTCTGCAACACAATACATCAACATCTTTGAAATAACATAACAATCTCTTATTTATCTGCATTCTGGTAATAACTTTAGTTAAAGGTGCAACGTGTAAGAATTGGACACCTGTTGAAACTATACTCTAAAAAAGTAGGGGGCAGCATCTCACCAGAGTAACCACTAACTGCTGCTAACTGTAGCTGCTGTTGCCTAGTTAGCTCAGTTAACTGGGTAGCTAGCGGCCATATTTAGCCGACTCTGCACGGACTACACGCTCGGAGCACGAGGGAAGTGTTGGTGTTATTTACCATTGCACCTCTTGAGGAACAAACTGGCTAGGGGCTAGCTGGTTAGCATGCCAGCTTCATAGCGACATGTCAAAACAGCTATTTCTTCACATTCTGTTGATAAATTAATTCATTCTTGAATGTTTTAAACTTAAATTCTTACATATTGCACCTTGATAACAAAAAGAGCACCGCTACCAGGAAAATCCCACAAAACTCTCCAAACGGACCACTTGGATAAAAGCACTGGGATACCTGCTGCGTGAATATCATTATTCCTGTACCAGGCATGCATCTGAAAGCTCCTTAAACTACTTATTTTCTGTTTGAGCTTTACAAAAAGCTCTGCCAAGCTTGATTTGGCCAGTATCCGTGGATCCCGGCTCCAAAGTCAATCTCCCCTTTGAACTGCCAAAATAATTGACTTCTTCCACCGCTTCATTATAACATGCTAATTTCCATTATGATTGATTAAACCAAGCTGCTCTTCTTCTCTGTCGCAGACCAACCCCGAGAGCTCTGCTCACAGTGGGGGCATAATGATGGGCTTATGCAAACTCTGTACCCTCTCTCCTCCCAATTACTCCCCCCTCTTCCTTTTTTCTTCCTTCCTTCCCTCCCTAACTTCCATTCCTCACTCTCTCTCTCATCGTATTCATCTACCCTGTCCGGGGCTCCTTTCACAAGGTCTCTATTGAAGCCAGGGAAAAAGGCTCAGCGGCAGCAGCTGGCCGCTCTTTTCTCCAGGGCAGGTATAGAAGGGGCTGGGAGCTCTCTGCATGAGCGAGCCCCACTCCTCCGGCTCCATTCAGCCCTGCCTTTGCCTCCACTATTCACCAAGGCCCTACTTTGTCAGAAGCAAGGGAGCACGGAGAGAAAGGAGGGATCACCCTTTTCTCTCTTTGTACTCCACATAGCTATACAAGCGCTCCCAAAGCCTCCGCTAATGAGTTGGCCTCCGCAGTGTTGTGAGCGGAGAGAGAAAGAAGCAGGTTTGTGAGAGAGAAAAGGTTTGATTAATACGGGCTCATTCTCTTCACTGATGGAACGTCAGGCTTGTGTTCATTAGCCTACTGGGTGGTTTTGCTTTGTGTTGCGTACGCCTGCTTTAGAATTTTTGCGGGGAGAGCTGGCCAATTAAAGCTTTTATTAAATGTACAAGTGCAAATGCAGTGAACTGTTTTATTGAATCGGACTCATTTGTGTGGTTCAGAAGGAAATCTGTTGTGTCCGAGCTGCTCTGGAAAAAAACGCGCCTCTCTCTGAGCTTTTCCTCGTTTTCCCAGCGGCTGGTTAACACGCACACACACACACACACACACTTTGTGGCATCAGTTAACACACCATCTAATTGCCATTTCTCCACAGTTAATAACACACTTAAGATAATGTAATGATGCCGAATGAATTGCTCGTAAACATATACAACGCACACCAAGGGAGAGGCCATATGGTCCACTGTGCAGTAAATGGGTATCCAGTTACTTCAAATAAATTGAATTTTCCACCTCTGGCCTGTGGTGCCATTGAGCGTGTTTGAAGACCTAATTGAATTTAGACTGGTGGACCATTCTGATTTAGCCGGCTAATTAAACCACTCAGTAGATGTCTAAACGCTGCGCCTACGTGTAGCCAACCGTGAAATGTGACAGGTCAAAGGTGGCTCCAGTGATTTTACATTTCATGGGTTTAAATAAAGTAATTTTAAGAGTTCAGTGTAGAAAATGGCTTTTCTAATGTAACCTGTAACTGAGTGCAGAAAGGGCCCTGGGTTTAATAATTCCAAAAAGCGCTAATTATATTCTATACGACAACAAAAGCTGTCTTTAAACCCCTTCGGACACGGAAGACAAAAGAGGGAACGAGCTGCCTTCTTGGTACAAATGCATTCACACTTAAAACACAGAAACAAAGAGTGCTGGCAGACAAAAAAGCTGTTTGGCTGCCGAAGCTGTGCAGCCCAGAAGTCACCTTTCAAAGAGTGAAACAAGCACATTCCTCTCCTTGCAGAGAACAAAAACTGTTCCAGGCCATCGCTTCTTTTATGAAATATTCTATTGACAAGGCCTATTAAAACAACCATGGCCAAATACACAAGAGAGTCACCCTTCCCCACCCTGCCTGTCAAAGAAGCTGTAAACCAACAAGCCACGGCTTCAACTTTGTCTTCGCAGCATGAGGATGTGAGCAATGTGGACACAAGTAAACACCTGTTGAAAGGATGTGGAAACAAACTGCCATTTTGGTCCGTCTTTAAACAATGCATACCTTCATATCGACTGACACCGTGGCTTGATGTGTGAGCATAACAGACAGGGCGAGCATGACCACGCCTACCTCGTGATGGAACAGGTTGGGGAGCTGGTGTGGTTTGTTTCGATTCGCTTGCCGTTGGGCCGCCAAGCTGCAGGCCTGCTGACAGGAACTTGGCACAGCGCAGCCTGATTCACTGTCCTCTTTAGACAAACACTGATGACAAATGTAAATGTTAGCACACACACTTTCAATATAGATTAAAAAAATAAAAAATACAGTTAGAAGAAAAGACAGAGCTGTGGTGTTTGGACACCTGCACGTCATGTGTTGAACACTAACAGCCGTCTTTATTCAGACATCATTTTGTTTTCACCTCCTCCTTTAACAGTTTAGTTCATGACCTGGGTGCAATATCTGGTCCTCGTGAGCAAGTTTCTACAAAACTGTAATCAATTGCTCAATACAGTTCTCACTGAAAAGGACATGAGATCTCTTTATCAATTACTCAACTGCGAAACCATTTCCAGTATTTGTTACTTTACTTCCGTTAAACGACTCCAAATAATCCCCACACATGTGATTTATTAAGCAGAAATAGAAAATGAGACTATTGCGACTATTTCAATGAGAGATTTAAGTAGTCAGCCAGTTCTGGAAGTATGTGCTGACCATCAGCAGCTAGCTTAACGTTAACCCTGATTTCTAAATGTAGGCTTACCAGCAGGTGTGTTAGCAAGCCAGCTAAGAACACACAAAATGCAAATAAAACAACTTTGGAGGTGATTGGTGGATTTGGTGAAGTTGAACAGCGTTGCAGCTTTCTCCTTAACAACTTGTTTTAAAACGTAACAAAACAACTGAAAAAACATAAATAGGCACCACACAGCTCGTCAGACATAATCCAAGTCTCGAGAAATTGATACAAAAGACAGTATTTAATCCATCAATAGCCTTTTGAGCTTGTGCACCCGCTTCAGACGGGGTGCACGCTAACACTTTTAGCTTTGTGGCTACAGTGAAGATTTCAGCTGAATATAAGTACACCCTTTTTTTATCAGTAATGTCTTTTTAAATCAATTTGGGATCTCTGGGGTTTCGCAGACTTGGATCATGCCTGTATGGGGCCATTTTATATTCATTTTTTATCAGTTCATTTTTTTTTTTTAATGGTTTATAGCAAGTTCCCATGTACTTCAGTTGTTTAGGAGAATGCTGTTTGCTGTGAAGCTCCAGGAATGGTTTGTGGACTACGCAACTTCACCCAATGGCATGGGGGTGAGTAGACAATGACTGAATATTCATTTTTGGGTGAACTTCTTTAAAGTTGAGTGTGTTAGACATAAGGATTTGTATACACGTAAAACTGTCTTACTGTGTTTTTCCCTTCTTCACTCATGCTTCCCCACCTTGTGCATCACGCCACTTAGCAGGCAGCCTGGTATTGACAGAAATGCCCAAACTGTTCCTGCTTCCTATTAGCGAGGCATCTCCACGCTCCTGCAACACCCGTTAGCCATTCAGTCCCAGTGTGATGACTTGGCCGGGTTTCACGCCTCTCCGTTTTATAGTTGATGAATAGCTGCAGCAGATGGTTTCTTATCTTTGAAGATTCCAGTAAGACGAGCGTGATGAATCGCTCCAGGCCTTACGCATCCATGGGCCCTCTCACCATCCCCACTGCCATCACGTTGCCCCTCCAGCACCAAAAAAAGAAGCTAAATGTGAACAATATGTAGTCGACTCATCAAGTGCACCTATGAAGCTTCTGCTTTCACTTTTCTCATACCAGCCCCAAAATCTTTAGACATGTCTGTGTTGACACTTTCATTCCATTCCAGCTGTGTAAACGCCAATATGGTCGGTGTTAAAAATATCTATACAGGAACAAAAAAGACAAGAGCTCATCTGGTGCAGTCATTATCCTCTTTACAACACACTCTCATGACAGACTCACATCCACTCTTCACATCAGTCACAACTTCACACAGCAGCAGCTCACAGGAGAATGGGTGCTGGGCGAGTATGAAGAGTGGACCGGTTATGGTAACGAAAGCTTTTAATGCTTTCCTTACAATGTGAATTCTTTGTGGGACTCTTTTTCTCAGATTGTAAATCAGTCCATACCCGAGGAGAGATGTCTCTTCACAATGGTGACATGTGAAATATCTTTGCATGCTCGTGCTGCTCAGTGACATACTGTAGGCTTTATGAGAGATTTAACTTCAATACAGTGCAGAATAAAGATGTACACTCGGCAAAATAAAAAAATAGGTAACCTATTGTGAACCAAAAAGTTTTTCTCTATAGTTTACCTATACCTATAGTACACCAACAGAAGCTCCTCTCTCCTACAGAACCCACTGCACCTGAAACGCCTCTTCAATAGTCCCGCTTTTAATTCTGTGACTTTGTGACATCACACGATGTCACACATTTAAATAATTTATGCCTGGCAGCTAATTTGGCACGTGAGAATCGATTTAGCACAGCAGCTCTGTTGTTGTTAGCGGTGCTGGCTCGGGCACTATGAGCTGACCAATCAGAGGAGACTGGATATTCATGAGGGGGGCCTTAAAGAGACAGGAGCTACAACAGAGCGTTTCAGACAGAGGGGGAATACAGTGCTACAGGCTGGACGCAATAAGAAAACGGATGTGTCTTTGTGAGAACTAAAGCATGTGAGCCTATTCTAGTAGCAACCCAAAATACAATCATGAACCTGAAAATGAGCATAATATGTCTCCTTTAATGCAAAACACTAATGGGATAAAGAAATTCTTTGCTATTTTCTTTTACATATGTAAGACCTTGTCAGTTAAACTACACATTTACTAACAGCGAAATAACATGTCTACTTTCAAAACAAAATATAATGATTATATTATCATCTACATCTACTACTAATCACACATTTAAAATTACATTCAGGCCTATTCAAAAAGTTTATCGAATTAAATTTTTTAAAAATATCCAAAGGAAACTAAACTGTGCTTGGTCTATTTCGCAAAAATTTAACCTGGTATTTGCCTGCTGCATTAGTAAAGTTATTTGCGTGCCAAGTCATCCAAAGCACGTCATCCACCAAATAAATCACATTAAAAGACTTGTCAACAGTCCTCTCAAAATAGATCCCCAAAGTACCTGGTCCATATACCCAATCTGTCGAAGGAACATCAAAATGCAGAGTTGAACATACTCGGGATAGCTGCAATCGTTAACCTCCCGTCACTTGTAGCTTGGACTGAAGATGTGCACAGGACACAGACAGCGGGCCTGAAATAAAAAATAAGAGAAAGAAAAAGCAATATGCATAAAACTTTGATTGGAAGTGAACATGTTTAAAGGTTTGTAGATGTAGATTTCTAGGTGGTTATTAACAAAACATTAAGATGAACAAAATTCTGAAATTTTTATTTAATTAGGGTTATTTATCTTCATGCTGAATAAAATAAAATTACTCAACATCAACCAAGTCATGCTCTATGTTTTCAAACACATTCTTGTCAAATTAATATAAAATTTACAGGTAAGAGCTCATTTGATTGTTAGACATGTGACCAACTTTGCTATTAAGAATGTTTTTAATTCCTCAAACCTTTGAAAGTATATTCTTTTCAGAGACATTTTACAGTCCATTACTCAGTTTTCCATGACCAATGAAGTCATGTTTTAACAGGGTCTCATTTCTCAGATATTTTCCTTGCTTCTAAGAACTGTACGGCCTCACCTGTAGGCTACTTTGTTCACTCACACACACATGATGCAATGTGAAACCATCGCCTATTCACTGGAAAAGGAACGAGGAACTGTGCCACTAAACTGCCTGCAGTGCTGCAGGTGTGAATATCTTGAGTCCTCGCTACCATGATTAATAGCAATGAAATCTGGGACTTCTCCCAACACGAAGCGATCACAATAGCTCTGACAAAGTCAATCAATCCCATCTGTCAGTGCCAGGAGAGAAATGTGATGAGTAAAAAGTGTTCATGGGGCCAGGAGGCTGACAGGACCGCTGATTTATCACAGATGTGCATTTTTGAGACAACAGGCGAACGTTGACTTCAACATTTGGGAAGAATTTTGTGCTATCATGTGGCCATTATAGGGCACACTCAAAATGGTGAACAGATCAGCGTGGGTGTACAAAATACACATGCATGCATGGGTGTGCCTGCATGCATGACTATACACAACTAGTTAGCACACAACCATGTATGCAGATGCACAGACACACCTGTGCAAAACATCCACTTTTGCTCAATACTCACAGACAGTGGTGAAAGAAGGATTGGGGTCATATACGTAGACTTAATTGCATTTCCACACTGTAAAAAATACCCCAATACAAAGAAGTCCTTCATTCAAAATTTTACTTAAGATTAAGAAGTAGCAGCAAAATGTACCAACATCATTGTTGCATGTAAAATGGCCCCCTTAACACAATCTTATTATCTGATTATTATACACATCATATTACATTACAGGGGTATTATTATTAAGTGTAATAGCTAAACATTTTAATTGCATATATATTTACTCAAGTACTGTACTTGCTTCATTACTACTAGTACAATTTTGAGGTTCTTATACTTAACCTGATGATTTCATTCAGAATTCAAAGCCACTTTATACTTTATACTAAAGACTTGTTCTTCATCCTCTACTTTTTCAAGGAAAATAATGCACTTATCCACTACATTTATTTGACAGCTACATTGCACTGTGAGATTATTAATACAAAATAAACAAGTTATAAATTATGATGTATAATTATAGATCAAGCTAGCCAGCAGTGTAAAGTAACTAAAATTAGCCCAACTTTACCAGTATTTCTTGCACATTAATGCATTAATAAATATAATCCAGTAATATATTTCATTCTGAAATGGGTCATTCAGCATAATAAGTATTTTTCCTTCTAGTAATTATATCTTCAGGCTAATACTTAAATACTTTTACTTAGGTGTAAGAAGTACAATGTTTGCCTCTGAAGTTGTTGAGTTTGTGTCTTTAAGTAGTAATAGCCAGATAAAGTACAAGTACCATAAAATAAGTAATCTACTTCTAGTGCTGTACTTCAGTAAATGTACTTGTTACTTTCAACCAATGAACAGTTGCATACACACTCAAACAGAGCAGAGACATTTCAAGACAGTCGAATGAACTTGCTTCTTCAGCTGTTTTTTTATCTTATTTGACAGAGCATCAACAGAGTTGTTGAGGTTAATTTTGGCTCACATAATCAGAGGACATATCAAGAGAAGCAGTTGTAGCGGTTTTGACATGCACCACACACATAAAGACACACACACACACACATACAACCATCTCTTTTAACTAAGTAAATTCTTCAGAATTTAGCAACCTGAACAGTTTAGGTGTTATTGTGATTGAAGAAACACTGAATTTACTTTACAATAAAAGTAGTAAAACCATAACGCAAAAAAAAAAATACTGTTACAAGCAGTCCTGCATTCAAAATTTTGTACTAAAATAAAAGTACTAGCATAAAAAAACCCCTTAAGTATCAAAAGTAAAAGTACTTACATTACATTATAGTCCAGATGATATGTGACAAATTTGAGGTGAATCGTTTTCATAAAAGCATGACACTTGGTACGCTTGTACAGTTTGGTGCCCTAAACATTTTCAGAGATTTCTTTTTCAGGAACGCCCTGATCACATTCACACAGTTACCCATTCACACCTGAAAGCTCCTTAGCACAACGACAGTCTCATCTGTCGGCCACTGGAGCAGTTGGGGTTAAGGGCCTTGCTCAAGGGCACCTAATGAGGGTGGGGCAAGCCCTGCCAGTCTGTGGATTAGGCCACCACTGCCCCCCAATATGACCTCAGCAACTTGTGTGTGGCAGTTGTGTGATTGAGATAAAAATGAGGTTAGGTAAAACTGGAGACCATCTGTCAGTGGGATCACACCTGCTGTGACATGAATAGTGCAGTGGGACAGATAACATTAGATAAGTGAGTTTGGTGAAAAAAAGGGAACTATACCATGTTTAATGTTGTACATTCCCTGTTCTGGTCTGATTAGAGGAATCCTCATTTCATTGGTGGATTGTGTGGGGTAGTACCAGGGCGCTGGTTCTACTGTTGAGCCGGGGATGAGTCTGCCTACAGGTGGGAGATTGAGCATCTGGTGACCTGGTGCAGCCAGAACAACCTGGAGCTTAACGCTCTAAAGACAGTGGAGATAATCGTGGACTTCAGGAAGAACCCAGCCCCACTCGCCCCTGTCATCCTGTGTGGCTCCCCAGTCGACTCTGTGGAGTCCTGCCGCTTCCTGGGCACCATCATCTCCCAGGACCTAAAATGGGAGCTGAACATCAGATCCCTCACCAAAAAAGCTCAACAGAGGATGTTCTTCCTGCGGCAGCTGAAGAAGTTCAACCTGACAAAGACGATGATGGTGCACTTCTACACTGCCATCATCGAGTCCATCCTCACCTCCTCCATCACCGTCTGGTACACTGCTGCCACTGCTAAGGACAAGAGCAGACTGCAGCGTATCATACGCTCTGCTGAGAAAGGTGATTGGCTGCAACCTTCCATCCCTTCAGGACCTGCACAGCTCCAGGGCTCTGAGGCGTGCAGGTAGGATTGTGGCCGACCCCTCCCATCCCGGTCACAGTCTTTTTGACACTCTCCCCTCTGGCAGGAGGCTGCGGTCCATCAGGACCAAAACCTCCCGCCACATGAACAGTTTCTTCCCCTTTGCAGTTGGGATCCTTAACAAGTCCCGGGACCCCCACCCCCACTGACACTGACACTAACTCTTGCACTCTGGCACTCAAACCCATCACCGCCCTTGATATCTTTGCATTACATTAATGTAGAATTTGTACATCTTTTATTTTTCATATTTTTTAAATATTTTTTCTTTTTAATATTTATTATAGTCACTGTTTGTTTATTGTTTATTGTCTTCTATGTATGCACCTTATTCACCTAGACAAATTCCTTGTTGGTGTAAAATCCTTCTTGGATTCTGAGCCCCCCAAAGATGCCATGGGCCAAAATCAATGAGACATTGAGGGAGGAGGTGCCTATTTAAAAACCTGTTGAAGCCATTCAACACAGCTCCGGTTTAGAGGGAGGTACCTGAAGGGAGGAAAAGGAGAGAGCAATGCCACAGACTCATAGATGGCTCAGCTAGAGTACCTGTAAAAGGTAACCAGTTTCGACAACCCATATCATATTTTGCATACATATATATCAGTCTTTCATAGCCACAAATAGATACATTACCTCATTGCTATGCATTCACAGAAGCTGTTTTGAGTGCTTTGCCAGGGAATACGTCTGTCTGTGAACACATTTCACTGTCAATGTGATAGCACCATAACTGTGCAAGATGCAGTCATGAAACTTTACAGGTGTGTAGTTGAGATCAAAATGAAGGGTGAGTTGGAAGAAGGGTGTTGGGCCGACCTATGATTACTGAGAACTCCTGTAATAATGTAGTAATAACGACTGAGTACTTCATGGGTCAACGTGCTCATGAATCGTGGCTGGTGTGTTCCCATTGGAAGACACTCTCTAGTTTCCTTCTCACTATCTAACAGAATTCAGCATTAACTGTTCACCTGAACAGTTAATGATGTTGCATATGGTATCATTGTAATCCTTGACCATCAAAATATAGATACAGACATCACCTTTTCTGTGTTATCATGTTTGGTTCAGGAGATATTATGCAAAATAAATCATTTACTTATCTGGGAAAGTAGAATGGCTGGCCTGTGGCTTTTTTGCGATGTCTCCATCTCTGAAAATGTTCAGGGCCCCAAGTTGTGCAAGTGTACCAAATTTCATGCTTTTATGAAAAAGTGATTTTTATTTTCAACAATCTGAATTTGTAACTAGTAACTACATTTATCAAAAATGTAGTGGAGTAAAAAGTACATTATTTACCTCCAAAGTGACATAAATTGACAAAAATGAAAATTGTACTAAAGTACAGTACTTGAGTAAATGTTCCAGCAATGCAAATACATTCAACAGATGATGATTTACAGAGCTGATTCATTTATGGAGGCACACTAATGCAATAGTTATTAACGGCAGTATTAATAAAAGTTTAGAACTGGGCCTAGTAGCATTATTGCTTTCTCCTTCATATTCCCTGAGTGGAGATTAGGGGAAACAGAGCGTGCTGTTTACAGTTTCCTCTCTAACGTTTTCTTTTACATGTAAATCCTCATTTCAGTCTTACTAACAAACACTTTAAATGGCATTGTTATGGCATTCAAACCAATTATGTTATTATGGCTTGTTATAATGCGATTACAGAGCTTGATCCCAGTGATTGTCTCTTTAAGAAGCAGTGAGAGTGAGAGGAGGTGGTGCGGTTTCACACCCCGGGGTGGGAAACATGGGCGGGGCCAGCGACCGCTGACTGACAGCCGCTCAAAGGCTCTCCAACTCCGCGGTGCGCGGAGAACCCGGAGCGACCAATGAGGTTAGAGCTCGACCCGCCCATCAAACCACAACAGCCAATCACGGTTAACCATGGGAGGACCCTGGAATCGCTGTTGTGCATCCAACGTGGGACTACCCAGAAAAAAAGGAAAAGTAACTCAAGTAAGGAAAAAACTCATGGTGGTGCTGCACGGTCGGTAGGAGAGGGGGGGACACTATTTTGCTATTAATCGGATCGTCGAGATTTTGTGACCACAGACTCAACCTGATAAGCTGTCGGTTGAGGTCTTCTTGGACGGACTGTGTGTTTCAAAGTTGGATTTTACTCGACTGGAGCCGTGAAGTGCTGGAGGGGGTTCGGACGATATGCAGCGCTCGCCTTGAGAGACCAACGCTGGAGTTTTTCGGCACTGCTCCTGCGGGTCTTAACTCAGCTCACTACACCCTCAGTTTGTAGTGAACACTTCCCAACACAGTCAGAAGTCACTGTGGAGCCCCTGTGTTAAGTTTGAAACTGTTTTTGCTGCGTTGAGCAACAGTTATTTCTGAGAGCTATCCGGGCTGTCCTTTCACCGTTGCACGTCTTCAAACATGTCACCAGTGGCAGGTACAAGTAGTTTTTGAATTGAACTTGAAGGCGACATCAGTTCGCTTCAGCCTGCTGCGGCTGGTTTAATCTGTGAATCACCTTTGATTTTTTTAAGCCCGCGTCGGACACCAGAGGAGAAAGTTGGACTGGGAACTTGTGTCCTAAATGACTGTTTCAGGGATGGAAAACGTTGAACTGCGCCACAGGTGCTTGAACTAGCCTCTGCATTAACAGAAGACATTGAACAAAAGGCGTCCAGCCTCCACAAGCCACAATAATACTCCAGTTTGTGGGTACGAGGAGAGAGAGCTCGGCGGCCGCGCTATTAAAACTGGATACAAAATGGCGGCGTCCCTGGGACGATTTGGATATGTTTCTCGTTGTGTTTTTTATTTAATTCTGTCGGTCGAGCTGTTAATCAGTTATGGATTGAGTTCGGACCTGCCCTGTGCCCTCAACTGTACCTGCGACGGGGATTCAGTGGACTGCAGCAGTCTGGAGCTGACAGCTACGCCTCTGGACCTTCCAGTCCGGACTGTTTCCTTGTAAGTAAAGCGCTTAGTTGCCCCCAGCCTATTTATTGACCAGTCCATAACGGGCTCACAATGTTTGTAAAGAGGAGAAAAGTGTATTATAGCGCACAGAAACTTTTTTTCCTCAGAAGCAAAATAAAAAGCCTTTCTGCAGTGGACCCCTGTTGTTCTCCCGAGGAATCCCGTCCGAGGAGATTATTGTGGTTGTGCTTTGACTTTATTATCTATCAAGCGTAATAAGACCAGCTGTCAGAGTAGTCCATGTTTATTCCTCCTTCATAACACTAACTTGCGAGGGAGTGGAGTTTTTAGTCGTATAATTAAACTCGCTCTCGTTTTGCTGGGGGACCTCCTGTTACCCCATTAAAGTCCCCGCACCCTGATGGAGTAAGCACCACACCAGCAGCTCTGTGAGCCCACACAGTCCTGGCACATCACGCTGTAACTTGATTAGGATTGTTTGTGCAATTCCTGATTCAAGTTTCACCTCGTCTTTCACAACGGGACAACATGCAAAATGGTTTCTTAATTGAATTGACTGTGGGCCATGTGTGGTATTTTAGTTCCAGTTGTCTGTTCCAACCTCGTTTATTGATGCTGTCCTTGTTTAAACAACGTATTTAATCAGGCTTGCTGACTTGGTGTAGTGAAAACTGCAAGAAGAGTATTCTGTGAGTGGACTGCGTTTATTTAGGTGTGCAGTGCCTTGCTCAAGGGCACATTGAGAAATTGCAGAGAGTAAAAAGGACTCAACTTAAAATTGTGTTCAAAAACTCTCACAGTGTGCCAGAATTGCCACTGAAAACATTTTTCCACCACCAAACTCCTACTGTAATATATCTTGATTTAATATACTTAAAAAATTGGATTAACTCTAAGAAGTGTAATTTGATCTCACAGGCCAGTCAGTAATATAAAAATGTGTTGGTGTTTCCAATGTTAGAATGAACAAACTGTCCCCTCAGGGTGAGTAAACTAATAAACCCAAACATGTCATAACTAATAAACCTCTGCTTTAGTCACTCAGATTCATGACAGGTATTACCCTAATTCCTGTTTGTGTGCTGCTTGCTGCAGTTCACAAATCACATTTCTTGTAAATTAAGAATTATCCCCGGGACAAGACGGACAACAGTTGAAACCCTGTCTGCCAGCTCATTTAGGAAATGAGCCAATTTGGGGCATTTTTCATGGAACATCCTCCAATGTTTGGGGAACTTCAGCACTTATTAAGCTGAATGACACAATTATTTTACCGACAACACAGCCCTCTGTCCTCTCAATCAACATTTTGGCTCTCGGCTCAGAATATTGTAAACACTGTGTCCAATGGCAATTTAGCATCCTCGGTGAAAATTAGGCGTCTTGCTACAGATTTTTCAGCATCTGTTTGTGTTGCTGGGAATGTGAGGTTAAAGACCAAAGACCCAGAGACTCCTCTGGCTCCCAGGTTCCTGTGTTAGGCGCTTAATCTTCCCCTGGGAAAGTGAGGAATGCAACTTTTAAAAAAGTCCTCTGAAAAACATGAATAACGGCACTTGTACCCGGGTAGCCTCATTGCCCTGAAGCACCACTTAGTCAAGTTCAAGTGCAGACGCTGTTTATCATGCATGTACGCAGACACACACTGCTCTTCCTGTCCTCTGTGACAATGGACAACTACTGTGGGACAAATGTCCCCTCTGAAACAGCTGCTCTAAACCTTTTGGGTTTGCATAAAGACAGGGTCCTGCGTTCCAAGTCTACTTCTACTGTCTCAGCCAAACCTTATCGGTCAAGATTTAAGGACCCGCAATCATGTTGTTTTCAAAGGGAATGGCTTTATGGCTCTGGATTATCTTTCAGAAAACACCTAGGTTGCATATTTCCACACCACTTGAGATAGTCACATTATGTTGGCAGGTAACTCAAAGGGAACCAGCTCTGTTTCTCCAGGCTCTGTAAACGAGCCAGATTAGCTGATGATTACTGTAAACCCAAAGAGGCAAGTACGGACAATTTCACTTGTGGCCCAGTGTGATCCCATTGTAAAGTCCCCGACACCAAAGGCCAGTCCACTTGGTGAATTGTGTTGTGGGTTGAAAGTTGTTTAATTTTAGAGTGCTGCCTGTGTGTGAGAATGTGGGTGTTGTTAATGAGAGACAAACGGGGGGCTGTAGTATTGATGCAAATGACAAGTGGGTATAGCAAAGGTTATAATATATTACAACAGTAACACTTGTGTCTTGTTGGTAAAGCTGACTGAGAGCACCGTGGTTTTAAACCAAACTGCATTTGTCCATCTCTACCTTCAGGCGTCCGAGCCAAGTGAAATCAGTGTGGAATCGACTGTCTCTGTTATGTTTACCCCAGGGAGGGAGCAGCAGCAGCAGCATTTGTGTTGGTTGCGAGGACAGCATTCATGGTGTCAGTAAACACAAGCTTTCCTCCCTCCATGTCTCTTCCACATGATGTAGATGGAAGGCTCAAAGGAATATCTCAATAACCCGAAACACCTGTAGGATTCCCCTGTTAAACAAGTAGCTAAAACAGGTCTAACTGCAGTTGTTAATCAACAAAAATCCCCCCAAATTAGTCGTACGGGTGTTTTCAGTACTTACAGACTTTTTAAGTCCCCTATGTTCTGCTTTACTGTCTAAAATAAAAGTAGTTCAAGCAGAGGACAAATCCAGCTAAAGATACATGGAGTTTTCCCACCCTTTTGTGTGGGTGAAGAGGGATTGCGCTGTCATGTATTTGTTGCAATTATCTTTATACAGGCTCTTCAATTGGGTTTACAGTAATGATTGCAGCAGTAGTACCTCAGGACCTGAATTTATACGGCAGCTCAGAGGGAAATAATTCTTAAGAGAGTCATCACATCTCCACCAGGATGAAGTAGCATCGCTGAGCTTTTAGGAGGTTTTTTAAAAACATTTTTTGCCAAGGAAAATGCCAAACTTTTTAATTATGATAATATCAAGCTTCCTTTTTTAACAATTTTAAAATGGCTATGGCAGAAAGAGGGCCTACTCAACATGTTCTTGCAAATACTGTGTGTAAAAACAAGAAAATACCTTTGCAAAACCACAATTGCCTAAATGTCACAATCTCATTGAGTACAGACTCATAAAGAAAAAAAAGGGATTCTGGTTGATATATAGTGCTAGATCAAACTGGTGTGAGACTTTGGGAAAAAATGAATTTCTGACTATTAGCTGAGGAGAAGTAGCTTCTGATGCTCCTGATCAACAGCTTAATGACAAGAGGAAATGATGATTAATATCAGACAAGTGGCATTAAGTGGGTGCATGAACTTCATTATAAACTTCCACCTCTCGCTCTGACAAAGCACTGTTTTGAGTCACCTTCAGGGCACGTTGTAGGGGTAATTCTGGAAACCTTGGTGAATGTGAATGTCAAGGGGAGATGGGTGGCTAGAGAGTAGGTGCTGGCAGTTTTTCCAGTAACAGTCCTAGCAGTCCCGTAGCAGTGGGGCCAGGGAAAAGCCCTAATGCTTTCCAAAATAATCTCCCTTCAGGACCCTGATTTGAGTAGTCCCCTGTGAGGAAGCAGCCTTGATGAGGAATCAAAGAAACAAGCATGTTGGCACATTGTGGCAGAGCTGACTGAGCTAACAGAGATGGTGAAGGACTGAGGGGAGCTAGGTTTGTGTGGGAAGATAATCTATTAATTGTGAACTATTAAACAAATAACAAACTATTTTTAATAATCAATCATTTTGAATAATTTTTGAGAGAAAAGTCAAAATTCTCTAATTCCTGCTTCTGAAAAGTGAATATTTTCCAGTTTCTTAACTCTTCTATGTCAGTAAACTGATTATTTTGGGTTATAGATAAGACAAGACATTTGAGGACCCCATCTTATGCTTTGGGAAACACTGATCAACATTTTTATCAATTTTCTGACATTTTATAAAGAGTAGCTGTTGCTTCTTTAAGGCCTCAGCAGTCGTGACAAACACGTCCTCTGCTGTTTTACATCACTGTGCCTAACATTTAAAAAAACTGGCCACCAGTCTCAGATGTTTATCCATTATTTCTGATTGATAAATAGCCCTAACAACATTCAAAGCAACTTTACTCTCACACAGTCTCATATTTCCTCTCAGGAGTGGTGCCTTATCTTATTTGCAGCCACGATAATGTGTATAAAGAGCATTTCTGCCCACAGTGCCACAGGCGTAATGGGGTTTTGCAAGTAAAAGACAGCATGGAGATCAGTGTGTTAGGCTAAGATTGCTGTGGTTGGGTAGAGATAAGGCAGACACATGGCATCTGTTTGCCAGTGTCCTGCTGCTTTGTCCATGTTAGACTGTGATTTTTCTTATTCTTACAGAAAGCTACAGTTGTTGATGGGGTTTGTCTTTATTTTTTACTTGACAATGATGAGTCCCTGCATCACCAGCTTGTAGCAACCCTAGTGTGATGCAAGATGAAGCCTGATCTTGAATGGTCCCCTTTGTAACCAAGCGTTTCCCAAGTGGTTTCCCAAGTTTCCCAATGTGCTGGTCATAATGCACGCCAAGCGTTCTGCTGCGACGCAAACCCCAAGCCTAAGCGTTCAACCTCACAGTACAGCCTTATTGGTAAACACCACCCCCAGCAGTTGGTTTTGGCTGCTGCCCTCAGGAAATGGGTTTGTGTCGGTGGTTTCCTGGCAGGGGCTGGGAGCTCAGCTTGGCTGGTTGTGGATTGGTCTGCAGAGGGTGGGGCTGCAGATCACCTGGCCTGGGGGGGAATACAAGGGGGAGTTGGGGGGACATTTTCCACCCACTGCATGGAAGTGTTTTGTCAATGTCACGGTCTGCTGCCTTCAGGCTGGTTGGTTTAGTTGGTGAAAGTCCTGTCAGTGGTCAGAAACCTCAACCACTGTCACACATGTTATAACACACTGAGAAAAACCAGAGGAAATGAAGCATTACAGGACGGTCTGCTCGTATGTCACACACTGTCAGACACAACTCCTTTGTCTTTAGGGACCGTTTTACTTGATTTAACCTATGAATGAGCATGCAAAAATGATTTACCATATTAGGAGCATGCTTGCCCTTGGTGCGGTGTTTCTGTCATGGCCATTGCTGCTGTTAGTAAGTTTGAACTTGAACTAAATGCTTCTTCCTTTGCTTGAACAGGTTCACAATTCAGCAGTTGGGGCAAAGATGCAGCAACAGCAGCAGGGCTCAGCCACTTGTGGTTTTTCGGGCATTTCTTGCTACGCAGCCTTGTAATCTTGTGGTATTGGGAGTGATTATACCAAGTTGTTGTTGTTTCTCTAGCCTTGTGACTCCCATGTCCTCTGGCGGATATTTTAAAGTCAGACTCGAGATTTTGGAGGAGTTTAAGATGATATTATCACTGGTGCTGATTTTTATCAGCCGCTCTTCACTTTTTCCTCCCTTATCAGGCAGTTTGGTGTTTAAGTTGGATAGTAAAAGGGAGTTCCTGTAGGGAAATTTAAAGCGGCAATACTCTTTTAACAGGTCGAGATGATTCATGCAAAACATTAGCAGTGAACAAATTAGGAAGGAACAGCTAAGGTTGAGCCCCTACTCTAATAACAACAGATAAAGTCTGACATTAACATGAAGATATGGAGTGAGCTCATGGCCTCGCTCTGGCTTTAATGACAATCAAACAGCTGCTGCCACAAGTCATTCTGCAGGAATCCAGTCAGCAGAATAGATGGCCCTTTTGTGAAGACACTTAAGGGCGCCAAGTTTTTTTTTCCACCTTTCCCTCTCCCCCGAAGTCGGTGTCTACAAAGTGGGCTTGATCGATGAATCATCTGCGAATTCTCTACATCTGGTAAGAGTTTGGGAATCTGGAGAGAATGTTAGGAAGAAAAAAGCGTGACTTGGACAGAGAGGGAGAGGTGCTGTGCAAGTGAAGCAGCTTCTACCCAGAAAACAGGCAATACTTCGAGAAGTGAGGCTTTGAGTGCGAAGTTGGGCCAAACACTTTTTTCAACCCCAACCCCCCCATACTAGCCTCTGTACTTTTTGATACTGCTGAAAGAAAAGGAGCATCAGAGCTTCACTGTCTAGACTGCCAAACATTCACACACAATTATAATTTAAAGATAGCACAGTCCACTACTTAGGCACTCGTTTCAGCACTGGCTGGAGTGTAATTATTGCAGAATTTTACTCTGCTAGTTTAATAAACAATGAGTAGGAAAAAAATTGACTAACGATCCTGTCTTTTTCTTTGCTTTGAAGTTAAGAGGTCAGCTGTCTGCACAGTACTAAAACAATAAAGACACATACAGTACTTATGTTTTTCTTTCAGATTAATTGGGGGACACTCATTTCCTTTTTCTCATAATTAAGTAATCTGGCGCCATTTGTAAGAAATTGTTATCATGCTAGTGTAAAATGCAGGAGCATGATCGTGTGTGTGTATGTGTGTGTGTGTGTGTGTGTGTGTGTGTGTGTGTGTGTGTGTGTGTGTGGACAATGTGTGCACATAATTGTATATGGTGTTATTGTGCTTCTCGTCTGGAGAAGTCCATGCTGGCGTCATTGTTCATGCAGTGCCTCGAGCGAGTGCAGACCCTTTTTTCCCAACCTTCTCCCTGTTTGTTTGGAGTGCCCCGCTCCATCAGCCCCAAATGGCGGTGCACATGGCCCCAAGATGTGGCCTGCCTTCCTGCTTCGGAAAAACTTCAGAAACTGAGTCACGCTCCGAGTCTGACTGATTTCAAAGGCTGGAGCGACTCCTTTGTTGAGTTGTGCGTGTGTGGTTGGGGGCGGTGGGAATCTGTAATGCAAATGGTGAAATATGCTGATCCCATCAGCGCTGCAATTCTCTGATCCTGCACCTAAGTTCTCCTTCACCCTCTCAAAAAATATGGGTGTTTCAGTCACATTTTAACTCTTCACATTTATCATTATTATCGCAAATCTTGTCGGTCAGGCTATGCTTTTAACCTTGTCAAAGTTGATAAGATAGTGGCTTTGTTCTGCCCGTTTCCTGCCTCTGTTTGACTGGTGTGTAAAATGGAGGCCTGGAGCTGGTGTTAGCTTTGTGTACACTCTCACTGTAGTTGCCTGGCTATAAACTGGCCGTTAATGACAGGAAGAGTGGTGTGTGTGTGTGTGTGTGTGTGTGTGTGTGCGTGTGTGCCCGTGTGTGTGTCTGGCCCTCAGACACTCAGGTTATTATTTGACTACTTTTATGATGCTCTGAAATCAACCACATTAAAGGGCCTTTGTCTCCCAGCTGGACTACAGAAGGCTCATCACTGACATCACTTCACACTTTGAGCGAGCAAAGTTCACACCGCATTTATCCGCGATAGAAATGAGGAAGATAATGATGATGTATCTCTGTATGTGTAAGTCCCCGCTCCAGTCCTCCCTCCCTGTATCTCCCCTCTCCCACACACAGACCGTGTGCTGACTTACAAGCATAGTGTCATATGCGATGACATCACTCCTGTACTCCCAGCTTTCCACAACTCCCACAGCACCCATAACACAGCTATTTTTTAAAGCCGTTTAATGAGTTTTATATGTCAGATCAGCTACGTGATCTAGCAGTGAGGGTCTACTGCAGGCTGTTTTACTTCCTAGACAGTTTGCTTAGTCAGATAGATCTTTAATGAGTTTATCATATTGTGTTTTGAAGATTTATCTCCAAGGAAGGCTCAGATTGAAGCAAATGTTTCAGATTGCTCACACATCCCTCCAGTAGTTGGCTGATCATCAGCTGATACAGTGGGTTGTTTTTGTAAGGCTATAAAAAGTAAAAATGCCCTTCATGAGTTAATAATGTCACAAGTAACATTTCAAACAGTCCAAAAAGTTGGTCACATTAATTAGTTGGTTACACATTATAATGATAGAGAGAGGAGAAAAGCTCTTTGTTGCAAAAGTGTTGTTTTTATACTTGATAGATAATTAATCAATGATCCAAACAGTCACATCACTTTTTTGTAGTGATTAACTAACTGACTGATTATGACACCTCTTCAGGGCAACAGGTGGTTGGTGATTATCATAATATTGTGTTTTAACCCTGCATTTGGGCCGTCCGTCACGTTCCACAGAGAGCCTTTATCCTCCTGATGTTAAACAGTCTCTCAGTGTTTGTGGTTATTGTTTGTTACGTGCGGGGAGGCGTTTGGGTGGTGGCTGCTGGGTGAGGTTGGAAGGTGGGAGTGTGACTGTTTCTTTATCCCATACCAGCTCTCGTTCCAGCTTCCCTCTTGTTTCGTGTCCCTCCAGTTCTGCTGTCAGAAAAAAGGTTATGCTGACCTTTCTGCACACTGATGGGTAGCAGATCGCAAGGAACCACTTGAAATGTTGGCTAGTGCAGTTTAGAATAAATGGTAAATGTTGAATAGGGCCTGTTTTTTTTAGATTTTTGGAATATTCATATTTAACTTTGATGACTTCAGAGGTACTTTGTGCTGAATGGAGGCTGATAGGTCTGTTACAATAATTACTTTGGTTGGACAATATATTGTCCCAGGAAATAACTGCTATAAAAGTTATAATTGTAATGGAAGACCATTTTATGCCGCTGTTATAGTGTTAATATAATAGCATAATAATCAAAGTACACCCTTTCAGAGAACAATTAACTTTTAAATCTTAGGAATATTCAGACATTGAAATTGGCATCTGAAACAAATATTAAAATATCCCTCAATGAATAAAAGTAAACCACACAACCAAATCATTAAATAAACTCGGCCCTCAGGCTTAATTTACAGAAATTGCATGTGAATTGCATGCTGTGACTACAAGAGTAATAACATGATCATCAGTTTTAATATTCTCAATAAATAGTCTTTGATAACCATGGATAATTTAATAAAGTTTTCAATGAATGTACAAAATGCTCACCTGGCTGCAGTGCACCAGTCAATACAGATTGCATTCAGTGGGAAAATTAGTACTTGGCTCAACATGCATCCTCAAATTATCGCGCACTTTCTTTGGTTAAGTACCTGGCAGAGAGTGCTTTTGATTTTGATCCCGCTGACTAATGTCAAACAGTCCTGCCCTTTTGTATAAACTAGTTGTACCACACAATGGAATGCTGCTTTTGAAGCATTAAGACAAACTGCTTTGTAGTGTTTGCCACGGTTAATCACAGCGACTGTTCCCATCTTGATCATACATCCTTTTCCGGTCGGTTAAATCGTGTGATGCAAACTAATAGAAGCTGTTGTGCCATTGCTGGTTTGTTCTCTGCAGCCAGTGCAGAGTTTGTCTGGTTGTGTGGGCAGTTCTCCTCCGTCTCTGTATGTCTGTTTCTGCTGGTCACATCTGTCAAAGTCAAGAACTCTAATGACTTCTAGGCTTCTGATCGCTGCTCGGCAAACTCTTCCAGAAACGGCATGATTGTAGGGTCACTTTCTGGAAAGCATTAACAACGCTTAGCAGTGGAGTCCCACCCCTGCCACCCACCTCCTCCCAACCCCTCCTTTCACAGGAGGGAGGGGGGAAGGGAGAGGGAGAGGAAGGGAAACCAGCGTTATCATCATCGGCTCATACAGTAGGTGTTAAAACACTGTGAAACTTATCTAATCTGATAGGGAAGAAATAAATCTGGCTGACTGAGATGGAGAGAAAAAGAGTTGAGTTGTGTAAACACCATAGGTGACTGAGAAAGAGGCACATGCATGCTTGTGCTCACTCACAAAGGACCAGTTTTATTTGTTGCCGTGGCCTTTAGCACCAGTACGGCAGGTTTAACTCTCAAATGTGACTTGCTTTTTTTGTTAATCGTCCCTTTGTTCTGTTCTGCCCTGTTCTGTCTTTTAAGGTTTGGCTTTCATGCCTGTGGATATATGCATAGCCAATTTCCTCCACCTTTTTAAATGCTAAAAAAAAGCTCTTTGTGGAGGTTGTGTTCCTGGATATATCTTTATTTGCTTGTAATGCGAAGTTCACTAGTAAAATTCCTTGACCTGTTTTGTGCCTGAAGCAGGTTGACAAAAACTAGTGAATGCTCTTCCAGTGCTCTCCCAAGTTCATCTTCTCTGAGCTGTGCGTGCGTGTTTGAATATACGTACCCCCGGGCAGAGGCGGCCTATAGGAAAGCTGTGCGATTTTTTTCACTTAACTTCACCATAACGAGGTAATTGCCTCCTGTTGCAGGGGACGACAATTTAGTGATCTGGGCCACAATGGGAGGTGCCCCAGTAAAATGATCATAAGACAGACACACATGCACACCTCCCCTGTCAGACCTGCGCCTGCAGGGCAGACACATGCTGCTATTATCTCGTCACACACACACATGCACACAGGGAGAAAGCTTTGGGGAGGGAGGCTGTCATTATCTGCAATCGAGCACAGAAGACAAGAAAGGGAAATCTGTCAAGTTAGACAGAGATGAAGATTGATGGGAATAAAAATTGGAGTGTGTATGATGTAAAGCAATAACAGTCTTTGCTTGTGGTATTGAACTATTCCCACTTTTTCTAAAGTAAAGAATCAATGACATGAAGCAACAGCCCAAATACCTGCTTTCTCCTCACCCCCACAGCGGTCTTTTAAGACCACGATGGGACAAGAGGACGTGGAATGTGTTGCATCAGGTAAAAAGTGTCCCCAGTCTCTGGGAATAAGCGGCCATCTCTCGGCAGGCCTGTGAAACATTCCTGGGCCGTCTCTCACGTCTGGACAGAGGGATGGAGGGGCGGGAGGCAGGCGGCTCGGAGCTGTGGGCTCCCTTTGTCTCCCCCAGCCTAACCCCACCACACAAACACAAACAGCACTCTCACTGTAGCCTCCTCTCTGCCAACAGGCCGGCCGCATGCCAGCCAGCCAGAAGGTGTGTGTGTGTGTGTGTGTGAGAGAGTGTGACAGAGATAGCACTTGTTTATGCGTGAATTAAATTTGATTCATATGGCCTGGGAAGCTCAATCTGAAATGCAGATGTGTGTTAGGTGTGCACGCACCCACACACCCCTCCTTCCCACCCGCGCTCTGACGGTGGTAACGCTATATCACTGGACAAATCACTCTAATAAGCCTCCGCACAAGTCAAGTGCCAGCTATTAAATACACTGTTAGCCTAAAGTGCAAATTGACTGCTGCAGATGAATAGCCTGTGGGTTATGTTTGGAAAGTGAGCCAGGAGAAATAGGCACTCTGTATCGATAGTATTGATCGGGCCCTCCTTGAAGGCCGGCTGAATGGATGTACTTCAGTGTTTCCAGGCATACTTAATGTGGACGGATGAGGCTGTTTGTCAAATGGGAGAGATAATTGTTGTTATTGATCAGGATCCTTATTTGAACTACAGAACAATGGCTTTGAGAAGTACTATAAAATATATCAAAAATATTGCTGATAATTTGATTGTTGATGTTCTCCCCGTCTTCTCTTAGGCTGATATGGATTTGAGCTACATTTTTATTCATATCTTCTTGTCTTCTTTTTCAGAAATCTTGGCCACAACAAGCTGAGCACCATCAGCGTTGATGCTTTTGACAACCTTCCCAACTTGAGAGAGCTGTGAGTAGGAACCAACAGAATACATACACATGATTTCCATTGAGGCAACAGAGAGCAAGCCCCTTGATACTTTATTACTGACTTGTTAGTCTCTTTATCTCTGCTTTGAGTGCTAAACTCTGAATATAATTTAGTTTAACTTTTAATCTAGCGCTAAAATGATTAGTTGATCATTGCATCAGATTTGCTGCTTTTCTTTATATTTACAATAGTAGATGAAGAGTCTTTGATGGACAAAATAAGCAATTTGAAGACATCAGGGGTGAAATTGTGATGAGCATTTTTCATATTTGGCATTTTATAGATTAAAATTATTAAAGATTCAACATTCAACAATGTACTAAAATTGCCAACATAATGTGAAGAAATAACACTTTAGAAATTATGACTTTATGTATTGTGTTGCAGAGATATCTACTGAAATTAGCATGCTAACCAGCTAGCCCCTGTCCCATGTCAGTGGTGTAAGCACCATCACTCTCCCGGTGCACCGAGCTGCCAGCCCGGACTGCTAGCTGCATGGCTATCTAAGCTAACTAGCCAAGGGCTGCTACAGTTAGCAGCAGTTAGCCTTTACTCCGGTGATATGCTGTTTTGAGAATGAATTTGACAGGGGGCCAATTCTTACGTATTGCACCTTTTTAATCGATTGATCTTGAAAATAATCTGCAAATGAATCAAAATAATCATCAGTTGCAGCCCTATCAAAATGTCACTTGCAATACCTTTTTTTATCAATGACTTAATTCTGACTAACGGATGCCACTCTACTTCCTAGTAGCATCCTCGTATGTGTCGCCTTGAACTAAGTCCAATTGAGAATAAAGTGGTGGTTTTCTATATTAAGCCTCCCCTTCACCACCCGATACTGTGGCCAACGCTGGCCTTGTAAATATTTTATACGGTGAGGAGAGGGCTTGGCTCTGTGTCACTCAGCGCCAGTACACAAGACACATACACACACACACACAAGCTAACTGATGATACACACACTGGTGACATCTTTGGCAGGCCGGCCAGTCAGTCATACGCTCCTCGACATCTGTTTTACTCCCATGTTATTTTTGGTTTTTAAAAGGATGACTTGCTACTTGCTCTGCGGCAGACGTGACAAGTTGCGTTTGAAACCTTTTGATTTATGCAAGGTTTGATTGAATTTAGCCTCCTGCGATGGAGCGTGTGGAAAAGCCCCAACAACACGGTGGCATCTCAGCTGGCGTGTTTATTTGTGTAGAAATGACAACTTCACTAGCATTGCAGCTTTAGTTTGATTCAGGCTCTGTTTTTGTGCCTGAATTAAAGATTTAAAATAAAAAAAATTACCATTTTATTTTCACCAGTAAGGCTACTAAATTTCTTTCCTGTGCTTTTGTCAACTACTTTGAAAAATGCCTCCTAAACTCTTAGCAACATATCAGTTTCTTTGTTTTTCCTTCAGGGCACAGTTTTGTTCTCTAACCTGCAACTGTGTGTGTGTGTTTGCCACTTCTTTCAGGCGGCTGGACCACAATGAGCTGACCTCCATACCAGATTTAGGACAAGCTGCTCCCAAGATTGTATCTCTCTACCTGTGAGTACCCCCCGCACCCCCCCACCCCCCACCCCAACCCCACCTCCATTCACTGCTTAACATGGTACCAGAGTTATCTGGCTTTCTGTTACTGTATTCTTAGGTCAGTGGCCTCTTTGAAATGCTCTTGAAATAGTCCCTTGACGTCTGTGCAGGGTTAATATGTCTTTGCATCTGAGAAGTAATACTGCATTAATGTGAAGTTGGCAATGAATGCAACCCTGTTACTAGATCAAACTAGATCAAAAATGAGCTCTGAGCAAATACGGAGCTCTGTCTCGAGCAATTAGTATGTGGTCACGTAACTGACTAGTCTTATTAGCTGGCCATGAGCTCTTGACTGCAGCGAGTGGTGCTGGCTGCCTGAGAGTTGGCTCGTATATAGTTCCAACTTGGTTGCTCCCAGTTGTGAAACTGTGCCTGTGGGGACTGCCTGCACTGGCATCTCACTGGAGATTTACTGCCCTATTTGGGAAGGGCGTGTGTGCGCTTGTGTATGTCACAAACGTGAGCTCAGTTCTCCATCAACAGTCTCATTTTTACACTGTTGAGGCAAGAAAGTGTTGGTTTCATAACTTTAGTCATGTTGGAATTGATTGTGATAATACAGGTGTTCATATACTTTTAGTAGTTGGAAGTTACATTTAATTCTTCAAGTCTTTAAATCATCTCAGTACTGAAACTTTTCTGTGTTACGATGGTAATCAAGAAAGGCTCCAGGAATGTGAGGCCCTCAAAACAAATGCAGTATGAACAAAATAGATGGCAGTTCTTCTTGGTATGTTTCAGATTCTGCACACGCACACACACACACACACACACACACGGGGGGGGGATAAGTCAAACCGTGACAGCGTTCCACCCATATCATCTGTTGGGTGGACTGTTGTTTTCCAGCGTGCCATAGTTTTTTCCCCTCGTGCGACCAGGGGAACATTCTTACATCTCACTCAACCTGAAACAAGAAAGTTAAACCCCACTAAGCTGGTCCAGTGCTAACCATTAGCTTCACTCTACATATGTTCTTTCACACCTTGCTAGCATGCTGGCTGACTGACTAAAGCGCGCAGCTGCAGGTTCCCGTAACGTTGGTCATGGTCGTGTCATTGCTGGTGGTGAGCTTTGTGGGAGTCACACCTACGCCTCTCCCTGTGCGTCATCTGTCCACCTCTCAGAATTCATCATGATGCATTAATGTGGTCAGAACATGTCTGTAATCTGTGAACAGTTAGTGAAGATTAAGCAAACCTGACATCTGTTCAAATTTGTCATGTTTCCAAAAGGTTTGAGCTGTTATTGTGTGTGTTTTCAAACTAGATGTTTATGGTTTAAAACAATCTCATGTTCACTTTGCTTTTGATACAAAACCGATCAGAGCAAGTTCACCTTTACTTGAACAAACTATGCAGTGTCGCAGCCCCTCCAAATGATTGGGGTGTCTTTTTTTGGCCTGACTTGAAGCCTGTTGCTAGGGGAAGGCCTGTAGGCCTGGTGGGAGTGGAGGCTGGAGGGAGGGTCGGATCTTTACAAAGCCACACAGCTGAAGTGAGGGCCCGCTGAAGCACTTGCAGCTGCAGCTGTCAGTCACATGGCTTACAGTAAAATGGGTGACAGTGAGAAGGGGAGGAAGGATGAGAAACTAGGGAGGGTGGACGGGATGGGGGATGTGAATAGTGTCAGATCAGGGTGACATCACTACATAGCGAAAGAGGAATGGTTGAGGAGAAGTAGTGGAGGAGGCAGCAGAAGGGCACAGAGAGGCAGAGGAAGCAGAAAAGGAGAAGCGATCGGTGAGCTCATGCTCAAGGATATTCCCAAATGTAAATCCAACGCTCTGCGTTTCCCCTGCCAACTACAGAGCCCTCTGAGTGTGAGAGTTTCACTGTATGTGCCCTGGCAGAGGCAGCACTGGAGACTGTAGGCAGTGATCCTGTGCCATTGGTTGAGATAGTCTGGAATGCTGTCTGACTACAAGTTTGTGTGAGACAGTGGGTTACACACACACACACACACACACACACACACACACACACTAAAGAACGGACTGAGAAAAGACTTTCAACCCCCCCATCCAACGGTCTCCAAAAGGGCCCATCATATGTGGTTGCTACTGTCTGACTGCCTGTGAGTCCTGGAATATATCAGTTTGCCAGTTTGCACTGTCTGATGGAAATCAGTTAATGATGTTTGAAGAATAACACACATTAAATAGCTCAAGGAAATTGCAAGTTTCCAGGATTTCTGTCACTAAATGTTCAGTTAAATTAGGGCTGGGCGACATGGTCCTAAAATAATAGCGCAATATTATTAGACTATGTAGCAACAAACTATGTATTTTTTTTAAAATCTTCCTCTTTATAAATGGTCAGACTGGGCAATGAAATCAAATATCCCCATATTTTTGACCAAATACCTCTTTAAATCCTGTGATGTATTAGAATAAGTAGAACAGTTTGGTAAGGTCAGAAACCTACATTACTTCATTGTAATGCAGCTTTTAAACCCATGAAAAGATTGCTGATGAGTTATCTTTGCAAAGATAATCATCAGACTGTATCTAATCAGCACATGGCTATTCAGAGATATCTGATTCACAGTCTTTAAAGTTTATACTTGATGACTTCAGTCCTGTGGGAGCACGGTATACACATTTATAAAGAATTATGGTTATTATTAGAATAAAGAGGAATAGATTAACTAAGAAGGGAAAGGTGAGTGTGCTGTGTTTTTTCCAGCTTCCTTTTTTCTTTCTCTGTTCTGCTTTCTTCTTGATCCCTTGCCTGGCAGAGAGATTACCTTTCTTTTGCCTTTTTTTTCCTGCTTACTGTTGCTTTGATCCCTTCCCGATAGTTATCAATTGGTTAGATGTCAATCAATCAGTCAAACCAGTGCTCTACCTTAAATTGTCAACAAGAGTCACCTAAAAGGTCCCACTGAACTAACCGGGCTCCCACAGTCCCACAGTGCGCTTGGCAAGCCCACTGGCATTCCTGCAGACTCCCAGAATGCCACAGCAGGGTAGCAAAAAAACAGCAACAAAAAGTTTTAAAAACACATTGTCACAGTGACAGCAGAGAAGCACAAACTTTCCCATTGTTTTCAATGAACATCAAAGGGATCCATTAAAACAGCTCAAGATAGAAATCATATGGCCCGCTGGATGATCTGATTTTGAAATAATTCTCCTTTTGTCCCAACGGCCAGCTTCAAATGGGAAAGGCCAAACAATCGCCCCCAAAGATGACACTGGAAACGGGAGAATGGGCATGCTAGTGTAAACCGCTGCTGCACTTTCCATACATCAAAAGAAGTGTCAAAATGAGCCCGGCTCATGATAATCAGATGGTCAATGGGGCAGGGTAATGAGATTTGGAATTAAGTGGAATGGAGGCGAATAAGACCCCTGGACATCAAAGGGAACAAGAGTGAAGCCAGCTCCTCTTTATCAGAACTGTCCCCGGCCGTATGATAATCACTTTTTATAAACGCTACTATTGTATGTGTGGACTTCAAACACACTGAGCGCCGCGGCTTTATCTGTCTCTCACGCAGCTGGGCTCTGACTGTGGGAGGGAGCGAGCAAGAAGGGGGAGAGAGGGAGACAGGGGGAGAGAGAGGAGAGGGAATTTGGTTGGAGTGGTGGAAGGGAGAGCAGGGCGAGAGAATGAGTGAGAGAGGTCAACCTCTCCCACCAGTTTGAGACTGATCTGTTTTTCCCAGCAAAGGTCACCAGCTGTTGACCCCACCTCACCCCTTCATCCCCCCCCTCCTCCCTTTACCCTCCCAAATCCTTCCCTCTGTCCCTTTTGCTCAGGCTCACTGTAGCCACTGTCTGTTGCTCTGTCCCGTGTGTGTTTGTTATTTGTATAGTGTGTGTGTGTGTGTGTGTGTGTGTGTGTGTTTGCCCAGGCGTGCTTGCTTGGCTCATCCTTAACCATTTCTGCCACTGTTTATTCAGGTGGGATGCTGTGGTGTGACCCCTCCTTCTCTCAGACACCAATAAATGTGTGTGTGTGTGTGTGTGTGTGTGTGTGTGTGTGTGTGTGTGTGTGTGTGTGTGTGTGTGTGTGTGTGTGTGTGTGTGTGTGTGTGTGTGTGTGTGTCCATCTGCTGGCTGAAGGCTAGAAAGGAAGGAGGGACTGACCTTGTTTTGACGAGTTTGACTGGTGGAACACCTGCTCTGTCTCTTGCTCTTTCTGTCAAACACACTCATACACACACACTCCATCCTAGGAAGTGAACTCAGAATAACATTGCTGGGCTTTAATTTAGAATAAAGGAGTGTTTTGAGTTTTCTTCTAGTGCTGCCACACTTTCTGTTAGTCAAGTGAGTTGATCTTAAGATAAAACATTTAGTTAACCTGGTATTTGTGATGCTGGTCGCTGCCTGATGTGTCAGCTTCCTGCATCTTATGTAAATGTACTGACAAGGGGAAATCCATGCAGGTCATCAGATTTGAGCAAAATAGATCCCAAATGGTCAGCTCCATGTTGGAAATGGGGCTTAAACACAGGTCCTTGGTGCGAGAGACCATGTTGGGAGGTCAAGAAAGAGCTAGAGAGAGTTTAAACTGAAACTTCATTTGGTAATTGTTTGATGTAATTCGGTGCTTTTCTCAGTTTTATCTGTGAAGTGTTTATACCTGCTCTCTCTGTGCTTTTATTATTAAGAGACTTAATTTGATCCCTCTCTTTGCTTTTCACTCTCTCACTCATTAGATTTTGTGTTTTTTTTTTCCAAACCAGTCGGGTAAATGAAAGGGATACTAAATGAAATTCCTGTCCCTAGTTAGCACCCAGGCATGTGTCAAATGGTGTCACCCAGCAAAGTCTTTCATGTATGATCAGATAACACCGGCCATCAGACTCCTTAGTTACACACTGACATATACACGGACACACACAAACATACCTCCGCACACGCATAGACAACTGGTGTAGCAAGATGGATGTCTAACTGTGTGTTCTTTTTTAACCTGTCTGTCTGCTTTGCATATTGTACTGTATGCGTATGTTTGCAGTAGAGTAGAGCTGCGTCTGTGTTTCACGAGTTCATGCCTTACGGGAGTGTGTCTGTCCCTGTCGAGCAGTGTTTCCACCATATTTTTATCCAAATTGTAGGATAATGACTGCGATAAGTTCTTCTCTTTGTTTAATTGGGTCCTGGTTGGCAAAAATAACCCACCATAGAGGTTTAGGAGGACAGGAGACCTCTTGACAGAATAAGTGTTTGTTTTGTTGCATCTCTTCAAGATTGTTACATTTTTGCTTCTCTGTTATATTGTAATGAGTTCCTGCTCCTTTGCCCTCAGTAGATTAGAACTTTGATAGTGGCCAGAACTTCTTGAGAACCACACAGCCATCTCTCCATTCCATCACATGCTGAAGTGCTCAGAAATCCCCCTTTAAGTAGCCCTAGTTGATTACGAAGGCCCCATCTATCTAATAGATGTTGCGCCTAAGATCTGTTGAGAAGCACAGGTGTCCTTGGAATTGTTTAAAGAAGGCCAGCCTCTGTTTGGAAGCTCTTAAAGGACAAATTTGTGGTGGTTGAAGACCACTTTGCTCTGTGTACTCTGCTGTCTTTGTGTGAAGAGAGTAGATTTAGAGAAGCAGGGGGATTTGGAGTGTCTTCCTCCGGTGATGGGAAATGGACACTGAAGTTAAACAGGGTCATATTTTCCATGATAGTGATACTGATACTTCGTAGAGTCAAGTTTTCAACCACACCTCATGCCTTTTTGTGTGTCTTCATTTTCCAGACATCATAATAAGATCCGCAGCATAGATGGCAGGCGGACCAGAGAGCTGGTTTCTGTGGAAACGCTGGACCTGAGTAATAATGACATCACTGAGCTTCGAGGGCACTGCTTTCCTGCAGGGCTCCAAATCAGAGACCTGTAAGTACAATCTCGAAGTGCTGCGGCATATAACACACCAATCTTTAGAAATGAAACAATGAAACTTTAACAGTCTCTGCAGGGTTTTGCATATATTTTTTTTTACAATGAATAAATAAAATACAATATACAAATACAAATACAAAATACAATACTAAAGATTGTATTCATAAAAACATTTTGGTGGAAATTGATTGCAACATATTAGAAGTATGTGCTGTTTCTGTGTACAGGTACCTAAGCAACAACAAGATCAACGTGTTGGAGCTCGGAGCTCTGGACCATCTGGGCTCAACTCTACAGGTCCTTAGACTGAGCAGAAACCGCATCAGCCAGATCCCCGTGAGAGCCTTCCAGCTCCCGAGGCTCACCCAGCTGTGAGTACCACTGGATTTCATCAGTTCAGCAACCTAATTAGCATTTTGACAAGGTTGTGTGTTGATCTGTCAGAACCGTTCCTGTAAAAACAATATTCATTTTCAGCCTAAACACAAATGTCAAAAAATATGAGTGTCCCAGTTTCTTTGGAGACATTACAGAATTGAAAAGAATGAAGAGCTTAAATGAGGAAGAGTTGGTAGTGGTCTGTGTGTTTAACATTTGGAACACTATTAGTGTGAGCTATACCTCTAGAGGTGGACAAGGTCTGACTAGGTAAACACCGGAGCTGTATTATCTGTGATTTATTGCCTTCTTCCATATCCCCAAAGTGGTTAGTTCATTCCACACACCGTGCGCTATTATCTCAGTCAAACTTCCCTCCGGCCTAGCAGCGAGGTTGACTCATTTGTAGCTCAACGCCTCCACTCCGGAGAGCAAAGGGACTCACGTAATGGGAGTCTCCCCCATTGTGGCTGCGGTAGTTTCCCCCAGGTGCCTTTTGTTGGACAGGTGGCCCCGGTTACACTGCATCGGCACACGGTAGTGGTGATGCACATTAGACCTAAAAGAGCCTGTGTGGATGTTTATCTTTACCAACGTGAGGGCTTTTACAGCCTCCACCTCCATCTCAGGCCTTGTATGCAAAATACTGAATCACTGCTCGGTTTAAAATCTTACACCGTCTTTTCATATCTCCTTTTAGTATAACTTTTAATTCATAGGGTCATAAGTTGACCCCTGTTTGTAAGTTAAAGCCTGTGGGTATACAGCGCTGGCCACAGGTGGAAAGGACACCACTGAGGAATGCTTGTTAAGATTTGTTCACTACAAAATGCTCCCGCTCCAACTCAAGCGTGCAGGCTACAGGATTCTTTGGTCGTGACTTGCGTGTGATGGATTCTAATGTAGACTGAGGGCAAAAGAGAAAAAAAAAGATCTTGTTTTTGAAGTGAAGAGAATATTTTGGCATAGTTTAAAGTATGATTAAATGGCTCACTGACTTTTTTTTCCCCGCTATCAGTCGTTAGATTTTCTTTAAATTGTCTGTCTGTCCACCCTGCAGTGAGCTGAACAGGAACCGTATTCGTCAGGTGGAGGGTCTGACCTTCCAGGGTCTGTCCAGCCTGGAGGTCCTCAAACTGCAAAGAAACAGCATCAGCAAACTGACTGATGGAGCCTTCTGGGACCTGGCCAAGATGAAAGTCCTGTGAGTAAAACAACTAAATAGTATCTATAAAGAAACATAATGATACATTTACATAAAATTGGAAAGTTGCCAAGTATTATACCTTATATGAAACACTCTACATATTATCTGAAACTCTGACAGTAACCCTATTTGCACCAGTTGCTATAACAGGAATAATCACCCACCAAACCTTATAAGAATTAAATCTTTTTGTGCTTACTGGAACTTGTTCATTATCTCAACAATCACTACTTTTCCTGCTGACCTACAATTTTACATATTATTTCAATTACATGCAAAATAACACAGTAATGGTCTCAAATTGCACTGTAGTTTTTTTCAGAACTGCTGCTGCAATTTCAAGGCACACCAATTCCCACCAAACTCCACCCATCCTGTTGTATGCTAAACCAGTGTGTCTGAACCTTGAACGTCTTTCTTCCTGATGATATTTTATATTTTTTATTTTTTATTTATTTCGCTCATGTTTGTCTCTTGCAGTCACCTGGACTACAACAGCCTGACAGAGGTGAACAGTGGCTCCCTGTATGGCCTGACCTCCCTTCAGCAGTTATTCCTCAGTAACAACTCTATAGCTCGCATCAACGCTGATGGATGGAAGTTCTGCCAAAAGCTGAGGGAACTGTGAGTACAAGCATTTAAATTAGCCTGAAAACTCACACTTTAAAAAAGTAGACAGCGGTTAGAGTTCCTAAAGTTCCTGCAGTGGAAGTGGGTGGGAGGCAACTAAAGTGAACATTACTAAAAATAAAAGTTGTATATTTAAAACTTGCGGGTTGAAATGTTGCTCTGTCTCTTAGGATCCAGATCTCTTGTCCTATAGCTTGAGAATCCAGCACTCCCCACCCCCATCCATATCATCCATCTACCTTCCGAGGGGTTAAATGACATTGTGCTTTAACACTCAATACGTTACGCTATTCTCAGAATAAGCCTGTTTATCCCATAATTAGAGCTGAGCTCAACAACACTCAACCCCTTTGACAAGAGTTTTTGTACTCACTTCTGAAGCGCGGGTTTGGCAAAGCGGCGTGTAATCCTCTACCGGTTGTGTTGTGGTAATTACACCGAAGGATCGCCTTTACGGCCCTTTGTCTTCCCAATGAGGAGCTATTATCTGTGAGTCTTTCCTCTTCTGTTGACATGACTGTCGTATTGCTGCTGTAAAGTGCTTTGCTCAGCTGAGGCGTTGCTAACTGCGAGGTAGCCTGGGGTATCCGTGGCGCCTGTGTTAGTTTATGTGTAACAGTCAGTAGGGATAAAGACGTAGGTGGCATTCATGTACGTTTGCTCTGTGTATCTCATTGCTGTTTCCTGTGCACACGTCTATGAATGACAGATAGCTCCCAGCGCCATCTCTGAATCACCCTCTCGGCACTGCACCAGTCAGCGGTTATATGATTTGAGTTATGATGACCCCAATGACTGATAGAAAAGAGTGACTTGTCTTTATGAGGAGCCTCTTATTGCATTCCCAATGAGCCCAGGCTGCGCTGGTCATCAGGGAGAATCTCTGCACACATGACTGGTCAAGCAAACCTGAGGCCTGGCCACAGAGACAGACAGCAAGGGCCACAGAGAGGGCAATATAATGCACAATACTGCCTTTGACCACTGCTGAAGGATAGCATTATTGGATTTATAATCAGGATTTATCAAGAGGTATTATATGCATACTATGAAAATAGTCTTACAAGCCATTGTAACAAGATCTGAGTCTTCAGTTTAACCTGTTCCTCATGTAAACTCAAGTCAGATGTCGTCTTATTACTAGCAGAGTACTCTTTCCTCCCAAATTCTTAAAACAAGTGAATCTGTTTGGAATCCATGTACTCTTCTCATCCCATTTGGACTTCCTGCCACCATGTAAGAAAAAAAAGAGATTTGATATGAGAAAATGTATCAGTTTGTGTATCAGGCTGCAGCACACTGAGTGACAGTGTATATTCCCCTGGGGTTTACCACATGCTCAAGTAGGTTTTTAAATGGAGGTTGTAGACATGTAAAGCTCCAACCAAGAACTTATTCTCTTCCCCGCCAAACTGTCAGGACCACAGTTGAGCTCTTGAGGTCTGTTAAGCTCATTCTCTGTTTCAGGCACAATGGAAAAGCACATCACAGAGTGGCAAATAGACATTGAATCAGCCATGAAATTTAAGTATAATGATGTCACGAGCTGCCTCAGCGTTCTGCCAACCTGTCATCTCTTTCCAGACCTCACACAGAACATTTTCTCTCTTTTCCCCTTGATTTTCCTCTCCTCCTCTCTCCGTCTCCCCGTCTGCCTCTGTCCTCCTCTCTGTCTGTCTCGTGCTCTGTTTCTCTCTCCAGGAATCTGTCGTACAACAACTTGACTCGTCTGGATGAAGGCAGCCTGGCTGTGCTGGGGGATCTCCACACTCTGCGTCTGGGCCACAACTCCATCAGCCACATCACCGAGGGAGCTTTCAGAGGCCTCAAGGCCGTACGCATCCTGTAAGTACAGCCCCCCACCCCCTCCCTCAACCACTATTACCAAGCCCCAAACTACCCCCAACAACCCACTCATTATGGGTTTGCCCCTGCTGACGATAAGGCTGAGATGTGCCACTTGGGAGCAGTGAAAGCTGAGATGTTTAGTATTGGTCTTGCCTTTGTGATATTTGATATTTAGGCTTAAGCAGTCCATTCATTGAGTTGTATATTTTTCAAGACAGCTTTAATTTCGATTTGCATTCATGTCTATTCATGAGTTTTTAAAACTTTTTTACGAGGTGTTCATGCATCACTGTTGCCGTGGTTTCTGTGGCAACTCCTTATTATTCTTGCGTCTTTTCTCACTTTGTTCCTTTTGTCTAGTTTTGTTTTGAGGTTTTTGTTTTGTCTCGAACACCAGCTTCCAACAACCTTGGATCTGAAAGTAGTCCACGTCGCATACGTCCCTCGAGATCCTTCCTCGCTTTTAGGAGCCACGAATAAAGACAGAGCTTTCTCTTCCAGCTGATCCACCTTTTTGCACAAAGAGCCCAAACAGACCTAAAGAAAGAAATGAAAGGAGGGAATGAAAGGGAGAAAGTCAGGGGATAAATCCAGGAGAAAGACTTGGGGGTCTTGGTTCCTAACCAAGGTCCTCTTGGCTATGCCTTCCTCCCAGTGAGAGAGCCAGAGAGGAGAGTTGTGCCAGAGCTGGCTAGACAAGCTCTCTCTCACAGCTGGGTGACAAGCCAAGGCACATAAGGCCTCTTTCTGCTGGCAAACTGGGTGCTAGATAACTAGCTACAGAGGGAAATGGAGAGTTGGATGGCTGAGCTTGTGACCACCCTATCTCAGTTCTTCTCTCATGTTTTCCTTTCTTGTCTTTAATTGGTTACTTTGTTTCTTTTGGCTTTACCCTTTTAAAGCACACTTAATGCCTATCTCCTCCCCTCAGTTTTGCTAAGTGTACTCTGTCATCTCCTTGTGTTATCCCCAAATACACACACTATCTATGCACTGATTTTGCATGATCTTTCCTCTCCTTCTCTTGTATCCTGTGCTCCGTGTCTTTGAGGCAGGCCTAATCTAATCAGTGGAGGGGAGGACAGGCATAGGCTGGGCCCTGAAAAGGAGCCGGGGGAGCTTTAATTGGGCCTGCGCTGCTGGTTGTGCTGGCATGGGGCTGGAGCCTGCATCGGGGTGTGAAAGCTCCAAACAAGCCAGCCTGCCCTCTAATTCGGCCACGGGGGTCGTTGGCTCATCGGAGCACCCCCTCCCCCCTCTCAGTGCCTGGTCTCCCCGCTCCACAGCCCCCGCCACTGGCCTTGCTTTAACAAGGCAACGGCCATTCACATCCAGCCAGCCAGAAAGAGTAGGAAATTGGCAGCCCCTGTCCAGTCCAACTAAGACAGCGGCCAATGGAGACTGAAAAGAACCAGAGGGGGAGAGGAGATGCTTGGAAAGCAAGGGGAGGAGGGGGGGTGAAGGGTGCTATTGTGGAGGCGGTGGAGGGTGTTGCTGACCATCAAGCTCAAAGGCCTTTCTCAAGTTTGAAAGAAAGTCTTTTAATGGTTCAGAGGAGTCATCCGACTGTTGTTTTTTCTTTTTGATTACCACGAAGAGGGGCGGAGCTGTGGCTCCTCCGCAGCTATGACCTCACCTACAGAGGTAATTCTTTAGACCTTGCAAGGGGAAATAAAGTGCATTCAACAAGTGGTTGGAAACCCCCGAAGGCTGTAAAAGAAGCCCTTTTTTCTTCCTTTTCATCGAGTTCATTTTGTCTTTGCCCAGCCATGGCCAAGCTCGCCTCCTAGCCTCATTTGGCAGTGCCATACCTGCAGCCATTGGACGAACAGACCCAACGGTTTGGCCTCTCACACGGCATTGTGTTCCCGCCAACCCCTCCACGCAGTCATGAATAATACATGCGTTTCCCTGCGCTGGGTTTGACTCAACACACCAATGCACATGCACCCATACTCACATGTGCACTCATTCTCCACCCCTCCAAGGAAAGAATGCGCTTGGTTGGCAGAGCAGAGCAGCAGAGGGGCTCTTAAGGCCAGGTGCAGAGGGGGGAGGATGATGTAGGGAGGAAGGGAGGGAGGGAGGGTGTGTGGGCGAAGGGGTAACCCGTGACTTCCAGACCATCCTCTGCCAGGGCTGTGTAACGCTTCAGCGCTGGCAGACCCTGTCCCTGTTCTACTGCTCCCCTCCCTCCCCTCCTTCCATCTTTCTTATCCCCCTCTTTTCTCCTTTCTCCACAGGGAGCTGGACCATAACGACATCTCGGGCACAATAGAGGACACCAACGGGGCCTTCTCTGGATTGGACAGCCTCAACAAGCTGTGAGTGTCTCCCCTCATTCTTTCTTTAAATTCCCTCCACCTCTCCTTCGCTATCAACCCCTCCTTTTCATCCCTCTGCGCTGTTCTTCAGAAACAGACAATCAAAGAAACTGAATTGAGCTTTTTTCTTGGATCCAAATGTTTCCCTCCAAATCCCGACTCAGCCTTCATTGCCAGCCAAGTTTAGCTAGTCCAATTACTGGCCACAGAGTCTGAGATATGTGTCCCCTCCGGACCCCACACTTCACTTGGTAGGGAAGTCGTTTCAGTGACTTATAGGGCCCCTCTTCCTTTTTTCACAAGGCTTGTTCATGAAACATTGAAGGTCACTTCATCCTGTTGAAGCACAGGCCAGCTTTTCTCCAGTTCAATCTGGCTTTAATCTTATGATTTCATTGTTTCACTGTAGCTTTATGGCCAAACTGTGTTCTCTTTGCTGCTAACTGGTTCAAGAAGGAGATAGTGAATCATTTTGTTATATCTGTTTTTCATGATTACTCATCAACGTTTTTGTCAAGGCAGCTAGTAAAAAAAGTTCAATGTCAAAAGTTGGCGAGTTGAGAAATTGCAGCGGACGTGGAGTTTCTGGCACCGAGCGGCAATCATCAACCTGCAGGATGAAAAGATGATGTCCAGCCAAGATGGTTCCCAGTGTGAGCGCCGCTGAAAGAGAAAGAACGGGAGAAGGAGAGGGAGAAAAGGGCTTTTCTTCGAGCTGGCAGGGGTTCGCTCCCCAATAGGCTTATTTCTATTTCTCTTCCATGCCTCCGCTCCTCTCGTCCCCTCTTTCCCAGTCCTCCTTGTTTGGAACTGAGAGAGGGTGAAATCGAGGACTTGCATTCAGTCATCAACATCAAACGCCTTGCACGCCCCGCCCTCTGACCCTGCCCCTTTTGTCACGGCGTTGGCGGAAGCGGCCTTGCTACATCCCAACGCTGGCAAAGCAAGCCATGGGAAAAAGAGATGCAGAAAAGAGAAAGACGGGGCGAGACATCAAAGTGTCCGCTGGGTTTCCTTAAAGCGGCTTTTGAATGCCGCCACATGGGAGGGAAGTGGATCTTATAGATCCAAGCCAAGGAAAAAGATGAGGCGATCTCGGATTTTATTTATTTATTTATTTTTAATTCCTTCAAAATAAAAGTTGCAAAAATGACGAAGTAGCCCTCTCAACATCACTGTGACAAGACAACCGTTTGTTTGTGCGTACATGTGGATGAGTTGGAACACTGGCGTCTTCATTGTGAACCAGCCAGCCGTGTCTCCTCTTCCTGCGAAGCGGAGGCTACAACATGAGAGGGACGAGGGAGGGGAGGTGGAAGGAGGGATTAGGACCCCGAATCAGAGCGAACAGCAACTCACCTCTTGTTTCAAACCAGGCTTGACTGGCACGGACACACACTCACATGGTTGGACGTATGTCCTTACAAGCTCTGTCGGGGGTGAAAGAGCCACCACACACACACACACACACACACACACACACACACACACACACACACACACACAGCCCTGGCCAGTCATTGCTATTAAATTCTAATAAAGATAAAAGTGGTCTTTGAAGAGCAGCGCAGAGCCCAGGTCCCCCCCTCACTCACACACACACACACACACTCTGACCCCATCCAATCTCCCTCACCCTTCCTCCGGGCTAATCTCCACACAGTTCAGATTTCCAATACCTCAATCCCCCTCACTCTTATCAGATTCAGCCTTGCTAATTGTGCTTCTCTCCCTCTCTTGCTCTCTCTTCTCACCCCCCCTCCCCCCCTTCTTCTTCTTTTCTCTCTCTCTCTGTCTCTCTCTCTCTTCATCTATCGACACCCTTCATGTTTGGAAACGGCAGGACTCTGTTTGGAAACAAGATCAAGTCGGTGGCCAAGAAAGCCTTCTCTGGCCTGGAGACCCTGGAACACCTGTGAGTATCCCACAATGCTTGGCTGCCCCCTCCTCCTCCCCGCCATAGAGAGAGAGTGTGGAAGATGGTGGTGGTGGTGGTTTTGAGGGTGTATTGCCAAAAGTAGCTGGCAGAGAGCAGGCTGCTAGCAATTTAATAGCGTCTTTGTAAAAGGAGGAGACAGAGGCTTTTGCGAGCGCCCAGCTGCTTCTCTCTCGTTAGCCTAACACGATCTCAACTTTGGCCTTTTTTTTCCTGCCACTGCGCTGGAACAAAGTTATTGAGCATATGGCGAGCTCCGCACAAGAAATGGAATTCCTATAAGCTCTTTCACAGGCCTTTTGTCGAACGAGGGCAGGGAGGGACGGAAAAGGTGGCATGCATCCTCAGACGTGGATATATTTCCACCTTGGTTAAAAAGTCAGATCCTTGCTAATGAAAACTTGAGTGTGCATAGCTTTAATGTGCGGTCGTTGTTGATGAAACGATGTGTAATGTCCCTACAGGAACTTGGGAGACAATGCTATTCGTTCCATCCAGCCCGATGCCTTCAGTAAAATGAAGAACCTCAAAACCCTGTGAGTGTTATTGATGCATTTACACAAATATACATTTATGTGCACAGAAAACCGACACATGGCTCAAATCCCTGGCATCCACACACACTCTCAGAACTACATATTCAGCTCAAGATGCAACAGATGTGATAAATACAACTATACTTTTTCCTCTTCTCTCCTCCACAGGCTCATTCAGAGCGACAGCTTCCTGTGCGACTGCCAGCTCCACTGGCTGCCCGACTGGTTGCTGTCACGTGCTCTGCAGGCCGGTGTCAATGCCACCTGTGCCCACCCGGAGAGCCTTAAGGACACCAGCATCTTCCAGGCTCCGTCCAGCAGCTTTGTGTGTGGTGAGTTATATGTGTGTGTCTGCGCTTGATCTGTGTTTACGTGGACGGGTGTGTTGAGCAAGAGCCACACTGACAGCTGCTGTGTTCTGTTATTTGCATAGTTGCACATATTTGTTTGGGTGGTGTTTTGTGTTTGTGTTTAGCTTTGCATTTGCAGTCGGACAAGCTAATGGATCCTAATGTGTGTTTTATTTGTCTCTTTCACATCCGTTTATTCATAGCAAGCAGACACCTACTGAGAGATGTGATGTTTGACACGTGTGATTTATGCTTCAATCTCAAATCCACTTTTCTTTTTATCTCATCCCTCCAAAAACGTTCTTCCTTCCCTTCTATCCTTATCCTACCTCAGACGATCTTCCAAAGCCCCAAATCACCGTGCAGCCAGAAACTACGGTGACGGTCCTCGGTAGCGACGTGCATCTCACCTGTACAGCAGCGAGCAGCAGCTCCTCACCCATGACCTTCGCCTGGCGTAAAGACCAGGAGCTGCTTCGCCAAGCCGAGACGGAGAACTACGCCCACGTACGCGCTCACCACCAAGGCACAACATCTGACGTGCCCGGGGCAGGCGGGGGTGTGATGGAGTACACCACTATCCTGCACCTGCGGCACGTCACCTTCGCCCACGAGGGCCGTTACCAGTGCATCATCACCAACCACTTTGGCTCCACCTACTCCAGCAAGGCCCGCCTTATCGTCAATGGTAGGTTGTTGTTTTCAGCTGAAATGTATTAATATCGAAGGGGAGAGTTTGGTTATTGGAGTTCTGATATGTTAAAACGTGAGGGAAAATAGAAGAACATAGAGATCGAGTGTCATGTCAAGACATGATAGACAGAGAAAAACATGCCACTCCAGTATCTCTGTTGACATGTGTGTGATTGCATTAATCATTTCCACCAAATAAAATGCCTGCTTATGTTAAACTTATGTGAGTTGCAATTGTCCTGTTTTGACAGAGGAGCGATTGAGATTAGCAGTCATGCAGATTTCTTCTCTTTCACTCGAATAAAGTCTTCTCTCTCTGGCTCGGGCCTCCATCTCTCCAAGGATGGTATTCGGAACAAATTGATTTAGCTGCATGTCAGTGCTAACAGGGGCCATCTCTTTTGCGCTCTGTCACTCTGATATTCTGCAAATGTAGAGTATTTATGTAGAGTTTGGGTCTGCGTCAGACCTCTAGCTGCTTCTTTACTTTGCGGTGAATTATTTGCATCGAGGAGTCGAGCATTCTGGTTCGAATGCCAGCACTTGGAGAGTAAACTTCACCTGAATAACGGTGTCTCTTCTGCCCACAGTTCTCCCATCCTTCGTGAAGACTCCGAGGGACAGCACCATCAGGACGGGCCACACAGCGAGGCTGGAGTGCGCCGCTGAGGGCCACCCGGCACCGCAGATCGCCTGGCAGAAGGACGGCGGCACGGACTTCCCCGCTGCACGTGAGCGCCGGATGCACGTCATGCCCGACGATGACGTGTTCTTCATCATGGACGTCAAGCCGGAAGACATGGGCGTGTACAGCTGCACCGCCAAAAACACAGCGGGGACCGTCTCTGCCAACGCCACGCTCACTGTGCTGGGTAAGAGCTCCACGTATTTCAACATTATCAGTGTTGATCATTTTCCCGCAAGCCCCAAAGACGAGCGCTTGTAAATAGCTCTGTCGCTCAGTCGGGAAATGGTCAGTCGCAGAATGAGAGGCTTTATATTTTTCTTTTCTCTGCAGCTGTGGCCTTGCTGCAGGTCAAGGGCCAAAGGTCACAGTTGGGGGTCAAAGGGGGGATGGTGGGGAAGCGAGGGGGGCTCACAGAGGGGTGTTTGTTAGGCATTCCCACCCCCCTCCTCTCTCTCGGTGGGAGGGACAGTCATGGCTGCTTCACTGCAGGCCTCAGTGCTCCCAGTTTATTGGCTGTTTTACACTGTTAAATCAAACAAAACTGAGCTGCTCTCCTATAACCATCTCAGGACATAGATCATCTTTGTCCTTTGTCTTTGAACTGAGCAAAGCAGTCCCTTGTTGAACAGAGAGAGAAAAAAAAGAGAGAGAGAGTTGGGGGGTTTCCTTGCTAACACACAATAGCTAAAATGTCCCCCAAAGAACTCAGAAGCAACTGTGTCTATATTTAATAGACCGGTCTTTCAAGAGGTATTTTAGTGACACATTTGCATGTTGTGCGACTTGTGAGAGACTTCCCAGCAGTTCAAGCCGAGTGCTAATCCACTGAACAATGTAAAATATTGAGGCAAGCGAGCGACCATGCCTCTGGACTGAATCTGTGATGTTTGGGTTTGAGAGACGGACAGGAGGGGAGAGAGAGAGGGGAGGGGGGTGGCTGTAGTCAAGGGGCCCCTGTCTGGAAAAGAGTGGCGGGGGAGAAAAATGGGAGCCAAAGAAGAATTGGAATGGAGGAGTCAGTGTGTGGGGGAAGGTGAGCGAGTGGGATTGAGAGAAAAAGAAAGAGGAGGGGAGGGTGGTAGAGAAGAGGGGATTGATGGAGAGGGAGAAAGTATTGATAGAGGAGAGAGGGGTGACTGAAGTGGGTTAAGTGAGATCTCTTAATCTGTGTATGTCCCACTGTGAGGGGAAGTGCTCAGTCTGAGAGGAGAGGCCCACCTTAACACATACACACACACACACACTGTTCAATGTGCTCCTTTCAGCAGAATGTGAAGTTGCCGAGAAAACAGTGAAAGCTTTGTTCTGAAGACGACAGACAGAAATCCTGTTTGTGTGCTGTCATTAAAACGTATGAATGTGTCAGCAGCGTTAAAGATGTGACCTCAGACGTATAAATATGATCGTTAGATGAGGCTGTTATCATGAGATAAGCGTTTGGTGGTCAGATCAAACTGAGAACATCACACTTTGTGCTCATTCGATCCCGCTGACTCACCGCTCTGTAATCAATACTGTGAACAATCTGAGCCGAAGCAGAAACCTGAGAGCAGAAACCTAAAACTGTGATGTCACAGAATAACAACGGAGCGAAATGCTGACCTCAGGAATCCTCTCCTCCACAGAAACCCCCCACCTGGCTCAGGAGCTGGAGGACCGCAGCGTGGTGGTCGGGGACACGGTGGCGTTGCAGTGTAAGGCGCTGGGCAGCCCGCCGCCCCGCATCACCTGGCTGCGCAACGACCAGCAACTTCGCCCCTCCGAAAGACACCACTTCACCCCCGGGAATCAGCTGCTGGTCATCGGCTCCGCCTCTCTGGAGGACGCCGGCCGCTACACCTGCCTCATGTCCAACACGCTGGGCACGGAGCGCGCTCACAGCCAGCTGGTGGTGAAGCAGCACCGCGGCCTTTGCTCATCGCCGGTGGGGCCGAGCACGGTTACTATAGGGATCATCGTCATCGCTGTAGTGACGAGTATTGTGGTGACGTCGCTGGTGTGGGTGTGCATCATCTACCAGACCAGGAAGAAGAGCGAGGAATGCAGCGTCACCAACACAGGTGAACTATTCTGTCCTGTCCTGTCACGGAGAGAAATGGAAGATGTCGTGTGTCTGTATACCTAAAAGCAAACCCTTCAAATTAGATCCAGCTGCAAGGGAAAATATTTGAGAATTAACTTCCTAAAACTCGCCACATTTGGCTGCAACTTCTCTGCAACATTTTATTTGTAGTTTAATCATTTAGTCTGTGAATTAACAACAACTAGTGAAAAATGTCCATTACAAGTGTGAGAACAGAAGGTGATGTTTATAAATACCCAAATGTTTTTTTCAACCCACAACTCAGACATTTTTTCTCAGTTTGACAACTAAAACAATTACTCGATTGTGAATTAAATTACGTGCTAAATATTCTGTCAAATGAGTAGGCAGAGAAAAAAAAGAAAAATAAGACACAGATGGTGAAACCAGTGATTTTGTTGCAGTAAAAAATGAATTAAATGATTAACTAATGATAATCAATAATATGTGTCAATAAAAATGGATGAATCAACAATTAATTTGAGCTGCAGTGTCACAGTATCCACAGGCCTGGTTCTAATGTCCTTCTGTTCTTTTCCTTCTCTCCCAGATGAGACGATCGTTCCTCCAGACGTCCCCAGCTACCTCTCCTCCCAGGGCACTCTGTCCGAGCGGCAGGATGTGTGTATCCGTGTGGAGGCCGGAGGTGGACCTCAGCCCAACGGACACGTCGTAGACACCACAGGTACCCGACAGTTATGCTCTGCTCGACCTGCCAAATGTTTGTGCTCCCCAGCAGCTTCTCCCACTTCCCATGAGCAAAGTCGGCGCGTTGCATAATGATGAAAGGAGCGCCGCTGTCTGTGAAGGCCTGCTCAGCATCAGAAATAATTACAGCAGACACCCTAACCACAGTGTTGACACACAGTTGTTGATTTTGAGTTTCCAAATCATTTATTTTCTTTCCCCCTGCCTGCAGGATTCGACGGCGCAGTCGTGTGCACGGATTGTATGGAGAGCAGCAGCAGCTACTCCAAAGACCCCGACTACCTGACGCACGGGTTCGGCCACGCTGGAGGCATGGAGTACCAGCAGCACTCTCACTTTCACCCAGTGGAGCAGCATGACGCGGGGCCGCACTCAACGCTGCTCTGCAACGGGACACCCAACGGGATCCGAAAAGACATTGAAGAATTTCCAAGAAACCACAATACGTTACAACACGATAGAAAAGGTAAGATTAAAGTGTAATGAGGGAAAATTTACCTTACCTGACCCGCACTGCAACTGCTCCAAACCTATCCCATTGACAGAAACACTTTTTTTAAAGCCCTGGAACTTGATTTATTTCAGGTGATGCCATGAGAAACAATCAGCAATCTAGGATCCTTTGTCAAGGCAAATTCTTTTAAACATGATTGTTGATGGATTGGCTTGCTCCAGCATTTGACAGTCCATCATAGTTGCACACCCAGAGCCCCTCAGGATATCTCCCTGAAAACACTGTAAAGCAGCACTGAGTTCTCACTGCTGCAGCTGCACGTCTGGACCTGTTCTGGGATTCAGCTCCTTTAGCGAGGAGTAATACCAGTGGTATTGGCCTCCAAATACCAATTCTCACCTCCACATGTCAACACAGCCCTGTTCATACATTCCACTGCCTCTGTATCCTGAAGCTGACTGCATATTTCTCTACATATATGTCACGTCATTGACCTTGCCTGTTTCTCCTTCTTTGTTCATCAGTGAGCAGAACGGGACAGATGGCGGCGTTCTCTCCATCACAAGAGGACTCTTTCCACAAACCGGTGAAACTGGCCGGGGTGGCGACGAGCCGCGGCCGCCTCGACAGTGACTGTGAGCCTGAGCTCAGGCAGACTCTGCTGTCCAACGGACACACCCTCAGAGCCTCTCAGAATGAGAGCGGCCCCCTAAGGAGAGCCAGCGACTAGCAGGCACTCCATCCAGCCCAAAACGTGGACTCGCAGTAGCGGAGTGGACTTTTCTCTCTTTTTTTGCACTGGGAAATAAACTGCTACCTCATATCGAGGCGACTGATCCTGAGCCTCCTGGATCTGGACTGAAAGGGAGCACCAGGAGGGGAAAAAAGGCAGGGGGCATCCGGAGTGTGAAGAGCTTGTGTGGGTGGCGTCCCATCTGAGCGTATCAGCTGTACATAGTTAAAAACCTTCGTTCGGGAGGTGACCAATTAAGAAATTCTAGCTCCAAAAAATGTGACTTGCATTTGAAGCATGTAAATGTAGGGAATCTTGTACAGTATATGTATGTGCAGGGGGAAAAGAGAAATATACCTTTGGACATTTGACTGTACATAAGAGTTTTCTTATATTATATATTATATAACTTTTACAAAAGAGTATTTGAATTTATGTGCATGACAAAGAAAGGAGTGATGGTATTTTTATTTTTCTTCAAAACAAAAAAAACAAAAACAGCCTTTTTCAGCTTTTACCAACAACATTCAGCTGCGGTGCCTTATTGCATGATCAAAGAAAACTTCAACTTGTAATAGCATATATCCAGAGACTTTTTGTGAGAGATCCTGGTACACTCTTTATAGCAAAACCAAGCAAACACTTGATTGCACTTGAATGTTTTTTGACAAACCATGGCCTTACACAAACACAATTCACATGCGTTGTTGTATGAAGGAAGAGCTTCAATGTAAATTATTTTGGTACGTCAGATGGTTCAAGATGGGATGATTATGGGCGGTCAGTTAAAGCACTTTTTATATTCACTTCAGAAACAAGCAGATTGTGTACATGATATCTGCCAATAGGAATGCGGGAACCTCCTCTGCGAGGAGATGCTCCGCTTATCTTGACACGGTAAAGTCGACAGTACATACTGTACCATTAAGGCTCTTCCACCTGTTTCACAATACTACAAGTTACTGCGAAGCTGCTCTGATCCAGTTGGGAAAAAAAATATTCTTCTCTGTACTCTGATGAGTTTCTTTATTTGTCCAGGAAAGTGACTTTGGCACAAGTTTGCAATTAAACTCAAACTCAAGCTGTAGAAGCCAATAATGATCTCAGCATAAACACCAGTCATGTGTTCTTGGTCACATTCATGATGAGATTAGAGCTGCGACGATTAATTGATTAGTTGTCAGTTATTAAATCATTCGCCAACTACTGTCGATTCCAGTCACTGAAAGGGTAACACCACCAATTTGACACATTAAAGTGTGTTTACAGGTCTTGGGGAGTAGTGTAAAGCCTTTTGTGGCTCCAGTGATGTTGCTCTGTGGCTGCGTTGCATTGTGGGTAATGAAGGCAACAGGTTTTGAAGAGAAAAGAAGAATGCATGGAATAAAAAAGAAAGGCAATAACTCTGGTTGTGCTGTATGTATTCAAACCACGATGCTTACATTACCCACAATGCCACTCTGGCCTCTGAGTGACATCACTGGAAGCAGTTTATCAGATTACATGCAGCTTCCTCTGGAGCCACAAAAGGCTTTATACTACTTTTATGACATGTGCAGTAGTACTCCCAAAGACCTGTAAACACACCTGTAAAATTGGTCGAATAACCCTTTAACGTTATCTTGGGCTTTGGCGAACACTGACATTGTTTCGACCAAACATCTAATCGAATAATCGAGAAAATAATCATCAGTTGCAGCTCTAAACGAGATCTACAGCTGTGGACACTCGACATTTAATTGTCTGAATGTTTAAATCGACATTTCAATGCTACGAACTTCAGAAAAGACGGAGAATCAGGGAGAATCATGTTGTGTCGTGTCACCGTGTTACTGCTGTAATGTGCCTCAACAGCCACCGTTGTGCTTTTACAGGATAATGGCCAGTAATCAGCCTCTGTCACATCCATAACTTTCTCACCATCACATCACTACAGCTCAATAATGTCTGAGGTAACTTAAAGGTGCGCTCTCATGCTGTGAACAGTCGGGAAGCTTGTGAAATGCGTGCTCTAACCAAACTTGGGAGGATTCATGCAGTCTGGACTGTCACCGTCCCTGCATGATGATCAGGCAGAGCAGTAGTTACACTTTGTCTCATGTACGCATGTGTTTCGCCAGTGTGCTCCTGTCTGAACTGTGTTCTGTTACCAGTGGCCTTATCAAGGTAAAGTGGAGGACACACTCCTCTGGTTACACCTGATAGCACCCATCAGAGATGACTTTTTTTTTTTAAACCAGCAAGACCAATCAGAGGTCCCAGTTGGAAAACCAATCCCAGTGTAGCAGGTAAAAGGGACAAGAGGGGGAGTGAGGTGCAGTCTGTGTTCTGAGTAATTTATTTGAAACAAACTGTTGAACCAATGTCAAAGCTGAAACAGTGAAGTGTCTAATAAAATCCCATTTTGCTATTATTGTGAGTGTTTTGCCTTTTTATTTAATTTTTTTTCTCCGCCTGTACAAACAGAATGAGAGGATGTTAAAGTGACAACAGAATCACAAACAGCTGAGTTAGCATTTAGCGTTGCCGACATGTCACAGCGGTTATGGAGAAACCATCAATTGAAATGGAGCATGCACAAAGACATGAAATCCACAGACCTTGATCTTCAAAGCAGTGAAGTAGTAACACACACACACACACACACACACAGCTAATCTTCCAACCAGGAATGTGTCCTGGCTCCCTGAAGCTCCAAAAGACAGCAGGCATATTTTTCCCTTCTCCGGCCTGTTTAAAATATTTGCTATGGAGTCGAGGCTGACTGAGGGTCAATGGCTGGCCAGAATGTGCATTCCAGATGGCTGTTTGTCACTGGATGATTGACATGCCTCCGGCCGTGGCCTCCACCAATCACACGCCGACCATTGTTGTCCAACAGCATAGTGACAAGCAGCATGACAAACACTCCCACCTGTGAGGCCATCCGTCTCCCTCTGCCCCACAGTGTTCACTTTTACCTCTGCAGTGACTGAAGGACAACACTGAGCTGAAGAGGGAAACTGATACTGAAGGCTGATTTCTCTTGCATATGTCATTCAGATGTAGAGGAGTGATTTGTTAGTCTTGTAATATGTTATCTTGGATAACTGCATGCTCTTATTTTGAAAAAAAAAAAAAAAGACATGTGGAAACCATCAGTACTTGTGCGATTGGCCGGTGCAGACATTTTTACTGCACATTGTATCTTAAGGAAAACCATGAAATTAATCCAAAATTTTGTTCAAAATAATATAATTAATTCTTTACAGCTTTTAATCAGCCTTTTTCCCCTCATGGAATCATTTTCTGTGTAAGGCCAGGTGCAATTACAGCTGGAGCTCATTTAAATTGTCAGTTTCGACGAAACAACAAAAACATTTTTCCCAGTCTACCCCGACTTGATCTACTCATGCAGATCATCTTGTTAGGCCCCAGCAGCTGAGCTGATATCCCGGAAACTTGGCAAATAAAATCGAAACCATCTGCATGGCCTGATAACACAAAAAGTAAGTGGGAAAATATGCTGCTCATTTCTCCTGAGCAATTCTCAGTCAACTGAGTAAAAAGGTCTCAGACTTAAAGGGTAACTCCAACAATTTTACACATTAAAGTGTTTACAGGTCTTTGGGAGCACTGCTGCGTATGTGAAAAAGGTAGTAAAAAGCCTTTTGTGGCTCCAGAGGACGCTGCACGTAATCTGACAAATGTGACTGATGTCACTCAGTGGCTAAGTTGCATTGTGGGTAATGTAGGCAACAGGTTGTTTTTTTTTTCAATCAGTTTTTCAATCAAAGGTCGGGTAAGCATCTCCATCTTACAGAATCCAGTCATTAAATAATAATGTTCCACAATAACCACACGAGAGATAAACTCCTAAATGTAATATGCAGCTTTTACAGGATACCTGAGGCTCCTAATAAAACTAGGCCCTTGTTAATTTAACAAAGTGTTCTATTGTTGAAGGCACCTAAAGTATAAAATTAAAGCTCCTGCAGGTGGATGAGCTCAGTCGTGCTCCAGCGGGAATGTAACAATGGTGAGATATGAGTGTGTCTGTAACACAGGTGGCCCGGCTTAGCAGAGAAAATATGGATGAAACACTAAAATGATCATAAAACCATGTGGAGGAAGCCTACAGGGAACAGGAAGAATCACCAAACCTCACTCAAAGCATAAAAAGAGACCATCTTTAATACCATAACTTATTGATTCACACACACACACACACATTAAACAGTAAAGAGGCATCATCATTTTCACCAAACCGCCGTTGCTGTTACAGAAGTGTGAGCTCAGGCCGCAGGGCACTGATGAGCAGGAATGCAGCACCCTGGGTAATGCGATCAGGCCCGCGGACGACTCTTCGCCCGAGCACCAGGTGTTCCTTGCTTCTCAGGGGCCCAGCAGAATGGAGGTGCAGGGGGGGCCTCCAGGGGACGAGGGTGCTACTTCCGGAGACGCTATCCCTGCTGTTCCTCCACCAGGTCAGGACTCAGGACGGTCACAGAGGACGTGCTGCTATAGCAAAGTGCGGCGGACCTTCTCATAGGCTCCCAGGAAGATGAAACCACCCACACTGATGAAGGTTAACCTCGGTATGCTGCCCGCAAACAGACTGCAGGAAACAGGAGAAAGAGCAAAACATGCTATTAAATTACTTCTGATGATCACAGTTTTGATAACTGATCAACCACAGCTTATTTACTTCAATAAAAATAAAATAAATAAACAAATGAAGCACAGACTACGTGATGTGTAGGCAGCGGCTGCAATTACATGATGACAAAAGATATTAAAGAAATATTATGCAGCTAAATGTTTTCTGGTTTTCCACCTAATGGCCTCAGAGCACAGTTTCCTGACGGACAGATAGCTTTACATGTTGCTCAAGAAACCACTAACTGTAGCTGCCATTAGCCAGTTAGCTCAGTTAGCCGTGCAGCTAGGTGGATTTCTGGAGGAATCTGGTGGGTGACTTCAGCATTAAAAAAACAGCATCCCCTCTTGTGGCTTGCAGCTTAATTTGTGACTAGTGTGACTCAGTCCTTGCTCAGCTAAAGTCATTAAGTGTGTCCACAGAAGAGGTGACATGAAAGAGAATGATTGCTGCGGCTGGAAAATAATCTGCAAGGAAAAAGAAGTTTCTTCTCCGCGGCAGAAGATTCAGGAAGGAGACGGTTTTCTGTCCTTGGAAACTGATGCTAATTCCTCCACAGTTTTCCTGCTCCAGCTTTAATTATCTCCATGAAGACACAGGCCGGATCATGTGTCGCTCCGCCAATCGACAGCATCTATCTGTGAGTGATTTATGGCTGGAAGCGGGGCCTCGTGGTCCATGGGAGCGGGTCAAACATGAGGCTTGTGATGGCGGAGCCACTTTACAGGAGAGCGAGAGGGCCCCGGGTTACAGCGGCTGAGGCCCAACAAGAAGCTGTTGACGTAGCAGGGGTCAGAGGATGAGATGAGCCATGAGAGAGCAACCGTCTCCCAAGAACCACCCCCCTCACCACCACCACCCTCCCCGCTACACACAGCTGTTTTTGGGATTAGGCTTCGAGCCCCCACCCTACGGCCTCCCTGGAGCTCTCACCCCCTCCCTTCTCTCTCTTTCTCTCTCTCTCTCTCTGAGCGTGACTGATGGCCGGATGACATCCACACATGTCCCTCCGCTGTCTGTCCGTCCGTTTCTCTCTGGTCTCTCTGTCCAGCGACGCCCCCCTCAGCTGGCTCAGTTGTTCGGGGATTTCTCCTCCGTCTCCTTTTTCTTGCTGCGTCATCCACTTCTCAGACACGTGCTCGCTTCATCTGTCTTTTTGTGTCTCTCTCCTTTTATTTTCCCCATTTACTCCCTGCCCGTCTCCGTCTCTCGGCGTGTATTTGCCTACCAACACCTTCCGCCTGCCAATACGCCCCCACGCTCACATGGTCTGGCCCCGTCTGAGCCAGATGTAATGGATGAAGGGTATTGTGTGTGGAGGAGAAAGTGCATAAAACTGTCTATTTGTCCAGACTGTCTGTCCTCATTCCTCATCTGCGAGGGTGTGTGCGTCAGTACTCGTGTTTCTGTCCATTTTAATCTTTAGGAAAAACCTGAAGTATCACAAAATCCTGCTCGGTTTCCATCAGCTGTGCTCCAGCAGACACCGTAGAGAAGCTTCTTGAGTCGACATTTTTCATATCAGACATTTTGATTAGTCACAGTAGGAAAAGCACAGGTGCTAGCAGAGACGAGATGGCAAACTGAAGAGTCATTTCCTGTATCAGCGTCACGTGGGTTTCACCACCGCCCGGCCTGCGCCTTTAGGAGACGAGCAGCAGGCTCTGAGTCTATTAATTCCGACGGGAGAGGCGAACACGAGACCGGATCATGACCAATTCTTTCCCCACACATTCATCCAAAGTGAATATTTGACCCCTTTTTTCACAAGCTGCAGATCTTACAAGCATTCTGATACCAAAATTGCATTTTTCAGACAAATCAGAGCAGAAAATATTTTTGCTGAGACCTTTCTCCGTCTCAATGACAGAGTCTTGCGATATCAGGAGATCTGGAGTGAGCATATTAAGCTCGGATAAGCGAAAATAAAAATGAATCCATGACGGTCCCTAAAGGGCAAGCAGCTAAAGGGAATTCAGCAATCATTAATGTTATTCCTTATGCTAGAGCCTGACTGATATATATCGCTTGGCCAATAAGATCAGTATGTTGTCGATATCGGCTGATATGAAAACCTTTTAGTTTAAAAGAACACAGCTTGGATGATTTGAAATTACAAAATTTTGAGTGAAGTTTATTGTTTCGGTTCACTGATGTAATTTTGGACGATACAGTTTATTGTTAAACTGTGTGTACATCGGCCGGTATATCGATATCGGAATTTTTTTACTCCATACTGTCGGTATCACCATCGGCCCAAAAAACCTGCATATCAGTTGGTGCTTTTCCTACTGTAACATGTAAAAAAAAGTCTGAACAGCTACAACTTTCACAAAAAAATTAGAAGAGTTGTCAAGATCTAGTAACGTTTTCACTGGAAATCCGCCACCAGATGTTTAACGTAAAACAGACGGATGACAAGACCTGTAAAAATACTTTAATGTGTAAAATTGTTGGAGTTACCCTTTAACTAGCTCTTTCACTGGAAATGTAAGATTGGGATCACAAACAGACTCGCCTCTTGTGCGTCACTTTTGTCAACTGCAAAGCTCTACAAGGTGACAAGCATGTCAGGGATCTCCCAGCCATCCCAACCATTCGCACAACTCCACGCTTCAGAATGCCTCGACCCAGATCGGGTGTTTTTAAAAGACGGCCAGTAAAAGGTTAGTTGTGCGTGGTTGGGCTCGGGGAGTGCGCGAGACACAAAGAGTGAATGTTTGAAAGAGAGAGGAGCGAGAGAGAATCCAAGTGTGTTTGTGTGAGCATGGACTGGTGTAAATGTTCCAAATAAACGTGGAGACATCAGTCAGAGGTCGCTGTCGTGCCCTTTAACGTGCTCCTCCCATCTCAACGCAGCTTTTTATCACCATCTGCTGAAACAGAAACCACAGGTCCGCTCCAGGCAAGTACTTAAACAACAATATCACATATGATCCGGAGCTAAATCAGAATCTAATGAGAGAAAACCAGCTGGACAACTAAACAACAACGCAATAGACACAACAAGTCCTGACGTCCCCTCATGTGGCTCTGACTGCCGGCTGTGTGGACGAATGAACTAATTTTAAACTCGACGTGCTTGTTTTGTCTCAGCTCTGGACTACCGTTACATTTCCTGTCTGGGATCGGGCCCACCTGTGGACTGAGAGCGTCAGAGCAGAGACAGAGCTCAGATATTCCCCTCATCTCCCCCGGGTGCCCTGACTCACTCTGACATCACAGCCCGGCCGGCCAACTGATCGCTGTCATCCTTCTATTGTGGGCCAATCACCTCTCCAAGGAATCGTACTAAATATAGTTTCAAGGCATGACAGGAGAGCAGAGAGAATGTCTTGGCTTCCGTTTTAAAAATGGTGGTGCTAGCAAAGAAGAGAGGGTGGAGATCTTGTAATGTTTAACAAAATTAGTGATAGCTGGTGCTGTGTGTGATGTTCTGCTGTAAAGTGTTATGTACTGTGATCTTATCTGCTCATTTACCCTATGAAAACAGACCTCATGCGAGCAGCCTGCACTGGCCGCAATAAACTGTTGTTTACATGATCCTGTTTGAATCTAAAACAAAAACCACACCAGCTATAATCATTCACTTTTTTTCAGCAAGAAGTTAAGAATTTCATCTTCTTCCAAGTCCTGTTGTGCTTGCGTGATGACTTAATTACGTCACGTGACGTACGGAGCAAAAAACGAGTGGTGATGCCAGAGGTTTGCTCCAAAATGGCAGCGGGAAATCATTGCTGACATGATCCTGCTTAAATCAATCTAAAATGAAAACCATAATAGCTAGAGCATTCATTCTTTTTGCAACAGGAAGCTGGGACTTTGGTCTTCTGCCTAATCATGTTGTGCACACATGATGAGGTCATGACTTTACGTACGTTGCAAAATGTGGTGACAGTGTGGCTAGAGTATTTTACATTTTGATTAAAGTGTATTTTGAAGTTGTGAGCATCTTGAGCATTTCAAGATGCTCCAAGAAATAACAAGACAATGAGCAAAAACAAAAACACCAATGTGATACTGGGGATACACTGTATTTCTATCGTAGATAAAACTGAAATATGTATATAGTTCAAATAAGTTGTAGAGTGTTAAGAAATATTTTTTAACTGTTTCTACATTTAGAAATCTGATCTGGAGTTGGTTCCCGGGCGTGTACACGCTTCCAACTGCTCCCTTGGGATGGGTTAAATGCAGAGTACCAGTTTCACTGTGTTGTACACTGTTTGATCTGTGATCAAATAAAGATTCTTATTTCTTCTTCTTTTGTGTTTTTATTCAGTCAAATTAGATTTTTTTTAAAAAGTCAGATTTTTATAATTTTTAAATGTATGACATAATTTCAATACTTTCATCATTTATCATTGTTTATTGACTTACATAACCCTTTAGTTAAGGTTGTAGAGTTTTCAGGTATATGAAAGTACTCAAAGAAATGACAATAAGAAACTGGCGGATCATATCTATTGAGTGCAAAGTGTGGAAATGATTTTGAAACTCTTATTTCAAGGTAAAATTGTTACATAATGTTGCTTTAATGAGAGGATATAAATGGATTAAATCTTCTGAGAAATACTTTATAAAACAAATAATCCACTTGGAGTTACGATCTGGATTTTCCAAAAATATAAAGGCTTCGCTGATGGGAGAAAGTACACAACATCACAACTCGTAAAATCACACTTACATAACGTATGAAGTGTTCATTTGAATGAGGCAGGTGAAAAGTGCTCAAACTGCTTCACTCCATTCCTGACGGTGAAGAACAAAGACTGCTGATGTCATAAAAGTACAATTAAGGTTTACCACAAACTTCGAGAGTCTCTGCTTTGTTGTGTGAATGCGGTAAGAAAAAAACCCTCGTATTTACTTTTCTTTCCATTTTGGTTTACATAAGGCACGGAGCAGACACAGCCTGGGGGACATGTTGCTTATTAGTCTTTGTTTTGACATGTTTCCTGGTGCAGTTTGCAGGTTACTGGGGGAGGCCGGCGTGAGCTCCACCGCTCTGTGCTGCTAACCCGGGGTCTCTGGGGCATGGCACACACATGGAAGCACTTTAGAGCTTCACTACACTGCAATTGGGCCTATTACCATAATTACAGCTTTAAAGCCCTAGCAATTTGTATCAGGCATGCACCAGCGCAACCACCGGGCCTTTGGCCCTGCGGAGCAACAGCCCCCCTCCCCTCCCACCTCCCTTTTTACTTTCTACACACTCTCCTTTGTCTTTGCATTTCATTCTCTCGTCTCTCATTCTTCTCTGGTTACATCAACATCAGGGGAGAAAAGGATTATTCAGGAGTTGATCATGTCGGAGAGCTTGCGGTGCATGTTGTCTGGGGCTGCACAATATGAGTGAGTTTTACAGCCGGTCTCAGAGGATCGTCGGGGGAGATAGAGAAGGAGAGGAAGACTTCAAAGGTTGCCGTGTGGTGCAGAGGTGGGGGACTGGCATCAAAGAGCTCCCCTGTACATTACCACTTGGTTACTGTTGCAGCTGGGAGAGTGGGATTTAGGCTTTTCCACGGGGGCCCGACAGCTATCACCTCAGCGAGACGGCGCAGTCCTCTCAAACATGATCTTTATTAAAATTGAAAGCTGGATGTTTGAAAGCTGTTTGTAGGGAATCACCCTTGGCTCCTATTATAACACAAAGCTGAGATGTAATTTCTCTCTGATTAGATTCCAGCGCTGCAGCCCCGCACACACAAACAAACAACACCATGGTGTGTGTGTTGGTGAGATAGAGAGATGTCCCGCTTGTGTCTGGCCCGGTCCCAAACCAAATCTGCTCCGAGCATTAGGCCGAGGTGCGTCCTGACTAAATGGTGGCTGCTGGTGCATGAGCAGGCCTATTATTCATCGCGGCTGAGGGGTTGTTTTAGTGCTGGCAGCCCTCTGCGGCCCCATTAGACCTGGCCTTTTGTCCGGTGTGCATTATAAACACATCAAAACACTCAAATAAACCCCTCCACTCGGCCCCTGTAACACCTTAATCAATAGGACGGTACTAGGAAAAGCTTTTATGCATCTCATTTTTCAGCTCTGGCTGTAAATTCACGTCCCCCAGCAGAGAAGCGACTCGTCAAACTTGATTACGCGAGGCATCAGGGAGTAAAATCAAATCATGTAAAATAAGAGGCTGGGATAAATACAGTTTGTGTGAAGCGGCTGAATCGACGGCCTTTCCCTCAAATGAAGACTCACCCTGTGAGGCCTCGGCTCTTCCACACATCGTACAGCACCAGCGGGATGTTGCCGCTCGCTGTGGTCGACCCGGCCTGGAGAGAAAAAGAGAAAGAGAGAGGGTGAAAATAAAGGTGTGATGATTGATGGATCGTCTCCTTCACTTCCTGCTCCTCAAACAGACACCCTGTTTAGTCTTCCTCAGCTGAGCTTCCTCCTGCCCTCCCCTCCCATCATTCCTCCGTCTCTCCCTCCTGTTCTCTTCTCGGACAGCTGTGTCAGCGAAGGTGACACCTCCAACACCCGCCCAGCCGTTTGCCCACCCAAAAACACACTCAACAGGTTCTCCTGCTCTCCCTCCACAGCTCGCACCCGTCAAGTCTGGAACTTTTATTTACACAATACGGCTTAGCTGGCCAGAGAGTTTCTAATCCATCACTGCGGAGTGGCGGAGGGGTATGGGAGCGGCGGGATGAGGCCAGCCAGGGTTAAGTGAGAGCGGGCGGTGGCAGCACAGAAAGGAGAGCAGCAGGAGGAGGCAGCGGGAGTATGTGTGTGGGTTCATGTGTGCCAATCTGCGCTACAGCTAACGGAGCGTATAGGAAACTAAGTTTGCGGCGTCCTCTGTAAAATTGCGACTGGAACGAGGGGAGGATTCCCGCATTTTATTCATGTGAGGAGAAAAAAACACCCCTATTCCTCGTGTTTCTGTTGGAGACAGGTGGCTGAGAAATGACTCTGGTCTGACAAGTTTTCTTTTCCTTTACCGCTGTGGAATGATGGAAGGAGGGGATGGAGGAAGAGGGTTTCCAAAACACACATGCGCACACACACACACGCACACACACACACAGACACAGACACAGACACACGGCCTTTGTGTAACTTATGCTGACATAAAGAATATCTTCCTGCAGCTCAGCCTATACGTTCCTCTGTCTTATGTTCTTTCAATCATGTCCAAATAGAACAAATTCACACTGACAGTCTCAGCTGAATGACAGTGATGACTTCTGAACAAGGTGTTGGACCGTACCAGACTTCGACTCCAGTGAACATGACAGTGAAGGCAGCAGTGCGCTGCCAGCCAGAGGAGAAGAGCAGTGTTGTGCAGTAGCAGCGTAGGAGGCCGTGGTGTGCTAGGCATGTGGCCAGTGCTGCAGGCAGGGCGGTGTGGCAGCAGTCCCTGCCCAGGAGGGGCTTTGCATGTCCAGCTGTGCCCTGGACACCCGCCCGCTTCGGCCTCGTCCGTGTCAGGCTGCCTACCGTACAACACCGCTCTTTCATTCTGCCCACCTAAGACAAGGAACAACCTTCTGCTCTGCCTCTGTAAGACGGAAACTAATGTGACAAGTTCCAACACCCACATTTCCTCCCACCGTCCGATCCAAACCATCCATACCCATCAACAGCAGCCCTGCTCTCTCTCCATCTGTCTGTCTCTGATTCTCTCTCCTGTCGAGACTTGTCATCCTTCTCTGCTCTAGTAGGCTTTATAATTTAACAGAACTCCGTTTTCAGATGTGATAAGCAGCTTTACTGTCATTTGTTGCCCATATCGTACACAAATCACATTTAAAATGTTATTGTTATTGTGTCCATTTATTGTCTTGTTGGTTGGTTTGTCAGCAGGATTACACAAAAAGGACTTAATGGATTTCCATGAAACTTGGATGGAGGATGGGTCTCAGCCCAGAGTAGACTCCATTAACTTTTGGTGTGGATTTCTCACTTTCTCTAACATTGCGATACAGGGCAATTTCTTATCTTGATGAAAAAATCAGGCGTATTTAGGTGGCTGGTATCCATGAATGCATGTTAGAATGATTCAGGGCTATTGAGTTTGATACTGGATTAGGCTTGATTGAATTAAAGGGGATTGTTAGGCCTTGGCAGAGGTAAGCGCTCTACTGAGTGCCATTCTAGTTTTTTAGTACATTTCTATTAGAGCAGAAACATTCAGTTAATTGATTGATTAGTTTCCAAACATTTACTGGTTGTAGCTTCTACATTTGGAGGTTTTGCTTTTGTCATAAGTGAAAGTAAACTCAATATTGATATCTACCTATACCTAAAAAACATTTCAGAGACTTAGAGATAATCAATCACTAAGACCATAATTGTCAGATTAATTGAAAGTTAAAAAACAGTAGTTAGTTGCAGCCCTAATTTTTATAAGGATGGAAAAAAGGATGGAGATTGTTCAATTTGACAAGTTGATATGGCTCCATATTTGGCATGCTGTTTTTATTAAATTAAGAAAAACAGCCTAAAAACTTGTATACAAAGGCTGTTTAATATTTAAAATTATATTAATATTTATTCTGTCATGTCTATTTGACATAAATTGCAAATTACAATTGCAATAAAGTTATTGCAATTACAAACTAAAAGGAGAAATGATTGCAATTTTATAGCTTGTTTCAATATAACTGTATAATTACTGAGATAGTGTGCACCTGAATGGATTTTAAACAGTTTGAATTACATACAAATGGAGCATCCTGGCTTTTATTTCGTTGGATACCTGGTGAATACGTAGAGCTGGGGTTTTATCAGCTGATAAAAGCTGTCTCATTAGAAGATCTGAAATTTCATCTTCCAGTTTTTTTTCCACCTTACTTGTGGTGCCTTGTGTGGATCAAAAACTTGGCCTTATAAAGTTATAACCGAACCTCGTTGAGGCAACGCAGGCCAAGTCCTCTGCTGGTGGTAAATTACAGCAGCTGCATTTCAAATGATGTTTACAGGAAGCTTTTGTGCCGCGCTGTTCCACCTACAGCCAACAGCTTCTCGCAAGAGATCAAGACTGTCTGAGTGTTTTGTTAATTCCAGTATCTCATTAGTTTGGATGGAGGGGGGGTGAGGATCGGAACACTGTGTCTTCTCCAAGGACAGCGTGCGTGCGTGCGTGTGTGTGTGTGTGAATGTGGGGGGGCTGATTTGGGTAACTCTGAACTCACTACCCTCTCCATACACAGACACACGCAGGACATGGTGAGGTAAGCCAGACGTACAGTCAGAGCGAGCCAGGAGTGAAAGAGGAGGTGGAGAGAGGGAGGAAGAGGAGGCAACACCGCTACACAGAGAACGAGAGGAGAGAGGGGGACTGTTTGAGAGGATGGACAGAGTAGAGGAGTCAACGGGAGGGACACTGGCCCTCTGCTTCACCTCTCAGTGACAAGCAGCCTTGAGATGGAAATTCCTCTGGAGCAACAAGTCCTCGCTCTAACACTAACCATGCGCACAAACATGTCCTGCCGACACTGTCCATAGTCCACATCGGATGATAGATATGTGTGTATGTCTCACGACTGTCCCGCTGCAACCTCGGCCCTCTCCGTCCACTGTTGCTGCAGCGCTCTGCCTGCGAGGCATCACCTGACAGCAGTGTTTAAACGTCGCTGCCAGAGGAGCTTGTGTGTGTGTGTGTGTTTGAGTGTGTATACCTTCGCGAGCATGATCCTGGTCTTCGCCACATCGAGAGGAGTGGTAACAAATGCAGCTACCGCACCTACGAAAGACACATACACACATTTAGCAAAGTGCAAACATAAGAGGACCTCTCTGCTCCCAGGAGAATCTTTAAATATTAAAAATAAACCCATTAAAAAAGTCCAATTACTTAACCACAGATACAGTAACGTATTAATTCAGCAATAAACAGTGGAACTCTTGGCCCTCCGCTCCATTAAGTTCATAAAAAAGATAATATTCCCCATCCGAGACCTTCCCCGTTATTAGACCACAAAAACCAGACACACACACTCTGTTTCCACCACCCACCCTCCTACTTACTGCCTCATCCAACCCACAACCTCCACTGAGCTACACACACACTCAAGCACAGACACACACATGAAAAAAACACATTTGGATTTATTCAGACATACAAAAGCCAGCAACACAGACACACACACAGATTTGTGCAGCTATCCTTGTTGTGACTTTACATTGACTTCAATTCATTTGTAAAGCCTAACCCAAAGCCTTAGCCTAAGCCTAACTTTAACCTAACCTCAATTCATGCCGTAACCTTAACCTAACCAGGATCTCAGAAATCATATTTTACCGCATTAGGGCCGGTCTCCATGATGACTATTGGTCCTGACATGGTTTATGCCAGAAACAGTCCCCAGTTTGTAACAAAAACGAGTATATATACACACACACACACTTTTATAGAGCACTTTTATTATATATACCCCAACTTCCCTCCACCCACCCAAGTTGGAAGCTGGATGGGCGCTGCGTTCCAGAGGTGTCCCCACTGAGCCGCAGTGTGTGTCTGAGTGAGAAGTTGTGTGTGTGTCACTCTGTCACTGCTCTCGCTAAACATATCCACATGGGCCACCGAGGAGCAAAGCGACTGTGAGTGAGCTGAGGATCCAGAAAAACATTAGGATCAGTATGGTGTAACACACTGTTAGATTTTACTAGTTAATCCTGGCTTGTTATAAGAGTGGTTTTAAATGATTTTTTTCCCCCGTAGTTGGGTGGAGAACACTTCAACGAGGATAAAAAGATACATTACTGTTGCCTGACTTGTAATATTCTTGGACAGCAATAAAAGGCTGCATTATCCAAATAAATCTTACACATGGAGCACTGATTTGGAGGATCTAAATTTGGCTGGAGGAACCATGTGATGTGATGTGATGAAGGTTAGACCCAAATCAGACGGTGATGTAATCTCGTCTCGGCTGGGCAGGATTTTTTCTTTCTAGGCAGTTCAAACCGGGTCAAGTCCGTCGTAAGTCAACACGGGGTATGGGTGGAGATATTTGGGATGATTAAACGCGGCTGTGTGAGCATTTCCAGTGTCAAGCAGATTATGTATGAGTGAAGGAGAGAGTGTGAAGCGCGATGTAAGGGGAAGTGACTGAAACTTGAGGATCCCTCTTGGACAGCGGCTCTGTCGCAGAGGGACGTGAAATGGATTCCTACCCTGGACCTACGCCCCTCCCGCCCCCAAGACTCCCAACCCACCCCCTCACTACTCCCTTAACCATTTTTTTCCACCTTTCTCACAATTTCATATTTTTCAATCCTTTTTCCTTTACATACCAAATAACAATTTTGCCTATACACTTTTTTTGTTAAACAAGGCATGAAACACTAATGTTGTGTTTTTTTGGTCACATATATATAAAACATGTCCTTAACCTTAGCTTGTCACTCCCCAATAATCTTACAGGCTGATGCCAGGAAAATTATTGGGGAGTGAACACCACTGTTAACCTATTTCTGTTTATATCCATATCAGGTTATCTACAGTTTCTTCTTCACTAGCTTTAAAAAAAGTTGCTGTCAACCATCTAACAGCAGAAGAAATACCATTTGTCTGACAACTAAAAACTTTTTCTGATTTCCTATGCCGCTCTGCTCCTTATCACATAAGTACTTTATGTCTTTTTTTCTCTGCATGTCTCAGTCTGTCTCATCCACATCTCCTGTCTCCTCTCTCTCTTATTCTATTCTCATTTCTTCACTCTTCCTCCTCTTTTTCCCAGCATGGACTGAGTCCAGGTGGGGTGGCTCAGGGCCACGTCTCAGCTCCTTGGGGTGCCGTTTTGTCATCCCCTCTTCTCTCCTTCACCCCCATCTCCATCTCCATTTCTCCATCACTCCTTGAGCAGCTAACCTCAATCTTCCTGTCCTGTCTGGCACGTTGTAGCGACGCAAGAGTTATGGACTGAAAGCTATAACTGTCCAACGCAGGCCGGCCTGCGGAACTGTTCTTCTGAAATGTGTATTTTGGTTGTGGTTTTGCTTTTTCAACTCGAAAAAGATGAGGACTGAGTTGAAAGATAGATGGTGTGACACATTTTTTACTCAGAGCTACAATACTGGAGGCACGTGCTATGTTGTCACACACCTCTAGATTTATATTATTTTAATGTGTGTTTCCCCTGCTAATGCTTTCCTTCAAACTTTATGCAAGACACTGAATAAGATCACAAAGCTCAAGCAACAGCATACATACAGAGTCACATACAAAAGTTACAAAATATAGTTCAACTCAAACTCAGGTAAACAGGTTTAAACATATTTAACTTAACCTCCGCATGGATACACGTGTGCATCCTCGCTCATAGCTTTCAATGACAACTGGTATAAGGTCGACTCAGGACTACTGTTTTATCTTTTATGCATCTAAAGTTGCAAAAATATATTTAGAAGTTTTACCTAGAAACTCATATGGAGCGGGGATCAGGGGCGTTTTTTTGTCACACATACCTAATAGTCCTGAACCTTAACTTGTCACTCCCCAATAATCCTACTGATGCCAGGAAAATTATTGGGGAGTGACCACTTTTGTCAACCTATTTTTGTTTATCAGACTACGGCAACCATACCACATTCAGTTTTTTATTTTACTATGTCTTGCAATTAGGTCTCCAGAGAGAATATTAGCGCTCACAGATTATGATTTGTGATAATAAAACAATGTCCTTACCCTTGGTAAGGATTACATTGGACTGAGACCTTTGTCTTGGTTTCTGAGACCTTTATGTTGCGATGGAACCCTTAACATTTAAAATCAAAATCATCAAACACACAACTATACTCAAGATCAACATTTTAAACAATAACAATCATCACAAAATACAGCTTCTAGCTACTATCTCTACTTATCTCTCATGTTTTACAGCTTGATTTAATTCCCTCTAGTTGCTTTCCTTTCCCCTTTTTGTATTGTTTTTAGGCCACTCCTCCTCTTTATCTTTCCTCTCCTGTGCCTCTTTCTCTCCCTCTCTTTTAAGAAACTTCAGGCCCCAGCACTCAGGAGGTCGCACAGCTGCAGGGGCCGATACCCAGGAACCGGCCCCCTCTTATCTCTGCTCTCTCCTCCCTTGGTTGTCTGTCTCTCCCCTGATACTCATCAAGGCTAAGACAGAAACACAAAAATCTGCCATGGTACGATTTTTATTGGATGAAGGGATGGAAAGGTCTGATAACGAGATCTGTATGGGACAACAATGCAGATTCACTGTATTGAGGATTGCTAATTTAAAGCTGTGAGAGAGCTATGTTTAAGAATAATGTTTGTTCCCATTTCACTCCATCCATCTTTCTCTATTCTGTTCTCTTCTCTCCTCTGATCTGCTGTGCAGGTGAGGATGAGATTTGCCAGCTGAGCTCATCTTTGTGGAATCTTACAAGAATGTGGCTTTGGGTAAACTCGTCCTGCTCTCCAGGCCATCTATTCACCCATCCATCCATCCATCTATCCATCGATTCTAGCCATCCATCCCTCCCTATCCTTTGCCCAACCCCTCTTCACCCCCCTCCGTCCCTCTCCGCCTCTCTCCAAAAGCAGCAAATAATCCCCTGCACCTGCAAAGGCTCCGCACACTGCAGCCTGCCAAGAGTAGAGCGTGTGACCTTGCTTCCACGACCACAGAGTCTGGGAGAAAGAGAGAGATATGTCGAGAGAGAAGGAGAGGGTTGTCGGTAGAGGGGGATGATGAAAGAGCAAGAAGAAGGGAGGAAGAGGAAGGGAGAACGAGAGAGAGAGAAGACTGTAGTTAGTGGACATATCAGACACATTGAAAACACATTGTGAACCTTGGTCCGGTCTGGGGTGCAGGCCCGCGGCTGGGAACCAGGCTGTCCAGCTATTTTTGTGTTGCCTGTTCTCCCCAGTGATGTCATGCTACTTGTTTCCCAAGAACTGGGACGGGACTAGAGGGAGGCAAGAGGATACGCTGCAGCGCTCCCACTCTGTCACACTTTTTTTTTACACTTTTTGTCTAGATGCCATCATGTGGACATACAATATGTCAGCACATAATCACATATCAACACATTGTTTTTACTGGTCGACATTTATGTGTTGAAGCACTTAAATATACAAAATAGCAGAGTCACATGAATACATGATATACACCAGGGGTCTCTGACTTAAATTACATTGGATTCACTTGAACACCCCACAAAAAAAAGAAAAACTCACATATTTTACATAACACACTGTTTTGCACGTTCAGTAATGCTTTCTGGGGAACAGCAGCTTTCTCCCTGTAGAGGACACAGATATAGCGACTAACTACTTTTAAAGTTATTAGTTCATCTCTTTAAACTGCTCCAGGTCAACATTTATTGCACTGAAAGATGCATTTCAGTGTCAGGTGTGCTATAGGAAATCATAGTGGTGCTGGTCAATGTCTTTATGTTGACCAATTGAGAAGTTAGATATAGCTTGCTAGTTGCATAATGTTTGATAAAAAGCAAGTTTTATGCACCAATTTTTAACCCTTGCTTAAAAAAAAGGTAGTGATCACAATAAAGTGACCAGGCATGGCAATCTAACGCACAACAATCAAATGTTTTTTGAATTTCAGTCAAATTCAATTATTGATCCATCTTATAGTGACAGCAGAGGGTTGAAAGGCATTACATTTTAAGAATCACACCTTGCCACAGTGAAACAAACAAATATGCATAACAATATAATAAGCCCTTTAGCACTGGGCAATGAATCAATATTATATCGTAATCATGATATGAGACTACATATAATCTTAGAGTTTGGATAGAGCACAACTGATATTTCAGTTGACCAATATAATCAGCTGATATTGGCCTATCACAGATAAATAGGTATCGCTGCATATGTTGTCTAAGATATGTTTTGATATGATTTTTCTTTTATAGTGAGTGTAATGCAGCAAAAGATGCTTCAAGCTCATTTGTAAGTATATATTCCCAGTGAAGTTTATAGTGCACGAATGTCATTTTGTACAATGACATCCATGCACAGGCTATTGCTCTACATATCTTTGTCACAAGTATTTAATAACCACGTTTAAAGGGATCATTGCAAAAAAACTTTTTTTTTAACATATATATTTTGGGTATAAGAGTCTCGGTCAATATACCGGTATTGGAATTTATTACTCTGTAACATCGGTATTGCCATCGGCCCCAAAAATCGAATATCAGTCGGGCTCTAATTTGGATATTGTTACACCGTGATATGGCATAAGTGTTTTCTTTTTCCTGGTTTGAAAGGCTGCATTACAGTGAAATGAAGACATTTTCTGAACTTACCAGACTATTCTACTTGTTTTAATACTTGCCTCTATCCACTTTAGTCATTATATCCACGTTACTGAAGATTATTGATTTTAAATCTCATTGTGTTAATATTTTGTGCAAGTACCAATAGTGATTTCTATAATAAAGCTGAAATATGGATTTCAAGGTATTTGGTCTAAAAATAATGTGACATTTGATTTTGTCGCCCAGTCCTAACACTTCTGAAGTGTTTTTAAGGAGATTTTAAAATATTGATATATATATTGTGTATCATGATATAGCCTAAAAATATTGTGATGTTATTTTAGGGTCATATCACCCAGCTTTACATGTATTTAATTAGAAATACTGTTTATAAATCTAAATACTTGATGATGCATTTATTGCAGACAATGCATCTTGTAATTATTCTTGGCATACATATATAATAATATTCTGCAATAATATCCCCCCCACAGTATCTGAGTACAACACCACTGTCATAAATACAAATCCCAGGTCTGTACCAATTCACACATAATGTAGGTGCTAACTACAAACAAAACTCATTATGCCACAACAATGTGATGTGGCTGTGACAGAGACACTATTCACCATAGAGTATTTACTTAATTAATAAATAATTTCTCAATAATTATAGTTTGGAAAATGAACTCCTTATTTGAGGACAAAGCTAATTGCACAGAATTTCATCAACAGAGTGTACAGCCAATGAATATGTAAAATTGAATTGAAGTCTGGAGCATTTTACAAAAACTCTGTGTCAAAAAACCTTCAAATCACAGGACAGCTTGCCCAGATGCAACTGGCTACTGAGTGAAACCACCTGATGTTTTTGTTTTGAGAATGAACTCTTCATCTCTTCTTCGCCCCGTCTCGTTTCAATGAGGGGACTGTCTATGCAACGTTAGTCTTTGTATAAAATGCATGTGGACAGCTGGCCTGCCTCGGGCGCTGCAAGGTATGATTACTTCTCAGGGAGAGCAATTGAGCAACAGCATGGAGCGATTACTAATATTTTCTTTGTCCATTCCCCCCCTGTAAGTTTAATCGGTTGCATGTTATCTCGTTCTCCTCCTATCTTGCACACGTGTGGAACATCACGAAAACCATGTGTGCGTGCACAACACACGAAAAGACAAACAAGTAAACACAAAGACAAAGAGAGATAGAGGAATAGCTGTGTACGAGCTCAGGATGCGTCATGTGTATTTCATTAGAGGGCAGATTAAAAACGGAGATTTTGCTTTCCACATCAAAGGCTTCTCGCTGGGGGATTCCTCTCCGTCTCTCTCCCTCTCTCCATCCCTTCCTCTTTGTTTCATGAATAAATAATAAGGGGTAAACCTGGGAAAACAAACTTTTTGACCTTTGAACCCTCATGTCAGGGTCAGAGTTTGCACCTGGAGGACTTCCCACAGGAAAGAGGTGGTAGGTCCGTGTGTCAGGACGTCACCTATGTATTTTTTGCGTACGGAGGCAGCATCTGTAAGCGAGTCCTACTGGTTAAATACGAGTTCCCATCATGCCTTTGACGCATTAATTCCTTGAATTTTTTGTGGCTCTTTCTTGGTGTTCAATCATAACCTAAAAGTGTTACACCCTCCTGGTTTGCTAATGTTGTTTTTGAGGTCAGAACAGATGGGGCGAACTGTGAGCCTTATTCTACAGCTGCTGTTGGGAAAACAACTGAGTGAAAACCACAATATTGTGAAATTAATGTGTGAGAGAACAGTGAGAATTATTCACATGGTTATTGAAGTCTGGTGTGAAAAAACACTTTAAATGTCTGTGCAGTGACCAATGTGCCACTTGTCTGATGAATGGAGAACACTCCCTGACTTTTCTTGCCAGGAATATACCTCTTTGTGATATACCCAGAAATTGAAGGACTCTGTGAAAGGATTTGTCTGCTTACTCCTCTTCCAACAGGCCTACAGCAGTTAGTCGGTTCATTTTCTCCCTTTCCATCTTTCTGAGTCTCTTACTGACAGCTGTGCTGGCTCGGAGTGTAAAGCTAAAAGAAACAGGCCACATCGCAGCACATTACCATCCCACAAAGCAGATGGGAGATCATGCCACACACAAGCAGTCTCTCAAAATTCCTTCACTCTGGTATTTTTCAAACTAAATCACGTTATTCTTATGTATGAAAGCCTCAGAACATCTTGGTGGCAAGTTTTTTTCTTCTTCTTCCATGACTAGTCAACTCATCTCCCTGCCATTGTAGCCAAGAAACGCCTCATTAGCTATCAGGAGCACCATGTTAATACAGAGGGTACATCTGGGAGGACTGGGAGCAGGGAGCCAATGGATGGAGGAGAGGATAAAGAGAAAGAGGAGAGGAGAGGTCCAGATTCCAGCCGCTCAGCTCTCCGCCAACGGACGTGTCCAGATGGCCTGGAGAGAGAGGCCCTTTGACTGAGGGACAAAGAGACACTTGTGGACGACAAAATCTAACTCTCGCAAATGCACAGACACACATACATGCACACACATACACACAGCTGTGCGGCGTATTGTTCGTCTTAGCCGCGGCCGTTAGCTCCCGAACATTGATGGAATGTTTGACTGTCCGCCTCTCGCGCCCCTGAGACATGATGTCACTTCAACAAAATGCCGTCTTTTCAAAGAGAAGCAGCTTTTTATGTGTTCGGGGCCACACAGTGAAAAGAGACAGAAGGGAAGGAGAGAACGAAAAAGATATAAAGAAAAATATTACAAGGAGACAGATGTGCTCGTGATAAAATGAAGGCCGGTTTGACGGTAGTCGTGACAAGCCATTAAACTGGGGCGCAAAGTCCAATTTTCGCCTGCCACAATGATACAGGGGAATGCAGAGTGTGACCTCGCTGTAAATGTGTCAGAGCGTAAGCACACTATCATAACTTCACCTCGGATTTATCACTGAGAACAATTACTGTAAATAATGGTGCTGAGGAATGGTGGAGAGTGGAGGGATGAAGGGGGATAAAAACAGATGGATAATAAAGACAGAGAGGGAATTAAAGTCAGAAAGGCAAACATTTATGGAAAGATCTGATACGTACCTTTAAATATTCCCAGAGTGGAAACTGCACCAGCGAGAACGGGATCTGAAAAACAAGAAGACAGTTTTAATCATCAGGATCATCTCAGTGTTAGTTTTATTTTTCTGGAGGTTCAAGTTTCATCTTTAACCTCCAATCTCCTGCACTTGTCATCCCTGCCACCTTTCTCCGTTTCCTCTCTCTCGTCTGACTGCTCCCTTGTTCCTCCTCACAGCTAATGATTAATGAATGAGACAAGCTGTGGATGGATGGACAGACGGATAGGCCGACGGATGGATGGACAGACGGAAAGAGGAATAGAGGGATGGAGGGAGGGCTCTAAAGTGATGGTTGGGAGAGTGAGTGTTGCCGCTGGAAACCCTAAATCGGCTCGGGCAGGAGGAAATCAATGGCACTGCCAAGGCAAAGGTGGCAAATGACACACAGTCAGACCACACACACGCATGCACACGCTGACTCACACAGCGACGTGCAGACACATGCACAGGAATTGGCATGCTTTATATAAACAGACACATAGAGAAAACTACACAAAAACTCTAATTCACACAGACACATGTTCACTTTTTCACTTTGAGACACACATTGCAGACACACACACATGTATCCTGTCATCTCGCGCTGCAGGAACGGCAGATCAGGTCAGGACAGGAAGGAAGAGAGGGAACAAAAACAAAAACCAAAGAGAGAAATAAATAAAGTGACACTGGGTCGTGTCATCGGTCTTTGATCACAGAAACAAGGCGATCATTCATCCATCTGCAACGCCTCCTCCAGCATGTTCCATCAGACTACGTTAGGATGTCAGTAAAAGCCGAGCCCGTCCAACTCTGAGTCAGCCCGAGCACAAAGACAATACACCAACGGTGTTTATGTCACTTAATGAGCTTACTAAGCACTTAGTCCCGATGAGCTGACCTCATATAAACACTCAATCTGAAGTAGATTAGCTTAAAGGGTATCTGCCGCATCTGCTTTCTGTGAGCCGGGTATAAAACTTTATAACATCCTCCTAATGACCTGGACTTTTATTAAAGGCCATTTTAAAAAACAAAAGTAACAACAGAAAGCTGTCATAATGAGTGTAAATCACACCGAGGACAGCAGATTACGACTCTGGAATGAACTGACAAGAGACCTGACGAACAATTGTATTAAAAGTGATTATGACAAATAATAAACATGTTGTGATATGACTAAACCTAATGTACAGTAAGACACTCAGAAAAAGCCACCTGTCATATTCTTTAGTAACTATTTAAATGCTCTGACATATATATGTTTTTTAGAAAGTTTAGGATTGTTCATCCTTACACTATATACTTACATACTTATAATAATGTAGTTAGAGAATAAAATACCCCTCACCTTTGGAAGTAAAGCTATTGTAGTGTGATCACTGTGGCATGCTTACATTTGCAACATGTACATTAGAGTAGATACAGTCTACAAATACTGCATTCAAGTACAGCTCATTTAATGATTTTTTTTTTTTCTAAGGTTCATCCCAATTGAACATTTGATAGTTGCTTGATTAAGCGGGGCCTGGTGTCTTTCCAGTGAAAACTCTTGTCCAGGCAGACAGAAGCCAATTCTCTCAGTCCTTTGAGGTGATTTGAGAACTGGATTTGATGTATGTCTGGTCTCCAGACCCCTGAGAGCAGAGTGATTATACGATGACGGGAGAGTACACCTCTGTTTTCCAACTGTGGAGAGATGAGAGAGCTTCCAAAACGGAATAAAAGTGCACATGTCTTTTATCACCATCCCGATGAGCTCTGCTTTTTCCTCCAGGCCAGGGAGAGACAGAGAATGTAAGGAGGGTGTCACGTTAATAGCCTCTACTGCTAAATGTAAGCATAACATACTGTACTGTATTTGATAGTAAATTAAAAGACTTTTTTGCAAACTTGCTCACACCATTTTCATAGCTGTATACTGCATGTAATATAACCTCAAATACAGTATAGATTTTGTATTCAATCTGAAATACAATGTAGATGTTTTGGCTGAAAAATACAGACTATTTGTCTTGTAATTGTGTAGTTTTAATCTGCAGTGCTGGATAATGTTCTCTTTTATCTTTTAGTAATCTTTCACAATATTAATCAATGTTTTATTATTTTAAATCAGCTTGTAATGTAGCTGACAGATTAGCTTTTAAAAAAAAAGTACAGAGTGAGAGAGAAAGGAGAACAGATGAGTTCTGCAGAGGGTCTGGAAAGACTGATCCACCGATGATTTATGACTTAGTTTGACACCCCTGGCACACTGTGCTAGTGCTGTGTGTGTGTGTGTGTGTGTGTATATGTGTGTGTATATGTGTGTGTGTGTGTGTGTGTGTGTGTGTGTATATGTGTGTGTGTATGTGTGTGTGTGTGTGTGTGTGTGTGTGTGTGTGTTGGTGTGTTGCCTGGCAGAGATGGAACGTCTGAAAACCACATGCGGTCTGATTAAAATTGATAAGTCATTTATAGTTAAGGGAAAGCTGGCAAGCACACACACGCACGCATACACTGGAAACATGTACGAACCTGAGTGAATGTGAAGAATCCAACATGAGTGTTTGTTTATTATAGTTATAAAATCAGGTGTGTGGGGGGGGGGGGGGGGGGGGGGGGATGTAAGCTAATCACTGTAGTGTTATTTTATTCAGCTCTGAAATGATTTCTTCTCATCTCAAATCAACCAGCTCGACAGACATAATAAATCTCTCAGCTGAATGAGAAACGACAACAGGTAGAGACAGAAAGAGAAGTGGTGAAGAAAAGGAATTGGACAAGTAATCTGTCTCCTCATTTTCTTCTGCTGCTGCATCATCACACCGTGAACATCCCAATCAAAAAGTTACCTGAAGTCTTTTCATTTTCTATCGAGCATCTGAGCGGTGCATGTGATGTGTTACCCGCTGTGGAATGATTGCTCACCGCAACTGCAATCCTTGTGTTGCTGCTCTGACTTGCACTAAAAACACAAAACAGGATTCCTCAAAATAGCCCAGGGGAGCGGGCTATATTTGCTTTTGCTATTGCTTTTGAGGTGGGGTAACCTTGGAGATAAACTTACGCATCACAATCATACCAGAAGGTTGCTCATGCACTTCCGGTCCATGAAGGTTTGTGTGAAGAAAGATAAATTGAACCCAGAGATGTGTCCAGTCAAGGTTCATCTATTTACGGCCTAAAAAAGAGCGTAAGGCGAGCTACGCGCCGCAGAGCTGCTTTTATTTTGAAATTCTACTTACCAGTCATGGAGAGGAAAGAGACAAACACTCTTAATGTATCGCAGCCAATATTTCAGCCACACCACTGTAATTATTAATGCACAGATACATGATTACACACCGTGGGAACGAAATTGTTTAACTTTTGCGTGACTCCTCAGGCCAAACAGTTACACAATATCAGATATCAAAGATAACAGAGTGCAGTTCTTAAGAATTAATTTGTAACAGTGATTACTACGCAAACTGAGCCGGAATAAACCCCCAGCAGACTGTGCTGCTGAGAAACTGTGTTTTAAAACAGAATGTCCTGCTCAACCAACGGGCAGACAAAAATCAATATATCAGTTGTTCTTGATCTTGAGATATGTTGCTCATTATATGGGATGTTTGTTTAATCAAAGTGTTTAAATTGCCTCAGGTGTTTGTGGTTTGATCAGTTGTTGCAACCTGTGGCTCTGTTAGAAAGATGTTGTTTCATATTGTGAATTTGCATTTTCACCAACAGCACACAGGAATTCAACACTTTCTTTTGAAATGATTTCAGTTTTCTATGTATCTGTCTAATATGTCTAATTTAACAGTTGTGGCATTAGACACTTCATTTACATTTTAAATCTACAGAAAATATTACCTCTGGCAAGGAGGTTATGTTCTGACCTGTGTCCATTTGTTGGTTGGTTTGTCAGCAGGATTACACAAAAACTACTGAATGGATCTTCAGAAAACTTGGTTTGAGGATGTGTCTGGGTCCAGAACAGACCCCATACAGACCCTATTAACTTTTGGGGGGTTTTCTCACTTGGTTTTTTGACATTTTCGTTAGTTTCTCAGGGAACAATGATGAAAAAAATCAGGCTTAGTTAAGTGACTCGATCTGTTGACCTTAAATAACAGGTGGTTTAAATTTGAGAGTGATACAGGACTATTGAGTTTGATATTGGATTAGGCTTGTTTGAATTAAAGGGGATTGTTGGGCCTCGGCAGAGGTATGTGCTCTACTGAGTGCCATTCCAGTTGTTGTTTTAAAGTACAACACTTTTTTAAAACTTGGGACAGTATGCAAAATGTGTAAAGTGTTAGTACAACATTGAATCTCAGTTTGTTTGAATTACATTTTAGGATTTACTACAGTATCAAGACTAGAATGGTACTCAGTGAAGTGCAGACCTTAGCCAACAGTCCCTTTTAACTCAATCAAGCCTTTTCCAATATCATAGAAAACATATTTAAATCTGAATTAAATTGTACTCACTTGTAGATACCAGCCACATAAATATGCCAGATTAAAAAAAAAAAAAAAAGAAAGAAAAAAGATCCATGTATTATTCCCTGAGAAATTATTGAAAATGTCTATAAATACCTTATCTTGTAATGTTAAAGAAAATTAGAAAAAAAATCCCGAATCTGTGCCTTTATTCAGAGACCAAATCAAAAGATTATCTATTCAGGGTTGAGACCCATCCTCCATCCAAGTTACGTAGAAATCCGTTCAGTAGTTTTTGTGTAATCCTGCTGACAATCCAACCAACAAACCAGACAGGATTGGTAAAAATATCATACATAGTTTTAGCTATGAAAATGTTTCCAATTAAATCAAAATGGAAGTGAGTAAACAGATGGTCAACCATCACTAAACGTTTATTTTTTTTAAATAACCTACATCATGCCGTTACGCTGTTAACCTGTGCAGCTTACAACTGAGCAAGTTAGCAGCTCAGCATTTAGCTTGAGGACACCGTGAGGGACCACCTGGTTGTAACTGGCTGCAGGTGCTGAACTTAAAAGTCAAAAGGGGACATTTACTCCGTCCAGTGGGCCACAGGGCCAACCGCATGGTTTTGATATTCTAGAGTTACAAAGAGGTCTGCCAGTGTCGAAGACACATTTCAACCTGAACTATGTCATGGTAGACTAACACACAGCCATGCAGACAGCCAGGGCAGTGCTACGCTATGCTAGCAAGAGGGCAGCCAGGCAGCATAAAATCCACACTGCTCCATGGTGCTAACTGCTGACTCTGTCTCATCCCCCTGCCTTGTATAACGCCTCAGCTACCCCGGCCTATTCAGCGCCATGAAGCCAAGCCAAAATTTCTGTGTGCGCGTGTGTGTGTGTGCGTGTGTGTGTGATGGCCACTCAATCCAGGGTCGTTATGTTAACTCTAAAAAACAGACGGGACTCCATAAACTGCAGTAGAAACGATGGAAAAGAGATGTCTGTCAGCATCATCAGGACATAAACAATCAGGCTCCTACAATCATATCATCAAACTCACGGGAATAATGAAAGAGAGCAGCTTTTTATCTTGTTACAGCGTGTCATTTCACACAGTCTAAATATGTGGCTGTTATTTAAATGATCAGTTAGCAGAAGAAAAACCCTACCCTGAAGGCAGAGCGGCACTCATGTTTATGTCCATTGAAAACGACTGAGGTTTTCCTCCGCCTGCCAAAACTTTACTAGCTCACTCAACTCCAGCTTGAGCCAATCAGTGCGCTCGCACGGCCGCGCGAGCAGCAACCGAATCATAACGATAACCAGGGAGACAAACACGGCCAGTGCATTTAACACGTTGTTGAGGTCTGTGAACATGACCTGTCACTTGACATGAGTCAAGTCTTGTGACAAAACACACACATGGACACACACATACACACACGCTCAAGTAAAAGTGGCAAAAGTAATAATTTAGCCGTGCCAGCAGTGTAGCTCCAGAAAGGTTAAGGTCAGGTGGTCCATCTTGTACAGACCTTCATGGTCCTGAGAGGATGAATCTTTTCTGATTTTCATGATCCCCTGATTTTTCCTCAACCACCAGCACCGGGAGGCTGACATTCTTGAGTGAAATGTCTTGACAGCTGTTGGATGGGTTATCAACTAAAGTCATTTTTCACACAAAAATGTCAAACATTCTCTGGATCCATCTACTAAATTGTTAAGATTTTCTGCTGTTATGTTTGTGCATTTTTGTACAGTTCTTTAGGCTCTGGATTTTTGGCTGTACAAAATAAGCAATTTAACAAAGTCATGTTGGGCTCAGCTCTGGGACATTGTGATGAGCATTTTTCACTATTTTTTTACATCGTCTGTCCAAACAGGCCAGTCCCTGCACTCATGTATTTTACCTTCATTTTAATCTGTTTCACTCTGGACTAAAGCTTTGCTGAAATGATTCAGCATGCCTTGGATAAATCCTCTGTTCACAGAGTCAGCTGGGCCTCTGTTTTAAGTGTCTCCCCTTGCGCGATCTCATATCGCTGTGTTGGTGTCGTTCCTAGGCCATCATAAAATATGATGCTCTCACTGAGACCAATATGCAAGGGGACAGTTATCCTTACAAGTCAGTGTTTAACGATGTTAAATGGTCTATTTGACCCCAAAGTTTTCCTAACCAAGTATTTTAGTTCCCTAAACCTTACCAAACAGCACAAAAAGCTGAAAAGAAATGGGAAAAAGATTATAAGTGAATTAAGAAGTGAACAGTACAACAATATATTCCAAATAGGATACAAACAGTGGTTTCCTGAGCCCTATACTCTAACCACAGACAACAGCCTTCTCCAGATGCAGACTTTGTTTCATTTTCAGTTTCATTGAAATGATGGTCCTGGAACAACATTACTTATGATGTTGTGGGAACAACACCAACGCGGTGATATCAGATACCCTTTAATTTCAGGCCCTATGCATCCGGCTGTCTAAATTATAAGTCCGTCTTCACTGTGCATCAAACCTCTATCAAATTATCTCCTCTCTGTCAACCAGTGTACCCTCTCCACCCTGACCATTCGCCTCTGCTGATCATTTCGCTGCATTCCAAAGTAAACAGTAAGGATCAAAAACTGAGTCACCTCTGAGATTAGAGATATATTTATCATTATATACCCTTTTTTTCTAAAAAAAAAAATCATGCCAAAATCTGTCTCTGCAGCTTGGACACAAAGTGAAGACTGTGCTCCAGGAGCTCAGCAGCATCTGCTCCCAAAGCCCACAAACATCTGTGTCATCCAGCTGGCCTCCAGGGACAGGATTCCACTGCTGGGAAACACATGACCGGCTCTCACACAGACCTGCTATCCTGCATGTGTGTGCCTGGTGTTTTTGTGCATGAATATGTCTGCGTGCTTAATCATATTTCTGCTTATGTGTGTGTGTTTGTGTGTCTGACGAGCAGCATTTTATGTTTGCCGGTTGACACATTTTGTCAGTGATCAAAGGTGACAGTGCCACTTGCTGTGACTGTCAGGTACTATATTACAGGAATATGGACATTGTATCTGCTGTGTCACTCTGCTGACAGTGCTCCAGTCTCTCTCTCTCTGTGTGTGTGTGTGTGTGTGTGTGTGTGTGTGTGTGTGTGTGTGTGTGTGTGTGCGTGTGTGCGTCCTTGCCAACTGTATTAGCGCTAACTTTATTAGTATTCAGAGAGGCTTTGGGCTGTCACAGGTCCTTAAGCACTCAGCGGAGGGCAGGAAAAACACATGTCAAAATATATTCACATTGAGCCTGATTGCAGGCAAGCCAGTTGGCTGCAATTTGACAAATGACTTTTAATAGGTCATACTGCAGCCTCTGCATACTGATGAGTATTTAGGAGGAGAGAGAAGGACTAAGGAAGACAGATATTAAGATGGAGAGACAAGCAGACAAATGTATAGATGACCAAACCAACAGAGGAGACATTATTCATCTTTTCCAGCAGACTTTTCAAAAAGGATCTCATCCCTTAATGTTTGCAGTTTAAAAACATCTACCTGCTGCTTCTGTGGAATGACTCTCCAAAACCAACCTCACTGGAAACCAGAACTCAAATGCTTTCCAACAAAATGTAACAATTTATCTCCAGCCTGTCAGACATGTTGCATAATATAGTACCATTGAGATGATATAAAGTTACAGTAGTTTGTACAGTCCATTTAACATTTACAGTGCACTAGAGACTTAAACACTAAGGCATAAAAGAATACGATTGGCTGGTTGGTTGGTTAAAAATCAACAACAACAGGACAATTTAAACAAACCCCCCTGGCCAATTCTTCAACCACTGCTGATCAACACTATTTCCACTTCACATTATGTTACCAGAAATCTCTTACCAATAACACGCACCAAACTATGAGTTAAACTGACAACAAACGAAGGGGGGATAAGTGGGGATTTGGACTGAAAACAGCCCTGTGTAAAAACGACACAGGCGTCTGCTTTGGCATGCTGCTAAAAGTCCCCATGAAGTCAAAATCCATCACATATGTTTTGCACTATAACTCACAAAGAAGACAGTATCATACCCAGCGATCGCAAATAGTTCATTTTGTTGGTATTCTGATGGGTAGATTAGAGTAAAAAGAAAAGATG